>NC_089151.1:3127601-5527601 GCF_009819655.1 Sylvia atricapilla
TGGCTCTGGAAAAAGGGACAAGAATTGGCTGGAATGGCCCCGGGAAAAGGGACAAGAATGAGCTGGAATGGTTCTGGAAAAAAGAGACAGGAATTAGCTGGAGTGGCTCTGGAAGAAGGACCAGGAATCAGCCGGAGTGGCCCCAGGGCAGCGGCCCAGCAGCGATCCCCTCCGGCGTGGCCACGACAATTTACTGCAGAGTTAAACACTGTCCTTTTTAAAACAACATTATCCTGCTGAGCCTGCGGGTACATGTCGGGTTTACACCGCTAATTAACTGCCGCTAATTAGAGAGCATCTCGCAGCTCTGTCCTTATCCCAGCTGCTGCTTCGAGGAGCCCCCAGCTCATCCGAGCATCCCTGCTGGGGTGAGGGGGCTTCATCCTCCTCCTCCTCCTCCTGGAGCCGCGGTGCTTCCCAGGACAGCTCCTGGGATAACACCCAGCTATTGACTCAGCTGCTCTTTGCCCGGCAAATTCATCTGATTTTGGGTTGTTTTTTTTTCTCACCAAGGGGAGAGGGAGCTGTTTGGCTGGGGGGGGGGATGCACAGAGGGAAGAGCTGAGAGATGCTGAGTATGATGAAGGCTGTGACCAGGCCCTGTGTCATCTACCCCTGGATTTTTCAGAAATGCACTTTATTTTCTCTTTTTGACTCGTGTCACCTCTCTTTTCACTCCTTTTCCCAGCACCATTTTTAGGGAGAGGGTCATTTCTTTTTCTGCCCGCTGAAGTCTGGACTATTAATAACTGGAGAGCTCAGCATCAATCCCAAAATCGCTATTTTTGCCAAAACACACAAGTAGGTGTGATGTGTGATTTATGAATCATCTAAGGGCCCCCAAGTCCCAGTGTACACAGACTTCCAAAGGTATCCCAGGCTGTGAATAGCCATGAAAGGGAATTATGAGAGCCAGGTTGATTTTCTCAGTGGGATTTGTTTTTTTTTTTTTTTTAAACCAGTGTTTTCTGCTGTATGAGCAGCAGTTGTTTCCTTTCTGATCAACAGAGGACAGTATTCTTATATTCAGAGGCCACAACACTTCCTCATCACGCAGCAGCAGGCTCCAGCACAAATGTAACACCATGAAAAGCTAAAGAGAAATTAAGGCATTTATCTTACACTTCTCCCT
The DNA here is from genome assembly GCF_009819655.1 of Sylvia atricapilla. Lineage (NCBI taxonomy): Eukaryota > Metazoa > Chordata > Aves > Passeriformes > Sylviidae > Sylvia > Sylvia atricapilla. The sequence continues at coordinate 3,128,734 of NC_089151.1, forward strand.
TGGTAAAATCCACCCCATGACAATTTGGATGATGAGAACTGGATAAACGGGCGCCAAGCCTTGTAAAATCGGATTTATTCAACAAACTGTCGCAGGATTTGGAATTACCACCACATCTCATCATTTCTCCAGTTAATAAAACACTCATCAGAAGGGGCTGTTAGGATCCAGCCAGAGATCTGGCAGTGGCCACTCATTTCATGGGACAGCACAGCCCTGAACAGCAAAACTCAAAGCAGTGTTCCAGCTATTTACAATTCCCTGTTAAGGAAAAACCATCCCCAACCCTGGGGACTTCCTTTAAATAAATAACACGGTGTGGAGAAAATGCATTAAACTGGAAGTTTTTGGTGATTTCCCAGCCCTTTGCAGAGGATCCCTGTGTCTGTGATATTTATAAATGCAGGAAGAAATTCCTGCCAGAGGTAGATTTTCTGTCCCCACGTGTGGGGCAGCCGGGGATGCTCTGGGGTCAGAGCTGTGGGAGCTCCTGTGTCACAGGTGGCACAGGGACAGAGGAGCTCAGGGTTAGGGCGGGATGAATCTCCGGGCAGAAAATCTGCGGACACTTTTCCAGGCTGAAGGCTCAAATAACAACAACGAAAAAATGAGGAGTTAGGCTGAACCCAGGATGGGTGGGAGTAAATTCCTTTCCTCTAAAGCCCCGTAGGATTCCCTGTATCAAGTTTCGAAACTCCTGGATAGGAGCAGGAAGGGAGGAGCTCACAAACCCTTCTCTCTCTCGTCCTATTTATTTGCAGAGTCTTTTGCCCCCACAAATTTCAGCTCTCCCGATTTATCCAGCTCCCCGAGCTCCTGCTGGGCTGGCTCAGCTGATAAGCACCAGGCGAAACACCAGCCCTCGCACCAACAGTGGGAAACTCGGTTGGCTCAGGGATGGGTTTGTACTTTGAAGCTAAATTCAGCTGAAATCAGCCTTCTTATCTTTTGAGGTGCAAATATATTCATTCATTTGATAAGACCGATATCGATGCCCGTGTCGGAGCTCCTGGAATTGCTCCTGCAGAGTGAATCTGAGCTTCTGCTTCTCTTCTGATGGTGATAGCAAAAGCTTTTAGATAAGCTTGAGGATTTTGGGATGAATACCTGACCCGGTGGGGTGGCTCAGCCATCACAGCCTGGCGAAGGTGGGGAAGTATCCCATCCTCATCTGGGCTCTGTGGGAACTCCTGGCAGAAAGAGATTTGGGCAGCACTTTCCGAGGAGGAATTAGGTTTAGGTTATAAATTAGTTCCTAAGCTTGGGGCCGGGGTGATTAAAAGAGGAATCCACCCCAGGGAGGCCCATCCGTGTCCGGATTCCTTGTGCAGCTCTGAGAGTCGCTCACTCATATTTTAACTGTGAGTTTGACACGAAATACGCAGCCTGAGCCTGGCGGAATTGAAGCTTAATGAAGCTTAATGGTGCTACCCAAATTTCCTCTATGATGAAGAGGAAGAAAAAACAAACAAACCAACCAACAAACCACCGAAAACCACCAAAAAACACAAACCACAAAAAACTAAAAAAACTAAAAAAGAAAAAAAATCTACACACAAAAAAAAACCCACCAAAAACCCACAAAAAACCCAACCCAAAACAAAACAAACAAACAAACAAAAACCCAAAAAAACCAAAAGAAAAAAAAAAGCCAACAACAACAACAACAACAACAAAAAAAAAAAAAAAAACACAAAAACAAACACACAAAAAACCAGAAAAAACCAACCCAAAAAAACCTCCCAAACCCCAAAAACACCCAACAGCAAAACCACCAAAATCCCTCAGCCGTATCCCTCCAGCAACGCTCCTGATGCGTTCCTCAGGCCCTGCAGGCATTTATCTCACAATTCCCCAGGAAAACCTTTGCTGTGCGTGTATCTTCCAGGGTTCACTTCTTCCTTGCAAAGTTCAGCCTCGGGAGCATCCCCGGAGCATTCCAGCATCCCGGTTTTGGATGAATACCTGCCCCGAATCTCCCACCGAGCCCCGGCCGCCTCTCCGGGGCTGCTGATGGATGGTTCCTCGGAGCAGCGGCAATTTCATGGTTGGTGGGGCACAACCACCCCCGCGTTTTTACCCGCGGATAATCGAGCTATTTAGGGGACAATGAGGAACAGATTGCATCTGCCTCGGCGTCCCCCCGACTGAGCGCCGCGTATCTCCGGCGTCTCCCACGCCCGGGATGAGGGGAAGGGATGTTTGGAAGGGGGAAGAGGAGGACAGGTGATCCCAGGTATTTGGAGCATCGTTTTGTCTGCTCCTTTATCTGCTGCTGCTGAGGGAAATCTCATCCCTGGCTTCAGCAGAGGCTGGAATGAGCCGGGATTTCAGCCCTGGTGTTTTCCGTTTATTTTATCTCACCTCTCACATTCCAGGACCAGTTCCTCCTCTCATCCTCCTCCTTTATGATTTACAATGGCTGCGGGCTTCTGCAGCTGATAAGAGGCGCTACAGTACCTGAGCCCCACGAGCCTTGTCTTTCCCAAATTCCCCCTTTTCTCCCAGGCCAAGCCAGGAGATAAGGATCCGACTCCACTGAGGGCAGGGAAACTGAGGCACACTCCTGGCAGCTCCAAAGCACCCACCACAGCCACCCCAGGCTGCAGCTCACGGGCAGAGTGCTCCACATCCGTGGTTTCCCATGGAGAATCTACAACCTCCACATGACCACGGGCACGGAACCTCCACAGGAAAACAAGGACCACAGTCACAGGCGAAATTAATCTCTGAAAGTTTAAGCAGTTTTGGCGAGGGATGGAAGATAATTTTTCTTCCATATCAGGGTTTGGGCTCCTTTGCTGTCCTTGGTGAAGTCTGCAATGGCCACAACGTGAATTTTACGTGAGAAACATGAAGTTTTTGAGAAACATGAAACATTTTTTTAAAGATCTATTTCAGGCAGCAAATATGCAAATCCATTAGTTAGAAGGAAGGTTTGGATATCAGATTACTTCCCAAAAACCCCATAAATCTCTGTACATACTGTACTAAAAATTCTTCTAGAGCTCCACAGTAGACAAATACATTACATCTTCCCAACTCCATCTTTCCTTTTTATGGCTTTGCTCCTCCTTGGCCCTTTATTTAGGCTTCTGACACCGAAATGATTTTGTGATCTTTGGCTTTTCCAACCAACCATACCATGGCCCTAATGTTATCCATGGTAAATAAAATAATGGCCATAATTAAAAACAAACAGGGTGAGGAAGGAGGTGTCAAGTCTGATGTGCCACCAAATCACTTAAGAGAGGTAAAATATTGCTGCACCTTATGGAACATTTAATCAGCCAAAGAATTTCATGCAGTTGTCTCCCTTTAACCTTCCCACTCCCTTCTTCTCCCTCCCCCCTGCCCCAAGAAAGCCTTGAAGTGAGATATTTATGATTTTAATAAATTAGAGAACATGGCTAATTAGCTCCATCATCAACACCCCCAAGGTTGTTAAAGTGAGGGAGAATGCTGGAGTTTAATATTGCTCTGCCCAGTGAAACAGCAAAGCACCAAGTTCACAGGAGGATCCACACTCAGTGTCCTTTGGGATGTTCCCAGACAAACTCCTCCCCAAAAGGGGAATTTCAGGCACCATCCAGGGCTGGGAATGGGTGAATGAAATGGGAATTTGGCTGTTGTAGATGGATAAATATTTAACAGCTAAATGAGCTCCTCAGGGAGCAACCTTTGCTCTAAAGGAGTGGTTTAATCATGACACCCAGGAAGGACCATCCTGTCCTTCCACCAGTGACCTGCTCCACATCTGGTTGTGCAGCAGTGGCTTTATTCATTCAAAACACACCCTTAGGAACCAAATATTAATAGACTGAAGGAAATCATTAATATTTTCTAATCCGTGTGGTGGAGCCCGCTAAAATTCTCAGTTGGGTTTGTGCAGAGGTGGAATTTTTTGGTCCACTTTTCACCCTTCCAGCAGACAAAACAGATCAAATGGCAAATTCCTCGCACTCATCGTCGCCGGGCTGAGGTGATGGACATCGTTAATTGAGGGTGTCAAAATAATTTACTGCGAGTAATTAAATAAAATGGCAGGTCCCAAAGCCTGCTGAATTTGGATCTGAGGTCCCTAATCGGGGCTATAATTTAAAAGTACCTGACAGAAGCTTTAATTAGAGAACAAAAATGCGAGTCGCCGGGAAAGCTCAGTGATGGATGGTGGACAGAGGGGGAGATACCTGCTCATGTCTGTCCTCTGAGATCCCAAACAGCTGCCTGGTCCACACGGGCTGCTGGAGGAGCCCAGCTCCTGCCCCAGGCAACGGGAACTTATTCCCATGCTCCACATCTTTCCACCAAGAAGATTATTCCAAACTTGGTTTTCTCTTGACCCACCAGTTATCTGGGAAAGGGATTCACCAGTTGGTGGCAGAGCAGGAGGGCATTTGCTGGTGGCTCCCAGCTGGTAGAACAATGAATTTTGTCACAGCACAGCTGCTGTGGGTGTTTGTGAGGACTTCTCAGGAGGTGACAAACCTGGCCTTAGCGCCGCGGCAGCACGGTGGCCTGGCTGCCTTTGCATTTGAAAACAAACCAACAGGGCAGCCCCTTTTGGCTGTGCTTCCCAGGCATTTCTTTCTCCCTGAATGGTTCTCCTGGGCACGCTGAGCTGTGCAGGCTGGAAAACAGTTGTGGTGTTCGGGGTTGGGACCTCCCAACATGCGCAGACACAACATATGGATTATTCCTCATGACAGTCCTGGCACTGGGGGGTCACCACCCATGTTGCTCTCTGATTCCCAGCCCTACAGCCTCCCCCTCAGGGAAAAAAAGGAGGGGAGGGAGGAAGGAGAGGTCATGGTTTAAGGGTTTTTTTGTGGGTTATCTAATATAGCACTGAATTATGTCCTTACTGGGCGCTGTCAGGACTGGTTATGTCAACGTGGAGGTGCCATTGTTGGCCACCACCGTGGGGTACGTATTTTTGGGAAGATGAATTTCTTACATTTGCATTCAGAGAGGACAGGAAACCTTGCTCCTTATTGTACCTTGTACAGGATCACCATTTATTTAAACCCAGTGTTACCCAAGATGTTTGAATTTCAGGGTGATATCCTGAGGTACCCTGAAATACCAGAGAAGGGAGTCCAAAGCCCAAACTGGGACACCTTTAGGTGATTTTTTTCAGTATTTTGACTGAACTTTTCTCATTACTTGAGTGCTGGTTTTTAAGACCCTCTGGAGCACCTTCCTACCCCACAGCAGTGTGAACACATCACCATGGATCAGGCTGTTATTAATTCAGTTTATATGGCATGTACTGTAATTCCTCTGTTCCTGCTCACGCGTTCCACAGGGATCTCTTCGAGGGATTGATGATCAAAGGATGATCCTTGATGAAGGAAAACCTGCAGGAGACAGAAAAGGAGCCACACTGGGATCTCAGCTCTTCCTCTTTATCAGCTGGGAAAGGAGGGAAATAGAGCTCCTGGCAGCCCTGGCCAGAGCGTTCTTACATACGTCAGTGGAACCAAAATATTGTTTCAGCAGTTATATTGTCACTATTAAAACAGGGCTGGAAGAATGGTGCCAATCTCCTGTTACCAGCACTGTAATGCACTGAACCATCCTGCCTGAGGGAACCTGTGCCAGGACTGGAAGTGCAACCAGGGCTCTGATTGCTGGGGAGGTTCAGAGAGGCTCTTTCCCTCCAAAACCTCTGAGATTGCTCTCGAGAGAAAACATTTCAGCAGAGCACGGGGATCCAGGGAAACCAGGATGATTCATTGGGGTTGAATCTGGGAATTTATTTCCTTTAATGTGCCTTGTGAATAGAGGGACCACATTGGTCCTGATTTATTTTATAAAAGGAGGATAAGGGAGGAAAATCTACACTTTTCCGTGGCTTCAGCTGGGTTCAGCTCAAAATGAGATTAGTGGGAATTGGTGGATCTTTAGGACCCCCCAGAAATTATCCAGGAGGAGAGGAAGAAGAGTTTCAGCCCTCAGGAATAAAGTGGTGAGTATGGAGCTCAGCAAGTGCAGCGTGATAACAGAGAATAATTTTAAAAGATGAGGTAAAAACATTCTTGCTGAGGCTTATTTCAACTTGATGATGTTTAACGAATTGGCAAAGCTCTGCTTGAGGAAAAAAAAAGGCAAACTCTACGTATCTGGATCTTAATGATTAATAATTCTGCATGGTTAGGATGCCAGAGTAAACATAATAAACACTTTTCTTTTAACCAATTAACTTAAGTTTTCCGTGGCCAATAAAGTTTGAAGAATTTTCTTTGGATCCAGTTACACCAGCATTGCCTGGGAGGGAGGACAGTCCACCCTATACCCACAGAGCTGACAAAATAAATGGCCTAGAAAGCTCCAAAATGTGTTTTTCACATCAGTGAGGAGGTTTTTAATGATGATGTAACAATGTCAAGCATCATAAACAGTGCTGGGAGGAACATACCTGACCTGCTCTGAGTTGTGTGGAAATGGAGGCAGGAGCTGTGGGTTGTGGGATCACTTGGAATTTTACTGCCTCCCTAACTTAGAATGGCAGAACCAGAGGGGAAAAATGAAGGACAAATCAATTTGGACACGGTTTTAAAAATAAGACCTCAACTGGTTTCAAATTTTTAACATCTTCTGACATTTTGGAGGCTTTTGCTAATTCTCCAAAGCCTTAAAAGCACTGTTCCTCTCACTGGCCTGTTCCAATTTCCATTCAGATGCCACTTCTATTATTTAAGAGTCCCTCTAAAAATGCCAAAAATATTAATCAGGCCACAACTCGTGCCAAATAGCTCAAGTGATTTCTATTATATTTGGAGACTGGGAACTAACCAACCTATTCAGCTCAATGCAAAAGAAGTGTTTCAGGTTTAGATATGATGTTTAATTCTGCAAAAGATCCATTTTGCTGGTTTTGTTTGGGTCATGTGTGAGGTTCAGGGTGGAGCAATGTGAGAATAGATAAGTGCAGCTGCTGCCTTGCCCTCATTCTGCAAATAATGAGGGTTTTTGTAAATTTTCTCCACTCTCATATCTTTCTCCTGATAAAACTGGACTTGGGGGCTGTCCCAAATCCAGGTCAGGTATGAAAGGAGATCATTTAAAAATGGATGGCTTGGAGAGCTCCGGTGGCTTTGCTGGACATTTGTTGGGAAATGGACAGCAGCCTCCACATGGTCGGTGGTGAAGAGCAAAAGGTCACAGTCACATCTGGGAAAGACACAGCTGGATCCAGGACAGGAGGGGCCTCTGTTTACACAGCTGGCTGTGGCCAAACCTGTCCTTGCTGTCACCTGGGCTGGATCTGTCTCTCCTGCACCTGGGACTCTGTGAGGGTCCTGCTGTGCCACGGCTGATGTCCAGCTCTCTGAAGGTGTGTCCAGCTCCCTCAGAAAGGGCATTAAAATCCCCAAAGCAGTAAAGAAAAAAGCCAGGATTTGCTCGAGTCAAAAAGCACTAGCAGATTTTTTTGTCTGGATGTGCTCACTGTCCAACTCATTTAACAGAACTCCAATGACACAATGCTTTAATGTCCAATATTTCATTTTCCTTCCCTACACAGCACGGGCAGAACGTTCCCCACTTGCATCATGTCTGATAGCAAAAGTCCTGAATTTGTCTGTCTGGACACTGCAATTTCTCCAAATCCAAACCAGATCACACCTCCTGCTAACAACAGGTGTTGAAAAGCCCAACCTTTGCAGGTTTGCTGTCAGCAGGCACAATATCTGTTCTGATAACAACAGCTGGGCACTGATCCACATCTGACACGTGTAAGACTTTGGTGTGTGCCTCCTTTTGCTCCTGTTCCTTCTTCCACACACTGATTTGCAGAGGATGGCAAAAGTTTGGGGAACTACAGGAGATTTGGCAGCTCAGTTTAAATGCTGAGAGCTGATGGAACTGATGCACACCTATAGGAGCTCTGAAATCCTGCACCAATGACTGGATTTCCTGGAGAAAATCAACCCAAAGGGAATTGTTTCTTCTTTGCACCCATGCCATGGGTCACACTCACCTATCCTGCTGTAGCAACACCAGGGAAATGCTGATGTGGGCTATGGGGGCCCATCAGCACCTGAGCTGTGACTCTCCTGGAAAAGTGGGTGTCCCTGGTTACCCTTTACTGGGTAGGGAGATTTTTGACAAGTCACCAACCTCTTCATATTTTATGCCACTCTTGGAAGGAATTTTTTAAAGGAAGGGGAAGAAAAACTGGGTTAAAACCAACCCTTGACTGAGGTCTCTATTAAGCCACAACTTGGAACCACATTCTTGTATTTTGCTGTGCTGCCCAGACAAATCCAAGAGCTCTCAAGTCTCCCAAAGCCAGGACTGAGCTCGAAGCCTGGTGTGTGTCAGGTCCTTTTTTCACCCCATTTATCCCAACCAACTGGGGTGGTTTCATACAATGGCTCTTTGTAGGCTGTGACAACCCATCCCCATGTGGAGATGGTGAACAATCCTGGGCTCCTGAGGGTGAGTTCACTCCTGGGCTGGAGCCGTGGGTGTCTTTCCCCTGGGACAATCCAGTTCCTTCAAACAGACTTTCTCATTGTGCTGCACAACTGTACTCGTGGCAAGGGGAATGCTGGTGACTTGGAACATTTTTTTTTTTCCAAGAAAAACACTGATTCTAGCTCATCGTCTTGGAATTAACTCGTATCAGGATGTGTGGAGCAAAGCAAGGATGGGGATAAACAGAAAATCATTGACACAGGGGTGATTCCTGCGGAAACAAACCGAACATTCAAACCCTCCGGAACACTTTGAAATAAAATCTGCAACGATCTGGGCCAGGGTTGGCAGCAAAAAGGTATTCCAGACCTTCCACGATGGTTTTTCCATGATCTTACAAGGAGTTCATTGTCCAATAAGAGCTATTATGCATTCAAACAAGGAGAACTCTTCCAAGCCTAAATGCATTGTTGTTTTGTTCCAGGCACTTTGTGTCAGTGAAGTCATGGCAAGGCACTGAGGCCTCAGCCTCGCAGCAAACACTGGCTGTGATGGGATATTTCCACTTGGCTCCCCTCCCAGTGGCTCCTGCTGGAGCATTGTTCTCCCAGACCTTCATCCATAAAAAGTGACAAGGGCACAACACCTACTTCCCCTAAGCCCTCTGCTTTTGGCATCTGCGCCCCAAAAACGGTGACACGGTGTTCCCAAAACGCTCCCAAACGCTGCAGAATTGTTCCTACCCTTCCTACCAGGCAAAGCTTTCTCATCCCTGTGATCCTGAGAGTAATTAACGCTCCTTGCCTCAGCCTGGAATGTTTCAAAATGCTCAGAGTGGTGGGAGCTGATGTTCTACCAGCCCAACTCCTATGAAACGCCCCAGCTTATCTCCAAAGAAACTATTTAGCCGTGTTCCAGAGTCACTTTATTCATCTTTTAAATGCTCCTAACAGCAAACTGCTTCGTTTGGCACCAGAGCAAAGCCCCCAGGCCGCGTGAGCTGCCAAGGAGCTCCTCGGGCTGTGCCAGCCCTCGCCAGCTGAGCCTTGTACCAGCAATGGGTTCAGTGTTCCTGCCCTCCCAACCCCCTGAGGTTCCCTTCAAGTCTCAGACTGAGGCTGCACAAGAAACTCAACATAAAAACTCAGACTGTAAATTTGACTTTTCCTTGGTCTCCAATCAGAACCATAAATCAAGCCCAGATTTGCTTTGAACTTGGTCGCGCTTGCCCCGGAAAGTTCAGGAACTTTAATGATCCTCTGGGACGGAGTCGAGCCCATTTTAGAGCGTTTGCAAAGCAAACATCAAACTGGACGAATTTGATGTGGTTTTGCTACGTGCCTTTGGCACAGCTCTGGCAAAGGCTGACAAGGACCCAGTTCAAGTTAAAATGGAGATAAACCGGGCACTGGGCTGATGTCATCAGACAACAAGAGAGCAAACAAACAAGCCGATGGCATCTCTGAGATTTATTTGGTTTCACTTTGCTAGAACTTTTATCAGCACAACTGGACGGTTCTCCTTTCCTCTGCAGTGATGTAAATCAGGAGCCAAGCCATACTTCAGCTGTGATGGTTATCAGGCTCAGATAAAGCTTTTCAGATCTTTTCTCTGTGGACTTGAAATGTCTGGCCAAGCGCAGATTTGGATCCAAGTTAATGGGCTCTCTGTGAAAATGCTGGAGAGCCCCAAAGGCATCTGTATTACTCTGCCACGCTGGGACAGAGAAGGTTTTTGAAACAGAGCTTTGCTGTTCAAATAGGAGCTGCTGCTGTCACTTCTCAGGTGATTCTTGCTGCTTTCAACAGAGGAAAATTTAAAGTAATCGGAGTAAAATGTTGTCCCATGGCGAGGTGAGCGTGCAGCTCCCAGCTTCATCCTCCAAAACGTGGCTGGAGTCTCTTCTGAACATTCTCAGTGTAGCTGACCATTAATGCTGAGACAAAACAAGAGATAGAATGTATTTTTTTTTTTTTGTGGTTTATAAATACATTCTATGTCCAAAAAACCTTACAGCATGCTTCAGATGGGCCTGCCAAGTGTTCCCAGCACTTATCTGAAAATGTGCCTTTCGGCTTCACAAAAGTTCTAAAATTATCCAAGCACATACATACATTTATACATTTCCAAGTCAGGTGGGATCTTAGAATAATCCTGCCTAACCTCCTTTTATTGGGAGGTGACTTTTTAAAGTTGTTTTTCTTTCTTTAGGCTGAAGTCTCCCAGAATTCTGCATGGAAGGGCTGCGCTGAAATCATCAGCTTGGTTTCCATGTGTGGATATTGTTAGTTGAGCAGGGTCATGCTTCTTGTTCTGCTTTGCCTGAAGCACTCAAGCCTGGAAGTGTTAATAAATTGTCATGGAATAATGAGCCCAAGTCTGTGGAAACCTTTATGAAACATGAAGCTCATGCCATGACACCTTGAATCACAGTTTAAAGCATATTCCAATGTCAGAGGACACGTTATGGAGTAGCTACTGTGATTTTATTCCCAAATTCTTTGGGAGAAACCACCAGAATCCAGATATTTAAACCCAGGGCTTGTTTACCTGTCTATCACTCCCATAACCATAATTTGATTTATATCAGTAGCAATGGTGATGTCTCTGGTGGCTTTAGCAGAAATTTCCCAAATTCCATAGGTAAACATTGTGCTTTTGGTGACTTGTTTAATTGATTTGTTAATTATGCAGTTTTAATCTGTTCGTTTTGAGCTTTGTGTAGATTTCACATTTGCTTTGCAAGTTTTTTGATGCTTTTCTACATTTTTTAGGCTACCAGCCTTTGGTGGTATCACCCCATAAATGACTGTTGAGAACTAGTTAAAACCTTTTGATTTTAATGGAACTATGAAGTTGTCAAAGCTGATGAAAATGGTCAAGAAAAGCCACACATGAGTCACAAATCTACTGAGAATTTCTGATAAGCACAATCTGGAGAGAAACTACATGTAACAAATTCCTTCTATTAACATTTATTTAAGGGATACAGAAAGTTTTCATCCAAATGCAGCATTTCCATTTAGCTTCACCCTCTGAAGAGAATTGTTTTCCACTCAGAAAAGAAGCTATAAAGGAAACAATCTGTTCTCAAATTCAACAGGAGGAAATTGAGGCCTGAATCTGCAGCCATGTAATTCTGCTTGCACAAACACTTGCACTGCTTTCAACAAAGATCTTCACGCAGGAGAATTACTCACATGGATAATTGCTCCTGAGATCAGGCAATCTGGGTTAGTCAGTGAAATAAGGGCACTAAATCATTCTCTAATCTATATTGTTCTTTTTGACTGCCAAAGTGCTAGCCGTATTTATTTTTTATAATCCTGATAAGGAAACATTCCTAAAACATTAGCAAGAAAAAAAAAAAAAATCCAGCTCGAGTGAGAGGACAAAGTGAAACAAACATCCCTCAGCCTTCCTCCGCTGTCGCTGTTCTTTAAATAGCAAACTCCAGCCTCTGTCAAAGCACACTTTGGGTGGTTGTACAGCAAGTAGCTCCATGGGATGGGATTGGAAAACCCTCCAAGGCCCTCAATCAGCAGGCTCTGGCTCTTTGAGCTCTCCCCTGCTCCTGCTTTTGGAAGGAGCCGTGCCCTGAGAACGTTTAATCCGCGGCGACCCCGAGCGCCGTCCCTCAGGGAGCTGCCTCCCCTCGTTATCGTGTGCTGGCCGTGTCAGAGGTGAGAGGGGAAAATGTGCAACCCCAAACCAATCCCCAGCCCCTCTCCCGGTCAAAACTTATCTGCAATCACAGCCCAGGCAGGATCCAGATGTAGCAAACCCTTTCTTATTAGCGTGGAGTTCATGGACGGGGAGCAAAGTCGGACACCGCCGCTAAATTTGGCCAGAATTCGCTTGAAACTTTGGAAGATGTTTTCCATTCCTGGGTATTGACTTTGTAACGGGACCTGCCCAAGCTTTAACAGGCGTGAGAAATTTAAATATACAAGCCCCTCCGACCTGGAGAAGGAAAACAGAATATTTTAAACAGTTGGGCAAAGGGAGAGGGTGGCAGGACTGGGAAGGAGCTTGGCTGGACCTCTGGAAGGAGTCACTGTGAAGAGGGGAGGGATAACAACGCCCTCCTGTTCCAGAGCAAATGTTTCTGGGAGCAGGGTAATGTGAACCACACTGATATGGGATAGCCCAGGGGGGCCAGAGGAAGTTTAAATGCATTCTGAAAAGGTCATGCTACCACACTTCATTTTTATATTGCCGCAGAGAAACCTCCTCCTCCACTTCAAAACCCTTTTTTTATTTATACACCTCCTCCCTGGAAAAAAGTTCCCAATAATGAGCATACTGGATGATTCCCAAGATGTATTGCTGTGGTCTAATCACTCCTTTTGATTCTCCACATACCAGGTTGCTTCATTTCTCATTCACCACGGGGCAAAGACCTTCCAAACACTCAAAGGAAAGCTCTGCAGAAATACTGGGATGCATCTTCCAGAGGAGTTTTGTTGGGCTTGAGTAATTTAATGTGCTGATGGAGAGTGTTGGGCCTGCTCCTTTCCTTTCAATGGTTTATCCACATGGGGCAGTAGCAGGGGAAAACTCCAGAGCCTTGTAGGAGAAATGTTCCTGCCCTTAAGTCGTGGTGAGACCATTGATCATGTTGCTGATAAAGCAGCTTAGGCTGTGACAAGCAATTGGCCGCTGCAGTGTTTGCAGGGAGACATCAAGGCTTTGGAACACAACCCTTGGGCTTAAAATAGCAAAAACTCCCTTTGAGAAGGAGCCCTTACAATGTGTGCTCCTTAAATAGACCCACAAGCAAGAAAATTAACCCCGTTTTACACGCAGCCAGAATGAGAGGGAAATAAACTCAGCAGTTGCTGTGTAAATTAGTGACAAAGTCACAGCTCAAGGCTGAATCACCTGGCTCTGAACAGGACAATTTTCCTCGTTGCTCTTTTATGTGTTGGAAAGACAGGGATAAACCTGGCATGGTTTTAAATAAACTCATGGCTGGCTGGCTTTTTTTGGTGGTACACAGAACAGGGGAAACAAAGAAAGGCAGGAACGTGGTCCCTCACCTTGCTAAGGTAAGGGGTGAAGGAATAAAACAAACACAAACACCAAATTCACTGTGATCACCCTTACCCACCCTTGGACCTCGTCCACATCAGCACTGCGTTCCTAAAGGGAAAATGAGGGTGCAAAGGGTCTGCCAATGTGAAAAAGAGTCAATGCCATGCAAAAATAGTGAATTGCACCATGAATGCCTATTTTGTTACTCCTGGAAATCTCCATTTCACCACTCATCATAAAGGTGGAGAAGCTCAGCACAATTTATTCAAGCCTTTATGAACTTGATCTCTGCTAAATGCTGACAGCTTGATGATATTTTCCAAGATCCAGTGGCTTCTCCTTGAGAAGGAGTCAAGGCTCATGGATGAAAAATTAACCTTATATCCATCCCTAAATTTGATCATGATTAGCTAATGAGCTGAGTGAGGCAATGTTTTATTGGCAAATAAATTGGTGGCCAAAAAGTGCAGTTTTGGAGAGGTCCTGAGAGCTGGGAAACATTATGTCTGGTCCAATGGATTATTTTGGAAACACCAGCGTTTGTCATTTCCACTTGTTGAATTCTCACATTTCGGGGTCCTTGCTAGGAAAGGTGAGGCCTCTAAAGCACAGATGGAAGAAGGAGATCTCCAGTATCACAGAGGAAAAACGACCACAGCAGGCAGATATTTTACAGACAATTCAAGAGTTTCCTCAAAGTGCTCCATTTGGGACCAAGAATCAATACTTTGCCTCTGGATATCTGTTGGCAGGGGTGACTTGGGTCCCATGAGCACTGCTGTGTTTTATCCTTCAATATATGATTTCTCTTCACTAATTCAAAGCAAGATTTTTTTTCTGCTGCAGAAGAAAAATATCATGTGCTGTGAGAGGAGCCTTTTTCTCTCCAAAGCCTGGGACTAAGAATCTCACAAATGAACATTTCAGCAACTGTCACGAATCCATGTTAAGACTGTTTTTGAAAAAAAGAAAAAAAAATTAAGTGTAAGTCGTAGGGAAGTGCTTTAATTTTGTCAGCTGAGAGCAGCTCAGAGTCAGTAGAAAACAGGATTGAGCAGGTGCCCAAACTCTGGGCACATGCTGAAATGCTTTGCTGCTTTCTGACCCTAAATGAGCAGCCTGACAAGCAGCTCTATTCAGGGTGGTCTTAAATCTCTCACTGGGAGCTGGTTTAAATCAGAGGGAGGGATGAGGCTGGGGAACATAAATGTTCTCTGGGGCCCATTTCGGTTTTTATGAGGAAGGTATTCCAGCCAGAAGGAAAGAGCTAAGATCAAGCCCAGCCATCTTCCAGGTGAGACTGCAGCCTTTTAAACCCCTCTGCGAGGGCCCTTAATAACTTTGCCATGTGTAAACATCCCTGATGCTTTTCTTCTGAGCTCAGAGTGACAACCAGAGCGGGCAGGGAGCGGCTGCTCGACACTTTTTGACGTCAGTCCTCATAATCCTGAGCGGTTGATAACCATGACACTCCAAGAAAGTGGGTATCACATGTCCCTGCAGAGCCTCACCAGAGCTGCCTCACCCCTCTGACTTTACCCAGAGATTTTTTTTTAATTTTTTTTTTCCAGGCCAGTAATGAGCGAGGCACAATTTAACCCTTTAACCTCTCCCCACACGGGTCACATTTCAGCCCAATAGAGGACACACACCAAGTGGCTGGTGTTTATTTTCCAATTGTCATTTTCGGTTTACCTTCAAGAACCTGATCTTTAAGCTGGTAACAAATAGCTACTGAAACCAGCTGAGGATTTTTTTTTTTTTTTCTCCCCCAGCTATAAACCAGTCAGCCCCGAGAAAGACCCCATGAGACTTTGGAACATTTGCTTCCCACGTCAGCTGAGGAGCTTCCCAAAACAGCCAAAGACAAAGTACGTCAGATGGCTTTTATATTCCTGCTTTGCTCCGGCCATGCTGGGTCATCAAGGGATATAAAATGTATCAGACTCGGCTAATTTAATTTTCAGGCAGAAAGAACATTTTATTAATGGCCCTCTGATTATCTGTGCTGTTACAGCCTGAGCCAATGGACATCAAAGTCATCGATTGTCCTTGGCAAACCTCCATGTATTTAAATTCTTTAGGGCAGTTCAGGACTTTATTTCAGCGACTTAAATTCCCAAACATGTAAACTGTTGTTAAGTTCTTGATTTAAATTGGTATATTGATCTATACTCGCGAGCACAGTTTCTTGAGTTTATCTGAATAAAGAGAGATTCCAGAGATAACACCCTCAAAGTTCTGCCCAGGGACCAGATGTATCTCACACTGAAAAGTTTGATTTTTTTCTCTCAGAAGTCTCATTTAACCTGTTTGATAGCAGAGTTATGTAGAATTAATGGTGATATGAAGTTCTTACACAGAAAAGAAACTAAGGAATCCCCAAGGAATCTGTATCCATGGCTCCAGAGTCCTATCCCAGCATCACAAGTGTTGGAAATTGATTCTGGATTGTGCCTCTAGGCAAGTCTGATTTAATCTGGAGTCTGTGTTCATATGGGTGGTAAGAGAGAACTTTGCAGCCCAAACCCGAGCAGTGCCACAACCCAAAGTGCAATTTCTGAGGCAGAACCAATGGAGACACAATTCACCACACGTAATCTCCCATCAGCTGAGAATCCCAAACTTCCATGGAAAACCTCCTTTGCCAGCTGATTTCACTGGACCCAAAGGCAGATGTTTGAATGTTGCCTGTTTTGTGGTGCTCCCCAAGTTTGGGGCTTCTGCCTTCTGCTGCAACACAAAATTAAAGCATTATAAAAATCCCCACGGCTGAGTCACTGCTGTAAGTGCTTCCACATTTCTTTCCCACTTCCTACCGTGCATTTTGGAGTCAGGTTTGTGTAGCTGGGTGCCAACAGAGCAGGCAGGTGTGCAATGGGCCCATCCTGATGATCTCCCTGCTCCAACCATCCCTTCCCATTTGGCAAACATCCAGAATCCGGAGAGTCTGAGCAACCTGGTCTAGTGGAAGGTGTCCCTGGCCACAGCAGGGAGCTGGAACTGGGTGGACTTTAAATTCCTCTCCAACCCAAACCATTCCATGATTGTGTGATTCTGTGATAATGCAAGAGCTTTCAGAGCCAGCAAAAACCTAATTATTCCGAGGAAAATTTTCATTCCTGGTCCCAGAGACCTTCTGCCCTCTTCCAGATGCTTTGGCTTTGGTAGGTAGGTGAAGCCAAAAGCTTTCCAGGAGGTGCAGGAGGTTTCAGCCACACAATTTGCTTTAAAGTCCAAGAGAACCAGGCAGCCAAGCATTGGCCTGCAGCTCCAATTTGTGGCCTTTCCCAACTCCAGCATTTATTGGTTTGGTGAGCCCCATGAAACGCTCTTTGGGTGGCCTTGAACTTCCCCCACAAAAAGAAAACCACCAAAAAAAACTCCCAATTATAGCTGGCTCCAGGCTGGTAAACACTGAGCCTGCAGAGCTGCTCTGGGCTCTGCCTTCCCCTTGGCCAAACCCCTCAGCCCTTGAGCATCTCTGATAGCATCGAGTGCGGGGTGAGGTCACAGCTCCCGAAATCCCCCTGATCCTTACCCAAACACGCCGCAAACCCTTCCAACCCTCCGGATCCTATATAAAATATCGTGCTTAATAAGGCTATTGTAGCACAGCAGGGCCTGGGTTTAAGCCCCCTAAATCCCAGCTATTTCCTTAGGCACCTATTATTTGGTTTTCTCTAATGCGGGATTCTGGGGGTTGTTTGTACAGCACGTTTGTGGTGCTGCACCTCGAAGGAAATTCTTTCTTCTGAGGACCAGAGCTGGAGCCTTTTTGCCCCTGAATTTCCATCCTTTTGTTTTTTTGTGCACAGCCCCCAGTCCTTTTGCTTTAACTGAGCTGCAGTGCATGGGAGGAGCAGCAAACACAGTGACCTCACTTCTTGGGGACACTTCAGTTTGCTTGTTGTTATTTAGAGGAAACTTCACCCAGTCCACCTCGATTGCCCTTCTCCTTCTCCTCAAAAAGCCCTTGAGAAATTTGTCATTCAAACCATCACTGCACAGATTTTACTCTGGAGCAAGACTCTCCTGAGGCTCAGGGTTTAATATCCATCACTGGAACATCAAAACTCCTGAGGGTGTTCATGTAACTCCTCCAGAAATGCTGGGAGGGCCCACATCAGGATAACCTGACATGAAAATAAAACAATGACAACTACTGAATGACAGGACCAATATTTTGACCACTTATTTTCATTTTCTACCTTTTATCCAAGACAGAGGGAAGAAAATGCTGAGCAGAACAGTGTCAAAACAAAGAGCAAAACTCATCCCTGCAGCCTCAGCCAACCTCTCCTGTGCTCTGGGAAAAATCCCTCCTTCTCCACGTCTTCTCCTGCAGGCTTCCCTCTATAATTTACTGCGGGGAAAAAAAGAATTATTCAGGTACAGTTGGGTCAACAGAGGACTTATGAAGTCGATAGGAATGACAAATGTGACACTCTACCCCCGCTGAACTCCTCTGCAGGCAGCTGAAGCCAATCCATCAGCAGATGCAGCAGCATTTGTTCCTGAAACATCTGCTCTGTATCAATATGCAAATCACACCAGGAGATTCTGATCTCAAAGCCTCATGGTTTTGTTGTTGTTGTTGTTTCAAGGAACTGGAACCAGCCACTGCTCAGAGTCACTTTTCATTGGATTTCTGTCTCTTGCTGCAATACTCCTGGAATATTCAAATATTAACTCGTGAGGGTTATTCCAAGGACTATTTGTAGCTTTTTTTTTTTTTTTTTTTTTTTTTTTTTTTTTTTTTTTGTGGAATCAAAGTATTTTCTTACCACCAGGATTTAAGCCTGGTGAATTCTGAATCAGACCTTAATTGCATCCCTTGTCAATCACTTTTAATCTGAGTGGCAGTTGGGGCATGGAGACCTCACATGTTTTGGCAAGTCAATGGTAAAATGACTTGGAAAACAGCAAGGCAAGCTGATAATTGTGATTAAATGGCCAGCAAGGGACTGAGTTCCCATTCTTTGAGGGAACTTTCTCCAAAATGTGCCAGATCTCCTTTCCAGAAAATGATAAATACATTTCTGATGCAATAAATATCAAGGCTTCCATTTTAAAAAGGACTGGAATCCTCATCCCTGCTCATGACTGCAGATGCTCAGCTCTTCTGGGAACCACATCATTTATTTTACTGCTTAAATATGGATTTAGAGGCTCCTCTCTGTCATATTCTTCACATGGTGGTTGAAGTGATAGAGTGAAGACATCCCACGAAAAAAGGAAAGCAACCTGAATGTATTAAGCAATTTTTAAATTGTATTATCAGTGAGGACCTAAATGTGGATGGAGGAGTATTGTGGAAAACAGGGGGTTTTAAAAGCTTTTTGTTTTTCAATTTGAAGAGTTTCTCCTTGTCCCTAAATATTTCCGTGCAGTTCTTTCAGTGTGAGAGAATTTCAGAGCCAATGCTTGAGAGCCACAAAATGTAATTCACAAGAAATTTTTGCTATAAGAGAAAAAAAAATCAATGCCCCCCCCCCCAAAAAATGTAGTGATGTGCTGTTTTTCTTTATCTAGAGAGAACAAAATACGAAAAGGAAATAAATAAATGCTTTTCTAGTGGAAGAGGCTCGTTGTGGGGAGATTCCTGCATCCACACCGGGCTCTGCAAAATCACTTGGAGAAGAGGAGGGGGAAGGAGGAGGGAAGATGGGCACGAGCACTTGGAAGGATCGGTGACCTAGAAAAGATTTTTAAAATTCCTTCGCTTCTCACCATCAGATAAAAGCGGGGACAAAAAAAAAAGCGAGTGACTCATCTTCTCTTGTTCCCTTCTAATAGTTTCCTAATGAAGTAATTATCGTGTACCCGTTTGGAAACACAGAACAGGAGGCGAGACAGGAAAATCGAGGGGAGGGGGAGAAGCCTAATTAGCTGATCCTGCCTCCCTGTGGATCCATTCCCACTCACACCCTGCAAGGATTACTCCAAAAAATTTCCCAAATCCCATTGTTTTACAGATTTAATGCCCAGACACATATACGTGTAATTACTCACTAATTAGTAGGATCAATTTCCGTGGCTGAACACACCGAAATGTATTTATCTGCTGTGAAAAAGACATGTCAAATTTGTAGGAGGAGTTGATTCCTTAATATCAGTTATTAGTCCAAATAATAGACCTAAAATAGATCTAATGCATGTAATAGAGCTAAAATCAGCCAAGCTCCCAGGAACAAAAATCTGAAATACAAGCAGCAAATTTCTTGTTTTTTAACCAAGCCCATCACAGTTGCTACAAAATCGACCAGGAGCACATTCCTGTGAGACCACCAGTGAAAAGGTCTCAAGGAGATGTCAAGACCAAACCTTTATGAGAAAAAAATCTTTAGAAAGACATAAATTCATGTGGTTGAGGAGCCTTTTGGAAATTATGGCCAAAATTCAGAGCAGGAGGGGAAATTCCTGCACTGATTTGCTTGATCAAATACATTGCACTTGATTGTTATTTAGAGAGTTTTCAGAGATGGGTTTTAATTTGGTTTAGGACAATTTTCCTTTAGGGAAGGACAATTCTAGGCAGTTTTTGGGGGAAAGGCTGGAATCATTGCTGCTGCTGGAATGTGGCTTGAGGCAGATAAAACCTGAGGCCCAAAGCTTCTTCTTCATGGGCAATTCTGGTGTTTTGGATTTCCAAACATCAGGAATGTGTTTCCCCGTTGGCAAAGGGGGTGAATTTCTCTTTTGGAAAGAGCTTTAGAGTCCAGGGGTGAAAAAATATGGTTGGTGTCCACTAAATCAGAATTACATCCTTCACCACCTGTTTTGGCTTTCATTTTGCAGAGGTGGAAATGAAAATCGGCGAAGGAAGAGATTCAGGTCTTCTGTAAAAACAGAAATGCTATTTCCATCCATCCATCCATCCATCCATCCATCCATCCATCCATCCATCCATCCACCCATGAACCAGTAAAAATAATATGCAACAATATAAATATTTATTCAGCCAGAAAAATCACTGTCTTAACAACTGACACTCTTAAATCTTTTTTATATTTCTTTAGACAAATGAGGTAAAAAACCTGATTAAAGATGAAAAGTAAATCAACAACTTCCAGTTCTCCAAAGCTGCAGCACAAGTCCATCTTAGCTAACAGAAGAGTTTTATCCTGACAGCTGCCCTGCCAAGGTTTTTATTAAGGTTTAAACTGCCTCCAAACAATTTTCTTCCCAGGAAAAACCCACTCCCTTGATGTCTGCACTGAGAAGAAAGCCCTTATTCTCAATTTTCCATCATCCGTGTGCATGGGCAAATTCTCCCTGGCTAACCGAGTGTGAATCCAACAGTTTTGGCTCAGCTGCAAAGGAGAAGTGATCCCAAATATTATTTTGGAAAAGCAGCCCTGGTGGAGATAGTTGGTGGATGGCAGCAGGGTTTTTTTGAAGCTGCCTTTCTCCCTCTTTTTTTCTCCTTTTTCCCTTCTCCCTTGGGTTATCCCCAGGGAAGGGCCCAGCCTTGCCAAGAGCAGGGGCTGGAGATGAATGTTGTGTTTTCAGAGTTAACAGAAGTTGGTTCCTGGGGGTTCACGGCGGTGTCACGGCGCGCGCCCGACTCCCACGCGCTCCGAAACTTGATCTTACACCTTGCCTTTTATGAAGATGAAATCCTTGGCAGGTGATTATTTTGCTTTCTCACATCATATCAGACGTTTTAAGCACCAGCCTGCCTGCTAAGAGCCAGCTGTTGGGGAATGAAAAAAAAAAAAAAAAAAGGAAAGAAAGAGCTCACAGAGCCCAGACAAACCCGGCAGTGGCTGACTGCGGCTCTCCCTGGAGTTTTCCTTGGGTTCATTGCAAAACAGGGAATGCAGGTGTTTTAAAACACTGCTCCTTGCATCAAAGTTAAGTTAGGAAAATGCAGAATGAAGCAGGAAAGTAAAATTTCTTTTCCTGGAAGAATCAGAGCAGAGGTCTGTAACTGCGCAGCGTGATCCCGTATTTATGACAGAGCTGATCTCCTCTGTAACACAAATGTGAGGTGAGGATTTCTTGCTCCTTTGGTGAATAAACCTGGAGTGACAATTCCTCTCAGTTCTTCCAACCCTGTTTGGAGCCCAGCTGAGATTATTTAGCTGATTCCAGCTCTGTCCTGGACATGAAGTTCTTTGATCTCCCTGGAGAGAGGAGCATGAGGGAAGGGTTAACTGGAGTTCTGGGAGCATTCCCACATTGGGAACGCTGCCTCGCAGTGTTTGTCTTTTCCACAGGCTTTGCTCTGGTCCAGATGACTCAGGAGATGGGCAGGCCTTTCTTCCAGAGGGAAATGGAGAGCAGGAGGTGCCTTTCATCCACCCAGCTGCCCCACCATCCTCACCCTCAGCTGCCACCTGCACCAGAGATCTCAAATAATTGTCCTTGGCCCTGTCACTTTGCCATCCAGGATAGCACAGGGTACAGCTGGCAAGGTGCTGACCCTGATCGTGGTGACTGCTTAAAAATATCCTGACTTTTGTAAGAAACCTTTGCTCTGTGCAAGCCAAGGATGATTGTCCTGGACATTCCCTCCCAGGAGGAGAGGGGAGTGATGAGAAACCCCTCAGTGAAACAGATGTGCTGTGAGGATTCCTACTGGGAGCAGTGGGATTAGATGGGACATGTCACGTAGTGTACAACTCCTTGGCAGTGGCTGCTCAGGGTTTCCTTCTCTGTCTGATAAAAATAAAGTTTTACCTTTGCCAAGACTATCAGAGCAACTGTTTGCTCTTCGCTAGGACCAAAGGAAACAGTGTTTCTTCCACTGTCAACAAAAGGAATATATTTATGTCTCGGACCTGCTTTTCCACGTGCACACGCCCCCTCAGAAGGCTGATTTTAAATCATTCTGAAACGAATTCAGTGTCTCTGTGCTGGATGTTCATTTCCTTAGAAAAGCAACCACGGGATGGTTTTTTCCCTGCTGCATCTCCAGAATTTGGCCCAGCTCAGGCTGTTTTTCCTTCCTTTCCTCCCTCTCAGTGTAATTGCTTGCTTTCAGCTACTGTGAGCCTGACCCAAATCCCACTGTGGTCCATGGGAAACCTCCTCTGGGCCAGGGTGGGCTGGGTTATAACCCAGCCTTGCAGTAAAAGGGAACTGGAGGAGGGATCATTTTGGGACAGCTGGGCAGGGTCTGGTACCAGGTCTCTTCACTGCTTGTCTTTATCAGCTCATTAAACACAGAACAAGAGGCTGCTGCTGTCTGACCACAGCAAACCTCACAGGCACATTGTTTTCTCTAGAAAAGCACATTTGGACACTCTGGTAGGGAAAGAAGCAGAAATCCCTGATGGGATGATGGGGTTCTGCTCCTGTGTGCACTCTGTCCTCAGTGGATACAAGGAAAGCATTTGGATTATAAAATTAAAAAAAAACCAATATGCTTCTATGCTGTTAGTCCCTCATTAACCCAAATAAAAATCTGAGGGTATTGGAAGCTGGATGTGTTTGACCATCAGATCAAACACATGTGATGCCAAATGTGGCATATTTGGCATCACAGACTTTCACAAAGCAAAAAAAATTACAAATAAATTCATTTTTTGTTTTGGCAAAAGTGTGGTCAAACTGATTTTATTCTTTGAGGCTAAGATTAAGGCATCACTGATACATCAAGGAACTCCTGGTTTGTTTATGCTAGACTTGGGCAGCCTTGGAATTGATTGTTGGAACAGTTTTCTTGGACAGTAATTTTCCCAGGAGTAATTAATTTCATTTATATGGAGATTTACAAGATTACCTGAGTGTGAGATAAATCCTACCACTACTTAAACAATATCCCCACCTTTCCATCCTGAAGTTTCGATCCAAAATGCAAATTTTCTCTTCCCTCCCTGTGTTCTCTCATTGCTTGCAGGATCTGCAATGCCCTAAAAGCACCTCAATCCCAAATTAACCCCCACTCACTGCACACAGCTCAGGAAAACTGAAACCCTGGATTTTCCAAGGACAGCTACACTCTTTTGGGAATTGCTTGGAGTTGTTGTCGCAGTTAGGAATGAATATCAGAGAAAGAAATTTCTTTGTGAGGGTTTTGGGGTCCTGAAGCAGGGACACTGCTGCCAGATGTGTCACAGCACCTGGGAACACCTGCTGGGCACTTCCACCCCTGGGGTTTTACCTGCTTTGCTTTAGGCAGGGACAGAAATTGTCTCTGCAGCCCTAAAAACTGCTTTGAAAGATGCTATGAAATGTTGATTATTGGCCCTGAAATGTTGATTATCAGCCCTGAAAACTCTGTACTTTAAAAACTGGGATTGATTAATTCCTGCCTCCACATAGTCCTCTGTGTGTGCATGAGATTGTAGTAAAAAAACTCCTCAGTTAAGGCTTTTAATATGGAAATTTTAATGTGGAAATGACGAGGCTTATATGGAAATTATGATTCTTGTGCAGACACTTTCAAGAAGTTCTTGATTTCTCACTGGTTCTGACATCACGGGACTGGACCAAGGAGGGTCAGAATGAGATGAAAATGATAATTTCTTTCTCCCACACTACAATACAGGACCAGCAGCACTTGTCATAACAAGCAAACAAAAAAAAAACCCAAATCCCCAAAATTTGTATTTGAAATCCAACCAGCTAACACCAGGACAACAAATCATTTAATTACCAATATACTCTCAACATTTTCTCCTGCGAGGAGAAACAAAGATTCCTTCCAAAAACGAGCCCAGAAGAGCAGCACATTTGTAGGTGGCAGGCTCGTTATTTTGGTAGCAGGGGGATAAATCAGAGGCCCCCTTGTTATTTTATTTTCACAGTGTACTTTAAAAATACTCACACACCCACTTAGTGCTTCCTCCTCGATAACACCGGCGGCAGGGGGGGAGCCAGTGTCACCTTCCACAAACAGGTACTGTTGACATCCAGCTTGTAAAATAGAATTATTTCAAACAGGGTGAGAGCCAGCTCAGGGGAAAAAAAAAGGTGCAGATAATGCTGCCTTATCAGCCAATATTAGCCAAAAAACACGCCTGCCTATTTGAAGTCCCGCGTTTGTCTGATCCACACACACTCCACTGAGCCTTTTCCAAAACTAACAATGTCTCTAATTGGTTGCACGGAGCAGACAATGATGTTCAGGAAGATGAAAATAATATTGGCCCAACGAGATGAGCTTTGTGTGTAGAGGTTGTGGATTTTCGGCTCCAGCTCGGGTTGGAGTCACAAGAGTTGACCGCAGCCAGAGCTTAAATGAGATTTAATGAAGCTGTTTTGGCTCAGGGCAAGGTAACCAGACACAGAGAGAGAGAGAGCGGAGGAGAGAGTGCTGCTAATGCTCACTAGAGCCTTTCCAAAAAAACCAGATTGTTTTTTTCCTTAAAAACAGCATGGAGATGATATAATTCCTGAATTTTTATGAGGTTTTTCCCAGGGGCCTGGAGATGGTTTCATGTGTAACGAACACGAACTCGGGGAGAGGAAAAATGCAGAGTGCTGGAAAACCCACCAAACCAGAGAGCCATTATAAGGAAAAAAAAAAAAGGAATAATAAATTGTGGGGAGGGTTAATGCTTGGAAAAAGAGAGGGGAGAAGTGGTGGCATCCCAGATTTCCAAACCTCATTAAATATATTTTACTCATGGAGCCAATAGCTGAGGGTTGGCGCTGCGGCATTTCACTGCAGCAGAGTCGCGCCCTGGTTGCCACTCCACCTTCAGAAAATACCTTTAAAAATATATACCCTGCTCTGCTTGCTGATTTCCCAGCCAATGTAGGACTGTGTGGATCTGAGCACAGATCCACTTCTTCACTTTCTTCAATTCTCCCCACTCCTCATCCATTCCCTCCATTGCTGAATCTCCCTGGAAACTCCTCTGCCTTCATCGGTGAGGCAACAAAGGTTCTTCCTGCCAAAGCAAGGCTTGGCAGATATCTCGTGTATTTACTAGGTGAAACATCTGAGTTATTGTCCCAGCATTCAGCAGAGTTGCTCACTCATGGATCAGCATTAGCTGTACACAGGGATTAGGATTTAACAGGATAAATGTCTCGTAAATGGAAACGAGAGCAGCACGACAACAGCGAGGTCTTGAATCCAGGAGGTTGATTTTTCCTGCTCAAAAGCAGCAAACAACCAGGGCTGTTTGTATCTGCGAGGATCCCATCTTGCCTGGATTTGCATCCCTGAAATTTCACCCTCTAAAATTAGTCTTAACCACCAAAAATTGGCCTGGCTCAGGCTCCAAGTGTGGTTGAACCACCGGCTCCCATCCCTGAAGGGAGAAATTTTCCAAGGCTCTCTCGAAATTTGGACATTGTTCATTAAAAAGTCAATCCAGTTTAGCTTGAAAAGTTCCATCTTGCAAATAAATAGAAATTTTTAAAAGTCCTTCATCCCAGGCCTCCAAAACTGGGTTATCCAGCTAAAAGTCAGCTTCTCTTATTTTGTATCATTCTTCCCTCCCCTCCCTCGTTTTTATTTTAATCAGCAATTTTCCTCAGTGAAATTCATTGCTTTGGGCTTGGCTTTTTCGAACCACACACATTTCGAAGAGTCACTTGCCAAGGAACATCTGTAAAAGTATTTCTAGATGTTTGGAATTTCCTAGCAGTAGTAGGGAAGTTGGGTTTGTTTGAATCTTTCACTCAGCAGGAGGAAAATTGAGCTCAACATGTTTATGAGTATAAAAGCCATCTGTTTGATAGGGACCCTGGAAGAAGACTGAAGGTCTGACTCTGAGATGATGAAGTGAAGAAGAAAGGTTTCTGTTTCCTGTTGCTGAGAATTAATTATGCTGTTAATAGTGTGTTAGAAGAAGTAGGAGAGCTTTACGTTATTACTTAAGCCCGAAAAAATAAATATTGCTTTAATGAAAAGCTTTCCTGAAGAAAAATCCACCAGAGCTTTTTAAAGAGCTGGTCACGTACCCAAAAACATTTGTGTGCTGGGATACTTCTCCCTAAATGTGGTCTGGCAAGGGTTTTTCCTCCTCCTTTTCCATTTCTTTGTGAATAAATATTGGTATTTTTGAGGAAAGTGACCTCATTATGTGCCAGGCCATCACCCACTGCTTGGATTTAAGTTGTCACATAAAGACACTTGATGCCACCTTGTTTTTTTTACTGCATTTCTTTCAGTTGGTGATTTCTTTCAATTGTGGCTTCCCTGGGATGCCCAGAGGAAGGAGGGCTGGGAAATCGGATTCACCCTGTCGGTGGGAGTGGAAATCAGCAAAAAAAAAAAAAGGGAGATCCCTCACCAGAGTTGATAAAATAATTCAATAAAAATACCCCACATCCAGATCATGGGTGAGAGCTGGGCTGCTCAGAGCCATTTTTGGAGGAATTAAATCCCTCTGCTCTCTGTGACAGGAACCAAGGGAGATGAGGCTGTAATTTTACCACTGGAACTGGTTTTTTTTCCAGTGTAGGGTGAATATACTCAGTACTCCCTCCCTAAAATATTGTTTAGATAATTCAGGTCAAAAATGATTTTCTAATGCTTTACAGTGAAACAACTTATCTGCCACAAATCAGCGATTAAAGGCTTTTGTGAATGAAATCATTATGAACAAAACATAAAATCGGGTGGCTGAGCCACATTGAAATTCATCAGAAATTATTTATTAGCAAATGTTTCTGCGTGTGTTAAGGAAGAAGATGCCCCAAACCAACTGGTTCTAAATAGTGAGAAAGAATTTAAAAAATATAATTTTAGCTGCAACTGGTGATTTTTGGGGGTTCGATGAGGGCATTGTGGGTTTTTTATTTTTTGTCGACATGGGTTTGCGGTGGACTTCGCAATGTTGGCCTCAGTGTTGGACTCAATGATCCTCAAGGTCTTTTCCAACCCAAATGATTCTGTGAATCCATGCCCGTGGATTTGAAATCGACCAGGAAAGCCCAGCCTGAGGCAGGCACTGACTGGGAATGGAAAATATCCCTGTTCACAGGATATCTGCAACCGGGCCCTCGCGGAGCTCCTGCGCGGGGGATCTGCGGCAGGAAGCCATCCCAACGCCCCTGCACAGCACAGAAACTTCCTGCCCTTTCCCCCCCTTCTCCCTTCTTATTCTGGGCTCCCTCCAGCTGCAGAATCCCTGTTTTAAAATTCAAATTCTCATGGCACAAAGCTGAATAAATACGGAGGGTGGGGAAGGTGGGCAGCGCTCGCCGAGCTCCGGCGCACACACCGCCTTTTGTCCCTGCTGGCTCAGGGACAGAGCTGGGGGATTTTTGGAGGGCTGCCAGCAGGGCAAGATGCCACCAGTGTTTTTCTTTGGTGCCTTGTAAAGCCCAGGTGAGCCCTGAC
The DNA here is from genome assembly GCF_009819655.1 of Sylvia atricapilla. Classification (NCBI taxonomy): domain Eukaryota; kingdom Metazoa; phylum Chordata; class Aves; order Passeriformes; family Sylviidae; genus Sylvia; species Sylvia atricapilla. Next base: position 3,156,449 of record NC_089151.1, read on the forward strand.
ACCGTTCCGTGTGGACACTCAGGGCTTTATGTAGGAACCCTTTGGAGCGTGTGGAGCGCCGAGCCTCCTGTCACGGCCAGGAGGATTTGGGTGTACAAAGAAAAATACAGCTGAGCTAACAGAGCTTTGAAAAGGAACTGACTTGGGTGCCTGATAGCCCCTGAGTAGGGCTCGCTTGTCAACGTCGCCAGCCGAAATCTCCGAAATCTGGGCCTTCAACCTGAACGTCCAGGGAGAGCCAAAATAACACATTATGAGCGTTAACGCAGTTGAAAGCTAAACCGCATGTTTTCCAAAGGGTTTAAAAGCTCATTTGAAGTAGGGCAAAGGGTCAGGAAAGAAGGAGCCTCATTTATGGAGCTCTGGCAAGTGTTTCCAAGTGAAGAAGCCCCACTTAGTGCATGCACACTCCATGAGATCACTGCTGCCCTTGTCGGCGGCAGGAGGAGAGGAGATGCTCGCCCTCGCTCAGGCCTGCAAACCCCAAAAGTTTCCCAACATCCCCCTGAAAAACGGGAAAGAAACAGCTCTTTGTTAGGAGGGAGTGGAAAGAGCATAAACCCCAAATGGTGGTTTGGGTTTTCTTTTAATTTTTAAAGGGTTTTTTTTATTCTTAGGCAATAGGAAAAAAAAACCCAAACTGGGCATGTTTTATGGTGCTGAGTTATTGCTGGGGGTTCTGGGAGGGCTCAGCACCTGCCGTGGCAGGACAAGAGGGGTTGATGACCCAGGATGGGGCTGGGATGGAGGGAGGTGTGGGGGTCACTCCTGCTCTTTGCTGCCTCCAGCTCTTTATCCCCATCCCAGACGTTCTAGTTATGGTTTTGCTTTGGGATTTGCCCCTTTGCACGCTCTTGTTTTGCCTCTGTTTCCTGAGAAGTGGTGTCTTTTGTAATCACTTAGAAATCTTTTCTTTTCTGCTCTGGCCACACAAATCACCCTTCTGACTCCTGTTACCCACAGCACCTGATCCTTTTCCCGCTGTCCCAATTCAGAGGAGTACGGAATGAGGGACAGGCAGGATGTTCCATGCCCTATTCAAAGTCTGAAAGCACCAGAGAGGACCAGGATGACTGGAGCCAAATTCCTCCGGTCTGGAGACGCTCCATGAACCTGCAAAGATGTGATGGAGAGAAGCTGTCAGGCTACCTGCCTCACAGGACCACTGCAGGGCTCTTGCCAGCACACCTGGCTTGTAAAAATCCAGCAGATACCACCAGGATTTTGCCCCTCGGGGACGAGTTTCCAGTAAATGCAGCCTTTGGTGTGAATTTCTTGGTCCCATTTTAAAGAGCTGCAAAATTCCCTTGGTGCCAGGTCCTGCTCAGAGTGAATCCTGCCCGTCTCACTGTCCCAGGCTTGCAAAAAAACCCCATGGAGCATTAGATGTAAACTACTCACAGCAGGTTCCTCTGCTTTTTCTCGGGGGGTATTTTGAGTGGGGTGGAAAAAGGTGTTTCTGTTAAAAAGAGACAAATCCCTGGTCCACAGGCTGGAGCTGAGAGCAAAGGGAACATTTTTGTCTGAGGTTCCAGTTAAATCACTGGCAGGACATCACTGCTTTTGGAGCACTTGAACTCGGCTCCAACACAAATCCATAAAAAGCTGCTAAGTTGCGATGAAGGGGAGCCCCGGTGGTAATGAGTTTACTCCAGGCCTTTAGGACGAGCTGCACACCCCTGCAGGGCCAGGACTCTGCTGTTCCAGCAGGGCAGACAGGTATTGCTGCAATGTCCTGTCCCTCCTGGACCTTCCCCTGGCCGTGTCCCTGCCAGAAGCCCTGGAGCAGATGAGGAGTAGATCAAGAGGTGTTGATCTGTGTCTCCATTACAACTTCCAGCTCTGTCAGAGCCTTGGCTGCAGCAGCTTGGGCTGGTGGTTTTATGGGGAGGAATGGGATTAAAAGGTGAGAGAACTGGAGGGACAGAGCATGGTGTGGATCAAAGCTCCCCAGGGAGTGTCTGCTGGGCACCGAGCAGAGCTTTAGGTGTGTCCCTCACATCCAACAGGAATTCATTTTCCTTCAACGCAGGCACGGGGAAGAAGGGGAGAAGAGACATGAGCCTAAATAACCTCCAGCTGAACAAGTTTCAGGCAAGCCAAAAGCTGTCAGACACACGGGGAAAACCCACGGCGATCAGCAGCTGCAGAACATCCCCAAAAACCATCCCAAAAGTCATCCCCCAAACCCCGAATATTTGTGAGGAAAAGGGGGAGACAGGGTCCAAATGCATGAGGAGCCCTTTCCTTTGGGGCTGTGAGTGGTGTAACACCCTTTGGAGATCACAAAGTCTCCTGGGGTGCAAATGCTGGGAGATTTTGGCCCAGAGAGAGAGGAGACATTCCCTGGACATCACAGAGAACCTCAGCCTCCTAATCCAGCTCCAGGGCACCCCATGGACACTGGAGTGGCTCATGCCATCTGATACCCTTCATTCTGCAAATCAATCCCAGCCCAGGGATTGATTTAAATCCCAGTGTGGGATTGATTTAAATCCCAGTGTGGCATTGATTTAAATTTTTGCTCTGCTATGGAAGAGGCTCTGGATTTGGGGACTTTTGGGGGGAATTTTTAGCTTCAGGAGGGATAAAGCAGCAGGACAAGTCACAGGTTGCATCCTGCAGAGCAATGCAGGGGGATGGCTGAGGTGTTCCAGCTTTAGCTGGCAGATTTTGCAGATTTTGGGATTGATAAGAGTGACAACAAAGGCTGGAGGAATCCAGAGATGTATTGCCCTGTACTTTTCCCTGCAAGGCAGAGCCTCCTGGCTCCTTGCAGCAGCAAAACCTTTTCCGTGTCCACATTTCCCCTTTCCTTTGGAAATCAGGATGGTTTGAGGGTCTCTGCATCTGAGAGTCTAAATTAAATATTGACTAAGAGGTTTCATGTGAGCTTGAGTGTTTTTAAAAGAATCTAAATGAATCCCACAGAGCAAGCTGAGGGCTCCAAAATAGATTCCAAGAGAATAAAGGATGTGTGAGTTAGAGGCATAGGAAAAGTCTCAAATGGCAGATGAGTCAGCAAAAAAACAGAGACCCAGAAGATGCAGAAATAATATTAGGGATATTAAAAAAACTGGAAGTAGAGATAATTTTCCTGTGCTAAAGTAAGGAAAGAACATTTATCTAATATTCCCCAAATTACTCTTCTCCAAATATTTGTTGGTTGATTTGCTTTTCCCTTCCAAAGCCTCAACAGCCTGATTTTATTTTCCTGGCTGTGTGGAGAACCAGGAACAGCAGCAATCTGGATTGCAACATGAAATCCTATGGCTGGCTGGAAAACCTATACCTGGTGTTGAAGGGACACAAGCATCAATTTTTATTAGAGCTTTATTTGCTACTTTTTAAGCAATGAAAAAAGTCTGCTACAAAGTGAAAACACATGTCCCATAAAAATTATTGATGTGCACAGATAATGCTGAATATCCCTTGGGTACCCAAAAGGGATGGAAAGAGTCAGAAAGTCATTAGTAGGGAAGGACAAAATAATTATAAAACATGTTGCTTTAGACAAATTGTAGCTGAGACTTTTCAGTTCAATTTTGCCAGCCTGAATTTCAATTTATCCTTCTGTAACTCGCTAATGATGGACTGCAGGTTTAAAGGAGGGAAAGGGGAATGGTAAAATCATGTATATATATATATATATATATTCGATTTGTGCGAATAGATTAGGAAAGTGTAAGATGTGAAATCCAGTAAATATTTAAAGCTCTTTCAAGTAGTGAGAACAGAGAACTGATGCAAGTGTGAATTAATTTTATTTCCACATCTTTATCTTTGTTTTCTTTTCCTTCTCCAGTATTAAAAACGGGAAAACAACATTTGAAATGTTGTGGTTGTAAAATTAGAGAGCAGCAGACTTTTCTTCTGATTAAGAGTGACCATGTTTTAGTACAAAGCCTTGTAAAAAATAGAGAAAAGCAGTTTCCGGTCATTTCTGCACCTCACCACAGAGAAGATCAGCAATGCCAAGGACCTGGTGTGGTTTTGATTAACTTTTCCTGCTCATTCTCCTTATTAAAGTTCATTTTGAGGCTTGACTGATCCTCCTTTTGCCTCTGTTTCGGTCCTCCCTCGGTGCTGGGGTGGTTTGGGAAGCCTTTCCTGGGGATCTGCTGCTGATGGAGCAGTGGGACCGCGCTGGGCTGGAGGGGAGATGAGGGATTGGTTTTATCCAGAGCTGGGGCAGAGGGACAAACTCTCATCCCATGCAGCTGGCATAGGACCCCAAAATCCCAGAGAAAACAGGGGTGCAGCAGCAGCCAGTGCCAAATGTACAAAGATAACCCAAACATCTCAATATCAGCTCTAAGCCCAATGCAAAATGCTTTAAAAAAAGTTTTCTTCCCCCTCCTTCCCACAAACTCTCCTGATAATCCCCTGGAGTAAGTAGCAGAAATGGAAGGAAAGAAAAGGTTTTGGATGAAAAAAAAATAATTTCAAGGAGCAGAAGAAAATTTATATAAGATTTCCACTTCTTTTCAGGTTAAACTGCCTTTTAAACTGAGGCTGGCCTGTCAGTATCAGGTCCAAATTCAAGTCATTCAAAGTTTGCCTAATTAAACAAAAAGTCTCCAAGGCTGGTGTCAAGGGACCATTCACAACTCTGAGGAGCGAGCCTATCCCTTCATCAGAAAACAAGGAGAAATCCTGAATATGCATGAAGACAGTCACGAGCTTTCCCAAGCTCCCACTCCTCTCCTTGAGAATCCAAAAAGTCTCATTTGAAATCCCCCTGGAGTGTTCCTGAGGCACAAGTAGCCATTGTCCCCCGACCATGGATCACCTCGAGATTTCCCCTTCCTCGTTCCAAAGAGGACATTTGCTTTTATTTCCTTTTTTTCATTTTTTAATGTCAATAAATAGTTCTGCCTGATATTAGATTGTTGGGGATAGAATAGGGGAGAAAAAGGGCAAAACTCTGGAATGCCCCAAGCTGAGGTGTTCCCAGAGTGGGCACTGGGTGCAGGCCACCCTGTCTTGGTTTTGTCCCAAATTCTTCAAGCTCTGCCTCAGGCTGGTCCCACAGGCTGCGATATTCCAACACCTCTGGATTAAAAGAAGCCTGAACCCGTCTTAACCCAAACATTGAATTAAGTCTGGGATATTCTTTTCCCACTTTCTTTTTCATCTCACATATTTCATTTTCATTTGTGCTGCTCCAGCCTCAGCTGTGTCACTGCTTTCTTTGTCCCCACATCCTGCAGAAGTGTTGAGTGTCTCAGGCTGTTTGTGCTCTAATTTTTGGACTGCTTTACCTGGGACATTAATTCAACTTATCACCAACAAGCAAATTTCTGGCCATGAGTGTTTGGGTGTTTTTTGGACACATCTTCCCAGTAACAATTTTTTTCCCTTGGTGTGTTTTGGTTGTGTGTCCATAGGAATAAACTTTTTTTTCCTGTTTATTTTTGTTTCATTTGCTGGTAATTCCCATTCCCCAGCATGGCAGATTAGTGGCTCTGCAGGGATTTTCCGAAGGGTGTTGAAGGGTGTTGAACATCCAGACAGTTTCAGTGTAATCCTGCTCCTGCTCTACTCAACACTACCCATTTTATTCCCAACCAGAAAGCAGACAAAAAATGAAATGAAAATGTGTTTGAATTTTTCAGAAATGGCAGACCAGCTGAAAATTTGACTAAAAAAAAAAAAAAAAAGAAGAGGAATGAGAATGTTTTCTGATCACCAGAATTTAACTTGTATGTTCACTAACTGGATTGTCAGGGATATCCAACCTGGAGCAATCTTCTTTCACCTCCTTTATTTTTTCTTTCTAATGATGCATGAAGAGAAACAGACCCCTTGAATTATGACAGCTTTGTGAAGGGACAAGCTTTTCATGCTACTGTATTTTAATATCTTTCCCGAACATGACATCTTCTCCTCATTAAAGGCAGGTCAGGGAATGAATCTAATAACACACTCGTGGAACCTTAAGGAGCTGAAAGCTGCCCTTGGCTTTTCAGGAAACAGAGACCTTTCAGAAATACTGGAGAAATGAGATCCTATTTTTCCAAGGCATCAATTTTTTAAATTTTTTTTTTTTTTTTTTTTTTTTTTTTTTTTTTAAGGAACCTCAAATGTGCATAATCATATTATGGGCAATCAGGGCACTATTCAGCTCCTATATCAAACAGTCATGTCATTAGCACAGCAGGCTAATTGCTGGGGCTTCCCTTGACCTGGCACTCGAGCATTAAGGCTCTGGGTGGCCAAACGATTTTCATCATTTTTGCCTTCTGCTCCTGGAGAGAGACTCGGGGAAACCGAGGGCCGTGATTGCTGTAGGTAATTTTCCTTTCAGAGCAGATTGCCCCGATTTGACATTTTAAGTACAGTATCTTGTAACTGCCAGGCAGGGGAACCTTTCAAAGGCGCCGCTGGGCTCAGACACCCTTCTGTGGCCGGGGGAGGCTCCTCTTAGTGAGAACACAGCAGCACATCATGAGAATCCAGTTGCCACCGAGGTGAGGTCGTGTTGAGGAGAAATCCGAGCCCCTCAACCTCTGATCTTTCCCCCCACCTCCAAATCTGTAACTTCACGTTCACAGCCAAGGCGGGAGGAATGCCCAGATTCCTCTCGGAATCCCCGTCAAGAATAGGACAAACTTCTTTATTTTTGGTCTCTTGGACTTTTTGAAAATACACTCTGTGCTGTTCTGCAGGTTTCTAACTGGCTGCCACCAAAACAAAAAAAAAAAAAAAAAAATCCAGCTCCTCATCCACCATGATCTAAAACATCTGCCCTGCTTAAACCAGGAATGAATTTAGCTCCTGACTGGATCAACAGCCAACCAAGGCAGATGCTGGCACTCTAAGGAAAGGTTTGGGATGACATCATGTGAAATGGCTGCATCCTGAAATCCCAGGGAGAAGAAATCAACAATAAACTTGAATCAATCAGGGTCGTTTTTTCACCAGAACTTCACCATGAAACTCCAAATCCACCAGAAGTCAGAGGAGGAGGTTGTGATCAGTGCAACATCTCCTGGTGTGAATTTATTTCAACTGATACTGGATCCAGAATTTGTGCTTTCCCTGTGTGGAAGAGAGGGGGAAAATTTGAGGGCTATTTTGTTTTTTTTGTTTTTTAAGGGAAAGGAAAGAGAGTGATCTTAGCTGGAGGCTGGATGGGAGCCCGGAATGTGCGTGCACAGCTGGAGCAGCTGCAGGTGAGAACATCCCTGGTGCAGGTGGAGGCATTGCCCACCTTCAGTGCTGCACAGAGAACTCCAGGCTGCCACCTCCCCAGTCCTGCCCCTCCAGCGCAAATCCCCATTTCAGATTTTAGCTCAGCTGGCTCAGAGGAGCCGTGGCACTGTCAGAAGTTGGGTCTCTCACCCCACGAGGGGCTCGGCTGTGCGGAGTGAGGACGGTTTATCCTCAGGCCTAACGGGATAATCTTAGAGCTCAAGTAATAAAGTCTGGCAGCTCTGGATCCTGAGGTACCAGAGGTCTCCAGCTCTCAACTGGAGCTCTTTTCCTTCAGAGGGATATAAACCCAAGCACGTGTCTGCTGTGCCTTGGCAAGGGAACACTCTCTCTTCTCCAGGCGACTTGTGAGTCTGCTGCTCTTGCCACTAACTCAGACAGTCACTTCTCTGTGGGGAAGAATGGATTTAATTATATCACAGTTGCCAGTTTTATTAATGCTCGAACAATATGAGCATTAGAGTGAAATTATATGCCAAGTACTGCAGAGGCCACTGAAACGTTTCCTGTTATTGTGTTGTAATGGAGATTGCAGGAACACGGAGGCTGTTCCAGGGGGCTTCAGCAGAAAACGGCTCTGAGCCTCTCCAAGATCCACAGAGCTCTCAGGACTGTCCTGACAATAGAGTTTCTAGGAATTAACAGCTGAGGTGGCAAACAGTTCCCCTAGGAGGGCTCAGGCACTTCCTTGCTTCCCAGTGGGATGCAGATCTCCTGTGGCAGGGCTGGATCACAACTTTCCCAAGCCACACGGAAACACCGAGCTCATGAGACAAAATTAGGGACAACTGCAAGGTGTAGAAAAGCCACTGCTCTTGAGACAGCTTGGCTGGGTGGCAAATTTCTGGTAGGAATCAGAATTTGGGCCCATTTTCCCGAAGGCACTGTGCTCCTGACACATTTCCCAGGAGAAGGATGGCATCCAGCAGTGCCTGTGATTCCCAGCAGAGAAGAGGAAACCTGTTGTCCCTGTGACATTCCTGTGGATTTTCATACCAGCTCACAGAATCACTGAATAATTCAAGCTGGAAAAGACCTCCAAAACCATAAAGAAATGCACTGGAAAAGGTCTCCAATAGTGACAAGTCCAACCTTTGAGAAAATACCACTGTGACCAGTAAATTATGTCATGAAGTGCCACATCTTCTTCTTGTTTGAACACTCCCAGGGATGGTGACTCCACCATTTCCCTGGAGAGCCTGTTCCAGTGCTTAAACACTAAACAAAGAAATTTTTCCTAATATCCAACTTGAAATTCCCTGCTGCATCTTGAGGCCCTTTCCCTTTATCCTCTCCCAAATTTCCTGGGAAAAGAGGCTGCTCCCCACCTTGCCATAATTTATTTTGCTCCGTCTGAAAGGAGTACATTAAATTGTAGCTGGTTAAATTCTCCTGGCTGTGTTCCTATCCTCCTGGAGGATGGTGTCCTTCCAGCTGAGGTGTGGAATCCCTCTGGAATCCTCAGCACCAGAGCATCCCAAAGTCAGGGCTGTGCTAATGAGAGATGCAGCTGAACTTCCCTGATTCCAATGGCAGAACTCCACGAGGATGGGATTTCCTGGCCTGGGATTTAACCAGATTCACACTCTAAACTTCTAACAGAGAAATGCACCTCTTCTGTATTTTATCCCCATTCTTCTACTGGTCTTTAATGTTAATTTCATCTCTGCCTCCTATCTGGGTTTTTTTCCTTCCATCCACCTTTACTGCAGTAAAAATGAATAATTCCATCATTTCAGCTCAATATATTGCTCTGGAGTGAGTTCAGGGAGACATGCATGAAGATTGTTTCCTGCCATGGCCAGCAAGTGGTTTCTCTGTGCAAGTTCTCGTGATCCTTGTCCAAGGGATTTAAAATCAGTTAGGATAAATTACAGCCTTTAGAATATAGCACTGGAGTACAAGTGAAAACTACAGTGTTCTCATCTATTTACATGGAGACTCTTGATAAATAATGAGTCAGTGGTTGCTCTGGACCAGGGGTTGCCTGGATAACCCACAGACCTTTTGTTTTCTTTTTAGGATTTGTTGTCACTACCTTAGCTGAGAGTGGCTGGGCAATGGTTTAAACAATAATTTCATAGAACCATGGAATGGTTTGGGTTGGAAGGACCTTAAACCCCATCTCATTCCACCTCTGCCATGGGCAGGGACACCTTCCACCATCCCAGTCTGCCCCAAGCTCTGTCCAGCCTGGTCTTGGACATTCCAGGGATCCAGGGGCAGCCACAGCTTCTCTGGGCACCTGTGCCAGGGCCTCCCCACCCTCACAGGGAATAATTCCTTCTGAACATTGCATTTAAATCTACCTTCCTGCAGCTTTGCAGCTTGTATGTTTTTCAGGTTATATGGGTTTTTTAACATGCTCTATTTATAAGATACTTTGGAATAGCTGGGGGAAAAACCAGGCACCTGAGACATGCCAGGGTGTTTGGACACATTCAGAACATCAGGAATCTACATTTCTTCAACCTGGGAGGTGGCAGATTTTTCATGCAATTGGGGAAACTCGTGTATTCTGTAACTGGATCGTTACATTTTTCTTGTCAGAAAAGTCATCACACAGAAGTGCAGCTCTCTTTTTTTGTCATTTCCCTTGTGACACTGAAGCAGCACAGAAATGCTGCCTGTGGACAAGGAGTGAAGAATTAAGAACTCAAGCACTGAAAATGGGGGAATTTATCCTGATGCTGGACTTGTGCAAGTTGTGAATAGTACAGGAATTACCTCTGCAAAAATACATGTTTTTTGTACGAATTAGGCCATATGTTTGTCTCTTTAGCTGGCTACAAACCACATACAAATAATTGACTCCTCAAGATCCCCTTTCCTTCCAGCTGGACACTCACAGGGATTTTGCAGTTGGTTCTGCACATCAGGACAGGAAGGACTGGGAGGAAAACCAACTGTGGACAAAACTGGCAGAGGATTGGGAGGGAGCCGTGCGCATGGGCAGAAGAAATGCCAGGAAAGGAGAAGGAGAAGAATTGTGAAAGGGAGACAGGCTGCACACAGTAGTCTCAGTGTTTGCACTGCTTAAACCCCTTTTATCTCACATTCATAAACACAGGCTCTCTATATGATATAAACCACATTTAGCTGTCATTGAAAGGCTGTGATTTATGGAGCAGGGCTGTCCCTAAGAGGGTAACAACACTTGGTGCTTATTTTGGCAGGTGCACTAATTCAAACTGCTGAGCAGCTCAAAGAACAGCTCATGCTAATGACAAAAGGTTAATGATTTTCGTTTCTTTTCCTTTCTTTCTTTTTTTATTTTTCCCCCTCTATTGGAAATATTTGTTCAGTTTAGGCACCACTTCATATGTGACCCCCAGCTCCAGCCAAGCAGATGTCAGCTCGCTTTCTGTTTGGCAAAAGCAGCATTTGAAGAAAATAATATTTTAGTTTCAAACATGACTAAATAGCCATCAGCATTGCTAGGCTAATAAAGAGACATCCACAGACCTCTGCCTTTCCTTCATGTTTGCATTTAGCAGGTGAGAAATGATGACCTATTTCCCTAAAAAATCAGAATTGGCACGTCCAACAGGAAAATCAGCATTAATATATTTATTTTTCTGTTTATCAGTTCTGGGGGACTTTTTGCAATTTCTCCATGTTCTTTTAATGCTTTTCTTACCTGAAGCTTCTTCTGGCTTAACAGGTCTGTCTGTAACACATTAAATGAACACTCTGCTCCTTGCTAGCTCACTTCAGGCTATCCCATTCCTTATTTGATAAGTGTTTGGGGTCATGTTTAGCTCTTCAGACAAACCTTGAACCTACTTTCAGCACGCATCAAACCCCAGGATACAAAAAACTGGCAGGTTGCTCCAAGCCCCATCTCTCCCAGGTTGCTCCAAGCTCCATCCAACCTGGCCTTGGACACTTCCAGGGATGGGGAAAAAGGGGAGGCCAAGCTTGTGGCCAGAGTGTCAGCCTTATAATAATAATAATATATTCATTAAAGGACATGCCCAAGCAGGTTCCTTGGGGTCTTTCACAGGGTACTGATGCCTTAAGTTTTATCTGTCCTGTATTTCAGGTTCTGTGGTGCCCAGGGGCAGCTCTGAGCTCACAGTCAGTGTCACTCAGCTCTGCACACAGTAGGGACACAAAACAAATCCTTGTCCTGCTGCACACCAAGGACAACTTTCAGCCCAAAAGCACAAACAAGGGTGGGCTGGAGGGAGGAACAAGAAGGATGGGACCTCACAGCCTGGAGCTGGAATGGGACAATTCAACCCCAATGGACCAAAACTTATAAAAGTGTGAGACCTGGGGACTGTGTGTCCATTTTGTGTTCATTTTGTGACCATTTTGGGTCCCCCTTGGGTGTAGCCCTGGCCAGGCTCTTGTCCTGCCCAAGGCGTATCCTAAAGGCCTTTCAATAAATCTCTGCTTTATTCTCCAGGTCTGTCCAGTCTCTGCTCCAGCTCAGCTTTCCCTGAGGCATCAGTATCATCATCTTCCACCTTCTGCCTTGTCTTGGTGACAGTGAACATCAAACCCCTCCCTGTCCTGCACTTGGAGCAAACAGGTGTCAGAGGAAATCCTGGGAGCTCTGCACCAGGCACAGCACTAGGAAAATAATAAACCCCAGAGTTTTTAAACCTTTTTGATAACTTTAGAGGGCAGACCCTCCAGGTTGCAGAGCTTTGCTGTCACTGTGAGCACGGGACTCCTCAGAGAAGTGCTGTGCTGAGCACAACAACGCCACTCAGCTCATGTGCGACACAACCAAAGGCAGCAGCAAAGTCCAACAATAACAAAGAAGCAGCAAAACGCTGGCCAGCAGTGAAAAGTAGGTCATTGTGAATGCATCCAAGAGCTGTATCTCCACAAGGAACTGGGCAGCAGCCAGAGAGACATTTGTCAAATTAATCATGGACCATCAGGTGCCTGTCCCCTCCCTGTCCTCTCCTCATTAACCTTTGTCTCCGAGGCAGGTTTTGAGGCAAACTCCTAATAAGTGTGATTTTTCCTGGATAGTCCAACTTCATTACTATTATTATTATTATTTTCATCATCATTGTTTTCTGAGGCACAGCCTTGCTCCCAGTGCAGGCCATGTTCCTGTTGCTCAGCCAAGCAACCCCTGATGCAGGGAGGGGAACTGGTCCCACCACTGACTCCTGGCTCTTGCTGCAGCCTGACACGTGCAGAACTGCTTAAGGTCCAGCTGTGGCCACAGCTGGATCTGCTGAGGACCAGCAGAGCACCAGGGTGGTTGTTCAGAGCACAAACCAAACTTGTCCCAGGCCTGGATTAAAGCTGCAAAGCCCCACGAGCAATCCCCATGGTAAGGGGCTGAGAGCAGCAGAATCCTCCCCTGGAAAAAGGGGGTTGGATTATCCCTTTTTAATGTTCTCTGAGTAGGGCCTAAAGTGGTCACATTAGGAAAAGCAGAAATGAGCAAAAAGCCCCTGAGGTTGAAGGAGTAGCTGCTCAGAAAGCTCCAGTCCATCAGCTACTTGCTAGGAAGGAAAGACGGAAACCTGGAAAGAATTAGGGATAGAAAGACCACCAGACAAGAAAAATGGTATTTTTAATGCTGAAGTTATCAGCAGAAGAAGTTCTCAGACATTACAAGCAGAGTTTTAACAGTAACACCACAGCAGGACTTGACAGGTAAAATGTGTGTGAATTGAACATATTTTTTCCCCGCCATTGGTCAATATTTCCCTGCCACCAAAGTCAAGAGTTATTTTGGCTTGGCACCAATTTTTTATCTGAAGGACCCCTCTCTGCAAAAGATGAGTAAATGATAAAATATGTGAGAGGATGACTAAAGCACTGGATAAAAAAATAGCTTGTGGGCACGGAGTGAAATGTCTGGTAATGCCTGAGAGTGTAGCTGCCTAGGAGAGAAAAAGGCAGGCTGAGCATTTCAGTGGAGAGCAAAGAGAAGGATGGAAACCTGGATGCTGGAAGTGAGGCTTGGTCCAGGACTCAAAACCCATAAAACACATTAGTTCTGGGGTGAAAGTAGTAAAGAGTCTGCTCCAGGTTAGCCAAATATCTGTGGCTTCAATAGAAGCCTTTAGGAAAATATGCAACCACTAAACCATTTTTACTCAGCCTCCTCCAAACACAAAATATTCCTTTAGCTGTTTGAGGCTGGTTTTTTTCCCTCCCAGCCCTCCTGACCTGTCTCACAGGGCTGAGTCAGGAGTAAAATTGGGAGCAATGAAAAATCATCATCTGCTTTTGTCACCCCCCTGACCTTGGTTCACTGGTCACGTTTCCTCCAGCCCATCCATGTAGATAAGAAAAGCTACGACATTGAATTTAGTTTATATTAATATTTTTTGTTGTTGTTGTTTAAAAAAAAAAAGTTATTTTCAGGGACTGAAAATCCTGAAGTTATTTTTTTGCCCTGAAAATCCTGGAGTGAAGCGTTTGTTGTGTCTTTGAGGGAAGACACATCACTAAGTCACTGTAACTAATAATGGGGATATTGAAGGAGAGCAGAATTTACTGGAGCACTGGGATTACTTTTGTTAAAGCAATAATGCCTCATTTGTTCTTATGACAGAGCTTTACAACAGTTACACAGGCAAGTCTTTAACATCCATCAACATTACTGTCTGGATTGTATTATCTAGGAAATCCCAGAGTCACTAGCCTACAGGTTGAATTAGCTGCAAATTCATTTCAGATTAGAATCCCTTTTGTAAATGCTGCAGTCACTCAGGCAATACCTCAGAGAAACCAGGGGGATGTTATTGAATTTTGTGTTAATAATTCTTTCCCAGCCCTTTTATTTTTTTGGGAACCGCTGCTTCTTGAAAGGCATTAAGGCATTAAGCTGACTTTAAAATAACAGCAGCAAATAGTTTAAAAAAATCTTTAAAAAAAATCTCCCTTTATGTCCTTGCTACAAGTATGAAAACCTTTCAAATACAGTTTATAGAGTATCTGTCCCTCATTCCAGGTGTTTCAAAAATATGGCAGCAGAAAGGCCCAGAGCAAATAATTCAAAAATTCCTTCCCATTTTTTGGCCGTGCTTTGCCCAGGAACCTTCTCTGTACCTTACCCACTTGGTACACCTTGGAAAAATCTCATCTGGGAATGTTTGGAGCAACCCAGCTCCTCTTTCCTCTGCTGGGTGAGAAGATCTCAGGAGGCTGAGATGGGCTTTTTCTATTCTGACACGGTTCTTCGTTCCCTGAAATGTTTTTGGAGAACCTGGGTTTTTTAGACATTGAATTAAACCAAAATTAAGAGCATTTTTTCGGCTTTTCTGTTGCAAATGGAGGCCAGGATTACTGACTAGAGCTCAGAGGTCTCTCCGGGACATTTTTTTGCAAGTGGTATTCCAGCAAGGAATCCTGCAGGCAGGAAAGAGTGTCTTTGACTTGAGAATGTTTGAAGAAAATGAAGTTTGAACTCCAGGCCTCAAATATTCACAACAGAACCCTGATTTGAGGGTTACATGGGGCAGAGCAGCCACCACACGACTGCTCAAATGTCACATACAACTCCTGGGTTTTGAGTTTTCACTGCTGAACTCCTCCCAGGAAATCCTCAGGCCGAGGTATTTTTTGGCTAACGATGCTGAAAAAAGGGTTTATCTTCTGAAAATTCACTTCTTGCCCACATTGCTCATACAAGTCTTTTGCATTTTGTTATAGAAAGAATGGAGGAATCCAAATGAAGGAGCAGATCCCTTCCCTTGAGGTTCTTCCTAAAGGATTCTTTCCATGCAAAGGAGTTAGAGCTTGGTTTCGATACCCCATTAAAATCTGTGTTGATGACACCCAGGATATTTTAATGTTGATTCTTTAATTTTCTAACCTATATTATTTTTTTATGTAAAGTGTGCTGTTGCCCTCAGAGAAAGAAAATGGAAAATCTCCTGGATATTTTCTTTATAATTAGCTTAGAGATGATTTTATGTTCTGAATGAAGAAATAGATGCTGTTTTTTGTGCCAGAAACTATCAAAGCATCTGTTTAACCTGAAACCTGCAGCCTGTTCTTCCAGGACATCATAAACAGCCGTGGGTGACTGTGGGTTTCATTGATATAATTGTTTTTTAAGTATTCAGGGTGAGGTTGGATGAGCCTTGGAGCAGCCTGGGGTAGTGGAAGGTGTCCCTGCCCATGGCAGAGGGTGGAATGAGATGAGCTTTAATGTCCTTTCCAGCCCAAACCATTCCATGATTTTATGATTTCGCTACCTGAAGTTAATTAATTCTATTAATTCTCAGAGCAGGTTTTTGCCTGTGAGTGAAGCCAAAGCTGCAGCTTTCCTTCCCTAAAGATTAGTTGCTCCCTGATTTATCAAGTGCCTGTTTCAGGTGGAGCCGCCTGATTTCTGGGGACCACAAACCCCCAGTTCCCACCCAAGCCAGGTCCCCGTGACTGCCACCCCCTCCCCAGGCACACAGACACAGAAATAATGGGTATTTTAGCTTGTCATTCTCTGCAGCCAAACCCTCACCTCTGCTCACCGGGGTCTTTACATAACCTGACCTCCAGAAGCCAATTACATCTGTTTTCTTTGTGCTCATGTGTTTCTGGTATTGACACCAACTTCGCTTTCAACAAAGGGTGGGTTCCCATGAACTCAGTCCTTTATTACCAGCTGCTTCTGATTAGAGATTACCCAATAAAAAAGGAGTAATACAGTCAGCAGTGTGTTCCTCCATGTAGCACTTTTCCATGTGTTTCAATTTACCAATCAACCAATAAAGCCCTGCCCTCCAATGAACTGCATTCCATACCTCGCATTTTTTTGCTTATTTTGATAAATGTAGCTTTTCATAGATAAAAAAAGGGCAAGAATCTGGCTAACACTGTCTACTGTTAGCTGGAACGTTGATGTTGGGTAGATGAATTGGGGAATGCTACTTGATCTTTTCTCTGACAGCTTATTATGCCTCGGTTCCTGGGCTTCTAAAATTTCTCTTGCAGGGCTCCCTGTCACTGTGCTTAGTTAAAACTTGTCAGAAAATTATCAACCCCAATTTCAGGCTTGTTTTACTTATTTCCTTCAGCACCGAGCAGGCAAGGGAGGTTTTGAAAGGCTACACTCTCAGTGCTGCTGTTGCAGAGGTTTCTGAAAGCTAAAAACTCCTTATCCAGCATTATGTGTGGGATTAAAGGGCTCAAAGTGGAAAATGGCAGCCCATAAAATGGGTCATTTCTAGTGCAAACCGTTGGGAGGGAGAGCACAGAAAGCAAACAGCAACTGGATGGATTCCTCCAGGAGGGAATCTGGGAGCAGAGTTGGAAAGTTGTTCTTTGCTGCCGACCTTCTCTCCCAAAAAAACTTACACACATATTTATTGTGAAGCACTTCAGAAGTTGCACTGGTGAAGAGCTCACAAGATTAAAAATGAGCACGTGCATTCCTTAATTTTCATCTTTTACCAGGAGGAGCTGAACCTTGGCTGTGTCTCTGGTGTCAGTGGAGGAGGATTGTGATCCTCATGGGGGCCAGGCACCAACTCAGCACCACCAGGAATGAGTTGCCCTTCAAAGGCAGGTGATGGGCAACAATGCTGAGGAGTTACACTCTCCAAGTTTTATTTAGAAATTTTAACTTCAGCAAATTAATTTTGTCATTGGCAAAATAATTTTTTCATTGCCTTTAATAGAAATGCACCCTGCTTGTATGAAGCTGTGGCCCATGGAGGAATATCCTTCTCTCCTGCCTGCAAAGCAATCCAGGTGGGACAAATGATATTAAACCCTTTAATTCTCATAAACAGACCTTCCCTTTGACACTGACCTTGGCTCCATTACCACCTTGCAGCAGGAGAATGCAAATACAGTAAATCTCTCCATTTAACCAAGCTGCAGAAGAGGGGAGCTTTATTGTTTGAGGGTAGTTCAAAGCAGGTTGAAAAACTCATTATAAAAACAGGCACGAACTCCTTAAAGCCCCCTGAGGTATAAATGTGCTCACTGGGTGCCTCTGACTCCTTCCCCACCTTTTCCCGTGGCAGGCAGGGGAAGTTCAGCTGCAGGAGGACACGATGCACAAAGTCACTGAGAGTTCAGCACGTGAGATGTGGAAACCCGACCTTGATGCCACACAGATATCAGCAAACCTGGGATTTTCCTGGCTGTCTCAAAGGCATCTTAATTCTGTCAGGCTTCAACAACCCAAGGCACTGCAGCACCAACAATCCCCTTTTAGGTGACAATCAAACAACAGCTACAAACCCTCACCCAGAGCTAAAATCCTAAAGGCCTGAATAAATTCTGATGCCTTGAACTTTTGCTTCTCCTCTGGATAATTTTAGGGGGAAAAATTCAGTCCCCTCAGAGATGAGGACAAAACTTTGACTTCCAAGGAGCCTCATGGAAAAGTGTGGATTTATCTCCCTAGAGTTATCCTGTATAAATCACTAAATAAACACTTTTTCCAGAATAAGAGAGTTTGGGCTCTGCCTGTAGCACTTCCCTGAAGGATCAGCCTTGAAGTTGGGATTCCTTTGCTGATTCCTTCTCCCAGGGCACAAAATGCTCTTTTTCTGGGTGTTTTTTTCCCGAGGGAGCAGAGCCTGGTTCCCAGCTGTGACCAGTGACAGAGGCCAAGGTCCTGGAAGGGTACAGCAGAACTCAAACCCACTGCAGATTTTGTAAGCACCGAGTTCCCCTGCTGCTGTGGGGCCAAGTGAGATGGATCCATCTTCCTGGAGATCTCCAGATGGAGGTGATGTTTTTACCACCAAATTCTTCATTTCTAGTTGCAATTTGGAGGAGAAATCAGGAGTGGGCTGCTCCACCCAGATACTCCTTCTGATGCAATCCTCAGTGGTGAATTTGCACCCTGTTCCCCCAAATCCCAGTGTTCCTGCAGATTCCCATGAACCATGTGCTCTCAGCTTCCCAGAAATCATCCTGAATTCCCACAGCCTCCTCCAGCACACAAGAGGAGTTTTACTGTAGTGCAACAGTTTCATCCCATTTAATGAATACATTCCATTTTGTAATTGATTAAGTCTTACACGAAAAATAGAAGAGTTCTGCAGAAGATTAATTTCCAGAAAGGGATTTTTTTTCTGTCTTTTTTTAAAAAAAATAATTGGAATTATATTCTGGGCTGGAGAGAAAGCTGGAGATAGCTGATAACATTTTGACAATGATGAGTGAGGCTTTAGGAAATAAATACAGCCAGGATTATTGAAGTCTTTTCAGCAGCAGTGTCTCCAATTCAGTGGAATCATATGAAAAAATATTTGCCTTTTTCAAGTCACCTAATCATTCTAGAGAGCTGGCAGCAATTCAAGTGATGTACACTTAAACTGCCAGGCTAAATTATAGATTTCAGCCTTCAGAATGTGCTGTTACATATAATTCATGTGTGTTTTTCAATAGAAAAGATTTTGAACCTTAAGTTTCTTGCTGTATTACTGCTGTGGGTTTTGTTGTTTATGCCAAAGCAGCACCGAAATAAATAAATGAAGGAAGAACAAGCAACACAAGAGGACATGGAGTGACCAGCACATTTCCTGGAAATCCGAAAATATGAACGAAGGAGAAGGAATTTATGAGGAAAGAAGAGCCAAGTGTGATTTTCCCCGCACTCCCTGGCCCTTACAAACCACATCACCCAGAAAGGCTCTCCCTGAGATCACTTCCACCACACACCCTTGGCCGTGGCTGTTGTTTGTTGTCACTGTTATCCAACCTTGTTCTTCCCCACAAAGGGAATGTGAATTACATGAAATGCTTCATTTCCAGCTTCGATTTATTTGGCTTTTTCTCCCCTTGCTTGCAGCTCAGCTGTCCTCTCTTGGCTAGATTAAAGAGACCTTTAATAGATGTTATTTTCTTCTTGGTGAAAATACTTAATGTGTTGTAATCAAGCCTCTGTTTGATCTTATTAATAAGCTAAACAGACCAATTTCCTAAAGTCTGTTCCATCAGACACCTCCTGTATTTTAAACAAAAGCTTTTGCAAGGGAAAGATGATTTTTTGTGAAGGGATCTGCTCCACTTTCAACACCCATTCCAGACTTTCAGGATATCCTCTCCAAAATAACACCCCAAAGAGCCATTTTGAGCCTTCACGGCCTCAACTGCTCCCAGTCCCTTCAAGATGAAGTGATTCCAGCTGGCAACAGAGTTTTGGATCATGAAATCGTGTTTTTTAGGACAAGAGGATGTCATTTTTTGATAGGATGATAGGAAATGGCCTCAAGTTGTGCCAGAGGAGGTTTAGATTGGGTATTGGGGAAAAAAAATCATTATGGAAAGGGTTATTAAGCATTGGAATTGGCTGCCCAGGGGAGAGGTGAAGTTGCCATCCCTAGAGTTTGTTTCTGTGCTCTGTAGAGGTGGGCCTTAGCAAGCAGAAAAATATGTCAGGCAAGACAATTGAAAAGTTTAATAATGAGGCTCTGTGCTTTGTTTATAGGAGAGTATAAAAAGTTCCTGAAGAGCAAGAAATATAAAGCAAGCACCCATTTTAAGATATAAGGTGTATGTGCAGTTTTAATGGTTGGCTTATGCAGATAAACCTTACAGATAAGTCTATGGGCTCTTAACAATTTGCTATTGGTTAGAAAACTTTTAAAAGTTTTTCCTTTCCTTTTAAAAGGCCTTGTAACACAGAGAGTTTTCTCTTGTAACACAGAGAATTTCAGCTGCTGTTGTCAGTTCGTGAGCTGTTGCCATCTTTCAATTGTCTCACCCTGAACTGAGGCTGATGTGGCAATAAAAGCTCGAGGAACATCTCCCAGGAGCCCCATCCCATTATTTGGAAAAACTGGATCCAGCCTGGCACCACAAGGACCAGGTGAGTTGGTGTCACCCCTTTGCACTGGTCAGCAGCAGGGCCCTGAGACAGCTGGGGTAAAAGAGAGAAGGAAAAGCCCTGGGGCTGCTGGGGTTTGTGCAGGGTCACCCCACAGCTGTGTCCCCGAGGTGCTGGCACTGTCCCCCACCCCAGCCCGGGGGCCAGCTGGGGAAGGAGCTCAGGGGAAGTGGTGGCTGGCAGAAAATAAATCACAGCGCTGTCACTCTTTGCCCCAACTGGTTTCCACAAACAAAACTTCACTGTCCACTGACAAGAACAAATAAACGGAGTCGGGAGAGACTGAAAGTCACAGGGGATCCGAAATATTTACCTTGATACCTTATAAGGGTAATAACCACTTTGCTGCTTTGCAGCCACTGACAGAATGAAAAAAAAAAAAAATCAAAAAAAAGCAACACAAAAACCTACCTAAAATGTTTGAGGCTTTTGACTAGTCCAACCTGTCCTGGCAAAAGCATCAAAGCAGGATTAGAACAAGGTTTTAATTATACACACTTTCCCTCACCCCCCTCCCCTTCTCCCCTCCAAATCTCTTGCGTTTGATTATCGACATCAGTGGAGTCAGCCAGATATTGCAGTTCATATAAATGATTTCATTCAGGCTCCTCCACCAAAGACACAACGAGCATTTAAAAGCTGGAGGTGCCCCTTTTGCTCTGAGCCGTGTGTGTTCACCAAGCTCTGCAATGTTCCTTTCTTTCATACCCTTGCTAAGCCACGTTTTTCAAAATTACCTGCAAGAGTCACAAACTCCTGCTTGCCAACAGCTCCAGACAAATAAATAACCCACCCTGGGAGGAAATATCCATCATCTGCTGGACATCAGATAAATCCTGCTGGGTCCTGGGGCTGCTTTTGGCCAATGCTCCTCAGCAATAATGTAGTGGTCAATAAAAACACGTGTCCATTCACTCATTGGGGAAGTATAAAACACAACAAAAAGCTTTGGGAAGGAATAACTTCACTTCTCTGTGTGGTTTTTTTTTTTTGTTTTGTTTTTTTTTTTTTTGTTTGTTTTTTTTTTTTTGTTTTTTTTTTTTTTTTCCCTTGACTGCACAATTGCACCGAGGCTTTAAGTCGACAGTTGAAAGAGCTGGAGGTGAAGTTGCCGAAGCAGCGCCGGGAGAGATTTGTGTCACCTGGGGATTGGACACAGTGGGGTAATTGTAGCACTGACACACCGGGATTATTTACCCCCAGTGATCAAAGGGAGCTGGTCCCCAGTGGGTGAGGCTGGAAGGGATTTCAGCCCTGGATGGCTCTGACAGTTGGGGCTGAGCTCAACGGGAGGCTTTGGGTGTTTCACGGCGCTGAGCATTGGGCAAACATTCAAACGTGGAGCCTCGCGTTGAACTTCTGATCTTTACAGCTGAGGTTCTCTGCTGAAAGAGGGTCAAAAGTTTTAATTTTCCGAGGCTTCAGATCAGATCACAGCCTCAAAAGTGGCTTTGCCAAAAAATGGGTTTTTTTAAAGACAATCTCCTTCCAATTGTGAACCAAACGGGTTTGGTATCACATTCACAAGGATGAGGGAAGGGAAAAACCCTCCCTGAATCAGTCAGTGTCAGGGTGACCATGTGCTCTACAGCCACACATTTATGTGCCTGACTTATGAAGTGTGAGAAATCTGACGGCTTGAGGCACAGGAACAAAATCAGAATTAAATGTAATTTTTTGGTTTGCCGCTTGTCCCTTGTGCAGCTTCTCCCAGGATTTTGAACTGTGTGTGACTCATGGCAGTGCTGGTCCACCTTTACCCTGAGCATGAAATCGTGGATTACAGGGCTACTGTACATGGATTTATGACTAAAAAGCCCAGCTCTGCCTGTGGATCTTGTTTTCATTAGCAGTTGCAAAGAAGCAATTGCATGTGTGTCTGTGTGTTTGTGTAAACACGTTTAAGAAAACCCACTGTTTTCCTTCTTTGTTTTTATTTTCCTTTTTAATCAGAGTCTGAAGTTTTGGTTGGCTTCCCACTCCCAAGTCTCCCTAGATGCTGGGTTTGTTCATCCCAGGCTGGGAGAATTCCCTTCCGTGTGTCTCCAAGGCATCCAAAGGTCTTAATTAACACCACAGTAATGGGCTGGGCAACCACGATTTTCCCCACTGCATGATTTGCAAATGCTTCTTTTTTCACCCTCATGTATTGCACTTAATGCACTTTGTTTTTCCTTAATTGAGGGATTACAGCTTTTTACATGGAATTCACCTCCTAAAAGATGATCCTGTTTTTCCTGGTCCAGCCTTGCCCCTTCCAGTGCATCATGTGTCTGTCTGGGTGGCATTGATTACATCCCTAAATCCCAATTCTCCACTTCTTTGTGGTGGCTTTCAAATTTCTATCGTTTGGGGATTCCTCAGATTTCCCATAAGGATTGTAGGTCACTGCCTTCATAGTAAGAAATCCCTAGTTACAAATACATTGTAGGTTCCTCTATTCATAATTAGGACTCCTTAGTTACAGATACAGTTAGAGGTGAAATATTATCCCTGCCCATGACAGGGAGCTGGAACTACATGGTCCCTTCCAACTCAAATTATTATTATTATTATTATTAATAATAATAATAATAATAATGATTGATGCAATAATGGTGTAGGCAGAAAGGATCATGTGACTGTTTTTATTTTTAGGATAATAGAAGACAAATAACTCTCAATTTTTTGTTCAGCTAAAACACCAACGACAGTATCTATTTTACATCTTCTTTAGAAATCTTAGGAAATTATGTTAGAATTGACCAAGAAGAGTAGCTGCATAATAAAAACTTATTTAGGGCATGAGGTTTTACTGTTCTGGGTACAGCACAGTCACCTACAAAATGCAGGGAAAACACAAAAAAGCCAGTATGCCTAAGATAAAAAAAGATTAGAAAATATATTTCTGAAGAATTTAATTTTGTAAAACAAGTTTTTTAACAAGAGCTGGTTCTGGAGGAAACTGCTCTTTGGGAGAAAGGTCAAGAACAATTATATATTTTTCTCTTTTTCTGTGATCTGCATCTCCAGTGGAAAACCCTGCCCCTGGAAGGTGGAATCTGTGCCAACCCCAGCTGCTGAAGGCTAAGGAACATGCCTCAAAATCCAGCTGAAGCCCTGGGTGAGGAGGACACGCTTTCATTCCCCCTCAGTTTGCAGGGCATGTTTTCTCTCCACACCAAAAGCCATTTGAGGTCATTCCACGAGCCCATTCTCTAAATTTAGGGTGTGTTTTGGAATTTGGGTGACATGAGAGCCATTCTTGCTCCATGGCTTGGAGTGGGAATGTGTCCTAAGGAAGGGAACACCCTCCAACTTTTCCTTTTCCCGCATTAATTTGTTCCTCCCCATCCCTGGTGAGGCAGGGGGACACAGCCCTGGCTGTGACTTTTTTCATGGTGAGGTTGGGAAGGGAAAAGGGGTCAAAATATCCCAGGACCATGCTGGAGAAGGAAAAAGCGGAGGCAGAGCAGCCTCAACTGCTGCACTAAAGGATCAGGAGCACAGAAGATCTAGCAAGAGCCACCAGGAGGAATTACACCAGGTCATGGTCAACGCTGTATTTCATGTCTGACCCTGAGGAAAGATAGATTTTGTTGCTGAAATATCACAGGTTCCTTCAGGAAACCTTATTTATTAAAGTCATGGGATGTTTAATAATGACAGCTTATCTTATGCTGGATATAAATGAGCTGCTGGAGTAGGAGCTGCCTGCACAGAAACCCCACAGAGCGATGGTCAGATTCCCACAGCCCCAGAACAACATCCCTTGGGAGCAGCTTTTGGGTCATGGAAGCAAATTTTGTGATATCTCATTGAAAACCACCAGGAGAGAAATCCAGGAACCCCCGTATTTGATAGTGGGGTGTTTGCAGCTCCTGCTGGACAGTCCCACGGGTTGCTTGGGAGCAAACAGGGCCACTCGGCCATGTGGAGACCTGGAAGAAATTTAAACTCCAAAAGGGCTTAAATTTCAAACCAAGTCCATGTCTCCTTTGAAGTCTGCCTGACCCTTTCCCTCACATCCTTTTGGTTTCCCACTGATAGGGCCCCAGAGAGCCGGGGCCTTTAGGGCTCTGCCAGGTCCATGGCCCAGTGCTGGAGGCTGGGGCCAGCTGATTATTTGCATGGTCCAACTGGGAGCCATCCTTCAGCTTCCCTTGACAAGGATCCAAGCATCCTCCTGCCGACACAAGGAGCCAAACAGTCCAGAGGTGCAATTTGTCCATCAGTGCAGGCTGTTATTAAGCCATCCATTGCACCCCGTTCCCCTCCCTTGCTGTCACATTCCTGCTTCTTGTCATGCCTCTAATTTGTCATTCCCGTTCCCAGGCTGAGAATGGGAGAGAGCAGGGATTCACTTTTTTGGTTTGGCCCATGTGTTTTCATCCCAAAGCATTTCTGCCATCCCTGCTTCTTCTGAACAATCCCACTCATTTCCAGGTGGCAAAGGAAGCTGGATCTGGCTGTGCTCAGGCTGCTCTGAGCAACCAGCCATGGAAAAGCATCACCTGAAAGCAAAATATTTTCTGCAACAGACGCAGCCAGAGACAGTCAAGAAGACAAAGGCTGGCTGCCTTTGGCTGTCCCAAAATTAGTCCTGTGACTGGTCTGGAAAATGGCCCAAGTCCCAGCAGAAAGATCTTTCTGCTCCCAAGATTAAAGGGTAAAAAAATCATCCCTCAAATTACGTTTTTTCTTTTGTCGACCTAATCTCCTTTACACTTTTTAGTTTATTAATATACCCCACCTAGATACAAACCGTTCCTGTCTTATTAGATTCCCTGATTTCCTTTTCCCACAGTATGGAACAATTTTACTTTACAACACATATTTCTACTGTTACAGACTCTCATCCTTCAGAGATTCCTGGGAACTAGGATCAAGCTAAATATTCCAAGCAGGAATTGAGGCAGAAATCAATATTGTCCCAGTGAATTCCTTATCCCTCAAATTTAGCCTAAAACAATCCCAGAGGTTAAAGAGGCGCAAATGTAAAAAAGCTTTTTTTGTAACACATCTTCTCCATGTTTCCTCAATAAATTAAAAAGCTGAGTGATATTTTATAGGGGATTCTTTGATAGAAATACATGGATGCTCCTAGACTTGCCCCCTTCCATGATTTTAAGGAGCAGCAAACATCTTATAGCCTAGGATGGGAACAAAATATTTGCATAAATTACCAACAATTAAAAAGCTGGGTCACATTCTGAGCAGATCTCTGAGGCTGAAATCCCTGCTTGAGAAACGGCCCAAAATTCCGAGATTGTTCACCAAATGGCCGGAGCTTCACACATCTGGAATTTAAAACTTTTAACGTCCCCTCTCCATAAATTTTAGCCACCTCAAGGTTTTTCCGCCTCGAGTACAACTCTCCTGACATGTTTTAGTGCTTGAGGTTAAAAATCACACTTTGCCTCAGCTCTGTCAGGGTCAGATTTGTGGAGGGTAATTGTGTTGGACAAGATATCTTTGAGATTGCTTCAAAATCTGTCACTTGGGGAGGGGGAAGAAATAAGACTTTTCTCCACGGGGCCTTTGAAGAAGAAGCTTTTCAAGTGAGCAAAAAAGGGCTGGCTCAGCTTGCAACAAGGGGAGGGGAAGAAAAAGTGAAGCTCAATGACCTAAACAGCATCTCAGTGCTTTCTGCAGCCAGATTAAGTGAGCAGATTGAAGTCCTTGCCAGGGTTGAGACCAAGTCACCTCAAGAATCGAGCAGAAATCAGTGGGTGAGCCAATTTTCCCAGAAATCTCCTGGGATTTGCTGTAGGAATGATTTTTTCCATCGCGCTGAGCGCTCGGTGGCGCGGTTTCACAGAGCTCCTCAGACCTCTCCACATCCAGCTTTAAAGAGGTGGTATTTCCTATTTTGACTGGTCGGGAGCTCATCTGTGCATCTCTGAACATGTGCAAAAGGTCTTCTGCCAAAACCTCCTTTTTTTTCTCCCTCTCTCTTCACGGGGTTTAATGGGCAGGAGGAATGTCCTTGGTCCATTTGGCACCTCTGCTTTTCTCATTTTTTTTTGTGTGCTCTCCCCCTGTGAGGCTGCAGCCACTTAAATCAAAGCAAGAAGGTGAACCACTGGCATCTTAGCCTGTGGCTCAAACACCTGAGCTCTTAGCAGGAAATAAAAATCCAGGTTTTGCCTCTGAAGAGGAGCGTTGCTCTTAATGGAAGCGAGTTCCAAGAAAAACCTGAGGTTCGGTCTTTCTGGAGGGAAACATTCCAGAATTATTGCCTCTGAGTCTGGTTAGGGTCAAATTAAGAGCTGCCATAAAATCCAGTGTTGGCAGGGAGATACCCAGTGCCTTGTGCTTCCAGCCTGCCTTGCAGGTGGGACGAGCTCAGAGATGCTTCTTGAAATAAATTTATTTGAAAAAAAAAATCTTGATTATCTCCTGGCTGAGAGAAGATTTTAAAGCTCTCCCTTCCATTTGCTGTGCTGTGGGATGTTCATGGGCTGCAGCTGCTTTTGTCTTTGCACTCCTGTGTCCCTGCCACGCTCCCTTTCCTGAAGGTGAAGCATTCCAGGCAGATGCTTAGTGTCAGGAAGAGTGACAACTCCGTGGCAGGAGCCCAAGAGCCCTGGGCTGAGCAGCAGGAGCCCCTCTGTTTGTTTATTTGGTTCTGGCATGTCACTGAACAGGGATCAGATCCTGCTCCTCCCGGCCTCGCCTTGCAGGATTGGGATGTGATGGCCCAAGCCAGGATGTTTCAGGGAAGTTCCCTGCATGTCTCCTGAGCTCAGAGAGCTCCTCAGCTGCCTCTGCAGTCCTTGTGAGGCTGTGACATTAACCTCCATGTCCTGGCCACGTCCCAGTGTAAGTAATTACAAACTGCCTATCTTATTTCAGTCTCCCATGTCAACTCCGTGGAGTGTTCTTTGGCTCTGATGATTTTTTTCCTCCATTTTTCCTAAACTCTTGCACAGCACTGCTCTGTGGCATCACCCTTCTCCCACCTGTGGGATGCAAACTTCGCCCCAGAAAGAAATGCAGGGCAGAGAAGTTTCCCCAAAAAATTTTCCTTGTAGATAATGCTCTTCACATGGTGGAAACATGAATTCTGCACAAGTCCTGTGCCTCCTGCCAGGGAGGGGATGGATGGGAGCAGGAAGCTGGCTGCCCTGTTCCATCTGTTTCTGCAGCACCACTGGCAAAAACCCTCATGTGGCAAAAGCCACAGCACAGAGCTGTCCCCAAACCAGGGACCTCTCCCAAACCAGTCCCCAGACACCTCCCATGGGATAAAACCTCTCCCCAGTGGTGGGACCCAGTTTGTGATGCTCACAGAGCTCCTGGCAGAAAGGGAGCAAGAGGATTCCTCAAACGGGTTGTGTTTTATCTCCAGCAGCTGCTCAGCCACCATCCGCTGTGGCACTGGGGGTAAACTGTCTTCTGAGTCACCCAAAAATCGGGATAAACGCCCCTTTTTGCTAACAAAGGATCTTTGCACAGCCCTTTCTGCCCTGCAGACTGAACTCTGCCTTCCCAGCCCCAGCCCAGCCCGTGGATCTGCCTTATCACCCCTCGATCACCAGCCCCAGATTTCCCCCAGGACTTAACATCCCTGACCCTTGGCCAGACAGGGCAGGAAACACGTCATAAAAAAGTTTAGTGGGTCTAGGAACAGCCCAGTAAAGGCAGGGACATTTGTGCACCCTGAGAAAAAAAACCCCAGGCGCAGCTGCCCGAAGCCAAGACATTTACTCACCTTGGGATATTTATTATTCCTTTCTTCCAACCTGCTTCCTCGCTGCCATCTGTCTCCGAGGACAGGAGGAGCGCATTCCAGATTATCCCTGATGCCTAAAACGTGGGAAGGCAAGGATGTAAATGGCAAACTGGGTGCTCAGAGGTCAGGGGCTTTGCTGCACATCTCTGCTGACCACCCGACCTCTCCGCCTCCCACTGACTCCCTGGTTTGCAGCATTTCCACGGGATTTATTTCCAAACGAAGGAATGCTACTTCAGACACAAATTTAATGAAAAAAAAAACCCCTACATTTTCATGGGGGAGGCCTGGAGGTGGGTGATGTGGCAGGATTCAGAATTCCTGGGGATTTGCAGCCCTGTTGTGACAATTTATATCCAAGAACATCAAAATTCTTGAGAGGTCAAGATCTTGTGACTGCAGATCTCGTGTCTGCTTCATTCACCTCTCTGCTCTTTTTTTTCTGATTGATGTCAATCAGACCCCCTAACACGGGGACATGAGATTGGCTTGCAGAAAAGGGTGAATTTCTATTTTGAGTTTTTTTTTAAAAAAATCCATCCTGAAGCAGACGCAGCCACACAGTTCAACACACCTGCTGCAGGTGTGAAAATAGGTAAATTCACAAACACATAAAGGGTGAATAAAGAGTTTTCCAGCCAGGACAGGCAGCTGTAATCTTTTGGGGAATAAAAGATTTCCTCTGAACCCCCTTGCTTTATTTTGACCCTTTGAACTAGGACAGAGTGGCATTTGTGGGAGATCCTACAGCCAGAGCAGGCTGCATATTAACAACTCCAAAGCTTCAACGCTGGAGGGATGAAAATTCTAAGCTTAAAATTTTTTTTGCAATTCCCCATTTTTGTCGTGTAAGGCACTGTTAAAAGCAGCAAGTGCCCATGTTTTGCTGCAGAGGAAATGAGGAGTCTGAATCCTTCCTGTCCCCCATGCAGGCCCCCTCTCCACCCCCAGTCCCCGTTGAGCTGCTGAGGCACCAAAGGCCATCCACGTGAAATCTTACACTGAACCTGCTTCCTTTTTCCACCGCCACGGCCTTTGCCACATCAATGCAGCTCCCACCCTAGGATCTGGAAATTCTGTATCCCTTTTCAGCAGTGGCTCTTTGATTTTTCTTGGACCCGGCTGTGTTTTTAAGCCTTTCTAAGATAGCTGCCCAGGAGCAGGAAATTCTGTAGACCCCACTCTGTCTCAGGAAAAGGAGATGGAGCCAAGCTCCTATTAGCTCTTCCTTTTCATTTGTGACTGTTTGGAAGTGAAAAAAAAAAATTAAAAAAAAATCATCAGACACAAAAGATCACCAAGGCCCAAGTGTTTTTATGGAACTTCTTTATTCCTTTTCCTTTTCTTGCAGTGTTTAGCACAAAATGTTTCCACGCATGGCCCATGCCCATGTGGAGGGTATCTCTGTGCAGAGCTGTGGGAAATTAGAGCAGTTATTGGTTCTAGAGGAGTTTTCAGCCTCAGCCCGTGGATCAAATACCTGAATCAAATTATTATGTGCAGCTGTGAAAATTGTGATCCTGAAACCTGATTACAATCGTCCCCCTCCCTGCTCCCTCCAAAGGTCAGTGACAATATACAAAAGACTTTCCCTTCTCCAATGTAAATATTGCATGAAACAAAGATGACTTTCTCCCTCAGCCTGGTGTTTCTCAGGGAATGGGGCTGGACAGTGCCAGCAGAGTTCAGAGCTCAGGGGAGGTCAGGACAGATGAGCTCTTCTCTCGGTGATTGGTCACTGCTTTTTGGAAGCATTTTTTTTTCCCCTTGGCTGCTGGTCTCCCTCACCTCACAAACCATTTCAAGACAATTTGGTGTTAATCCCTAAAGGGCCTTGCAGGGTTTTGTTTTCTGACAAACAAACATTTCGTTTGACCATGGCCCTCTCCACATCCATTTTCCATGCAGGGAAAGCCCCACCAGCCTCTACCTCCAGACATTTTCACTTGTGTGCAGACAGGCACTGTTTCTTCCCTAAGCAAAGGATGTTGCAGTGCCATATATAGAGAATAAAGAGATCTGCTCATTCTTTGGCTGGTTAAAACTTTGTGCTCTGGCCAGCAACCCAGTAAAGAGGATGCAGTCTGAACCAGAAAGACCCAGGTCACGACACTAAATGTTCCTCACAGTGAGATCCAACCTTAGTTTGCATCTGAAGCCTTATTTGCCTGTTTTCTGCAGTGGATGGATCTACCTGCTGGAGTAGAAGTGATTCACACCAGCAAAGCATCACAGATTTAACTTTTAAAGCGTGCATGGGGCTGTAAATGGCAGTGGATGCAAATGTTTTCCGTCTGCAGAACATCTGCAGCAGCTGTGCTGGCTTTGCTGACAAAATGTCAGCCTGGGCTCCTGCTCAGGGAGTTTGGAGAGCCAGGGTCCAACCCTGGGCAAGGCACAGCCTCAGGGAACTCTCTGTGAGGGCAGGAGAGGCACACGGAGAGCCTGGCAGGGTGGGACCTGCTGGGCAGAACCCAGAGATGAGCTGAGTGTTGTCCCTCCCTCCTTTGTCCCAGTTCTGCTCCCCTGGGAGTGGCAGAATCTGGTGGGACACAGCAGGAGGATGAGAGGAGCTCAGTGTGGCCGGGCTGGGATGGGCAGGGTGAGGATGCTCCTCTCCTCTGGGAGAGCACTGTGGAGCAGCAGGATGGAGCAGCAGCACCTCCCCTGCCCTCAGGACTTGCTCTTCACGGGATGAAATACCCAAAGCTGCCTGTGAACTTGGGCCCTGGGGTTGGCAATTTGCTGGGCTCCCTGCCAAGCCACGGGGCCAGATGTTCCCGACAGTCTTTGAAAAACCACTGTCTCCCTCAGTAAACATCACATCAGCCCAAGCTCAAACCTGATTAAAGGAAACTTTGGATTTTCCACTTAATGAAGAAGGGGTGAAAGGTAGGAATGTGCAAGGGATTGCTCTTAGCCAAAAAAACGAATCAAGCAAGTCAGTGTCTTTATTTGAGTGACTACAACTACTGTGTAACTTTGGGCTTGGTGCAGCTTCAGTGGTCACTGCAGAGCCTAAAAAACCTTGGGCTTCAGTCAGAGAGTCCTCCCAGGGTTCATCTGGTTCCTGAGGCTTACAAAAACACCCACATTTCTTAAAGTAAGGAACCTGGGCTGGAAAATTGCACCAGAACGAGCTGTCTGTGGGAAACTCCTGCTCCTCATTGCTTCCATGGCTGATGATTCCTTGTGGTGTGACATTTACACAGTGTCCAAACACATCCAGGGAAAGGGAAGCAGGGATTGCAGAGTGGCACAAAGATGAACTGCTGCTCTCTTTTGGAATCCTAAATAAACCTGAAGGTTGCTGGGGTTTTCTGCCCTCTGACTGTTCTTTCTCTGCCTGTGTCAGAACAAGGCAGGCTGGGCACATTTTTGTGTCAGAACAAGGCAGGTTGGGCACCTTTTCGTGTCAACACTGCACTGACGTGATGATGTTGAGGCATCAGGCTCCAAATTGTGGCTTTTTTATCTTTATTGCACAAAGTCTTCTGGAGATGCTGTGTTCCTGAAACCTCCCCAGCAGCAGTAAACCAGAGTGCTTGCGAACAACACAGATTTGAGCTCATCTGAGCTGCTTTCTGCAATGATATTCCAAGTTTTAAGTTCCTAAAGGGAATTTTCTGGTGGTGTTTTGAAGTGTATTTACAAGTATATCCCAGACTCGGCAGTCTCTGTTTCTGAGAGACCATCAAGAGAACTTCCCAGCTTTTTACTGGGGTGACAGTGAGTGGAAGGGAGGTGGATTGTTGATGTTAATACCACATGAACTCTCTGGATGGATTTTTGGGTAGGATGAGATATAGGGCTTGGATGTGGATTTATGGTAACTGATCCCAGAGCACCTTGGCTTTGCACAGCCCAGGATGTGCAGCAGTTCCTGTGGTGGTGAAGCTGATTTGATTTGAGAAATTCCACTACAAATCTTTATTTACAGAGCTCTAAGGGGGCTCTGCTGCAAAGACAACTCTGGAATCATCCAGGCAAAAAAAAGGAAATAAAAGCTCAGAAGTGTCTCTGTTAAACCCAGATCTTCTCACTGATGTTTCTATGCAAGGAAAAATGTGTGTGGTGTCCCACCTGGGAGCAGGTACTGGGTTGATTTAGGAACAGCTCCACTGGAAAGTGCAAGAACTGGGAATAGAGGGGTCGGGGATTACAGATGTTGAGGTTTTATTTCTTTCCAGAGATCACTGTTGTATAGATTGGTGCTAGAAATGGATCCTCAGTGTTGAAGGGGCAGCAGGGATGGTGTAGAAAGGGCTTGGGAGGGACAGTCACACTCCTCTGGCCACTGCAGAAATCCCAGTGCCCAGCTGCAGGTTGGGTGCAGGAGAGCAGCCAAGATCACATCTGAACAGGGACTTAAAGCATTAAAAAAATGTGAGGAATTCCCAACCATGTTCAAGGCTGGAGAGGTGGGTGTGAAAGTGTGTGCACACAAAGAGTGTGTGCTACTTATCGTCGTTACTTATTGTCGTTATTTTTAATTTTTAAAATATTTCTTCCAAGAAAAGAAACCCAGGAATGGAGATACTGGGTAAATTGCTGAGTGCAAAAAATGAGGAGTTAGGAACTTCACCAAATCTCATGGAAGCTGTAGGGAATTCCAGGGGGAGAATCCACATCCCCATGTCAGAGCACCACTGTAATTTATTTTACTGCACGCAGTAAGAAAAAAAACCCCAACAAAAAACCACATTCTGAGCCCTAAACAAAGTTAAAAGCAGATGAAATCAGATCAACTACTTGGTGAGAGTTAAAAATGACCGTAGGAGCACTCAGAGACATTCAACAAACCATTAAATGCTTTTGTTCCTGGCAGCCTGGGCTGGCCCAAGCCGATGGTAGAGGAGTAATTTATTGAACTACTTTGTCCTCCACATGCACATGTGTGATGTAAACAGAGAGATAATAAACAGCAGCTGGGGATCCCTTTATTTCAGGCAAAAAAAGAACTTGTTCGGAATTTTTTTTTCTTACTCCCAACTGTAAAAATGTTTCCTTTTTTTTTTTATTTTTTTTTTATTTTTCAGGCCGGGACAATGGCCTGGGTATCTCGGAGCAGCGTTCATCACCCTGAGTGACAGAGATGAGAAAAAGGGTGGGAGCTCCAGCCCTTTGTGCTGGTTTAAAGCAACCCCTGGAAATCAGACAATGTCAGCGCACTTTACTGCGCATTTTTATGTAAGTAGTCAACGCTGCTATTAACAGCTGGGCTTCAAAGTTCAGATGGAGCAGGAGCCTTGAGGTCTGGGCAATGTTACTTTTTTTTTTTTTTCCCCATCCCTCCTCCCCATCCTTGTAGTCATTAACGAGAGTTGGTTTACACGAACATCAAGTGCTGATAAGGATGTCTGAGTATTGACACCGAAATTGCTCGGTAAAGAGAGCAATTTATAGGAAAGCCAAGTGTAAGACATTAGTCATGCACTATTAGGGGACAGCGAGGCTTTGCAGGAGGAGCTTTTGAACTCGATTGGACTTGAACTTAATATAAAAAAAAAAAAAGCGAATTCCAAAGGAGAGGTTTGATTTGTGTTGGCCAAACGTATTAAAGCAATACTGCTCTGTAGGTAATAATAGCATTTCAATTAGCCTAATTCTGCCTTAATTGGAAATACAATTATTCCGGACAATCAGAGCTTAATTGCAGGCTTTTAACTAGTAAGGAAGGCTGAAGGTTGAAAAGAGCTTATTCCCTAATATTTTATCTGCTGATAAATGAAAAATTGCAAAAGATTGCTGCAATTGCAGCAAAATAATTGAAGTGTAATAGAAGTTATAATATCACAGATTGTAATGGAAGTAATCATATAAAAATAAAAAATGCATAAAAATAAAACTATTTTTAAATTTTAATTGGCATGTTAAGGCAGACAAGCCAATCCCAGGAACTCTGGCTGATTGACACTACCTGATTGCCATGGTGTTGGCAATCCCACGGAAAATTTATTTTAAAATAACTTTCTGCTGAGGAGAAAGAAAAAGACAGCATAGAATTAAAGTCACATTTAATATTGAGATTTAAACCAAGTCTGAGTACTTCTCACAGAACACACTATTAACTTGTAGAACTCATTGCCATAGGATTTTATGGAAAGCAGAAGTAAAAATTAATTGAAAATGAAGAAACAACATCCATCAATGACTATTAAAGTCCAGATACAGACTCCAGAGCAGGAAACCTCATACCTGCTGATTGCCAGGAATTGAGAAAGTCCAGAAGGGAAAGATCATTTAATATATCCTGCCCATTGCAATTTTTGGGGGAAGGTATCTGCTGGTCCCTGGTAGAGCTGAGGTGACAGCACAGACAGGAATTTATTCTGACGTGGAAAACCAGGTTATAATTTTCTGTCTCTTGATGAGCATTGGATTTGCCCCTTCTAGCCTGTGAAAAAACAAGAGTGGAATTTGTGTGTGAAATCACCACAAAAAGGCTGCAGCTTGGACCAGTTTCTTTGGTGACATTTATTCGTGGAAACAGCAGAATCATGAGTGAATACTTGAAAAAGAAAAAAAAAATAAAATCTTTGTGAGCCCGCGTCTGGATGTGGGATCACGGGTGAATTTGGGGATTTGAGGGACTTCAGGCCAGGTACCACAGTGCTGGTGGTGGGATGGTCACATCCCCAAGGTGCACCCACAGAGAGCCAGGCTTGGCTTTTCAGTGTGACAGCACCTGTTAATTGTCTAGTCAGGTATTACCTATTAAACATTTACTGCCTATTTCCTGTACACGTCTGGCGAGGCTCGCAGGAAATTTAGAACAAATTAAGCAGCAGCTGTAATCCCTCACGCTCCCGAGATGATAAAAACCTTGGAAGTCCATGTCACCAGCAGCAGCCACTCTCAAGGCAGCAAAACTTCCACCGTGTCCCCAGCCTGGGCCAGCGCAGGAGGTGAAATCGCTCAGCTGGTGTCTCTCCTCTTACGCTGCCTGTCTCTCCACCCACACTTTTGGTATGTTTGATGGGGGCTCTTTCATCCCCCACCCCACCAAAAGTGTTCCCACACAATTTCACATGTGGTCTGAGCGGGGCACTTCCTGCCGTTAAAAAAAGCAAACCCAAGCCCCCTGCAGGAACAGCCTGCGTGCAGAACACCCAAGTTGACAGAGTGTGAGAGAGAAGGGCTAATCCATACCAGATGAGCAACAGCAATAGCCCTACTGAGCCAGGCCAAACACAGAGCACAAGACAGAACAATCCTTCTCTTCCCCCCCCTGCTCCTCCAAAACCTCCTCCCTGCTCCTTCTTCAAGTGGACACTTCAAAACACCAGGAAAAATATTCCAAGGAGCGCGGCCCTAGCTTTAAACCGATATTGTTTGGGTTAAGTTGCCTACCATGCAATGTTCTTTCTTCACTTTCAAAATAAACCCTAGGAAGCATTAATGCAAATACTGTATAAACACACATTCATTCCTACATTTTGAAAATCTGCCCCGGCAGATCTGGGGCTTGGGTTGCTGTTTAATTTGATGCGAGAACCAGATGTATCTCAAAATTGCAGAATCTTCACAACCTTCTTACATGTAAACAGGAGGAAATGTGATCCGTATCTGAGACAGAGACCTCCAGAAAGCAGCCCCTGGAACCCGAGTGCTCGTCCTGCT
The DNA here is from genome assembly GCF_009819655.1 of Sylvia atricapilla. Classification (NCBI taxonomy): domain Eukaryota; kingdom Metazoa; phylum Chordata; class Aves; order Passeriformes; family Sylviidae; genus Sylvia; species Sylvia atricapilla. The sequence continues at coordinate 3,191,785 of NC_089151.1, forward strand.
TTTGGATGGGCTTATCACAGCTGCCATTTCATCCCAGCTTCCAAACGTCAGATCAAAGAATGGAAGGGCACCAGAGTCAGATTTTTGGACAATGCTCAATAAGAGTCTATGTATTTAAATTTTTTTTCTCTAGTTAATTAATCTGGACCTCTTAAATACTTTATTTTTTGACGTTAGGATGGGCATGTTTTAAGTTAACCTGTATTTTCAGTAAAAGAAGGGGAAAAGAACAATCTTATCTTTAAATCTTATTGTGATATGATTTTTAGATAATATTAAACAGGATAAATACAAACAGAAAATTTAAGTGCAAACACATGAAATCAATAGATTATATGATGGCATCCTAATATCAAATTATTCTTTCAACTATGTTTCTGAAGGACGCTGTTCAAAATAATTTTAGCTCTTTGACAATAAATATAATTTTGTCAAAACATTCTGGGTTTTACAAATTCACCTTTAACCTAAATCTTCAAACCTAGACTTTTTCTTTACAGTCCCAAAGTGATATATTTTGGGTATAAGACTTTATGAAACAAGAATCACGTCCACAAATGCGGTGGAAAGCGACCAAATTTTTGGTTAAAAGGCATTTTTTAATTGGAAGAAATCTCAACAAAATTCCACCACCTTCCCGTAATATGTCATAAATTAAATGATCAGTTGGATGTTTGAAAATGCAATTATTCATCTGCAGACTGAGGTGTGGTTTCCAAACCATTCCTAGCCACAGGCACCGTGAGCTGGATCCCTTTGGGCACCCAGAGCTCCCCAGAGGAACATCTCAGGGTCTCATCTGGAGCCTGCTGTGGTTACAAAGGAGCATTTTGGACCTCCCCAAGATATTTCCTTTTTTTTTGAAGCCTTCATGTAAAGCAAATTCGGGGCTGTCCATAAACAACCCGCAGTGGAGAGAGAGCTTTGGATGCACAATCTCTTTGGATGCACCATCCCTCATTTCGGCACTTTGAGCATTGAAACAAAAACTTGATCCACTTCGAAGAAAACGAGCCCCTAATTTCTGTAGCTCAGGAATTTTTTCCCCTCTTGGGTACAGCTCCAACCTCTGGATGAGGGATTTATCCCCTCTTCCTCCCTGGTCCTTCCTCCTACGGGACAGACTCGGACTCCTTTTGGCTATGCCAAAATGGTGCATTCCCACCCACAGTGGCCAGAAGGAGCTAAACACAGACTTTTGGGTCATGGATCCACTTCCATAAGAAGTGCCTTGGATATATATTTACACAATCCCACACCTGATGACAGCTCCAGGGCTATCACACCCCGACGAGCAAACAGCTCCCACTGGAGCTCGGCTTCGCTCTCCCATCCTCACAACAGCCACAGCAACCACCCAAAAGCTGCTTTCCTTTCCCTTTCACATCCCTCCTGTGCTCGTGGCCAAAAGGAGGAGGGAAATTCCCCAAAGGAAGAGGAGAAGCAGAGGGAAACAGCATTAATTGTGTGTGGGGATGGCTGGGAGATGATGTCAGCAGGCTCCCTGCTCCCTGAGAGGACGAGGTACAAATCCAGCTCTCTGGTGCTGACCTGGAACAGAGAATGGACAGAGACAGAGAATAAAGTAGGTATTTATTGAAAGGCTTTTAGGACACACCTTGGGCAGGACAGGGCTTGACCAAGGCTACACCTCAGGTGGTCTTAGGATGGTCACAAAAATGGCTAACAGGTCTTACACTTTTGTAAGTTTTGGTCTATATTGGGGTTTAATTGTCCAATTACACCCTCAGATTATGGAGTCCCATCATTCTTGTTCCTCCCTTCACCCACCCTGTTTGTGCTTTTGGGCTGAAAGCTGTCCTTGGTGTGCAGCAGGACAAGGATTTGTTTTGTGTCCCTGCTGTGTGCAGAGCTGAGTGACACTGACTGTGAGCTCAGAGCTCACCCCTGGGCACCACAGAACCTGAAATACAGGAAAGATAAAACGTAAGGCATCAGATTTAATTCCTATTCTTGCAGTTTCAGTGACTCTCAGAACAACTCTCCATCATCACCCCTTTCCTCCACTTGGGCTTTTCTCCTTCCCCTGGCCCCTCCTTTGTGTGGGGGTGTCACACAGGGACAGGAGTGACCCTGCTCAACACACTCATGGCCCCATCAAAAGCCCTGTCTGTGGGACAGCAGGGGTTACCAAGGTCTGTCCCCAACAGGTGGCTCCTGGGGTGACTGCTCATCCAGTTCTGGCTCATGGAGGGTTTGGAGGTGAGGGGAACAGCTGGGACAGGGAGGGTTAAACAGAGGAACTGGAGAAGATGGGACTGGCCCCTCTGTGAAGTAAAGCAATGATCTGAGTTCCATACCCACAGGGAGACAGTGTGATTCCATTTCTTGCCCATCATGTCAGGAAAAAACACTGAAAGACCCTGGGGATGATACCCAGAAAGCTCAGGAAAGACTTCAAAGGTGTTGGTGCAGGAGCCATCTCTGGATGCCACAGCACTGCTTCAAGAAATGGTGTACTAAAGAATAAAACCATGCAGACATTTACCTAAAAATACTTCCAAGCATAAAAGTCCACTGTGGTTGCCCCAGGAAAAGTCCCTCAGTTGCAGTGGAAGGGGAGACAAACCTACACCTAATTTCCTTACAAAATTGATCCACATGGAAGAACAGCCAGAAGATCTCAGTGTTCCTGATTCTAGAATAATGCCCCACAAGTAATCATGGACAAAATTTCCAGATAGGCATTACCACTGAATTTTTTCCACTTGTGATTAAGATGACTGGTTTCTATATCTTCTCTTCTCATCTCCTTTTTTCCTCCCCCAAATCTGAGCATGTTCTTGCTCCTGAAAGCCCTGGAGACTCCAGTGTGGTCACTGGCCTGCTCCAGTATGTGACTCACCACAACATGAGCCATCCCTATGGCCAGATCTCTCACTGCCCAAGTTTGAGATTATAGGAGAGAACATAAATCACTCACACAAATGGGAGCAGATTTGTGCCCTGAAACTTGGGCACTGAAAAAACCAGTCAGCTAAAAAATACGACATATATGTATACATACCTCGGGTCCCACTTCTCTTACCATTGTTTATTGTGCTATCCCACTTTTATGTAAGAAGGAAAAAGTTCACTGGCAGTTGCTCTTCCCCTGAACAAAACCCCTATTCTCCATTTTTAAAGCCTGCAGCTGAATAAACGAGAGAACCTGGCCTTTCTTTCCAGGCAGGGGCTGTCAATATTATATGATGCTGGAGAAACACAGGGAGAAGTGAGGCAAGGAATGAAACACCAAGATTTTCTGTTTCAATACCAAATGTCTGAAGCCAGTGTTAGGCTGTGCCAACACACTGAGGAATGAGTGAAATGTGAAACATGATCTCCCTAAGACGCTGCAAGACACAGAGGCTGGATTCTCAGAGAGTTGCTATTAAAAGCCCATTTGAAACTCTGGGTTCTCCTCTGGGAGGATACAAGGGAAAAAAAAAAAAAAAAAACAAACCAGAATATGTTGGTAAAAATTATATTTAATTCCATGGTTAGGCTGCCTGGGTAGAATATGAGGAACAACAATATTTTCTGGGGGTTTCTCCCTTGGGGGGCTTTCTGCAAGATTTTTTGCTGTTATTGGTTCTTGGGGCAGGGGTTGCCTTTCTCCCTTGGGCACACGCATGGCCGAAATGTCATTAGTTGCATAATTAATCTTTGCTTCTGTGCAGTTTGGAGAAGCTGAGGCTTTATTGAATAGCCCTCTATTTAAATGTAAGCCAGATGCCGCTCTCGTAGCCATCACAAACACAAACTATTAGTTTAGTTCAGGTCACGCCAGTTGAGTTATTTGAACTTCTCTAAATGGTTGTGCCTCCCAGCTCTCTTGCTGGGGCAACCGAGTCTAAATAAGGCAGAAAAATGGCCATTTTTAAATCAAACTTTAAAGCAGCGCAGAGCTGAGTTATTAAAACCGAGCAAGGAGTTAAAATTTTCAATTCCATAGTAATAAGATAGAACTTTCTTTCATTAACTTCTCATGTTTTCTTGCACCAGGGGTGTTTGCATTTGTGTCTGTGGGCAGGTGGAGCAAGCCTTTGTGCTACAAATATTCCCTCTGAAGGCAGGAGAACATTTTTTGGGAGCTGATGCTCACCACAAGCAAAGCCCACTCAGGTGAAGACCTGGCAGGTACCTCAACTGTGTTTCCCTCACATTTTCACACAGGCATTGTTTTGTAATCTTTTTTCTGACATTCACAACCAAACTCGAATTAAAAAAACAAATTTTGCTCTGGGTGGAGCTTGGGAAGACTCCAAGACTTGAGAAGACTTGGGAAGTCTCTTCCACTCCTCTGAGGGCTTCAGTGAGAAGCAAACTTGGTCTGCAAGAGCAGCAGCTCCAGCCAGATGCAGACGAGTGGTGGGAGATGTTTGCAGGACAATTGCTGTGCACAGACGCGCTCTGTGACACATCCACAAAAAAAAAAAAACCCAACATTTTAGGGTCCACCGGGTTGGACCTGAGCTGACAACTCAGATTTAATAAAGCAGATGCCTTGTATCCAGGACTCTCTCCTCCAGCCTCCCTCCGTGGATCTGGATATTGTCATCCGAGGGGTGACACGGAGGAACCTCTCCCTGGCTGGTTCTGCCGGCGGTGACGCAGCGTGCGCCGAGGATCTGGCTCTGCCCGCGGCACGGCTCAAAGCATCCCCAATTCTTCCAATTTCCTGGTGGATTCCACGGAACGCCGGCCGAGTTTGACTTTTTTAGAGGGGATCGTTAAAAGTGCTGGCAGGGCAGCGCTGATCATGTCAGGGTTGGTTGCTGCATCGCTCTAATTGCCATTAATCAACGGCATCTTGGAGCTGTTGTGCTCGGCTAACAGGTTCCAAATGGCTTCACACTGAAGTGAAAACAAAGATTTTTTCTTTTCCCCCCCCTTCCCCGTCTCCTTTTCTCACTTTATGTTGCATATTAAAAAATCTGCTCTCGGGATGCTGATATCAGATGATCTGGGTGTAATTAATGCCTGAGAACATTTGTTCCCTGCCTTACGCTTACAAGAAGGAAGTGTGATATTCAGATTGTTCCTGTTGGAAAGAAAATAGATGAAATTTTAAAGTCATACTTGGTGCAGTAGCGCTATATGGGTGTGAAATTCCATGAAGGATGGCAAGGAAAAAGAAGCCCAGGGACTTTATCCCAAAAGCAGATCAAAATCCATGTGTTCAAACAGCAACTTAATTACTGTAACGCATTATTGAGATGAAGTGATTTCATCCTTGCTGTCCTGTGAAACAAGACCCCCAGCTACTGCATGGCGAGGAACAGATGGAGGGGTGTCAGGAATGATAAAATGTCCCAGAGTATAAATGTAACAAATAGGTTTAGGGCAAGGAATGGCGCCGTGCATATCATAAAACCCTGCCAGGCTTCTCATGTTCCGATAAATCTTGATTTGTAACGGATAACTTCAGAGCCCCCTGCCTTGGGTTTCACCAGTGATTAGATCACTGATGTATGGGGCAGGGGACTGCAGAAAGGAGGAAGGGACACAACTGGGAGGCCTTAAATGACCTCTGCTCACTGCTCTTGGCTGCAGGAGAAAAGCCCGTGGTGCAGGATTGTCATTATTTCATTGTTCATTTTGGGGTGGCCTCGTTCCAAGATGAGTTTAACTGGAAACAAATTTGCTTCAGCAAGGGGACCTGTGGAGGAGCTGGAGGGGTGAGGAGCCCATCAGGAGGGTGGAGTAGCAGCTCTCATCTGCTGATTTTTTCCCAAAATCCTGCAGTTCACCTCCAAGCATGGCAGAGTGAATAAAAGACTCTGACAGACCCAGGGGATGATCCTCAGAAAGCTCAGGAAAGACATGAAGGGTCCTCCAGCAGTGTGACTGAACACCAAAATGATTTCCTCATCATTCCTCAGTAGGAATAACAGCATCTTCCCCTTCCTCAGGGTGAGGGAGCACCATCCCAGCTCAGCATTTGCAGTACCATTCATTCATTTTTACATCCCATCTTCACCCCCATTTTCCCCATCGCATTGCAAGAGTGAAACCTTTTTCCCACCAAAAAAACCCCTTTTTGAGACGGTGATGAACAAACGAGAGGCCGCCTTTTAACAAGCAAGAAAACATTAAGATTCATTTTGGGCAGAGCATCCATCTATTCATCTTTTTTCCTGCTGCTCCTTTTAGCACTTAAAATACCCCCAGGTTCTTGAAATCCTCAAGGTATATTGGCACTGCCGAGGTCAGTAACTCGATCCTGGTGCTAAAAAGACACTAACAGTTCTGGAGGGTAAATGAAAGCTCGTTAATGATTTTAGCAGATGAACCAGAGGACGGGGGGCAGGGTCAGCTGGTAAATCCCATACTACCCGACAAAAGATAACCTTTGACTTCTCCTGACTCTCTGAACTGTGCTGCCAGCAAACCCTGAGCCCTTGTGGGACCAATAAATCCTGGGTGCTCATATCAGAGATCCTTTACCCCGGCTGTAAAACACGAGAATGCCAGCACAGCCCAGCAGTTAAAAGCCATTGCTGTTAAACTCTCTGGGCTTCGTTCACCACCAGGCTGGGATGTGGCACTGAACTCCTGCCTTCAGAGGGAAAAGTCCATTTCTGTGCTGGAATGGCAAAATAACCAAAACAACACATCTCCAGGCCAAATTCTGCCCTTTGATATGCTCAGGCAGCTTAGGGAGTCAGTGAGGATGAGAGGGTTCCGCTGAGGGCAGGGTTTGACCCAAAGCCCCCTCAATCCATTTTTCCCTGGGACACTCTGCCAAAGGAAACCTCCCCCAGCCAGGCTTGAACATCCCTCAGACAATGAAATCCTTCAAAAGGAAAAATAAAGACTTTGAGCAAGATAGGTTTGAGTTAGGCAAATCAAAAGATACTGCTATCTTCATTCTGAGGAGCAGTCCACAGAGAGCATGGGATGGTGCTGTTTGGAAATTTGTGTTAAAAATGCATTTCTCTTCCCAGAACCATGCTGGGATGTGATGCAACTGTTCTGCTTTCACAGCAATAGCACAACCTTTCTCTGACAGGATGGTGAAAGTGCTTCTTGAGGGCCTGGGTGGCTTTTGGTAGGAGCAGGAAAGATGCTTTGAGCCAGAGAGCCGATGTTTGGTCCTGGCCACTCTTCTCCCAAACTGCCTTTGAGTGCCTTTGAGGGCTGAACTGCTCGGCCTTTCCTGGCTTCTCTTGAAACAAACCAAAAATCACTTCCCTCTCAAACTACCAGAGAATGGAGGTTGGAACCCTGGTGGACAGCACACAAAAAACCACAAGGACATTTCCACGTTCATGTCTGTGGTCATTGTCCTGCCCGTGGCTGCTGTCCACTGTGCCCAGAGGAGCTGGGGATGTGGGACCAAACCCTGGCTGGGCTCAGGATGGAGCTCCACCAGGCTGCTGTGGGAAGCTTTGGGAGCAGGCAGCTGGATTTAGCCATGACATTCCTTCAGCCTTGTGTCTTTCTGCTCGCATTTGGGGTTTTACAGTCATTTCATTGAATTGAAACAGACACAAGCACAAACCCAGATATGCACATGGGAGAGAGGTTTTGTGATGGGTCATGCAAGGAATATTTCATTAATTAGTCCAGAACTCCTCTCCTTCCTCTTTTAAACACATTAATATAAGAGTGAAATAATCACTGCTGTGGAGAACAGCCCAATTCACTTTGTAGCTCTTTCATTTCACTTTTGCTGAAGAACGATACACTTACTCCACTCAAACTAATTTTTAAATGTTGAGAATTATGTTTGGCAAAGGCAAATGAGAAGTAAACAGTGGTAATTTCAGAGGTCTTGGCTGCTTTATATCATAATGTCCCTTTTACAGCTACTTCTGGCCTCAGTTTCCCCAAATTAGCATTACCAGATCACCAGAGGCACTGCTTGAGGAACAGGGGAAATAAAAATTTTATTCAAAATTACGCTGCTCAGTAATGATAGTAATGAAGAATTCTGGTTTGTGTCATATAAATATGCCAGATTCTTGTCCAAATAATATTTTCCAATTGTTTTTCTTTCCATTTTCGTGATGATTATGAACATATGCACCAAAATGAAATGAAGACATTATAAAGAATAGTAGTAAGATCAAGGGTCATGAGTATTTGCTCTTGCACTGAACCTGAAAGGAAATCTTCCATAAAGAAGTTTTTCCTGAAAGGCCAGTGGAAAGCTAACAGGAGCATTAAGATGGAAGATAGGATACCTATAAAAAGTTATGTTTCAAAGAAGGATGTGGGAAGAAAAGAAAGCTGGGAAGGAAACGGTATTTTAAACCATATTAAAGTAAGAAGCGGGTTTCCTAATCCTGAAAGCCTTAATTAGCCCCTTTTTAAAAGTGAAGCAAAGTAGATTAATCCCCAAACATTGCATTAAATTCACCACAGTTCCTGCCCTTCTATTTGTGTGGGTAGGAGCCCACAAAAGAGCTCAGCAATAATAATCATCAAACGAGGACAGCAGCCCTGACGCAGGGAGCAGCCCATCAGCAAAAGTGGAGTGTGGAGCTCGGAGCAACACTCCAAAACAAATTAGTTGGTGTGCACAGCCCAGCGCCGAAGGACAACCCAACAATAACAAACCAGTGTGTGCAACCCGAAGCACTCTGGAGCAACCCAACAATAACAAACCAGCCTGGATGCCTGATGGGAGAGGAGAAATTCCACAAGGAAGTGGATTTCGGGCTGAATTTTCCAAGGGGTTATTATTATTATTACTATTATTATTATTATTAACAACAGAGAGTTAAACTATTAATGTTTGAATTAAGTAATACCAGGAAATTACCAGAATAATACTCAATTTTGCTGCCATTGGCTTTAATGAGTCTAGGAATGGGCCTCAAGTACCCTTAAGGGATTTAGCCAATGAGGAGAACAAATTTTACCTGGAGCTAATGAGCCCACCATGGCAAATGGAAATTCTGTTCATCTCTGCTGGATAATGTGGACTGGCCTTTATGGGGAGATGGAAACTGCTGAATCCTGGCACCAGGACTGTGCTGTGGTAACCTGCTCCCAGCTGCTGAGCTGGGCCAGGGTTGGATCACCTCAAGTGAGGATGTCTTTCCACCTCACTGTTTTCCTACTGTGATGGAATTCCCAGACTTCTCTTCAGGTGGGATAAAGAAGGATAAATCTTCTGTGGAGCCAGCATAAATTGTGCCCTAATGCATGTACCCCCAGCCAGCATTCCCTCTCAAACACACCCCATTCTGTGCATTAATGGTGTAAATATATTATGGTTCCTTTCTCAAGCCAAATCTCAGCACTGAGGCTCCCTGATCAGAGCCCTCTGTGTCAAAGCCTGTTCCTGAGCAGACTCGGACTCCTGAGGTCCTGAGCACAGCCCCAAGGCTCAGACACAGCAGGCTCTTCAAACTTCACAGCCTGGAGCTCCTCTCTGGCAGAGTCTACACCTCCAAAAACAGTCTTGGACAGCAGACATCCCTCAGACGGGATCCTTGGGAGAGCACATAGTTAACTGGAGACCAGCTGATACCCAGCCTGGGTATATTTACTAAGAGAAGATGTCCATTTTTTCCCTTTCTGTCCTGTCTTGGTCAGAATAAGAAGTCCAGATCCATCTCTTTCCCCAGAGCACGTCCATAAATAGCCCCTGTTGTCAGTCAGGGATTGATGCGGCACGAGGTTGCATGGAGTCACTCAGAGACACAGAATAAGATCCCACATCCTCTGACTGTCCCACAACCACAGACATTCTCCTCTTTTTTGTCTCCTCTGACCAAGGGATTTGGGAAAACACCCCACACAGAGAAATTCTGCTGATGAGGAAGACAAGGAGAGCTCTGGATTATGAAGGCAAGGCAAATATTACAGAGATTTTGTGGGAGCTTTCTTTTTTTCCCTTGAAAAGACTTAATCCCAAAAGTTGTAATCTGGGTTTGGCTCCCCCGTCCATTTTGCCCAGTGATTGCTGCAGAGTGAGCCGTGATTCAGACCAGTTGTAGCTGGAACCAGAACACAGCTGAAGGTGTCTGGAAATTACTTTCAGTCTTCAACACTCCAGAGACCTGGCTGGGAATGTTGCAAATAGATCAAGGAAATTAAAAGGAACATCGGGGTCACTATTAGAGGTCAGGAGAGAAAAGAGTTGACCCTGATTAATCAGAACACGATGCTGTTGAGAAGAGAAATATTTTGGGGTTTAGGCTCCTGGCAAACAACAGCAAAATACCAACAACTGCCGTTGGATGGATTTTTTTTTTCCTTCCAACCAAACCAGAGGAAATTCCTGAACTGACAATGAACAGGAACAATGAGTGAGTCAGTACCCCCAGTGCCAGAAATTCTCTGGATTTCCTAGCCAGACTGATGTCTTTGGAAGGTCAGAGTGATACAGAGATACATTTCTATAAAACTTGGGGTTGAGGATAAGCCAAGTCAAGACACAGATAATGAAGGCAGAAATATTCCAGCTACCCATAAAACATCAGATCTTTGGAGAGAGAGAGAGGACACACTTTCTCCCTCGCTCTTTCCCATTATTTTTTGCTCATTTATAACATTATGTTGCTTTTAGTTTTATATGAAGGTGCTCAGATACTGTCTCTGATGACAACACTGTAAACCACCTAAAAAGAACTGTGGGAGGATAATGCTAAGAAATCCTATTAGTATTTTAATCCTGTCTATTCTGATTCCAAGATTTTTTTTTTTTTTCATTTGGTAGAATGGGGCCCTGGCAATACCTGACACCAAAGAGCCAGAGGTAATGTATTATTGATTTTTTTCCAGGAAAAAATGAAAAAAAAGATGTACCTTGCCATCCTAGACATATTCATTCTTATCTCTAATCTTCATCAACATAAATGTGGAAAAAATCACAGAATATAGGGTTACTCCCAAAACCAGACCAGGTACAATCACAAATAAAAATAAGTCTAATCAGCATAATTGGCATCAGGATCTAAATTTCATCCATCTGGTGGCTTGTTCTGAGTTTGGGTGGGCCAGTTTCTGTTCTGCACCCAAGGGTGCCACAGATCCACTGTGACACACTGCCACCAGCTCAGGAAGTGCTCCATAAATGATGTAAGCCCAGGAAGTGAAGCAGAAATGAGCAGCCAGAGGAGAATGTGATTTTTAAGTCCTAATGGGAGCCTGTGCAGAACATTCCTGCCATACGTCACTCGCCTCTTTACTCGCTATTGATTTAAATGCAAAACTGTGAACAATATCTCTGGGACCGTTTTTCCCCTGGTAGCTGTAAAGTCCCTAAAATCCCAGTTCCCAGTCCCGATGTCACCACTGTTAATATTATTACTAAGCACTCACACCAGAGATAGGAGCTCTGAAGATATCCAGATACACCCAGCAGATACACAATGTGATATTATTGCTGGCGTGCTCCAAATCTCATTACTTGCAGCAAGTATCAATGCAGGAGTGACCTCCTTGCAATGTGAACATGAGCAGAAGCCACAGCCCAGGGCCCTTTCCACAAACTGTAATTTCCTAATCTCACACTGCTGAACCCAAACACGCAAATATGCAACAATGGGTGGAAAGAGAAGAAGGCTTCGCTCTCTGAGCGTTGGATCAGGAAAGGAATGGCTGGAAAACCCTAATTGTAGCAGGAGAACATTCCAGCTCAGGGATCTGATGACACTGGAGCTGAGCTCTGCCCCTGTGGTTTGCAGTCCCACCAGATGGATAACCTCGGGCTGGAACCCAACCCCTGGCTTGTTTTCCCCCAGCGCAATCAGCACGGGCACTGTTATGCTTAGATAAAGATGAAAAGTTTTAACCTGGGGAAAAAAAAAAAAAAAAAAAAAAACCGAGGTGTGGGATTTTTTTTTTTATTGTTATTATTTGTTTCTCTGTGAGATTTCAAAGGCTGCAGCGGGAGCAGAAGGCATCCTCTGGAACACGCCGCCAGGAACTGCAGGTTGATACAGATGTATTGATTTAATCAGCCTGGATGACACCATTTATTTGTGCAGGACATCTGTGACAAAAACGTGGCACTTTGAAGGTACAGGGATATGTGTCTGGTCCTGTCTGGCACGTGAAAATGTGTGATAAGGGCCGATTTTAGGGGGTTATTTGCTTTATGTGTCACCTATATTCGTGTTATGCAGGAGAGATCACAAGCTAAGGGGCTCTAAAAGCTTTTTTTCTGGCAAATTTTAGATAATTGATTCAAAATTGCCACCCGGCATAGAAGAGCACACAAACCAGAAACATAAATATTACAGAAAAAAAAAATAAAGAGGAAATATTAAAGCCTGGTCTTTTCTGGTCTCCATCAGACAGAAATAAAAGAGTTTTTATCTATGGGAAGGCAAAATTTGCCTGCAAATTTGAGAGATTACACGACGGAAGACAATGTGAGATTGTCATCTCTTCAGCAACAGCATGAGAAAATATTTGGAGTTCCTATGTACACCAGCAAAAGTTTACATGATAAATCAGTAGCTTGAGTGCTTCCAGAATCCTGGTACAGATGAATGTGTTGAAACTATTGTTTCTGTTGTCTTTTAATGCTACTGGGAAGCTTTTTGTGGTAAAGCAACAGTTATTGCCAGCTACATTATTACAGTCTCAGTCTAACATCTGCAATTACTAGGGAGTAAACGGTTCGCCTCCCATATGAAATATAAAAAAAAATGAGGAACAGATTTTGCTATTATTCTCCCTCTCTGCGAATTCTGTGACTTTTTTTTTTTTTTTTTTTTTTTTTTTACTGTTTCATCGTGGGCTGGGCAGTTTAAAAGGTCTGGGAGCAAAGGAAGCCAAAGGGCTCATTTACAATTAAGATGGTTAAACATTAAATAAAAAAAAAAAAAAAAAAAAAAAAAAAAAAAAAAAAGGAAAAATAAAAGGAGGGGAGAATTTGGTGGTTCAGGAAAAATTTGAGATGATAATCAGGAATCCATGGAAAAAAATTCTCTGGAGAGCACATTTTATTGGTTTCCCCTGTGTATCCTGTTCATCTCAAGATGCTGCTTCTCCCTGTCCATGCAGCTCTTGTTCCCTCTTACCAGCACCACCCACCACCCAACTCTGCACATTTTCTTCCTCACACAGAGCTGGGAGGAGATCCCACCGTAAAGACCCATCCAGCTTGCTCATTTCCTCGCTTCAAAGCCCCCTTAACATTTTCTTCTGCCACAAGGCCTACAAGGAACATAAAATCCATAAAAAACTTGCATTTCCTGGCATGAGGAAATAATTTTGCCAATATTTAGGAACAGTATTTGCTTCGGTGTTGGGCTGCTCAGAGAGCAAGGGCACCGACTATGCCAGAATTAGATCTTTTAGGTGCTTTTAGGATGAATTCTGCTGCACAAGGTATCCAAAAAAACTGGACCTTGCAATCCCTCATCCTCGCTGGGATGTTTTGGGCCTTTCAAGGAGGACACATGGAGCTCGTTCCCAGCTCTCCTGGCACAGCATGTCCCTGAGGCAAGGATTCATTTTGTGGGCAAGCCCAAGCCAGCAGGGTGGACTCCAACCTTTAAAAATACATGAAAAAAAGCACTTTATGGAGCTGCCAAGAGTGTGTGTTGTGCATTTCCATGGCAATCCAGGCAGGGGTTGGCCAGCCAGCCCTTGATGCCCTGAGCCCTGATTCCATCCTGGACATTTCCAATGCCAAAAGATACTCCAGAAGCAGCCAGTGCAGGCCTTGACACACACACACAGGATTTCCAAAACGCTTCCACGTCCTCAAGGCACTGTGCAAACAAGAGATAATTAACTTTAATTAATGTCTTGACAGGTAAACGGTTTTCTCATTTTGCTTTTAGCTGTTGCTCATTCATGGCCAGTGGAAATCATCGAGACCCCAACCAAAACACTTTCAGGGTAAACAGATTCTGATTTGCTGCATGCATTTAGCTAAGAGCTGAGTGAACACTTTTTTTGTAAATGTATTTACTTATCCTTTTAAAAAAAAATTATTTCCTTTTTTTTTTTTTCCCTTCCCTGCACAAAGATAAATAAATAGCAAGCTGGAACGAAATGACAGAATATATGTAAAACAGAGGGGAAAGGTTTAAATACCAAAGTGTAATTGGGCATTAAAACAAAAGTCCATTCTCGGGGTGTAAACGAAGGTCCAATCCTTTCATCAAAAGTGTTTACAGCTTATTTTTGTAATGTGAGTCTAAGTGGATAATGTAGCACCACAGCAAGGGGCTGCGCATAAATACGGCCCTGTTTGTGATTTTAAAATCATAACAGTCTTTGAAATATGAAAATCCTGAGTCTTGATACAATCCATATTATTGAACGGATGCCAGCCACCTCCATGGATTTGATTATTGCAGCAATCCAGGGGATTTGATAGAGACCTGATTTATGAGCACAGCCTTTGTAGGGTGGCCATGAAGTGACACAAACTGTGCAAAGATTCCAAAAGGTGAGAGGATTGCTGCCTCCTTCCCCGCTGTAGCTTCAGTGGGAGTGCTCAATCTCCAAGTTCTTTGGAGAACCAGCTCATTCTAGACCAAAGAGATGATCCCAGAATCAAGATACTGGGTCTGAGATACTCAAGGTTTTCAAAGTAAACCTTCATTTTGCAAGGTTAGCAATGAGAATGTCCTGGTGCCTGAGGGAGATCTGAGCCCTCATCTGCCCTCCTGCTTTTTTATTATTTTTTTTAAATCCAATGTCCCAGTGTTAAATCTTTCACTTTTTCATGGCCAAACCCAAATCTTGCCACAAAAGCTTTGCCAAGCCCTCTCCTTGCTCCACCATGGAGACATCCAGGGCCAGATCCAGCTGAAGATGCTGGATGTTGGATGGGGCTTGGAGCAACCTGCTCCAGCGGAAGATGTCCCTGCCCACTGCAGTGGGGTTGGGACAAAGTGATCTTGGTGGTGCCTTGCAATCCAAACCATTCAAAGTCCAAAGAATGACAGAGGGAGCTGGGGCTGTTTATCCTGGAGAAAAGGAGACTCAGAGGTGACCTCATCACTCTCTACAACCCCCTGAAGGGTGGCTGTGCTCAGCTGGGGTTGGGTTCTTTCTCCAGGCAGCAGTGACAGGAGAGGACACAGCCTCAGGCTGCACCAAGGGAAATACGGGTTGGATATTAGGAGAAAGTTTTTCACAGAAGAGTGATAAAACACTGGAATTGTCCTGCCCAGAGAGGTGGTGGAGTCACCATCCCTGGAGGTGTTTAAATAAAGACTGGATGTGACACTGGTGCATGGTTTAGTTGAGGTGTTGGGGCTGGGTTGGACTTGATGATCTTGAAGGTCTCTTCCAACCCAGAAATTCTGTGATTCTGTGATTCCATGATTCTGTGATGCTTTGTCCCCGCTTATTTCACAGGTTTGGACTAAATGACCTTTAAGGTTCCTTCCAAATCAAACTAGCCCATAATTCTAGGACTTTGGGTTTTAATTTGCTGCATGATTCCTGTTGGAGAAAAACCACCAAGGACACCTCAATTAGATTTCACACTGGAGCAACAGGGTTTGCTCTCAGCCTCCACTGATGGAAGTGGTTTAGTGAAAGGAACATGGATCCCAGAGCCAGGGAGAAGTTCCAAGTCATGCTGCCTCTGCCAGCTCTAAACATGTCCCAGTAGGAGAGCTGGGCCTTTTGGTGGTGTGGACATTCCCCAGGTCCTATGGACTCCACCTGTGGTTTGGGTCTACCACAAAGGCAACACGGGAATTCTCCCTTGCATTTGGCTCCTCGCTGGAATTCTGGTCAAAAAACCACTTCAAGGCAGCTGGAGCTGGACCAGCTTGTCCTGCATGGGCTGATGTCTGTGCTGGGAATGCAAATGATGCTCCTTCCCCCGTTTATCACACCTCGTGCTCTCCTGGCTGCAGCACGTCTGGGGAGGGGGGGTTGTCCTGGCAGGGTTTGCTGAGAAATATTTTGAAAACCTGGAAAGAGGGAAGACTCAGCCCTAAGCCCTCAGAAACCCCTGTTCTTTTGTGACTGAGCTTTCTGGATGCACTCACTGCATTTTTAACAACGAGACCGTTGGCAGGGTTTTCTAAAATCGTTGGTTTCCTGCACCAGAAAACAAAGAGAGCCAACCCTCTCCATTGAGTTCGATTGTTCTTGTTCCTTGCTTTGCTGCAGGAAGCACGAGAGGCCAATATCTTTAACAACTGGGATCCAAGCAGCTTTCTCACATCTCCTTGATGCTTTTTCAGATCAATTTATATAAAACATTTTGCAAATTTTGGTCGAGTTTACCATTAGGAATGATTCCCGTTATTCATTCAACGTTTTCCTTTGTTAATTTAATGGGATTTCTCCGAAATTTCCTCTTACACCAATCAAAAAAAATGCCTTTCCTTTCCTAGTGGTTTACAGCCCTCATATACATGCAGACAGTTATCATATCCTCCCTTAGTCACAATTTGGCCAATTTATCCATATTTAGGTATTTTAATCTTTTCTCATAAGCCATTCCCCTTTGGCTCTTCATTTCTTTTACAACTTTAAATTTTTTTCCTTCCCTCCTCTCTCCCAGAGCTCTCTCGGGGTTGTTGGTTCCTTGGTGAGGTTCTCTGAGTGGAGCAGCATTCAAGAGTTAAGGTGATCACCATGAGGAGAGTTTGGAAAGCTGTTATCTCTGTGGCTGATTCAGCTCCATCTCTCCTTCTGGAGCCTCAAAAAGGACAATTTTCCACTGCCACGTCCTAGAACCAGCAGAGATCAAATGTTCTTCTCAGTGGTGGTCACATACTCCTTCAAGCACAGAGACTTTTTCTGCTGGAGGTGACTTACCCTGAGTTGTTGAAGCTTTGTCAGTAATTAATTTCTCTCTCTCTTTTTTTTTTTTTTTTTTTTTTTTTCCCTGAGTGTTTCCCCCTATCTGCAAGTCCAATGCACATTTGTTTGCCGTGTCCTCCAACATACCCATCAAGGAATTAGATAAAGTCAGGCTTAAGGCAGTTTCGTCTCCAACCAGCACCTCCTTCATCTCCTCAAACGTGACATATCAAACTTTATCCTGGTTTGTGGTATTCCAGCCAATGCAGAGACCACAGACAAGTACTCACATCCAGGCCAGACTGATTCAAGCTTTCAAATCACATTTTATGGGACTATCAAAGGCTTCACTAAAACACAGAGATACTTGCCCAGAAACCATTGTAGCTGTTTTAATCTTCCTGCTCAAGCAATTAGAGTTGGAGGAGCAAGATTGTGAATATCTCCTATGGAGGTCTCTGCTAGTTTAGAGCCAAAAGGAATGTTTTTAACCGAGCTTTCCTCCCTGCTCAAAATGCCCTGAGCCCCATGGGCTGGATCAGCACACCAGAGTTGTTTGGTGGTCGAAGGAAATCTGGGCACAGCTCTTTGACCTGTGGTTTTCAGATGCAAAGCAAAGTGAGCCTGGTCACCCAAATCAACCCTGTCGGTGCCCTGCTGTGCATTAACCACCTCCACTTGTCTCTTGGTGGCCCTGCACAGGTCGTTGGAGCCAAGACTGGCACAGGGTCTTGGTGTCCACCCATGCAGACCTGTCCCTACAGCACCTGTGGGCTGCCCTGGGTCACCTCACCCCAGAGCAAAGGGAATAAGGACTGGGAAGGGAGAAGCCCAAGACCTGAGGCCGCTCTGTGTTGGCTTGTCATCACCTGACTTAATAGTTAACATTATTATTGCGTTTAAGAGAGAACATAAGGAATGCATTTGTCTGGAATTACTTATCACTTGGCAGTCTGGGCTCACGAGGAGATATGAACAGCTTTAGCAGGTCAGGCTGGAGGCCCATGCCAAGTAACCTCCTATCTGCAGCAGTAGTGAGAGCCCAGCAAAGGGTACAAATGTAGGTCAGTCCTGCAGCGATACTTCCCCTCAAACACTTGCCCAACTTACAGTGGTTTCTGGCTCAGGCGTTTTCTGAACCAGACATGGAGCCTTTCTGTTTAATTCAAAACCCAGATGGGTTCTAAAAAACCTCTCTGATGAGCTTTTCTTTCCTGAATGCATCCAGTAAAGTTTTAACACTCCCAGGATGCCGTGGCAAGGAGTTCCATGGGATGACGAAGCGTGGTGTGGAGGATTGCTCCTGCTCCACGGGAAACTGCCAGCCACCAGCTTCATTTCATGCTTCTGGGTTTTGTGTTGGAGGCACAAACAGCAAACAGCTGCTTGCTATTCTCTCCCTGTCATTCCTAATTCCTGAGAAGGCCATCAGATCCTCTCACTCATCTCTCTTCTGGCTGAAGAAACAGAATCCATTTAATCATTCTCACACTGAGGATTAAATCTTTGATTATCCTTGGCACCATCCCCTAAATGTGTTTTAGTTTGACTAATTCCTTCAGGAGAAGGGAGATTTCAGGTATTCCAGGTGGAGATGCACCAAAGTTTATAAAATAACACCTTTCTTTCTTTATATCTACCTATCTATCTATCCATTTATCTATCTCTCTATCCCTTCTTCATTTCTTAATCATTTCTAATATTCACTTGGCTTCCTGAGAACCACAAGTTCAAACCATTTCCCAGGATAATCACTCTCAGAGCTCCATCTCTCCTCAGTGATTAGTGTTAGTTTGGAGTGTAAGAGTCAGGGTTACTTTAGAGGATTTCCAGGACTTTCCTCCCCTGTGTACATCACTTGACATTTATCTGTCCTGAATTTCACCTGATGGTTTCTCACTCAGCCATGAACTTCCAGATGGATTTTTGGCATCTCATCACAGTCACCTTTCATCTTTATCCCCTGAATTATTCAGCATTATCAGCAGGGTGGACTCATCAGTCTGTCTCCGTCCTCTTATGAGGAGTTCTTCTCCGTTTTCCCTTAGTTTGACACTGGATCCTAATCCATCTGTCAAGTGGAGTGACCCATACAGAACTATGCCATTAGCGGCTGCTGAAACGCCTTGGAAAGCATCTTTCCCTGCTAGGATGAGTGATGTGGGAAGAGAAGGAGAAAGAAATTTCCTCTTATTCCTGGAAATAAACGACAATTGTTCTGAAAGTCTGCAGACGTCTGGCTATTACATCATCTGAGGCTCTGGAGCTTCCAGCTAACAGTCCCTTAACAAAGGAGATGCATTTCCTTCAAGGAATTCCACCATCTACACATCTGATATTAATTCTTATTGGGCAAAAACAAGAATAGGCACAAGTGATTTTTCCAGTTAATGTTTACTTTTTCCCAGGCCACAAAACATCCATTGACTGTGAAACTTCAATTTTGCTGCATAACAACCGCCTGCTTTCGTAATAGGTTAATAAAGATGTTTCACAAATAACAGCACGAGAAGCTACAGATGTTGACCTAAGGGGGGGAAAAAATAAATACGAGCAACATTCGGGTTTAATTTGATTATTTATTAAATATTTATCACAGTTATCTGAGAATGGAAGGAATTTCATTCTGCCCAGCTGGTCATTCTGAGCTGTTGAAGTCAGCAAAGGAATGGCTGGCAAGAGGGAGATCTTGTGTCTCCTGGCAGCTCTAAATTGCACTTTGAGGCTGCAATTTGGTTCTTTGCTCCTATTTCCCCACCCTTGAGGCACAAAGGGTGTTTCTTTGCTCACTTACACGGGAGAAAACTTTAATCTAGAAAGTGTGGAAAGCACAGAAAGCTGGATGTTCAGATTTCGAGCTTGGTGGTTATGAATGAAATGAGCCCGGAGAAAACCCTTGATCCCGGGGTGTGAAGGCTTGTAGCTCCTGGGATGATCCCTGAGATCCAGGCATTCCCTGGGAGCACTGCTCACATCCCCCTGCTCACCCAGCCCTCCTCCTGCAGAGTTTCTGGATGGGCAGAAAACGTGGCTGAGCACAGGAGGGAATATTCGGGCTGGGAAAGGGAATTGGATGTTGATTACTGTGTAAATATTGCCCACTCTGAAGTGAGAACCTGTGTTTGGGCAGGCTCAGATCCTCTCTGCTCACAGTTTGAGGCACATCATGAGTTATTTTGTGTTCCTGCCGTTGGGAATTTCTCTGCAGCCCGTTGCAAAGGGCCAGCTGAGGTAAAGGGCAGGGGAAGGTGTTGGGATGCAGATGCCCTATGGCCACAGCTGGAAAATCCCTGTTTTCTCCCAGCCATCAGCCGTTTTCCAGGGCAACTGCTGGGTGGAAAGGGCAGGGACATCTGGATATTACCAGGGAAGTTCTCTCTGCCATGCACCATTCCTCCTTGCTCCTTCATGGAGTCTGAGGAGCTGAGATCTGAGCTTCATTCCTGCCTGAAAAGGCTTTGTTCTTTCCCTTCCTCCATATTCAATAGGGTAATAAAGTCAAGACACAAGGAATCTGGTCAATGTTTTGTTCCATCCCTACCACACACGCCAGTGCCCTGCATTTAAAGGCTTTGTTTTGGAAATAAACCTTTTTTTTTTTTTTTTTTTCCTATCGTTTATCCAAATCCTCCTATTTTTCCTAAGCAGCATCTGTTCCAGGGAGAAGTCAGTGGGTGTCAGTGTCTTTCAGGATCAGACCAGGACAAGCAGGGCTCTCCTACGTCAGAGCTTCCCAGGCTTTTACCACATTTGGATGCAGCGTGGAGCAAAGATCTGGCACGGATTGTTCTTCCCCATCTTCCGTCGGTGTGGCTGAGATAGAAAACAGAAAGCACCAGCTCGCAATAAATTCCCAGATGTGCTAAGCACCACACAATGGAAATCCTTTCAGCAAACTGTCAGGAGGAAGAGACTTCACTGGGAGTAGGGAAGGGCAGCTGCCTCTCTGCTGAATTTGGCAGATTGGGTTTTACAGCTGCTCCACAACCTATTACAAGCTCATTTATCTGCTCCATCCCCATCGCTGTGCTGTCCCTGCTGCAGACAGAGCTGTGCTGAGGAGCTTCAGGATAAGGAGCTTCATCCTCTCCAGGGGAGCTGGAGCTGTGATAATAACACCAGTGCTGAGGGCACTTTCTGAGAGTTTAGGGGTTTGGCTAGATATGATAATAAAAAATATCTTTCTGCTCATGCAACGACAGTTTTTTAAGCACTAAAAAAAAAAAGTCAGATATTTGTCTTTTTCTGAGCTGCCACCCTCCAGAATGAGCACAACAGGCTGGGTCAGGATAAAGTGTACTGGAACAGGGGAAGAAAAAGGACATAAGTGTGGCTCCAAGCCTGCTGGAAGCATTTCCATGCCATGCTGAACCCTTGGCTGCTCTGCCCTCAGCTCAGCTACCGGCAGATGTGTTTTTTATGGCCACAGATAACTTTCTTCTGAACACGAAACCCCAGAGATAAAAAGGCCTTTATTTACAAGTGGTGGAGGTTGCAAACTGCATCCCTGTGCCAGCCAAGATTTCTGTCCAGGGCTGGGAGCAGATTGGGAAGTCTGTGGTGTTGGAAATCATTCACCACGTTTTGTCCCTGGCGCTTCTGGGTTCTTTTGCACTCTTTGCACTGGGCTCTGTGAATTTCTCCTGCACAGAAAGAAGAGAAAATAAGTAGGATTCAGCTTTTCAATTCTCCCAGCTTTGTTCTTAAATTTTATGGGTTTCATATACCTTGGGGGGTTTTGAGCCTTGGATCAGGGAGAGGAGTCCTGCAGTGTCAACTCCCCTGGAACAAGGAGATGAGACCCTTTGTGCCTCATCTGTCCAGACTGGAAAATCTCAGAAGATTTCTGTCCTCATAAATGGCATTATCTGCAAATAACTGCACGAAATGATTCAATGAATTTTCTTTTTCCTTGTGGGGGTGGGAGCATTTGAGAGTCGGATTTTTAAATCTTCCTCTCTGAAAAGTGACCTGAAGAAGGTTCCTTTGACAACTCCAGACTCCAAATATTCCCACAAACTTCTTCCACGCAGAAATAAGGGAAAGGCTGAGGAGGGAGGCTGTGAATGCCTGTGAAGTCGGAATGGCAGCATCACTGAGAGCTCTTAAATCAGGAGGACTGGCTGCCCTGGCTCCCAGGAGGGAATGTTCCTGGGAATGCCACGTTCCCAGCAGGAACAGCCTCATTTGCATGATGGCAGGACATGGAGAGCCAGGTTGGGTTGGGAGTGTTGAGCAAACCTGGAGTGACAACATGGGCTTTGTTTCCAGACCCTGCTTAGACTGAGCTGACCCTCTCCAGACCCTGCTCCCAATGGAGGCTTTGTGGGACAGCACATGGGAGGAACCCCAAGGCAAGGAATAAAAGAGAGAAAAGGAGGCAAAAAGCATTTGAACCCTCCCTGACTCCAGAATTCCTGTAATCCCTCAGACTTCTCCATTTTATAATGGAGCTAGTGAGATTTCAGGCTATTCTGATAATTATCAAATTGTGGAATGGGCTCTGTCATAAATAATATCTTTGTCTGTTTTTTAAAAAAAATAAATCAGAGTCAGGTTCAAAATTTGTTGTTTTTCTACACAAACACAATGCCAAAGGACAATGTTATTAACACAAGGGTGAGAACTCAGCTGACACGGGCTGTGTTAGCCACAAACCACTGATAAATCCAAAGCACATAGAGGAAAACATCATTATCAGACCAAGCTGCGCTCTCCAACTGCAGGCTAAATTGTTCCATCACTCCTGATTTTGCAAGATGATAAAATTCATGTTCTTATGAAAGTTCAGCCTCCAGCTTGTAAGGAGTCCAGTGCTCAGCTCCAAATCCCTTTACAGCAGATAGAAATGACTCATGAGCTCCAGCACGGCGTGGATCAGGCTCCTCTCTGGGAAACTCCTTAAAAAAATGATGGGAGTTTGCATGTGGACAAGCCTCAGAAATAATCTCAGAGTTTTATTTGTACACTTGCATAAAAACTGAAAAGCAGGGAAGCTGATTTTTCCCGGGAAATAGAAAAAATAAGGATAAAATTGTATCCTAATCGAATAATTAATCCCACTTGTGGGATGAACATTTCAATTCAGACGAACAATTTACTGTAGGTAATGATTTTAGGAGCACAAAACCCACAAGAGAAAATAAGATTTCACTTTGAATTCAATAACATTCCTTTAAAAACGCCTCCTCTGATTATAAAGCCGCTCTTACAGGTACAACATTTGTGTATAAGTTCTAAAAAGAGGAAGGGTAATAAGCTCTACTCATTAAAAAAGCAGAAAACATTCTGCATTTCAACAAAAAATTAAATATCTTTTCTCTGTGTTCAGCTTGAAGGTTATTTAACAATCATTTTAACTTCAGGAAATTGTAAGTAAGATTATTTTTTCTAGGGTTTGGGTTTTTTTTTTTTTGGTATAACAAAATAAAAAAATAAGATACGTATCTTTTGCTGCAAGAACTATGCCATTACATACAGCAATGTTTTACAAATTGCAGACAGCTAAAACTAAGTTAGCAATAAAACATAAATATAGAGTGAAAAGTTTCTCCTTTCCATGAATAAGTCTGATGTCATATATATAAATATTAAACACCATTAATGATCTTTTTAAGTACTGTACTGCAATTTAAGAATAGAACTGATATCTACAACCTTGACGGGCATATAATCCCTTTACTAGTGTTTGTATCACTCTGAAACACTGGTTTTAAATACTATTTTATCCTGAAAAGACTATTTTATAACATTAGATTTATATTACATTTATAACATTATATTTATAACATATATCTTGTGGCTCTTAATCTGTTCTGTGATTTACGACCCATTTTGTTTTTCAGATCAGGAGTTGTGCGCTTCAAAGAAATATTTTGCCAACGTTGTTATTCCCTTTAAAACTCCATTTTCAGTGGTAATGTATTTTTAAAGAGTGAAGCCCAAGCACATAAATAGTACAGATTTTTTTTTCTTTTTTTTTGAAATCTATACAGCCTTGTGTAGTTTACGTGTACAACCCAACATTCATCATCATCTCCCCGCTGCTTTAGAGCCACTAAATGTTATTATTCCCTTCTTTTTTTTTTTTTTTTTTTTTTTTTTTTTTCCTGCTAGGTAGGAATATTAATGAGATATCGTTTCCCTGCTTTGGTAAAAATCTTTCTCCCGTTGCTTTTTCAGCGGATAAAACCCTCCAAAGTCAGTGGCTGGTGAAACCCCATCCCCTGAACCCAGCTTTGTAAACTCACAAACCACGCTTCACGTTTCACCCCTTGTCCCCTGGCTCTGCCTCCCGCTGCCCCCCAAATTCCAGGAGCCAAAATTCCCCCCATCCCAGCCGCTTTGCTGCCCAAGTGTCCAACACTTCACCGAGGCGGGTCAGAAAAATCACCACAAACAAACAATCGGGAAAACTGATTAAAACCCCGCCGGAAAAAAACTCTCCTTAGACATCAGATTTCCTGAGCTTTTTTCCCCCTTCTCTCGCTGCTCTACTTACTTGTAATTACGTCTGGGGCCATTCCTTCCTATTCCACGGGATAAACTGGAATATTCTGCTCGGCAGTTTTGTCTTGAGCTCTTTAAACACCAGAGACCTTAGAAGCAAACAATTTTTTTTTTTTCCCTGCTGCCGCTGCCTGTTATGAAATTTTAATGATCTTCCAAAGCTTTCGAAAATCAAACCAATTTTCTTCCCTCCCCCTGCCCCAAACAACTTGGCTCCTTTGTTACCTTTTGTTTCAGAACTCTGCCCAAACTAAATATACCAAACCAGGAGGGAACTCCAGCTTTAAAACAGGGATTCAAGTGGCCCTTGTTTTCCTGAGCCTCTTCATACTCCTGGAAAACGCGGGATTTTGCTTGGGGAGCATTGGAAAAAGCACGTTGGGGAGTGGAAAGTGGAGCAGGGATGCGGGCTCTGGGCAGAGAGTGCTCAAAAGGGGTTTCATGGAGGGGCTGTGGGCCAAGCAGCTTTGTGATGGATGTGTTTATCCTAAAAACTAAGGTCCCATTCAGCCCTGGCCGGGCGGGAGAAGTGCCTGGGAGGACACGGGGATGTGTTAAGGAGCCTTGTTCAAGCCTTCCCCCAATCGCCAGCGTTTCTCTCAAAGGTGATCTGCGCACCTAAAGGATCAGGAAGGACCCCAAAAGGGTTTTATTTTGCTTGGAGAGAGGAAAAAACCTTCCTCCAAAACCTCCCTCCAAAACCTTCCTGATCTCTGGGCACAGCTGGGCTCAAGGGGCTGTGGTGACAGGGGAGCCACGAGGCGACCAAAAATCATAAAAAATGGTGTAAAATAAGGAAAATGCCTGGCTAATCCCTGCTGCTGGAATGGATTTTCTCAATTCAATACTCATTTGGAGATTTGGGAGCCTTAAACCCTCCCAAAGGTCCCTTTGCACCTCTTGGCAGTCCCCTTCACCCCATCAACTCCAAATCCCCAGTATTTGACTCCTCTGTAACACCTCCTGCTCCCAGTCCTGCGCTGCTCAGGCACAAACTGGAATTTACAGCCTTTCTGCACATTCCCTAATTGATGCTTTTAGTCAGCAAAGAGAGAGAGCTGGCTGGGAATCCCCAAAATGCTGCTTTGTACCCCTGAGATACCCCAAACAATTGGAGTTAGCTGCCCAAATTCCACCTCCAAATTTGGTGTGTGGAGAACACCAGAGCAAAACATGACCTGGCTGGAGGCTGCAACAGCTCATGGAGCCCTCTGTGCTTCCAAAAGCAGAATTTAGAGAAGGATGATGCCCACAACTCGGGGTGATTAATAGAGATGTGGAATGTGTGGTAGAAATTTGACAATTTTGAAGGGAGTTTTGTTGTCTCAAGACAAGGAGATGTGACCAAACTGGTTTCAGAGGAGGGAGATGGAATTGGTGGATTGTCCTACTGGATTGGTGGCTGTCCTACCCCTGTTTTATTGTCCTCATCAGTCCATTGGGGTATAGATGGAGGAGAAGAGAAGTGACAGCTCTGAAAAATGTCCAAGGAAAGCATTTGGGGTTAGGAGCAGAGGAAGAATTCAAGGTACCAGTGCAGGTTACGGGGTGGGGATTTGGGGGGTGCTCAAGAATCCCCAGAGCATCCCTGCTGCCAAGAGCTCAGGGACAGCAGGTGCTGCATCCCCATAAAGGGAGGAAGGGGCTGCACTTCCCACCTGCCCCCAGCCCTCCTGATTTAGGGCTGAGCCCTGTGGAAGGGCCAAGGGCTGGCCTGGGAACAGGCTGAGGGCTGGGATTCGCACAGCCCCGGCCCTCACTCCCACGGCCCTGGGCGGCATTGTTCTCTAAAAGCAGACATGTTTCCTTCCAAGGAGCAGACACGGAAAGAAAAACACACACAAAAACAAATCATCTCGTCCTTCCTTCTCCGGCCTGCTCCCGCCTGTCACTGAGGCTGGAGGTGGACACGGTCCCAGTCTGGCAGGAGCAGTGGGGGGATGAAGAAGTCATCTCCCAAGTCCCTTTTCCCAGGAAAATCCCCTCCTGATGATGGCAGACCCAACCGGGCTTTCTCCCCAGCTCCTCCTGTGAGCATCTCCCTGCTGCCAGCCCATCCCATCAGCTCCCAAAGGCAGGCCTGGGGTACTTGGGCGTTTTCCACATGTCCAACCCTTTGTATTTTGTTGGGAATTCTGTTGTATCAGCTCACACCTTTGTCAGTCCTCCCCAACATTCACCCAGTGCACTTCCCCAGCTTTTTGTAGGATTTGGAGCTTTCCTAATGTCTTCCAGGGGGTTGGGGCTGCAGAGTTTTGGCTGGGGAGAAATCCCTGGAGTAATAAGAAACAGCCGTGGGTTATTTCATCCCTGCTCCTGGGCTGCATCCAGTCCTCATGGCCCCAAGGCACTGAGGCACTGGGTAAAGCTCTGGAGACACAAAAATCCTGGGTGTTTTGTAAGGGATAAACCCAACCCTTGCCATGGGATCACCACCACTTTTTGCCCTGCCTCTGTTATCTGTCCCTCATCATGTATTTTTTTTAACGCCTTCTCTACTCACAAACTATTCAGTGGATCATAACAGGCTCAAAACACAGTTGGGCATCTGTCCTGCTGCTGGGGCTTTTGGCAGCGTTTCGGTCATTAAACGGGCCTGGCTCTACACAACCTGACAAATACGAGGTGAACTTTACCCCCGGGTCTGCCACTTTCACACAACAAGGGCACATATTCCACAGCTGGGGAGCTGTTATTCGGCTGGGACTGTAGCACAGGTCAGAATTTATGGCTTTGTTATTATTATGTTTGTGAGCTTTACGGCCACACGGGTCCCGCGGGAACCCGCAGCACTTTCGCTTGGCCGTGTCAGTCAGACGTTCATAACCCACCAAAAAGGAAGCATTGAAAATGCTGGGAATATCCTGTCTAACACTGTCTCTCATCTCTCTGACCCTCAGGTAAGGGCCAGACTTTGTTTGCACCCAGCAGAGGAGGAAGCTGATAAAGAGCATTGGAGGAACACGGAATGGCAATGAACACTCGGCAGCGATGCTTGCCAGGCACTTCTGCTGCCCTGTTTGTTCTCTCTAATGACACACGTCCCAAATTTCCTGATCAGAGCAGTCATCAGTGCTGCTCTTGGTGTTTTATTGCCCTCTGATGTCGAGCCAGGAGCTTCACAATGGGAGTTAACCTGGAGTTAATGAGTTTAACCACTCCAGTTCATCTGCTGACTCCTCAGAGCGTTAATGGATTTGGGGGGACACAGAGAGGGATTGTCACTCAGGCACAACGTGTAAACACACCACGCTCTGCCCACATTTCCCTGTGAGCCACCACAGCAGTGCTGACCACTCAAAAACTCTGTTTTTTGGCTCGTGGATGCCCGTGGTTTGTCAGGGAAGGTGGCACTGGAGGGGTAAAATACCCGGGGTAGAAGATTTCCCTTAAATGCCATGGAGAGATGATAATGAGCCTCTGTCAGGCTTCCTTGTGGGGACTGCAGTGAGCAAACTTCTCTGCTGCAGTGTGGGTTGTAGGGTCAGTGGCACAGAGACATCTCTCACTGAGCAGGACCAGTGCATCCAGTGAATTCAGCTGCCAGAAATGCTCGTGTTTGGGCATCTGAGACCCCTGCAGCAGCAAGGTGCTTCCCAAGAGCCACAGACTCTTCAGAAAAGTCAAAATATTCCAAATAACAGAAGTTCTCACCCCAAAGGAGCACCATCACTCCTACCACCCACAGCCAAGAGCTGGCACTGAACTTACAATAATAATAATAATAATAATAATAATAATAATAATAATAATAATAATAATAATAAATATGTAAGTCCCTGATATGCAGAGCTGGGGTTTTCTGTAGCACAGGATAAACTCTCTAACCACCTTTTATTTTTTTCCCCTCCTGGCTGAAGAAATTATTCCATTCTGCACCTGTCCAGAGAATACATCATCTTAATTCAGCATACCTCAGCTCCCGCTGGGCAAGGGCAACTGGACACCCTCAGGCAAAGGCCAAGGCAGGAGTCCTTTAACCTAATAAGGCAGACAAGGCTACAAAGGCATCTACAATTCCCTCTGATTTTCCTCCAGGGAGGCAGGTGCTGTCTATCCTTGAGGAGCACGAACATCTCACATGGCCATGACTCTGTCGTGCTTTTCTCTCCCTCCTGTGTGTTCCTGTACTCTGACAATTCCTGAGATCCTAAATTCATGGATCCTGGAACGGCTTGGGTGGGAAGGCACCTTAAAGATCACCCTGTTCCTGTCATGGGCAGGGACACCTTCCACTGTCTCAGGTTGTTCCAAGCCCTGTCCAACCTGCCCTTGGACACTTCCAGGGATCCAGGGGCAGCCAGAGCTGCTTTGGGCACCCTGTGCCAGGGCCTCACAGGGGAGATTTTCTTCCTGATATCTAATCAAGACCTACATCTTGAAACTGGTTCTTATCTGTACATGCTCTTGTCTAATATCCAGAATTCCAACACCTCTCCAGGTTTCAGTTGCCCAGTTTTTGACAGCAGTTTCCCAGAGCGCCTGCAATGGCTGGATTGGTGTAACCACCACCTGCCTTCCACCTGCAGATCCCTGTGTCACCCCCTTGTGCTGAGGATGGCCTTAAAATCCGTGTGCTGGATGCTCAGGGGGGATGAGTGCTCAGCAAAAATGATGGATAAGAACAAGAAACTGGGACTGATCCTCCTGTCTCACGTCAACACCTGCAAATTGGAGAGGGAGAGGAGCACCAGAGGAGGGGACAGTGCTGCTGCCAAAATGGAAAATTTGCTGAGGGTTCAGGGAGGTTTTGGTGGGAGAATAGAGGACATTCAGTGTCCCCAGGACCTGCAGGGTCTCCCACATGTGCCGGCAATTCACACTCGGGCTTTTACGAGGTGAGAGGAGCTGCTGGAAGGATTTTTGCCCAGCTTGTTGCAGAGGCTCAGGCAAAGCCCTCCTGGTGAGGACAGGCTCCCAGCCCAGGTGTGAGCCACAGCTCCCAGGAATTCCTGGAGTCTGCACATGCCAGCCTGGAGAATGGGCACGGGAAAAGGCCAGAAATGCAACATCTGCTGTATTGAAGAAATCAAACAATCCTCTGCTGCAGTACGTAAGTGCTTTGCTGCACTAGGAGAATTTCCCTCTTCCAGGAGCTCCTGAATGAGGGAACCAAGAGTTTGGAAAAGTGAAAAAAATATATAAAAATAACAGAAAGATGGAGATAAACTTCAGCTCCAGTGCTGTGGGCAGAGGGTGAACAAATGCAATCTGCTTTGGTGACACTCAGCAGAAAGGCAGGGCCGGGCAGGAAGGAAGGAGGATCTGATTTCACATCTCGCCTTAATGAGCCCAGCATCACACGTGCCTTTCACAGGGAGAAAATGCTCTGCAGGCTCTGGAATGGCTGCCTGTGGATTTGTGCACACGTGGGATAGAGCTGGGCTGAGCTGTGCTCTTTAAGCCCAGCTCCCCACTCGGGCATGAGAATTAATCCTTGTGGAAGCTTGGACTTGCACTTCACACTCTCAGCGAAATGTTAGACATTTGTGAGAGGGAGAAAAAGCAGGTTTTTTTGGGTTTTTTTTGCCTGGCAGCCGGGGTGACCTGGCCTTTTTTTGGTCCTGGCACCCTCCAGACCCACTCACTTTTTTTTTTTTTTTTTTTTTTTTTTTTTTTTTTTTTTTTTTTTTTTTTTTTTTTTGTTCCTCATTACATCCTGCTCGAATTCCTTCTGGTCTGAGAGTTTCCATTCTTGATCTCTGTCCAAAGGTGAGCGTTCTCTGTTGAAAGTTTGTTCTAAATTGATTTCACTATTTTTAAAAGTTACTCACTGCTGGATAAATATCCTTTTTCCCCCCCTGCAAATGCGTTTCCCTGATTTTCTCCTCCGAAGGGAGCAGCAGGGACATAGTAAAACATTTTAGGAAGAATAGTCTGGTTGATACGGAGGGAGCCAAATGAAAGAGAAACAAAGAAAGCAAACAGGATATTTATGGCAACTCTAGAGAGCTCTCTTTACGTAGACATTAAAAATAGCCCAAAAATAACAATATTGGCTTTCTGGTCTATCCTCAAACACAGAGAACAACCTTTGGAAGACTTGGATGGATATCCAAAGCTTGTGTGGGCAACTGTGGATTGACAGGTGAAAGGAAATAATCCTGAGTGTGTCGTCAACCTGCCTAAAAGGCAGTTTAACTTGTGCACACCCTGGAATACACACACTGGTTCAGGTTTTAGATGGAGCTTAGTGATTCACTCCACATTTCCTTGGAGAAAGCTCACAGTTCTTCAGGGCAAAGAAAAATGTGGCTAAATTAGGCAGCTCCTGTGCCTTTTCCTCAAGCAAATCTCGAGTTGCTCCCTGTCCTTTTGACAAAATGAGTCAATAGTTTAGTTCTACAAGAAAAAGAAAAATGCTGTACTTTCAATTTACTAAATAAACACAAGAAGAAAGAAATGCAAGGTTTATGTAATTTGCAATGTAATTTGCAAGTGAGTTAAAAAAATTAAAAATCCCACTGATTTTTTCCATTTTAGGCATTGCTAATTTACAGTGGGTAGATCTTGCTGCTTTAGCAGTTTTCGTGTCCAAAAGGGTCCTACGCTGCCCAAATGTTTTTTTATTTTTTTCAAAATAATAAATAAACTGATTTTTCCCTTTCTGTGCACAGGAATTTGCCACTGTTACAACCTGAGGTGTTCCAGTGCTGGTCAGAATCTGCTGAAGGGAAGAACTGCCTGAGATACATCTTCCCTAAAGAGTTTTGTCCTTTCTGCTCTTTTCTTCAGCAAATGTATCAGATCCTGCTTCAGAAAGTTGGCTGGAACAAGTAAGGCAGTGTTTCAGCACCCATTCTATTTTTCCAGCTGAATTTAAAGCCCTTTTTTAAGCATAAATGGCATCATTAACGTCGATTTGTGGCTCTGTTAAGATGTAGGTGGTCTGATGCCTTAAATATGACTGTGCTTCCTTGACTCCACCACCCTGAAAAATGCTTCACCAGGAATTACCACCCAATTCCTCTTTTTTTTTTCTTTTTTCCCCCTTTTTGTTTCCCAAAACAGCTGTGTCACAGATAGCCCTCCCCTCCCCTTGCTCCTCTGACCTCTTACTCTGCAATCCTCTTGGATTCCCTCCGGGGAAGGCAAATATTCCCTCCACCTTCCCCCAGAATTGTATGTGCCTTTAACCTCGGAGCAATCTCAGGGCACTAAAAATAGATGCCCAATTCCCAAATTTGCTGGATCTTTGTTGTGCCACCGCTGCTTTTTTTTTTTTTTATATTCTGTTCTCCCTTCAGTGGAGCACATCCACCCTTCCTGCCTCCTTGCCAAGGCTGGCGAGAGCACAGCGTGTCACCAAAATTTGAAACAGGAATTCTGTGGACCCAAAAACAACAACAACAACAAAAACAACAACAAACCAAAAATCAAACAAACAAAAAAAAGCCAAAAAAACCCCCAAAACCTACCAAAAAAAAAAAAAAACAAAAAAAAAAAACTCAAAAACCAGCAACAACAACAAACTAAAAACAAACAAACAAACAAAAAAAAACCACCAAAAACAACCACCACAAAAAAACCCCAACCCCCCTCCAAAACCCAACCCAAACTAAACCAACCAACCAATCAACCAAAACCAATAAAACTCACCCCAAACCCAAAAAACTAAAAAGTCCCAATGATGTGTTGAGAAGCCTTTTTGTACAAAGGTGAACAGAAAAAAACGTTCACAGAATGCAAAAACCTTCACAGGCCCATGGAAACTCAAAATGGAAAATGGCTTAGGTCATCCAGGCAGTTTGTTTGCTAATTCAGGATAATCCCCTATGCCACTGGCTGTTCTTAAAAGCCCTAAAGAGATGTTTCACCAGCATCCAGAAAGATTATTCACAACCAAGAGGTCTCTGAGAATTTCTGACACTAAGACTGAATTCCTCCTCTCAGAACAGCATCTTGTCCCTTCCCATCATGGATCTCCAATCTTTCCACCCCATCTTCATGGAAGGGTTTGGGGTATTGAGACATTCTCCACAATAAATGTCTGGATCCTTTTTTAATTAATATTGGTGGGATAATACACCTGCCTTGTGTTTTATTAAAATTGAAATACTCAATGATCTTAGAGGTCTTTTCCAAATTTAATGATTCTGTGTTCCTTATTGGGATAATTTAGCTTTCAGCTTTTGAGTTGTCCCTTGCCTTTAACTGATTTAATTGCTGGGCAGCATAAGGTGTCTCTAAAGAGTACACTCACAAAGAGGTAGCCTCAGAGAAAATCAAATCAACTCAGGGATGACCCTATGGATATTCCAGATTTGAGGCATGGACAGAAGGTGAAATATAATTTCAGTATTATCATACCCTGTATCTCCCCATCTCTGTTTACAAACAGTGGCCTGGACCCCATCAGTTGCTTATATTTTGGAGAGATAAAATGATTGTGTTGTGAAAGAGCACTATGGTGGAAAAGGGGGGAAGAAAAGCAAATCTGAAAATTTACCGTGGAGAGATCTGACAGGTTGGTGGTCTGGGGTGGTTGAATAATCCCTTTCTGGATTTTCTTGCTGCTGGGGGAAAATCCTCAGGGCTAAAAGAGCCCAGCTCCAAACCAAACCATTTATATCAGTGTCCTGGTAGCACCATATATCACCTTGATTTGAGAACTGTCCTCACAATCCCTGCTTGTTCCTGATCAATATTTCACTATGAATAAAAGTGAACAGAACAAATGGGAAAGATTTATTAACCCTGCTGATATGTTAAAAGCATTCTGTCAAAGAATTTGAAAAATGCTTCTCATATTTAGCGTTCAGAGACAGAAAATCCCTTTTGAGTAAGGAAAGGTATGTAAAACACATCAGTACCTCGGTGTGGAAATCCAGACCTGGCTCACTCCATACATTACTGATGAATAGGTATTATTGAAAGCTGCATGTGGCTCTTAGCAGGGAGAGCAGCTCCACACAAGAATGAGAAAGTAATTGTCAGCACTCAAGGAGAAGCACTGGTCACATCTTTAAGGGGGCTGGAAGAATGGGAGGCTTTAAGATGGTAAAACACAAGATTAATGGAATTGGGAGAAGCTGTTGACAGAATTTCTTGAGGGGAATGAAATTGGAAAGTGATACTGGTTGGGACGCGGCCCTTGGAAATTCGCAGCAGTCTGAAGCTGTACACAGATCTCCTCACTGTAATAAAAGCATGGTCTGGGACGGGCTGAGGGTTTGAACCACATGTCAGGGAGTCACTGCTGCAGCGGGATTCCAAAAACCACGTTACAGCACAGCCAATGAATCCCAGACACGGGCACAGAACAGGCGAGAAATGAATCCAGCACAGTGCACTGCACTGCAGGAAAACCAGCACCTTCAGAGAGGGCAAAGCCCAACCCCAACGTGCCACCTTCACCCAAGGCACTTCTCCAAAGCTGGGACATCATCTGTGCAATCAGATGTGGCTACAGAGGGAAGAATTTACCTCTGACCAAATCTCTTTTCAGTTTGTGATTGGGACCTTGCTGGGCTGGCATAAAGAAGAGAGGCAGCCTCCAGCCCAGCTCAGACCAACGTGTTGCCACTGGGGATGGGGGAAAACCAAGAAAATATATCAAGGAACATCCTGGTTTTGGGTGCAGGGGATATTCTGGTCATTTCTTAGTGATTTTGCAGGGCCAAGGAGCGGCACTGCTAAAACATGAAGCAAGTTCATGGCCAGGAGTTTGAAGGCAGGTTTTTCCCTCTGTGCCTGGCAAAGGTGCAGGGAGTTTTATTGGAAGCAGACATAGTTTCCACAGTTGCCTTTGTCGACTCCGAATTAGATCGTTCTTCTGGAGAACATCTTTAATCAACTGGAAGCTGATCAACCCACTTCATGGGCTGAGTTTTTTCACTGGAACAATGTGGTAGCACCAGAGCTGTGCTCCACTTGGAGTTCTGGCATTTAAAACTCTAGATGGCTTCAGCAATGCACTTTAAAAAAAATATTCTGAATAAAGATAAATGGGTAAGGCTTTCTCCATAAAGAACCTCCAGCTTTGGAAATAACTGCCCCTGCTCTGGATGGAAACAAGCTCAGATGTGGAGAGGATGTTATGGTGAGCAGAATTCTGCCATGAAGATGTTTGACAAAAGGGTGGTCGAGGTCTTGAGAGCTCTCAAGGAAAGAAGACCCCTCCACGGGCAGATCCCTCTCCTGGGATGCTGAGGCAATCCCTCCTTGGAACTAAATTTTCTAACTGAAGGGACAGCATCCACTGCAGATTGTAGGAGGTCTTCCCTGTGAGGTCTTCCAAATCCCTCGTGGCCATGTTGAGCCTACCCAGGCCGTGAAAGCCAAAAATCACTTCAGGCAAAGCGAGCACAGCAGTAGGAAAGTCAGCTGGAAAGTTAATTTTTAAAAATTTCCCAACAGAAAGAGAATCAAGTTTGGTCATTTCTTCCACGGTGCTAGCCTGGAATTATCAGGGATTATAGCTTGATGCAACATGAAAATTATCTCACTGTGTTTTGCGTATTTTTGTTCTCTTTGGGGATCTGGGGAGGAGAATTATGGGGAATACAGAAGAAATGTAAAATAGTCATCTTACAACAAGCTGCTTGGTTTCCTAAACAAAGTGACATTGGAATACTTCACATTAAGTGGTATTTTCAGCCATGCCCACAAGTATTTCTTTCCTGCCTGTTGCAGTATAATCCAGCACCTAGGAACACTCAGCCAGCTGGATCATTCCTTGGGCAGACTACTCCAGTCAGTCCCTCAGAAAACAGATGTCAAATCCGGCACTGGAAAGGCTCCTGAAGACCTCCCCAGCACCACAATGAGAAGAAAAGGTTGTTTAGAACTTCACAGAAAAAGCAAAGGGTTTTTTTTTTTGCGGGGGCAGGGAGGTGGTTTGGATTTAGGACTAAAAGGAAGGATGCAAAATCAGGGGCTGGAGAAGCATCTGAAGATTTGGGCAAGGGGGTCTGAATCTCAGAACAGATATTAAATTTGGTCTCTAATTCTCAGTGTAGACTAGAAAACATTCTCAGTGGAATATCAGGTTTTCAAGTGACCCTGCAGTCTTCCATCACAGCTCCTCATCACGAAGTCAAAATAGATTATTGTCAACATTTCAAGATCTTTTCTGAGAGAAGGGTGCGCTAATTCACACAATAAGTTGTCAAAGTTGAGGGGAAAATCCTCTTCCATCTGCTCTCCCCAGCTGCTGGGGCTGCTGTGGTTCCACACAAGAAAATGTTGATCACACTGGGGTTTTTTCCATACAACTCCCTGCTCCATTCAAAGCCTTGGATGGAAAGTACAGTGGGAATGATTCCAGGCTGTGCCTCAAAATGGAGCCATTTTTGCAGGTCTCACCTCTTTTTTCACAGCAGTTGGAAGGGGCATGAACTTGGAGCAATCAGATGTCTAAAGGCTTTATAGAATGGGGGCAATTTAATATTGCTTGGGTGTTCTGGATCCAACCACTTCTTAATCTTCTCAGGGCTTGACTTTACTACTGAAACATTTCTTTAAATGCTGGTTTCAGTTGTGCTGCGGAGTTTAAAAAAGGCTGGCATTGTAGGAGATTGTAACTTGGAATTGTGTAAGAAATTAAAAAGTAAAAGCACATTTATTTAGGATAATCTACAGGGCTTAAACCGAACAGTGGAAATTAGGATTGACTGTGATGTTTACCTGACCTACAAAGGAGAGTTTAAATAAAGCAGATGGCACAAAGGACTTGAGATCCTTCATTGTAGGAACCAGTTCTCCAACGATCCCATTAAATGCCAGGAAGATGAACCATTCCTTCGTTTTCCTCCCTAGAAAAATGATTGTATGTAGAGCTTTGATACCCACACTCCACCCCAAAAAAATGCTTTTCACATCCTGGGCATTGAAGAGCACGAAAAGACATCAGGATCTGGCTCTGGAAGATTGATGAGGGCATTTAGTCAATCACCTCTACGCCCTCAGCGAGCTGGGTTTGCCCCAGCACTGCTGCCAGCTCCAGCCCAACGAGTATTTGATGTGAAAATGCTGCAGCAAACCCCAACATTTGTGCGTGATTACCCAAATTACAAAGCCAGTTTGTAACATGCCCATAACGAATTAAACGAAAAAACGTGTACAATAATGAGGCCTTTATTTCCCAGCTTTTATTTTCTACAGCTAAGCGAATAAATTCAACGGTTTGAGCACCAAACCCTCCAGTCCACCTTGCCCTAAACAAACCACGGAGTGATTGCAGAAATGGAGTGGTAATTAACTGGGAGTTAGCTCGACCAGCTGCTCCCTGGATTACTGCACAGACTAAACCTTTGGCAACTCTCTTTGGTAACACCCCTCAGCAATTTTCAGCGTGTCTTTTCTCGGAGCCTTTAGCGTAGCCAAAACCCCAGGAATCCACAGGTTTTTAAATGATCAAATCCACAATTTTGCCTGCCTGTCATGTTCGTGCTGCAGACTTAGCGGATCTCTCCGAATAAGGTTTGCAGCACGTCTTCTGGATTTGATTAGGAGCAAATCTGCACTTCATCTTAACTCCTCCACTTTTTTCTGCCCTAGACCTGAGGAATGCAATATTGGCTTCTCCCTCAGCAACTCCCACGTTTGTAGCAAACATTATTGAGCTGGGTTTCTATCTGGAGTGTGCTGTTTTGAAAGGTTTCAATTCCCACCTGAACACCATGGCATCTCTAGCATTAAAAATCTATATTAATTCATATATTTTACTATTAGTGATGTACCTACTTCATAGCTTGCCTTAAGCTTGGGAACCTCTCATGCTCCAAACTGTGCTGCATTCATCACATTAATTAAATACTGAATAAAGAATTACTGATGGCAAATTGCCTCTCTCCACACAGAATATGAAATAGAGATGATTAAGTAAAAAAGCTTTTCTCCTTTAACTTTATTTCTGTAGATTACCCAAGAGCTTTCCAATTTGCTTAGACATACAAAAGAATACATTCATTTTTTTCTTTTATGGCATTTTATATATAATGTAATAAAAACCCTCCAAAATAAATTGATTTGGAGCTTCAAATTAATAACCTGTGGCAAGCTAGTTTCTCCCTCTTGGTTTTTTTTTTACTGTTTAGCAATGAACACCAGTGTTCCAGCAAACACAACTATGAGGCTTTCAATGTTATACTCCTCTCAGCAAGTCAAAGGAATGTTTTCCATGATTTCTGTGGCAATATATTTTGATGACTCATGTAATCAGAGGTCTGAGAGGTTGTGTCATCCTCCATCCCTATATTTTACCTGTTGTGTGATTGATCTTAATTAAACTTCCCTAATGAATCCCCATATCACAACTCGTGTAAATCACATCTCATGTGCATGGGTGAGAAAATTTCCCACACCAAAGTTCCAGACATTGGCTGGGAAGGATTTCTTTGCTGGCTGTTGATAAGAGCCACTGGAAGTGAGTGGATGGGGTTCAGAGGAGATATTAACAAAATGCAAACAGATAAGGAAAGAAAAATGGGATGTGTTTATCATTCCTGGCCGGGGTTCAGTGCTCTGTGCTGCAGGAGATGGTTCAGAT
This sequence comes from Sylvia atricapilla, assembly GCF_009819655.1. Classification (NCBI taxonomy): domain Eukaryota; kingdom Metazoa; phylum Chordata; class Aves; order Passeriformes; family Sylviidae; genus Sylvia; species Sylvia atricapilla. The sequence goes on from NC_089151.1 coordinate 3,229,487, forward strand.
TCCAGGGAAGCTACTGCATAGGTGTAGATTGCCCTGGAAAAACAGGCTTGGAGCCTTTGATTTGGGTTCACTCCACATCCAGAACACCAGCCACTTTTTCCTGCTGCAGGTGAACTCTGCAAAGGGGGGTCCTGAAGCAAAACAGATTGGGGAGCTCGCTACTCAAATCAGAATTGTGAGATTGTGAGCACTGAAAAAGGACCTGCATACGGGTTCCGCTGAATGGAGACTGAAAATGGCTTTCGTTTTGTTTTTCAGCTGTTTTTGTCTCCCTAATTCCTATTGCTTTAGGCTTGTGAGGCCTGCTCATGGATCAGGATTTAACCACTAGAGATGGTGTCAACATGGAGCAGAAGGTGACACTCAAGAAGTTTTCTGCTTGACAAACCCTTTTCTTCTTACTCTAAACTTGAAAAGAACCTCAAGCTATTCTGGCTTTCAACAAAGGATTACTGTTCACAGAGATCAGTTGATCAGTTTTTCCTCATTTGGGAGGCTTAGAAGAATTAAAAATGAGATAACTGCTTTAAAAAACTGCTTATTTACAAATATCACTTCGGGAGCCAGGGGGATTTGCTGGTGGATATTCAGGATAAGCTCCAATTTCCAACCATGCCAATGCCAAAGCTGATTACTTCACTCCAACCCCAAATTTGTTGCTGTGCGGCTCAATTTATTGGTATCAATGAATACGGAAAGACTTTGTGTAAATCTGAGTTTGGTACAAAAGCCGCACAACTTGGGTTTGTGCACAAAAATGAAAGTGAAACTTCAGCGGAGTCCACATTATTTCCAACAATCCTGTTATCCAGGTCCAGTTTCCAGCAAGCCTAGGGCACTCAGTTGGAAGGTCTCAAACCATTCTGATGAACCTTGGTTGACTTTTCAGTTTCAAAAAAGAAAAAGAAACCGAGATTGGGGCAATTTTTACCTGGTTTCCAGTTTCATAGGTACAGCTGGTTGACATTTTTCAAATAGAACAAATCATGAGCACTTGGCTTTGCCCCAAACATTCATATTTTTAATGCACCCCTCCACTGCCATTTTTCAACCTCGCTACTTTCTTTGGAAAAAATTCAAAAAAAATCTTCAATATCAAAAGGGGAAAAAAAAAAATAAAGACCTTCTCAGTGGCCTACAAAATACATCTTTTGTTTATTTCTAGGCATTTTTTTGGTTGTTTTTGGACAGCCCCAGCAAGTGTTTTGCCTGGTTACATCAGATTGTTCTGTGCTTTAAATTTCCTTCCATTCATAGCTGAAACACTTTGGGTCTGATTTTCCAATGACAAAGCCAAAAATATTCCACTTCTGGTCACCATCTTCCAGGTTTTCTGGGGCAATAAAAAAATGATTTATCATAAAACCAAACAGGCTGAAAAATGTTATCACACTTGTAAATGTCCCAGTAAATCTTTAAACCCTGCTTTTCACCCTCAGCTTCTAAGGAAGGCTTTTGTAAGCATCAGTCAGGAAGGTCACAGCAGATCACTGTATGTAGCTCAGGCAAAGATTAACTTCCAGCTCTTGAGGAGCTCAGTTTGGGGTGTGCAACAGATGCTGTTGAAAATCCAAAATGTGCCATAAATCCCCCGGCCCAACCCTGAGAGAAAATCAGTTGAGTGACCACAGATGGTTGAGTGAAAGGTCCCTGTGTAGCACAACTCCAGCCTCGTGGAGCTGCACGTTGTCAGGAATGACCTCTCCTCCTCCCATGGAGCTGTTCCTCCTCTTCCTCCTCCTGTGAATCTGCACATTTTATGACCAAGCACCCAGACCCCCCAACTTGGGGCTAGGTTTCTCCTTCACTTGGGATATTTTTCACTTCCTGGGCACTTGGTAGAGGGTTGACACCTCGGTGAGCGGGACCTGAAGCTGCTTTTAGCCAGAGACACAGAGCTTAAGCTTTTCAACAGCTGCTTTATCTCAGCTTCTCACCCCTACCCCCACCCCAATTTCAGGCTGAGATGAGCCTCCACCCCCGACGCCCATGATATCTCACTCCAAAGTCCTGTCAGAGCCACAACCAAGGCCATAAATTTCCCAGCTGGGTCACAGTACTCCCTATTCATTTAGTGAAACATTATAAATGTGTCCAAGGCTCTGAGTGAAACCCAATCCCCACATTCCCTGCCTGGCCATTCCTGGGACCGATGGCAGGGTCATCTGGAATTACCATCTCCTTATCTGATTGGAAACTCATCACCTGCAGTTTCAACACCCAGGGCTTGGGGAGGGCCTCGTAAAACCCAGCCCTCTGCTCTTTCAGCTCTGCTGCTCCGGGATGGGAAGGGTCACAGGGGGCCTGGTCCTGCTGCACACGGAGCAGCAGAGGTGAGCTGGCCCAGGCTGATGCTCTGCAGCGCATCTGAGCATGGGAACTGTCACCCCAAGGCTGCAGCTCCAGGCTTGGCAAAGCCAGAGCTCTTGAGGAAGGGGCCAAGGAGCAGCTGTTGTGGAGCAGCATCGTTTCGCTGAGGCTCATAATTTATATTCTATTTATTTCATATGGGACCCTCACTGTGACCCTCATGAACATCATCTGGTAGCGGTTACGTGACATCAGATGTCTTTTCTTTCTCTCGTCCTATCCTTGAGGGAAACTGGATCTGGAATGCAGCAGAGTATTTTTTTTTGTTTGACAGGTGAAGGGTTCAGATTTTTATTTTAATTTTTTTTAAGTTTTTGCTTCCATTTAACCCAGGGAAAAAGAAAAAGCCAGGAGGACTCACACCTCAGACGTCACGGTCTGAGTACAAAGACCCACGGGGCAGCCCCATTTTGAACTGCTCCACATAAACCCACAGTTAAACCCTTCAAATGTTTCAAACAGCACCCCCAGGCCCTGTGCAGGTGCAGAATTAACTCCAGGTATCAGCAGATTGAGCTGCCACCCTTCCATCCCCCAGCTCCATGCTCTCCATGGAGCTTCCATTCCCAGATTTGAGCCAGCAAGTGCCTCCGAGCTGTGTGCTAAATAAACACAGCCCAGGAAAAGCTCAGACCAAAAGGCTTCACTCCCAGCCAACATTCCTTCCCCCGTGCCAGCCATTCATTCCTGTAATATTTAGTGGATTGCAAAGAGATTCTGGATTTCCTGTCAGGTTTCTGTCCTTCAGGGAGTTAATTATGACTTGGGACTCAAGGAATGGTCTCTGCTGCGGTGCCACGCTCGTGCACGTGTGGCTGCTCTGATTTAGCATCGTGTCCTTGCTCCTCTTAAAGGTTCTGTTCAGGTCTCTGAGGAAAAAAAAAGGCAAAAAATAAAAGTAGGGAATTCATTGAGCTGGAGTGATTGATTGGGAGACAGGAGGGGACAGGAGGGGACAGGAGGGGGCAGGAGGGGGCAGGAGGGTTGATAATTTGGTCAAGGCTGGTGGACGCTTCTTATGCAGCTCCCAGGAAAAGAAAGAGTTGAGAATGGACAAAACAGAGATTTCAATTTCCCTTTAGTTCCCTCCACCTTGTATCCATGTCCCACAGCATGATTCAGTGTTCTTGGTGGCTGAGCCCATCCCATGGAGCAGGGAGCAGGCAGGAGCTGCCTCCAGCCACCAGCAGCCTTGAGGACACAGATCAGCTCCTGGGATTGCTCCAGCGTCCCCTGCCTGATTCCCTGAACCCATTTCCACCCTGCAGGGAGTGCAAGTGGGGACATTTAACCCTGTTTTCCATGAATTAGCACAGGTACTCCTGGCATTCACCACAGAGCTCCTTGCCTGGGTATTTACCCAGCGTGGCAGGTGGGTAAATTTTTTGCAGCCATGCTGAATTCCATTTTCCTTCCCTGAATTCCTGCACTCAAACCTCCCCGTGAGTAACTTCCCCAGCTGTAAAACAGGGTCAGTGTATCTCCCTAGTGCAGGAGTGGAAGGCAAATAAATACAGTAAAGCTTCTAAGCAGCTTAGGTATTAAGAAAATGGGATACATCTGTGGGTGAAATTCACAGATAGGCCATTTGGATACAATCTGATTAGATTTATCTCCTGGTAAAACGGGGTAATTTCTCTAAGTTCAAGAATGTTGCTTCTCTCCCAGTGAAGCAAAAATCCCTGCCAGCTCCCAGGCTTAGGCTATGCCAGCCTTTGGGAGAGATCTCAATGAAGCAGGAGCTTCATTCCCTTGTCTTCCACCCACGTTGGTGCCCACCCTGGGCCATATGGGGGTGATTTCCCTCCCTTGTGCTGGGGTGGCAGCTCTCTGGTGGCTCTCCAGGCTGCAGATCCCTTCAAACCACAGATCCTGGCTCTGGGTCAGCTCTGGATTCACTTCACCATTCCTGTCTCACTTCCCAGTTTATACTGGATCTCTGCTTCGTGGGGTAAGACTGTGGGTTTTTAGATCTGGCACAAAAATGAGGAGAGAAAACTGTGGTTTGCTGTGTTGGTGAGCATAAGGTGTCATTGCAGGGCTTGAAAAAAAAGTGGCTGTTCATAAAAGGCATCCTGTAATACTGGGACAGGGTTATTCCTGGGGGATAAAGTTTATTGTCAAGGCAATCTTTCTGAAAATATCATTATTCATGAGAGTAATGAACAATTCCAGTGTTAGATTTTTCCTGGGTTTAGACCATGCTTAGCCAAAGTCATGCCCTGGGTTAAATGAACTTCCATCAGATAAAAAACCACTGGTGAACATTTTCATTTCCCTCTTTTCCTGGTGCTGGTCTCATCCCTCTGGCTCACCACAGCCTTGGTGGAATTGCTGAAGCCTTGCTGCCACTGCAGTCATGGAATCATGGAATGGTTTGGGTTGGAAGGGACCGTAAAGACTATCTCATCCCCTGCCATAGCAAGGACAACCTCCACTGTCCCAGGTTGCTCCAAGCCATGCCCAGCCTGGCCTTGGACACTTCCAGGGATCCAGGAACAGTCACAGCTTCTCTGTGCCAGGCCTCCCCACACTCACAGGGAAGATTTTTTTCCTAATATCTCTTCTAACCCTGCCCTTCATCAGTTTGAAGTCATTCCCCCTTGTCCTGTCCCAGAATTGTCTCATATTTGTCAGCTCCCTGCAGGTATCAGCCATCCCCCTCACCTTCAGTCTGAGCTTAGGTTTCATATTTGAGAAATAAAATATTGAAAAAAAAAAAACCCCAAAGGAGCACTGAGGGACATTTCCCACCTCAAGGAGCAGATCTTTACACCTCCAAATTTCCTCTCCCACTTTTCAGCACACACAAACCAACTTTGCCATCCTGACCACAGTATCCTGTGTCATCCATGACAGGATTATGGACTTGTGACAAATCAATGGGGGGGTCAAAGTGGGAAAAAACCACCCTCAGGGGGCACCAGATCAGTACAAAATTACTCTGGCTGCAGATGGGGAGGAGTTTGGAGGAAAACTTGGCAGGTCCCCTGGATCTGTTGGCCATCTCCAGCACGCTGCTCTTTCCTTACCCATAAGCGTTTTTATTAGAACTCAAACAGCACTTCCTAAAGCACTTCTGTCATCTGAAGGCTTTGACCTGGTTGAAAAGTTTATTGTGAATATTATTTTCTGGCCATTAACAGAGGAATCATCATCTCTTTGGGGAAAGCAAGGTGCAATAAAGCAAAAAAATTTAACCAGGGCTACTGAGAGACTCATTGTCAACACTGAGATTAAACTTCCAGGGTCAAAGACCACCTCTTTTGTCATGAGGCCATGTAAAAATAAAGAGATTGTAGCTGGAAGTGGGTTTGTGAGAGAGGCTGCTCCTTTTCTTTGACAAGTTGTGTGTCCTTGGATCATCACAACTGCAGCAAAAGGCCTCTGGAGGTCTCGACTCTGACAGCAGTGCTAGAAGGTTTGAGTGGTCTGGGAATAATCAACCTCAACTCCAAAAATAATACAGTTTAAAGGATTAGTCCCTAATTGTTTCACCCTCAGACAAAAGCCAAAAGAATGGTGCTGTCTCAAAGGCTCAGACTAATGGCTGAACATTACCGTGTTTAAATTGAAATTATTCATATTTCCAAGAAATTGGCTTAAAATTTCTTGCTTAATACACAAGACTCAGCCTGGTGTGTGCCTTTTTCAGCTTGAACTTGATCAATAGGGTCACATTCCTGCTCCTGAAATCCTGTCCTGCTTTTGTCCTTCTCCCATCAAAGTGACCCCAAATGTCTGGTGCATCAGAAATTAAGGTCATAATTAAGTCCTCTGGACATGTTTTTCTTGAGAAGGTGATTGAGCAGGCACAAGGGTCTGATACGCTCAGGAGATGTGCAGCTCCTTGGGAAAAGCAGCAGAAATTTACATTTTTGCTTGAAAATTCCCAAGCGGGAATTTTAGGAAAATCTCCCAAGTGGAGAGGATTTGCCTGTTCATTTTTTCGTGTCACTCACCCACGGCCAGGCTGAGTTCCAGCACCTGCACCTGTCCCTGGGAGCTTCACCTGCAGCTCCAGCATCCCTTTGGACACACACAATTCCCGCAGAGAACAGCAGGGAAAAGCCTTCCCGTGGACAAATCCAAAGTTCTCCTTTGGGTTTCTCAGCACCAAAGGCTTCACTGAACTCCCACACTGCCATGAAGGAATTTTTAGCAACCCTTACATATAAAATTGGAGCAGGTGCTCTCAATAAAGAAAATTCTTAACCTTGCTCGTATTTATTTCAGTTCCTCTCTGTCTGGGCATTAAGCCACTATTTCAGGTTTCAAGCTTTCCTGGCTTACTGGAAAGGGTGAAGGATAACCTTTTTTCCCCCGTCTTTTTTCTTTTTTTTCCCCCACAAGAAAATATGAAAGCAGATTTTAACATCAGCCCTGAAAGCACTTTGGGTGATTTGCCAGCACCTCTTCTGAAACGAACTACAAGGACACCTAATTAAACAAACTTCCAATATTTTTTAGCTCCTTTCTCGCAGAGTGCACAAAAGATGGATTTTGTCTTTTTTGGAAGGTGGCACGAAGGAGGGAATTCAAACAGGCTGATCCTGGTTGTCTCCCAGGTATGGATTTATTTCATAGATTAATTATCCCTGCATCCAGAGCTCAATGGCAATGATGGAGAAAGCTTTTAGATTTGGGTTATATTAGGCAGAGTGTGTGTTTAAATTTGAGCAATTCTTTTCAGAGTCACATCTTTAAGGAGAAAAAAAAACCACAGTTCCTTGTCCTCCACCCTCTCAAAAATAAGAAATTTTGTAGTAAAAAAAACCTCCAACTTGACAAACCATGAGCATCCAGGGGGATCAACAGAGCCACATCCACATTTCTATAATTCCTGGAGCTGCCATATCTGCTGAATTGCTTTGGGCCACTGGACAAGTGGTGAAAAAGGAAAAAATAATTTAAAAAATAAATTAAAAGAAAAAAATTAAATTAAAAGAAAAAATATTTTTTTTAAAAAAACCCTGGGTTGTCAGGGTAGAGGGAGACAAACAGCCCATTCATAAAGGCACCAGGGCTGCTCTTTCCAGCATTTCACACTCACCCAAGGAATCACTGGGAATGCTGGAGGGAGGCTCCCTCTGACCCATGGCAGGGGCTGGAACTCTCCTGGAGCTTAAAAAGAAATGTTTGCCCCCATCCCATCCACCCTCTTCATCCAGACCCCGCTGAGAGATTCTCTGGGTGGGTGTCCAAGGGGAAATTTGGCTTTCCAAGCCTCCAGGGCACATTTACAGCTGAATCCTGCTGTTGTTTTTATTGTTTATAAATCATTAGTGGAAAAAAAAAGAAAAAAAAAAGGGGAAAAATTAAAATAACTTTTATCTATTTGAGGCTCTGTGAAATCACTGAGCTTTCCTACTGTAGCTTTCCTTACAGATTCCACAGGCACTGGATGGAAGGAAAATATTTCTCGCTTGAAATGATTATTTGAAAGATTTCACAGGAATCTTTTCTCCTCTGGAATGGATGGGCAAATTCTCAAAGCAATACTATCAGCTGGGAAAGAGATGAATATCATTTGAGTCAAATAATTCATGAAAAGGCTGCAAAAATCTGCCAAAAGCATTGTCCTGTGAATTTATTCAACAGACTCCAATCACTGGTGGATCAGACAATAATCAAAATACTGCCATGATTTTCCCTGCCAAGGAAGCAGAATTTTTAAACAATTGGTTAAGTGCTATTGAAAAAAAAATCAGAAATTCTTTATCTGCATATATGAAATCTTCCACTTGTAGCAGAATTAACTTAATCTTCCCCCCTTTTAGAAATATTTTTTAAGAAATTTAATAGAGGAAAGAATTGAGTACTCCCAGCTGAAAAAGAGAAGACAACTTGACAGGGTGAAACGAGTTTAAGTCAAAATTAAGAGTCCAGCCTGTGCCTCCGCCACAATTTTTTATGTATACAACATATATATTTCATCTTTACCTTACTGCAATATTCAGGCTAACAGATAACTTTTTTTTCAGTATGTGAATTAAACATTAAAAAAGTTCTCACTGATAAGGAAAGCAGAGGGAATATTAGGTAAAGATATAATTTGGATAAGAATTAACTAAGTCTATAACTGTGAGGAAAAGAACACTCAGAGGAACAGGGAAAAATTCAAATATCAGTGAATTCGGGAGATTTTAATTATAAACATCCCATTAACAGCACTGAAATTCAACAGTGACCATGAATCATTTCTTAGTTTGTTCTTTTTTATCGGAGAGTGAACTACAAGATAAAAAACCCATTTTATCTTTTCCTTTCATTTACAGCTTTTCCCCAAACTCGGCCCCCGTAAAACTATACTTTAATGAAGTATTATTTCATTTTGTTATTTCGTGCAAAGATTATCTCAAAGGTCTGCCTACAGTGTCTGACACTGAAATAACACTTTCAAGGCATCAAATATTTTGGTGTTGCTTTCTCTAGAGAAAAAGAATAGAAATATATAGAAATATATACCTATTTCTGTAGAAATATAGAATATATCTCAACTGCATTATCGAAATAGCTCAACTATACTAATTTTGGGGGAAAATATTAGCTCCTTAAATGTAATTATCAACTTCTCAGTATTTGAACATCTCATTAGGCTTCTTCATTTTCATCGTTAGCTAAAATTCGTATAATCATGATTTATTTTATTTTATTTTTTTTAATAGCAGCTTCAATTCTGCACCTGAGGAAAAGAATATCTTGTAATTACCAGTGAAAACTCAAGGAACCCTTCCAATGTCACAGCTTAGCTCTGAACAACCGCTCCTGGGAAGCACCACAAAAGTTGTGTGATTCCACGGAGGGGGCAGGCTGGTCATCTATTTCTAGCCCGGGATGGACATTTGCTGACATCCACATGGAAACAATTGGGAACGCCAAGTGCCTCACGCCGGGTCTGACACACATTTGTTAACCCCCAGCCTTGCCCTCACCTGGAACTGGGGAAGGAATGGTGCTCACACTTGAGGCCAAACGTCTCTCCACCAGAGTAGAGCTGATAAGGCGACTTCAGTAAAGAGGGAATTGTGAGAAAACCTAATTAGGTGTAATTGTCGCCCAACGGGTTTCATCAGTGTGGTTGGTAATTAAGTGCAAATTATGCACGTAATATATTGCAGATGTGGAGGGCTACTTTGGAAACACAGGGGCTATTATGGGATGGAGGAGAGGTTGGGGAAGAAATTTGTTAAAGCTGTAGTAGAAGTGTTGGTTCCCCCAGAGTGAGGGTGTAGATCTCAGTACGTCAGAGAAGTTTTAATTTTAGAGTTTGTCCTATTGAGAACTTTCTTTGTTCTTGGGCTTTGGACCAGCAGAAAATGTAAGAAAACTCAAGCCCTAAAATATGGGGCACTGGGGAGATTTGTGATGGTTATTAGTTTCCCCAGAACTGGAGTAATGCTGTAAACACAATAAACTGGAGCTCAAAGAGTCACTCCAGCCCAGCCTGCTGAGTTTATATCTTCCCACATAACTTAAAAAGAAGAAAAAAATTAAACCATTCCTTTCTGGCTACAATTTCTCAAGTTCAGTCTGAACTTAGAGGAGACTTTTTTTAAGCTGAAGTACAATTATCTTGGCTACTATAAGATTTAAGACACGAGGAAGATCATTAGACTGGAATACCTTGCTCTGTATATGCTGCTGGCACCACATAATTATCATAGAAATCAATCACAAATTCCAGCGCAAACCATACTATGAAGAAAATAATGAGCATTTTGAAAAAGGTTTTATCTATTTTTCTTTTTGAGTTCATCCTGGAAGAGCAAAAATCTTCCTGGCAACAGGTTATGTTATAATGAAGAAAAGATTTTTAGAAGCTCTGAAGAAATTCTATTAAATTTAAAATATTTCAGAAGTATTTCAGAAGAAACCCGGTTCTGTTTCAAACATCACTGAAAAGGTGGATAGGACTGTAAGAGAACACAGAGCTCACCCACTTTGCATCACTCCCCTGTTTTATTTTCAGCATTTGTGGATGCAACATCACTCATCACATTGCTGCTCTGAATAGCAGTTGGGCAATAGGAAAAAAAGAAATTCTGCTACTAAAAAATTAATGATTTTCAAATTATTTGAAGAAAAAATGAGTTCTCTCTCCTACTTTTGATCACCTGAAGTTTACCACTGACAACATGTTGAGAAAGTGAAGTTTGATAGATCTCAGTTTACAACTTATGTGGGGAAACTGAGGCACAGAGGTGAAAAAAATTATTTTGTTTTCTCAAGAACTATGTGGTGTTATAAACTTTACTCACCAACCTTCAGCCATTTGTTTACCCATAACACCTGATTTCTTCTATTATTTCCCCCTCTTTTAAGTCAACCAAGCAGCATAAATACATAATACCAATTCCATCATTGGGCAGGCTTGGGGTTTTAAGCTTTCTGTCAAGCTCCATAAGACTTTTTAGCTGGGATATGAGGTGTGAACAAAAAGAACCGTTAAAACAATTGGGGTCAGCACCTGCCCACTGGATACCAGAACTCCTGTGGACTTTAATGGCATTATTTGTGTGAATAAAAAGAGCAGGGATACCCCATGGCTTCCTCATTTATTTCCAGCAAATGGAAACCTGGTGTTATATGACCAGAAGAAAATGAAAAAGAGGTGGTCGGAGTGTGGGAGTTCTCCAGTGATTTTTGTAAGGAGCCAAAAACCCCTGAGTTCCCACAGAAAAGTTCTTGTTTACTGATAAACCCCTCCAAATGGAAAACCTTTCCAATTTTTAACAACTCTTCCTCACTTATTCCTGGTTTCTAAAAGTTGAAGCACCTTCAGATATATTTTTGTCCCCTTTGGTTTCCAACCACTCCTTCATCACAGAACACAACAACTAAATCATCTTAGCAGAAATACAAATTTTAGCAAAAAAAAAAAAAATTCAGTTAGGAATAAAAAAAGGCCTCTCTTTTTTTTTGGTTCCGAAGAAACCCTGGAAGGCAACTCTGAAAGTGAACATAATTGGAATATCAGACAGAGGTTCAATCAGGAGCCTCTGCAGCCCAGCCCAGGTAGGGCTGTTCAGATGCTGTCACTAATGTCCCCCAGCCCTGGAAGGGAAAGGTCAGTGGGAATGGTGTCCCTGTGCCCTCCTCACTCCACAGGACAATCAGGTCCATATGTTCTCTGTGCTCCCGAGATGACTGAGACTGCAGGAGGGTCAGAAACACAGAATTATGGGCAGGGAGGTGGGAAAGGGAAAAAAGGTTTAAAAAGGCCAAAAAAAGAAGCTTTCATTGTATATTCAATTTGTCTTTTCACCTCCAAAAAGGGCACAGGGGTTGGAAGTTATGATGGTTTTTTTTAATTTTATTAATGACAGGCTTTGTGGTTGCTAAGGGAACCTGACCCAGCTAGGGGGGAAAGAAATGGCCCAACGCTGCATTATCAGGATTAATCTGCTGCCTTGAAATTGTTGGATCTTTCTCCGTTGGCCTCACGGGTCCTTCCTGCTCTGTCTCTATCTCCACGACCACCTTGTTGACATGAGCCTCCCGCTTAATCCTGGGGAGGAAACCTAACCCTTGGCCTGGGAGAGCTGTCCCTGGGAGAGGGTAAGCAGAGTGCAGCCGTGCAGGAGGTGAACCAACCCCTCCTGAGCCAGGCTCACTCCACTCACACAATAAACCAGGGCGATGCTAATTTAACAGGGGGCTTGATTACACCCTGATATAGGGCCCTGCTGCTGCCTTCCAACAGCCCCCTTTATGGTATTAGCATTTATTACACCCCACATTATAAGGCACGGGGATTTGCTTCTGTAGGGCACTTTGGCTGGGCCGTGAAATGTAATTTTTTTTTTTTTTATTGCTCAATAAACGCCGCTCGCTGCTGCTCCAGCCCGGCTTTTGGAAGCCCGTTAAGCCTCTAACAATAATCCTGCAGCCCAGAGATGAGAGATCACAGCTTCTACCCAGTTCTGGTTACTTCTGAGGCCTCCTAGAGGCCAGATTCCAGGATAACTGAGACTTTCGCGATCCCAACTTAATTTTATTTTTTGGAAAGCCTTTGGCCTTCAGGATGGTGAGGTTCAGTGAGTTCTTCTCATTGAGCAGAGAGTTTAATCTCTCCTCAAAGAGAGAAGAAACCCAGTGTTGGCCTGAAGGGCTGTAGGGCCTCTGCTATTTCGTTTTCCCACCCTTGTGTGTCGACACGTGGCTTTGCCTCCCATGATTTAACGCCCCGGCTCTGGCCAGGGCAAAGTGCTGACAAGAACCCCGCGGGCATCTCCCACACCTCCCTGCCAGCAAACACCAGTCTCCTCCTGTGACATGCCCACCTCCAAGCTGCCCTTCCCCTCTGAGGAGCCCAGTGTCCGCAGCATGTTAATTGACTTTATGAAGTCCGTTTTATGGAGTTATGAAGGGTTCAGCTGTCCCACCACGGTCAACATTAAGATTTTCCAGTGTTGACTTCCCTTCCGCATTAATTAACTCTTGGAAACTCCATAGATCAACATGCTGGACTCCTGCACTGGCCTCTCATCACCTTGGAGGCTCCTGATGTGCCTGACCATTATGCCTCCTGCTGTAAAGGGATGCAGTGCTCAAATGTCAAAACCAAAAATAATATTGTGGACAGGGAGCGTTTGCAGCCGTGAAATGGAATTATTTTAGGCATGGGTTGTTTGGGGCAGCCGATTAAGGGCTTAAAACCACCCCCTGTGCAAGCTTTGAGGGCAGGACCAAACATTTCAGACGAGGCTGATGGTGAATACTAGAGCCTTTTAGCATAAAATTATGTTTTTAAATTCAATTTCCCATTTTGCGCTCAAGACTCAAAGTATCATTCAATTTCTTCCCCCCTTCCCTTTTTTTTTTTTTATTTTAAATCGTCAAAGAATCACAGATCTTTGGGTTAAATTGTGCCAAAATCTCTGATGGCATTTCTCTTTACACTGATTTATTTATCATGAAGAGTCTGAGCTCTGTGCACCACGGGAAACTCTTGCAAGCAAGTGGGTCTGTCTCTGAATTTCTCCTTGAAACATAATCTGTGTTTTTCCCTTCGGACTGGACCATCACAATTCTCTTTCTTCCATTTTATTTCAGTCGTTTGAAATCACTCATCCTGATCACCCTTCCCCACATATTTGTAGATCATTTTAATGTCTCCATTGGTCAATGCCAAGCACGACCACAGTGAGTGGTTCTCATCTTTTCTCTTTTTTCAGCCCATGCAGTTATCCCAGCAGGAAAATTATCCATATGGTCATGCTTTAGGATGTTGTCCCCCTCCTCTGCTGAGTGATCAATGTTGTGTTTTAATGAAATACTGGAAGTTTAATGATAGAATTATTGTGCCATCTTCAGTGAGGGCCATGGACATTTTCACACCTGCCATAATTCTGGCAGTTCTTCTTTCCCAGAGATTATCAGGATGTTGGATCTCTCTTTAACTGCCAATACACATCTGTTTACATAAAATTCTACTGCCATGTTTACCTATTTTACGCTTTATTTTTACTCTTTTCTATAAAGAAATTATTTTGGGGGAAATATAACATCAACATTAGTATAATTCAGGAGAAAGAGAGAAGAGTTAAGTTTCCATAACATGTTTTTGGCAAATGTAAAATGATTTAATGTTTTAAAGATATATAAACATATAAAAAAACATTAAAGATATATAACACCATAGTTATATCAACAGCTTGTCTGCTTGCTTCTAAGATGATTTAGCTCTGTATTGAAAATTTTATCTTCAAACAGTGCAGGTGGCCCTGGTTCTCTGATTCCTAAATATCCCAAAGCCTCTTTAGGGGATGTTTGCTCTCATTTATTCCTCAAGAAATAGTAGTTTGAGTCTCTATGGATCTGATTAAACCCACAGAGCCTTTACTTCCCTGGGTTTGAGTGAACCCAAATTAATGTCGAGTTCTTCTTTTACAAGACAAGTGAACCAGGTTTGATCCTACCCCCAACCAGCTTCACCCATAAATGTGAGCTCCTGGACCTCAGAACAGCAGCACCACAAACCCCTCCTGGTCAAAGCTCTTCCCAGGATCACACACCTCTGTTAAACACTTTGTCCTGCCAGCGAAGGGTTAATAAAAACCCCTTTGGAAAAGAATCCCTTTGAATATGGCCTGAGAAGGGAGCTCAAATATTTTCTCAATGGCGAGTTAGCGGAGTTTTCTGTAGATCTGGGGTGAAAGAAAAGTCTTCAGAAAGTCTCAGAAGAAAGCTCCTTTGAAATGGCCCGACTGGTGTTATGATAAGCAGTTCGATAAGCCCACCCATGGAAAAGTTATTAGGAATTTATATCATATGGATCCCATTAACCTAAACGTTTGCTTTCAAAGCAAACTCCTCGGTACATGGCTACCACTAAGTCCAAGCACTTCAGGTTTGAGGGTTGTGTTTTCACAAAGGAATCGAGGGTTATCCAATCAATTAGCTGAATTCCCTGTGTAATTGTGCTTTAAATGAATCACCTGGTACTAATGAGGCTGCTTACCCATTAAAGGAAATAAATAAATAAAAAAAAAAACCAGCGTTGCCTTTAAGGAAAACACTTTAAAATCTGTGGAAAAAAATATCATGCAGTTTATGGTTAATCTTTGGCATTCAGTGCCTTGGGATATACCCAAAGCAGATAGCTTGGGAAGAGTAGGTGGAAGGTTTGAATCAAAATATCACTCAAGCTATTTTTAATTAATCATTAAAAGACCATCTGAAATCGTTAATGATATCAAAGCCGTGTTCTTTAGGTGATAATAAAGATACAGGCTAAGAATAAGGCTGTAAGTTATTCTTCAGTGGCAGGAAGCAGAGCACGAGCATGGGGCTGACAGAGAGAAGAGGAGGAAGGAAATGGGATTCACTGGGGCCAAATGCCCAGTGCTGGTTGTGCAGAAATTCAGCTTCAGAGCTTGGAAGAGAACCCAGTTATTTTCATCATCTCGCCTTCCACACTCTGCTGCACTTTGGAAGGGTTTAGTACATAGGCTTTTGCCATGGAATCATTTATCTCCCTGCTGTATTATTGCACAATTTAAACACATTAGAGCCCTCGCAGAAGCAATAAAGGATTCCAGGCTAAACAGGCTATTTGTCTATCCCAGCCAGGCAGCACGTAGCCATCAGTGGTTTAGCCAGGGATTTTATCATTAACTTATATCGTGTTTCTAAATTAATTCACTTGAGCAAGAAGAGAAAGAAAGGGGGGAAAGAAAAAAAAAAAAAAAAAGCAATTAAGGCCCTGCTCCACACAGCAGAGTCCACAGGCAGGAGGCTGCAGCGAATTATCCAGAGCATGTTTCTCCCAACCACAACTGGATTGGAACAATTTAAGGGATGTGAGCACTGAATGACAGCAGATCTAGATGAGTGATGGGGGAGCACCCTCAGCCCTCCTTTCTCCTGCCCAGCAAACACTTGATTTTCCTGCTGGGAAATGCTCCACACACCTTGTCCTGCTCCGCTTGGTCACGGTGGGGTGGGCTGTAATGCCTCATGGATGCAAAAGAGCCTCCAAAGCAGATATTGAGCAGCTTGTTGGAATTACTGCTGGGCTATTTTTGGTTCGTTCAGAGGTCAGTGCCTTTCTGTGAGCAGGGAGTTCTGAGATATTCCCCTGGACAAACAAAGAGATAATTGCTCGGCAAAATAAAAAGAATTCGCTCAGGAGCTGGCAAACCAGAGAAGGTTTTTTTTTTTTTTTTTGCTCTAATTCAGAAAAATTTCTGCTGTGTGTAGCTGGGATTTCTGGAGTGTGAAAAGGGTCTGACTGAACGTCTCCCCAGCTGTTTTTAGTGAAGTGGAAAAAAAAATGAGAAACACGCAAGAAGTGCCCACTTTTGATCACCAAGGTGTTCTGATCTCATAAATTATGTCTGAAATTAGGCGTGAACTGGAACGTGTGAGTGTGTTTTCCCTTGGTCTGGGAGCTTCTTGTTAGGAGAGAAGGAGCACTATGCCTCCATCTCCATCAAATACCTTTTATTTTTCCACCTCTCCTTTCGAAGAAGGAGGTTTTTCTCCTGCCATTTATCAGAGGTGTCACGAGTGTAGGACGGAGAAGCACCTCATTCCTCCCTATCCTTCTCCTCTGGGATTTCCTCTGTCTAAACCTCATGCTTAGCTCCAAAGAGACCTGAAAATGTTCCGGGCGATGTGGAACAGGTTGACCTGCAACCTAATCTCATCCCAACTGTCATAACACCATGCTAGCCATGCACAGCTCATAAATCCCAATAACGCGGAGTTAACGGGGCGGGCTTTGACAGTGCCAGGATTAGAAGGGCACACAATAAACAAAGAGTGCCTGACTGCAGAGCTACAGTAGAGCAGTGAAAAATCACCGAGCGGTGCTACAAATCTTGTGCTGGTATTTCCAAGGGCCTCTGCTAAAGGCTGGGGGAAAAGCTCAGTTCCCTCCTGTGATCCCTCTTTGGATGCACCTTCAGACAAGGCAGGGGAAGAGGGTTGGGGTCGGAGCTCAGCCTGGTGTTATGTGCAGCTGGAGGGACAGGTCAGACTGTCTGTGAGGATATGAGAGGGCTCTGAGGGGTTATCTTCCCTCAAGCAGTGATTCCCTCCCCTAGAACTGGGATTTCTCACCAGCAAGGCTGGGAATTCATGGCTTTGTGAGGAAGAGCACCGTCTGTCCATTTGTCCAAGAGACAAAGCACTGCCCTAGGAAAGCCAAAAGGTTCAGTTTAAACAGGACAAGGAGAAAAATCGTGCCAGGAAAAGATGTTCATTTGTTAAAGGTTTCAGAATACCCGACTGAAAAAATTTTCCTCGTAATTTCTACAACTTCCATACCAAAAGCTTGGATAAATACAAAAAGCTGATAATAGAAACTTTCTATCTTTTTACAAGAAAGCTTATGGTGCTGAATTGTTCATCTCTTACATCCTGAAATAGATTTTAACATTGTTTTCTTAACCCTGGCATGGGAAAGAGTGGATTTTCCAACCTTTGTTAATGATGGACAAGCCTGAAGACTTTTGATAATTTACTTCACAATGGGTAAATAGCCAAAGTAACCTTATCTGAACCAGCCACGATCATTTGGTCTGAATAAAGAAGCTGAACGACTCATGAGAATGGGACTCCTTACAAGATTTCCTTTATTTCCTCTTTCCAGTAGGAAAAGTGACACACAGAGGATATCCTATCTTTCTGTATTTCAGCACCTTTGCTTCTCCTCAGAGCTGGACTAAAAGCTGCAAAGTCATGTGAAAGTAGAGACTGGGAATCATTTTACTGACCTTTCTGGAAACATTAAATGAGACTGTAGGGTTATCTGCATAAAAAAAACTTATTTGATGCATTTTTCTTTTAAGTCTGTTAATTTCATAGGGACTATTTATTCACTTAACATATTTTGTTAGGCAATGGATCAGATCCACCTTTATCCCATGTTCTTTAAAATATTTTTTGCTCGTTATACTAGGGGTTTCTTAGCTGAAGAGAAAGTTTAATCCTCTTGGACTCACCCAGAGAGGTGAGAGAAGGATCTTGGGTTACAAGTTGAAAGAATAAATCGTCAGCTCAGAGGAGCTAATCTTCAGTCCAAGTGAGCAAAGCGTGGTTTAGCTTTCAAACGTGAACTTTCAGAATTGATGGAAACATCCCTTTGCTGCAAACCCTCTATTTTCCAAAAAAACCAAAATAAATAATGATAATAAATAAAAAAACCCAGTGCAGGATCTGACTAATGGAAACACACTAGTGTAGAGGTGGGAGCTAAAAGAATAGAGAACCTGATGTCAGCAAAAGTGTGCACCTCCAGAAAATAAAAGATTTAAACACTGTGTATTCAGAAAACTGAAAAAAAAAAAAAAAAAAAAAAAAAGTAGGAAGAAAAAACCAAAGGAAAAGAAGGGCCATGATCCATGCTGATGCCTGCATTTCTGTTATTAGTAGTGGCCCTGTCCCAGCCAGGCATGAATCACATGCAGAAATCAAAACTAAACGTTGAGCAATCCTTTGGGGGGCTCGGGGTGGAAATCTCCCCGTTTGGGTTTTCTCCAAGAGGAGTGGAATGGTGGGATATGGATCCTCCCATGCTCCAGGGCCTCAAGCAGAATTTGGGATTTTGCTTATGGTACCTGTCAAAGGTCTCTGAGAGGAGCGCTTTCAACGTCTCCCTCAGTTTTGGGGTTTTGCTCTTGTGAATCTCTCTGCCCATAAATATGAATATCTCCCCCCTTCCTTCAAGCTGTGAAGATGTATAAATTCTGCTTCAGGTAAATTGTAAATGTCTACTTTCAACTCGTCTTTGGGCTTTTTTTTAGTTTAAGTGTGGATCTGCTGGAGACTAAACCCTTGGATTTCCCTGGGGTGTTTCCATGCTTGTGTGACATTTACCTTTCCGTGGGTTGAAATCAACTCCTAACATTTGTGGATACTCTGTTTTCCAGACAGACCCTAGTTGGGCTTATTAATCCAAAACAGCTCTGCCTCTTCCCAGAGACAACTGAGACACAGGCTGAACCTCAGGCTGTAAATCCCAAAACTTTCATCCCCTGGAGGATTCCATCCCCTGATACCTTCTCTCATCCATCCAACACTTGAGCACCTGGTGAGTTCATTGCCCATTTTATGAGCTATTGAGTGGGGTGAACACGTGACTTGACTGTAATTGAGTTTTAACTGCTGGAAAAATATCTCATTTCTGTTTGGGTACCGTGTTTATTGGTTTCTCAAATTTTTTATCAGTTTTTTTTTTTTTTTTTTTTTTTTTTTTTTTTTTTTTTTTTTTTTTTTTTTTGTGGCTCTGCTGACTCAGAAACGAGAGAGGACACTGTGAATTAGGAACCGTAAAAGGGAGGAAAAGTAAATTAGCGACGTTCTCTCCTTCCATAAATAAATATTTATGACTCCACCAATAGGTTCTCCTGCTCCAGCCCTGTGCAAACACTGCCTGCAGCAGAGGTAATGTTGATTTTAAGCAATGTGCTCTCAGATGCAGAGTCCTGCTCCTCAGTGCCTGGAGTGGGACTTAGCTGAGCTCCTCACTGACTCTTTGATGCTTGGAATGCATGTCCAGGTGTTTTTTTGGGCAACTGGGAATCTACCTATGCATTGCCATTTCCATGGGATCTCCTGAACATTTGTGGCCATCGGGGTTTGTAACCTTATCTGCAAATTTATCTGAGCTACCCAATAAATCGCCAAAAGTCGCCCTAAATTCCTTGACTCCTGTTCCCAACACAGATGTTTATTTAGGAGATCCCAGCCCTTCAGGCTGTCCCTCTTCTTTCCTGATGTTTCAAACCCGAGTGAAACGAGGACTCTCTCCCTGGCTGGCGCTCTGATTTGGGCTGGGAAGAGGGGTGTTTTTCCTGGAGTTCCCGAAGGCAGCCAGTTGAGTTTGTTTATTTCCCCAGCATTTCAAAGCCTGGGCTGTCCAGTGCCTCCTCGGCTTTTGGGCAGCTTTAGAGTCTGACAAAAATGTGGAGGAGAACAAACCCTCCTGAGCACAAGGGTGTTGCAACCTCCTGCAGAGGAGTGGCCAAAGCTCCTCAGCCTCCCAACGCCAGACCACGCAGCGCTGAGATGCTGAAATTTGCTCCCTCCTGGCACTGCTCAGGAAGGGCCAATTCCCTGGGAGAAGCTCTGTCTGTAAAGACTTCAGAATAGTCTGATTTTTATCAGAAATGACAACAAAAGGAGAGTGAGTCAAGGATGCTCGTTTTTCTGCTGCCTCCCTCCGCTTTCACCAATGCCATGGAGAGAATTCCCTTAAGATTTCTCCATGAGACTCCCCATGGAAGAGTTTGTCCCCGTGGCTGCAAGTCCTTATGCTTCAAAGGAAAAAAAAAATTAGTGGCTTTGGGTAAATTATTGACAAAGCAAAAGTGTGACTGCTCCGAGGTCGTTTCAGTGCATGAGGCCACATTCTTCCTCGCAGAGCTGGTGAAAGTAAACAACATTATTATAGATTTTGGTCATGCCCTGGCATCAGGCAGTTTCTGTGTTTGCCATATGCTCTCACTGAGCTGGAACAGCTCAGCGTACACAGGGAAATTGTTTCAAGAGCCAGCTCAGCCTCAGAACTCGCTGTCAAAATCGCCATGTACACGCTGCGTTCTGCCCACCACAGAAGGTGGTTTTTCTTTTTTTGTTTGTTGGGGGGGCTGGTTTTTGTTTGTTAGGCAGAATAATGTGCGATTTGGGGTTTCGTTTAAGAAAACGTTTAAAAAGAAAATAAATTAAAAAAAATTTAATGCTTTCTTTAAAAAAGCTTTTTTTAAAATTTCTCTGTCTCTTTTTTTTTTCTTTTTGTGTGTGTGTGTGTGTGTGTGTGTGTGTGTGTGTGTGTGTGTGTATGTGGCTTTCAGGGTTTTTTGGAGGGGTTTTTTTGTTTCATATCATGCCACAGGCGTGGAAATGCAGCTTCCCACCACGACCGCGGCTCCACAAGGGATGGGAGATGGAGGAGGCAAAATCCCAAAACTTTAAACTGGGACTGCAGAAGGAGACTTGCTGAGCCAAATAAAGAGAAGAGGGAAAATCGACACCGCACAAGACATGGACAATTGTTGCCACCGACTGGGAGGCCTTGAATTACAACCCCACTTTGTATATCCAAAAGCTTACACTTTCTATTTATATACCCCAATTCTTCTGCGCACCAAAAGTTGGATTTGGCAAATGCAGCTATTCCCTGCAGGCACATGGGTGGGGTTTGCTGCAGAGAAAATAAACTTGATTGTTGAAAACCTGCGTTTGCAATTACTCGGAGTTTCAATATTCGAAGGTCAAAATAGATCCTTTCAAATTCATAACGCTTTGAAACAGATTTGTGTTCGTCCAGAAATGATTATTGGATTAAAATGAAATATTGGGATATTTTTGGGAAGCGAGTTATAGCAAAACCCTTCAATAGAAATTATGAAAATGTGGAAAGAAGGAAAGTATTGAAAGTGTTGAGGGGTTAAAGGAGACTTTTTCTGTTAAAAATAATTAGTTCTAAAAATGACAACCACCGACATTAATCAGTTCAGTTGCACTGAACTGGCCAAACTAGGGTTCCAATACATCTTTTAGGAGATTATTTGATGGTTTGAAAGATCTTTGCTTGGCAAAAGGAAAAGGTATAAATAGTAAGACACATTTTCTTCGGGGACTTTGGGGGACTGGATGAGAGTGTTAGTTCATAAATATGGTCACAAAAACCCCTGTGACTGTCTTTGGACAAAAAGCCAGATTTTGCAGTGTGTTTAATGTGCCTTAATTTCCTTAGGAGTGAGGAACATGGGCTGGTATTTAAAAATAATTTAAATGTCCCACCAGGACTGAGCCAAGGAGGTCTCTTAAGTCAGGAATAAGCCTTAAATTCTAAAGCAACCATTCAAGAGGACAAACTATTTTTAATCATTTATTTGCTATTTATATTTCAATGACATCTCCAGAGCACATTTCAGCACAGCTTCCACCTTGGACGACCAACTGGAGATAACTTTTGAATGGAGAAAGAGTAAGAAATGGGGCCTTCAGGAGCAGGAATAAAAAGCAAATTCAGGAAAAATAAAACAAAAAAACCCCAAACCCTTCTGAGTAATTATTTAGGTCCTGGAGCTGTGGCAGTGCACTGCAAAAGAGCTTCAATAGGGCTGAGAGCTGGAGCCTTTCTCCTCCACCTCGGACTGGAGCTACATCTGGCATTTCCCCCTCCTAGGAAAACAGTGAGGGGCTTGTTCCAAGGAAGGTGCAAGGAGGGGAGCCAGAGCCCGCTCTGCATGCTCCTTGCCTTGAAATATTCCCTCACTGCATGCCCACTTGAAGGCCCCTTTATGCTGAGGAAACTTAGTGTAAATAGGAGTCAGGCTCAAAGAGCCCGGAGAGCCGGAGCACGAGAGTTCAAACCTTCTCAATCCCAGCCCTTTCAGACCAGAGCAGCCCTGAACCTCCAGCCAGGTTTCACCCCACTGTACAAAGTGTGCTCGTTAGGGCTGGCTGATGAACTCTGCTAATTACCCTGTGCTTGGGGCTGCCATGTTATGGATGGCAGGAACACCAGGGCCATGTTTTTGGAGGAGAGGAGGGGGCGTCTCTTGGTTCTCCTCAATTTCTTGAGAAGAAAAAGCTTTTATTTTTTTTTTTTTCAACCTTAAAGTGTTACTTGTAAATGGAGGCCAGAATTTAATTTCAGATAGTGTTACTCCACCTTGTGCAAGTGATTTCTCTTGACACTGCACTGACTGCCCGTGCACAAAAAGCCCTTTATGACTTACGCCAAAGAGCCTGAAGTATTTTTGCCTCTCCAAAAATGACATTTCATTCCCCCTCCTTTTTTTTTTTTTTTTTTTTTTTATCACCTGAACACTGGCCTTAAAACCACAGCACGCAAAGGCCCCATGTGAAGTAGGGAAAGGCATTCAGCATCTGCTTATATCCCCAAACTGAAGCACCAGTGTGCCTAAAAAAGCTTGTATTTAAAGGCATTGCAGCTGCATCAGCTCATATTTCATCCAGCCACCAATTTCCTTTTCCCCCTGACAAACAGGCCTCAGAAAGAACCCAGGCCAGAAATTCTCCACGTTAGCGAAACATTTCCTCTTTCCCTTTCTCCCTTCCATTAATGTTATTACGCTGCTCCTGGGAAAAGATGACTTTTCCAATCTGGGCAGAATATTCCTCTCTTTTTCTTTTCTTTTCTTTCTGTCTGTTTGCTCCTTCTCCTGGCCAAGGGTAAGGGAAGAACAGGCGGGAAAGGAATATTGGGGTGAGAGGAAATAGAGCTTTTCTTCAGGAAGGACACCCTAAAATCTGCCTCTCTTTCTGCGCATGGGTGCACTGGGAGAGGAATTCCTGGCTTTTCCTTCCTCTGGACGTGAGACACAAGGAGAGGGAAAGCCACAATGTGGGTGACAACATTCAGGTGCTCAAACATCACACTGGTGGCAGCATCCACCAAGGGTCAGGTGCTCCCTGTGGAATCAAAAACTGTCTCAATCCTATTTGATTGATCTGGGGGTTAAACTCATCCCATTCCTGGCTCTGGCTACTTACAGCTTGTTAACAAGTCAAAATATGCAGTTTTCAGGTTATTGTATTTTTTTCCTAGGTGTCCAGAAGCCTCCATTATCTGTGCAATCCCACTTCTGCAAGTCCACCAGAGATCTCCATCCTCCACCTTTCAGGACCAGCCTTTTAACTCCTGAGTCTTCTCTGCCTGACTTATATCAGGACCAAAGTTCATCCTACACCAGACCAAAACCAGGCCTGATACCAGAATGAGGAATTATCCTGGAATGAGGAATTATCCTGGTTATCAGGCAAGCTGCACTCACATAAAATCTGATTTTATCACATGCGTGTTCACTTCAGCTTGCTTATGTTTTCCTTCTCTCCCAGGATGGGAAGGCAGAGCCCCAGAGGACAGAAAACATCTCATTGAAATGAGTGGAAAAGGACAGGCAGGTCATAATTCCTGTCCTCAGAGAGAGCCTGGAGTGACTGAACCATAAACTTTCTGTTATGCCCATAAAAATGGAGAAACAGCAGGATCTGGTCACTGAAAACTCTCTCCAGCACTAAATAAAAGTAATTTTACCTTATTCTAGGTAACACACTCAGGATATCCATACTTGAGGCAGCTCCTGAAAGTTCTAGCAGAGAATTGTTTCTCCTTACTCATTGTGCCTAAAAGCGGTGAAATAATCTGGATTTGTCATGTTCAGCTTTTTTGAGAAGTGAACCCAAAAAAATCAGGTAGATTTTATGGAAAAGTGGCCTACAAAAGGAGCAATTTTCCAGTAAAGAATGAGTTTGACAGAAAATTTCCTGCAGGTACTGGCTGTTTAATCATGTCCTCATGTGGCTGGATCAGGTATTTTCAATCAATCTGATTTTATGTAGCGTTATAGGACTTCTTGGCAGTAAGAACTAAATGTGACTTCGGAAATAGGTCAAAAATCATAATTCAAGAGAGCCCAGGAATGGTTCATTTCTAGAGATCAGACTGAGCAAATGTCCTTTCTGCTGTTCTATTCCACTTGGACTTTGTAATTTCTAAAAACCTTCTGCAGAAATTGCCATTTGCAGCGAGAAAAGCAAGAGTCACATCCAGCCAGATCCCTGAACTTTTCCTCCAGGATTACTGGGAAGGGGCAGTTTCTCTAACCACTCTTTGTTCCCCCTTTTTTAAAATTATTTTTGTTGTTTTCTTACTCACTTTTCTGCTTTTGCTTCCCCCCGCGAGCTGGGAGCTTTGTTCAGACAGACCTTCCCTTGTGAATGGTTTCAGTTTCAACAAATTGCCATTCTGTGACACCCCGCCAGAAAAGTGCCTTGGAAAAATTCCCAACCACCTCCAGTCTGTGCTCTGGAGCACATTTCATTCCCAAATCCCGGCCTGACCATGGACCAAACCGTCCCTGGGTGTAGCTCCCTCTGCTCCAGGGCATCCCCTCTGCGAGGGAGGTGGCCCCACAGAGCAGGGAAGGAATTTGTATCCAAGGAGTGCAATCCTTCTGGAGGTGACAGCCTGGGTTTGAAGTTGGGGAGGGTGTTATTCAGCATTTCTGACAAGAACAGAATAATGATGCTGTGTCTGGTTTTGATTTAGGGCGAGTTGCAGTGCCACACTAATAAAAAAAAAAAAAAAAAAAAAAAAAAAAAAAAAAAAATCTGTTTTTTAGGCCTTGAAATGATCAATTTTCTCTTTTTGGAAGGTTAAGTGCAGGCAATCCTCTCTGTTTTTTTGGCTTTGTCATCAGCAAATAGAGAATCCTGTTGTACTCAAGTGTTCACAGGAGTGAGAATTTATCAGCTTTTGAAAGAAATATAGAAGTATTGATAATCCCACCTTTGAAAAAAAAAATTAGTTTTCCATGAGTGTCTAGCAATGATAACATGAAAAAGATGAGATGAATTCATATTTTTTTCCACTATAAGTGAAAATAACTCTAATAAGTGCAGACGATTCATAATGAGATGCAAGTCATTAAGTGCAAATGGACTCGTTTAGGCAACCCATGTTAATTCTTTGCTGACATGCAAAGATTTGTTTTTGTTATGCACCTCTCAATGATTGATTCTCCTCAGACCCCCTGAACGTGATCCTTGACTTCATATTTTTTTTCTCTTTCAACCTACACTGCAACAACTCACACAAAAACTTTGACCCGTGTTTTGACTGAATATTTTTTTTTCTTCGTTTCGCTCCTCCCTGGCCGTGGTTTCTCCGAGCTTGTAAGAATAATAATAATAAAAAAAAAATATAACAAAGCCAATATTCCAGTTATGCCTGGAGAAGTTTTTATTTCGGTTTTACTTCCACCAATGTCCAAACACCACTCGGGGCAGCCTTCACTCCCTTTCACGTGCTCGCAGATTTTTCCTTCATGCCTTTCTGGTTAGAGATGTCTTGTCGGAGGATTTTATTCTGTCCATGTCAGAGAACAAGTATGTTTTTTATGACATTTATGAATGTGACCAGTCTGGGAACACGCTGTCTGTCTGGGCTGGTTGCAGCCAAACTTGAAGTCATTGTGACCAGGATTTCCAATTTTGGGGATGGCTGATCCATCAGCTGGGGTCAATAAATTGGCAGAGTCATCTTTTATAGCATGGGAAGTGGCTTTGGAGGGATCGTCAGGGCAAGGTTTTTAATTATCTGTGATATTAAACAGGACTATTCCTTCCACCTTTCTCCGCCTTTTCTTTTGGCTGTAAAACTTATATTAAGTGCAGTATTAAATAAAAAAAAAAAATCGATGCTGAATGCCGTGTTACAGAAACCAGTTTTGTCCTGAACTGCAAGGATCAAGCCTGTGGCACCAAAATATCAAAAGAATTTTGGGTTTTTTTTTTTCTGCATGAAGCCTGCCTGCCTTATTTCAGCTGCTCCAGCCCTCTGAAATCCATGATTGAGAGCTGCTAACTCCCAGTGATACCCTGCTGGCAAGCAGGCTTGAGGTTTTTTTAATATTTTATTTTAATTATTTTTAGTTTATAGCTCAGCAACTCGCCTGACCCAGGGGAACACTTAAACTAAATTTGATAGATGTCAAGTCAGGGGGAGAAAAAAAAAAAAGAAGAAAAAAAAGAAAGACAGCAGTGTTCTTTCTCCTTGCAATTACAAATGTTTGCTGGAGAATTTTCTGACAGGATTAAGCGGAGCAGAGACCTGGGGGGAGCAGAGAGGGATTGGAGCTCAGGGCTGGATGATGTTCTCCAGAACATGGGAGGGGAGCAGGACACCTCCAGTAGCACTTTCCAAAAACAGCGGGTTTGCCTTTTCCCCCACTTTTCCCCTCAATCCTGATGCATCTTGCATCAACTGGAGGAGCTAAAAAAGATCGTCCTTGATTTTTTTTTTCAGCTGATTTTGAGGTGTGGAGATGCCCCCAGGCAAAACAAAACCCGCAGCTTGAGGAGCTGCAAAGAAGAGAGGAAATGCTCCTGAAAAAGATGCAAAATCCCACTTTGGACATCTCCCCCGAAAACAAATATCAGAAACACCTCAAACAATTTTTTAAAAAAGAGAAAAAAAGTGGGTCTGTTGTTTTCCAACCCATTTTTTTTTCCCTTGCAGACTAAACTTTTGAAGATACTGTAAAACAGATTGATGCGATCAGTGACAAGGAGAGAAAAATTGGGCTCCTTTGAATTTCCATAGGAATTATTCAGATGGGAAAAATGTTGCGTTTCTCCAGTATAATGTGCTGGCTGCATCAGGGAAAAGGAATGGGCTCTCCAGTTTTGTATCATTACATCACTGGCTCAGATCTTGCCCAGGAATTTAATCCAAAACTCAGCAAAATCAATGGGAGTCTCATCACTGGGAATCAACACACAGGTACACACACAACAAAAAGAAACAAATAGGAATTTTTAGGAAAAATATTGAATTGTTATTTTGAAAGCACTCAGAGTTTTCTTACCAATGGAATAAGGGAAGAAATTGTTTAAAAGTCTGATCTTTCCATGTTTCTTTTCAATAATATTTTTTGGAGTGATTCCCTACTCCTTGGAGATTTACTGCTTTCATCTTAGCACTGGAAAAGAAGGGGAATTGCAGGTTGGGAATGAATAACTAAAATACACCAAAATCAGGTCATGTTTAAAGGCTGGAAACACTTTTTTTGTTTCTTTTGTCTCTATAATGAAGAAATCAAAATTATATTTATGGGTCTGGATCATTTTTCCCACTGCAAGAAAAGGCTGACAAAGAAATTCTACACGAATATGAGAGTGCTCCATGGTTCATGTGAAATCAGCTGATCCTGGTTCAGTTTTGGGAACATTCTGAGTGAAATAATATTGCCAAAGCAGTGCTCATGGCACTCAAAATAAAAATGCTCAGAGTGCAACACCTTTCTAAACCTGAGTTACGCTTTCCTGATGGAGATGACTTTTCCATAGTGGGAGCCAAGGGTGGTACTGCACTTGGTCATGGTTTAAAGTGTTTTTACTGTCTGTTCTCCAGTCTTCATAATTAATTTGAAGGAAAAGTCCTTAATGAATGGATAGGTGCTCTTCTTGCTTATTCAAGAACATGTACTTAGAGTGAAATCCAAGCTGATTTATTCCTGTAACTGTGGAATGCAAGAGTACTCCCTCCATATTTTAATTCCCAGATTTCAGACAAATAAATCAACACTCAAACACATCAACATTCATACATACATTTACAATATTCCATAACAAAAAAAATAAAAGCAGTGGTTATCTGAATTAGTCCATAATCAGCCAGGTAAAGTGGTGTAGCAGATTATGAACCCTCAAATTGTTCCATGCTGATAATTATCTGCTCCTGTTCTTTTACCCTGGGTGGGCAACGCTGCTTTTCCTCTGTCTGCTGGAAAGAAAAGCAGGATGGCTCTGCCTCTGCTTTTTTGCCTTAGCTGCACACATCTGGGTTTCCTATCAAAAGAAATAAATATCAGCCCAAATTAATCCTTTGAGGCTGCTGGGTACGAACTCCTGAGCAGCCCAGGCTTTAATTCCAGGCCCAGGGATGGGGTGGGCTGTGGAGGGCTGTCTATTGATTTAATGCACGATATCATGTCCAAAAAAGATCTGGAACAACACTGAATTTACATCAGCTGAATATTTGGCTCATTTGAGGCTCCCCTGGGAAGGAGAAGGGGGGATACCTCCACACATCCATCCCCCCTGCTCTGCTCAGATGTGGTGTGGAGCAAACTGCAAACTGCTTAGGAAACACGGGGAACTTTTTATAAATGCAATTTGCTGGGGTTGTTTGATTGGGAAAAAAAAATGTTGCTTCAAGAAATGCAAACTGCTTGATTAACAAGTCCTTTATAAAAAGTTATTTATAATGATTTGACCAGAAGATAAAACTCCTGTATTTCAGACAAAGGAGTATCAGGATGGTAACACTCTGATTAGTTTTACATCTTTCCTAATTCAGCTAATTCAAAGATAGACGTCAGGGATTTCCTTGAACAGTAATAAAACTTGTTGAGAATGGGCTCTGTTACATGTTTTACAATTCAAAACATGTCTGTCTCCTTTTTACTCCCTCTTTTTTTTAAATTATTTTTTTAAAGGAAAAAAATTGTAAAATGATTTTAGTCCAAGTGTCTGAGTGAATTCAGAGCGAATGGAAGTAAAGGGAATGTTACCCCTGGCCTGGGCACAGCCAGGCTTTGTGCAAACTTCTCCCCCTTCCAATGCTCCTCAAGCCCAACCTGCAGTAAAAGTTGTTATTCCAGCCCTGGATTTAGCCAGGAAAAAGCTGCCAACGGCCCCAAATCGTGTGGCTGATCTCTGTAACAAGTGCTAATGAGACCACCACACTGATTTGCCCAGATTTATTATTTTCCTTCCCAACCAGAGCCCAAACTGGAACCTTCATCCCCAGAGGTTCAAACCTGGGGTATTAAATCCTTGCAAAATTCCTGCTGCCTCCCCACGATGCCATGTGAAGTCATTCCCATGCATGGATCCAGGCTGGTTTTGTTGTGCTAGGCAGCAGTGTGTTTGCATGACTGTCCATCTATTAAAAGACATTATTTTTCCAGTGGAGAATATTTCAAATATTTCCAAAGAAGACTTTTTTTTTTTTTTTTTTTTTTCCCCTCATTGGGATTATTGAAAGTCAAAAATGAAAGGAATAAAACCATACGAGGAGAAAAAACAAAACAAAACAAAACAAAACAAAACAAAAACCAAAAACCAAAAAAAAAAAACAACTTACAGTGAAGTCAGAAAAGCAGCGAAAATTAAGAATTTAGGATTATGGAATCGTTTAGCTTGGGAAAGACCTCTAAGATAATTGAGTCCGTCCATTACCCCAGCATTAACCCATGTCCCCAAGTGACACATTCTTGTGTCATAAATCCCTCCAGGAATGGTGACTCAACCACTGCCCTGGGCAGCCTTTTCCAGAGCTTAACAAACCTTTCAGTGAAGAAATTTTCCCTAATATCCAACCTAAACCTCCCCTGGCACAATCTGAGGCTGTTTCCGCTTGTTACTTGGGAGAAGAAACCAAATCCCACTTCACTCCAACCTCCCTTAAAGATGAAGCTGATGCTGATATTTGATGGCTCTGGATGAGGAACAGATTTCAGTCAGAAATCTTTTGTCCATGCAGAAATTTTATGAAGTTTCTTCCATGTTCCTGAATTTTACACACACTTTTACATATAAAAGCAAAGCAAGAGAATCCTCTAAAGAAAGACAATTAATATTCTAATTAACATCAATGTCCAGTCCTGATTTCTGAAAGCATTTCATGAACATGAAGGGCCAGATTAATACAATAAAGTTCATAATTTAAGGGCCAGATTTATTGCTGTAATGGCAGGAAATCAATGCCATAAACCCTGATCCAATCGCAGAAATCTCACAGAATTTTTACTTTCTTGTGCCATTTTTAATGGCCAATCCAAGAACTGCCACCAGCTCTGATTTTCTTCAAATCCTTTGATAAAAGGAAGAAGTAAAATCACAACTAAACAAATTATAATCCCTGCTATTGTTGGGCAAACAAAGCCCTTGTGAAGGAAAAGGAATGGCTGCAGGAAGGTCATTGCCAGGAAGTATTTGAACACCATTAATCCTCCTCTATCAGTCCCTCCTGGGAGATAAGAGCCCCTTTAAACCCCTAAGTCAAGTTCCTCCATCCCTGATATCTTCAAGTCGTCACTGACACGTTCCTGTTTTCTGTGTCTGGCCGTAGGTTTGAGTTTCTCTCCCAGTTTTAACTCTGGAGCCAGGAAAAGACCATTGTCTGGTCTCTTCTGCATTCAAAGTGAATCTTCTAGCAGCAAAAAACAAAGGTGAGTTTTAAATCTGAGTGTGTAACCTCTAAATTTTTCTTTAAATGCTCATTCTGTATCAAATAATCTTTATGGCTGGCTGAGCACATGCAGAGATTACAAAGCTTCCTTCCTCCATGAATGGCATCATTAATTTGGATTTAACTTTATGCTCAGCTAGAAATTCACACATAGAAACGTGTGTTTGGGCTCCAGGGCAAAAGGTACCTAAAACTGCAACAATTATTTTGAGATTATTACTTTTTATTTATTTCTCCAGCTATTTATGGGGTCACACAACCTTAGATAAAAGTGAATAACGTGGGTCCTGCAGTGGCTCACTCCACCTCCTCTTTGTCCTTCTGCTGTGGAAAATGGAAACTTGAATATCCTAAGGAATAACTTTGCTTGGATTCTTTCCAGCTGTGCATTACAGCAATACCTGGTTCCCTTCTTGCTCCTAAATGTGTATTTCCCTAAGGAGAGAGATGAAATGACTCCACAGGGGGAGAACTGGGACACTGCAAGTTACCAGGAAGGGAATTCAGCTCAAAAATAGACTTGTAAATAAATTATCAACACACAGCACAATACCTAAATGAAACCACCACCTAAATCCTTGTTTTGGGAAATCACTCATCTTCTAAATTCATGTTGATCCTATGTTTTGACTTTGTCTTTACCTTTCAACAGCAAAATTTTGAGCACTTCCATTTAATAGGGGAAC
This sequence comes from Sylvia atricapilla, assembly GCF_009819655.1. Lineage (NCBI taxonomy): Eukaryota > Metazoa > Chordata > Aves > Passeriformes > Sylviidae > Sylvia > Sylvia atricapilla. The sequence continues at coordinate 3,260,789 of NC_089151.1, forward strand.
AATAAAACTTCCTCTTAAGTAGGGAAAAGTTATGTTGAATGTAGTGAAATATCAGAGACTGCATTTCTCACAGCTATTTCAACAGCTCAGAAAACCCCTCCTGACTGGGCACTTTGATATAAAACAAAATCTCATTAGTCAAAATCGGCTTTTAATGTCAAATTAAAGATGCTTGACTCAGAATTGCAACAAGCCAGGTGGATGCTGCCCCCAAAGTTTTCACAACTCTCAGGCACAGATCTGAAGCCCAAAGACAGGTTTAAACCATTGGCCTGAAGTTAAATAAATGATTAAATAGTTTTCTGCATTTGGAATCCCAGACTGGTTTGGGTTGGAAGGGACCTTGAAGCTTATCCAGTGTCACCCATTCCATGGGCAGGGACACCTTCAGGTTGCTCCAAGCCCTGTCCAGCCTGGCCTTGGACACTCCCAGGGATCCAGGGGCAGCCACATCTGCTCTGGGCACCTTGTGCCAGGGCCTCTCCATCCTCATGAGGCAGAATTCCTTTTTTTTTTTCCTGAATTTTATATGTTGTTATGCAACTGCATAATAAGGTTTAGCACAAACAGAGTCCTTCGGGTTTTGGTTCTGCTATCCACATAAAAATTCATCTCAACCAGATGTAATTTAGAAAGTGGAGGAGGGTTTCGTGATTATTGGTTACATCATCCAAACCTACTTGAGGAACTGCTCATGAACGTCAGAGTTTGGCACAGATTTGGAAAATTTCATTTTCCCTTGGCAAAAGAAGCTGCCTAGAAACACTCAGTGATCAGATTTTCAAAGATGCTGAACCTTTGCAGCTCCTCCCATTTCCATAGCAGCATTCCAGGGTTTGACACAGCAGAGCCTCTGTTGGTTATCATCTGTAGGTTTCTTTTACAACTCTCTTATTAAAAATGAATCTCTGTAAATGCATCTTCCAGAGAAGAAAATGCAGCTCTGCCTGTGCCCTTTCGGGGTGCACACAAATCCCTGCTCATGCCAGTTTATATGTCCTGAAACCCCAAACCACTGCCTGACTTCACAGCCTGGACCAGTCTGAGCACTGCAGGTCCCTCACTCTCTTTATTATACAACATTTTTGAGACCTGGAGTTTTATGAGAAAAATTAAGGATTTGTGCTGCGAGCCTCATTTGATGCCCTGTGGATTTGTGTATGATTTTTACAGCACAGACAGGCAATCCAGCTTTCCCTTTCAGGAGGACATTGAGCCAAATGTCTGCCTCTGGCTATTTTACGAAACATGTAGGAAGTTAATATTTAGGGAGAGTTTGGCTCATTGATCCCATTTGACAGATGGATACACAGATACAACCCAGACACATGGACTCCATGAGCCTGAAATCCCCAAGGAGAGCAGCTAAAATACAATTCTGTGAGGAGCAGACTCACTTCTTTACAGGCAGTTGCACAATTGCAGGTGGGATTTCACCGTGGAGCTTTGGCTACAGCCAGGGGTGGGTTGTCTGTACAAATGGAAAACAAAATTGACATTAAAATGGGTGAAATGGGAAAATCAAAGCATTCAGTAATTTATAATTAGGCTAAAAGAGATGATTGCACACATCTAATATTCCTGCTCAGTGTGATGTGGGCTCCTCTCTGTCTGAGATGGATGTTTGGGAAAAAAAAAAACCCGCACAAACATATTTACAAATGTCCACTGATAAATTTTCTTTTTTATATTTCTTTTTTTTTTTTTCTTTTTCATCATAATCAATTCATTCTTTTCTATGATGACTTGATTATTAATATGGCATTTTGGCCATAGGTGACAGAAGCACCCTGGGCCAGATGTGCTGGCTGCCTGTGAAGGGCTTGGCCATAGGATGCTGGTGGTTTAAAGTAACAGGAAACCTGAGGAATATCATAAATCAGCCTTTTCTGACTGGGTTTCTTGTACAGAGTAAAACAAAATGTATTGAATAACTGAAGTATGTGCGAGCCTCCTGCCTACCAAATTACTGGGGGCTGCCAGTGGAAAACACACTAATTTGATGTTGGCCTCCAAGAGAAAATTGTTAAACGAAAATTAGGTTTCAGCGTTTTAACACAAAAAATCAACTTGGAGTTCAGTGTTAACAGGAGCCTAAGGATTTAACTAACTGCAAGGAAAACAAGGAGAGACAAAATTCCTGACTTACTAAACCCCAGTCCTGAGGAAAAAAAAAGCCTTTCACTTCTGGATCCCAGCACGGCAGGAGGGACAGAGCCTGTACCGAAGGGTGGGTTTGTTTCTTTGCTCTCTCCTGCCATGGATTTCACAAGGTCACAGGTTGACATTTTGTTCTTTTCCACACTTCTATTGACTTTCATTAACAATAAACAGAAGGTGCTGGGCCAAAGTCATCGAATTCGTGACAGAATGTTTGAAAATATTAAACTTCCCACATTCAAGGACATCAGAAGGGGCTGAGCTCAGAGATCCTCTCCCCTGGAGTCCTGGCAGGGCTTCTCAGGAGAGATATGAGAACCACATCTGAGCTGTTCCCCTTCAAGAAGCCCTTTCCAACCCTAACTGGGGCTGAAGCAATCACATTCCAGGGATATTCCTGTGGATAAACCTGCCTGTGGCAGTGCAGCTCCTTCCCTGGCCAGCAAAAATAAGTTATTGCAAATTGATTCGTCCCAGGCCTTAATTAAAAGATGCTCTCTTCTTCTCATGCCATTAAAGAAACATTTTAAAACCATTAATTAAGACCAAAAATGTGGCCTGTTCCTCTCCCAGCTCTTCTCAGCTCTACTTAAATAAAATAATACTGAGAAACCAAATGTAATTTTTTTTTTCAATCTCATAAACATTCTTTTGGTTATGAGATGGAAAAAATTATTTATTTACTTTGAAACAATAATTCTAAAAGTATTTCAATCTCCTCTTTCTGACCATTTAGTGGAGGCATAGCCTGGCATTCTTGTTCCCTGAAGAATGGCTCCCACATCAATGCTTCAGCATCCACACCTTCTCAGATACCCGTGTTTTCCCTTTCAGAAACCACTCTGAAACAACTTCTAAACTCATAAATTAATAGGCTTAGAGTGGATTGGCCCAAGTTTCACCATTTCCTCCACACTGGAGATGTTTTCTTGGTCAGCCTGGGACATTTTCTTTCCTGCAGAGTCCCTCCCTTTCTCCGTGGTGTTGCTACTCAAACACGGACCCCCTCTTATTTGGAATTCTTATGGCTGGGAGAGCAGTCCATACATTAAATATTAGAGAGAGCTCCTGCCTGAAATGCATCCTCAAACCAGAGTCCTGGGCCATATTTCTTGTTCCCCTTTGAATCTATATTTTGGGTTCTGGCAGAGGCACAGCAGCGACTGTGGCGTGCAGCGTTTCCCAGACTGTGTAGCTTGGCACCAGAAAATCATTTCTTCGGAGTTCCAAACCTGTCAGGATGCTCTCTCGAAACCCCTCCACAATTTCAGACGTGTAACACTAAAATGTCACTTCTGGAGCCCAAACCGGAGGACCTTCAGCTCTCTGATTGGCAGAAAACTGACGGATAAGCTCCAGGGAATTTCTCCCACAGCTGTAAACTTTCAAAAATACTTTACTGCTGCAGAAACTATAGAGTGTGGTTTAAATGAACAATATGCCCTCTTCATACCTCGGCAGCAGCGAGAACACGCTTTCCACTTCAGAATGAACAACACAGGGGTCGAATTCTGAATTTTTTTTCACTCACACAGAACAGGTTAAGCAGTTTTTAGCTTGTTTCTACCTGTCACACAAAACAGACAATATTCCAGACATCTCCAGGAGGAGGAAGAGATGATACAGATGGTTGTGCAGCTGTTTGGATCCTGTTCTCTTAATGCTCCAGGCAGGAGAGATTTAACCTCCTCATATTCCTCACAGAAGACCAGATCACGTCCCTATTCCATCCCTGGGACCTTGGAGGAAGCCAAGACTCCAGTTAATGTGTTTATGTGACATTCAGAGCTTGGCTCTGCTCTGCCCTTGTGGGCCAAATCCTAATATGACCCAGTGCTCTCTCACATCAGCTGGAGGTTTGCCTGAACAAAGCAGAAGTTAAAAGTAAGCGATGCCTCCAGGTTTCAGGCCAGGGATTTCATTTCACAAAAGCTCCATGTGTTAGAAAAAGACACATCAGCTCCAGCCCGCTGCAGGGTCGCTGTTTTCTGGAACATTTTGTGTTTTGATTTTTAAAAATTTGAAATATGAGGAGGAAGGTCTTCTCCTCCCACTCCTGGGGCTACACCCTTCCCTGAACAAACCTGTGCTCAGCGGGACCTGGATCCCTCCTGAATCATTTATGTCTCATGGGGCCAGAGCTGTTGGCTCTCTGCCCTAATGTCATCAATGGATAATCATCCCCTGAGAGTGCCAGGGGCTGGGTCACATCCTACTTTGTTATCTAAAGAAGCTGTGGCTGCCCCAGCCCTGGAAGTGTCCAAGGGCAGGTTGGATGGGGCTTGGGACAACCTGGATCTAGTGGAAGATGTCTCTGCCCATAGCACAGGGTTGGAACAAGATGAGTTCTAAGTCCCTTCCAACTCAAACCATTCTGTGATTCTATATTTTCATGATTCTATTTGCTTATGAACAACCCCCAGCTGTTATATTTTTTATATTAAAAAATCTGGTTTTATAATAATGTTTGTTCCTATATTCTCTCCCTGCCCTTCATTCAAACCAAAGAAATGACTGATGCTTCTATAGGAACAATTCTGACAAGAAACTGGAAGGGTTAAACAGTCTTGGAAAAAAGAGAGGTTTGAAAAGGAAGAGGACATGATGTGTCCTTGGAAAAGGACAGGAGAGCTCTCCACCTGAAAAAAGACTGCTGGAAAACACACAGGCTTGGGGAAAAGTTCACCAGTTCCTGGTCAGGGTTGCATGCCTTGGCTTTACCTGTTGCTTCCATGGTATCCACACTTTCCCAGTCAATTCTGGACATATATCCCTCGGTTCCCAATGTCAGTGGACAGCTGGGACTGCTGTGGGACATATGGGATGTCCTTTGCAGGGAACAGTGAGGAAATTTGCTGTAGGATTCCCTGCCTCTTGCATGACACATCAACCCCAGCCCAAATCAGCAGAGAGGCCAAGCCTGACCGACCCCACTGCCTGGCTGAGCTGCTTTTGGTTGTAAAGAGCAAAAACTTGAGGTGTTATCATAGAATCACAGGCTAATCAAGGTTGGAAAAGACCTCCCAAACCATCCAGCCCAACCTTTGACCTCTCACCATTGCGCCCACTGCACCATACTGATGCTGTTTTACACCACAACAACACAAGACTCCGACATCAGAAGGTTGAAAACAACTCCTCTGTTTTTGGGATGTGTCTCCCTTATATACTTTTTTACACAGACCAATTTGATTGGTGAAACAAAGACAAGCCTCTTCAGTCACATTGGTCAGACCAGAGGGACATCAAGAAGAAGTCCCTCTTAGGGAAAGAATGTAAACGAAGTTACAGTTACAAGAACACATCTCTTTTTACAGAATATTCCCTGGGAAAGGAATTTCAGAAAAACAAAACACCTCAGGCACGAACCAGGGCTACACCATACCCCAAAATACCATGTGCATGTGCCCTTTGAACACATCCAGAGATGGTGACTCCACCACAGCACCCTTTTGGAGGGACCATGGGTGTGCAGGCCAGGGGTGATCGTGTGCATGGAGGTGTCCCTGAGGGGCCGGGTGAAGCCTGGCTGTGTGGCCTCCTGTGGGAAGATGTGTCCCCTTCCATGGGGGTCAGACTCTCCAAGGCCATGTGGTTTCTGATCTCCCTCCCTTCGGCATTACTTGGAATATTGATGAGCCCAGTGAAGAACCAAATAACCAGCCCAATTCATCTGTGCTGTCAATCTTCTCTACAGATGTTCTGGAGGTACTGTTGAGTCTCTAACCACAGCGTTTCAGTGCAGTTTAATTGTGCCTCCTGCTTTGGGAGCACAGGCAAGGCAGTGAGTAATCACCACAACCCCATGAATGAACAGCGAGACTGTGCATGGAGAAACTGAGAGTGAGTGAGAGAGAGAGAGACCACACAGAGAGGAGTGGGAGCCGTGGGATTAGGAGCTGGGATTTCTTTTTCTCTGTGCACAGTCCACCAGGCTGTGCTGCCCTGCATGATCTCATGGAAGAAGCATATTTTCCATCTGTGAGGAACTCCTCGCAGTATCAGCTAAGTGCAAATTAGTAGGATCATTAGCCACTCTTTGAGGGAGACGGCTGCCAGGAAGCCTGAGTGTGTGTTTGAGGAAGAATTCCTAATGTCTGTGTGTCTGGAGGAGTATAAATTCTTCTATTCCCCTCCAGTAGCCTAATTAGATTTTACTCTGTTTATTAGAGGAGTTCAGTTGCTAGCTTAACATGAAATAAAATCTGCATGATTAAGAAGTCATGAGCAGTAAAGCTTATAGTGTGCTGTTAGAATTTTTCCTTTTGGATCAACAGCAATGAAATTCTCCAGTGTTAAGCAAAGTGAAAGCAGGAGTGAGTTTAGATCCAGCAGCCAGGATCTAAACAGGGTGTCAGGGATGCAGGGAGGGTTGGGAAGGGGTATCAGGCCTTTTGAATCATACCTGAAATGAGACAGTTTCCAGAGAAATTGCATTTCTATTATCTATTATTACCTTTTTCTATTTCTGCATATAGCAGGCTGGATCTTCACTGGCATACAAGAGGAAGGATGCTCTTCCATTTGAAAATACATTCTTCAGTTCTCCTCACTTCCTTCACAATATATCCAGAGCCAAGGGCTCTAAAATAATGGAGTAATATCTGGATCTAATTCTATCCAAACATCTTCAAGCCTTTCAGGGGCTGATGGCCCTAGTGAGGTCAAACAGCCTCCAGCAGAAGCTGTATCCATTAATTTTTCTAAAGTGAAGCTTGGCCTTGGAATAAAATCCTATTGAAGACAACGAGATGCTTGGGACTAGGATTAGATCCTTGCTTGATGAAAATTATGAATGGCCAAAAACCCCTGAGATTTCTGAAGTTTAGGATTTGCCCTTCAGTTCCCAGATCTCTGGTGGAACTGAGTTCCAGGTGTTCATCCCCCAAAATCTCCACGTACCATTTGAGAAACTGAAGGCTGGGGATCCAGAAGAGAAGTATTCCATTTCCACTGACTTTGTTAGGAACAGCTCTGTCACACGCAAAGCCACAAGCAACCTGCAACAGGGAGTTTTCCAAATGGTCTTTGAGTCGATGATCCCAAAATCCTACTGAAAAAAAAAAAAAACACAAAAAACCAACCCTTTGTGTTCACTTACCTGCAGAAAGAAAAATACAGACTGTGTTTTTTTTTTTTTCTTTCTCCCAATAATCTGGGAAAATAAACTCTAATTGCAAACGAGTTTATTCTTTTGGAGGACCTCCAAGAGCTGTGTCTAATGTAGGTTTTTTGCTGCTGGGGCTGTACCTAAAACCTCTGAGTCCAGCCCACCCTGCTGGTAGGGGCAACCTGATCACAGGCACAAAATCCTGTTCCTCATGGATCATTTAAAAATCCATCAGGGGCAGAGTCAGGGTGCAACTCTGAGGATGGAAGCTGGAAGCCTGGTGCAGAAAGTAAGTTCTGGAGCTGAAAAAAAACCAGAAAAGAGCAAGCTCAGAGGAGGTTAAGAGTCAAGGGAAGGAGACTCGAAACCCAAAACCTTCCCAAAAAAGCAAAGGGATTTGTGCAACCCAAGGGACGAAAAGTACATTTTGGCCCATGCTCTGGTTTTCCTCAGCACGTGCCCAGCCACAAGGGCCCATGTGGTTCTTTCTGTTTTCCCAAGTCTTTTGAAATATAGATGCAAGAGTCTCGAGTCCCAGCACTTCCCTGCATTCCTGAAGAAATTGGCCCACCAAGTCGTTGTAATTCAGGATACCACCATACACCCACATGTAAGATTCCTTAACAACTATGCACATTTTTAGGCTCAAATATTTTAGAATTGTTTTCACTGTGCCTGAGCTGTAATTGGCTCAGCTTCCCAAGTGTTGGATCATCTAACTGGAGTGATTTTTGACTCCGAGCCCAGGCACCATATCAAAACATTTATCAATTAATCATGAAAAGTAACTAACATTGTTGTCCACCCAAGAAAAACTGTCACTTACAGACTCATGTATGTTATTCCTTATGAAAGAGTTGCTATATAGAAGTTGATTTCCTGCACAGACCAGGTGGAAAATCTGCTAAAGGCAGAGGTCAAATTTAGTTTAATTTTATACCCTTTGTTAAGAATGTTCTCCCTCTCTCTCGCTCTCTCTCTCTGTCTCAAAAAAAAAGGAAAAAAAAAAAAAAAAAAAAAAAAAAAAGAAAAAACCCACCCTTGTGTTCCTTTCCAAGTATTCTAAAGTTAATTCATGTGGGAAAAAAAAAAAAGAAAAAAAAAGATTAGGATAAAATTTCAAATATTAAATTCAAATGCAGGATTAATGAGTTTTATTTCAAAGCCCCAGAGGTTGTCTGGAATTTAGGACATTTTTTTAGTAGCAGACACAAGACACGGCCAGATGCAGTCGTGTTTTGGACCAGCTCAGCACAAATTTAGCACCTTGAAGGAGAAACTTTATGTCTGTTTTGTAAAGCAAACATTTCAACTTTTCCAAAATCCCTTGTCCAAAAGATATTATTGTTGCGCTGGATGGAGGAATGGATTTAAACTAAGGCTGACTGGTTGCTCCAGCACAGAGAAATTACCACCCCATCACTAGCCCTGTAGGTGATGTAGGTCTCCTGCCCCATGCAACAGATCCATATGAACAATATCTTTATTTTTTAATAATGTGGAGCAAGGTAAATTAAAAAAAAAAAAAAAAGAAAAAAAAAAGAAAAAAAAAAAAAAAGAAAAAAAAAAAAAAAGAAAAAAAAAAAACACACTATTTCCTGAAGCTGAATTCAAGACAGTCCTTGGGACACTCTGCAGGAAAGAGCTTTTCTGCAGCCTGGTTTCTCAAGGAGCAGCAGGGAAGGGCTTGGCAGAGGTACAAGCACCATTCTTCTCACGCCCTCCCAGCCAGCATGGCAAACCCAGGGCTGCTCCACTTCACACCCTTTCCCCCAGGCAAAGCCCTGCCAGGACAAACCCCTCCCTTTCATTAAAAGATTTCCTTATCATCCCCAAAATTAACAGCCCTCAGCTTCCTCCCTGACAGGGCTGCTCCCAAGGAGCCCCAAGTGTCGGTTGTGTTTTGGGTCGCCAGAATTTGTTCAACCCAGGGAGAAATTCCTGTTTGCAGACAGCTTGGGAAGGGCTGGTAACACCTGTGGAGCTCAGCCTGCAGATCCAGAGCAGGTGGTTGGATCACAGCGTCTTTTGGGCATCCAAAAGTGCTAAACATTGTCCTGATAGAAATCAAAGAATTAAATCCCCGTTGGGTTCAGTGGAAGAGGAAGGTGGCCAACGCTGAGTTAAATATTTTATGTATTAGCATTGAAATCTTGATGGGAAAGAACCAAAATCTTGCAGTGAACACCTTCAAACGTTGGAATCTTGTCTTGAAAGATTCCAGTTATAGCAAGAAGAAAACACTGGGGTTTCAGTTTCACATTCTGGCATTTGATCAAATGGACATACCACAGTCTGTAAATAGACCCAAAAACTGAAAAATCATTCCAATTAAATTCCTTCATTGCCTTAGGACTCTGACTCACCTATGGACAATCAATGGAATTAACATAAACAGATAATTAGGACTTGCTGCTAGGTAAGCTTCAGATTAATTATTCCATTTCGAAAAACATTCACAAATTATTTTTTTCTTATTTCTCTCTGGGATGGAAATCCTGCAAGAACAGATTTTCCCCCTCCAACACAGAACAAAAGTAAGTCATGGAAACAGCCTCATCTCTCAGTATTTCTGGTTTTGGGCCCCATCAAAATCAGTAAGTATGAAAATGTAACAAAATACTATGCAAAGTAGCAAATATACTTTAAAAACTCCTAAAACCTTTCTCCGAATTGCAAATTTTCTGGTCAACTCCAGTTTTATCCCATCTGATTGCTCATAATCTCATCCCACCTCTACCCCTTTTCGACAGCAATGGAAGTTTGGATTTCAAGCTTCATTTCCAAGTGGATTTCTTGGCCAGGATGGGAGAAGGTGGATGCAATTGTCAGGAATTTTGGGTTGTAACTGCCTGGGGCTGTTCTGAATGCAACACTGAGCCACCACCAAAGGAAGGGAAAAGCTGTGCAAGGCAGTGGCAGCTGCAGCCACATTTCACTCACATGAGGCCAAAGCCTCTTTTGGTCTTTCTCATCTCTGAACTCAACCCCTGACCTGGCTTTAAGCTGAAAAGTATCTTAAAACCCAAAAAAATTCACCAAAATTTGCTGAAGACTTGGTGTTTAACAGACAAAGCCTTGCTATATATTACCAGTGTCACAAGTTTATGCTTCATTTTTGGATATAATAAGAAATTTTTTATCCCTAGACGCTGCTTTGCACATGTTTCAATCCTTATCCAAACCTCACAGTTTGACAGTCATGTCCAAAAGTCGCCCCCAAATCTGTTGCATCACTCTGACCTATTGTCCAAAGCCAGCTAAACTGGAGGCTGAGCCAAGGGACACGTTATCCAAAGGAAAACAGCAATAGCTGAAACGTATCTGAGGCACCAACAGGATGTGAACCCTCTACAACATCTTCCTTTGCTGAAAACCCACCAGCCCAGCACAATGAAAATATTGGGCTGCCACCTGCACCACGAGTGCCTCCCGAGGCAGTTCAGCTGAAGAAATGGGATGGTTTTCCATGCTTGGCCTGGCCCCTGGTGTGAAATATTCCCACAGCTGGATGTGAACAAAGAGTGAGGCATCCCAGAGACTGCACAAGAGACCCGAGCCAAGCCCAGGCCTGGGTGGAAGCCTGTTCCATGACCACTTGATCCACACCTGGCTCGGTGCTTGGGGATGTCCTACATGGAGCCCTGTGAAGAGTTATGGGCACTCCATCTATCATTGCCTCCAGGGGAAAAAAATAAATTAAAAAAAAAAAAATAAAACAACAGCAAAAAGAATAAAACAAAGATTTTTATGGGCCTAGGAGGAGCTAACCTGGAAATATCACTGGCACAAATAGAGATATCAAGCAGACAATAGCACTGGGGGATTGCCATGGGTTTGTTTACCCAAACGTGACCATCCTCGCTGGGAGGTCCCCACCCTCCTGGTCCCCAGCCCGGGGAGCTGGTGGAACACAAGCTGTGATTGCCATGCTGACAGCTTTATTGCCTCCCTGACCTTGCTATTTTTAAGGGAACAGGTTATCTCCGTGATGTAATCAGGTCTTCCTCGTGCTGTTAGGTCATTCCTACTGCAGGGAGCTGGAGCCTTTGGTCCTCACTGGCTTGGAATGCCAAGTCAGCTGTTCCAGGTGTCCAGGAGTCTGACTGAAAGCTGCTGGGACTGATTCTATTTTCCCAAATCACTCAGAAAATCCAGCTTTGGTTCCCTTCTTCAAACCTAGTTTGTCCAAATCAATAAAGTGAATTTAAACATCCAGAGTTTGAGACTTGAGGCTTAAAAGAGCCTCAATGAGATTAATTAAATGTGTGTTTGTGTTAGGAGGGGAAAAGTGCAAGTGAAAGCTACAGTTCACAAGTGGTTCTCTGGAATAAATGCAATAAGTAAATAAATGATAAAAAATGTTGCATCACTTCCGTTTTGAAGGTTCTCATCGCAAAACAAGTGGACAGAACAGCCAGACCTTCACTTTGGGAAAATAAAGTATCCCAGTGGGCTGAGTTCTACAGAGTTATTAAAGGCTTTATGTCAAGATTATCTTTCTGGAGAAGACACAGCCGATGATTTCAGCAAATGCTAAAAAAATTGGGTCAAATTAGAAAAGCATTTACTGATTTAGTAACTACCCATCCAAGATTCTCTGTATGTAAACTATTTACTCAGAATGAATGACTTAAAAGCTCTCTCCCATTCTAAAATTCCTGCCTCCTGTCCTAATTCCATGAGAAAAGAGACACCCACAGCAAAGGTTAGATGAGCTCTATTAGGAAGCCTTTTTCCAGCTCCCATGGGAATACAACACCTTTTCCAGTCTCAACAGGAATGAGGAAATGAAAATACAAATTCAAAATCAAACCCTATTTGAGCTAATGCAGTCCAAACGCAGCCAAATGTATCCAAGGTGCTCCAGATCATTTCCCCAGCCCTTATTCTTGCTGATCCCAGTGTGAAGTTGGTTGTGAAACCCAACCACAAAACTGCCTGGAAAGTTTCCTTGGCTTCTCTCAGCCCTCAGGCAAACCTTGAGGGATGCATTAAAGCAAAAGGTGGCTCTCTCCTCCACAGCTCCTAGGGAAAGGGAAAATGGGTTTATAGATCATTAAACCCCTCCATTCCTTCAGAGCTTCTGGAATGGGGACATCTGAGACCTCCAGGGAGTAGCCAGTGGGTGTAACCTGCATAGGGACAGAGTTCCCATAACGTCACAGCAAGGAGAGGTGGGTTGGAGCAAAAAATAAATTCACTTTCTCACCAAACACCCTCCTGTTTTCCCGAGTCCAGATAAGCAAATTAAAAATGATGTCATGGCTCCCCCAGGACACTGCAACACGCTGCCATTTGTCCAGCCAGAGTACAACTCCTATTAGTGTGATATAACCCAGTAGTTGGGAACTCAATAGGAAAAACAGAGCTGGAATTTAATAAAAAAAACCTCCACAGCTTTTAACTCATTGCCCTTAACATGCAGAGCTACTGTAAGTGAGTGCCTCGACACGAACACTCTGAAGACCAAAGAATTACAGTAAATGCAATCAGCAGATTACTAAATACCAATGGGAAATTTAGAGCTATAGAGCAAAATCCCAGAGCATTAAAGGATTTACTGCTTGGCATTGATGAGAAGCAAGTCTTTGGATTTCCATTTCTACCCTTAATTAGCAACTGAGGTTTATTTTAGTCTGAACTAAGACACAAAAGATAACACGCCCTAAAAGAAAATAGATAGCAGTGCAATAAACTTCATAAAATGTCTTATTAAAAATTAGAAGGAAAAAAAAAAAACCAACAGGTTCAAATGGAAAATCAATTTCCAGGACTTCCATTTCCTTTTGTTTTCTTGTCTTCCCACCCATGTTCAGCTCTTTTCTAACAACATTCACCTCTTTGCTAGAGGGGTTACCAAGGGTGGTAACAAAGATAGCATTTGAAACCCAAAAGGGAGGTTCCCTTTTAGCAGGGACATTTTAGGAGTGTTCCTGCTCCTTCACAGCTTGGGGTTTGAAAGTTTGCTGTCTGCCTGCCCAGTTCCCAGGGCCTCTCACTGGGAGCAGGATCTGAAATGGATGAGCCATGTTCCACGTGGCCTCAGCTCTGAGTTAAACAGCTGTGTGAAATTGAGGGGGTTTTTTATGGATTCTCTGGGACTGAGGAAAGATAGGGCTTTTCTGGTCAAAGAAGAGATCCCTGGCTGGTTGTCCTCTGATCCCATCTACCGTTTGCAGGGCTGGTGATGAGCTCCCAGCAGCTGCTTTGGCAGGGTTTGCTGGAGCATTCCTGGTTTGCTGGAGCATTCCCAGCTGCCAAGGTGCACCAGGGGTTTGGTGTCTGTCTCCTGACCTGGGGTACAGACACCCACAGCACCATGTCCTGCACAGCTCCTGCTACGGCTTCAAGAAAAGCTGTCAAATACAAGCAGCTGCTTCAAAACAGGAGAGGAGTGAAAGTGTGGGAGTTAAATCTGAAGAAATTTCATAAATAACGAGGCGAGTCCCAAACAAACCTCATGTTTCAGTGAGAAGGAAGCTGAGGTACCATCTCCTGCTTTTAATCACTCTGTACTTTTCTCCCTTCACCAGAGAGTCCAATAATTCCTTTGGCTTGCACAAAAATTAACTATGGAGGGATCTGAGTGTGATCCAGATCCATAGGTCCTTTCATCCACGGCTTCATAGTCCAGGATTCGAATCAAATCCACCTTCAGCAACAAAGAGTTCATCTAGGCCAGTGGATTGTCTGAGGAGCAAAACTCTATTAAGTTAATCAACCCTAGAAGTTGCTAAATTGATATCTAGCACTCAAATATTATTGGATCACTTAAGAATTACTAATTTTAAAAAATACTACTTTGACCTATTTTTTATTTGTCGTGTAGTTTGCAGTCCTTTGGGTTGAAAACTGGACACTTGTTGGACATTGACAAAGTTTTCATTGTGTGCTAAAATAATGAGTTATGCATCTGAAAATGCATTGATTGTAGTCATAAAATTGCAGGAGCTGAGCCCTTAAAATAAATTATCAAACACTGTGCAAAGTAAAGTTCTCATTCATTAATTAAAAAAAAAAAAAAAAAAAAAAAAAGAGGAAAAAAATCCAAAGCCACAGCCACAACCAAAGAAAGCAAAACCCCACAACCCTTTTAATGAATAACTCAACAAGCGGTGACGCTTCAATTTATGGTCATTCATTACATCCTGATTCTCAAGGTGAATCCTGCATGAGGACAGTTTGGAGGCACTGATGGATATCTGCCCATCCCAGGCAGCAGCTCCCTTTATCTCAGAGCCTGAGCAGAGGCTTTAATGTCTTTTGGGTTTGTGACACCTCTGCTGTCCCCAGGAGGGACAGTGACAGCAGGAATGTGATGGACGAGGCTGGCAGACCCAGGAACTGGGACTTAGAGGGTGCCCTGCACTAGCTCAGGGAGAAGAGACAAAGCAACTCCCTCCCTTGTTTTTTTAATTTATTAAAACAACAGCTCCATATTCCCAGGGGCAAATGTCAGGAATAATTGCATGCAAATTGCTCTGGAGTCACGCTAAGGCACCCAGTGCCACCCAGGGGCTCCTGAAGGGTTAATATCGAGGAGCTCAGTTAATTTACAACTGGAGACCTTTATCGTCTCCCGGTGACATCGAGGGCTCGCATTTCTCCCTTAATTACTTGTTCAGCAATCAGGCCGGGCCGAGAGATAGATGTGTTCTGTGTTTAGCCCTCGCAGCTGTGAATTGTTTATTTACTTATCGTCAGGCCAGGGGAATGGCTGCAATTTAAAGGTTCAGATCTCTGCTACCCCAAGATTGGGGCAGGTCTTCCCTTAAACACTTCCATATTCCGCGGTGGAATTCCGCTGGAGACGCCCGTCCTCTCCTCCCGTTCCAGCAGGTGTTCCTGCTTAGTGGCCACTGGGGTTTTGGGTTGTCCACACCAAACTGCCAAGTTCACCACCAGGAGGAGGAGGCATCTGCGGAGATAAATCCGGGAAGGTAAAAAAAGCAGGACAAGGAGATGAGGTGAGATGAATTCCGACGGTTTCTGTGGAATGGCTCGATCCCTATCTCGGCCCTGGGACAGCTGGATCACGGCAGCTTCAAACAGTGGCTGCCAGCAATTCCTAGGCCAAATGGTGTAATTACAGCTTGAGCTGTCAAATGGTGACCAGATGGTTTTATCTCTCACACCAGAGGCCTGAGAAGTTGGTAGGTGTGACCTTTCCACACACCAATCCACCTGCAGAGCACATGAGGTCTGCCAGGGCTGGAATTCCCGGCCTTCCCGACCCTGGGTGCTGACACCTTTCCTCATCTTTGATAACCTTGGAGCAAAGCTGTGTAAAACCAACAGCATCAGTTTTCACAGGGTCACATCACCCTCAAATGCAGCACCACCAGCAACCACTCATTTGTTGGGATTTGTTGAGAGTTGAAACTAAGTGATCCTTAAGGCCCCTCCCAACCCAAATTCCATATTTCAGCACACGAGGGTTATTGGATTGCAAATAAGTGGGAGATGATCCCTGTTATTCCCTTGGGCCACACGCAGATTTCCCATCTACTCAGGAGAGAAAAAGTTGTGCAGGGGAAGAGAATCTCAGTTCCACAGGAAAAGGACATTTCAGAAGGAAAACTGGTGAAATTCCCTGCCAAGAGGGAAAAACCAAAATAGTCTGACAATCCAGGCACCACTGCTGTCCTTGTGATGTGCCTGATGGAGGAGAGGGTGGGGGTGAGAAGAGGATGAGAAAGGAGCTGAAAGGAGGAGAGAATGGTGATAGAAGCAGGCTGGATGCACCCCTAAAAAACCCCAAGATAGCTCCAGGAGAGGGGCTCTGAGCAAAGCCCAGCCCAATTTTCCAGCAGAACCAGCTCCAGAGGTCGGGGCCTTGCTGGGGAACATCAGCTGAGCCATTCCACTGCCACAGGCAGCTCTCCCCAGCCTCCAGGAAAGCTCAGGCAGTTCCCACACGGAGAGCACGGAGCTTTGCAGCAGGTCTCAGATTAGAGCAGTATTAAAAGTAAGGACTTTGGGGTCAATATTAACCCCAGAGAATTCTGCCTGTGGGCAGGTGGAGGGGCTGACAGACATCAACAGCAGCAGCAGAGTTTCTGCCTCCGGGCTCTTGCAGCAGCCAACTGCTTTTGATTTAAAGAAAAGGCTTTCCTGTCCTGTGCTCTTATGAGAAACACACTTTTCTCCCAGTCCCAAGGTTATTTCTATCCCACAGATGAGGAGAAGGGGATGCAAGCTGACAGGGAACATGGCAACGAAGGCTAAAGCACAGAGGTGCTGCTTCCTAATATTTTTTTGTATTATCATCACTGCTGCTGTGGGAAAAAATACCGATCTTTGAAAGTGGTCGTTAAAGTGGTTTAATAATAACATGTAAAAAGAAAAAATAGATCAGAACTTTCTAGTCTTGAAGAATTAGGAAAGATATTATTGGACATGCACGAAGAAATAAAAATGCAGATAATTCCAGGGTGATTTGGATTTTCTCAGAAACAGATCTACAGTCATCTGTGTCACTTTCAGCGAAACCAAAGAAAGAAGAAAAGAGCCTCCATAGGCATAATTGAATTAGACAAAATCCTGGAATTTGACGAGAGATAAAGTTACCACTAATTCTCTTAAAAAAAAAAAAAAAAAAGGAGATGAAATTAAAATGTCAAAAGAGCAGTGAGCTGCTAAATTGAACCTTCAGTTCTTGGGTGCGTTCACGGTTTTGTTGGCAGAGCAACACTGTGAAAACACTGCAGATGAAAAAGAAAACACCCCAAATGCAACTTTGAAACCGACTGAAATGAACAGCACAGAAATGGCTCGGGATTTACAGAAAGAAAATTGCAAGGCAGGAACACATACAACCAAAACCTGGGCCAGTAACAACCCTGTATGTACAAATGTCCTGGGGTTGGGATGAATTCTGTGGGCTGGGTCGATGAGAGGGGTACCAAAGATATGGACTCAGCCAGACCCCAGGCTGGCCTACACCCACTGACACAGAAAATGGGAGAAATATTTGTTTCTTCCAGTATTTCTCTATTTTTTTCTCATTTGTTTTAGTTTTTGCTTCTGCTGACGTTGAGTTGACAGGGATTCAGGGCCGCAGCCTCAGCTCAGGGCAGAGGGGATTTTCGGAGAATTGTGAAAATTTAACTCAGATGAACCTCACCCTTATTTAACAGACATAAAATGACAGAAAGAAACTTCTCAGCCTCTCGGGCCAGCAGAAGAATTATTGCAAAAAGCCCGTGGCAGAGAGATGAAAGGCAACAGGCACAAGGAGCTGTTTTGAGGGTGAGCGGAGTGGCAAAGGGGAGAGGATCCCTTGTGCTGCCTCCCCGGCCCTGCTGCGTCACTCAGCCTTTTCCCACACTTCAAGGGAAGCAAAAAAGTCCTCTGAGAGCCTGAGGGAACCCAAAGAACGAGGTGGGCTGGGGAGGATGCGCCAGGATCCTGCTTGGCACCAGAATGCTGCCCCAGATGTAGAGTACAGAGAGGGAGGGAGTCCCCCACAGTGATGTGACTCCCATATTATTTTTGTCCTAAACACACAAAACGCTGGCTATTGCAATCAGCTAGGAATAATACCAGTCCCAAATGCCTGTTTTAACCGGGGAATTTGCAGTAGAGCACTGGAGAGATGCAATTCTGCCTCTGATGATGATGCCTTTGCAGCACTGGAACCTGGGGGCAAAGAAAATCCCGTTTTCTGACTGTTGCTCATCTCCTCCCCACATTTCAAAGAGATTTATCAGTCTGGCATGGAAGATTTCCCAAACTGTTTTTATTAGGAGGAGTTTTGTATGCCAGCAATGAATATTACTCTATTACTGAAAGGAATCAAAAGCTAAAGTGCCTGCGTGTACAGTTAATCTATCCAAACAGAAAATGTTTCTTAAAAATTACAGCACTATTTTTATAACAAACCTCAGCCAAACTCAAAACTGAATAAATAGAATGCGTTCTTCTAAAACCAATTTATTATTATTTTTTTAATCATGGGCAAGGAATACTTTCCTTGCTTTCATTCATCAGGTAATGCTTCACCCCTTCATATTTGCGTGAAGAGATTTGCCTGTGATGGGATTTTTTGCTTTGGAGGCATGGGATTGAAACATTCCCAAGGCTGGAAGGTGGATGTGAGGCTGGGGTGGCACCACAGTCAGCCTGTGGTTTCTGTTCCCTTTTAACAAAACCATGAATAAGGCAAGAAAACGCCTCAAAGCAGCCAGGAGTGATGGGGAAGATCCACCCTAAAGCCCCGATCCACCTAAATAAAGCATCATAGAGCCTGATGGACCTATAGGAATTTCTGTAGGATTATACAAGGGATCTGTTCCTGCTGGCACGCTGTGGAGGCACAAACACGGAGCCACTGTCTTTATGTTATTTAAAACTGGCCTGCACACTCATTACCACAATGTAATTATCATTAGGGCTGCTTAAGGCAGTTTGGCCCTTGCTAGCTTTACTCCCTCATTATTATTATTATGGTTTAACTTTAACTAGAAGCCCGTGCAGAACTTTTCCTGCAGTTTTTTGGGTGTTTTTTTTTTTTTTTCATTATTTGTTTAGACTTGCACCACTGCCCGAGACCACAGTTTGAATGTCCCGAGCCTCATCCCACGATCTTTTACTCCCCAAAACGCTGCGCATTTTTTGATGCCATCACGAAGAGGAGTCGAGCCAAACAATTTGCAGCCTGTGAAGACCCTAAAATGTGGTTAAACATTCCTGAAGAAGATGGTGATGAATAGGCAAGCAGGGTAACCCCACCCCCAGGGCTTACACATCCCCTTTTTGTTTGGTTGGTTGGGTTTTAGTTTGGTTATATTTTTTTTGTTTGTTGGTTTTTTTCGGGTTGTTTTTTTTTTTTTTTTTTCCTCCTGAGCTTTCCAAGAGTTTCAGCCAGGAGCAAACCTGGAGGCCTAAAAATATATAAATAACTAAATAAATATAATAAAAATATTATATTTAATAAATATAATAAAAAAGCCATGAAAACTCTTTATTTTTTGCAACCACGTCGCTCGTTGTATACATATTTTTTGTTTGTTTGTTTTTTAAAGGGAGTGATCCCGCTGCAAGCTAGAAAAAATAAAATTAATTTGAATTTCTCCCTCTGGTCTTCGTGCATGAAAGAGAAACTCTAAGTGGGTGCTGTGCCATTCCCGGGTGTTTGAGCACTGTTTTCTCTGCTAAAGGTCAAAAGCAGGTAATGGATGTCAAAATTTCCACAGAACGGGGTAAGGTCGGAGCTTGTTGACTTTGATATCAGTTTTCTTCCACCGAGGGGAGAAAAAAAAAATAATAATAAAAAATAATCATTCCAGCTCCTCATTGATTTTTCATGGAAATTCACCGATTTCTCCCTGTTTAAGATCCGGTCTCTCATTTCTCCCTGATTATCATATCCCTGTGCCCCCCAGATGAAGCTGGGCTTTGTTTCACCTCAGGGGGGTGATATCGTTGTTTCTGCACGGAGCAAAAGGCAGAAATCCCGGCGTGCTGAATGACAGGGGCTACCTCAGAAATAAAACAAACAAAACCCTCGAGCAAACCCACCTTGAGGAAAAGGAAAAAAAAAAAAGAGCGGAAGAAAAAGTTGGAGAAAGCTGGGGATGGGAATGTTTTCCCGTGCCTTTGTGCAGAGGAGAATAACGAGCTCAGCGTGATGGAATTGAGCAGAGTTTGATCTGAAATGGGATTTTTGGGAATCCCAAAACTCGCCCTGGTGGGCTTGGGTTGGGTTCAGCTCCGTGGCCTCTCCCTTCTGCAAATGGAGGTGAAGTTGGAAAAATGGTTTTGGATTTCTCCAACTTTCCATCAAAAATGGATGGAATGAGCCATGGAAATTTGTGGTGGGGGTGTGTGTGTGTCCCAATGCTGCAGGGGGGCAAAAAATGACCTTTGAAAATCCAAAATTTCAGTCATCGTGGTTGTTAATTGCTGCAGAACTGGATTGGGATGTTCCCAATGGGCTCCCAGGAGTGGAACCACTTTATTTTTTCAGATATATCAAGAGAAGTGCTGGTATTAATTGACCCTTTTGAGCTCTGTGGATATTACAGGACAGTATTTAAAACTTACATTTTAAAGTAGATCTGGGATGTGAACACACATTTTGTTATTGCTGGAGTCTAGAAAACTAAGCTGTTAAAATGATAAATTTTTTTTACTAATTATCATTGAGTCACATGCTGAAATAAAACCATGCGCCCACTGCATTAAAAAAAAAAATAAAAAAAAATTTGAAAACATACTTGAAAACATCAGTTGTCAAAATAAGCAGAATATTCCCTCCCAAGGGAGAAGAGGAAGAGTCATTAAAAGAAGTTCAACACATCAGGCTTCAAACGTTTGCTCTGAAGATTAATGCAGGTAAAGAAATGTGCAGTCAGGAATGCAAAAATGGGCGAAAATTGTACTATGAGGAAGTTTCGTAGCCTAAAAGAATTTTTTTACTAGATAAAATAAAATAAATGCTTTAGCATGTATTTTGCCATTAGTACATGGATATATTTTATATATATATATATATATATATATATATATATATATATATATATGCAGCTTGTCAGTCATAATTTTGACAAATAATACAGTTATTATTATTAAACCTTTGTGACTCGGGAGGTTTTAAAGCCATTCAAGCACAGTGAATTGAAATTAAAATCCAGATTTAATTCTTTAGAACGTTTTCCCCAAATGAGGATAAATGTGCAGTCTGCCCTTTAAATTAAATGACAGCAAGAAGTCAGGGGGGGAAGAAAAACCCAAAACAACCAAACAATAGCAAACAGTTTGAGATTGATTCTGCTCATTGTAAATAAGGGGCTGGCTCTAATTTAGTTAATGAGATTTCGCTAGTGTAAATTGAATTAAGTTCATTATGCTATCATTAAAACGATCTCTATCTTTGAAAAAAAAAAATTAACAGTTTGAGGACTTTTTTCCCCTAATTAACAAAAACTCCTGGAACGAGATCCGAAAGCAGAACTCCCACAAAGTCACCGTGATCAGAAAAATATTTTCCCTCATTGATTAACACCGAATTTTATTTTTACAGAATTTTAATTATTGTTACTATTTAAAACTGCATCCACGATCCGCCAGAACAAAACAACTTCGTGCTATACACGTTAAAAAAATTTGGGCTTTTTTTATTAATATTTTCATTTTTTCTTTGCTCAGCTGACAACACCTCTACAAAACGTGTGTAAAATTCCTCTGGCGACGGTGTTTGAACCTCTAGAAAACAGGAAAAGGGCTGCCTAAAATCTGCTCCACATTACACCTCGGATTGTTATGGCTTTTTAAGTGTCGTACAGCAACCAATTATTTTGATAGCACCTTTAATCGACTAAAAAGCAGCGAGGGGACGGGGGAGGGTGGCTGATAGAGAAAGCCAGCCGATAAAACCATTAAACCGCCTGTTGATAAAGCAAATTGTGCCGTGAGGATCTAACAAGTGCTGAAAAGATAAATACGCTCCCGGCGGCGAGGCAGAGGCGCCTTTTCCCCGTCCCCAGCCCCAAACTTCCAATGCCACCTAACGGAGAGCCCGCACCCTCGCAGCGGAGACCCCGGCGGCTGCTTTTCCAGCTGCCCCAAAAACCCATCAAAAACAAAAAGCAAAAACCAAAAAAAAAAAAAAAAAAAAAAAAAAAAAAAAAAAAAAAAAAAAAAAAAAAAAAGAAAAAGAAACCAAACCAAAACAAAAACCAAAAAAAAACAAAACACAAACAAAGCAAAACAAAAAAAAAACACCAACAAAAAAAAGCCACAAAACAAACAAAAAACCCCAAAAAAGCCCACAAAACAAAAAACCAAACAAACAAAAAACCACAAAAAACCCCCAAAACAAACAAACAAAAACCCCAAAAAACCCACCCCAAAAAAACCCTCAAAAAAACCCCAAACATAAATCCCAAAAAAGCCAAAAAAACCCAAACCCTCAAAAAACAACAACCAACCAACACCCCCCCCCCAAAAAAAAAAAAAAAAAAACCACCAACAAACAACAACAAAACAACCCAATGGTGCAATAAGGAAACCCCGCGGCAGAATGTGCGGGTTCCCTCGCTGGATTGTCAGCGCTCCTTTGGCAGAGCCGTCCCCATCTCACAGTCCCTAAAGTGGGAATTTGGGGTTTGTCCTGGGAGCAAGGCTGGGATTTGGGATGTCCAAGGAAATCCTGAGCTCCTGCCAGGGGGGAAACCCGGAGACGTGGCCCGGGATGTGAAAACACCCCGGGATGTTCAAATCCCCCTCCCCGAGGCGTGGTCGGGGTCGTTTTTGCATCTTCCCCGTTGCTCGGTTCACACGTGGGGACGCCGAGAGTGAGGGGAAATCTGTCCTAGCCCCAAAGTGTCCTTTCCGTGTCATTTCTGATCTCTGCAGGACATCCCAGCATCTCTCGGTGCGGAGAATTCCCGAGAATGTTTCATCCCTGAGTGTTTCAGCGCTGAGGACACGCGCGGTTACCGATGCACACATTTCAATATAGGGCCGAATCACTTTAGGACCAAATTTTAGGACTGGCTCCCAAACCAGGCCTTAATTTGAAGATGGTTTAAGATTTCCCAGCTGGAGATTTCCCAGTAAAACATCCCTGGAATCAAGCAAGCTTTTGGGATTTTGCTCCTCCCCTGTCCCCCTTGCAGCAGGACAAAGATCATTCTCTCTCACCCGAAAATATTTTCCTCACACCGTACCTCGGATTTCCCTCTGATTTATTTCTGTGGGGCTGAATCCGAAGTTCCCGCTGATTTGGGGGTATTTGGGGTAGGGCCCTGCACTTCTGCAGCTCCAAAACCTGCTGCAGCCAGGGCTGAATCCGCGCTGATGTCAATGATAAATATCGGCCAACACCGAAACAGTTTATAAAAGGGGCTTGGAAGGGGGAAAAGACAATAATTTTCTATAAAGCTTGCTCTGCTTACGCCAAGTTTTGCGCCCCATCACCACCAATTTTAAGCATATTCTGATATGGCAAGATTAGGGATAAAAATTGACTGAGAAAGATACAGATTTCAGATTTACAGGTTTTAAACTGCACAGTTCTTGCACAGTTTTTACACTTTAAGCGGAGGGATTAAAGACAGTAGAGCTGGGAATAAAAAGTCAAAGGGAGCTTTGCTTAAAAAAAAAACCCAAACAAAAAAAAACCAACTTGAAATAATAGTAAACCAAGCTCAGACAAACCCCACAACAGAAAACCCGAAGCAAATAAAGGCGAGTGGAACAGATTTCCGTGTTGACTTTTCTTTCTGCAGTTGGATCCCTTGTCGTAGCCACAAGAACTGCAAGGATAGGGCACGGAAGGAGAAATAAAAGACAGGAAAAAGAAACAAAGAATAACAACAACAACAAAAAGAGAAAACTTAAAAAAAACAAAAAAAAAAAAAAAAAAGAAAAAAAAGAAAAAAAAAACGGCAATTTAAGGAGAAGGAAGCAAACCCAAGAGCTCGGAGCAGCAGCAGCTCTGCAAGAGCCGCTTCCCTTGCCCGGGCTCCGTCCCTGGAGCTCTGCGGGCAGGAGCTGCCAGCGGGGAAGGGGACACTGCAAACCCCGGGATGGCAGGGGAGGAAGAGGAGAGGAGGAGGAAGAGAAAGAGGAGGAGGGTTTCGGAACGAGGAGAAGGAAGAGAAAAAGTCCAGTACATACAGCTCGATGCGTCCTCCCCCAGCCTCCGCTTCTCCCTCTCTCTCTCTCCCCCTCTTAAGTCAAAAAGGAAATGCTGTGCTTTTTTTTCTTTCTTTCTTTCTTTTTCTTTTCTTTTTTTTTTTTTTTTTTTTTTTTCAGAGTCAGAAAAACGAACCGTCAGGAAGTTGGCAAACCTCCGAGCAAACAATCAATTGAGGAAATGCAACAAATTTGCTTTGGCGGGGGTGGGAAGGGAGAACGAGGGCGGGACAGAGGCGCGCAGGCAGCGCGGGGAGCTCCGCGCCGCTCCCGGGGCTCCCACCGCAATTCCCTCATGTTCCAGTGTTGATTTTACCCCACGGACACCCATTCTGTGCGGCCAGGTCCGAGGGGCAGGGACCAGCTCCGGTGTCCCGCAGCCCCGGCGGGAACAGCCGCATCTGTCCGCCGAAGGAGCTCCCTCGCGTCCCATGCGGGCTGCGGATGGAATTCCCGGGAATGATCTTCCCTTCCCTCGGGCTGCGATAGGGATGGAGAAATGAGAGGGGTCAGTGTTGGTATTTCTGCTACAACGCGGGTTGTGCAAGGACGAGGTTTGAGAGGTTTTGTTGTTGTTGTTGTGCTGATTTTTTTTGTTTTTTCACAGCTATCCCCCAACTTTCCTATTTTTCTCACAATCCACCCGTTCCTCCCTCATCCCGGAGTGACGCTCTCTCACATCCCCTCCGTGCCTTCCCTTAGGTCCAACAAACAGACGAACAAACAAAAAACAAACAGGTGGATGCTCGGAAGTTCCGCGGAGCAGCGCGGAGAGGAGCTGCCCTGTCCCGCCCTGCGCTCCGCGGGCAGCGCAACCTCGAGCATTGCGGGGCTCCTTTAGGCTCCGTCCGGGTGAAAATCATCCCCTAAATCCCGCAAAGGGTTTCCCCCAGGAGAGGGACCCCCAGGTGCTGCTGAAGGCGGACGGGGACCTCCCAAATCCCGCGGGTGCGAAAGGAGCCGCCCTCTCCCAAAAATGCGGGACGCGCTCCGGGGTCGCTGCTAAAAGCGCCACGAGTCCGTGTTTTTTAATAAAGAGTGTTCTCCGGCGAGCTGGCCGCCTTCCACCCGCCCCACGGATGAGCTGGCTCTGTAAACACTGCAGAGAAGATTAACACTGCTGTTCTAACCTCATAGCGAGAGCCCTGCCTGGAGAGAGCTCTCGCTGCTGCTGCTGCTGATCTGCGCCCTCCATAAGAGCCCTTTTGTTTTAGGGGGGACAGCGGCCCCCAGCACGGTCCCTCAGTCACCAGCCCTGCCTTGTCCGGCCCTCTGAGTGTCCCCACAGCTCCTCTCCATCGTCATCTGTCCCCTCCCTGGGAGTCAGCGATGGTTTGGATGTTCCTTCCCTCCTCCATCAAAATCTCTCCCCTGTCGGGGCTCTGGGATCCCCCCAGTCTCTCTCCATCAAAATCTCTCCCCTGCTCAGAGATCTGGAGGTCTCCCCAGTCCCTCTCCATCACCATCTCTCCTTGCCCAGAGCTCTGGTGGTTTCCTCAATCCCTCTCCATCACCATCTCTGCCCTGTCCTGGGTTCTGGAGGTCTCCCCAGTCCCTCTCCATCACCATCTCTCCCCTGTCCTGGGTTCTGGAGGTCTCCCCAGTCCCTCTCCATCACCAATCTCTCCCCTGTCCTGGGGCCTTACAGAGACTCTGGGTGTCCTCCCAGCAGAATCAGCGCCTTCAAAAAAATCCCTCTCACTTGAAATAATATTTTTATTTTATTAATACTATCACGACGATATCTTTAATTTGGCGGCCCAGAACAAATGACAGAGCGAGCTGCCAGCGTGGTTTTCCAGCAGCCACGGGCCCGTTGGCTGCAGCGCCTTTCCCGACCTCCCGCATCCCGGGACAGGGAGGGAGAGGCTGCGCTGTCTGCGAGAGGGAGCGCGGGTCGGGTGGTTAGGGGGAACTCCGGAATTCGAGCTCCGTGGTTGTGAGAAGGAGGAGGAAAACCGGCCACGATAAATTCATTTGCTCAAGAATTCCATAAACGCATCAATCCGGAGCATTGCGGAGCCCGGGACGGGCCGGGATTGGGATGAGGAGCGAGGAGATGTTTGGGTTTGGTTCTTTATTGCCAAAATAGCACCAGGTTGGGGAGGGGGGAATGAGGCAGCAAATCAGGGATAAAAGAGTGGAGGCGGAACTGAGTGGCCGGGCCGGGGGAGAGCCCAGAGGAGCCACCGCTCCGCCCTCCATCCCTCACCGCCACCCGCCTGCGCCCCCAGCTCAGCCCAGAGACGGGATGGAGCTGCAGAAATGGAGTTAAATACCAACAGGCGTGGAAAAAAAACACCGAGATCGAACAGGAATGGAAAAAAAAAAAAAAAAAAAGGCGTAAAATTGTAAAATAAAGGGGTGGGGTGGAGGAGGAGAAAAGGGAAATTAGGGGAAATTTAAAACAAGAAAAAAAGGAAAAAGAAAAATATTTTGAAAAGAAAAGAGAAGGAAAACAATGAGGAGAGGAGAGCAGAGGAAAGGAATTTTCCATTTAAAAAGGAAAAGTAATAAGAAAAAGTGAAAAAGTGAAAAAGTGAAAAAAAAAAGGTGTCCCCATTCTCAACGAGATCTTTACACAGTAAAATATTTCTTGGATCCTTGGATAAGGATTTTCCCCCCGTATTATTTTCGCCTCTGGATCCCTTAGGCAAATCCCCGTAAAGCACGTTTAGGTTCGGATTTTCCCCCGTTTGCCCTTTCCCGCTACCATTGGATGAACTCTCCTGGGGACGCTGATTGACTCCCTTTGCCCACAATCCCTGTGACAGCGGCACCGGGGCGTTTGGAAAAGGCGTAAAATAGGAATAAACCAGCAAATCGGAGTTGGAGCGCCCGGAAAAGTGTCAGACAAAACACGCTGGAGCCACAGCGGGCTTCACCTTTATGAGATTGCTGCTGGGGACACTTTGGAGACCGCCAAAATCCTTTCATTAGCTGCTTGATGCATTTGACATCCGAGCTCATTGTACCCCCGAGGCGTCCAAAAGCTTGGAAATCAAGTTTTTATTAACTTAATAAAAACGCACGCACGCAAAATTCGGGAGGGGTGGAAACTCAAGAATCGAGAAAGCCGAAATAAATCCTCTGACGAGTTGCTGGAGATTTTCAAAGCTGTTTGAAACGAAGAGGAAACAAAACTATTTACTTGTCAGAATGGGATTTTTTTTTTTTTTCCCTCCCAGACCATAGTCCTGTAGCGGGATTTCTTCATAAAATAACCCGAACACTCATTTGAGCTTAAAACTGACGGCTGCCTTCGTTTCCATCCTCGTGCTGCGTTTTCCCCTCTTCCTCCATTCCTGTATTATGCAACAACTCGGTCATTTATTTTTTTTTTTTTTTAGGAACAAAGAGGAAACATAATGAGAAACATTTCGGCGGCAGCGCGCGTTCTCTGCCCGCTAGCAAGCGCTTCGCGTGTGAGATATATATATATATATTTTATTCCCAGCCAAAACTAACGATCCCGACGTCCTGCACGATGGAAGGGACGGGTTTACAATGTGCCCATTGTGCGCCGGCAGGAGGAGGTTTTTCTGTGCCTTAACATCACCTGGGAGGAGGTCCCGGCGCCGCTGCTCACCCTGTGCAGGCAGCATCCCCCCGGCAGCAGCACGGACAGGGCTGCAGAGGCTTTTCCCTTCTTTTAATTTTCTGTAAAAGAATAAACAGGAAAAAAAAAATTCTAAGGAGGGGAAAAAAAAATCACCTTGGTGATCGCTTTGACCCAGAAATCCAAACAAATTCCCAACGTGGCTGAAATTCAGCTGAAGCCGCACGGTGCTTTAAAACGCCCAGGGCAAACTTTGCTTGCTTAAAGCAGCGTCTGGAGTGAGCAAAACTCAATTTTTAATTTTTCTTCCCCTTGCAAGTCCCTGTAAATTGCTATTTTTTAACCCAAAAGCTCCTGTTCGGGGGCCGTTTGGATGGGCATGGCTGTAAAATCGGGCTAGGTGACCCAGATTAGCGGGGTTGTTGTCCCTGAGTGTCACCAAGGCGGTGGCATCAGCAGCTGGTAAAGCAGTGTGCGGGATGTGAAGGGAGGGTTGTATCCTTTAGATAAGGGTTTTATCTGCACAGCCCTTAAACCCGCGCTCACCTCCTTAGAGGCTGGGGGTTTCCCAGAGGGAAATATTTATTTAGTCCCTTTTGGAACTGGAGGATTTAATCCAGCAGAAAGCCTATCCTTGTTTGTGTTTGGTGGGTTGTAATTCTGTGGATTAAAATCCTCATAATCTTGCTGCTGTGCCACGAAACAAATAGAAGATAATCTGGCTGCAGTGACTGAGGTCTTAATTTACATTTTAACACTCCTGGGTGTCTTTTCTGTCATTTCTTCTTAGTGAAGTTCATCTTTTGATCATGTGCATGGGCTGTCCATAAAAGCAAGTTTATATATATTTTAAATATATATATATATGGATAATAGGAATCAATCCTGCCAACTCCACTGAGGCTGGAGCACGCTGAGTCTGGGCTGTGTAGTCCAGCTAAATTCAGAGTAAAGTGAGCAGCAAATCCCCCTTGGATGTGAGTGTCACTGGGATCAGGCCCTGGAGATGGGCACAGCAAGGAAGGAGCTGGGACAATCCCCCAGAACTGCCTCTGCTTGTCCAATCCATGGTGTGAGGCTGGAGAATTGCACGGATTAAGTAGAATTGACATGATTTAGGTGCTGATTCTCGGTTTTAAAACTCCTCAGTAGAGTTTTTCATCAACTCAAAGATGCTCCTGTGGACTGCAGGGGAGTAGAGACCACAAATACCAGATTTTAATGAAAGCAATAACAGCAGAAAAAAAACCCCTAAAACAAATCCAGGAGGTAACTGGAAAGATATTCTGCTATTTTACCTGATTCCTTTCTAATTTTGAAGCCTAATATGAAAACCAGCAACATTTGTTTTCATTTTTATGGGTGAGGAGAGTGAGGCACTAGGGAAAAAAAAAAAAAATAGAGGATTATTCAAGGTGGAAAGTGCAGGATTAAAACACAGCTTTATTGACATCCAGCCTGGTGTGTTTAGACCAAAGCCACGCTGACTTGCAGGTAAATCTCTGCTTCTTGCTGAAGCCGATGAAAATTTGGCACCGCTTTCCAAAGGGAAGGCTGAGCAGCCTGCTAAAGCATCACTTGTTATCGATCCTTTCTGACAGCTCTCGTGTTTTGTTTTATTTAACATCAGCAAAGCTCCCAGCCCTGTCTGGGGCCTGGCCTTTGGAGTGATGGAGAAAAATGGGAATTTTGGTATGCTTTGGTGCAGGAGCAAGGAAAATAATCAGCCTTGCAAGCTGCATTTCCAAACGGGGACCGCTGCAATCCAAACCCTTTTCTCTCCATGAAACTCTGCATTTATAGGAGGCTGCACTTTCTGATGTGTCCATAAAACACGACAGTTCTGCTGGCAGCAGGACGCATGGAAAGAGCAGAATGAGTTATTCCTGTGAAAGCCGAGTCATAACTTTCCATGACATGGCACACACAGAATTCAGGGCTCGGGCAGGAGCAGGAATCTTACATCCTGAGCTTAAGATTGTAATGTGGGGCCACATTACAAGTAGATTTTTCTCACTAGCTCTGAGGATAAAGCTGTGGATATCATTCCCTTATCCCCACGATGAAACCAAAATCCAGAGCCCCAGAAAGCCGGGCGAAAAAAAATAATCTTGCCACTGAGTTAAGCGAGAAAGAGATGAAATCTCTCGATATAACAACATATTCCATTTGGAGCTGTTTTGGGCAGTTGCTGCTCAGAGTTTGCAGCCTCCCTTGTTACAACATCACTAATTTTGGGGGCAGGAACCTCTTTAGCTTCCTCAGCAGAGCCGTGCCAGGCAGAACTGCGCTCCCTTGGTGTCCTGGGGTGACTTTGGGATGTTTGTGTCCCCAGTTATGCTGGATATTAAATTCTGCACCTTTAACACTGGTTCTGAGAGCGAAGCGGGGGAGGAAATAATCTCTCAGTTTTCTCTCAAATTTGCCCTAACCCAGGACAATTTAGACATCCTCCATCCGCACGGGGCAGCGAGATTTGGGGGCGCAGAGTTCTGCAGGTGAAATGTTTTGGGTCAAACCTTCCAAGGCGTCCCCTGAGAGCTCTGGGGACAGAGGTGGGCACAGGGTGGGGCCGCTCCCCACATTCTCAGGTGGCTGCTGTGCCTCCCATGGGGTCCCATCTCTCATCCCCCCGTGGTTATCCACCACTCCCGCCGCTGTAAGCCGGGTGATCGATCAGTAAAATTGAACTGCAATTAGGTTTTCTTGCCCAAAATGTCATTCCCGAGGGGCTTTGACAGCTCCCTTCTGTGCTCCCATAAAAGCCGCTCTTTTGGGCTTGGCAGAGGTGCTAAAAAGGAACGAATGGGCCAATAAGTGGTTTATTGCCGTCACTCATTTGGGATCCACAACCACCCTGAGGACCCCTTGCCCTGTCAGCCCTCAGCCTCCCACAGAAAGGTCCCTTTCAGATCATTTTGTGCTAAAAACAACAACAAAATATCGAGCTAAGCCGTCAATTTTGCTGCCACTCTGTATTTCAGGCTGACTTGTTGAGTGCAGCATAAGCCAGCTGGAATTCCAAAGGCTGCAGGTGATTTTTATATGTAAAATATACACACACACACATATATATATATATATATACATATATATGTATGTACACATTCATTTTTAGTTTAGTTTTGAGCATTTTTCTTACAACTCAAGGGATTATATATTTATACAATATAACATAACATTACATTACATTATATTATATTACATTATATTATATTATATTATATTATATTATATTATATTATTATATATTATATATATTATATTATATACACGAAATATATATAAGGAATATATATATCCCTTATATATACATATGTGTATATATGTATATATGTGTATACATATATATGTGTGTGTGTGTGTAATATATATCCCTTGAGTTATAAGAATATTTGTATATTTATCCCTTGAGTTATAAGAAAAAAATGCTCAAAATTAAACCAAACCTGAATTCTAAAAGTCTGGAGATCTTTCTAAGGATTGAGAAGGAGGAAGAAACGAGCAAAGGGAAGGAGCAATAATTCTGGTCCCCATAAACTCCCATCTCCGAATTAACTGAACCAAGGGGCAGCTGACCCTTTTCTGACCATCATTAGGATAAATTTCCCGACTGATCCGCTCCTTTTCTCCGCCCGCGGGTGTTTTCTGACCCGGGGATGCTCTTGGAGCAGCGGGGAAAGGCTCTGCTCCACCTGCCTCAGCCAGAGCTGGACCCTCTAGTGGACTCCCAGAGCAATTTCCTTTGGAAAAAAAGTCGGGAAAAGAGTTTTATCGGCAACTTCCATCTTCGCCAAGCACGTTACTGAGCAGCTCCCTGACACCTTCTGAGGTTTATTCAAAAGAAAATTAAAAAACACGATATAAAACAGAAGCCTTCTGGAGCAAACGTCTTTTTCTCCCTTGGGAATAAAGCTGAATGTATTTTTTTCATTTTCCAGGCATGAAAGGGCAGAGAGAATTCCAGCCTAAAGCAAAGGGCTAAAGAAGAGTTAATACATTTTGGTATGTTTTATAATATAACTGTATGGATCTTATTAAAATTGATTTTCCTAAAATAATTCCCAGGCTGAGCACTCGTTTTGGGGGGAATATAAAATGAGAAAATAATCTTGTGAACACGACCAGCTCCATATTCAGGGATATGAAATTCAAGCACCAATGAAAAAAAGAGGGGAAAAAAAATCTCCAGTTTGCTTCCACCATCCTCACTCTGAATTTCAAGCCTGCCTCAGTTATGAAACAAGTATCTAAAGTTACAAAAAACTCTGCCCAGATTTAAAGCAATGAGGGTGACAGCACTTGCTTAGCAAAAGGAAATCCACATTGGGGGAAATGTTTCTGTATGCCTTAGAATTTCAAAGAACTTTTTTTATCCTGAATACCGTGGAGTTTTCTTTCTTTTCAATAGAGCAAATGACACATCTGAGAGGTGTGGGGAGGAGCAGTCCAGAGCTGAGTGTTTAATGATGTGCAGTGAGGAGAAAGAAAGAGGAAAAATAATGATAATTTATATCCAGATTAAAAAAACTCATCAAACAACTCCACAATCAAGTGTTATAATTTCTCTACCGATCCCAAAATAGGAAAAAAAAAAAAAAAACTGTAAATGTCTTATCTTATGGCTATATCCATGAAGCTCTGCTCCACAGCTGTTCCAAAGTGGTGACAGCTCAAGGGAAGGTCACTCTTGAATTACTCTGGGTCAGGAAGACCCAAGAAGATTCAAATCAGATTCAGGCACTGGTATGATTTTCCAGGCTCTTTGCAAGTCCCAAGATCGGCCTGTGACCATGTGTTGGGATATTTGTAGATTTATTTGCCCTCTTTTTATTGTCTTTGAATGCCAGGTTTTCACTCATCAATCAGAGCCATGTGATGGGCACACTGTCCATGGTACCACCCACGGGGCTGCCACAACCTCCTGGCACCACAGCCAGGGAGCAAAAGGCCTCAAATCCACTTCCCAGCCCACACCAGGCACCAAATATCACCAATATCCCTGTGCCAGGTGTCCCCCTGAGAACCAGTGTGGAACAATGGCCAGCAGCTGAAAACCCAACTCTCCTCCTGAAAACAGCTTTGATTTCGGAGTCAGGAAGGGAGGAGGCAAAGCAAGGAATCACAAAGCCATTGGCTTGGTAAAACCTCTCAGATCATTGAGTCCAACCATCCCCCAGCACTGCCACGGCCACCACTGAGCCATGTCCCCACTTGTCACAGCTTTTCCACCTTTAGATCCCTCCAGCACTGCCCTGGGCAGTCTGTTCCTGTGCTTATAACCCGTTCTCTGAGGGAATTTTCCTTATATCCACCTTGAGCCTCCCTGGCCCAGCCTGAGGCTGTTCCCTCTCCTCCTGTCCCTGTTCCCTGGGAGCAGAGCCCTCTGGCTGTCCCCTCCTGTCAGGGATTGTGCAGAGCCATAAGGTCCCTCCTGAGCTCCTTTTCCAGCTCCCTCTGCCTCTCCTGGGGCTCCAAAACCCTTCCCAGCTCCATTCCCTTTCTCTTCTCTTTCCCTCACCACTCAAAGGCAGCTCTCAGAAGAGCTGGATGGACCAAGCCTGGACGTTGCAGTAGCAGCAACAATCATGTTTTAACCCCATCACCTTCTGTTTGCAAAGGTCTCCAGCCCAGAGCAGCTCTCCTTCTGCAGGCTTTTGGCATTAAACGTTCTCACTCATTTCGTGCTTTGTTTGTTTAGTTGTAGGAGGAGAAAACCAGCGTTCTTCCCCATTATCAGAGGAGAAGGAACAGTGGCAGGAAATTAGGTCACTGAAACTGCCCTGCTGTTTGGAGAAGGGGTTCTGTTCCCTAAGAAATTTCCACTGGAGAAGAGAAGTATCCCAAGCAGCAGAGCCCGCCTCCTTTGTTTCATCCCAGGCCCCCTTCCCAGCTCTCTGCCATGGATCCAATTACCCTTCCCTGGGAACAAGCTGTGGTTCTAAATTAAATCAAATCGTTTATTTGTCTGGGGCAGCTCAGCTCAGAGACATCGAGGGGGTTCAGGAGGAGCTGCTGCTGTTTGAAAGGACATCTGTGCCACTGTCACTTCTGTCAGGGAAAAGTGAGGCCCAGCTGTGTCAGATTGACATCCCTCTTTTGGGGGCCTTTTTCTAGCGTGCTCCCAGTCCAGGATGTGTTTTCTTTTCTTTATTGGTGCTATTTTCCCATCTCAATTCCCAGTCTTGTGGAAATTCTATGCTGGAGGCATGCAAATCTTCAGGTACCCCAAAACATCTTCTTCCCAAAGTTTGATTTCTTCTAGGCATCTTCAAAACTTAATCCTGTGAATTCACCTGCGTACTTTTTTTTCCAGGCTGAAAGGAAGGAGAGACTTTCTCCATCCATTTTGAGACTGAAATAAACCTCTCAGTTGCCCTGTCCAGCCTTTCTCCAGCAAGGCCACTTCACTGGGGGCATGCCCCAAAACCACGTCAGGAACTTTATTTTGGGACATTAA
Source organism: Sylvia atricapilla (assembly GCF_009819655.1). Lineage (NCBI taxonomy): Eukaryota > Metazoa > Chordata > Aves > Passeriformes > Sylviidae > Sylvia > Sylvia atricapilla. The sequence continues at coordinate 3,294,725 of NC_089151.1, forward strand.
ACTTCCACCTTTTCTGTGTGTGCTCCATTTTTGATGGAGCTCACCCATAAAGGTCTTTGGAATCAAGTGTTGTCTTATACAACTTGTTGTATGAACAGGTTGTCTCCCTGTTTATAGCCTAGAATGGTGTTTATTGACTGTGTTTATATATAGAAAATCATATTTTAAAATGGAAGAATATATATTTATCCCTGGGTGCACTGGAAGGAGCTCACCAGACCTTCCTAACAAGAATTCATTAAGGAATGAGATGTAAGGAAGCAATGGAAGTTTTTTCTGAGGATGTTCTTGGAAATAAGGCACTGCCTGTGTCACCAAACAAGCACTGGGACCTCCCAGAGAATCCCCATTTTCGAGGATTGTAGTGATTCCCATAATCTGGTGTTTGGAAAAAAAACGATAGTGCCACCAGGGCAGATGGAGAGAGAGGACCAGACAGAAAATTCCATTAACCTGAGCTCTCCCCTAGATGTAAATCCGAAAGGACCGAGAGAAATAGACCCAAAGAAGGTGCTTGAGGAGGTGATTGCCCTCCTGACCAACGGGGGAAAACTAGCAGTACACAACATTTGCATTTATTTCAGTGATTTTCCCCATCCTGATGCAGATTTCTGGGACTTGCAGCAGCGGGAGCCCCTTCCCCTGGCAGCCCCTGCTCCACACACGATCCATTGTGCCGCCGGAGCACGGAGAGACGGAGAATTAGAGACACATTTTGGGCACGGGCTCCTTGCTTCTGTGTTGGGTTAATTAGTGGTTTGTTAGCATGTTAAGTGCTCTGCACACTGACCTCAGGCTGGTTGTCTCTAATAAACAAAAGCAGCTCTGCAGCACCAGGTACCGCTGATTTCCCGGGACTGTAACTCGACTAACGAGCACTGAGGTGCCCAGGCTCCCAGCTGGCCAAAAAGTGAGAAAATCCTTCTCTAGGAAATAAGAAAAAAAAGAAAAAAAAAAGAAAAAAGAGTTGTTAGAATGATCTCAAGTCTAATTAAACCTGAAGTCTGGGATAGTTTAAAACTTGCCTTGTTTCTCTTCAATCAGCTCCCTCGAAGATGAAGTGATTTTTGGACTGTGGTCCGATGACGGCAAATTTTATTTCTGTGGCAAAGTTCATCAAGAAAGAATTCACCTTTTGTAGGAAACCCCATTTCGACCAGGAAATGCATTTTTTTGCCAATGCTAGACAGGCTCTTGTCAGGAAGTAGGATAGGGCCAGGCTGCAAATCCAAGACTTTTTCCCTTTCCTGTTAGGATGTCCTTGCATTGACAGGTTATAAAGCTGAAACGGGCTCTGAAAAAAACCCCTCCAAACCCAACAGCAATACACAGAGATGGCTCGTGGGTGACCCAATGGCCTGGCTCTGATTTTTTTTTCCACGGGATTTAGGAAGAATTGCAAAGGCTGCAAGCTTTTGCAAAAGAATTTCTGTAAGTTGCAAGCAAGGCTGGCTGTGTTGGCTGCCAGGAGTTTCGAGAGGATCCCTGGAAACACATTTGGTTTTAATCAGGCCCCTGCACTGTGGAACATCCTGTTTGTCTACACTTATTATTACTGACAAATTATCCTCCTCCAAATCTCAGGGAGCATTCACTTTATCCTCACATTAAACCTGATTGGAAACAGTAGGTTTAATTGGACTCAGCATGAGGCCCAGTCGTAAACTGCACCAGTTCCTTGTTTTATTGTGGCATTCCCTGGATGTGTGAAAATACCATATTTCATATACAGGGCCCAGCTTGCTACTGCCAGGGCTGTCACAGACAATGCACAGATGCCCTGGGCTACAGCAGCACCCTCTGCCCACTCCCAGCTGGGAAAAGTTGGCCATTCCCAGCAATCTGTGTGTAAAACACGTCATTCCGTATCTGGCCCAGAATCCTGAGGGTTGTCTTCCTCACCAGCTACGCCCTGTGGTGTGCAGGACTCAGAGGCTGAGGTGCTTCAGCTGAGCTTTGGAGTTTGAGAGGGCTGGAGGAGCCAGTGCAGGGTGTGGATCATCCTCTCACTGCTCTTGCTGAGAAATGTGGGCATCTTCTTCCCCTCATCATCTGGAGACTCTTTCCAAGGAAAAGCTCGGGAAACCTGAGGGTTAAATGTGAATTCAGTTAGATGTATTTGGAGCTCGTGCCCAGGATTGATTATGTGGGGAAGAGCTGAAACCTTTCAGCCATGAAGGAGCCCACCATGGTGGGGCAGATGGTGATTGCAGGGTTACGTTCTTGGCTGGTGCCCTGAGATCTTCCCAACATCTCTGATTTCCCCGTGCTGGGAGTGACCCTCCAGCAGCTGTGCCTCATCCAGATGTGCACTGCAGGGAAGTCCAGATGTTTCCAGCTCAGGGAGAAAGTCGGGTGAGGTGTCAGGTAGTCGCAATGTTGGTGGGAGCCCTGGAAATGAGCTCGTTCCCGAGAGGTTCTGGCAGGAGCTGAACCGTTGAACAACTTCTTTCCGATGTCCTGGGTGTGGAAAAGCATGAGGCAGCATGGTGTGCCTGGGGTCCAGAGGAAGGGCAAAAAACAAACCAGCAGAAGACAAACAGACAACCCAACCCCTTTGCTGTTCCTGTTTATGCAATTTGGGATTGTTCATTAAGAGCATAAAGTGTGTGATCTGCTGAAATTCAGATTTTCATGACAGTGTGGTCTCTCCCAAGTGGGTAAAATGCCATTTAAGGGATTGTCTTGGCATAAATATGATTTTAAACTCAACTTGAATGGCATTTACATTTGCCATGCCTGAAAATACCTTGTTCTGGGGAAAAAAAAAAAATCAAGATTTCTTCATTTCTCCAGTTTTGGAAGGTGTGATTTGCAAACCCAGCTCTTTTTTTAAATGTTGAAAATCTCACATGGGTTGTTGATAAAGGCTCCTTACCAGAAAAACAAACAAATAAACAAAAAAGCAGACTACAGACAGAAAAGGAATTGCGAAAGTAATAAACATCTGCAGGATGCGACTTGCTCCAAACTGTGCTAGAGCACAAATCTCAAACCTTTCTTTTAATTATCTTTGACAAAATCTGTGCCTCATGTTGTCTGGCAAACAGCACCATTGTGATGCTTCTTCTAGTGACAGAAAATCTTCCACTCATCGCAAAATATTAATCACCTTTGCCCTGTAGTTTAATCAGCTTCTCATTGCTTTTTTTTTTTTCTTTATTTTTTTTTCTTTTCCTTTTTTTTCTTTTTACATGGATTATTATTTTTAAGGGAACTTTTAAATCAGTCAGAGCAGAAGGGTCTCTTGTTGGTGTCTGGGAGGCTGGGCATGTTCAGCCCATCCAAAATCAGTATCCATCTGCTCTGGTGTTAAATATCAGCCAGGTAAAGGTGGAAGCAGCTGTGTTTTCCTGCAGTAGTAAAAACTCAGCGTTTTTCTGGAAACATCATGGAAGCAGCTCTGGAATTCCCTGCTGTCCCTCAGACCATCCCTTGGTGAAGGGAGATGCACAACCAGGATCACCCTGCACTCATCCCACCACAGCAGGGCCAACAAACCCAAAATGCAGATTTTTTTACCCCTCTTCTTATCATGACCTGGAGCATGAATTTCCTCTGTGCCATTTTTGGGGTGCTTTTTGGCGCACCTCATTTTCTTCACCTTAGCTGAGGTACTCACCCGACTTGTGCTACTTTGGGGTAACGTTTAAAACAAAATCCTACGAATCTACTACAAGATCTATTAAATTTACAGATCTACAAGAAGCTGAGATACCAATGCCCATCATGGAGTCCAGGCTCCTGGCTTTCACTGAAAATTCCCTGTATCTTTCCCGACGCGACGCGTTTCCCCTGTGATATTTTGAAAGAAAACACGTTGCTGTGTCTGGGAGAGATGTGGAGCTTCTTTACCAGATAGAGGTGGCCTGACAGCTTGTAAAAAAAAAAAAAAAAACCCTCCTCAAACAGTCAGCAGGAAAGACAACTGACCTCAATTACTGCAGCCTTTCATTTCTCCATCTGGGGAGGGCGCTGGGATTGTGCAGCACCGGGGTGAGAAACGGGCTGGGAAAACACACGGAGAGAGCCTGGCTCAAACCAGAGTGCTTTGGAAAACACATCCCACAAAACAAGCCCTTTCTCATGCGTGTTTTTTTTGGGTTTTTTTTCCTCCTTTTAGTTCAGCTTGGTACTGAACTTTCCATTTTCAAGTGACCAACATAAATTAAAGGCAAACATTGGCATGGAGAGGAAAAATGGGGAAAGTTGACCATTTCCTCAGGAGGTCAGCCACAAATTCCTGCTGTTGTCTGAGAAATGATGAGCTACTCTTTGGAGACATGACTTAGATCATTTGGTGTCACAGGGAAACTTTTCAGGAGTTTCAGCAAGACTTGAAATATGTCATCTTTCCCCTCCCCTTTTTTTTTATAAATATAGTTTTAGACTATGTTCTTTTTTCCTTTTTTTTTTTTTTTTTTTTTTTTTTCTTTTAATATAGTCTTCCCTACAAAAAGCCAGTTGTTCACGGTGCTATTTCCTTTGGGCAATCTTACAAGAAATGTTCCCAGCTCCCTTCATGCCACTACAAATATCTCTTTACCTCAGAGAAAAGGGCACATCACTCACTTTTTTTGCAGGCCTAAACTAATTTGACTGCCCCGAGCTCGAACAGCTCTGGGTGAGAAAGTACATCAAGGAAAATGTGTCACTCCCCCCTCATCATTCACTTTCACTGGGCATAAATGCAGCACAAAAATCTATTTACTCTAAAAGGACTATCTGTCATGGTGGGCTGGTGATCCCAGCCCACCCCCTTGAGTTTGGAGACAAATTTCCCATCAAAAGCAAACACAAATTGAGAGAGTTGGAGGGTTTAGGAGATCTTGTAGGTGACATTTCCAGACAGAAGGAAAACAAGCACTCAGTTCCACCCCAAATGATAAATAAGGACTGGTTTTCAAGCCTTCACCAGAGGCTTTTCTGCTTTTCCCATTTGCAGCAGCTCCTCACTGACGGGCTTAGCAGATGCAACCCCAATTTAACAGGGACGGGTAAAATGGTTCAAGACACCACAAATGTTCATCAAAAACTCACACGAAGCCTGAAATGAGCTTTCTGCTGAGGTTCCTAAAGCTGACTTTTAAAATTCCTCCTCATCATGTAACGGCTCTGGCCCCACTTTCTTCCCTGGACTTCATCCAGGGAAAGAAGTCAAAGAAATTTCTTCTGCTGAGATATTTATTGCATTTGCTGTTTGAGGAAGCATTTGTAACTTGTTCAAAGTTCAAAACATCACCTCAAATCTTGCAGACTGACCTATGAACCTGCTGCAGATCCACTTCAGAGGGCGTAAAATCCAGGTCTGAAGCTTTTACAGTTATTTTGGGGGAGGGGAACAAAGGTATAAATAAGTGCCATTACCACTGCTTCTAATTTTTTACAAATGTCTAAAACCAAATAATTCCCCCAGGGTATCGATGCTGTGCTGGTCTTTTGCTAAATTAAATCTAATCTTTCTTTTCTCTGTCTCCTGTAATTACAGCAGGCTTCCATTTGACACAAGGGAGCTGGAGTCCAGTTGGGATCCCCTTATTTTTTAATCTGTTGGTGAATTGTAGGAAATCCCACTGGTGAGATGCTGGTGGATTGGCCAATAACCTCAGCATAGTTTTAATATCCTTGACTGAAGTTATAATCTCCAAAGCAGGTTCTGTAGAGGGTTTTTCAACAGATTTATGCTTCACTCCTCACATTTTTCAATTACCCACACCCAGGGATATTTAATGGTATGTAAATCCCCAGCAGTTTTTGAGCCTGCAAATTATTTAATTGAAAGAAGTGTCTGGGGATGAGGAGAAAAATCCTTCCATGAGCTCCCAGGCCCTGCTTCCCACTCTATCCCATCCTTTGAGACCCAAGAGAGAGGTGCTGAAATAGGGAAGAAAGTGTCAGGAGAAGGTCTCGGGGCTCTGTGGTGGCTGTCAGACCACCCTGTGTGTATCCAGAGGTCAGGGATTCAGCCCAGACACTCAGAGCAGACCTGAGCACATTCCCAAGCAGACAAAACCAGCAAGGACTGCATTTTACCTGATTAAAACAGGACTTTTTTTTCCTTTTTTGAAGGGAGAGAAGAATTTGGACAACATCTTTTGGGCACAGGGTGTGGCTCTTGGGGATGGTGCTGTGCAGGGCCAGGACTTGGATTTGATGATCCACGTGGGTCCCTTCCATCCCAACACATTCTGTGATGCTCCAATTTTATTTAAATGGTAGGAACAATATCAATGATGGAAACAATCATGAATATCAATAAAAGCAGCTGCAACATGAATTGTGGTCACAAATTACTCTTGGTTCCCCAAATCCCAATTTGGAGCACAAGATAGGGATTGGCCTCTGACAGGAGGTTTGGGGACAAATATTGATCATCATCACTGCAAGGAGATGATGGTCCTGCATCCCTCAACACGGATATTTCTTGGAAAGGTTTTTTTTTTCCCGCTCATTAGTATTTCCAGTGCATTCATTTTAGTGAGGAAAGCAGCACTTTTTGCCAATAGCATTTCTAGGAATATTTTCCAACAGCTCAGCTGAGCATCACTGAACAGACAGAATAAGGAAGGTGGATGTTTTCTGTACCATTTGTGAAAAAAATCATGCTTTCAGCGTCAGCATGTAGGTGTGAAGGCTTAATCATAATAAAAAGGCTTTTTTTTTAATGGGCACATTAATGAACGACACAGAGTGAGCCTGTGGTGGTCGACAGCAAAGCCATCAGATGTGGAGCACACTTGTTTTTTGGTACAAGAACAGACAGAAACCCTTCTGCAAGAAACCTTTATTCATTTCCAGCACGACTCTTTGGCTGTGGCAATGTGGCTTCAATTTGTTTTAAAGGTGCATTATGAAGCTGGAGCTTGAAATTACGCATTTACAGTTTGAAAGCAAAGCCATCCTTGGGCGGGAAGGAACTTGTAATTTTGTCAAATTACACAGAAAATGAAATTGGAGGAGCAATAAAGTGCCTAAAATGAGGTAGTGAAAAGTTCCACAGTGAAAAACCCCTATTTGCTGCACATGCGAAAAAACCACGTTTCCGTTGCCTTTACTTAATTTTGCACATTTCTCCACAAGCAATAAGGACAGAGTCTTGTTTTCACTTTTAAATACACGGCTCTTTGTTTAACTGTTTTTATGTTAAAGTGGGTGGATAACCTTTCACAGTCGCATTTTCATCCTTAAACGTTCGAATTCAAACAACGTAATTTGGTTCAGACAGGTAAATAGTTCTTACTCTTGAAAAAAAGAAAAAAAAACTATAAAAAATCAGCTGTCATGAATTAAAATCCATTTTTCCCTAACCCCAAATAAACACTAGTCAGTCTGCATTTGATTGTAATAACACACTTCTCATTTCAGATATAGTATGTTGGAGGAGGTTTTTTTTTTTCTTAAAGGCTTTATTGGAATTCCTTGAACTAAATTTGCTGTGGGTTTATGATGGCTTCATTAAAAATCAGAAACCAAAAGGATGTGGAGGACTCTGAAGAGTTTGTAGTAACACCAAATAGAAATAACTTGCAAGATTTTTCATTTTAAAGCTGCTCCTGTTTCACGAGCCCTCAAATCTTGTCACGCTGTAATAATTTGGGGCTAAATGTGAAGTATTAAAGCACTTAATAAATTTATTTTGAGTTGAGATTCATGTGCATTGATGCTTCTCCCTTACTTACCATAAACCCAGAGTAAATCTTCTCAGATGCTGAAGATTTTCACTGATTTTACACTGTTACAGAGGAGATCTCAGGGCAGATCAGAGCAGAGATCCCACTCCTTGAATATCAGTACACATATCTCCAGAATAGGCATTTATTTCAAGTCATCACAGTTTGAAATAAAGCCAATTCCAGCTGGCCTGATGCAGTTATGGTCACTTTTATAAAGTGTGACTTCTCAGTTCTTCCTTATTTTAATTGCAGAGCAGAGCCCTGAGGGACAAACATGGGCAACAGAGTCTGAAATTCCCATTTGTGGTGGGCTGTTTCTGGTAACTGGGGAGTAAGAGCAGGTTTCAGGCTCTGGCTTCATCCTGAATCTAGTTAAATTCATAGTAGGTGTTCATCAATTAAAATGGGGCTACAATTAGGCTTTGGGTTTCCCATACTAACAGTGGTTTAGGTCTGAAAACTTAAAAACTCCTTCATGGAGAATGAAGTGGTTGTCTCTGGTGGATCCTGAGGCTAATGGGACAGGAAAAAGTGGGATTCCACTCAAATTAAAAAAATGTGAAAGCTCCCAAATAATGAGGGCAACACAGTGGCTGCAAAACTCTGAGGAAATGTTGAATAGCTCTTCTGGAAAAGAGAAGGAAAGGAAATTTTGGCAAGGGCATGGAGTGATAGGAACTGGGGAAATGACTTCAGATTGAACAAAGGCAGATTCAGATGGGATATTGGGCAGGAATTGTTCCCTGTGAGGGTGGGAGACCCTGGCACAGGTGCCCAGAGAAGCTGTGGCTGCCCCTGGATCCCTGGAATGTCCAAGGCCAGGTTGGATGGAGCTTGGAGCAGCCTGGGACAGTGGAAGGTGTCCCTGCCCGTGGCAGCGGTGGGACTAGGTGAGTTTTAAGACCCTTCCCACCCAAAACATCCCACGGTTTTACAATTCTGAGTGAACATTTTCATCTTGTCATTTATGGGTGGCAACTTCAGGCTCTGATCACCTTTTAGGTCAGTTTTTTACTTTGTCTGCTAATTTTCCAATGAAGTGACAAAATAGCACCCACATGCATTCACTGCCCAAGGAATAATAATATGAGTTGTAATTCTTTGAAGGTTTTTAGATGACAATTGGCCGTGACACAAAGCTTTTAAGGCATAATCAGTAGAGGTGAAGGGGAGCAAAAAAGTGAACAGAATGAAACACTTCTTCCTCAATCACCCCCCAAATCCATCTGCCAGGTATTCCCTGGCCCTCATTTACACTAGAATGGGTCCATTTTACTTTCCCTTTCATATTTTACCCTGCTGGAAGGTCGCCCACTCTCTTATGTCAGCCCTGACAGGATGTGAATTATCTCCATCCATTGGTGCATGGTGATGTAATGCCCCAAAAAGCCTGGTTCAGGGAAAAAAGAGACAGGACTTATTAACAGGAAAGGAAATAAGCCTCTGTTTGACAACCAGTGGCTGGATATCAAGGAGAGCTTTCTTAGGGGGAAAAAAAATCGTTTATGACCACATGAATTACAATTATTTATTCAGAGGGAAGAAATGGCCGTTGAATTTTTAACTAGATTCAGCTGGTTGAGCAACCTACAAAGACCAGGTATTTGGGCATGGATTCCAGGTAGATTCAGACAGGAAAGGCTCAAGTCTGCTCCCTGAGGGATCAATAAAACCACCAGAACTTGAGCGTGAGCTCTGCAAAGGCAGCCAGAAACATTTCCCTGCAGTCCCCTTCCCCTCCATTGGGACAATCTCCCAGGACATCACCATCCCACTGCAGTAATTCCCCTTTTTTTTCTCTTCTATTTCACCATCCCCTGTGGGTGCAAAGAGCTTGAGTGAAACCCTGGCTCTGTCACCCGTCATCCCTTCTGCTCCCAGCCTTTGGAGCCAGGGCTGCATTCCAGCGGCGTGATCTGAAACTGTATCTCCCTGAATTCGTGAAATATTCGGCATCTGTGCCTGTGGACTTGTGAACTTTTACCTTTTACCCATCAGGAAGGCAGCTCCCTTCACCCTTTCCTCCCCTCAGACTCGCTGGAAGTGGTGGAGTCTCCAAGGAATCATGGAAAGGTCTGCAGGGTGTCTCCATGGCAAAGCACTCCCTCTCTACCCCATTTCCTTGCTGTGTCTCTCATCCTGGGCTGACTCTGGGAATATTGGAGGGTGCTGCAGGGAGCTCGGATGGATTTGAAAATTAAAGCACATTTTGGTCACTTTTAGGGTGAGCCTGGCAGCCCCAGCAGCGGCTGGAGCATCCTTGAGGGTGATGATGAAGTTTTCCCAATGAGGGTGGTGAAACACTAGTGTGTGTTGCCCTGAGAAGGGATGGATGCTGCATCCCTGGAAAATTCCAGAATTAGAAGGGTCTTTGAGCAACTTCATGTAGTGGAAGATGTTCCTGCTCATTGCAGAGGGTTGGACTCAGTGACCTATAGAAGTATCTTGCAACCCAAAGCATTTTGTGATTTTATGATGGTGCCAGGGGTAAGAGGAGGCAGAAGACTGTCCAGGAATGGTTTGAAGGATCAGTAGGGTTTGTGACAAGCTGTGGAAGTGGCAGGTGACAAATACATTCAGGAATGAGACATATCTATGACACACCAAAGTGTCACTACACATTAAATAAAAAAAACAAAACAAAACAAAACAAAAACAAACAAACAAACAAAAAAAAACAAACAACACCTTATGCTGCATTAAAGGCATCAGCTGCTGCAAAGTAATGCAATAATGTGTGTTTGTGTCCCTGTCTTTAACAAATATGCCAAAAATGGCCTTCAGCTCAGTTCTTTCAGCTAAATCTATTGCTATTTCAGAATGTGAGCAAAGAATCATGGACAGCTATCCCCATTCTTTGTAGTCACCCCAAATAATTCCATTTTTCCCAGCCACATTGATGCTCACAGATGTGCAGGATTTACAGAAGGAGTGGTGTGTGTGCCTCCATGTATCTGATTGCACACTGGGCTTCTCCTGAGCTGCAGAGCAGATGCCAGCTTCCTTTCACTTTCTCCTGCTTAATTACAAGCTGGGTTTGGTTCCAGGGGAGGTCACTGTGACTGCAGTGGATGTGGCCAGACACAGCACAATGTCCCACGCAGCCTCTCCTGATGCCTTATGTTTGATCTTCCCTGTATTCCAGGTTCTGTGGTGCCCAGGGGTGCAGCTCTGAGCTCACAGTCAGTGTCACTCAGCTCTGCACACAGCAGGGACACAAAACAAATCCTTGTCCTGCTGCACACCAAGGACAACTTTCAGCCCAAAAGCACAAACAGGGTGGGCTGGAGGGAGGAACAAGAAGGATGGGACCTCACAGCCTACAGCTGGAATTGGACAATTCAAATCCCAGTATGCAAATGGACCGAACTCATAAAAATGTAAGATCTTATGGCTGGACATCCATATTGTGTCCATTTTGTGACCATTTTGTGACCATTTTGGGTCCACCTTGGGTGTAGCTGTGGCCAGGCTCTTGTCCTGCCCAAGGTGTGTCCTGGAGGCCTTTCAATAAATATCTGCTTTATTCTCTGGCTCTGTCCACTCTCTGTTCCAGCTCAGCCTTCCCAAGGCATCACTCCCAGCCTCAATGTGGAAACTCCCTCTGCCATTCCAAGCCCTCCCTGAAAAATATGCTGACACTGAAATCCCTGCTCAACACAGACATTTAATGTTTGGGGACACTTGGGAACAATCCCAAACGAGCTCCAAGGCTCCAGGTGTTGTGATAACCCTGTCCTGTCACTGTGTTGTCATTTACACACTTAAATCCGATTGAATTCCTTTTATCTCTGCCGTAATCTGGTTAAATCTCCAAGCCTTAATTCTGGTTCCTTTTGATCCATGGAGGAGTAGAAGAGCTGCAAGTGTGCTCTGGCTCCAGGGTGGCTGCAGTGATTTGGGAGCCTGGGTTGTTGTTATCTGCTGTCAAATGCATCTTGCAATCCCAGGGTCCAACTGGAAGCGTTTTCAGTGTCCCTTACATAATACCAGGTTTTATGGAAAAATTGAACCCTCCAGTAACTGCAGAGGAAATTCCAGAGTGAGCCTACTGACAGACAAGTCTTGGAAGTTAGCTAGCTATTTTGGACGAGATCCAGGATAGTTTTTTCCCTTTGCTTCCCCATTGCCCTTTAAAAAATAATAATAAGATAAAAAAGGAGGTAGAATCTGTTTGGAACAGCAGGACTTGAAACCCAGGAAACCTCACTGGTGCTTCACTTTCAACTCTCTTGACGATAATTTGGAGTCAAAATAGAGGAAAATTTCCATTTGTGAGACTGTCAATAAGAACAACCTCTTGGACAACAAGGTCTAGACCCTCTTTGGTCTTTAATCTATGAAGATGATGTAGCTTCTTTCAGTGAATTTAAGAGTCATTGAAACCTTGCAGTCTGGCTGATAAATCCTCAGCAGAAGTTGGTTACAACAGTTCAGTGTGTGTTTTGAGGAGGGCAGAGATCTGGTTTTGCTGTGCAAGGGAAGGAGCTGTAAAACCTCTGAGCCAACTGGTGTTTAACCCAGAAGATGAATTGCCACAGGAATGAAGTGACAAGAGCCCAGGGAAACTGGGAACTGAGTCAGCACCAGCTACAGACAAGATGTGTACTAAATCCTTGTGGGTGGATGTCCAGGAGAGCTGTGGATGAAACAGGGAAAAAGGTGTTTTCCAGTTCCACCCTCTGCAATGGGACACCTTCCACTGTCCCAGGGATCTTCAAGCCCTGTCCAGCCTGGCCTTGGACACTTCCAGGGATCCAGGGACATCCACAGCTTCTCTGGACACCTGTGCCAGGCCCTCCCCATGCTCACAGGGAAGGATTCCTTCCCAATATCCCATTTAATCCACCCTCCCTCAGCCTAAAGCCATTCCTCTGCTCTGGTGGGTCTCGGTCAGGGTCAGGAGAGTTTGTGCCTGGAAGTGGAATGTGCTGTAGGTACCAATGACTTCCAGCTGCCAGGGACATTTCCTGTTCTCACCAACTCCTCACCTTAACCAGGAAGGGTGAAAGCAGCTTTGTGTCCCCAGCTTTGTGCCCCAGAGGTGACAGGGCTGTGGCTGTCACCCTTTGCTCCTGTCCCTGGGGTCCCAAAAAAATCAGCACAAGGAGTTTTCCCAAATTCCTTGCTCCCCCACTCCAGCCCTGGCCTGTGGCAGCTCTGACTCATCTTGTAAACACCAGCTCTGCAGCAAGCAGGACTGACAGAACAGAAAAAGGAAAAGGAAAAAAAAAAAACCCAGAGAGAAATGGGGAGAAAAACGACCCCCTCCTCCCTCTTCCCACCAGCGCCCCTCATTTGTTATTGCAGAGGATCTTCCTGGCCAGACTTGACCTGCAAACAGTGGTCACCAGTGAACCATCAAAGGCCTTTCACATCTCCAGCAGCTGCAGGGAGGGTTCCTGTGAGCTCTGCTATCACTCTGACACCTCCAAAGCCAACAGCCCCGACTGAACACTGTCATGGGCCGTGTTTCAGGGACCACCTTCAACGCTTTGGCTCCAAAGAGAGGCTTTTTTTTTTTTCCTCCCCCCCATTCATTGACACAGGGGGATATATATCTCAAAACTTGGCTGCAGCAGCCAGTGCATGCCTTGAGGATTACATAGCAAGTGAACTTTGTCAGTGTAAGCCCCAGTCAATAGGAGGAATTAAGTAGAAAAGACCTCTATTGTTCCAGCCAGCCTTCTGAAGGCACTGATTGGCAGTAAAATATCTTCAGTGACAGATGTAAAGTAAATATTGCCTATGCCAAGTCTCTATATTACTTTGATTACCCACCATCCATCAATTTGTTCCTTTCCTTGCAACAAAAGCTGCTGCTGTTACACTTTGGACCCCTCTGATGAAGCCCGAAGTGTAATTGATTAACAAACTAAGAAGAAAGGTTACACAAATGACAGCAAAATGTATCTCATCAGAAAAATGAGAGTGTTGACTCTGTGCACTTGGATGTGCTTTAGGTATCTTGCAGTTAGGAACAGAATGATATAAATAACTAAATGTATATAAATATTTTTATATCTATGAAATACATAAAAATACAATAAATATTTATATATATATATATGAAACACATAAAACTATATAGATACACTCACACTCACATATTCCCTCAAACTCCTTTATTAAACATTAGGTCAGTATTTGCAATACCCCCATGGCTTTAACAATGGCAAAATGTCAGGAATTACAAGGAAAAGCAAAGTGCTGATGTCACCTCATGACTGGAAGCAAATCTGGAGGTGAAGAGTTTGTTTGAGCAGCAGATTCCTGAGGCATGGGATGCACAGCACAGCTACAAGCAATATCAAAACTTCGTGATTCCAGGGACCGTGGCCAAATCAACACCCCTTTCCCCCTTAATTCATTCTAAAATTAGCAGGTGCTCACTACAGTAAAGGTCCTTTTGTTTCACTTACACCGTTGGGGAGGGTGAAGAATTTTCAGCTGCCTCAAGGTGAAGGAGAACAATTTGTTTGGAAGGGAGGGTGAGCTCCTAAATGCCTCAAACCCTAAATCCTCCTCCCACTAAACAGGACAGCACATTTAGGGCTGAAAGCATTTAGCCATGTGCAAAGAGGCGGGGATGGCCAGGGAGGATCACGCCTGCTTCCTCTGACAGACACTAACAGGCACGAAATGCCACAAATAAATGACAAAATAAGAGTGTCTTGAAGTATTCAAGTGTCTTGAATATTCTCCCAGCTTCTGGCAAGGACCAGCACAGGGATTTCCTCCTCTGGAGGCTGCTGGTGTGCCCTTGTTATTCCTGGTCACTGATGGATACATCCCGTGGGGATCTCTCTGGATTCTTTTCCTGTGGCAATGAGTGGCTCAGGGGCTGAGCAAAACGATCCTTTCTGGATTTGTGCTTGAGCCCTGCTCTGTGCTGACCACACTGTGTGCCCCAAAGTCCCTGTCCTGCTGCTCTGCTGACCCCACAGGGGCACAGCTGCCTTGGCCCAGGGCACCCAGGGCTCAGCCTCTGAAAGGGTGTCACAGGGAGCTGGGACTGTAAAACACAAGGACAGGATGGCAGAAGTAGTTTTTGAAAGGCTCTGCTCCATCTCAGAAACCTCCCTGCAATGACAGAAAGTGCTCCATTAATAGATTTTTGACCCCATATTTTTGTTTATGGTTTGTTGCAAGATTTTGCCACACTGCAAATCACAGACATCACATGCCACACTTAACAATGCTGAAAATGAAGCGTATTTCAAGATAAACTTTTCCATTTCCAGTCCTTCTCATGGGTTTGTTTGGGAGGAGCCTTCACAGACAGAGGAACCAAATTTATATGACAGTGATTTTATACCTCCCCTCAGCCCCAGCAGCCCAGGTTCAGTGTGTGCCTGGCTGATGGAAATAAACCCTTCCTATTTCGTGGGGTTCTGGCTCTTTTCTCAGCCACTGTGTTTGTGGGGCTCACGTGAATATCTTTGATTAGTTTTTTTTTTTTATTTTCCCCATGAGGGACCAAGCCAGTGACAGGCTGAGGAGAGAGTGTGGCAAGGGAAAGAGAACTTTGGGAACACTAAAAGATCACAGCCAGGCTGTATGGGGTTTAGAGCAACCTACTCTAGTGGAAAGTCTCCTATTCTCCATCCCAATATCATCCCTCCAATAAAGGGCAGGGGGGATTTTCCAAGGGGGAAAAAACTCCAGGAAATACCTGAGGGACCTTCAGCACGTCTCCTTGACTTTCCCTCTGAGAGGAGGGAAAGTTGGGAATTGCACAAAATTCCAACTTTCCCCTTGATTTCAAACAAAGGCACCACACTGGCATTTGTGCCAAGGCAGTTTTAGGTAGTTTTAAATCCTCCTGCTCCACCACTAATAACTGCCTGGTTGCTGGATGTATTTTGGTTCAGACTTGTCAAATCAAGCTGCAGAATTAGCTGGAGAGCCTGATATGTGTATTTTTGGAATTACTTTTATGGTAAAATCATTAAGGCCACCCACTAACCAACATATGATCTCCCTACTGGCTTGGCTTTGGTCAGAGGTATTACCAATAAGAATTTAAACATTTTCCTGAAATAGTTATTTTTCAGTGACCTTCAGCAGCAGATGGCCACGGCAGCAAGCACTCATTTATGGCTTCTGTGTGGTAGCAATGCTTAAAGAATTCGTTGAAAACTTATTTTCCAGCCAAACTGGAAGCCCAAATGACTCTAAAAATGGTTGATTAGGTGGCCCCAGCCCTGCTTGCTGGTAAATGGTTTTACTGCTGCCTGGCTTGTGGGGCAACACAAAGAGATGTGAAGTGTGAAGAAAAAAAAAAAAAAAAAAAGAAATTGCTGAATAGTTTTATTTTAGGGGAGTGAATTTCTTCTCACCATTTTGGTGGGTGGCTGCATTTTTCTCCCGGCCCATAGACCCAAGGAGAATTAGGAGAGGGAGGTAATATGACAGTTTTCATCAAAGTTTGGACAATTTTCCTCTGAAGGAAACTCTCCAGGGGATGGTTCTGCACAGAAAAAAACGGCTGCAAGTTCACATAAATAAAAGGGCACTTTGCCAGAGCAAACAGACTCACACAGCTCTGCCTGTGACATGAAATTCTGCCCCAAGTCCTGTCGTTCTGCTGCCCAGGCACCAAAATCTGGTTTTGTTCTGGCAAATGCCAGGACTGAGGATGGTGAATGTGTTTTATCACAATCAAAGATATGTATGCAAGAAATAAAGATAAATTCAGCTTGGGTGTCTTTTCCCCCTTTTTTTCCCTGCTGAGAAACAAATGGCTGCAGGAGGATGTTTCTTTATGTCATATGTGATGTTTTCCTTATTTCTTTCTATATGAAAACTTCTGGAAAAACGGGACAAAAATTCCCAGCTGCAGCTGCTCCGTGCTCTTGGGGATTTTTTAATGACACCTGAGGACGTTGGAGGTGACACAACAAATGGATGTGAATGATAAAACTGGAAGGCAAATTTTTAAGCCTGTATTTTCACTCTACCTAACACAAGGGTGTCTGCAGTCCTGTCTGAGGCTCCTGGCGTGCCTTGGGACAGGGAAAACATAGTTAAGATCAACATCCTGATTTGCTGCCGCGGAGCACTAAATCACTCACAGGCACACTTCTGAACAGGAGTGTGGGGAAGAACATTCACTGCCAAGATGAAAGGCCAGGATTGGTGCTCCTTGGGAAGGTACTGCAGTCACAACTGCTCAGGGAAACTTTAGCACTTTCCCAAATCCAAGGAAAACAGTGTATTCCAAGTGGAGCTCAGCCCGAGCAGATGTTGGGCACGAGCATGAAACAGATTTTTGAAATAATAATCAAACCTTAGATCCAGAAACCATCAGACGGAGCCTCAGAAGCTGTGACCAAGGTCAGATCCAGGGAACCTACAAAAAAGGTGGGGAGACTTTTGCAAAGGGTGTGTAGGGACAGGGCAAGGGAGAATGGATTTAACTGAAAGAGACTGGGTTTAGAGGGATATTAGGGAGAAATTCTGCCCTGTGGAGCCCTGCACAGGTGACCAGAGCAGCTGTGGCTGCCCCATCCCTGGAAGAGTCCAAGCCCAGGTTGGATGGGGTTTGGAGCACCCTGGTCTTGGCCCCATGTCCCCTCTGGGCTTTGTGCTGTGCTATTTCAGATCCGTGCAGATCTACTGGGAAGTGAGGAAGGATTTGGAGAAAAAACTGTCCCAAAAATTGCAGATTTTGTAGTTGTGGGCAAGCGAACAACCAGGTCCTGACTGTAACTCCATCACACTGTGGCCTGCAGCAGTTCTCAGCCTTCACTTTAGCAGCCAGCAATCTGTTGATTTAATTTCATGTTACAACCATTGGTTATACCTAAATATATCAGGAACATGGACCTCAGCATTCCACAGCCATAATTCATGTCAAGCTGACCAAGGGCAGCATATTTAACTTCTGATGGTCCACAATCCATCTCAAAGGTCACTGCACTCTCCAGGGTCTGAGGAAACCCACAGATGCTGCAATGTCCATTTTCTTTGAAATACAGAAAACCTCTTCTCCTGAAAAAGAAGTATTTTATTGTAATTATTTAGCTGTTTCCTCCCTCAGGTCAGGTGATCTGTAATCCTGACTTTTTGAGGGAAAGGAAAGAAAACCGAAAGAATAAATGTCAGGTAAGTCAAGCAGCCTGGTCTTCACTAAGCAAACACAGTGCACCAAGTTCCTCTGCTTGTTATCTGCTCCATGAAGGAGCTGGAATTCTGAACAGGAGGCTGGAAATGAAACACGAGCTGTAACTTTACCCGTGGTGCCAATCAGGGAAATTAATACAACCTGACTGCTCAGGACAGTGTGTGTCAACAGCAGTGTGAAAATAAAATTGTGAGTATGGAGCAGAGACTGCTTGTTTTTCTAAAAAAAAAAAAAAAAATAAAAAAAAATAAAAAGAAGATGAAATAAAAAAAAAAAATAAAAGAGACAGTCCTCAAAATATGGTGCTGATTAACAGCTCTCATGTGAGCTCCTCGTGAGGGTGCCTGAGCACAAGGGTACAGGGTGTTTGTGCTTCACAAGGAAAATATTTATACCCTGTACATAACCATGGCTGAGAAAACTTGCTCAAGGTCTAAATAGTGTGACTACATGAATTAGGCTGATGTCTCCTCTGCTGGGCAAAGGGGGTGTTTGGGGAGGACTGTGGTGGATGAGGAGCTGCATAAAACATGAAAACCAGACCTGCAGCAGAGCCAGGTGAGCATAAAACTCTGCTTTTGTAATAAACCCCTATGCCACTGGGAGTCATCAGTGTTTTTGACTAATTTTATAGTAAATTACCCAAAAAATAAGTTTTTCCTCCCTCTTGCTGAAGAGCCTTCCTCCTCTCACAGGCAGTGAGCACACGCTCATCTATTTTCTTCCTTCTAGACAATCACCTTCATTAAAGGTCTGTATTTAAAAGGCAGACCTGTGGTAGAGGGAAAGATGTAAATTAAACATTATAAATGAATGTAAAGGGGGGAAATATGGAAAAGGCTGGGCAGTTGCAGCATCTCCCCAAAACCCTACCACTGTCCACCAGCTCCTCTGCAGTGCCCCACACTCTCTTCTGGGGCAGTGAGGGACCCTCCACAGCTCAGGCAAAACCAGAGGGTGTCAGAGGGAAACCTGAAGCACAAGACCCCCTTTTCCTTAACCAGATAAAGGTGGATATGAGCAAGAGAGATTTCCGTGTAAATTAAATCAGTTTTTTCTCCTTGCAGCCCATCATGATGGCAGCAAACCTGTAGGAGAACTGGAAATACATGGAGGAGGCAGACAGCCCCTAAACAGCAGCAGCACAAGGCAGGGAATGTCAGGAAGAAGGCTGAGATCCATGACAGCTCACACTTGACCCTCACTGAGACCACTGGAGAGGGTTAATCACAACCACTCTGCACCAGGGACTAACCCAGAGGTGTTGGCCCTGGAGCCAGCAGCTTCCAGGGCTGAAATGCCTGCTGCACTTGCTGCTGGGAGAGCAAAGCCTTGGCAGACACATGAAGGATGCTGGAAGGGTCTCTGAGATCTCAGACAGACAGAACTAAACTTGCCAGAGCTCCTCCAAAGAGCTTTTTCCAGCAGTGGTGACACAAGTCCTTGGTAGGGACGTGGCAGGGGTCGATGGGGCATCTCAGTTCTCCTGCAGCACTTGGGCCCCTCTCTGCTCCACCAGGACACGTTCCTCCCTTCCAGAGCCCATTTTCCTTCCCATTTCCTACCATAAACCAGTCAAACCTTGTTCTGTGTTAGGTTAAGCAAAGCAGCTGCACTAAAAGGACATAAAAAATGAGTGACATATTACAGAAATATGAATGTGCACTATGAAAGGTCTCAAATGGACCAAGATTTTCGTGAAATAAGAAAGTTACAGAATTTAACAGCCTGGCAGCCTCCACCTGCTGCCTTGCTCTGCAAGTTGTCCTTCTGAGGTTTAGTCACAGACAGAAGTGTTATCCAACAGGAGTGAGAGAGAGAAAATCCCCTGGTATTTTCACTAAAAATCTTGAGGGCAAGGCAATCCCCTCATGTTAATGCTGTTGTTTCAAAGCCCTTCAGTCTCCCACTGCTCCTCCCCATCTGCATCCTGAAGGACACTCTGTTGGCAGAGGTGCCTTTTCCTAAGTAGTAACGTCAGGCTTTAATCTTTTCAAGTCATGGTTGAAATGAAAAAAAGAAGGGGAAGGAAAAAAATAAACCCAAACCCAACCCAGTTACAGGAATGGAGATTGGGAACAAGAGGGAAAGAGAGACAGATGCCAAGACATGATGAAAAAATTCTGTTTCTTCTGCCCGCCGCTTGTTCTGAGACTCAGGTTGCTGTGAGAGGGGAAATGAAGATAATTGAAGCAGGTTTGGAACAGGGACTTCAGAGCTAAGCCTCGTGTGGCAGGAGGTGCAGATAACAAGAGGCAGAGCCTCCCTGCCAAGCGTCATATCTTGGAGCTGAGCTCCAGCAAAACCACTGAGAGTCTTTCCACTGGTGGCTGAGAGCTTCAGATCCAGCCCCAGGAAACTCAGTGCAGAGTGAGTGAGTGCTCCTTGGGATCTCCACACCACAGCGGGTGCAGGAATGATGCCAAAATTGTCTTTCTGAGGCAGAAACTCAGGTATTTGTGCAAAGGACTGACTGATTTGGAGCTGCATTTTAATATTCAGATTTGAGTGAAAGAATTCAGCTGAACCCCTCCACCTCCCCTTCAAGTCTGCTTTCCCTGTGGCCAATCCTCACCAGTTTGTCATCTTTCTTAGGAGCAGCTTTCCCATCATTCCAAGGATGCTTGGGTGAAGAGGTTAACAGAACACAGGGTTACAGAGACAGCTGGCTTCAGAGAGCTCCAAACTCCTCAACATCAGCCTTGGCAGTGGGCTGTGGTTCACTGGGGAGCAGAGTGTGGAGACTGATTGCAGATCCTGGGGCCAGGGCGCCAGGAATGGATGCAATGGCTTGGATGGAACACCTTGGATGCATCAGGAATATTGGACAAGTGTTGGAGTGATCAATGGGTCAGTGCCTGTGTCCTCACCAAGCTTCCTCTTCATCAGAAAACTGCTTTTTTAATTACATACATGTGACATGGAATGAACTTTGCCAGAATCTTTCCCAATCTCCAGTGCACTCCAAGGAAGATGTTTTGGGAGATGTGTTTCACTACCTGTTTGCCTCTCTGGTGGGAGAAGAAGGGCTAAGGATAAAAGGAATTTTTGTCTCTTTCCATGTGGGGGGGTTGTTTTTTAGGTTTCTGAGCTCACTGAAAAGGCTCCCACAGGAGCTATGCAAATGTAACGGCTAATTTGACAAGCTGGAATGAGTCATCTTTCAAAACCATTACTGTACAAAGTGTAACATGGTTTGGAACCGTCTGCTGTCTGTGTAAAGTGATATTGCTTCTTTTATTGCCCTTTCCTTGAATCAAAGGCAGATGCAAACGTCAAGGTTTGTGCACAACACGCTCCCCCTCCTCTTTCCGCTCTGGGATTAGCAGTGGGAGCTGCAGGCTCTTTGCAGTGATTCATAGGCAAAGATCCACTCAGAGTTCTCTTCCAGGCCCATCTCTTGAAGGAAATAACCGTAGACGAAGGGGCACACCGATTTATTTTTCAGTGTATTTTGCCGTTAGTACAAAAATAAATCGTGGTGCCTCTGAGTGGAGCAGGCTGGGGAGCAGGTGGTGCTGAGGCAGCCAGTGAAGCCCAAGGAACACTGAGAGGCATTTCACTGCTGCCAGCCCATGACGACTTCAACGCTACATTAGGGCTGTGTAGCTCTTGGACCTCCAAAAGGAAGTTTTGTGTAGCAAATTCCTCAGGAGCTGAATGGAGTAAGAGGGGAGAAGGAGGAAGTGCTGAGTGTTTGGTTGAGGAGCACCACTTGTGCCACGAGCATAAAAGAGAAGTCGTGGAGAGAGAGAGAGAGAGAGAGGAAAAGAGAGGAAAGGAAGACTTGTGCTTTTTCAAAGGAAAAAATTCCTAAAGCAGTGTGGTGGGAGGTGTGGATTTCTGGATATCTCAGCATGAAATAAAATCCTGACTTGCACATTGTCCCTGCCAGATGTTTAGTGCAGAAGGTCTAAATAGGTAGAACAAGAGCTCTGAAATCAGAGCTGCTTAAAAGACAGCTCCAAGGTGGCAGGTGCTGACAGAGGAGCTGCAAAGAGAGGCAGAAATGGGACCCTGAGGGAGAGGAGCTAAAAGGAGGTGAATTTTATTGTGTGGCAGGTGAGCAAGACCTCAAAAGAACAAATTGGATTTGATGAATAACTATTAAATGGGCAGACTGGGATATTTATCCAGAACCAGAGGAGACTGCCTGACCTCAGGTAGGAGCACAGGGAGGAAGAGGAAGGTACGAGCTCCAAGGTCTTGACAAATGCATAATGAAGGATGCTAAATATCTGATCTTAAAAATCCTGGGAGAACCAGGAGAGATCGAAGACTTGGATGAGTAATTCAAAGAGAAAAAAGCCAAAGAGGAGGTCAGGTGTGTGGAGGAAAGGCCATGCCAGTGGTAGAAATGGCACAGCAGGGAAAGATCCCCATATCCAGAGTTATTTCCAAGGAGAGCAGAGCCAAACCAGCAGAAAAATTGCCTCTAAAATATTTTTGTATGGACAGTTAACCCCAAACTTAGTAACCAGGGCACCTGAGATACAAAGCACTGCAGCCTCTCATCTCTCAGGGAAAGGCAGTTTCCTTTCAGACCTGCTCGTTTTCCTTGGACATCTGGAAATCCCAGTGAGTGGTACTGGAGGGGTTAATCCACCCTTCTGTTTTCCAACTGGATCAGGCAGCCCAGCCCATTCCTGTCCCTGTCCCTCCTCAGTGGCACTGCAGCGTGTTTATAAAAATAGCAAACAAATCATTTGACAGCGAGGCTTGGAAGTAGAAAAACTTTAAAAAAAAAAAATGCCATACTTTCCCTATTAAATTTTGATAGTCTCCCAAAGGCTTTCAATATATTGCACACGTCCAAGCTCTACCGCAGAATAATTGAATCATAAAGACTAATTCCATGTGTCTTCTGAGCCCATGCACGAGTCAGGGAATGCTGTGGGCAGGCACAGGGTCCAGGAGGACATGGCACAGGAATCCTTGGATTTCCACAAGTGGATGGGAAAGCAGCACTTGTCCTCTGGCAGCCCAAGGGGCATCTCCTCTCTGAGAAGGAAACTCCTTGTCTTTATTTAATAGTTTGGGGTTTTTTTTAAACAAGTGTTTTCTTTGCACGGCTCAAATATTTTAACCCTTCCTAACAGCCAGAAAATTTGCTTTTTGAAGCTTTTTGGAGGCTGTTTTTGGAGGTACTCACAGGTGAGATGAGCCAGCTTCACTACATCCATGAGAGAGTGGTGGTGGACCTCTAAACTGCCCAGGGCCATCCTCCAATGTTCCCTTGTTTGAGACTCTGGGCTGAGCTGTTTCAGACTCTGGAAATCAGTTTCTGGCCCAGCTCAGACAACATATGCAAATTCCCAGATCTGTTAGGGAAAAATTGGCTGGATTCAAGTATTTTTAGCCCTGGATTTATGCATGGGTCCTGTATAGAAGCAAGAAGTTGAAAATAACCATGGCAAAGTTATAAAAAGCTGCCCTAGCTGGATATAGGCATTTCAGGGACACCAGGGGAAACCCACGAGGGAGAGACTTCCCCAGAGATCCCCCAGTGCTGCTCAGCAAAGCTCCCTCACACTCTTAGATGAACTTGTTGGATCTGTAAAGGATGACGAATGAGAAAAAATAAAGTAAGAAACCACCAGAAGCTAAGTTACAGTCAAGAGGATGATGTTCCAGAAGTCCAAGTTTTGTAGGTTCAAAGCCAGTAGGAGGAGCATGAATTCCTTTTCTTTTCCCTTTTCCTTTTTCCCTTTTCCCTTTTCTCTTTTCCCTTTTCCTTTTCCCCTTTCCTTTTCCCTTTTCCTCTTCCCTTCCCTTTTTCTCAACCATTTCCAGCTGATCCTGCTTTGGAGAGGCCTTGGACTTTCCCTGAAGAAGGAGGGGGTGTCAGTTTCACAGGCAACACAAAGGTTCTTCACATTAGAGATTCTGAGGGAATCTTTGGCTCGGCTCTAGAGCTCCAGCTCTTTATTCCAGGGATGACAACACTCCAAGACAATGTGTTTGCAATAGCAACAGAGCTGCTTCATGGGACAACCCAGCTCCCTCCTGGCAGCTCACCCTTTCTCATTGATTCCACAAGCTCAGAATATGGAAGAACAAACGAATCTTTCTGAATATCTCTCTTTTTTTTTTTTTTTTTTCCTCCTCTCTGTTTATTTCTGTACTTGATCCAAAACCATTTCTTTTTCATGTCTTTATGATCGTTACAAACGAATTTTACCTGTAACCACACTCTTCCCAAGGCTCTAAGTGTTGGATGTGACACTGTGGACAGGGTTAAGCTTTTCCTACTAAAGCATTTAAACCTCTTGAGTGCTGAAATGTGACCTAAACACCACCAGTTTTCCCCCAAAACATGAGGGTGCTTTGCTGATTTAATTTCTGCATTTGTTATCATGAAATGCAAGTAATTATAACTTCGACCTCTTGGGTAGGGGCCAAGCTCTGAGTGTAAGAGGTAAACACAGTAAATAAATACGTGTAAAACACGATCCCCCTGCTCTGAAAACAGGGAGCATTTTCTGCATTTCCAACAGAGCTGGGAGAGAATTCGCTGAACACTCCTGCACTTTCATAGAGTCCCTGGTTTTAGTTACTAGAATAATAATGCAGGGACTGTAAATAGGGTTTATGACTTTTTATGAGAAAGCCATGCGATGCTTTTACAACTCTCACAAGTAATAAATGTCTACATCAATTTGATTGTTTTATGTGGGTTTTCTTCTTGCTTTACGCCCATGGAATGGGTTGTACTTCACTGGAAGGCCACTCGAAAATTCTGACATTTCAGAATTTGGTCTAGTGCCAAATCAGGAGAAAAAGCTTTTGAAAGCCACATTTTCTTTTCAACCACATTTAAAAAAATTTATTTGGAATGAAATAAAATAGCCTGTTCTGATAAAACCAATTCAGAACAAAATACCTTCCTTTTTAACATACATTATTCAAAGCATAAAATTAAATCACCTCTGTTATGAAAAGACACTTAGGACAGAAAATCAAGCCATTTCACTCTGACAAGGTCCAAGCACAATACTTCAAAGTAGTCAAAACAAATCTTTGTTAAAAAAACTGAAGCAAAACTTCATTGACAACAACATACTCTGATCGGAAGTCTGGATTTCGACTGGATGGCATTTTCCATCAAAAAACTGCCAGGGAAAAGCTTTTTTCCTGCTACCTCTAATCTGATGTTAGCATGAACAGCAGCTCCTGGAGTTAAAAACTGCAGCACGTTCTGGGGTTTCCCAGGATTTGTTTTCCCTGAGTCCAGCAGCACCTCTGGGCTTTGCCAGCTGTGAATTAGAGCCCCAAGTAATGGAAAAACACCCATAAGCAGCCAAGGTGTTCCCAGAGTTGTTAATTAATCAGTGAACCTCACTTTCAGGGTGCTGGTATGAGGTAAATCGCATCAGACAGTTTTCCAGGAGGATTCATGGTTAGTTTTCATTGGAGATTTTTGTGGATTATCTCTCCTAACACTCCTACCAGGTCTTTTCTGTGCTATGCCCATAGAGAGGTGGGAAATGATGGCAGAGGCTCTGGAAAAGCAGGGGCACAACCTCTCTCTTTCCTCCCACTTGATGAAACCCATGAGATCTGCTCCCAGCAGGGTGTTATGGGCATAGATGATGACAGATCCTAGAGAAATTTTACCGTTCATCGCTAAAATCCACTGCAATCCGTGGCTGCCACCACTGATCTGCTGCTCTGAATGCACTGACCACAAAGGGGACTCTAAATTACAACTCAGAAAAATCAGTGGGGAGACTACAAACATGCAGAGACATGGACAGGAAAATTATTAGGGTCTACACAAAGAGACTTCTTCATGATTTTATCAGGAAAAGCAATGTCAAAGTAGAGTTTATGCTTTGGGCCAAGACCAGTGGGGCATTTGGTGGCTCTCAGTTCCAGCAGAGCTACAACATCATCTCACTTGTCACAAATACATCTGTCTGGGAAGGGGACACAGCTCTTTGCATGAGCAAACTTGTCTTGATGCAGAAAATTCCAGTTTTACACTTCAGCTCACCTCAGAGTTCTCACAGCACGTGCAGCACGGCTCTGCCTCCACACATCAGTCTGAATGCCAGGTCTGAGAGGAGTTTACTGCCACCTGAACCTTCTTCTCGCAGAAATTAAATATTTTCCTTGTGAGATCACAGGGGGTTTTTTTGTTTAAAGGTTGTAAAAGTGACCCTTGGTACCAGCCCACCTCCCTTGGCCTCGTGGTGACCCTGCTGCTCCACAACTTCCTTTGCTCTGCTCAAAGGCACAAAGATGCTCAGAGAGACCACACCTGCCCTTGGTGGCTGGATGGAACTATCCAGAAAATATCCTTGGAAGCGTGTGCCAGCCTCAGGTGACCTGCAGGATCCCTCACTTTCATTCAAGCCTCAGCTATTGCTCAAGCCAAAGCTTTTAAGATGCCCTGAATGGCAGCAAGGGATGACAGGGAAAGATGAGCGTTGTGGGTGGGACAGAAATAGCCCAAAACAAATGGGAAAAAAACCCCAAAAACCCTGTCAAAACATTTATAGACTCCTTGATAATTTAACAAGGGTGGGGAGGATCAATTTACAGATAGTGTCTCCTTCTCTCCTCACTTCTCCCTGCAAGGAAATAAATGATGGACTGGAAAGGGGAGGGAGCGACAGAGCGAGTTCAGGGAGAGAGAGTAGCCAAGAGTTTTATTACAAGCCTGTTCCTCATTAAGGCCTTAGCAGCCTCACACACAAAAGCTAATTACTGTTTTTATGTCATGTTATTTTGATTCATATTTCCTGTCTGGAAAACAGACGGGAGTTTTGGGCAGACAGCCAAGGCGAGGGCCATGGAACCGCGTGAGCGGGAACCTGCCCCGGCTGTGGAACAGAGGAGACCAGAGCCTCATTTGGGGGGGATTTTATTATTATCTTTTTGTTTTTTGGGGGAGGAAATGGGAACTTTCCATGTAGGCGTTGTTTGCTCCCAAAAAAATTGTTGTTCTCCAGGGGTGGTGGAAAGAAAGAGATGTCCCAGGGCTCGGTTCTGGTCGGAAGTGCCGACAGGGACGTGTGGCTTCCCAGGCCTGGACAGCAGGGAAAGTGAAAGCTCCAGAGCCAGGACAGCTTTTAGGAAACAAATGAATTCTCCAAGGACCTGAAGGCTATTCTTGTCCTCTTATCAACACAGTGGTGATCTCCACAGGGCTCGTGTCAAAGTGCTGTGGGAGGGAAAACAAAAACAAATCGCCAATGGTGATGCTCCAGGTTTCCATGAGGTGGCAGCAAGGAAAGAAAAAAAAAAAAAGGTCACATGAACTACCTCTCTCCTCCACAAGAATTTAATCCAAGAATATTTTCTGCCTACGTAAATATTGCATCCTTATTTACATCCTTATTTCAAAAGCTTTCAGTGCTTCACAGGCAGACCTGAAACCAATCTCTGCCCCTGCCTTCAGGGAAAGTGAAGTTAATTTATAATTTGGGAGAGAAAGAAGGGACTAAATGAGTGGTCTGAAGCCACATCATTTCACTTTTCATCTGATCAAGAAAAATCCATCTCAGTCTCAGCACAGTGGAGCTCTTCTACACTACATCATCCCAGACTCTCTGTAAATGGAATATTGTGCACACACTTAGAGCTCCAAATTTTAGCTCAGAAATGGTGATGAATAGGAAATTACTGATCAGAGCTATTACAGATATCTGCTATAAGTGGGAAAAAGTAAAAAGTGTTCAATAAAAATTAAAAGATGTTATACAACCCACAGTGAATCCTTCCATTGCCCAGTGTCATCTCCATTTCTGTTTGCTTATTTCCTTCATACTTCTAGATTAAGGAAAATAAATAATTACTCCTACAAAGTTTAAAAAAAACCCTTAAAACCTAGCAGTTTAAATGTACTATTCAAAATTCATGGAATTCTAACTGAACAAATGGATCACAAGAAATCTTCATTTTTTTTTTTTCTGACCTGAGCAGCAGAATTCTAATCAAACAACTCAAAGATTAAACTTTCCATTTACACACCCATCACTACCTGTTGCTTTGCAAGATGTACGGCCTGGAAGGTCATCCCTGAGGCTGATGATGAAGAGAAGGGATATGAACAATCACTAAGAGTTTTTTAAAAATGAATTTATTATGGAAATTTCCACTCCTTTCTTTTCTTCTTGCCAATGCTCCTCACAACACCACGAGTGATAAACTCCTTCAGGCTACAGAAATGTGTTACAATGCCTGAGGCAGAAATGAGCTTTACTCAGGAGGCTAAAAATGCATGGAGGACCAGGATGAGGTAAAATCCCAGAGAAAAACCCATGGCAAAAAAACATTCATATTCCCTGAGTCTTCTCTCAGTGCTTCCCAGCCCATCCCAGCCATGGTGGGGAATGACATCCTGGGATTTTGGGCCAGTCAGTTGGATTTTCTTCTTAACCCCATTGCATGACTTGCTGCTGCTGCCAAATTTCCAGGCTCTTCTGACCAACAGATGCCAAAAGGATGGCATTTAGAGATGGCATTTACCTTTTCTGTAATCTGACTGTTTCCAGTTAAAATCAGTCTCTAGAGGAATTCAACATTTCATTTTTCTTTTGCACACTCCACTCAAATACTCCAGCTCTGGGGTGCAGCCCCAGATTTTTAAGTAAGTCCTGGGACAAGAATCCAGCACAAACCACAAGGCAAATATTTGACGGGCAAAATCTCCAAATTTTACCCACATGGGCACCAAGCCAAACATCAGGGCTGTGTTCTCATCCTTTTGCCCAAGACATCAGGGAATATCTAATGTTTTATAAGGAGCCAGCATGCAAGATTTGTTTCAGATTCGAGACGTGGAGCTGCAATCAGAGCAGAATTGAGAGTGTAAGGTCACAGCTCTTGTAGGCAAAGCTCATCCTCTCCTTTTGGAGCCCTCAATCCCTGCCAGCCTCCTGCCAGCAGAGAGAGAGAACTGCCACATGCAGAGGAGCCACCCCACAGAGCTGACGGGGGGATAAACAGGTAGAAACAGTGAGAAGCCCTAAAAGAAATACGACAGAGATTGAGGCTGCAAGGATTACATTGCAGAGATTAATGTTTGACCCCTGGAGCTGTTTTCTGGAGCTGGAGCCTTCACCCCCCTTTGGAGACATCACGCTGTGTTCCAGACCCCATCCCAGGAAGGCAGCAGGGATGAAATCAAGCTTAGGATGAAAATTGAAATATTTTACACCAGTGGAAGAAAACAGTCCTTTGGTTTTGTTATTTTTTCTATTTCCCCCAGCTATTCCTGCTGCTCGTTCCTCCCTGCTCTCCTCACCATGTCCCACCCTGGCAGCTCCACCACCCTTTGCAGCCTGAGCACTGCTCAGAGCAAACAAGTGCTTTACGAGCGAGCTGCAGCACAGAGAAACACGGGGCTGCACAGAGAGAAAACTCTGGTTAACTTTAATTAAGTTTGCATTACTTTTCCCAGTAGGACCCCAAATTTAATGGCATTACGTTTTAAACTGTTTGGCAAGTCTTGAGAAAACAGTTTAGTGCATTTCACTAGTAAAAACAAAAGCTGTGTAATAAACCAAGCCTCCGTTGAACCAAAATAAGAAGACATTGATCCTTCTGAGCGTGCAGAAATTTCTTTTGAAAGATGACACTGTTGATTGTGTGCTGGGACTGAGGGCTTCTTTTCCAGTTTGTCCTTACTTTCTCCTGACTCCAACAAAATTGCCACCCTTTTTCTTCAATGTGAACCTGACTTGAGAAGGAGGGCAGGAATTTTACTAGCACCTTAGAAAGACAGCTCAAAATATATATTTTTTCTTAATTTGAAGACCCATAAATACTATTTTCTGTTTAGGATCTCAACAAGGAGAGGAGTAAGGAAAGCTGAAGCCCTTGCAGCCTGCTCCCTTCTCTCCTGCATCCCAAGTCATGAAGCACAGAGCCCTGGATATGCAGGAATGGGATAGAGAAGCTCGTGTAGAGGTCAGAAACACGAAGTATAACCACTGGATGACACCCCAGCTATCACCCCTTAGCCTCTACTGGGAACAGGAAATTGCTGGATATCACTTCTGGTAAATGCTGACTTGTCAGTGGTGAGTAAGAGCCTGGTCCAAAGCCCACTGGAGTCAATAGAAAAGGTGTCCCCTGACTCCAGTGACCTTTGGATGAGTCTCTAACACTCTGGAGCTGCGACTCCTGCAGCTCTGCTGGAAAGAGGAGGGAGGCAGAGGGTGAGGAACGTGCTGCACCTCTGGCACAGGGTGAGGGCAGCGATTTAGAGACCTTATTCTCAGGATGGTGAATAACCTTATTATAATATAACCTTATTCAGGATGGTCCCAGCAGCTGGAAAGGACAGAGAGAGAGCTCAGGGCTTCGTGTAACCACCTGACACGACTGCAGAGCGATGGTGAGGCACAAAGGTGGCTCCTCCCTGTCCACGCTGAGCAGCTGCTCTGGGATCCCTGGGATGTGTGACCTCAGATAACGTGGGGTTAAGGGGGAACATTTTCTCCCGCAGTGACCTCGGGTCCATCCTGTGAAATGAGATACCCAAAGCTGTGCAGGGCCTGATCCAAAGCTCACTGAAAGGAGCAGGAATGTTTCCATTGGCTTGCCTGGGCACTGGATCTCTAAATATTTGGTAACTCAAATCTAAAATGAAAGCTTTTTTTTTTTTTTTTTTTTAAGCTTTAATTAAATTCCTGTGCTAATTCAGAAAAAAAAAAAAAAAAGGATCATTTCAAGGTCAAGGACACTGCAATTATTTCTTTAAAATCTTCTTATGACTCACTGTTTATGGGGTCGACTCTTATTTTTTCGCTTAAAGTTACTGCAAAGATCCTTATTTAAACTATAAATTGAATTAAAACCTCACATTTAATATTTAGTTATGATGTGGTTAAAAATGTTATGTGCCAGGCAGTTGCTCCTTTATTTACTTACAATGTTGTCTTTAATGAATGCCAAACCCATGCAGCTCAAATGAGCAAGCAGATGCCAAGTTATTAACAATTATTACCTTTTACAGTAATTTTTGGCAGCCTTTCACTTTTTTGGTGGTCTAATAATTTCAAAACAGGGAACTTTGAAATATTACACCAATCCCAAACAGCACTGTGGATTGGTTGACTTCCTCTTTTCTGACTTATTCCAACTTGTTTCCTATTGTGAAATATTTTTCCACCCAACATTTGCCCAGCATGGAGTGAAGTTTACCCCTGCAGCTAAAAGCCATCTTCCTGATGAAAAATAACAACTCCAGAGGTCTCCAGACCGTGTCCAACTACTGTGTGCAGCACACAGAAAGGACAGTCAAGAGCCCAGGGCGGGACTCGTAGGGAGCCCTGAGCTCACTCTCAAGGTAAACAAAAACTTATGAAATTAATGGATCCTCCCAAATCAGGATAAACGCTGCCATGTCAAGGGCCACATTTGCAGCCCCAGGTGAGGCCTCTTTCTCTGCTAAAGCAAAGCAAAAAAATCCCCCCAGGGTCGTTGCTAAAAGCTGGAGAACTCTTCAGAACACGGAGCTGGTTTAAGCTGGGTTTATCTCAACACAGCTCACAGTTTTGGTGTGTGAGCAGGGAATTGTGCCATCCACGGAGGCTCTGAGGTCCCTTTTTCCATCCCAGCTCTTCTGCTGCTCTTTGTAGGGTCTCCAGAGGCAGTTTGGATGGTCCCTCTGTGTGCTGGCTGGGAGCAGGCAGGGCTCAGCCATGCTGCACCCACATGGGTGACATGGCTCATTTTCAGTGTCCCTCTCATTTTTGTGCTCCTCCATTCCCCACTAACGGCAAATTCTTCAGTTTTCTTGACTTTTCAAGGGTGTGTCTTGATTTGTTTGTGGTTCTTACACTTCATTATGGACTCAGCTTTGTCTTCTGCTGACACTCAGATGTTGCACCTTCCTAAAGCAAAGCTTTCACTCTTCATTTCTTGTTGGGGAAAAAAAAGCTTAACTGTGTTCATTAAATTACAGGAAAAGCCCTTGGCAATGACATCATTTTATAAATAATATTGTTGATAATGGTCAAAACCTATGAAAAACATGGAAAAACCCTGGAAAGGCAGTGGCGGTGCCATGATCACAGTGGGGAGGAACTCACACGTGGATTTGTGTGGGCAGTGGTGTTTAAGAACCAGCTTTTCCTCCCTCCTCCCAATCCTAAATATGAATTAGCATCCCCTTGTCTCGGGACACATGCCCAGAAACCTTGACTGTGAAGCTGCAGCAGGATGGAAAACAGGGTTGTGTTGGAAGTCACAAAAACAGTGGTGTTCACTCCTGAATGGATCAAGAGTTTGTGTTTCCCTCTCCAAAGCTCAGGAACCGTGGCCAAATTCAGAATTGGTCTTAACGGGGCACCTCCTGCTTTCCTCAGGTTTGGGTTTGACCTCCTCTGTTTATAAATCCCGTTGTTAATGCTGCTCTGGATCTGCCAATCATTTTTACTGAGATAATTATTCCTCTTGGTCCACTGCCTTTGCTTCCATTGGGTTCCAGAGGCTGATGAGTTTTCCAGCTGCCTCTGGAGTCAGCACAAATGCCTCTTTCTCTGTGGTAGACTGTGGACACTTGGACAAGGCAGAATGGGCTTATCCAGAGCCCCAGATTTATCACCATAATGGCAGAAGAAACTGTTCACTTTTGGGTTGATATTCACCAATTGTGTCACTAAAAGGAGGGCAGAAAAAGACCTTGAACGATGGTCATTTTGGGTCTGAAAGTTTTCATTTCTCATCTTCGTGTCTTGGGCACTTGGAATTTTCTGAGTTTTGAATCACTATTGAAACAACCTGTTTGGTTTTTTTTTTTTTATTCTTAATTCTTGGACAAGAAGATTTCAGGGTAAAACAACTTTTCCAGCATTTCATGTATTTCAACTTACTTTGTCGGTGTCATAGCTATTAGATTTTTAGGACAAAAACCAGATGCTGAACAAAATGAAAATGAAATACTGACGCTTATCATCAGCTATCAAAGCTGCTTGTCTCCCTTTTGTGCGTGTCGTATTTCATCCTGAAGAGAGGGAACATTTTATTTATTTATTACACTCCAAAATATCTCGAGTGGATTAGATTCTGCTCCTCTAACCTAAACACTCAAAGGATGTTTCCTATTGCAAGATGATGTTGCATAACCAAAGCGAGATTTAAAAAGCCACTGGGGTAAAGTCTGTAAAATTTATGGTGTAATTTATTAAAGGGACACAGTCTGCTACTTTTTATAGCGCTGTATGTGCCGTGTACAAGGGTAGCAGCACCCCAGTGAGCAGCTCTGGGTGGGATTGAGAGTCAGCAAAACGTTTCCATTTACATATGGTAGCAGTTTATTAGGAAAGCAGTTTATTAGGGAAAGAGATTCAGATATTTAAAGTTCCGCCGGGAGAAGCCCCCAACACCCTTTTCCCAGATTTAGAAGAGAATTACAGAGGCAAGCTCAGCTCCTGAGCTCTCCCATCCTGTCTGGACCAGACATTTTCCATGAAAGTTTGTCCTTCCAACAAAAAATCCTGTTGACACCGAGGACAAGCAGCCACAGCAGATTTGTCTTCTCCAGAATATGCTGGGAGCAAGGAAAACCTCTAAGTAAAACCCCAGGAGACAATTTTGCCCAGAGAAGCTGTGGCTGCCTCATCCCTGGAAGTGTCCAAGGTTGGACCAAGGTTGGCTCCAGGGGCTTGGAGTCACCTGGGATAGTGGAAGGTGTCCCTGGATGATCTTTAAGGTCTCTTCCAACCCAAACCAGTCTGTGACTCTGATTCTAGGAGAACTAGGAACAGCAGTCGCTGCATTCATGAAACCTCTGGACATTTATTCTTCTTTTTTGGAGCCTGCAACAGCTCAGAAGCCACCCCAGGCTGATTTCCTGAAGAAACTCCTTCCAAGGTGAAGCTCTCCTACTTCATAACCCTTAACTAACATTGCTATTTCTGCTGTCATTCTGCTCATCAATAATTATGTTCCCCACCAGGTGATGCAATTAATTCCTGTGCTGCAGCAGCACCTACTCAATCCAGGATTAAGGGCACGTTGTGTGAAGCGTTTCACGGACAAGTAACAAAGAGTTCCCTTGTAACCATTCCTTTGAAAACAACATTTCCTGTTTCCAGGCCGAGCAGAAATGAGACCACACAAGATTTACAATGAGGGAAGAATTGATTACAGAGCTTAGCAGCCATTTTCATTTTTCAGGTTTATTGTTATTGTTATTGTTGTTATTAGTTTGGGGCTAAATTAATAATGGAGACTCGACTTCTCACTTGGACTTTGGAGCTCACAAAGAGCTTTTCATAGCACTGATAATTTTCAGAAGCTTAAGAACCAGCTGCACACACTAAAATACTTCCCTTTCTTTCACATGTGGAGTTTGCACCCTACCCTGTACCCACTGGAGACTTACAAGAAGTCAGATCTGGTTGGGAAAATTCCTTCGATTTTACAGCTCTGGGAGACACCAAGATTATAGCCTTGACAAGCCCAGAAAACATATTTTAGACATTTCCTTGAAATTGCTCTTTCTGTAATTCTGAGCCCTGTGTAGTTACGGAGTCATGAACTCCACTGCAAGTGAGAGAAAAATTACCACTGACTGCAGCAAGGGCAGCGTTAAATCAGAGGTTTGGAGGGTGTTGGCTCTCTTGGCAGGGTTAAATGAGAAGTAGTTTCAAGAGCTCTGCAGTAATCTTTCAAAACCTCCCTGAAAATGTCCTGCTGTGCACGCTGAGGACACGTGTTGGTTTGTTGTGCTGTTCCTACCCCCCAGACGGCTCCAGCATCTTAAAACACATTTCCATCTTTATCCCAAAAAATCCTTCAATGCCAAATCCGCACCCTGCTCTCGCTGTGTCCTTCCCAATAGCTGCTGTCCATTCTCATCTGGGCCTCTGTGGATACACCTGGGAATGGGTGAAAAAAAAAATTTATGTGAGGTTTTATTTTTGAAAAATTGAAATTAAGGATTCTGTTTTAAAGTGAGATTTTCCTGAAAATTATTTCATCTTTCTCTCTTGTCTTTGAGATCACTGCAGACAGAGGAGTCCACCAGGCAGCCTGAGCTCTTCCAATTTCCCTGAAGAACTGAAATTTGGATTGTGCAGAGAGATGGACAGATTAAATTCCCTGGAGCAGGTCAGGATGAGAGCAGGAGGATTCCTGGTGTTACCCACAGGAGGAGAGTAGCACAAGAAAATCACTCGTTGCATGTTTGTGTCCCTGGCATTTTTCAAAACCCTTCAGAAATGGAAGAGTTTGAGAAAGCCACTGGTGATGTTGGGATCTTTGCAAAGGAGGGAAAAAAAATCAGTGGAAATTCCCCTTCTCTGTCTTATTCCCAGAACTGGACAGGAACTTTGTCTGATTTGCGTTCTGAGATTTAGCCACACTCCTCTCCCTTTTTTCTTGCCAAATTCCTTTATTTTGGCCCTATTTCCTTGCCAATTTTTCCCTCTTCTCCATGGGGAGGGAATAGAAGGGAGAAAAGGCTTTTTTAGCCATCAAAACATGTCCCACCACTCTATTTAGAGGCAGAAAGGGTGGCAAAGAGGCTGAGCCAATACTTTTATCCAGCTGCTGGCAAGAGGCAGAGTCGACCTTCCAGGTCCATCACTTTCCAGCACTGGGGGATGTTCCCTGAAAGGTCCATCTGAGCAGCCAGGGAGAGGGGAGAGGAGGGAAAAGCAGCCCTTGGGGAGTCTGTTATAACAGATTTCCCTGGAACTGTGTGGTTAAATATCGTTACACGAGGGTGGAAAATTGCTTGGGGAGGGGGCAGATGGAAACATCCTGCTGGCTGCGCTCACAGCACGAGCTGCCAGATGGGAAAGGCTGGCCAGGACACCAGAAATGGGATGAGGATTCCATGGAGGCAGTGATATCTGCAGGGATTATCCATGGAAATGGAGAGGAACGAGCTGCCCTGGTGTGAGACACGTGTGAAGGGCACAGACACAGCAAAGGCAGCTCTGGGCTGCCTGAGGATGGCGAGGAGATGCTGCACTGGTGTGAGGAGAACTGGAGCTTGAACTACTGCTGAATAAAATAATTCCTCTTTCTCTGTACACTGATCACAGCACATTAAAGGCTACTTTAATAGCAGTTAATTAATTTAATTAAAAATTTAATTGCACGTCCATAACCAATTACACTGGCACAAAACCCACCCAATCCAGACCTTGAATGTTCCATTAATCTTTTTTGTGCTAGAGACTCTGTCCTTAAAAGAAAAAAAAAATAAAATGAATAAATAAAAAGGAAATGTGCTGGTTCATTTAGAAACGAGGAGTGAGAGCAAATAAACAAATTATTCAGGCATCCTAAATCTGTATGCCAGAGCCATATTTTAGAGTAATGCTTCCCCTTCTAAATGAGTTATAAATGGAAAATAAATATTTAGGAGAATTTTATAAGAAAATTGCAAACATGACTAGAACATGTCAAACATCAGTTAAAACACATCGGTCTGAGGGTTTATAGCTGGTTATAAACCTGGGCTAGGAGCAATTTCTGGTCTCTATAAAAATGATTTGCCATTTATTAAAATGGCTGTTTCGTGCATTTAAATAAACGTGGCCTTTATTAAGTGTTTGTAAGTGCATCATTAATGGACAGTGCCATTATTCTGGAGCAGGAATATTGAATTTTGGGCTTGCTCCCTGCCAACAGCCATAACCATGGAGATGGCAAAGTGTGGATGAAGAGAAGGATGGCAAAGTGTGCCCCCTTTCCTGACAACAACCTGACACGTTTCCTTCCACAAGCATCCAAATTCTCCATCCCCACAGGGTGGAAATGATAAACATCCCAGGCCTGAATAAAATGAAAATAAAGGAATAAAAAAGAATAAGAAGCTGAAATCATGGAATCATTGAGGCTGGAAATGGATCAATGAGCCCAACCATTCCCCCAGCACTGCCAAGGCCAACCATGTCCCCAAGTGCCACATCCACGTGGATTTAAAATCCCTCCAGGGGTGGGGACTCTGCTACTGTCAGGGCTGGACAATCCATAAAAAAATGTCCCTGATATCCTTTTCTCTTTGTCCCACAGCGATCTCCTGGGCCACCTGGAAATTTGTGGGTAAGGTTTTAAAACTCCAAAATTTTACAGTGCAGGGGAATATAGATGAGAAGTGTCTACATTAGACTGGAATAAAGCTAACTCCTATGGGTAAGGATTTATTCCCTGTGGGAGCAATGGCCAAATGCCACCAGCTGTTGTGGTTTTGAGCAGATCCCTGGTGTTTCTGAACAGATCTCTAGGGTTTTTTTTAGCAAATCTCTGGTGTTCTTTAGCAAATCACCAGTGTTTTTAAGCAGATCTCTGGTGGTTTTGAGCAGCTCTTCGGTGTTTTTTTGAATAGAACCCCAGTGTTCTTGAGCAGATCTCCAGTGTTTCTAAGTAGATCTTCAGTATTTTTGGGCAGATCCCCAATGTTTCCTAGCAGATCTGTGCTGTTTCTGAGCAGATCCCCAGTGTTTTTTAGCAAATCTCTGCTGGTTTTGAGCAGATCTCAGGCATTTTTAGGCAGATCTCTGCTGTTTTTGGGCAGATCTCTGCTGGTCTTGAGCAGCTCTCTGATAGTTTTGAGCAGATCTCTGCTGTTTTTAGGCAGATCTCTGCTGTTTTTGCCGGACCTGCCTGGTGATGCTGGGAGGAAAGGCTGTGGAAGCAGCTCACCGTGCACTCAGGGCACTTCTTTTGCCTCTCCCAAACCCCCTGGTGATCTGGGAAGCGGCCTCGAGGGCACATACCATTGTCCTGAAGTCAAACTTTATTATTTCTGTAAAGAACAGGCTACTTGAGACCTCGTTTTCTTTTGAACCTGGGAGAGCCCATCTGTGAAGTAAAAAGATCCTATATATCACCCTGCTAATAAGTTTTCCTCAGCAGTTGCTACAGTCAAGTGTTAGTCTTCAGCTGGAGTCTCATTAAAAAAAATAAATAAAATAAATAAATATAGACCACTGGCTAGGAGATGAAAAGTATCCTTGCAGCCACTTTATAAACTTACCTCCCACCCCAAAAAGAATTAATATCTCAAGCCATAGAGCAAAAGGGCTGAGATTTCAGCAGAGGGAAGAGGCTTTGTGGGGTGGGGATTTTGATCTTTTTAGCCCCTGAATAAAGATTTCTTCGATGGGTAATTCTGTGCGGAAAATTAATTAACGCTGTATTAATGTAATGGCTTTACCTACAAATCTATCACGTGAAATGCCAAGAGAAAACATTTTTTATGACGAGCAGCAGCCTCCAATTGGGGGGGAATAGGAAGGTCATAGGGACAATATTTTCTTGGGGTTGTTGACACATTAATTTTTACAGGTTGGACACTGGCAAGAGGAAAAATTGAAGCCTTTTCTTCTTTTGAGGCCCTTGCCACCATCTGATCTCTGATGTCAAGGCAAACACAGTTTTCATCTCTTTGATATCTTTTTTTCTCCCTCTCCATTTTCTTTGAGGGAAGTCCAAGTTTTCAGTGCTGGGCTGTGAATTAGGTCTCTGCTGTTCTGTGAACTGCAGGGAGACCTATGGAAAGGCTCAGTGAAGTCTCCAGGGTCATAAATTCCCCCTCCAGCCCATCTTAAAGAGTTCTTATCTGAACATCTCGTGTTTCATGGGGTCCTGAAGAACAGTCTGAACATATTCAGTTCCCTCTGAGGTGATGTGCCTGAGCTGGCCACCCTTCCCTGCTCACTTTCCTTGATGCTTTGGGACTGAGAAGTGAGATTTCCCCCTTTTTTCCTCCATATATTTCCACTGCACAGGAAAAGGAGCTGGGAAAATGGGATTAATACATGATATGTTAATATTCACACACATCTTCATGAGATGAGGTGTCATCAAGAGCTGAAGGTACTCAGAAATTCAGATTTTTGGGGGATTATTCCAGAAGCATGGTGTCCTTCAGCATCTGGATTTCATATATTTTTGAGCATCATACACCCCGTCATAGATCCCTCTTTGGGCTGTTTAGGCAGAGATTTTTCCAGGTTGGGACTGACCTTCTAAATGGGCATTTAGAGCTTCTCAGTCCTCCTCAGAGGGGAATCTCATGGTGGTGCAGATCCAGCTCAGCAATGGGGCTCCACTGCTGTAAACCCCCAGGAGCATTCACAGGAGCTCTTTGAACATTTCCCCAAAGCAGAATTTAATTTACAGCCCAGATAATCCTCCCCCTGTTGCCTGTGAGAGGAAACACGGAACACAACCCTTCCTGTGGCCTCCATCTGCCATGTCCTCTCATCACCCTCACTGCTGCTTCAGGGTGAACCTTCTGCTGGGAAATTCAGGCTGGAAATTCCTACCCATTTTCCAGCAGGACCTGCCTGTCGGGAGGATGTTTGTTCTTGCTTCCCAGATGGCCTGGACACGAAGGATGGTGCTGTACAAAAGGTGCTGTGTCATACAGCGAGGTCTCCTGGAAGGTTTGGGTTTGTTGGCTCCCAAGAGCTGCAGATCCAAAGCGCTTGCCCATGGCTGAATCAGGGCTGTAATTAAAACCCCACCTCAGCAATTAGGCACATAATTACTGCTCATAGCCACGGTGATGATGCCCAGGGTGAGATGCACAGAGCCCAGCAGTGACAGGAGGCGTTTACAGAGGCTCCTTTGGCTTAGAAAATGGAAGATGTTGGGTAAAACCATCTCCTCCAGGGCACACGGAACAAAGCAATAAATACTGGGATGAAAGCAGTGGAAAGCTTTCTGGTGGGATGTGTGCTGGGCACTGGAACAGGATGGGCTTTTCCCTGGTGGGGGACACCGAGTTTGCTCGGTGGTGTTTGCATGAAAAGGGATTTGTTTGTGTGGGGAATCCTCTGCGTGGATGAACACAGGGATTGCTGTCTGCCCCACCAAAGGTTCCAACACAGCAGCTGCTCCAGGGGCTGGATGCGCTCCCAAAACTCCCTTTTGGCTGGGGTGGAGGATCCAGCACCAGGGCAGGGAGTCCACAAAGCCCTTCCCAGCCCCAAAAGCATGGGAATCATCCCAAACCAGTTACCCTTTGCAGGCACTGCCCCTGCCTGGCCTCTGGAATGGGGCAGCATTCACAGGAAATCTTTGGTGCTGAGGTGAGGAGCTGCCTTATCCCAGCTTGGCAGAAATGCATTCTTTTAATTGCTTTATAATTTGGAAGAGACTTTGTGTGGAGATGGGCTTGGGCCTCCGAGAGTTGTGATGGGGCAGAGCTCATCCTCAGCTTCCTCGGCACCAAACCCTCCCAGATTTAGGATGGGGAAGGTGAGGAGAGATTAGGATGGAGAAGGTAAGGAGGCGCTTCCTCCCCATCAGATGGCTCCAGGAGAGGAAAGATTTCTCAGGGAAATATGATTATTTTTCTCATTAAAAAACTCAATTTTTTGCTTTGCTCTCCTGGAATTGCTTGCTGGGACAGGGTTCGTGGTGCTGCTCCCCTTTGGGAGTGCCCCAAATTCTTCTGGGGTTGCACACACATCACTGAACTTCTCTTCACACCTTTAATGCCTATTTATTTGAGCAGGAACACTGCAACCTAGGGACATAAACCCCAGCATCAGCTGTGCTCTGGGCTGCACAGAAGGCCACCTAGCTCTTTTGGCAGGCTCCTCTTGCTGCTGGCTGAACCCTGAGGTCCCTGTTAATAGGATAGCAGTGTTTATTATCTCGTGGAGATCATTATAAATAGATGCTGTTAAAGATAACGCCCCGCTGTAAACAAAGGCGCCAGATGAAATCACAATATTTAATTAGCTGCTGTCGAGGCATTTCTTGTCAGGAGGAAAGAGTTCAGCAACACTTCACTGAGGCAAAACTCCCAAAGCATCCTGGAGACAGATCCTCTATGAAAATGCTTCCATTTACACAAGGAATCATTCTTTGCATGTCTCTTTTTAGCTAGTTCAGTGGATGCATGGATTTGGATCCCCTGACAGATCCAAACCTTGTCATTTCCAAACCTTACAAAACCTTCTAACAGAGAGTTTGTTCCTCAAACAGGAAAACTGAGACACAGGAGGCATAAACAGGTCGTGCTGGCACCAGCTTTTTCAGTAGGTTGCACATTCAGATCCAGATTTATTAGTCTGAAGACAAATGTCTCTTTGGAGGAAAGGAAACCAAATGTTGCTGGCATTCCATGGATCATAATCACTGCAGAAAGCACAAACTTAGCCAAAAAAAAAGGGAAATGTGCCCCCCAAAATGTGCTAGACTTCTTCAAAGTCTGAGCACACAACTCCCTCCTTCCCCTTTGCTTCCTAAATGTATAGAAATTAAAAATTATTTGCAGATTGCCCCTTCCCTGTGATTTCATGGCATTCCCCTAGGAACTGGCTCAGCAGACAGCTCCATCCCTGCTCTTGCCAGGGCCAGGGACAGGATGGATCAGCTTCCCAGGGACACCTCGGGGCTGGGACCTGCTGAGGAGTTATTCCCTCTGAAGAGGTCACAGAGATGTGGCAGTCACTCCAGGAAGAGGAGAGAGGCTGGGACAGGGACAGGAGACAAAGCAGAGGGAAGGTTAACTCTTGCATCACCTGAACAAGCTCCACAATCCTCTTTTGGGGTCAAAATCAGATGAAAGCCTGTCTGCTCTTCAAAGTGTGGGGTAAAATGTGCTCGTGGCACAGCCCCTGGTTTGCACTGGGACATGTCCAGCAATCCAAATCCCAGGGAAATGCTGGAGTCTGCCCTCCTTGGCTTTGTGTCCATGGCATGGATCAATATCTGTCTCCTACATCATGAAAATTTCAGCGACAAAGGGACAGAGCAAAGCCACCGCAGAAATCACACACAGGACACATCTCACACCTTTATCCCTTCCAAGCGATCTTGATTTCAAGCTATCACCATCTGCAGACACCCAAACCCCCAGCTGCCATCCTTTGAGCTGTCAGGGCTGCCCTCAGCACCAGGATGAAGCCGTGGTTGTGCAGGATGGAGGATTCCAGGGAGCAGGACCCAGAGGAAGCGTGGCTCGAGCAGGAAGAGAAGTCAAGCAGGGGACAAAAGGTCTGACTGCAATTTCCCTTCCAGAGGATGGGAAAGAGTTGTCTGGGCAGGGAGAAACCCTCATTGTCCTGGCTCAGCCTGGCAGCTTTCTCTGTGAAACACCTACCCCGAGCGGGAGCAGCAGATGTTTTGTGTAAATCTGCCACGGGACAGAAACATCCAGAAGGTCGGGTGGCCAGATGGACAGATAGGGATGGGGAGACGGAGGAAATTGCCTTTTCCCCCTTGGAGGGTTAGCAGGAAGGGGTTTTCATCAGCACTTTGGATGCAGGAAATGCAAAGCCTGAGGGCTATTAATAGAAATAGTCTCTTCCATGGATGCTGGAGGTGAGTGGGCCTCCAGGAACGAGGAAAAGACAAATCATTTTAGACCCTCAGGAGCTGTTCCATCCACGAAGGAATTCCTGCCTCTGCCCTTCCAGCAGGCTGCTGGCATTCAGGTCATTTCCCAAACTCTCCTGCAGGTTGATGTCCAGGAAAGGAGGACAGGGTGGAATTTGACTGATGAGGAGATGTGTCCAGAGCCCCTGAGGGCAACTGGGGTTGATGCAGACAGGATTTCTGAGGAAGTTGGCTGTGTTTGGGCAGTGATTCTGGAGAAGGTTTGTGAGCTTGTGAAGAGTAAGGATGACTTTTCAGGAGTCTCCTCACAAGCCTTGCTGACCCACACATCTTGCACAGTGCTGGACAAATGAGTGCTGACCATAAAAGGGGATAAAACCCACCAAAACCAGGCACTTGAAAACTGAATAAACCCCTCTGCTTTGTCATGGACAATCTTACAGCTGTGGGGCTCTTGAAAAGGAGAGAAAAAAGCATTGTGGTCCTTATGCCAAATTATCTCAGGGACTCTGTAAAGATCTCTTATTGCCCTCACAGAGATGAAAAAATAAATGCATCGAACTCAGATAAGTGATCAATTGCCCAGTTTTACAGAGTGTAGAGGATTCACCATAAAGGACAGGGTAAACTCCTGAAGCAGGAGTTGATTTGTCTGTGGCAAGACAAAAAATGAAAAGCCAGGAGAATATTTTACCTTAATAATTGCCTAAGGCAGCATAGCATCCCTGGTTTTTATTCCTCCTTTTTCCTTTATTTCTACTTAATTCTTTTATTCCTTCTTTTTTGCCTCCTCCCAGCTGCACTTTAGCAAAAATCTCATTTATGATCCCAGAGATTTACTCTTCTCCTTCCTCCCCTAGTCTGTGAAGAGGATATAATATTAACTACTGCACAGATTAATGTCAGGCTGCTGCAGGGACGTAAAACCCTCTGCTAGTGCTGTGTAATTACATTATTATGGTCCTATAATAACACAGGCAAACCCATTTTGTTTAAGTGTTGGCAAGGGTAACATCCCACTGCATGCAAAAGTTCATTCCCTTTCTTTTCCAGTCTGCTAAAATGGCCAAACACTTCTACCTATTCCCCGTGGTAGTAGCATTTACAGTAGTTAAGAATAGCAAAGCAAAATTAGCTCAAAATAA
This sequence comes from Sylvia atricapilla, assembly GCF_009819655.1. NCBI lineage: Eukaryota > Metazoa > Chordata > Aves > Passeriformes > Sylviidae > Sylvia > Sylvia atricapilla. The sequence continues at coordinate 3,337,948 of NC_089151.1, forward strand.
TGAAAACAGAGCATTATATTGTCATGTTCCCCACGCTGCTGTTGCTGAGTAGCTGGCCCTGAGAAATAGGGGAAAAGGAGAAAAAAAATCATGCAGGATAAACCAGATTTCTCCAACCTGCAGGAAGGTACAAGACCAGATGCTCTTATTGCATAAAAATAATTCCTCCTAATTTTAGCAACTCCTTTGTACAGTTTGCGCTGATCATGAACTACCCCTGTTGGACATTGGAGCAATGGGTTTCTGGGGATATTACTCTATAAAATAATTTTTCCTGATTATTTTATGGTTTTGAAGGTGCTATTTACCATTATCCAGTTTGGATTACTTGAAAAAGCCGAATCTCTTTATCTTTGTGTGCCTAAGTAACACCTACAGGTCTAACTGGTTTAATTCTCTCCTTGAAAAAGCTACTTCTCCAGATGACAGGGAGAAAGAAATCTCCTTCCTGTTCTTTCCTTTTTGTCATCCTTGGATTTTCTTCTTGAATTGCAAATGAGCACATAAATCTTTGAAATTTTGGGAAAGACTTTTTTTTTTTTCTTTTAAAATTTCTCCTCACTCAAGGCTGTGAATTTACACCGATTTGAGCCATTAACTTCTACAGTTCTCTGCCTGTCTTTCCTATCACTCTGTGCCATCCTGTCATGGACAAATATTTTCAAGGGTTCTCTGGAGTTTGGATCAATCCTGTAAATGAATGATTGGACTTTATCTGCTTGAGTAGAAGCTCATGTGGAAAGCCTAAACAAAACCCTGCTGGAACCAAGGATCTTCCAGGCAAAAAAAAATATTTCAGAAAACCAGGGACAGCAATATCCACGGAGACCATCTGTGGAAATCCTTCCCAGGCCTCTGAGGGTTTGGAAATCCTTTCTCTGGGGGTGTTTGTTATTAACATTCGATGTTCCTCCAGCCAAAACAAGATCCTTTGGGTTTCACTTCATAGAAGCCAATCCATGAGGAGCACTGTGCTTTCACCTGGAGAGGCTGGAACCCACCTGCAAATTGTAAGCATTTTGCTGACACATTCATGCCAGGGGGATGAAAGGAGAGAGAAAAAGGAAAAAAGAAAAAAGAAAAAAGAAGAAAAAAAAGAAAAAAAAAAAAAAAAAAAGAAAAGGAGAGTGAAGAACTACGGCAGATTTTAGGAAAAATAGACTGAGTATTTTTCCATCTTGGCCTGGCCCTGCTCGGAATGTGTGATTTCACTGGCTTATGCCAAAGGCTCATTTTTGGGGGGTTATTTTTGTTTGCATAAAGGAATATATTTCACTGACAATATTGTAGCAGAGAAGGAAATCTTTTGGATGAGACACACGTGCTCAGTCACCGGGCATTACATCCTCTTCTTTTCCTTGCTTTCTATTCCTCAGCAAGCTCTGAGAGAAGCCACAACAGCCCTCACGCCAGCAACCATCCTTCCTTTCCTCTTTCCTGAGGAACTTTGAACTTTTCTCCACATCCTCGACAGCTCAGCGCTGTCAGAGAGGGGAAAAAAAGCCTTTAACAGTTTCCTCTGTGGGATGATTGAAGGATTCTCCATCGGGAGCGGCATCCCCAATTATCCCTCTGGGTTAATTTTGATTGACAGGGGCATTGTGAGCTCCCAGCTGGATGGACAAGCACCTGGATTCACCTGTGAGGGAGGAACATGGATCAGCCTGACAGCCTGAGCCCCATTAGCAGAGGAAGGGTCACTAAAGGAGCAAACTCCTGCCTTGTTCTTGCCGTGGCCGTGCTTCGCATGGTCCAACTCAAACAAATGTCCAAAGTGACATTCCAAGCATAATAAAGAGGTTTCCATATCCGTTGCACCCTTGTTGCACAACCCCCTTCAATAGAAGTGTTCAGCTAATGGAAAACCGAAATTGCTCAGGGAAAAGAAAAAAAAAAAAAAAAAAAAAAAAAAAAAGGAAGAAAGAAATGAAGAAGAAAAAAAAACTCATCCATTTTTTCAACATCCTCTCTGCTTTCAGATGGGAAGGGAAAGGGGGATGTAGAGAAGAATGCAAAGAGCAAACATCTTAAAATGCCAACGAGAGCCTTTTGGAAGCTGATTAGAACGATTTGTGTGTGGTCAACAACAAAAAAAAATCAACAAAAAACCCAAAAAAAAACCCCCAAGGGGAGAGTTTGCAGAAAAGGGAAGGGAGACAACCTCTGCTCTGTTCTGAGCCACAGAACCCATGCCAGCGTTCCTTCTGACTTTACAACTTTTTCTTGGCCTACCCGGGTGAAAGCCTGATTAAAAATGGGGGCTGAGAGTGCTTGTTGAAAAACCTCCCAGACTGTAATCCCAGCACGAGGGCAAAGGGAGGCTTGCAGGAAATCATTCCTGCCTGTCTGGGTCACTTATCAAACACGGCGAGCAGAGACACCCAGTCACAGCCAAAGGAAATCCAGGGACCTGCTCCTCACAAGGGGCTTTTTCCTTGTATTCAGTGTGAAACAGGGAGGAGAAAACTGCCGCTGAATTACAGCTGAAAGAAAAAAAAAACAAAACCAAAAAACCCCCTCAGGATTTTCTGTTAAAAAAAATATAGACATGGATGGAAAGAGATTTATCTACTCCAAACCCATTTTTCCTTCAGTGGTGTCTTAGGTAAAATGAAATAAACCAAGAGGATTGAATTTCACTGGGAGAATGACTGTGAGGTCTGCTGTGCAAGCCAGATTTTCCAACCATACATTTAAAAGCGGTTACTCAAGTTTGGGTAAGAGGAAAAAAAAATAAAAAAAAAAAAAAATTAAAAAAAATGCACTTACCCAATTTCCGAGCAGTCTGTGAATCGTGAGCTTGGGAGATGCAGAGGAACAGAGCCTGTATTTACAACTCACATGGGGATCTTTCCAAAGGATGATGGTGTCAAGGCTTTTTTTTTTTTTTTTTTTTTTTTTTTTTTGCTACCCTCTTGACCTCTCGTGGGGGTTGTGTTTTATTTTTTGCCATCAGGGGCTTTAGAGAACATAAAATTCCTTTCCCCATGAATGCTCCCAAGAAAAATGGGCAGCCAGGATGAGCTGCCAGAGGTCTGTGAGGTGCAAGAGCCATGAGCATTTTGAATTTTGGAGTGCCGGTGATTCACAGGCAGCTCAGTCTGGAAACGTCGTGCTCATGGTAAAATCAGCATCCATTATATCCACTATAAAACCAGCAGCTGCTGAAAACACTGGAGAGGGGAACCTGAATTCCAGAAATCAAGGAATTCCACTGAAGAAGTGATTTAGAAATGCAAGAGGGTTGAAATCTGGGAAGGGTAAAGTCAAGATCTTGTGGGGCATCGATTTATCAGCTCCACACCAAACACGGGTGAAGGAAGAGATGATTTTATGCTGTTGATTTTTCCAGGATTGGAGGAGACAATTAATTTGCTAAAACTTCAACCAAAAGATGAGGAATGAGAGGTTTGGCCTCCAGAGCTGGTGATCACAGCGTGGCTGGGAGCGGACACTGATCCAAGACTCAGACCTTGATCATCAATGAGATTCACTAAGTTTTTCATTGGCAGCAATTCAGTGGCAACGACTCAATATTGAACCAAAATGCAGTTATTAAATCCTTGCTGGGTGTCTCAATCTATGAAACACCACGAAACTCCAAGAACTGGGGTTTATTCTGATCCCCTGGAGCACTTTTCCTCGTGGCACCTGTGCCTCTCCATGGAGCAGGCAAACATTGCACTCATTTTTCTGGCTGGGAGCTTTTTTCCCACCAAACCTGGTTTCTATATTTAACCTGACTCGCAGCAGCAGCAGCATCACGGATTTTGTTTTTGTACTGGATGTTTGCAGCTTTTTTGGCATCTCATAATCTCTTGGCACACCTAATGCTTCTAAATGGTGCTGAAATAAATCACCCCTTTGCCTTCATAGTCCAAAATGTTTTGTGACTGCAGATGAAATAGTTCAGTTGCTCCAAATATTCAGTGGTGCCTTAATGGTAGGAAACGGAGAAAAAACCCCAAAATTTGAGGAGGAGACAGCACTTTTCACCTCTTGTCCACAGCTCTGATGTTAATAGATAAGAATTCAACAATGGGGAGAAGCAAATGTATCAAAAATTAGAATTGTCTTATTAAAGAGAGCAAGATGGGACAAGGTTTAGCTAAAATTGGGATTTCTGAGCATGTAGGAAGTTCTGTTGTAGCCATAGGTTAGGAAACCCTTTCCTAAATTACATGGGAGTCTCAGCTTTGAACATCCATCATCTAACCAAGCTCCTCTAATATCTTGCACTTGTTTCCTGAAGAGATCTAAAATAACCATAATATTTGAAATTTGTCTGCTACCAGTAGAAATCCAGCATGGAGAAATCCTCAGTTTAATGGAATATATTGTTAATGGCTTCCTGATTCTAACAGCAATGCAGTGAGGAAGTGGATCTGCTCATGGGGAATCCTTATTTATTAGTAATACTAATTAGCATTGCTTAAAAAGTTTATCTCTTTGGTTCCTCTTTTTAATTTCGCCCTGGTGACAAATCCGTTCTCCAGGACAAGAACTTTAATTTTAACCAGAGGTGTGGGCAGAGCCTCCTGTTTGTGGAAGGATCTCCTCTGTCTGTGGGGTAGGTTTGAACATTATTAAATGTTATCTCATTAAAAATCCTAATCCTTACACATTGCTGCATGAAGGGAGACAGAAAAAGAGAAAACAGGGCTTTAGTTTCCTGAGTTTTCTCCATCATTTCCAATGTTTAGATTTTAAGAAGGATTTTATAAGGTCTTCTGCCACTGTCCAAGAGGGCTCTGGTGAATTTGTGCTGTGGCAGGGTTATCTCAATTAACTCTGGCAGTTTTTGTCCGAGATTACCCTTAAATTAGTGTCAGCTCCCTTCTTCAGCTGATAACCAGCTCTCAGGAAGAAGGTGCCAGATCTTCTCTCCTTTTCCTTCCTTCTGACAAAGGAAATTCCTCTTTCCTGTCTCCAAGGAAGTTACTTGATTTTTACCACCTTAATGTGGAAAACTAAAAGCTCAGAAACTTTGTTCTTTTGATTTTATTTTTATGGAGCTATTTTCTCTGCCTTTCCAGCCTCATCAAAGCTGCAGCAATGCTCTAACAACCAATAACCTCTTCAAAAGGGATTTTTTTTTTCCTCAAGATTTTCTTGTTTTTGCTGATATGAGAGTGAGGAAAGAATTCAGCTGTATCTCTTTATCTCCACTGGAAGGAAAGAAATTAGACAGATATATTACAAGTCTTATCTTATCCCCTGTGTCTCACACATGTGTTGTTGGAGGGGAATTTCAGTTCAGGGAACATGTGAAAAGTTAAAGGAGGATAAGGGTGCTCAGGGGACAGGGATGAGGTGCTGGGGGGAGTTTGGCTGCAGGAGAGGCACCAGCAGCAGGAAAATGCAAGTTACTGCTGGGAAAAAGAAAGATGGAGCTGCCACTTCCACTCTTTCACCTTTTCCAACAGAAAATAAATGAATTCTTTTTCTTCCCTAACTTGCCAAGGGTGAAAAGGGGATGCCTCTCAGCAGATAAAATCAGGGAAAACATTTATTGCCTCAGAAATTCTGCTGCTAGGCTCACCTTTAGTCACGAGCACTCACAGCTGCAGCATGCTGTTCTCTTATCCTTCAGTCTGGCTACAAAATTTAGCTTTCATTAAATGGCGCAATTAAACACTAGAAAACAAGTTTTTCTATTGACATAATTCCATACCATAAAAGCCTCCACACTTGTATACATAAAACAAGCCCAACATTGGAAATATTATCATGATTAAGAATATGGATTTATTCTGCCAGCCATAAGTATTGATCCATATCAATTCCCTCCCAGGCTGCAAAGTGTATCCCATAGCCCAAGTTTGCTCTCCTAAGGACAGATTTCTTTGTTGCTGTGCTCTTTAAAGAGAAAAAAATATTTTGCTAAGAGATATTGAAGTCAAGCCTCCAATGTTTTTTTGCTCACTTGCTGAGAATTCAAGAAACCTTATTACTGCTGAGCAGGGAGTGTCAGATTTAAACTGCAGAACTGTGGAAGTTTTAGAATAATTAGAGACAGGAGCTTCCAAATCCACCTTCTTTTCAATTTTCTGTTGAGTGTTTCCTATCCTTCATATCAAATGTTTCAGATAAATTATTCTGGTGATGAGAGAAAACAGGGTGAGGAAGAAGTAGAATCTATTTTAGAAATTAAGGCATCACCTTCCTGTCCAAAGAACTTTAATGGTTATATCTATTAAAAATGCATTTCACATGAGTTCTCCTTCTTTATTGTGTTCTCTGCCGTAATGTAGAAAAACAACAGAAAATTTGGGAATTCTGTGATGAAGACAAAGAGTTTTTATGGATGGATTTTGATGCTGAAGGCTGAAGAAACTCGTTTGCTCCCAGCCATGGCAGCAAGGGCTGAGAAAGGTTCCAGAAGCACCAAGGGCAGGGTCGCCTTCCCCTGACCTTGTCGTCTCATTAAAAGGGGGATATTCAGAATTCCACATTCAGCCTCCTGTGGATTCCTCTGGGTCTCAGCTTTCTGTCTCTGGCAGGAACTGCTGCTGATGCCAACTTTTGCATTGACACAGATTGGAGTTGACACTGGCAGCGATTCTTTTCCAATAAATTTGACACCAGACACCAGAAATGTTTGCCACGAGGCGAGACTGCTCTCCAACTGCTCTCCAACTGCTCTCCATCCCACCAGTGCAGATCTCTACTGAAAAAAAAAAATCTGTCAGCTTAACTCTCTGCAGCTCCTTTTGCAGGAATAACTCCTTCCTGCAAGAGGGGAATGCAGTGAGTGAGAGGTGATTGGGGAGCACTGTCAGCCTGCAGTGGCACCTAGGAGAAGGTGTCACCGTCTGGGTGTTTACAGCCCACCTGATGCCATGTCAATGGGATTCTACCACCAAGTCCACCTCTGAAACCTGCCCAGCTGCTGGCAGCTCTACCCCTTCTGCCTTCAGGAGTTTTAACGAGATGTTTCTGGTCTGTAATCAGTGTCAGCTTCCCATACAAAATGTGCCGGAATGTCCTGATTCCTGAATAAAACACTCGGCGCTGCGTTTTCTCCCTGAGCGTAATGTTCCCTGCCTTAGCCATGGCGCTGGAAACCAGAGCAGCCTCTAATCTCCTTCTCTCATCTAACATGTTTTAAAACAGGATGGAGCTGGCAGGTGAGATACCAAACAGAGAGCAGCCAGCACAGCTGGAGTATTTTGGAATCAAAATGCATCCCACAGCCTTATCGCCTTCGGCGGCGTCTCGGACCCGCTCCTATTGATACATATCCATAAGCTTTGGATTAGGTTTCTCCAAAGCCAGGAAGCTGTCAGCCTCAGCAGGGCTGAGGCACAGGAGAAAAGTTATTCCCGTGCATAAATCCTTCAAAATGAGCCCCTGGGTGTGTTCACACGGGATATTTTTAGTGTTATTGTCACTGTTAATAAGGGAACTAGTAATTAGCAGCATTAAAAATATCTGTTGGTTCTGCACTTTATTTAGGCATGATTTATTGAGTCATTTGATTGGGAGACACAGTAGCTGTTTGATGGAGTTTTATTTTATATTAAATAAACATATTTATTTGATGTTTAATGGCATAGCCCAGCCTGTGAATTGTGATGTTCACAGGCAAGGCACCTCTGGAAATAAAGATGAGAAATTCAGCAGTGAAATTCAGAAGGGAAGTCAAGGACTCGTCAGGAATACAGGGTTGTGTTTGCATTTGGCTCTCGCAGGGTTCTGAGATGAGGATGGATGGTCAGCAGTGTTTTTGGTGTGCCCAAAAGCCCCAGCTGCCCATGGTGTGGTTCCCATGGCAGTCAGGGCTGCTCCCCATGCTGCTGGAACCCCCAGAAATGGTTGAGTTGGTGCCGCGCTCCACCTCAGCCTCATCACACTTGACAAAGCCACGTCCTCTCAGGCAGGTTTCTGGAGACCAGTTTGTGTTTGTGTCCCCTCCCAGGGCTCAGAGGAGTGACTGCTCCCCCAGCTCAGAGCCCAGAGGCACGGAAACACCTGGAGGGCCACCAGGGTCCCCAGCAGTGACGTGCTCCCATCATGAGCTCCTCTCACACAAAACCAACTTCTTTCTCCTGGGTCTCAACATTGTGACACTGTCCCCTGCCTCGACTTGAACCCAGGCCTCCCAGCTGCAAATTCAATAGCAAATACCTGCTTTCTATTGAAAGCTGCCTAACTGGCTGCCGTTCCTGCTCCTCCAGCCCAATTTGCATTAAAGAAAGACCTGCAATCCTTGGCATCCCCTGCCCTGCTCCACATTTAGCCTATGGAGCTGGCAGTTCTCTTAACGCCCACATCTGTCTGTGCTGGCCACAGCTGATTTATGTTTAATATCTCAAAGGCATGTGGTGCCAGTCCCACGTCGAGCTCTGGATTGTGGTGGTCCGTCTGTGTTTGTTGAAATTGGGCCCAAAGAAGCTGGCTTGGAGCAGAGACTGCGAGGAATGTGAGCCAGTGGCCGTCCAGACAGCTCTGTCAGCAAGCTCAGGAAACTGGCTGAAAAATACTGGGAAGAGGCCCAGATTTCAAACAACCTGTGGAGCTCTCATGAGAACACGCTGTTTTAAAACAGAAAGTTGAGTGATACTCTTAATTACAGATTTTTTTAACAAAGAAATGGTAATGATGGCCTTTGCCCTTGCAGAACACAAGGCACGTTCCCCAAATTCATGGAACAAGCGCCCGTCATTCTCTTGTGTGGAGATTTCTTCTCTGTGCCCTGGGCTGAGAATTTTTAATTCCCAGGCAGAGATAAAGATCAGTGAGACACTTTTGGGGTCTCACAGCTGTGTGACTTGTGGATCTTTACAGCAGCACTGGCCTTATAAAGAAATATTTGCCTCAGGGGTTCCATTCATGTCCACCCCTGTTACCCACCGGACAGCTCAGAGCTGAGGGTGGGTTTGGCTCTTTCAAGTTGTCATCCCATAAACCAGAAAGCCACCAGCCCAGCAGTTCAGGTCCAAAGGGTTTTATCTCCTGAACTAATGGGCTCCATGGTCTTATAGCAGGGACAGGATGACGTGAGCACAGAGAGGATTTAACTGAGCTCGGGCTTTAGGGCTCGGTATCGGGGGAATGGGGGGAAATGCAAGAGTCTGGTTCATCTGCTGGATGATCTAATGGTCCCTCTTGGTCTTAAATTTTATGAATTTAGGCTCTGAGTGGGATCTGGCTCATTGAGCTGGTCAGAGTTTAGCCTGAGAGAATGAAACACAGCTTTTAATCATGAACAGGCACCTTGTGCCCTGCCTGCAGTTCAATTGCACTTAGATGCTTTCTCTTGAGAAATCCTCCGTGGGTTTTTTTCCTCTTTATTTATTGGTCATGTGACTGGGTCAGCATATCTTGGAGCTTGGGAAATTGCACAGATTTAATATTAGACCACAATTCGTTATATCTGCATATGTTGGGACAGTGTTTCATTGCTTTTTCAAGGCAGGAAGTGACTGTCCCATTTTGCACAGAGCTTGCCAAAACAGGTCAGTGAAACTTCGGGTTTAATTCATAGCTCACTTGATTTTATAAGATTTTTCTCTCCATTGAAAAATACTCAGAGGATGAGCTTTACAACATTGAAAGGCACTGCTCCTAAAATCTAAACCAGGAAAAATAAAAGCCAAACTTGGTAAGAGTGAAGTGTTTTATTTAATTTGAAAATATTGAGTATGAATGAAAAGAGATTTTTTTCCTCTGTTTATAAACTGATTTTATTATTATTCCCCATGTCAGTGCTCTACAGACTTCTTTGAAAGTCAGTGATGACATTAGAAAGGGGAGTAAACAGAGGAAAACACATTAAAAATTACCTCTTGATAGTGACTCAGGGTTTAATAGCACAAAGCCTTCCTTGTGATATTTGGTTGAGGCTAAAATTATGTGGCTCTGTCAAACTGTAACTATCAGTGAGTTACACAAAAATTATCTGTTAAATACCTGCTTCTTTTGGTCAGCAGCTCGGTGGTCATGGTTTGTGCCAGCTGGCCTAGAAGCTTAAAATTAAGTTTATGCCTCAGTCCTGATTCTCTGGTAAAAGTGTGTTTGAAGAATAGGGTTGGGAGGGAAAGAGAGGATTTGGGAAGTTTCAAGTGGAATGGAAAACCAGTGAAACAGAGCCCTGGACTATTTAATATTTATATTTAGTACCTCTTGATCCCCACAGGCTGCTGCATGGACAGTATTAAATGCTGGCCTTGATGGTGAATTCTGCACAGTTTAATAAGCTCTGGACAAAACCTCAAATTACCGATCCAGAAATAAGGAATTGCAAAGAACTTCTGGGGTCTGCTTCCTCTTTTTAATTACCTTGCTCCTTACTCTGCTGCTTCTGCAGGAAGTTTGTTCCAGGGCCTTTTGCTGCCAATGGAAATGCCTTGGTCTAAAGAGACCACCAAATTCAGCAAACTGGACGTTTTCAGGTTATTAATTTCCCCTCAAAATCCACAAATGCCTGTCTGGCCAGCATGTACTGTGTAAGTCAATATTGCCCTTTATCCAGGGAGTTTTCCCTGCTCCCAGAATGTTTCCCTGGACGTATTCCCAGCGGACAGTGGTGTCCCTGCCCCAGCTCTGCTTGGATGAGGCGAAGAGAGCAAGGTTCCTGTTCCAGGGAATATTCTCATGTCTTCCCATATAGGACTGCCTTTTCCCCTTTTCCCACAAATGAGAATGGAATGGAAAGGAATAGAATTAGAATTAGAATTAGAATAGAATAGAATAGAATAGAATAGAATAGAATAGAATAGAATAGAATAGAACTCTGACTTGCAGAAAACCTCACTCTCATTCCCTCAGTTTGATATCTCTCAGTATTAAATCAAAAATTTTTATATCACTTCAGCTTTCTTTACACTGAGCCTCTCTTTCAAGATTCAGGTCTCCAGAATTAATTTGGATTCATTGTCTAATATTTTCTGAACTTTGGTGCTCTGGATCTCAAGAACGCCACTTACAATTGTCCTCAAGATGGATCTTTGGAAATTGATATAAACCCCAAACATTCCAGACAATGGGATCAGCTCCCCTTTAGCATGTTTCACTCTGAATTTCCTACTGGGTTGCAATCTGGTCCTTTCTTCTTAATTTTAAGACCCAAGTGTTCCTCTGGAGCACAAAGAGCTGTTTAGAGAATGTAAAAAGACCAGGGAAAGACTTTATATTAAAATTGCCCCACGTAAGCTCACATCACATTTTGTTTCTTTCTTTACCTCAGTGTCTATAATCACTTTTATTCTCTCCTTTAACTCCTGAAGTTTTCAGGTGACCAGGAACAACTTCAGCTGCTCAGGTAACCCTGGCTGGAAACACTTCTTTCATTTTTTTCCAGTTGTTCCACTCTTCTGGGTGATGTTATTTCTCTTCTGTGCTCGATTTCAGCACATCGAATCCTCTGAGGTTTCTTCCCCCTCCAATGTGGGAACTTCCATTCCCACTCACTCACGAGCCCTCCAGCCTTCACCCCATGTTCTGCACACTCTCCCTTGCTGAAAACACATTCAGGGAATGCATTTAATTTTGGGAATTACACTCAATTGCTCTCAATCCCAACACCATCCTCACTGCGCAGCAAACCCACGTCATCTTTTCTGGTTCTCCTTTTATTCTTCTGGTTGAGGAACTCGTGTTGTTTATTTTAATATCCTTCGCAAGGTCTAACTCAGCTTGACTTCTGGCAGTTCTCACTTTACCCCCGTGCTTGCTGACCTCTAAAATGCAGCTTCCTTTGCAGATTCATCTCTTTTTCCACTCTTATCCCTAACAGACCCTATGGAGTCAGCCAGTGAGCTCCAAACCCTTCAGGCTTTTCCTCTCTTGTTTGCAACGTGAGTCCCACAGCAGCTTTCCACTTGTGGTGCAAAGAGTTTTCAAACATCCTGCAGGAACAGGTCAGCAAAAGCTTGGCTGGAGTTGCTTGCCCTAATCTGAGCCTTTCACAATCAGAGATCACTCTTTGAAATCAAATTGATCAAAGAAGAAACACTCACAGCTACAAACTTTGGGGGTTTTATTTTAGTCCCTCTCTATTTGGGTCAGCTCACAGTGGCTGAGGTGTTATTCTGGTTCTCAGTCTTCTTTTTCAGAAGATCATCTCTAAGTGCCAAACAAACAAACAAAAATTTAAAATGCATTTACTTTTTGGGATTTTATGGTCAAGACATCTCCTGGTGATCACATCTCAGATAAAAATAATTTGTTACTACTGATAGTGTTCATCCTCCACGTGTCTCCCATGTTCAAACAATTCCTTGTGCTATTATTACATTGTATAAAACCATTTATGGTCTGGTTTCAAACCCTGAAGCTTGAACAATTCTCTGAGAATTAAAGATATGGCACCAATTTGAGCTTGACATTGCTGTCATGATTTTAGGTAACAGGGTATCCCTAAAAAACAGATCAAAGCACTGCAGGTGGAGGAACTGGAGTGTCAAAAAATGGATAAATTATAACAATACCAGCACTGAACCTGGGAAGATCCTGCACTTATATGGCTGTTTATACCCACAGGAACTTGAACCTGGTTTAGAAAATAAATCAAATTACTCTCTAAATCTCTCATACACGTAGGTATAGTAAGAAAAGACATATAATTATTGATTTCAGAGAAGTAAAGAAAAGGCTGTTTGCACTGAAAGCAGGAACTTCCTTCCTGCCAAGAATCTTCTATGATATTGCCTGAAAGAAACTTCTATAATATTGTCTAAGGGCTCAATCCCTGCAAGGAGGTAAAGAAATGAAAGTTACTCATTTCTTGGGTTGCCTGAAAACATTTTTCCAAACCATTATTTGACCAAAAATGAAAGGCTTTATTTAGTTCAGTGAGTTTTTTCCAAAAGGTGTCTGCTTTGGTTGCCCTCATTTTTGATTAGGAGCGTGCAAGGTCTCTGCAAGATTTCCAATGAAAACTGGGAGATGTGGGCTCGCTTAGTCATTTTGCAATTATTTGCATAATTTTGCTTTCGTGGCGGAATTTTGTAAATGCATGAGTAATTTTCAGGAAAAACAAACATTTCTTTTTCCCTCTTTTTTTTTTTTTTTTTTTTTTTTCCCTCGCTTTACAAACATATCCCTGGGATAATAATGTGCCCTTGTTGAAATTTTGTACTGGAAGGAGCTCCATTTTTCCTTCCCAGTGCCACCAGTTTCTCACACGGCGTGGAGCAAAAACCAGAGGATCACAGCAGCTCCTCTCCCACAGAAATGCCAAACTGCAAATGGAACGGAACAGCTGAAACTCCCAGCGAGAGGCACGAGGGCTGAGGTTGCACAATCAGGATTTCATCCTCTGGCACTGTTTGCTTTAGGCTTGCAAAATCTGCACAAATATCCCGAGATCGTATTTATTCAGCACCTCCGCCATGGAACGTCGCGGGGGCCTAAAGAATGTGTCCAGGGAGGGATTAGACCAATTAATGGTGAATAAATTCACCTAAAATGGGAGTCTGGATGCAATATTTGGTTTATTGAGTTCCTGGGCTGCTGGGAGCTGGAAGGACAAACCAGGGAAAGGATCATTCTGTTCTTGTCCTTGTTTTTAACTTCTTTTCCCTAACCAATAACTGTGCAGAGCACCATGATGATGATGATTGTTGTGATTGCCACAAGTGATCCATGTTTAATTTAAAATTAGAAGTAACTGCATTCTGCTGTAACTTCAAATCTATTTTCTCATGTCTCTTGTAACTCTGAAGTCTTCCAATCCAGACTGGATTTTCCAATCAAACCTAATTTCATCAGGAAAAATAAATTATTTCAAGAGCAGACTGGATTGCCTCACAATCCCATTTGCCTTCAAAATATCTGGTGCTGTTCCTGAGAAACAAACCAATTAATCATTACTCAACCATGGAAAAATTTGATGGAGACCTTTCCTGATTTTGATGACATCTAATCATTCTTGGAAGTTACCAATGAAGGACTTGATCCCACTGCTGTCAATTAACTAATTTTTTCTCTCTCATGACTTCTTTACTGATTTTACTTCCACCAAGAGTTGCTCAGGGGGATTTCTCCTTGTCCAGTTGGGACAGTTGTGTTATCACCACACTTGATTTAATTGGTTTGAGCTTGGACTTGCCAATCTCAAAGGTTTTTTCCAACTGAGGTAATTCTGCATTTCTGTCATTCTGTAAACATCAGTATTAGTGGAATTCATTAGGATGGTGACAAGTCTCTTATTTTTTGAAAAGTTCTCCTTAAGTTGGCTTCGAGATGCAGTTAAAGTTGGTGGCACACGTGGCACTGGTGTCTTGTTCTTTGTAAATCAGAAGTGAGTGTTCAACAAGAATTAAATTCTCTGAGACATAACTAGAAAGTTTCCACCAATGTTTTCTCAGTACACTTCAATTTTTACAGTCCTTTACAAAGCAAAGTGTTTAAGGATTTATTTAGATGCTGAAATGTGCTGATGAACAGGAGATGGACTTAAGAACGTGCTTAAAGTTAAGTGCATAAGTAAACATTTTGCTGAATAAGCCCAAATGATTGCAAAGTGTGATTTCCCCTTCTTAAATTCAAATGAATGCTCACAGAAGTTATTTTGCATTTATTTCCCATATAATGTTTGGACAAGCAGGCAGGGAGGCAGCACAGTCTGCTGCAGTCACAAATAAATTCTGCAAAGAAGGTTTTGTGCTCTGGACCCGTCTTTCACAGGGGCAGAACATTTGGGGATTCCAGCAGGTTTTGGCATCAGGAAGTAGCAGCCGTGCCATGAGAGCTGCCTGATTTACCTGGCAGTAACCAATTAAAGAACACCAGCTTGATTTAAGATTTATGCAAAGATTTCTATCTATATTAAAGCAAAAATATTTAGGAAGACTCGTTTAAAATAATGGTCTTTCATGAGAAGAACTTTACATTATTTCCATAACTTAATTGTTCTTGGTGCTAATTGTTTCATTAATTAGGATATTTTTAAGGCAGTTGTAATAAGTTTCCTGGACCATTGCATGGGAGACATTAAACTTTGGCTTTGCTGAAAAAAGCAAATTGTTGGTCAACAAGCTTGATGTCAGTGGGCTCACAAATGTCATCCTTACTCGGGTGAGCTTTCTGCTGGCTCCAAAAGAATTTTGTCTTTGCAAAAGAAGAATTAAAAACTTCAGGATCAGGCCTAGGGTTAGTTCCAAACAACACAAATAGACCTTTTGGATCCCTGTCTACTGTACTTTTCTGAACACCATCAGTATTTTGCATCCTCTCTACAAAAAGAGAGCAGGAGGAAGCATTTATTTCCAGTAAATTAGGGATTTCTTTAATTTTTTGGAGGTCTGGTGTGCTCAAAGCATGGCAGATCAGTGGCTCTTGTTCTCTACAACCAGGCAATGGGCATTCATTGCTTTCCTTCATTAAACTGGAGACCTAGGTGGGCTGCTGGAAAAATAAAAGTAAAAAAAAGAAAAAAATTAGGAAAGGGGTACTGGAGAGGGGAGGGCGAGCGCGTGAGAGAACCACATGTTCACGGTGCCTGTGTATGAACAGCAAGCTTTCTGGCCTGACATTTATTGAAAAAATAGATCTTACACTGTATCCACCCAACACCTGTTGAGAAACACTGACCCCATTACAGAGGTTGGATTTACACTGGCTCTGTATAACACCCTATAAAGGAGGCCACTGGTGCAAAAGATTAAAGAATGCTGTTAAGTAAGTTGTTTTATTTCTTTTGAGACCGAAAGAAAGCTGCAAAGTGAGAGAAAGCTTTCCCGGGTTATTTACTCTTCATTACCGGGGATCTTGAAGGGCCGTGTATAAACTGCTCCAGTCGGGTCATGACAACACTTTATAAGGTGCAAATGTTGAGGTGGAGCCAGGGCTGCACTGCCGGGGAAAGGAGTGGAAAGGTCCCTCCCGACTCCATGGAAAGTCAGTGCTAATAAAAGCTCACGGCTTTTGGCACGGCCTCCCAGGCACCAGGGGCCCATGAACACCAGTTTGCACCAGTTTGCACCAGTTTGCACCAGGGCCCCGAGCAAGTGTCCCGGCACACGCTGCCCTCGGTGGAGTTTCTCCAGGTGAACTTCTTAAAGTCCTAGTTGGTGCTAAAAAAATCTCATGTTTAAGGGCTGGGGGAGAAAGGCAAAAAAAAAAAACCCAAAAAAACCCCAACTACTTGTTTTTTACAAGCTGCTGTATAATGAATAGCCCATTTCAAGGAATGTGTGAGTTCCTATTAGGGCCCGGTGAATGCTGCAGAATGTTTTCAGTCAACGCGTGTCCCAGTTTTCAGACAAATGGCTTTCTGTGTGTTTGCTGCCTTCTGCTCTCTGCCTTCCCAAATCATCTGTGGGATCTTGTTCTACCTGGCAGAGGGCTGCTGGAGACAGCTCACCTGCCTGCTGCGGGATAACACCCTACCTGCCTCTCATCCTCTTTTTGTCCAGTGAACTGGGAACCTTCAGCTTTTGGGGGCCAAGCAGGCTGAGAGGTGAAGCAAGGGTTCCAAAGGGTCATGAGCATTGAGTAGTTACATCCAAGCTGGGAGAATGGAGGATTGACCCCATGATCCAGCCACGGAGTTTTGTGGTTGAATATATTGCCTTGAGACATCCTCAAATATCTGAGACACCTCCAAGATTCCATACAGGATCTGTGGGGAACCCTTATCCTTGGGAGTAGCTGTTGGAGACTCCTGAGGAGATCCCAAACAAAACTAAACATTAAATGTGTGGGTTGATGGCCTGAGCCCTTCAGTCACCCTCTGACCAAAGACTGGCTGGAAATGTGGGGACTCAGAAAACTCCAGCTGAAGGAGACAGAAGGGAAAGAGATGTGTCCACTGCTCAAAAGAGGAAATGCAAAGGAGACACAGAGGCAGGAGGTGTTTGCTTTCACCAGATATGCTGAACACTCCTCAGGGCAGTGAGGACCCTGGTAAGAGGCTGCTTTGCTCAGTCCTCATTCAGCAGGAACCTGCAGCCCTCCTGCCTCAGAAGGAGCCCTTTGCTTTGGAGCAGATACAATGCAAAACCAGAATTCCTTCTTCGATTTTCACATCTGTCTGAAAAATAATTTAAAACACAACTACAAAAAATGCTCAGGAGAAGTGGGCAAAGCAGCTCAGGAGCCTCTGGAGGTTCTCTGCTGGCTTTGGGATGTCTCATGTCTGAGCTATGACATGTTGCATCAGAAGGGTCACTTTAGGCAATGGGTTCCTGTCCCTCCCTGCACTGGCCATGTCCCCAAGCACTTCCCGACCATGGGCAAGGATGGATGGACTCTGGGCAGCAGATGTCAGGCTGTCAGAAAGTCCCCATTTATTCAGCCAGTCTTTGAGGAAGCTACTTTCTCATCCCACTCTTTCCACAACTCTGTTTGGACTCAAACATGATTTTTGTGTAGGAATAATTTCTTCATAGCCAGGAAACGGGCTATGAATGAGACCTTCTTTTGAAGAAAAAAAAAAAAAATTTTTTTTTTTCTTTTTAGATGCTCCA
Organism: Sylvia atricapilla; assembly: GCF_009819655.1. Lineage (NCBI taxonomy): Eukaryota > Metazoa > Chordata > Aves > Passeriformes > Sylviidae > Sylvia > Sylvia atricapilla. The sequence goes on from NC_089151.1 coordinate 3,355,365, forward strand.
GGCTGGGAATAGTCCCTTATTTCCCACACAGGGATGTGAGGCTGGCATGTGCTCTGCATTTCCAACAGGCACAGCAGCTGCAGGGAGCTCGGGGAGTTGGGCTCCTTCTGTGTGAGCAGGACTAAGCCCTGCAGGTTCAATTAACAGATTTTGGAAATGCACCAAGACCTGACAGTCCCCAGGCTTGTTCTGAAGGAAGGAAGGTGGCTGTTGGAGGAGAAATGGATCTGCCAGGGTTTGAGCACAGCTGGGACACACAGTGAGAGCCTGGAAAGCCTGGAACCTGTGCTCTGGTGGCTTCCAAGAAGTCCCACGTCTGGGTCAATACACAAACAGGAATGGGCTGTGCAGATGAATTCCTTGTCTTTGGGTTGTAAAATCCATATTCTTCCCAAGTCACAAGCCCCAGCATTCAGCTCAGAGGTCTTTAATGAAAGGGATGGCCAGAAAGCAGCTTCACAAAATAAGAAAAAATGGAATTTATATTTTTTTAAAAAAATAGAACTTTTCAAGTTCTTAAGGGCTCATTAAGTTAAAAGAAAAAAATCTTTCCATTACTAATTTCAGCTAATTGCCATCTTAGACTAATAAAGACCTTGGCTTTTGGAATCAAAGGCTGGTGCTTCAAGCTGGGGCAAATTCCCTTGAAGTCACAGCTCCCAAACACAGAGTTTGGGAAAGGTGAGCTCCAGGAGAGCTGAGGGGTGAGACAAACCCATCCCCACCCCCTTCACCTTCACCTGGAACGTGGGCCTGGTCTCTTTCCACCATCCAGATCCAGAAGAAATCCCAGCTGCTGTCGCCTGGGAGTTACTGTTCCCATCCTCCTCGTTTTGGCTCCCGAGGTCAGGGTGAAACATCCTTGCTTGTTGATGGTTGATGACTAATTTGAGGTGAAAAACTCCTGAATAAGGAGTTTTCCACCCCAGAACCTAAATTCCCGACTCTGGCACTGCCAGAAGAAGCCCTTTTAGAAGAAGCCCGTTCAAAAACCGGATTTCAAGATGAATCAACCGAGCGAGAGGAAAAACTGAATATTTAATTGTTGTATCTGTGAAAGCAGTAAAGGACTAGGAGGGGGCAGGCAACGAGGGAGGAACAGAAATATTCTGGCATGGCTGGGAAATGCACCATTTTTTTATTTTTTTTTATTTATCGGCTCTGTTTACTTTAAAACACATCCAACTGGAACGCTTAGGTGCAGACATAAAAATTAAAACAGAAAACATCCTGGGCCAGCCTCTCGGAGGATGCAAATTGGCATGGCAATTCCCATGGCTTCCAGCCCAGCCTGCTGCACTCACACCAGCTGCACTCACGGTGAAGGCAAACAAAGTCAACCCCACCACTGATTTTGTGAGGAGAGGGAAGGAGGGAGAGATGAGGTCTCTCTAAGTGCTAAATTACAAGGGGCATGGTGGCTCTGAAGGAGAGCAGAGAGGAAGGGGAAGCCAAGGCAGGTCAAGGAGCACAGGTGGGCTCCAGATCCGAGTCGTGCCACGGCTTGCTGCCATTCCTGGGTGGTCCAAAGGTGTAGCCCCGCCGAGGGCTGGTTGCTGTAAGCCAAGCCCTGGCCTCCTGGACGTGCCATGGGCTCAGGGGAAGCGAGTTCAAGTGGGGTCAGCAGAAAGAATACGGCCGTTGAGGGGTAACAATGAGCACAAATTACCAACAGATCGTGGAAGGCGGCCTCAGTCTGGGAAAAGGCTGGAAATGGGGGGGGGGAAAGTACAGTCAAACTTCATCTGAACCAAAGGGGACGTGGAGGACTTGCTTACAGTCTGTGTGATGCTCGCTGTGTGGTATTTATATGATGTTGATAGGAATAATCCCGTGTTTCCTTGCTGCATGGATGAATCCCTTCTGGAAGGGTCAGAACTGCTGGCCCAGGCTGTGATGGAGCCCTGAGGGGCACCAAAATATCCTCAAAACCATGGCAGATGAGAGTGACTGAAAATGATCAGATCTGCAGCTGAAATGATGATTTCCCTCTCCTCAACAGGCAGGAATCTGCAGGGAGACTGGAGGTGCAGAAAGACATTTTTTTCCTGCAGGAGCCTGGAGTGTGAATCATGGTTAATCCCATCTGGGCATTCCTCTCAATTTATAAATAATTTCCTTTCTCCTAGCAAGTACTTCATGCTTTCTGTGGGGTGCTGGAGAGTTTTTCTCAGTGAATATGTGGACTTTTCTGTACACAATTCCATAGGTGCAAAACTGTGAAGAACAGACACCCAAACCTTCCTTTCCAACTGGAGCCCCTCTAGTTTTTAGGTTGGAAAAGCAGCACATAAACACTTAAAACTGAACAAAAGATGCAAGAAATAGAAGGTTTACTTTAAAAAAAATCTCAAGTGAAATTAGGGTCAGCTTACATTTGATCAATTCTTCCTTTTTAACACACCTTTATTAGCTGAAGAGAAGAGCCAGGCGACTGCCTTTGCAATAATACTGTCACAGAAACATGCCCCAGTGAACTCTCTCTGAGATAACATCTTCAATAATCTTTCCACTGTTAAACAAACAGCCCAGAAAGGAAAACAAGAGTGAATCCAAATATTCATTTCTCCCTGGCAGTTGTGTTTTTGGGAGTGGAATGGTTCTGGATGGAGGATCGTACATATGGCTTAGTTAATGGGTCGTGGTAGGAGTGAAAACCTTCCTAAAGAGGAATTTAAAGATGAGGACTCAAAGAAGAGCCTTTCTTGTCGTAATTTATGGGCTGAGTGCTGGCTTAAGGAATGCAAATAATCACCAGCAGACATGGCTGACATCCACTGACATCCATGGGAGCTGCCCTTGGGCTGCCCAGAGAGATGAGAGAAACGTGGCAGCATCTGGTCATGCCTTTAAGGAAACCATGAGCTGAGGAAGCGACTCAGATTTCTCTGATTTTATTAGTATTGGCCAAATCCAGGAGTTCTCACCTAGACTTTAATTGGCCCAAATGTCTCTTGAAGGCAGCTGGAATTTGCCTGTGTTTGGGGTTCTGTACCACCTGAAAAAGGTCTTCAGGACTGAGCCCCGCTGCCCCTTCTTGTACCAGATGCTCTGATTAGGTGTCAAGAAGCCCCCACAAGGCCGTTCATAGCCAAGTGCAGGGGCTCAAAGCTGAACAAGCACTGTGGCTGACAGGGGACAATATTTTCCTTCACATCTGACCATAATTAGACAGAGAAAAGAAGACAGAACCATTCCTAAAAATGTGAACCACAAGCAAAAAATTTAGATGAAGACATCGCTGGGTCTGCCAACACCATTAAGAGGACATATTTTGCTGTTTCATCTCAATTCCTACCATTTTATAGGATCAGGGAATGGTTTGGGTTGGAAAGGACCTTAAAAATCATCTTGTTTCAGTGCCCTGCCATGGGCAGGGACACCTTCCACTATCCCAGATTTATCCAAGCCCTGCCCAGCCTGGCCTTGGGTGCTTCCAGGGATCCAGGGGCAGCCAAATCTTCTCTGGGCACCTGTGCCAGGGCCTCAGCACTCTCAAAGGAGAGAATTTCTTCCTAATTTTTCACAAAACATTTTGACTTATTCTGGTCCTGCAAGTAGCTGTAGTTTGATGTCCTCCTGGAAGCCACTCTCACCCAAAATTTGGGGGCTGTGGAAAATGGTCAATAATGAATCCAAATTGATAAAAATTGGAAAGAAAAAGCTTTGGGTGCTTTTTGGGTTTTCAAGGGATGTTTTAAAGATCCTGAAAATTATGATGGGTGCAGTCTCAGCTGCACTGAGCTTATTTCACTTCTAAGCTTGACCTAAGCAGCTCTTTGATGGCTTAGGCTTCAGAATCATTTATCCACCCCCAACTTTTTTCACTTCCCTATAGATTTTTGTTACAAAAACACTAATATGTGTGTTTTGATTTAAACAGCTAAAATGCCGGTTAACATCGGTTGTTTTAAATAGTTGAGGATTGTTTAACTACATGGAACTTCCGCTTTCTATGGAAAATTGTAGGAAATTATTAAAATGCTCTTAGTTTAGGCGGTCTAGGCTTAAATGTATATTGAGACTTGGGTGGTGGTTGGGAATGAGTGTGGAGGCGCATATGGATGGATGGTTGGATGGAGGGATGGATGTGTGTGTGGCAGTGGAGAAGAACCTTGCACACACTGGGAATTTCCTAGCAGCACAAGAGTGATAGGCCATTTTTCTTGAGAGTTTTATTGGGATTTTTTTTTTTTTTTTTTGGCTAAGGTGTGAAAATTGGCAGCTCGCTGCATTTTCTGACCGACTGCTGAAGATTGGCTAATTAGAAATCATGTCTAATTCCAAGTCAAACAAGCTGAGGCCACTAAATCTTCATGGGATGTTTGTCTGAAATGTTTCAGTGAGCGCTAACATTTGCAGAAAGAACAATATTGTCGATCCATGTTCACAAGTCCAATCCACCACTTGCTATAAAGCAAAAATAGTATAAAATTCACTTTCTGTGAGCGATCAGTCTTCACACTCCTTCCAGGCAGGAAATAGAGCCCAAACCATACGTTTTGTTTGTTATTTATGTAAGTGATAACACCGATTTAAGTGCAGAGCTGGCTTTTTAGTGAAGGTTTGATGGTTTATTCAGTTTCCCAGCTGGGGTGATTAACATTAAAGGATTTCCCAAAGGCCCCAAAATTTGGTGATGCACCAGCCCCCATAGAAGCTCCCCATCCTCCTCCCCTTGTCATTCACCAGGCTCCTCTGTGTTCTAACAAGCACCACACCAGCGAGGCTGAGGACAGAATTTTGGCCTCCTTTCCTCAAGTTTATTAATTTCAAAGTGCTCTTTTACTAAATACACACCGTGGGCTTCATGAATCCACATCCCGGCCCCAGAGACTTGGTAGACAGTGAAATAATTTTCCCCAAAGATGTGATGGAAGCTCCATAACTCAAATCAGGCAGAATTGGGTCTGACAAAGCCCGGGCGAGCACATTGGTGTAAACAGAGTTCCTCTGGCAAGAGGCAGCCAGAGCAGAGCACTCAATGTGCTCTCGTGCACCATTACTCACCCTGTGGTCTGTGAACCACTGGTGGTCCATGAGGCATCAGAACATGGCCCCAGAGATGATGGAAATGTCTTTGTTGTGTTTTTGTTTTTAATAAAAAGGCACATTCTGAAACAAAAATAAATGGAAGGGGAGAAAACGTAAGCCCAGAGCACTTAAAACTCACCCTCGTTTTTTATTTGGTTATAAAGGAAAGGCCTCACAGCAGCACCACACAGAAGGGCCCTTGGATTTTACATCCTGCAGTAGTGAGGGTGTCCATGGATTTAAAGATCACAGAATCATGGAATGCCTTGGGTTGGAAGAGACCTTAAAGATCATCTCATTTCAACTCCCTGTAGGGCCACCTTGCACTGCACCAGGCTGCTGAAAAACACTGAGGCAGCAGGTGAAGATGAGGACTGGAATGACAGAAGCCTTCTCCTTCTGGGAGGGATGGCAAGCTTCCCAAATGAATGGATCATATAATTCCTCATTCCTGTGTAATATCAGATGTTGATTATAACCCCATCTTCACTCTGGGATTCAAGAGTTCTGCCTTCTTCCCACCACAGCTGCCCTTCCTTGCCTTGTCACTCCACTTGACTTCTGCCTCTGCTTGTAGTAAAATCAGGACTGTTTTATTGTGAGTCACATTCTTCTACTGTTGTGGGGACTGACTAAACCATCCAAACCAGCTGCAAATGCCTGAGATACTGCTGGAAAATCTCCTTCAATCCTGCTGCCTGAATCTCCCATCCAACACAACCCACAATAAAATGAATGCTGCTGGTTGAAAGGCTTGTGGTGAAATTCTGGAAATTTGGTGGGTAAGGGATGGGCACCAGGAAAGGTGAGATTATTGTGAAAACCAGCTTTGACAATCTGCATTTTCCTACAAGGAGACAAAATGATAATGTCATCGATTGTGACACTGCCTGGATTCACAATGGCATCACAGAGGGGTTATCCTAAAGCATTTTAAGAATGAAAAAAGGCTTTGGGTGAAAGCAAAGAGGGCAATTCTTTGTCTCTGAAACCAGCTATTTTTATTCCATGCAGAGACTGAACCCACAGAGAAAGAAACATCCTTATTTTTCCCCTGTGAACAGTTTGCCAAAATATTGGGAATATCACCTATTGTCTCACACCAGAACTGCTGGATTCCTTAGGCTTTGAACATCAGCATGATTTGAAAATGATGGGATTTCATGGCCACCACGGGGCCATCCACATTCCTGAGATGTGTGGTCTGTACCATGCAGGCTTGGGAATGCTCCTCGTGGTCCAAAATTTAGCCTTGAGCCCGTTTTATTTATCCTGACCATTTAAACCACTATCTGTTTTTGAGTGTGGCCATTTTTTACAGATTGTGGAGATCATTATTTGCACAGTTAACTGCTCTCCCTTTCGTCTTTAGCTGTTTTCCTTATATACATATGAAGTGCTTGGGATATCCAGCAGAGTTCATAGAGTACAAAGACTTGTGCTGCAAAAAAATATTTGCATTTCGCTCGTATTCAAGAGAAAGGTCAATAAAACAAAGCAAGATGAGGAATCGTGGGGTGAAACGTTTGCCCCACCGTAGTCAATGGGAGTCTTGCCATCGCCTTCAGTGGTGGCCAGAATTTCACCCGTGCTGCCTCAGACATGGTGAATGACTCCTTTTTGTCCACATTTTTCAAGCCTTAGGAGGCAAATGGAACAGAAATAAATCAGTATCCCACCAGAAATGCAGATTTCACCTTGTCCTCTCTGTTTCTGAACCCATAAAACATAAATTCCGGGCAAACTTTGATCTGCATGTTCGACTTCGATTTTTTGTTATTCCTTGGGTTTTTTTCAGGAAGGCTGACTTTGCAGAGGTTGCCTGGATGGGCTCTATAGGTGGAACAACCTGAAATGCACAGCATTCTTAGAAGATGAAAGCATCCCTCATATAGATCCAGGACTGGACGGGCTGTCTGCTCCACACAGTAACAAAAGCCTGAAACCAGATTGGCCTGGTGCCTGACACAACACTCAGATCTTCCCTGTGGCTTTTTACTCCCAGGGAGAGAGAGCAAAGGAATCAGCGGGGAGACCAGTGGAAGTCATGGTTTGACAACATCAAAGAGCAGCTTGGACCTTGTCCTCACAGAGAGAAAAAGGTTGCCAGGATCCCATGAGCTGGCTGACTAATAAGTGAAGCGCTGCCAACGCTCCGAATTCAGGATGACTTGGGGTGGGTGACCCACTGAGCCATGGCCACTGCCAGTGGAAGAAGTTAACAGAGAAAAAGCCGGGAGATAAAGAAAAACAACCAAGCAAATAGAGGGATTTGGAATGCATAGGAGCACGGGGGGAGTTGTCTCTGGGATCAGAGCTGTCTGTGTGAGTAGTGGGGTCAACAGTGACTCCCTGAGAAGGCATTTGCAGCTTTCGTCCTGGCTTCCGTCCCCTGACAGAGACACTGGGGTGTGGTGCCGTTTGTCTTGTCCACACTGGCCAGGGAAATGGACAGCACTGGGGGAAGGAGGAAAACACATTTATAAACCAGGATGGCCAGAGGTACATTTGCACTGGGAGCTCGCTGTGGGGTCAGCCCCTGCTCATTATTATAAACGACCTGGGGTTCCTTTATGGAGACCAAGTCCCCAGGGAGGGCTGAGTGACTTGACAGCCAGCAATGACAGCTTGGGACAGCCCAGGGCACACTGCTATGGAGAGCAGAAGGGACAGGCAGTTGCTCTTGGGCAAGAAAAGATTTGGTGAGTGCTTTTTGGGTCAAGGATTGCTCACAGTGGACAGAAAACATTTTCTAGCTCTCTAAAGTTTGAACAATCCATAAAAGGGTTGAAAAGTGTTGTAATCTTGAGGTTAATTTTCCAAAATGAGATGTTCAGAGGGATGTGATGAGTAGGGTGGCTCCTGGTCTGTTGCAAACCATTTTTCCTTCTGCTCGAGGTCAATGTAGAACCATGGAATCGTTAAGGCTGGAAAAGACCTCCAAGATGCAACCTTAGAGCAATCACCACCCTGCCAACTCAGCCACAACACTCTGTGTTGTGTCCACTCATTTTCTGAACACTCCCAGGGTTGGTGACTCCACCACTTCCCTGGGGACCCTTTTTCCATATGTTCTGTGGTTCCTGAATTTCAGCTTGCTCTGAACAGCACTGCCAGGCCTTGTTTCCTCCCAGCACAGCATTAAAGTCAGCACCTAACAAAGAGGAATTATTTTGGCCACAGCCACACCTGTGGCAGCTGGGCCTTGTCTTTAGCTGGACCATTGGGTGACCAAAGCAATGGGGAAGGGGAGCTGCTTCCAGCTTCCCTGTTTTTTTGGCAAATCACCTCCCTGTATTTTCCATACCTCAAATTTCTGGCTGTTTACACTGTCAGCTCTTCGGAGGGTTTTGTGCAGCACCTTCTGCAACAGGACCCTGACCTCTTCTGAAGCCTCTGAACGCCACAGGAACACAAATAGTACGAGAGCATTTATCAAAACTTACAAAGGCAACTCTCTGTGCTTTGATTTAAAGCATGTAAAATGAGTCTTGGAAAACATTCCTCCAAAGGAGCCGAGGATTCATTAACAGCACGGGTGGTGCTGGGAGCCCTCAGCACCCACTGACTTTCCAGCAGGGTTGGCTCTCACCAGGAGGGGTGCAGACAGGCACTGGATCTCACAGGACATCACGGATCTCTTTGCTTTCACTGGGTTGGCTTTTCTACACAACAACAACAAAATCAAAAATAAAGGGGCACAAAATGCTGACATATTTAAAGAGATGAGGAGGGAATAGTTCAGCATTCTTGAGGCTCGAAGTGCTTATGGCTGAACTTAAATCTTCTCCTGCATATTTGATTGGCCTGGAGAAAAGGAGACTCAGAGGTGACTTCATCACTCTCTACAACTCCCTGAAGGGTGGCTGTGCTCAGGTGAGGTTGGGCTCTTTCTCCAGGCAGCACTGACAGAATGGGAGGACACAGCCTCAAGCTGTGCCAAGGGAAATATAGGCTGGATATTAGGGAAATTTTTTTTACAGAAAGGGTAATAAAGTATTGGAATGGTCTACCTGAGGAGGTGGAGGAGTCACCATCCCTGGCTGTGTTTAAATAAAGACTGGATGTGGCACTGGGGCCATGGTTTAATTGAGGTGTTAGGGCTGGGTTAGACTCCATGATCTTGAAGGTCTCTTCCAGTCTAGAAATTCTGTGATTCTGTGATTAAAAAACACCTTCAAAATTGAAATGGTTGAATCTCCTCCTGGACTGAGAGGCTGCCCACAGGGGTTTATCTGTGATTTATCCACCACAGGTCCACAGGCAGACACACTCATCTGTGGGGAGGTCGGGTGTCCTACCAGCTGCTGAGAGCCGAGTTCCCAAACCCTTTTTGGTCTGGGTTCCTCTGTCAAAGCTATAGAATCATGGAACCACAGGATGGTTTGGGTTGGAAAGGACCTTAAAACTCATCTGCTATGAGGAGGGAAACCTTCCTCCATCCCAGGTTCCTCCAAGCCCTGTCCAACCTGGCCTTGGACATTTCCAGGGATGAGGCATCACAGCCTCACCTGTGCCAGGGTCTCATCACCCTCACAGGGAAAAATTTCTCCTCAATATCTCATCAAATCTACCCTCTTTAATCTTAAAGCCAAACTGGAGTTCACTGTCTCAGCTGGCTCAAATTGCAGAACACAGGAAGGGAGAATGGTTTTCCAGCTTTTAAGCCAGGATAATTTGCTTGCTTTATTTTTTATTTTATTTTATTGTAAAAATGGTTTAAATCAATCAAGTCACCCTTCGTAGTTATAGAGCTGCCATAAATCCTGGTCTGTTTGGACTCAATTTCCGATTAATTTTTTTGCCAAGCACCCTAATAAAAATGTATTAATTTAAAGCTATGTGGAGAAAATATATATAGAATTTTACAGCAGCTATTTCTTTAGCTGGACTGTGCTTTTCTTGTATGCATGTTCGAATCATTAGAATGGCAATAAAAAGAACTGGTAATTGCACTGCCTGTAAAAAAAGTCATTAGACAGGAATGGAAATTTATAAAACTTCAGAATTAATGGTAGATGAGTTCGTACACACACACACATACAGAGGTGTGCTTAAAACGTATTAATATAGAGGATAATATGGGATATGGGCAAGGAAAGGGACTGCTCTGAGGTTTAAATGAGTTATCTTCTAGCAGCCTTGAGTGGCCTCATAGAGTTAATTAAAATTAAATTGTCACTGTACCCTCCCCAGACACATCCCTACAGGAGATTCTTGGGAAGGAGGAATGTGGGGTGCTTTGGGGTGGAAAAAAGAGTGCCCCACTCACGTGTGCAACATCCCACCCTGCAAAAAATACAACTCCCACACCCACAGCAGAGCCCAAAAGATGGATAGAGGAGTCACAATTAGGAGGGGCTGTGCCGTTTCTGTAGCCAGACATAAAAACGACCTGCCCTAATTTCTCAGACAAACTTTGTAATAATGATGAATGCCAGGGCTTGACATTTCTTGTCCACAGTCCTGGCCACTGGCTCGAAGCAGGGACAGCAAATAAACACTCCTGGCTTGGGACAGCCCGTTGTCTGCAGAGACCTGGGAGCATTTCTCCTTGGGAATATTTATGAACCCCAGTGTGACAGCTGCTGCCCAGACAGGCAAAAACCATCCTTTGGATAACCTGGGAGCCCAGATTATCTAAAACACCCCCTGATTCAGGCTTTTGTAGCCTCAGGGAAACGATTTTTGTGCGGTGATGCTGCAGCAGGATCTTGCTGAGCCTGTGCCACTGGGAATTGCTGGAATGCTGCAAGGGCAGGAGATGGGAGACCTGGAGCAGCCACCCCTGCCCCGGGAGAGGAAGGTGGGAGTTCAGCTCGGGGTCTCGGGAAAGAAGGATCAGTGTCATCCCTGTTTAAACACTCAGCTTCCACCTCTCCAGAGAAACACGCTCAGGAAAGATAGGGATATACATTTCAGGGAAGTGGAGATGGGATCCTGTCACCTCCGGGTTACACCACACAGAGGTGGTCTAGTCTGGGCTTAATGAATACGTGGGAAACAAAAAGAAAAGGCCAGGGGAGAAAATCATCCCTCTTCCACTCAACCATCACGGTACAAAAGGATTATTCTGTAACTTATGATTTAAAAGAGTTGTCAATCCTTGAGGTCAGTTATTAAATTTTAAAAGGAGCAGCAGCAGATGCTCAAAAGCAGAACAAGGGGATCATTTACATGCTCAATTCGAAGAAAATTTAACAAAAAAAATCAAACTTCAAGAAAAATAATCTCGAACAAGTGAGATTTTCTTGCCAAATTCATTCAAAGGATATTTTTTCGCCTCCTATCAGCTGCTCTGGAATCCAAGGACAACGTTCTCTTCCTCTTTTCAGAAAAGCTTTGGACTGACATTTGTTTATAATGCCTTATTAGAAACTACTAAAATATTTTCGGCGTAAGACCCACGGCACCAACTCATCTTTCCTCGCTGAAGCAATAAGCAGCCACTAAGGCTCAACGCGTTGGGCTTCCTGTTTACATCCCCAGATGGCAAATTCATGTGTGCTCATTCCTCCCGTGGACTAATCTCCCCTTTTCCCACATAATCTGCAAATGAAGCCCAGATGGAAAGAATTAGCTCGAAATCTCCCCCTTCTCCAAAAAAAAATAGTTGAGAGAGGGGTTTTGGTAGCGCTGATAACACTGCAAAAATTGTTCAGTGATTCCTTAAATCTGTTGGAATCTGCCAGTAGAAATGTAGGATTATTCTGCTGGTGTCACATAGCACATGATAGATTATGGTTCCTGTGTTATTCCCTGCTTGCAAGACCAGGGATGTTAAAAAGAAGCCATTGGAAATGTATGAAGCGAGAGACACTAATCCCAGCTCAGTGAATCCAGGGAAGAGACCTCCCAACAGCAGGCATGGGATTACACCTCTCCAAGACTTACCAAGCTCAGCTTGGTGCACATCATAAACTCTTACACTCTTTATGTGTTTCTGAGAGTGTTCTCATTGGATGGATACGAGGTCATAGCCTGTATTCCTTATTTTTTGAAGGAAAAACTTGCCATGAGATGCCTGCGACGCCTTTTGTGGCTCTGAAGGCTTTGGATGGATGTCCCTTGAGGCACCTTGGTGACTGACATCACATCGGTGTCATCAGCTGGGTCTAATTCCCACTGGAATTTAGGGAATTTATAGCACTAAAAGCACTGATGGATGCCTTCCGTGCACAGTTGGGAAGGGAGGAACTGCAACATGAGCTGTGCCCTAAGAAAATGGAGCAAACCAAAGTTCTTGTGCCTCTTGTGCCTTATTAACAATATTCACGCCTGCCTTATTAACAATATTCCCACCTGCCTCATTAGCAATATTCACACCTTTCCAGGCTTCAAACACGTGCCTGGATCTCTGAAGATAACGGAAAATGGCCTCAAGTTGTGCCAGTGAACTTTCAGGTTGGATAATAAGAATTTCATCACTGGAAGAGCGGCTAAGCAGTGGAACAGGTTCCCCAGAGAGGTGCTGGAGAGACCATTCCTGAAATTTTTTAAATTTTTTTTTAACTTTTGAACCCTGAAAGTTTTTGAAATCTTCCAAAAATGAGTAGAAGTGGCCACTTGGTGACACAGTTTAGTGGGAATGGAGGGATTTGTTCAAAGTTTGGACTAGATGATCCTGGAGGTCTTTTCCAACCTTAATGGTTCCACGATTTGATGATTCTTGGTGCCCTTTTCCATCACACCCAGCTCCAGAGATGTTGATCAAACCTTTCAGGCTGGGGATATCCCACAGTAGGAATTTTCTACAACCCAAATTTTCCATGACTTTCCCACCTGACGGCAGATTTTTCCCTGACTTGTGAGAACGACGGGAAAAACCCACCAAAGGGAATTAACAAACTGCTCCAGCCTTACCTTCATCCCGTTCTGCTGGAAGCCAAACCACAGATACACCTTTTTTAATCCTCAATTATTAAATTGCTCCAAGGAGTTGCCTGCGCTGGGGAACTCTGAGACATTTCGGACACGACGCCAACAATTTATTCGAAGCCCTGCGTGCTGCCACATGTCCTGAACTGCTCGTGAACCTTCCCCAATCCCAGGTCATGCCGCAGCAGAGCAGAGTTTGGATCCCAAGTGGAAGAAATCTGAGTGCCAGGCATTGAGCTGAGAGGAGTTAAGCCAAAGAGCCACCCAAAAATGGTGTTTATTTGGGGTTTGTCCCATCATATTCCTGCAGAAGTTGGTAAATTCCCTGTGGAAATGACTGTTTAATGACCAGGAAAAGCTGGAAGATCAGTATTAATTGTTGTGAAAATGACACTATTATTAAGAGCTTTTTTTTTTTTTTATATTGGTTATTTTGGAGTTATTTGGATTTTTTTAAATTTTATTTTATGAGCATTGTAAAAATTAAAAATGTTATTTCTCTGTTTGAGTGCAAGTGGTTTACATCAAAACAATTTTTTTTCCTTCAGAAACACTCCACTCTGTGAGGAAACAGAGAAATCCCTGTGGGCAATGAGGAAAACAGATCTGAGCTGAAATCAAAATGAAAAATGAGAAAATGAAAATTATCCAAAATATAGACATAAAACCAATTTAATAATGATCAGTGACCTTTAATGTTAAAAAAAAAGGAGAAAACAACTAGAAAATTAAAATGTTTGCAAGAAAATTTGCAATCACAATCTCTCCCTCACTACACATCAAAGTAGAACCCAGTGGAAAGTTCATTATATCCCATCCACAAACACTTTTAAAAAAGCCACGAATAATACTAATTTTTTAAAAAAAGTTATGCAACTTTAGTCTGAGCTAATTGTTCAAGGAAACAGAGTTTCCTCCAAGACTGATAAATCCCACAGGCTATTTCAAACAACTGGGCAGTAAATCACAGAGAAGTGCTGGTACATTATACAATGAAATCAAAGTGATTTGCAGAACCCTAAATGTTTCTTCATTACCCTTAATCCTACACCATTAAAGTAACAAGGAACTCTGATAAGGTTTTCAGACAGTGACAAGGCAACAAGAAAATTATGGGCATTTTTATTTCAGGCATTTTTTCTTAGTGCTTTTGGTTTAAAATATAATGAAATATTGTAAATAGTTTTATGAGGTTGTAAAAAAAAAGCAACAACAAAACCTAATGAAGCTAAAACTGTGAGCTTTGTTAGAAGTTGAGAGCAGGACTGAGTCATGCTGCTACCCTGGATTTAAAAAACCCAAACCAACCAAACAAAAAAACCCAACAGAATATTTTATATCTTAGTATGATTTTTGCATTTAAAACATTAAAACAAATAACAAGCCATTACTTCTCAGTGGCACAGAATACTTAGAATATAAAGAACTTAAAACTGAAGGTTTATAATAAGTACAAAGAAGTGAAAAAAGAGTTATTTCCTTAAATCCCAGATGTCACTAGGACTTTTTTTGCACAATATATAATACAAATACAGGTTACACCCAGCCTCTATCGTGCATAGACATGCACAGGATGATTTATAATGTAGTAGATGTGCTGGCAGAGAGATCCTCCCTGTTTTTATATGATTTATGTGAATGGATGTAGTGGGAATAAACATTTTTTGTGTTCATTTTGTGCCACAGAACAAATGACATCTGAGCCAACATTGGCATCTGAATGGAAGCACAGAATCCCAGAATGGATTGGGCTGGAAAGGACCTTAAAGCTCATCCCAGGCCATGGGCAGGGACACCTTCCACTGTCCCAGGGTGTTCCAAATCCCATCCAACCTGGTCTTGGACACTTCCCGGGATCCAGAAGCCACAGCTTCTCTGGGCACCTTTGCCAGGCCCTCACCATCCTCACAGGGAACAATTCCTTCCCAAAATCCCATCTAACTCTTCCTCTGGCAGTTTGAAGCCATTCCCCTTTGTCCTGGCACTCCATCCCCTGTCCCAAGTCCCTCTCCAGCCTATTTTATCTCCTGACACATACAGGGGCACGGAGAGAAACTCAGAGTATGACTCTCCTTTTCTCCCTAAGCCCCATGGTTCACTTTCTGGTTTATTTTGGGATTCAACAGCTCCCTGGATGATTTTCTGCATGGAATCTGCCTTGGCAGGGGCTGCCCAGGGAGGTTTGAGGTGCCCATCCCTGGAGGTGTCCAAGGAAGGCCTGGGTCAAAAGGTGGGGATCAGTCATAGGGGTGGACTCCATGATCTTGGAGGTCTTCTCCAACCTCAGAGATCCTGGGATTCTGCCTGGTGAGGTCTGAGCCTCTCTCCCACATCAGGGGACCTCTGTCACTTCTCCCCAGCAGCAACAGCTGCCTGAGCAGACCTTTACCTGTGCAGTTTGTGCAACAGCCCAGTGCAGTGCTGGGAGCAGGGCTGGAATTCCTCAGGGCTGGATGAAAAGGCCCCAGTGCTGCTGGAGGGGTGGCTGTGAGTGCAGCTGCTGGACACAGCCATAACTCACTGCTACTACTGAGCTCGCTGCTATTTATTTACTGAGTTCAGCCAACAGACTCCAAAGTGATTTAGATGTTCCTCCAGATAAAAACAGCAGAGCAGTCAGGGGTTTTTTGGCTTTTTTTTTTTTTTTTTTTTTTTTTTACAAATCCAGCATTGCATCAGCAACAGAAAAGGAGCAGGAGGGAGGGCAGAGAGGGGGAAATGGTTTGGGTGCCAATGGGCACAGTTTGGTCTTTCTGCTGAGTGCTGTCAGTGAAGACCAGGAGGTTTTGCTGCTCCTCAGGCATGTCTTTGGTTTGGTTTTAGGACAGAAAACCAGACAATATAAGCATGGAGGGACAGAGGAGCACACTGGTGGAACACGGACAGCTCTCTGAGGTGCCAAGTATAAAGAAAAGTAATAAATGACAACAATCAAAACAAGGGAGGCTCTGGAGAGAGGCAAAAAAAATCAATTACTAAAGGGAATAAAAAGATCACTGTCAGAGGATGACAGGAATTCCTGATATGAGGGATTTAGCAGTAAAGGACAGATTCCTTTTTTTTTTTTTTTTCTTTTACTTAAAGGCAAAATATACAATCTGGTGAGCAATATGTTCGATCTGATGAACATTTTTGAACTTTGAACTCCCTGACCTTTAAAACCCCCGAAAATAAATCCTGGCCAACTCAGAAGAAATGGCAACAAACAGCAGAGTTGGTCTCTTGGGTGCCTTTGGTCACACACCCATGGCATCATTTGGCTGCATCCAGCACCACGGTGATGGCAGCAGCTCCTGGGGACAGACAGACAGACAGACAGTGGCCAAGCTCTCCTCCCGTGCCCCCAAAGTCTGGAGGTGCAAAAATCCTCGTGGATTTTTAGAGGATTATCCTTTCATTCCGGCAGGGGTGATGGAATTAAGGCTGGGGAAGGCAGAGCATGCTTTACAAGAGAGAGCAGAAAAGTCACATTTTGCCCCAGTTTGCAATTTTGGTTCCTCCTCCAGTTTGCCCAAGTGAAGTTGCAACACTGAATTAATAGCAGAGAGATTTATGCCAAGATCTAAAACACCCAGAGCCCTTTTGTTTTAGAGAAACCTTTAAATCCTGCCCAGCTGAAAGGAAAGCTGCTCTCACTTGCTCCATAAGCAACTGGGCTCAGAGGAATGAAAGTGTCACCCCAACTGAGCAATTTTCTGGGAGCCAATGAGACCACGGGCAGTGGTTTGTAGGGATAGGATTATTTTCTGAGCAGATGTTTAATAAACACATGGAGGCATCTCTGCATTAGCATCCCCAGAACCAAAAATGACAGAGATCATCTTTAAACCTTAACCTTTGCCAAAGGCTCAGCACAAGGAGAGGGAAGAGAGGAAATCACAGAGAGCAAAGCCCTCACCTCTTCTGCTCTGATCCTGCTGGAGCATTTTTGCATGGAGCAAGGAAATTGTGTTTATAACATCTCTTGAGTTTTACTGCTCCTCCCTACCTGTCCTGGGGACTCATACAGTATAAAATAGTGCCATCTACTGATATATTTTAGCAGCTCCTGGGTACTCAGAAAAGCTGGTTTTACTGCTTAAATCATACTGATTTTACCTTGAAAGCTTTTTTTTAAATCCCTTCATCGTTGTGTTAACTCTCTAACCAGAATGTGCTACTCCAAAGGTACTAAAGCAGCTTCAAACTCATCTTGGATGGAATTATCCCAATGTTAGCAGGGCTTTAAACCTACTGGTTTCAATGGGAAGTCCCTGCTGGAAAGGCAAGGATACTGTGCAGGTCTGGGTTTTCCTGCGTGGAACACAGGAGGGTGTCCTGGGGAATGCAAAGAGGGTGAGCTGTCTTCAGCAGTGCCCAAAAGTCACGTTGTTGTTGTGTAGGATGCAGTGCAAGCTCTTGTTCTGGGATTTAAGACAAGAGGAAACACCTGAAAGGAAGGACCAGAGACAGAGAAATGCAGCTTGAGGCAGTCAGGGGAGTGTTTTATATAGAGGGAGGGAAAAAATTCCTTCTTGGGAGCTGCACACCTGAGGAGGGGACGATGTGACATCTGCCAATTCAGGCATCTTAGAGAAAGTCACTTCACAGAGAAAATATTTCCCTGCTAGCTTAAAAACAGAGGGAAAGGGAGAGTTGAGTTCCCTGGTTTGGAGATCAGTGGCTGGAATCTGTCAGCGTTGATATCATTATTTTGGGACCACACCAAACTCACAGGGGGAAAACGAGACCAGCCCCAAAGGCAGAAACACCCGGAATATTTTCACATTGCTCACAACTGCTCTGCACACAAAAGCCAAACACAGGAACCAAATAATGAGCAGTGGCAGGCTGGGAGAGCTGGGGTGCTCACCTGGAGAGGAGAAGGATCCAAGGAGAGCTCAAAGCCCCTGCCAGGGCCTGAAGAGAGAGCTGGAGAGGGACTGGGGACAAGGGATGGAGGGACAGGACACAGGGAATGGCTTCCCAGTGCCAGAGGGCAGGGATGGATGGGATTTTGGGCAGGAATTGTTCCCCGTGAGGGTGCTGAAGCCCTGGCACAGAGAAGCTCTGGATCCCTGGAATGTCCAAGCCCAGGTTGGACACTGGAGCTTGGAGCAGCCTGGGACAGTGGAAGGTGTCCCTGCCCATGGCAGCGGTGCCACTGGCTGAGCTTTAAGGTTCATTCCAACCCAAACCACCCTGTGATTCCTCATGTCTCAGATCCCTGCTCCTCCACCCCACACCCCTGAATTATCCCAGCAGGTCCTGGCTCCTCATCCAGAAATCCCCAACCGTGTTACCAAAGAATCCGTGTAACTTTCCATTTGCCAGCCTCCTCCAGGAGGATGTGCCAGCAGCGCTTGATTGGAGCCCCTTATCAGATCCCAGAGCTGGGATTTTCCCCTCTCCTGTTGTTTTTATGACCAGGAGAAGTTGTTTCAACCTTTATTTTACAAGCTGGAGCTCGGCGCCCGGCCGGGCTGAGCGGGGTCTCTGATTGCCCTGACTTCCCTGCAGGTATAAAAGACCGCTGATTTATGGCAGGGGAAATTCATATTAACCATAAATATCTTAATAAGTGGCCATCTGGGAGAGAGGGCAGGCTTTGGATGCAGCCAGGACTAATTGCTGTTTAATGGGCAGCATCTCCAGCACGGTGTAAAACAAAGCTTTTGGCAGGGAGTGTTGCTGAGGTTACAGAAAGGGCTTTTCATCTGCCAGGGGAAACGTGACTGCTGCTCTCAGCTCAGTCCTCCTGGCCCGTGTGTCGCTGTTAGGGACACAAAAGAACCAAGCAGGCAGCAGGAAAGTTCTGTTCTTTATTTTTCTGACTCTGTTTTATATACACTTTTACAAGCAGAGCCAAAGATTGGCTACACAGGTAGACACCTCTTCGACCTCGTTGGTGAACATCACCATCAGTCATCTTTCTCCTCCCAGAGGAGAAATATGTGAACAAAATAGATAAGTTCTAAAAATATACATAGATGTTGTTGTTTTGGGGGGTTTTTTTTGTTTGTTTTTTTTTGTTTTTTTTTGTTTTTTGTTTTTTTTTAAGTACAAACAATGAAAAGCAGGCAAACTTGGGGTCCCACAGGAGATGATTATCTCGCATTAAACACAAAGATTCAGGCCCCACCCTTGGCCACATCCAGACATCACCTGGTTTTCCATCAGCGCTGCTGAGCCCCCTCACCTCCAGGTCCCATGGGCCCCAAAGGGACCTCACATCTCCAAGCTTCAGCACGGGAATGTAAATTCCAATCAAGGCTGGCTAATTTTGTAACATTTTGTGTCTCCTTCTGATGCCTTAAGTTTCATCTTTCCTGTATTCCAAGTTCTGTGGTGCCCAGGGGTGCAGCTCTGAGCTCACAGTCAGTGTCACTCAGCTCTGCACACAGCAGGGACACAAAACAAATCCTTGTCCTGCTGCACACCAAGGACAACTTTCAGCCCCAAAGCACAAACAAGGTGGGCGAAGGGAGGAACAAGAAGGATGGGACCTCACAGCCTGGGGCTGGAATGGGAAAATTAAACCCCAATATGCAAATGGACCAAAACTTATAAAAGTGTGAGACCTGGGGACTGGTCACTCATTTGTGACCATTTTGGTCCCCCTTGGGTGTAGCCCTGGCCAGGCTCTTGTCCTGCCCAAGGCGTATCCTAAAGGCTTTTTAATAAATATTTTATT
Source organism: Sylvia atricapilla (assembly GCF_009819655.1). Taxonomy (NCBI): domain Eukaryota; kingdom Metazoa; phylum Chordata; class Aves; order Passeriformes; family Sylviidae; genus Sylvia; species Sylvia atricapilla. The sequence goes on from NC_089151.1 coordinate 3,374,950, forward strand.
CTCTGGCTCTGTCACTCTCTGTTCCAGCTCAGCCTTCCCAAGGCATCAGTTCCTGCAGGAAGGCTCACAGGTATTGTGAGATCAAGTTGGCAGTGGAGGTGGAAGGTGGCCCTGGGATGCTGTGGGGTTTTACTCAACCTTCCTGCACAAAACGAGAGCTTTGGAGACTTCTTGGATCTGTGTGACCCTCCTGGGTGTCCCCTGTCCACAAAGAGCTGCTTCTCACCAGCTCTCCCATTGCTTTTTCCTTTCCCAGCCCAGCAGAACCCACTCTTTGGCCAAGGTTTTATCCCAGATATCAACCTCCCCCTCCTCTCTTGAATCAGACTTCACCAAATCTCAGCAGCACTTGCACTGCAGGGGGAGATAAATTACTTGGAGGATAATTCTCATTTTTTCACACAAACCCCTTGGATTTTGGTTCACGGGGGCTCTTTCAATGTGCAGGGAGGTTCCATCTGTGCTGCAGCCTCTGCAGAGACCTGGGCCAAGGGAAGCCCTCAGGGTTTGCACCCAGCTAAAGCATTAGTGAAAATAAAACCCGGGGTTCTGCCCAGATGTGGGAGCATTCACAGGGGTTTTGGGATCAGCTGAGGTCGGCTGTGAGCTGTGTCTCCTGCCTTTCTGCTCCAGATCGAGATTAGGACAGAGTCCTGTGAAGATGGGAGTGATGAGGAGACACAGAAACAGTTCAGAGGCCTGGCCACTTCCCTGTTTAGCCAGGATATTTGATGGAGTGTAGCTGAAAACGTAATTAAAGAACTCAACTGCTTTAGCATAACTCTTCAAAGTCCTCTGAACCAAGGTGAAAACAGCTTTCTGCTGATCTTCCCTTTCCTCACTTCTGAATAATTTAAAAGCAAGAGCTATGAAATACTTGTTATAAATTCTTTTTTTAGTCTGAAGTTCTGGAAATAGACTACAAAATATGTTTTGTGTTACTCGTGGTACATGAGCCATAGACACTGACGTAATTAAATCTCAGGAAATTTCCTTATTAAAGGAAAAAAAAAAAAAAAAAAAGAGAAAAAGAACCTGGAAAGCAGAACATGCCCATGGACAAGGCATCAGGTTTCTTTAAGCTAGTGGCCAAATCACAATGTTACTCCTGGTCCATGTCTCTTTTTTTTTATTGCTTGTCACTCAATCCTCACTCAGCACTTTTGCTTTGAGTGTCAGCACTGGCAGATCAGTGTGCTGCCTGCAGATAATTGTGAGTGTTTGGGTGTTTAAATCCTCTCAGCATCACCCAGAAGAGTTGAACCTGAGAAGCTGATGGGGGAATTGCTGCGTTCACCACCACGAGGTGCAGAACCTGCCTCTTCTGCAGACACCTGGGAAAATAAATCCCAGACCCACTCTGCCTGGCACAAATCAGCGTTTCCTGCAGGGATGGCTGCACTCTGCAGCTCTGGCACACGGCAGCGCAGAGGCTTCCACACCTCAGGGCTGGTTTCATGGACTAAAAAGCAGTTTTTTACACTCTTCTGGCTTCAGGATGTGAGGCAGAACATCAGCAAGCTTTGACTTCTCAGTGTGGTGACTTGCTTGAGGAACATTTACCTGTGTGAACAACCATCCCTTGGGTGTCGTATTCTGGAATTGGAAGTGAACACCTCACTGCTCTGCCCCCGTTTAGATGACCAGGCTGGAATTTCTCCAGTGCGCTTGAATATTTGCCTTTTGCAAGCAAAGCTGCTGTGAGAGCACCAAGAGGAGAAATAAATCACCCAACGTGTGGAGGTTCCTGCTCCACTCGTGAAAAACCAATTTCTGCAGTCTGCAGCAGCACATTCCCAGCTGTTCCCGTGGGGGTCTGGGGGCAGAGGATCCCCCAGGGCAGATCTCACAGAGCCCCTCTGTGCTGGCACAGGGGTTGTGTGAAAGGGAGGAGGAGGAGCTGGGCTTTGTGCAGGACAGAAATGGACTTCACAAAAGCAGGTGAAGCTCCAGGTGTGCTCCTGTGAGCTCCATCCTGGGGACACACCAGGCTCCAGCTGAGTTTACTACCCAGAAAATCTGAATTCTCATCTCTGTTATGGCTTTGCAGTGGGAAAGAAAGTGGAGAACCACCTTCCCCAGCCAAGACAGAGACTGAGAGGTGGAGGATTACCAAGCTTTTTCTAGATATATTCCCAAATCCACCTCTCAGCAGACCTGGAGGCGGCTTTTCCACACATTGCCTGGATTCACAGTTCTCTCCAGCAGTTTTTCCTCAATCCTGCAACCCAGAAACGCCTGAGGCAACACCGTGCCCACCCAGCTGTGCCTTCACCTCCTCTGCAAACTCACCACCGCACCTTCTTCTCCTCCTGGAGATAAATCTGACCTGAGGAACTGCGGCGATAAATGGAAAAGGAGATTCACAGCGTGGAGGGTAATCCCTAGGAGGGGTGGGAAGGATTCAGCTTGGCAGTAAAACACCGGGCACTTGGCACATCAATTTCTCCTGAGTGTGGAGGTGAGTGGCAGGCAGTGTCAGAGGCATTAACACCTCCCTTCAGGTGTAATTGTTCCAGGCTGTTCCCAGTCTGGGGGTCGAGAGGCATTTCAAAAACTCTGAGAGAAATCAAAGCCTGGGAGGTCTGTGGGAGCCATTTCAGGAGGCTGTAAATTTTATTTTAAAAGGAAGAATTTGGAATTGCATTAACAGCCAACCTTGTCCTAACAAAGAGTGGAGAGTTTTACAACAGCTTTTACCAGTGATCAAATCACTTCTTGTATTAAAGTAATCGCGAAATTCAAGGTTATATACACATTCCAGAGAAAAATACCCTTGGTAAGATTAAAACTCCAACAGAGAGAGCCCCAACAAGTGTCTCTTCCCACATAAAAGCTTATCCCTAAAGCACAGTGAATGGACTTTGATAAAGCCCATTTGTAGAAGCTTTATTCATACAAATCCCCCCTCTCCCAAAGAAATGTTATCCACACTGCAGACATTCCACTACTCGTGGCCACCAGGGAATTCAGAAGCAGCCAGCTCATGGAAAAGTCTTCTTCCAAAGAACAGCAAGGAAAACAATTCAGCAGCAGGAAATCTCAGCTGAGGGGGGATCCATCAGTTCTCTAGAAATCCTCCTGAGCCTTTTTCTTTTGGAGTGAGGAATCACAGAGAGGAATGAGAGAAATCTTTGTCCTTCTGCAGGATTCTTATCTCAGTTTCTTCACTTCATTCTGCCACATCTTTGCCTTTTGGCATCTGCAGCCCCAGAGGTGCCAGCTCAGGGCTGCAGCACCACCAAATATTAGAATCTACATTTTTTAGTCTCCACAGCCTCCACAGCTGCTCCCATCAGGAGCAGCTATATATATATAAATATTTTATATATTTTAGATAGATATATATTTATCCTATCCTTTCCAAGCCATGTTGGCAGTTTATTTCTGAAGCAAATGGTCACTGGGTGATTTTCATGGGGTCTAAACCTATTTTGCCAAATTAAAGGTGATGTTAAGCCACACACTGAAAGCTCTTCCAGCTAAAGGCTGTTGGCAACTCCTAGTGCTCATGGCAGCAGGAAAAAGAGAATAATCTCCATTTTTAGTTATCTCTGTCATTAATTGTCCATGGGTTGGGCTGCCCTGTGTACCACTCACCCATGAAATAGGTTTAATGGCTGAAGGGCAATGCTGAGAAAGGAAAAGAAGAAATGTGAAAATTATCTTCTCTCCATGTGTTCAGCACTCCCAGGATCTGTTTATGTGGGGGAGGACATCACTTCATGTTTTCCTGAGTACAAATTCACCAAGATTAAACACCATGAGCTAAACCCTTGTCAGCTCGACGTTGATTTACACCTGCCCAGGAGTTAATCCTCTGAATCCAGCATTGAAGCTATTTCAGATAAATAAACCCAACAACAGCAGCCACTTGTTCTATTAAATAACAATAATTTTAAAAACAGAATCAATAAATTCAATTCCACATGGTGGGGGGAGAAAAACCTTCCAAAATCAAAGCTCAGGGCAAAAGAGAACCGGTCTCGTTTAGGGGCAGATGAAAGAACATGTAAGTTCAGCATGATGTCATGGCTGTTTATGCACTTAAATGGCCCTTTATCATCCACCAGACACAAAATGACTTTCTAAGGCTCCCACTGGACGGATGGTCCGTCTCTGGAATAAATGTTGACAAGTTTTATATCAAACCGTTGATCACTCTCAATTCCCAGCGCGGCCATTCCGGCCCGTGATTAATAACCTCGCAAATCTTATCTGTTTGAAAATAAGAGGAGCTGGGTTTGTTTCCTTCAGATTAGGGTCCAGGGCTTTAACAACAGGAAAATCGCCTGCTGAGCTCACTCTGCTTTGCGTGGCACATGAGAGTCCAAACCCAGAGAACAGAATTTCAGAATGCGCTCAGCCTTCCTATCACAAAGCAAATAAGATACTCCAGGAGCGGTGATAACGTTGATTCCCGGAGCCTGGGAGCAAGGAATTGTTTGGTATCAGGCAGAATAACTGTGAACAGAGAGATAGGCACTCGTAGGTTTGGATTCAAAGGCTAATTGGCTGATAAGATGTACCACGAAAAATAATATCCAGCCTCAAACTTCCCGGTGGTTTGTCAAACTAGAATGAGAAAGCTCCTGGGATTGGGAGAGGGCAAAATGGGGTGAGATTTGGGGTTCCAGATCTGTGTTTGGCCTGGATGCAGCTGATAGCCAGGGCTGAATAAAAAAAGGGGGAAAAAGGAAAAATAAACCAAATTAAAATCCACCATTAGCACATTTCTCCAGGCTTTCCCTGATGCCTGAGAAAGACTTTTATTGTGAGAAGATGCTGGTTTGCAGACAGCACGAGGACAAGGATCAAATGAAAAGTGGTGTCAGAATGCTTCAGGTCTTCAAGCTGAGCAGAGCAAGCAGCTGAAGACAAGAATTTCCTTCAAAATCCACTACAAATCTGCAGAGTGTGTAAAATATTACATAGGATGTAAAGCGTTCCTGGCACAGTTTGGGAAAAGAAAAGCTCACCCTGAACCCAAACACCTTCATCCTTCCCTCCCCAGTTCCAACATTCCATCTTTGCACCTACAACCACAGTCACCAAGAAGAATTAAAAAAATATTGCCAGTCCTTTCCCCTGCTGGAAAAGGGCAGAGAAGAATTAAAAAGGAATTTTTTTTTCTCCCCTGCAAAAATCAAAGAGCATTCAGCTGAAATACGTTTGGTTTTCAGCACTCTGCCACGTTGAAATTTTCCTGTGAAATCAAGTGCTCCCTGCCAAGATTTTAATTTATCCTTGAAATGTAGCTTTTTGTCCCAAATGGTCAGTGGATTTTTCTCTTAACAGAGCTTAGAGTTATTGCAATATTAAAAAGAAAAATTGCCTTTGCCTTGCACACAGTGGGCTGCTCACAGGGGCTGGAGATAAGCACGGAGGGCTGAGCGGCTCCTTAATTACCGCTCCTTAATATTAAATTCTTTGTCTCCCTTTAATTTTACGGCACTTTCATGCAAAGCCAGGGCGGTGGAGTAAACTGAAATTTCTCCTCATGCTTTTTTGTTAAGTGAGAACATTAAGGGCCACCAATAACTCATCCCAGTGAGGAAAGGATGGAGCTGGAAAATGATCATGGAAAAAAAATCGAATAATCTCTGTGGGAAAAGCAGTTTATCCCCACGCTGGCAGATGGCTACAGACAGGGGATTTGGGGATAAATCTCACCTCATAGGAGTCACCTCTCAGGGTCTGGGATCAACCAGATTAACACATTGCTCAGGGGAAAAAAAATTGGATTTTTTTAAACAATAAATAAAAATTCAGTCGCTGATTTATTTCTTGTTTAAGAGTGGTGGGTTTCAACCATTGAACTCCCCCTGCCAGCCCCAGAAATGCTCAGCAAATTCCAGATTCCTCTCTGGTTGATGGAAATTTTCTGCTTTGTGACAAAAAAAAATGGGCATTAAAATTGAGGGGGAAAAGAGTCAATAAATTGATGAGTTTTGATGAGTTTTTCAGATGAGAAAAAACCCACCACATTCCAAATAATTTACAATCAGCAATAAATACATAGGAATTGAAATGTAGTGCTGCTGGTTTAATTCTTCGTTTTCTAGCATCCTTATTGTCTGATAAACCAAAATAGTAAAAAACCCAAACCCAGTGTGAACTGAAATTATTTCTCACTGCCAAACACCCCTCCAGAACAAAAAAGTCTTAACAAAATAGTAGTTGAGGACAAGGCAAAGGAGGTAAGTGGGTAAATATTAAAGATGTTATTTGCTTGATCATCACTGTCGGAGTAGAATCCACCTTTGTGTCACCATGGAATATATCATAATAATGTAATATAATTATGAAATAATAATAAACTATAATAGCAATTAATAACGTGTAAACAATAATAATAATAGTAATAATAGTAATAAATTATTGGCAAATAAACACACTTTATCCCTAAAACAAACGTGTCACATGAAGGAAGCAAATGTGTTTGTCCACGAGAGGTCTCTAGAGCCCTGATAATCACAGGATCTTGCCATGGATTCTGGTGCTCCTGCTCTGAAATGAGACAAATAATTGGAATTTCGTGTCCCCTCACCAACTCACTGGGTTGTCCCCTCTGGATCTGGCACATTTTGGGTTTCCTCAGCCAGAGGAGGAGGAGGAGGGATGTGGGCAAGTGTCTCCAGGACACAAAAAATCCATGTTAGCCTGTGGTTATGGGAGCAGATCAGGTAAAGAGCAGCCTTAAAGATCCTGGGATTTTGGGATTCTCCTGCTTGTTTTCTCCCAGAGGAAAAAGGAATTCTTCCTGGTGACCACACCTGACCCAGGGCCATCTCCTCTTGTCCCATCACTCATTACCCAGGATAAGAGACCAACCCACCCTGGCTGCACCCTCCTGTGACAGAGCACTCACAGACATCACACTGCACTCAGAACATGCAGAAATCAAACAAATGCCATTTTGGTTGCATAATTACCAATATTCCTGTTTATGTCAGTTACTGACCAAGAATTGCCAGATGTTTACAGCACAAACATTTTTGTAAGTAAATCCCATTTCCAGAAGACTTTATGAAACAAGGACAGTCTGGAAGTATTGACAGCTGATAATGGACACATTTGGAGAAATCTTTGGAGAATCCATTCTCACAAATCTCACAAGTTTATGTTTTTGTCTAAACAAGAAGCGGTAAATTGCTGGCCAGTCCCAATATTCTTGTGGGATATTGGTTCTTCAGTCTCAGTAACTGCACTTTTGAGTCCAGGTAAGATTAAATCCAGGCTCTGCCTATCAGTGCCTCAAAAAACATCTCCCTGCCGAAGAGCTGGAGCCTCCTCATTGCCCTGTCACTAAACCAGAAGACACATTAAACAGCTCACTTCAAGGAAAAAGCAGAGTTTACTTTTTTTTGAACTCTCAATTTCCCTGTGTTAGTGACTGGGAATTGCAGAGGGAATGAATGTAGAACCTGAAGGGAAGACAAAAACTGGAATATGCTGGATTAGTGCTGGGTTTACCACTTTGGAAATTTCCAGCCATCACTTTTGGCTTGGCCAGCCCAGTGACTGTTGAGTCTCATCAAAGGATGCCACGAGGAGAGCAGAATTCTACTTTAAAGGAGCTTTAAAGAGGAATAAAACCAGTCTTTACCTCTTCCAACACACATTTCAGCAAGCTCCTGCCACCAGCAGGGCGTAAATCTCCATACCTAATACATTGGCAGATTCTTCCTTGGAAATTTTCCTGCTTGCCTCCCATCCCAAAACCGGAAACATTTCCCCGAAAAACAAACAGAGAGTGCCTGAAAGCAGCATCCCCACCCAGCCCTGGGTGAGTGGGCTCCTAGAGCCCACCCCAGCACAGAATTCCTCAGATCCAACCCCGTGGAGCCTTCAGCTGTCCCAAGGATCTGAGCTTTGAACAATGAATGCCTTAAGTGTGGTTTTCAATTTTTTTTCCCTTTTTTTTTTTTTTTTTTTTTTTTTTTTTCCTTTTCTGATTTGTGGACCATTAAAAACATTCCAGCGGGGATACAAGATACCCCTTTAAAACATGTTGGTTTCTGTGTAGCACATGTGAACTCTTCTTCCTCAGTCCCCTTTGATGGAGCCCCAGGGAGCTGCTGGAAGCGCCGGCCCTGGGAGATCAAACAGACCAGGGCTCTGTGAATCAGACAGGAGAAACAAATTCGAGAGGCAAAGTCCCGGCGGAAACATCCTCCCGGAGTCATCGGAGAAGACAAATGGGAAGAACCAGTCTCGAGAGGCTGAAAGGGGAGAAACCATCGTGGATTCCTGGCCAGGGGATGGAGAATCCTGGAGGGAGCAGGGATGTGGATGGAGCTGTGCTTTCAGCTGGGATTGTGCTGGTTCAACACAGCTCCGGCAAACGCGGGAGGCACGGAACACATCTGCGGGTTTTCTGCTCCATTTGCCCCTCAGCCTGCACAAAACCCTCTCTCCTCAGTCAGTGGGAACTAATTAAGGGCCGTAAATTACAGCTTCTCTAGGGAATGTGGCTAAGTAATGTGAGCAAACAGTGTTGAAGTCAGACGCGGTGTGAGCGAGGATGGATTTGAATAAAATAAATGCAGGAAAGGATCTCCAGCTTGTGATTTGATATTTGGTCCTTGAGAGAGTTGGCCAAGTCCGTGGAAAACAGCTCCACAGCTCATCAGTGACATTGGGGAAGCCTGAGGGAGAAAGGGATGCTTAGAAATGGGTTTTCCTTATCCAGTTTTACCAGTTGCAGAAGAGCCTCAGGTATCAGCAGAGCCTCAAATGTGCTCCAGAACATCCCTAAAGTTACAGGAGCCTTTGAGGGGCTGAAATCAGGCTCCAGATGAAACCAACCTGATAATCCCTTCCCAGAGCAGAAACATTTGGTGTTCTGGTTGTATCAGGACTGGTTATCTGTGGGAAAACACCGTGTTTTGGAGATCCTGTGTGAATGCAGATCCTGAGTCTTCCTGTGAGCATCCCTCCGTGTGTTTGAGTGGAGAGCTGGGCTCCAGTGGAAGGTGTCCCACCGGTGGCTGGGGTTGGAACAAGATGGTTTTTAAGGTCCCCTTCCAACCCAAACCATTCAATGATTCTTTTGAATGCTTAGCCAAGATGTCCCTTTTCCTGTGAGACAAATGGAAGAAGATGGAAGTAGCGGTTAAGGAACAATTTACCCACAGTTGATTAATGTGAGGGATAACTGATCTAATACTCACTCATTTCAGTGCTCTTCCATCACCTTCAGAATATGAAATTATCCAGGAACAAGGTGCTCCACTAAATATCCATTCAGTGCTAACTGAGCTCATCCAGTTGTGACTAAGAAGCCCAAAGCCAAGCAGGGACTGGCAGGGAAAACTTTGGGATTATCACCATGGCATATTCATAATGTGCATTAAACTGAGCATTCTCCATTATCCAACCCATCCAACATCCTTTTTGGCAGTCACAGTTTTTACCATTTCACTGGGGGTGGTTGTACAGCATTTACACAGAGCATCACACCTCGGGTGTCTACAGTGGGGGCTGCCAGGTTTCATTTACAGGTTTGACCATATTTGGGGTTTTTTTGCAGACTTTCCCCCCCTTTTCCACCTTGCCTGCTCTGTGTCCCACCCCAAAAAGCTGAAAGGCTGCTGTAGGTCTGGGCAGAGCCCAGGAGAGGCTGGGAGGGTGCACAGAAGCCATGAGGAGCAGAAAGCAAACTCTCGGGTTAGCAGTTAAAGAATGCTGCCATAGAATTGGCCAGACAGCCTCTTCCCAGAGTTTTCCCGTGGGTAAAAGTCAGATCAGAGCTCTTCCTCCCCATGAAAGGCCCTTTGATCTCCCTTGATGAAATGCTTTATGTATTTGGGGAGTTGAGTGTAATTGGCTGGGATGGCTCAAGGCTCTTCCCCATCCCCAGAGCTCCTCTGTGCTGCCGTTTGTTCAGAGAGCCTCACACAGCACACGAGTGCACCGCAGATCAAGAGGAGCATATTTATGGCTTTGGGAAAATCTCCGAAGAGATCAGGGAAAATCCTCCTCCTGCATTCTGAAAAAGCATTTTGTGTGGCTGCTCTGCCCTGCTGGGAGCCCAGCCCGTGTCATCAGGAGCTGCCTGACATGTCCAATTAGGAATTTTTGCTCAGCAGTGTCTGCTGGGATTTATTCTCAGATATTTGGGCTGAACATTCTGTCAGCCCTGCTGTCACCACTGAGGGTTGCCAGCCCAGCCAAGCAGTGGTGTGGCACCAGTGTGACAGCAGAGCGAAACATTTCTCATCTACAGGGAGATGCACAGCTCTTACGTTAAGCCGAGAAACTCCTCTTTTCTCGCCTCTCCATGAATTATGACATTTATTCACAACCCTTGTTTTGGTGTAGAAAGCAGGGTAAACGAGGCTGTATCTGTAAAGTCACTTATTTGGTTAATGGAATAGAGGAAGGAAAACCTTCCTGGCATTATGGTTTTATCAGCTTATAAACATGTGGTAGAAGCCTACAGGCCTTAGAATAACAGCAGGAACAAGAGCGGGGAAGGAAACACTGGGATCTGGATGATTTGGTAAAGACAACCAGCAGCACAGCCCATTGTGTAACCTTACAGTTTTTTCCTACTCCTCACCTCTGCAAAACACTATTAAATAGTCTTAAACCTGATTTTATAATTTTTTTTATTATTCTTTATCAACCAATTACCTAGTCCTCTCTCAAAGGACATTTGGGAGTGACAGCAAAAGCAACAAGCAGCGGAATTTCCTGTGCTAAATCCAAAAAAGGGAGGTTTGAAGGTTAAAAAAGGTTATTCAAAAGGTATCAAGTGTGCATAATTTGTGGCGCTTTGCAGAAGGAAATAAATCATGAACCATCATCTGGATCTCCTTCTGCAAACTCATCTCTAACCCCTACAGCAGCCAGAAGTCCTGTGCCAGTCTCTGATGTCCCAAGGGCCATCAGAGACTGGTGACAAGGACTTCAGCCATGAGCCCTCTCCAGGCTCATTGTGCCCAGGGCCATTTCTGAGCTTCTTTGACCAAAACTTTTGGGCTCAGCACTTCAAACAGTGTCCCACACTCAGCCACCAAGAAATGTAAGAGGACACAGAATGTCCACTCCTTCTTTCTCTTCTTTATCTTTCTTGGGAAAGGGGGTAAAAAACGTGACATGTCAGATCTGCATCTCCACTCCCACTCTGGGGATGAAGAAAAAAAGAAAAAAAAGGTCATTCAGCACTCAGCATATTTGCAAAGTCTCTGGTGCACAGAGCAGACACCTCCAGATGTCTCCATCAGTGACGTTATTTATAAGAGGACCAAGCAGCTCGTTAGGCTAATTGCTCCAGCAGGGATTTAACCCCACTGAGGGAGCCTGAACAGGGCTCGACTGTTCCAGAGCATTTGCTGCCACTCCTCTCTTTGATTTACACCTCTCGTAAAATTTTATGGCCAGATTAGAATGAACTTCACTTGCACTATGGTTTAATAAAAGGGATTTTTTTCATGCTGAAGAAAAGCAAAAAAAAATCAATGTGGTGACTAATTACAGCTTTAATGAGGAGAGGAAAATACCTCAAAAAGGGGAGGGACCCAAAAAGCCCCCCCAGGACAGATCCTTTTGGAGACTTTGCTTCAGACACCTGAGCTTGGAGGCTGTTGGGAGATCAAAAATATAAAAAAAGTCATATTTTAAGGAAGAGCAATTTTGGTAGGAGAAAGAGCAATGTGAGTTTTTATGGCAGATGTGAGGGAGTTGAGGTTCCAGTAAATGGGAGAAGGGAGTGAACAGTTATCAGTCACTCTGGCTGGAATGTCTTGGAGTTATTTGGCTGCTGAGCATGTTCTCATGGAGGGAAAAGTCCACTTTTGAAATAATCAGTTGCTTTGCAGAGATAATTTGGCCATACAGTGCATTTCTGTTGATAAATTACACAGCTCCCTGGGCTACACTTTGCTTCACCAACTGTAAAGCTACAACATAAATCCAAACAGAAAAAAAAGACTTTTTTTCCTTCCTTTCTTTCTGCCAGTGAAGTACAATGTCACTGAAAATGGCTTTTATAGCTCTGCTGTGAACACATGAAAAATTGCAAGATGGAAGGAGAATAAATAAGCAGGGTAAAATATTTACCATTCTAAACATCAGTAGCCAGGGGCAGATTGATGGGGAATGCTCAGTTTGGGGCTGACAGCCTTTAAATGACCTCTTCACGAGGCCTGAATCCTGAAATTCAGCGTGCAGGGAGCTCCAGGGGGACGTGCAAGGGTTTGGTTGGGAGCATTTTGCCGTGACAGCAGCAGGAATTACAGGTGCTCCCTCCTTCCAGATGCTGGGAGAGCAGCTCATCCAAGGAGGCTCCAGCTGCCCCCCTTCGTGCAGATCACATGCTGCATTTCACTTCTGGCCAAGGCTCACCTCCATTTATTGCTTTTTTGGCTCCAAAGTGATGCTTTTGGGCTGCAGGAGCACTCCCCAAGATGGATTTTTCCACCGAGAAAGGAGCCGCCAGTGAAGGACCACTTCATATGGTCAAAGCGTGGGGCTTGGGAGATTTATTTTAAATTAAATAAGTTATTCCATGTGTCCTGGACACGGGCTGGCTATAAAGTAATTTGAAATCCAGGGAGAAAAACCCCAACAGTCAATTTTTTTTCAGCCCTTGGAGCTGAAATAGCCTACCAGTAGTTCATCACCTGGCAAATAAACCTGCCAGCTCCAAACTTTATTAATCATTTGCTGTACCCTGCTTGAACTTTTCCCAGCTGAACTCAGGAGTGCTCTAATTCTCCACCCACTGGTACCAAAAGAAACAAGTAGAGGACAAAAAGGAGAGTGATGAAGGCTTCATCTCTGCCTCCTCCACCGCAGCAACATGAACTTCCAAGAATTTGGAAGCATCCCTACTTCTAAGCCCAGTTTCTGGAATTAGGATATAACCAGACCAATCCCTTCCTTTTTGGGGGGAATTTTCTTTTTCTTTTTTTTTTTTTTTTTTTAATTTTTGGCCTGGACAGGGAATTTTTTTACAGTGATTTCTCAAACTGATTCCAGAGTCGTAATTAACAATTTTTCTCATCATCTACATGCTCTGACACCTCCAAAACCTTGCTTTATTAGGTGCCTGTCTCCCACCTTCTAAATGTTAATGTTTTAGCCTTGAAGAAATAAGTGAGAGGGAAAGAGATGACAAGAACTCCTTAGAAAAAAAAGGAACAGATGTTCCTGAGATCATAGCAAAACAAGCCACACACTTAATAGGAACAAACTGTGATGTATAACATCGTTATTTTTCTAACCTTTCTAAAATTACCTATTTGACTGATTTCTGAGGTGTAAAAAGAGGCATAAGGCCTTCCCTCCTGTCAAAGTACCATTGTCTGGAGTAATTTAGAAGCTCCCTGTTTCAGCACCTCGAGACCACGAGAGCACAGACAGATTTAAGGCATCTTTGGGTTTGTGCAGGGCTCACAAGAATGTGGCTCTTAATCCCACTGTAACTGGAGAAGTGTCCAGCTAAAATCCAAAGCTCGGAATCAGCACCTATCCCAAAAGAAATGAACCCAGAAATGAGCTTGGGTCATCCAGAGGTGGTTTGGGATGGAAGGAGGGGCACAACACAACCCTGTTGGGGTGCAGCTCAAGGGCACAAGCGCAGGACAGGGATGAGGTTAGAAATTAGGGAATTAGGGAATGGGAATTATGGGAATAATCTCACAGCTGCACGATGGTGCTGATAGAATCAGCCTGTTACAGAATGCCAGCTTTGTTCAGTGACACATCCCAAATCAGGACATTCACATCATAAATCCAGGTGGGATCATTTTATATTCACGCAACCACTCTGCATAAAAAGCTGTTGTAGCAATAAGTGTAAAAACTGCCCCAAAAAGGAAAAGTTCTTCTTTAAATTATCTTAAAATTTCATCCACTCTCAGCCTAAGCAGAGATTACAAAAACACAAAGATGTGCACTCAGATTTCATTATTTTCTGAAATGGAATGGTGGCACTATTTTAATTAAAAGGAGTCTTTCCTTAGTTTCTCCTCTCCACATTTCCCACTTAACTATATATATATTTAAAACCCCTATAAAATATAGATACATATTTATATATGTTATATAAATATTATATATATATGTATTTTTATATATTATTTAAAATATTTAAAGCATGTTTAATTTTCAGTAATTAATGGCAGGATCCATCTAGGCAGGGAATACCCTGTAGGCTGCCCTGGGCCAGTGACTGTTGTGGACGCTGTGGTTAATAAGGCACCTACAAGGGAATGATGAGGAATTCAGATCCCTCTCTAAACTGGATTACCAGAGCCTGGCTTCCCTTCAGACATGGGAAAATCGTGTTTGTTCCACTTATTTCATTGGATATAAATGCTATTCCTAGAGGACACTTCATTTAGATGTGCTTTCTCCTGCTCCTTCCACTTCATGTTTTACACAGCCAAGGACAAAACTATCAAATCAGTGCAGTTTCCTGTAACAGGCTTTTCCCACGTTTTAATGACTATAACAACCAGAGGGTTCAGAAATAGACAGTTTTTATTTCAAAAACAAATCTGAGAGAAGAGAGGAGCTGCTAAATTGGGCCAGTGATCCACGTAGCCTGAGGTCCTGGTGGTCACGGTGGGGAGCAGCTGGAAGTTTAGGAAAAAAAGCCCCAAAAGACAAGAGCGTGGAGTGATCCCTCCCAGTGCACTCCTCCTGCCATCAGACTTCCTTCCAATTGCCTCCAGACCACCCTGGTTAGCAACCACTGAAAGCTGCACTAATAAAAATACATCTCATTTCTCTCCAAATCCTTTTAATACCCTTGACCTCCCCGGCATCCTGTGACGAGCTCTACACTCAAACCAGTGCTGTTATTTTTTTTTTTTTTTTTGCAAGGGGATTACATTTTTTTGCAAAGCTGCTGCTTGCTAACATTGCTGGGATGAGCCTGTAGATGATCACGGGGGAGAGGCATCAGTGGCAGGGTCAGGTCCTTCTGCTTGGGAACCAAGGTGCAGGTTTGGAACCGGCTGGGCGGCCTCGTCCCTGCGGGGAGAGCAGTGACACTGAGCAGGTGACTCGTGGGGAGGAGGAAGGAAGGACAACACCCCCAACCCTTCCATTCCTCCCACGGGGTTGATTTTGGGAGCAGATATGAGGTAGAGCTGATGGGAATTGTGTCAGCACTGCCAAATGGAGCCTCCCTGGGGCAGTTCCAGAGCTGGCCGGGACTGTCTGGACTTGTGGAACGTGCCCGGTTTGGGTTTTATCCCAGCCTGGCCCTGCTGGGTCATTTCCTCCATCAGGCAGGTCTGGACAGCCCGAGTGGGGAGGGAGCAGGAGCTGCAGGTTCAAGTTCAACCAGCAGGTATCCTGCACTTTTGGCCTGTTTTATGTGCTTTGAATAGGTCTGGTTTTCAGAAGGAGCTGAGCTCTCCGTCTCCTGAAAGTCATTTATGCCACTTCCTCTGACAGCCAAGGATTGGTGTTTATTTTAAAAAGCAAACAAAATGTCAACAACAAAATCTGCCTTTTTCTTTCATGAGAGCAAAGACTCCACATGGAAAAGGCTCCAGGGGAAGAGTGACAATCATGTGGCAGGAGGAGCAGCACTTCACTGAGAAAGGAAGCACGTTCTTAGTGGATATAATTTTGCCCCTAACAGAGCCACTCCTGTCAGGATTTTCTCAACATTTATCTGTTCAAATAAATCCTGTCCACAAAAACCCTTGAGTGAGCAAGTTCCACCCTGTAAACTGCCTCTGTTTGCCCCTTTTTTTCTATAATGGGAGAGATTTTCTAAATAAGAGAGTGTCCAGAATGGAGCATCCACCTGCTCATAAACCTATATGGAGACCTATATAAAACCCACATAAACATATATAACAAACAAATTGTTGCACCCATGAAGGGCTTGTGCAATTATTCCTTTTCAAATAATATATACAGAGTCCTTGTCAACTTAATAAACACATTAAGCACTAAATGAGCAACATTTCTTTTACATCAGGTAACAAAAAAAATCAGTGCATTTATGCTTCAAATATCTATAGAGTTGTAACCGTACAAGTCAATGTAGGATAGGAGTTTTTTTACCTCTTCTTGCCTGTCATTATTTTACCTGTAATAAAATTCCACCAGGCCCCAGCCTGGTGTTGATCCATTGAGTTGGAAATTTGCAATGCACTCGTGGAAAACTCCACTGCCTGTCAGGCCATTGTACACCACAGGACAGGTCTGCTTATCCAGAGCTGCAGAAACATCAAAGCTCTTGCCACCTTGGAGAAGAGTAAAAGAGGCAACAATGTCAACAACTTTCCATAGTATTTTATCTCAAAAAAAAAAAAAAATCCCAATATCTATTATTTTTGTGTATGGGGGGTTTTATGCTTTTCTGAAGTGATAGTTCTGTCTGCTTTGTAAATCAAGTAAACTGAACAACCATATTTCCAGCTGAATGCACTTAAGAACAGAGGTGTTGACACCCCAAAAAAGTGGAAATCACTATTTTATGTGGATTAGCACAAGTAACAGTCACCACAAACAGAATCTGTAACTCTCCCTCTGGAACCTGTGGCCCTGATCCTGCAGTGGACACATTTCACTCAGGACACATCACACTTATAATTCAATTTAAGCAGGGAAGTGCCCATGGCAGTAGGGTTGGAACCAGAGGATCAAGTCCCTTCCAACCCAAACCATGATTTTATGGTTCTAATCTCAGTGTGTGAGATGATGCATTCCCCAGGATCACATGGAATCTCAGGGAACAGTCTCTCCTCCACCAAAGGAACTGCATGCCAAGCAATGGAGGCAGATGTAGCTGGGCTGTGTTGAGCTTACCAGCAGTAAAACTGACTCCATACTGATCCTGGATAACCCCATCCTCAGCCAGCTGGGCCAGGGAGGCGTTGGACCACTCAATGCCAGCCTTCCTCCCATCAGGAAAAAACACATAACCTACAGTGAGGCTGAAGGGGAGAGGAATGGAGCAGGTTTAAAGTTCAACCAAAACTCAAATGCACCACAACAACGGCAGAGAGAATTGGGACTGTTCTGCCTGGAGATGGGAAAGCTCTGGGGACTTCCCAAAGAGCGGGAGAGGGACTTTGGAAAAGAGCCTGGAGTGCCAGGATAAGGGGAAATGCTTCCCACTGCCAGAGGACAGGGTTAGATGGGATATTGGGAAGAAATTCTCCCCTGTGAGGATGATGAAACCCTGGCACAGGGTGCCCAGAGAAGCTTTGGCTGTCCCATCTCTGGAAGTGTCCAAGGCAAGGTTGGATGGGGCTTGGAGCAACCCTGGGGCCATGGACATTGGTCTTTAATCCTCTGGATGCAGAGAACATCAGTCAGGGCAGGGCAGGGCTCCCTGTGGAATGCAGACTACAGTCAGACACACCTTCCCAAAGAGCTGGAAGTGCCCAATTTGTACCTCTAAATCATCCAGACAGACAGGCAGCTCCGTCAGCCCTCAGCAACTGAGGGGAAAGAAAGCAAGGCAAGGTAAAAGCTGTCCTTTTCACTAACTGCAAATGAAAAGCTGGGAGTAGGGAACATGAGGGCGTGGATGGAAATTGGGCTGTCCAGGTTCAAAGCAAGAATCTGCACACAGGTATCCTGCAGAGCAGCTTTTGTCACCTCTGAGATGAGCATTTTTGGCAACATGAAGCTCTTTGGTCACTTACTGAGTTGTGGTGGCTGGCATGTTAATGACTGTTAAATGTGCTGCAGTCCCATCCTGCAAGAGAGAGAAAGAAAAAACAGCCAAAGTTGTGCAGATTCATTTCTGAGGGTCCTTCACTGGCTGGACCAAGAAGACACTGGATAGAATTCAGCTTATGCAATGTGCTATGGCCTCGTGCTTTAAAATCCCCTCATTACATCTTCCATGAAAATCTGGCTGCAAAAACAAATCCAGGAATAAATCCAAACACATTCAGGACAAATTAAGGAAAATGGAAACGACAGAAAATCAGCAGCAAGAGGACACAGGAGGGAAACAAACCTGCAAAGAAGTACAAAACTGGTGTCCTTTGAGCAGACTTCTCTTCTAACCTGCATTAATCTACGTATGGGAGCAGCAGATAGGGAAAATGTTAAGAAGGAGCTGGAATCTCCTGGTTTTACTAATTTCTCTTCCATCCTCGGGTCTGGACTCTTCACGCTCCATTTGGGCTGCTCTGAGGCAAGTTTAAGCCTCCTCTGATGCTATAAATGTACAGACACTCAGAGTAAGAGGACTCCAAACTTCAATCTGCAATAAACTTCTTAATGAAGTGAGCTGGCTTTTAATTAGGGGCAGAACAGCCACTTTGAGTCTTGAAGAACTGAAGAGCAGGGAGATGTTGGTTATACACACTGTGGTGCCAAAGCTCAGTGAAAGGTACACAGGCTAATCCTGATAAATCAGGATTTCATTCTGAATTCAGTATAAAACCTTGCAACGCTGCCTGTGACAGAGAGTTTTGATTTATGCCTGGCTTGGCAAAGGAAATGCCTTTTCAGGAGCATCTGCTGGGCTTGGCTGGCAGCTGGCAGGGGCAGCCCTCAGCATGTCCCTGGGCTCTGTGCTGCCAGCAGCCACAGCACTGCTCTCCCCCACACAGCAAAGCAGAGAATTATGGCTCAGCACAGGCAGAAATATTTGCTGACTGCTGTCACGAAGGCTTAGGATGCTTTGAACACCTCAGGCTTCCCATCAATGGGAATCAGCACTGCAGAAACTCCACGGAGTGCTGGGTACTTGCAGCAGCTGAGACTCTCTCCTGTAAAGCTGCCTGCCTAATTCTTCACGGAAAAGGCAAAATAAACTGTTTCAAGTTATCAAACAAGCTTTGCTTCAATCAGTGTAGCAAAATGTCAGTTTTCACACACACAGCTCTGCTTTTGAGAGCTGCTCACAACACTGATCTGGGCTAATGGTGCCACCAGTGAGCACTTCTGATTGTGCACCATGGATGTTCCCAAATCCTGGTTTCTGTGTACTTAAATCTGCCTCAGAAAAAGCTCAGAAAATTTTCTGGGTTAAATAGCACATTGCCATGTTAATACCTACTTCAAAGCGTGCCAAAATCATGACATAACGGGAAATCTCAGCCCAGTTCCGGACACCTGAAAAAAAAAAAAAAAAAAAAAAGAACAAAATCTCCCAACCTGAAGTTCAGCATTCCTGGGAAATAAGTACCTGTCTTCACAATAACTTTTTGGGATAAAAAATACCCAGTGACTGATGTTGTGGTAAGCAATGTATGTCCCCAAAACAGTGATGGCATTTCCTCTGGAATGTCTTAACTTCATGCCCAGGCATGGAACTGGTTGTTTTAACAGATAATCCTTAATCTCACTGCCCTGCCAGTGCCAGCCACAGTGCAGGTATTCCCAAGGGAGGGAATTCTTTCCAGTGCTGTTACCATAGGAGTGGCTCCGAATGCCTTTGAGGGAAAGTTCAGTTTTCCCATAATTTCCTATTTCAATCTCTCCAACAGACTGGCCCCACTGCTCGTGGCGGAAATGCTGTGTCCTTTGTCTGGAAGAAAGAAAGGAGTGGATCAGCACAGCCAGGATCTCCAGTTCTCCTCAAGAAGCCTCAATGCCAATCTGATGGATTTATCTCCCAAAATGAAAGAAATTTCAGAGCATCTGGACCTTGGCTATCCTGGATTTTATACATCAGTTCTACATTTCCCAGTTACTGTTACACAATGAGACAGCTGAGAAGGAAACGACAGCAAATTCTCACCCTGGCAATATAAATTATCCTGTGTTTGAAGAAATGCTGGGCTGCCAAACATCTGCTGCTTACAACTCAGCAGGTATCACCAAAACCCACACATTATTGATATATATAATTTCTGCTTCAATTTATTCAACACACTATTGATTCTCATTTTTTTAACTCTCCAGAGCTTGTATAATATTTAAAACACCCACTGCAGGTCCTTTCTCACAGGATTATATTCCTTTTCTTATCTATCCCTGGACCATTGACTTCAGAAGCTGCCTAAATCAATGAAAAACAGAAAGAATATGGAATATTGCTGATGGTGAAGGTGTCACTCAGGAAGATCCCATGTGTGTGCAGGATCCTCCAGGTGTGGTGTGGCATTGAAACCAGGAGTCAGGTCCTTTAATAGAGCACTCCAAACTAAACCTACCTTCTAAAACCAACTATAACACACAGCAGACCTTGAAGAGAACTGTAGAAAAAATTATTATGAACCCTAGAAGACATTAATCTTGCCCCTCACTTTTTGACCCTCTGGAAGAGCTTGATGGTCCATGGCTCCTGGGCTAAAGCACGAGCAAATGTGCTGGGGTTACTGTCAACATTAAAGTTAAAAACGTCTGTGGAGTTCTCCCACCTAGAAAAAGAGAGAGGAGAAAAAAAGACATTACTAGCATTCAGCTCATGCTAGGCCAAGTTGTGCACTTGCAACTTTGACAGAGGCAATCTTTGTATTTTATTGGAAAATTCTGATTTTTGGAATTTTAAATGAGCCATGAGCTCACTGTACATCCCAAAGCAAAGATGAAAATCTTACTGCAAAGAGAATTTAACTGGTACAAGCTCTCCCTCCTCTTCACTCCACTGCTGTCTGTAAGATCCTTTCCTGCAAGGCAAAGCACTATAATTTTACATCACTCCTAAACAAACAACAAAAGGTTTCTTACATGTTTGGAATTGGGTGGAATAGAGGATAGTACAATACTATACACCACCAGATATATTTTCATTCCTTAAAATATCAAAGTGTCTTAGTTACCAAATAGCTTTTGGTTCAAGCTGGTTAAATTCAGGATGAATTAAATCTATTTCCAAATAGTGCTGAAAAAGCCTTGGTTTTACATGTAGATAAATGAAATTAGGGAGTGCTGCAATACCTGAGTAATCCATCAAAATTTATCTTCCAGCACATTTGGGGCTCCAAGTATTCCATAGTGAGTCCTCCTCCACTCCAGATTTCTTTGGATTCATCTCTCACCATCATGTTTGGATGCTGTGGGTGCTAAAAAGAGGAAAACATTTGCTTAATTCAGTTCTGAGGATGCCACAAAGCAGTCTTGTTATACTAAATATTACTAAAACCCAAAAAAATGCACATCAATCCTCTCTTTTTTCTATTTTCTCCAAACAGGATTTCTCTTGCTTTTTCTCATCATGGCTACTTAGTGAAACAGATCTGTGAACATAAGAGAGTGGAGTGCAAAACAGATTTATGTCAGGTCTTCTCTCCTTCTTTAGTATGTAGCCAGCTCTTAACAAAAAAAAAAAAAAAAAAAAAAAAAAAAAAAAAAAAAAAAAAAAGAAAATCTCCAGGCAAAAATCTGATTAACAATATCTGATTAAGCTTTCTTTTCAGCAAGAATGAAGCAGATGCACATCAAACTCCCTAAAAGCTTTCCCTTCTCTTTTAAAGAGGCAATTCCAAATGGTTTTATAGGAATGAAAAAAGGAGCAAAAACCAACCATAAGCAGAAAATGGGACTCATTAACCATGTGCTGCACCTGATTGGAAAGAGTGGATGTTCAAAATATTCCTGGGGGGTTTAATAAGCCACTTTTTAGAAACAATTCTGTTTTGTGCAGATGATGGGGAAGGGGAATGTGTCAGATCCTGCTGGAAAAAGGACATACCCAGTACTCTGACCAGCTCTAGCCCTGCCTTTACACACAGCACTGGCGTCTTGCTGGTGTGAAGATGCAGAGAACATAAACTTTGGCTTGGGATCCCATCACAGGTTCAAGAAAGGAGCTAATCTCTGCTCCTGAACTTCATCCCACATCCAGCACTTACTTCAAACTCGCCTATCCCATGCAGCCTCAGGAAGAGCCACATCTCACAGAGGCCAGCGGGACGTCTGGCCAGGCGAGCGATCACAAAGGTCCCGTTGGTCTCTGCAAAGCCCGTGAAATACAAGGAATCGAGCGCCTGGGGAAAGCGAAATGGATTTCAGCTCCTGCGGGAGGCAGGAAAGGGCGGGGAGAATGTCAGCCATCCTTTGTTTTCCATAGGCTTCTGCTCAGGGATGAAAGTTTAGTTTCGCTTTTTGTATTTCCATAGCAGGCGCTCCGAGAACGGCCAGAGAGCTCGGCAAGCAGCGCTGAAACCTCAGCCAAAAGACAGCAGAGCTCAAAATAACGGGGTTGAGCAGTGAGGGATGCCAGGCAGCAGGATGCAGGGAACGGGAGCACCTGAGGGATTGCCAGGGGAACGCAAGGAATGCAGAGGATGCAGTGGGGTGGAGATGGAGCTGGTGTAGGTCCAGCGGAGTGTGAGTCCAAAAGGGAAAAGGTGTTCTGAGGGAACGCGGGGATGCCGGGGATGGGAGTCTCGAGACTGGGGGAACTCAGGGATGCCGGGGATGGGACTTCCAAGAGGGATACTGGGGATGGGAGTTCCAAGAGGGATACCGGCTTTGGAGTGCCAGGGGAACACGGAGATAGGAGCTACAGGGACGCGGGGCACAGAGATGCCAGGATATAAGAACAGAGTGTCGCAGAAGCGGGTCCCAGGGAAGGGGGTCTCAGGACCACTCACGTGGGGGTCAGCGCGGAGCGGGCGCGGCCGGCGGGGCTCGGCGGTACCTGCGGCCGCCCGCTGCCTGCAGGCGCCGAGGCAGAGCAGGAGGCAGCCCAGGGCCCAGCGCTTCAGCGGCACCCAGGCGCCGGGGCCGACCGCTCGTCCGGCCCCGAACAGCGCCAGCAGAGCCGCGGCCACCAGCGCCAGCAGCTCCGGCAGCGCCAGCATCCCGGCTGCGGAGCGCGGGGAGATGCGGGTGCGGAGCCCGGAGAGATGTGGAGCCCGGAGATGTGTGGATGCGGAGCGATGCGGGTGCGGAGCCCGGAGCGATGCGGAGCCCGGAGATATGTGGATGCGGAGCGATGCGGGTGCGGAGCCCGGAGCGATGCGGAGCCCGGAGATGTGTGGATGCGGAGCCCGGAGCGATGCGGAGCCCCGAGCGATGCGGAGCCCCGAGCGATGCGGGGCGCGGTGCGGGGCTGGTTCCGGCGCCCCCAAACCCCGCCTCGGGGCCGCTCCATCCGTCCCGGGATGGATCGCTGTCATTTCCGCGAGGGGCTTGCCCAGCTCTGAGAAGTTGCATTTGCTCGTTTTATTGACTGAGCGCTCCGAGGGAAGTTCAGGCAGTTCTGGAAGGGCACTAGTGGAAACTCTCCAGTGATGCAGGAAAAGCGGGAGTTGGGCTCTCTTCCCCGAGCCTCCCAACTTTTTGCTGCCGATCGCTGAAGGAGAGTCCGTTTAAGAGATAAGGAATAAGCGTTTCACACGCCACAAGGAGAAACACTGGCACAGGCTGCCACAGAGGCGGTGGATGCCCCATCCCTGGAAACATTTGGATGGAGCTTTGAGCAACTTGGTCTAGCTGAGGATGCCCATGGCGGGGGCGGGGAGTTGGACTGCAAAAGGATCCTTTCAAATCAAACTATTCCATGATTCTGTGATTTCTGATCCTGTTTCATTGGGCTCTTGGCATAAGTGGGAGCTTCACTTGCTCCCACTGCCGGCTCCAGCCAACAGGCAGCAGCCCATTTCATTCAAAGAACCAAAAAACCCCATCCACAGCAGGGCATCTCAGCATCTCTTCAGCATCTCTTGTAGGAACCATTCCTAGAAGCCGTATTTTTGAAGGCTTTTGGCTCGCTGTACAAGAGATCTTTTTTATTCCTTTTACAATTAGCATTTAGTCTCATTTCCCTGCACTGAAACAAACCCAGCCTCTCAGGAGAGGTTGAAGCACAGCTAATCTCACTTTGGAGAAAGCTGGGGCTCTCAGAACCTGTGCTTTCTTTGTCTCCTGGGTGTTTGGACTCTCGAAATCTCTCAGCTGATTTCCTGTTACTTGCAGAAACATTTATTGTGCATTTTTTATGCCTTGTTTCAATTGTGCCTCAGTCTGGTTTTATGACCACCTCTGCCCTGGTTTGTGTTTAACGGATCAGTGCTTATGGTTCTTTCGATTTTCTTCTTTGAATGTAACTGGTTTTTAAGAATCTCCTGAGCTCTGCTGCTCCTTTTTGCCCTTTTTTTCCCCAGTTTGTCCTGACACTGATGTGCACTTACACTGCCTCGGTGATCATGTTTCTATATTGTTCCCTCAAAAGCTTTTAGCACCTTAGATGTTCCTTTCACCTTCTTAAAAAGGTTCCTCGGTTTTACACAGCTCCCCTTTTCTGGGACCAGGCACAGCTGTTCTGTGTTGCTTTATTGCTGCCCATGGGCCACATCAAATTAAAAGGAGAAGGGCAGAAGGCACCAGAGATTCAGACAATGAGGTTCAGAAATTAATTTCTGTAAATCACCATTTCTTCAGTCCATACTGAAGGGGCACATCTTAAAGTTAAGCACCTAGAGCAGGCAGAGGGCCAATAAGGTTGTTTTCCAGCGAGCCAGAGGGATAATAAGGTTGTTTTCATACTTCGGATTGTGCTGTGGAGGGACTGAAAACAGTCTGAAAGAAAGAGATGTGTCACAATGTTATCACCCTGCACCTGCAGCACGGCGGATGTGGCTCAGCCCACAAAAAGGCTGCAAAGGGAATGGATTGTGAAAAACAGCTTTTCTTTTCTGCTACATTTTAAACACATTATTGACACAAAGCAATGGTCTGTGCTAAAAGATCCACGCAAATGACAAACCTTTGGGACTTTACAAACACCCACATAATTAAATCCTCCTCTGCCTGAGGTGGAAGGGGCTATAACAAATGACAGATTCTTCTAAACTTCTTTTTTTTCCCCCCCAGTGCAACCCATGAGAAGCTTTGCTGCCCTTCCCCAAATTGCTGGAGTCTTACACAAACCACTCGAATTTCAGTATTTGCATTTCTGAGGAGAGGAGAAATGGGGCATGAATATGGCATTGTGTGTGTGTCCCTGCAGAATCTGTCACAGAGATAAGCTCCCTTCCTTCCTGTGAGGACAGGACACATGGAAACAATTGGTTTCGTGCCACCTTCTGTTTCCACGTTTCTTAGGTAATTTGTTTGAGGACTCCAAGTTATCTCTGGCAAACAATTTGTCTTGGCAATATTATTTGTGGTGGGAACGGGTTCCAAACCACCAGGACTTGAAGAAGAACCCAAGTCCTGATGCACCTGGGGATGTTTTTAATGTGACAACACCAATTCTCTGTGTATTAAAACAAGTCTAAGAGCTGCTCCACGTGTTCAGCAAAAAATGTGGGGAGGAAAATACTCAACCGGTTTGTTTTCAAGATCAGGAGGAAATCAGGAACCTGCACGGTGCTAAAACACAAAGAAAATGCAAGCTGAATTTAAGAATTTCTGCTTAGCATAATTTTAAGCTTCTGCATAAGGTCTGAAACATCTGCAATATTGCTAAAACAAGATGTCACAGTACCTAACATTTTTGTAACTCCTGGGTAAATCTGCTATTTCAGCCACTCTGAGATAAAAGCACAAGAATGGTAGGGTTTTTTTCTGTAATTTAATATAAAATAACAGAATATTATTTTGTTTTCATTTTCATTCCTGCATAAATAACATATTAGCTACATTAAGGAAAACACCGAGGGAGAACGAAGCTTCAGAAAAAGATCAGCTCTTCTGATTTTGTGTCTATAAATATTTACATAATTATATTTGAACAGCAGAGACATTGGCATCGACCAATTTCTTTTCATATGCGCAACCAGCTGTTGGGAAATAGATGGAAATATGTCAAATCAAGCTTTTCATATGTCCCCAATATTTCAGCACAGGGGAGAAGACAAACAGGCATGTGAGCAGCTGTATTTTATTGCACTTACTAGCACACACACCCCTTTTGCACTGGCTGCCCGTGTCCCACTAGATGGTGGTCATGCTACAAGGAAAAAAAAGGATGCAGACGAGTGCCCGGGTTGTCATCGTTTCTGTTTGTCATCCTTCAGCGTTTTTTATTTGCTTTAAAAATATCCTCAGCTCACACACTGTAAGGTTTGCTGGTTTGCCTCTACCTTTTGAGCCACTGGGTCCGTATTTTTCCTAATACACAGTGGGAAATTCTGAATGAGTGTCATGTAACAATATTTCCATATCAAACAGTTTATCCATTACTGATTTTTAATCATAGTGAACAACTGCTGAACATGCTCTTGAATTAGGTGCCAAATCACATTCCTGAGACTCTCAGAAGCGAAATCAACATATGGTTTGGGTGGGAAGGGATCTTCAAACTCATCCAGTTCCACCCCCTGCCATGGGCAGGAACACTTTCCACTGTCCCAGTTTATTCCAAGCCCAGTCCAACCTGGCCTTGGACACTGCCAGGGATGAGTTAATGAGGGACTATAATGAAATATGTTAATGAGGGACTGTAATGAAATGATCACGAAGATACGAGTAGACGTAAAGCAAAAATTCTTCACGGAGTAATTTCTTGCAGGGGCAGGGTGATGTCCCCAGCAGCCCTGGAGCCCGGCACAGGAGGGACCTGGAGCTGCTGGGGAGATTCCAGGGAAGGCACCAGGGTGAGCAGAGGGATGGAGCAGCTCTGCTGGGAGGAAAGGCTGGGAGAGCTGGGAATGCTCAGCCTGGAAAAGAGAAACTTGAAGGTGACCCAATTGTGGCCTTGCAGGGCCTGAAGGGAGCCCGCAGGAAGGATGGAACGGGACTGTTTATACGAGCACGTAGTGACAGGACCAGAGGGAATGGCCTCAAACTGACAGAGCAGGTTTGGATTAGATGTTAGGAGGAAATTCTCCCCTGTGAGGGTGGGGACAGCCTGGCACAGGCTGCCCAGCGAAACTTCGGCTGCTCCATCCCTGAAAGTGTCCCAAGCCGGGTCGGACGAGGCTTGGCGCACCCTGAGGGAGTGCCAGCTCTCCCTGCCCGTGGCAGGGGTTGGGACGGAACAAGCCCCGCGGTCTCTCCGGTCTCCACGCCCGGCAGTGCGGCTGTGGCCGGCCGCGACGCCGCCGCTGCCCTCAGGGCTGTGCCAAGGCCCCGCTCATCCCGGCCCGGCCCCGCCCCTCCCGGCCTCGGCCCCGCCCCTCCCGGCCCCGGCCCCGCCCCTCTCAGCCCCCGCCCCGCCCCTCCCGCCCCGGCCCCGCCCCTCCCGCCCCGGCCCCGCCCCCCCGCCCCGGCCCCGCCCCCCCCGCCCCGGCCCCGCCCCCCCGCCCCGGCCCCGCCCCTCCCAGTCCCGGCCCCGCCCCTCCCCGCCCGGCCCCGCCCCTCCCGCCCCGGCCCCGCCCCTCCCGCCGCGCCTGCGCCAGGCCGCGAGCGCGTCCCTTCCGCCTCCCGCGGAAGCGCCGCCCCCGCCGCTTCCGGGATCCTGCGGCTCCTCGGGAGCCTCGGGAGCCGCGGGCGCGGTGGCGGCGGGCGCGGAGCTCCAGCGGCCGGGGCCCGGCCCCAGCGCCCCACCGCGCCAGGGCAGCGGGGCCGCCGCCTCTGCTGCTGCCGCTGAGGTAAATCCACTCGCGGTCCTTCCCCGCTCCCCGGCGGGTCCCCGCGGGAAGGAGCGCGCTGGCCCCGGGAAGGGCGAGCGGGGAAGGTTAGCGGGGATGAGCCGCCTCAGGCCGGGCTGGGCGCTGGGCTGCTGTCTGGGGGCAGTTCGTGGGGTGTTCCTGCGTGTGCTGTCTCTTTCCGCGTTATTTACACTACTCCCCCCCTCAAAAAAATATTAAAAATCCTCCATCAGCAGCGATGGGAAGAAGCCCGGACGTGTCCCTGTGCCTGGAGCCCGAGGTGCCGCTCTGGGAAGCTGGAAGGGCAGCTCCCATTTGACTCCCACCTTTCCGGGTTTGCTCCGGGGGATTTCCCTGATTTATGTGGTTTTAATCTTCCTCATTTCCAGGAGAGGAGCCCAGCGCTTGCAGGAAGTGGGAACGCAAAGAGCTCTCGAATGAGAGGGTGGGTTCGTGCGGCGCAGCATGTGTGTGATCTGTGCCACTAAAAAAAAAAAAAAAAAAAGGGATTGGGCAATAACTGGCTACTTTTTGTGCTGAATATCCCCTCGTAAGATGGTATCAGGATGCAGAATTACGGTGATGTAACTGTTTGCTTTGCTGGAGACATAATTAGGTTGAAGTCGCCGTGACTGTTCACATTAACAGACTTAAATTAGCTCTTTTGAAGTGAATGCTCTCTGACTTTGAAAATTTACAGATAAAAAGGAGCCGTGCTGGTTCATTAGGAGATGAAACTGATGTGAAATTTTAGTGGTTTGAGATTAAATAGCTGAGGTCTGTCTGTGGCTGAAAGGAGCTGGTAATGCTTTTATATCTCTGTAGCTTCTTGGTTTTCCTTTAGCAATAGTGTATTTTGTATCATACAGATCCGATGATTTCTTTTTTATGCCTTTTACGAGGACAGAGAACTTTTAAGGAAAGTGAATTGGTGGGATTTTGCAGTGATTGAATGGCTGAACATGAAGAACGTAGAGGAAATGTGAGGATTTATGTGTCTAATATAGGGAACAATTGAAACAAAGGCTTGAACATGCCTCTAATGAATATTGGAAGTTGCTAGTGAGAATAGTTTGACCAAGAGCATTATTGTTTGGAGCCTGGGAGGAAGAATCACACGGATATGGATGTGGATATAATAGCTGACACTCAAATGTGCTTGCAAGCTTGAGATCACAGAGCCATCACTGTGATACCTGAGCTCTCTTCAGCTGAGTGTCAGGATAGAGTGTGCACTGATGAATGCAAAAATTTAGAAATAAAAAGTTTACTCTCTTAAGTAGGATGTGATTCATGCAGTTGCTGTTGGCGAAGAGGTAAAACTTCCAGCTTTCACATGCCAGTGTTGATATTGGTGTGAGCCTTGTGGAATCTAATCGGAATTTGAGCCTGTGGCCCTGCTCCAGAGGAGGCAGAAATCAAAGCCCAGCCACAGATCGTATTTGTGTCCTTCTCAGGTGAAGGTTGTTTAATCCAGGAGCGTTTTGTCCTTGCTGCTGTACCCCAGTGAACTCTTGGGGGATCAGATTGTGTGTTTGGTTCCTTGCTGGGCACCAAAGTCATGTGTAAGATACTTTCTTTGACTTTCACATCTCGGGGTGAAAGATGTGTTATTGAAAAGAAATCCTGCTGCACATCTCTGGTGTTGTTTTGTGCTTACGGAAGAGTGATTTGGTATCACAAATCTAGTCCATGTCTGATAGCAAAGCTTTGTAATACTTTGTACAAATATCTGTTCTGAATACACTCATCAGGGTGTTTTTTTGCATTTTGATTGTGAATTCTCATTTCTGGGTTTTGAGGATGTTTATGAAGATGTCACTGGCATAAATCATAGAAGTGGTTTGGGTTGGAAGGGACCTTAAAAATCATCTTGTTCCCACCTCTTGAGGGAACATCTTCAGCTAGATGGATTGCTCCGAGCTCCCTCCAGCCTGGCCTTGAGCAATTCCAGGGATGGAGCAACCTGTGCCAGGGCCTCACCACCCTCACAGGGGGGAATTCATTCTGTATATCTAAACTAAATTTCTTCCCTTTAAGTTTGAAAAAAAGATGTATGTAATTAGGTGATCAACTTCTTCCACTAAAACCAGGCCTTTTACAAGGCCATCTTTCTGGTGGTCATGAATTTATGATGTAACTTCTTCAAAAGTTGTTGTGTTTTGTTTGTTTTATTCCAGTAGTATATCTGCATTTTAGGCCTGAGTTTCAGTACCAGTGAGGTGCAGGTCAGGTGAGATATTCCCAACCTGAGAAATTCAAATAACCCCTCAGAGTGGAACTGGTTTAGGTCAGGTTTAATACAACCACGTGTGCGAACGTAACAACATCCGGCATGAAGCATTGAATAATCTGCTGTTATCTTCTGCTGCCAGATAAAGATTTGTAAAAGGTCAAATTAAAACCTGTTGTTTGGTGTGTTAGAGGTTGAAGTGTAGTGCTTTGACCTTTTGTACTCTGAGTATGCAACAAAGAGTAAATTTTGTTAGGACAGGTGTTGAAGCAAATAAATAAGGAGTAGAGGGAAGCTGTGAGCGTCTCAGTGAGGATGCTGAGCTCTTTGTAAAGGGAGAGCTTTTCATTGATCCTCTTCCCTTGGAGGGACCAAAGTGGGGCCACCAGTGTGAGCAGCTGGAGAGGAGAAGGATGGGGCAGATCCCCTGAGAACGCCTAAATCCATTATTCCTGCAGAGCTGAGCTCAGGGGACACTTGTACCTAAACCAGGCTGTGACAAACACAGATTCTGCACAGGATTGCAGTTGGGATGAGGGGCTGGCTGAGCAAATCACGTCCCTGTCTCCTCACTGAACTCTCCATGAGCAATTGCAGCTGATGAGTGCGATGTGAATATTTCACCTGCGGGGGCTGAGCGTGTGTCGTGTTCCCTCAGCTGTCACCCTCAGCTGTCACCCCCAGCTGCAAACGGCTGGGTGACACTGCACATTCATGTGAGACACCCAACCTGGCTGCTCCCGTGCCTCTGCTCGGCTGCCACCAAATGCCACCTCAGTGACAACTTAATGGCTGTGGGTTTCACAATATTGTGAAGTTTAAGAGTCTTAAAAGCTTATTTGTAAAGCAAACCACGAAGCAATCAGAGCTTCCTGCGGTGATACAGAAGATAAGAGGGGATGGTTTTAAACTAAAAAAGGGCCAGTTGGGATTTGATCTCGGAAGTTTTTCACAATGAAGGTGGTGAAGCTCTGGCACAGAGAATCTGTGGATGCCTCTTCCCTGGAAATGTCCAAGCTCAGGTTGGATGGGGGTTTGGAGCAAGGTTGGATAGTGGGAGGTGTCCCATGGGCAGGGGGTGGCACTAAGTGACCTTTAAAAGTCCCTTCCAACCCAATCTATTCAATAATTCTGATATGTTCATAATAAACACTTGCATTACCATTTAGTCTTGCAGGAGAATGTTTGAGTTTGTTTAAATAAGGTAAAGAGACTTCTCCTTTTCAATTCCCCTTGAGCTGGGACAGTTTGAGAATGGGTACCAAAGAACCCCACCGGTAATGTTGTATTTGGAGTATCTATTTCTAACAAGCTGCTTTCAGAAGCTTTTCAAGAAAGTGACTTTGCATTTGCTGTAGCTCTTAAATGTCAGAATTTTTATGTTACTCTCAAAATATATTAAGTTAACCTTGCAAATAAGAGTGATTTTCAGGTCACAAAATTTACTTCAAGTAAACAGAGAATAAAACCGATAAAGAAGAGCACCCTAGGTACTCCTTTAGGCAGCTTTAATCAGACAGCAAGTCAGGCCCACACCTCTTCTGTTCTCTTCCCCAAATAGAAATGTAATGCAAGATTCTGCTCCAAGTGCCATGTGGTGATTTCCAAAAGTTAACAGCTAAAAATGTCAAGCTTTCAAGTACCTGGTCTCCTAAATAAAACAGGAACTTTTTCATTGTAGCTACATTCGGAGTGCTACTATTGATGTGTATCGTTTGTATTTAACAATATTTTCCTGATGCAGCTTTGCTAATCAGTTTGTTGGTGATGTCTTTTCAGATCTACAGCAGACATGACTATGTGAATAAGCAGGGATAACCCAAAGGCAGGACAGGATGTCAGAATAACATACAAAACATTTTTGAGGTATTTGTTTTGTTTTGGATTTCTTTAATTGTGCTAAAATCTTTTCGGTTGTCTTTAAGGCATTTAAGCAAAATGAATGCAGTAATTCTGTGCCATTCCATACTTAAAACATTCCTTAAAAGTTTTAGAAGCCCTTTTTTGATTAAATAATAGCTGATTTGCATGGTTATTTACATGATCTTCATGTTCCAGCTGCTAATTGTGTATTTTTATGAAACTTTTATTTTCTTGACCACAAGGGAGGGTGGTGTCCCAAAGTGCTATTGGACTTAGTTGACACAGATTGTAGTTTTAACTATGAACATTTAGAAGGATCAAGGTCATTTGAACTGGGTAAAAAGAGGACCTTATTTAGGTTAAATTAAGCTTTAATTACTTTTAAGGGAGATAAAATTCATTCTTTCCTAAGGTAATTTTCTTGTGTGTGACATCTTCATCCTTGGCTTAGCAGCTGCATTCCGGTGAGAGAGGAATTTTGTCCAAAAAACCCCAATGTGTGAACAGAAACTTCTAGAAATTGTAATAGATACAAGCAGCAGAGCTGAATTTCAGTTTGTTCTGTTCCACAAGCAAAGAATGTGTCCTTCAGACACCTCAGTGTTCTGGGAGCTTCCCAGCTATTTCTGCAGTTGCTCTCACATCTCTCTGCTGCATCTGCATGTATTTATTTTCATTTCTTGGATTGCTCCTGCCTGGTTCTAACATCAAAGCTTAAGGATCAGAAGGATTTCCTGGGCAAGAATGTGTCATTCTGATTCCTGATAAAGAGTTTTTAAAGGGTTTAGACAAACACAGCCTCATCAAAAACCATCTCAGTGCCAGTGTCTTCACCTGGTCACTTGAGCCATTCTAGAGGGACAAAGTGATCCCATGTTCAAGGTCTTGGGATGGAAATTGCAGTGCCATAAATCCCTACAGTGTGTGTAAGCTGCCATTAGTAAGGGGGGGAAAAAGGGAGACCTCTGTGTGCCTGTCATAAATCAATAGAAATGCTTTCAGGTTTCTCTCAGGCATGGCCTTTAAGAGCAAGAATCAATATGATTTTTAGCACACAGTATACTTTTAAAGCAGCAGGATATTCTTGAGGCCTCATGTTTAAGCTTTAATTTGTCTTCTGTTGGTTGATAGCACGTCGGTTCTACCATTCCATATCTTTCCTTGGGAGAGATGTCTGGAAAATAATGCTGTTTTCATGAGAGCTGTTAAGGCTTCAAGTCTGGCTTTTGCTCCACGCTGGAAGGACAACAAAGCCCTCAAAGAGTTTTCATGAAATAAAATGAATTAATGTGTTCTTTGAAAATCTGATTCATGTAATCCGTTGCCATGTTAATTTAACCAAAACCATTTGTTTCCCTTAAGTTTGGGCTGATCTGAGACCATTTTATGAGTTATCCAATATATCTTTGTAAGAGGCTTGTGGTTTTTCCAAAACAATAACATTTTTGTCAACAAATGTAGCTGCTTTCTAACTTGCTGTGTTGTTTGTTGTGAGCAATGTATTAGAACAGCTTCATTTCCATCCTGGTTTTCCTTTCTACTCTTCCCTCACTTGCTGCAGCAGAATAAAAACTCAACAGTCTGGTGCCATAATTTGCTGTTTTCAGAGAGACATGAGCTGTAATTTAATGAAGACTTTGCCATTTTAGCTGGAGATAAAAGAGAGTTGAGTTTTTAACAGAAGGGGAGGAGTGGTTTATGAGCACAGCATGATGGAAATAAAGCCAGTGTAAAATCTCTTTGTCAGGCATTGAAGTTGCATGTTTGTGGTGGGTTAGCCCTGGCTGGACACCCACCAAAGCTGGTTTGTGTCTTCCCTCAGCTGGAGAGGGGAGAGAAAAAATAAAAAAAAAGGCTTGAGATAAGAGCAGGAGAGATCACTCAGCAATTATTGTCACAGGCTTGACCTGGGGAAATCAGCTTCATTTATTACCCGTGGCATTAGAGTAATAAGAAATAAAAACTAAAAAAACCAACCAACCAAAAAACCTTCTAAAACCAACCAATAAAAAAAAAAAAAAACCCTAAAAACAAAACCTTAAAATGTTCATCATCCTATTCATCTTGACGTAGTCACAGAACCGCTCAGGCGTCGATCATAAAGAATCCCTGTTGTGTTTCGAACCCAAACATGTTTTATCTCCCAGAAGGGAAAACCCAGAGCCACCTGCACTCTGTTTCCTCATTAATAATTAATGCTGAGCTGCTGCTGCTGCTGGTGATGCTGTGGTGTGTCTGTCCCTGCAGGGCGAGGCCAGCAAACCATGCAGTCATCAGGGCACCGTTTCCGCGATGTCGAGCACCACCCGCTCCTGGCCGACAATGACACCTACGACTCCTCCTCCTCCTCCTCCTCCTCCTCGGAGGCCGACATGGCTGACAGGGTCTGGTTCATCAGGGATGGCTGTGGCATGGTCTGTGCCATCATGACCTGGCTCCTGGTGGTCTATGCAGACTTCGTAGTGACTTTTGTCATGTTGCTGCCTTCCAAAGACTTTTGGTACTCCGTGATCAACGGGGTTCTCTTTAACTGCTTGGCGGTGCTGGCTCTGTCGTCACATCTGAGGACTATGCTGACTGATCCAGTGAGTATCCAAGAGTTCCTTGGCGTTGGATTGTCCCTTCCATCTGCACAGAAGTTTGGAGGAATGATACTAGGTCTTCTCCTGCTGGGAAAAGTAGTGTTAGAGTCAAAACCCCCTCGTGTTAGAGTCAAAAACCCCTCATGTTAGAGTCAAAACCCTCAAGGTTTTGATGATACTTGTACTTCTCATCAGGAGTAGTACCTGTACTTCTGTTGCTCCATTAATGAAACCATAAAGGAACAGTCAGTATAAAATTTATAAAAGTGTTAGGCTCAAGAAAAAACAGTAAAATATTACTCCAGGTCCTGAAGAAGCTGATAACATTTAGTTTCTCTGTCCTCATTTTTCTTACTTTTTTTATCAGATTTCTTTTCAAAATTTGTACCTTCGTCCTCTTGCCCCTCTTGAAATGCTTCTTCCATTCGTGGCATGTGGAAGAACTTTTAGAGGTGGATGTGCTGCAAAACCTCAGGCACACTTGGCATAATGGAAACACCACTGTCCCATGTGATTCCTGCAGTTTTGTCTTTAAATATTTGGAGTCAGAGGGAAGGGAGATTTAAGCTGAGCAGATATTGAAGCACTGTGGGTGTAAGAGGTCTTGAAAGTGCTCATTTCTTAGAACTTTTACTCTTCAAGATTTTAAGAGATGAAACAGTTGGTTTCATGCTAAAATCTATTAGTATTTTTAGGGAATAAATCTGGGAAAAGTTAGGTGAGGGAAAAGCACCTATTTTTGCCAGATTTTTGGAAAAAAAAAAACCCAGTACCAGTGTGGAGGGAAGCTATGAGAGTGTTCACAAACCCAGCAGGGTGTTGTAGTTAATGATTTTCTAGGTCTTTGATTTCCTTCTGCCCACACCCAGTGATGAAATATCACAACTTCTACAAACTGTGACAGCTAAGAGAGTTAATGGTTTAAAGATTTATTGCTTAAAATGTGAGCTGGTAAAACTGGGTGTCTCTCTAGACCTGTGTTGGTTTTTATGGGTAAAACATGATCCAAACTGAGATGAGTCACTGCTTTTTTCCTCTGTTCCTTTCCTGCTGACTCCCAGAATGGAAGACACAACTGTGTGATAGAAACTAAGATGAAAGGAAGAAAGGAATGAACTGCCTCAAAACTTACGTGAATTAAATTTATTCTTGTAACTATAAAAATAGATTCTTGGTGGCTGGCTGTGACTGTGAAAGATGTTCTTGAAATAGAGCATGTTTCTGTCAGCAAAATGCTTGAAAATGTGGTCTGAGGTTCTCATCCTTGTGGCAGGTGAACAGGGGAATGTGAGATGTTTACACCAAATATTAACTTGAGCAACAGCATTCAGATTGCAAAATCCACCCTAGGAGTAGGAGATGAGTGTTTCAGGAAGTCTCTGTGTACCCCTGTGAGCACCAGTTCAGGTTTGAAGCAGCACTCAGCCAAAAAGCTCACCTGGGACACGAGCTGGGCTGTGTCTTGGCCAACAGAAACACAAATTTATTATTCCAGGCCACAGGCAACAAAAAACCCCTACCTAAGCAGAGGGGTGTTTTTGGCAGTGGAAACTGAACTCTTGCTGGCTTCTTTATTCTGTCCCAGAACTTTTACAGGTGTCTGTGTCAAGTGCTGATATTTCCAGGGGGATTTTTTGAGTGAGAATTAGTTGTAGAGTGTTGCAGTTGGCTTAGGCTGGCCTGGAGAAGGCTCTCCCTGTGTGAAGGAAGTCTTGGAGCAGTTGGTACAGAAAGGCCACTGCACTTGGCTGTCACATCCCACTTTATTTCACAATCACTTCCCCTCACAGATAAGGCTTTACCTCCATAAATGAGCAGGGTGACAATGGTGCTGTCCATTATTTTCTCCTTACTAATCCAAGTGTAGATCCTGAACTCAGGAGGCTGATGCAGCTCTGTGATAATCAGAGAACTAATCGCTAGAAGTTAATTTCTTTTCCCAATCAATTATTTCTCTTTCGAATCAGTTCCTTCAACTCTTTACCACCAAGCTGCACAATAAAGAAGAGTGAAGAAGCCAATGCTGGTCCTTCCAACAGTCTCCAAGCTAAAGATTTTAGGAAAAAAGAATGACAGTTCTCAAAAACTTGGGGCAAGTGGTTCAATCCTGACTTCAGAGAGTTGAAAAAACATCTTTCAGTAGTTGCTGATTTAACTTCTGTGGAAGGCTTGGCCCATTAGTCAAATGCCACACCAAATACTCAGGGTCACTCCTCAGCAATTGGTGAGCAGTGTTGTATCT
Source organism: Sylvia atricapilla (assembly GCF_009819655.1). Classification (NCBI taxonomy): domain Eukaryota; kingdom Metazoa; phylum Chordata; class Aves; order Passeriformes; family Sylviidae; genus Sylvia; species Sylvia atricapilla. The sequence continues at coordinate 3,411,244 of NC_089151.1, forward strand.
GCAGGGTAAGACGTGTCTCCCTCTTCATTCCTCTGGGCTGGTGGCAGGATATTCTATGAGAATTAAGCTAATTCTTGGCCAGAGATTAGTCTTGTTGAAATAAAGCTGAATTTGAGGTCAAGCAGAGGTAATTTATTCATTTGGAATTGATTCTGGCTTATAGCAGACTGGCTTTGAATAAATGAACTTATTTCAGCAATTATCCTGAGGTTACTGGTATGAAGTCTATGAAATGTATTTTTAAATGCTCTCATGCCATTTAAGAAGCTTTCTCTCCTCTAATTGAAATGATTTCAGGGGGCTGTGCCCAAAGGAAATGCCACTAAAGAATACATGGATAATTTGCAACTGAAACCAGGAGAAGTGATCTACAAATGTCCCAAGTGCTGTAGTATCAAACCTGAGCGTGCACACCACTGCAGGTATGCCAGAGTTCCTTAAAGAGTTCTGCATTTGGAGGCATGGAATGACATTCCTGATATTTCTTCATTTTTTTCCCCCCCAGAAATTTTTTTGGGTATCCACTAAACTTTCAAATTCCTACATTGCCGAGTATTTTATAAGTGTAATGTACTATGGCCAAAAATGGCTGTGGATGAGGGGAGAGAAGTAAGAGACTCAAAGATTTTATAAAAATAACTATGCTTTGGTGTCTTAAATAAATTTGATCTGTGAATATATTTTCCTGTACATAATTCCAGTTATTTTGCTGTGCTATGGCTAATGCAGGGCAAAGAAAAGAATCTCAAATTTCTGAGAGGAGCTGATTTAAGAAATGAATCCTGCAGTCTTAAATTAACAAAATTTAGAGTGGTTTTAAATGCTTACTTTGTGTCATCTCTTCTTGGCAGTGCATTTGAAGTTACATGTGGATTGGCAGGTTGTTTTCCCAAAGTTGCATGAATAATTGGTCGAATGCACTTCCACCTATTGAAAACCCATTTGAATAAGGACAGAAGTGATGATCATTTGAGCTAAACACACTATGAAAGAGATAGTAAATGTATATTTTTAATTCTCAGTCTTTGGAGTTTTCAGGCACTGTGGAAATGCTTTTGTAGTGTTTTTTGTGTGCCAGTTGAAAATAGCTGTGCCTGCATAATCAGGGCTTACATAAAGATGCAAATGCCTCTGGTGGCTCTCTAGGTGTGGGGAGTGATGTGTGTTGAATTGTGAGAAGTATTAAATTGAAGTCTCTGAGTTAGTGCCTGTCAAAAGAACAGAGCAGAGTCTTGTCAGGACTCTGAGCTGATTCTGGAGCTTTGTGGGTTCTGAATGAAAAGCCTGGTGTGTGTCAGGGCTCAGTGCAAATGCTCCAGCTGAGGAGCTGCTCCCATTATAAACACTCAGCCTTGGCACGGAGCTCCTGTTCTTCTCTCAGCTCTGAGTGGGATTTTGTGTCTGGAGTGTGAAGGGAGAAGTTCCACGGATAAACAGGCGAGTATGGGATTATCTGCAGTTGGTTTAGGCTGGCTTTGCTCAGGGGCAGATCCCAGGGCTGCTGCTTCATCAGCTGGGGAGTGTTCCCCGAAGGATGGCTGGGGGTGGAGGCAGCACAGCTGCTCCTGGGGCAGGAGGGGAGGTGGGAATCCCTGGGGATCCAGGAGAGCTGTGCACTGTTCACATGGCCTGGCTCTGTGTCTGTGGGCTGCACTGAGGGGGCCCCACTGAGCCTGGGCTGGATCTCACTCATCTTCTCATCCCATATTCAGGTTGATTCCTGCAGAGGCCTTGCAGGTATCCATGGATTTGCCATGTTTTTGGTCCTGGTAGGATTTGCTGATTTGGAAGGAGCCCTAAATGAAGGCATCATCTGTTGAACTCCGTATGACAGAAAAAGAGCTGCAGTATCAGAGATCCTGAAGCTCAAATACCTTCTTCATAGCAAGAATTTGAGCAGCATTTATTGTTAAAGCAGAGCAAGAATGGATAACGTCTGTGAAAAAATGGAATAGCTGATATTTTCAAAGGGTTTGTTTTCCCCAAGCAGTTGTTTAGGGATCCGGCTTTGTGTGTCTCAGGAATTGTTTTAATCCTTGGTCAAATATTCTGTCATGTTTTACTGAAGGGTAAAGGAGTCATTTTGGGGCTTGCTCAGTGCATCCCTGGCTCCACAGAACCTCTGAAAGAGAAAGCCAGAGCCTGAGTGTTGTGAGGCTGCTGTCATGTTTTTCTCAGCAGTTGGATTTCTGGTTTAATTGTCTTTGTTTCTGTTAATCTGATTCTTTGCCTTCGATTTATCCCTGCAGGAGTTTACCCAGTAGAAAAAGGGTTTGTTTGATTATGCTGCCAATTTTTTTTATTGGTTTGCAAAGCTATTCCAAGGACATTAAAAGGATGGTCTAGTCCCAAGTATTCAAAGTGGCAATTTGCTGATAGAAGAGACTTGAAAATGGAAATTGAAGTTGGTTGCTGTTGGGAAATACTTACACTGAGAGCCACAGTGCATGTTTTGAGTAGTAAATTATTAACAGAAGAGACTCTTAGGATGTAGTTACAAAAATTGTTGTGCAACACTGCAACAGAAGTTCTTTTAAGGAAGAAAAATAGTTTCATAACACACATTTGTGAGGGGGGAAAGAGCAGGAACCTTTTATTTACAGCTAAGCATCTCTGAAATACATTGAAGTGATGTTTTAGTGAGCAGTTAACATTTTCAGCACAGGGAAGAGCCCTATCCAGAGTGAATGGGTTTTCATTTTCACTGAAGGAGCACAGTTGTCATCATTTCTGCCTGTTCTGAGTGCCTGTGTTGGTGTGTGGGGAGCTGTTACTCTGAATTAAGTCACTGAGATGTTTCCACCAGGCTCCCAGGGAATATCTGTTACAAACACCCATTTCTCTTGAGTCTTTAGCTGTGTCTTTCTGAATGTTATCCTTGACATTCAGAGCTGTAATTGCACCTGCATGAGTTCATGGAGCAGCACATCCAGGCTGGAGGAGAGACTTTTCTCCATCCACAGGTGCTTGTTCTGTTTGCTCCTCTCCTGTGAACAACCCAGGGGGCAGCTGAAGGAGGGATTTCCCCAAACTGCTGCTGCACAGAAAGGAATAAAATACAAGGGATGGGGTAGGAAGAAGGCAGAACCACTGCTTGAAGCAGTGCTGTGAGATTGTTGGTGGGAGATCAGGAATAAAGGCAGGGTTCCAGATATCTGAGCTCTTGTGAGAGCCCTGTGTGGGCTTGTGAGAAATTCTGAATGAGCAGAAGCGAGTCCTGCCCACCTCACATCCTCCAGCATTCAGCCTGATTGAGCCTGGGTAGGATTTTACTCAGCACTTCACATTAATATTGTTTTCAGAGTGCTGGCATAGATTCTGTGCCACATCAGGAGCTTTGTCTGGTTGTGATGCTCAGGGAAATGAGAAGCTGAATTTGTAGGCAGCAAGGGAAGTTTTCTGAGGAGCCTCCTGAATGTCTCCTCTGGAGTGATACCCGGTTTTACTGCACCACAGAGTGGTTGTGGTGTTTATCTGGTACTGGGATTTTCACTTGTAGTTAAAAAGTCAGTAGCAGAGGATGAATTCTCTTTATTGTCCCTAAAACAGGAGGCAGGGGGAATGTAGGGGTTGGGTTTTGAAAGCTCAGAGCAAAAGCAGCTTCATTTGGGATTTTTCCCCATAACCTGTACAGTAGTGTATTCTGCCTCATGCTGAATTACCTTAAAATCATACAAATGTGATGTCTTAAAAAGTATTTTCTGCCTCAGAGCATTGATTTCCCCCCACCCCTCCCTCTTTTGTCTCTCCAGTGACAGTCACCCAGCTTTGCTTTGTGGTTTGTCACCACACGTAAAGCAGCCTGTACTAAAAAACAAAGAGGTTTGAATAAGAGTGCCTGCATTTTTTAGGCTTATTTGGCTTGGTGACTGCTGAAGTGAAAATGTTTAATATTCTGGGTATTCTGAGGGAAAATTTGGAGCCCTGAGTGTGTGGCTGTCTTCAGTACAAAGCTGGGAAAGTGGAATATCAGCATTGCTCAAGCTATTGATTTGTGAAGAACTACAACAGATGTTGCAACTGTTTTGTTTTTGGTGTGTAATTGTTCATATTTGGCTGCAGAACTGAGCCCTCTGCTGCTCTGTGGCAGATGTAAAATGGACTTACTGCAGTATTTGACTTCTGTGGGCATAACCTTGACTCAAAACTGGGCAGGAACCAAGTGAACCAGCAGAGAACAGGAGTGTTCAGGAAGTCATGAACAAGTAGCCACTCGATAAGTGCTGGTTATAGTTTCAATATTTGTGTTTTCTGTTGAGGAAGTGAGGTTTGATGCCGCAAGCCGTGCTTTAGTTGAGATTTTGATTGCATAAGTTTCGAATTTTATGGCTTGTTGAGACCTCAAGGGTGACAGTTTCTCTCTTGAGGATGTGAATTTCTTGGGTTTCTTCTTATCAACAAGCAAAATTTACAACTTGAAAGCCTATAAATGTAAAATTTACTTTATCTGAAAACCTTTTCCAGAAGGGAAAGGGTTTTATTAATACTGAATATAGAGAGAGAGCCGAAGCTTTGCCTCTTCTGAAGTTCTGGATTTGCTTGATTGTGTGTTTGGCTGTGTGGTGATTGTGTTTTATTGTGAGGAGTATTTTATGAACACAGTCCGTTTTGGAGCAACCAAAAGCTGAATTGTGAGAGGGAACAAACAATTCCTTTAAAGAAATGCAGATAAGATCCCTGTCTGCTGTTTGTCATGAAATATTTCAGCACATCATCCTGTGACCACTGGCTGCCCTTGTTTCTACATTTAAAATACAACATCTTACCAGAAGCCTCTTGTCCTTTCTTCCAGTATTTGCAAGCGCTGCATCCGAAAGATGGATCACCACTGCCCGTGGGTGAATAATTGTGTGGGGGAGAAAAATCAGAGATTCTTTGTTCTGTTTACGGTGAGTGAGCAGCAACAGCAGCTTGATTTTAGGCTGAGCCTACCTTGATTATAACAATTTATGTTGTGCTTGGTGAGTAATGGCTTTAGGGCACAATTGTGTTCTTTGGTTGGGTGGGTTTGTTTTTTTTTCCTTCCGTATTCATTTTTATTTATTCATTTTTATTTTGTGCCGTTTCAAAGTTTCTTGGTTTTGCTGTGTTTTATGTGGTGGCAGTGAGTGAAGTGATGCTGTCTCTTGTTTGCAGATGTACATAGCCCTAATTTCAGCTCATGCTCTTGTACTCTGTGGATTTCAGTTCTTCTCCTGTGTCCGAGGGCAGTGGACTGGTGAGCAAATAAATTTTCATTATCACAATCTAGTGGATATTAGGGGTGAGTCATAGCATTCCTATTTTAGTCTCATCTTTAAACATTTCAGATCAGTTTATCCATCACTCTCTTTTTTTTTTTTTTTTTTTCTGGGTTTTTTGCCCCCTTTCCTTCAGTCATTCTCTGGAAGAGCTGTGGCAGTCAGAGGCATTCTCACTCCCTTTACACACAGTAGTAATTTACTACTTCTGTAGTAGGAAGGAAACTGAGCTAGTCCTCAACCACCTCAGCCCTACATCACCTAAATTTGGGCTTTGTGTGCCCCACTTCACTTCTGGCAGTGACACCTGAAATTTAAACAGATTTCTCCCTCATTCCATTACTGGAGTCAGCTATGAGGCTCTTGCAGAAAAGAAAACTATCACAGTTTTTTTATTTAGGCTTCTGGCTTATATTTCTTAATGTTCCAGTGTGCCAGAGCTCATTCTGGTCTTGTGCTTTTGGCAGATTGTTGATGTGTTCTTTTGGTATATGAAGCAACAGGGAAATCCATGTGATTTTTTTTTTTTTTTTTTGGAGTATTTCATTAAATGGATGGAATCTTGGAACTTTTTATTTGAAACGTTCACCCTCCTGTACACTCTCCCTGTTCAAATATGGTTGAGTTAATCAGGTGATCAGAGGCTCTGCAGAGATGAGAGGCAGACCATGATTACTTTGTGTGGGGAATTAAGAGAAAAAAAGAGTAATAAAGTAATCACAGCCAAGTGGAACATCTGTATTAGCAAGTCAGGGCTGACAGTGGGGATGGTTTTTACAGCTTCTGTCATGCAGGAAGCTCCAGGCTCCTCTCTCATGTGCAATTCTGAGTTCTTCACTCACCTCATGTGCAAACATTTATTTGATAGCCCTGAAATCCCGAGGCAGGATTGCAGAAATAGTTACCATGTGTTTTATAGGAAGGCAGAAGTGTTACTTCCATAAAATTCTTTATTTTCTTGATCAGCAAATAAAGCTGCCACAAATCAGAAGTTTGTTTTAAATGTGAAATACTGTTTCAAGTGCCAGACATGTAGGACATGCTCTGTAATTTGCTGTTGGGGTTTTTTTGGTAACCACGTATCTCATTTTCACAGAGTGCAGTGACTTCTCCCCACCTGTAACTGTGATCCTGATGATCTTCTTGTGCCTTGAGGGTTTTCTGTTTCTCACTTTCACTGCAGTCATGTTTGGCACCCAAATCCACTCAATATGCAATGATGAAACGGTAAAAACCTCGACTTCTTTGTATTCTGTAAAATTTATTCTGGGAAGGTGTGATTAGATGTGGTTTTATTTGCATGAGGAGAGGCTCTTATTTTGGAGAAAGCTGCAAGACTTCCATAGTTCATCATTTTTATTTTTGACAGTTGGGAAGATTGGAATGGTTTACTGGGGGTGGCTTTCTAACAGAAGCTCTTGCACTGTTTGCTTTTTTGACATTTTATAATTTAGTTTTTAATGACAAGGAATGCAAAACTTCTGACTTGAGGTTTGACTTTCCCTTCTGAGCGGGCACAAATTCCTGCTGGGTGCCACGGGAAATGTCTGCTTTTTTCAGATTTATACTGAAAATCAGTCTCACCTCGCTTTGATACATTTTATCAGAGGGTAAAGCAGAGTTTGGGCCATTGGCTCCTTTGTCCTTAGATCTGCAGTGTCACATCTTGAGAGAATAATTGCCTGGGAACATAAGGAAATTGAATCCTGTGACTGTTCCATATTTTCTCATGTTTAAAAGTGTGTTTCTGTACTGAGGAGTAAGTGCAAAACAACTGGTAAATATTGAGCCTTCATTAGTGGGAAGCAAAAAAATGACCATCAAAATAATGCATTTGAGAGAGTAATCCTGCCTCCAGTAATTGTGGGGCAGGAGCCTTGCTGTCTGCTTTCATTAACTGAGTAAACAGCTTGTAATGTAGGACACTGCACGTGGATCCAGCAGCTTTGCTGGGAATTTTGTCTTTTAGCTTGAGGGGGAAAGAGGTGGGGGTAGATAAACCTTCTTGTACATATTTAATGTTCTCAATCTTCTGCCCTGTATCCACAGGGCTAAAACAGTTTCTAACTTCTTCCTTAGTACTTAATAAATAAGAATAAGAAACTTAATCAGCTGTGGAACAGACAGCACAATAAAAAAACTGCAAACCTGGGTTTTATAGCCACCATCAGATTAAACTAAACCTTGGACTCAGCAGTGCATCCCTGCCTGTGCTTGTTTGCAGGAGATTGAAAGACTGAAGAGTGAAAAGCCAACGTGGGAGCGCAGGCTCCGCTGGGAAGGGATGAAATCTGTTTTTGGGGGCCAGCCCTCCCTCCTGTGGATCAACCCTTTCGCTGGATTTCGGATCAGGCGCCTTCTACTGCGAGGAAAGAAAGGAGGACCTGAGTTTTCTGTTTGAGTCTAAATATGCTGGGACTTGCAAGAATCCTATATAGTATTTATTTTGGGGCCAGAGAAGGCTGTCTGCATATAATCTGTGACCAGGGGAAATTGATATCGGATATTTGCTTGTAGCAAGCAGAGTTTTCTACGTTTATTGTCACAGACATCTCATTGATTTCTGAGACAGGAGCTGGATCTGCCACGATCTTCACAGCAGGATACCAGAGGAAAAGCACGTGGTCACACTAAAGAAGCCAAATGTTGTCATGCTACTGTAATTTATTTTCTGAGATTACTTCCCCATTTTTTTCTTTTGTTAAGCCCTTTTTATTTGATAAATGTCTGGGGAATTAACCTGTGTGTTTTTATAACGAGTCAATGTCCTTGGATGCAGTTGTCAATCATTAGGAGGAGCATTCTGGTGGAAGTTGATCTCCAGTGAGACGCAGCCTTCTCAGTCCAGATTTCAGGGAGTTGTGCTTTGTTCAGTTCTCCTTTCTCTTTCAGCTTGTCCTGGTCAGCAGAGCTGTCCCTCTGTGTCCCACACATTCCTCAGGACAGAGGCCCTGTCACACCCTGCCCAGCATCTTCCCTAAAGCATGTGTTTGGCAGTGTCCATCCCATCTGGCATTTAGGGAAAGGCTAAATTCTCACTTGTAGCCTGGCTGGGGGCCAAATCCTGCCCTGTGGAATGTGCATTTCCAGTTCCTCACGCATTGGTGGCACAGGAACTCAAGTGTGGACGAGTGGGAGCAGTGTCCTGCTGTGTGAGGTGACAGGCTTGGGGTAATTCACTGCAAACACTTTGTCCTTGTAGGGTCTTGTTCTGCCCCTTTTTTACTATACAGACTTTTCATAGAGGAAAAGCTGTTAATGATCCCTGGAACAAAGCAAAGAGAGAGGCAACTTCCCTCCTTTCTCGAGTACAGCACATCTTAAATGTAGAAACATCTGCAATAGAAGGAGTTATTTTGAATTTAACCATTTCCAACCAAAACTACTTTGAAGAAACGAGAGCAATATAGATCTAGAACTGCTTTATGTGGGCCTGACAAACAACAGTACTGCTAAAAAATGTTCATAAATCTGCAAGTAATGAAATACAAGCTGCAAGTAATAAAAATCCAGCTAAAAGTTGATTCTTTAAAAATGACATTTAGATTATTTTTTGTATTGTTAACCTATAAATTACTGACCATATAAAGGATAAAGCAGGAGCCTTGATGCATAGCTTGAAACCGTGCCTAGAAAGTAAATAGCTCCCTGGTTCGGGGGCTTGCCTTAAAATTGTCCTGTTCTTGCTTTTGCTCAGCCAGTGGCACTGGTGACCTGTCCCACCTCAAGCAGCTCAGAACCCTGCATTTCCAGCCTCTGTGCACTGCAGGAGCTGTTTCCTTTCTCAGTGCCCTGCTTTCTCCATCTCTTCGTGGCATCCTGATCCCAGCTCCATCAGTTTCTGTTCCATGGGCTGGCTGAAGGCACTGAGGGATCCATTTCTTGTCTGCTGTGGCCCTGTGAACAAAACTGTGCAATACTTTGGGATATTTTCACTTTGCTTGGGAGGAGAGAGGGTGGAGGTGTGGAATGCTGGAGACTTCCTAGGTGGAAATCCGCTGGAATTGCAGCTCGGTGAACAAATCTGGGAGGGGAAACTGGAAGTTTCACAGAATTCTGTGCAGATTCAGTTGCACACCTTAAAGATTGGAGGGGAAGGGGAAAACACGTGTCTGGCTTTGTCCTGAGGCTCTTAACTGTGTATATTGTTCAATGAGAAAATCAGAAAATATCACTCCAGGTGGTTGAACCCTGTGACTTGGCAAATGTGTGCGTGTGGAATCCGGTTTACTTGGCTTTTCAAATCCTTACGTTGTCTTTTTTTTTTAATGTAAAAAAGAATAAACTAATGAATTGAAGTCTTAGTTGATTAAAACTTCTCTACATGTTAGGGTTTGGTTTTTTGGGGTTTTTTTCACATATATTTAGATTGAAGCAGCTTCAGGGAAGTAGTCTTGAATCCTTTGTTTTGTCATTGTATTTATATTAATTAACAGGTGATGCTGCTCCAACTTAAAGATGTTCTTCTGCTTATTAAGAATTTTAAGCTATGCTCTTTTAGCCCTTCTTGGGAATTCCTTTCATCCTCTGGTGTAGATTGCTATTTTATTATAGAACCATGGAATAATTTACATGGGAAGGGACCTTAAAGCTCATCTTGTTCTCATCCTCTTTGAGGGGAGTGGGCAAACACTTCCAGTCTGAAAACTTACCTCAGTATTCCAGCCTTTGCACTTCCAGGGAATTTGGGATAAATGCACCTTTGAATCTCTGGTTTTTCTGTGCAAATGTAGGATTTTTCCTGTTTCTGCAGCTTCAGGAGAGAGACAGTTGTGAGCCTGGAGAGCAGCAGCTTGGGAGTGTCCACCCAAACAAGGAGGAGGAGGAACCAGTGGCAGGAAAGGATGGAGAGACTCAAAGCTGTTCATTTCCCCTTTGCAATAATTCTAAAAAACACTCTGAGATATTTTCTGTGTCTCTATCACGCTCTACTCTAATGTTTCTATGGAGAAAAGAGCTCCAAATCCATGAACACAGACTTTATGCCAGTGCTGCTGATATTTTGGAGCAGGTTAATGATTTGATTGTGTTTGTGTGTCTCTGCAGCCAGGCTGGGCTGTGTTTGTGTGTATTTTAGGGAAGAGTTTGTTTATTCTCTGAAGGGAACAGACGTCCCTGCAGATGGAGCCTGCCAACTTGTCTCCTTTTTATTTTCTTGTTTAATTTCTAGTAGTAATGTCAGTATTGTTCCAGGAATCCTTTCTGAAGTCTTAGACTTAGCAAGAATTCATTTGTGGATTTCTTTATGCCTGTCCTGTGCAGAAATGTTAAATTTGTTTTGTTTCTCTTCTTTCTGTTGGCTGCAGGTCCAGTACTGTTGGAGAAAAAAAGTGGCCTAAGGGGTTTTGAAATACAGAAATTTTGGGCTGTAAAATCATTCTGGAATCTGTTAATAACACTAAATTAAGTGCACCAGCATTAGTTCTGTATTTTTTTTTTTTTGAACAGGGTTACAGGTTAATTCATATTTTAATGTGATTGGCACTTCCTCATTGATGAGCTTCTTAATTTTTTTTATTCTGCTTCTTTCACTTAGTCTTTCTTTTTTTTTTTAATATATTTTAATTTTTTTCTTCCTGCCTGTATTCCAGTAGCACATCTGCTCCTGTCCTGCACTTCACTCCTGTCATCCCCAGCCAGAGCCCTGGAAATTATCCAGCAGGCATCAAAGCAAGCACAGGCTGGTTTTTAATAACAGAAGCAAAACTTTGCACCTCCAAAATATTTCTGCAATTTCTCCTTATATTATAGTGCAGCATAAAGTTAATATTGGACCCAGATTCAGTGTTGAAGATGCCAAATATTAGAATTGGCAAGGAAAGGGATAACTCAGAAATATTTAAGTTTTTTTTGCCTGAGGTGCCCCATTCTGATAAGCAGAAAAAGGAAATATTATTAAATGATGGCTTTGAATCTCTTTTGTTAACAAAATCTTGATTCCAATAAAACAAGCACTTCCAAGGTGTGTTTCCATGAGAATGTTGGTTTAATTTAGAGTAGGATTTGAGATAGGGAAGCCAGAAAGATTCGCAGCCGAACTCTGTTTTGGGCCTTTATACAGTAAATTATTCCTGCTGCAAACCTTCCCCAGACCAGCTGAACACTGGGGGCTGTGTCTGATATCCTCTGGTGCATGGACAACTTTATTTTCTTTTCAGTTTGTGAATTCCATCGGCATCCAGTGAGAGCCAGGCTTTGCAGCCAGAGGTGATTCTTTTTAATGAAAAATAGGTATCTGTATTGGAGAAATCAGTAAAGAACCTTGGAAACTTGGTTTTGAATTCAAGAAAAGAGGCAAACTGTCCGGATGAAATACGAGAATATGGAATTTATTTCCCCCATAGATTTATTTTCTTACCATTAATGAGTATTAATGTACAGTTAATGTCTGGAAGAGGAATGGAATGGAGCTGCTGGAGGCAGTGGAAGCAGTGCTGGCTCAGAACAGTTACATCTGTCATACAGCAGGAATGCCTGCAGTGGAACCTGCTCTCCAGATAGAGCTGTTTCAAATCAGAGTTATCAGCATAAAATGTTGGATCAAATTCGTCAGAGGCAGGAGAAAAATAAAACATTCTGATCCAGGTGAAATTCGAGCCGCTCCCTGATGGTTTTCAGCTCTCCCTGGTGCTGCAGAGTGGCAACGCTGTCCTTCCCCTGCTGCTGGAAGCTGGGATGCTCTTCCCGAGTTTCCTTTCAGTCTCTGGGGTTGTGTTTCCTCCGGCTGAGCATCTCCAGGTGCTCCCCAAAGCCCCCCTGGGCTCCGTCAGCAGGGAGGGGCTGGGTTGGGAATGTGTGCAGGGAGTCAGAACTGGGAATTCTCCATCGTGTCCCAGTGCTCAGGACAGCCACTCCTGACCCCTCAGTGGCTGTTTGATAAAGGCTGGTGCACAAATGAGCTTAAGTTTTATGGAAATCTGGTCATTTGCTTTGTGAGAAGGTCCCATTCATTCAAATCAGCTCCGTAGCACGACGACAGCACTTTGGGAACTCTTGAGGCTGTGTAGTCACCACTGGGCTTATTTAATTTGTTGTTTAACTGCTGATTAGATTTTACATTAGGCAGAAGCACCTTTTTTTAAATACAAACCCTTTTTATAAAAAGTGTCTCGCAGACGTGCCTGTTCCTTTTCCTGGCGAATTTATAGAGCCACATTGCAGACATTACAAAGAAATACAAAACTACAGAAAAATCATGTTTATGTGCTGGGAAAAGGTATTTTGGGGGCACTTACTTCTTCCAAAAATGTTTGCAATAAAAGTCTGCAGAAAATACAAAGCAGGGGTTTGGGGTAAGTCAGCCTTGATTTGGGGGTTTGCCAGAGCAGCAGCCACAGTGAGAGGAAGAGATCTTTGCTGCTGTCTGGTGTTAGATGTGCTCGAGGTGGATGGGCAAGGTCGAGTCCATCCACTGGCTCACAAATGGACTCTGGATAGACCAGAAATCATAAACAATAGCAATCTGTTGGTATTTCTTGGCCTTGGCCTTGTAAGGATTATGATGCTATTTTCCCAAAAACATAACAGGAGAAGTGGGAGTGCAATTAATTAAATTTGTGACGGGAACAGACCATTTCATCCCAATTCAGGCCGTGCTGTGTGCATGAAGGGTTACCAGGAGCTGTGAGCGAGGCACTGCGGGGTGATGGAGAGAGAGCGGCTCTGGAAGGGTCACGGCAGCAAAAGTCCCAAACACACTGAGAACCCTTTTCCCGGTGGGGCTGGCGGTCCTGGCCCTACCGAGGAGGGCATGAACCCCACTCCTTGTGCCTTGTGGGGTGCTGGAGGTGGGGATCCCGTGGCGAGGCTCCTCTGCTCACCGTCCCTGGGCTCACGGGCGGGGAAGGACGGGAGCAGCGGCGGCGGCTGCGGGCAGTGGGGTGCTGTGCTTGGCCTCTGCAAAGAGAAAGGGCCAATTTCACTGCCAGCACGGCTCCCACAGGGCTCCCAGCTCCTGCTTCCTTCCTCCTCTCCCTAGAGCATCTCCTGCTTGGGCAGCGCTGGCTGGGGCAGGAGCTGCACCACGCTGCTGGGCCCCGCGCTAGAGCCTAGTTTATAGTCTTCGCTGCCCGTGCTGGCAGAAGGGGACGGCAGGGATGTCTCAGGAGATGCTGCAGGAGAGAAAAAAAACAAACAGGATTAACGTGGACTTGGATGGTGTTCAATAAAAATCAGCAATAGTCCTATGAACCCAGGAGGGGCAGGAGCCTGGGGGATCCTGGCGCGTCCTGCTGTCCTGGTTTGTGAGGAGTGGACTGGCACACGCGGACCGGTTCTGCTCAGTATTTTGCACTTGGGGAATGCCTCCAGCTGCTTTTCAATCCTTCATCTCCTTATCAAAGAGGAGCTCAACCTGCAGCCCCCCTGTACCTCATTTACAGAGCACAGCACTTCTCTAATCTCCTTTGCCAGAAAGGGGCTTAAAAGCTAAATAAAAGCCACCTAAAACACACGATGCCAGCGTTTATCTAGCTGAGAAATAGCAAAATACACCACGGGAGGTAAATGATTGTAACTGGCAGAGGGAGAGAGGCTGTGAGTACAGGACATTGTGATTACATGGCAGTGGCTGTTAAATTGCACCTCCTGTTCTACTTTCTTTTTTTAACAGCGTGGTCCTACAAGGGATAAATGCCTTAACCCACAGCCCAGCAGTGCCCAGGGTGATTGAAGACCATCTTGAATTCAGGTCCTGTTGGTTGGCAACAACCACAGGGAGTAACTCCTGCCATAAATAACCATCTGTCCTCTATTGTGGCATCTCCGAGTGCTGCCAAGTCCATAGAAACACCCAATCTTGATTTCTCGCCCTTTTTTTTCCAATCTTGTGTTGTTTTAGTAACATCTCAACCCCCTCCTGGGTCATGCTACCATTAAAAATCTTAACTTCTCTTTGGAATCATGGAAATGAATCAGCCAGGGGGGCTGTGAGCCCTGATTCCAGCGTAACACTTAAACTCATAGAAATAAACTTAAACAACTTAATTAAATTTACATTTATTTCAATAAACATAAAGAATTTTTTAAATAAATAAACTTTTAAATAAACAAACTTTTTTTCAAATAAATAAACTTTTTAAATAAATAAACTTTTTTAAAAATAAGTAAACTTCTAAGATAAATAAATTTCTGGTTTTTCTGAACTGTGTCTGCTGCCCCTTGGCTACGGCTGATGCTAATGACATAAAAATGGGCTGTAAATAATGTAAAAATGGGCTGTAAATAATATAAAAAGGGGGACATACGGTCTGGAGCAGCGTGGATCACAGAGGTCATGTTGCTTTGCAGGACGTGTCCTGGCAGCGGCTCCAGGTTGATGTTGGGAGGTGCTGACTGGTACTGGAGATCAGCAGTGGTTCCTGCGAGTGGGATTGGGAAGAGACATCATTCCATGCACAGTTCCCGACCAGCCACATGCCCTGGGCTAAATCTCTGTCATGCAGAGGATGTGGAAGACCTCTGTGGGTGAAGGTTAATGGCTCATCTTTGCTTCCTTCCTCTTTGCTCAGCCTCTCGCTGTGCAGGGACAGTCCCCGGGGATGTCTGGGCTTTCAGCTGCTCTCCAGCTGCCCTCTCCTGCCTGGGGCTGTGTCCCGAGTGCTGCTCTTGTCTAGCTTTCCCATAAAGTTATAACCTCTGCTCGTTTCTGACAAAAGATGCGTTGTCTTCCCTAAACTGCCTCAGTTGGGTCAGAGGCCTGGGTCAAGTGCTGCACCACAGAGTGAAGCTCTGCTGTGAATCTCAGCAGATTTCCTGAGCTAGGCTGGAATGAATGGCTCTGGGATTGGACTGGAGTGAGAAGGACCCTTCAAGCTACAATCAATCAGATGGTTTTGGTTGGAAGGGATCTTGGAGCTCATCCCATGCCATGGGCAGGGATGCCACCCATCCTGCTCCAAGCCCCAATGTCCAACCTAATGTCCTGGCCTTGAACACTTCCAGGGATCCAGGGGCAGCCACAGATGATCTATTTCCCCAATATCTCACCTAAACCTCTTCTCTTTCAGCTTCAAACCCCTTTCCCCTCCATCCTCCCTCCCCTACACCTCCCAGCAGTCACAAAACCCGGCCACAAAGCCCAGTAACCTCCTTGAGACCACCCAGCCTCTCCTCGGGAGGGGCTCATACCTCCCAGCAGCATCTCCTGCAGCAAGCTGTCGATCCTGGCCACGCCGAAGAGCTTCACAAACTGCACCTGCTCGATCATCTGCCAGGTGATGCTCTGCAGGGGCGGCAGCAGCAGCAGGATGTCGCTGAAGCGGCCCCGCGAGTCGTACTGGCGGTCGTTGATGTAATCCTCCAGGTTCACCTGCACCTGGAAACGCATGTTCTTCACCTTGCCCGGCTCGCTCAGCCCTCTGCAGTCTGGGAGAGGGGGAAAATTGGAAAAATTTAATTGCTGGGCCTGTGTGGGCAGATGTTGCCTTGTCAGGCTGTGTGCAGGGGATGCTTCAAGTTTTATCTTTCCTGTATTTCAGGTTCTGTGGTGCCCAGGGGTGCAGCTCTGAGCTCACAGTCAGTGTCACTCAGCTCTGCACACAGCAGGGACACAAAACAAATCCTTCTCCTGCTGCACACCAAGGACAAATGAGTGCAAGTTTTCAGGCCCAAAAGCACAAACAACGATGGACCCGAGAGAGAAACAAGAAGAGTGGGACTTCATCACCTGGAGTTGTAATTGGACAATTAAACCCCAATTTACAAATAGACCAAAACTTATAAAAGTGTGAGACATCGTGACCATTTCTCCATTTTGTGTCCATTTTGGGTCCACCTTGGGTACAGCCCTGGCCAGGCTCTTGTCCTGCCCAAGGTGTATCCTAAAGTCCTTTTAACAAATATCTACTTTATTCTCTGGCTCTGTCCAGTCTCTGTTCCAGCTCAGCCTTCCCAAGGCATCCCATGGAAAGGATGAGATGGCAGTGATGCTCTGACAGGGTCTCCAAGGTCAGCTGCCATTGCTTCATATCTCACATGGAACAAGGAAACAGAGAGGGGAATTGGAGGGGAAACAGTAATTGGAGAAGACTTTGGAGGGAAACAGTAAGAAAACAGGAGCTTGCTTCACATGAGTGTGTCTGTCTGCTGCCATTAGCAAAGGGGAAAATTTTAGAAGTTAAAATATTTATCCTTCCAAGGAAACAGCCTGGAATTTTCCCCTGAAAACTCTGCGTCACAACTGCCACCACTGAATGCAAGTGGGTTTAGTGCCTGTATGTTGTGATTACACTCGCTGCAGCATCGGGTTCCTGTCTTGCTCTCCTGTCTTTGACCTGTGGTCAATCCTATTTTTCAAGGACCACTGGTCCAGCTTTGCTGAAGCAAATAAATTTGTCCCTGAGTCGAGTGAAGTGCTGGTGTTTACAGCCTCCCACTCCTGCCTCTGCTGTTATCTAAACCTGAGGTTTCTGGATCACTGCACCATTTCCTCCACTGTCTGCAAAGAATCCACAGGCACCACATTTTCGGGATTGCCGTGCCAAGAGATTAGATAAAGCAGTTAACAAATGATTGTGTGTCAGCACCAAGCTCTGAGGACATTCCTGCTCGTTAGCACGGATGAACTTCACTTCTGGGGAGCTTCACACCTCCTGCTTCCAGCTGAAACCTCAGCACCTCATTGTCACATTGATCTAAAGCTGCAGGGAGACACTGATCAGCTGAGGAGGTAATTTGTCAAAATCGATTTGGTGAAAGCACCCTTACTCTGCTCACAGCAGGCTTTGGGTGAGCCAAAGCTCAGGATGTTCCTGAAACTCCTGGATCTCGATTTTGAATCAGTGAACAAAGCGAAAAACCCAGTAATTGATGGATGATACTCTGATTTGTCCACGCTAAAAGACAAAAGGGCATTGTCTGGACTTGGGATTGTTCTCCCATCTTCTCCCTGAGGTCCAGGGTGATACCCACTGGAACCTGGGCTGAGGCAGAACCTGTGCTTCTGGAATAAACACAGCAAAGCTTCAAAACAAACTGTTTTCTCTGTGTTTACCTGTCCTCCATCCTGTGGATCAGCCCTGCCCTGGGTTGCTGCTGGCTTCCAGCAAGATCCATTAGCAGATCCCTGATATTTCTGGGCACTCTGAGCAGCTCAGCTCTCTGTGGTTTTTGATGGTGCTCTCTGGACACTTATGGATGCTCCTTGGCTCACTGCTGCTCTTTTGGCTCACTTTGCTTCTACATAATTAATACAGGCATGCATGTCCTTAATGATCATCTCCTGCATTTCAGGCTGATGGGCTTCCCCCAAAGCCAAGCTCCTGCAGCAGCCAAACTCCTCCAGGGCCTGCAGAGCCTTGCACAATCAGCCTGGCTGGAGTTTATTCTTGCTAAAGAGTAAAACACTCAGGAATGGGTCACTTAAAACTACACTACTGAGTATTTCTCATGACAGCACGGGAAGGGTGAGATGAAGAGGGGTTCCAAGGGGTTTTCCTGGCTTTTGGAGAGCCCCCAGGTGCTCTGCAAGCCCCAGTCAGAAGGAATCTCACCTGGGTCAAAGAAGATGATGGCTTTGAGGCAGGCGTACTCGTTGTCATCGATCTGGATGTCCCTCAAGGGCTTCACCAACTCGTCCAAGATCCTGGTGGCCACACGAGCGATTTCCAGCTCTGGGCAGTGCATTGGGATGATGAAATCATTCCCTGGGAAGACAAGAGGGAATGAGGTTTTTCCCCAACCAGACTTTGGTTCTCGCTCTGCTCTCAGTTACCCCAGGGAGGGTTTCCTGACAGTCCCAGTGCCATTTGCAGCAATTTCCAGTCTGCAGCTTTAGCAGCTGATCCACCAGTGAGGAGCCAGCCCTGGATCTCATCCCCTGCTCCTTATTTATCTCGGCTGCACGTCAGTGCACCCACACTGTGCACACAGCCTGCTCCCCGTTCTGCTCTGCTCTGCCCTCTCTTACATCTGAGCATCTGTTCGTGAGCAGTGTTTAAAAACCTTTATTTTTGGTTTTCTTTTCTTAAACGGAGTTATCCCTCCCTCTGTTCTTTAATATGAGCCTTTTAGGGTAAATATTCTCATTTTTCCAGGAGCAATCCCACCTGTGGTGGCAGAGAGCTGCATGAAAAGGAAGCAACTCTTTTGCACTGCAATTTTTAATAGCCATTTCTGCTAATTTGAGTATCTATACCAAAACACCTCATTGCTTAGGCCTTGGCAATTTCAGCTACAAAACCAAGACAACCCAGCTTGAGATGCCATTTCAACACTGGGGCTTTCTCATCCATTATTCCAAAGCAGTGAGGGAACAGATATTTGCTTGCTCCGTTTCACTCTCCTCTCCAGCTCTCTGTCTCCAGCCAGATGTGCAGCCCACGCCCAGGAGTGCAGAGAGGGTTTCAGGCATGCAGAAAAGCTTGGGAATAACTTGGGAGGGGGTGAATTATAAAATCGGGAGGGGCTTTTCACTCCTTTACCTAATAGCAGGAAATCAGTGTACGGTATGGACCTCTTGGCTACCCCGAGGAGCAGATGTTCTCCTGCGTGGGCTCTGAGCAAGGCAACCTGGAGGTGGCACAGGAGGAAGAAATAAGATTATGTTGGAAAAGCAGAGAAGGAAGTGCTGAGCTGTTGCTGTTTAATTAAGCCCCATTTGGTGTTTGCTCGGATCTGGCAGATCTACAGATAAAGTTCTGTTCAGGGCTAGAAAATGTCAGTGTATGTTCACTTTGAGAAGTGCTACATTTGTGGCAAACTAAATGAGAAGCTGTTTTTAACTAAAAGAGCAAAGAGGGGCTTGAGTAATTGGAGATCTTAGGAAATAAACAGATTGTATGTTCAATTATTAGGTACCAGTAAAGGCAAAATCAGAATTGCCTCGCAATTCAGAACTGCAGCAGTCTGACACCAATCAGATTTTTTTTTTTTTTGCCTGGATCTTTTACAGGTTGGAATGACCAGCTTGATATTTCAAGGGTCTTTGGCCACTGAGGTTATTTTTAATATTTCTCCCCTGTTGTTCATAGCTCAGAGTAGGGTGATGATCTGTATGTTAGTGCCAGATTCTCCCGTGCAAGGTCCAGCTGGGAATTCCTTTCAGAGGCAGTGGATTCACTGGGAAAAGCCGGTTGATTTTACCTGGTCGTCGAGGGGGAGCTCACAGAAGGCCGGGATGTATTTTGCCCATTCCACCAACACCAGGAGCTGCTGTTTCATGGACTCACACACGTCGTTGATGGTGGCAATCTTCTTCATGGCGATGTCTGTGCTGTGCGCGGGGCTCAGGGATAAATACTGGGAGAGAAACCCCCCAGCCGTGTTTGGAGCGGACCGAGGCTGTTTGATCACCCTCCACAGCAAGGATTCATCCCAGCAGAACCCCGAGGAGATGTTCCCGTTGTGGTTGGACCCTTGTGCTCGGCTGTGTCCAACTCACAGCCCATGGAGCAGCTTCCACGAGGTGGTGCTCAGTCCCAACACACACCCAGAGCTCCTTCCCTGCTCCCCAGGCTGGCTCAGGACAAAATTCACATTCCCATTCCTAGCAGGAGCCAGCAGCTCTGTGTCCAGCATCCCACCGATCCCTCCAGCCAGCCAAATGCGTGAAATACATCCCTATTTTCTCCCCCAAGTTGCTGCCAGGGACACAAAACTCCCTTTTTGTTCTCTAAGGCGCTGCGTGGCTGGGAGAGGGTTAAACCCCATCATTTTTGAAAAGGAAGTGGGCTCATTGCTGCATGTAATGTGCAACATCTGGAGCATGTGTTTCAGTGGAGAAAGGGTATTTGCATAAGAATTTAAAGGACGCTCAGGGTGAAATTAATGGTGGAGCATGAAATAAAAAAAGCAATCAGCGTCAGCTGAGGCCCGGAGGATTTATTCACATTATTTTTCTGCCCTGAAATTGTTACCCCGATAAAGAAGTTATGAGGAAAGATACAATCAGCCATGACTGGAATATTATGTTCGGAGCAGGACAGAGAGTGCAGCAAGGAAGGATAAAATGAGATTTTAGGGGAGCAGCAACAGTTTAGGTTGGGGGGAAATAGGGGACCTGGGCACTGCAACACCCCTCAGCCCTTGGAATTCCAGCTTCTTATCCCCCACCAAAGGCTGCATCTTCTCCCTGCAGGGTGTATCGCCTTGATAATGGATTTTTCCTGTCTGCTTTTGGATATTCTGCATTTTCTTCCCTGTGGGTTTGTGCAGGAGCCACCCAAGGGCAGAAAAACCATCCAGCCCTGGTTGGTTTAGGTTGGAATTGCTGAGGGCCCTTTTGGAGGGGCTGTCCCCAGGGGTCCCTACCTGCTGTGCCATGGCCTCAGCCTGGGTGAGGATGTTGATGGAGAGAGAGCCATTGTCCTCGTAGCTGCTCCTGCGGATGCTGATCCTGTCACGCTCATTCTGCACGGCTGAAAGAGAGAGAGAAGTGCTTGTGTCAGTGAGAAACTCCCAGTGCTTGTGAAAGTGAGAAACTCACTCCCAGTGCTTGTGTGAGTGAGAAAATCTCAATGCTTGTGTGAGTGAGAAACTCACCCCCAGTGCTTGTGTCAGTGAAAAAAACTCCCAGTGCTTGTGCCAGTGATAAAATCCCTGTGTTTGTGTCAGTGAGAAACTCCCAGTGCTTGTGAAAGGGAGAAAATCTCTCAGTGCTTGTGTCGGTGAGAAACTCACCCCCAGTGTTTGTGTCAGTGAAAAAAACTCCCAGTGCTTGTGCCAGTGATAAAATCCCTGTGTTTGTGCCAGTGATAAAATCCCTGTGTTTGTGTCAGTGAGAAACTCCCAGTGCTTGTGCAAGTGAGAAAATCCCAGTGATTGTGCCAGTGAGAAACTCGCTCCCAGTAGTTGTGGAAGTGAGAAAATCCCATTGCTTGTGGAAGTGGGAAACTGCCCTCAGCCAGTGGCTGCTGCTCCTTGTGGTCCCTAAACAGGAATGGATGGGGCTTTGCTCCTGGTTCACTGTTGTTGGATGTTGGAATGTCCCCAGGCTCTGGGGAGGGAAAAAAGCCACTTCAGAGGGAGAAGACCAAGCACAAGGGGGAGATGAGGCCATTTGGTTCTCAGAGCAACACCCATGGAATGTTTGGTGGTCCTACTGGATTTGATGGAGCTCAGGGGGAATTTAGGGGTTTGGTGTCACCTCTCTCCCCTTGGCCGTGCACCCACACTGCTGTAGCCCTGGCCTTTGGTATCCCTTCTGCACTGAGGGCTCCAGTGCTGAGCTCCTGATGCAGCAGGATGCTCCTGGGGCTGCACCTCATCTCATGGCAGTGCTGGAAAAGCATCCCCTGATCCCACCTCAGAGCAGCCTTGGAGTGTGCCCTTCCCCTGAGGCATCCCAGGTGGTGATCCCAGGGGACATCACCACTCAAGGGACACAGAAAGAGCCACTCCATGAAGGAAGCTCAAAGAAAAGGAAATTTAAATCCACTGATTCCCCCTTAAAACGATTCCCTCAGTGTTACTCATCACACAGCTGATTTCAGTGAGCCTGAAACCCCAGCAGCAGTGACAGATAAAGACAGCACCAAGCCAGGGTTTGTCACCAGCCCTGGTGCAAATCCCTGCTGGAAACCAGCTCAGTGTCCTGAACTGGTAATAACAGCAACACCACAGACCTGGGACACACTGCAGGGACCAGGGCAGAGTGAAAATCAGCCCAGACCCTTTGCTGGCCATGCCATGGTGACTTGGGGAAAACCCCAGTGATTTTTGAGGCCCATTCCACCCTCTCAACCATCCTTTCCCCTGGAGCAGGAGCCACATCCAGCCCCATGCTCCATCAGCCCTGCACAGGGGACAGAAGGCAAGGGTTGCACTTCAGCAGCTTTTATTCTGACACAGGCTCTAAGAGCTGACCCATCTCCACTGCAGCCATTGAGTGCAACAGCAGCAAAGAAAAAAGGAGAATTTAGACTTAACCCGAGCTGATTTCAGTGTTGGTTTCTCCCCCAAGCCCTCTTGCCTCTGTCCAGCAGCTCGGGCTGGGGGAAGGAGCCTGCACACACTCAGTGTTTTCCTGGCAGCTCACAGCTCTTGGCCACAAACAGCTCGGAAAGGCACTTGCCATGTCCTTGAAGCAGAGGGAGCAGGAAGATTTAGCATGTGGTGATAGAGCAGCACATCCCTCCTCCTTCAGCCAGCAATCCCAGACTCCTTTCCCTTTATTTGGGGGGAATGACTCAAACAGAGCTGCCAAAGCACAGCTCACTCCATTTGCTTTAACCCTTAGGGTGTAGAACACCCTGGGTTTGTCTCAAAAGTGGCCACTAGAAAAGAGTTTTCCAGCAATTTCTTTTTTTTTTTTTTTTTTCCCTCCTTTCTGCAGAATCGGCAGAGTTATTTTGCCATCATTCTTTTGAGTCTTTGCCTTGCTGCTGGGTCCTGTTTTTAGAGCATGAGGACTCATTCCTGATGGGAATCCATACATAGGGAAAACGTGGGCACTGCTCTGCACAATTTGAGAGGTGGGTTTTTTTTCTGCCAGCTCATGTCCAACCACTGCTCTGTTTTCCTAACCTCTGAAGAGGGGCCAACAAAGTGAAAGGGCAGAAAACAAGCACCAGTGACAAAAATCAATGTCTCCCCTTATCGACAGGAGTGCAGTGTTTGTTTTCTGAGATCTGGGGCTCAGCCTTGCTGTCAGTCAGGATCAGCTCATGGGGATCTGATTTTGTGCCTCAGAGCCAGCCTGGCCTGCGAGGTGCATCCATTTCTGAGAGGTGCCACACACAGACACATTCCTGGGGCATTTTCGGGCTATGGGCACTACAGAGAGGCAATTTGTCATCAATTTAGAGAAAAAAACAACACAACTTTTTGGAGGCTCTGCTTAGACAGCAGCATAACTTGCCCTGTGCACGAGGGGAGGGTCAGCCTGAAGGTGAAGGTTGTAGGAAACACGACCTTGACATTTTATGGGTTTTGTTGGTCACCCAGGGGAAACAAGCCTGGCCCAATCTGTGTCATCAGTTTTGTCAAATCCCCATCCAAGCTTCTACACCTGGATTTATATCAGATGCTCCCCCACATGCTATCAGGGTGAGGAGCTCTGCCTACTTACAAGAAAAGGGACAAGTTTTGCCTTTCCAATCGAGCTACACATCCGATTTTATGTAAATCCTGCAGTCCCAGGCAGGCCTGGCCCCCATGACACACTCCTTTAAGAAACCTCAGCCTGTTTTTTCCCCTCCAGTCCTTTTATGGCACATATTTCAGTGCTTCCCTCATGCTCTGATAAGCTCAATCTTCCCGTGGAAGTGGATGGCACAGAATGACTTTCTCAAGGTGATTCGGGTGTTATCGCTGAGAGCACCCCAGATGTGATGGAATTAGATACAAAGGGGAGTTAATGTTTCACCTGCCACAAAAATTAATCTATTACTGTGCAGTGATTATATTGCTGTATTTATTGTGTTTGTGAAAGGGAAGGGACAGGTCAGCCCTGGTGAGGCAGTGGGAGTGCTCGAGGGACGTGCTGGCCCTGGGGGTGCTGGGCTCAGGTGTGATCTTGGCTTTGCTGTCAATAAAACCCAACAAACCTGCAGGGAGGACTGAAAAACCCCAGTGCTGCACCCCTCTGTCTCCCAGGGGCTGCCGTTTTCAGAAGTGCCTGGCAAAATCTTTGCTGCCTGTTTTTGGTTTTTTTTCCCCGCTAATCCTGTTCTCTGCACATTCCCAAAGGCAGAAAACCCCACAAAGCACACCCAGCCCCGCAGGAAGGGATGTCAGTGAGTCCCCAGGATGGTGCTGGGCAGGGACAGCGTGGCCCCAGGCTGGGCTTTCCCACAGGGAAAGGGGAGAGAGGGCAGAAGGATGCTTGTGTCTCCCTCCAGGGAATTGTCCCTGGCTACAGCATGTCCTGCCTGAGGGCAGAGGATGGGAAAACAAACGCAATCTCTGTGTGACTGATGCAGGGGAACCCTCAGAAGGGTTTTGTCACTCACAGCAAGGCTGGACACTCTGCCTGGAGCTCTGGGCAAACAGGGCTGTGTTTGTGGGATTGTAACCAGCCCCTGCTTCCCAAACTGTTTGCTGCTTTGCCACGCAAAGCCAGAGCCTGGGATAAGGAATCTCCAATAAATGGGGGCACAGGCACTGGCTGGGAGAGCAGCAAATCAGAAACTTTCCACAGCAACTGTGGAGGTTCAAGTTTTGCCTACATGAGAATTGCTGTTTCCATCATTATCCCACTAAACCCAGCCTCAGTTAATGCTGGCAGGGCTGGAAATTCAGTGATAAATGGCACAGGGAGAGCAGGAGGAGGGAGGTCCCTGCATGCTGCACTCAGTGTTTCTGTCTTCACCGACAGATTTACTCCTCCTGCTGCCTGATTAATTTATATCCACAAATAATCTTTTTTCCCTGAGCTGCCTTGGATTTTGTAGGTGTGGTGTGTTTTATTCGCAAATAAATCCCAGTGGTACACGTACATTTAATCCTTTCATGGGCTTGTGGGCTGATTTATGGCCACTGAAGGTAGAGAAGATCCTTTATCTTTTCCATCCTTCTTTGCAATAAGCTGCAGCCCAAGCCTTCCGAAAGCTCCAGAAGAAATGTGCAAACAAAAGGTAAGAAACAAGGTACAGGCCCTGTGAAGCACCAATAAAACTGTCCTATAAACCTGTCCAATTTCACAATAAAAAAATAAAGAAAAGCCTCAAACTCTCCCTCAAACTCTCCCTCCTCATTACTGCTGCAGCAATAAGTGATACAACAATTCTTTTTACTTCTGCATAAAATTGAAGAAGTTCATGCACATTCATAAATTACTTTGAAGGAGATGAGAGGTTAAATATTAACCCCTCATATTTATTTTTTTTTCCACCAGCAAACTGAATCCTGACAGTGCAGTGCTGGCATTTCAAAAGGCTCCCAGATTTTCAGGCACTCAGCTCTGTGTGAGGAGATGCCCTGGCTCACTTGAGAAATCACACCCTGCTGATTTATTCGAGGTTAAACATGATCTCAGGGAGATGCTAAAAATAGAATCCCGCTGTTCTCTTTGGGTGTTTCAGTACCTGGTGTTCTGCTCAGCCACTGATGCTGCAGAGACCACAAACCTGTCTGGTGGCATTGTGCAAGACAATAGAAATCGAACCTTCTGAGGCAACAGAGGAAGTCAGGGGGAACTGCCAGAAAATCCCCAAAACATCCAGACCACCCTCTGGCACAGCCCCAGCCTTAACCCCAAGAATAAAAAATATTAGCAATATTCTTAAGAATATTCTTAGTAAGAATAAAGGAGTGAATCTGCTGTAAAAATCTTAGATCCTGATCACAGAGGTGTTCAGGACATAAGAGGATTCTTTTGTTCAGGCAAGGCTTTGCCTCTCATCTCATCCTAACTTTAATGGTTATTATTAAAGTGAATCATTGATACCAAAAATGCAATTTGGATAGGAGTGATTCCGAGTGAGCTGTTTTCTAGGAAATGTGGGAACTGGACTTTCCACAAGACTCAAGTTTTGTCCCTTCCCTGCTCTTGTTAGTGCTGATGGAACCTGGACCCCATCTCAATTCACAAGCCTGAAGGTGTGGGGCTCTTTTGTAGGGCAGTTTTGGTCCTTCCTGAGAGTAGGATCAAATTCAGGCTGTACAAACCAGGCAATATAAAGATCCTACAGGTAATTTTCTCAGTCATTCGCTGGGGAGCCTGTTCAGTGCCCCACCACCTTCTGGAGGAAGAACCTTTTCGTAATATTCAACCTAAACCTCCCCTGACACAGTTTAAATCCTACAGTCCCAGGCAGATCTGGTCACCATTTAGCTCAGGTAGTTGTATTATATGGCTTTTTTTCTTTAGGAAGAAATTTCCTTTCTACCAGGCTATGCAGTTCCTTGTCATTCCTTATCCACAAGAAAAGTTTCCAAAAGGGGGTAAAAAAAAAAAAAAAAAGAGAGAGAAAAAGAAATAGCCAAACGTGTCACATCACATCTTACAACACAGGAAGACTGGAAAAAAAACAAAGACAAAATCCCCTCTTGATCCAAAATTCCCGTTTGTCGGTTGGTTTTGCCAGGGAACAGCAAGTTCCCCCAGGCTGTGCACACAGACACTGAGCAGTGGGTCAGTGGGGCACGGGCGAGGGTGACCCCACCCCAGGTGTATTGTCACAGCCAGCCTGGGAAAAGGATCGTTTCCAGCTTCTTCCCCTCTGCCGTGGATAAACAAGGCTGTTACCACACCCTGGGAACTCTGACTGCCGTTATAAGGGCTGGCCCTGAAGGAATGTGCCAGGGACAGAGGGTTGTGCCAGTGCTGGGACACAGAGAACCCTGTGGATGTCACCGCTGCCACCTCCCAACAGGAACCTGCTGCACTCCCCAAAAGAATTTGGACAAATATTTGGACACTCCAATAGCGCTCCATCCACGGCTTCTCCTTTTCCCTAAGGCTTCGCAATGCTGTTTAATATTAATCTAGAACCACCCAAAAGCAAATAGTTGTGTTCTTTTCGTGCACACAGTTGTGCAAGAACTTTTCTTTCCCAGTCCTGCACATGTGCTCGGGATAGAGCCCTGCTCAGCCCAAGCTCATTTCTGCTCAGCAGTTGCTCAAGGTGCTTTAAAATCTTCCTTGCCAAACACAGGAGCGTTTTCCGAGTGCACAACCTGGCTGCACTCATAAAAAAGAAGTTTCAAGGAATGTGACGATGTGGAACCTGAAATGAGTCATCTCCCATCAAGCTGCACTCAGTGATGGAGGCATGAGCCAAGGTTTTATAACTTTTACCATAAAAACCAATAAAAATCATGCTTCAGCTCAAAGAATAGATCTCATAACCAGATTTGAGCCTTTCCAAGCAGTGCAGTTTGCTGCATTGGCAATTGGCTTTATCCCACCTAGAACTGACCAGAGCAGCTTCATTTTGGTCTTTATTAATCTGAGCTCTATTTGTTTTTCCATCTGCTGTATTTACTGCATTTCTCCTAAACTAAACCAGCTGGCATTTTTGCTTCATCCATGACTTCTGCCAAATTTCAAGACACCCTTCTTCTCCAGGAAAACATATGGTCAGAAGATTGGAAAGATCATTTCATCACCAGTAAGATCTTATTAATTACCAGAAATCGATGACAAATTTCCCCTTGGGTTCAATGGGGCCACAATTCCACCCCTTGGGTGAACCTGGTAACATGGAAAGAAACTTTCAAACTCATTTCTACCTCCTACGTCTTGTAGCTGCCAGTGGGTTGGGGAGCAGCACAAATGAAGGGTGGAGAATGTGAAGCCACCACCCAATAACCTGCACCTTGGCTGAGTTGGGCCCCCAGTTTGTCAAACTCTCTGTGGACAAGGACAATCACAATAAAACAGGATCATCCATGCTCTCCCAGCGTGCAGAACCAGAGACCAGCAGTGCTGGGATAGAACCCAGATAGATCCCAGGGAAGCTGCTTGCAGGCACAGGTTAACAGAAAGGGCTTTTTTTTTCCTTGCAGAGCACTAGGCACTATGACAGTATTTCCTTCAGAAAGGGCACATCCTGATGGCCCCTGGCACCCAAACCTACAGCTCCTCACCTCCTCAATACAGACAATGGGAAGTGCCACAAAAGGTGTTGGCCAGCCCGGGGTTGGCCCTTCAGTGCTGGTGGTGGCCTCACAGTCACCCTGTCACCAGCAGCACGACCAAAGGGTTTTGCTCTGAGTCATGTCCCTTGTTGGGGCACATGAGTCAGCAGTGGGGGACACATGAGTCACCTGCTAAGGAGCCCTGCCCTGTGCCACAGAGGAGAGGCTCCCACTCCTTCAGGCTCCATGCTCAGCCTGTACCTTGCCCTTGCATGCAGCTACGTGAGCATCAGCCCAACCAACCACACCACCTGAAGCAGCAAACCGATGGCATTTATGAGATTGGAGGTGGCAGATCCTCGCTGAGATTGGCACAGGTGGGATTAGGAGTCACACCAGGGGGTATGGAGAGAGGAAATTGATATTATAAAGCACTTAGAGACCAAATAAGCCCTGAGGAAGCCCATCCCTTTCCCAGCCTCACAGGCTGGGTGTATAATGTCACTGGGCCCTCACTGAAATTGAGATAAAATGGCAAATGGGCCTCTCAGCTACAACAAAAAATATCTCACTGTGACACACAATCATCATCTCTCCAGCCAGTGCTGCTGCTGCTCCCCACCATGCTCTGCAGTGGAACAGGGCCTAAGAGAGCAGCAGGAAGGATTGAAAAGTCTCTTTGCACCCACCTTCTTTCTTCATGCCTGCTCTGAAGCACTTCTTCAGCCTGCAGTACCTGCACTGGTTCCTCTTGTCTTTGTCTATCACACACTGTCGGTTGAACCTGGGAGGAGATGGGAAATACAACATGGAGCAACCAGCCCGGCATCTGCGACCCCCTCACCCTGAGCAGCCCCAAATACAGCCCCAGACCTCCCTGAGCTCCACACTGCATGATCCCAGAGAAGGGCCAAAGGTTGGCTAGAAATGGATTGAATCAACTTTGGCTTGGCCCAGCTCCTCCTCTTCCTCACGGCTGCTCCTGCCAGCTGGGAGCGCAGCGGCTCCAGACCACCCACCCTGCAGGGATGGGAATGGGTTTGGCTGTGAAAACACGACTGTGGCTCAAGTTGTGCTCTGCTAGGAGCTCCACCTCCGTGCTCCAGACAGTTTTTGGGTGTTCAGCGTTGGGGTTTGTCTGATTTCACTTGTTAGCTATTCTACGATTTGCGTAGAATAAAATCCGCGACGGGCCTTTGGGTCTGCCCATGGCCTCCTAATTCTTCCTCCTTTCCATGGGGATTTAGGAATCCTTGGGCTGTTCCAGGGGTGGCCCACGCAGGCTTGGCAGCTCTCCCTATGGTGGGTGAAACAATGGAAGGGAAATTGTCCATGCAGAGAGGAAATGATGTGGGTTGCTCCGGGACCATCAGGTTGTAAAAGCTGAGGCGCTTTCCCAGACTGGTGAAAAGCCAAAGGTGCAAAGGCCCAAAGACTTCCAGAGGAATTCACGTCTCTGAGCAGAGCTCCGAGCTGGGCTGAGCTCACCAAATAAGGGCTTGCAGACAAGCTTGGCTTCAGTGCCGTGGATCTTCCCTGAGCTGCCAAATATCACAGAGATTCATGGATTCCTGGGGAGAGGCAACAACTCCACTCCCAGGAGACTGACAGCTGAAATTTCAGAGAAACCAGTAGCAGAGTTCATGATCTCCTGCAGGAATCCCACAGTTCATGGGATGGGCACTGTGTAGGTGGACACTGCTGTCATCTCCAGTGTCTTCCATGGCTGGTGTGGCATGGAGTGATAAGGGCACCAAGAACATTTTGAACAACTAGGATGACTCGCATTAGAAAAATTTGGAATGCCCTTAGAGGAGAAAAAGCTTTGGAACAGAAAGAAAACTTCCAGGTTTTAACTAGAGATGAAGGGCTTAAGTGTATTCAGGTTTGGGATTTCTTTCCACTTTCTCCTGTGCTAAAATAAATGTCATTTTTCTAAGATCAATCAAGATAGCAGCTTTATAATTTATAGCCTCCTCCTGGCAAAAAAAGCCTTTCTCAAATCTGTGCCAAAGTGGACGTGAATCATCTCTGGTCCACACTTATTTCTCAGAATATTCATAAAATCATCACTGATAAGTCAGTTCACATAATTTATTGTATTTCAAAACAAGAATGGAGAAGCTGTGAGAGGGCTCTGGTGACAGATTCTTGGATGCCTGTTGTTTTTTACCGGGAAAAGCAAGAGAGATGAAATCTCTGGAGCTTTGGTCCTTTGCCACCTTGGCTTCCCCTGGCTGGGCTGTGACAAGGTCATGGCGTCACTCCATTCTCAGGGTCTGTATTTATGTATTTTACACATCAGGCAAACCTCAGGTTTTAGGTTGGACTGGAGGATCTCAAAGGTCTTTTCCAACCTAGTTCACTCTGCAATTCTTACGTCTATGAGTTTCCCTCTACTTACACCAGGGGGAAAGCAGTGATGGTGAATTCACTCAATGCGTTCCTTGGTGTCCAAATGAGATAGGACTGAGTTTAGAGACAGGACTGAGTTTATTCCTTGTAAACCAAACTGCTGTCCTACTGGTGGCCTCCACGGCATGGCAGCTTGGCATTTGAGACACCATCCCCTGATCCCCACCCCAGATCATTTCCCACGTCCATAAACCGCGTTTATTAACCACCGAAATCCCGGTACCTGCAGGAGTAGACGTGGTTCTTGCGGACGCTCCTCCTGAAGAAACCTTTGCAGCCGTCACAGCTGGAGGCCCCATAGTGCTTGCCCGTGGCCCTGTCCCCACAGATGGAGCACAGGGAGCTGACCCCGTTGGGGAGCAGGTTGGTGTTAGCTGACTCGGCCGCCATGGCCTCTGCTGGAAGAGAATGGGGGCAGTTAGAGCTCCCTGTGGTGGAAACCTCTGAGTTTATGGTGTCTCTGGTTGGAATGCAAGATGTATTCTATTCTCAATCCGTTGAAACTGGTTGAAGACGTGTTTTTCCTTATCTCATGACTCTGGTGGGGAGGGGTCAGGCGTCTTTCTGTTAAAGGGCCAGCTGTTAAACCAGCTGGGGCAGTGTTTCTTTATCTCTTCCAGGACCCATCCTCCCTGCAGGGATATCTGCTGTTCATGGGCCATCCAGGCTCACTGCATGGCTAAGACAATTACATCATCCCACTGGGAGATGTTCCACCCAGGGGGAGGAGCCCAGCATTCCCACCTGGATCAAACCTGGGATTCAGAACACCAGCACAGCCTGTCTGCACTGGATCCCCAGAGGGAGACCAGACCCTTCTCAGCACCACTGGAGCTTCAGAAGAAAACTCCATCCTGCTACAGGATCATCTCTGCTCCAACAGAACCACATCTGTCACTGCAGGAGGACTGGATTGAACTGACCAACAAGGTGTCAGGTCGTGTTCTGACCCTGTCAGTGTTTTTCTTTCTTTTTGTTAGTTTGCCTTTTTTTTTTGTACTACTACATTTTTAATATTCCTAGTAAAGAACTGTTATTCCTATTCCTATATCTTACCCTGAAAGTCCCTTAATTACAAAATTGTAATAATTCAGGGGGAGGGAGTTTACGTTCTCCTTTCCGAGGGAAGCTCTGGCTATTCCCTGGCAGACACCTGTCTTTCCAAACCAAGACAATGGCGCTGCTCTTCCCAAGCTCAGCTCCTTTGCTTCTGCTGTTGGTGTTTTTCTTCAGTTGTGTGATCAGAGGGATTTCAAGCTGCACAACCTGAACTGAGCCTGAGAATTTATCAATTATCACTGCTTTCCTGGAGAGATATAAAGAAACCTCACTTGCACATGAGTTTTACATTTCTGAGGGATGGAGAGCCACTTCCTCAAGGAGATACCTGGAGAACATGGTTCAAAGCTGGTGTCCACAGAAGAAACTGGGGAAAAAAAGCTCATTAACTTGAACAAATAGAATGCAGAGAAGAAACAGCAGAGGCAGAAAGGATGAGCTACTTCATGGCCATGACAAAGGTGCTGAAGATAAACGACTGTTCTTGAGAGCTCCTCTGCAGCTGGAGGGCAGAGACAGCAGCTCCCACAGGGATCACTTCAGTCCTAAGTCTGGTCCATCATCTGAAATTCCCTCCAAAGAGGCTCACTGATTTCTACTAGAAAGCAGCAGAGGTGTGTAGGAAGATCAGACTTCTAAATTAAGGACCTAAAATTAAGTGATATGAATGCCCTCTGTCGTGTCCTGCTGCACCCACCCGTTTGGGGCAGGAATAGCTCTGCCCCTGCCTGCCCTGTGTGCACACACTGCTCAAAACTCCCCTTGGAACCTCTCCCTCTGCCCTAATCACCAGACTCACTGCCTTCTTTATCCTCCTAAATTTGAGGCACAGCTTGGGGAAGGAAAAAACAGGAGACAATTGCAAAGAGGGCAGCTGACAGTGTTTGTATCTCCCCATCTGTTTGCAGAGCCTGACCTGGGCACTCACTGCAGATTTTATGAATTTATCACACCTCTGGGAGCATGTTCTGTGCTCCAGGGGAGCCCACCTCGTGCTCCAGTGACCTCAGAAAAGTCTCTGGGACAAGGCACACCCTGACATGTCTCTGGGATGGGACATCCTCACAACAGAGATGGGGAAAGCTCAGCTTTGCAGTTTCTCACAGAAAACTGCTCTCAAAAGGGAGGAATTGCCATCTGGTCTGCCTAGAGAGAGTTTTCTAATCCATAATGCATGAAAATAGCTCTGGGTAATCCACACACAGAATGTACACACATGAAAAGAAAGGGAGAGAAGGTCATTTTTGTGTGTGAATGCACATCAAAAAATTTACAGTGAAAATATTTGCTGTGCAATGAATGCTGCAATCAAACCCCTCCCTCAAAACAAAACAAAACAAAAAACAATAAAGCCAACAAAGCTTTAGTTTTTAAAAAACTGGACAGTTTCTTAACTAATGCTGAGACTAAGACATTTTTAGCCAAGACTTCACTAATGCAAAGTTCAGATTTCCTGTCACCTCCTAAAATAACCCTTTTGGTCTATATTCACCTCCTGGTGTATGGATGAGTAAATAAGTGGGTTATAGCAAGATGGGAGCAACGTGACAAGAAAGAATGACAGCATCGAAATCATTCTTAGGTCACAATGACAGGAACTGAGATTTGCCTCTCCCCAAATTCTCTGTAAGATTCTCCCAGCTCTGACATTTGTCAGGAAGTGACACTTGGGTCCTTTGGGAGCATTGTCTATGTCAGAGGTGTTTAATGGCAATTTAGGTTGATTTTTAGGGGTGTTTTTGCAACGATTCTTGATTTTATATAATTTAATAACTCAGTATTAAATGAACTGTGCAGAATATTCCTTTGAGGATAACTGCAGAACATTTGGGCATCTGTTGTTCCATCCATTTTTGAAGGAGCATATGACCATAAACAAATGCACTGTGTAGAATTCCATTTTAAAAATTTGCACAATGAAAATAAAGATAACGCAGCAAATTTCCTCTTCACTCCACTCATGCTTTCTCTAGACTTCAGAGGAATCAAGCCAAGGTCAAACAGTTTAGGTCTCCAATGGACCTTCATCCTTCAACTAGATCCAGACTGCAAAATATTCCTGATGCTGGAAAGTAGCTACTCACCAGAAAAGATTATTTTTTGTCTTTTATGTGAGAATCTGCTTGCTGATATAAGGAAGGAATTCATAATCTGGCCTTAAACCAGGTATTACTGCAGGAGGAACCATCAGCACTGTGTGTGTGAGGGCCCGTGGAAATTAGCAAACCAAATTTTGCCCTCACTTTGTATCCATGGAAGCACAAACAAACCACCAGTGAGCTGGGTGGCTCCGTGTTAGGGCAGCTAAAAGTTCAAACTCTAGGAGGGAGCCACGTGTCCTTTTTGAGCTGAATTGGCTGAATGTGAACAGAAATTTAAATAAATAAAGATATAGATATATAGATATATAGATATATAAATAAATATATGGAAAGCCCTCAGCCAGCATGCACCTTAATTATTATGATCACAATTTTTAATTACAAAATCCTGTCACCAGCTAATGATGGGCTCCAAATGGGAATCAGCTCAGAGAAGCACAGCTGATATTGCTGGCACCAGGGGACCCTTTCAGCTTTCAAACTCACCCAATAACTGGGTTTTCCCTGGACTGATCTCTGGGAGGAAAGGCAGAGGAAGGCCAGGATCTCTGGCAGCACAGTCCTTGCCTGTCTGTGAGATCTGTTTTGTGTGCTCCATCCCTGCCTGGCACAAGGAGATATCCTGAGCAGTTCCTACCCTGTGCCACGGTGCCTTTGAAATTTCCACTGAAGAGATTTTGCACTTGATTTTGCTCTCCAGGAAGAGACCACAACTCATCTTGATTTTGTGTGGCTCAGCTGAGGTCCTGCTTGTGGCCAGACTCCTCACTGGGGCTGTCCCCAAGGTTCACTGGCAGAAATATCTGAAGTTTTGACCACATTTTGTGAGTTATATATAATCAGTGTGCAGATTGGGAGCTCCCTAAGGCTGAGAAGAGCATCCCAGTGGCTTCCCCAGATTTGGGAACAGCCAAGCTCACAACAAAAACACGCACAAATTTTTTGGTACTACTGCCTCTGTATGTATATCATTGCCTGACCAGGGCTGAAATGAGAATGCCAGTTTACAGTGATAAGAAATGACACTGAGGATGTTCTCATGATACCTGATCCCTGCACTGTTTTTCCTTTCAGTTCCTTTACTGGTTACATCTCTTCTAGATGCACATGGTAAAAGAGAATTGTCTTGCAATACTTTCCAGGGTGGCTTTTATCTGCCAGGAAATCTACCAAGTTCTGGCGCACATAATTTGCAGTTAACAAATCCCCAAATTGCATGTGCTGGGCTAAAATGTGGAGAGATCACCAGTGTGGGTTTAGGGTTTGAACACACACAGTCAAACCCGGTGCCAACGCCAGCATTGTGAAAGCTGTACACAAAAATGTAGGTCAGGAGGGGGTTTAAACCCTGGCCACGTGCAGGTCAGCCTCTTTCTACATCATCTTTTAGCAAATAGAAGAGTTTTTGAGACATAAAACACAGCTGTGATTTAGTGAGCCCAAATCCTAGAGGAGCGATGATGAAGGTGACAAGCAGAGAGGCCAGAGCTGTTCCAGGCACTCCTGCAGCTCAAGGGATGGTAAAATCCCTGCCAAAACATCTCTGGTGGCTTTTGCATGGTCTGAGCTGGGTCAGACTCCTGCAGGGCTGGGAAAAGTGTCACCAACCTCACGCCAGAGTCCCAAGGATCAGTGTGGAGGGTGGGTGCTGGGGCAGGACAATGAGCATCAGCCTCCCCGAATCTCGAATGAAGAACTGGGGCTCCATTGCCACAATGCCTCACATCTTCACGAAAATGAGACAAGAGCGAGAGGGAATGGGCTTTAACCACACATAAAAACCGAGAATGTGGGTTGTATTGTCTGCCAAGGTGAAGAAAACAAATTTGTACAGAATGGGAAAATTTCTGCTCTTGTAACATGTACTTCACAGAGGAAAGACAGAATTAGCAGTGATTTTTGCTCCTTTCCTCTTGCCAGTCTTTCTATTTAAACCTTCAGTATTTTTTGTATCACTCCCATCAAGTGTTCTATTCTTTATTTTGAATTAATCTTAAAATATTTGGCAAATTATGGGATAGTTGAAAGTGGAAAATCCAAAATATATTTCTGGAAAGATCTCAGAATGATAGCAGCTTCCTGAAGATGAAACATTTAAGCACAGGAAGAGCTCCATAAATTAATCCACCCTACATTTTGATGAAATAATGTTCTGAAGAAGAAAGGAGACAGTTTCAAGAAAGCATGACCTTATTTGAAAATATTCCAATTTTCACTTTTGGAATGGTAAGATGGTAAGAAACTGTGCTGAGTACATCAAAATAAATATTGCATCCTTTCCTGTTCATGTTTATAGAGGGCAAAGCTGTCACCATTTAATAGGAAAAATACAGATTAACCTCAGGAGAGATATAAAAAATCTTAAATAAATCCAGTATGGTTATTAAAAACACCTAAAATGAGGTTGTTTCTTAGTCTAAAAAATTTTAAAATATTTCTGAAGCCACAAGGAAACTGTGATTTCGAATTACCTCAGGGGGCTTAACTCAGCTGGACAGCAATAGATTTCCATGCATGACCATTTCAGGTCTTTTTTGAAGTTATTTTTACAAACCGTAGAAAAGGACACTTACCCAAGACAAACAAGCTAATTTCAAAGCAGCTACTTCCCGAGAGAGCTGGTTAGTCATTAACAGCTAAACAAATAACACAATACCGAGTTCGATAAAGTTCAGAAAAAAACCTCAACCTGTCAGTTCCACTGCGTGAATCAACAGAAAGCCCAAACAGGCATTGGTGGTTCGTTTGCAGGGTTATATTGAATTTTGAGGAATTTTATTCCCCTTCAAAAAGTGAAAAATATCTTGATGTTCAACGGGAAGTGTCAAAGCGAAACATTCTGTGTTAAATGACATTTCTAGAGTAGGATGAGAGATGGAAAACCTTTCTGCAAGAATAAGATCCAGTCTATCTGGAGCTTACAAAAACTACATATATTGAAAATCCTTGACTTGGCGACTGCCAGAGCTTTACAGATGGCGATTTGAAATTCAGGTTCCTTTGGGCCTTTTAGCTTTACTCGTCTCCATACCTCCCTCCGTGCCCCACACTAATAAGTCTAATCATTTTATATTGTAGGTGATATCTCTACTGAAACTCTGATTGCTTTTGATGAGCCAGTTAATGAGCAAATGGGAAAATCCCATCTTAATTTCACTAAGTTTCTTAACAAATTAAAAGGCTGCCAAAACTCTCCAAAGGGATCGCTAACGTTGGAATCTCATTCAGTTGCACGATTGGTTTCATGCAACATGACCAAAATGCCCTTTATTTTTGCACAGCCAGCGGCTGATTTCACAGAATGGGGTTCGCTCTGTGCCAGAGTGCTTTTGACTGCAGAAAAATTAAATACTGCACAAAGCGCTTTATTCCTGCGAGCGAAGCGGAAGTCTCGGCACACAAACACTCCCGCCTCCCAGCCAAGTCCTTTTGTGCCCTAAAAACTGTTGGACCATCCTGGTAGCCAGAGAAGGACCAGCTTAAACAGGGCACATGGTCACGGGCAAATGCTGTTTGAGATTACATGTTTTCCCGAGGATTAAATATCAACTGAAGTCGTGTACGGCAACGAAACACACATTTGAACAAGAAACGTTGGTAATAACTTCTCTCGTAAGCAATGAGACAAACCCCGGGAATGCCATGAAGACCTGCAGATGTCTAGTGGGCATGATGCTCAGCCCACCAACAAAAGGAATAACCCAAAATGGGATAGGCAGGTGAAGGGGACACGTTTCAGCCCAAACATAACCACGGATGCAACAGAGGTTGACAGGTCAGCCGCTTAAATATCATCCCTTCCACCCTTTGCCCCATACCTCACACCTTCCCTCTGTGACCAGCTTTACAACAAAAGCAGTGGAGCTTGTTCAAGAGAAAAGGGATAAAAATCTCACCGGTGTTATTGGGGAGCACGCGGAGGTTGTCGAATTCCAGCATGGTGTAAGAGGAGTCCAAGGAGTCGACATAATCTGGCATATCCATGTCCATGATGGACTGACAAAGCTTCATTATTACTTGACAGCAGCGAGGGAAGAGGCAGAAACAGCCCCACTGTCAATCACGGCCAAGGTTTCCTCTGCAGAGAGAGACACCCCGGTCCTGGCCATGACAAATCATTACCCAGCTCTGCCTGCAGTCCCCTCCCCGTGCCAGGACAGAAAAGACGAGGCCAAACCCTCTGGCTCAGTCCCCTCCCTTCCCGGGGTGCATCTCGCTCTCTCTGGCTCCTGATAAGGTGATGTAGATAAGGCCTAGGCTCAAATGCCTTGGATTGCATCTTCGGGTCAATACGGCTGGGTTTATGGCTGCTCCTGCACAAACATTTTGAGAAGGGCTGAGAAGAGGCCGTCACACACGTGTCACTCGCCCAGGTTAGAGCAGTGGTCATGTCCAATCACCAGTTGTCACCTTGCTCACCAGCCAGCCCTTGGGGAATGAGAAAATGGTGTCACTTGAGGCTCATGAGGACAATAAATCAATGTCCCACCAGATGGAGACTGTTAAGGCAGGTCAGCATTGAGAACCTGAGTCATTTCTGTGAGACACCACAGTGCTCACACCTTGAGTTGCAGCTGGAAGGGGAAAACGGGGCTTCATTCCAGCTGTACACGTGGTCTCTCCATGCTCCACAGGCAGAGGCGAGGTGGAGGAGGTGACTTCCACCCAGCATCCCTCTCACCTGTGTCATCCTCCTGACTCCAGGGCTCCCTCTGGGGAAGAGCTGGGCTGTGCCTGTGAGCTGTCATCGTGGAAGGTTTCAAACTATGGCAAAAGATGGAAATGGAAAACGCTGTGAGGAACTGGGCAGGCTCCCTGGCAGATGTGTGGTGTTGCATTTCACCCTGACCCATGCCTGGCTTTTCTGGGAAAGGTCCGTGTTACGGAAATTCATTTCCAGTTTTTCCTCCACAGGCCCGTGGTGTGTTTGGTCTGGGTATTTTTTTTTTTTTTTTTTTTAATTTGCTGAATTTTACACAAACCAGCTTTTTCGATTTACTCAATTCCACACAAAAGTTCTTTCCTTGTTAAGGATCATGAGCTGTGCTTCAAAAGGCTGGAAATGAAACTCAGCCATGCAAAGCCATACAGCTTGGAGTGATTGGCTTATTCCCACTTTGATCTTCCAGATGCCCTCACTGACACTACAATTCCCTCTCCAGTGACGTGGGTTTGTGTCAGAGGGTCCTTCCTCTCCATGAGCTGTTCTGAGAGATCCAGGTCAACATCCTGTTGAATCTGGAGGAAAATAAGAGTCTTGAGAAACACGGAGATGTGTTGCCAGAAAAGGAGTCTTGGCCAAAAGGATGGGGTTGCCAAACTGCCTGAACTCTCACTGAACTGAGGAGCAGGCTGGCCTCATGGATCCCAGCAATCTCCAAACAGCAAGAAATTTTCCAAGATCTGACTTTTTAACTGTCCTCATTACACTAATTTGATTTTATCCCCATTTCACTTTGTGTTTTATTATCCTTCTTTCATATCCTGGGGTTTTACAGTGGACATTGCAAGGGGTTAACTCTAGATAGGCTTTTCCTCTATAAAGATTGGGTGTAGAAACTTTTAGCTTTACTTTCTTATCGTTTCTAGGGAATAAAATAATTTCATGTGCCATATTTTCCTTTTCCTTCTTTCCCTTTTTAAGGACGTGTTGTAACCAGTGGTGCACAAATGACTCTCTGCTCAGATAAGACGTTATGTTTTTATCCTTGGACTGTGCCCCAGGCTCCTAGTAATGCCAGCATCAGCTAAGTTGGGATCTGATTACTGGTTCTTACCTCTTACTCAATGTCAGGCTTGATTATGCCCATTAATCTGTCCTTTTTTTTTTTTTTTAAACTTTTTAACTGAGCTGTGGGCACAATCCTGCTTGATTCTCAGCACTCTGCTGCTATTAAAGCAAAGGATTTTCATATTGCCACAATTCTAGGGGTTTTTTGGGTTTTTTTGAAATGGATTTCTCACCATTAAACTAGCCATTTTGGTGTTTACCAAGCTTTTGGTCAGCTGTGGCTCAGACAGGAGAAATCTGGGTTCCTGCCCTGATCTTGTTGGCTTTAGAGATCTCTCAGTGTTTTCCATCCCTCAGTACGATGTGAGGGTTGAGGACAGTTTCCAAGGAAAATTGTGGGATGAGGATGTGCTTGGATAATTTTCATTCTGGGAATGACAAAAGGTTATAGAGCAAATGTCATCATTCAGGACCAGATTTCAGCACCACATCCACACTGATAATCAGGACTGACTTGTGGAAGGTGGTGCTGGAGGGACAGAAGGTAGCATTTTTTCCAAACAGATGTCAACACCCTGTTCCAAACCACTCCAGCACAAAAGCAGCCCTGAAGATGGACAAAACCTTGCTGAGGTTTGAGCAGTTCCTTCTTTTTCCTCTCCCTGGTTTCTTACATCACATTCTGACTTACAGCTGCAATCCAACCAGGACCTACTCAAGGCCAGGGCTGAATTTTATCAATATCAGGAGGAATCAAACTCGCTCAGAGGTGACCTCACATCTCCTGAGAGCTGCTCACAGCCACAGTGAAGTGACAATGGCCCAGCCAAGAGCCAAGAATCTCGAGGTGGTTTCTTATTCCCTTACCATGACCCAACCTGACAGAGCAGTCATGGAGAAGGGAAGAGGACTCAGATCCTTCCCCAGAGTGTGGCCGCAGAAAGGATGGATTTGAGTGGAGATTTGTGATCAACACTTTCCATTGAGACCCTTCCCAGGGTGCTTTCCTTGGGTGCCCAGGTGTTGACTCACCTGCACAGGCATTTTAGGTGGATAACCAAAGGCAAAATGGGCTGGTACAACTCAATCTTCCCAGTTTGGAAATGGATGTCAGTCCTCCTCCATATGGACATAATCCTCTTTTCAATATGCTTTCCATTTATTCCTGTTTTGGCTCTGAGGCTGGATATAGCTGGAGGGTGCAGGGGAAAGGGGAGAAGGGAGAAAAGAAGCAGAGTTAAGTTTAATAAAAATAATATGAGCGTTCAAAGTTCGAGCTCTGGGAATGAATCAGTGTGGATTCTCCTGCATGAGGGCACAGGGCAGGCTCTGAAGAACACATGGTACCAATAAGACAACACACTTATTCCTAGAAATAAAATTCAGGTGCTTTTGGGAACGCTTTTTTAAGACAAGATGAAGTGCAACAAAGATAAGGACACTTTGATTGATTAAGAGAGAACACAAAGTACTGTGGGCAGGGCGTCAGAAATAACATTTCTTTGGCGAGGTAAGTGCTGGGGGAAGGTGTTTGCAAGCCATGGAAGCTGCACATCCATCTCTGGAGGCTGATTTTAATGGAAAGGAACTCAGTGCTGCATATGGGGAGAGGTGTCTGAGAGACTAAAACTTAATGGAGGACTTGTTGCTATGCAAAATGGTGAGGCAGAAGTCTCTAACTCTATTTTTGGAACAGAAGTTTTCTTCTTTTATTCATAGAAAGCCATTTAAAATCCCATAGCACTGTTTTGAAATTTTCTCTGACTGAAATGCAGAACTAATTATATTTTTGTGAACTTGCAGGGTTCAGGTAGAGGATGTTTATGCAATGAGCATAAATCCTTCAATGATCAGGTGGTTCTCAGAAGCAACAGTAGCCATAATATTACCTACCTGGGCAGGTGGATAATGGATAAAAACAATAATTTAAAGACAGAAGGCAGCAAGACCCTTTTCTGGGTGATGTTTAAATAGAAACAGTGTGCCTCTGACATTATAATCAGTGTGAAATCATATCCTTAACATGTAATTTCCACGGCAGATATTTCAAAGTTATTTAGACCAGATGTTATTAAATCAGCTCCCTCCTTTCCTGGGGGCAGTTTGATATCTGTGATACACTAAACAGCAAAAAGTTTCTTTACATTTTCAGATCTCTCTTATTACAATGAGCATTACATCTCTACATGTTGTAGAGACATCCACTGTGAGGGTCTCCTTGTTCTTCCAGCTGTTATCTTCCCAAAAAGATTTTGTCTCTGATTATTCATAAATAAAAATAACTTAAGAAATTTCTCAAGTCCAGTGATGGATGACGACCTGATGGACATGGGAGAGCATCATCCATCGCAGGAGGGTGGAGAGAAGAAGAAAAAAACCAAAAATCGGGACCTTCACCTCCTTTTTCTCCAGGCAAACTTATTTTGCTTTACTGCTGCCAGACACGTTCATTTATCACTTACTCTTTTTTTTTTTTTGCTTTAGAACAATGAGGTTTGCTCTTCCATAACAACCCTTTGGAGTAAATAGAAACTTAAACAAGCTCCAGTCAGGATGGTGGAAAAAAAAAAATTCCTTTACAACAATTTAAACGAACAAGCAAACAAACAACCCCAAACCACGACACCCCTCAAAAAACCCCACCACAACAAAAGATCAAACCCAAGCCAAATTAAAAATAAATTTAAAACCCCCAAAACTTTAAAAACCTCTTTCCACAGGTTGCAATGATGGATTCTGATCTTCACAAAGATCAGAACAAATCACCCAGAGACCCACTGCCAGCAGTGACTTCAGGTTGGCCAATTTGTGAAATTCCCGATAATTTCACCCATTGTTCAGCGCAGACAAAACTTTACTTGGATTTGGGGAATAAATTTAAGATGTTTTAAATTTTTCTGATGACCAAAGGTCAGGCTGATGACTTGTTCTTTCTGAGTTCACTTAACTTTTGTTCTTGGCTGCAGAGCATTTGGCCAAGGCCGGAATTTCAGAAGCACAAAGGACTCCCTTTGATTTCCAAATGTGAAGCAGCCTCAATTTCAGTTCTGTTGAGAAATGGGAGCTCCCACTGGGAATAACAACTGGATATGCAAAGATGCAGCCACAGGTCACTGGTGGTTTAGAAATAAACCCACTTTTTCGGACACCTGAGAGAAATCTGATTAAAAACTCATTTCCCCTACATGGAGTCCAAAACCTTTCACAAACCTGTCCCTGCTTGGCAAACACCCCATGGCCAGCACCTGATGCCTCCATGCACCAGTTGGAATTTCTTTGCTTATGGAATTTGTTTTCCATAAGCAGAAGTAATTCTCAGAAATAAAAAATGCCTGAAGTATTTTTGAAAAAAAAAAAAAAATTCTTTTCCTCACATTAACAAACATTTCTATCAGTGGGTATTCCTTGAGGAATTTCAGAGGACTTCTTGTCTATTTTCCTTTCTAGAAAGGGATCAGCTGATCAACACTTGAAATAGTTATGGAAAAACAGGAACAGGCTTCATTTAATACTTTTTTGTGGAAAAAAATTGTTGGCTTCATTTGAAATTGAACTTTGAAGTTCACTGAAGGGAAGGCAATTAAAATATTTAATAACCTTTTAGTACTTTAAATAAAATTAAAAGTACTAAAAAGATAGAAACAAAATATTTTGGTTCTTATGTTTGTTTGCAAATGTTAGGCATGGTTCTAGTTTCTGAATCAAGTTTGGGACACCTGGCAAAGTTTTGAAACTAAAATTAAATTTATGTCCCAAGTAACAAAACTGACAAATTTGTGGGAACGTCACCTTCTGCCTGAAAATTCAAGAATTTCAATAGAGATCATATCTGGCATAATCAACTCATGAAAATATCAACTTGTTTGTGAAATTCCACCTCAGTCACCAAAATTAAGATGGGACTTACTGCAATGAATTTATATTGTGTTTCACAGGTGAGATTTTAGCAGTGTTTCCCTCTAAGGCAGGGAAATGTTCTTTTTCCAGTTAATTCCTCCAAAGATAGCAAGTTTTTCCTAGGCTGGGCTTACACAGGAAAATCCAAACATCAATAATTGCAAGAGTTTGGGCTGAGCTCTGCTCCATTTTAGAACAATCCATCCCAAATTCCTCCAAACCATTGATAGCTCCAACATTGAATAGAAACTGGAAAACACAGTTTTGGAATATGCTGTCCAGAGAACCAAAACTTGAGGAAGAAATTGTAAAAAGCTCAAAGTTCCATTTTTTTCCCTCTCATTCTACCCTCACTGGCCTTGGGATGATTTGTTCCCACTTGCTCTTCCAGATTTTGTCAGTCAGAGAAAACTATGAGGTTGTATCAGAGCCCCTTCTCCAGATCACCATCACTCAGTTCTCCTGATTTTCCAAACTAAAATTTCACACAGGGATTGGAAAATCAGTGTCCCTGCAACCCCCAGAGAAAAATCAGCATGTCATGGAATTATTAGGATTGGAAAGGACCTCCAAGACCACGGAGTCCATCCGTTCCCCCCCCACCACCAACCCACATCCCCACGTGCCACATCCACACTCTTTTTAAATCTTTGCAGGGATGGTGACTTCACTTCCCTAGGCAGCCAGTCCCAGCACTTGATAACCCTTCCCATGAAGAGATTTTTCCTACTACCCAATCTCAACCTCCCCTGGCTCAGCCTGGGGCCGTTTCCTCTCCTGCTGTGTCCAGAGGGTGATTCATCCCAAACCCAGACAGGTGTCCAAGAGACCTCGGAGGAACTGCACGGCACTGCCAACCTCCCTCCACAGGCTCACGGGGAGTTCCACTCAACCTGCACATTTTATGGGAGCTGAAGTCACACAGTGTGGCAGTTTAGGTTCCTTTTTCTTTATCCCTTTGCCAAGGTCAGGAATGAACAACACGGGAAATGAAGATGTCGAGTTTGGACTTGGAACATTTGTTGTATTTTATCTATTTACAGTATTTACAGGCTTGTGAGCCATGAGTTTAACTAGCAAGCCAGAGGAACAAAGTTGAAATGGAGTGCTTCTCAATCTTTCTAAGGCTATTTAAGCCCTAATTACCCAATAACGAGGTGACACCTCTATTATTTATATTTCTGACCCAATAATGACCACCCAAGGCCCACAGTGTGAACCTTTTCCACCCAATTACATAAAACCACCCAAACCCATGAAGAAGGAGGAAGAAGAAGGTGAAGAAGAAGGACAAAGACAACGCCTCAAATCTTCCATCTTGACTCATATATATTACTACACACTAAAACCCCAAATTCTAAGTTTCT
The DNA here is from genome assembly GCF_009819655.1 of Sylvia atricapilla. Lineage (NCBI taxonomy): Eukaryota > Metazoa > Chordata > Aves > Passeriformes > Sylviidae > Sylvia > Sylvia atricapilla. Next base: position 3,455,516 of record NC_089151.1, read on the forward strand.
AGGACTCCAACAACAGAGGATAAACTCCCCCTGCCAAGAATGAAAACGGCACACGGAGCCATCAGTAATTAGGTTGGATTCCTCCACCACGGGTGTCGTCAGCCCCTGACTAAAGGCAATAGCAAATGGCAAATAAATAAAAAAATAACAAATAAATAGCAAATATCCCAGCCTGAGACAGGGCTGGCAGCAGAAGAGGAGAGAGGAGCCAGGGAGAGCATTACCTCACCCGCTGTTGCCGGAGTAGGCATGGGACTCATCTGGAGCACTCCACTGCCTCTGGGCAAGTTTCTGGCTTTCCCTGCTGAAAACACTGTTTAGTCAGGAGTATCCAGCCTTGAGGAGGGTATTTGCTGTGACTCCCACGTCCCCTGTGAACAGCATTCCTGCCACCTCGAGCTTTTCGGGCTGCGGTGTTGACACTTCTTCCGATCTGTCATTAGCTCAGCTGAGGAGAGAACAGAAATGCTATTCAAGCCCCAGCTCCAACGTGGGAGGTTAGCAGTGCAAATCCTTGCCTTGCACTGAGAATGTGATGAGTGTTTTATGTTGGTGTTGGGCTTTCTATTTTGGGGAATGCCTTTGTCATGTTAGAAGCCCTTTCCTGGCACATAAAGAACCCTTTTTAGGGGTTCTTCTGTCATTGCTATACAAATTTATTCCAAACTGTGATCTCCCACATTCTCAAAAATTAACCCAGGACCTGGGTTTTGACTTGTATCTTACATATTCCTAGTTCTGGGTTTAAAAGCATTGTCCTTTGTTTTTCTTTTGTATTCTAAGATTTCTGTGATGTAATCTGGATTCAGTTTTGTCACAATGAAGATCCAAATGTCACAAAAATTCACTTTTTCCCTGGTAGTAAGAATTTTTTTTTAAACCATCCTCCTCAGTGTCTTCACACTGCACTGTTGTTTAATGAGACAAACCAACAGGTTGTATCTCTGAGAATCACCAGGGGTGGGTTGACCTTTGACTGTGATCACAGGAACAATCAGCAGATTTACTGTAAACTCAACAATGCTCCTTCCAGGGAAATGATGCAGCATTTTGGGGGTAGTTTTGATTTCTGTTTCTGTCCTCCAGATTTTCTACCTTTGCCATTCTTAGGTGCCATCAAGAAAGCATAAAATTGCAGACACAACATAGGGATTCAACAATGTCCATAGCTGCTCATCAATAAGATGATGATAAATATAATAACATTAAGTAACCTCTTGCTCAACCCCTGGAGTTCCAGGATTATGTGTTCATCTCCTGGAGAGGGCATTCTGTAATAGGTTCACAAAGGAGTGATGGCTTTAAACTGCAAAAATTTAGCTTTAGATGGAATATTAGGAATAAATTCTTCCCTGTGAGGGTGGGGAGGTCCTGGCACAGATGCCCAGAGAAGCTGTGGCTGCCCCTGGATCCCTGGAATGTCCAAGGCCAGGCTGGACAGGGCTTGGAGCAGCCTGGGATAGCGAAAGGTGTCCCTGCCATGGCTGGGGAGGGAACAGGATGATCCTTAAAATCCCTTCCAACCCAAACCATCCTTCATAATCCAAAATGACAAGTTATTTTTAAAGCCTTTGGGACAGATTTTCCTTTCTAAAAGATTCTCTCCCTCTAAAAAAGAAAAAAAAAAAGGTGGTAAGCAGACATACTGACATGTGGAAAGATGCTTTTCATGACTTTTCAGCTGAAGACATCATTGTAAACATCCAGCTATATTTTCCCTGTAATATCCATTTTTGAACACTTCAGTCGCTTCCAGACTTCATAATTGCTGCTCTCTCAGTGGGTGTAGCAAGAGCAAGTGACTGTTTGCCAAGTGACAAACACACATCTCCAAACCCCTGAGCCTCACAGATATTTTCAGGAAGTTGCTGTAAGCCCTGATAAATCTTTTGCAGACCACTGGGATGAATAATGTTTGTGGATGCATTTTTGAGGCTGCCATACTGGAGAGGCATTTGTGGCTGTGGGCTTTGCCACTCACACAGAGAAGCCTCCTTTCCCTATTTCCATCCTATAGGTTGTATTTTGCACATCTGCCTTTAATCAGAACCATCTCATATCTTCAGGAATATGTGACATCAAATGGATCGTTTAGAAATCGGGGTCAACCAGTAAATTATGCACTCCTCTGGGTGTTTTTTTGTTTTCATTCATGGATTGCCAGGGTCAAAATTCCCTCGGGGCAGAGGTTTTAGCAAATCTGGGGAACCCAATGTGAGGTAAGTGTCACAGGCTAATGGACAGATCAGACCTGCATTTTTACACCATATACTTATTTATTACAGCTATTTTCCCACTGACACATGGGATAACCTAATCTCTGTCCTCCTCTTTGTTTGGGGTTTTCTCCCCCAGAAATTTCAGGGGGTAAACAGTCTTAAATCCTGGAGGAGCTCTCCATGCCAAGCTTCCTTTCTGATTTCGGTGATGTTCAGAGCATTACATGGGGTTGTTATTCCCTTGCTGAAACAGGTCACCCCTGTTAGAACTCTATATTTTCCTCCAGGCCAGAGTTCTGCATAAAGACACCAATGAATTATCAGCAGAGGGAAAGGCACTTCATTGCTCTTATTTATACTTCAGCAACACTTCAGGGATGGAAGATCCCAGCCCAGGTGCTCAGAAATGCAGCAGAGAAACAGCTCTGCTGATAATAACTGCAGCAGACAAGAGGTGAGGAGAAGTGAAGAGGGAAACCAGACCAGCTCAGCCCCACATTCACATCTTCCCCACCAAATAATGTCACTGCATTGTGAGAATCCCCCGAATCTGATCTCAGTGGAGAGAGTTTAATCAGTTAATTGTTTTAATTGAAAGAGGAGCTGATTCACAGAATTGATTTTACCATGAAAAGGAGAAGGAATGGAACAATTGCTGAAAATTATTTAGCAACATCTCATGAGCCAGTGGAGTCTCCATGAACTCAGAGAGAAACACCATCACCAAGGACTAAAACAATTTTTTTTTGGTCTGAATTTCATTGATGGGTATACAAGATATACATAAAACAAATTACTCTGGAGTCACTCTGGAACTCTGTTTTCCCAATTTTACAAAACAGCTCATCTCATCTTTCTCCTGGACATCTCCAGCCTTGCTGCTTTCTTCCAGTTAGGATTTTCTAACTGGCATTGGCCCACAGGAATAGCACCCAGCCAGGCAGCCACAAACAATTCACACCCCACAGTTGCAATATTCTCTTTATGCACTTGGGTTTTGGCCCATTTTTCTCTCTAGAAGATTATGCAATGCTAATTACATCTTTTTTTTTTTTTTTTTTTTTTTTTTTTTTTTTTTTTTTTTTTTTTTTTTCCCTAGGAGAGTTGATAGTAACACATCCAAAGTCCTATTTTCCTAGGCAATAGCCTGCTTTAATAAATTCTGGTTGCACTGGAAATATTTGTATTTTGATCTGTAAAACAGAGATTAGGCAAAACTTTCTAATATTGCTTAAGCACTTCAAGCCAAGAAACAATTCCATTATACTTTAAATTAAACATGGGATTTCCATGTCCCTCTAAAGGAGGGTGGATACATTTCTTCCCCAAATGTAGGTTCCAGTTGTATATTAATGAATTTAGATCAAGATTAAGCAAAAAACCAACATTTGCTGTGTGCACAGCAGGTGATGCACCAAAGCATTGCTAAACCTCACACTCCTGATCAAGTGTATTAAATATTTTTGACAGAAATTTCATCTAATCCTTGCTTGAAAAACAAATCCCAGACAAGAGCAATAAGGGCAAGGGGCTTTCAGACAAAGCAGTATTTGCTTAGGCAAGATGGATAAATTAAATAATGAAATCCACACCTTCAAAATTGATTTTTCTATGTTCTCTGAGCAGGCAGGTCCATAGATATTGTGTTAATCTATAGACAATTAAATTTAGCTGCTGGATAACTTATCCCAGGAAGAAATAGCCACAGTTTAGGGGGGAAATCCCTTCTCTTAGTTCTATGCATGTCCATCTACAGCAGCAGCATTGAAACCAGCTCACCTAAAGCAGGATTAATCTGGATTTACCATCACTCTGAACAGAATCTCTCCCAATTAAAACCACCCAGAGCATAAAGAAATCCTGCTGGTGACACAAAACCCCTTTTGCCTCATTTGTTCTCAGTTTTCAGCAGCACAAGGACACTCAGCATCCGCCGTGGATACCCTGGTGAGCGTGGAAACCTTTCCAAAGCCTTTCCAACACTTTGAACGCCCAGATCTCAGTTTGGGCTTGGCGGATTGAACAAAACCCAGGAAGCAGAGGCAGTGATGAGATGCTGAGGCTTTCCTCTCACTGCAGATGGCAGCAGAGACACCGAGTCCCCGAGCTGCCTTTATCCTCTGCGCCTCCCAGGGGGCTGCTCCCCATCCCTGGAAACAGCCTCCTTCAGGGATGGAACGAGGCAGAACCCGACAAAAAAAAAACAAAACGAGGGGGTCGAGAGTTGACTCCGGGTGTTCCTCACCGTGTGCTGTTGCTCCCGGCCGTCTCCTCTGCATTTCCACACAGGAACACACGATGTTTGCACAGCCCCGTTTGCAGCAGTGACTCGTCTCCAGGCTGCAGCATCAGAGAGACAAACCGGAGGAGTATCCTGGAAAAGGAGAAATGGGTGATGTGAAACAGATGTTTGGGGGTTTTTTTCCCCCCTCTTAATTGCTTCTTGCAGAGGCAGCCCAGTAACTAATCCACCTGCTGTGTTCCCACGGGGATAATTACTCACCCCCGTGCTGCCAGCCAGATGAATTTATGTTTTCCATGCCTCATTATATCCATCTCTGCCCAACAACGTGCCCCAAAGTGCTGCACGAGTGCCACACTCATACAAATACCCACCCCTCCTTCCCCAGAGAAGCTGTGGCTGCTCCTGGATCCCTGGAAGTCTCCAGGGCCAGGTTGGAAAGGGTTTGGAGCAACTTGGAATAGTGGAAGGTGGATTGGAACAAGAGGATTTTTAAGGTGCCTTCCAACCCAAACCATCCTATGGTTCTGCAGCTCTAGGCACTGTGAGGAGTAGGGGTATTTTCAATGTTGCTTAGGCACAGAGATTCACGTGGCGAGGAGGGTTTTCCTGAGAATCTGGAGATGTTAATTAAAAATAATAGTATGGTGCATGTAAGAGGAGAGCTCACCGGTCACAGCAGTAAACAATTCATGTCTGAAATCCCTGTTTCTTCAAAGAAACCCTTTGACATAGAACTGATCAGAAACACACAGTGAAGTCTTCTGAATATCCAGGTGATGTTAGGGCTGATTTTTAATTTTCTCATTCATTGCTATTCTAAGTCACGTTCAGCACAGAGCAATGGTTGGTGTTTACCCATCATTTCCCCCCAATATTTCAAGACTTGCACTCGAAGGTGCTGCTCAGTGAGGAGAGAAGCCCTTGGTAGTGAGTTCTGATCAGGGTTAACATGCAATTAGCAGTTACAAACAGTTAATTGAATGAAGAAAACAGAAATTTCAAAGGATCTCTGCTTCTCACCCAGACCTTGGAGGCAGGGGCAGTTTGTGTCTCCAGTGCTCCAGCAGTGGGACTGGATCCTTCCTCACTGCCAGAATTTGTCGTTGATGGAGTGGCTGGGGCAAAAGTGATGAGAGGTGAGAAATTGTCCCTGACTGGACTCGATGGGGCTGGAAACAGAAGGTGACCTGAGCTCCAAGCTTGGTTCTGCTCCTCGTTAGCACAGCCTTCATCCTTCCCTCTTTTCCAGGGAGCTACTTATTTCGGAGCCTGAGGCCAGAGCCAGCACCAGCTGGAGATAATTTAGTCCTACTTCACTAATGTTGATGTCTCTGGATTTAATATTGGCTTTTCTGGAACCCTCCTGGGGCTCTTTGGCTTGGCGAGGTGGCTCAGGTAGTTACCCTCAACATAATATTTTGTTAACCAAGCGGGTGCAGATCTATTTCAAATACAAAACAGGAATCTGCTCATCCAGGACTAACAAAACTCCCCCAGCTTTTCCCCTGCTGGATGCTCAGCAGCCCTTCAGCTCTGGGGAACATCTTGAAAAGCCTTTCAGGCTTAACTAAAGCCTGCTGCAGCAACACTCAGAACCAAACTGGAGCCCTCAGAGGGAAAATCCAGTGGCTGGGGAGGTGGAAGTGGATGTGCTGGGAATGCAGAGAGCAGGGGGGAGCACTGAGCTTTGTCAGGGGGGTCACCAAGGGCTTTGATCAGTGGAAAAGGTGCAGGCAGGCAGCCCCCACTGCTCTCCCCATGGCTCCTGGGAATACCTGCTCCTAGGGCAATGGCCTAGGAAGAAGCTGGGAGGGAGCCCAGATGGAGCAAGTTTTGAGAAGAACAGGCAATTAAAAGCTGAGGCACACCACAACAACATTTGCTCACACCCTTGTGCCTGAGGACAGGCACAAACCCATGAGCTGATATCTCTGGCAATCCAGAAATCCAGAAGATTAAAAAGAATTGCCCTTTGGCTAAAATGGAATATTTTCCTGCACTGCTGCTCCTGAGCTCTGTCCAGGGTGTTCCCAGCCTTGCCTTGCCTCTGTTTGTCTGTGCAGGATGATCTGGGACAGAGGGACATCACTGATGGAAAGGAGATCCCAAATGTGTCCCCATCAGTGCTAAAAAACTATGAGTGTTATCCCAGGGGCAGGACAAAGGAAGGGCACAGAGAGACTGAAGAAACCTGTAGATTTACAGTGATCAGTTTAGTTTAGTTTTAGTTTAGTAGTTTAGTTTACCAGATTCCCCTCAGTCATGTGCAGTAAAGCCAAATATAAAATATCCTTTTGCTTTAATGTCAAACAGTTGAGTCTGATGCCTGCCTTGCACATGGCATTAGTGGGAAACGTTGGTGTGATTTAATCACAAACAGAGTTTTTCCTTCAAGCCTCTCAAAATCTCATCTGTTTTATCAGTGGCTGCTGTTCCATCCAGTTATTTATGCAGGTAACTGCAGTCCCATTGCTTGCCAGTGGCATGGAAAAGCCCTGGAATTAACCCAGCAGTTTTGATGTCTGCAGTAATTGTACTCTGCCTCCTCTTTCATGAAGAGAAAAATTCGCTGCAGTACTCAAGATAAAACAAATAAATCCAATATAAAAGCCCATCTAATTGAATTAAATGAAAGTAGCCTCTCAGACTGCCCTTTCTGTGAATCACATTATCTTCATGTTTACTGACTCTTTGACAGGAGTCTAAATGATCCCAAATTTTATCAGAATAAATCAACTAAACAAAAAAATAATCCCTTCTGAAAAGGACAGACGTTCTTAGCAGTCATCTGGAACAGATTATGCCTCTCCAAGTAGCATTGTTGATACTGAAAGTGTTGTAACAATATCCTTTTCTAATGTGGTTCTGCTGTGGCTCCATCCATAATAAAACCAGTTGATGCCAAAGAACCCACTTAGCATGACAAGCTCCCCAAAACCTGGATTATTTGTGCAAGGCTCTGATTTGACGTTCCAAGCTCCATGAGCTGATGAAATTTCTTTTAATATTTTTAAAAGGAGACCAAGGAATGACCATCATCTAATCTGGGGAAATGTTTTTGCTGAACCATACACGCTCCAAGTCCTTGTAAAATCTAAACGCCTAAAATCTAAATCGATACTAAAGAGAGATGGAGACTGGAAATCAAAACAATTTTCCCTGTTTCCAGCCTCGTAAAACCTAAAATAACTGCACCTTTCTTATTTTCTTGAGTACATATTGGCAGCTCTGCAGTATGGCTGCATTCAAAGGTTGCAACAGATAAAGCAGAATGTACATTAGTCTCATAAATGATGGATAAATGTCAATCAAACACCACCTTTACACCAAGGTGTAAAGAAAAATCCAGTTATATTGAAGGCTCAAAAGGAGGCAAGTGAAACAAAACTACCCAGCTGAAAGAACTGAACACTCATCATTTTTTAGCTCAAATGGATAAAAAAGTGCTCTACCAGGATCCCAAATAAAGACATTTGTACCACATTAATGGTGGTCAGTGCTGGGAAGGTGCCTTCTCTTGCTAAAAAACACCTCCACTTCTGCCACCTTTTAATTCAACCTATTTATTAAACCTATAAGCCTATTTATTATTATTATTAAACCTAAATATTCCAAACCTAGATATTTGTGTCTCATTGCCCAGAACTCTTCTGTCTCAAGCCATAAAGAAGTGATCAGGGACAGAGAGATGAGGGAATGCAATTACCTAAGAAAATGGCATTTAAAATTATAGAAGCCCTGTGATTTTTACCCTGTTTTTTCCTTTTCCCATTGCCCACTCTCTAATGTGTGATCTGTTCCTGTCCTACCTACATAACCTCAGTTTCTCTGGATTTACACCTTCATGGTTACACCAAAAAAAAATTGCTATCCTTGGTAAAAGCTCTTCAGAACTTCGTGGGGGAAAACAAGTAGAACAACATCATAACACAGCCTGTTAGATGCTGGACGTTACCAGTTCCAGCCATTCTATCAGCCAAACACTTCCAAACAATTTAGCCCAGAGCAGCAAATCTCAATTAAAAAAAAAAAAATAAAATAAAATAAAGAAGGGATGAGAAGAATCAGAGACACTTCAGAACCTCTTTGAAGCCTTAGTCCTCGCCATCACTCTGCTGTTCCCCGAGGTCAGTGTGCTGTGCCTCAGCCCAAATGCCATCCCCTCACAGAGAACTGAGGGATTGAAGAGCCCTGGGTGCAGCTTTGCATTGTTGCCTCTCTGAGCAGAGGAGCGGAGCCCGCGACCCGCGAGCAGCCACAAAACCAGCCAGTTTTGTCCCTGTGGTTGTTGGCAGCTGCTGGGACAAAACATGGCTTGGAGTCATAACAGGACCTGGGGTCCCCTCCCTGCAGCCCTGCCACCCTCGCTGAGAGCCAGCTGGGAGCCTTTCTTCTTGTTCTCTTTGTTGTCTGTGCTGCCTGATAGCAGAGGTCCTGCCAACCTACAATTAAAAACAAGAGCTGTGCCTTTGTGCTCTGTCTGCCCAGAGATAGGGCAGTAATTTATGTGGCCAGCATGCCAAGGGCTTGCCAACGATGTCAAAAGCAAGTTCACAATAAATTATTCTTTTTGGGGCGCTTCCTTCACTTGCCAATGGAGGGAAAGCAAAGAGAAATGACAAAGAGCCCCGCTCGTTTCCTTCAGACAACTGTGATTTATTACAGGCGAAACAAGGAGGATTCCAAAAACATTACTCCTATAAGGGAAGGTAACTCAATCTCCAGCAAAAATAAACAGCCATGTTTAAATAAACCTTCTGAGAAGTGCTACTGCCCTTTTCCCTAGAAATTGGGGGAGCATTTCTTTGCCCTGATATTGTTCCGCTGTGTGAGACGCTGTCCCAGGGATCTCATCTGGTTTGGGTGGCCTGGTAAGTCATCAAAGGATAAAAGGCAGAGAACAAAGGGAAAAATAAAAGTATTATGAGCTGCAGCTGAAGGGCCTGACAGATGTTGGGTTGTTGCTCGTGGGAACTGTCTTCCATCTCTGGAGCAGAGGGTTCACTGCCCAGGTGGGGAAGGGGTGGGATGGGCAAGGTCTTTTTCCAGTTCACCATCCCAGAGGCCACTGGTCAATGATTTAGGGACATCCCCCAGCTCTCCCATGAGCAGTGAATTCAATAAATCACAGCAACACTTGGGTCACGTGCCCTGCAAGGGTCCTCACAGACTTTGGAGCTTTCAGCAGTACCGACAAACCCAGGACAACGTTCCCATGGCTCAGAGGACAGGATCCTGCCCCTCTGCACTGACCCTCTCCAGACCTTTTTCTCTCCCTAGTGGGAAAGGTGGGAAGGTTAAATATCACTTTCTTTCCTCCTCTCCCGCTTTGGCAGCAGGATGGCAAACTGCTCAACACAGCCCAGAGAAGTGGGTTAAAAAGAGTTTGGGAACAAATGGAGACCTTCAAGAGAAGCCAGGTCACAGGCATCCAGCCTGGAAAACTTCTGGAGAAACAGCACCCACTTGCCCTCTGGTTTAAGTCCTGCTTTTCCTCTTTATCACACACCCCAGCCTCTGATGGCGTGATGTGTGGAGAGCCCCAGGAAATTTGCACGCTCCCCAGAGCCCTTGCACAACCCACAGGGATTTACTGCCTCCACTGAGTGTGATCCCCAGGCACGCCCTCGGCCTCCTCTGCTGCTGGCCTTGCTCTTTGCTTGACTTCCTTATTCCAGAATCGCTCCTTAATTAGCAGAAGCTATTAGGAAAACTCACTGGAGGAATGTCAATCCCGTTCTCTCCACTGAGATAAGACATAACTAATGAAATGAGGCAAATTAGTCATACAGTTGCTTGGGTTTGTAGATCTCTTAGATGCTGTGGACACATCACTCAGACTCAAGGTGGATTTTTTTTTTTTCTTATTAAGCTTATTGTCCTTGATGAAGTTCATCAGCAAGAGAAAGGTAATTAAACCAGCCTTTTCTATCACACTTTAAAACTAGGGTAAAACTAAATAAAAACGCACTTTAAAGTAGAATAAAGAAGTGGGGAGAAAAATAACAAGACTTGTCTTTATGGATTTCTGTGATGCTGAAAAGGCTGGCAAGGATGATTTACTCATGAATTAATAGTGATCTGAGCTGCTGTGATCAGCTGAGAGCAAGAGCTTGCCCGTAGCTTCAGGCAGTTCAGGCAGGGTGAGATCCCTGAGGCAGCCAGGACATCCTGAGGGCAAAGCACTGCTGCCAAGGCTCCTTTTCCAGCCTGTGGAGACAGCAAGACACCTTGGCCCCAGCTCCAAAATAGCTGGCATGGGAATCAGGGAGCTGCTGGCCAAGAGAAAGTGCCAGGGGAAGAGGCATGCCTGCAGCCACAGCCTTGCAGGGAATTGGGTGCTGGCTCCCAATTCTCAGTGCTGTCCCTCCAAGGCTGGATAAACGCCCTGAGGCAGAGCCCTGAGGAGGATCACAGCCCTCACCTGCTCATTCAGTGCTAGAGGAGTCACCTTTGAGGTGTGGGGCATCTCCCTCATCCCTGGGCCAGGAATCCCTCCTGTACCCCATGCCCTGCTGCCAGCCCGTGCCTCTGTTGATGGGTTCACTCTGGCTCAGCTCTCAGGCAGCTTTCCACGCTGAGCTCCATCACTAAAAATACTTTGGGAACACTCTCCCCTTGCAGCCAGAGGCCTCTGGAGAGGACAGGATAAATGGAGCAACTCTCAAAATGCCAGGATGGGAATGAGGAGATGGACATCTGTGTCTCTGCCCCTACCTTCCCTGAGGGCAAGTCTGCTCAGAAACATCAACAGAAGGGACATTCTGATTCCTCAGGGATCTCCTGGTGGAAATGGAGGTGGATTTTGAGGGGCTTTTTTAACTGGGCAGCAAGCCAAAGAGGGGAAGGTTGAGGGTCTATACTTTGGACTGAGGCAAGCTGAGCTAAACCACAATCAAACAACATTTTCCACTTGTGCCTTCAGCACTAAGTGCTCAAACTGCCTGCTTGGGAGATCCAGCCCATCACCCCAAGCCCCTGTGGGGCAGGAGATGCCACCTGAGACCCTCTGAAGCTCCATTTCAAAGCAGTTTGCAGTGGAAATAAAACACTTCACCACAAGGTGTTCTTCAAAGTACATACCTGTAAGTATGTGCTGTTGTCATCTTTTTGCATCATTTCCCAGATTGATTAGGAATGTACCTATAAAAAAAAAAAATAAAGTCTTCAGAGTGGTCAGGAAAACCCCACCTGAGTTATGTTCTCTGGCTTCTCAGCCTGGACTCCTTTGGTGTGAATTGTGTCAGACAATCCTAACACAACTTCAAAGGAGACCCTTGAATGAACACAGAAACCACCACCATGAACTGAGAGCATTTTAAGAAGTATTTTAACAAGTCAACTCAAATACCTTTCAGAGACAGGTTTTGTTGTCTTTTTGTTTTGGTTTGGTTTAGGGTTTTTTTTATTTTGTGGGGGTTTTTGGGGTTTTTTGGGTTTTTTTTTGTGGGGCGTGGTTTTTTGGTTGGTTGGTTTGGTTTTTTCCCCCCACGGGATAGTTAATTTTATCCCCTCAAAAAATTGAATACTTACACTTTTGATGCCTGTTCTTTCTGGCAGCTTTCACATTTCCATCACTGAGCAACACAGCAAGGATTAGGAGAATTCCTGATGTCCTCCTCCCTGAAAAAGAACACAAGCTGACATATTTAATGGTAATATTTGGGCACACAACCAGTGGGGATCTCTTACCGGCTTTGTTGTCCCTTCTTGTGCTTTGCCTGCCATGCTCATCTGAAAAAACTGCAGTGCCAGTGGGACAGATTTATATCAGGGAGGATTTAGCCTGGAAAGAAATCCTCTCCCCATAAGAATTCCCTGCTTCTAAGGCTGTGAAAACACAGCACAGAACTCCTAAAAAAAAAAGAGAATAAAACAGAGGTAAATAAACACTAGGTCTGGCAGATAACAGGTTATGATTTTCCTGGATTGGTTAAAACAAGGAGCACATCCAGGTTATTGTGCAGATTTGGTACCTCCTTGACATTTTTGGTTCAAAAAGTATCTCTTAGTCCTTGGGCCTTTTTGGGCAGATCACCACAGAGAAGGTGAGTGGAAATCCACTGATGAAAGAGTGAACATTTGCAAATCTACGAGATATCAGCCAGCCATAAAAGAGCTGTAAATCAATATTTCATATCTGGTCACACCAGTAGCCATAAGCAATGTGATAATTTCACGTGCCTGATCCGTGACATCTTTTATGACTTTATCTGCAGATTTCCTCAGACCTGGAAGTGTTCAAGGCCAGGTTGGATGGGGGTTGGATAGAGGAAGGTGTCCCTGACCACGGCAGGGGGTATAACATGAGCTTTAAGGTCTCTTCCAACCCAAACTGCTCAGTGATTCCATGGCATTCCCGGTGTCTGAGAACTGAGGGTATTTCCCTACAACCTCAGGAAACTGAGGCTGCCTGGATAAACCTGTATCTCCCACCAGCCAGGTGTCACATCGTGGTGACAAAAGCACCCACCATGGGAAAGGCAGAGCCGTGGAATTGGTGTCTGTTTCAATAAAACCTTCCTACAAACCAAAGGGTTCACACCTCAGTAAAGGCTCAGATGGGATCTCCTCCCAAATGCCCTCACCTCTGTATTCCCACCCTTCAGGCCTGCCCCAAGGTGGTCTATAGGTGACACAGCCTTCTCTTATTATCCTATTTCTACATTTAAATGTTCCATCTCCTCATCGCTGCCACATTTTAAGCAAATTTAAGGGCACAGGTATTTTTTAGCTGTTTAAGAACATTTACTGGTGGAAATTTTGATTTCCCTGGCGGTTGAGTATGGGGTTTGAAGCTGTAAAATTTAATTAAACCACTTAAGGAGGGATAAAATGGGACCAATTGTTGTGCCCCAGCTAAAAGTAACTTGGCTGACATCAGCTGGGCAGCAAACAGAAAACCAGGGAGCTCCACACACCTCTCACACTTGGCTGGAGACTTTGGTGCAAGGAAAGACAAACTCCCCACTGACCTGGATGAGTCTGTGCCCTCTCCACATCAGGAACAAGGACATTAAAGTCTCTCAGACCTGTCTGACCTTGGGGATGATCTTTCCTGTTTAATTTGACTGCCCTAAAACTTGGGAGTAGAGCTGCAATTTCAAACTGGCAATTACTTGGCAAGTAAATAAACTACAGCAGTGCTGGACCCTGAAAAGTTAAACTAACATGTGAGCTTTCATGAACTACTTTATTCATAGTTGTTTTCTAGAGAAAGCCCCCAAATTTGAATTAAAACAGGAGAGTCAGCAGGAGGAGAAAGTGCAAGCTAAGTGCAAGATATTTCTTTTGTTTTCAATTGCTGCTTGAAGGACAAGAAGCCAAGAGGAAAATATAAAATAAACACTAGGAAATACTAAGGTTTTGGTGTCTCATGACAATTGTTTTCAGATGGACAGACATAAAAGAATCCCACATCAAACTAACTGTGTCTGCCATGCCTGCCACCAGGTATGGTCCAAGAGAGGCAGATATGGAGGAAGTGGTGGGAGGGAGGATAAATCATTTAGCCAAAACCCACCCCCAGTTCCTCCAGCCCATTCCAAGGAGCAGTGAGGGCTGTTAACACCCACCCCTCTCCATTCAGTGGTGTTTTGTCAGGATTTTCTTCAAGCAGCATTCCTGAAAGGTCACTACTGACAGAAGCATCCTGCTGTAAAAACCTGTCCCCAAACACCTGTGGAACAAACTGGTTTTCCAGCAAGATCAAAAGCTGGACTGGGCAGGGAGATGCTGCACATGGGACCTGCTGTGCTGAGGGTCAGACTTGAATTAGGAATTGGTGTTGCTCAGAAGCTCAGGCAATTAAACTACACTCAGGTGACACCAACAGAGACTGGCACTGCCATGGCTCCTCTTGGTGAAGGAACATCAGGTAAGAGAATTCCCAAAAATCCCATCAGGTCTTTGGCCACAATGTGTGTGGAGAGTTTCTGGCAGCTCCTGGAATGCCACCCCGGAAGTCATTCCATCTCTGGAAGGGAGTGTGTTGACCAGCACTTGGAAATGGCAGCATCAAGCTAAACCCGTTCAAAATTAAAAATCGACCTCATTCAGAAAGGGGTGTGAATTCCAGTAAATAACAATGGGAGATCAGGATTCCTGTCCCTCACAGCTGCAGGAGGAAAAAGCCAAGTTCTGTCTGTTCCAGGTCATCTGTTTCAAGACGTCCAGGAAACAAGCTACCCATGGAGTTAGGCAGGACACTCAGACTCTGAATTCCATCCTGGAGAACAAACAATAAGGAGAAGGAATTTCTTGCCTTGCCTTTCCTGAAATCTGAACTGCTGTTAACCAGCCCTGTTGAACAACAAACCCACGATCCCATCCCACAAAGCATCTCTGGATTCAGCAGAAGGAAAACCTGGGATTTTGTGATTTCTGTCTCCAGAGAGGTGCCCCCTTCTGACATTCCCAGCCACAGGACACACCACAATCCATCTCCTGTGCCACAGCCCTTCGAGGAGCAAAGGAAGACATTTCTCCAGGATTTCTGTCTTCCAGGAGTGAAAACATAAGAGCAGATGTACTCACAAGTTGGATCCAAGGATGGCAAAGGGCAGGAGGGTTGGAAAGGCAGGAGCATTCCCAGAGGGTGAGGTCCCTTCTGAAAGGTCCACATAACCCCTGCCAGTATTACCACAGCTCACACTGAATATTTCCTTCTAGCAACGAAATTTAAGGCTGAAATCTGAGCTCTTGGCACCCTGGTAGCTTGAATGCCACAACAAAAACTCAGCTCTATACCTGTTCTTTATTTTTTCATATATGAAATATGAAATATCAGGGCAATATGAAGGTTAAAGCCAGATGATATCTTTAAGGTCTCTTGCAACCCAAATCATTCTATAATTCTCTGAAATATGGAAATTTCAAGGTGCAAGCAAAATTCTGCCCTTGTTCTGCAGGCAACCTTCCCTCTTCCAGGTGTAAAAAACCGGAATCTTCCATTGCCCTGACCATGCTGGGAGCCCATCTAGCAGCCCACCTCTATCCCCTTATTCTGGAATTTTCTCTGGGAGTTTAAGGAGCTTTTTGGAGCACGGAGTGGCTCCTTTTGCTGTGCTCTGGACAAAAACGAGCCCCATGCCTCAGCAATCTCCCATCCACTGCAGGACATCTTTGTTATTGCAGCTCCTCCGTGGGATGGCAGGAGACAGGATCAAGAGAACCACAGTGGGAGTGCAGGAAGAGCGAGGTGACCTCCAGCTCTGCTCAGAGATGGGTGTTTATTGCTTTCCCAAGACCATAAAGCTGAGCTCAGTCCCTTTCGTGCCAGCACTACTTGAACCATTCTGATTTCCTGTATGTGGAGGTGGAAATGTCATGCTTCAGCCTTGATTTGTCTTTTTTTTTTTTTTCTTTTTTCTTCTTATTTTGTGGTTTCCATGGGCTAAATCTGCCTGGGAGATGTGTCCTCTGTAATGGTGAGAGGCAGCTGCTTTCATGTGAGCTCACAGCCCTTCAGCAGTGCCAGTGGTGAAGGTGTTGCTGGAGGAAGAGTTTTTATTGCCAGGATTTCTTCTGTCTCTGGGGCTGAGGCACCGCAGCAGATTGTTAACACTGCTCAGAGCAGCAGGAAAAAAAAAAAAAAAAAAAAAAAAAAAACCACCACTAAAATAGCCCCTAAAAATCACACCAAAAACAACGCCAAAAAACCACCCACAAACAAACAAACAAGTAAAAACACAACAACAACAACAAACTACAAAAAACCCTCAGAGTTCTTTAGGCTCCTTTAGAATGATTTGGTGCACATTTATGACCTGTGTGGGATTTTTTCACTGCACACAAGTCTTGGGTTCCTGTCTTGGTGCAGAGGATTAAAACCCAAACGTCAATCTCTTTCTTTCTGCTGCATCTTTCAGGAGCCAACATTGGCACAAATTACTCTCCTCCAGATCCTTCCTGCCCAGAACAGCAATTTAACCCCCTTTTTAAAAGAAACAAAGTTTAATTTCCATTAGAGTAAGGGTTGATTGACGTGGCCCTCTCCTCTTCACAAGGACAGCAGTGACATCCAGCAGCAACAGGAGTCACCAAGGAGGATCCATACAGAAACCAGCTGCCCAAAATGAGTCCCAAAACCTCCGTTATTCCCCTGGAACACATGGGAATGGTTTAATGAATCTGAGAAATTCTGTGCAAGGGAGAGCTGGAGGGCAAAGGCTCTGAGCCAGTGTAAGAACTTGAGCAAGGGGGCATTATAATGTCATTAATATTTATTATAATTACATCAGTAATTGTACTCAGGGACATGATTGCTACTTCTTTTGTGTTAGATACAAAAGGTGGATTTCAGTTTATCTGCTTTCAATTACAAGCATCTCTAAAATGACAAGACCTTCAAGGCACAGTAGATCTCCTATTTACAGAAAATTTCCCTAGAGAATGATCCACACTCATAACTTCAAAAAAGCAATTAAAGAGTCCAAAAAAATATCATCTCACCTCTGGCCAGCACACTTCTCCTCTTGGTGAATCCCCTACAGTTTGGTGCTATGGAAACAAAGAATTGTCCCAAAATCATGTCACTCTCTCTCAACCCAGGCCCTGTTTAACAAAACAATTGTCATAAAGATTTCAGATATCCCAAAGCTGAAACAACTCATTGAGCTACTGAAATGAGAAAAGATCAAATGAAGAAAAGATGAGTCTGGCAGTATGATTTCATGAAGATGCCAGTTAAATTTGCAAAAATAGATAAAAACCTCCCAAGAGCTCCACAGGGCAGCCCCTGCTACCCTGGTAAAATGGGAAATCATCCAATGGAGCAGAAAAATCTGAGACTGACATCCTTTTTGCAAACTTACAGCCTAATTAGAGAAGCTACAAGGAGAGGAGACAGCTCTTCTTGACAGCAAACCCAGGAACTCTTAAACTCCCAGCAGAAATTACTACATGTTCAAAGTCATCATTTAATTTAAAACATCTGTTCAGATATGAACTAGGGGAAAATCTTCCATAAGAAATAGATGAGGAACTTCCTTTCATTCCCTGCTTCTTAGAACTTTCCAATGAAGGGAATTTCTTTTTTTTCCTTTAATTTTAAAATATTGTATCACCTGAAAAGCTAGGGTATTTTATCAAGAAGCTTGATTTTTCTACAAATAATTATTGACAAAAAAAATAATAAGGGAAGAATTGTACTCAATTTCTGGCTCCTTTAGTTCCTTCCCTGGGATGATCTTGCAGAGTGGTTTACACATCCCTCAGCATCTTCTCCTAGAAATAAATCAAAACAAATAAATAATCTGCCTTTCAGGGTGCTTCTTTTTAAAACAAAACCAGAAATAACTCCACTTTTGCCAAAGCACTTCAGAAACATAAAGCTCCCCACACACTGAGGTGAGGTGCTGAGGGCAGAAATAAACAGGAGGGTGTTTATTGCCCTGAAAGCATCAATCCAGTAACAGCCCTGGGGTTGCCAGAGTGTCACTGGTGATGGGCAAATCCCGTGACAGCAGCAGCAGCAACCACCAGCAGAGGTATAAAAGCAGGAGGAGTTCCCTGGAGGATCCTGGAGCACTTTGGGGGACACCCAGGACACTCCAGAAAGTCTCAGTGCCAGGGATGTGTCCCCCAGCACTCCTCCAGCTGGGCCTTCTGCCAGCACATTGCTGAAGTCTAACCAGTTCAACCACAAGGAATTTCTCTTGGTCCAATCAGAATGATTTAAATATTCCTTTTTTTTTTTTTTTTTAATTTATTTATGGTTGGAATCGCTCCATAAAAGCTTTGCAGTGACAGAATGTCTATGGGAACAAAAAAAAAAAAAAAACCCTGTGCCTGTCCCTGGCAGGACTGAGGGACACTGAGCAGCCACCGTGGCTGGGGGATTCCTGCATCTTCTCCCTGTCCCATGTCTCTGAACATCCCCATTTGGTAACCCAGGAAATTCCTTCACCTCTGGCTGAAATTCCCTGTGGCCACAATCCAGCACTTTCCAGGAGCAGCAGGTTTAGGGGGGTGTGGAGGGAATCCTTCCAGGAGCCAGAGATCAGTAGTGCAAGCTCTTAACTCACTTCCAATCACTAAAGTTTTAAAGTTTTAAGTTTTAAATGAAAACCTAATTTTTGCAAAGAATATTGGTTCTTAGGAAAGGGGAGAGGGCCTCACCATGGCCCCATTTGGAGGCCAGGGTAGAGACACTGGCTGTTTGCTGAGGCACATCCTCTCCCCATCCTATCCTATTTTCCCTAAAATAACTCGACCAAGCAGTAATTCATGGTTATTGACTAAGCTATAGAAAATCTCGGGGGAATCGAGGAGATAAATGGCCTTTTGGTTTTCCAAAAATAGGAGAGATGGAAACAGAGCCTTTATGTTGCCTCAGGCACTGCCAGGAGGGTTTGCTGCTTCTCTGCAAATCTGTAGGATTATATTGCTCAGTGCCTAAAAACATATTTACTCTGGGAACAACAGGCTGGGTGGGAATGGCACTTTTTTACGTGGACAAACCACAGGAAAATGAAGTCCTTGAGAGATTTTTCGCACCGCACCGAAAAATAGAATTTAGGAAAACATAAAGGCACGTGGATTGACATTAATAATGGTGAAAATCTGTGGCTTTTTTGGCACGGTGTCTTCCCAAAGCAGCTCCTGGTTGTGTCCATCCTCCTGCAGCTCCCCCATTTTCTCCCTGTGGAAACGTGGTGCTGAAAGGGCAGATGTTGGACATGACCCACCTCTTCCTGGTCATTTTTATTTTTCTGGGTAATCTCAGACTCTTCCAGCTGGGGAGGCTTCTGAAGCAAGATCCATTCTATTAAACACAGCTGCTCCTGGAGTTGTTTAGGAGATGGGATTGCTGTTGCATGAGCAACCCTTGTTACTACAGCCTTAACCTTCCTTTTAAATCCGCTGGATTACGGGCACAGAGGACGATGATTTCCCTGGAATTACAACACAATTCCCGTGTGCAGTCCCGGGCTGTGATCAGCACCAGCAGCACATCACAGGGGCAGTGCTCACCCCGGGTTTGGGGCCCAGGATGTGTCTCAGGTGAGCAAGCAGAGCCACCACATGCACGAGGAGCTCAGGTGACACTTGTGGGTCTGAGAGGTGTTTAGCTTGATGGCAGCTGCTAACTTTTTCCCGAGGAAAAGCTCCTCAAGAAAGCTTCTTCTCAAAACAATCTTGGCCAACAACTCTCCTTTTCTCAGAACAACCTTTCTCCAGGTGGTGTTTTGCTGTTTCTCTGGTTTAACCAATGCCATTAGAGAGGTGTCATTCTTATTCACCAACCATGTTAAGTCTCCATCAGAACACCTTATAAAAGGTAAGAGTTAGAAAATAAAACCTTCTTTTTCTATGCTCTTAGCCTTTTGAAATATTTGGAGACTTTCTTTCGTGTCCTACAGAGAGAGACACTGCCACACCTTCGGGGAGTGACACGATGTGACAGCACTGACCAGCCCTCTGGTGTCATCTCCCCCAGCAGCAGCAGTAACTCAAAGGGCACCAGAGGAAGCAAATCACATCCTCCAAGTCCAGAAGCAAAATCAGGGAGTTCCAGGAGCGAGAGGAGGAGTTGCAGTTTGTTGGTTGTCAGCTCTGATTCACGCGCCCAGCCTGGATGTACATCAAATCCTCCGCTGGAAAAGAGGGATTAGTCATTGTTTCCAGAAAAAATACAGCCTGCAGCAGACACCACAATGTATCTCTTCTCTTCTGCACTTACTCATGCAAGCGTTACTTACAGACTTCATTGGCTGATGGGAAAAATTCAAACGTGAAGTTCATTAAGCTGCTCGTTAATTCCTCTGCTCCTGGACAAAAGCTGCACAGACAAAGCAAAGGCTTTGTCTGCTCTGACGTGGCTGAGGGATGAGGGGTCTATTGCTTCCTTATGGGGTTGCACATCATCCCTCAAGGAAAAAGGGTCAACCTTTCCCCAGAACAGGAAGAATAAAAAGCTTGGCAAGAGGGCAGGAAACTCTTCGGGTTTTCTTTTTCTGTGACATCCCTCTCCCTGGGAACGTTTGCCCTCTTCCCTGGGCAGGGCAGGCAGAGTTCTGCATCCAGGTTTCAGCTGTAATCCCTTTTTTGAAGGAGCTGCTGCTGCCCTTCCCCAGGACTGCTCTTCCTGACACTGGTAGGGTTTATTTGTCATGGCTGGGGCAGAGGAGTGAATGGAATCACACATAGATCCATGCCTAAGAAAGGCTTTTATAGTTCTCCAAGATGTTTTTCCTCTAAGTATTCCTATGGATCATCTGCCAGACCACCAGCCATGAGGCACTCTCGAGTGTAGCAGCTCCCTTGTTATTTTATGTGTTCCTCCAGTTGGAAATAATCAAACCTCACTGGAGCTGTGTGGAAAAGCAGGCTTGAAACATTAGTGATGTGTTAGGAAAGAAATAGGATTGTCATCACATAATAATAGGCAAAATTATCTTTATGTCTGTTGTTGCTGCCACTTTTCCTAGAACACCACTGGAAAAAAAATTAATAGATTTATCTAATTCATCTTAGCTGAACTAGATACCAACACCACCTTTGCTTTCATTACTGCTGAACATCTCTATTGGGTTTTCTGTCAGTGTAGCTAACAGAAAACAGTGACAAAATAAAGATTTTTCACAAACCCTTAAGTCCTTAGGATTTCAGAGCTCTTAAGGATCATGAGAACTCTTGGACCCTGATAAACATGCACAGAGCTGCCACTGCCATGGCCAAACCCTTCTCTGCAGGGAAGCAGACACTGCAAAGGCCATTATTTTATAAATACCTGCCTGTTTCCATAACTCTTGGCTTTCCTTCCACTCACACACACATTTTCCACACAAATTTGACCGTTTTCCCCGCACATCTCAGGGGCTGCAGCCACAACAGCTCTCTGGAGCATCACTTCTGGGTAACAAGCTGTGACAGACTCGGTGAGATCAGCAGGAAAAGAGGTGGATCTGTTATGGAGATCTCATCCCTGGCCAGAGCAGGCTGCTGCCAAGTCAACGTTGCATTTGCATTTTCAGCTCGCTCAGGTGCCTCAGAAAGGCTTCTTGGATGGGGGACAAACCACAGGAGTCTCAGCACATTCAGGCTTTTGGTTGGTTCTGGGCAGCTGGGGAGAGAGAACTGTTTGCTGCAAAGGAATAATGCCAAGGAAACATCTGGAGGTGATGGACAGCTGAGTGGCAGAGGGTTGAGGAACTCCAGACAATCCTGTCCTTAAACCATCCTCTGCTTTAAAATGCAAATGTTGCAAAATGCAAAATATTGAAACCCAGAAGTTTTCTAAATGTGAACTTGCATGGAGCAGAAAATACCTTTTTGTCCCTTGCTGCCCTTTTTCTTGGTGATCTAATCCAGATAAAATCAAAGATTTTAAAGGGAAACTCAAAATGTAGCTCTTTTCTTCACCCTGAAGAATTTACAGCTTTAAAATTAGAATTAGGAATTAGAATCTTTCCTAGATTAGGAAAAAGGGACAAGAGAATTAACAATGCACAAACAAATACAAACACTTCCTGGGGTGAACACAACTATTAAGATTTGTTAATGGTGTTAAGAGAGGATTTGAAGGCAAGGAGAATACACAAGGTATAACAGCTGTCAGAGGAATGAACTGAAAACATTTCTTCCTGCTGTGGAAAAGGATGTTGGACCTTTGGAAACAGAAATTAAAACAAAGAAACTTGTGTTTTCAAGCTGTCTCCAAAGAACTTTCCCAGGTTTTGACAGCCTTTTGTGGAAAAGGTTTTGGCAAATCCCACGTGAGGAGAGGTGAGAGGACAAAGGAGAGCAGAGGTGCTGGGGTCCAAAGCCATTGCTGGGGGCAGCAGTGAAGAGCTGCTCTCCATTTTTACCTCATTCCCCTGGCTTGCTAATTAACCTCACAACTCGTGAGCTTGTAAATACTGTAAACAGATAAAATATAACCAACATTCCAAGAACCAGGAGCAACAGGAGCAAGAGCAGGAGCAGGAGCAACAGGACCAGGAGAAGGAGCAGCAGGACCAGGATCTTTCCAGAGCTGGTTCAGTGTAAAGGTTTTGGCTTCTTTTCTTCTCTGCCAAGGTCAGGAATGAACAACATGGGAAACGAAGATGCTGAGTTGCTCCTGGTTCTGCTCCTTCTCCTGGTTCTGTTGCTCCTTCTCCTGGTCCTGGTGCTCCTTCTCCTGGTCCTGGTCCTGCAGCTCCTTGCTCCTGGTCCTGCTGCTGTGGGAGCAGGGAGCAGCCCTGCTGGCTCCAGGTGTGCTGAGCACTGGGGGTGAAATAAAACCCCACAGCCCCTCGGGACTCTTTGGCTGGCTCAGCTCCTTGGGAGGCTTTGGTGGAATATCTCAGGGACAAGACAAAAATTCCAAAAGAGGCTCTTACCCCTGGGGTTGGTCCAAGACGTTTATTCTTGAGGTGTTCCAGGAGAGAAAAGAGAAAGAACAAGAAAGAACAAGGAAAGATAGCTAGATCTCAGCCAACTGGGTCAAGAAAGGAAGGAAGGGTCAAACTACACGGTTACAGGCTTCAGGGGTCCTGGGGAAAAACCATTCCCCAGAGAAACACAACAGGAGTGCACCTGCCAGCCCCTCCACTGCTGCTGCCTCCAGTTTGGGCAACAAGAGCAGCTCCCAGGATGAACGAGGTGTTTTTCCATGCCTGGAATTCTTCCTGCCTCGCTGATGAGGAGAAATCTGGGTAAAATCCAGGCAGTGCCCCTGGAACCAGCATCTCGTGGCGCAGGGATTAATTACCTCAGCAGTGTCCCTGTGTGTGCCCGGGCATGATGAGGGGCAGGAGACGGGTCACGGTGCCTCCAGGCTGGAAAATCCCTGGGATAAGCTGTCTGGATGATGGCAGCACCATCCCTTCCTCCTCTGATTCAGCCTCATCTTTCCTGCTGCTGTGGGCACAGCTCTCAGCCTTGCAACACCCCACGCTTCTTCCCCTGTAGGCATTAATGGCCTGAATTTCCATATTTCAGGGGAAGTTGGCAAAAAAAAAGCCACATCCTGTGTGAGTCAGGTACCAGCCTTGTGGTTCCATCCTGCTGCGATGTGACATCCTGGGCAGATTGCTCCTGCTCCATGTCTGTGATTCTGCCGAGGCAGCCCTGTCCTAACAGCCTCAGTCCAATGTTTCAGCTCTTGAGGGTTTTGGAAAGAAATATATATATAAAAATATAAATTTAAAATATATATATATATATAAAAAATATAAATACATATATATTTTTAAAAATTATTTTAAAATAAATATAAAAATATAGAAATATATATAGAAGTATAAATAAATAAATGTATAGAGAAAATATATAAATCTAAATATAAATTTTAAAAATTATTTTAAAATAAATATAAAAATATAGAAATATATATAGAAATAGAAAGAAATAAAAGTATTAAGAAAAATATATAAATATAAATATAAAACAAATATGTATTTTAAAATTATAAAAAATAAATATAAAAATATAAATATATATAGAAATAAAAATAGATAAAAGTATAAATAAAAATATAAAGAAAAGTATAAATTAAAATATAAATAAATAAAAGCAAAATAAATATAAATATTAATATAAATGTGTAAATATGAATATAAATATTTGAATAAAACCAAAGAAAAATATAAAGAAAAATATAAAGAAAATATAACTAGAAATAAAGAAAAAATAAAGAAAATTAATAATATGAAGAATTATTAATATTTTCTTTAAAGTATTAAGAAATACATTAATATACTTGTGTTTATTCCGAAATAAATAGAAATAAACACGATATTTTGCTTTTTGTTGCTGACTTTGACAGGTGTTAAGGCTTTGGGGTGGAACAAAGTTGGTGATGGGACCCATCAGAGGCAAAACATCAGCCAGGGCATTTGGGCAAAATCCATGCTCGTCTCCAAGCCCAAGCATTTATTCCAAGCCCAGTGGAAGGGTATTTTTCTTTCCAACAAGCTCATGATTTG
Source organism: Sylvia atricapilla (assembly GCF_009819655.1). Lineage (NCBI taxonomy): Eukaryota > Metazoa > Chordata > Aves > Passeriformes > Sylviidae > Sylvia > Sylvia atricapilla. Next base: position 3,479,896 of record NC_089151.1, read on the forward strand.
TGCTAAGTTATTGTTGGCCACTCTGCATTTGGAGATATTTTCACATCTGGAAGGCTGTAAAAGGTGACACTGATCTCTCTCTGTTTCTGCGGGTCAGATTATTTTGGAAAAGGCACATTGTAGGTGCAGGGTAGGCTTCACTTGGCCCTTTAATCACATCAAAACTCAGGTGGTTAAAAAAAAAATAAATATATATATGCATATATAAGAAAGACTTCGTTTCAATTTTGGATTTTCAAGGGATGCCAGCCATTATTTATTGCCATTGATCTGTAAAGTCAAAGCTCTTGGGGCCATTTTCACCAAATGATGACCAAAAGCAGTTCAAAAATGACAAGAGTAAACGCACTCTGAACTGCAATATGGCACAATTTCAACCAGCAGGAGTTTCAGGGGGATTAAAAAAAAAGGGAAAGAACTTGTTGACATGAAGCATGTGGAGTCACTCACCCAGCATTGTGTAAGGGCTGTAAATCTGCCTGGAAATGAGGCATGAAATGCATCATAAAAAGTATATCATCAAAACTATAAGATCAGCTTGAAATTTATGCTAGGTAACTTGGGGAGAACATTACATCTCGAACTTTAAATCAAATGCTCTCCAGCTGTATATTCCTGCAAGGTTTTGCACAGAACCCCTTTCTCTTATTTCCCTCTCCTTGCACCAGCTCTCAGCAGTAAAACCCCCACTCTATTTTCTGTAAATCCAGCAACGAAAACTCTGCAATCTGAAAGTCAATCCAAACCCTGCCACAGCAAGTGAGTTACAGCAGGAGCATCACTGGTTTTAACTTTGGGGGAAAATAAAGCTCAATAGTGAAGCAGAGAATTCGTCCTCTCTTGCAAATGGTTTTTGTTGATTCAACTAATGCAGCTCCCCATTCTCCTTATTGCTTTAAGATGTTCTTCTGACCTCCATAACCCTGCTGTAATTATCTTCTTGGTGTTAATTTCTCTTTCTTCATCTCCCAGAGGACTGTTATTGTCTTTCTGCTGCCAGATGAAAACCAGATGAGGAGGGTAAAGGGGAGAGATGAAGATTTTTGGGTGTCTACCTGAATTTTTGCCGTGCCTGGTGAGTATGGGTAAGCATGATCGAAATTAAACCATTAAATTACTCTCTAAAGCCTGATAAAAATCGTTATTTTGATTTATTGTTGTGCCAAGGGAGTTGGAGTCGTGGTTCTTCCAAATGACAAGGGGCCAGAGGTTTATCTCACCTAAATCTCTCTGCACTGCAAACCAGCCAACAAATTGCCCAGCACAAACCTTCAGGAGTTCTCATAATCTCTAATCATTCATCAAGAAAAGGCTGCAGAGAGCAGTGGGGGAAAGATTCTCCTGCCTACTGAAGAAACACTGAATAAGAGCAGTTTCTAAAACAAACCAAAGCTCCTCTTTTCCCTGGTATCTCCTGCAGCTTCTTGGTTTTTCTGATAACTCTTGAAGTACTGAACCACAGTCCTTACACCTGGACTAATTCATGCCTTATATTTATATTATTGAACTGTTTCATCTTAATTCTTATTACAGTCTGGGATGCTCTGTGCCTTTTTTCTGGGTTTTTTTTTTTGTTGTTTTACTTTTTTGGAGCCCTGGGATGCAGCATTGTGCAATCCCCCATCGCTGCAGCTCTGCCAGTTGTAGTGGAAAAGTTTGAGGGAGAAAAAAAAAAAAAAAACAACAACTCCTTGGCTGGGCACCAAAGACACTCTTCAAAATGAACGTCAGGGTTTTGCTCAGGCTCAGCTTTCATGGCTAACAAGAGCTGATGTGGCCTCGACCTGCAGCAGGCTGCTGACACCTCCATCCACCCCTCTGGGTGTTGCTGTGCAGGGGAACTCAGTGTCTGCCTCTGCTCCCTGCAGCCTGTGAGTGAGGACTGGGCTGGGCTTCAGCTTTTCCTTACTCCAAACTCTGATTTCCTGCTTTCCCAGCCAGGAGTTGATGCTCTCACCGCCATCATCTCCCAAGCAAACAGAAAACCTTTTCTGCCACCTCATCATCACTGCCAAAGCCAGGGAGCAGTACAGAAACCTTCACCAGACATCACAAAAACTCTGAGTGAGCTCATCCCAGGGCCAAAAATAAACACTCATGTTGGTGTTTAGGAAACGCCAAAGCTGCTAAAGCCTGACCTGTAATGGACACATCTGTAGGGGAACAGGTATTTGTATGACTAATATGACTGAGTAGAAGTTAAATTTATGGTTCATATTAAGCTATAGTTATAGATTCTAAGTTGTTTGTTTGCACATTTATGTATTATTTGATTGGTTGCCTCACCTTCTTAATGTGTTTTTATGAACCTTTTAGGGCACTTAATTGGTTAAAGTCGATTATCACATTATGTTTCCTTTATCTAGGTTTTGTATTCTTGACAGTTATTCTCTTAGGCTCTTCATCTCTTATTTTAGCCCTGTTTTTCTCAGTAACTTTAATGAATTCCTGAGGGCTCTGATAATAAAACTGTAGGTGGTTTGATAAGATTACTTACAAACAGTTTTGCTGGTACACAGAATGGAAAAATATATATGTATACAGATACATCACTACACATGAGACACATGAAATAATTTGCTGAGTATCTCCAGATTAAGCCAGACACTGCTGCTGCTGGACAGCCCATTTTAGTGTTAATGAAAGGTACAATAAGTAGAGCAGAAATTAGGAATTCTTGGATGGGCAATGATGCTTTTGTAACCCCTGAGTGAGGAGGGATAGTTGTGTGACACTAAAACTCACAGAATGGTGCCCCAGGTCTCTACTGGACAAGGGGAGGAGGAGCAGATGTTACCTTCATCCCTTGCTCAGCTGCACTGATGGGCTTCTCAGGCTGGAACTGGACACAAAGATTTTCCAGCCTTCATCCACCTCTGGCTCCAAAGGAGTTTCCCAGTGACTGCTCCCCACAGTGCTGAAAAAGCCTGGCTAGAGAAGGGACAAATGGGTCTGTGATCCTTTGCTTGGTACAAAAGGTGACCCTCAGCAGGCCCAAGAAAGAACAGGAATGTGACAGAGTGAGAATTCTGTCTGCAAGGCCCAGGAAATCCCAGGATAAAGTGAGGGTGAAAGGTGGAAGAAAAAGGAAGGAACACAGATGGAAGGCAAAGGCAGAAACAATAACTGCCCCCAAATATCTGAGTACGAGGTCAGTGGATCTCCTTTTGCAGACTCATTGCACTATCCCCTGCACGTCCCATCCCATCCCTCACGCTCCAGGAGGGATTTCTGCCCCTCAGTGACACACTGTTTTGACATTTGGACCATCAGGGCAACAAACACTGATCTCTGAGGAGCAGCCCCTGATTCCAGCACACCATGTTCTACACCACATTCCAAGTCTCCTCTGCTCCATTTTATCACTGAACTCTTGGCTTCATCTTCTGCTTTTTTTCCCTTTGTTTTTCTTTTTGTCCTTTTGCCTATTTATTTCTCTCTCTCTCTCTCTCTTTTTTTTTTTTTTTTTTTTTTTTTTTTTTTTTTTTTTTTTTTTTTTTTTTTTTTTTTTTTCCCGGCAAGCTTTTCCCTAGCAATCTGCTGGAATGAACCACCAGCCTCTCTCAGCTGGGATGGAGCTGAATGCTCAGACAGTTGTTCAGAAGGGTGGAAACTCTTCCCCAGCAGAGCCTGGTGGGTGATTTTACACAATCTCCAGGAACCTTTGCATGCAAACCTTGTAGATGTGCTCACAACAGATGCAGCACCAGGAGATAAGTTTAGGCTTGAGCCCTTTGGCACCACTGGCCAAACCCAGTGACTCAGTTTCCCTGCAAGGTCCCTGAATATTCCCAAGGCTAGATTTTGCTGGATTCAGGACTGCCTATCACTTGTGCAAATGTTAGATCTGCTCTGGAGGAGGCCTGGCCAAGAGGTGGGAGGTATCTCAGCACTTCACACCAGATTTTGGAAAGGTTAAGATCCAAGATAATTTTCCAGGTGCCCAAAGAAGAGCAAAATCTTTTCAGTCCAGCCCTTCCTCACCTTCCATAGTTTATAAATCCAGTGACTGTGCCACTGGGAACATCCCAGAGCCCTTCATCGGCCACAAGGAAGAAAATCCCCTGAAGAAAAAGAGGAGCAAGAAGCTCCCCCTGGCATCACTTGTCTTGAGCTTTCCAGGTATTTTGGGACCTCTCCCACGTGGGGGCAGCCCCAGGTTCTGGGAACAAATCAGTTGTCTTTTGCTGTTCTGATTTTGGGGCTTTATTCCTTTGCAAAGTTCTTTTTTGACTTTAAAATAAAAGTGGGAAAGAAGGGAAAATAACAGATGCCCAAGAGAAAAAAAAAAAACCACTATCTAGTTAGAAGATAAAAGTTCTTAGATTTTAGAAACCATTACTTTTTAAACTGTTCATTTGGGGCTGGTGATGCTCTTGGTACCCTTAAAGGTGGAAAGATGAGGCTCAGAAAATTCAGAGTAGGGGATTAATGACCTCAGTTCCCTTCTCCCAAAGGGGCTGGTCATGTTTTTCCTCCTTCTTTCTCAACCCAAAGCTCCTGAGGTCACTTCAGCTGGTCTGAGTTGGGACATTTGCATGGGAATAGCCCTCCCTGCACAGGTAAGAGAAAAGAAAAAATTGAGTAAATTATTAAAGTAAGGAAAATTTCAGTTCACTTTTAAAGTAAGAAATAATTAAGTAAACTTTTAAGTAGGCTTTGCTGGGTATGAATGAGGCTACAGAGACCTGTCCCAAGGACTGGGTGAGCTGTCACCTGTCTGCCTCACTCTGCCCCACCACACCTGGGTCCTCCTGAATGCTCCAGAGCTGGAAGCATCCCAGTTTTAGGTGAGGAATTCCTTGGTAGAATTGCAGGTCTTTGAGGGAAAGCCCCAGGTTTGTGATTCCCTTTGCACGAAATAAAAGGCACCAAGGCTGACTGTGGTCCGAGCTTGGCTGTCTGCCTGTGGAAAACATCAGAGTCTGTAACGTTCCTCGTGTCAGTGGGGAGCCCAATAACTATTTTAATTACTGTTTATGGTAACTGAATTGCCATAGAGAATTCAATAGGACATTTTTGGGTTCTTAACTCACAGTCCATACATTCCTCCCCCATATCCTGGGGAGGTGCTGCAGCCAGGATTATTCTGGTTTGGAGACACTTAAACCAGTTCTTTTGAAGGGTAGTCATGGCACATTTATCCAGACCTAAGCAAATTCCAGCCAAGATTCTCCCAAACATTTTCGGTTGGTTTGAATGGGACCAGGAGCACCTTGCAACTCTGAGGCCACAAAAAGCCACCTCGAGGCTCCAACAACCAGATGAAGATCAGCAGCAAAAAATTATTTTGGAAGGATCATGGGAAGCAAGACAGCTTCTCAAAACTAAGGATTTTTATGAAAACATGATGGTGGTGGTGAAAAGGAGGGAGAGAGTGATTGATCTGAACTGACGTGCAGAAACCAGAGAACTCAGCATTAGCCACCCCTCTTTCCTTCCCCTGCACTCACACTTTTGCCTTCAAAGTTCCCATGCCCCTCACTTTAATTAATCAGAGCCAGCCTATTCCCCTCAGACTGAAGTGAAAATCCATTGAAAAACCAACACACAGGACACACTCGAGCTTTCCAGAAATGAAACAAAATCCTAGGAAATACCTCGATGCCGTTCTCCCAGGGAAAGCTGACTCTCATTTCTGATCCGTTCTCCAACAGCTGCTCTGAGTTGCTGGGGAATGATGCTCCATCCAGCCCTGGACTGCTTCCACCCTGTGGATTCAGGAACAGAGTCAGGACACCTGTACCTAAAAGCAAAGCCATCCAAGTCTGGTTGGATGTGCTGCCTGAGAGAGATTATTCTGTTCAGATGAGAAGGAACTATTCAGCTCTGGCTATACTGGAAAGACAATACTGCATTTCTTACAAGAACTGGGATATTAATGCCTGGCACAACTCAGGACATTTTTCTTGTTTTGCTCTCCTGAAATTTCCCCACCCTGAGTTTACAGTTGGTGCATTAATCTTTATTCCCCCCTCCTCCAAAAAACACAAACTCAACTCCTGCTGCTTTGCCAATATCGTCTGTCTGTACAGCCCCAGCCTGGAGTTACAGTGCTGAAGGAATGTGCTGCAATGCTGTGCCTTGCCAAGCCCGAATTTGGGTTATTCTGGCCTCTCCAGGCCTTTAAAAACAGAGATATTTTGCTACCTGCCCCGCTTTCCTGATGGAAGCAGCCCTGCAAAAGGCTCAGATCTGCTGCAGGAAGAGGGTGGGTGATGTCCCTCAGCTCGTGGGGTGGTCTCACTGCTCTCTGGAGGATGATGGATCAGTCTGGCATCTGGCACAGATAAAATAATCTGAATATTTTAGCCACCACCGTTCTGGAAGTCACTCTGGGCTGTCTGGTCACTGCTGCTGCTGTGAGGATTAAAGAAGAGACACTGCAGTGACAGCTCTGGGCACAGAGTGTCTGTGGTGGAGGAGCTTTTGGCCCTACACCAGTGGGATGAGGGGCTGATCCTGCCAGAGCAGAGGATTTTACTGCTGCAACATCATCCCAGCATAAATAACCAGGCAAACAGAAAACAGCTCAATATATAACAATCCAAAGTGACGCTCTCAATCTCAACTAAATAAATACCCTTGATGCCATTATTAAGATGCACCTTCTCCACCTCAGGCTTTTTCTAATGAGCCAGAGTGCAGACTCAAACAAATCTGGTTCATGCCAAGCTCAAGGAGCACACCTTTCCATCCCAGGGGCTGGACCACCCAGCCAAAAGGCAAAAATCACCTCAGGTAGATCTGAACTCCTACAGGCACCGAGCAAAGAGCTCTGCAAGCACAGGAGATGGAGCTGTTTATCATCAGGAAGGGTGCAGGAAGCAGTGAAGTGACCTGTGAAGCCAAACCTTGTGTGGCTCCTGTAGAAATCTCAGGATGTTCCTGTTCCAGGGCCTGACACAATGGCTGTGTCTGGCCAGCTGAGGGATTGAACTGCAGCTCTGTCTGGGCAAAGCGTCAAACCCCACAAATCTCCATCCAAGCCTCACACCTGATGGCCCCTTGAGCCAGTCCAGACACAAATCTGCAGTTTATGCTCTGCTCCTTCAGCCAGCCTGCCTGCCTTGGCTCAGGACATAAATGCCAGCAGGTCCTTCCAAAAAGAAAAGGAATCCTGGGGGGGAAAAAATGTTTTAAGCAATCTTGGACTGACGAGGAGATGTGAGACCATGTGGGTGAGAAGATCTTCCAAGCCCCAACTGGAGGAGGTTGAATCACAGGGCAGTGTGGGCTCTAGGGAGGCTCTGGTGGGACCAACTCTGGCTGAAACAGGGCTTCTAAACTCGTGGAATCTTCTGAACTCATGGAATCTTTTAAATTAATAGAAACTTCTAAACTCGTGGAATCTTCTAAATTCACAGAATCTTCTAAACTTATGGAATCCTCTAAACTCGTGGAACCTTCTAAATTTCCAGAATCTTCTAAATTCCCAGAATTTTCTAAACTCGTGGAATCTTCTAAACTCATAGAATCACAGGATGGTTTGGGCTGGAAGGAGATGACCTAGGTCCAACCTCCTTCCATGAGAAGGAATTACATCAGATTATTCATGACCTCATCCAGCCAAGCTTTGAAAAGCTCCAGAAGAAGGGTATTTCACAGCCTCCCTAAGGTTTTGTTGCAGCATCTGAGCACAGTGGAGTGGCTCCTCTCAGTGCTGGCTCCTGCATGGTCACAGCATCATCAGTTCCTGCAGGTTCTCATTCCCACTGGACAGTTGCATTCCACAGAAGTGTCAGCATTGGCCACTGGTCCTAGGGGGACAGAATTAACTGAGATTTGAAATGAAGACTTCATTGCTGGACTCAAAGCATTCAGAAGTCAGGAAAATGTTGGTTTTTTCCGTGGGGACTCTTTTCACAGTGATTCATTCCCCAATAATATTCAGTGTCAGGGTTGCTGTCATCTCAAAATAAGGCAGAAAATCATCAGAACTGTAACTGCATCAGACACAGAACCTGGCAACTCAAAATGAAAGGAATGAAACGCCATCTCCCTGATGTCCCATCATCCCTCAGAAATACAACAGAAAAACTGAAGTCACAATTCAGGAAATAAATATTATTAAATAAAATCAGCACAATTATTAATTAAATTGCTCCTCCTCCTCCTAAGAGGAGCTGGCTCTTGTAAACCCTGTTTTAAGCAGAGATTCCCTTCAACCTCAAATATTCTGTGTGATTTTGGTGGGACTTTAAATAATTTTTCGCATTGTTTTGAATTTAACTATATTTAAACATGCATTTATGTGCATTCCTGAAATGTAGCATTAGTGGAGAACTTGTTGATAAAGCCATGGAATAAAACTGAGAAATTTTTCAATTATATTTGATGCAACTCCGAGTCTGGTCTGGAAATTAATTTATTTTTTTATAGATTTCTCTGCATGAGCTCCTTAAGTCCTCTATTTACCAATGTGGTTGTTATGCTCATACTTGTTTTGTTCCTATCAAAACCACACACCTTCTTCATTTAATTTATTGCACCAATTGCTGAAATTGTGCAACTCCTGTGGATTCTTTCTAAAGCCTTCAGACAGATGACATCCAACAGGGGAACAAAAAAAAAAGCCAAAGGAAAAACACCCTTCTCAGAGAGGAAGAACCTGAAGTCTCCTACACCTGGATTGCAATTTTTGGCAAGAACAGACCCCAAATTTGCATATTCTAATATGTATAATTTTGACAGAAATTTGGAATGAGCATCCTTGGTGTCCTGACGCTGAGTTTGCAGAGGAAAAAACGTTGCCTGTTGTATCCTTAGCAAAAGAAGGCCTCTAAGATGGATAAAACTTTAAAACTTGACAATGGGTGCTGGGATGGAGGTGAGGGAAAGGGAGCATGGACATGGAGAAGGGTTTGAAAAGGGAGAGGGAAGCAGAGAGGGGAATTTGGGTGGTCTGGACGTGAATGCACACCCAGCACTGAGGGTGTTCCTGCACCAAAGGACATCCCCTGCCCCATTTTCTGCTCCACGTGTCCCATCCATCCCAAATTTCAGTAAATTTAGTAAAAAAAAAAAATCCAGATGTCCAGAACACAACCCCCTCTGCAGCCCAGCTCACGTGGAGGACAGTTTGCTTAGAGAAGAGACAGGAAGGAGATGACTCACAAAGGTCTCCTCAGCCTCCTCAAAGCTGTAAGAAGGACCACGAGGCAGCAGCCTGTCCCTGAGGATAATCCAGCCCTAGAACTGGGACAAAGAACTGGGAATAACACTGGCAACAGAACAGACAAGCTCATCCTGGGGACAAAAGCCAGAATAGGCTGATTTATGGCAAGAGGAGGAGGGATTTATTTTTATTATCCAAGCCAGCCTGAATCACTGTAGAGTCAAGAGCTCAAAAATAAAGACCAGCCCCATGTCCTTTCTTGGTTTAATTGCAGTCACTCCAAGAGCATTTTGTTTGAACAAGGGTTCCTGATGTTATGTCTGCATTGAAAGGGAAAAAAAAAATATTTCCATTTCAGTTTGGTCAAGCCCCATGAGCTCACCTGGGCTAAAATAGAGGTGAACACACTCCAGGAGCAGGAGAGGGATGGACTGGGTCAGATCAAAGGCCCTCATGTGCTCGGGGAGGAACACCCAAGCAAAGGAAGCCGTGACTAATCCCCACACCATGTCCAGCCCTCAGAAACCCACAGCTTCAGGAAGGTTTGGAGTCACAGGTCCCAGCCCAGCCACGTTTGTGAGCCTCTCCTGGCCCAGCCCTTCCCAGGAGAGCTGAGCCCCCACAGCATCCCACAGAAATGAGCTCCTGGGCTGGAGAATGGGTGGTGGGACAAATTGCTGCTCCTCAGCTGACACAAACCTGCTGTGTGGGCACCCCAGCTCCTCCAGGTCAAAGCAACAGCCCAGAGGTGATTTGGGTTTAGGCTGGGATTGAATTAAAAGTGCTGAATTTAGGGAGAGCCTATGTTGGTTTTTCCTTCCTTCTCTTCATCTTTATTTTCATTAGAGATAATTAATATGGATTGGTTAACTGGCATTAAAAACATATTTTCCTCTTTCTGCTTTGAAGTAAAACAGAATCAGGATGTAGGCATGAACTAAGCCAAGGATCCAAAGACACTCCAGGCTTAAGGAAAGCCCAAGCTCCAATCTAAATTTTCTGCTTGAAATCAAGAGGAAAAAAAAAAATATTTCAGTTTGGTGAGACGAGTGTCTTAGCCTACACAATACTATTTTATCCCATTTTTATTTTATCTGAGCCTACCTGATTGCAACAAGGATGAATGATTGTTTTTCCCAAGGCTCCAATCCCAGTAGTATGCAGCCCTTCATTTTTCTTTCTTTTTCCTAAAGATTTTTGGCAAATAATTTCCATCTCTGGCTTCTTACAGCCTATTTTGTATAGGAGGGCTCGGGACATGCCTGGCTGCACCAAGGGGTCACCCTCCAGGTTACTGATTAGGAAATAGTAGGGTTTGTCAACATCTGGCCCTGACAAACTTTTAAAATATAAATACAGATGGTTTTATTTAAAAGGTAAAAGGTCCAAATTCAACTCAAGGATGAAGCCTGTTTTCCTTCCAGCCTCATTTTTTTTTTTCCCTGGATGTTTGGGACGTTGTGTTCTATTGCTACGAAGTGTAATCACATTTATATAATAAAACATAATTAAGAAATGGAAGCATAAATTGGGAGTTCTATCGTTTTGCAACTTATTCAAGAAATTTCTAGCCCATATTGAGTAGAATTCATGTACATCGAGTATTTCTGAGAGCTTATTCCCATGATAAGAGGGAACACAAGCCTCAGTGAAGCAGAATAAAGAGAATAACTCCTTTAACTGGTACATCTGTGGACCAGAAAATTAATTCCTTTCATCCAGAGTTTGAAGTGCTGCCGCTGAACCTCTCTCTGCGTGAGCTCTGATCCTGTTTAATTGTACAGCACCTCAAGGGCAGATCCCATTTCAGCAATTCTTGCCCAGGTAGAGATTTCTACCCCAGACAATAAAAGTCAAAGCCTTTACAATCTGCACCAGTAACTTTTCTCTGCATAGAAATTCCCAGACTGGCAGCAGGGTGCTGAACTACCAAAGAAATTGCACAATAAATTCTGTATTACAAGAACAAACTCCCCACCAAACCCCTCCAGTTCAGGCCACCATGATCCAGGTGTACAACCCAACATTTGGTGTTGCTTTTATCTTCATTTTGCCAGTCAGGATTAAATGCTCAAGATGATATTTCTTGTTCAGACTCAGATGTTTGTTAATTCTTCTCTATGTTACAGTCTCACAAACTGAGAGTTCTACGGCACTTCTAGCAGACAAACAAAAAATGGAGCCCTATCTCTTTCTCTACAAGGCCTTTTAAGCACAAACTGTCCAATGAAGAAATGACACCTCAATTATTTTTACTTTTAACTCAATAACCAACCACCCATAGCCCTCAATGCAGACTTTTCTACCCAATTACAAAACCTCACCCAGAGCCATGGAGAAGAAGGTGAAAAAGAAGGACTCAGCCTCTGCTCTGAAACTTCCATCTTGCTTTATATATATATAAATATAAAATATTTATATATATATTACTGTATTCTAAACCCTTAAACTCTGAGTTTCCCACCCTGTGCTATCACACACTTCTATCCAAACCCCACACCCACAATCCCAGTGCTGTCACTCCATTTTGGGATCCTTTTCCATGCCCTCAGGTCACTGCAGTGTTTGCCTGGGGGTCAGTGTCTGTCAGCACAGAAACTCTGAAATTCCCAGTGCCCAGGGCTCCAGCAGTTTGGCTCCCAATAAACCCTGTGACCAGGCACCTGAACGTCAAGGAATCCCCAACCTGACACTCTCAGTGACCTTTGGATGCTGCTAACTTTAAAAATACCATCTCATGCAGGGTTTGTGCCCCAGGGCTGATAACCCAATAAACCCACCTCTCATCATTTCTTTCTGCTTTGCTGAGGCTTCTCATCTCTCTCCCTGACAAAAGCAAAGGGATTCATTCCCCCTGCAGAGCCCTGCCCTGAGCACAGCAAAAACAGGGTTTTGTTGGGGAAAAGGGGCACAAAATCAGCATTGTGAAGGGAAAAGGGCTGGACTGAGAACATCCTTTTTAGCAAGAGGGGTGAAAAAAACATGGAATTCCTCAGGTGAGAGTTGGATAATGCCCATAGCTGGGTACCAGCCAGCCTGAAGCAGAGACAAAATTTAGAAGCTTTATATCCTAGGAATCTGACTGTGCATGGTGTGAGAGCAGTGACAGGGGTGAGTGTGGTGGAGAAAAAAAACCCTTTAACCAAAATGTGGAACTAATTATAATTATAATATAATAATTATATATTTCATTATTATGTTACTATCTTTATTATAGATAATGTATTATTATTATATTATTATTATCATCCTGCTCTGGTCTATCAGTTCAGTCAGGTGTTTGTGCTCAGGGCTGGGATAAAGGAACTAGGAGAGAACTTGTAAAAAGCTGAGCTTGTATTGCAGTGGGAAGGGTTTTTACAAGACAGAATTGAATTCCAAATAATCTTGGAAAACTGCTGAAATGGAAATCATCAAATTGCACAAAGAAGAGCAAAGGATTGTCCGTAGAAGGGGGAAACCAATTGTGAGTGAGGGGCTGGGAACAGGGGCTGTGAAAATGGGAATAAACTCAAAGGGAGGCAGGAGGGAACAGTTGAGGGGAAAAAAAACCAAACCAATTCTGGAAAACACAGTGCATGAACAAGAATTTTTTGTCTAAGCTAGAAAAGCAACAACAGGAGATGGGAAATGTGTGTTCACAGCTAAACACATAAAGATCCTTATCAAGGCAAAGGCAGCCAGCCGCTCTCCAGGAATGCTCCAAGGAGCACATGAGGCCTTTGGCTTTATTTGCAACAAATACCTTGAACATGTTTTCAGATTTAAGCACTCCATGAACTTGTTTTTTGTTGGGATTTCTTTTTCCATCCTTGGCATGAAACATCCTGAAGGCAGCAGTAAATATATATATATATATAAAAGATAAATTAAATATATGCAGCAAATAAATATTAACAACACATCTTAGACATAGAAACCCTGGGGGGACATTCCAAGCTCTGCTGCCCTAGATAGGGTGCAAATAACCCAGGTTTTGCTCTGTGACCTGCAGCCATGCTGGGGCAATATTTTCTGGAGCAATCCACCCCAAATTTGCGAGGTGCTGCAACAGCTGACAGCTAGAAAATTACACTGGAGGTTTAGGAACTTGTAGGAAATATTCCCCAAGTTTTTATACTCCACGTGCAGCTGCAGCAGGGAAGGCAAAACAGGATGTCAGCTGTGCTGGTGGAGGAATGTCCTCTAATTGAAAAGATTTGGTTATTATTGTATGAAGAAATGATAACATCTCCAGTGCAGAGCATGGTTTGCTCAAGAAATGATATGGGAAATAAATTAGATCAACTGTCCAGGCTTCAGGCAGAGAAACCTTCAGGACAATGGGTTTATTCTCATTTCTCACGGCCCGTGGTGGATGGATCAGCTCTAACCTTCAGGAGGATGATGTTTTGGGTGTGTTTGCTCTGTTCAGATGCCAGGTGGGAAAGGTGCAGTCAGGCAAGTTTTGTGAAAGTTCCTGTCAGCACAGCCCTGCAGCCACACACTCAGCCCCAGCAGGGCCACCAGGGCCACCTCTGCATCCAGCACCTCTGCTCTGAGGGGACTCCAGTGCCACAGCACCACAAATAGCCCCAGGGACACCCCAAAAGCCCCAAAACACAAGCAAAAAGCTGCCTCAATATAAGGTAACTCTCAAGGTCAGCTCTGGTGATGTGACCTCAGACAACTCTGGGTTTTTACACAAGGATCTTCATTCCAAAGTGCTCCAGGGCAGCAAAGCCCTGCCACCTTGGGCTCCATCCTGAGTGACATTTCACACTTTGCTGCAGGTAACCCAAATATTTTGCAGACATTTCTCCACCAACGAAAGAGAGGAAAAAGGACAAAACTGCCACTAAATGGAGCTGCTGACGCAAGGCTGATTAATGAAAGGGGTGAGCTGCCTGCTGGGAGGTCAGAGCCAGGGGGACTTTGTTGATACACCTTCAAAAAGAGGTGGAGTAGCCAGAGCAGATGTGCTCCCATGGAAAACACGGCTCTGGACAGAGGTGGAGCCTGGCTGGGTCAGCCACACACGATGATTTGTCAACCACGGCCTGAAAAATGGGCATAAAGGCACGAAATTCAACCCACACTCCTGCAATAAAGGCAGGACAGCCCTTGGGTTGGGAGAGTGAGAAAGAGCAGCGATGTTGACACCTGGAGATATCAAATCCCACGTTTCAGAGGGGATGACAGGACCTGGAGAGGTTTGTGGGATCCCTCTGAACCCTCTGTGCTTCTCACACAGCCAAGCCCAACAGCACAGCCTCAGGGGTGGCTGCCCTCAGCACCAGTTTAAACTGGGTTAACCTCCTTGTCCCTCCCAGAATACAGAATTTCCTCACCTCAATTAAGGGCTGAGCTCATTCTCTGATGTCTCAGGCATCAACAGATGATTTGTGGGGTCCCCAGGGACGTTTGTTGTTCTCAAGGGGTGCAGAGGCAGCCCAGATGCTCTTGCTTCTCATGAGGTGCTTTAAGGTACCTGTGATCTCCTGGATCTCTGTGGGAAAAACTAAAACCAACCCCAAAACCCAAATCCCAAATCCAGAGGCTGATGTAGAGACAAGGGGTTTTCTCAAAGCATCAGCAGATTGTGGTTTTTTTTTTTTTTTTTTTTTTTACTCATTATGAATTTTATATGTCATCTCCTGGATTATACCATGGTTCTTTCTGCACGGTCACAGTAGCAGAGGTCTCACACAAGCAGCTGTTTTCTAACATCATCAAGGGAACAGCAAAGAGAAAATGATCTGTCTGGGATATTTGAAAGCATTCCCTTTGTTCTGCTTTGCAGAAGAGCAGGCCAGATTTCTGCCACAGAAAAATTCAGCAAATGGGAGAGATTTGAAGGGAATTGAAGCTGGCAGAAAAGAGAAGGAAAATAAATTAAGGAAATTTATTTTTGCCTGTGATTTCGTCTCTTAAGTCTTATATTTGAGCATTATCTGACTAGAGACACAGGTCATTTTCTGCTGAAGTATTTAGCTGTTTACCTTTTCTGTTCTCCATGCAATGGTATTTCTGGCCAGAAATGGATTATGCATCAAATTCACACCTTTCTACTAATTTCTTCATAAAAATCAGCTAATTGCATCACCTCTTCTCCCAGCCAAGTGGAGATTGTCATTTTATTTGGCCTGTTCCAACTTGGGGGTTTTTTTGTAGAAATCATAATTTTTTTTGGCTGTTTCTTTCTCATTTGAGAAAGTAAACTTTGCAAAACGGCATCAAACCTCCACAAACAGCAGCTGATTTGGGGCTGAGAAGTGCTGCCCTCAGACCAGGGCATTTCTCCTGAGCCAGTGCAATCATTACTCAGTGTTTGCCTGTGAAAAAAACCAGATGTTTAAATTTTGTCTGAGTCTCCTCAGCTTGTGTTACCTCCAGTGTAGGGCTTCAATACTTGGATCAAGGAGCTGAGTGAGGTAAATGGAAATATTTGCTGGCTCAGAGGGTCTCACCTTGCAGCTCCACCACGTGGATTGGGACAATCACACTCGTCCTGTAGAGCAGAAAATCCAAATTAGGTTAAAGGCTCCCAGGCACAGATGCTGATTTATCATCAGCTGCATCCTCACCAGAAAACCACAGCCCATCCCATTCTCACCTCAGCAGCAGCATCCAAGTGTCCCAGCCCTGCTCCTGGACAGGTTTCCTCCTGCAGAAAGATAAGGAAGAATAAGAAGAATTCAAACACCACTCGGCACTTCCAGTGACACTGGAAATATCCACTTTTTGGGACAGAGCCCTTTTCTTTCTCAGACAGAGAGGTTGAAAATGATCTGCTGCTGGGAGCTCAGCCTGGTTTTCTAAGGAAACAACAAATCAAACGCTGCAAAAGCAATGAAGGTTGGCACTGGGGTCGTGTGGGTGTTTGGCTGCTCCTTTGTTCCCTCCTCCTCCTCTCTGTTATTCCAGCTTGAGCTGACTCCAGCAATGTGACCCAGACTATCTGCCCTGGTTGCTATTCCATATCACACCCTGCCTGCAGATATCCTTAAGTTCTGCTGGTGGTGTCCAGGAGCTGATTGTGAGCTGGGGGAGCCCCAGAGCCCCGAGTCCAGGGTCACCTCCAGCCTCCCAAAGTCCCAGCCCAGCTCCCACCTTGCAAGGAAACAGATTTGGCCCAAAACTTTAAAGCAAAGCAATGCCCAGAGTCAGGAACAGCACAAATGGTTTGCCTTGGCCTGCTGAAGTGTTGGCCATGTTGTTTAATTGTACCTTTGTACACCAGATTCCAGGAAGGAGGAATAAAAGCAACTCTGTGCATTTTATTGCTGAGGTCAGGTTCCTGTCTCCCCATTCCTGTTTCTCATTCTCTAATCAAACCATTCCTCTTAATATAACCAGTTCCTAAAAGTCTGCTTTCCATAAAGAGCTTTAGCCTTAGGATCTTATTTACTATGACCTTAATTGAAGGCTTCATCTATAAAATGTTTTGTGTAATCAGCCAAAAGCTCGAGATCAACAGCAAGGCCAGAGCCCAGAAATCAGCTCTGCCAAGCCCAGCCACTCTCAAGGTGACCTTAAATTGGGTTGCAAAATCACTCTCTGGAAGTCCAGAACAATACAGCACATTTAGAGAAAACCATCCCAGCCTCAGCAAAGATCTTTTGTGGATGCAAAGCCAGCCTAGAATAAGCTGAGTCTGGGACATCTCACTTTGGGACTTAATTTTTTAAGTTCTCTCATGGTGAAGTCAAGGAGAATCCCACATCTGTGCCCAGCTTGGGAAAAGGGACCAAATATCTGGAATGGCTTCAGGAATTGTCCAGGAAAAAACACATGTCCTGGGAAAAACAGACATTTTTGTGATCATTCCACACTGGTGGGAGCAACAAAGCAGGAGAACTGAAATGCCATGGGCCAGTCATTTGTTTCCAAGGAATAATCCAGACTGACTTGTATCTGAAGGTTCAGCTCTCCCCTACACAGCTCAAGTTATTGGTCTGTTATACAAGAAGCTTTTTTTGAAGAATTAATAAGAAATAAATCAAGTCTCTCCTGCAAGTGACTTTATGGAGTTGCTGTGCCTTTTCACAGATCCATTGTAGGTTCCCTCACTGAAAGATATTCTGCTCAGCACGAGGCACTCAGCATCACGAACAGTCACATCTTTATAGTCACAGCTTGGATTTCACATGGCTCTAAAAAAAACCAAACCCAACAAACTAAAACCAACAACAACAACAACAACAAAATAAAATAACAACAAAACAAAATAACAACAAGAAACCCCACATGCCCCAAACACGTTTTCTGGAAACATTTTGATTTTCAAATTATGTCTGTACCCTAAAATGAGAAAAATCCTTGGCCAAGAAGAGCTGCTTGTTGAAAGCAGCTTGTTTCTTATTTCAAAGGGAAAATTGAAAACACTTATGAAGGGTGTAGCTATTTACCAGTCCAGAGTGTTCTTATAAACAAAATAATACAAAACATATCCTCTTTGCTGTTTTGTTGTTTAATATCTTCCAGCATATCACAATGTGGAGAGCAGAACAGAGGAGAAAATAGAGAGTATTTCCAAAAAGCCTTGCAACAGGAAAAAAAGGTAAAGGACAACGTGTTTCAGCTGTAAATGCACAGAAAACACGAGACAGGTACCAATTTTCCATTAGAACAGCTGAAGAATGCCTCTGGTGCAATTTACCTTCAATTCCAGTTGGACACGTCAGGAAAAGTGAAGAAACCTGAAGGCCAAAAGAAGAGTTGAGTTCATCCAATGGACAAATGCAAGTGGGAAATCCTTGAACTTCTTTGACCACCTCTGCACAGAAATTCAGCTGGAGAAAACAGCCACGAAGTTCACTATTAAATTGCTCTTATTAAAATTGCTCCTTGTTTTATTGACAGCTGTGATGCTCGTCATAATTGCTTTACTCACATCCTTTTGCCCACAAGAGAGCCCTGAGACTGTGAAAAATAATTCCATGTGCAAAGCCTCAGACACATCTCTGGCAGATGGGTTTGCAGCCGAGAGGGATGGGGAGGATATTTGTTCTTTCCCCTGAGGGGAGACAGGCTGTGACAGTGCTGAAGAGGCTGAAGAAGTGGAGGGAGCTGGTTTGCTTTAAAAAGAGGCAGGACCAAAAAAGCTCTCTTGTCCTTTCACATCTGTAGAACAGCTGGATTTGTCCTGTGCTTCGTCCAGGCACTTGGTCAGGTTTTTGTAAAGCAAGGAAGGGTCTAGAAACAACCCTGCAGTAAGGGAGGGGTGATGCATTTGGCCTCTGCACACACCACACACCTCAGAGGAGCAAGCAGGCACGTAAAAGAAATGCCATGGGAAATTTATTTCTGTTTCCAGGCCCACGTGATTCCTTGGGAAGAGGGCAGCACTGCCCAAATCCATGCACTCATCCCAACTGGTAAGAGGAAACCACCCTCAGCAATGTCACAATTCACAGCTGGGACCTGCAAGTCCCTCCAGGAGCTGTCCTGGAGCTTGGGCAGTGCTGGGCTGTCTCCAGGTCAGCTGCCCCTGAATTTTGGGGTGGGTTTGGGTGTGTTTGGCTCTCCTCATCTCACTCTGTTGGTACCCCCAGTGCTTTGGAGGTTGCAGCCAAGGTGTAAAGCAGGTCCAGCAGCAGCAGCAGTGAGGTTGTGCCAATTTACACCCCCTCGGGCATTGCTGATGAGAGCCTGAAAAACTGAGTGTGCCATTCACACCCCAAAAAAGCCATTTACATTTTCAGCTCCATGGCTAACCCAGCCCGTGTTCCCCTGCTGCAAACCCAGCACAAAACACCAGTCTGCTGTCATTAGGGAGAAATAAATTTCTGGGATGAGACTTTCCTCAAGACTCTCATTCATTTGGCCAAAAAGGTTGAAGTAGGATTATAAATTGTATTTCTCAGATACCTGGGACCAGATTCTCTGAGACATCAGAAGAGATTAAAAGATTTACCACGAGGCAGAGAAATTGTGTCTGTAAGGACATTCTTCTAAAATCAGAAGTACAGAGCACAATCCAAGATCCTTGGTTCCTGCTGTCCAAATCCAGACCATGAAATGTCAGAACTCAGGATGACACAACTACAGGTCAGGGTGGAGGGTTTTTCTGTAACAGAGCCACACAGAGTAACTGGCCACTTCACTGAGCACAGAAAAAAACATTTTCAAGCAATATGTGACTTTATTTAGTATTTAGATTGGCCATGTTCTCATTTTCCCACGAGAGAACTAAAACTTTCCATAGGAAAAGTCAACTTAAAATGCCACAAAATTCAGATGTCAGAAGTTCAGCGTTCCCACCAAAAAAAGATTTGATCAGAAAATGGCCACACCTCAGACCAATATTGCTAAAGCAGGAACCAAAACCATTCAACATTCCTGTTTCTGGCCATCCAAAGAAATACTGCAAGCTCTACTGGCCATAGGCAAAATCTCAGTTGCTTTCTCAGGGCAAAAATTCAGAAATGCAAGCACAGAATTATGTTGATCTGCTCCATGATCAAAAGAGTGGCCTGAGTGAAGTTTTTGGAGAAATTCCAGGCAATCTCGTGTTCATTCCAAAAACAAACCTCAGACTGATGCAAGTGGACATTGTGCCAAAGAGGACAAGATGGGTAAAGTAGAGTACAAGAGCAGCAGAGTGAAGTGTGGAACTGCTTGCTGTTTGCATCCTTTGATGACTACTGATGAGAAATCTTCGCTGGAAATCCTCCACAAAAGGACCTTCAGAGTCCAGCACGGTGGTTTGGGTGAATTGAAAGCAGTTGGATTTCTGAGCAGGCAACACTGATTCCTCTCTTTCCCAAAGCCATGAGTCAGGCTGTGCACAGGGATCCAGCATGAGCAAAAAGCACAATGAGGGAAAATCCAGTAAGCTCCAACACGTGGCTGGCTTTCCTGTGGCTCAGGACGTGGCTCCAGCTCCTTCCTTTGGCTCTGAAAGCTCCTGGTTGAGGTTGGTTCCTCTGGGTGGACGAGGATGTGAGCAGCTCCTGCTTTTATTGTGATGAGGCACAAGCCCTGGAAATCTTGAATCAGCCAAAAGGGGCTGCAAACAACACAGCAACATCCCTGACGTTACTGGAAAGATGTTCCACAACCTTCCCTCTCCCCAGCCCTCCTGTCCAGACCCCATAACTCACCGACCTGGAGCAGCACTGTCCTGCTGACAGGCATTTCTTGGTGGCTGATTTCACCTCCTGGCACACCACGAAGTTTTTCATGTCTGCTCTGGACACAGTCAAGGACTGCAGTAGCTCCGTTATGTTCCCTCGAGCCTTTCTTGCTTTTCTAATACACGTATTTTATGAAAACATGGTCTCTCTTCATTAAAGTTCATTTTATTCCCTCCTGTCTTGTTACCAGCTACCCAATACTGAGTAATCTATTCACATGTCCGTGAAGTATTACAATTAGTATTCCAAGAGCTGTCACCATGACAAGTGTGTGGACCACTGTCCCAGCTGTGAGGCAGAAGAGTGACTGAAGATCATCCCATCAGCCCCATCACTGTCATATCCTGTTCCCCAAAGTCCAGGTTGCTTGGGAAAGTCCTTCTCATTTTTGCTGTGCATCACAGGCCTCGCCTCACCATTCCTTGGCTCTGGGTTTGGAATGGGAACTGCTTTTCCTGTCCTGCAAATCCTGCCATAAAACAGGCTCAGACACCAAAAGCTCGTGTGGCACTGAGGGATGAGGCTGCGGCAGAAGGAATGACTCCATCCCATCACCCACTGACTCAATTGGCACTAATGAGGTTTAATGAGGGTGATTATGCTCGGGATAGAGATGCTGCAGTGCCTGGAGGGCATCATCTGTGTCAGACACTTCATCCAAAGGTGACACTGCCCAGACATTGCCCCACACCAGCATTCTGCAGCTACTTCAACAAAGGGCCTGAGGCAGAGCTCAATAAAACCAGGGAAGGAACAAGCAGTGGGGCAGTTCCAGCTCAAGGAGCTGCTGTGACCAAGTGCTGCATCACGACCCAAAAACCCACAGTGCAGTTTCCAGAGAAGGAATTACGCAGCTGTGGTTCCAGCCTTTGGGCTTCCTGTGACACATTTGCCTATTTTTTAAAATTTCTGTGCAATATCCTTTAACAAATCATGACCTTTAATTAGAAAATCGGTGAGCTGGGGTTACGAGGCTTTGCCCACAGCCCCGTGGGTTCCCACAGCAGGTATTGCCACACATTTTTGTCAGTGCCAGAGGGGACAGCACGGCCACGGACAGCCAGAACCATGGTCTGATGCCATCTCCTGCCCTGCTTCTACCATGGAGGAAATCATTCACCTCTAAAGACACCTTCTCAAAGATGCCACCACTCCAGAAAATCTACTTTTTCCTGCATGGCTGTATTGGAGCCTCTGACCTGTGCAGAACTGAGGTTCTTGTGCAAACTGGGAGCAGACCTGCAATGACCAGCACAGGCCCTGTTTATGAAATCTATGAATGAGATCCTGGCAGGGTTTTGTGAGCCTTTCTTTTCAAAAGGGATCCTTATTCTTACACCCTGTGCAATGCTCACTTCCAGTCCAGTCAAAACAGATGTTGAAATCTACAGTAGTTCTCAGTACACGCATGAAAAATGAGTCTGTGGTTTATTTTAGCTTCCTCTTCCAATAATTTTCTTGTCTCCTTCCTCTCCCAGGAAAAACCTCCCCCAGCACCAGCACGAGGGGGTTCCCTGAGCTCAGTCTGTGCCCACAGCTGCTGCCACCACTGTCCCCTGTGCCCAGCACAGCCCTGCCTGCCCCTCTCTGCCACCAGGGAGGGGAAACATAGAGAGGTGGGTGGGCAAGTCCCAGGGGTCTTTAATTAAAGGCAGAGATCACAGAAGATAATGAGAAGGCACAGGAGAGCTCAGCTCAAAGTGAGGCTTTGATGAGAAACTCAGATCTGCCAAAACCACTGTGCCCAGAGGGCTGGTGGGTCAGAGGTGTGGGTGGGAACAGGAATTTGCACACCTCCAGCTCTGGGAATGACTCCTTGGCTCATGCACCAGGCCAGAGATGATCCCACGGGTGGGATGCAGTTGATGAAGACACAAAATTTCCCTGCAGCCCTCAGCTCAGGGCTGGTTAAACTAGGCCTACAAATGGAGCAGCTGCAAGGGACCACCTCTAGCCAGTGACCAGGCACAAAAAACCAACAGTGTCCATTGCTGCTGCAACAACAGGAGTTGGGCTTTCCTCCAGGCTCATCACCCTTGGCAGTTTTCCAGGCTGCCTGTGCTGTTTGACCAGCTGAGTGAGCTGTTCCATTCATTTTCCCCGAGGAAAGTCCACTGGGAAGCTTTTGATACGAAGAGGTAGAGACAAGGGCTGTGCTGTCTGCCCAGCCACAGAGCTGGGATGGTGCCCATAACTTCCAGAAAACCCAAATGTTAGCTCAGGAAAAAGCGAGGCTGCCTGTGGCTGTCTTTTCCTAGGGAGAAAATTCCCTTCACATTGCATTTAACTGGAAGAATGACATCCTCTAGTACTCCATAGAAGATGCCTTTCCTGAAAAAAGGTAGAGCCTGAAGTCAAACTCTTCCCAGGTGCTTTCAGGGGAAGGGAGAAATGTGTCCTCAGCATTTCTGGACAATTTCAGCACCAGGTGAGAATCAGCCTGGAGAAGATTTACAGGATATGCACTTGTGTCCTGCACCCCTGAAACCCTCAGGTCAAAAGGAAAGGAAAACTGGCTCCATGTGTCCTTTCTTGGCATCTCAGTGCCGCCACCGCCCCGTGAGGAGCACTGTCCCTACAAACACATTGTCCCTTCTCCCTTTCCATTGGATCAACTCAAAATGCAAATGTGAAGAGGACCATCCATTCCCCCTGTTCCTAAAACAGAACCTCCACCTGCACAGCCACGTGGGATCAAAAAACTCTTACCTTTCAAGCTAACGCATGTGTTAATTAATGAATCAAGTGCTCAGAGCTAAAAGCTCTCACGGAGTCCTTCCAAATCCAGGGTTTGGCTTAAAGGAGGAACCAGAAGCAAGAAGTAATTTGGGATCACCTAAGTGGCAGCAGGCTTGGTGGGATGGGCTGCAGAGCCAGGACACAGCATCATGGAATTACTGATGATGGAACTGGGTCTTTCATAACTGGCAGAATAAAACACTTTCCTGTTGGGGAAGAAAAGGGAAATAAGTTTGAGGGGATTCAAAGCATAAGGGTCACCTCCCATCCTGACTTCCACCCATCTTCTGGATTTTGGGGACTGGTTTTTATTCAAAGTGCACGGCAAAACTTCCCTCAGATTTCACAAAAATTTCACAAAAAGGTGTGGGCTCCAGTCTGAGTCCTTGCCATGGTCCTTTCCTCTTCACTCCTCCTTTAGCTCCATCCCTCAAGAAAAGCCTTTCTCCTTTACAGTTCTGTCTGGAACTCCTTTGGTTTTTTCAGCTGAAACTCCTTCTCAATTTCAACATAAAATCTTCTCCTCTCTTCACCCAGATGTATCTCAGCTTTCACATGAGCCAGCAAATGTCAGTAAAACACCATGGGGAAACACACACACACAAAAAAAAAGAAAAAACAAAAACAAAAAAAAAAAAAAAACCACCCACACCGCAACAACAAAATGAATTAAAATTTTTCATTAATGCTTTTCAACTCCAACAAGCTTTTAAGAAGCCACACTTTCAAACATGAAAAGAAATTACTGGAATAACTGCAATTTCACTTTTTAAAACTCAGCATATTTTTAAACTCTTTTTTTAAGATTTTTTGATCAACAAAACCACTTTTTACTTATAACTGCCTGCTACAGAAGCGACGATTGGCTTTCACTCCATTTTGATCCTTAATGAGGTAAAAATGCTTTGGGGGATTGGGTAGTTGCATAAATTTTACGTAATGTGGTTAGTGTGGGATTGATTTTTTTTTTTTTTCCTAAAGGTCAGTCAATCAAAAAAAAGCCACCCTTATTTATCTGTAATTTGTAATTATGGAGTCAGACCCTCCAATTCCCTGGGAATGCCCCACTCTTGACCCTTGGATGAGGAGTGCTGCTCAGTGCCCTCCCTGTTTGGGTCCCTTCCAGGGAAATTGCTCCCCTCGTGGGACTGAGACTCCAGCCAGCTTCACTGACCCAAGGCCTCGGAGCAGCTCCAAGCCTGTGTCTCAAATGGGAAAGGTTGGCACACACAAAGAAAAAAGAAAAAAAGACCAAAAAAGAACTACAGGAACACATGCCCAATTCTGTAATATTACACATAGAAAAGGCCTGCCTCACACACAGGTCCTGCTGATATTTCTGCTCCCAATGTATGAATTATTAATATTTAGTATCTGTGACTCACTGATATTTACTTTAGGAGGTATTTTTATAAAGTTTGAGTGTTTTCTCGACGTGGGAGCTGACGGAGGCTTCTGTTGTTAACAGCCAGGGAGCCCTCCCTGAACAAACTTTCCTGGTCACTGTTTAAACTGGGCTGCTGGGCTCTTTTTGGGGCCCCGACCCTCCAGCACTGAGCACTGAGGCTGGCAGGGATGGCCCTGCAGGGACACAGCTAATTTTACATCTGGATCCCATGGCAAAGGGGAAAAAAACCCTGGATTTTACTGGCAAAAGTGTCACAGTGGAAGGCCGTGTTCGGATTACGGGAAGAGGCCGCCAGGGAGCACACACACAAATCCCTTTTTTGGGTACTTGGCATTGATTTTATCTGAAGTCATGGATTATATAAGAGGAGAGCAGAGACCTCACACAAGCCTCTCCTGCGTCAGTGCAAGACACTCGGGGCAGGGGGGAAACTCCACTCCAAGCCCCACTGTTGTCCCCACACTGTCCCCAGGGGACAGGGCTCGGCCACTTTTCCAGTAACTCTCCTTAAAAGTAGGATCACAAGCATTTTTCTGGAACTGCATCCAGAGCTGTCCACAGCATCAGCTAGAGTTGGCTCCTTAAAGTCCTTTTCTTGGTCTAGACGTGAAACTTTGGAGCTCGTGAAAACTTCGGGTGTTTTCCATAATTTTATGGCTCTCGTTAAAATGGTCGGTGTCCAAACAAATCCCCTCATTTCAATGCTTTGGATTCTCAGAGATCATTGTTTGCTGATAACGAAGCTGTTCCCAAGGAGAGCATTGTCCAGCACTGGGCTGCTCAGCTCAGCTCCCTGCATCTGTTTTGCTGTAAGGGTTTGAGACAGCCTGACTTGCCCGGTGTCTTTGGAAAGGCACACACAGCCTGCTGAGCTGGCCCGCTGCCCTCAGACGACTGAGATGGTTTCATGACTCTGCAGATGAGAAAATTTCCACGGTCTCCCTCTCCCCACCCAAAGGCTGTCCTCAGATGGTGCTGCACGCCTGGCACTGGGAGGAGATGCCTCCTCTGCCTCTGCTGCTCCGTCTGGCTCAGGGACACCCCCAGGGGATGCCCTAAATCACCCCTTCCTTGTCAGCATTTCTGCAGGGTTGTCTCCACTATTTTATCTCAGACACAACAGTCACGGTTCCACCTGCAACTCTACCACAGAATTCATCTGTCTGCCAAAAGACCTGAAAGAAAGCCCCCAAAATGGCAACCAAAAAACCCTGAACAACAAAGATTTAAAAGAACAATGACTATTTTTTATCATGACTGCCATGACACTGCACACCTTTACCTGGGCTTCTTCTGCCAGGTCATCTCTGTCTGTGTCACCCACAGGAAAATGACAGTCCCTGCTTGTGCATCATCCTGGTCCAAACAGAGGATGGCCCATCCCACATGATAGAATGTTTCCTTTAATCTCGAAAATTATAGAAGAAAAAAACCACTTGGGAGGACCATCAAGACATTTTCTAGTCCATCCTCCACCCAAAGCAGGATTTCGTTTTACGAGCTGCCATCCAGAATAATCTTAAAAACCTGGAATGGTGGCATGAAAAACCACACAGATAATCTGCTCCAGTCAGAACTTTTACCAATGGTCTTGGTGTTTCCTACAACGTTTTGAGCCCGTCCCTCCCCAGGGGGGCCCCTTTGGGCACAAAGAACCCTCTCTCTCTTTACCTTTAAACTCTTCAGGGCTCCTCTTCCTCACCTTTTTCATCCTCAGAGATGTCTCCTGCTTTCTCAGGAGCTGTTTTAGCTCTCTGGCCTCTCTTTCTTTCCTCCTGGACTTCCCACAAACCCAAGTATTGTCACATTGCACCAGAGACCTGAACAGAGGGAGCAAAGCAGAAAGGTTTCTCACCTGCCTTGCTGATCCTTTCACACCTGATGTGACTTTTATCTCCTTGGCCATAATGTGATTGATTTGACTTTTTATCTCAGTTGGACTGAGCTGTTCCTTGCTGGTTGGTCTGAATCCTTTATTATTCCTTGTACTCTTCCCTTCCAAGAGTCATCTGATTTTTCAGCCCGTTTCTTCCAGCCCAGGTACTGATGTAGTTTTGAAGCTCCCTGCATTGATGTAAACCATATTTTCATTAAAAGCACATCAAGTAAGATGGAATGAGTAGCCCTACCTCCTACAGTCAATTTCTATTGGGTTTTACTCTCTTTTTTGAACTTACAAAGCCTGCTCAGCTGGTGGAGAGGGAAATTAGGCTGATTTTGAGATTTATTTCTGACAAACTCGTCCTCTGGCCCCTGGGCTTAGTTCATAGGTGGTATTTTCTCAGCTCCCACATATGCAAAAGAGAGATGCACAGAAACAAGCCTTGAGGCAGCTACGGAAATAAAAGCTTCAGATATCAGTCAAACCCTCCTCAGGACAGTTGTATGTGTTGGCAGGGGACCCCCTGCTCACAGTCACCCCCAGCCCCTAAACCACAGCAGCCCAAACCTCACAGAATCAACCTTTGTAAGACATCCCAAAGCTCTGGGTTTATTTTGCTCCCTTCTGCTTTCGGCTCTCGCATTCCACCTGCGCCTCCTGACTTTTCCCCTGGTTATAAATATCCCTGTGTTCCCTTTGACACTGAATCTCCCTGCCATGTGCTGGGCAGAGGGACACTGTGGACAGCCCTCCCCGGGGTGAGGAGCACAGGGAGCTGCATAAGGCAGACCTTGTCTGTTGACTTAACTCCCTAACCCAATTTTAACCACTGTCAACAAGATAGAAGGGTGGTTTCTGCTCACACTGAGCCTTCTTTACGCTGCTCTCTCCACACCCTAAAGTGGCATAAATGCCTCCTAAGTGCCTTAAAGTAGGTCCTTAGTGTAAATGAGAGCCAACCCCATATTTTGCAAAACGGCTTTGAAAACACGGCCCGGGGCTCATCCTATAAATGACTGCGGGTTTTTGGAAGGGCACCCACCCCAAGGTATGCCCGAGCTATACATAGGCTCTGATGAGCTTAGCACGGGCCGAGGAGCAGCCGGCAGGAGGCAAAACAACCAGCGAGGAGATATTTGTGCCTGGAGCAGTGAGCAGAGGGAGCCCGGCTGCTTGTTGATCCCCAAGGATTCGCAGCAATGTGGGAATATCAGATCCGCCACCCTCCCAAGTTTCTCTTTCCTTCCCCCTCGCAATCTTTATGCCTTCTGAGCTAAAGCAGAATCTGAACCCCACCCCAGCTGAGAAAAAAAGAATTAATTTTTCTCCTGCCTGTGTTTTTCTCCCCAAGCCTTCCCTTACCTGTTTTTCACACCTGTTACACAGGAGGAATGCACAGCTTTGTTTGCCACGCTGCTCTCACACACAACTTGCAACAACACCAATTTCTGGGGGAGAAATTGCACCTTCTGAGCAGAGGACAAAGCCCAGGGCTTGAGCAGGAGGAGACAAAAGCAGAGACAGTGTCAAAAGAGGGGAAGGTGACCCAAAGAATGGGTTGGCTTCAGCCCTGAATTTCGAGTGCGAAGCTGTTTTGCTCTCTAGGCCAACCAAAACCCAAATTTTACCACTGAATTCACAGAATGGATTTAGCTGGAAGGGATCTTAAATATCGTCTGGTTCCAAATCACAGAGTGAGACATTTTGTAGCACCAACAAATAGGAGATCCAAGAATTGTTGCCATTAATAGGATGCTTTAGGCAGCCTCACAATGACCATCACCCTGAATTCCCCTCTCTGCTTACCTTTAAGATCTACTTGGGAAAATCTTCCCAAATAGTTCCAGCAAAGGAGATATTTTTTGCAGCAGTGAGAAGGGGGGAACTGAAGCACAAGGGAAATTGAAATGAGCAGTTTGGAATTGAGGAATATGCAGGAGCCATGAAACTTCCCTTTGAACAGAAACCACTGGCAGGGCAATAAGGATGTTATCTCATCATTCCTTGGTTGGAGTATACAGGGAAATACTGTTCAACCATAACTGCATCAGCCCAGCCCTGAAATAAAGCAAATATCTCTATATTTAACATTAATCCTCTTGTATAGGTAATGAAAAAATGCAAATTTCATGGTCTGGTCAAACAGGACCCCATCCCATGGCCCAGCCCACGTTTTTGGTCAAAACCCATCTGGTGCTCATTGTCTGGAGGGTGAGTTATGAACCTCCCTCTGTTGCTCCTTTAACCAAATGAGGTTGGATTACCAGGAAAAAGACTGGTTTGATTTGTGGTGCTGTCAGCAAGGATAAGCCTGGAGAAAATTTCAAAGGGAATTGCAAAAGCTGAATACTTTTCCTTTCAAAAAATGAGGGTGCAATGCACACCAGCCTGCTCAGGTGAGGAGGCGTTCACCTCATTTGCATTTTGCAACTCTGAATCATTAAACGCTATTTCCAGCCCATTAATCTAATTAGCCCTCATGTTGCAGGGATTCACAGACAGGCAGTGATTTTCCCTTACTTTCATTATGTTTCACTAAGGATACCTCTAATTTTTGTGTGGTAAAGACTGTTTTAATGCCTGGGTACTGAGTAGTTTATTTGTTTGTGGAACAGGCTTTGCACATCCCAATCTCATTTGGAGTCTCCAGGGGACACTCTAGAGCCCAGGATTAATCGCAAATAGCTCTTCTAAACACAAACCCAACTCTGGCTGAGCATTAAAGACAAGGGAAACATTCATTCCGGGAAGATTTTATTTCACAAATAATTCAGAAATCAAAAGAAAATGGAAGGGTAAGGAGGAAAAGATATTTTACAATTCTGCATTTAGAACAAACAAACAAACAAACAAAAAAACTAGTTTATAAACAACCACGGCCCCTTGGAAAACATGCAAAGGCAAACAAAAATTTACAAGTAACTTTTATACATAGGAAGTAAAATACACCATTTTTCATAGAAAAAAAAAAAAAAAAAAAAAAAAGAAAAGCAACTCTATGAACTGGCCCTAAACATTTAGACTGAACAAGTGACCAACTGGAGCCTCCTCAACCAGCTGTTGGCTGAAAGCCTTAAAAAGAAGGAATAAGTGGAGCCAAGGCCCCACCAGCACAGGCTCTGGATTTCACCCTGGTTGTGTTTCCTGGAGATTTGGCTGAGCCTGATGGTTCTGCAATGACCACGCCACAGCCTCCAAATCCCAAATTATTGGAAAAGAACAACCAGGCAGAGTCAGCTTTGGCTGCACCTGGATGCTTCAGGTGCCTACAGGTGCTGAGCTGGGGCTGAGGAGGAACAGGCCTGGTGAGATACAGACATGATGCATCTTCAAGCTGCACTGAAATAAAGCCGGCTGAGGAAATGTCATGGTATCACAAATAAAATCTGTCAATATTTGGCTGAAAAGCTGGTACTGTCCCACCTATTTATGAATAGCTAGCACACACGATGGCAAGTCACTGATAGGTCATGACTGCCTTGGAGGACCTGATCGCCCCTAATTCTGGTGGAGGTATGTCTAAATTAATAGCACCCAGGACCTCGAAAAATATTTGTGTAGTAAAGTCACAATTTCTCTTTTGTACAACAAATACAAAAATAAACAGATACAGACTTAAATTAACATCGGTTTCTAAAAATCCAAACCAGTTGGCTGCAGATAAAAATACGCAATTGTAACTTGAATTAAGCGCTTTAGGATATTTCTGTTGGAATAATAACCCTTCCCCTGTCCCCCTCTCCATCACCTAGGTACATCCCCAGCTGTTTGGATTTTTATGTGCTCACAGTAATCCCCTGGGTTTTACTCCAAGAGCCCTCACGTTCCTTTCCATCCGTAATTTTCATGGATCCTACACTAGAGACGAGGTGTTTTATGTGCTCTTGCAGTCCCCATGAACCTGACTGCACCCCTCACTCTCTCCAATCCAATTCCCAGCCCAACTGGCCCAGGGTGTCCCAGGTCCCTGCTGCAGTGTTGGATGGGCTTGAACCAGACCGTGAACACCCTGAGGCTTCACAGTGGGCAGAAACAGGGAAACTTTTCCTCACTGCCAACATCTCAAATGCTCCCAACCAGCAGCTGTTCTAGGATGTGTTCCAGCTGTTTTCAGCATCAATTTACTGAGTAAGAAAAAGAAATAGTTCAGTTTTCCTAACTAAAATCAATACTGTACACCTTGGACGACAATACTACATAAACAAAGATGACACGAAGAGTCACTTCTCTCTATCCACCCCAAATGCAGCTTTTCTGTGCAGTATTTTTGGAGACAGTGCAAAGGAGCTCCAATTCCAGGTTTTACAAAAGGTTTCTTTCCAAATTCAGGTTTTACGGAGAAATAAATCCCAGTAGTGGGACAAACTGAGTGATAAATGTCACTTAAATGCCATTTCCTTGCTGATTTCATGGTGTTTACAGAAATAAAGAAGCGTTTAATCATATAAATGCTTTTGGTCTGTGTTTTGAAAGACCTTGATGATATGGCTCTTATGTCTGTCTAGATTAAACCAAACATATTCTGGGCATAAGAGCAGCTGTGAAACATCTGCCAAATGGAGGGAAATACTTTTCTCATTCGTTATCCAATATTGCAATTTAGTTTTTGAGCAGGAGGACTGTGTATTTACAAGGACTGAAGAGCCACTGTTGACTTTGTGTTCTCATGGCTGATGAAGTCACTGGATATGTGTGTATCAAAAACCCACCAGATTTGTGTTTAGACCAATCATAAAAATCCATTTCCAATATGCAGCAGAGAATATCCTTCTGCCTTTAGAAAGCAGCTCATGCTGAGCCCTTCTCTTGGCTTTGAAACACATCTGGGTGCACGTCAAGACAAAAATATCAAAATATGGAATAACATCATGGCAACACCTTAGCGAGTTTTGCACAACCCACCGTCCTGGACATCAAATGCTCACGGGTACAGCATTTGCATTGAAGTTCTGTTTGCTTCACAAGTTGGACAGGAAAAATTAATCTGCTCCAATTTACATCTCATTTTAAAGTCTCAGAACTGCACACACCACAAGGAGCTTCACAAAGGGAAAGTGAACTTACTTCCTACAGATGCAACCATTCTTAGCAGAAATAAGATTAATTTTATCACGACCTAACTACTATAAAACAACCAGCACTGCTGTATAAACCAATACACTGCATTTAACTGAAGTTATGGCGTGGAGTATAGGATGAGATGTGCCAGCACAGGAGCCCTGGTCCTCTGACTGCTCAGAGGTTGCCAGACTCACAAAATACCTGGGAGTGTTTGACCAGCAAACACTAAACCTGCTCTTTGGATTAACCTGGTGGCCTCATTTTCTGCAGTGAGGATCTCTGCCACCATTTTACATCCTGCTCCAGGCCCACAAAACCTCAATTTTGGCTGCCAAGAACATCCCCAAACCCCATCACTGGAGGTACCCAGCAGCCTCACACAGCAGTGCTGCTGCACGCCACCTCAGTGGGAAAACACCACTTTTTATCCTCTTTTGCACAGAAAAAACCATCCAACATACACAAAAGCACTCTGTCAAAACCCCTCCTCTCCCTAAACCATGCAATTCTCCAATGAGTTTCTCCTGTCAAAGTGTCCAGCTCCTGGACAATTGCTCACTCCCGAGTCTGCTCATCCTCACACCCATCCCAGGAGAAGCTTCACACCCTAAAAACACCATCCAGGCCCAGGCTGAGATCCCTGAATCTGCTGCACGTGGAGCCACCATCGTCCTGTGTGGCAACACCTCTGGTAAAAATGAAACTTAGAACAGTTTATGGTCGCTGAATGCCCCTAGAGAAACACAAAAAACAAACACGAGACAAGGAGATACAACGCTGCACGGGTGCGATGAGATGCCAACAGCTGAGTCAGAACCTGGGGGCTTTTCTTGGGGGTTATTTTTGGTTTTTTCCCCCTCTTTTTTTCTTTTGGAATTCCCTGAAGGAGGTCAGCAAGGAGGGTACGGGCAGAGCTGATGCCGTTCAGAGGAGCTTTGGTGTCTCTGGAGATCCACAGAGAGCTCTCCCAAAGAAACCTGCACCTTCCCTGGGGATTTACTGCTTCACAGCAAAGATTCGGAAAGCGTTCCCATCCGAAGGATTCTTCAGGCTGGAGACAAAGGGAAGAGGAAAAGACAAAAATGAAGACACTGCAGGACCCAAACGGGCAACTCTGATTTTTCTCCTATCTCTTTCCCACCAGGAGTAGGAGAAAGGTAAAGGATGAAAAAGAAGTGGCACGAATCCATGGTTTCACCTTTTCCTTGTGTTTTCAACCCAAATCTGCACTGCTAATGCCAACAAAAGGAGCTGGAAGACAACAGACTCTCTTACAGCCCTAGCTCTTATCCAAGGAACACTGTGCTCCTTTGTGCAGAGATTCAGGCATAAATAGGAATATGTTTTCCTAAAAAAAAACGGTTGTCAAAGAGGCTGGCAGGTTCCCAGGGCCTGTCTGGCTTGGCTCCTAGTGCTGGCAGTGGGAATGGCCAGATCAGCTCATGTTAAATGACAATAAATATGGATATTCATTTTCAATCTGCAGGGGTGTCCCCAGATGCTCTGACTCTGAGCTGCTTGGGGTGGCTGTGTGCATGGGGAAAGGGGGTGTTTCTCTTCCCTACTGCACTGAAAAAAAAAAACCAGGAAAAATACAAAAATCTCATATTCCCACAAAATAAATATTGCAGCAAGGGTAAGGACCCAGTAAATCCTCAAGGCAATCTCTTCCCACACCTGTTTGGGTGTGTATCTTTACCCAAGGTTATTTCCAGTGTCCTAAAAGGGTGAGGGTTCACCTTAATCCTGGAAAAGCTGTTTCACTGTCTGCTGAATCTCACAGCATGAAGCTGCTCCTTATTACTGAGTGTAAATAACAATTTCCAAATCTTCATCCTGCTGTGAGGAGGTCTCTGGTTTCCCTCACCTCTCAGACCAGAGCTGGCTGCTCACATTGCACATCCCTGAGGGTGGTGGGATTTATTCTTAGTTAGGGCACTGTTTGCCATCCCAGAAAAAAGTTGTTTTTTAGTATAAAAGATCAGTGAAAGCAAGACTGAGATTAAAAAAAAAAAAAAAAATCAAAGCAATTTCACCTAAAGGTTTTTTACCTAAATCCAACTTATGAAATTGGAAAACACTGACCCTGGCAATCTACATTAAAACCCCCATATTTAACAGCTATAACTTTCCTGTCTTAGTCTGGTTTTATTTCTTGAGATGCTCTAAAGCATTCTTGGATATACAGTGTTAGAATAAAACCAGCAAACTTGATAGAATTTCTTACGGTCTTTATAAAAGAAGATCTGCACAGAGCAGACAGAGGCAGCAGACACCAAAATCCCCCTAACTGTGGGAAATTCCATACCTGAGAAGATAGCCCTGAGGAATCAGGGCCATCACACCAATATCTGAAAAAATACACTACAGATTGAAAGGGAAGTCTCCCATTAGAAAGGTCTGGATGAGCTGTGACAGGATTGTTGTGATCATGAGGAGGTGCAGGATTTTGGGAGCACAGATTTGCAATTGCTCACTGAAACCAACATGGTTGGCCTAAGAGAAACTACAAAAAAAGCCCTACAAAGATGGAAAATTTGTCTTCAAAAAGTGTTTGATCACGTCTCAAGAGGTTAATTTACTCATGCTTCTTTGGAAGAGAATAGAGGACATGAATTAACCAATACAAATGAATCCTACACCCCAGAACTGAATGAAAACCCAAATTATAAAACCCAAATCGTGACCCAGGCTGAAAACTGAAAACAGCTGTGCTCTTCTCCTGATGCGTTAAACACACAGCAAAGTGTATTAACCTGAACTTGTGCTGTAAGAGAACCTAACAAGGCTTAACAACATCTCCCACCTTTCACAGCAGCCTGGATGCAGCTCCTGGCTGGGGGAAGGTGAGCGCAGGACACCACGCTCCATTTCTTTGGGTGTCACAACTCGCAGTGACACTGGGAAGTCACATCCTTCCAAGCCCCCAGCCTGTGGAGCTGATCCCTGCTGACTTTCACAGGCAGCTGGACCCTCTGTGGAAAAGAAGAGGAAAGTACAGAGGGAAGAAATCCCACCTCTCCGACTGGACGCCGTTCTTTAAGGAGCCAACGTAGGTTTTCTTCTTTTCTACAGGCATCACGTCCACAAAGCCGCCCCTTTCATCTGAAATGACCCCTGCGTGCACTGCAGTCTTGCAGATACTGGAGCTCTGAAAAAAAATTAATTGCTTTGACTTATTCACTGTTTATATTTTATGTACCGAGATTTATCAATTCTGTAAATGCCAAGAAAAACAGGGATTAGATAAAGAAACAGCAATGAAACTATTTTTTGTCGCTCTTTTGGACAAATTAGAGACTAGATCTTGCAGGTATGTCCTAATCCCTGGGTGAAGGAAGATCCACCATCACTGCAGGGGACAAGATTTTCTATCATTCTGAGGTGGAGCTGCACCTGTGAGATCATCACCGAATCGTGGAATGGTTTGGGTTGGAAAGGACCTTAAAAATCTCCCAGTTCCACCCCTGCCATGGGCAGGGACACCTTCAGGTTGCTCCAAGCCCTGTCCAACCTGACCTTGGACATTCCAGGGATCCAGGGGCAGCCACAGCTCCTCTGGGCACATTGTGCCAGGGCCTCCCACCCTCACAGGGAACAATTCCTGCCCAATATCCTGTCTAAACCCACATTTCTTCATCTTATCCAGGGCCAAGACTGAACTGAGGACAACTTCCCAGCCCAGTGCCTGTTGCCACTGCACCAGAGAAACCTCTGAGGTGAAACTCTCCCACTGACCTCAGCAAAGGTTATTCATCCTCACGAAAAGGAAATGCTGCTCCTGAATTAAGGGAAATTACCACCAATTATCTGGGACAGATCACATCCTTCTTTCCAGGAAAGACAGAAGGGGTGCCCCCATTGACTGCTGTAGTTTTTGGATGGGCATTACCCCATAAAGCAACACCAAATGTGCAGGGAGATTACACTTCTGGAAACACTAAAGTTTCTCTATTGCACATCCCAGATGTGCAGAGTCAGAAGAGCTGGAGGAACACAAACCAGTGACAACTGATGACTAAGCCCCCAAAGCATCCAGGAAAAGGGAGCAGAAGCAGGGAAGGCTGAGGGATAGTGCAAACTTGGCCTTCGACTCTCTGCAGGGCTTACACACGGCAAGCTGGAAGAACAGAAAGGAATAAAAAACAACAGCTTTGCACAGAGAACTGCAGCAGGTGAAAATCCCAAGCCCAGAAATGCCCTGATTGCTGAAAATCCAAGCACCACAAAGCCAGCGCCAAGTGCAACTGTTCCCGTTGCATACGTACAGTACAGCCCATGCTGCCCTCTCCCAGCCATATATGGCAGCTTTGCCTTGTCCCCTATATATTTATCACTTTGGATGGCCTATCTCTTGGCAGTCCCGGGAGTTTTGAGTGCCAGTTTGGTTTTTTGCTTCTATATATGGTCAAGGGAGCAAGGGAATGCTGTGTTTGGAAGATATGCAGTGAATTCTCCCTAATATGCGGTGGGAAATCTATAAATCTAAAAGTGGCTTGTAAAATCAAACTCTCCTGAATCAATTTGCAACCCTCTCCACTGGGAGACATCCCGAACAATGTTCTTTTCAAAGCATTCCTGGTTTGTTGGGGTTTTTTTTCCAGGACTTGCTGTTCTGCTGTTCACTCAAAGCTTTGACCAGCAGACTCACCCCAAACCTCCCCTTATCACTCTGTTGGATTACAGCCCTCTCATGTCCCAGGCCAGGCTGTGCTTTGATGAAATGATTGCAGAGCTTTTGGAAGATGAGATATTACAAGAAAAAGGCCTTCCCTTCCAGGTTCAGGAGCACAGCAGTACGGACGACACAGCAGTTTTCCATGGTGAAGGCCCTCAGGGTGCTCTGAGACCAATTCCTGACAAAATGAGCCCCGGGGCACACACCATAAAATGACAACACAGTTTACAGTGAGTCATCAAGAAGATTCTCTGACTATGACCTTAATCACTCAGGATTTCATCACTAGTGTGACTGGTTTAATCATTGAGTCATCATTTAATAATTAATATCTCCTGAGAGCTGACTCCTGACTTGGTTTGCTCTGGTGACAAACTCCTGCCTCTGTGCAGGCCATCATCCATCCATCCATCCATCCATCCATCCTCCTCCAAACAACCACTGCACAGCTCTGGATAAAACCTAATCTCAAAAGTGGAGGTGTTATTCTCTTTCCTGGCTCCACAGGGCTCCTGGGCAGGGACAGGGATGGGTTTCCCCTGCAGGAAACCAGGAGCCAGGCAGAGTGAAAAATGACAGAGCCTCATGGAACTCCAAAGCTCTTTTACAACCTTCATAAAGATCCCTGGCTGTTCCAGCAGCTCAAGGCCAGATTGGACAGGGCTTGGAGCAAACGATGGAAAGTGTCCCTGCCCATGGCAGGGGGTGGAACTGGATGAGCTTTGAAGTCTCTCCAAATCCAAACCATTCTATGGGTCTATGGTCATCCCAGAACCAGGCCTGGCCACTTTTACCATTGCATATTTCTTGCATTTTATTCATTTACCCTGAAATTCAAGTCTCTCGTAGACCCCTGTGCCACAGTCTTACTGATTTGCCCACAAACAATTCCCCAAACTGCTTTTTAAAGCAACATGCAGACTGGAAACGGGGCTAAGTGCTTCATTTTCTTTTAGATAGCTTATTGAAGAAGACTCAGTTGGAGCCCAAGTGCCCCCAGGGCCATGAAGGTGCCCCACTAGATGCGAAGTTGGCTTCCCAAAACCCTCCCAGAAGACCAGCATTTGTCTCATCCAGCTCATTGCCTGTTTTAATTATTCCTCAGCAGTGGGCTTGGGTTAATTCCCAGCATCCTGCACAGGCCTTTCTCCCTGGGAAAAGCCTTTCCCCAAATCTCCCTTATGTGATGTGGTTATTTCTCTTCCTGACTTCCCATTCTGAGCATTCCCAGCATCCCCACATCTCCCTTTGCAGCACCATTCAGAGTCACCTCAAGCCCTTTGTCCCAGCTGGTCTCACCTGCTTTGCCACCAACCTCAACACTCTCCTGGCACCTCCACATCACCCTGCCAGCACAGTAGTCCACAAAAAAGGTTAACCAAACCCTCGAGGAAGTGGCCAAATACTTTATTATTATTACTATTACTGCTGTTTTTTGTTTTTCTCCCAAGCCACCATCCATGCCCCTGTATTTGAAACAATACCCAGGAGGGACGGTAGGAAATGGGTTCATTAAAGGACACTAATCCTTTTGCGTCAGTGCAGTGCCAGCCTGGGCTGCTGCTCCTCACCTAATTCCTTTGTAATCACAGGCCCTGTTCAGGGCTGATCTGAGGGAGGTTTGCCCTCTGTAAAAAAAAGGGAAAACTATTTCCCATTTCCTGCAGGTGGGAGCATGCAGGAGGCAGGTACCACAGGGAGGCAGCTGTTCCGTGGATTTGCCTGTGAGCCAGCCCAGGATAACCTGTTTGTGCAGCTCTACCTTCAAAAAAATTGGTCTTGAGCAAAATTTAAAATGCTGTGGGTTTGTTTTTTCTTTTTTTAATTGCATTTCCAAATTACTTTATGATTCCTGCAGGATGGATTTTCTCAGCAGTCTGCAAAGCTCCAGGCTGAGCCAAAGATGGGGATCCACAATCTGCTGACTGCTTCCCCCAGGCTCTCAAAATGATGCTACAGGGCAGCCAGGGAGCTGGCATTCCTGAACACAGTCCCCGATGGAAAAAAGGAAAATGAGGAAAAAAACCCAAAATAACCAGGCACCCACAAATGGAAAAACATTGACATCCAGTTTTTAGAGGCCTAGTATTAAGAGATTTCATGAAAATGACTCTGCCTAGTTTTAGCATCAAGTCTCTGCTCATCTCCACCAGCAGAGCTCAGAAAAACAAACCCATAAAACCAGCTCACACACTTTCTTTCCACTGCTCTGAGCTCTGTCCTGGCTGCTCAGAAACTGCTCCTCTCCCAGAAGGAGGAAGAGAGGGGAGAGGGGTCTTTTTCTGTCAGCTCTATAGTGTGATAGGATGGAATAAAAGCCCTTTGGTGCTTATCCGTAAATCCCAAAATGCTTTACAAAAGTGAACAAGTGTAACCACGATTTCACAGCCAGAGCCCAAAGGCTTGGGGAGGCCGAGGGATGTGACCAAATCTCTAGGAAGGAGTCAGTGCTGGAGAACAGAAGGACTCACCATCCCAGTGGCCACAACCCAAGGAGGTGTGGAGTGACACATCTAAATCCTTCAGAATAAATCAGCGCTGGAGAACAGAAGGGCTCCCCAAGCCTGTCGACCCCATATTTCACCCCAAATTTGCCCTTCCCCACATGGAATGTCCACAAGAGAGAGTGGATTTCTCCCCTAAGCCCCGGTGTGACCCCAGCTGTGGGACAGGACTGTCAGGACATGCAGGGAAAGGTTTGTACTCACGTCGGCGTAAACGTTGGTGCCAAACACGGGCGCCCAGTACGATGGCTCGTCCTTGCAGTGGGCTGGGCAATAAATCCTAGAAAACAATGGATTTAGATTTATGCTCCATGGAACTGCTGGACAGGAAGGCGAGCTGCATTCCCGGGAGATTTCAAGTGCCTGCATCTGGTCTGCAGGTGGCAATAGTGAATTCGATTATTCGCTCCCCTCAGATGACATTTGGTTGCTGCTGCAGAACTGCAAACAGAGGGATTTGGACCACTAGAAGAGGAATTGGTCTTTTTATGACCCTCTCAAGGGGGAGCACCTGTATTTTTGCTCAGTTCTGTGCACCTAAATCCCTGCATGTGTTTGTGCCCCCTTGCCTGGTCACTTAATCCTGCACAGTTTCCAGAACAAACTTCTTCCATGTTTTAAGGTGGAAAGGAAAACCACATCCAAACCTCAGCAAAAAGACATAGAGTGTGCAGTTATGAGAGTGTGCTGGGACAGCACTGTGCAGCCTGGCTGGGACGTTACTTGAAGCCATCCAAAAACACAAAGGGAATATCCTACAGTGATGCCAAGAAAAGCGTGGTGGCAGGAGGAAACACACCATTCCCAACCCCCTCCTCCAGTTCAGCCAGTATGAGCAGCTCTTCTCCCACCAGCCCTCAAATCCAGGGCCCTCAGCACCTCTGTTAAGCTGCCCCTCCTCAGGGCAGAGGGTTTAAACCAAACAGATTTGTGTTACCTTGGGCAGTGGCTCGCTGGCTTTTTGAAGTGGCACAGTTCAGCTACTGTGGTGTAACAGTCCAGAGTCTGTGCTGCCAAGATAAATGTGGAAAGGCAAATTATTAGACCAAAAAGCTCAGGCTTGCTGCAGAAAACACAAGTCAGAGCCACACAATGCATTTGGTGAGGCCCTTGTCCAACTGAGAGCACCAGGAGGAAAGCTGCTCCAGCAGCAGGATCCCAGGACAGGGCTGACCAGCTCTCCAGCAGGAATCCTGCAGCCACACGTGGCCTCAAAAAGGTCACAGCTTTCAAAAGAGACAAGCAGCTGATCCACAGCACGTGGGTTTGTTACAGCTCCGCACGTGGAGCCCAAATATCCCGACACCAAAAGTTCTCCCTGAAAGGGGCTCAGGTGGATCTCACCAAAAGGATGATTCTGCACTGGGGGAAGTTTTCAAAGATATTCAGAAAGTGAGAATTGTTTAAAAAGTAGAGCAGTGTTCATTTATACGCCCATCAGAAATGTGGTGACACACTGTTAAAAACTAATTTCACATGTATTGGTTTTTTTCATTGCATTACTGCACTAGGACATCAGCCTTTTTTTTTTTTTTGTTTTGTTTTTTTTTTTTTTTTTTTTTTTTTTTAGGGTTTTTTTTGTTGTGTTTTTTGTTTTTTGTTTTTTTTTAGTTTTTGTAAAACTAACTAAGAGCTGACACTTCACTGAGGCTTTTAAGTTGAGTGCTTCAACTTCCATGCCTTTACTATCAGCAGCTGAAGTCTGGAGCCCACCAGGATCCATCAGCAGGATTTGCTGCTGGAATTGGCCCATCATCACCTATTTCTCTCCCTTCCTCTTAGCTGCCCCCAGGAAAATGAGGTGGGTGGTGGTGGAATTGCCCAAGGTGGGTGGACAGTCACTCCAAGGTTCTAGATCACCCTGGACCACTACTCCGGAGTTTGGTTGTGGCACGGAACCATTTGACACAACCACTGAAATCTAAAAAGAGCCCTGAAAGATCTTTTCAAGTACCCCATAAAACTCCAGCAACAATATTTCCTCCCCTCAGCTTTTAAGACTTACTTGTGACTTTAGAAACCATGAACGCATTTGAAGGTTTGCTTTTCCTGTAAAACAAGCAAACAAACAAATTAAAATAAATAAGCAGAGTAGAATTACTTGGATCATTGTGTCTACATGAGAGCAACAAAGATGACTGAACATTGAAGCAAATACCAAGAGTTTCGGGTGCAGGCAGTACCTGAATGACTCCACACCGTTCCTGGTGGATTTCACAAAAGCAGGTGTCCTCCCTTTCCTGGTGATGTCCACCAGCCCTCCTTTGTTGTCGAGGATTCCGTAGTGGATTGCAGCACGACAAATGCTGGAGGACTGACAGGGGATAAATAAAATGTGAAATGAGTCAAATAAAATCTCATTCACGGAGCAACGCTGCCCAACTGCTATGTGAAAAACGGAGGAGAAATGAAACCGCCTTCAAACAAGCTGAGTACACTCCTTTAGAATCTGGTTGTTAAATCCTCCTCTCCCAACGTGGCCTGATTCTTTTATTACTATTATTTTAAGCACTGCCTGGTTGAATGGCAAGCTTCTTTTTTCTTTTCAAATAACAAAACCATACATTTAAATACAATTTAGAGGAAAAGCAGTGTTGGAAGTGAGCGACCAGCCTGAAATATTTCCAGTTCTCGACAAAATATTCAAACCCAAAATATTTCTGCTGACTCCACTTGGAGGGGTTGGGTGTCTGCAATCACAGAAGTTGCAGGGCAAAGACACATCACGGGTGATGCAGTCACACACCAACAGTTGAAATAAGGAAAAAAACCACCGGATTTTACCCAAAAAAACCCTTTTATCTTCACCCCAAAAGTAGTTTTGATGGGAAAATGGCACCGTACTCTATTCATAAATGATCTTAGTAATTTAAGATCAAGCAAATCAGCCCAAAACTTTATTTAGCTACAAAATTTAACAGTGTTTTTAATATAAAGCTTCTGTTCAGATGACAGCTGCCCACACGAACAAAGAGATCCTTGTAGGAGCTGCCTATTGATCCTCATCCCTCACTTTCCATGGGTGTCCACATTAAGGACCATTCCTGACAAAATCACGTCTGGAGCCACTTTGCCTTCCCAGAGCCTGCCCCTTTTTTTCAACACCAAGACGAGGAAAATACAGATAATCCTTATTAGCACCATTTTACAGCACCACAACCGGAGGATACAAAAAGCCAACTCACACCAAGGACGGTTGGCATTTCCCATTTCTGTCATTACCACTGGCTCCCACAAAATTACATCCAGCAGCTATTAAAAGGTACTTACACTTTCGTAATAAAATGTTCCAAAGATCTTTCCCTTACTGTACAAGCAGCCAGCTGGGCACAAATACCTGGTAAAGATATATATCTATGAGGGTGGCGAAAAACAATTCAAGAAAAACAGAGTTTGACTCTGTTTCGTTTAATAGTCAT
This sequence comes from Sylvia atricapilla, assembly GCF_009819655.1. Lineage (NCBI taxonomy): Eukaryota > Metazoa > Chordata > Aves > Passeriformes > Sylviidae > Sylvia > Sylvia atricapilla. The sequence goes on from NC_089151.1 coordinate 3,521,825, forward strand.
TCCATTCATTTCACGTAGCTCTCCCGTTTTAAAAAAACAGGATTGCAAAATAGCTACTTTTTTAAAACAGTTCCTCCACCCTCCTCAAGAGCCCGACCAATATTTAGGTTCTGTGGATTTGGTTTTCCTCCAAGTGATAAACTGTCCTGTTCTCTGCAGAAACCTTAACCAGAAGTTCTGGACTGGCTGGGAGGGGACAAGCCATGAATTATTGGTCTGCCTTGGCCAGCAGTGGAATGCACGAAAAAAAGGCTCGAAAAATGACTCTGCCTAAATTTATTAAATTATTTTTGGACATCTGAAGCTGTGGGTCATCATGGCAAGCAAATCACTTTATTGCCAGGTTTGGCTGGAGGCTTGGATTAAAAGAAATTTAGGGGAATTTTTTTGTTGTTGTATTTTAGGGGTTTTCCAAAAGAGATCTACCTAGACAGTCACCAAAAACACATAGTGCAACCTATCCTATAAACCTATCCTATGTATCCATATGATAATATTTAGTAATAAAAAATTAAATATTTATTAATTTTTTATTAAAAATATTTAGTAACAAAAAGCAAATATTTATTTACTTTTTCCCCTCAGCACTCTAAGAAGTAACAACAAAACCCTACCTGTTGCACGTTGAGCCTCTGCACTTGTCTCTCATCTTGGTTTCACAGGTAATGACTTGTGCTAGGGAGACAAAAAAAAATCTAATAAATATATATTTTTTTAAAGGAAATTTCTCAGCCTGCTCCTGAGCTACAGAAATGAGCAGCCTCCACACATCTTTCCTGGAGGTCTTTAGAGCAGCAAGATAAAAATCTGATTTTATCCAGCCTGGGGCTGTTGGTGCCTCTTTAGCCCTTCGCCTGAGACAGGTGTCTTTGGAATATTAGCAAGGAAGATGCAGCTGAAGGCTTTGATTTACAGCCCGAGGTCTGCAGCCAGAGCTCTCATTCTCCCTTTAATTACAGACTCTCCAGATGTTGGCAGATAAACTTGAAAAGGACCCACTGGCTTGCCCCACCTTGTTTTCTCAATCAGTGTCTTTTAATTAACAGCGGCTGGAAAACAACTCGGGAAGCACCAGCAGCTCCACAAATAACTTCAGGAATATTCCCAAGCAAGAAATAAAGAGGAAAAAAGCTATAAGCCCCAGAAAAGTTAAAAAGAACAGGGGGAAGTGCTGAGAGTTGAGCTTTTAAAGGAGAAATAAACCCAGTACTTCCCAAATTTATTACTGATTGAGGGGACTTTTGGTACACTGGTATTTTATTGAGATAAGGGGGACAAGGACTGCTGGAGTCAGATCGATCTGCAGAAGGTAGAAGTGGTTTTTGAGAGCTTTGCTCACCACTTCCAGCAGCTTTCTGCACAAATAGCACTGAATTTTCACACACATCACCTCTGCCTCCACTCAAACATCCTCCAATCTCATTTATCCCTGAGTCTCCCCCTCACTTCCCACACCTTTTCCCACAGAGGGGTTTCAAAGCTCAAAGCAGCTGAAAAAGAGGAAAGGCTGTGTCTTACTCATGTAGGATTCTGGGGAGATTTTCTTGGGCTTGGTGGTTTTGCTGTGTTTGTTTTCTGGCAGGTGGAACTGCACCGGCTTCTGCTCCGCCACCTGCGGGATCTCCACCTCGTTGGTCTCCTCTGTCTCAGCAATGATGGGATCCTCATAACGGTGATCTTGGGGAAAAAAGGAGATTCAAAATAATCACTCAGACTGGTGGGCAGGTCAGACAGGGTCATGTTTTGTGGGGGATGATTTTGGTGGACAAGGATTTGCTTTTAAACAGCCGGGAGATCAAAAATACCCATTGGATGCAGGACACGGCTACTGCCAGGACACTCCTCTCCTGCTCCCCTGCACATGAAGAGGCATTTGCAGCATGTCACAAAGGAGATTTGAAGGGATCCCCACTAATGAGTGAAAAAAAACCCTGCTGATATTCCTTCCTCTTTTTCCCACTGAGCTCTTCCCTCTGGAGGAAAAGACAAATTTTCTGAAGGGCTCATGTTCCATTGGGGCATCCCCTTCCTTCTCCCTGCTGCAGCCCACCTGCACGAGGGGTCCTCCTTCAAAACCCACAAGATAAAAAGGTGAGAAGTGCATGGTGGCAGCAAAATAAGCCTCTGCTTTGGGCAAGTCTCCAGGGAATCCCCGTGTTTTCAAAGAGCCCAGTTCTCTGGGAAACAAAAGACTTGGAGGGAGAGAAATGACCCCAGGGGATCCTGGATGCTGGGGGTAGCACTGCTGCATAGGAGGGCTCACCCCAATAATATGTTTTATTCTATTGACCTCCTTTCCAAAAATATTCCACAGGTCAGGAAAAACCCTCCAGGATCCCCCTCCTCTCCTCCAAGGGACACGAATCTCTACGTTCATTCTGCATCCCTGAGAACCAAGGTGAGGAGGGAGGCAAAGGCTCCATCCATGGCCCCTGAAGGAGCAGGGCTGGCAGCCAAGCTCTGCCCACCCACGTTGCCTCTGCTAAGCCCTGGAGAACATTCCCTTTCCCAACAAACTCTGCCAGGATGGGATCGCTCCTGCCAGCACTCAAGACCCACTGCAGCTCCCATCCCAAGCTCAGGGAAGTTCAGTGCTGCTTCTCCCATCCAAGCTCTCTGTTTCCATCAGGAAAACGTGCTGAATCCCAGCTCCAGGTTTTCAGCAGCTCAAGGATTCTTCCTTTTCAGTGGCTGGCAATTTCCCATGTCTCGACGTCAGAATATTGAGGGTGGCTAATTAAAAGGGGTGCAAAGCTGTGGCTGGTTCTAATAAGAAGCTTCCACAGGTTTTCTCCAGCCTTGTCCCACAGCCCAGGGGTGCCCCAGCCCCCAGCAGTACCTTTGTAGCAGAGATTGTTCTGGCAGCTCCCCCCATAGCTGGGGGGACACTCGGAGCAGGGACGGCCGGTCTTGTACGGAGCTTCTCCAATCCAGTTCCCCCTGGGAGCACAGCAGGAGTGAGCACCCTCCACACAACCCAAACACCCTTCCAAGCCCCCAAAACCAAGAATATCATCCTGGTCTAGAGCAACTAAATAAAGACTAAACAACCAGCCTTGTAGGAAAGATGTTCCTCCTCGTTCCATCCCTAAAATGACGTTTTTTAAGGGTTGATTTAAACCGTGTGCCATATCACTTTTATATTACACTTCAATATAAACACCAGGATCTCATGTAAACAGGAGTAAATCAATGGATTACTGCATTTTGCTGAAGAAACTCCCCAGAAACAGCAGCCTGTTTTGGCATTCTGTCCTGCAGGTTTTAGGGGATGAGGAGGTTGAAGGAGCCGGAGTTAAGCTGTGGCTATAAACTCCTGGGTTATGCTCTCTCAGCTGTCTCCACCTATAAGGCTACATGAGGACAATGTGCACCGATGCCAGAGAGAAAAGATTAAGCAGAAAGTGCAGAAATAGAGCATTTTTCCATGCAGCAGCTCTGAACGGATGACGTGTAAGTCGCCCAGCCTGCTGCGGGGGCTCCGGGGGAGATGCTGTTATCCCTCGGGAGGAGCTGGTTGGTAAATCCCACCCAACCACGAGCAAATTGTGCTCATCTGACATGGGGAGAGGGGCTTAGAGAACCCACCCAGAGAGCTTTGCCTGGGACATAACAGCTGCAGCCCCACACTTCTTTTTCCTTTGCGTTATTCTGCACTATGATCCCGTGGAGTCAGATGCTCCCCAAGCCGCTCTGCACGGAGCGATTTCCCTATTTCATCTTGTTTTGAAGTTTTAAATTGCCAAGGGCTCGGAGTAGGAATGTTTCTCCTATTAGCCATTAAACCAGAAAATACTAACTGCCATTGCCAGATAGTAAACTTCTCCTGGATGTAGTAGGCAAAGAAATATGATTTTCATTTTGAAATTTAATCAAACCGTCGAGCTAGTGAGATCTCGACTGCTGCAGTTATTTCAGGGTTTTTTTGGCATTAACCACCACCCCATCCCTTCCCACCCTGTGACAGCAGAGAACAAGCTTTGCTCAGCAGCACACGCCAGCTCCATCCTGGCCATCTCCTCATCTCCTGCTCCTCCTTTCCCTTCCCGTGGCAGGAACATCAAAGCTCCAGCCTGGCCCCAGCCTCTCATTCACTTTTCCAGTAGTTTTGAACCAGCCCTGTGCTGCTGCCTAAAGTAAAAATTTAAAGCCACAACCACCAGTCTAGACTGCCTGAAATCTCTTCCCCAGACCCTGAGCTAGTGAAGAGAGCTGCCAGTTTTGGGGAGAGGTGGAGAGGGCCCAGCTGCTCTGCCTTACTTGGGGGAGTAGTTGCAGACCAGGTAGACAGCGTTCTCCCAGATCTCTCCCCACACATTCATCTGCTTGCAGACATTCACAGCACAGCCAATCCTGTTGGTCGTGGCCCAGACTATCTGTAAAGAAGATTAGTGAAAATAAGCAAATTACCCCAATCTAGACACAGGGGGGATGTGGGGAGTGTGGGTACAGACCCCTTGGTGCCCTTTACCTGGGTGTAATGTGTGCACATGGCACCTGTGCACCTGTCTGGGCACCACGGGTTGCACTCATGAGGGTATGGGAATGTGTAATCCTTCACTTCATCATACCAGGACTGCACGTGGAACGCTGGAGAACGATATCTGAGGAGGGAAAAAAGGCAGTTTGAGTCAGGATGTTCTGGTAGAAGGTCAATAAAAAAAGTAAAATAAAATTTTAAATGAAGGATTAGACGGGATATTGGGCAGGAATTGTTCCCTGGGAGGGTGGGGAGGCCCTGGCACAGGGTGCCCAGAGCAGCTGTGGCTGCCCCTGGATCCCTGGCAGTGCCCAAGGCCAGCTTGGACAGGGCTTGGAGCAGCCTGGGACAGTGGGAGGTGTCCCTGCCCATGGCAGGGTAGTTGGAACTGGAAGATCTTTGAGGTCCCTTCCAACTCAAACTGTTGTGTGTTTCTATGATTTTCTTTTCCCTCAGATTCACAGCCTGACCTGACTCCGTATGATTTATGGGTTTGACATGATCCTCAAGTGCTGCTGACCTGAAATGCCCTCTCACTTTTCCCCTCAACTACAAAATACCTTGTAGTTTGGCAGAAAGTCGTGTTTTGAAAGTAAACAGCAGTTAGGCTTTGCCAAACATCTTAAACCAAAAGCCATCATGTACCTATTTTACCATTTTACTATGTACCATCATGTACCTGTTTTACCACGGGGCAATTTGCTCAACCTGGAAGTTCACTCACAGCCAATGCTGTAAGACCTCTGAGAGAGAGTGGGCTTTTCCTCACTCACATCCCACCAGGAGTTGGTGTGGAGTAGTTCATGCACTGCACTCCTCTCCTACCTTTTTTTTGGCAGTAATCTTTCCCTTTACCAAGCCCCCCATACCTTGTGTGTCACCTCTGCCTCAGATACCATGGTCTGAGGCAGTGCTGATGCTGTTTGTGCTGTTTGGGGAGCAAAAATGGTGTCACAACTCCCCTCTAGAAACTCATGCACATTTTACACACTGCATACACAGTGAGCAAACAGAGTGATCTCCAAACTGTACCAAACCCACTGCTTTTGAATTGCTTTCAGCAGCTCACACAGAGCAAGCTGCCAGCAATCCAAATGATATCATTACCAACTGGAGCTTATCCTTTCAGCCAACTTTTCATTAAAAGGCATTCATTAGAAGTATTTTAAAAACATCCATCTCATGATGTCATGAAGCGAATACTTTCCGAATCCTATTTTACGGGAGAGGAAATGGAGGCAATCAAGTCATGGCCCGTTCCTGAAAAAGCTGAGATAAATCTGATTTTTCTTTCCTTTCAGAGACCTCAAAGGGAGCAAGATTGGATCTTCCTCCATCAGGAGCCCTTGGCCATCCTGAGCACTTGTAGGACAGCCAAGAACAGCAAGATCTTTTGACTTTGTTTCCAATGAATTAACCACTCTACTTTCCAAACTTTAAAATGGGCCAAATTTTTACATCAGGCTGATTTCACACTAGCAAATTTTGCTTGCTTTCCACCAAGTTCCACCTGATTTACAGCAAAGATAACTGGACTTCCACCCAGGAAATGGGGGGAAAACACTCAAGGCTCTGAGCAAGTACAAAATATTTGCTGTGCAAAGCAGGTTTAACCTATAACAAGCTTAAAAAGAGGGGCTAAACAATAAACAAATTTCACATTGAGAAGAAGAGGAAAATCCCTTTGGAAGCCTTCATGTGAGCTTTCCTAACTGAGTTAATGACTCTAGTCTAGCAACTTGTCTCAAGAATTGAAAAAAAAAAAAAAATCCTGCAAAGTGTTTTCAGTAAAGAAGAATCAGGAGCCAGATAAATATTTATGGAAAACACAGCAAGAGATAATTAAACTCTGAACTGAATCCAGACACAAATTCTGAGCTGAATGCAGACATTGCTCCTGAGAAACGTCAGCCTTCAGCTGCAGGATGCCAGGACCCCCTCTGAAACAGTAGATTTAGGAGCAAGGGTTCAGACCTCTGTACCTGTTCTCCTCAAGGAGGAGGAGTAACTTTAATTATCTTATTAGTTTTTAATTAAGTGTGTTACAGAGGTGCTACCCCAAGATCCAGGTGGATGGAGGAGCCCAAATCAGTGCAGGTTTCCTGGAAAATCTCAGTGGAAGGCGGCAGCAGGCATTACCCACAGTAACCATCCCACTGAAACCATCAAAATTAACAACCCCCAGCTCTTCTCCCACCTCCACAGTGCTCAACCAAACACCAGAGCAAACCTTTCCAGCTGTCTCTGAAGGAGGACCCCTAAACCACCCTTTGCAATGACCCTGCAGCACCCCAAGCCTTACCTGCCCCAGTGAACTGCCAGGTTCTGCCCAATTGACCTGATGAGGTCGCTGGGGCCGTGGTCCCAGATGCACTGCTGAGCCCAAGCGTGTGCTGACCGTTCCAGCTCCTCATCCCAGGTCTTCAGGGTGTGGGCAGAGAGAAAAGAACAGGTCAGTTTTTCATCTCAAACTCGCTAGATCAAGAGATTAAATCAACAGCAGGTAGTGGAGAAAGACTGAGGTACAGATCACCCCTCCATGTCTGGCCTGTCCTGGTGAAGCCACCACATTTCTGTGCTAAAATCACATTTCTCAACGTGTTCCACTGCCATCAAAGTCCAGGGCACTAACAGGAAAGGGTCTATGATTTCCCCCAGCTGATGCCATGCTTCTGAGTAAATGCTTCACTCAGGTCATCAGAAAACACACAAACCCACGTGGGAAGACCTCAAGAACACATCCAGACCATCCCACCCTAAACCACAAGATAGTTGTTTTTCTAATATGTTTTTTATTTTCTAATATTTTAATATGTTTTTCTAATATTGTTTTCCTAAAGGCAGTTGTTTTTCTAATACGTTTTGAAAAATTAAAAATCAAAACTCAAGGTTGGAGATCCCATGATCTCCAGCTTGACGCGTATTTCTGAGTCCTGCAAGAGTTCTGACCTGCACTCAGTGCTTTGATGTATTTCAGCATCATTTTTCAGCAAATGTCCTTTCTGTTGGGATATCTCCAGGCTTTCCCACCAAGGGAAACTCCAGCAGTGGAGAGCTCCACTACCTCCTCCAGCATACAGCTGGAGATCTTTGCTCCAACCTCGGAATCAAGGAGTGTGGGCCTGAGCCTCTGAGTCCCAGATCCCCTTCTCCTTCCAGAATAAACGAGAGTCCACCAGTGGATCCAGTCAAATACATCAGAGGTGGCAAAGTCTCAGGGCTTTTAAGCTTTTTTCCACTCTCAGTGAAACAGGCATTACGTTAAAAGTGACAAATCCCATTTCTGTTCCCACTGAGGGCAGGATGCTGGGGTGAGATCACTCCTCATCGAATATCACACCGTCGTGAGCCAGAGGAGAGCTCCAACATGACACAAAGGCAAACAGGAAAGCAGCTCTGCTGGCTCTGCTGCCCAGGAGAGTATTTGTTCTAAAGGCCAGACTTGCTGGGCCCAGCAGCCAGTGCCCTGAATTCATTGTGTAATTACTGACAGCTGCTCTATTCAGAACAGCCCTCGGAGGATAATTCGTTGGGATTAAAATATTACCGCACATTCCTACAAATAAAACCAAAGAGAAGAGAGGTCTTGTACCATGCATCCAGCCCATCCACGTGCCAGCACGAGACTGTCCTCTTTGGACATTTACCATCACAACCAGCTGCTCTTTCCCAGTCCTGTCTCCTCCAGAAGAAAAGCGACTTCTGACCTCAAACATTTCTAAGGAGCTGTCAGAGCCTGGAGGGCTGCAGGGAACCCAGCCTCTCAGACACATTTAAAAACCACCAAGTGTTCATTGTGAGCGTATCTGGACACAGTCTTGGGCAGTTACAGCTGGCATGGGGAAGGACTGTGCATCCCTGGATAAGACAACAGGAAAACGCAGTGTCTCCTGGAACTTGGTGTGTCTCCTCTATCTCAGTGAGGCAAACATGACCTCATCTCACTGAGCTCACGGCCCAGGCCTCCCAGAACTTATCATGGAGCACTCTCAGCAACCCAGATTCCAGCAGCATCCCAGAGCTGCCCCAGCTCAGCTTTGGATTGAGCAGTGACCAAATAAATTCACGTCAGTCTGCAAAACCCCGTGTGGACACAGCTCCGACACAGGGAACAAAACCATTTTCCTTCTCAGCCCTCCAGCTCTTTGAAAGGGACGGGATCAGACCCACCACACATCCCCAACCCTCTGCTCAGGCTGTGCCCAGACACAGCTTTCTGTGGTTTCCCACTTTGTGGGCTCGGCAGTGCCTGGCCACAGCTGCCCTCTCATCCAGCACCAAAACCACAGAAACTCTCCCAAGATGTTCTGCACTCCCAGCTCCTAGGATTTTCTACCCAGCTTTATTCCCTGCAGCCCCGGAGGCAGAGATGTTCCAAATCTCCTAATTTAATGCAAAGACGTCCTCAGCAATAGGCTATTAAATGGGAATTAAAGTGAGCATACATGTTAGTCTCCCTCTGATGCCTTCGGATAAAATGAATGAACTCGGACAAAAGACACTTAACAGGTAATTGGGAAGGAGCTCCATCTCTGCACGGATTTTCTACTGCATGAGGAGAGAAGCTCGTTTCTGCAGGCATCAGATTACAAAGCCATCCCATCTAAATTAGAGCAGTTATTTGCCTCTTGCTTTTCAGACACGAATGTGGTCAGGAGGCTGGAATTATTTCAGAGCAATAAACATAGCGGGGGAAAAAAGAGATTTCAGACTTTCCCAGCTATACTTGCAAGAATTCTTTATGCCAATATTCAAAGCAGTATCTAGGAAGATGACTGAAGCCAGAGGGGCAACGAGCCTGTGCTCAGCTTCCTTCAGAAGCAGAGATTGAAAATTCTTTGGGTGTGTGTGATTCCAAGTGATTTAGCACATGGACACTTTTTTTTTTTTTTTACTCTTGCAAATTTCTAATGGCCTTTCAAAGTGGAGTGGACGGTGTATATGTAAAATACATGCATGGCATGCACACATCATACCACAACTTTTAGGTCCAGATTTAATAATCCATCCCACAAGGAGTCTGCAAACCCAAAGCCAGACACCTGAATTGCAGTGATCAGGTTACTGCCTCATTTTCCTCCCCAGCTCAGACTTTCTGCAATATTGGCAACTCACTTTTTAAAGTGGCATCAAACTACCAGGACTGACATGTCCTGGCAGAGGTGTGGAGGTTCTTTCTGCTAACCACCAGTGAAACCCTATCCCATCCTGACAGGAGAAAGCCACCACCCTACAGCTGAGAGGAAGGATGCATACCTTATACATGAAAACAAACTATTTTCCTTCCAGCAATCTGCACGGAGAACAATTTTGCTTTATCCAGCTGTCTCTGAGGCCACCGCAAGAGGAAAGATTTCTGCCTTTCATCACTGCTGAAAGCATCTGACTAAGCCATCTTAAAAGGTCACCATGCCTTAAGATCTATTATGTCCTTTTTCCTCTGAGTCCGTTATGTCCTTTTTACTCTGGGGCTGTTAACGAGGAGTTTGTTTTGGCCTTGGCACCCGTCCACCTCTGTTAAACAGTCCAAGTGCACTCTGGAAGTGTCGATCATGCAGCTGGTAGAGGGGTTAAGGTAATTCTGAACTGGCCCAGCTTTGTCAGGAAGTTGTGCCCTGCTCACTCATTTTCCATTAGCTCTGAATACCTGTGCCAGCCTTCAATTAATTACACAGACCCCGCAGCTAAACTGTTTCTTTTTTCATTTTTCAGTCCACTTTGCCTTTATCCCATTTGCATATAACAACTCTTTCGATCTCCAGGTAAGTCACAGGACTCACTGTGTTCTTGATGAAGTTCAACAACTGACATTCATCCAGTGGCGGTTAAATACGTCCCTTTCCTGGAGTATATTAGGTCCTCTTTCCCTTTTAGACCACTTAAAGACACCAGATGTGGAGCTGGGAGAACGGATTTTCGCAAGGGAGTGTTTGGAGGTCGACGGCCAAGAACAAGCTCTGCCTACTCATCCACAAGTTATCCCAGCACATTCCCAGTGATGCTCCACACCGGCACCAAAGGGAAGGAGGAGAGTTTATCTATGGTCCTAAAGACAGACCATGCTCTTAATCGAGTCCAAATGAGAAATGTCCTCTGCAGGACAAAGGATTAAAGAGAAATTCCCGTTCAGCACATACATGGCATTTCCAAGTCATACTGGGTAAACATGAGCACATGAAAGGCTGATTATAGCCCTTCCAAGTAGCACCATCTCATACTCAGCTCCTTTCTCCAGAGCACATAAGGCCCATTCATTTGCCCTCAATCACCCTTAAAAACCACTAGAAAAGCTCCCTGAGCAAAGGCAAACACAGAAGTGCAAACAGCGGCCGGGCCGTGGACGCTCGGCTGTCCTGCCAGCCCCACGGCCAACCAAAACACCTTGGCTGTGCTTTATGTTTACCCTCTGGAAATCCATCAAGTTGCCTCTTCTGGCAGCACTTCCCCGTAGGATAACGCTGAGAAAGGGATACAATCCCCAGTTCTTAGAAAGGCACAACATTTCTGGCCAAAATGGGATCAAAACCCAGCTGGCGTGGACGGCCCGAGGGACAGCTGTCCTTCCTCACCATGCCCTGCCCTCTTTTCTCCTTCCCTTCTCCCTGCAGTCACAAAAAGCAGAGTTTTCCATTTGCAGTCCTCACTTCAGCACAGCTGGCAAAGGATTTTGTATTACATTTAAGTGCATTTTTTTCTTTTACCCTTTTAAACACGGTCTTAACAAGTCATCCGTCATTTGATCCATCAGCAGGAGCACGGGGCTGAAGTCAGACTAGTTTTTGGTCAGAACTGTATTTGCACACTGGGAAAAGGCACACAAAAAGTAATTATTTGCCTACATCATTCTGTGGCCCCGTAATATTTTGATGGCATGGCAAAAATAGCTCAAAGGAAGGTCTCTGGCATCAGGTGAAAAAAACCAAATTCATACGAATTGTTGATGGCAAAGGTGTATTTCATACTCCTCCAACTTTTAAGTTCTCCCTCTGAAGTGGGAGAATACATTGACCAAACTTTTATTTTGGTTTCCTGAGCTACAAAACTCAACAGCACTGACCCTTCCACCCAGGAACTCCCAAAGCCTTTCCAGCTATTCCCAGTGACTGAAATTCTTTGGAGATGGAGCCACATTCCTCAGGCCCCATTTCCCTATGGTCCTGTGCAGATTCCCAGGAGCATCGTGGAGGTTTGGCTCACATTGCTAAGCTCAGGTGGTCAGTGAGTGACTGAGGGCAGGTGCCACCTCCAGCATGGGGTTGGCAACCAAAAAACCACCAGAAGATGCCCTGAGCAGACTGTGGTGTCCCCACAAGTGTCTAAAAGCTTTCACAGGGAGAGCAGGGGTTAAACACTGGGGAAAATTCTCTGCTTTTATGACTTGAAGGTAATGGAAGAACCTGCTGAGGCAGGCTGGGGAATTGCCATCACCAGAGATGCATCCAGGGCTGGGCCAGACGCTCCTTTATGAATAATGGAACCAGTCCTGAAACTGTGCAGAGGATGGACTCCATGACCCACCAGCAGCCCCTTCCAACCAAAACAGGCCACTGAGCTAAAGCATCCTTCACTCTGGAATGAAAAGCTTCAGGAAACCTCTTGAGAAAAACCTAATTCAGAGGAAAATCACTACACCTCTTGCACAGCAAGGAAAATCTAAATACAGTTAGGAAGAAGAAAAGAAAGTAACAAAGTGATGTGTCAGGCTCTAGACTCACCATGTATTCCATGTTGGAGGCTACTGGATACACCTGACCTCTCAGTTTGTTGTGGAGCATCAGTATCTCCTGTCTGTCTGAGAATAAAATGGCTCTCTTGGACCTGGAGTGAGCTCCCCCATCCTGATATTTACTCAGGATGCTCTCCAGGTGACTGGAATTGGGCAAGATAAAGCACTCAGCTGTCCTGGTCAGCAGCAGCACACATCCGAGAGGAATGATCCAAGGCAGGGCAGGATTCATGCTGCCAGCAGAAGCAGAGATGAAGGTGATGGTGGGTTTTCGTGCAGGGGCCCCCGTGGCTCAGTGCAGATCTGGAATTTGGGGAGAAACAGGCAGTCAGAGCAGTGCTACAGGAGCTCTCAGTGCATTTGTCTCCCAAACAACCAGGTCACACAGCCCAGAGCTGAGCTTGGATAAGAATGGTGCTTAAACTTATTGCTCACCCCAAAGACAAAACCAGCACCACGAGAGGCGTGGACTCCGTTTGTTCCACCCGGGAATTCCACTGATGCTGATTTGGGAGTGAACAATTCCCAGGCACGCAGCAGGATGCCTTCTCCACCTCACTGCCACCCTGCAATGCCCAGCAGCTCTGAGTAACCCCATCTCCATCCCTTCACAGGCAGGGGGACATTTGGACTTCTCCCCCCACCAAAGAGCAGCCGGTAAAGAACGCTTTTCTATTCTGAATTTAAGGAGAAATAAACCGCACAGCGAGCCGGGTGAGGAGGTCGGGCAGCAGCAAGAGCTGCTCCTGAGGCTGCAGCAGAGCAGCTGCCGGGCTCTGTGGACAATTCTCGTCTGGGAAATGTCAGCACGGGGCCGAGCAGCCCCGGTCCCCGCTGGCGGTGACGCACCGGGGCTCTCGCTGACGCTTCCCGGCGGGCGGGAGCGGGGCCAGGGATGTGAGTTATGGAGCAGCAGCAGCCGCCCTCCCCCGGCCAGATTCGGTGTCCCCAGGCACTCGGATGGCGTCAGCAGCGAGAGAGGGGCTCGCTTTGGTCTTGGAACAGCTTCGTTTAATCCCTGTCCTTTGCTCCCCCGCTGCTCCTGCTCCACCTGTCATTCCCAAGAGCTTCCACCCCGCCGTGCTCCAGTTTATCCGTCTGGGGATCCTCGAGCGGCTTGGCTGGATTTATTGGGACCAGGAGCTGATCACAGGAGGGGAGATGCGCTGCTGCAGGGCTGTGCAGCACACACGGCTCTCCAGCGGAGCCCCCGGAGCAGGATCAGTCCACCCGGGGAAAGAAGCGTCTCTACAGACAACACCGGATCTCCCTTCTTAGGGATAGTTTTTGGAAGAAAACTTCCCCATCCCCGTCTCCAACACGAGGCTGGGATCTGGTTTTGACAGCACAGCTGAAAGCCACGCTGAAAGCATTCCTCTGCCGCGGCAGGAAACAAACCCCAGATTAACAGGAATTATTCGAGAAGTTTCATCCAGTGACACGGGATTTGGACACTCTGAGACCAGATGATTTGGAAGCCAACCAGAGCAGGGAAGAACCATCTAACTCCCAGCTGGAAAAGCTGTGCTTGAGCACAGAGCCCCAGCGCCCTGCTCCCAAAACCCACCCTGCAGCATCTGAGGAGGACGGTGCCAAGCACCAGGGGATTTGCACAGGCAGGGACCCCAAAAACACTCCGAGAACACTGAGAGCTCCCGAAAACTTATTGGCTGACCGCACAAAAGACACAGAGCCCCTGTCTGAGGCTTCTTTCTTGGACTGAGCGTTCAGGCAGATGAAAACCAGCTGCCCTCAGCCTCTCTCCAGGCAGCGCATTAAGCCTTTGCCTGGGTACAACAATGCGGGATGTCATTTGCTCAGTTTAGCTAATAGCTCCTCATCATTTCCTGCTCCGCAGAGCCAGGCGAACACACGAGCCTTGTCCCCAGCTCCAGGCACACCTGGAAGGACAGGACACCTTCGGTGGCACGGGGACAAACCCTCCTTTAACCTCATCCTCTTCCCTCCGGGCAGGAGCCCGACTTTCTAACCCGGCTGCAGAGGGGTAGGGGGAGGCAAAAGGAGAGCAGTTGCTTTTGTAGACTGTCTGACCCAAATTCAGGGAACAATTCCGACTTTGAGGCACTTCCCTGAGAGTTTAAAAATAGCCGCCGGAGCCGTGGCCACTGACAATGTGGCCATTTAGCGCCGGCAGCTCTCCGTGCAGGAACAGCCGGCGCTCAGAGGAGCCCGTTGCACCCCTCGTTTGGCCGGGTGCCCTTTGCTAAACAGGAGCCCAAATCCACCACCCATCTAAGGCAAACATCGAACTTGCAGAAAGGGCAGATTGAAAAAGAAAAAAAAAAAAAAAGAAAAAAAAAAAAAAAGAAATAAAAATCAGCTGCAGCATCTGAGAGCCAGAGGAGCTGCCTCGCTCCGTGGCGAAGCCAGCGCGTCTGGCTCGGCCAGGCAGCAGAAACCTCACAACAGATGGTGCATTATTCCTCGGGATGTGCTTCCCTGGGTCCCACTCGCCAGCAGGAGGATACCAGCACCTCTTTAAAATTAGGTCACTTTGGCTTTATCTTCTGCTTCGCTCGGGGTGTGAGAGCCTCTTGCTCTGCTCCTGCTCGGGGTGAGGAGTGCTGAGCATCCCCAGGATGGATAAAGGGATCAGAGAGGGACAGGGAGCACAGAGTCCCCTGGGCATCCCCAGGATGGATAAAGGGATCAGAGAGGGACAGGGAGCACAGAGTCCCCTGGGCATCCCGAGGATGGATAAAGGGATCAGAGAGGGACAGGGAGCACAGAGTTCCGAGGCCGGGTTAACTGGAAGCAGCTGGAAGATGCTCACGTTTCAGAAAGCTCTCACGGATTTCAGATGTCCATCCATCTGTCTCTCAATAGCCTCGTGCCCAGGTGCGAAGGAACACTCGGATGTGTGTCCCAGCCCCAGCGCCCTGCAGGGCTGGGGCAGTGCTGAAATCACATTGCCTTTGAGCTGGGGTTTGACATTATTCACAGAAAATTCTCAGCTGACAGTCAGCTGAGGATGCCTCTGCTGTTGATTTCAACGGTTCAAGAGGAGCACAACCTCCCTTTAAACACACCAGGCCCTTGACACTGGTGCCAGGTGAACATCTGGGAGCCATCAGAAACCACTGAGTCAGCAGAAAAGGACTCCTGAGTATGCTGTGAAGTATGCTGTCCAAAGTGGGGAGAAATGGGAGGCCTTCTTCTGGGGGTCTGAGGGAGTTAAAGTGCAGCACTGGACTTCGGGAAAGATTATTTTTAGAAAGCTATTTCCCCAGCTAATGGATGGTGTCTGCTTCGCACTGAAAGCAGGAGAGCTGGTCACAGCTGAAGCCTGGCAGAGGCTCTGCTAAAGCCACATGCAGGCTGATCCTGCCTTCATGTCCCCATGTCACCTCACTCCTTAGGGACATTGAGCTTTGCCTGCCCCCCTGGTGAAGCACAGGAGTGGGTGCCTTCTCCTGGGTTGTGGGTGACATTTGCAGCTAAAACATCCCAGAGCCTGTGGAGTTACACATGGCACCAGCTGACAGGGAAGGAAAATGCGAAGTTAGCTCAGGATGTCAGGAGAGCATTTAAAACAGCAAAGCAGAGGGGAGTTAGCCTGGGATCAGTTTCTAAACTGAGCCTGGGATCAGCTTCTGGCCTGAGTTAGCCTGGGATCTAGGATGAGTTAGCCTGAGATCAGCTTTTAGCCTGGGTTAGCCTGGGATCAAAGAAATCCAGGGATGAAGCCACAACATGATGCACTGAACCCCAGGTTATCTCTCTCCCTGGGATATACACAACCCAATATTTGCAGAACTGTGGTGGCTTCCAAAGACAAGCAGGATGACAAATTCCTACACACAGGACAACAGTGACACATTGCACTGAACACACCACAGATTCAGCATCTTCAGGGCCACAGCCCAAAACACCTGGATCTTCCATTTCAGTCCACAGAACCCAAGTGGGTGAAATTCTACGTGAAACCACATGGAAAACCCACTACTAACAGACACCACACGTGGTGATGCTGAAATTCCTTTCCTACAGGACTCAGGAGCACAAACACAGGCAGCCTGGAGCACACAAATGTGCCTCTAGGTATCAGCTCCTGGGGGCTGCAACAGCATCCCTTGGATATTTTCTGCCTGCACAGAAATCCACTCCTGGACTTGCAAGCTCCTCCCATTCATTCCACATTAATGCTTGTTAATCTTGCATTCAATTCTGCAGAGTGCACACAAGGGAAGCTCAGAGAGTATTGTGCTATTTTATACCTTCCAGGCAACTTTTTGGAGAAGTTACTAAAACTGTGCCTCCTTAAAGAGTTATTTCTTGCACTCCCACCACCCCAAAAACCACATTTCAGAAGCCAGGACAGAACTTTACACTTACCTTGCTGAGTACTTCCAAGTCTCCAGGTAATTACAGCTCCTCCAAGCCTGCTTGTGGAAAATAAATTAACGTATCTGAAATACTTAAACGAGGAGGAAGGAAGGGGAAAAGGATGGAATAAGCCTCAGGTGTGAGATGTGCAAGGTCTGGGCTCAGCAACTCGGACCAAGTGCAGTCTCACAGAGCTCCCCAGTGGTATTTATGCTCTCCAGGCAGAGGGGAGAACCCTGGATCATCCCTGTGACAACGGGCGTGGAGCAATAACGAAAAGGAGAGGGAGGGGAAAAGAGGGGGAAAAAAAAGAAAACCACGAGGAGAGAGAGGGGTGTTGGTTGGGATGGCAGCAGCAGCTCAAGGGCAGTCATTGGGGCTCCGAGGAGCAGGACCATCCTCCCCGAGGCGGGAGGAGGAGGAGGGCGGAGGAGGGCAGCCCGCTGTCCTATAAAAGTGCTGGCCCCAGCACTCGGCTCCGGGACTCGCAGCCGGGAATTCCGGGAGCACGGGGAATCCTCCCCGCAGACGGGCACCGCCACGCCCCGGTGAGAGGCTCCGGGGGCGAGGGACAGGGAATTCCAGAAAGGAATTTTCTCTGTAAGGGACCAAAACCAGCTGTGTCCCCTCGGCTGACTGCTCAGCCATTCCTGGTCCTCACAGAGAATTGATTTCCCAGCTCCAGCCCCTCCAGTAAACCCCACGGCATTCCCTTTTCCCCAGAGCTGGACTTCTGCCGGGAACAGGAGATGAATGGCACTCTGTAGCTGCTGCCAAAGCTGTCCCAGCGCTGACATTCCCCAAGCTCCGCCGCTGCTCCGCTGCGAGAGCGGGAGCTGCAGGGAGCAGGGAATGCAGCGAGTTGGTGAAACACGCAGGACTCACCTCTCTGCCGATGTCCCAACAGCTGCAGCTTTGGCATCCAGCTCCGCGGTTTTTACTCACCCTGAAAGGAAGCGATTGAGCAAAAAAAAAAAGACAAGCGAAAAGTTCCTTCCTTTTTTCTCGAAGTAAACAAACAGGGGAAACCCAAACCGCTGTGGTGAGTAACAACGGGAGCGTGTCACGGCACCTCTGCGCTGCCGCCGGCACCGGATTCCCGTGGGATGCCCATCCCGCAGCCCCCCGGGATGTCCCCCGAGGAGGGACACCAACCACACCCAGCACGGAGCCAGGGGAGCACCCATCTCTTGGGAGGCTGGCACAGCCAAGAAAAGCAGCTGTGATTTGTCTAAATCCACTGCCTTATCCTCTTTCCAAAGTTCTTGGGGGAAAAAAAAAAAAAGTCCTTCCATTCTTCTAACCCAGTCAATATTTATTTCTTCGGGCAAAAACACCAGCCACTTTCATTTACTGTTTACTGGAGGGAGTTTACAAGCTATTCCCAGAGGTTTGGATAAACTCAGAGGCGCTCAGAAAGCAGAGGGACATTTATCAAACTCGTTCAACAGAGCAGGAGCAGAGGAGCAAATATTGGCAGCTGGGAGAGCACCACTGCTCCGAGCACAGCAAAGAACCCTCTGGGGTTAGCACCAAGGCTGATTCCATCTCTGACACCATTCCCCTGAGAATTTTTCAAGAAGGAACAGCCTGTCATCCCTGGGGTTGTATCTCGCAGCCCATTTCCAGCTGAGATGGGCAGCCAGTCCTCACCAGTCAGCCCCAGCCCCTCCGGCTGCTCGCCCCGCTGCCCACACTCTCAGCTGGATTTACAAAGAGTTTCTATCGACTTCCAAACAAACTGGGTATGGGAACCAACAACACCTGGTCCAGCAGTTGGACCTGACACTTCTGCCCTGCCAGGAGCCGTTCAGTGCACTTTGGGCAGTTTGTTCCCAAAAAAAAAGCTCCGACTTTAACACCAACGTGGGCAATTCAAAGACCACCCAGAACTGGGCTAACAGAAGGTTCTGCACTGCTTTACCGTAAATTCACTGTATCCTCTTTTTATTTTTTCCTTGCCCTTATGGTTCCCTCTGGATCAGTGAGTTTGCTGTAGGCTTATTTAATCAGCTGAAAGATGCTGCAGCTCCCAAAATTCCTCATTTCCCCAAAACACAGTGAATTTCCCCAAAACACAGTGAATTTTACCCCAAAACACAGTGAACCCTCGTGCCCCCACACAGGCTGCCACCCCGAAACCACGCAGCTCCCCAGCCCTGACTCACAGCCCTCAGAAGGTGCTGCTCACTCCAATTACCATAAAGCTGAATTAACTCATTTTAAATCTCACATACCAACATACAAATAATTTCCAGACCTCAGAGGAATTTGGTATTTTGTAATCTCCGCAAATATCCCGATGGGAAATGAATCCCTGTAGGATGGTTTGGGCTGTCTGATTGCTCCATCAACCTGGCTGCTTTACAAAGATTTGATTTTTTAATTTATTTTTTTTTTTAATGTACACCAGGCTGGTTTCACTGTACAAGACATACACAGGGCCTGGTTGTGCTCAGGGATGAGCACAGCCTGGAACAAGAATTTTGACCCACCTCATTTTGTCTTGAGTCAGCAGCTTGGGGTCATATGTTCCACCAAAGCCAAAACAATCAGAAGTTACTTTTAATCATTCCTCGTTATTACTGCCTTGATTATAACGTCTCCATTTCATATGTGGTAAAAGCCACATAAAGCAGGCTGTATATATAAGTATATATTAGCAGAGAGGCTTTTAATGGACTAGCCAATGAAGGGGAAGAGACACAGATTTCCCTGCGCCCTCCTAATTGACCAGGCAGACAGCGAGTCTTGATCTCCACTGGAATTAATGCCCCTTTATTTCCTCCCCAAACACAGCTCGGCAGGAACGGCCCCAAAGCAGGGCAGGGTGAGAGGCACAGAGCTGCAGGGGATTCCCTGCTCTGACTCCTGCCCGGGGGCAGAGGGAGCACAAGGGGATGAAGAGGGTGAAGAGAACCCAGGGGCAGCAGGGAACCTGCAGAATTTGTGTCACCAACAGCGAGAGCACAGGGGGGAGCAGCAGCCCCTGAGCTGCTCCTGGCGGGCACAGCCACGCTCAGGTTTGGGGAATCAGCTCCCGTTTGCTGCCTGCTCACATCCCCCTCCTGCCCGGGCTGTGTCGTCACCTGAGGGAGGAGGAAATTCCAGCCACATCCATCACTCCAGCAGGGTGGAGATGCCCCTCTCTTGACCACAATGCAATCCAGAGGCTACACCAGCAGATGAATTAACATTCATGTTAATAATGGGATCCAAATGAAAAGAGGGAAAAATGAGGATTCGAATGGGGATCCAAATGGCAGGAGGGAAAGCTGGGCATTGATGGATTCATTCCCAAACACAATTATTGCCTGGCACTGTGAGCCTTTAGGTGTTCTTTCTTGCTGCTCTCCTGTTTTGGGGTAGCCTGGACTGAGCACCCAGGTTCATCTGCAACTTCTCCACCTTCTCATACTAAACATTCCCCCAAATGCTTCATCAGCTGATGATGAGCAAGAAAACAACTCCCCATAAATCTGTCCTGTTTCACTGGTGACATAAGTTGATGTAAAACAATGAAATAAGGACACAAGCTGCAGCAATTTAAAAAAATTTAGGAGGCACCGCTGACTGCACCAAGTACAAGTCAAATGTGAACTGAAATCTCCAAAATCCTTCTCTATGAAGGTGGTGAGGGCACAGGTTGTCCAGAGAAGCTGTGGCTGCCCCATCCCTGGAGGAGTCTAAGGCAAGTTTGGACAGGAAAAAACTGGCCTACAAGTGGAAGGTGTCCCTGCCCATAGCAGGGGGTGGGATGAGTTTTAATGTCCTTCCCAACTCAAATCAGTCTGAGACTCCATGAAAACCCCTCAGCTTGTTCCCACAGCTCCCGATATTCCCTGGTCACATCTGCACACTGGAACAATTCAGGACCCTTAACCCAGCACCCATCTTTGGAGGTTTCAACCCAAAGCAGAAGGTGAATTCCTATCACAAGCTCTACAGCCACTACATCTGGTTATTTACCAATATATAAATGATTTTTAAAAAAATCCTTTGGGTCATTAAGACACCTCAAAATAAACCCCCAGTTGCATAGATCTTCCCCATGCTGGGAACATCCCCTGCACGTCCAAGGCTCGCTCTTCATTCCTAGTGAAAAGCAGCAGATTTAGAGCACAATTACAAAAATAAACTCTCTGCTGACAGCTCAGGATCCATCCTTGGAGCTGCACCCCCCAGACCTGGCCCAGCCCAGCCCAGCCCTGAGGGACACCATCTCCAGAGGATAATGTGGAAAACAGCAGTTTCCTCCTTAAAACACCTTCCCTCAGCCTCAAACACCTCGTGGCTTTCATAATCCTCCTCCCCCAGCCCATCCAGCCCTTCCCCTGCACGTCTGGCTCATGGCACAAGGTTTTCTCCCCACAGCCCTTTGGACCTGCACATCCAGTTTCTCATTTTGAAAACTTCAGGTCTTAATGTGCATTAAAAAAAAAAAAAAAAAAAAAAAAAAAAAAAAAAAAAAAAAATCTCAAAATCTGGTTTAAAGTTCAGTAAACAACACCGGATTTACGGTGTATCATTGTGGGTGTTGGGGTTTTCCTTTTACAAAATCGCACATGGAGCAAATGATCAAAAGCTGCAAACCCCTTGTTTTGCAACAGTGGGAGGAGTTAATACAGAAAATAAAAAATTGTGGCTGTGTGTCCACATCACTGTTGCCACACACTTTATTATCCTTTTAATATACTGCAGAAGGACTTTAGTGACAAATACATTTGTAATATCCTCAGTAGAAAAAAAAAAAACGCCAAAATGCACTTCTAAGTGATACCAAGACAATTCCAAGTCATACTGAGAGAATTTCAACACTTGATTTTTAAACTGGCAATGACTCATTAAAACAGTAACATATGTAACCTCTATTAAGTAATATATTAATTACTGGTTACCTGCAGTTTTCTCTGGATTATTCCGGTTAACCTGCCCTATCAGAACTGCACTTTTCCCAATGCACTGGAGATAGAGCTAATTAAATACCCACCACAGGCAGAGGACTAATTAAAAACAAGATTTCTGCTGTACAGAAAACCACTTCAACCAGGTTCCAGAAACAGGATGAATAATCATCAGTACAGAACAGAAAGTTTAAAACCTAGTTTCTTTCTTTTTTGGAACAAGCTCCCAATCCTCCAAGATTTCAAGTTCTCACCTGTGGGGCTCTAGGGCAATTCCCATCACGGGGATGCCCTGGAAGCACCAATCCTTCTGAGGAAACCACTCAGCTCCAGGAGCTGATGTTTTAGGGAAAACAGCCAAAAATCCAAGTGAGCTTCGCACAGAAAATTTTGGAGTTGGTGGAATGTCACCAAAATCATGAGCAGTCACCATCTGTAAATCAGAAAATACTAACAAAGCACCAGCAGCAAAAACGTAACAATGCATTTGGACATCCAAAACGATGCCAGAGCATCATGAAACTTTCTCAGCAGAGCAGGACCATCCCAAAGAGCCATGGGGTTTGGGATGCTCCTTCCTACAGCCAGAGCTCTGGGCAGGAAACTCCTTCCTCTGTGGGACAGCAGGAGAGGGCAGAAAAGTCAAGACACACCAGGGAGCTTCCACCATCTAATGAGGAGATAAGGACATACCACTGTCATCAAAGAATTAAATAATATATAGGAGTTTTTTAGAGAAAGCAACAGGAAGCTGATGAGGGAAATATTTTTACCAGAAGTTCTCCAGGGCAATGTCAGCTGGCTGGAGACAAACAAAACATCATCTGCTTCAGAAACAACGGTGCAAGGTTTCCAGGAGGACACAGAAGAAATTCCATCCCCTCTCCTCAGTGCCACGTCCCTTTCCCTCTCCCCTCCAAGTTCAGTTCCACCTGAATGCAAAACTGGAACATTTCTCAAGTTTCCAAGAGTTGTAAAAGCAAAGAAAAATCATCTCCACTTCATTTGGGAAGGCTCCCTACACCTCGAGAAGTGCTACACAGAAACCTTTGGTGTTTCCAAGGGTAAGATTCACACCTGAGGAAAAACAAAACCCACACACACACCTTAAACCAACTTTGTGACTTTTATTGATGGGCGACAACTTTATACTTCTAGGTATCACTAAACTGTGTACAATTAGGAACTCAACATTATAGGAGAGCAGACAGCAAAATTAAACAAAGCAGACTTAAAGAAATATCAATCTTAATTATTTTGCCCATTTTCTTAATTTCATGTACACAGAAGCATAAATGCAGTTTGAAATTTCTTAATAGCAATAAAGTTACAATCACCCATCTATATAGACTAACATCTTAACTCCAAATATTTGATCTGCAATGTGTACTTAAGCAGTTTCTCATCGCACAATTATTAAAATGTGTCTTCCTATCAGGAACCAGCAACTCTGCAGTTTGTACATGTTTTGAAGCACAAAGGACCATTTCCATCTCATACACATCGGCTCATATTTTACCACTTATCAAAAAACTATTGGGGAAGCAGAGAGAGCTTTCTTAATTTTTTTTTTAAATTTTTTTCTTTTTTTACTGAAGTAAAGATAAAACATTTTCACAGAAATCTACAAGTTCTGTTGCTGGTGCAGGGTTTTCTTCTACTACGCAATTAGAAAGTGGGAATTTAACGCAAATCCCCCCTTTTTTTATTATCTTAGGATTCAGCATTAACTCAGATGAACTTTATTTCTTTTCAATATTTTTTTTCTCTTTTTATTTCTCTGTGTGTGTGTGATTCACGAGGCTTCCATTCCGCAAAAGTCAAAAAAAAAAAAAAGCCAAAACACAAACCACGTTGTGCACAAACGGCAGCTTCCTTTATCACTCTATCCCATAGTCGCTAAGGGAGGGGAGAAAAAAAAAATAAAAAAACAAAACCAAAACAGAATAAAATAAAATAAAAAGGGGAGGGGGGGGGGGGGAAGATTCACTCAGAAGAGCATTTCCAGGAGAAGAAGTTAGTGATGTTGGCGCTGTAGGGGCGGGTCAGAGCAGGTCCACCTGGCGGTAGTAGAGGAGGTAGGCTGTGCGCTCCAGGGCCGCCTTCACCACCTGCGAGTGGTGGATGACCCTGACGGCCTGGTCGTCGATGCGCAGCCACCCGTTCAGCCCGATCTGGAACACGTCCGTCGTGTAGTGCCCGCCCGTCGCGCTGTTGCCGTGGTGGTACACCACTGTGGGGACACACAGAGCTGTCACTGGGGCTCAGGGGTTGGGGTTTGCCTTGGTTTGGGGTGTGCGGGTTATGGGATGGCGGCTTGTTCCGTGTCCTGCCTTGGGTACCCCAGCTTTGGGTCATGGAGAGTCCACAAGTGGACATGGAATGGTTTGGGATTGGAATAGATCTGAAAGCTCAGCTTCAACCATGTCCTGCCTTGGGACACACCCAGTTCTGGGCCATGGAGAGTCCATAGGTGGACATGGAATGGTTTGGGATTGGAACAGATCTGAAAGCTCAGCTTGTTCCATGTCCTGCCTTGGGTACCCCAGTTTTGGGTCATGGAGCGTCCACAAGTGGACATGGAATGGTTTGGGATTGGAATAGATCTGAAAGCTCAGCTTGTTCCATGTCCTGCCTTGGGACACACCCAGTTCTGGGCCATGGAGAGTCCATAGGTGGACATGGAATGGTTTGGGACTGGAATAGATCTGGAAGTTCAGCTTGTTCCATGTCCTGCCTTGGGTACCCCAGTTCTGGGTCATGGAGAGTCCACAAGTGGACATGGAATGGTTTGGGATTGGAATAGATCTGAAAGCTCGGCTTGTTCCATGTCCTGCCTTGGGACACACCCAGTTCTGGGCCATGGAGAGTCACAGGTGGACATGGAATCATGGATTGGTTTGGGACTGGAAAGGATCTTAAAGCTCATCCCCATTCCACCCCCTGCCATGAGATGTGGGCCTGAGAGGTTTTTAGCCTGCTAGCAGCTGCTAACTTTTTCCCCAGGAATAATTTCTCAGGAAAGATTTTTCTCCAAACATGCAGTAGTGGCTAACACTCAGCACTCTCAGCGCCGCCACCCGGGTTCAATTCCTGAACAGAGAAAACCATCAAAACACCACCTAGAGGAAGACTGTTCTGAAAAAGGAGAGTTGTTTACCAAGATTCTTTTGAGAAAAATCTTTGAGAAAATTCTCCTTGGGAAAACGTTAGCAGATGCCAGCAGACTAAAAACCTCTCAGGCCCACAATGGGACACCTTCCACTATCTCAGATTGCTCCAAGCCCTGTCCCACCCGGCCTTGGACACTTCCAGGGATCCAGGGGCAGCCACAACTGCTCTAGGCACCCTGTGCTAGGGTCTCCCCACCCTCCACTCATCCTAGGAGACAAATCTCCATCCCAAATATTCCCCTGGTGGTATTGCTGATGGTTACTGGGACTGGTTTGCCCAAGGAGATGTAGGAAATGGGATATTCCAGCTGCCTGCAGTCAATGCCCATGTCAATCCCAATGGGGTGACATCCAGAGGCTTGGGTGGCATGAATATCTGGGCTTTGTATGGCTCAAATAATCTTAAGGTCTGGAAAAAGTGAAGGAAACTGGGACAGGGCCCTGGGATTTGGGTGTAAAACCAAAGAATTGCTTTAGGTGTCTGTGTCCCACCCCACCCTTATGGCAGGCAGCTCCCCACCCTCCAAGTGAAGGATTTCTTCCAATATCTGATCTAATCCTGCTCTCTGGCACTGCAAAGTCATTCCTCTTGTCTTGGCACTCCAGCCCTTGGCCAAATAAATCAGTGTTTCTCCAGCAAACCAAATCTCCCAATTCTAAACAAACCCCACTAAACACAGAAATTTCACAGCCATAAGCTACTTCAGTGCAATTTAAAAGAAAACACTTCATGTAACCCAGTATTTCTCTAATTCCATATGCAGAACCTGCACTTGCAATAGAGGGACCACAGAGATAAAATACCTGCAAAGAGCCGGTAGGTTCTTTGGCCTTTTGAAATTTTACTTTTCACACCAGGAGATAGCAGCTCTGGAGGAGGAGAAAGTGTCACACGTTAGAAATTTCATATCAAGAGGATCAACTGTTTTTCAGAGAAACCAACACTATCACAAGGGAGAATGTTTAACTGAAATTTCTTCTGCAGCCTTTAAAGACTGGTCATGGTTCTAATAACTCGTAATCAAGGGAGTGAATTTGCAGGTTTGCTGAACGTTGTGGTTTATAAAAGGTTTAAAAATATCACCAAAAATGAAGGGGAAAAAAGATAGAGTAAAAGACCAGACTATTTCATTTTTCCCCTTTCATTTCTGACGTCAGACAACGACAAAGTCTATTTCAGATTCCAAGCCATGCTTACATTCCTAAAGGAAAACTGCAAAATAAAATATTAAGTAAAACAAAAGGGCACTGCCTGACAAGGTGCAGATCTCAGTTGAGATATGAGTATACACTGATTTTATTTATTCCTGTTTGAGCTACTGGCTGGCTAATAGTCCCATTTGTCAGCACAAAACAGAAGGCATTACTTTGGCAAGCTTCAGATGCTGGACAATTTCCAATCTCACACTATTTAAAGTCACTATCTCCTAGGATACCTTGTTAAATAAAGGATCCTTGTTTAACCTCTGCACTATAGATTGTCTACCTTCAGGCTGCATTTGCAATAAAACACCAGTTTCCTTCCAGCAGCCAAAATAATTTGACACTTCTGTGAATTAAATTTGCGATAGAAATATCCAATATTGGCACCAGTTTTCTACAGACAGGGACATAGATCCAAGAGGATAACTTCCCATATTTGCCCTCAGCAGTCTATATCCTTACTCCATAAATCCAGAGGAAGCTCTCATTTGGCCAACCCATTGTCTAGGAAGTGCCAAAGGCTTTAAGATCTTTCATAATTAAAAAAAAAAAAAAATCCACAAAAAATTTACCCAAACGATCAAATTTTCAGGCTACGATGAAGACAAAATCTTGCATGGGAGAAAATTAAAACACAGACACTTGTAGGAAACACAGCATTATGTTTCCTATGATAGAGAGGGAAATTCTGTTCATAAATCTTTCACCTTTGCTGATTTCCAGATCAACAGTGTACTCGATATTCTTGATCAGCTTCTGACATCCACCAGTCTTCTCGTACACGAAGCGTTTGAGGTGTAGGACGAGAACAGGGGGCAGCTTTTCCAAGGTGAGCCTTCGACTGATCTCCACCTGAAACACACACACAGAGGAAAAAAACCCTGTCATCTTTTGTTACCTTCTCAAAATTCCTCCTTTAAATAAGGGATAAGTGTTTAATTTTAAATACACTAGGACCAAACTCTGCAGATTTGTTATTACTGCAGTATTAATTTATGATAAACACTCGTTTGCGATTTAAAAATCCACTGAATCTTCAATCCTAATGTTGTTTTAAAGGAAAACTCAGTATATTCAAAGAGAAAAACATGAGTTCTGACCACATTTTTCTCTACTAAACAGTGATTTTTATATAATTATAACCAAACAATCCACAAGATTTCTGCCTGAAAACCAGGAGCCGAGCTCAGAATTGCCAGGAGCTCAGAACAAAAATGAGTCGAGCTCAGAACAAAAATGTTTTGCCTTCCTAGAAAGGAAGACATAAAAATATTTTTCAAAATAACTGCTTAAGGTTTTTCTCCATTTTTTAATTGAAAAAAAGTCTCTTTATTGGTAACCATGAGCATATTCTTTTTCAATACATGGCTCAATTCTGCTAGAATCTACTTGTTGAATATAAATTCATGGGGAAAAAGGAATATCTCTTTCCAAGGTTCTACAGACAATATGTTCAGTGTTTTTACTACATTTTTAATACAAAAACAACTATTTCATCTTGAATTTCCTTTGAAAAAAAAATCTGGAAGACACTGTGCCTGCTTGTATTTCCATCCAAACTCTGAAATACCACGCAGCACCTAATTTAAACACTCATTTCTTCCAACCCAGCACTGGGTTGTCAGTCAAAAACTCTAAACCATTTGCAGTAAAAAAATAAAAAAGAATTGCAAGCAAAACAAGATCTTTGTGGTAAATCATAATCAGTCTGCTAATGTTTCTTTCACATAAAAAACAACTGGAGAAATGTATGTTCTGAATACTCAAGGTAAACAAATTTCTGCTATTCATCTTTAGCTTTTTGAGGGAAATGAACCATCCTTTTGTTATCTAATCCTGTTCTCACCTGGAGGACTTTGAGAACTACAGACACGAATGTCAGAGGGAACACCTACAATTCCAGAGTTCCCAACAGTGCACATGGAACTCCCATGTGAGCAATCCCTGCACACCAGAGATTCCTTTACTACTACCCAAACAAGGCAAGGCCTTAGTGAGAGAGGTTTAATTATTATCCTCTATCACAAGTTCTCAAACTGCCAAACCAAAGGCATGCTTCTCCTCCTTGCAAGTACTTTTCTATTGCAATTATTATTATAATGTATTATTTGTAAAATCAAGAAGTATTTACTCTGAGGAGCTGCTCCTTGACTAACAGCATCTGGCAATCCTCAGGAATCAGTAAGTTATGATATTGAACATAATATTGTGTATCTTCACCACAGCACAGCCTGTTGATTTAGAATATTCTCCATTAAAATCCTTAATAAATTATCACATCAACACAAACCCCAGCTATTTACAGGCCTGGCTCTGTTTCAGAGCTGCCATTTCACTGCTGCAGGACACTCTAGAAAAGATCTGCACCTCTTTTGTTAAAGTGTGTTCCAACAACTCTGTGTAAAGCCAGAGCTCTGTGAAAACCCTTTTAAATTCAAAGTTTAGCACTTGGCTGTGAACAAGGAGTGAACAGATCACACCTCTTGCTTGGTTTTTGTGGTGTATCCCTGCACAGACTCTCTGGCCACCAAGCTCTCCAAGGCATCCTGCACGGTGCGGATCTTGTCCGACTGGATGTCCAGCTGCAGGGTGAAGAAAAGCTGCAGCGTGGCAGACTCCTTGGAACTCTGCTGGTAAACAACAGATCTGGGGAGAAACAAAGAAATCCAAATAGAATAAATAATCAAGTGTCATTTTTTTCAATCGGACAGAACCTTCAAGGAAGAATGAGTTACTTAGGTAAATCAATTTACAGTTAATTCAAGGCAACGCGTACAAATATAAAGGTTAAACATCTAGTTTTAACAATTTACCCCAATTGAAACGATTTTTCACATCTGTTTAGACTATTCTGAATTGGATTGTAACTGACTTGTTTTATTTATGCAAAGTTACTGGATAAGCATCCAAAGTTTAAAGAAAAAGACTGAAAATTTTGGTAAGCATTTAAAAAAAAATTCACCTCCTGGCTCTTTTTGTTAGTTTAGTTTTCCAACAGCTCTTCACAAGTGCAACGTGCCAGTGCTTATCTGTGTTCTACTGTTAAAATCACAGCTGGTTCCAGATTCTTCAATAAAAATACACAATCTGACCAATTTCACAGTGATTTTAAATTGTTTGCTTAAATCTTGCCATAGGACATATAAACAATGCTTCATTGAGGACTGGCAGTTCATTTTCTTCATCCAGGTTTGTTCATGTATATAAATTATTATGTTGTTATATATTGAAACCAGAATTATAATTAACACAACTCTAACCCATTTGGCCATGCTGGAATATTTCCAAGTCAGGTAGGAAATATTAATGTTCAGGTTGATTTTAATGTTGTGGATAATCAAGAGATAGATTATCTCTTTTTACTCAAGCAAAGCACTAAAAGCCAGTGCAGATTCCTATCGGCAAATATATAATATTAGAGAGGGAAAATACATAATATTCCTTTAGAGGGAAGAGAATGCATGAAAAACAGCAGGACCTTTATTTTAAAAAACAGACCTTATATTGTAACACCTCTTCAGGACACTTTCCTCACAAGATACGCAGAAATTGATTTGATAGCAAAACCTTGATTTGATAGCTGGGCTATGATTTTTCTGTAACAATGTCCCTTATTAGAATAATTACAAACCTCAGCAGGGACATGGGAAAATGCTTCATTTTCAATGAAAAATGACTCAGGCACTACAAGTTCTCAGGAAAACTTTGTACTTTCCCACTTAAGCCTCATGATGTTGCTAAGACAGACTTCACAGGCTGGGGGGTTTTATATAATTATGCCTAAATAGACATTTAATAGACTCAAGCCTCTCAAGGACAGCCTAAAAATCTCCAAGCCTTAAATGTCCCCAGCCAAAAGATCCCAATTCGAATAATCTTTTCCTCACTGCTCTTCCCATTGGATTTTTCCAGTTTGTGACACTTTCACTGAGTGGAATTCTACTGGCAGTTATACATTCAGTCCTTCCTATCTCCACCCCCGAGGATGAAGCTTCCCAAGCTCCCATGGGATGCTGTTTCTGTGGTGAGCTGTGCCCTGGTGTGAAGGTTAAATAAAGTGGATGTGCTGCCAGCAGATGTTGGATTGGATCCTGTGGTTCTGCTGCTCACTGCAAGTTTTTTACCTTTTTCCCAGTATTACCTTTGCTTTATATAATTTTCTGTGGAGTACTACAGAAAACTGCATCCTCTCAGTATTTTTAATATAAAAACTGATGGAATTATGCAGAGATCTAAACAATGGTGACTAATTCTGGTAAATACATCTGGGGTATTAACACCACCCTGGGTACGTGAACCATCAATGCAGGACTCCATCAATATCTACACACATCTGTCTGCCAAATTCTATGGAAAATATAATTTTATTTACCAGCTGTCTGGCTCAAAACCCAGAAGAATAAATAATTTCAGAGCATTTCCAAGGCAGAAGGCACTAGCCCACATTATTCACACTTCTAGACTCAATATCTGGCAACACAGAAAGTCAAACACCAGCAATTAAGTGTCTGTCTCCAATTTAAAAATAATTCTTCAAGCCTAGCAGTTTTGTTTTGCTGTATGTTTTTAGCAAGTGTTTATTTTGCTTTCATTTTAAATTATACATCTCTCCAAACAAGTCAGGAGGTTTCCTCTCCGAAAAATACTCTTTCAGATTCTACTTTCTGCCTTTGTCTGGTATCAGACCTGCATATAAGTGATATCCCACATTCTTTTCATTCCAGTACCATCTTGTAGCAATTTACATTTTTCCAGACTTCTTTTGCCTGTAACATTTCTTTACTATTTAGCACAGCTTTCTCTGAGAAGCATGAAGGGCCTGAATAACCAAAAATTCACAATTTTATGTTTTAGTTCACTGTTTTACTGTCTTAACTCTGTAAACCTCATTTTCTCTCAGTATCCTTATGTACAACATGAGATGAGACTCCTCAGAGGTCATAAAAATTAGCTAGCTCTAAAACGTTTTGGAATTCTTAAGACAATATTCCAAGCACAAATATTCCAAACTCTTTTTCCACGTGCAATTCAGGGCTTAGGATCTCAGAACAGCCTGTTCATTTAAAAACATTTTAAAAAAAGATTCAGCCACTGCAAGTGAAGAACTTGAAGGTAAAAGCACTGTACCTTATGTGACCACCAAAAATATCAGTGATTGGAGTCTGGACAAAGTCAGCCTGGCGTGTGACCGAGGATTTGTTGCGAGGTCCCACCTGCTCCCACTCGTCCTCGCTGCCTTCCCCCTGCTCCTCCTGCTCCTCCTCCTTGGGGACACTCTGAGCCTCGGGGCCGTTGGACACCGACACTTCTTCAAGTGACAAGGGGAAAAAAACACAGCGGGGTTTTTGATAGATAAAACATCCAGGCAGAGAAAAGGATCAGAAAGGTAAAAAAAAAATCAATCCGAGAGGAAAAAATCCTCAATAAAAAAGGCAAAGACACCCAATGCAAAAGGCAAAAAGCACCCCAATACAAAAGGCAAAGAATCCCAAAAGGCAAAAAAACCCCAATGCAAAAGGCAAAAACCTCAACGCAAAAGGCAAAAAAAAACCCAATGAAAAGGTAAAAGAAACCCCAACACAAAAGGAAAAAAAAACCCCAATGCAAATAATTTTTTGAGGAGAAAATGTTTTCATGCATCAGTGTTAATTAAAAAAAGAGAGCAAGCATATTCCAGGTTCGCTCCCAGCATGACACATCCATGTGTTAACAGAAGGCAACTCACTGATGACTGTATGTAAATAGCAAAGTTTGATATATTTTTAGTAGTAAATTTATGGGGTAGCAAATTAGAAAGTCAAGTGTTATTCTAGAAACAGAATTATGCCATTATTAAATACAACTCTTTTTCTGCACAGGTATTTTACAGGGAACCCGAGGCTTAACAAATATTTTCCCAGCCAGTGCCAAAGTCAGGAGGTTATAAACTGAACACAGCTAAGGAACAAAATATGGTATGACTTTATACCCTAAAAAATTTACCCTACTGAAGAGAAACTGGGGAACTAGTGATCTGAATTGTTACTTGGCTATGGACTGTAGGATTTTATTAGTAAAGGGGGTTCAAGCTAAAGCCTCTATAAACTAAACCAACATTTTACTCTGCATATAAATTCTGGTAATCCTTTCAAAGTAAAGTCTCCTCCAAGAAGTCAGTAAGACTTCTCAAATTATTTAGTAAGTTGGTTTGTATTAGGAAGGAAAAAAATGATCTTAACAGTTGGTTTAAAGATCAGTGAAAATGACACTGATATATTTTTGAACTCCTATGGAGAGTCAAAACCCACTGACATTGCAGGGGTTATAAATGACAAACAAGACTGATCAAGTAGAGTTAGCCCCAAATAAAAATGTGTAATATTGCCTTCTGTTGTTTAGGAGAACCAGGATCTGACTTACTGCCCTTTAGAGTACTGACAGAACCATGATGCTTTTATATAAACCCACTAACTCTTCAGATCACTCATGAACTGGGCAGAATGGAGACTCAAGGTATCCAGATTTTAACAAAATATTATTTGCTTATGCCCCAGTCCTCTAAACCATGGCATTCTATCCCTATCTCAACACCTACTCCAAGCATTACTTTGTATTATGAAATCACCACACAAAAGCAGTACTTGAAATGAACTGTTTGCTATAAAAAAGAAAATCTACTAACTTTCATTATGTGGAGAGAGAAGTTTCTTGAGGGTCAGCATTTCTTCATGTAGTCCATTGAGGATAAATCCCAAGTATTCCTCAGCATCTTCTTGCCTGCCCTGAACAAAATATTTGTTTCAATTAATTCTATGATATTTTCATGGTTTTCTTTTAACAGAAGCTTCATGACACTGAATGAATCCAGCTTCCTCCTATTAATCTAGCAACTACTCAGTCTAAAGTTATATCAAATAGTTTAAATTTAATTATAAAATGAACTAATTTTTAACCAGTTAAACCCAAATTGTGCTAAGAAGTAAATACACACATCAGCTCCACGATGGCTACAAGAATTCTGCATTTTTCTCAATACAAATTTCATTTAATGTCTGGATTTCTCCCCCTCTCCCATTTCTTTTACAGCTGCTATTGAATGCTGCTGTCAAACCAAGGCCAAATCAAAGGACAGCTTGAATTATCTTTCCTTTATATTGAAATTAAACCTGAACAGGTATTTTGAAGTTTCTGGACCTTCCATCAGTCTTAGCTGTACTGCTCAGAAAAATGAACAACTGCTCATTTCTTAAATGTAAATCAACTGGTAAGTTCATTACAAAAAGAGATGTTCCATTCCAACAGCAATTTTTTCATTATTCTGACATATCAAACTGCCAAACCTGTAATTAACATTTTCCTGTAATTCGGGTCTCAAGACAGTCAAGCTTTATTACCATGAACTCTCCAAGAGCTGATTTTAGTGGCATTTGAGCAGAGCCTGAGGTTTGGCTTTGCAGAGTTTTAAGGACTGTGACTGCCCTGCAATGCAGTCCCACAAGTGAAGGATTTGCAGTCCCACCTTTTCTGACAGACTTGACTTTATAACCGTCAAGAGCCTGTAAATGTAGGTTGGTTCAAAGGCAGCTCCTGGTCGGATGTCTCTCACTATTTTATCACCTAAAGCTGCAAGGTGAAAGAGAATTACCGTGAGTAATAAGAAATAAAAGGGTTTTTTTTTACATTATACCTGAACAGTCTCTTCACACATCACTGGTTTTATTAACAGTTTTATTGTAGTTTTGGAGTCTTGAGCTCAGAAGTTGCAAGACACAACTCTTATCTGTAAACGCTGTTTTAAAACGCATCACCCTGTGTAAACTTACAAACAGTCAGGAAAAGTTCTAAGAAGATTAACAAGAATATCAACAGCCATCCTAAAAGAACATTTCCAGTGCTATTTGAATTTTTGCATTTCTTTTGTACTTGAAGAACATGTCCTTAAACCTTTTGTGTATTTGCAATTCTAACTGATGACTTTTGCTCACTGCAGAATAAAAACCCCAAGAACAGCCTGACAGAATGTTCCACTTAACAGCAACACAAGGCCTCAGAACTATACTTGAAAACTACACAAGGCAATGACCTACAAGTAAAATAAGTTGCATAAGCCAGGAAGATTTGTTTTACAGAAAGAAACCACAGAAATGTCTGAACTGCTTGGAAATCACTGGAACCACCAGCTCCTCCTGATATTTCCTTATCATGTTACATAAAGAATAGTTTCAGGAATGTGCTTGTTTCTACAAGTTTGCAATACAACAGACTTGGTTTAAAATCAAGATTAAACAACTGAAACCTTTAAGGTAACTTATTTGCATCAAAAAATATGCTATTCCTCACTACATAATCACCACTGAGCCTTCTAATATGTATTAGGAGAAATCAGACACGTCTGAAGTTTTCCCACTGGAATCAGAAGCCAAGATAATATTCCTGCAGGCAAACTCCAACTGCTTAAGGAGCTTGTTATGGCCCCATTTTATTCCAAATCAGGATTTAAGGAGCAGAATTGAGCAATCTGATAAATAAGCAGCTGGAAATATTTAAGGAAGGAAGCAGAGGAAAATATAAGGAGTATCAAGTGGTTTTCTAGCAAGGGCACATTCTTAGAAGGCATCTTCACAAGTGAACCTTCAACAAAAACTGTTCCTATTGCACTCATACACTTGGTTCATCAAACAGAAGAAAAAAATCCAAGGTGCAGCACCTGCCCCCATGCAGATCTTTATCCCAAAGGCTTCTCCCCATTGTTTTCTGCTTTGTGCCTCTGTTCCCACTCACCTTGCTTTGCTTTAGGAGGTACAGGCATGTTAGTGAACTCATTCATTAAACGAACACTGAAACAGAAGGAAAGCAACTGGACATGAGCAGCAATTTAAGACTTAGAAGAACAAATAATAAAATTAGATAGTTGTCATTCTGACTGCCAAAACAAAATCAAAGAGTATCACCATGAAATCTGGGTAAGCTCAGACATAAAAATCCACCTGATCCCTGCAGTGAAACCCAGGTGTTGGGCTGCTCCTTGCACCTCTCACAGTTAATTTTTGCACATTGAACACTACACAAAACTGATACTCCCAAGGCAATAGGAATTATCTTCCTTGACAAACCAAGCACTCGGAAAACACCAATCTCATAATAAAAGTGTCACCCAAAACCACACAAAAACCTTCTGGATACGTATCAACTTCTAACGGTCATTGTTAGGTATTTCTGAACGAGTTCAGTCAGATCCCAGACTTTTATTCCTTTTTTCCCCAAGCTACTTACAAACTGTCTAGCATTGGTGTGGAGGTGCACGGCCTCTGCGATTTGGAATACATTGGAATGGACTTCATTAAATGATACATTGGAGGGCAAGCAACCAAGGCTTGCAGGGTCTATGCAGTGGCATTAAGGAAATATTCAGAAAATGGCATCTGTGTATTAATCAAATAGTCAATTATATGCAAAACTATACGAAAAACAGAGTGGCATTTTTATTAGGTAGATCAATCCAAGAATTTAAGTGGAAAAGAGGATGAAGCTTGATCACAATGTTAAGCAATAATGAATCAAAGTTACATTTAAAAAAACCCCTCAAACCAGCATCTTGTAACATGCAGCGATTTCACTGATATTTTGATCACAGCAAAAACTTTAATTAATGGGTAAGGAACCGTTTCATCCAGGAGCAGGAGAGGAAAAGAACTTTCATAGGAAAGACTTTAGAGAATTAACCATTTGAAAATTGGCAGGAACCTGAACACATCTTCTGAGAAGAAAGGAAGAAACCAGCTGAAACTTAAAGGTGCTGAGTCACCCCTGCAACCAAAGCAAAACCCGCTGAGATGTGAGAGATGCTGCACTGCAAAGAGTTGGGGGGCAACCTGGAAAACTCCAGAATAATACTCTAAAAGCATCACACCTTGGTGGAGCAAGGAACAGAGGAAATGCACTAAAAAACTGGAGGGAAAGGGAAATGACAAAATCAGGGACCAATCTCAACAGCTAAAGAGATTAATTTCATCCGCATAGTGTAGAAAAACTGAGTAATAAATTCCAATGTAAAACTTTCAGGTTTAAAAAATGGGAGCTAAGATGTGTATTGCATATAACCAAATGAGTACAGAACTGGGTAAACACAACAAAAGCTTATTTAAAGCACAGTCACTGGCCTAGAAATAGTTTATTAGGATCTGCCATGATCAGTCTTGAAATTGATGTTAACAGTTTTCACTAGCAGTACCAGCACTAGAAGTACCCCAAGAGTCACTTGCAGTCAGCTTTGCTGACATGGGAGAAAAAATTCTTAATTATTATATTTTTATTAATATAATAATATAGCATGGAGGGAGGGTGCTTTCTGCTCCTCAAGGTAAAAGCTATTTTGGCAGGGGAATCCAACTCCAATTCATCAAGAGCAAGCCCATCTTCCATATGTAAGAAGTGTAGTAGGAATAATTTAAATCAAATGCTGCTTTACACAGATGATATGACAGTGCCAACCTGCTCAGCACAAACCCAAAATACAAAGCCCAAGTGTAAGAACAGTTATTTCAAGTGCAGAAGAGAAATAACCCTTTAAATGGATGCACAAGGTCACAGGGAAACAGTGCTAGAAATTCCAAGGGTTCCAGTCAGGAAAAGTTAATAGTTCTGAAATATTTTGACACAGGTAACAAACTGCAAACAGGACTGCAGGAGAGCCCTGCACACCACGCTCACTGATCCAAAATCCCCCTGGATTTCTGGCTGCTACACTTCAACATTTTAACCACAAGAGCAGGATCTGGGAAAACAAAACACTTCCACAAAATACTTACCAGAACAATCCAGAAAAACTCTGACAGATATAATATAAAAATATCAACTTAAGAGCATTAATTTTTTCCCAGGGAAGGATACAGCATTGATGTAGCACCAGTTTCCTTTGTTGATCAGCCCTCGGGGTTGCAAAGACACTGGTTTATGTATTAGTCTTACATTTTCCAGTATTTCTGCAGAATGAGAAACAGTAAATTGAGCATCAACAAAACTCTGGTGGCCATTAAACAAATATCTGCTGCAGCAGTACACACTAATGCAAATCAATGAATAAGATTCCCAGAACCTTTAGCAAATGATTTCCACTCCATTTAACCACTGCTCACGTTTTCTTCTTCTGAAGACATCCCGGGACTCAGATCAGGAGATGCTGATACAAACCTGATCGCTGTCATTCCAAAACAAGACTTATTGATTTGGATGTTTGTTCTCCTAAATCCAGGTATTTTTTTTATATTGCTACATAGATACATAGAGATATATAAAATGCCATTAGCTGCAATCGCTAGTCACCAGTTTTGTGAAGCATTTCCCACATTTTGAAGAGGGATGAAGCCAACGCAGCAGTCTCGGTTCAGAAGTTCCACCATCCATTATCTTACAACAAAATCACCTCAGTGCAAACACACAGCCAAATGTTCCCCTGATCTTCAGAACAGGCTGTTTTATTTAACACTTCCAAAATCTACGAGATAACAGCCTTACATAACATAATTCCTACTCTTTCCTGCTTTCAAAACCTTCAGCAATGGCCCAAGTTCAAAACTGAGAAACCACGGCACATTAGTCTGTCCCAGTTATGAAACCAAGAGCAACAAAGGGAGCTTTTCCAGGAATCCTGACCTGTTATTTAGATACCTAAATAAGAACTGTTTAAAGAAAATATTGGAGCTCACACACTTTAAACTTGCAAAATAAGGTGTCTACAAGACAAAATATAAATTGCAAGTAAATATAGCAATTGTGTACCAGTGGAGTAATTTATTTTTGTAATAAATGTGAGGGGCTCTAAAGCTCTTATGTGCTATAAGCTTAAAGAATTTGAGCTGCTCACTACAGAACTAAATAAAGATAAAATAACACGATATAGGTACAAAATCAGAGGTACAAAGCTGTAACTAAGCAGAGGAGGTGACAGAACTGCAAACAAAATCCACATCCTTCTACTGCCAAGCTATCTCCCTAACTGTAAGATCGTATTTCCTGCAGATAATGTCAGGTTTAAGCAAACAAAATTGACTAAACAAAAAGAAAATGCTTAATTCAGTCGTCTATTACATCAAGAACGTGCCCCCTGAAAGAGCAGACAGCAAAGAAATCTAAAATGGAAGATGATGTAGCACAGCTGCAGAATAAGATACTTTTCTATTGAGGGCTAAAATACATTACTGAATTACTGCTGAAGTACTTCAGAAGGTATTGTTAGAGCAGCAACATTTGAACTGTGTTCACACACAATATTTCTGTTAACACAACTCATCACTGTTGAAATTAAAAAGTAATGGAAAAAGTTTCTATTTTTTTGTGTCTATCAATAACTTTTTACATTAACACTTTTCCTCCCCACTTTTGCACCATGCTAAATGAAGATATTAAAGACCTTTAGCATCCTCTTGTGGTCACAAAGGAACAGGCTCCAGAGCAATTCCTGGGAGTTTGGGTTCTTTTAACAAAGACCTGGGTTTGTGTACAGCAATTACATTCAATAGCACATTTCCAGCTTACATCTAACACACAGGAACTAAAAGAACTTTTACAAGTGTATCAGAAGAAAAATACACTTACAACCGTGAGAAGATGTTAAGAATTTCAAAACCTGTTGGAAAGCTCATATCATCAGTCAGGAAACTCATTTCTTTTGGAGGTACTGATTTGTGAAATGAGGAAATGTTTAGGTATTTCTGCTGGTAAACAGAAAGCATTTTGCTGAAGTTCATTCACTGGGTTTTGTTATCACAATTACCTCTCGATTTTTTTTAAACAAGGTGATTTCCTAACCAAAGCAAGTGCAGAGTTTAATGAAAGAGAAGTCCAGTGGATATGATGGTGTCCATGCTGACAAGAAAGGGGGGTTACAGGTTAGGAACTGAACACTTGGCTATGGCCCTGATTTGGAGAATATTGTCTCTGTCACTGATCTCTCCTCAGATCCAGACAATGAGTAAAGAATCCCAGGAAAATTCTGTTGGAGATCCTGAACAAAAACATTTCTGTAAGAATGCAGTCTGAATGTACAAAAGGCTGCATTTCTCAAGTTTATAAAACTCCCCAGACCTTGGATATTTTTCACAACTCCTTGCTCTAGCATTTATCTGCCTTTACAATGAGAAAAAAATCTTCCACTGCATAACATTGAAACAACTTTCTTACAATCTGAATTAATTTCACTTTATCACTAGTCTTGGCAGAACTGTGGATCACCATCTTCTTCATGAATTTCTTTTGTAAATCTGGATTTACAATCACGGTCACACCAGCAAAATCATCCGAGACAAATTAACTCTGAATTTTCCATGTTTGCACCACGTTTGTTTAATCTTATTTCCATTTTTGCTGCTGTGCTATGAAATTTGCAGTAATAGTTCCTACCTACATCAGCTACAATGAGCAGATAACTTCCCTTTATCTACAGTCAGATTATTCCTCTGCCCAAGGAGCAATAATAGCACCTAGTAGTGAAGGTGCAAAAGAAAACTGGGTAAAAGTTACACGTGCGTTTTACTACACTGAAGACAAAATAAAAAGCTCTGCTCCCACCTGGTGGCAAAAAATAGTACAGGAACAGTGAAAGTCTAGAAAGTTAACTTACAGCTGGAACAACTTGGACAAGATAAAAAACCTTTTCCATTTATAGCAAGCAATCGTAGCTTTATAATGATCACAAAATAATTTTAAGTTAAAAACCATTATCAAATGATAGCTTGTGATTTTAAGACAACATTCTTCATATGAGTTCATACAGACTGTAATTACCTGCTTTTATATATATATATATATAAAACTATATATATATTTCTAATACAGTGTTTGTGACACCTAAGTGGAAAATACATTGAAATATAAATTATTCTGTCAGCTTTTCTCTCAACAGACCATCCTGAGTAATGAAACCATTGCTGAGTAAGGAGGGGAGGAGAGGAGAGGAGAGGAGAGGCAGCACACAATTCTGGACACTCTGAACATCATCTCCAGGCCAGCTTCTGTTCAGAATAGAAATTTGGCTTGAAGCTGTCACATTCAGAACAGCATTGCACCTGTAAATGAGCTTGTAGCATGAACAGCAGGACCCTGCACAAAGCCTTTTCACACATGGACCACTTCACAGATTTAAAATAACTCCTTTGGTTCCAACACTCGTGAGTCAGTGACACAAAATGCACCCAAGCTGGGAGAACTTCACAACCAACCTCCTGCAGTTTCTAGCATTTCACAAATAGGACAGGACCAGGAGTCAAAGGTTTTGTATCACTTTTCCCCTGTCTTGCTGCTCCCTCTGGAAAGCTCCTTAGGGTTACTCTTGAACTGGGAACAGCCAGCATTGGTTATGGATAAAGCAATACTGTTTATAATGGTTAAATTCGAATGACAGACCCCTCAAAAAGCATATTAGTAAACACAGTATTTCCTGAATTGAAATTTCTGGAGTAAGATCTGTGTAGCCAGTACACTTTAACTGTTGTTTAGTGCCCAAAAATTTCAGCCACTTCGGTATAAATATAGGAATGCTCTTCTTGTAATGCAATACACTACAAAATTGTAAATACTGGATAATATAACACATCATTTTCTGAACAAACCTAACATATTCTCCTTTTTATAACAGCACACAGCCTATTTGAAACCACTGATCACTTCCACAGACTGTTTGACAAGTTGTTTGACAAGCAGCAACAGCTCCCTTGTATCTGGGATAATGACACGGCAATGCCTGGTTGGAATGTTTACTCAGGGGGATTCAAACTGGCTTATTCAAATGACATCCTCCATGCAGTGTTTGAACAGCCAGCCCATTACCAGAGGAATGTTCTCTATCAATATTGCACACTCCTGTTTACAAGCGGAGTTAATACCCTGCCAGTGTAACATCCACTTGTGTATTAACTATACCTGCAATCTTTATGGCTACGGGATCCTCTGAAACTGGAACAGGTCCCTCTTTGACTTCAACCTGTTTTTCAGGGACCAGAGGAGATGTGGCAGGAGGGGTATACTTAGTCTCAACATACACCACAGAGGTGGAAGCAGAGGGCTTGGAATTGTGAAAAAGACTAGCCCACGATTTTGCAGGCTGGTTAACAGGGACCGATCCTGCAAGCGGGACCGTCGCCTCAGTAGTAGGTGAAGCTTCCTCAGGCTTAGCTTGGTCTGAGTCAGAGCTTTCCACAGTGTGCAATTCTACCCCATTGGCAGCTGTGTCCTCCCCAGAGGATTCAAGTGTTTGTCCATTGGTAACGCCCAGAGTTTCAGTAGTGTGGGTGCCAGCGCAGGGCTGGACACCAGCTGTCCTTAGCGGGCTCTGTGTGCCGGCCTCCGCGGGGAGGCAGAACTGTTCCGAAGGGGCCTGCCCGCCAGTCCTGCCGGCGGCTGCGGCGCCGGGCTCGGCACACGCGGCTCCCGCCAGGAAGTCCACGGAGCTGGCGGGGCTGCCGCAAGTCCTCGGCGTGGCCAGCGAGGGCAGGTCCCCCGCCAGCTCGGCGTCCTCCGCGCTCAGGCTGTTGAGTCCCGCGGCCGTGGCGTGGCCGTTCACCAGCGCTTCCGGGGCGGCCACGCCGTCGGGGACGTCTTCCAAGTAACTGTAGTATCCAGGGGGTCTTTTCTTCTTCTTTTTCCTCTCCCTCTGCCCGAGGCCTCCGGCCAAGCCGTCGTTTTCAGCGTTGGAGCCGCTGTCCAGAGCCAGGGTGGGGTCACTGAACTGGCAGTCAATGGAGTTGTAGTTTGTGTCGCTGAGAGCATCTTCTGGGGTTTTCTGAGCAGGTGCACAGCTGAGAATGAATTCTGGAGCCTGAGGATTCAGAGTACTCGAAATACTGTAGTCGGTGTTATTTAGGACAGATGACTGAGTCTCGATAACTTCATTAACACCAAATTCAATTCTCTGATACTCTTCCCCTGGACAAGAGAAAGCAAATCTCAATTAGAGAATCACACTCCATCAAAAAGCTCTAAAAGCAAGAAAAACACTCTCCTATTTTCCTGTAACTCAGAAAACAAAGTATACTCCCCCAAACAAAAGCAAGTCTCATTCTCAACCATGACAACTTTCAAAAGATCATTTTCTTAAAGACAGCAGAGCATGATTCAGTTTTTCTTAACTGGAGTTCTATAATTTCCAAATCACTGCACAGTTCCTGCACATAACCCCTATTAAATTCAGCTCTGCAGAAAAACTATTGAAGTCCAATGTTCATAGGAATAATCTGCATTAATTACTGGATAACTGCCTATAAAATATGGTGTAATACTTAATTCCATGCTTTTTTCAAGCCAGTCTGTTCAACTGACAATTCGAAAATCCAAGTCTTTGCATTTTTAACTTTCTCATAAGTGAAGTTTACTTTTTGAGGGGCTGCGTTTGGTTTTCCTGGTGTCATTTATCATGCTCA
Organism: Sylvia atricapilla; assembly: GCF_009819655.1. Taxonomy (NCBI): domain Eukaryota; kingdom Metazoa; phylum Chordata; class Aves; order Passeriformes; family Sylviidae; genus Sylvia; species Sylvia atricapilla. The sequence goes on from NC_089151.1 coordinate 3,564,049, forward strand.
TTTACCCTACTCCTTAATAACTGAAAAATATATTTATTAATTGCATGGAAAACTACAATTAAAACTTTTGGGCCTCCTGGCTCATTTATAACTTCTTGAATTTTATCACAACTAAATTTATTACTATGTGAGAGTAATGACATGAGTCCATATATGTATTTTACACAAAAAATACAACACGTTCCTCAACATAAATCAGCATTCAACTTGTACATAGGGGTTTTGAAAGCTTGTGAACAGGGTGGTGGTGGTTTTTTTTTTTTTTTTTTTTTTTTTTTTTTTTAATTGATTTATTTATTTGCCCTGGAACTAAAGAAACACTCAAATATTCTCATGGCAGGCTGCAGTATCACAAAATATTTTCAAGCACCAAGTTCTGCAATTTCCTGGAATTTATTTATTATTATAATGTATGTGTGCTAACTGGCAACACTGAATACTTCAGCTACAACTATTTCTGTAACTATCCAGTAAAGATATAAAATTAATGAAACAGTTTCAGGAATTTTGAAGGTAAGCTGATATTTTAAAGCTCTGCAGGTCTTTATGATATGTATGTTACTGTTTCAAAGACATCACATTTTAATATTTTGTGTTTCCCCAATGATGGGGGCTAAAACACACATTTCCAATTTTTAAGACTTACTACAGAACCAAACACCACCGGTATTAGTTCCAAAGGAATTCAGTGGATGCAGCACTAAACTTTTAAGATTTTGTGCAACTTACATTATGCATGACATGTCAACAGATACATACTTTCAAGTACATCACAGACCCACTAAAAAAGAAGTGAATTTTTTTTCAACACAACAAAAAACAACCAACAGTTCCCAGAAAATAATTTATTCACACACCTAAGGAAATAATCCTATGGGAAAACAATCTAGTAGGGAAAATTTTGATGTATGACTGTCAGTATAAAAGTTTTGAAATTCTGGATATTTTCTAGTAAATCTGCTAGCAAATATTTTAGCTTTAAAAAATGTGAAAGGAACAAGAAGCTGCATTTTTTTAATATCAAATGAAGACTAACAAACATTCAATGTGTGTTGAGGTCTGACTTACCCATGCAATACCAACATACTATGATTTAATGAACAAATTATAAAGATGTTAATTGCTTTTCTGCTTTGATCTATTAACCTGACTAAATGAGAAGCAAACACATCACATATCAATTTCAATCTTGCTGCCAGACCGACTAAAGAAGACTTTTTAAAAATTAAAAAAAAAAAAGGGGGGGGATAAAAATTCCACACACATCTGGTTTCTCTGAATCTTCTTAGGGAGTGAATTCCAAATTTCTCATTTTTTCCCCTCTGCCTGTGAGAAAGCATTTTTAACACCCTCTCTGCCACTCACCAGCCACTTCTGCAATCACCACGAGCCATCATCACCCAGAGGAGAGGGCTGAAGTTCCTATTTTTAAAACCTCAGCAGCCTGGAGCCAGGGAGGGGGAAGCTGTGCCTGACCTGCACTGGAGAAGGAAGGGCTGGGACAATCTCCTGTCCCAGGGGCTGGAATTGCCACAGAGCCTGAGCTGCCTGTGCACACACAGCTCCAAAGCAGCCACTGCTGCATCTGCATGCAAATGCCAAATTTTGGGGGGCTTTAAGGGATAAAAATCCACAACAAAACCATTCCTCATTAGTTCGTCTGTTTATGGAGTGACTCCTCAGCTCAGGATGAATCAAGAGCTGGTTCTTTCTACCCTTTGTTACAACAGCACAAAGCACAGGCAACAATTGGTGACACTCAATATTCCTCCAGCCTTGATACAAATGAATTACTGGGCACATTTCAAGTCCCTACCAGTTCAAATAACCCAGGACTACTTCTTTTCCAAAATCCAAGTTTAAAAAAAATAGTAACTGTCTCAAAACAAAGAATGTGATTTCCCTCCATGGGCAAGTCCAAGGTAAAAGCTGTGACCTCTGTATCCCTGTCCTGTTCCTCTCTCCCCAGTAAACTCCTAGCACTTGTGTGACCCAAAGCTAACCTGGCAAAAAACATCATGTAAGGGAACATTTTTTTCCAGTTTTGGTGAATTTATCAGTTTATTGTACACTAAACAATCACAAGAGCCCACTCAGGGCTAGTGGGGAGCAGAAAGCAGAACACATCCCTTACAGTTATGGCACAATGAACACCATAGGCTGAAAACCTGCCAAGAGCACAACTGATGTTGTAGCATTTAACACACAAATTAGGAAAACAGCTGAGCAATTAATCTTTGCACCTTACAGCAGGATTAGAATACTAAATACCAGTAGCTACTGTACAGTTAGTCTATGGAATGACTGGCAGAAGCTCATTTGCTGTAAGTTCATTGTGTCAAGTTCATTTAAGAAAAATAAGAAGCAATTTTTTTTTCTTATTTGTTTTGACTTTCCACTTTGCTTCAGGGCATCTTTGTTTCAATCTAGTTCACAGCTCTATTTCAGAATGGACTGAAACAGATCTCTGTGCCATGAACAACATGGCACACATATTGAAACAAGCACCAACAGATGCTCCAAGGACAGTCTGTGTACAACCCCAAAATCTGTGAATGCACAGCACTAATTAGTGTGAACAGAGTTCTGCATATTAGAGCTTAAGCCATGATTTGATTACTCCTAGTAGGTATTAACAGATATTCTGATTCTGTAATAAAGTTAAACACTAAAGATAAGTACAGGAAAAAATGAAGACTCTGGGGAATGGTAACATGATGTGTGTCATTATACATAAATATAAATATTTTGCATAACCAAGCATTCCAGTCTAGTTTGCACAGCTCCCTATGCACCATCACAGTGATAATGTGCATGCACAGTACAGTGCAAGCTTGTTAATGACATTTCTCAAGCAAAACCTAATTTGCTGTCATTACCTAATCTCAGGGCTGGGAGGGGTTCTCTCAAGGTCTAGGAATGATCTGAAAGACATTTGTACAAACCATCTTTCTGTATGGCTTGTGAACATTAAAATCTCAGGCTGAAAGAACAAAACTTAAATCTAGTTAGACAAAGCAATAGGTGACTGGATGTCCCTGTCACCAACAGACAATTCACACCATGTGGTCTTTTTAAAGAACCTTTCTGACTCCTACTTGGAACTACTCAGGGCCCTAAAATTGGTTCTGTACTAAATAAAACTCCTGAATTGTCAGAAGTGCTGCTGATCTGCTCTCAAGTGAGACCTGGGGTCCTTTCTGACCGCCTATCTTGTTTATCTTTAAAAGAAAGGCCAAAATCTCTCAACACAATGACCAGGTGTTATTAAACACCAATGTTTATTAACATACACATTATGGTCCTCATTGAGCATTTCTGAGAAATGTTCAGTCAGATATTTTCACGATTTTCTAAGGAGATATGGAGTAATTTTCATATACATCTAAGTCTCAGCTTGTTTGGTCTCCTCTGGTTCAGGGAGGAAACCAAAAACTAATTTATCTGCTGCTTAAAATACTGTGGAAGTTTGGTTAAAATTATTTAGAGTGAGGATCCCAGGGCAGCTCCTACCTATCTGTCCACTTCTTGCAACTCCAAAGTAAGGTCAGGCTGTTAGAGGGATGGGTTGAGGCAGAGGAGACCTCAGAGTGTTACAGCTCTAAAAGGGGAACTCTGTAATTTATTTTTACATCAAGTCACACTTCCATCAAGAGATATAAAAAAAACCAAACCAGGATTCTCCAGAAAACCAGCCAAGCCAGGCAGAAACAAGAGTCAGAGGGAGCACAGAACAGAGCACTGCTTGCAGAGCAGTCTTGCTGCAATTGTTAGAAAACACTCATGCTGTGGCTCTTCAGCCCCCCTCATTTTCACAGCTACATCCTACAGTGTTTCCACAGGACTCTAAGTGTGTGGTAGCAGATGAAGGAGGAATGAGATGCTCACTGTAATTAGCTGAAGTTCAATGCAGGATTTTCAAAACCTCTCACAGACAACATTCAGTAAACTATAAAAAAACAACCTGCCTAATGTATGCCTGTGGAAGTACTGAACAAGTTCTAACAATTATATTTAAAGAGAGGTTACAGTTAATCTCAGGAAAGTGTCACAATCTTGAAGTTTAAAAAAAAAAAAAATTCTTGATTTCTTACCATCATGAAACTTACCTGTGGATTTAATACCACATGAAACTGTTTCATTGTATGGGGGGAGCTGTACAAAAAAGAAATGAAACTTATTTAAAGGCAAAGCAAATCTAGGAACATTTCATATCAGTTTCATATAAAACATCCAAATCCTTTAGAAATACTTTAAAAATAAATCATCATTGAGATTTGATTTTCGGAGAGGATGCCTTGAACTAACTCAATGCTTCTATATTTATCAAATCCCACACTGCTTCAGGCGTCCTTGCAGATTACCACAAGTACTGCAAGATAAAGATTATCTTGCTTACACACTACAGGCTCACCAACTTCTCAAACAATTCACCTCCCAGCAGCAGCATCTTTCTTCATCAGTTCATTTTAGGATGAGGAACATACTCACTTTTTAGACAAAAGCTGAAGATAGATCAGATTGAGAAAGGATGAAACAAACATTTACACAGCCAACAGTCACCAACCTCAATCTCTTGACTCTCATCCTGCTCCAGTGTGGCCCTGAAATGTCTCAGCTAAGCTGGATTCTTGAACACATTGATCAGCATAACCATCATGTACCCACAGCACAGGGTTTGTAAATGTATCTGTATAAACACTGGCATCATTTTATGGACTACAGGTGGGCAATTCCTGACCCCCTTCATCTGCCCCTCAACCTCCTGAGCAGCTCAGGTTTCTCCTGTGCCACTGCCACACTGCATTCCAGCAGCCCCTGGAGAATGTGGAGCTCTGCAGGGGGAGATACAACACCGAGTGCAGCTATTCAATGCTATTCCAAATACTAACTCCAAAGGTGTAACAAAAGATTGCTTTATTGAAGCTTTCAATTCCCTAAAGCTACAGATACTCATATATTGTCTTCTTAATGTACTGCACATACCAGTGCATCAGAAACACCAAAAATATACCTGAAATTCCACTGCAAAAGAATATAAAATCCCACATGCTGTAAATCCATTTATGAGCCTCGAAATGTCTTGATATATCATCTTTTCAGGTCAAAAATAAGAATCAGTGGGTCAAGCTCCATATTAATTTTGAACATAGGTTCAATATAATTTTAATTAGATTTAAAAAATTACTTTAAATGTCTATAAGAAACAGTTTATGATAAACCTTGCAATTTTTGTTTTTATCCAAAGAAAAGACCTTCAGAGAATATAAAGATTTTTTTTAAAAGTAGACAGTCTCTTGGTTCCCAACATATCTGAATAATCAACAGCACTTTTGCAAAGGTGACTTGTTCAGAGCTGGCTCATGTGAACCATCCCAGCCAACATGCATGAGAAACAACATGTGCCAAAAATGTCACATGTACAAGGGACATTTTAGACAACAGAATTCACAGAATTTCTAGGTTGGAAGAGACCTTCAAGATCATTGAGTCTAACCCAGCCCTAACACCTCAATTAAACCATGGCCCCAGTGCCACATCCAGTCTTTATTTAAACACAGCCAGGGTTGGTGACTCCACCACCTCCCTGGGCAGACAATTCCCTTTATTATTCTTCCTGTAAAAAACTTTTCCCTAATATCCAAACCTGTACTTCCCTTTAGCTTTAACTACTCCCTTGCCAGAGTTCCCCTTGGGTGTGTGGTTAAGGGACCTCAGAGGGACAGCAGCACATGTGGGGACTGTCCCCAACACAATGTGTGTCAAACATCACTGCAGCATTATCATCTCTGGCTCGTCCTTCTTGAATTTCACCCTGCCTTTTTCAGAGCAATTTTTTTACACCAATTAGTGTAAAACTAATAAGCATCATTTTTTTATTTCATCATCCAGGTAATTAAAACATTGAACTGAACCAGATCAAGGACAAATTTAAGGAGCATCGTTCAACAGCTCTTTATTTTGACAGCTCACCAGTAAGTGGTACACTGAGAAAATGAAGTTCACACTGGGTCTTGTGCTGCAGATTCATACTTTGAGAACAGCTTTACAGAAGCCAAGATAATGACATTTCCATCATCCCCAAAGTGTAAGAGGTGGAACAGCTGATGGGGAACTTCAGGTGACACTAGATGAGATAAAAATGTCCCACTGCTCTGACTGCATTTATGGTGGGGGAACAGCAGGATCATCACAGCCAACAGGTATTACCTGAAGATCTCTTCTGCTTCCCACACCCCAGAGACACACAGCTCTACTCCCAAAAAAGCAGAAATGCTCTTTTTCCTTTCTGAACTTCCCTCACTCCACCCCATTCCCTTCGTGCCCTTTCATTGTTCAGCAGTTTATTACACTAATTATCCTTGGAAAATTAAGCTACAGGAAACGAAGTCGCATTGACAATGGTTTGTAAACTGTGACAAAAGGATTTCCCCATCTACAGCTTGAGTGTTTCCTTTATGTTGAGAGGGCAGGATGGAAGCATGACTGAAATGTTTGAATGGAAATGTCTGGAGGAAATACATGGAAATTGACCCAGAGGAAAATTACTTTTCAAGTCTGGAGCTGAGGACAATGGGATAAAACTCTTCCCCCTACAAAGGAAAATGTTTCATCATTCTCTACCAAGAGCTACAGAGAATAAGGGCCCACAATACTCTGTGAGTATGTAATGAACTCCAACACACAAAGACAACTATTCCCACTCTGTGGTTCTCTCTGTCACTAATTAATTCATTATTGATGCACTTCTCAGGCCTCACACACAGCCTTCCCTGTGAGCGCAGCTCTGAGGGTCAGCACTGCTCCACCTGGCCAGAAATACAATCCCTGTGCTTCCAAAGGCTCCCAAGACTTTAAAGCCCCACCTTACAACCAAGAACTCTGCTGGCAAAGTTCTCAGCATCCACCCCTTAAAAAAAGCCACCAAAGCTGAGGTCCAGGGCTGGAAAATTCATTGTCAACATCCCACCACTAATGCCAGCTAGTCCAGCTCTGAAAGGTGACAAGCAGAAGGTGGAATCATTAATTTATGTCTAAAAATTGACTTAATATCCACATACATGGAAAGGAGACCCCTGAATATAATATTCAGTTTGTAAATTAGCAAGCCAAGTGAATGATAAATATCTGTACTGTTGTATTTCAAATTCACACAAAGAGATGGAGCTTTCAAATGTTATTTCCAAAACAAGTTTAAAGTTGATCTTACCTCAACAGAGCATCGTGGAGTCACAAAGAACTGATTAAATTCATCAGGGCTGAACTCCCCAAAAATATACTAAAAATAAAAGAGAAGGATCTTTGTTAAAGAACTATTTATATTCAATACCATAAATAAATTCATATTAAAATCCATCAGGATACTAAAATTCAAAAACACCCATGTCCTGGGAGTCAGAAACTCTACCTTGCATCCCAACTCCCACCTTGGTTCCTTCCTACACCTTTAGCAAAGAACTTTAAGCTCTGAAACTGTAAACAGCACACTTTTCTCCCAATTCCCATTGGAGGTGATCACAAACTGCTCCCCATCCTGTGACCAGTTTAAACCCATGGTGAGGGCTGAGGAGTTGCATCAGTTCATACAAGCCCCAGGCAAAGGCTGGTTTGCCTTCTAAACCCACCCCTCACACAAGGGAAAAAAAAAAAAAAAAACAAACCAAGAATTACTTCTCCACAGTTCTGCTAAACTGAGGAGTTACACAAGACCAAGTGTACCTGAGGGCACAAAGAACTGAAACTGCTCAAGTGTAGGAAAATACACAAAAATCATCAATTCTGCTATTCCCGTGCCTGAAACTCTCCGTAACAAACCTAAGACAAAACATCTTCCCCCAATATTATCTTCCTGCAGCTTTTCAGATATTTTGCATCTGGATACTCTCGGAAAAAAAAAAAAAAAAAAGGACCTAACAAGACAGCGAAGAAAATGACACTAAAATGAGAAATTTAATTTGCAGAAAATAAAAGGATTCCCAATAAAAAGGCCTGAGCTGCTGGCATTTCACAGCACCTGGAAGTTTCTATAAACTTCCACCTCCAGCTGTAATTGAATAGCACCCAAACATTCGGGACAGAGATATTAGGACAGAAAGAAGTTAAACAAGTTGCTGAATTAACTGACAAAATAGACAAAGAGGACTGAAAAACACCACTCTTGGCATGTGGATAAAAGCAGGTCAGTCTGGCCCAGTACATCACAGCCCCCACTCCCATTTATCTCCTGTTCTCCCAGGGTCATTCTGGACAATTCTTTGCTCTCCTCCACCCTCCCACCAGCAAAGCTTTTTCAGCAGTGTCCAGCCCTGCTCCTGCTAAATCCTCAGCTTGGCTGCATGGAGACACAACAAACTAAGAGGGGGAGCTGAGCCAGAGAAAAGAATTCCTAAAATCTGGGAAATCATCTCTTCTGAAGTGCAGGCTGCTGCCACATGCTGCACACACAATAATCCAATCACTGGATTTTTTTTTTCCAGACTTTAGGTGGTTTATTCCAATGGAACTTGCTGTTTACACGACTCCCAGCCATCTACATTCATAAATTTCAAAGCTTAACTGAAAGCCAAATTCCACAGCAATCACAGACCATCGTTTTCTTACACAGAAAGTGATTTATACGCACATCACTTCTACGTGTGGCAGTGTGTGCCCACTTTAATGGCCTCCAGGGCTTTTAAAAAACTAGAAATGTAATCTGGTTCAAACTACAAACAACTCCAACAGTCAAAACAAACTGGAACATCTGTGATTCAAAGGGGAAAGAACAGTTAAACATTTAATGCTTCAAATACTCTTCCCTCAGCCAACTGCTGCCCACCAAGGGAGACTCCAACACCCAAACCCAACAGATCCCTAAATTGTACCCGGGTGGCTTCACAGCTCCTGGCACAGGACTTGGTTTATACCTTCAATATAACCAAGGCATTTTTATGCAGCGACATATGAACTAGAATTTGTTATACTCCAAAAGCAAACCTAAGAAAATCACTTGCTGACTCATCACTAGAATTGTTTTAGGAGGTGTTTTTGATGCTGTCATGCAACAGAACGAGACAATCATCTCAAGTGTAGTCTATTAAAAGTTATATAAATCCAACCCTAATTTCTCCATCTAATCATATAATACAGTCATTTCATTAACCAACATTTTCATCACAGGCCTGGTACAGCTCTTTCTGAGCTTCTTTTTTTAATGAGGAAACATGAGACAAAAATTTAACAAAGTGATCATTAATACTATATTAATGAACAGTTTTAATGGTGTATTCATACAGAGAAATTTGTGTCTGTGCAACTCTTCCTGCATAATTTAAAACAGGACTTTAAATATTTACCAACATCTCATCCTAGTCAGACTAAAGCTCAAAAAACCCATCCCATTTGGGCTTGAAATAAACAGAATTTGATCTGATTTGTTTTTATGTACCAATGCTTGTACCAGCATTAAGCTACCAGTTAAAAGGTCCCTGCATGAAAACTGAGAGAAATAATGTTTCAAAATAAACTTCAGGCCATAGGACTGATGACATTAAACCTGCCCAGTTTAACCAACCTCCTCAGCCTCATCTCTCCAGAAATAACTTCTGCAAGCTGGACAGAATTTTCTCCCCTTTTCGAGCCATAACTATGCACTCGAGGGAAAAAGAACCGTGATATCACATTCCCTGGCAAGTATAACAATCTCTACCAAAATAAAGGATTCAGAGGGGTAAAAAACCAAGTATTTTAAGCAATTTGAAAGACATTGTAACTCCCTGCCTGCTGTCCATCCATCCATCCCAAGGAATCAGTGGACCTGGCACTCTACAAGTTACCTGTGTAAGGAACTACTTGTTTAGCTCTAAAGCAGCATCAGCATACCTGCAGTATTTACCCTGCACCATTAATTCAAATTTAGAAGGTTTTCTTGCATCTTAAATGTTCGAGTAGTAAGAAATTTTAAGCAAGAGCAGACTAAGATCTTATAAAAAGTAGCATACACTTACAAGAAAAACCTCACTGTCAGCATGAGCTTTTGGGGTCCTAGCTTGTTTGCACCCTCAAAATTACTCCACCTAACCTCAAAATTCACAAAATTGCCTCCTTTTCCAAAGTGACAAATAAAATCTAATGCTTGGAACATTAAACATTTAATTAAATTACATACACAACCTAGCAAGCTACTCATGATCAGCATTAATTTCTCTCCCATTCTATAAATAACATTTTAACACACGGCAGAGATACATCAGCACGTGTTAAATCCCGGCCAAACTCATTTCAGATTATTTAAATTCCAATTTTAGTATTTCCAAGTGTGTAAGAAACACCCAGCCATTACAACTCCATCAGAGTGATGCCTCTAATGCCCAGCTAACCTGCCCCAGGCTGTCTCCATCTCTGATCCTGTACGTCACAACCCTTCAAGGTCCCAATCAGGGATAACAGACGGACTCCACAAGCTCCAAGGAAAAGTGGGAGTCAGACACAGACAGCTCAGGGTCAGCCCTGGAGCAGGTGAGAGATTGTGCTGTGCTGGAGATAAGCTGCTTGTCCTGCTCCATCACTGCTGTGCCAAGGCAGCAACAGCCTCTCACCTGCACCAAGAACTGCAGAGCCCTGAGTGAAGGTCGGGCACTGCACGTGAGCACACAGCTCACCTGGCCCAGGCAGCAACAGCCAGGACTATTCCCACCAATGACACACAAACTCAGGGGATCTGGCAACACACAGACCCAAAATATTACAAAGAGAAAAGCTGAGGTTTAATTAATAGCTCTACACAAATTTCCTTTTAAGATAAAATAAAAAAAATTAAAATAAAAAAAATTAAGATTTCTCCAACACTGTTTAACATTCAGCTGCTGACTGAATGACTGGTTTTGATTTATGGCCTCAGACAAAAATGCAGCTGCTTGAAGAGCACGTTAAACAGCAGTCAGTGGTGTCAGCGCTCACTGACAGGAGAGCACAGGTAAAGCTCAGGAGATCCAGTCTCAGAAGAAGACTGAATGTGGAAGAAAACCTAAAGATCACACCGGGAGAAAGTTCTGAAAATGTCCAAAGGTAACGATACCCCCAGACTTACTTTTAAAGACACCTAATCCCTAAGCAGCTTAACTCAGTCCCATCTGCCCTCGCTCTCCTGCTCAAACCCTCTCCACAAGCTCTCTGAGCTGTCTGTCTGGGCTGGCTCCTGGGAAGGAATCCTGTGGTGATTTTGGGAGCAGGGATTTCACACTGCACCCCTCCCTCTGCTCCCTGGATGACTGAACTCTGCAGAGCCATCACTGACCCTGCACCGAGTGTGCTCCAGGGTCCCTTGATGCCTGGGGACTCCATCTGTCACACATTAAAAGTAGCATCAGAACAGTATCCAACAGATCCCAATGACCTTCCACTTGCAACTGTATTAAAAAGCAGAGGGGAAATAACCACCTCCTCTGGGGGGAGGCAGGGGGTGAGGGAAGAATGAGGAATTCTTGGGAATTCTTGGGAAGAGGGGACACACAGGACAGCTCCACCTCTGCTACCTTCCCACCTCCTCATCAGGGCCACCAAACTTCTCCTCTGGGATGGAAAAACCACCAAACCCAAACCACACTGATGGATCTATTCCATTCTGCAGTTCTCAGCAGTAACCCAATTTGGCCATTTACCAGAGATGTGCAGTGTTAACAAACACTAAAATTATCGTGATTTAATCATAATGTCAGCAAACATACACCAACATAATAAAATGCTTTGCTTACACTGCACAATCAAGTAATTCTGTATTTTTCATCCAGTATCTTCCATATTGAGGTTCCATAACCAATCACTTTCAAGAGACAATTATTTACAAGTGCTGCTTTCCACCCTGGTTTCAACAGCCACAAGTTCTGAACTTCTGGGAGTTTCCAAATGTGAATGTCTTCTTGCAGATGTCACATGTATGAGACCAAGGATGAAAATAAAACTAACAGTGCTTGAATAAACCTTAAAAATGAGGTAGTTTTAGACAGGACATAACTAAAACCTTTCCCTTTGGACACTGAAACTAACAATCAGCACATTAATTAAAAAAAACCCAAAACCTACAAAATTAAACATACTTTATGCAAGTCTGTCAAGCTGCTGGTGACATGGGTGTTCCAGTACTTCAGATTTAATTTATTTACCTTATTTCCACCAATCAAGATTTTGCAATAAGGTTTGGGCATTGAATACAAAATATTGTCATACTCTTGAGACTACAAAAAACCCCACACAACCAAATTCTTAAAAATAACCAGCTAAAACTGTACTTCTGAACTGCTTCCTTTGCATCTGAAGAGAGGATTAAAAAAAAAGAGCTGCATCTTGACTTTCTTTCCAAAGTTAAAATTTTAAGACTAGAATATCACACAAATACTCTGCAGATGAGAATATTCTTAAAAGTGTAGCCATTTTGAAATACATTTTTTTCTATAATACAAGTTAAGAATATTGAATGGATCAGACTATTAAAGCTGGACCAGTTTCCAGCTCACTCCTGAGCCTGTGTCACCAATTTCCACGTTCAGTCTGACATGCTGCAAGGAATCAAGTTCCCTGTATTGAATCTCTGCCTCTCAACATTAATTCTCTTTAGAAAAATGTTCATGTTAAACACCTTCCTTAGAGCAAATCCCAAATCCTGCTGATTGTCAGTTGCTGGTGCTTCCAGTCACAACAAAACTGGAATCAGTTTCTGACTTAATCTCCTCAATGTGATTACAGCAGGGAAACATCCAGCTGCACTCCAGCAGATTCTACAACACTTGGAACAAACCATTTCATCCATAACACCCTCTTTCCATCTTCTATCTGCAGCTAGATATTAACACTAATTACACAAAATGAACGCACCAAGCTAATCTATTCATGCAGATTTGTTTTCTACCACTCAGGAATGAAAGTAAAAGTATTTATATATTTGTGAAATAACTCTGATCACCAAGCAGCACCTTAACTATGCAGATAAAAGCAAGCAGCAACAGAACTAATTCCAAGGAGGGGGGAAAAGACCCCAAAGGATTAAAATACCTGACCTGCAAGCTCTCCCCACGCTGACTGGTTTTTGCTGTGATCCCCCTAACCACTTTAAAAAACAAATGTTGATGTTACCCCACTGCCCGGAATGAAATCTCCACTGGTGTTCCTGTCTAGCAGCACGAACTCTGTCCTGGAGGAATAAAAGGAGGAGGATGAGTACGTGTTCCACGGCTGCTTGTCCTAGAAAAATAGGTAGAAATAGCACTGCTGCTGCATCATCATCCTGGGATCACCTGCGCTACAAGAAAGCCAGGAAAATGAAGTGTCAAACTTTGCCTTTCAGAATGCATTAACGTGGCTTTCATCTACCCCCCAACAGCTTCAGATCTTCAGTCAAATTAGTTTAAGCTGCAAATACTCCCACCTCACCTGCTTTTCCATAAAGGAGTTAAAAATCCAGCTTTTACAGCTGGATTATTCCTTGCCACCACTAAATGTCTAAGCAGAAGATCGAACAAGTCGAACTAGTTCACATTTGAAGTGAAATGATGAAATAGCTGATGTATACCCTGAGCTGCACATAAATATGTTATCTCTATAATCTTGCCCACCAAGTTACTCCTCCAGAGTTACTCTTACAGCACTGGGACAGGCTGGAGTAGAGCAGGAACAGGAAGCATTCAGCCAGAAGTGTGTTTTCTGGCAAGGAAAAAGGGGCACATGGATATGAGTGCACTTAGGTTTTATGAGCAGAGAAAACACTCTCCCATTAGTCATCCCCCCAGCAAACAAGGCATTGCTTCCTCACCCTTTACTCCTCTCCCAATTTCCCAGGTTTATCAGGGGTTTTTATGGGAAATGTAGGAAAAAACAGCCTTCCCACAGGTTGTCCTTTCCTCTGAGCTGAAATTCAAGTCCTAGCACACAGATGATTATGTGACTGGAGACAAGGTTTTACAAACTAGCAAAGCTTAAGAAACTTTTTACTAAAATGCTCAAAAAAAAAAAAAAAAAAAAAAAGGCATTGAGAAAATTGTGAAACTCAGAAACAGATTTGCTGCTTGGGTTTTTTTTTTTAGACTTTGAATTTGCAACCAGCATCCCATAACCAGGAGCTATGAAAACCACTGGCCATGTATTTACAGTTGTACTACAGCCTAAACAGTATTTTTAGGCAAAGCATATGTCTATATACCTTCTTTAGTAAAAAAGAAAGCCGACTTTTATAAACACAAACGTATGCAAATGAAGCCACACTTGAAGGTGGAGCAGTTGCATATTAGAACTTTTAACAGCTGAAAATGCAACAAATCATGAGCAAACTCTCCATGAAGTTGCCAGTCCTTTATCATTAGCCTGCAGCTCCAAACTAGAACATTAACACATCTCCATAGTGCCTGGAGAAAGATCAGAGCTAGGTAAATGTAGGTCACCTAAGCCCATGAGTCAGTGTAACTCCGCCTGCCCACCATTTAAGTTATCAAAGGCTCAAAAATATAGTGCATGACCAAACTTTCCCTTTTTTTTTTTTCCATCCCAATTCAGGGTTTTTTTAGATGTTATTACAGAATTCTTACAGCTGAAAATTTTCTACACGTTTCACATGAATTAATCTGATGGGTTTTACTCCTTCATGAAAAGAAAAAGTAATTATCATCCTCAAAAAGTCATGTTATAGTCAGAGGAAAAGCCAAATCTCTGGCTAGTAGGGAGGCACTGTTGTGACTGTCACATTACTGGAAGGACAAGTTCCATGACCAAATGACCCCTACAGCCTGATGTAATTAAGGGAGCACAACGTGGATCTCACCAGTTTATCCTGAATATTGTAACTCAAAATACACACAAAAGCAGAGCAGGCTGTACTCTTTTTAATCAATTATATAATGTACTTCAAATCAAAGCAACAAACTGAACAATGACTATAGAAAATCCTGCCAAAAGACGAGCCAATTTCTTACACCCAAACAAGTTCTGTTTATGTATGCTCCTCATTCTATTTCCAATAATGAGGTGCCTGTTGGCACTCCTCTATTTCAAACAGCAGCTGCCACAAAGTGCATCCAGCCCGAGGAAGTTGTCTATGAAATGCTCAGTGTAGTTCACAGGGGGGAGAAAAAGGGGGTGGAAGAATAAAACCCAACTCCTCTCCCAGAGACACCACTGCATTTCTGAGTGAGCTGTTCCAAAAAGGCTCCTTATCTCCCCATGTCCAAGGACTGCACCCACAGAAAACCTCTGCTGCTTCACATTTCTGATTTTCCCTAGCTGATATTTTTCTGTTCCACAAAACAACAAAGAAAAAGCCCACCAAAACAGGCACGATCTTCTTCTGTAAATAATCACAGCATAAGGAGGGCAATGAAACTGTAGCACTTGTCCCTGATCATAAAACAATGGTCCCCAACAGGAGAACTGCATTCATATTTTATATACAACTTTTAATTTGCAGCCTATGGCACATCATGAGGTGCTCTGGATGAGAAAATACCTTCCCTGCACCTTCCCCTGGGACCCAAGGTAGGAACACACGTTATAATAAGCGAGAGCTGCAATGTAGAGCCGGCATTTGGGGACTATGGCAGGAATACCTGGAAAGGGCATTCCAGGGGAGAGGGAGCTAACTGAATTGGGAGAGGTGATTACATCAATTCTTGGCTCTCTGGAGAGCAAAAGAAGGAATTTCTGACACCTTTCCACCACCACTACAAACCCACAGAACATCTGCCTGTGATAAAGAGAAGTAGTAACATTTTCCTATCTGTTTTCTTGCTGCGTTAAACCTAAATACAAGCCAAACAAAAATCCTTTCCTATCATAATCTCCAAGCTGGCAGTCCTCACAAATATCAAATGAAAAAGAAATACTTCCCAAGCGAGGAGATTGGTCCTTCCTCAGTTTTGAATTCGAGCACAGTGGTTGGTAGAACACCTCTGGCCAAGGCTCTCTCTCTTCACACCCTCTGAAAGTTTGAAAACACCAGCTCCAGGCTGGTAGCTCATAATTCAGCAAACACATTTAACTTCAAGCTCTGCAAGCTCCTATCGCACTGAACTAGTTATTGAGTCTATGTGCAAATTGGAAACTCTCCCTATAATGAAGAACAAAAATAATTAAGACTTGCATTATTCTGATTTACCACTGCCTGATAAGCTCTGAGGAGAGAGAAGTTGGAACATGAAGTTCCTCAAGAACACAGCCAGTTTAACGACTCTTTTATTACAGGTGGGGCAGGCAAAACAATCCCTTAGTAATTTTATCTAATACTTCCCAGCAGAAAACTCTTGGTGTCTGCCCTTTGGTTTTTTTTCTCTGCCAAACTAAAACCATTGGGGCTGCAACCTTCAGTGCCAGACACCTTCAGTGGGATGAAGTTCTAAGAACATGGTGGTAAAATCAGTTCTGCATCTGGAGAACACTGCTTGGGCCACATTAATTAATAAATTGCCTTGGAACACCTCACAGCCGTCCACCCAAGTTCCAGGCACGCTCCATAAATCCACCTTTTCCTGTGGTTTACAGACAGATCCTCCAGCAGCTAAGATCCTGATGGATTGTTCTCCACAAGCTTCTCTCAATTCAAGGTAGAAAACCAGCACATCCATCTTTCCTGCCATCCCCACAGTCCACAGCACCCAGGAGGCAGCACATTCCTACCCTGGCCAGGCAGGATAGGAACAAAAACCAGAACAAAAACCGGCTTTCCTGGAATGGCTTCCCTCCCCAAAACTGCAGAGCTGCCTGCCACTGCCCTGCCACAGGAAAGCCTTTCTTCTGTTCTTACTGTAGCTGAATTTACCTCACAGGCTGCTTTGATCCTTCAAATCCATGGTTTAAAGAAGTAAAACTAACAGATCTAGACTTGGATGAGGTTATTAAAAAAAGAAAAAAAAAATCAGAAGTAGAGCTCTAGGAGTAAAAAAGCGCAAGAATCTGAGTTTTAAGATTAAACATGGGCACGTCGTAAGTAGTTAAAAAATATTACAATTGGCTTGATGAGGAAGAAGAGTTAGATGAAGAGCTGACAGAGGATCTGAAGTTATTAGCAGAGACAGCAAAAGGGAAAAAAAGAAATTTAGGATGGGTTTTGTGCCTGCCAGACCCCTCTCCCTTCCAAAAGCTGAACTATCACCCAAAATTCTGGAGTCACGTAATCCTTCTACTCTCGTGAGGAATCTCTTTAATTCAGTCCCAGCAGTTTCTATCCCACATTCCCTCTCCATGTGCCTGGACAGTGAGTGTCCTTTCCACGCAGGCGAAGGTGCCAACCTTGCAGATACAGCAGCCAATATTCAGGATGGCACCCTCTTATTTGAAACATGAAAATTACACTAATAATAATGCTTCTAAAATACAGCACTGCACAAAAATTCAGACTGCTTGTGTCTTCATGAGATTCCCACTGGTTTGTTTATGTTTGATATTTTCTTTGCTTTTTTCCACTACTCTCATCTTCACAGAGGACAAATATCTCAAAGGATCAATACAAACCCATCCAAAGGAACAATTGCACCCTGGGTAGTGAGGAGATTGCTGTTCCTGTTTGTCAAGCAAACTGGAAAATACACTGGAATATAAAGCAAAGTGGGAAAAGAATGCACAGCCTCTGAGTTACTGCAGCTAAACACTGTGGAAAACTAAAATCTCTCTCTAACAGCACCTCAGCAAACGAGTCACCCACACAGTGCTTTTCACAAGCAATTACTCAGGGCAGGATTTAGGATGGCTAAGATTAGGTGAGGCAAAAATTAGCTATCTGGACTCCATCCTGACAAGGAACAGAGATTAGCACTTTTGGAAAGCAGCTAAGCCCACCTGCCCAGGACTCATATGCCTCTTTTGATGGCCTAACTTCACATCTCTACCCTGAATTTTTTGAAGAGCTGAATGCTTAGAACATTTTGCTGGATTCACAGTCTCATCTCTTCTCCACAGGCTGAATGATCAGCGAGGTGATTACTATCAAATTGAGAAAAATTATCCAGATGATTTTTTAGCTTATTTTTTTCCACTGGTGGAAGGAGTGTTAAAGAAGTGAGGAACCAGTGTCCAGCAGAACATCCAAGTGGCTTGGAATAAGGAAGAATGAGACTTTCCCCTCTGCAAGTTGTGACCTGCCAAAAATGGGTTATCTCATAAAAAAATGCCCAAAAATAAACCAGAGAATATGTGAAAAACACAGTGATTGGTAAATGACTCATGGGGATCACAGAAATAAAACACAACTACCACTAAATAAAGTCTCAAATTTTTAAGTTCTGTATCTGCTGAAGCTTGAGAGTAATAGTTCTGCAGAGTTTCTTGCTGTGTTTTCTCCTAAAGAAACTCCAGCTCCTTCCAGGCCTTCACTGGGTGACACAAATGGATGTGGGATGTCCTGTGAGGACACCACCCCATGCCCTGATTCCCAGGAAATTCCCAGCCATCCCCCTCCTCTATCAGCCCAACACGTGGCAGGTGGAAACCCGCGAGGATCTGGCAAAGCCCGTGGCAGCAGCTTTGTATTTTGAAGGAGTTTCCAAGTTAAACTGAAAAATTGGGACACCACACATATGCCACCACCTCCTGAGACGGTTTTAGAGCTTAAGTAGCTGCAAAACAATTTTATGTAGATGCAACATAGCTGTTAAAACAAATGTACAGATTAATACAGTGCTGTCACCACCAAACCCCAAACAGTAAGCATACTAGACACTCAGATTTTTAAGTGACAGCATTAAAAATTGGTTATGAGTACGGCAATAGGTACACTGCAAGAAAAAAAAAAAGTCTTAAAATTGTCAGAGTTAAGTAGCTCATTTCAAAAGACTAACGCTGATAATGCTGTTACTTTATGTCTTTCCTTGTACAAGATCTTCTGTCAGCATTCAGAATTCTTTTGCACATATGAATGAACAGAATGCACAACACAGCACTCCAGATATTCCCCAACACAGTTACAGTCCCAAACAGAGTGAAATTCTTTGGCTTTCTGAAGGTAAAAAAGCCATTAATCCAGAATATCCTGACAAACTGAGGCAGCCCCCAGTGCTCAGAGACCAGGGGACACTCCCAGCTGTGTACCCTCTGTGCAGGCAGGAGTGGAGTCACCACAGCCTTGGCTGCTCAGCCAGGGGGATGTCACATCCAGCAGGAGCTCACACTGCCCTGCACCGGCTCCTCATCCTCCTCAGTGCAGGGACAGGCTGCAGCAGCTCTGTCTGCAGTGCCCCTGCTCTCACTCACAGCTCCATCTGCATCTCCAGCACCTCCTGCTCTCCTCTCCCTCACCCAGCCACGGCTCTGGACACCCCAAAGTATTATCAAATTGTCACCTGCCCCACAGTGCAGGCAAGGCTGAGCAACAAGCATGAAACCACAGCCTGAACTCTCACACTTCTGCAGACTCTGAACCTGCAAGACTTTCCACTTTCAAATGACACCAATTCAGGCAGTTTTTGGAAGAACACGCTTCTCATGGGTCTGTACATTGCCTCCTTTAGTCCCAAATCTAATTAAGAGATCTTGCAAATCATAATGACATTCGGTAAAACAATGAATTACTCACGTAATTGTTCAAAACGGTTGCTTTGCAAATAAGGCAGAAGACACAAACAGAACTAGAAAACACAAACTGATTTAAGTTTCACACTAGTCATATCTGCCATTATCAGTATTGCTGGCTACTCAGCAAACACACTGGACATGCTGGACACTCAGATCTACCAGTGAGCAGCTGTTCACTAATTACAAGCTCTTTTGATTTCAAGCTGTAACAAAATAAATGAACTTAAGAGCACACGCGCTTTAAAAAATCGGTTTGGAAAACCAAATGGCTAAAAACCACCTTTGCTCTTAGGTTCTCTCTTTTCTAACTATAAAAATCCATGAGGAATTCACACCAACTGTAAATCTCACTGCCATGAAAATACAGAGGCTCCTCAGCTCAGCTGGGCAGGAGGGACCTCTCTGAGCCAGCTGCAGCCCCTGGCACCCACCACTGCCAGCAGCACAAAGCAAAGGGAGAAACGTGCACAGCAGCCCTTCCACACCACTGCAGGGCTCAACGCTGATAACAACTCAGGGAAATCTCTATTGCAAGGGTGTGTTTACACCAAATCAGAAAATCACATCAGCCTAAATGTGAAAATCATTAGTGCCAAGTGTAATACACACCCATTGCTTTTACCCTCTCCAATTCAGGGATCTCAGCTGTGGCAACACCGTGGAAGCATCTGCTACCTGCACTCACAACAAGAGTGACCATCACCACAGCCCCAGTGACCACCACCACAGCCCCAGTGACCACCACCACGACCCAGTACTATGTTTGGACTATGGTGAAGCTCAACAGACCGAGACCATGAACCTGTTGACAGCAACAAACTCAAGAGCTTTATTTCTTCTGCTCTGAAAGCTGACTGCTCCTCTTTCACACTTCTGGTTCTGCTGCACTTCTATTTTCTGTCACTTGCAATGCCAGGATGCCAATTTCATGTATCTCATTCTTGCTTGCTCTGGAAGCACAGTAACTGCATAAACTTTTTTTGTTGTTGTTTTTTCAAGTTCTGTAAGAGAGTTCTCAGTGTGTGATGCAATGTGGAAGCCTGAACTTTTTGTTAGGGCAATGGTCTATGGTCACAGCCCTTAGCTGAGAAGAAAGTAAGTGGAAATTGGCTCCATAAGTTATCTCTTTTTCCCAACTTTGTGTCAATTAACTACAGTGCTCCACAGACATTTTCAGTTGTGGACTTGGTTTTGTACCCCAAAGGCAGCAGCAGAAGAGAAAGTGAGGTTTTCCAAGCTGTAAGGACATCAGAGGGCTATTTCTTGCTTTGGTTGGTCAGCCAGCTATTATTAGAACCCATGAGATTTAATGGATGGACTAAGCAGACTGGAACTCAAGACAACTTGATTCTTTTTGCAATTCAGCTGTTACCTGTGCTGACAATGACTCTTTTTCTTTCTGCTTGACTTCCCTCTCCTTTTTACCCTATCTACTCATATTTAAAATGACAAGGCCATCTCACTCTGTGTCCCAGCCTCACTTTGAACCGAATATCCTCCCTAAGTAACATGGCCCAAAACCATTATTTGAATACAACTAATCTAATTGCCTACCCCTACCATTTAACAAATTAAGTGAACTTTTTCCACATCCCTCTCCATCCAGCCTAATGCTTGCACCAAGAATTCAAGGGAATACCAGTATTTACTTACTGGAAACAGGCTGCTCTAGTACCTACAAAAGCATCCCACTGCAACAAGACAAAACATCTTCACACCAGAAGCCTTCACTTCTCTGGATGAATGATACACGACTTCTGTATTTTGAGTTACAGTGGCAAATCCATTGCCAGCCTGCAACATTTCACTGAGAAAAAATGAGGCAGGACATCTGTGAATCACTACAGCAGGCTCTGAATGTTGTACGAAAAAACAAGCCCAGTGCACTGAGGGAATAACTCAGCTATTTCTGCTGGTCTGCTCAGCAGAGTTCAAACAAAACGAGAAGTCTTTCACACACAGAATTCTTTGAAGAAAACCCACTTTCTTGCATGTTTGTTTAAATGCATCTTTTCACACACCCTTTAGAGACATGCTCTTCTTTACAGCTTCTTACAGATCATGCATTTTTCTCTTCCACCTCAAAGCTGAGCCTCAGTTTGGGTATTTACTTTTTTTAACAAAGTAAAAAAACAATCACATCCCTTAAGTGGTTTTCCAGTTTGTGTTAACATTACCCTCGATGGCAGCTCATCTATATCCCTTTCTTTCTACTCTAATTCCAATGCAAATAACACACAGTTCTTCTTTTAAAGCTTCCATCCATGATATGAATTCACATACGACACTACAAGCAGCAAATTCCCCCAAGTGCTCCTGAACATTTCTTTCCTACGGCACTGACATTGGTGACTCTCCCAGAATCTCAACGAGCCTTTCTTGATTTGAAGAACAGATGTCTTTTTCACAAGGTGTACGATTCAAAGAGGCCTTACACAAACACATTGTTAGGGCTACTGTGATTTTAATCTTCCTCCTGCCTAAGTACAGGTGAAAAAAAACCAGACCTTGTAGCACACACTGAAGATCAATAAATTGTATGCTGTCAAACAAGGAGGAGAAGTTCTTACACATTATTTAAAATATCAAGAACATCTGGAAATAAAATAGATATTAGAGAGTCAAATACAAAATGAAAAGACTAAGGTACTTCAAAGTTTTACTCTATTAAAGCATTAATGAATGTATTAACATGAGCACTAACAAAACCGAATCCTTTTAAGTGTTTTAAAAATAACCAACACAGCCCCATTATTGGGAATACTTAAAAGACAGTCTTAAATACCTGGGTTACAAATTCATAAAACAAAAATAGGGTTTAGAACCCCAATTTTAAAATATCAGACTGTTCTATTATGGAATGTCTGAATATACAAACACACACACATGTACACACACACACACTTTTTTTCACCATGAAGCATAACCCTTTGTTCCCTAATCCCCAGTTGTATGTTTAATGATCACACATAAAACACTTCCATCAGAAAGAAAAACCGCAGTTCCAGCATGTTTAATTCTTTGGAAATGAACATCTACATTGCTGAAATGGCATTAGAGTGACAAATGACTATAATCCAATGGCCCAAGGCCAGCAAGTTCTATTCGAACAGATTTGGCAGTTTTGTACGACACAGCATGTTGTGTGTCGATCACTAAACAGCAACGAGACTGCTCAGTTTACCTATAAACAAAGCCCCACTTAACTCCACAAGAATTTTAACAGCTACATCAATGCAAAGACCAGTGTGTCTGAGCAACTGCCTACAGAAACTGGATTTATTAATAGGTAAATGGCTGGATGCATTCTAAGAAGTCTCCAGATCAGTGCTATAGTCTAGAATGCACAGAATAAATAGCAGTGATTCACAAAACCTGTGGGTTTCAGCCTATTTGCATGCTGCCATATAGTTCCAAATTTAAGTTCTATGTCAGTTTTCCCAGACTTCCTTTTTTTAAGTCAACCAACCCACATTCACCCACTTTACTCCGTGTGGATTCACCATTCACATTTTAGAAAGGCAAATGATCCCTTCTGGCTACCGAAACTCGCAGCTTCAGTTGCAGCCTGAATTCCCAAGATCATGGAAGGCTGGAGTAACTACTCCCCGCATGGGCAAAAGATTAGCCCAGACCCTTCTGAGTAATGAAAATGTGAGGTGAGACAAATCCAGCTTCTTCAGCCCTTTAAAGCACAGGACAGCAAGAGAGCAGCTGCAGCAAGATGGGGCGTTCACACACCTCCCTCCAATTCCACTGCCCAGCTGCCCTTTCCTATGGTTCCCTTGTATTTGTGTTTAGGATGTCCCCCATCTCTTCAGTGGATTTCACAAACCTGACAGAATCCAACTGCCCCATCCTCAAACACTTCTTCCTGCCCGTGAGGACACTGCAGCCTCACACATATGTGCACAAGAAACTCATCCAGCTGCGTAACAACCATTTTTTGGACATTATTTTCGAGACGTCGATTTCCTAATCACCACAAACATCAGGCAAAGGCAGCACAGCACAAATGCCTGCAGAATACTGCTTTTTTTTTTTTTTTTTTCCTTTTTCTTTTTTTGTCTTCTAGAAAAAGCCCTGGCTTAAGGAAACATCCAACTACACCCTGGCAGGGAGCAGCCCTCCAAGCCAGCCATAAAAGAGGCAGTTTGCAGTGCAGTGTTTCAGGGAGTCAGGTTGCATGCCGCGTTCCCAGTTCCAGTTCTGCTGGTTGCCAGGCCAGACACAACCTGGGTGAGGATGAGCAGCCCAGGAGCTTGTTCAGCTTTTTTTTTTTTTTTTTTTCCCTCAGCTCAAACTCACCCGGTTTTTCACTCCAGCTGGGTTTGGGGGCAACGTGGTACATTTAAAATGGCACCGAGTTCATTTGACACCACAGTAATGGTGAAAGAACAAAACAAGCATAAATGATTCATTCTGCTATGGGATCCTTTCTTCTGCTTAACTTGTTTTCACAGGATTTACAAATGATGTGTCTGTATTAATTCCTTCTACAAAAAAAAACAACAGAAAAAATGGCTAAAACAACTGTTTGAACAGTTCCTACAGAGTTTTATTCTTTGCAAACAGGGAAATAGTTTTTGAGCTGTCTTTTTTTGTTTGTTTGTTTTAAAGAGATTTTTAGATGTCCTTGATGACAAGTGGTTTTAACTAGATCAGCTTAACATCTTTAGTGTCGTGGAGTGATACAGCAGGTTTACTTCTAGCTCACCTTAGAAAAAAAAAGGACAGATTGTGAACAGAGTCAGCACACACCCAGCAGACTGACAGCACCACTGAAACCTCTCACGAGATGATTATGAAATAGTGACATGGAATAGAGGGACAAACCAGCAGCAAGATCTGAACTGTGCAATCAAACACTCCTGTGCTTGCTGAGCTGGCCACCCCAAATCAATGTCCCTTTGGAAATATTGGCTGTGATGGTGTTTCAGGAGTCATTTGTCACAATGTGCAAACTGACTGATGAAATATTCCTGCCCACTATGCCATGAATCCATCCCCTGGCAGAAATCTGACTCTGCATTTTAGCTGGAGGAGCAGCAGGATTCTCTTGAAGATGTTTTTCCTCCCCATGTGACAAGAAATTCTTCAATCATGGGACATCCAAATTAGAGATATAATAAAAGAACACACTTTTGTCTACTTCTGCATCATGACATGAACATAATGACTCAATAACCTTATTTATCTTGTACACAAAAGTAGCAACTTTTATCAAAACTTTATTTTTTCTACTGATCTGTAATGCCACATTCCTAAAACAAAAAGGAAACATCTACATCTAAAACTGCATCCCTGAACTTATCCTCAGGCTTTTCATCCCAAAGCGTCCAAAAGAGTGTTACCTTCATTCAGCACCACAGCACTGTTCTGGAAGCTGGATCACATAAATCCCAGCCAGCATCTCAATAAACTGCTTAAATTTGAGAAAAACCCTAAAAATAGGTTGTGTTTAATAACATGAACAAGGCATTAGCTAAACAATATCTCACAAATCTGCTTCTCAAATGTGTATGTTCCACATTATATACAAACTGTGTAATAGAAATAATATATTGTAACTTAAGCAGCAGCCTCACAAGACCTAAAAATCCACCTCAACCTACAGAGGGAGAGGATATAAAATAGTCTGTGCTCAAATTGCTACTAAAGATGAATTTACAGCCCAGTTTTAATTTCAGCTACTGAGCACTTCACCATAAACTAAATCACTAAATTACTGGCCTTTTTGTTTGTTTTAAAGTACACCAAAGTAATTATGTCCAGACCAAAACAAGTCCTTAACTCCTCCAGATCATGAAAAAAAGCTGCATTTTAAACCCCAAACTGATCAAACTGACCACATGCACTGCTGAGGGGGGAGAAAACAGGGAGTGAAACTCTTGAGCTGGACACTGAATCCTTCTGACGTATCTGCATTCCAAAAATCATTCACTGGGACAGTAGAAAAAGGGTCCAAGATTAAGCGAGTTTTCTTCACTTTGAAATGAAAGGACACAACACATCTTGAAGGACATAAAATTTTAAAATTAGTCTTAAATTTGAAACAAACTCCAAAGCTGCCTTAAGAACATCCCCTTTAACAAGAGCACTCACTTTTTTTTCTCAAACATAAATAAATCAAGCTGGACAAGAAATGTCAGTATAGTTTTCACCGAGTACAAACTTTTTTAAATGGAAAAATCAGTGTCAGTGCCAGCAGTGCACAGCTTCATTTAATGTGTAACTTAACTTCATTCAGAAAAAAAAAAAAAAGACAAAACCCAGAGAACTCATAATAAAGCATCACCCTGTTCGAAATGACTTACATTTTATGAAATGTGATATCTACGAGAGAAGACACGGATCTTTAACAAAATTACGTTTAACGCCGCCACAGTTTTCTAAACTTTATTATTTGCTAAACAACAAAGTTGCTCCAAGTCTTGCAAATAAAACACTTCAGTGCTCCACACGCTTTTTCCTGACATTCCTGCTTTCAAGCTCTTTGGGAGAAAAACCTTAAGGGAAAGAAACAGCGAAGCGAACCCATTCAATCACTCGGCTCTAAGCACACACTGGATTAGCCCAGGAACCGAGCTGTAAACTTCCAGCGAAAAAAACCACCACGACTGCAGTTTTTTTTTTTCCACTCGGTGCACAAATCTCCCGGCTGGTTCAGCCAGTGGGATCCAGGGAATCCGCACACGCATCCCCGTGCACGGCGATCTTGCAACACTCAGCCCTTTGCACCCCGATGCGCCGGGGTTTATCGAGTGTTTGGGCGGGGGGGAGGGGGGAGGATTAGTTTACAAATCTCCTTATTCCCTTCTCGTTATAGAATCGTTTCTGCCTCTCCCTCTCGCCACTCTTCCAAAAAAATAATTAAAAAAAAAAAAAAAAAAAAAAAAAAAAAAAAAAGAGTGGGAGCGATGAGCTGTGTCCGAGCCACCCTCGGGCGGGGGCTCAGCACCGACAGCCCCCAGCCCGGGCCCCGGCGCGGTGACACCGACACCGGCGAGGAGCCGACCCCCCCGCTCTCCGCACCCCTCCGGGATGGGAATTCCGCCCCGGCAGCGCCGGATCCGCCGTCCCAGCGGGCAGCGAGGCCGCCCCACCGCCCTCAGCACATTCAATGAACGTGCACAATCACCCTGGGCCTACTCCCGGCCACCACGCTCCCCCCCCCACCCCGGGGCCCGCCCGCCTCCGGGAGCCCGGCGGGGTCCGGGCGCCGTGCCGCAGGGATGGCCGCGGGCCCGGACGGTACCTGAGCGCCGTGCAGGGCCATGGCGCCCCGCGTTCCCCGGGGAGCTCGGCGGTCCCGGCCCCTCACGCCGCCGCCCCCGCCGCCGCCATCTTCTCCCTCGCACGCACCAGCCGGGCCGGGCGGGCGGGCGCGCGCCGCACCGCGCATGCGCCGTCCCCGCCCGCCCGCTGCGCGCGCACGGGGCGGGAGCCGAGGGCGCCCGGGGAAAAGGGCGGGCGGCGGCTCCGCCTCGCTGAGGGCGGCGGGACGGCCCCGGGCGGGGAGCCCGAAAAAGCCTTCCCGGGAACGGCCCAGCGGGCATCTCGCCTGTGAGAGGCTGAGGGGGCCGGGCGGGTTTAGCCTAGAGAAAAGGCGGCTGAGAGGGGATCTCGTTAATGCATATAAAATAATCGTCAGAGCGGGCGCCGAAAGGATCACAGGATCATTAGATGGGTTGGGTTGGAAGGGAGCTTAAAGATCATCCAGTTGCAGCTCCTGCCGTGGTCAGAGACACCTTCCGCTACCTCAGGCTCTCCACGCTCGGCCTTGGGCATTTGCAGGGATGGGGCAGCCACAGCTTCTCTGGGCACCCGGTGCCGGGCCTTTTTCCGTGCTGCTCAACAACAGGGCAGGCGGCGGTGGCCATAAACTAAACCACGAGAAGTTTCAGCTCAGCGTGAGGAAGAATTTCTCTTCGTTAAAGGCGGCAGAGCTCTGGAATAGCTGCCCACGGAAGGTGTGGCATCTCCTCTGAGGGTGACATTCTGACCCCACCTGCCCACATTCTTGTGTCCCCTGCTCCAAATGTCCCTGCCTTGGCAAGGGCGTTGGACTGGGTGATCTCCAGAGATCCTTTCCAACCCAAATAATTCGGTGATTCCTTGATTAAGTTGGAAAAGCCTTCCAAGACCAACGAGTCCTACCTGTGACCAGTCAGGCAGCCCAGAGCGCTGAGTGCCACATCCAGGCGTTCCTTGGACACCTCCATCCAGGGATGGTGATTCCACCACCTCCCTGGACAGTTTAATCACCCTTTTGTTGCCTCAAGTTTACCTGCTTTTCACTGTTTGCATTTTGTTCTCACGCAGCTTCAAGAAAACTATGTATATTTTTAGAACTTATCTATTTTATTTACATAGTTCTCTTCTGGGAGGAGAAAGATGATAGACAGTGATGTTCACCAACGAGGTGGAAGAGGTGTCTACCTGTGTGGCCAATCTTTGGCTCTGCTTGTCAAAGTATATATATACTGGAGTCAGAAAACTAAAGGAGAGAGCTTTCCTGCTGACCTTTCTACTGCTTGCCTCGTTCTTTTGTGTCCCTAACAGCGACACTTTTTCTGTGAAGAAATTCCTCCTCGTGTCCTAATTCCATCTGTAAAAGGGTCACTCTGGCAGGTGACAGGTAAGGCTGTGTGCCCAGGTGATGCCAGAGCGAAGCTGTCCCAGTCCTGTCCCAAATAACCAGGGTGGGAATGGGTTCAGGGTTTGTATCTAGGAAAAAAAAAAAAAAATAAAGGAATGACTAAGCCAATCTCATGATTTTGAGAGGATTGAGTCATAACAGTACTGAAACCCCCAGGCAAGAAGCCATCAAATTAATCGCTAATTTAGTCCATTTTTTTTTTTTCCCTAAAACAAACTGCGGAAGTCCTGCAGCAGTCCACTTCGGGAAGCGAGCGATAGAGACAACTTTTTAATCAGTGAGAAAAGTGAAGAGAAGAAGAGGACACAGAACTTTGTATCTTTGGCTGTTCACAGAAAGTGAGGAGAAGATTCCTCCCCGTCTCCACGACAAGGACACGTCCCTCCTGTTTTGTGAAGTGCAACACTTACTTGTGCTGATGACAGTAAATGATTTTGTCTATCAGCCTTTACCCTTCCAGCTGACACACCCAGCTGCCTCTCCCTCGCTTTTGTGTTGCTGTGGTGTCCTGAGGCAGAGAACCAGCAGTGAAAATGGCTGGTTAATATTAAAGGGGAGAAACAAAAAAGGGAGACAAATGTTCAGGCTTTTTGCATACAGCATTTCAAACGTCTGAAAGCCCCTCTCCCCTCGGGAGTCTAATTTACAAGGTAAATAATGGAGTGAAAACCCTTACGTGGCTCGTCTGGTTGAAGGCAAAATTCCCTTCTGCCCACAATGCTGCCTAAGTAAACTGACTGTTTCAAAATACAAATGAGCACAGTGTCTTCAGCCTGGAAAGCAAAAAAATCAATCCCAAAACTGCTAAAACCCAGAGCTGAGGGTGAAAACTGAGAATGGATGTCACTGTCTCATTCAGCAACATTTTAAACACGTTCAATCTTATCCCATCTTAGTATAGTTTAATTATAAAATCTGTTAACATTTTACCATAATATTTCCTAATAATCTAGGATTTTGGGGTGGTTTTTTTTGTAATACCATGCTTTGATGAAACTTACCTGCTGCAAAGTTTCCACCTCGGTTCTGTTTTATTAATTCTGCTGGTTTGTTATTATTATTTCATCATTTCATTACTGCTTTCATTGCATAAATCAGTTGTACTTTCTTACATCCTTTATGCCAATGGCTGCGAATTATCCCTCCAAACCCACAAGATGCTTTTCCAAATTAAAAAAAAATAACCAGCGTCATATTTTTCTTTCTGCGTATCCACATTCTTAAGAATCATGGAGTAATGTTCCTAACAACACGTGGATTTATCAAAAACAAATGAGGTGCACGGCTGTGGAAATAAAGGATTGTGTGACAGCAGCCCGGGAGCTGGATAAACCACTCCCAGGGTGTCTGGCTCCAGGTGCTGCTGTAATTGCCTTTATCCTGCTGGAAATGCAAAGTGCTGGGGACTCCTCCGTGGGATTTCACAAGGTCATGAGATCTGTGCTCATGGCAGCGCCCAGGAGATGTGTCCACATGACTTCTGAGGATGACTTTTGGGGACTCCCCAAACACACTTTTTCAGGGATGGAGGGAATGCACTTCGGGAGGTTTAGTGCTGCCCTTGCAGAACTCCCTCCTGGTGCCAAGAGCTTCAGGAGCTCCCAGGACTTTGTTTTCAGATATGCAGAATCTTTATCCCAACAGATCCAATAAGGGCTTTGTCCACACAAAGTATTTGCAAGCAGCAGTCACCTTCCCCGGCTGGATCTCAGGGAGGGTCATTTGGCTCATATTAAAAATTAAAAGGACATTTCAGTTTTCAGAGGAGAACCAGCCAGCTCTAGGTCAGCATCAGAGATTGTAGAATTATCAACCTTGGGAAGATTCTTTGAACTTTCTGAGCCCTACATGTCCCAAGGCCAGCAGCAGGCACTGGGAGTGGGCAAAGGGAACCCCAAAGCAGAAGGGCAGAAATGGTTCTGCAGATGGAAGACTTCAGACAGGTAGCAAGGAACACAAACAGCAGCTATTTCATTCCAAAAATGGCTCAATGCAAACCTGACTTCCAATTCCATATCCCTAAATTTGCTGATATAAAAAGCTTAAGCATGGGCTTGCTCAAGCAGAAACACATCTGAAGTGTGGACAAGCCTTTAGCAGATCATGTAGATGCTTGACTCAGTGTTTCAATTATCTATGCAGAACTTCTGGCTAATTATTTGTGACTTATTCATCCTTATCTTAAGTATATGTCTTCTCTCTTCTCCTTCATTCACCTCCTTCAGTTCTGGGATGTCAAAAGAACCATCGAGTCTCCATCTCACTTTGCCTTCATGTTCTGTCACTGAACCCATCACCATAAAAACAAAGGTATGTCTTTTCCCAAAGCTACTCCAAGCTCCAGGAGGAACTAAAAAATGTGTGCAGCACCAACAACCCCGTGACTGGGCTGTGTCCTCCCTGTGTGGAGTTACCAGCAAGGAGGAGGAAGCTGTGAGTGGCTGAGCTGTGCTCTGACTCTCACAGCACTGTGACAGAACCTCTCCATCTGCCCTGACCTGATCCCTGAGACACCCCAAAGCCATAAGTTCATGAAGGAATAATTAGCATCTCACTCATTATTGCATTCATGAGAACAGAAATAGCTCAAGAAGCTGAAATAAAATAATATTTAAAGCCTGTCACACCAGCTTTTTTTTTTTTTGTCCTACTGGTCAGAGCTTTGCTAAGACATACCAGCAAGGGAAGAATCACAATTCAAATCTGGGCTTGTTTTCTGCAAGTTAAATTGCTCTCAGAAAGAGTATTGAAGGTTAAATTATTTCTTTACATTCCCTAGACACACAGCCCCTTTTTTTGCTGTCACGCAAGAATCCGGAATCCTAAACAGCTCCCAGAAAATCAGCAGTCTTTGGAAGAAAACTATGAAAGCAGCCTCATGTCTTACACAGAAAGACATCACACATTTTTCGCAAATTAAAATTTTGACTAGAGAACAAAAATATTTCCATCTCCTTTCTCCAGCCTTCAAAACAACTGCATCTCACACCAGGCTGTAATTTTTCCTCAGGGTACCTCGAGGGATTTGTTATCTAACGTCAGAGTTACAGGCAGCAGCTCCTTGACGTGCCAATGCCAAGATACAGGCATGGAAGAGCAAACCTGAAGGTTTTGGTAGCTGCTTTGTTTCAGGTAAAACAAGCTTTACTCAGAATTTGGCAATGGATGCCTTTTTGAAAATGAGGTAGAGCAGTAGTTATTTTTCCCTGGGGCAGGAAGAAAGAGCTGTGCTTCCTGGCAAGAGTAAAACTCTTCACAGAGCTTAGGGATGGAGGTGGTGGGATGTGCAGGAGCCAGGCTGGACCAAGAGAATACACCTTCCCTCTACCAACCTTAGTTCCTCACCAAGAGGACTGTTCAGACCTCAAAGACCAGAGCAGAAATCCACTTGTGTCACACAATTTCTTCCTTTTTCAGGAATTCCATCTCACCGATTCCCCAAAGCCGTGCAGCGCTGGGGAGTGTGGGTGATCTCTGAGCTCCCTGTGCTGTCTGCTGACACTTCCCAAGGGATGATCTGCCATTCTGGATCCACAATGCCCCAAATCCAGGAGTGATCAGCTACATCTGGATACAAACTGCCCCAAATCGAGGGATGATCAGCCACATCTGGATCCACAAAATCCCAAATCCAGGGGCACTCTGCCAGACCATGCCTTTAGAAATGCTCCCTGCCACGGGCTTGGAGGTGCAAATGGAGATCCCTTGCTCTTTTAATACTGTAAAAATCTTCTGGCAACAACAGGTATGATCCCCAACAACCTCCAATGACACAGATCACTCACTGACAGTCTCTGGCTTTGGTATTTTCCTCAACACACAAACCAGGGGAAATAAGGCTTGCTTTGATGAGCACTGGAGCTGGCTTTTGTTCATGCAATGAAGTTCAACGTTAAGAAATTGTAAATTGTTTTATCTACACACCATTAAATACTGTCTTTGAAACCACCCTACAAACTGGATTGGATCTTTTGTCAGCCCTACAAAAATGTGAAAAGGAATTTCATAAAATCACAGAATGGTCTGGCTTGAAGGGACCTTAAAACTCATCTTGTTTCACCCCGTCCTATGGCAGGGACACTTTCCACTATCCCAGAGTGCTCTAAGCTCCATCCAACCTGGCCTTGGACATTTCCAGGGATCCAGGGGCAGCCACAGCTTCTCTGAGCACCTGTGCCAGGGTCTCCACACCCTCACAAGAGGGAATTCCCTCCCAATATCCCATCCATTCCCCCCCTCTGGCAGTGGGGAGCCATTCCCCCTTGTCTCTTCTGACTGTCTGGAGCAGAAAAATGCAGAAAAGATGAATTATCTAAATAAGTTCTATTTCTACTTCATATTGTTTCATTTACCTTCCTACTAAAATGATTCCACCATTATGAATTTTACTGACAAATGATTACAGGATTATCTTTTTCCAATTAATCAAAAAGGAAAACCTCAGTGAAATCAATACACAAGGCATCAGACTGTGATGAATAGAATATTCTAAACTGGATTTATTGTTCCCAGACATTAATGTAATACATAAACACGTTTAAAGAGGGCATATAGTAACAAGCAATCCAGTAACAGAAAAAAAGCAAGTCTTTGAGATTTTTGTTCTGTACTTACACATGAAAATGTCCCCAAAAAGTTAAGTAATTGTCAGTCAACATAGCAAGGATTTCAGATATTAAAAAAAAAAAGCCAAAAACTTGTCAATGAGTTTGTCATAACCAAAATGTTTCATCTTTTTTTTTTTTTTCTGTTTTTTTTTTTTTTTTAAATTTATTTTTAGGCTAAAAAAAGAATAACCATTACCTCATGCAGTATACAAAGGCTTTAAAATAAATGCATTAATTCAAATGAAAGACTGACTCCTGAGGCTTTTTTTAAAATTAAAAAAAAAAAACCACCAAAAAAACCTCAAAGAGTTTCAGAAAATTAATTCCAACTAGTTTTCTTAGCATTGAAGAATCAACCTATAACCTCCTTGCACTCCAGAAATTTATTGTTACCTCTTTCAATTCATGTGCCCTTGTAGTAGGTCTTAGATTTACCAGCGTTTCAAATGAAATTAAGTGCAAAAATGTTTTCTTAGTGTTTTCCTATGATTGAGGCAAGTAGTTGGGGAGGTAAAAAAAAAAAAAAAAAAAAAAAAGATAAAAGAATGAGGGGTAGCAGGATATCACCTGCACATACACCAGATGGAAGAAAAGGCAAATCTGAAATACATGGAGAGGGAGATGGGAGAGGAGCAATGAAGAAAAAACAAAATAACAGCAAAGATCAACAGCTGAACTTTAAACCAAAGCCCTTGAAGTCCACTCAGCAGATCAGCAGCCACTGAAATAAAGCGTGTTTATGAGCATGGCTGGCGAGCTGGGCTCTGGGGGAGCTGGAATTGTGACAATAGTCCCAATTCCAGCTGACTGCCTGACAATGCTGGGAATGCCAGTGCTGCTCCAACAGCTGCACCACGTCCTGGCCAAAGATCATCAAACGAGGAGTTCCTGATGCCAACAACGGGGTCACGAGCACAGAGCAGCAGCTTCTATAGTCAACAACGTAATATATGGCAAACGAGGGACTGAGTTAGCAAAATGTGGTATAAAAAAGTATAAAAGTTGTTTTTAAAAACTTCCTTAAAATGTCGATATAGTAGGATGTGTGTGGAAATGCCATGAACCACAGAAGGAAAAGCCTAAGCCTTAATGTTGAGGAGAGCAGAGGAACCTCTCTGGCCACATCACTCTTTGTATAGCAAGAGGGGGAGTTTTTGGTTTCTTTTGCTGTTTTTACCTTAAACATGAGTTTAATCCAAAAACCACATTCAAGTGTACATTTTCCGAGGCTTCAGAAGATGCCCTCCCCACCCTGTTTAAAAAGAAAAAGAATAAAGGTTAGATAGAAATGTCTAAATACAAGGTCCCTTCAGAGCCCACCATCCAAGGGTGGCAATCCAGGAGCGGTCATCTTCCCCGATCTTGATGCTTTTTTGTTTTTATCTTTTTCTTTTTGTCCTCTGTTTTGGGTTTCAGGGCGCAGACGCACGCGGACACTCCGGCAATCGCTTTGGGCAAGTCCGTCCCTTTGCACCACTTATTCTTCTCCTTATCATAGACCTGGACTGTTTTGGAGAAGACAGCTTCCTCCCAGCTGTAGCCTCCGAGGATGTAAATCTTGCCTTCCCAAACTGCCACCCCCGACTCGCTGTTGGCTTGCAGCAGAGGGGCCACTCTGGTCCACTGGTTGCACTGGGGGCTGTAGGACTCCACGCTGAGGATGTCGAAGCGAGCCATGGTCTCGATGTTGTCGTCGCTGCCGCCGATGGAGTAGATGTTGTCCTGCAAGGTGCACATGCTGTGCCAGCCCCTGGCCGTGATCATGGGCCTCTTCTCCTCCCACACGTCCGTGCGGTAATCGTAGCACAGCAGGTTCTTTCTGTAGGGGCCGATCTGGTAATCGTGGCCTCCCGAAATGTACACGAATTCCTTGTAGACCGTGCCAGCGTGGCCATAGGTGAACCTGGGGCAGGCAAACAGGAACAGTCCTTATGGGTTTTGTCGAGACACACAAGCATGCAGCGGGGACTGTGCTAAAGAAGCAAATAAACAGTAACTGAAGGCAGAAGAATCCCTGATCTGGAGGTCACCCAGTAACTCCTCTCACTCCCAGGGCCTCACCCTGCACTGCAGAGTGCACAGCCTGACAACCACTTTTAAATCAGCCTTTCCATAGCTGGTCACTACACAGCACTAAGGCATGACAATCACTTTTTAATGCATCCTCTAGAGTGTGTCACACAACAGAAATAGCCCATCCTGCTCTACTGGCATGACCTTCACTCCCATTTTTCTGCTCCAGTGCTTGGCTCGCATCAGTCTGAGAGGGCCAGAGAGGGAAAAAATCCATATCTTATTAAAAGTTTCCTTGACAGTAAAGGAAAATAATCATGACACCTCTCAGACTTACCAGTAGGGAGAAACCAAGAGAAACCAAGAAGAAAACTGCTGCTGCCTTGCCCTTGCACAGCTTCAGGATCATTGGTCACATTTCTTACCCACAGGCGCTCTCTGCCCGGTTCCCCTGCAGTCCCAGCCCAGGCAGTGTCCTTTCCATGAGCCATCTGTCTGCTTTACCACCACTGCCCTCAGGTGCGAACTCCTTTGGTCACCCCAGGACAAGGCAGCAGACCCCAGTCCACCACAGATCATGGTGAAGTAAGAGAAAATGAGATGGTGGAAGCAACACCATGCACACAGCATCCACAGGGCAAAGGGAAACCCCCTTTGATCATCCATAATAAAACCGCTACAAACCTAAATCTCCAGGCTGTTCTTACCTTCACACTAGGCTATTCCTGATCAAACTCCTTTAAGCTCTCAGAAGCGGATAGGCAAGGTGATGCAGCAACAGCAGCTTTGAACATATTGTTCCTACACGTGGATTTTTCCTCTTTTTGGGGGAGTCAAAAGATGCAGCACCAGCCACAGCAAATTGGTTCTCACAAGGAACCTGAACGATTCAATACCCACAGGGCACAGAGCAATGTACTCATCACGCTGCACTCACGAGCCTCTACCACCGTCCTTTGTAGTCAGGCACTGGAGACAAGGCAACCTCCACGGCAGAAAAACCTCTGTTAGCACTGCTTTAGCCTTTGAACCGTGCCTGAACATGCTGGGGCTCCCTGTGGAGAGAACCCTGAGCTGTTTTTATTTCGCAGGCTAATGGTTTCTCTGAGCCACGCAAATGCTATCGGAACATCTTCCCCACACCTGAGTGCCAAGGGAAAAAGATGGACTAGAAAAGAAACCCCACGTTTACCCTGAAAGCACAACGCTTCTGAGAAGAGCTAAAAAGTGGTTATTATTCTAAATGCCTACTGAAACTTCTGATCCCTGTCTGAATCAGGTATTTTAATAGGTTCCTGCTACAAGAAGCAGAAAAATCCCTGACACGTTTGGGCTGATAATGAGGAGTGACCAGGACACTCTGTTCAACTACAGGGGCTGGAGAACCAGCCCTGGAGATCTTGCAGAGATGACTTCACAGCTGTTCTGCTTCTTGGTCTCTCAGGGAAAAGACAGGGACAAAAAAGGACAGAATTTTGGTAAAGTTATGGACTTTACCCAAAAAGGCAACTCAGAATTTCCACAGCTCTCAATGCGCCTCATGATGGAAGCAGTTAATTCACGCTCAGTGCTTCTGGTGGGCACGATGCACCTTGAGCACATGAACCCCTGGCTTTCACCCATGACAGAAATACCACAGCAGGTGAAGTGCCCAGAGATGCTGCTCCACCTTGTCTGAGGTCTCCTCCAGAAAAGAACTGAGACTTCCATCTCTTCCACCTTCCAGTGGTTCCTGGGCTGCTTGTCAGAGCCTGTGTTTCTCTACACACACAACAATGGGTTTAAAAATGCTCAGTCTGGGGATGGGATGGACTGCTCAAGTTCAGTTCATTACAAACTGCAGCAGACTTGAAACCCACATGAAACTAAGCTGACTGGAGACTGTGCTGTACCAGGGAGTTTGGAGGAGCCAGGAGGAGGACAGCGCAAGGACATCAAATCCACCCCAGCGTTACTGCACTGCTGATGGCAATCTCACTGCGTTCACCATTCAGGGAAAAAATGACCCTCAGTTAATAGAAACTTGCATGGCCTTTGGAGAATGGTGAATGGTTAAATATTCTCCTACTCTGGAGGAATTCTGTACAGGTTAGCAAGCAATAGCCATTGTCTCTCAAGCACAGGAATGCAGCCCAACACAGGCAGCTGCAAAAAAACCACTGACCTGGTCCTTCTGCCTCAGTCAATGGCTGTGTCCAGAGAACAGCAACAGCTGAGAGAGTGGTTGAAACAGAAACAATCAGATCTGAAGCACCAAATCCACCATCAATTTGTTGTTGTCCAGTATAGGACAATTACCCACTGAAGCGCACCAGAGGTGTTTCACTTTGCCTCACTTCTAAAAGCTCATCCAAAATAGCATCACTTTCACAGGAACTGCATGAAACAGATGCTAAATTGAAACCAATCAATACAAATCCTTTCTACAAGGCCTGTGATTGAGAGAGGGGCATTTCTAAATGGGCAAGAGAATGGGCACATCAATAGAGTGGTTCCAGACATCCTCCAACAGAGAGCACTGAGAGTTTTGGCAGTGTTATCTGCAAGAGTGGCCAGAAAAAAGCAGGGGCATTAAGAGAAAGGAGATGTCCTTTTAACATCTGCTGGAGCCTGGTGCTGATTTTCAATGCCTTAACCCAGACAGAGTGCTGAAAAATTAGCTCCTGACCCAGTAACACCATTCAAATGCTAGAAAACCTACCATTTACTGTCCAAGACAGAAGAACACATAACTCACTAAACTTTGGGAATCCCCTACTCCAACCAAAGTCCAGGTGAGTTGTGGTTGCTCTGAATCTTGCTGTCCACCTGTTGT
This sequence comes from Sylvia atricapilla, assembly GCF_009819655.1. Taxonomy (NCBI): domain Eukaryota; kingdom Metazoa; phylum Chordata; class Aves; order Passeriformes; family Sylviidae; genus Sylvia; species Sylvia atricapilla. The sequence goes on from NC_089151.1 coordinate 3,601,667, forward strand.
AGCCCTGCGAGATCGTTCATGACCCAACCGGCAGAGCAGATACCATCGCTCCCCAACCTGTTCCAACACAGCTCCTCACGCAACAGCTTTCAGTTGTTCTGCCAAACTTTAACCTAGGGCCACTCAATTAATTTCGCTGCAGTCTGCAGCAGACCTTTTCATGGTCTGCTCAGGGTGAGAACACACTGCCCCACCTCCTGCTCTGCCAAGCTCATCAGCCACCGCTGCTCCCTGCCGGGCTAGAAACTATGACAGAAACTGCTCCCAGTTTCTGGGAAAAGGGGCAAAAAATATGGGCCCTCTCTGAAGAAAGGGAAAGGTATCCCACAACCAAGGACCCTAATGAGCGTCAGGCAAAATGAATTCCCTTGTAGCAGGCTTGGACCAGGTCCACCCTTTAGACAACTTGGCTGAAGTTTTCCTTACGAAGCATCTGCCCCGAGAGGCTGCTTGCTGCTCCAGCAAGACAGCCTTAGATCAGTCAAAACAGCTCAGCTCCTTCCAAGAGAGTGCTTAGGGAAAACAACGCGTTGTTTTGACCATATAGGGTGGGAAGGAGATGGGGGTAAGAGGAGATAAAGGAGAGGCTGTAAAGCTCTTCCTTAGAGGAGCCAGACTGCGAACAGCAGCATGGACACGGGATCTGGCACTGGCACGTGTGCTCAGGGACACAACCACTGCCTTTCCCCCGCAAATCTCCACACATGTGGCAAGCCCTAACCCATGGGAAGCAACAAAACAAACCCAGTTTCTGGATGTTCAGCACAGAAGCTTTAACAAACAACCTCTGAGTGTCCCACCCCACACAGCTCCAGTGGAACAACACAAGCCCACACCCCAGAATGACCTCAACATGAGCCTGTCGCTCCAGGGAACAGGATTCCAGGCAGTTGCTGGCTTGGGGAAGTCAGGAATGGCACCAAAAAGCCTGCTCTGGTGGTCATGCTCTCAAAAGAACCAAAACACCTGCACATGTTCTCTTCAGAGGGGAGAAGACAGAAAAACACAGGAAAAGAGGCAGTTTTGTTGGGATACATTGCCTGGCCAGGCAGTCAGGAAGCAGAGAACTGGAGCTTCTGGTTTCCTCTACAAGGAAAATCTTGCTGCTAGAATAGGGCTGGGGGAGATGTTGAGTGAAACAGGAACTTAAATCTGTTTGAGGAACAAAACCATGTGGTGAGGGAGGAAAAAGAGATCAGCTGAGGAGTGAGTTGAAGGGAAGACTGGAGCAAGCAGCAGGAACTGTAACTAGAATGTTTTTAGTCCTGAATGCATCACAGAATCTTCTCTCATCCTTCCTCCACTGCCAGTAAATCACAGACTCACAGGGATGAGGCAGCCACAGCTTCTCTGGGCAACCTGCACATCACTACCTCACAGCGAAGAACTTTTTTTAGAATATCTGACCTAACCCTGCCCTCTGCCTGTGGGAAGCCATTCCCCCTTGTCCTGGCACTCCAGGCCTTTGTAAAGTCTCTTTTCATCTTTCCTGGGGGCTCCCTTCAGGCACTGGAATGCCACAGTTAGGTCATCCTGAAGCTTCTCTTTTCCAGACTGAACAATCTCAATTCTCTCAGTTTTTCCTCTTAGGAGAGGTGTTCCATCCCTCTGATCATCCTGGTGCCTCCTCTAGACTTGCTCCAACAGCTCCAGCCAAAGTACCTCAAGGAAAGGCTGCCCAGACCCTTTCCAGCAGCCCCAAATCTGCACTGCTCACCTAGCTCAAACAGTGGACTGTGTCAGAAAGGTTCCTGTTGCTCACCTCTGAGCCTGGCCTTCTGCAACCTGCATAAAGTTCTTTTTGCTTTATTTCTTCTGTGCAGAAACACGCAAACAATTCACTGCCCAGCACCAAATGGGAAAAAAAGGGCTGAAAAGACAAAAAATCCAAAGATGCCAAGAGTCCACTCAGCTCTAACTAAAGACACTTAAATGTGCAAAACAGCAGCTGCATGGAAAAGTGGGAAGCTGTCTAGTTCACCACACAGCTGAGCTGACACAGGGACAGAGCAACAGGAAGAGAGGATGAAGAATCATTTATTTGGATGCGGGAATAATTCATCCCACTCCCTGCAGTGTAAGAGGGGTCTGTCCCCTAAAGGGGGGACTTTTGCCTCATCCAAGCAGGTCAGCCAGGCAATCTAATAAAAAATTAACACCCACAAGTCAAAGTTCACTTTCAATGCTGCAGCTGCAGAATTCCCAAAGCCAGCATACAGGTAGCAGTTGGAATATGCAGAAAACTGTCCCTTTTTATAACGCCTGGGTGGATTAAGCCAACTGTGTGAACTTCCCCAGGATCATTTATGAATAAAAATATCCATACAGGATACACCCCACAGGTGTCCCCAGATATCAGAAGGATTTGGGACCTGAAGATACTCTCCTACACAGTTTCCCAGGAAGGGCTGTGGTGTTTGGCCCCAACTGCTGGATCTGCCTATGTGAGCAGAAATAAAAAAGCATCCTGCTTGTGAAGAGCACTCGAGCCCAGCTGTTAGCCTGGATCAGCCTTGCATTGCAGCACCTGCCCAAAATAGAATTGGGCAACAGGCTTCTGTGCCTTCACTGGCTGCCTCTGGCTCTGCAGCTCTGCAGCTCAGGGAGCAGGGAAAAACCCTGGACTCTCACACCAAACTGCAGGAACCTGCTCTGTGATGCCATCGGGAAAGCCAGCACTGCTGCTGAGGCTTCAGACATCATGGAAACACCATCCAGACAGCCACTGTCCCTGTGAATCCCACAAACGTGAAACATCACTGAATCTGAGTCACTGTCAGCAAATGAAATGCAGTCCTGCTGTCCTTCCAAAGTCACTGCTCTGACACTGATTCAAGGCACAGCAATATCCTGTCTGTTACCACAAGAGCTGCAGGGCTTAAAGCTCTCGAAAGCAGAAGAGCCAAGTTTTAACTCAGACAGAGGGAGAGAGCTCACATTTGCCAGGGTATTTCCAACACAGGTAAATGTGTTTAGCTGTGACAGCCAACCTGAGCAGCCAAACACACAGAAACACCCCCCAAGGAAAACCATCACACCAGGGTGACAAAGTATGGCCGAAGAAATGACAAACGCCTTTGACCAAGATGTGAAAAGTGCTTCTGAAAATATTCAACTCCAAGTGGCCTCAGGAAAAGCTTTGCAGGAACTGTAGAATGAAATGAGCAGAGCCCTCCCTCCCATCCTCCAGATGCACCTTGGGATGAAATTTAAAACCTCACTGACACGAGGCACACTCAGCTCAGATCCCAGCTGCTGCTGTGGTTGGATATGGCTGATGCCACAGTGGTTTTACATCCCCTTCCCATTCATCAGCTAAAGTCACACGAGCTCCCTTTAGTACCACTCTTCAAACACAGGGGATCTCCCAAACAGCTCAGTTACCTGGGCAGCCCTGCTATGTAGGTCCAGGAGTCCTTCTGAGGGCTGTAGGTCTCAACTGAAGACAGGGCTCCATTCTCATTCCTGCCACCAACAGCCACCAGCATGTCAGTGATCGCTCCCAGGTAGAAATCTACTCGTCGCTGTCTCATGGAGGCAACCTAGCAAAGAAAATAACCTGCTGGCATCTTCCAGTGTCTGGTTAGCAAGGGAATGAAGGGCTATCCATGTCTGAGGATGGGGCAGTTGTTCCTTCCCCTTTAGTTGGTAAGGAGAGATTCTGGTTTTGACCATTATATCCATAAACCACTTATTTTTCTGCAGTAGCATCCATTGTCAAACAAGGGGAAAACAGGAAACATCTAAAAACAGGTTACTCTATAAACGTTTGTGTGTATGGGAACTCCTTCCCAAACTCTGCAAGAAACAGGCACTGGAATCACTGAAGACCACAACTGAACCATCCAGGATGACTGACTCACAGAGGAATCGTGTTGGTTCATATAAAACTCATAACTGGTCCATATAGGAACCACAATTGGTCCATATAGGAACAAGGAGTACCTGACATGTGAAGGGTTTTGTGGCAAGACTGGGAGAGAAGGGCTTGTTCTAAAGGACATTCAGCACAGAGACACTTGACAATTGTCAGAGACATTTCCTTTTTACATCACACCCTTTTTTGATTTATATGTACTACTGCTTGAGGAAGATGAACCAAGCAGCCCCCTCTAAGTACATTCCAGCATTATTCCCAGAAGTAATCTAAAGAATTGCAGGCGGATGCTGATCAGGAATTTCTCAGTTGAGATGCCCAAATCCCAAATGAAGCTGACCATCTGCCCCAAACTCTTTTTCTCTTTGTGCAATTTAAGCATTCCCACAAAGGACTCAAGTAGCTGCTCCAGCTTAACTAACTTGACTTTTCATTCGGAAGCGCCGCCGTGCTGACTATTCTAACAAGCCCCGTCCTTCCACCAGAAAAGGAGAAAACCACTCTAAACGTAAAGGACTTTGAACAGAGAAATAATACAGCTCAAGCCTCACCTTTATCCACTGGTTACAGCGGGGATCATACCTATATAGGAGATTTGACGCCGCATCCCCTCCATTGTCCCGGGAAAAGCTGCCCCCGGCTATGAAGATGAAGCCTCCCAAGACCGCGACGCAGTGGTGACTCCTCCTGGCCGGCAGGGGCGTTTCCGCCACCCACTGTCCCTTGGCGGTGTCCAGGAAGCAGGTGTCATCGCAGAGCTCCAGGCAGCGCTCCGACACCTCCCCGCCCACGAAGAGCAGCCGCTCCTCGCAGGTGCGCAGCGCCGTGCGCTTGGTCTGCAGCACCGGCTGCGCCGTCACGTTGTTGTGGTAGTTGACGGCCTCCTCGATGAAGCCCTCGCAGTTGGCTTCCTTGGGCAGCAGCGAGCACACGGCGGGCTTCACTCGGTGCAGGAGGTCGCTCTTGGGGATCAAGGGGAAGTGGATGTTGTCCAGCACTTGGTAAGCCTCGTTCTCCCGCTCCGGGTACTGCGTCAGCCACTGCAGGGCGGCCTGCAGCAGGTCGTGCTCGCACTCCTGCTGCACGGCGCTGCTGTCCAGGTACTGGCACAGCTTCTGCAGGGAGATGTTCTGCAGGAAGTCCGGGGTGAAGGAGAGCGTGCCGAAGTTCTGCAGGATGAAGGAGTCGATGTAGGAGTCAAGGCGCTTCAGGTTGTAGATGGAGGCCAGCTCCTGCAGGTACAGGTAGTTCTCCTCGCTGACTTCGTTCTCCAGGTACTCGCAGCAGAAGTCGACCACCTTCCAGATCTGCAGCAGGTGAGCTGTCTCGAGCACGTAGTCGATGTTCCCTCCATCCAGAGACAGCTCGCTGCCGTACAGGAAATCCACCACGGCCTTGAGGCCGATGTAGGAGGCCCCGAAAAGCTCCACCTCCTTCTGGTGGGCCTCCCTCATGCCGATGGTGAACATGGAGTTGAAGTAGTCACTGCACACGGCCAGGAGGTTCCTGTGGGCCGGGACTCTCTGCTCATCCACCACCAGCACGATGTCACAGAAGAGGCCTCGGTGCCTCTGCTCGTTCAGGCTCTGCAGAACCAGACTGGAGTGGTCATCCCACCTGTACACCTGGAAAACAAAACCAGTGTCAGGCAGGTGGCACCTCCACGAAGATCAGCTGCAGAGTGGAATGTGTTTTCCCACTAAGTGCGGCCACACCTAAGTCAGAGACAGCTTTTTTGTGTTGCACGTTCGCATTCCTAATAAATCCTGACACGAAGTAGTTGGCAAGTGACACAGTACGAGCCTGAGCTCCTCACCTTCACTTTGAAAGGCCTATGGAAACTTTTACTGCTTCCTACTCCCCTTCTTTTATAATTTATTTTTCCTTCCCCCACAGTGCCGCATTGAAACCTCCTCCCTGATGAGTTATGCAGGCACAATTTTCTGAAACTCTTCCACTCATTGTCTCGGAGACATCTTGCTGACATTTCCTTTCTTCCTTGTCCCCCAAATGACTCCTTCCAGAGTTCTCCCAGATAAGCCACTCACAGAGCATTTGGAGTGGGAGACACACACGCAGCAGTACTCTGAATTTTCATTCAGCCCATGTATTGTTTGGGTTACTGCTTGCTTGACAGCTACCCCCTCTTAAATCTTTCCAGAACTCTGCATTTCTAAGCTCGTTAGGGTAAAATCCCTCTCTTTCTTCCCACATTATTCCAGGCACACACACTGCACTCAGAAGTAATAGCTGTTTATTTATGTGCAAAGCCACACATGTGGAGAACTGATTCCCACAAGGCTTCTCCTCGCTTCCAGAAGCTGAGGTGGGTTTTGTTTAAATGAATAGGAGCAGATATTTTTCTTTTAAAGAAAAGGGAAAATGCCCTCAGGACACACCCATTAAGTGTCCTCCTGGGATCCCTCTGGTCCTCACATTCCAACCACCAGCTCCGGACGTGTCACTGAGCTTTTGAGGCGACCAGCATTTGCCTCTTTTCTCACAGACTCACGTCAGCAGCCTCAGGATGAACCAAGATGGAAACATTCTGTTAGCCCTCAAATGTCCTGCAGAACACGAACTGAACACTGCTGGTCACTCCAGAATGTCAAGTGAAGTTTTAGGACCACCCTGAGGAGGAATTAAATGTGTGATGGCACAGTCAAGTACCTTGTGACGTCTCTTAATAAAAGCTGGGTTAAGGTAAATGCAAATACCAAATACTTTAATTACCAAATCCAACCCAGGCAGAGCCTGTGAGAACTTGTAAGAGGGGTAAAAAGGGGTGAATGGAAGCACATCCCTGTATCCTACCTAAGGCAGCTCTGAACACTCCTGCCGCCCTGAGTCTTGCCCTGTCCTAACCCCTCAGGCTGCATTCCCAGAGGTGACACCTGAAAAGGTCACACAGGTGACCTGAGGTCCCTTCGAGCCTCCCAGACACTCCCCCTTCCCTTCCCCACCAAACTGTGGTTTCTCCTAGAAATCCTAATTACCTGTGGCTCTCCTGGCTGCCCCAGCAGAGAGCACATGATCACAGCAGCCTGCAAAAGCCATTACTGGGTTGGTTAAACCACGGTGGGACCCTCTGCACCCACCTGAGTGGAAAGGGTTTGATGCTTAGAGCCAAGAGGGCTTTTTGAGACCCAAATTACCAACCAAACGAGCTGCTCCTAGTGTGACATCCCAGCAGATTCTCTTGATTTCCTTATGTTCTTTTCTAAACAATGGAGCCCAAGCTGCCAAAAATCCTGCTGTTGGAATGGCTCTGAACATTCAAGTGTGCAGAGTTAAACCAGTCTAAGGGAAGAGGCTTCAATAATTAAAAGGTTTCTGGATCAAAACTCTTTAATTTGCCTTATACTCATCACACTTCTGAACTTAAAAAGGGATCTATGGCCTAGACAACAAAGTGGGATAAACTGAGAAATAAAACTGCCAGAGATCTGTAATTGAAAAAAAAAAAAAAAAACCAACAAACCAGGGTTTAAGGACTGTAAAGCTTTTTATCTGCATTTTCCTGAGGTTGGGAAAAGCTGATATTGTACAAGAGCCTAAGCAGAAACCAGGGGGTGGAAGGAAGGGGGAGAATAATAAATATGGCAAAGGGGAAACCACAGTGTTGTGGCAGCTGTAATCAGGGGCAGTTGATGGTGGCAGATGAACAGACAAGAAAAAACAACTTGCAGCACCCTCTCACTGACTCACGGGGGAGAGGATTGAACCAAATCCTTGGATTGAACCAACCCCATTCTCCCTCCCATCCCTGGGAGCTGCCTGATCATTTCTCTCTAATATTCCCTAATACCACCACCATGCATAACAAGATTACAGCAGAATATAAGATTTGCCAGAGATCCCTCTGTGCTGAGCTGGATGTTGAGTCAGCAGCGTAATCCTGCCCTCAGATCCGCCTGGCAACTCGCACTCCCGAAATCCTTGTTGCCATGTGGAACTGCTGCTGCTCCAGGAATCAGGCACCAACCCCTTCCACACTGCATTTGGAATACAGCAACACATTTCAGCCACTCGGAGAGTTCATTTGTTCAGGGAGCAGCTTACAGGAGCAGAGAGCTGCACATTTCAAAACCGAGGCTAATTTCACGCTGAACTGGAACATCTTTCTCAAGCTATTTATATTCTGTAGAACAGCCTTAGCATTATCTAGTAACTCTAAGTTTAACAGATAGTGACAGCTGCTGTCTAAGCAAGCAAATAAAACAATGCTGTCAAGTTAATTAATTTTTAATGTGATGAATTATCATTATATTCAGACTAAACCATTTAAGTGGCAGACAGGATCAGCACTGAGGGAAAGATTATATTGGTAGGGATGCATTTAAAAATTAGTCCTATTTATCTTTCATCAATTGTATTAGAGCAGAATTTCAGCTTCTCTTGGACTCAAAGATCTAATTTCCCTCAGACTGTTAATGCAGCACTGCTGCTCATCAATGGTGCAAAAGCAAATGAGATCTGGCTCATTCAGCTCTGGTAAGACAGATGAAGGCACTGAAAAGTTTCTCTTTCCCAGCTTTTTTTTTCTGGTATTACAAAGTACATGTTCTGCAGTTCCTGTAACCACAGCACAAAAGCAGCTTGCACTGACATGAAACAAAGTGAACATAATAATTACAGCTGTTATGAGCATCTTATAAATCATCCTGAGGAGCTGCATAAAGAGCTGCCTGAGATGGATTTCCGTGAATTCACAAATAAAAACAATGTATTTGTGCACAAAGAAAACGAACCCCACAAACCTAAGAAATCAACCCAGGTTCTGTGAGTTCACTGGGCTAACCACAGTCTGCACGATCAAGACTCCCAGACTGAATAAATCCAAGACACAATCTAAAGAGCAATCCCAGCTTTGCTTTTGTAACGAGCTTGGATTTTACGAGATGGATCAGAATAAAAACAAACACATCACGTTTCATAACTGAATTTTTAGTATAAAGAAACCACTGTGCTGCAATGATGTGGGTTTCTGAGTTATGAGTCATGATGAGCAGATGCCCATTTGCTGCTGCTTTTCCTTTTTTTCCCCTTAATCACTAGGCAGCAACTTCTACCAAAAATACTTGAGCAGGTAAACCACCATTTCCATCCCTCTATTTCAAAAGCTCAGAACATTCATTCCCCCAAACCAGCGCGCCCAAAGGAGACCCTCTACCCCCATCACCCTATTTTTATTTTTTGGTAGGCGACACAAACCGTACGAACCTTCGAGGATTCACTTATCTTGTGCGGGCGGCAGATCCTGCTCTGCCGGGTTCCCTCCATGACCGCCCGATCCGCAGCACTCCTGCAACAAAAGGCACAGGAAGATGTTCAGCGGCTCGCCAGCCCCTGCTGAGCGCTCACACGCATCTGGTGCCGACCGGGGAGCGCAATTCCCACACCGCCACGTGCTGATCTGCACCTTGGAAATGTCCGGGTTTAAAAAAAAAAAAAAAAAATAAAATTATTTTTTCTCCTCCTCGGTGTTGTCAAAGGTCGGTTGTGTCAACAGGTTGGGCACGGCACAGCCCAGCGGCGGTGGCTCCGGACTCGGCTCTGGTTTAGCGGGGGAGCGCTGCCCGGGGCCGGCCGGAGCTCCCCGGCCGCGGTCACCGACCGGCCCCGGCCCCGCTCCGGCGGCTACATCGGCCACGGGGGGAAAACAACAGCGGGGAAAACAAAGCGGTGACAAATTCCTGAAGGCTGCAGCCGCCCCCTCGCCCCGCGCCCGGGGCAGGAAATGCCGGCGGGGCGGGACCCGAGCGGGGCGGCACCGGAGCGGGGCCGGCAGCGGCGGGGGAGGCGCCGGGGCGGGGCGGGGATGCCCCGCGGGAGAGATCCAGCGCCGGCCAGGGATGCTCGGACACGGCCGGGGATGCTCGGGGCTGCTCCCTGCCCCGGGATGCACAGAGAGGTCCCGGGAGCTCGGGGCTGTTCCCTGCCCCGGGATGCACGGACACATCCCAGGAGCTCGGGGCTGTTCCTTGCCCCAGGATGCTCGGACACGTCCCAGGAGCTCGGAGCTGTTCCCTGCCCCGGGATGCACAGACACATCCCAGGAGCTCGGGGCTGTTCCCTGCCCCAGGATGCTCGGACAGGACCCCTCGGGGCTGTTCCCTGTCCTGGGATGCACGGACACATCCCGGCAGCTTGAGGCTGTTCCCTGCCCCGGGATGCACAGACACATCCTGGGAACTTGGGGCTGTTCCTTGCCCCGGGATGCACGGACAGGAGCCCTCGGGGCTGTTCCTGCCCCGGGATGCTCGGACAGGAGCCCTCGGGGCTGTTCCTGCCCCGGGATGCACGGACAGGAGCCCTCGGGGCTGTTCCTGCCCCGGGATGCACGGACAGGAGCCCTCGGGGCTGTTCCTGCCCCGGGATGCACGGACAGGAGCCCTCGGGGCTGTTCCTGCCCCGGGATGCACGGACAGGAGCCCTCGGGGCTGTTCCTGCCCCGGGATGCACGGACAGGAGCCCTCGGGGCTGTTCCTGCCGGGTCAGGGATGGCGCTGGCAGGGCCTGGGCAGAGGTGGGTACCCGTGCCAGGGGCACTGGTGCAGGGAACGCGGTGGTTGGGTTGGACAGCTGTGACTGACTGTGCAGTGGGTGCGGGAGGTGCAGCCAGAAACCCCATCACCAGCTCGTCTTGCTTACCTGGCATGGCACTACCTGACCTCAGAAATTCACCTCCCCACTGGGGCTTTCCCTGCTTCTGTGGGACTTTCCCTCATCCATCACGGCCCGGGAAGCTTAAAATTAGGAACCCAACCTGAGCAGCAGGCTGAAGGTTCCCTGCCCCAGGGGAGAAATCAGAAGCAAAGACACACACAGACCCATCGGGTCCAGTTTCAGTGCAATGGTCCCCTCAGAACCATTACCTCCAAGGGAAAAAGCCCTTTGCTAAGCCAGCACTCCCGGGTATCCCCCAGAGGTTATCCTGGGGACAGCAGAAGGCTGGCTGTGTGTCCAGGCTCCATCTGCTCTCAGCAAGGACAGCCCAGCTTGGACAAGTGTCCCAGGTGGTAATGGGGCTGCCTGGCTGGCAAAGGATGATGTGCACGGTGTGTGACACCAGGGGACTGTGCCACAGCTGCCTGGTGCCTCCACCTGCCTCAGCCTCTGCTGCCTCCACTGCAGGCCTGCTTCCAGGGCTGGGCAGCAGCACCCAGCGCTCCTGGGACAGCCCAGGAAACCAGAGGGGATGGATGAGGGGCTTGTACTCATCTATTCATTATGGAGCCTGGAGATGGAAAGGGGTTTGGCCAGCTTTGGTCTCTCCTGCAGCCCTTGTGACCACGAGGAGCTGGGTAAAGGCCCTCGACTGTCTGAGTGAAATCCTACTCTGCTGCCAGCCCCAGTGCTAACTGAGACCTGAAAACTGACAACCCCAATATTAACTGTGATCTGTAAACTGACAACCCCAAAGTTAACAGTGACCTGAAAATTGACAACCCCAATGCTAACTGTGACCTGAAAATTGACAACCTCAATGTTAAACGTGACTGAAAATTGACAACCCCAATGCTAACTGTGACCTAAAAATTCAGGGCAGCCTCTTCCTGACAGAGAGCATTGTTCTTCCAATTCCTTTCTCTGCTTCTGCACAGAAAAGACAGGGATGGTGAAGCAGGACTGGGGACAGGCATTTTGAAAGATTGGAGAAGAAGCAAAAAGTGGGGGAGATGGCAAAGAGACAAAGGGACGAGGCACTTGCAGGGGTGTGTTTTAAGATCAAGATAATGCTCCTGGGGGCACACGGCTGTGCAGAGCCATCCTGTTTGTTCCCTCCAATACTCTGAAACCCTTCCTGAACCTCATGGTACTGTCTAGACAGCTGAAGGTCTCTCCAGACTCCCAGGACTTCATGCCTGCTGGAGATGTTTTTTTGATGAAGTCCCTAAGTCCTCACTTTTTCTGGTGCTTCCTCTCCAAGGATTCCTGTGACATGGACAGGTATTTCTGCCAAGCCAGTGACATCTTCCTGACAGGATGCAAAGCCCTGTGTTCTGGAGGTCTCAGAATTGCCATATGAAGAGCAAATCAGAGCTCACCCAAGTCAAAAAAAGCAGGTAATTTCCTCACTCCAGTTACAGTCTGATGAAACTGAGCACAATACTTATCCCTCCATGCATTAAAAAAAAAAAAAATCCATGGAAAAGTGAGAAAGAGAAAGATAAGGAAGAGAAGCAAAGAGAAGAGGTTTGGCCCCACAAGGAAAATGTGCATTTCTCATGTTTGGATCTGGCACTGAAAAGTGTCAGGCATGAAGTCCCTAATTAAGACAATTAACGCTCCAGCCATTGGGCCACACAGACTTGCACAAGAATGAGGTTCTCTCCTGCTAAGGGGATGACATTGGAGTCACCCACCTCTGCCCTAGGAAACAACAGGGACTGAAGGGACAAGGACAAGGACAAGGACAAGCAGCAGTGTTACAGGTATAAACAGCAGCAAGTGCCAATGGATGATAAATGCAGACTACAAATAATACATTTATGAGCAGTTAATAGTCAGCATAAAGGCTTTTGAAAAAAATGAAAGTGATCGCGAAAAGCAAAGAAAATCTATATAAACCCAGAAGTATTAATGTGTGATTATATTACCATCTAGAGCCTGCAGCCTACAGATACCGAGCGTGATTCACCCAGTGTCCTACACTTGTACCGACTTCAGAAATCTTTCCGTGTTCCCTATGACCTCATCGGCTCAGAGAGGCGCTGCAGCAGCGCCCGTGCGGGGCTCCGGGAGCCTCACGTCACCCGGGGACGGGGATGCAGCTGCAGGAGCTGCGGCCAGGGCTGGGCCTTGGTGGCACTAAAGGGTCCCCGGCAGTCTGGGCTCCTGTCCCTGGAGATGTGTGACAACACTCTGTAACCGTGTGGTTAATGAGGCTCCTACTGCTCAGCCACGGACAGCGCTGATGTGAAACAAGCAATCCTCACCCCCTGCGAACTTTAAAAGAAACAAAATGTGATACTTTTTTTATCAAGGAATGTAGTTTTTATTACATTGCAAACCCAGCCCAGCGGGCATTGAGTAGAAATCCATCAAAATGCCTAAAGGACTGGTTTGTAAAACACCAGTGCTTGGGCACGACATCACCCGGCGCTGTTTATTCCCAGCCGGGTTCTGCAGAGCAGAGACCCGTCTCTGGTTCTGCGGGAGCGAAGCGGAGCCTCACCGGCAGCCTGCGGGCAGGGACACCTCCGAGCCCGCATCCCCGGGCCGCAGAGACTCGCAGAGCTGCGGGAGCGTTCCTGGGCAGCGCCGGGAGCCCGGCAGGGGGAGATCGCTGCATTGGAACGGGGCGAGCCGCTCGCACGGAGACACGGACACACGGACACACACACGGACACACACACGGACACACACACGGACACACACACGGACACACACCAGGACAGACACACCCGGACAGACACACCCGGCCCAGCAGCGGCTGTCACCCCCCAAAGTCACCCCGCAGCCGCCGTTCGAGGCCGGGCCCGCCCGGAGCGCCGGGGATGGGGGCGATGCTCATTCCCCGCGGCTCCGGCACAGCCCCGAGCCCCGAGCCCCCCGCCCGCCCCCCGCTCACCTGCTCCTGTCCGCGCTACCTCCCGTGCGCCCGGCCCGGCCCCCGGCCCCTCCGCGCCGCCGCCGCCGGCTCCATCCCGGGCGCCGCCTCTGCCTCCTTCCTCCTGCCGGCCTTCAGCGGCTGCCGGAACATCGGGGGGCTGCCGACACAGCGGCCGGCAAAAACATCCCCTCGGCGGGTCCGGGCCGGGCGCAGCCCCGCGGCCCCCGCGCCCCCCGCGCCCGGTGCCGGGCTATTGCATCACCGCGGTCCCCCCGCGCCGGGCGGGGCCGGGGCAGGGCCGGGCGCAGCCGAGCCATTGGCGGCGGCGGCGGGGGCGGGCCGGCGGCGGATCGCGGGGCTCGGCTCGGCTCGGCTCGGCTCGGCTCGGCTCGCTCAGCGCCGTGCGGCAGCAGCGGCGGCCGCGGCCACCCCCAGCTCCGCGCCGCTCCGCGCTGCCCGCCCTCCCCTTCGGCCCCATGGCCACCAAAATCGACAAGGAGGCGTGCAGGGAGGCGTACAACCTCGTCAGGGACGATGCCACCGAGGTGAACTGGTAAGGCGGACCCCCGGCATCAGCCCCCCCTGCAGCCCGGACGGCGCTGGGATTCCCCTGTCCTCTCTCCCCGCTCCTCAAAGGGCTCCCTCCTCCTCTTCTCCTCTTCCCAAAGGATTGGTTTATTTACGGTCCGTTCTTCCCCATCTCCGTTCCCTTCCTTGAGACTGTGGCTGTTCAGCGTATTCTTCGCCTTCCCTTCCCCCATTCCAAAGGGTGACTTTTAAATGTGTTATTCCCCTTTCCTTCCCCCCCCCTGCGGAAAGGTGACTTTTAACTGTGTTATTCATTCGCCTTGTCTTTTCCCTCCTCGAAGGGTGACGTTTAAGTACAACGGCTCTACAATCGTCCCTGGAGACCAAGGGGTAGACTATGAAACCTTTAAAAGGAAGTGCACAGGTAAGCTCCGTCTCCGTTGCTTTGGCCGCTCTCTCCGCCCTTGCTGCTGCCCGGGCCGAGGGGGAAAGGACGGGAGCAAACTTGGGGAATTGGGATTAGTGCTGCTGCTGCTTGCCCCGTGGCCGCCCTGTCCTGCGGGATCGCCTTTCCAGCTCCACGGAGTGCAACTCCCTCAAGTCCATAGTCCAGCGGGTCCTTTGTCTCACCCTTAGACTTCAGGTCCTCTGGGCTCTTTCTCCCCTCTTTGCACAATCTTTCTGTGCTGCTTCTCGGTTATAAAGCAGATAAAACGCGTGATAAGCAACGGGCGCCTCGTTTGGAAATGCAATTTCAGAGCAAAACCGACTCAATTGTCGTGGCTAGAAAGATGCGGTCATAGAGAATGAAACACTTATAAAATTCTTCTGAAAATCATAGCACTGAGGTAACTGCAGTTGGAAGGCTTGCTGGGATTTTTAAAGAGCACAAAACCTGAGCTGAGCTCGAACAATACCGCCCTGCAAACAATCGCAGATGTGGCGTTGCACAAGCGCAAGTGTTGCGGCTCCAGGTTTAAACGTGGCAGTCGATTGTTGAGCCGCCGGCTGCGGAACATTCAGGGCAGGAACAAAGCCTGGGGAAAATGAAAATGCATTGAGGAGCGTTTGAACTCCGTCTGATCGTGACTTTTGATGAGTTTCACCAAAGCAGGGTTTGAGTTTTGTCTCAGTTTTCCTCCTGTCTTGGCTGCTAGTTAACGATGTCACCAAGTGAGGTGAGATACGGAGGATTGCCTGCCGTGGGGCTTGGCTGTGCTTTACTGAGTGAAGGGGAGAACTCCCAGGGGTGTAACCGAGGGCAGGACGGGATCAATCACAGGAGAAAAGTGCATTTTAGTCCTTGGAAAGGAGCCATGAGATGAAGGTGCTTTGGGCTGCTCTGCTGTGATGTTGGCCATGGGGTCTCACGGAGATTAATGCAGCCACTCGTTTCCAGCTGTTCTCGAGAACCTGCAGGGAAAACTCTCAGAACTAAGAAAGGTCCTGTTGTGGTTGGTGTCAGAAGAGTCACTGATCACTTCACTGCAGGAACTCCTTCCCACTCGACTCCCTTTAGTGGGCAACAGAAGGGAAAAGCAATTACCTGGAATCCAGGGAATCCCGGGGCTCGGCACTTTGGAAGTTCATGGCAGTGGTTAATTGTTCCCTTGGGAGGACAATGACTTCAAGATCTGAGTGCCAAGTTCTCTGTCTCCTCTCCTGGCCAACTTAACCGAGTATCTCTGGTGTCTCCAGACACCTGAGGATTGCAGGGCTTCCCCATTTATTTCTCTCCTTCTCCATTTATTTCTCTCCTTGCCTTTATACAGTCCACGTTTTTCTTTTTGTCTGAGCTGATTTTTAAATGTTTTTTTCTGCATGGGACTCCTTTAAGAACTTGCTCTCCTCTATTCTGTGGCAAAGGGAATCCTTTTCTGGAGTGGCTGAGCAGGCAGAGGGGCTTTGGCAGAGCACAGGCATGAGTTGGGTGGGATGGGATGAGGATGACAATGAGTGGAGGCACACGCTGCACTCTGGAGAACACATTTGTGTTCTTAACAGGGATTATAAACAGGGTTTATTAACAGGCTGTTCAAACCAAGATGGCCCCAAGACAGAAAAAAAGGGGAATTTTCCATATTTTAGAAATCAGCTCAGTAAGGGAAGAGTTAAATACGTGGGTCTATTGTGAGCCTTTAATGGGGAGCTAAATCCCTTAGAGCTGCTCCATTGCTCCCTTTCTCTGTTCCTTCTTTCCCTTTCCCTTGGCATGCACCTGCTGAGGGCTGCTCCCCGGCAGACCAGAGTCAAAGAGTTGTCCTCAAACCCACCTCTGGAGCACAGCTGGGTGAGGCTTAACAAAAAGGCAAACTGAGGAGCCTTGTCCTTGCCTGTGAGCGGAAAAGGATCTTCCTCCACCCACCAATTTCGGTGCTGCGGTTGGGGAAGGAAGAGATGCAAGTTTTGGAGGCTCCATCTGTGCAGCAAACCTTCACCTGGCCTGCTAGACATAGCCAGGAATCAAACCTTGTGCCAGCAGTGAGGTTGGAGCTTTCCTTCCCATCTGGAAGAAAGTGGAAGTGGAGTTGGTTGGAATTATGTCCGCTGAAACAAAGTCAATAAAAAAGAGTAGCAAGGGATGGGGAAAGCTGTTAAATATTATTTCTTTTCGTTGCTACATCTCTTCCCTCCTGGTCTCTTTCATTTCCTTTTTCATTTCACCGGAGGGGAGAAGAGCTGCTCTCACTGCAAACAGCTTCAGAAAACGCGATAAAAAATTTTTTAAAAAAAACTTGGTATCAGAATAAACTTCACTGTTTGTGAGAAACACTGCCCCGAAAGCCACAAAGTGCTGCAGCTGCCTCTGGTAGAAGCTGAGCATCATTTGGTGGTCAGAGGTGAGAGCAGAAGCTGCGATTTCCAATCTCCTCATGCACAGAGTCACCGTCAGAGCTCACTCTGCTCCACTTTCTGCCGTGGCTGTTTCTGAGCTGCAAACATCCCCGTCCCCCCTTTCTTTAAGAGCCATTCTCATTAAAAGCACCTCACTTGGTGCACATTGCTCCCCTGGAGGGCTTTGGGAGGCAGCACGGGAGGGATCACTGCTGATCCCTGTGCCCCAGGACCAGGGAGGGCTTTTGTACCAGCCTGGAAGATTTTTGCCTGTGTGGATGTCCTGCCTTGTGCAGTGACAGAGGTCAGGGGGCTGCTGGTAACAGGGCTGCGTTTGGGCTTTTTCCCCCCCCTCTATCCATAACTCTTTCCATGCCCATCACTCACTCTGTGAACCTCCTGGGGCACCAGCGTCGCTGGGGACAAAGGGAAAGGAGAGAAACTGAAATTGCTGCTTTTAGAGGAAGTAGCAGCTCAGGGAGGCCGTGTCAGGAAGCAGCTCTGCACACCTCCAGCAGCCCTCAGCACATGTGACAGAGCTGCTGAGCCAGGAGCTGCTGCTGTCCCTGCTGCGGGTTCAGTCCTTCTCTGCTGCACTCTCAGACACACGTCCCACATCACACCTGCGTCTCACAGATCCTGGCGTGTGGAGCCTTTTCTTCCTTAGATCCTCACTAAGCTTCGTGTAGGAACAGAGAGGTTTGACAAATGGCACCATTAAATGATCACATTTTCCCATCCCCGTTTGGGGACAGCAATTGCCACTCTTAGAGGGAGGAAACGTGCAAAGAAGAGCTTCTTCAGTGCCCTTTTGTCCAGGGTGCTGGGGTGATGCTGCAAACACAGCCTGGACCCTGGACTTCTGCGTGTCAGTCTTTGTCATGCTGTGGCTGCCAAGGTCTGTTTGTCACAGCTCTGACACTGCTGGGAGGCAGCAGACCCTGCCTTAGAGCCAGGCATTCACCTCCTCTGTCCTCCAAAGCCCCACGTGCATGGGCTTTGAGCATGGCCACGAGCACCTCTCCTCCAGCCCACCCCAAAGTAAAGCCAGAGAGGTTGGTTTAAGCCACTGGCACATCCCTGTGTGATTTGGAGGTGGCTGCTGGGGGCTCTTCCTCTTGCAGTGCTGCCTCATGGCCAAAGTCCTGCCTGTGCCGGCCCTTGTCTGACCCAGAGAGTCTGGAGACCAAAGCTGAGGACATTCACTGTCTCAGGGTCATTCAACACCCCCTGTGTCTTCTGGCTGAGGACTGGTTGGTCTTAACAGCACAGATTACCTCTGCATTAAACAAGGACTTAATTCAAGGCTTCTGATCCATTTTACCTCCCAGTCCCAGCTCTTGCCTCTGCAGATGGCCTGGCTCCAGAGGAAGCATTAATTTGGTGGTTAGTACTGCATGCCATCAGTACACTTTGAAGAAAAGCAGCTGAGCTGGTGCATTTGAAGCCAGAAAGAGATAAGAGTTGAAGGTTATTGTATGGAAGGATGTGACAGCTCTTAGGATTTTTTTTTTTTTTAATGTTTTTAATTTCAAAGTCTTACAGCTGAGCTGGTGATGCTTTGCTGAGAAGGGTGGAATGAGGTACAACTGAAATGACATCCTATGGAACTTTTGTGTGTGTCTGTTGTACCTGACTGCCCTGGACATTGCCTCAGTGTCTGTATCATGAAGCAGCAAAGCAACACATTGGCTCTGTCTGTGGTTTAATTTTATTTTTTTTTTAGTGTGTATTCTGCCATTAAGCAATGGAGTGGTCAGAAGACTGTATTTTCCCCCTCATGCCATATGTGAACAGCTGTTTTCAATGCATCTCTGACAAAAGAAATAATGAGCCTTTTATTTGGAAAGCCCCAGTCCAGATAAATAATTGCAATGACAGCATGAAATGGGATAGTTATTCATGTGTCTGAAAAGATCAGCCTAAAACTACACTGGGCATTCAGCAGCAGGAAGAACAGAAAATCTTTGGTCTGAAAAAAAGTACCCTATAAAATCATTTGGGGTTGACATAAAATATTAGAAAATAGAAACAGAATTGGCTCCTTACAAAAATACAAGTTTTTTGGGGTTTAGATCAATTGTCCCAGAAAGCCTGGGCTGCGCCTTTTAAATGTAGGAGCTGTGAGTTGAGGGATCACCAAGGTTACGTTGGCACCTGAGGTTGTAGGAAAGATTTGTAAAAACACACGAGGACATATAATGAGATAGGTGCTTATCTGCATTTGGCTGCATCTTAAGTTGCTAAAATGGGCCTTGTAAATCAATCTCCTACTGCTTTTGTTTTTCCTCTTCAGCCTTCGTCTCTCCTGCTTTCCCTTACTGGCTATTTCGAGGAAGACCTGGGGCCATGGGTGGCTTATGGAATTTGTCACCCTGCCCCTGTGCCCTCCCTGCCTGTGTGGACGTGCTCTGGGCAGGGTCACAGCATCTCTGGCTGCCAGCTGGAGCCCAGGCTTAGCCTGGCCCTGCCTGGGGATGGGCTGTGGCTTTAGGGAATATTCTCACTGGGTTTTGTGGGACTACCTCACCAGGTCAAGGCCCGCAGTGATGGTAACTCTTTGGGTTTGTGATGTTTAATTAAAGCGTCGCAGTTGTGGGGCTGCCTTTGCCATCCCCTGGGGAGGCACAGGAGCAGGGAAAGAAGAGCTTTGTGCCTTTTGCCTGCCCTTTGTTTTGGCCAAGCACCACCACCATTCCTTCCTCCAGGGAAGAGCTGGGTCCCCTTTGGCTCCCACTCTGCCCTCAGTACCTGCCCAGGTCAGGGTCAGGGTCAGGGTCAGGGTCAGGGTCAGGGTCAGGGTTAGAGTTAGGGTCAGGGTTAGAGTTAGGGTCAGGGTTAGGGTTAGGGTCAGGGTTAGGGTCAGGGTCAGGGTTAGGGTTAAAGTTAGGGTCAGGGTTAGGGTTAGAGTTAGGGTCAGGGTCAGGGTCAGGGTCAGGGTTAGGGTCAGGGTTAGGTTTAGGGTCAGGGTTAGAGTTAGGGTCAGGGTTAGGGTCAGGGTCAGGGTTAGGTTTAGGGTCAGGGTTAGAGTTAGGGTCAGGGTTAGGGTCAGGGTCAGGGTTAGGGTTAGGGTCAGGGTTAGGGTTAGGGTCAGGGTTAGGGTCAGGGTTAGGTTTAGGGTCAGGGTCAGGGTTAGGGTCAGGGTTAGGGTCAGGGTTAGGTTTAGGGTCAGAGTTAGGGTTAGGGTCAGGGTCAGGGTCAGGGTTAGGTTTAGGGTTAGGATTAGGGTCAGGGTTAGGTTTAGGGTCAGAGTTTGGGTTAGGGTAACCATGACCAGGGTAGAGAAACCATGACTGGCCCTGGGCTAGCAACAATCCCCTGTGGGGTCATTTTCCCAAGCACTTGTGTCCCCGCACTCCCATTTGCCACCCCTGGAGTCACCTGGAGGAGGTTTGGTGCCCCAGCAAAGCCCAGTGGTGGCCCTGGGGTCAGACACATCTGAGATGGTTTAATGAACACGTTGGGGTGGAGCAAGGCAGCCCTGCACGAGATCTGTGGGCTTAGTGCTGGGTTTAAGAGATAAAAACAGTGTAGGAAGAGGTAGGGAACATTTCTGTCTGCACTTGTAGCCACGTGACCACACGGCTGACTGAAGAAGTGGAAAATTGACAAATTAATCTAAAATTAATCCAATTGAAGCAAACAAATTAAATCTTCCTGGTACCCGTCATGCGCTGTAGTAATTCCTGTTGAATAGAAGACAAAAGCAGGTCAGTCCATCACCTGCCTTGCTGCCTGTGACCTTGATTCAGCAGGCAGGTGAAGCTGGGAGCAGCGTTTTTATCGTGGCACATCTCTGGCTTGGCCATTCAGAGCCCTCAGCCTGAGAACCGTGACGGTTTGACAGCGTGTTTCTTTCCTGCAGCTATTATCTTTTACTGATGACTCACTGCATTTTAATCTAACGGGGAAATTTTCACTACAGCTGAACCAAAGCACTTGAGTGGATGTAGAAAAAGGGAAGGATACCATGAAGGAAATCTCTGTAGTTTGGCGTCAAGCTCTGTTGACAGCCAAAGGCAGCTTAATGAGAATATTTGGAAAATCCTGCCTTAGTGATTAACAGTTTGGAGAAAAATACCAAGTGATGCTCGTTAAGGCATTCATTGCCCTGCTCATTGTTTGTCCAGCCATTGGGAAAGGAGTCGTGGTATTAATTGAATTAACCTTGTTAATTTCTGCTGTCTGGATCTTGTGCCATCTCAAATAAAGCTGCTATTTCCCTCCTCCCCAGATCAGTTATTCCCTTCTACCTGCCCTGGAATTCCTGCCTCAGTGGCTGGGAAGGGGGTGGCACAACACTGGGCAGGATTTCCTCTTTCAGGGGAAATCTACGCTGTCTTTCTGTGATTTGTTCTGCTCCCCTCACTCCCAGCAAATCCCTAAAACCACCGTGAGTGGTTTTGTGTGAGAAGGGGGTGGTGGATGCTAATGCCGTGAGATTTCTCCGGGAATTGGCACTGATGGCACTGATGACTTCCAGCGTGGGGAGCTGATCCGGCAGGGCAGAACTGATTAACTGTGAAAGAGGAAAGCTGGGAGCAGGAAAGAACTTGGCGTTTTGATCCCCTTATCACTCGGAACACGCCTCACACTCATTGTGAAACTCAGCCACTTCTGCTGGGGGATTTTGACCTCCGGTTGGAGAGGCTTATACCCCTGAGCTAGCGCTAAAAACCCTCCCCATCCGTCCCTAATGTCCTTTTAGGAACAGAGACATGGTAATTGCTCAGGGCTCCAATCCACATTCCCTCTCGGTGGGACTCACTGCGAGCTAAGGCATCACATTTGTGCTAAATCCCCAGGGCTGAAAGCTGGGGCAGCTGAGGAGCCTGCTCTGCCTCCAGCAGGGATGGAAAATCTGGGGGGAGACAGGAGGAGACAGGACCCAGCTGGGGTGTGACCCCTTCAAGCCCCCACAAGTGAAGCAGCCCCAGGAAAATCTGCCCAAGAGGGGACTCAGAGCTCCAGGCCGACCTCAGGTGCTCATTAAACCTCCCTGGACGGAACAGGGTGAAGTAAGAGGTGTTCATGCTCAGGTGATCTCATGGATAAGAGCTGGGATTGCTGGGTTTGCCTCTCTCTAGTGTCACTGAGCTGCTTTCAGCCAGGATGGGCAAGCACGGGAAGTTCTGCTGAGAAGCAAATCCTGCCGCTGCCAGTGAGCTGTGGGTTAATGGAAAATGGAAATTATTCTCATAGACAAATTCACAGAATCCCAGAATGGTTTGTGCTGCAAGGGGCCTTAAAGATCATCTCATTCCAGTCCCATCATAAGCAGGGACACCTTCCACTATTCCAGGCTGCTCCAAGCCCCATCCAACCTGGCCTGGGACACTTCCAGGCATGGGACATCCCTGGAACTTCCCCTCTGTGCTGTTATCAGTGGAAAAAACCACTGATTCTCCACATTAATTCTCTTTTCCCAGTATCTTTATTATAAAGAAGCATATCCAATGTTCAGGCTCTGTGACACTGCAGGAGGTCCCAGCACTCAATGCCACTAAAGGGCTTTCCAGGACTGTTCCCAGAGGAGCCACAGGACGATTCTGGGCAGAGCTTGGCCTCCTTTGCTGTCGGGGCTGGGGAAGCAAGGCTTGCTCCTGGATCTGTTTCACTGTAACATGTAATGGCAGGGGATTTACTGTCTCACTTCCCTTTGGGTATTTCCTGGCTGTCGCTTCATTTATGGGTCTAATCAATCTTGGGAAGAGGATTTACTGCCAGAACCAGGAGTCTCCACGTGTGTTTCTTACACTCACCAGGAGCAGGGTAACTGAGGGAGAAGTTTTGTTTGCCTGCGTTGTTGATACACGACTCTTTCTCTCCTTCCAAAGATCCATCTGGACTTTTTCCCCTGAATATGATCTTTCTCTTTGTTTCTATTTTGAATTCTTCAGAGGAGTTTGTTTTGAGCACTGTACTGGCTCACACACCCCCCTACATCCATTTTCCAGTTTGCCCAGTATTACTCAGTAAGTGACAACAAAATTAAAAAGAACAGAGAGAACAAAACAGGGAGAGCAGAGGTGGAATTTTTTTCCCACTTAAAAAAAGTCTTCTCTTTTATCAAGGAGACTTTGTCCACACTTTGGCAAATGAGAGTGTTAAAGAAGCTCTGAGATATGTCAGCTTGCAGAGAATATCCAAATTTTTTTTTTTTAACATTGATTTCTAGCAGCTTTTTTTTCTGTGGATGGGACCAATTTTTAGCTGCTTCTCCCCTGTCTCCAGAGCTCTTGGGGCTGTCCTGGCTGCTCACGGAGCGTGCTGGGGATGTTGGCAGTCATTCCTACACCTGGAGCCTACATTTTCACCTGGCAATTAGTCAACCCAGCAAATCCCTCTAAGGCACGTTGAACTGGTCACAACAAGTGTGCCAGGATTACCAGGAGTCTTCTCAAACAGCAGCTTTGTTCTTCTGGCTTGAGTCATCTCCTTTGAAAGGCCTCGAGTGACCTCGGAGAGATGAAGGAGCCATGATGGGGAATATTGAGAATATTCCACAATTGCACAAGTGTCCAATCTGCTCTGCCATTTCTGCCACTCCTGGTGGAGCCTGGGGTTGCAGGGGGATGGTGTTGCTGATCAGGAAGGCTCCCAACTGCTCCATGAGTCACCAGGAGATGGAGGAAGGAGCTCTTTGAGATAAGAGCCTACAAGGTTGTCACACATATGGCCAGGCTAAATCAGTCTGGTGTGATGTAGCACAAACCAGCTGTGAAGCAAAGATCAGCACAGTTCTAAAGTCCAGGACTTTTCCCTCCAGGGCTTTGTAAGGAGTAGTAAAACACACCTGGGCCAGTAATTGCAGATTTTTCTTTTCCTCTTTCTTCCCCTCTTCTTCTTGTAAACTCATACTACAAGTGAGCCAGAAATGAATGGAAGGAGGGAGAAAGATCAGATTTTTCCCAATGGCCAGTTTCTTGTAGTGTTATAAAATGTGACCCTAATCCTGCTGTTCGATAAGAAAGAGACACCAGGATATCCCTTTCTTGCCTTCTTCACCAGACCTGCAGATGAACCATTTGGCTGACTGTGTAACTGGGGTTAGCTCTGTGCTCTTGACCTGCCTGCTGACTGGATTTTAGCCATTTCCACTGTGCTGGGGGGTGTCCAGCACAGCCACTTTCCTCCCAGTAACTCAGAGAACGCAGAAGAGGCCGAGATACCACGGGCAGAGCACACCTCATAAACACAGGGCATATGAGCAGAGACCCTGATTCCCAAATGCTGGCATTGAAACACGGGATCAGTGCCTTGCCTTGCTGTTTGAGAGCAACAGGCTCACCCTGGAAAAGGGGAAGACAGGGATGTTCCTGGGTTTATTCACTTTGTCCCTTCTTTGCCCCCCGCAGATGACGTGCGATTGTTCGGCTTTGTCCGATTCACCACCGGCGATGCCATGAGCAAGAGAGTCAAGTTTGCCCTCATCACCTGGATTGGAGAGGATGTCAGTGGCCTGCAGAGAGCCAAAACTGGGACTGACAAGACTCTGGTCAAGGAAGTAGTACAGGTAACTTCTTTATTATGATCCTAACCAGCGGCTCCCCTTGTTGTTTTCTGTACGAGCACCAGCAGGAGGGAGAGAGAGGGAAGGATTGGCTCATCCTCCAACTTAGGAGTTAATCCTTTAAAAAAGAAGACAATTTCCTACAGCCTGTCTTCCTCCTAGGAAGGCTTAACATCTGCCCTTTGAGCACTCAGGCATAAAGAACCACCTTTTGAGCTTAAGGCTGCCTTAGCTGTTTCATGAGGAGGGAATTTGTGCACTCCTCTCCTTGTCACCGCTGAGATGTCTCCCATCCCCTTCCTCGACATGGGAATAATTCAATATTGAATGCTCCTGAGCAGTAATAAGTTAAGCAGGTAAAATTAAACAGGAAAACCCACACCCTTGTTTAAACTTCTCCGGAGGCCTTTTGTCTTTGCGCAGTGAATTTGTGGAGCTAATCACCCCAAGTCTGAAGTCCCTGTTGCACCAATTAACTAACTCTTAATAGCTAACTAGATGTGAACAGGCTTTGTTTGGCCTTGGGCGTAGCAGGGGAAAGAGAAATGTGCTCAGTGCAAGTGAGGACAAACAACAGCCAGGAGAGAAGTGACTCGAGGGAGGCTGCCCAGAGCCACAGCTGAAACCTGCCTGTGATGGAGAGGATGCTGATGTTTGGAATGTTGCTCCTGGAGAAGGATTTAAAGCAAAATTAGCTCTTCCAACGAAACATAGAACCTGCTAGCCAGAGCCTGAGAAATGATTTTGTTTATGCTCTTGGAGAAACTGGCTGATGATTAAATGACTCCCCCTCAGTAACTGAGCTCTTGCCTGTGTAAAGAAATCTCCCAATAGGACACTGTGAAGGGTGAGAATGAAGCCCCCACTCGACTCTTTGGTAGTTTATATGACACAGAAGATTACCTTTAGATAAGAAGAATGAAGATAATGCATTCCTGTCTTTCCAGAAGATAAACTCTGGTGCTAAATGTTTCAGTATGACAACGACTCAGAGGGGTCTGTTCTCCAAAGAAACTTCCAGAATGACACCTGAGAGATAGGAAAGCAAGTTTCTGCTCATGGGAAGCAGCTGGAACTGCGTAATTGTAGCTGGAGACAAAATTATAGACTACTAAAGAGTGACTCTTACATGAGTCACTAAGCCCAAGATTTTCTTAAAAATCTGTTTAGACAATGTAGTCTTGTTGAGTTGAATAGCATTCCTGAGCACTGTGCTCAGATCTGTCCCTAGGTCTGTTACATATAATTTGCAATTTCACTTGTTTCATCTTTGATTAGTAGTCTGTACAAGTTAATAATCTGGTGGAGCATTAACCATTCTTGGCTGTTACTTAAAAGCTTTCATATTCCAATTAGTCTGTACTGAAATACAAAAACAATACAACTGGTGCTTGATGCACTTTTACTGAGCAACCTTGTCTATAAACCCCTGCAAAGCATTCCTGAAGGTCTCAGCAATGGTGATCTCCTCTCCAGAAGAAATTATCTGGACAAGTATTTTGAATAGTTCTTGATAGGCAACTGAATCCATCTGAGTGGAGTGAGATAAAAACAGAACTATTTTCTTCTTTTTATGCCTGTGACCTTGCAGATAATCTGTCAAAATGAACAAGGACAAGAAAGTCCAACTGAAATTTAACAGAGGGAATTTATCCCAGAGCTATTTCACTCTTAGCAGTTCCCTTGACCTTCAGGTACATTCTCAGTCGTCTGTTTTTAACAGAGATTATTTGAGTTGTGAGTTATACACAGAAAAATACACTTGGGTTTTGTTTGGTTTGGTTTGTTGGTTTTTTTTCCTGTAATGATAAACTACAAATCTGAGTCAGTGTTGGTTCACCATTTGGGTGATGAATAAGTAGTGCCCTAAGGTAACTAAGGTGGGAGTTTTTTGGTCTGCAAACCCTGAACAGGATGGGCTCTGTGCACCCACCCCGCGGAAGGGTGGCACAAAGATGTTTTTTGTACAGCTTTAATCCACACAAGGGACAGGCTGGGATTCCAGAAGAGCAGCCCTTCACTCTGAGAATCCCTCAGTAAAACCCAAAGGGCTCTCACAATCTTGTACAATTTTCCACAGCAACTGTGAGTCTTAAATAAAGACCAAAGTGTGAGGGGATTCCTGCTTTGTGTCCTGTGCTGGGCTGATGAGCTGGGCTGAACAAGCACCAATAAATGTTGCTGTTCCTGCCGAAGTGAAAGCCAGTCAGCTCAGGCACCTCCTGCAGCACAGCCCAGCCCTGGGAGGAAGAGGATCCCACACTGGGATCATTAATGGGCTCCCAGAAGCCATAAGGAAAACACCAGGGACATTAACTGGTGAGGAGCAGATTCTGGGCTCTGAAAAAAGGGATGAGCTATTACAAAGCAAAGAGAGGAGCTGGGTTTTCCTGGCTTTTGTGTTCCTCCCTTGGAAGGGGGAGCAAGTCTGTGAAATCCCTGGGGAGGTGCCTGGGGAAGCGACACTGATAGTGAGTGCAGGAGGTTGCCAGAAAACCTCTCAGGAAGAAAGAACAATTGATTTTTAGCTGTAATAACTGTAAGAATGACAGGGATGGACCTCATCTGCTACAAATAGCTGTAGTTCTTCTGATCTGTGCTAGATGAGAGCCAGGTCTTCTGGCACTACTTGGGTCTAGCTTATTGCCTCTTTAATGTTGTGAAAAATGGCTTTTGAGTTTATTGTATTTCTTTTGGATTGCAGAAAAATCCATTTAAAGAACTATCAAGAGCTTTTATTTTTCCCCCACAGCCATTTATTTTACCATCCTTTCCTCCTTAAATCAGCTGGAAATGTGGGCTCAAGCCTTCAGCCTGGTCCAAGTAGTTCAGCTGGGAGCAGATCAGAAGTAAGGCCAGGATGAGGAATAAGTGTTTATTTGTATCTCCTTAGGGTCTAGCTAAGTCCTGCTGTGTGAGACTGCTGTGCAGGTGGAGACAGGGGGATGCACAGCTCCATCTTTTATCCACTGGGACTCTCTCCATGCCAAGGACAGAGCTAATGGGGGGAGCAGTGGCACATTTCCCATCGCAGGAGGTTGGTTGAGATGTTTGGGAGATCATTTCTGGGGTGGAGTCTCAACCTACCCCTAGAACAATCCAAACAAATGGGAACTTTATGGAGCTGTGACTTCTGCAAGGCTGCATCTGTTTGGCAGCGGCTGTGTGTCACCTCGTGCTCAGGGTGACCTGGCAGATGTGGACAGAGCCACCCCACAGCATTGGTGTCCCCTGCACAGCTGCACTTTGGTCACCCACAGCAAGGATGAGCCCAGGCGCGGGGGCTGTGGCACTGGGAGTGGCCCCCAGTGCTGAAATGGGGTGGTTTTGATATAAACACCAAAGAACTGGAGGCAGGACTTGGTTTCCTTCTGAGTGTTCCTTCCTCTCTGTGAACTCGTTGCCCTTCACGACTGCATTTCCTACCAGGAGATTTTAACTCTTCCTTAGGCAGCATTGGGGTCTTTTTACTGAATTCATGTCCTGCAGGACTCTCCCAGCAAAGGGACTGCCCAATCTTTGCCAATGTTGTCTGATTTTCCATGCATTTTGAGTCTGTTTTCATCAGCACTCCTTCCCCCACAAAGCCACGTGCTCTGTTATTTCCCTAATTCATATTCAGGGTAAAACAGCTCTGTTTCTGTGAGCAAATATTCGAGGCATTTTATTCATCATTATTTTTGGTGAGGAATTCATCTGGCTGTCGTGATGTCAGCAGCTCTACTGAGTTCCTGCTTTGCAGCTCATGCCCACATCTCTTTTTTTGCTCACCTTTCCCTTTTTCTCTGGATTCCTCACTGCACTAGTGATGGTGTCCCATGAGGCAGCACCCACTGATGGGGTCCCTGTCCCTGATCTTGGGAACACACAGAATTCCCTGTATGTGCTTTGGTTTTCTCATATCAGTACAGAGTCCTGACCAGAAGATTTAATAGCTAAATTAAACCAGAAGATTTAATCACTTTGTTAGAGGCAGTCAGGAAATCAAACTCACAGGGAACAGCTATGTCACAGCAGCTTGGAGAGTTACTCATGAGGGTGAGTGAGATCCTGCTGGGAAGGCAAACTAAATTCTCTTTTTTGACTGTGTTTCCTGTTCTGCTTTACTGTAATGACCATACTGAATGGAGATGGATTTACCAGAAGTCCTAGTTCACAATCAGCAGCTTCTCATCGCCCTGTGTCTGACACACAGACTTGTGACTCTTCCAGTGGGATGAAGCACAGACAGGGAGAATTTGCAGAGCAGCTAAAATGCAGCTCCCAGTGCTGAGACAAGTGTTTGCCAGAGGTTTGGACTGGCTTCTCTCAGTGTCTGGAGCTGGTCCATGTCAAACTGGCAGGGAGCAGATTTGAAGAGAGGGTTTTTGCTGAGCTGGGAGTCTGACAGCTGAGTGCAGGAGCAGGTTTGCTGGAGGCCTGGGACTCAGACCATGCTGCAAAAGAAGCCTGGGAGATGTCATCTCCTCTGTACTGCATGAGGATGAGATGACCAGTGCATGGGAATGGTGACATCAAGCACAGTAGAACTGAGGATTCTGAACATCAGCAGAAGCTGCTCCAAGCCCCAGTAAAAATCAAAGAAATAAAAAATGGCAAGAAGCTGCTCAGTTACCTGGCACCATCTGTAGCTGCTGAAAACCCAAGTGTCTTTAGGCTATACAAGGATTTTACTCCTGGCTTCAGGCTTCCCCAGCTGGGATTTAAAAGGGCCTCTGCAGATCTAGTTTGGTGTAATATCTGCACCACATGGATTTTCCCTTGGGCAATTTAGGGAGATTTTACGGCCCATATGCTAAACATTCAGGGCTTGGAAGATGAACAAAATCTACTCCACCCTTTTTTTCCCCCTTTAAGTTGGCTGGGAGAGAAGGATTGAGCTTTCTGCACAAATTTCATGCTTCCCAGGGAGGGATGCAGGCTCCTTCTTTGCTCCTGCATGGTTGGAGCCCTTTCAGTCTGTACCTGCTGTGGAGGTTGACACAGGGGACAAGATTCCAAATTTGGGACTCTTTGCTGCTCAGGCACAAAGAGCAGCTGGTGCCAGAGAGGTGCACTGGAGATCCAGGAGTGAACCTCAGTATTTCTGTGTCCTGTTCACTGCTCTGAGAGGCAAAGCAGAGAGGCTGTGGCCACTGCTGTGTTGTGAGAGTGATAAAGATAAATGGCATCATTGTTTTTGTTATCTGGACGCTGCTGGTGACTGGGGTGAAGACAAAGGCTAGAATTCACTGGCAGGGCTTGCTGTGGCTGTGGAAAGCCTGGGGCTGGGGGGAGGAGAAGGGAAAAGGAAGTGGAGGATGTAAGATGAAGACACAAATCAGCAAATCAAGGGCCCAAGCATCAGTTATGCCCTGTGCCTTGGGATTTGCACCCTGAGCAAGAGCTCAGCCTCAGAGAGCTCAGACAGTAAATTCAGAGTGATGACAGGGAGGCTGTGGCTGGAGAAGGTCGAGCAGGATGTTAAAATCAGAAATTGCAGGCACCAACCTCACCCAAAGCATCTTCCCTCCTTGGGGCCAGGCCTGAGGAGACACTGTGGGGTAAAGAGCCGGTGTGAGGAGCCCAGGAGGACCCTGAGAGGATGGAGTGAAGCAGAGTTATTAATAGCAGTGACCCAGATTGCACTCTGAGGGTTCAAATCTGGCACAAGAGGTGGCCCAGTCAGCTAAGAGGATATCTGAGAGTAGCTGGGAGCAGAACCCATCTGGCCACTGCTAGGGGGACACTGTTCATTCCTTGCAAGGTGTCTTGGTCGTCTGGTGTGAAATCGTGGCTGACGCCCACAGATCATCACCCAGGATTTGTCTGGGTAAATGTCTAGCTGAGGAGGCATCTGAGTAATTATATTTATTTTATGGCACACATAATTAATTCTCCTCTGCTCGGGCACGAGAGCACTTGCAGTTTTAATTTCAGAATCAGCTGGATTCTGCAGAGTGGGCACTGAAGAAAGCCCTCCTCACATTCATAAAATACACTTTTCATGGACTCCTTCTTGGAAATGGTTTTATGGACCTGCCTCAGTTCTCACTAAAGCAGGGCAAAGACTCACCCTGAAATCAGGTACTCCTGGATAATCTGCTTCCCAAGGTGAAGAAAATTTGTTAAACCTGGTACCATAGAAAAGGAATTGCAAAGGCTCAGCTCAAAACTCGCCTAGGCAACCCACCTCAGAGAGCATCAAATAGCTGAAAGTCCCGGGGTTGGTCTTAGCAAGGGCTGAGCTTTGCAGAGATCTCACCCCGGAGACCTGGAAGTAGGTCACTCATGAGCATGACTAAAGCTGATGTTTGGGCACTTTGCCTCTTTATTCAAAAAAAAAAAAAAAAAAGGATTTGTTTTCCTCCAAAAAGCAGTGTCTTTCCCATTTTCCCCGGACTCTGCCAAGCCGTGGATGAGTGCCTGTGCTGTGCCATGGCCAGAGGAGCACACGGAGCTGCTCTCAGCTCTCCCTACGCTGTGAAACACCATCAGCCGCAGCCTGGAGGAGGAGGAGCTGTTTTCCTCTCCCTTCCATTTCTCCCAGCGCTGTAAGAGGTGCTGAGCCTCTTTCAAGCCACGTCCTCCTCCACCCCCTCCTTTACCCGGCTCTGATCCCAAACCGAGACCCTTGAGACGCTGCCAATAAAGAGCTGTGCCATGGCTCTGAAAGCGATGAGAACCCCCCGGTGCCGTTGTTCCAGAGCCACGGAGACCCGCACAAGATTCCTGCAGCTCTCCCAAAGCTCTGCCTCCTTCTCCCATCGCCTATTTGGGGGAACTCACTGCCCAGGGAGTTGGGGCATTGCAGATTTCCCCAGACGTCACAGTGAAGCTGTTGGGGGTTTAATTGGTGTTTTTGGTGGGGTGCGATGGATGCTTTGTGTTTGTGGTGCTGGCTAAAGCTCCGCGGGCTGGGGGAAGGGAGGCTCACGCAGCGCTCTCAGTTGTGGTTAGGAAGGGGAGGAAAATGCTAAAGCAAGCAGCAGAGAGCCTGTTTGCTGAAATGGCTGTGCATACACACACATGGATGCCATGCCAGCCCTGCTGTGAGGCAGGAAGGACAGCCCCCACAAGGGGAAAAAAAACAACCCCCAGCTGCCCCTGCTCTGACAAGAGCCCTAAAGGTGCCCTGGGATCCCATTCTGCTCCCAGAAAGGGTTTGTGTGTCCACAGCCTCACATCCCAGCACTCTCCCAGGAGCTGCACAGAGCTCTCAGGCAGGGGGAAAAGGGAGTGTGTTCATCCAGCCTGTCCTCAGAGAGCACTGGGATCACAGAGCAGAGCCTGCCTGGGCCACTGTCCTGGCTTTGGCTGGTGAGAGCTGAAGATGGGAAAGAGGCACTGAATCCACTGGAGGAGCTCTGTTTGCTCCTGGTACCCCACTGATGCCTTACCAGGCTACCTAGAACAGAGTTAAAGGAATAAAGTGGGTATTTATTAAAAGGCTTTTAAAGGATTCACCTTGGGTATCCAACACAAGAGCCCAACAATGGCTCTACCCAAGATGGACATGTGGTCATGAGTTTTCACACTTTTATAAGTTTTGATCCATTTACATTTTGGGATTAATTGTCCAATGACAGCTTCAGGCTGTGAAGTTCCATCCTTCCAGTTTGCTCCCCTCAATTCCCTGTTGTTTGTACACTTGTAGCTGCAATGGTGTCCTTGGTTCTGGGGATGGAAAAGGATTTTGTCTCACTGAACAGTGAACTCGCTAACACTTTATATGAAGTTCAGAATTATACACTAATGCAGTACAGAATCTGGGAAATATGAAAGCTAAAACTTAGGGCATCACCATCATCCCTGTGCTGCTCAGTATTTCACTGAGACACTCTCCCCTCGGCTGGCAGGTGTGACCCCGTAGTGCACTCTGGTGTGGGGCTGTTCTTTTTTTAGGAGAAGGGGCCCTAAAAAGCGCACAGAGAGGATTAGTGACTTGCCCAGGATCATGCTGAGGGTCAGGGGTGGTCAGGAGGTCAATAATTTTGAGAGGTTTAGTTCACATACTGCGTAGGGAACTTGACCTAACCTGGCCTGTGCATCTCCAGGAAGAGCAGCTGCACCCCTGGACTGGGTCCTGCAGCCAGTCACTGTGGAAGTAGATCCATAACATTTTTCCAGGTTAACTGTTGGGTTTTGCCTTCACTAATCTTCTGTCTCATCCACAGCTTTCTGTTTATCATCCCAGCCACAGGAGATCAGGGTGTTCAGCTCAGACACCCAGGGAAGCTGGATAACCCATCTACATTCAGCTACTTAGAAAATATCCCCCTTTTTTTAACAGGCGTTTTCTTTCTCTCTTGCAGAACTTTGCCAAAGAATTTGTGATCAGTGACCACAAAGAGCTGGACGAGGATTACATCAAGAACGAGCTGAAGAAAGCAGGGGGGGCTAATTATGATGCACAGACTGAGTAAAGGCAGGATCCTCCTGGCACCATCACCTGGATCTCAAAGGGAGGGCAAAGGCACAACAAACTAACACACCTGAGAGATGAGGCAACTGAACTCCCCAGCTTTCTGTGGCTGCACCTAAGAACTCCCTTTTTTGCATACAGTGGACTTTTATTTTCCATTCTCTCTCATGAAACATTCCTCTCTGGGGCTCTGTTTTTTCTTTTTTTTTCCCCTCTTTTTTTTACTCATAACTCTGTCCGTGTTCTTGCACCTGTGGAATTTAGGTTTGGCCCTGCTTTGGTCCTATCCAGCCCTGTGTTTGTAGAGGCTTTGCCACTGTGTCCTTCTTCATGTCTGTGTGTTTTACTTGGGCTCAACCTGGTCTCTGAGGGAAGAAAGTTTGGGGGGAGTTCTGAACATCGATTACTTTAATTTTTGAAAAATTTGTTCTGACTGATATTCTTGGGAGTAACATTATTTGCTGTCCTAGGCTCAGATCAGCTTGAGATGACTTCCCTCAAACTTTGATTAAATCATCTGAGCAGAAATGTCCAGCTGAGACGTTATCTAACAGCTTAAACAACAAAGCCAAGAAACAAAAAAATTTCTTTGACTCCTGATAAATGGGAATAAATTTGCCTTAAACATTGCTTGACAGTTGCTATGCTCTGTGCTGCATATCTGTCCTTCCCTCTTAAAAATAAGATCCACCACAATCCTAAAGTGGGTTTTGTTGCTTTTTGGAGGTATCACAGCACAGTAAACTGAGGGGCTTAGAAATGTCTGGACACTTGGTCACTATTTTGTGTACGTTGGTCTGTGGGTTTGTATCTGACTTTCCTAATGCTGGGGCTCAGGAGGTGAAACTGAAATGCATAGATTTTCTTTTTTCAATGATGTCTGGAAAAAAAAAAAATAGCAGCTGCTGAATCCTTCCCTGCCCATGTCCTCCCTGGTTATTTTGCAGTGCAACACAACATCTTCAGTTCTTTGGGGCCTTTGGCAGTGAACATCAATGGAGCAGGGCAGCTCCATCCCAGCTGGGGTTAAATATTCAACAGCAGAGGCCCAGAGGGAACCTGGGCTCAGTTTGGTACCGAACTGGTTGTTTGTGGGGGCTTCTTTGTATGGCTTTTTTTAATTTTTCCATCAACGGTAACTGTCCCCAGAATTACATGTTGGGAGAGACTGTGGGGCTTGGGAGTCAGCGCTCTAAATCCATTACAGAAATAAATGTTTTTCA
Organism: Sylvia atricapilla; assembly: GCF_009819655.1. Classification (NCBI taxonomy): domain Eukaryota; kingdom Metazoa; phylum Chordata; class Aves; order Passeriformes; family Sylviidae; genus Sylvia; species Sylvia atricapilla. The sequence goes on from NC_089151.1 coordinate 3,635,606, forward strand.
GGAACAGTTCTCAGCGACTCTGTTGTTCTTTTACCTTCCCTGCAACAAGCCCATATTTAGGAGGTTTCTTCATCTTTGGTGCAAAGCTTTGAGCTCCTGCAATCTTGGGGCTGTTAGGAGAATTAAACACTGGCTTAGATGTGAAATGATCCCAGTGCCTGCAGCCTTTGTCTGCTCATCTCTGCTCTGAGAGGCAGAGGTGACCACAGTGCACCTGACACGCTTTCTGTTCAGCAGCCCTACATCTCCATTCCCAGCGCCAAAAACACCAAGTGGGAATTGTAATTAGGTCAAAGAGAATTTCACAGCCATGGAAGATAAATGGAGAGAGGTCAGGAAGAGATTTGGGAATGAGAACAATCCTTTCAGACAAGTTTTGCAGCTTCCTGCACAGGATTACACATGAGGCATTACAATTCTGGACAGGACTTCCTAAACCTTTTCCTGAAAGAAGGGAAAGGGTTTCTTTTTCAGCACTGACAGCAGAGACAGGCAGGAGCTTTGCAGAGAGCTTGTGATGCTCTGAGGCTTTTCCTTACTGCTTCAGTGACCACGATAAACTTTAATTTGACACCCTGTGGCACAAATCTCAGCCTGCTTTTGAAGCCTGGCAGCACCAGCGCAAGAAATTCATCGGCACCAGCTGTGGTGGGGGCTCAAGACAGAGCTCAGCAGAGGCAAATCAGCTTTCTCAGCCTTCAAAGGCATCTCAGCAAGACAAATGGAGCACTTGTGTAGCCTTTGGCAAGCTGGGGCCAGGGATGGAGGAAGTGGAGGCATCACCCTGGCTCTGGTTGCTTCGCTATCCTTAATCCAGTTCTTGGAAGATGAAAAATCCCATATTCCCTCTTTGAATAACCTCTGTGGTCCACATGGACTCTCACACTGATCACAGGAATATCAAGTTTGCAGGCATCAGTGCAGCATTGCATGAGCAACACATGAGAAAAATGAGAAGGAATTAGTGATTTGTGATAAGAGGATAAATCTGTGTGGGGAAAAGTAGCCTAATGAATGAGAGTAATTGCAGAGAATCTGTGGGGTTGGGGTTTTTCCAACCTCAGTTTCATCTTTTAGGGCAGGCTGTGTAGGGATACCACCCTGCTGATGTTATGAAGAACTTTGTGAGGAAAAGTTGTGATGAGATGCACGGGAGCATTGCTGTTGCTCTGCCTTTGTCAGTGCTGAAAGAACCCACCGGGGAGTTGTTGTTTGTACAGTCCTGTCCCTCTGACAACTCTGCAACAGCCAAGTTAATCAAGCCCCTGCTTGTCAAAGCCTCAGTCGAACAGATTATCTTGGTCACAAAGAATGTCCTGGAAACACACCCAGCCGAAGCTGATGAATGCACATCCCAGGGGGATGCCTGGGAGTGTTGGGGGCAAAACGTGTTTCCAGAATTAAATGTTTCATTCTCTGTGTACTTCTCATTCCTGAGGAGCAATCTGAATTAGCCATTAAATGACTTTGTTTCTAGAATCTTGGTTATACTTCAGTATTAGGGATGGTTTTCCCTCAGGAGAGTGACTTTACTGGGGTTATGTCAAACCCTTACATTGGTGGTAGCAGCAGCTCAGCTGGTCCAGGGGCTGCACAAGCCTGGCAAAACTCACAATCTGTTCTGCAGCCTAAAACTCATCTCTGGGGTGTGCTCCTGCTTGGCTGGAAAAGTATTTACCCCACAGTGTTTGCAGGCATTCTCCTTCTGTGCTCACAATTAATAATGCAAGGAACAATTGGCAAAAACGGAGCAACAGAAAGACTGAGACACAAAGAGCAAAAGCTTGAGATCGATTATTTGTGGTGCATTTGGGATCTCAGGCTTGGCACACCACCAAAGCACAAAATAAATTGGGATTTTTCTCTTCTGAGACCTCAGGGGAGCTGAGTGTCTGCGAGTGGCTGCTCTGACCAGGTGCATCAAGGACTCTGCTGTGGGTTGTATTTTCACCCAGAATGGTGGAGACAAAGAAGGAATTGGTAATGCCCATTTTTGCTGGAACACTGCTCATCAGGAGTTTCCAGAGTGTTTCAGGAAGATTGCAATCACAGAATCCTTAAGGTTGGAAAAGACTCCCAAGATCATCAAATCCAACCTTTGCCCCAACAATAAACCAAAGCACTGAGTACCATCTCCAGTTGTTTATTGAACAATTCCAGGGATGGTGACTCCACCCCTTCCAATGCCTGACAATCCTTGCAGTGAAGAAATTCCTCCCGAAAATTGTATTTTTTACCTATTGATATGAACCAGACTGCTCTAATGTTCCTCCTGGAGCACAACACTCTTGTTCAGGAAGGTCCTTTCACCATGGAACTGGAGCAGGAATAGACCCTCGGAATTCAGGCTCTGGCTGTGTGCATTCCTCTCCTTATCACAGCAATAACGCTGGGATTGATGCTAGCCACTGTATGAGACAGGCATTCCCTTTTTTTCATTTTTAAGGCCTTTTTTATAGAGTCAGATGCCCTGTTTTTTGTCCATTTAGCATTCCAAGCCTGGCTTTGCCTTCTCAGCCCTTTCCTCAGGCTCTGAGGACCCGCTGAGGCTCAGGGCTGTGTTCTGTGGTGGCCCTGGTGGGGCTGTGCTCTGTGTGAGGACCCAGGGCTGGGACACCCTGCTCTGCCTGCAGTGTCAGCAGTGCCAGCAGCTTCCTCTGGCAAGGAACAGATGGAAAAGGATCAATGGCTGCTTTATATTTGGCATCGCCGAGGGATCTGCCCCATTAGGAGTGCGGCAGATCCGAGGCAGGATCCAATTTTAGCAGGGAGGAAGCAACAGAGCCAAGAGAAGTAGCCTCCAAAAACCTTGATGAATACAGAGTCACGTAGCAGATGAGTTCATTCCAGCCAGCCCTGGCTGGGGGTTTGTGCAGTGCAGGCAGAGGGTGGGAAGGCAGGGGCTTGAATGGGTGACACCCCAGGATGTGTTTAGGACACCAGGGCAGCCCTCAAGGTTTGGTACCCAGAGGCAAAATCGTGCTTGGAGCGTGGAGAAAACCAGACTGCAGTGAGTCAGAGCAGCCTGCAACAACGTGGGCAGCACATTCCCACTCGGAGGAGGAAGGAGGACTTGGGAGATGAGAAAACAGCAGAGCCGGGCAGTGCTGGCCCCCCTGCTGTCCCCGAGGGTGTGTAATGCCAGATTAGCCCGGGCTTTAAGGAGGCTCTGCCCTGGGCATCCTGCAGGGATCCAACCTCTCCAGCTCGAGGTGGGGCAGGGGATGAGCAGCAGGGCACCATGAGAGGGGTCTGGACAGGGGTGAAGGGACACACAGGATATTTGGGGAGTTACGGGATGGGACCGGCTCGTAATTAATAATGCAAGAAATAATTGGCAAAAACGGAGCAGGAGAAAGACTGGGACACGAAGAGCAAAAGCTTGAGATCAATTATTTGTGGTGCATTTGACAGATCTCATGCTTGGCATATCACAAGAGCACGACATAAATTACAATTTGTCTCAGTTCAGCTCAGTTTAGTGCTCCACCACAGGGCACAAACAGGGACCTTGTTTCAAGGTGTAAGCTCAGCTCAGTCAGGGCAGGGGCTGTAAACTGAGCTCTAGTTAGGACAAGGGCTGGAAGCTCAGCTCTGGTCAGAACACAGGCTGGAAGCTCAGCTCCAGGCTGGTTTCTGTGCCCGGATCCCCGTGGACACATCTGCTCACAGCTGGTTCTGTTCTCCAACAGAGCAGGGGGAGCTGCAAGCAGGAACTGGGGATGTCCCACAGAGTCCCCAGACTAGATCCAAGGGCTGGTGGAAGAGGAATACATCTCCTACTGAGGTACAAAGTGAGATCTCCCCTGCCCCCAAATCACACCCTTTGAGGCACTTAGACCCTCTGCTCTGTAAGGTGCAGTGTGTTATTACAGCCCTCACCTGCACAGAGAAGCTGTGGCTGCCCCAGGCCAGGCTGGACAAGGCTTGGAGCACCCTGGGGCAGGGGGAGGTGTCCCTGCCCGTGGGAGCTGTCCCTGCCCATGGCAGGGGTGGAAGAAGATGAGCTTTAAGTCCCTTTCAATCCCAGTCCACTCTGGGATTCTGTGATCTCGGGCTTGGCTTTATGGCCCAGTGAGCCAAAACACCAGAGGAGGTTTAATTGCAGCCTGTGCATGGCTTGGGAATGAGGGCAATAAATTCACAGCCCACTCAGGCCTTCATCCCTGTTCTCTTCATCTTTCCCAGACATCTGTTTCTGGCCTGGAGTCGCTCATTTTGCTTGTCTTTGAAGGGCTGGCTGATTTCTGTAAGTTTATCTGGGCTGGGAAATAAAGAGAAACCTTCCAAGATATTTCACCTTTCTCCTTCTCTCCACCATCAAAATGTCCAATAAAGTTTTTCATTAACCTTAAGACTTCTTCAAAATGAGAGCAAATCTCCGTAGCAAGGCAGCTGAAGGGAACAAACAGCATCTGCTGTGCAAATATTAAATGCAGGCAGGAGATGAATAGACTTATCTCCTTTATCATGATTAGCCACATCTCGGCCTTGTAATTTTGGCCTATCACTCAAAAGAAACTGTAATCAGGATGTAATACATCCCATTGGCAAATTACAGCCGTGCAGCTGTTGGAGGCAGCAGCTGAGCCTTTCAGCAATTTTAAACTCGGTTTTATTACACCAGGGCAAGGCTCCAGTAAATATATTAGTGACATGATTTAAAAATAATAAGAGTTGAATCTTGTCCCACTGAAGTTAACCCCGACGTCGGTTTTTGTGGGAAAAGAAGTGCTTTGCCAAAATCAGGAGTGAAAGAGGTCTCGGGGGTGTCCTCAGCACAGTGAGGATGTGAGAGCAAAGGAGCTGTGGTGAGACCAGCCCCGAGCAAAGGTGTGAACGCTGCCTTCTCACCGGGATTGCCGGGTTACTACCCGCCAGGAAAAGTTCCACGTGAGCAAAGTGAGATGAATTCTGGCACCAGAATCCGCGGCTCAGGCGAGATTTAAAGTGTGCTGAGGCAAAGGGTGAATTTTAAGCTAGCAGAGAAGGGGATGCTACCATAACAAAGAGCACCAGAGGTGTGTTTAACTTACAACGTCAATGTCTCAGTTTTGCTGAGCTCCAAACAAAGAGAAAACTAAAAGCTGTCACAAATTTTGAGAGCAAGAATCCTGCAAAAGCCCCTTAAGTTTTATGCAAAAGTCCCAGTATTTTTTTAGAAAAAGAACCGTAACTCTTGGTCCTAAACCAGATTCCTATTACAAAGTCACAAATTATTCTGTGGGAAATTAGAAATACCTTGTAAGAGTAAGAGGAGCACTGTTCTCTTTTCTAGATGCCAAGGGACCCTTTGTGTATTTTGCAGTGGGAGGGTTTCAGTGCCCATATCTGTGTGTCAATATTCCCTGCACAAGCAGCTGTTTTTCATATCCATGTGCTGGCTGTCACCAGATACCATATTCTGTCTGAGAATTTTTTCCCCCCTAACACTTTTAGTTCAGTTGGAATGAGAGGCCTGATGGAAAACATTTTGGGCTGAATCACAAAATTAATTTTAAAGTCAGAAATCAGCACTTTCCTTCTCTTTTAAGCTGTTTTCCAGGAAGCATCTTGTATCTGGCTGTATCTTCCTTCTAAAACAGAAAGTTTCTGGAGAATCCCATTTCTGGATTCTTACTGGGTGAATATGGACACAGCAGTGGAGTGATTTGGTTGGGAATCTCAACTGTGATCTCTATAGAGCAGTCAGTTTATCTCACATCAGAGCTGTAAATCAGATATGCCACAGCATTTATTATCTTTATCTGCCTTATTTAAGAGCTTGAACCTGTCAGATGAAACCATAAATCTGCTCCTTGCATCAAGCCTCTTAATATTCCAGTTGATGTTTGTTTCTGAAAACTCTCTGCCAACATTTCATTTTCCTCTCATACTGACACTTAATGCCTTAAGTGCTTGGAAAGATAAACACTGGCTTTAAGCAGTACAATCTCATGATCAGTTTATCTCAGGATTATTACACGGGTGCACGGAGGAGTCAGTCATAAATTGAGCACTTTTTGCCCTGGCTGCTGATTTAATTGCACTGAGTGGGGTGGGATATTCAGAGAATCACTGACCTGGGACACAGAGGAGATTCAAATTACAGTTTTATCCAGTTAAAACCTGCTGAGGTGGGACACCAGGCTGTAAGTGGGACCCAGCTGGGGGTGAGGAGAGAAGATGAATTTTACTGGGGGCTGAACTGGTGTCTTGCAGCTGAACACAGCAGGACAGACCAAAAACCAGTGGCAAAAGGCTGAAGACAGATTAACTGAAGCGACAAAATAGACATAAATATTTTATAAGGGAAGGTGATTAATCTCTGGAAGAAATAAAACAATTGACTGATACATCTTTTCACTGCAACGCAAAGCAAGAACTCTCTTCAGTAAATGCTTGAATGAAACACCAACAATTGGATTTAACAAGTGGGAAATACAATTGTCTGCAGTGCACAGATGATTAGATTTAATCTCAGCTCCCTTATGAACCTTAAGCATCTTCCCTGTCTCAGGTACAATAATACCAGAGATGATTCAAAGGGCATTTTCACAGAGCTCAGATGCATTTTCAGTGGCAAGGCCAAAGTGAGCCAGCTCTGCTCCAGACTGGGCAAACAGCTGGAATGAAATGGCTCCAAAGGCAAAACTCATCTCTCAGAGCCATGGGATTCTCAGCCTTAAATCAGGACACACAAGCCTTTTTTTGCTGTAGTGCTCTTGTTCCTTTTCAGCCCCATTTTGAATAGATTAAGTTGTCTGAAGGAGGGTTTATGGCTTATACCAAATGCTGCTTTCAGCACAGCCAGAAAAGCTGGAGTCTTATAGTGGAAAAAAGTCGTTTAGAATTGATGTTATATTAAAATAAACTAGCACAAGCACATCCCCTTAAACGCAAAGCAGGCAAGAAACCAAGGAAGTTTGATTTTAGTGCATGTTGGAGCGAAATGTAGAGAAGAGTCTGGAAGATGTGCTGGGAAAGAGCTGTGACAGATTAAAACAAGGTATGGAAGTGGCCAGTGGCCCCCAGCTCTGCCCTTCTGGCACAGACAAGGAGGCACAGACAAGAGCTCTGCCCTGCTGTTCCCCAGACAAAGAGCTCAGAACCTGCCTGCACATCACTGCGTGTTCCTCTCAGCACATGGAGAGAAACTGGAAGTCTCGGAACAGGATAAACAGCAAGAAAGAACAAATCCTTCACTCAACAGAGGCACAAACCAGAGCTGGCACTCCAGTGTCTGTAGAGCTGGTGAGGGGCTCTTGTGACACTCCTGCTCCAGACACCACAACCAGGACACTTCACTCAAGACAGGTGGGCAGAGAGCTCAAAAACTGAAGTAAAAAGCAGTGAAATGTTTGCTAAATTTTCAGATTTTTCCATTCAAGGCTTGAAACTGCTCCCAGTGAGTCGATCTCTGTTTGCAGAAAGAATGAGAGTCACTCACCCATCCCTCGGGCAGCACACCAGGGCAGGGCAGGAGGGGCTCAGTGTTTACTCTGAGCGGCAAATCCTGTGCAAAATGATAATGAATAAATGTCCAACTAAGCTCAGAAAAGTCCAATTAGGGCAACTACCAATTAATTATTGTCCTGGTAGTGCAACTATCCCTAATATCAGTGCACAGCTCCCAGCTTTCTATTCCACAAGGATATTTTTGAGTTTAAAATCTGCCTGGTGGAGCAAGTAGTCCCCATTCTGCTCTCAGCAGCTTGCAAATACCCCACACAGGCCAAAATCCTCCTGGGGCTCAGCTTTGTTGGAAATGTAAATCCCAACAAACAACAAATCAGCTTCCACTGTAAACTTCCTTTCCAAGCTCAACTCTTCCCAAGGTTGCTCCTGTGACACTTCTGTGCCAGTCTGACACTTCTTTCTTTTATTTGATTGCAACTTGTAATCTGACCAGCACGAGTGAGCCAGCAATAATATCATTCCTTTTTGCTGGCCTCAGTATCTGCAGTGAGTGCAGCTCTGCCTGGACGAGCAGGCTGTCACAGTCACTACCCAGTTACAGCTCTCCTCAAATGTACACAAATAATTCTTCCAAAGTCACGTTTTACTACATTATTTATACCAACAGATGTCAAGGCAAGAACACACTGGATTGCTTCCTGAAAACTGGTGCTGATTTCAGCTCGGGAGCACATTCTCCTAATGAAAAGCACGTTAGAGGATGTTTCAAAGCAACTGCTTCTGGCCTGTTAGGCTTTGAAAATGAAGATATGCTTTTCTGTGTCCTGAAAGAATTCCACGAAATTCACACATACTTGGGGAGACAAAAGATCTTTTTGTATGTGTGTGAAAATTGACCAAGAGATTCAAGCTGACAAACAAATCTGCAATGAGGACAGATCTTTTGGGGACTTCTTTGCTATGTAGAGTCTCAGACCTCTCATAGCAGTGATTTTTGAAATTCTTTGCTTTTCAAAGGTTCTTTGTGGGGGAAACGTGGTTTAGATGGAAACAGGGGTTTGGGAGCTGGAATAGAGACAGAGTCCACTTTCTCACAAAACAGAGCACTTTTCATGTTCTAAGTATGACAGAACAACACAAATCATAGACAGGCCTGAAATTCAGAATTCAGTGTTTCAATCCACAGGCAGATCTGCCCTTGCACTCTGTTTCAAGGGAAAGGAGGAAAAGACATCCACAGTTTATGTTCAGAACTCTCTGAACACTGGGGGGGCAGAGATCTCCCATCCAGCAGCCTGATGTACGAGGTTGATTGGGGCATGAGCTGGATTTGGGATAAACCTCCATGGAACCCTGGAAATTCTCCTCCTGAGGGGTATGGGAGTGCCCAGATTCTCCCAGGGACCTCTGGTATTTTCCAGGACAGAGCTGGAGAAGTTTTGTCTGTCTCCTCACACACTCACAGCTTCCCTGTGGCTGGACACACTGCAGGCTGTTGCTGCAGTGACTAATTAACCAGCCTCTGCAAATTACTTCATGCAGAGGAGATTACAGCAGCATCTCCTCTGCTGGTATCATCTGAGATAAGCTGTTACCCCAGGACTGAAATTGTACCTCACTCTCCTTTCCTACAGAACAACAACCTTTTTATTCCACCCGCCTTTCCGGTCCAGATTATGTTTCAACAGTTACAAACGTGGTGTGGTGAAAGCATCACCAAAGAAAATGTCTCATAAATAGTAATAGGGTGCAGTGTTACCCTCTCACTCTTCCAGAGTGAAAGATGATTTCATTTCAACAAGTGAAGTGCAGAAGAAATGGCAAAGATCTTTTATTACAGGTCATCTGCTCCTTCTCTCCGTTCCTGTTGATGAAGCAGAGGGGAAAATAACAGACGCAGAGCTGTGATTTTTTTTCTTTTTTTTTTTTTCTTTTTTTTTTTTCTTTAATTGTGCATTCATAGCTTTATGTTGGATTCAACAACGTGAATTATTACTGAGCTACATCTGTTAGAGAACACTGTCCAGGTAAATCAGCTTCTACTGGCTCCTGTTCAGATGAAATCAATAGGCTTTTTGCCATCATTTTTATAAGCCCAGATATTGCTGTAAAATGTAAGGGTAAAATATTCGGACAGGCAGACACATGTGATGTATCCATGCAAACTGAAGCCAAAGCTTTTCAGCCTCCAGAGAGATTGTGTTCTTGATTAAGTATAAAAAGGAAGGATAACTTGATTCAGAAATAACATTATCTGTCCCCCACCTCCTCTCACACCAGAAGGTGCATTTGGTTTCACCATCATTAATCAAAAGCACAGAGCATCCATGTGCTCTCTGCTATGCTGGTTAAAAACAAGCTCCCATTAATCTGGAGCACAGGCCAAGTGTCCTGAACTGGTTTTCAAGCAGTGAGTGCTGCAGAAAGGGTGTCTGGAGGTTGGGGAGCATCCTGGGGATCTGTTAAATGGAAAAGGTGTTTCTCTGCAAGGTCACCAGACCAGGATGTCCCAGTTGGTGAGCTCAGGAAGAAATGATCCCTGAAAGGGAAGAAATGATCCCTAAAAGTGACAAAACAATCCCTAAAAGGGAAGAAATGGTCCCTAAAAGTGAAGAAATAATCCCTAAAAAGGCTGTATTCCACTGCTCTGGCATTGGCAGCCTCATCACTGCAGCGTGGTTGCATTTTTACCGCTCTTTTCTGTGTCAGTTTTATATTAACTTCACTGACAAAGGGCCATCCCCACTGCTGGGATTGCTCTGTAGCTGAAAATTCCTCTTTAATGCAGCTCCCTGAGCAGTGTCCTACATGAGGGAGCCGTTTTGGAGGCTCACTTAAGAATGTAGAAGTGATGATGGGTTTTGTTTCCTTCGATCATCAATTTTGCCTGAGAAAAGCTTTAAAGAAATCAGTGTTTTCTAGATTTACTGGCTCCCCAGTGATAAAGGAAGGACACACAGAATTCCTGCAATTCTTGTACACCCCAGAGTAGCACAGGACAAATGATGGCATGGGCTGGATCACTTTTTACTTTCAACATTTTTTTTTTTTAAATTTAACTTTTCTCTGTGTGCAGTGCTTGTGATAATCTCTTTGGACACTGATATGGTCAAGGATGAGTTTGAAGCTGTTGAAGACACGTAGAAATAAAAGTTCTTAACGCAGTTCCTCAAAATGAGCTCCTCATTCAGGAGCTGGTTCATACTTGGAGGTTCCTCCACGGCCAAGGTGTGTTTTCAGTGGAAGACACAGCAGTGGTTACACGTGAGGCAGCCTGACAAAGAAAGAAACCCCTCTCAAACAGAGAAAGAAAAACTGACCCCAAAGCAGAGATGATAAAGCAGAAGATGAAAAGAAAGTTGGTTTCAAAGGTGAAATCTTTCGAAGGCTTTTGGAAACACAGGAGAGGAGAGCAACTGGAGTTGAGTGGAATATTTTTAGTCAGAAAATGAATTCAATAGCCACGATTTTCTGTGTCACCAACACACTGGGACGTTTCACATTAACGTTTATGAACAGATGTGTATTTTCTCCCTCATTGAAGCATTTACCCTCTTCTATTTTCAGAGCCCTCTGGAGTGCTCAGATAACCCCCCTCTGCAAGTCAATCCCAGCAGGAGATTATTTAATAAGACTCTTTTTAAGATGAAATATTTCTACAAAGGTGGAAATAATGCTACACCTACAGACCTTTTCAAAGGAAGCAGAACAAGAGAATTTCGATGTGGAAAATCCCTTTTTGATCATTCCAGTCCCTTTCTCTTTACTGCAGGACACAGCAGTGACAGAGGTGTGTGATACATGATTATGGCAATCACTGAGACTCATCTGGAGCCCCCTGATTTTCATTATTCTGTTCCACACCATTCCCACTGACCCTGCAGTGTCCTTGTACCTACTCTGACCTGTCTGAGGGTGGGCTCAACTTCGTTTGGTGGCTAAAGGAGCTGAACAAGAGCTGGAGCCCCTGCTGCAGCTCCCCTGTTTGCCTTCCTGCACCTCTCAAGGCAGTGACAGGGTAAGGAACAGAAGAAGCTGCTTTGTCAGCTCCAGATTAACAGAAAATCCTCTCTTGGTGTCTCCTTACACGTCTAAATATTCTCCTCCCTTGAGTGGGCCTGAATGCAATATAAAATCCCATTCTGGTAGGGGGCTTTCATTTCATTCTGTACCATGGAGAACTGTCCTTGTTCATGTAAGGCACCTGGGTAATTGAGCTATGAATTCATTTGTCACGTTGATTTTGGGCATGTTGTCTGCAGCCTTCAGAATTTATTTTCTTAAAAGCCAGGAAGAAACATTTTGACAGCTTCCCTCAGCAGGTGTTTGTTTCTGGTCTTTGAGTGATCTGAGCTCCCAGCCTGTGCTGGTGTGTGCCTCTGGAAACCAGAGGTGCTGGGCTCTCCTGAGAATTGGTTCTGCTGCCCCTCTCTCTTTCCAGCTGTGCCTAAAATCGAGGAGAAACCTCAGCCCAACCTCAGATGGCAATCTGTGTCAGGCAGGAAATCTTCAGCCTTTCATGTCCCTTCAGGGGCAGGAAAACCAACAAAGTGAAAAATGGTCAAGGTCTCCTGTACTGTCCAACAGCACAACGCACCAGAAAACAGGAACTGGAAGTCTTTTCAGTTTATTCATCAATCCTGCTCTCTCTGCCCCACACACCCACAAGATAAAGGACAACAGGACATATATTCTATATTGACTATAAATTCTATACTGGCTATATATTTATATTGACTGTTCTATTTTGACTCTATTTCAAATGATGAAAGTTTTTAAACACAGCCAAAACTTCTGAAAATACTCATTGTTTAGGAAAAAAAAACCCCAAACAAATCCACACACAAAAAGTTGTGATGCTTACACAAAGCAAAATATATTTTTCACACAACCAAACCATTTTGTCTTGATTTTGATTCACTGTTTGTATAAGAAAATTTGTCTTACCACTGATATTTCTTTATTCTTAATTCTTCAAAGAGCAATAAATAACAAGTATTATAAAAATACATATAAACTATTCAGCTAATCTTTTTTCTTCCCTGCTAAACTGAATTGACACATTCCCAGGAAAGGTTTTAGTTCTGCAAATCAGCATGTCCCACGGAATTTTTGTTCCATAGGAAAAAACTTTATCTACCTGCATCCGGTAATTGTTCTATTTTTCACCCCAAGAAGACCCTCAGTTGGATCAGGTCAGCTTTCCTATTCTGTTTACATTTATTTCCAACAGGAAGCCACATCTGTCATCAACTGAGCATTCTACTAACAATTAGAATCCCATCCAACATGTGAAAGCTTTTTGTAGCATGCTGCAAGAATGAAAAAAAAAAAGGACATTTTGGATGATTAAATGTATTAATATGAATGTGTGTCACACACTGGGCATTGTTGATTTGCCATGGCAATATCTCCATGGAGATTTCTAAAACACCGATTCCTGGTTAATGTTTTCACTGTTGGTCAGAGACTTCAAGACCCCAAAATTTGGTGTTAATATGGGTGTCCTAGGGGACCTGGGTTCCAAAGGAAGTACAATTAGCTTGGATGCAATTTTCAGAGATTCACAGAATCTCCTGAGTTGGAAAGGACCCACAAGAGTCATCCAGCCCAGCTCCTGTCCCTGCACAGACCCCAAAAACCCCACCCTGGGCATCCCTGGAGTGGTGTCTGAGCTCTCCTGGAGCCCTGGCAGCCTCAGGGCTGTGCCCGTTCCCTGGGGAGCCTGGGCAGTTCCTGAACCCTCTGGGGGATGAACCATTCCCTGATCCAACCTAAACCTCCCCTGGCACAGCTCCAGCCATTCCCTGGGTCCTGCACAGGTCCAGAGAGAAGAAGGAAGCTGCAATGAGATCTTGACCACTCCAACATTGCTGGAATCTTTCCTTTCCATTTGTGTCACTTAAAAAATAAATAAATATTGGTTGTTATCGTTTTACATGCTCAGGTGTCATTCTTTCTCTCCTTTTCTATTTTTTTCCCCGTCTCTCTGATTTTGTTTTATTGCCGGGAATCCGTCCACCTCAGGGTTCTGTGATTTTGATTGACTCTAAGAAATTGAACTACTGTCTTTTGTTACACAATTTAATTCTGTTTGCTTTTGGAAAGGTTTTAGGATTATCTGCCTGCTGACCTTGGCTTGGGCAGAACAAAACACTCTGTGTGCTCCAGGGGGTCAGTGCTGTGGCATGGGAAAGCTCCTCTCTGGAGCTCTCCTCCAGTGGGTAAAGTCTTGGGGCTGCACTGTGCTGTGTGCTCTGCACACAAACTCTGCAAGGAAACAATGAGCATTATCACTAATGAACTCATTTCCATTTTTATTTTCCCTTTCAGCACGGATTATATTTAACAGCTATAAAGCCAAAACAGCTGTAGGCCAATAACAGCAGAGCTCAGAATGGACTCTGGCCCTAAAAAATGTCACTCAGAGCCTTCAGATTTGCAAAGCTCCCTGCTCACCCTCCATCGGGGGTGGCTGGAAGTGCTGGCACAAACTGCTTCCACTGTCTTGAGATGGACTGAGCTCACTGTGAAATGACTTTCTGGGAAGCCTCTCCCTTGTTTTTTGCAATCCCTTGTTTTCTGGAAAAGACTCCAGGGTTGTTCTGGCTGTCGTGGATGTGACCTCAGATGTCTCAGTGGTTATTCCTCTAGCTGGGAGGATTCAGCAGCATGGCCCAGGGGCCAACAAAGAATGTTCCCAGTTAGTGTGAAATGCTCACCTGGCGCCTCTGTCAAAGCACCCAGATGGAAATGGACAATAAAATCCATGACACAAGAATGCAACTCCCAGAGAAAAAGTGTTGAAGCAGTAAAGGCAAATGTACAATGGCTTCAGGTCCCCAAAACAACAAAAGCACAACAATCCAGAAAACTCAAGCAAATTTGCTATCAGGGATCAATCCTGTTTCCCAAAAGGAGCTCAGTCTGGAACTTCCAACAATGAATCTCCAGGATTTGCTGAGCCTCTCCTTGCTGGGACAAAGAATTTAAACTATTTCAGGCCTGACTTCAGCATTTACTACCAGGGCAAGTTGGCAGGGGCCAGCTGAGGGAATCTTCACAGGATGGACAGGGAGAATAACTCCCTGTTGCACCACAGCTGGAATGTCTCACAGCTGCTTTCCCATTTGGTGATATCTCACTGGACTCTCTATGTGCTTCAGGAAGAATTCTTACAGTGATTTGCCCTTGCAGCTTTGCTGACTTCCCTGATGGAAGGAGGCAGGAGAAATGATTGCCCTGATGTTCTCTGAGTGCCTCTGTGCAAGCACTGCTGCTTTTTCCCACCATTTTCCCAGGCTGCTGGGACAAGGCCCTGGTTCTGGGATCATTAACAGCAGAGCTCTGCTCCGCTGATCTGCCAGAAACACCCTCTGGATTTGGATCAGACATCGGATTGTGCTCCTGGTGAAATGCTGAGTGCAGGACACAGCATTCACTCTCCCTTTCCCTGCCTAGAAGAGCACAGACCATGTCTGATCCAGTCAAAATGCTGGAGCAGTAGCTGCAGGAGATGCCTCATTAGGACAGAGACTTCTGGTCCAACATAAACTTCTCATTACTTTTTAATACATCCAAATAGGCAAGTCTGCTTGGTCTGGATCAGCGCTCTGTGTGCTGTGATTGTGTGTCATGACTTTCCTGAGCTGGCACAAGAAGCCCTTAGCTGGATTTATTGTTTTGTTGAATCATGACCTCAGGGATTTGTGAGAGAAATGAACTGCAGCCAAGGGCTGGAGATTTTAAGGCAGTTTACAAGAGGACCTCAGTCAGGTTGAAGTCAACAGCAAATCAGCAAATATCTCCTTCTTTTTTTTTGGAACAAACCCACTTGATTGCTGAAACGTGAACTTTCTATGAGAACATATGGGCCAGGTTTGGTGTGTGCTTGAATTTCTGGCCTGAGGCTTCCAGGAGAGGATATTCATTCTCTCAGGGTGATGGAGAGGCCATCCCAGGCTCCTTGGGGATGGGAGCTGCTGGAGCAGGCTCACACCAGGATCCTGAATATCCGAAACTTTCCCTGCCCCCTTCTCTGCCACTCTGCAGTGTTTCTGCTCCACTGCTGCAGCTGTGCTCCCACATTCACCCTGCTTCAAACACGGGGCAGGAAACACTAAAAACACTAAAATGATCCTTGTTTTGGAAAAGGTTTCTTTAATCCTCCTGTGTCTGCCATTGGTGTCCTTCCAGTGACTGAGTAGTCAGAGCTGGATAAAAGCCACTTCTCTCATCTCTCCCCTAGATTATTTTCCAAGACATTTTGAAAGGCCCAAGATCCTTTCTACTGCAGTGTGGAATGTTTTGGAAGATGGAATAAAATGTGGCTTACATAAAACTGCAGGATGCAGGACATAACCCCATTCAGATCCGATGAAATCTTCCTGAATATTGACATCCTTTGGAAATTTTCCTTTTTTTCCCCCCAAACTTTCAGAATCACTAAACCAGCTGAGTTACTTTTTAATGTTACTTTGATTAAAACATTAATTTTCTTTCAACCAATAAATGATCTTAGCCAGAAAATAATTTGCATTAGTTGAGCATATGGGTTCACTCAAAAGACAAGTTAATTACAGAACACAGTGCAGAGAACTTTTGCCTACTTGAAGGAGACTGCTACAAAAATGAAAATGAAATAGGGTTTATCTCTTTTTAAATTAAATTTCCTGTTAACAGGGATTGCACTTTATTCAACATGAAAAGGAGTCGAGATGAAATGAGGAGGAAAAGAGAAAATGAGATTGAGAAGGCATTGAGAGAAAAAAGAAGAAAAAACTACTAAACAAAAGGCTGAAGGAGAGAATGAGGCTTGTTTTTTTTTCCCTGTATTTTCAAAAGGTCCCAAAGGAACTGAGGTAACACTGAGAGATGCAAGATGGAAGAGAACAGGACTGAACTGTGCTCCACACTCTGCTGGGTTTAGGGAATTTCTGCTGCAGAGGCTGCAGCTAAGTCAGAGCTGAGCTCTGATTTACACCAAGAAAAGAAAGTTCTTAACCCAAACAATTCCTGCCACAGACTCCCTTGTAATTGTCCTTGGGAGCAGGACAAAGCCAAGGCCACACCAGGCTGAGCCTTGCTTTCTGCTCAGGATATCTTCATGCACAAGATATAATTTCAAAAGCCAGCTTTAAACACTGGGATGAAACAATTCTGGCTCCCTGTGATTCCCTCCGGAATATATATGTGGATATTAATTATGTAAATAAATGTATCATTCATGTAATAACTACATATGGGCATGAATATAAACATGGGAGTCATGCCAGAGGCCAGGGAGAGGCTGTGCTGAATTTCAGAAGATCTTCTGGTCCCATTTCAGGTCTGACAAGAGGCTCTCTGATAAGATCAGAGAAGTCTGGATCAGAGCCACGTGTTCCAGTAGGAGACCATTCAGAACTGGGAAGCGTTTCCAGGCTTGACCTCCCAGGTGTGAAAAATGGAATTGCCCCAGAGAGGAAAAGATGAAAAATGCAAGGAAACTTTCCCCAGCCATGTGTTGCTGTGGTATGGTTGCAAAGAGCCCAGTAATTTTCAGGGCCATTCTCCTTAATCTCAGTGTAGAATCCATCTCCAAAAGCCTACAGCACCTGAAATACTTTGTGCATGAATTCAGATCGATTAATGAACACCAGGCTGTCATCTGTCTTTCCTGACATTGCTGGTGCAGGGCAGAAGATTATAACATCAGAGATACAATTATGCTACCAAGGCCTTGGATTTAGTGAGTGAGTTGTGTACCTGCAATTCACCCTCTTATTGATCATCCCTCATCCAACCTTTTATTTATCCCATATCTGGGAAATGCACAGCTCATGAACCAAACACCAGCTCACATCTGATCTCCCTCCAGAAGCTTTGTTTAGTTTGATTGATTTTTGAATATACCTTCAGCTCTAGGTCACACCAACTGTGGCAATGACAGCTCCTTAGAGTCATTTCAGTATCTCTCATAAAAGGGATTTAAGTCCCTGCCTCTCACAGTACATCAGTTTATTGTCTGTGTGAAAGGTTTGGACAGAGCAGGTATCAGCCAGCCCAGCTCTAAAGCACTATTTGCTCACAGGTAAGAAAAGGAAACTGTTCCTGTAAATATCTGAAGATTTATGGAGGTCTGGGAGTGCAGTGGAGCTGTTTTAACACAGTGAACCAGGACACGGTTTATGGCACAACCACCACACAGACACAGCACTTTTATAAAGCCTTTCCAAGGCATTTCACACATTTGGATTGTCCTGTGTGTGGTAGGGATGAGCTCCAAGAGAAAAGCTGAACACTAATTTCCACATTTTTTCATGGCTCTAAATGACTTATATATAATCCTATAACCCAGGTTTTGGATGACATCCGTACATGCACTTTCCCACTTAAGCTCCACAATCAAGAATGTCATCACAATTATTCTCTGGAAAGAACAAACTGATTCAAAGATGTCATGAAGGGCATAATTTAGTGTAATGAACCATCATTACAAGCATAAAACCCAGCCTGGCTCAGAAATTCTTGCCAATTTGCACCTGAGTCTAGACTTTCCTGGTGTCTGTATTGGCAAGGCAACGTTTGGGGCAATATGAGATTTCTGTGGGGAAGGACAGCTCTGAGCTCTGCACCAAGGGGGCTCTTAGGAATTGGGCAGAAAATTTGGTTTTGGCTTTTTTTTTTTTTTTTTTTCCCCGAAAATCCATCTTGTTCTAAAGGAATTCTGATACTCAGCACACAAGGACTCTAACCTAAAGCAGGGACATCCTCACCTGAACAGTGCCCAGATGTTTAATATCAGAGAACTGACTCACTAAAAATCTATTCAAAAGCAGGTGACCAAAAAAAAAAAAAAAAAAAGAAAAAGAAAAAAGAAAAAAAAAGAAAAAAAAGTAAAAAAAAAAAGGAAGAAAAAAGAAAAGAAAAGAAAAAAAAAAAAGAAGAAAAAAAAAAAAGATTTTTTCAAGGCAGTCTGTGTCCAACTGGATGTGCTGGCCAGGCAGACCCAAACCCAGTGATGCCAAACTGGTGCCAGAGCTCCCAGCAGTATGGGATGCTGGGGTGGAGCTGATGCCTTGCCTTGTTTACTTTCACTGCTTTCCTTTGCTCAACAAGCAGCTTTACAGAATGCCACTTGGGACTTTCTTATATCTGAGCAGAGAAAAGCAGAACTGGGAGGTCTTGTACATCTAAGGCAGAGCAGAGCTGAGGAAACAGAGCACTTTACCCTAATTTGACACATTATTAAATCGAAAAGGACAGGGGAAAAACATCCTCTTGAAAGGGGACTATGAGGAACCTTTTTTTTCCCCACAACTTGCCAACCCTAAATTAGTATTCCGTGCTCTCTGAAGGAGGAATGCTTTTTTTTTGTGCTGTACTACTTCAAAATGGCCCTTCAGAAAGTGTTTCTCAGCATGCAGGGAGTAGCTGAAGGTCTTGAAAGAAAAGAGTGCATTCAAACCAGCACTTGGCACTTGCAAAGATTTTGGCTTTCTATGACCCTACTCCTCCCATTCTTCTACAACTACTATCCAAAAAGAAATATTTTCATCCAGCTGGCCTCCCCTGTAACAAAACAAGCCAGAATCTTTGTGTTAATTTGCAAAGTGGGCGCTTCTCTGGGATTTTGGGCACTCCCAGCTGTAATTTATTCCTTCATGTGACATTTATTCCCAGCACAGGGACATTGGCAAGGGCTGCAGCAGGCCTGGTTCTGGCCAGGGCAATGTGGCCACTTGCCAAGAGAGCCACGAGCTCCTGCCCCTGTGGAAGGGTTCAAATGGCCACCGCAAGGAGAGGAGTTCTCTGCTCTTGCAGCCCACCATCCTGCTGGCAATGGAGCCACCAGCCCTTCTCCCCAGGGATATCAGCTCAGCTCTTTGTGGAATTCTGTCTTTCTTTCTTCTGCCCTTTCACCAGGCAAAGGACTCCACAGCCAGACCAAATTCACAGAGTGGATACCAGAAACCCAGGATGGATACAAGTTTCCAGCTCATTTCCATTGCTTTGATTTAGTTTCACATCTTTAATTTGCCATAACCTTAGTTCTTTTACAAAATTACATCATTTTCTTATCTGTTACTGATCATTTTCTTATGTTCCTTCCCTGGGACTTAAGTGAGATAGTATCTGTAAGCACTTTGAAGATGTTAGAGCACTTATTACTGGATTTGAAAAGTCAACAGAATCATAAAGTTACAGGGCAAAATATATATTAAAAAAGAATAAATCCCAGACACCACTCCTGACTCATGAGGACATCTGGATGTTGAGTCCTGCTGACCCTGGATCATGTGCTACTTTTTTTTCCCATTGTCCAAACCCCACTGACTGCCCAGATGAGGACAAAAAGGGGCATCATCTAATTCAGAGTCCCAGCTTCATCCTTAAGATGTCCCCCGGGATCCAAAGCTTGCTTTTCTCTGAGCAGAAAAGGAATTTTATGGCCTTGCATATGTAGGCAGACAGCTCTAGTTTCACAACTTGAACATCCTGGGCTACAAATTATAGCCTGGTTCAGATGCTGCCTCATATGTGGCTCATCTGTGCCTTCTGCCAGCCCACGAACTGCTGGGAGTTAGGCAGGGCAGGGCTGGGAGCCTCAATTTCATCTCTTAGTGCCTGGCAGTCAATGGCCCGAGGGGATGGAAAGGAGGTGGAGAGTGGGGCCCCTTCTAAATTCAGGTCAGGAAGAGTCATAAGGACACAGAGCACTCGACAGATGGATTTCCCTGTTCTGCAGCCCACAGTAATTGAAGAATTCTTGTGCAAAGAATTAGTGGCAAAAATAATAGAGAGCAGAAAAATGGATTCAGGGTTAACGTCGAGGAGAGGATATTGAAGGTGGCGAAAAGGTGGTACCACGATGTCACTGGGTTTATGTCCTTTATCTCCTGGACATAATCAGTCTTGGGGAAAGGAATAGAATCTGAAATGGGGATTTTGCCTTCACTCAGCAGATTTTTGTAGCCTTTGAGGGCTCCTGTAATGAATCCTCCATCACCTGCACTGCACTGACCTCCCTGTGTATTTTAAAAGCTTGTTTTCTCCTCAGAAGCCTCCCTCTTTGTTTGTCCAGAGCTTCTCTTCAGTCTTGCCCTCTGGAAAGACTTCAGTTAAAGCCATCAGAGAAAGACTTGGTTTTCACTGCTCACATGTGACGTGTCTTGCTGACCTTTTGGTGCATCCGTTTACCCCTGGTCACCGTGACACTTCAATTCCCCAAACAGAAAGGAGGAACGGAAAACCAAAGGGCTTCATCTGCAAAGCTTCCACCTCTGAACTCAATAAAGCAATATTTAAATTAAAAGAGTTAATAGTAGCAGAAACCTTTTTAAGACCTCAGAGAAGTGCAAGAGAATACAGCAAAGGAACAGCACTGTCTGCAGAACTGTGATTCACATTTCTTGTACCTTCTTTATAAAGCTCACAGAGCTTTTCTCGCGTTTTAGCTCTGGCCCTTGTGCTTCTCTGACACTGAGCAAGCCTGCTCAGCTAATGCTTTTACAACTCAAAGAACCTATTTTATCTGATTATTTTTCAGCCACTTGAAATTAGGGTTTGAAACAGCTCTCACAAAAAGCCATCTGAACTGATGAGAACGTGAAAAAAATAGCTCAAGTGCCTATCAGAGAAATATCCTGACTGTCAGCTGCTTCTGGAGAAGAAACGACTGCAATGAGCTACAAGAGGAAGCATCTTTAGCCCCATTTTTTGCTCCTAAACAGGAAATTGCGTGAACCTGGTTTGAGGAACAAAGTGGGGAGAGCTGAGGTGTGAACTCTGCTGAGCCTCAGAGGTGATGGGACTGAGTCTGTATTTCAGCAGCTCGGAGATGGATGCACGGAACAGGCTTTCATTGATCCCAAACGCAGGGATAGAAGCAGCAATTCAGCACCTTGTCTGTGTGCAACCGAAGGGAAAAGAGCAGGAATGGTGGTGTGCCTAATTCCCCATCACTGGCAGGAATAAGGAGAACAGCTGGTAATGAGCTGTCTCTATGGTAACTGTGCAACAGGGCACTCACTGCATGGATTTATTTCCTCACTGCTTTCTGCACTGCACAGGAAATACCTGTGTCGTCTGTAGGAACTCCAGCATCTGTGGATTTTACTGACATCTGACACTAAAGAGCAGAAGGTGTGCAAAAAAACCAAAAACAAAAAATAAACCCAGGAATTGTCTTATTTCAGATTTCAGTTTTGGAGCTAGATTGGAAAAGAACCCTAAAAATGAACCAGGTTTTTATCAGTGGGATAAAAACAATGAATGGGAGAGAAAAATTCCCCCAATGAAAAGGTCTTTTGTGGCAGGAGAAGAATTTTTATTTTTGTAGTGTGTAATAGAGCTGTGTCTCCTTTCTCTCTCACATGCCCACTGTGTCTCAGGCATGGATCTAAGAAGCAGGTGAACATTTTGTGTCTCTGAATGATGATTTCTTCCAGGCATTACCCAAAGCTAGAGTGCCTTTGCCTCCAGCTTGTCATATTCATATTTGAGTTTTCACTGGACCTGTCTGGAATTCATAGGACTCATCTAGACTTCTGTAGATCTGGCCCCAAAGAAAAGTTTTGGATCTGCAGATATTTCAGCTCCTCAGCACTTCAGCTTTTTTCCTGACAAAAGAGTTGGTATTTCACACCCATTTCAGAGTGCAGAGGTGGAAGGAGAGGGTGATGGTAAAATCACAGATTAAAAGCAGTGATACAGATAGACAAAAGTTCTACCCCACACTCAACAGTGGCTGCACCACTGGCCTTTTGACTGTGTTTTTGTCATTTGCTTCAGTATCCACTTCCCCTTAGAGTCTCTCTCTTTCTCAGTTCCTCTCAGAAACTGTTCCTACCCCAACTGCCTCAGTCATTTCCAGTCTGTGCTTACACAGAAAAAGGGGCTCAGCACAACGTGAATCCTGGCAGGGCAAGGGTCTTCCACCCTAATAACTTCCCAAGACTGAAACATGAAAGCAGCCCAAAACCAAAAGTGAAAAGGAGCAAAAAATGATTATGCCAAGAAGCACTGAGTTCACGGCAGATTCATTTGCAAGGGGGTTTCTTACTTTTATTCCATTGAAATACAAGGAAATAAATCCCCCCAGTTCATCTGCTTAATTTACTCACATCCCAAAACCACTAATAAAACCATTTGGGAAGCCAGTTCAAAGTGATGCTGTAATCTCTTTTTAACTCTTGTAACATCTCTAGAAAATATCACAGTGGGCTCTGCTCTGGGTTCAGGCACCCACAGAGTGGCTGCAGCAACACAGCACAGTAACACCAAGTCCCCCAGAATCCCAGAAATGCTTTATTTCAAGATACTGAGCTGAAGTCTGCTATCATTCTGGTGCTTACCACAAAGAGTTTATGTGTATGATGTTCTTTTCTCAAGGAATCGGTGGCCTCAGCTGGCTCCAGCATTTATAACTCACGTTTTTGCTAGTGACAGAGGCAAGTTAATGCAATTTTAAAAGATTTTAGGTCAAGTTCATCCGTGTTTAATGCATTGGGGAATGATCTGACTCATTCTCTGCATCTCAGTTTGCTTGACTGCTTAAAACAGCAACTGTGCCTGTGTGCAAACAAAAGAACAGGACTCACATAGTCAAACACAGATAATTTGTGGCTATGACTGCACAGTGAAAATGCAACAGCTTTGTGGCTGTGCCCTGATGTAAACCAGGGGGTGTTCCTGTGAATGGCTGGAGCTCACTGTAGGTGTTACACTGGGGGGGACTCAGGGTGGGAATGTCAGCACGGCTGGGCTGCTGAGCACACTGGAGCCTTGCCTGTTTCCTCTGAGCAGTGGCTTTGTGCTATTTCCTGTTCCCAGGCCTTGTCCTTTCTAGTCCATCCTTACCCACTGACACTCCACCTCTCCACTTCCCCTTTTTCATGCTCTGCTGACACATCCTTAACAGCAGCAGCAGCAGCTTTGCTTTTCCTTCCAGCTGCCTCTACTTCCTGGCCCATCCTTCCTCAAACCTGGGGCTTTGACCCAATTTCCCTTCTGGTCCCTTCCTAAACACGTTTCTTTGTTTCCTGAAATGTTGGTCCTGCTTTGCTCTTTCCTGTTCTTGTTTGACTGCTGAAAGGAGCCTGTCCAGGAATGTCCCAGGAGCTCAGACCATACGAAAAATGTGACAAATGGCAGCTGGTGAAAGAGGGCAGATAAGGCCCAAGCATCAGCTGAAGGATGAGGATGAGCAAAATGGTTTTGATAAAAACACAAATCGGACAGGTGACAGCAGTGAAGAGAAGCATTTCACACTCAGAGCAGACTGAAATCAAGATGGGGAGGAGAGTCTGGTAAATTTAGCTAACGTTGACTCAGCTGATGTCCCCAGGGTGATCCACTAGATCTGCTTCACATTTTCCTCAGGCTGTTGCCTTGTATTTGAGTCTTTATTAAAAAAAGCTTTCAACCAACAAAAAAACCCCCAAGCACTCCCCGCCTGTCGCTTTCCCCCTCAAAAAACACCTCCAGAGGGTTATCTGCAAGTGTCCTTCAGTCTGTGCTTGTGCTGAGCCTTCCTGGGGGAGTTGTAGCTCCAGGAACCACTGATCTATCTCAGGTACTGGCTGACCAGCTGGAACTGGGAAGAACAAGCTGGAAATGCTCAGCTGAAATCCTCATTACTGAGTGTTTGGCAGAATTATGAGCATTCATTCTTTGAAGCCAGTGATAAATGCCAAGAAAAGCTGAATTTCTAGGACTGCCTATGACAGTGCCTCCAATGCCCACATCCCAGAGTGTGTTGCATGCCAGAATATCTGATTTAATTACTACATCTGATATATATCAACAAAAATATTTTTTTTAGGTAGGTGCCGTAAATTGCAATACAAAATGAAATACACTAAATCCTCTCCCACTTGACTCCCGCAAATGGCTTTTAAAATTTACAAACTCCCACAGTGCCCCTCAGACAGGCTGAGTGGCCAGCGAGATGCAGCTCACTCAGGTGAAACACAGAGTGCACAATTGCTTATAAGGATATCAGCCCAAGAATAGCATCCATTTGAAACATCGAGGAGAATTCAGGTCAGCAGACCGTAATTACCCAAGTTGGAGTTTGTCCAGGTTACCTGGATTACCACTGCCATAAAAGCAGAGTGGGACCATCAGTGAGTGATTAGGAGCTGTGTTTAGCAAGGCTTTGGAGGATCCTAATGTGAATTAGTGCTCCATTCCAACCAACTTTTGGTATGAATAGTGCATCCATTTCATTAAATCTCCCTTTATGCCATGGCATTCAGCTGCTGCTTTCTGGCCAGTCACAGCAGTGGGATTTATTTTTTCTGAAGTTTCAGTGCAAAAAACTACATACCACTGAAATATTCTGCATTGTATAAATAACAAAAACTACTAAATGTTAAAACACTGGGATTAGTCATCTCTTGGGGTTTTTTGGGGGGTTCTTGGGTTTTTGGGGGTTTTTTTGGGGTTTTCTTGGGGGTCTCAGCTCTGCAAGGATTGAACAGGATTAAGGACTCTCATTCCTATGAGCCCTAAATTGGTATCTCTGGCTGTAAACCTATTAGAAAGGTAACCAGTTCCCCCAAACCTACTGAAATATGCACCTGCACAGCACAGTGGATTTCCAGATGTAGGTTAAGAGGGTCAGCTGGGTAGCAGCCTTTGCCTGCAGGGTGATTTGGAAAAACCCCCCTTGTGCAGAGCTCACCTCTGTGCTGGTGCCAGCTCAGGCAGCCTGACCTGCTCCTCACCAGCCAACACTTCTCACTGCCTTCCCTGCACTTTGCTTTCAAAGAAATTAAAAATAAACCTCTAATTCCCAGAACAATAGTTATTGCTAAAGGAAACGGAGGCAGACTGGGGCATGTTCAAGGCTGAGTAATTCCTGACAGTTTCCCTTCTGTGCTGGCCTGTCCCTTGCAGACCTATTTGCTCTCTTTGCTGACTCACAAATCCATGTGGCAGACTTAAAAGACTTTATTATAAATACACCAATAATCTGAGCTGTCACTCCTGCGAGCTGCTAAGCTTCTGCTTGGGGCACGGGTAATAACGAGCTCTTATATTCCTTTATTTTCCACGAGGGAGAGCTATGCATGGATTTGTTATCAGACATCTGCCCTGTGGGATTCTACAGCTACTTATTCCTCCTTCCACATTCTGGGGAAGGAGGGATTCTCTTGGTTATTTTGCTTGTGAGCAGAGAAAGAATAAAAAAAAGAGCAGTTAATGCTCCCTCTCTCTTTTGTCTGTGTAAACTGCGGCAATTGAACAGTTCCTGGAGGGCTGTGGTACTCAAAATCCAGGGAGCACAAATCCATGACTCCACAGCAGACTGAAAGGCAGAGCAGCCAGGGACAGGACTGTACAAAGTTCTGAGAGAGGCCACAGTCAGGAAAGAGGCTGTGACTGCAGCTTCGCCATGAACAAGGAAAAGGGAAGTCATGCTAAGCCTCCAGTGAGCAAAAGTTCATTAGCAGCTGTTCTACCCTCAAGGTTTTGCTGCCCACCCTCAGCCTCTCTGTCTGCACCTTCCAGCTCCTCAGCCTAGGGCTGCCAGAGTAGAATAGCTCCTTTATTCATTTTTTATTCTGAGATGTTAATCGAGTAGGCTAATTATATATATGCCAGGGTTGACATTGGCAGGACTCATGGAACTGGAACCACCTCCCACCCCCTCACACCCCGTTCTGTTCAGACCCAGGGTATTATTAATCCCCTAACACCCAAATCACTTCCATGCTGTTCTTCCAGTCATGGCAAATGCATGTGCCAATTAGGCTTTTGCCCCTAATTTGCATCTGCCCCTGAGTTTTGAACGGTGTGCCTCAGGAAAATGGGTCAAAATTCAATGAAAAAATATTCTGCCACCACTGCTTCTACTAAACCTCTGCTTGCCTTGAGAACATGTTGACTTCCATTTGTTGGCATAAAAAAAAAAAAAAAAACCCTCCCCCAAACATGAAGCACTTTAATGTAGTTAAATTATTCTGCTTTGGCTTTATGCCCAGGAATTATTTTTGGGGTTTGTACGTAGAGTTCTCTGGTGCATTTCCATTCAGAAGCAATAGGATTGATACTGTAATGATTGCTGGATTGCTGTGCTCTGCAAACATTTGCTGTGTTGTCTGCTGGAGACAGAGAGGGGGTAATCACTGGTGAACTATTTTTGTGGGAGAGCCCTCGTGCTGCACCAGCCATTTCAGATGCACTGCAATTTATTCCGTGTCAGAACTGGCACTGGAGAGGTTGCAGCTGCTGGGATCAGACCTGGGATCCAAGCAAATTTCCCACAGTGGGCACCAAGGGCACTGCTGAACCAACCTCACTAGTCAACAAAAGCACAGTCCTGTAAAACTACGATTAAATACTCCACGCTCTGTCTTTAAAGCTCAGGCAAAATATAACCCCTTACAGTGCTTTTACTTTTTTAGCATGTTGCAATTCCTCAGATTGTTCCTATTCACTTTTGGCCGTGTTAATCTGCTACTTCTTAAAAATAAAATTTAAAAAAACCCAAGATCTCTCTTCATTATATCAAGTAAGAGGCAATCAAAGCCAGATTTGTGTGGGAGCTCACCAAGACATGTTCTTTAGAGAACTGAAAAGGTCTTTTTGATCCAATTTTCCCTATTTCCCACTTCAGCTGCTGTTTCCCCTCAGCCATAGAGCTCAACCCCCTCTCAGCCAAAGTGTACAAGTACAAATGTGTTGCTCCAAGTTTTGCACACCACATTCATTTGTGTAAAATCTTAGCTAGACTCAGAGATACTTGTTTCAGCAAATGGCCAGAGTAAGTCAAGACAAATCAGGGAAATTTGTGTTCACACCTAGAAGGTCCTCCAGTTAATGCTTTCTGCTAATCCTGTGGCAAATTCTAGGCAGGGAGTAGGATCATAATTGTGTAACCACAGAGCCACAGACAACATCCAGTGTGACTCAGAGCAAATAAAGAATTTTTTCCTCAGAAGCAGAGAAAATATCAGCTCTGTAGGAATCCCTCATCCACCTGGGGCAAGGACATGAAGGTCAGTGGGTGGAGCAGAATTGCTTTTCACATTTCAGTTTGGGAGAGGAAGATGGTTCTGAAATGCATTCAGAGAATAAAATATAACGAGAGATCCCCCAAGCTACTTGGCTTCATTGTGGGCACACCAAAGAATTCCACAATCTGTTCATGCTAAGTTCATCTGATGGTCAGAGCTTTGTGTGTAGATTATGAGCATAAGTAGGACAAGGACAGAAAAAATGAAGTTCTATTTATAGCACTGTAAACAGATACCCAAGACAGGCCAACCAAGCAGCCAGAGCGAACAAAACCATCCCAAGGAGCAGCCAAATAAACTCCCATCCATGGGAGCTCACAGTGAGCTGAGGCTGGAGGTGTGCACACTGCTAATTAGTGCTTGCTTCTGTAACCAAATTAGTGCTCCTTCTGAGCAGGGTGTAAGGAATAGATGAGAAAATCTCCCACACCACTCCTCTGGGATTTAACAGAGCTCTTCTCCGGGCTCTGAAATTCTGGCACGCAGAAAATGCACCAATGCTTTGCTGGCTGCAGCAAGGGAGAGTTTTTTTGCAAGCAGAGCAATGCAAGACCAGCAGTTACAGACCTCACACCGCTGGGTGTTCTGGAGCTGCCAAGGCCACCGACTGGTGGTTTCATTGCGAGGATCCTTCTGACCGGAAGGCACAGGAAAACAAACACCTGATATTCCACTGACTCCAAGGGCAGCTGTGTTAGGTTTAGGCTCAGAAATCAGGGAACAAGGGCTCCCAGCACACAAAGGTCCCCTGGGAAAGCTGCTGCAGCCCAATCTGCTCAGAACTGATTGCTCTGACGGAGAAATATGAAAAAGGGAGAAAAATCCTGTAAAAACATGAGGGCTTTTTGGGTTTTAGGATGAATCCTTTGCAGTTTGTGACTGGGGTTGCCAGAGCAATCTTGAGCCTGTCTCAATAAAGGTGGAGCTGAAGGCACACAAGTGGGCAGCGTTTGTGCCTCTCTGGCCCAAAATAATAAATGGAGAGAGATCCCATGGCAACTTTGATTCTGCAGCTTTCAAACAAACTGTTACAGCAGAGAGCAGGAGGTGGGTGTAACAACACAGAGCCATGAGACAGCTCCCCCCAGGACATTTGTGTTGTGCTCACATTTTCTTGGCCCTGGTTTCACTTTTTTCTTTTTTCCCCTGAAGTGTTGGAAAGCCAACACTTTTTCCAGCCTTTCTGATCACAGGAGCAGGCACCAGCAGTCACAGTCCAGCTCAGTACAGAGGAGAAGCAGCTGTCTGATAACCCATTAGAGAACTTTGGGCAGTGCAGCTGCTTTTGGAGGCACAAATAATTTCTGTTATGGCCAGTTGGCAAATGAATTCAATTGTTTCCTCTCAAATAGGGGGTTTTGCATCCAATTTTCACAGGGTGTTTGAAGTGGGAGGTCTCAACCAGTGGCTTTTTGGAAGAGGTTTCCCAGGGACAACATTTCTGAAGAACAACCTGGGAATTTAGTGACACTGCATTTATTTGTAAGATCTGAGAAACACAGTAGCAAGAGCCAACCACTAAGCATGACCCAGAACCAATCCCATCACTGTGCCAACAAGTATCTGTCTGACTCTGGATATAGCCAAGGGAATGAAAGGAGCAGGACACGGGGAAAAAAAACTCCAAAGAAACAAAAAAAAACCAACACTCCACAATTTTCTTTAGAAAGCAGATATCAATTAACTAGTTCTGCATTTCCGGACTGTGGCTGTTCAGTTAGAGAGGGCATGAGCTGGCATTGCTGCTAACACAAAAACAACACCCCCAACTCAGGTCTTGGGCAACTTTGACCCATCCCAAGCCATGAGATGCCTCCCAGAGGGTGAATCCACGGCCTCCTTCAGCCTTTGGCAGCAAGTTTGTGTAAGAGTAACAGGATCTGCTTGTGGGATTAGGTGTGATTGCGGGGAAACTCAGTGCAGCCAGGATATGGACTTTGCGCTTTGTTCATCACGTGCTTGAGAAGGAACACTCTCAGTGAACATGGAATTTTCATCATGAGAGAAAGGGTCCACCTCCATCAGCCCAAAACAACCCCATAATAACCTTGCTTGACAAGTCAGCACAGAGTGGCCATCCAGGAGAGCTGCAGGAGAGCAAAGCTGAGAACTTAAGGCTTGGACTCATGATCCTTGTGGGTCCCTTCCAGCTCAGAATATTCTATTCCATGGCAATAGGGCTTCTGTAGAATGCCAGGGTATAATTTTCTTCCATATATTACATTTTTAATCTGGTACCACAGAGTTGACCTCACTTTTTGACTCAAAAGCCAAATAGCCGGTGTTGCTAAACCTCCAGCTACCAGCACCAGTTTTTAAACCAGCTCTTGTTTCATGATAACTCTGGTATCATTAATTTTATTTATTTATTTTAACAACCCCCCTGGATTCATTTGCTCTGTGTTGCTGCATCCTCTGCAAGGGCAATGATCTTGAACATTATGGGTGGTTTCTTCTGCATTAAGCATCGGCTGTGAAAAATTAGAAAACCCCAGCTGAGCAAATTGCTGGGTGTCGCTGGGGCTGTGGTCATACTCATGGTAAAAAAAAAAAAATAAAAAATCCACCTCTCATGCAAGGGCTCATGTGCATGCCCGCTGTCAGATGGGGAAAGCAGGGTAATTGGAGCGATTAAACATCTAACAATGGTTACAGACATGCTTTTGCATTTAAGGTGGAGTGAAAGGGTCCTGTAAGGGTGCCATGGCTGCTCTGGAAAGGCTGTGAAATCCTGTATGATCATCTCTGTACCAGTATTTTCAGTTCTGGAACCTGACCCCACCAGTTGGCACCACATAAACACCTCCAGGAAATGCTGGGGAGCAGCAGCTCAGAGGGATGTGCTGACCCCAGAGCTGGGCTAGGATCTGTGCTTTTAAAAAGATCCTCCGCTTGAATATACGGTGTAATAGTGGCAATTTAGCAGCATAATGTGAGTTGAACACAGGAGGTCCTTATTATTATTGCAAACAGTGCAGGAGCAGTGGTCAAAGGGCAGGGAAGGAGAAATTTCCACATGAAATTTGATAGAATTCAGTAAGATCTCAGAGATGAGGATCCAGAACCTCCGTAGAAATCAGGACCATGCAAAGCAATGACATCATGGCTCATTTGAGTGGGATTTTGCAAATTAATCTGCTGCTTTGGTCCTCAAAGTGTTGACCCCCAAACAATATGAGTGTGCAGGACATCTGAATATTATCTAAGTTTTCCAGAAAATAGTTATACCTGTCCAAAGGCATAAAGGAGACCTTGAAGAAAAACAAACAGTGCTGTCCTCTACCTCCAAAGGCTTTCTGTCCGTGCACAATTCATACTGGATATAACTAGCCTTAAATCCTGGGTTAAGTAAGCTTCTTAAATTGGAAAACCTGTTTCAAGTGGACAAAGGAGACAGAAGTGGCACACCATAACAGGCCTTTGGTTTCAGTGCCTACAGCTTGAAACATCACCCCAGTCTCATTTTTGGTGTCCAAGGGGGAACTAACCAACACTGAGGCCACTGAGTGCAAAGAGCAGAGTAAGCATGAGCAGGGTGTGGGCTGTCCACTTCTCCTTTCTGCTTTCTCTCCCCAGATCAGGCTAAGTTCCTGTTCAAGCCTAACTGGAAACTGTGAAAAATTATCACAGGGAAAAGGCTAAAAACTATTCTGTATCTCTCATCATCTGTAGAGAGACGAGAACTAGAGTAATCATCTAAAGAGATCGTTTCATCTTTTGTTTCTACAAAATGGCAAGGACTAGAAACATTTGTATTTGTATCCTTCATCACTTTTATCAACACTGGGATCCAAAGCTTTATGTGCTACTTATATATGCTTAATTAATGTACTACTTAATATGCTTATATGCTACTTAATACATAGTATATAATGAAGTATTTACTGACATGGCATCCCATCACTGATCGAACTTTTGCTAATAATAAAAACGTGCCTCTTACAAAATTAAAGATAAATTAAACCAAAACACCTCTAAAATCTTTAAAGACCTTTTCAGAGTCTACTTTTCAGACAGAGCATTTCCTCAGCAGTGTCACCCCAATGCCTGTTCAAAGCAAATCAATCACTGCCCACCTTCCTCCTCATCATTTCCTTTTAAGCATAGCTGGAAATAGCCCCATCTGCTCTGAAAATCAAGAGCAGCAGCTGGTGATCAGCCCTCTTTTAGAGAAGCCTGTGAGACTTAAGGCTATTGTCCTGAGCAACTCAGTCAAAATTAATTATAACCTAGATGGAATTAATTAGAGGCTATCTTTATTTCATCTCCATTGTTGTGCAGACAATTGTTTCGCTACTCCTCACATGCTTGGTAATTACAGTAAGATGAAACCACTTAAGATGAAATGTCCTGAATGGGTTTTGATTCAGATTTACAAGAGTGTGTTTGCAGAGCTGGGGGAGAGAAGAATGCTGTTTGCTAAATACAGAGCAGATCTCCACACACCACATATACAAAAGTTTTGTCAGCTCTTATTATTGCTCAGTTGGGCAGCAAAACAGAAAAGTTTTTGTTAATTACAAAAAAAATACTAACTAGGAACAAGTTATCTATGCATAGAGAAATTGTGTTGGAATTGTGCTGTAAATTCAGATTTTCAATTCAGGAGGCCTTTGCCCCTTATTTGAAGGTGGAAGAAGCTTCCTGAGATCTATTACATGTTACCAATAGTTTTATCTTGCACCGTGGGAGGGAGTTTCTGTAGGCACTTTAATTCCAGTCCAGATCAATAGCTCTAATCAGTATTTTCTCAACCTTTTATCAAGGCAGGCAAGTGACTGCACGTGACGCAGATGCTTCCCAGATGGGTTTCAGCTAAAAAGAAAGAGTCTTATCAGCACTGAAAAGAGACAGTGGCAGATTTCTATTTGGTTAGTAACCACTGTTCTCCATATTAACATCTGTGATTAGATTACAGGAATAAGATTCTCTAGTTTGATAGCAAAAAACCCATTTGAGAACAGCAAAAAAAACTTCCAAACCTTGCATTTAAGAGAGAGGAAAACATCCATCTACTCCTAATTTACTGAAGTAATTTCTCCCTAGAAGCAACCAAAGCTGAATTATTGTAAAATACTAATAATGTCTGTTGCATATGGGCCTGGGGGAGGCTAAATGGAAGCTGACCCTCCCTGTGGACATGAGTGTTCATGTTTCCAGGGGTAATAACTGACATATCCCCTGTTGGACCCAGCAAATGCAATGCCTGGCACTCCTGGGAATTAATCTACACTAAGGCTCTGGCACAAAAGTGAAGGTGGAGCTGAGTGATTAATTCATGTGGTGCCTGCTATGAGGAAGATCCAGAGGCCCTGGGTCATGGGGACACTATTTTTAGTGTGTGAAATCCTATGAAATTATCAGGGCTTTCACATGTATAATACATGAGGAGGCAGGGAGGCTCAGCTTCATTCTGCCTCTTCTTACCAGCAGCGGTTCACGACGTGAATTTTTGCTTCATCAGTCATGTGACAACCTCAGGAGAAGGAAACAGCAAAGATGAAACAGTTCTTGAGAGCAGCAAACTGTTCTGAAAGTGCTCAGCTTTTCTCCTTTCTGAAAAGCAACACACACAAGAGAACGTGAGAAAAATCAACACGAAAAGCAACACGTAGTTTTTGGGACAGGTAACAGTCACAGGCATTTCAGTGGGAGCCCTCCCAGGCATTCCAGAGCAATCCAAGACTTTCCTGAGGTAATTCCAGTGAAAATAAACACTCTGTATCCATCTCTGGTTCTACAGCAGGATTTTCATGTGGAGGTTGCAGATCTATGCCCAGCAGGAGGACTTTGGGTACTAAAATGTTCCAGGTATAAAACACACACAAGAAATGTTCAAAAAATTTTAAACTGAAAGTACACAACCCTCTTGTGGTTGTCACAGATGTGCAAGATTAATTAAGTGTAGCAATAAACGAAATAAAGATGCATAATTTCCTTAGACTCTAATAATCCTGTTACAATCTGACTCAATTTCCAAACCAAGTTTCCCATTTTTTATCCTCTGGAGAACAATTGCTGTTTACCAAGTTGCTTCCCAGAAATACTGCTGTGAAATATTAAAACTCCTGTAAGCAGGAAAAGGTCATCATGAACATTATGTTCAGTGGAGCCCAGAAGAGCTCAATTCATCCAAATAAAATTAATTATGTGTGTTTATATAAAAGCTATGTCTGCCCATTATGTAATTGGTTTAATTAATAGGAATTTTAATCTAAATCCAAACTGGTCACAAAAGAGTCTAAAAAAAAAAAGTGATTTATTTATGTCTACAAAATCCTAAATATTTCACACACCATTGTTCAAAGGATGCTTCTGTGATTTCAGTCTCATTTTAATCTTAATAGCATGAGAGACTATTTACAGTTCCTCCTGCTCTAAAAGAGGATTTAAAAAACCTTGTGTCCCAACCAGCCACACTATAATTTCCCACATTTAATTAGAAAATAGATGAGATCAGTTTATTTGAACTGGTACTTGAAGTAAGCAATTAAGTACTTCACTTAATAGAAGTGTGTGCTGTAAATCTGGCCTTTCATTACATGTACAACTCCCCACACAATAGGTTTCTAGTACCAGACAGAAGCTTGCAGGCGTTGCTTTAATAAAAATACGCTATTTAGGAATATTGTGATGTATTTCCACTGCCCCTGAGGGACTTCCACTAATACAGCCTATTATCTGTCCTTATTACATAGAACTAAGTATGCAATTAATTGGCAATCTGTAGTGGATTATGGAAACATTCAGATGGATGGGGGTTATCAGGGCATTTTGCTGCAGCAGATACTGTAATTTCCTAAGTTTGGGACGCCGACTTTACAAGAATTTATTTCTTTGTGAGATGGGTCTTGTGAGCAAGAATTTCCATTTCCTTTTACAGCAGAAGCAAGGGCCGGAGCTGCAGCACAAAGCACCCCTGAGATAACACAAGTATTGCCTCAGCAGACTGTCTGTGCTCAGACACAATGGCATGTGTGGGCTGCACCTCCCTCAAGAAATGAAAATGCAATCAATTGACTTAGTTAATATTTTGCTCTGTGAGGGAAAAAAAAAAAAAACAAACCCCAAAAGAACAAAAAACCTCCCATCAGACAGTCTGGAGCTCCATTAATGCACAGCATTGCCGGAGCTGTGGCAGCCTGAGCAGGAGAGAGCCTTTTGTGGTTTGCCAGCCCTCCCAGCCCTTGGAGGTGAGAGGGGCAGTTGTTAACCTCTCCATTCTTGCCTTCCACTGTCACTGGAGCTGGAAAATGCAGGAAAAAACCTGGGATGGGATATCTGGAGCTGTCACTGATGGCTCCACTGGTGTTGGGAGAGGAGCTCACCTGGGAGCTGAATCCAGACAATATCCAGAGGAGAGCAGCACATCTCAGCAAGGCATCACAGAGCAGGCAGGGGTTTGGAACACAGCACTCTGCCAGGAAGTGTCTTAAGGATATTCAAATAAGATGTTATTGTGCACAAACCTCATCAATGTCTTATTGACAGAAAGGAAATGGACAGAGAAGCTCCTTCTGCCCTCGACTCTTTGAGCCCTTTTGAAACCAGCGGAACACGAGCTCCCGTTCTGGTGCAGCAAACAGAGAGAGAGGCCATAAGGAAAAAATCCTCTCATTGTATCACACTTTGGGGCAAATTGACACCTTTCCCCTTCTGCAGTAGCAATAAGCATTGTTGTTCATTAGACTACTTGGTCTGTGTAGATAAAAGGTCACATTCAAACAGCGTTCATGTTATGCAGCAGCTCTTACTCCGTGTCTCAAGACTTCTGTTTTCTCCCCTCAGCATAAAAGCCCAAGAAAGCCACTAGAATGCAGGGATGAGAGTTGTGTTCTTGCCTGATGGGGTATCAGTTCCTAAAAGTGACCAGCTCACTGCTTTTCCTACGCACTCAGCAAGTATCAAAATTCTTGTGAACGTTTATAAATGCGTATTTGCCTAGACCACAGCTCAGCCAAGTAACCCAATCCTCATGTGAACTACATGCTGTAGGAATTTTTATTTTAATGTAACTTAAGATATCAATCTGACCGTGAAATAAAATATCTTTTAATTCTTCCAGCTATACCTGAGCCTCCTGATTTCCCCTCCTCTTGGGCACTTGCCACTCTCATTTATTTTCAGACTGATAATTGCCCCCTTTACATTTCCATCAACAGACCCTCACACATCCAGCAAATCTCCAGATTGCTCTTGCCATGTGTTAGGATTAATAATTAATGAAGCCAGCTGATTGTTCCAAGTGACCCATTATCATGTCAGGGCAGAGATGAACTAGAGAGAAGACAGGATTCATTTCTGAACCTCCAATTTCAATATCAAAGTTCAAAATCAAAGACCACCAGAAATATAAAGCTTTTTCTCTCAAGAGATTTTTTTTTTTTTTTTGAGATGGCCAGAACAGTCCCCCAGCCTGGAAAGCAGATATTCCCATTCCCATGCTCAGGGCTTTTTAAACATATACTATTTTTTTCTCCAGTATGTGGCATTTCTTAGGGCTTTTCTGACATTTAAGTATCACCCAGGTATTCAGTGATAATCAAGAAGAGAAAAAGAATGGGAAAGGGAAATGTACATTAGCATGAAAGATTAAGGGAAATGAATATGTATAGCACACACACAAGAATAAAAAGCTGGCATACAATGGGATGCCACAGAGCAGAGTGGGAGGGCTTCTGTTCATTAAGTGTTGATACAGTGGATTTAAATAAAATTGAATAAAATCCAATTTAAACGCCAAGATAAAAAGCCTTGAACGACCAGGCAGGGGACAGAATGGATTTCTATCCCTCAGAGGTCAGATCAATGCCTGACCGACAGCAGCTGCAGATGGTCGACAGCAGAAGCCTGCAAAAAAATAAAAAATTAAACGGCTAGATCAGGTCTGGTGATTCTTGTTAAGCCCATTCTTTGCTGTTCCTGTAACATAATATTTATCTCTACTACAAGAAAAAAAGTACCTATCACAGGTGTCTTAACAGAGGTGGTATATTATTATTTTTTGTCATGCCTCAAACCACCTTAGCCTCCACATGCATAATCCTAAAACAGCACTATTCAATTCTACAGGAATAATTGATACTTCAGCAAGAAGGCAGTAAATTCGCCTGCTGAGAAAAAGCAAACAAACAAATAAATGACAGCTCATCAATTTATTTGAAGTCACAAGCAAAGCTTCACTGGAGATAGCACTGCACAGCTAATTATCAGCCTGCTGTTAATGTAGGGCTCCCTGCTTTGAGATTATTTAAGGATGACTAACTCATGTTACATTTATTTCCTCTAAACTTGCTCTGGGCTATATGAAAAACAGGAATCAATTAATTATTTGCAGGACCATTCAGACAGCACTACAAACAAAATTTAGGATTTCAACACAACACTTTTGTGGGGTGCAATATCACAGGAAGTTGTGCCAGAAGAAATGAAAAAACTCAGAAAGGTAAAAATTTAATTTTCCAATGGGTTATAAAACCACTGAAGCATATCAAGTGTGAGAGCAATTTAGAGATGGAAACGTTGATATCTGCAAAGTTTAAAGTGCAGCTGAAATTGCATAGGTTTCACTGTTTTCAATGGCGTCTGCTTTCTTCACCACTCATAATTAATATTTATGGACTGAATGACCTTTCTTAAGAGCCATCCTACTGCCTCAGGATCAGTGTTTTTTTCAGCAGATGACTCACATTTTAATCCCTTGCATGTCACGGGAGGGCACCGAAAAGGAGGGTGCTTACATTGTCTCTAGCTGGCTGCACAGCTGAAATGGGGCTGCTGTGACTTCATTGTCCCCAAGGGACTCGCTGTTTCAGCAGCACGGGCAGCATGTTTTAGTCATGACAGAAGGCAAAACCTCTGCGTGGTTATTTAAGGCAATCACTGAATCACTTTTGTGTTGTGCCTGGTATTGATTCACCCTTAACTGCTCCTGGCTTTCAGCAATAATCTCACTTTACCCTGAGATGTGTCAGGGACTGCACAGGTGGGGACAGTAGAGTCACAGAGTAGCCTCTAGTGTAAATTACACACAGCTTACAACAGAGTGGATAAATGATCCTAAATGAGATACTCCTGCCTTCTGCCTTAATGGGGAATACCTGACCTACTCTTGGATTTCTGCTTGAAAAGATGGGCTGGAATTTCCAGCATTTGGGATAGACACTGGGAGCAATCCCATACTAGTTTAAGGAATGGGTAGATTATTCATCAGGCTGCTGCCAGCTCAAATGAGATTATAAGGCCATAATATAATGACACCTTAAACACTGTGGTAATAATGCCTTTTACCCACATAAATGAAGAAAACTCTGCAGTAAGTGAAAAAGAGAAGTTTCATCTGAAACCTGACTGGACAGCACATTTGAAGGTACTTATTACCCAAAAGGATGCAGGTACATTGTGCTTCTTCTCTGCAGGGAATAGAAACCAAGGCCTCGCCAGGAATTTCCTGAGGAGTTTGCAAAAAAGGCCTTTTTATCATTTTAGAAGAGCAATTACTAAACCACTTCAGCCACGAAGCAGCTGTCTATCTTCATTTTTCCTGAAAATGTTAAAAGTGCCAAATCCACTGGAAAGCTCCTTGTAGAGCAGCTGTGGATTATTTATGGTGCCTTTACTACCCATGGTCTCAAACGAGCTGCTCCACATTGAAGGAATATGCCTTAGCCATGAATGATCTGTGAAACAGACAGTCCTAGCAGCTCAGTACTGAAAACAGGACGTCTTGAGGGAAAAAATAGAGCTGGGTGAGAGTGTATTTCAAGTAATAAAGTGCATTCAGTACTAATTAATCGGTAAAGTGACAATATGAACAGACTGGCTGGATCCTCTTTGTCTGGTTATTTTGCTGTGTGCCAACACCGAGCTATTCAGGGATACCAGAGCAGTTTGCTAAGTACATGACTGGGTGGTATATGACTAAAATTTCCTGGAATTACACTGCACTTGACTCTTCATGTACAAAAAAATCTGGCTCAAACATGTGCTGGGTTAGCAGTGCCATTCTTCTCATGCATTTCTCACCAATGTTTCAAAAAACTGGCTGAAGCTTCTGGTTTCAAGTCTCAGATTTTTCTCCAAGACAACAATTTTCTTTGCCCATTGCACTGCTGCTGGAAGGGGACAGCAACTCTTCCCCACCCAAGACGAAGTAAGGGGAAGAAATAGTCTCCAAAATCAGACCTGTTGTCATGGAAACCAGAACAAGGATTTTCGAGGCCAAAATGGACGCACTTATAAATCTGAGACGAGGAAAATCCTACCCTTTTATAAAAACACCTTAAGTGGAAAATGTCTTTATCGTAGGAAGTCAGATATTTACTAGCTCAACAAATGCTGCAGTGTAAAGCAGTATGTGAGTAATTTTTTTTTTTTCTATAATACAAAATGATCTCATCAGCACCGGTGGTTCATGCATTTGAGAGAAAGGCAGTAGTAGCCATAGAAACAGCCTGCTCTTCCTGAGTGGCAGAAGGTATCGTGTGACACCCAGTTTTGGTGGTGGCCTCACACTCTGCCAGATTTGTAGCTGCTTTTGAGTGTGAGGGTTTTTTTTTCGATCCGCCTCAAGCCACTGGAACCAGTTTTATTCTGTGCACCTCCAGAGCTTGGCATCACCTCTGAGAAGAGGCACCTAAGGGAGTGAGATTGTTTCTGCAGGATGGGAATAAAAGGTGGCCCCAGGGGTGCTTGTAGAAACAATGGTGTTCCTTTTCCTCCCTGTTTTGTTAGAAAGCATGTTGCTACAGCACTGGAATAAAATCAGAGCCATTACACCATGTACCCTCTCAGTATTTGTGTGGAGAGATGTGCAAGTGAACAACAAACCTGCCTGAGGCCATAGAACAAGACAAGGAGGGACCTTGGGAAAAAACAGAAAAACCAAAACCAAACAAAAACCCAAAGGATTTTTCAATCCCAACCATTCACACAAAGCATTTCACTACTTCACCTTCTTTTCCCCACCAGCTTGAATCTCCTCCACATCAGGTGCCAGCACAGAGCCCTACCTAAAGGCAGAGCTTGGCTTGGACTCTGATCTCCTGTGACATATTTTCTGTTTAGTGCTGGAAACCGCTGCTTTAAACTGCAACTTGAGCCCTGCCTGGGGACACACTGAGTCACCTCCAGCAGCAGATGATTTACAGGCAGCCCTCCAAAGCTGTCCCAGCTCACTGTTACTATCTCGATCTCAGTGGTACCTTACTCAATATAAAAGCACAGGTTATCCTCTTGCTTGTTTGCAATGCCTAATTAAAGCCGACTGAAAAAAGCCAAACTGACCTTTAACAGCTCTTTGTACTGGGGAGAAGAGTTGGATTCGCAGTTTAAGACTGCTTGTTGATAATGCTGGTTTCACTCTCCGGTGATAAAGTACAACTTTGAAAACAGAAAACACAGAGAAAGCTGCTGTGTTCTGCTCTGGAGAGCATCTTTGCGGGACACATCTTTGCGGGACACATCTACCACACGTGTTTTGTGAAGGTACTGGAGTAACCACACGTGGAATAAACAGTTTATTGCCCCAGCTTCCTCCCACAGCTCATGTCTCCAGCAGACAGCGCAGCTGGATCACACAGGAAGCTGCTGGAACACACAGGAAGCTGCTCCAGAGCCAGGCTTTTATAGCCAAAAATTTTGGAAAAAAAAGCCAACAAACCCAACCTGGAACTGATCGGAGTAATTTGGCAACGCTGAGATGTACAAGGACATGACTGCATACTATATATAGTGTATATACATATACATACACCCCTGGGAAAGGCAGGAGGCAGGAACAGCTTCCTCTCTCACACTTCAATCTGGTGTCTCACCTTTTCCCGGATACTCTTGGAGCAGAGACCTCAGCACTGAGCAGTCAGCAACAATTGGGTGCTCCCACAGCCTGCACTGGTTTTGCTTCGGGCAATAAGCATCCCATTGTGGGCACTGGGTTACTCAGGGAAAGGTAAACCAAAGGCTTTGGACTC
The DNA here is from genome assembly GCF_009819655.1 of Sylvia atricapilla. Lineage (NCBI taxonomy): Eukaryota > Metazoa > Chordata > Aves > Passeriformes > Sylviidae > Sylvia > Sylvia atricapilla. The sequence goes on from NC_089151.1 coordinate 3,675,984, forward strand.
TGAGAAACACACTCCACACCTGGACAAAAAAATGGGAGTCAAAAAGATGAGTTATGGTGGAAAATAAACTGTACTGCACAAACAGAGAATGAATAGTTCAAATCCAGCCCAGGTGGAAGGGAAGAAGCCGTGTTGGAAAAGGAGCTGCACATAACAAAGCACAACCCCCTGAAACTGCAAGAAATTAATTTGTTTACTCAATGGCTCTTGACATCACAAGCCATGATCAAGTTTCCATCACTTATTTTCAAAACTTAAGGGTTCTCCATACAACAGAGGACAAAACACTGGTTTCTTGTTACGTGGTGGGTGTCAATACTGCACGCTGCCAAGAAACACAGCTTGTCCTGCTGAAAAAGTCTTTCCTCACAAATCTAAGATGTTTCAAGGGGTTTTCTCCCACTGTGTGGAGAAAGAGTCTGCATTCATTAAAGACGGACGTGAACAAGGGTGAAAATGAGTTCAGGAATGTTGCCAGAACTTTCCCATCTCGTACTCAAACATGTTTTTGTTTGCCAGATGCAGTGCTCTAAAACTGTTTGATGTTTTCCCCCGTGTTTCCAGCTCATTGTTTCTGGTGGCGGTAACACTTCCAGGGTTTGGGGTGAGCAGACGAAACAGTCTGACCCCAAGGACACAGTGGTGATAACACCCTGTGAGGTGACCCAGGCTCACAAACAGAACAAAAAGTCTGGGCCACAGTGCTACTGTGTGTAGTGCTGCCCACATCACAATTGAAATAGATGGGATTAAGCTGTGCTCTGAGGAAATGAGACCTTCTGTTTCTATCTGCAGCAAAAGGATCCTCTGCTTTCCTTCCTGCAGTACTATATATGGAAACAGCCAAAGTTATATATTTTCTATGGAAAACTTCCTCATCGGAAAAAAAAAACCAAAAAACCCTCAACAAATTCTAAAATTCCTTCATAGAAAGCAGCCTGTAAATTAAAAAAAACAAACCCAAAATTAAGGCAAACAAACAAACAAAAAAGAAGCAAACCCAAAGTCTGTTGATACTCAGTGAGAGACAGAATTCTACCATTTGACTCCTTCACTCAGTTACAGGTTTGCTGTACTCCTCTACAGTTTTCACTAAGCACAGATTACAAACCTTTGCAAACAAAACAAAAGGGATGGGTAATGCTGTAAGTAATCTGGAATTTAATTCAAACTAGGCCTGGGCTAAGCAGAAAATAAACAAAAAGGGATGTGTAGGGTTTCTCAGCATCGGAGGTTGCATAGTTGGTGGAAAAGGTTCTCTTGTTAAGGATTGTTTGCCTTGTTAAATTGGCTGTGGTTTATATAGATATTATCCCACCTGTAAGTACATTTTCTAAAATACTGCATGTTCTAATCTCTACCCATAATCATAGAATCAGAAAATAGTTTGAAGGTGACCTTAAACATCATCTAGTTCCAACCCCAATAATCAGATTTATCTGTTCACTGCACCCTTTCTCCTTTTATAGAAAAGTTGGTTACCAGCAGGCAGACGGGTTTGCAAAGGGAAGTACAAAGACTTGCAAAACCCAGAACTTCTTTTGTTGCTACCTAAGGACTCGGTTTGAGTGAGAATCAGACTTTCTTTTACCCTTATATGGCAATCCCACAAAAACCCGAAGGCAAATCAGGTGAGAAGCTGTGAAGGTACCGCTCCTCCAGCAGCCAGTTACAGGCAGAGCTGAACAACACGGATATAAAAGGGCATCAGGGGTAGGTTTGGGTCACACCTTTTACAGTCAAAGGAATTTTATGCTGAAGTCACCCTACAGATGATCAGTGGGCTGGGCCTACAGCGAGTTTCATCAAATAACGTTATTGCAGGATTGCACTGTGACTGCAGATGGTTTGTGAAACTTCATGTCTCCATCAAAACAGGAAACACAGAGCCCAATGGCACTGAAAGAGTTGAAATGACTTTTGCGCTCACTAGACCTTAAAACAGGGTTATGGGTCTCTTATAATTTAACTCTTTGAACTTAAATGCGACCTCTTTTGCAAAGGCCAGAGTTCTGCAATATAATGTAACTGAAATGCTGAGTAATAACCGGGGAGTGAAAAGCATCAGAAGTGTTTCCTCCGTGTGACTTACAGCAGCGCTTATCGACACTCCAGGCTGCCGGAGGCTTGAAACTTAATGGTTTATTTTGACCTGTAGTCCCAATCTCCCTTTCCCAGAAGGTGAATACGCCGCCAAGATACCCCGCTGAAAAGTGCCTCCGGTGTGATATCACCATTTTTGGAGTTCTCAGATGCCTGTGGCTGAGAGGGCTGCAGCTCTGCTCATTGCATGTGTGAATACAGCTAATTATAAGCTCTTTGGAACAGAAATCCTGTCTGTCTGCACAGTCTTTGGCACAGCAGGGTCCCTTTCTCAGCTGGCCTTCAGTGAGAACTCAGTTCGAGGTATGAATCATATCAAAGGTGAATCAGAACGGTTCTGAGTCAGTGACACCAGAGGGTAACAACTTTAACATATGTATACAAGACTAACGAGCTGCAAAATTTCGCTGTTCCAACTCAAGAGAGGAGAAAAAATAATTTTACAGAAACTAAAAGATGACTGAGGTAAAACAGATGTGCTTGATATAAACGCAGAGCTGCTTGCCTCATTCATTTACATTCTATTTAGTTATTTGAAATAATTTATTTTATCTGAAGGAGATTTACCTGAGACTTGAACTGAAATGAGGATTACCTGGAACTAAGGTCATCTAAATTTTCTGTGGTCTTGGCAAACTAATAAAACCAAACCTACTCCATTTTATTGAGGTCAAAAATACATAGTCTTTTAAATAAAATAGTTTTGGTTTTTGTTTTTTTCCATTATGCAATCAAACACGCGTCTAACATCAGTTCACAAAATTAGCCACAATTGTTCAGAGAAGCTTCTTGTGTTTTTTCCCCGTTTTTTATACATCAGTATATTCCTGAATGTCCTTAAAAGGAATCTTAGTGTATTCTCTCTTTCTTACTGGCGGAAACAAAGCACTGGAGACAACCAGCTCTGCTGAGTAGCTGAAAATACACATGAGGAAGTGACGACTCATTTAAAGAGAGCTGCGAATTGCCGTCCTTACGCACCAGGTTTCCAGCCTGACTTTTTACATTCTCGGTGCCAAGAAGGCGTGTAAAGGGTGTTTGGCCTCTGACCTGGAAATTGCCCCGCAGCAGGAGCATAATCTGTGCCATTTAGTGCGAGTACCTTGTGGCTTTAAGAGCTGGTTACCCTGCAGTTTACAGCCTAGTGTCACAGGCAAGTGACAAAACGCCGTCCAGGAGCAGCAGGAAGCTCGGGTTAGATTGACGGGCAGGGCAAACAAACCCACAAGTTCACAGTCAAGAGAGGATACAACTGAGCTAAGCCAGGCCAGGTACCTTTCAGCAGCTTTTGACTGATTCCGAGCCCAGTAGCTGGAGTAAAAGGGTCATGAAATCATTTGTTTGTGAAGATAATACTGGTCAACCAGAATTAGCTACTGGTTGTCAGTCTTAGTGCAAGGTCAACAAGACATGAATCTCTAGTCTTGTATTTCCAGACTGAAAAGAGGTGCTAGAGAAAGAGATAAATATGAAACACAACTCGTAAAACAAACAAATGTAAAAATCCAACTGCATGTAAAGCAATACATCCACAGAAATACTGACCTTAAAAATAAATGAAAGAAGAAAAAGTTAACTTGAATGAAAAAGTTTGTTTTTCTCATTCTGCGCTTTTCATCTTTCTCCTTGGGCATCATCTGGAAGTTCATTAACATCGATGGAAACCAAACACAGAACCTGCTCTCGTGGCCCAGGAAGGGACTTCCACCAAGAACCGACTTTTGTCCTCACGGTCATTATACGGAGTTAATAGGAAAGGGATGAAATAATTTATTACACAGGTTTTACTTCTAACACACAGTGTGTAAACAGGGGAATCCAAACCCACTCGGGGCAGTGTTGAAACCCGCAGAGAACTTCCTAAACATGCAATGCCATCGTGTGGGCAAAGACATCCCCAGCAGCTTCCAGAGGAATGTCATTGAATCATGGAATGTTTTGAGCTGTTTTGAGTTAAAATGGTCATCTCGTGCCTGCTACGGGCAGGGACACCTTCTACTAACCCAGGCTGCGTTCACATCATATGATCATGCCATTAGTTCCTTAATTTTTACTTGCTATGTCCTGACCCTGCTGACAGGAGCTGGATCCTGTGCCTCTAGCGGTGATCAGAGAGAATCTGAAACAGCATCCACCCTGGAATTCTGGTCAATTTGTTTTTAAGGCTGAGCTGGCAACGAGAGAACTATTCTACGGGTTTTTATGAAATTTTGCATCCGTGAAGGTTAAAAAACAAAACAAAAACCACAATTAAAAAGTGTGGTTTAACTTTATCAAGATTTTTACTCATTTTTGCAAAAGAGCAAAACAATGGGAGCTCTACTATGCTTAGTACAGACAGAATCACAGATTGGGTTGGGTTGGAAAGGACTTTAAAGCTCATCTCATTCCAACTTCTTTCACCATCCCAGGGTGCTCCAAGCCCCATCCAACCTGGTCTTGAAATCTTCCAGGGATGGGACATTAATAACTTCTCTGGACAACTATTTTTCTTCCCCCTAAATTCTCTCCTTTCGTACACTTCTGCTTTCTGTTGAAAACACAATGATCAGACTATATTTAAAAGTTAAATGCCAAAGCTGTTCCATGGTACCTCATTGCAGGAACACTCACATCATCAGATTTGTGGGAATTTGCTCATCTCCTCCCATCTGGAAGGAAGAAGGAGGCTTCACGCTGAGCTCAGGCTGCAGGAAAAATGAACCAGAGTCAGACAAAGCATGGACAGAAATGGTGTCATTGCTATGAATGTGAAGGCCTTGGTGTGCTGCAGGAACAAAACCCTGTGGCGAAAAAGAACAAGAGGGAAGGAAAAAAAGCAAATGGGATGAAAATTTGCCAATGTGGGGGAAAAAAAAAAAAAATAAAAAAAAGTGAATTCTAGGAGGAGAGTTTTGCAACCACTGAGGTTATTCACGTCTGACTGAAGGCATGGCCAGTCCCTGCGACCTTGCATTTATCCCTTAGCCCATGTACAACCTTTTTTACCTCTCAGCCTCAGACCAGTCCGACTTTGCCAGTCAGCAGACAGAAACTGGACCTATTCACTGGGAATTTGTTGTGCTTTCCCTCCACTCCCCACGGCCATTGAAATTCACCCGAGTGTTGACCCTGAAAGTCACTTGTCTGTGTGTATTTATTACAGCTTTTCCCTTCCCAAAGGCCACGAGTTGTTCCCAGCACAGATCAGGGCCAGCAACACCTCAACAAACCTTTCAGGGACCTTCCCAGGATACTTTTGGGGATGTTTTTTAAACTGCTTCAGCACAGGGCACCTGACACCTCAGCCCTGACAGGAGCTGCAGCGGGTGTCCCAGCTGTAACTCTGAATTTTTACTCTTTCTGAAACACGTTTTATGGATAAGGAGGATGAGGGCAAAGGGAGGCCACGGGAAAAAGGGTCTCCTCAGGGAAAAAGGTTTCTGGAAATCAGGGTCTCCTCAGGGACGGCGGTTCCCTAAAGGAAAGTCTCTCTAGGGAAAAGGGTCCCCTCAGGGTGGACGGTCCCCTCAAAACGGAGACTGTCCTCAGGGCGGAGGGTTCCCTCAAAAAGGAGAGAAGGTCCGTCCAAAAAGGAGTGTTTCCTCAGGGAGAAATGTTCCCTCAGGGCAGTGAGTTCCCTCAAAAAGGAGGATTTCCTCAGGGAAAAGCGTTCCCTTGCAGAGAAGGGTCCCCTCAGTGCTGAGGAAGCCCTCATGGCGGCGGCGCTCCCGCTGCTCTCCGGAGCTCTCCGGCTGTCCCCTCCGGATCGCGGGGACAGCACCTCCTCGCCTTTCCGGCTTCCCTCCACCCCTTCCCTGCCTTCCTCCACTTCCTCCATCCTTTCCCTGCCTTCCTCCATGCCCTTCCCTTCCCTTCGCTCCGCCCGTCCCTCCCCGTGGCCGAGGGCCGGCCCCGCGCTCCGCCCCGGCCGGGCAGGCGGAGGTGCCGGATGGCGCCGGCCGGGCCCGGGCCGGTGTCACAGCGTGGGGACCATCGGGGCCGGGCCGGTGTCACAGCGCGGGGCTATCGGGCCCGGGCCGGTGTCACAGTACGGGGCTATCGGGGCCGGACCGGTGTCACAGCGCGGGGACCATCGGGGCTGGGCCCGGGCCGGTGTCACAGCGTGGGGACCATCGGGGCTGGGCCTGGGCCGGTGTCACAGCGTGGGGACCATCGGGGCCGGACCGGTGTCACAGTACGGGGACCATCGGGGCCGGACCAGTGTCACAGCGCGGGGCTATCGGGCCCGGGCCGGTGTCACAGCGCGGGGCTATCGGGCCCGGGCCGGTGTCACAGCGCGGGGCTATCGGGGCCGGACCAGTGTCACAGCGCGGGGCTATCGGGGCCGGACCGGTGTCACAGTGCAGGGACCATCGGGGCTGGGCCGGTGTCACAGCGCGGGGACCATCGGAGCCGGGCCGGTGTCACAGCGCGGGGACCATCGGGGCTGGGCCCGGGCCGGTGTCACAGTGCAGGGACCATCAATCCCGGCCCGGTGACACAGCGGTGACACAGCGGTCACCTGCCGGTAAGCGTGGAGTGGGCGAGGGGCTCGCCTCAGCTCTGCTCCGCCTCGTCACCGGAATGGGGCGGGAGCTGCTGCGGAGGGATGGGCAGGGCTGAGCTGGGCTGGGAACACCGGGAATAAACCTTCAAGGACCCCCTTCCTGCAGCGCTTCGCTGCTTAAATTAACAGCATCTCCACGGTCTGTCTTCTAGGTTATAGTGGTTTCCATTCACCCCTCGGTGTTTGCCCTACGGTCGGCATCTTCCTCAGGCAAACAAGGCTTTAGGCTTGAAGGTGAAGCAGCCACAACCCGGCTCTTGTCTACGGTAAACAAAGTTATCGACAGGAATACTGCTTTGGGCTCAACAGTGTGTCCTTCCTGCTGAAGGGCTGTGTCATGGGCCTGTCTGCAAAAGAGAGCAGTCAGGAAGGACGTGGAATTTGCAGGAAAAAACCCCAAAGAATGATCCATTTATTCTATATCTGATCTTTTTCATGTTGTCACCCCAGACCTGTGTCTTCCCCAGACAGATGGGAAGGCTGTTGGCAGTGGTGGCTGTCGCTGCGGTCCTGGTGGAATTTGGGGATTCAGGCGCTGTTAGGTGTGTGCTCTGCTGCTCCAGGGAGAAGGGCAGAGCACGTGGCCCAGACAACACCAAAAATCAAGTTTCTCTAATGTAGGTGATTCCTGGGACATGGAGAGAAATAGTTGTACCACTGAAAGTGTGAAACAAACCCCAAATCAACCCCCCTCTCGCCAACTTTAATTCTGTGGGTACCAGTTCCCAATGACTGATTTATTTGTTTTGTGTGAATATGTGTTTTTAATGGGTCTTGAGCTGTGTTCCTAAATGGTTTTGTTACTTTGTTTCAAAATATTTTTATAATGTGTCCATAAAAAAACACCACTCTCATGTGATTTTCAGAGACTTTGCAGTGATGGTGTTTTAGTGCCCCATCATATTGGCAAATTTAAGTTCAGTCCATTAATGCACCAGGAAGATGCAGCATAATCTGTCATAACTAATCTATTATCATTTTCTCTTCATGTTAGGGATGTATTCCAGCTGTCAAACTCACGGTGACTTTGTCTAAACTAATTCAACTGTTAGATCATATTGGTTTTTCCATTTGATAGAGACTTGACTGAGGTTTGCATTGGTGGCCAGGGTGGATTTAGCCAAGAGCTGTCAGACTGTCAGCTTTTAAAGCACAGTTACTGTTCACAAATGTTCTCCAGGTTCATTGAGCCTTGGTGAATACAGAGACTGAACAGTAGTTTTAATAATTTCCTGTAAGGCTGCTGATTTGCTCTTCTTGTAAAGCTTGCACTGGTATGTTAGTCTGTTTGATGTGTCTTTCATGGCCCTTGTGATACCTTGATGTATTTAATGTTTCTTTTGACTGTTTTTTTTTTTTCCTTTGATTCAGGTTGAAAAGATGGGGAATGCTGAAAGCAATGCCTATCACAATCACCTTTCCAGATTTCTTCCTGAGGAGCAGTCTGACATTGATGGACTATTCGATACCTTATCAGGATCGAGTGGCTCAGCTGGAACAAAAAATGCCAAAGCTGCAAAGAAAACTGTGACTCTGGCAGCACTACAGGTAAGAGACAATCTGTTATTCATGACATACCTGGGATGTAGTGCATTGAACAGAATTCCAGAAATAAACTATAAAGATATGGTATTTTTTAAGGATTGCTCATCTCAATTTAATTTTTTGTATTTTGGGGCAGGATGGATATCTATCTTTTTCCTGCAGTTTAACCAGAGTAGTGGCTTTCAAGTTTGCATTTATCTCTTAAATTGAACTTTTGGGTCCATTTGCAGCTTTTCTGATGCTGAAGTAAGTTGGGGTGTATGGAAGTACTTTCACAGAGACCTGAAAAATGGGAAGAATATTTTTACCCCTGGAGTCTGTAGTGTGGGATCATTTACAGATTGTCTTGAGAAGCTGTCACAAAGTCAGATACTATTTGGTTATGCCTGTCTCCCTCGACATATCACTGTCTCTAATCTCTTCACTTGTACTAAAAGGAGAGAATTCAATTTGACTTGATTAAGCTGTGGCTCCCTGTTTTTGCTGATTAACATGCATTATGCTTCTGATTAACTTTGCATTCATTTTCTAATCAAGAAAAGAGAAAAATGAGTCATTAGGATCCTTAATAACTTCAGCTAGTCAGGCACTAAGTGGCCAAATGAATGTGGTGGTAAAGTGCAGTTTTATATATATTACACAGATAATGGAGTCAAATTAAAACTCATTGAAAGCAGCAGGTTATTTTAAGTTGTTCAGCAATGCCTGTGCATACAGAGCAGCTTCAGCCTTCCTGCAGCCTGGCTGTTCGTGAGCTGTCACCAGTTTTTGGAGCAGCAGGTTTGGAAATGATGTTCCTGCTGCCTGATTTTCAGCACTAACTCATCTAACATCTTCGGTACCTGTTAATTGTTTGGGGCCTGGCAGAATTTCTGTTTCCAGCTTTCCCCTAGATCAGTGTGATCTTTGATGGGCATTTCCCTTTTCCCTTCCTGTCCTTTTGTTTGGCAGCCTAAATGAAAATCTTTTGGGAGACTTCCTGGAGGTGCAGGGAGAATGGCAAATGGCATTTCTGACTTGTAGGTGACAGTGCTCGTGCCTGGGCTGAGATTTGATCCAACAACAATCTGGTACCACTGGTGAGGCCCCAAGCATCACCTCCTGTGCTCTGTTTAGGGTGCACATCTGGGCCAGGACAGGCTGCACTGCATCGCTTGGGAAACAGGTAGAGCAGGAACCTCTTGGTAATTTCCTGAAGCCTTTTTAAATCAAGGCTTCTAAGCTGTCAGAGGTGTGAGTTAGGTGGTTATTAAGGATTCCTTTTTTACACATCTCCTTCTTTTTGGCACCCCAGGCCCACTCTTTGAAACAGCCAGAAGCAAAATGAAACAGCACAGTGAAGTGGTGGGATTAGGTAGGGAGTAGGTAGGTAATTCAGCAGTGTGAAGTGAAAATTCACATATATTCTTGACTATAATGTTTTAGTTGTGTTCCCTGCTGCCTCTCCCACTTGAGGCTCATGTAGGGTTTTTAGAAAGCCTCTCAAAGACAGCTGTACCCCCTGTGAGCGTCCCTCCCTGGCTGTGCAGCGCTCCGATGTGAAAGGCTGTGCCTGCTATTTCTGCTGCTGCCGGGATCAATGGCAGTTGTGGCCCTGACGTCAGTGCAGGCGGCGCAGAGCTCAGGATATCGGATCTCTCACGCCCAGCAACAGCCATTAACAGCAAATAGGAGCAGCCCAGGTGGCTTCCCGAGAGTGGGATCGAATCAGGAACCAGCAGTAGCAGCTCCCCTGAGTGGAGTTGGGCTTTTAGGCAGATGGGGCTCCACTGATTTCAGCACAGTCCCCACTGAGCTACACCCCGTGTGGAGGAGTCAGGTCACATCTCTGTGCACAGTGAGGACACTGGGTAATCACGTCCTCCAGTGTGCACGTTCTCGAGATGATTTATTTTTAAACTGTAATTATCTTTTGAACGCTCTCAAAGTTGAATCCAGAGTCAGATCTTTCCCACAGAGCCATGATGAATGGTGAGATATGCCAGCTAGATTTCAATTCAAAGGGCCAAGCATGCAATCCACATGAATAAGTGCTGATTTTGACTCTCTTAACACCAGGGATGCTTTTTAAAATTCAGGTGATCTGTGCTTCAGTTAGTTGCTATGCAGGGGGAAATTTTCCAGGATTGTTTCTACACTTGTATGTGGGGTTGTACCTTGAGACCAAACCTGAGGTATGGAAAACACTCTACTTTGTTTTTAAGTGAGCTGAACTATGGAAAGCAGATTTAAAACACAATTTTGAACGTTTAACTGGCAGAGCTGTAAACCTTTGCACCAGAGTTATCACCTAGAAACCCTTTGCTAATATCCTATTAAGACTTTACAGTGTTGATTTTTCTGAAGCCCGTGGCACTTCCAGAAAAACAGTATCAACCTAAATCACTAAAAAAAAAAAAAATCACAATAAAAGTAGAGATTTTTTAGTTTTTCTCTTGGCAAAGCAGTTCTTTGACAAAAGTTTATTGCCGATACTCCAGACTGTATGTCAGTACAGATTACCTGGAATACCTCAGTTATTCTTTGTTTGTAAAATGTTGCTCTTTGCTGTTTCTCTCACTGCAGGCACACACCCGGGAGCCCTTGCCAGAGCCGATGACTGCTCGGTTGTACAATGGAATGAAAAGCATTGACCTGCCTGGCAAATCATCCGGGCTGAGTGAACAGATTGCTAAGGAGCAGTTTGTGATTTTTATGTCGAACCTCTTAAAAGGGAACGCAGATGAGAAGATTAGCATCATAATGAGAATGATCGCCAAGACGGGAGGGCCTCTGAAAGGCAAACAAATCCAAGAGGTAAACGAGCAGTTAAATGTGTGTTGGGGGGACAGGCAGAGAGCAGGGCTGTAGTTAAGAGCCAGCAAGGGCTGTGGTGTGGCTGGTGCTTCTGGGAACCGAGTGAAATGCTTTCTAGAGATTTAGTTGCAGGATTAACTGTGTAGCTTTTGAGATACACAGAACAGTAATTCACTAGCAGCTCCTACACTGCAAAGCTTGACCCTCTCCTCCCTCTTTCAATTCCCTATTTTATGAAGGTACTTTGTGAAGTAACATGTATGAAATATCTTGAGAAAGGATTCTTTTCAAGGCCTATGGCACCGAAATAGCATTGCTGTACTTCCTGACTTGTCCTGGCAAGAGATGTTTCTACCTTTGGGATTACAGCGTCACTACTGCTTGACTTTATCTTCAGATGATCCTTTGAAGCTCTTGGAAATTTCACTTAAGAAGTACCAAAATGGTGATATTTTAATCTTTTAAGTTCACAGAGGATCTGATCACATCTGTAGTCCATGTACTGAGCTACAGGAAGGAGCTGAAAGGTTGGAGTTTGGAGAACACGAGGGACTCTTCAAGTGGAGTCAAAGCTTTGGCTTCTGAGCTGCTGTCAGAATTGAAGCTTCCAGGTAAGCACCTCTGATTCAGCATATCCCAGGGCTGAGTCACTGATCTCAGGAGAATTTCTCTCTTTAGGTCACAGCTTTGAATTTAAAGGGTGAGACCAAAATTTCAAACCTAGTGCTTAGAAAATGACGTTGGAATTTTATTTATTTAACCTGACCGTCTTTCTCCCCTAAATTCAGGTGAGATTTGATCTGAAGTCCCAGTTTGTCGTGGAACATGTCTATTTTACAAATACCTGACTTGCAAATGATAGGAATGGGCATTTAAATAATACTTATTTAAATAAAATTTATCATGTATTTTTGACTGTGTCCTTTTATAAAGCATAGATCTGTATTTCCACCATTTTAATAACAGATTTTGGTGTCTTGTAAAGAACATTTCATGAGTTGTAGCTTGGAGTCTGTGTGTCTAAATCATTGCAGCCCAACCAAAGAATACCACAGGTAACTGTTTCTCAGTTCTGTGTTGCATTTTCTTAATGTAGTTGACACTTCACTGTTCCTTGCTCCTTTCATATTTTTCTGTCCATTACAATAATGGAATATTATGTTTACACTTAAAAATCACCTGATTATTTTCCAGATAAGGAGACTTAACCCCTGCCACATCTGTGTCTTATTCTTTAGATGGGACAAAACCCGTGGGTTCTCAGCTGCTGGAGACAAGTTTTGACCAAAGTGTCATTGAGGACTGGGTGTACAGAGTTCCCCAGATCTCAGTTTTCCTCAGTGTTGTCATCAGGCAAGGCCTCCACGTCCTGCATTCCCTCCCAGACCAGACCAACGACATCCTCAACCTGGTCCCTCACTGCAAAGGCATCAAAGGGAGAGGAGTTGTCAGTCTCTTTGACATCCCAGCCATCATCTACATCAACTCCCACCTTCCTGCAGAGATGCAGCACAAGTGGCAGCTTTTATTTTCCTCCAGGCTCCACGGGGAAAGCTTCTCACAGCTGTGTGCCCACATAGTGAACAAAGGCCCTTGCCTGGTGATCATAAGGGACTTGGATGGTTTCCTCTTTGGTGGGTTTGCATCTCACTCCTGGGAGGTGAAGCCACAGTTTCAAGGTAAAACTCACTTTTTTTTCTTTAGGATCTCTGGTAAATGCCCTGCTTTTTGTGCAGGCACAAGAATCTTGTCGCCTTAATGTCCCTTTTAATGACACAAAAGTGTTTCTTACACTTCCAATTGAATTTTTCTGTGGCAAAAATAACACTAATCTTCAAAGAACATAAAACACATGCAAAGTTATTCTTAGCATGGCAGTCAGGCGTGTTACTGATTAATATTAATAGTCTGTTATTTGATAAAGCTTTTAAAATTGCAGGACTTATTGACCACAGAACAAGTTTGCAGCGAAATCTATCAAGCCTTGTAGCTGCTTAGGTTGAAAACTAAAGGCAAGTGAGTGAAGTAGAGCATAGATGATGAATTGGTGTCTAAAAAATTTGACCACAGGATGGCAGTCCTTCATCAGGAGCACTTGAGCCTCCTCTTACCATTTGTGCACTGTCTTTGTTCCCCTTTTAAAATCCAGCAGCCAAAGGATTTTTTTGATCAAGCTAAACTTCTTGTTCCCTTAAAACTTTGGGGGAGAAGAGGAGGTTTTTGAAGAACTGTTTGGAAAGAATGTTTGTGATGGATTTGAGAAGAAAAAAAGACAAGGGCTATGGATATTTGTTGTTGCTGGGAATCCTCACTCTGCCTATATTAGAAAGTCAATTCATGTCCTAAATGAGTATTTGAAAATCACCAGTTCAGGCAGTTAGTATCATACTATTTTACACTGATTGCACATCCCTTTTCCTTGTATTTTTTTCCTGATAGAGAAACATACAAAACATACAGGGCAAGCACAGCACAGGTGCCTCTGAATCCCAAACTGGGCATGGTGAAAATTGCTCTAAATCGTCAACTCTGAACTTATTTATGTATCAATGTAGTTAGAACTAGGGATGTCTGCATTCACACCAGTTTGCACAGGTCAGCTGGCCAGTTTTGGGTGATATAATACAGTCTGGGGTAGGTGACACAGTGACACAATGTCCTAGTGGTGCCTCTGCCTCTGCCCTTGGATCACAGCCTGTAATCACATTGATTTTTGTGACTGCACAGAGTGCACTGAGAATAAAGAATACATCTAAACTTTGATGGGAGATCTACCAGCTTTCTGAGAAGGGAGATGGTATTTTTGAATTATTCAGCTTAAATAATTTTTTCTAATACAAGTTATTGCTTGACCTCTTGTCTGACCTGAGGTGCTTCTCTGTTTGCAGGTGACAACAGATGCTTTTTGTTTTCAGTTTTCCCCACTCTGGCTGTATACACATACACAGGGTACAATGACCACTACATGTATTTAAACCATGGCCAACAGACTATGCCAAATGGACTTGTAAGTATTCAGAAATGATGATTTGGAAATTGGATTTGTGGCTAGCATTTGGAAATGCTTTGTGGGGTTTTTTTCTTTCTGAGAGCAGATTTATTTCACTTGTTACTCTGTGAGGGAATTTGCCTGCCTGAAGCAGCACAAAACAGTGATGTGTGTAACTGAGGATTTTCCTGCTGGCTGCTCTCCCTGCCACACCAACTGCTTTTGGAATTATGGAGGAGAAAGCCCAGCAGAATGAGAGTGCAGACATTGCTGCTGCTGTGTGATGACAGTGGCAGGAGCTGCTCCTACCTTGTTCACAAATGAGCTTTCCAGATGTAGAGGAGTTTCTGCAGAGCTACAACACATCACCTGTCTTGGAAATGGAAGCATTATGTGGCCATAACTTTGGGAATTGCAGCAGGCTGGAATTCATTTGCTCTAGAGAAAGTGAACAACATCAAATTACGTTATTGGTTTCTGTAGGTACTTTCCTAAATGGAAAGGAGGCAGCAAACCCAAGCACTGCCACTCTGTTTGAAGTGGAGCTGTTAATAGTCAATAAACAAAAGCCAGGAGCTTGATTTCTGTTACAAGTCACAGATATTTGTACTCTCTGAAGCCCAGAGGTAGGGGAGCATTACTCAGGTAAATTTTCGGTTGTATTGAGGAATAATAGATGTGGGTACAGAGGCTTCACTCAAAATACCTTTTTTTCACCTACCCACAGAAGTGTGGCATAAATACTGACCACAGCAGCTTATTTTCAGGTTTCCTAACGTTCCCAGTGTGTTTTCCCTGTGCAGGTTGTGTTTAATGTGCTGGTTTTCTCCACAGGGGATGGGTGGACAGCATGGCTACTTTGGGCTCTGGATAGACAGTGACTATGGGAAGGGCCACAGCAAAGCCAAACCTCGGTGCACCACCTACAACAGCCCCCAGCTGTCAGCCAAGGAGGATTTTACACTGGATGCCATGGAAGTTTGGGCAGTAGGAGATGTCCCTGAGAGTGCAGGGGTAGGTGACATTGTGAATTGAACCTGTGAAATTGTGTCCTGGTTGGAATAGAATACAAAGTGACAAAGCAAAGCTCAGGGTTGCAGATTTTTGTTTAAACACTTTCTCTCCATTTAGTGCATAACATTTTCTTTACCATTGGTGCTATGTGTTTTGTAGCACCAAACAGCAAAACTGTAGTGGAATTATTGAAGGTGTCAACAAGAAAGAGTATCAGGAGCCATGAGGTGATAGAGGCAGAATTGCAGGACTTTGAATTTCAAAAGGCCCTTTCAATACTGAGGGATGGTCTCTGGGAGGAACCTCCTTGGAGTGGCTCAGTTAAAACCCAGAGTTTCTAAAAGCACTGGAAATTCTTAAGTAAAGTTTATTCTGTAGTTCAGGAAGAGACCCAAAAGCTTTCTTCATCAGTAGCTTACTATTGTTTTAGCATAAATTTATATGAATAGGTTTATGCCAGTCTTTCTGCACTTGGTTTATTTCTGGGAGTGAGTAGGAGTCTGTCTCCAGCCTCCTGTATCCCTGCAATTTATTCTCCTATTAAACTGTCTGGTCTGTACAGTTTGGTGGGGTTTTAAAATTAATTTCTTTTTAATTTTTATACTTCTTTTCATATTGAATTCATGTGCCCTGACTTCACTGGACACATAGCTCTAAGTAGAAACAGAGGAAACTGTTTCAACAGAAAATATTAAATTGTAACTGGATCTCTTCTTTAAAATCTTCACATCAGTGCTTCAGACTGAGGTGGGGCTAACCAGGATGTCCTGGATGGTGTGTAACCTGAATAAACTTCAAATATCTCACTGTCATCTCAGGAGCAGTTTATGGCTATTTAATGTAGCTGCAGCAATAAAAATCATTTGATGTATTTCTGGATTCTGAAATTGGAAATACGTCTTCCCCATTGTCCTAGGCTTGCAGACCACATCACAGATTTTTCAGTGTGTCCCTTCCCTGTGGCTTGATCCTGACATTTTAAATGGGCTGTATTTTATTTTGTTTTGAAGAGAAAAGGTAAGAAGAGTATCCTGGACGTGGATCCTCAGGCTCAGGCCCTGTTGGAAATGGCTGGAAAAAGCCGCCAGAGCGAAGGTCTGCGGGAGCCCATGGAAGAGGATGAAGAGGATGATGAGGAGAGCTAAAGGAGCCACAGTAACACAAAAACCTTTTACTTTTATTTGCTTCAAGTGGTGATAATGTTTCTTGGATGAGATATTTTTTCCGTATTTTTTCCCCTTGAATTTACCTCATTGTCTGGGACAAAGCTTAAGCCTTGTACTTGTGTAATATTTAGGTCTAAAATATTTAGGTAATACTTAGGCACTGTTCTGCCTGAAGGGTTTTGTTTGGGGAGGACAGAAAAATTAACTGGGGGCATAATCATTAGGCATGGCTGAGGTCTAGCTGAATATGAAACTGCTTTCATTCCCCATAGATCTGTCTGCACACTAAATGAAAAGCAGCAGAAGTTATTGACAGTATAGCTTTCTGTCCTGGAGTATT
The DNA here is from genome assembly GCF_009819655.1 of Sylvia atricapilla. Taxonomy (NCBI): domain Eukaryota; kingdom Metazoa; phylum Chordata; class Aves; order Passeriformes; family Sylviidae; genus Sylvia; species Sylvia atricapilla. The sequence goes on from NC_089151.1 coordinate 3,692,486, forward strand.
GATATGTACATAGTTATATATTTATAAAACCTGTTCAAGGCACTGATTAAAGCTCCTATACCTCAACTGCACATATTTATTTGCATGCAATGAAATTAGTCAGCAAAGCATACAAACTGTAATGATGTCTTACACTGGTGAACTTAGAATAGTCCACATGATGCCATATGAAGGGTGCTATTAATTTGCATTATTTCAGTTAAAGCATTAAATTTCGAGCTTTCTAAGTCAGATTTCTAGCAAGTGATTCCATGTGAGCTGTAGGATGTCCAGAATAATTATACAGTAACAAGTTTTATAGTACTACATTATCCCTAGTGGATCTCGCTTCGTCTCTTTCTGCAGAAACTTATCTGCTGCTTTTTAAACTTAGACCAGAAGCATTGGAGCCATATTTATCCTGAAAACAGGCCATACCTGCAGCAGAATTCTCTAGAGAAGGTGCATTCTTTAGCAGTCTCATGAGACTGGAGTAAAAGATCAGGCTGTAAAAAAGGCTGAGTAAGAAGCAGCCACATTTAATTGGGAATAGGATCTGCAGATACCTATACCAGTGAAAGAAATAAAAAATCAGGGTTATGTCTGTAAAATGTTTAAAGAAGATTGCTGTACACTTTATTTCCACACAAAGAATGATTACTCTATTATGGAAAAGAATCCCCACCATGTGAAATGCAATTGTTGGAGTTTGTGCTCTGTTTTGTGGCTCTTCACTGTCAGCACCAGTTTTGGCAGGTCTCTTATACTCAGGACTTCTTCTACTTGAATTAGTTCCCATCTCTCAGTAATTATTAGTCTGAACTTGCTAATTCTATGTGTAATTACCTTGTAAAAATAACCCTGATTTCTACCAGGGGCTGTAATTTCTAACTCAGCAACAACTGTTCGGTTATCAGTGTCACTGACTGTCAGTCTTTCTCCTCCTGAGGGAAAGGACTCTGTCCCATCCCCTTTGTCCTGGCATGAGTTTGTCTTCTTTGCAGCTTAGAGAAAAACAAGAGAATTCTATAATTTCTGCTCATGTGGCTTTCCTTAAAATTCTTTCCCTTGGTTTTTTCCTTGTATGAGATTTTTTCCCCCACCTCTTGTTTTTCATAGGGAGCCAGATTGAAATATTCTGAACGATGTGCCTTAATGTAGGTCTAATTCTTAAAAATTATATTAAACAATATGAATTCAGCCTTGAAAGGAGGGCATGAAGAAATCCCTCCATCCAGGCAACTGTGTGTTTTGTAGAGTACCTGAACTAATGCTTGGGACATTTATATGCTGTTTGTTCCAGTACAGAGAGTGCTGTGAAAGGCCTGGGAGAATGTCCTTTTATGCTTAGAGAAACCTGATAATCGCCCAAGTTTGTAACACACAGGAAAAAAAAAAAAAAAAAAAAAGCATCAGAACAATTGCACTGATACTTTTGTATAGTTCTCTATAGATAATAATAATACTACTACATTTTACAATGTAAGGAGTAGTAATGATGCTGTCTGCGAGTGTGGTGATAGCAGCTTTTATTTGAACATTCTCAAACTCCCACCATGAGTCTCAGAGGTCTTTTTCACTTAGCAGTGACTAAGCCTATTAAATACTCCCATGTGGATGGCATACAGGATGAGACTGCTGAATTTCTGCAGTTAAACATAAAATAAACAGCTAGGCTTTGTTTTCCTTTCTTTACAAATCAGAAGCTTGTTTTTGAGAACTGAAACCATCTGCAAGGGTAAAAAAAATAAAATTGAATTGTACAAAGCTACTCTCCACCAAAAATATTTCAGTGGCCAGATTTTCTTTGATTTTTAATGAGTGTCAGTATAGCTGTTTCTTTCTAGACTATGCATCCAAAATGGAATCCTGTTTAAACTTCATCTTGTGACTATCAGCATAGCATTGTGATCTCTGAATTGTAGTTTTTTGACAAGTTTGTGTCTGAGACTCTTTCTCTTCACTGTGAAGGTGTTAAGCTGGGGCAAGAAGAAAACTGATGCTGGCACTTTAGCAAATGTCTCAGTGAAGCATTATTTACTAGGTTGGATTTACTGATCCAGCCAGCAGATGGGATTATTCCAAATTGTTCCTTGAATGTAAAAGATGAGCTTGGAAGAGACTCAGTTTTTCTTTTAACCTGAACTTAATGATTTAGAAATTTGGGCTTCATGCGCATGCACCTGAAAAATGTCCAGAAGCTTTTGTCAGCAATGGGCTTAGCTATGATCTGAACAGCTCAGTCCCTCTTGTGCAGTTTTGACCCAGCTGCAAAGCTCAACATCCCTGCTCTGTTCCTGACTGACCTTTACTCTCAGGCTCTTGTGGAAGCCAGTCCCTTTCCCAGTAAATCCATGGGGAAGTGAGTCCCTTTCCCATTAAATCCATCCACTGCTGAACACTGGGTGTGATCAGCCTTCCCTTTTTCTCCTGTCAGTTTTTGTACACAGGTACAAAAACTTCAGCTCCCTGCTCTGTCTGAGTGCTCCCCACAGTTGCCTTGAAAGTACTTCTGAGTCAAGCCTGGACATCTGGGAATCCACAGACACTATAAATTCTAATAAAGGAAAAGAAATGCTTCAAGGCAGGTCTTTTCCCCTCCTCTTATTAAACATTAAAGACTGTGTCTAAGTCATGAGTCTCACTCAGATACTTGTCAGTAGATTTTTATTAATAAAAATGATTTCGATTTAAATAAATAAAATCTCAGTTTATGCACAATAGATTTTTCTGTACAGGTGTGAAACTTCTTTTGTCTGGGGCTAGCACAGCCTTCTGGAATACAGATCAGTGTTACAAAAATACACCTGCTCTTGGTTCAAACCAGGAGCCACTCTGGAGGTTTCTGCAGACAGCTCAGGAGTGAGTACAGGAGTCTCTGGTGTGAGGACTGTTGGTACAGCTGCACTTGGGTGCCTTCAGGAAGGTTGTGTGGGTCACAAAGCTCTGGGCTGGGATTATCCAGCAGCACAGCTCTGTTCTGAGTGTGTTTCAGAGCAGTCTCAGTCAGTTGTGACGCGCCTTCGCGTGCTTTGGGGGGCAGCAGCGCTTCTCACAGAGTTTGACCAGCTCGGACACCACGAACACTGAGGAAGCCAGGCCGGTGAGGAACAGCAGGTCTGGGACAGGAGAGAGTGGAGGCGAGCTCAGCTGGGCAGGAATCCCAGCCCAGAGCCTTCCTGCAGCTGGGAATTGTGCTGCTGAACCTCTGGGTACGTGCCCTTGCCAGCTGAGAATTAGAGACAGCATTGCAGCAGAGGGCCACCCACCCACAGCTGGGACAGTCCCCTTGGAGGGTGGAAACAGGGATCATTTGGGATCCCTGCCCCCTGCTCATCACAACAGCTTAATGTAGATGTAACACGGTGTGGTAGGGTGCAATTTGCTGATTTAAATTAAAATCTCTGTTGCATTTCAGCTGGGAAATTGAAGTTTAACCCGTCTCTTTCCAAAAGGAGTGTCTGCATAATGATCCAGGAAATATCATCATAAAGAGCTGGAAAAGCTTGGCATGTCTCCATTTACTCTCATTTGGGTGCAGTAAATCAAAATTCAGCATCTAAACTGGGATAGTATTAAATACTACTACTATTTGGGTACAGCTCTGTGTAAATACACAGAGATAAGAGCTCTTGGTTGATTTCCCCTAGTAGTGATGTGTTGGGAGCTAATAGAGCAAACTGGGAACAGCATCTGCTTTCTAAAGAAACTTTATGGGAAAAGAAAAAACAATAAACCATTATTTATTTTGCTACTTACCTAACACTCCTAAATTCTCTGTCTGGAAGATCTTTTGCAGTGGAGGGATGTAGATAACAGCCAGCTGTCCCAAAAATGACCCAAGCACGGAATACAAGAACATGCGGTTTCGGAAAAAGCCGATTTCAAATATCAACTTTGTCTAGAAAAGGGGAAAAAAATTAAAAGTAACTTTTCCCAATCTCTGTTGGAGCTAAATGTCATCCTGTTTTTTACATTTCATCTCCATTACTTTTTAAGTTACATGAACACTAACTTAGAGCTGTGTAATTGAAAGTATAGTTGCACTTGAACTGCGATGGATCATTTTATCTATATAAAAAGTTGATAAAAAACATACTGCTTTAAATAACATTTAAAAACCCTTACTATGCAAAATGCTGGTATTCTAATGTTTATGTTTGTGATTTGAGACAAGAAATTACTGCTGACAGAGCCATCTCACCTGAGAGCGACATGTCAGGGCATTGAAGAGGTCAAAAAACACAAAACAGGTAAAAGTCATCGTTGTGGTTCGAGGAGTTATGCCTCCTTTTGGATTCTGGAAGCACACAAAAATTCAGGAGTTAGTGTAACCTTACAGAAATATGCCAATTCAATAGAAGAATTAAATGTTCTCTTTAATGAGGCCAGTCAAATCCAAGGGTAGTAAAACAAAGGAGTAAATGTAGTTCTGGTTATTATAGGTAGCATTCAGTTCTCTTTGATAATTTTAAAGTCTATGATCTTATCAACTGTGTTTTAAATTCTTAAACTGATGTGGACTTCGAGTGAAGAACATTCTGAATTAAATTACTGAAACTTCAAGTACCAACAGCAATCCATTGTACTTGGCATTTTCTGCTGGGAAAATGGAAAGTCTGAGATGAAAAGTCCCTTAAAGTATTGATGCCACATCAAGTAAAATGTTTCCCACTGTATATTGGAAGGACCAAATTAGAGGTAACAGAGGGAGGTAGGAGTAGAGCTGGGAGCTGACCCTGCTTTCTCAGCCCTCTGCCCACACTGGTCCTCCTTCCCCGTGGGATGGATTCCAGAAAGTCCTTCTCATGTCCTTCAGAAAGTGCCCTCATTGTGTGCTCCACCTGCCCTGATGGAAACAAGATCCCAGAGCAGATTTCCCTCACCTCCTTCCAAAAGACGAAGAGGGTTCCACTGATGATGATGAGTGCTGACATGAAGATTTTCAGGATCAGGGATTTGCTGAGGATGGTGTCTGTGATGCAGCGGGGGGGCTGCTTGATGGTGTCCCTGTCAACAGGTTCAACCCCCAAACTGCCTCCAAGAGAAGCAGAGAGATCGTGTTAATTCATGCAGGGTGTCCCAAAATGGACATCCTGAGAAACCAGGATGGAGCTGGGGGATGCAATTCTTTGGAACACAACAGGAATATTCAAGCAAGGTGACATAAGCCCCAAAAATGTCACTGATCATGACACTGATACCAAAGGTCTTTTCTGCATATTGAGCTGCTAAAATAACATTAGATTGTCAGACCAGTATCCCACCCCAGAGTGACAGCCAACTGTGGGAGTGTGCATAATGTGGAAACTGTAACTGTATTTAGCTGTAGTTGTAATTAGCAGTTGGATGAGGTTCCTAAGTCTTGTGATTTTGGGGCATATCCCCACTATTCCCTGGGCATTTTACCAGCAGGTGATGCTTTCAGGATAACAAGCCATTCCTAGTTAAAAAATGGAATAGTTAAGTGATTCCACCATAAAACAGGAAAATGCAGAAAATCTCAAGTAAATGTGAAGTGCTTTTTGAAAGACCAGGAGGGAGCAAATGTGCAGCTCATTGAACCACTGATGATGATTGATGAGGAATCACAACAGTTTGTGTTCCTAGGCCAAGTTCAGACCCGTTAAACCCAAGATTATTTTGCTCAGTGGACTCCTCCATACCTCTGTGCTGGCGGCCCATCCATGATGATGTTGATCCATAAGATCTGCATCGCATTGAGTGGGTTTGGTAGGTTGAGTACTGTTGACAAGGTAATTAGGCTCAAAGCTGAAATGCTCCTGCAAAGCACAGAACATTACTCTGCAGGGCCTCACCCGCAAGGTGCTTTCACAGGAGCTGAAGCAAACAGGAACTTACGTGCTCAACTGGAACCGGACGAAATTTTTTATGTTGTAAAATATTCCCTTTCCCTCTTCTATTGCATTCCTGAAAGGGAGAAGGGAGTTTATTAAGTCAAGAGCACTCACACAGTTTTACACTGAGCTCCCCATGGCACTCAAAACACAAATTGTCTTTTGTAGCCCTTGTTTCAGTGGAAAGCCAGAGCCCAGCCCAGGAGGAGGTTGTCAGTGCAGCTTCTAACTGACAATTCCTTTATCAATGAGTAGATCTGAAAACCTGGGCCCCGTTTTGGTTCATAAAGCAGGCCTGGGACCTATTTATAGACTCACTGTACCCTGCCCACTCTCTCTGTTGTCATGAACCAACAGAGCACTGCAAATTATGTTTTTCCTCTGAGCTTCCTGCATGAGGCAGAGAACGAGGTAGAATCATAAAGGTCGGAAAACACCTCCAGGATCACCGAGTCCAAATTTTGACTGAAAGAAAGCTCTAATCTACCCAACTTCTAGGTGCTCTCAGATCCCCAGGTAGCTACAGCAATGAGAAACCAGGGCTTTCAGCTGAAAGGTGGCTTGGTCAGCACCACTTGGAAGGAAAGTCATTGCCATGGACACAACTAAAGACAAGTCAGAGCCACCCTGTGGCTCTCCACTTCCATTCCCAAGCCTCCTCACGCAACTGCGAATGAAATTCCTGCCGTGGGTAGCCAGAAAGGAGCTGAAGAGTAAGAAAACCTCTAAACCTACATGACTTTTGAGAAGTCATCATCCACCAGGATCATGTTGGCAGCCTCCTTGCTGACGTCCGTCCCCGCCTGTCCCATGGCGATCCCGATGTCGGCGGATTTCAGCGCCACGGCGTCGTTGACACCGTCCCCTGTCATGGACACCACAGCTCCAGCCCTCTGCAAGGCCTGTGGGAGGGGACATGGAAAGCCAGGCTGGCAATTTCAGACTCTGCACTGTTTGCTTTACTCTTCTTGCAGCGAAAGACCAGAAGCTCTGTTTGACTCTGAGGGTAGGACAGACTCGGCACCATACTGAGGACAAAGCTCAGACCAAGAATTTAGGAGACTGTTTTTTTTCAGGAATATGGAGAATCTCACAACCACAGCAGAAGTTAGAAGAGGGGGGTAAAACCCTCAGAAATCATTCTGCTGATGTTATAGTGCTAATACCTCACTAGGTTTTTTTGTACGCCCAGGCACAGACTTGCAAGAAAAATAGAACCATAGAAGATCCCACAAGGATCATCAAGTCCAATTCCATAGCTAATACCTTCAGAGAAACAGTGCCAAGTTCTCTGGCTGGGGTTTTACAGTCCTTTAGTTTGACCTGGTGCTGCTGGGGAAGACCAGATCATCCAGAGAACTGGGGCTCCCTCCCCCTTGTTTTTGTGGGATGTGCAATGAATTTCAGAGGCTCCTCAGTACCTTTATTATTTTTAGTTTGTGCTTCGGACTTGTTCTGAAGAAAATGGAAACCTGGAAAACAAACAAAAAAGACAAAATATAATCTCATATTAGATGGAAGCTACTGGAAATAGGCTTTTTTTTACACAATCAAAGCCATTACATTTTGAACAATGGAGGAGAGCTCTGCCTCTGCCAGTTGGTCCAGCTCTTCCCCAGACATGGCTTTCAGCTTCCCATTGCAGAGACCAATATTCTGTCCTGCAAAGAAAAGAGGCACTGACACTCTAAATATCAGTGGATTCTATAATCCTATCAATGCTATCTGTGTGTTTTAAGAGTCTTACACTGAGCTTTTGCCATTCCTGGTGCTAAAATAGTGGAACCAATTTACTGGAATTTGGCCCAGAGTTTGTAGCTGCTCTATACTCCACTTAATGTTTGTTTCAGTGGAAAAGCAAAAACTCAGTGACCTTTAAAGCCTTCTACTGCACACACAAAAATTATTATAAAGTTGATGATTGAGGGAAAAAAAGCACTTGAATGATGTGACAGATGTTACCACAGACCCCCAGGAAAGCAGCAAAGTTTGGTACCTATAGCCACGGCTGTTTCCAGGGCATCTCCAGTGACCATCTTCACTGCCACACCAGACTCGAACAGCACTTGAACAGCTTCTCTCACTCCAGCCCTTGGGGGATCAATTATTCCAACCAGACCCAGAAATGTTAATTTGCCAAGTTCTGGACCTGAAGCCAAAGCAAGTACTGGTAACAGAGGGGAGAAAAAGAGGACAAGAGGAAACTGTTAATGATGTATTTTCATGCTTTAAATGGAATATTTAGAGAAGATATTAAATTGCCTGTTTTCCAGCAGAAAAGTCATTAAAAGCAGATCTTTAGTCATTACAATCAGATCTTGTATAGACACAAAAATTCAGCCCACTAAAGAATAGTTCCTCTGAATGAGAGCTTTTCTGTTTGACATGTTTCTCTTAGGATTCCTTTCTTTCTAATTTTAAGCTGTCTACCATGTCTTCCCTAAATGCAGACAGATTAAATCTGGACAGTGTTTTGCTAAACCAGACACTATTAAACTACTAAGTTAAACAAGAGCATTCCTGCAAAAACTTACACTTTTTAAAAAAAAACTAAAAATGTGAAATGTAAATTCAGCTAAACCAATGAAACTCCCATCATGTAAACACTCAGGCTCTGAACATTTTCTCTCTGTTCTTGGTGCACACCCGTTATCATTCAATCACCCTTAAATCACTCAAGGATATTTTGCCAGGGGTTCATGTCAGTGTTGCTTTGATGATGGAATTAAAAGCTGCAGCAGCTGCCTGAGTTAATCACTTCCCTTCAGAGCAGCAATTTGCCAATGCCACGAGGGCAGATGATTTGGATATTGTAAATCAAGCGCTGCACAGGAGTTCCTAACCACAGGACATGGGGTGGGAGAATCTGTACATGAACTACACCATCCTCCAGATGCAGCTGCCAAGGCTTGTCCTCATCTCCTTACGACCTGGGAGTGGTGTCTGTTACTGTGTGGAAGTCTGAGGTGTTGCTGAGGGGATGTTTCTGGTGATGGAGGTGACACGTGGATAGAACTCCCGTGGGCTGTGCACTGACAGGCAGCTGGGATCAGGAGATTGAGAGATTTGGGCCTAACAAAGGGTTGAACCGAGCTTCAAACAGAAATCTCAGCGCCCAAATCCATGTTTGGAACTCCTTTCAAAGTGGCTTTTTGTTGCTGTCTGCTCCAAAAACAAAACCTGGTGGAGCAGGGCTTAGATCAGGCCCAGCACAAAGCTCTGCAGTGCAGCACCCTGAGTGTATCCCACACAATCACAGCACTCCATGGGACAGAGACATTCACATTTCCAGGGCTTGTTTCTTGCTTTCAAACGCACTAGTTTAAACCCAGGGAAAAAAAAAAAAAAAAAAAAAAAAAAGAAAAAGGTAGACCAGCAGACCTAAGACACAGCCCTTGGCATTCTAACAAGTGTTGGAAAAAGATCATGAAAGTGATGCTAAGAACTGAGGGCTAATCTGAAACAAGGGAGATTTATACTGGAGATTAGGAATAAATTCTTCCCTGTGAGGGTGGGCAGGACCTGGCACAGGTGCCCAGAGAAGCTGTGGCTGCCCCTGGATCCCTGGAATGTTCAAGGACATTGGATGGGGCTTGGAGCACCCTGGGACAGTGGAAGGTGTTCCAGCCATGGCATGGATGGGACGAGATGAGCTTTAAAATCGCTTCAACTCAAACCATTCTGTGATTCTGTGAGGACTGAGCCTCTGCCCATCCTGACCACAACAGAGAATATAACCTGTCATCTTAAGAGACATGGGCAGCAAGGACTGACCTCGAAGTCCTGAGGAGCCCATTCTCTTTTCCTCCTGCTGGTAGAGGGCTTTTTGCTGGGGCGTGAGGGACAGTGAGATGCCACCACTGTTGTACAGGGTGCAGTGCTGGATGACTTCTTCAAATGCTCCTTTCATGAAGTAAATATCTTCCTGATCCTTTAAAGCAAGGAGAGAACACACTTCATCCAAAAAAAAGAGCACATTTTAAATGAATTAAGTCTTTAATGGTAGGTAGAAAAGATCCTGTTTCCTCTTTTACCTGTTTCGAGAGATGCCCAGGAGCATTTATTATGGATAGGATGGGATATTTTTGCTCTGGCCATTTTTCATGTTCAGCCCTCACAGACATCATGGTAATGAAAAGGTTGGTGAGTTTTTAAACCACAGCATAACATCAGCCAAAATGACCTCCTTAACCCAGTAAGGGATAAAGGGCCAACCTTTTCTACCAAACACCAGACCTCTCTCTCCCGTCAGTTATCTCTGAAAAGCTTTTGTTTTCCTGCTCAAAACACGGTATGAGAAGTATTCTCTCCTCCCATTCAAACAGTTTTACAAGCTAAAAATCCACCCAAGCTGGGAATTTTGAGGTTTGCTCCCAGTTCTCCCAACATAGTTAACTCCTGAAAATGTTATTTGCTGAAGAGATAGCATTTCATGCCCATTGTTGAGGTGCACAATTGGAAACACGAAACCAGCCCCTGCCTCTGTTTGCTTTACCTGATTTTTCAGTGTGCATTTCACAGCCATCCACCTCTGCTCGGAGCTGAATGGAATTTCCCTCCCTCTTACATGAATGTTCTTTATGTCAGCTAATTCCTGATTTACCTGATTTTTCAGTGTGCATTTCACAGCCATCCACTTCTGCTCGGAGCTGAATGGAATTTCCTTCTTCCTTACATAAATGTCCTTTATGTCAGCTAAATCCATCTGAAGAAAGGTAAAACAAAAAGAGCACTGTGAGGCTGGACATTGCCAAAAACCTGGATATATTTTCCATATCACAAGGATTGACTGTTGACTGTGTCTTTTCAGGCTGTCGAATACCACACAGCTCAGGAGAAAACATGAGGAGAGCAAAATTCATATTTAAACCCCTTATTTTTCCTTTTGGTGTTCCTAGTATGGGATAAATTAAATTAGAGTTTGAAGCTTGATTCCTTATAAATTTTTAAAGAATTAGGGAGCTGCCCTGCCTTTTTGTGAGGCTTTGGGTCAAAGGAGGATCAAGTTGATTCTCTAAACCTATGGCAAAGCAATGGGCTGAGCAGATTTCTGGGTTATTTCCCAGCAACTCGACTTGAAAGAAGAAAGGAAATAGCAAATAACAGAATGGTCAATGGTGGATGTGGTTTTGAATTATTTCCTGATGAATTACACTCAAAAAACAATTCACAACAAAACCTTTCAACCTAAATCAATAGACTCCTGCTCCAGCAGAGTGTGTGGGTGTTCCAGGTGAACTGGGAGAGACTGGAAGCTGCTTTTGACAGCGTTTGTCCCCAACTCCCACCAAACCAAAAGAAAAGAAAAGAAAAATAGGAAAGACAGCCTCCCTCATATTCTGCTCTTGCCTGGCTACTGAATTGCAGAGCAGGAGAAAGGCTTTAACTCAAGATTCAGGCAAACAAAATGCCATTATTTAAAAAGAAAAAAAAATTAACAATCATAATTTCACTGCTAGAGTCAGGAGCTTTAAAAGCAGGAGGTAAGATCAGATGTGTGCAGGGGCATCATTTCATCAGGGACCTCCTGTGCTTCACAGCCCACCCGAGGGCTGAGGCCATGGCTGCTGACACTGATGAGGTGACCCTTGAGGTGTTTCACAGCTCTGCCCAGGTGTGTAAATGCAATATTCATAAAAACATCTTGTTTTACATAACTATGACTAGGAAAAGGTAAAAGCCAGCAGCTGACCCAAAATGAGGGTGACCCTCTGCCATGCAGTGTGGCCTGGACTGTTCCTGCCCATTTTTAACTCCTGTATTCCCTCCTGGACCCTTAATTGGCACGTGCAGGAAATATAAAAAAGGCTGTTCTGTCTGAGCCCAAAAGAAATGCATTACCCAGCCTAAGTGCAGGACTAACCCAGCCAAACAATGATTGCTGTCAGCACAGGAGCTCAAGGAAAGTGTTTGTGCACGACTAGAGGCTGACTGGGAGAGGCAACATCTGTCACCTTGGGCAGGGGAGACAAGGGAGGACTAAAACCAGTCTGGGGGATCTAAAGCAGCCTCACTCTGCTGCCAGGCTTCACAAATCCAGCTTTTCATTCATTTATTTATTTGAATTGCAGGAAAAATTTAAACTTTCAGGCTCTTACCTTCATGGCCAGGGCAATGAGGGCTCCTTCTGTGGGTTGTCCTATCACACTGTTCTTCCTGATCACGGCGTTGTTGACTACACAGCCGGCCTGGAGAGAAGGACAGCTTTACAGGGGCTATTTCTGTCATTACTGCAGTCACAGCTTCACTGGAGTCACAGCTTTTCCATCTCTTTAAATGAAATGTTGGAGGACTGGGGAATGAAAGGAGCCACATCCCAAAAGTTTTGGGGAAAGGTTTCCCCGCAGCAGCATCACTTGAGATCACTCCTTGTGTTTTCTAAAGCCACTTAATCCATGAGATACACCGATATTTTGGTAAAATATTATGTTTTGGATAAATTAACATAAAGAAAACATGAGGTATAGCAAATGAGCTTGATAGATCATGAAAATGAAAGCTCAGTCTCTCCTGCTATTGTTTCTAATGTGCAGCATGAATAAACCAGGACATAATCTCCATTTGAGATTCCAGCTCAAATCATTTCACCACCCAAACACTCCACTTTAGCCTACAGCTGAATGTTCAAAATTTTATGTAAAGCTGACACGAAACCCAGAGAACATCACAATAAATTTATAAACTGACTGTGTAGCTGGCTAATGTCTAGAATCTCTGCACATTAAAAACCTGAACAGGGTAAAATGTATTGGTTTCTACTCTGCTAGAATTGTATTTTTATTCAGAATATCATTGACTCCTGAAGCTGATGGCTGTGGTCTCTCCCTGCATTATGATCACTGCCCTTCACTGCTAAGCTTTAGGAATTCCATCACACTCAGTCTTTCCATGGGAATGTTTTAGCAAGACAGTCCATTTTAGAATTACAAAAGTGGGTTTTTTTCCACGCTAAATATCCAAAGTTATTTGTGCAGCTGAAAATTGAACGTAACTAGGACAAGCTGGTTCATCACTTATACTTACCTCCACAAGTTTCCCAATGGAGATGTTGGAAAACTCTTTAAGGATCTCCTTGGATGGCAGAAGATAAACATTTCCTTCTCCATTGTAGCCCACACCACTGACCTGAGGGGGGGGGAGAGAGATGGGAAATTTCCCCTTTGGCAGGCAGGATTGGATGCAGATGTGTGAAGGGGGATGCACTCAAGAAAATTCTCATTTTCAAGGAGTGCAGGGGTTCTTTTTCTCTCTCAAAGCAATGCTTAAAGGAAAAGGCCCCAGACAGTGACAATATCACATTAAAATGGCTTTTTAGGGATGAAAGAAGTCAGTTTGTCCTATAGGGAACTTGTTTGCTGTGATTCCAGGAGTCTTCTGCAGCTCAGGGGAGAGATGATTGCAGAGCTTTGGCAGCAGTGGCACCACTGGGTTGGTTCCAGCCCTGTCCTCCTGATGGAGTGCACAGTGGGCACTGAAGAAGTGGCCAGGATGGATCTGCAGGAGGATGGATCCCAGAGCATGGAGAGGAAGGAGAAACAGATTTTAACCCAATGTGTGTCTGCAGAGGGGCTCTGCTCCCCGTGGGCTGGGCTGCACCATTCCAAGCATGTGCCTGTGCTCACACCACCAAAACAAGGGAAAAGGGTGAGAAACACAGGGTAGAAAAAGCATTTAATTCTGAGTGGGTCACTCTGTCCCAGTGAGCCTATTCCCTGTCTCCTCTGCCTCACATTTTGCATTTTCCCCTCATTTTGCACAGAGAGGAATGAACCAAGCAGAGAATGAAGCTGCTCTTATGCTACAGGAGATGGAGCATCAAGGGTCAGTGGCAGCTTTCAGTATTTACGATAAATGCAGAGAACAGCAGGTCATGCCAGTGAACATCTCTGAACAGGTTTTGTACCCTCAGCCCCACCTCTGTCCCCAGGGCCCCCCAAAAAAATCCCTTCTCTTTAAGAAATGTGCAAGAAACTGCTGGTTTGAGGCTGGGCCAGCCTCCCTCGCTGGGGTCTGAGTGAACCCAAGGCAGATGCAGTGCTGCTGGACTCCAGCAGGGTCAGCTCCTGGTCCCCACCTCTGCCTGGCAGCCGTCCGAGGTCACGAGCCGTGTCACTGTCATCTCGTTGGCAGTCAGGGTGCCCGTCTTGTCGGAGCAGATGACATTGCAGCAACCTGGGGTGGGATGGTTTGGGTCAGAGCAGGTGAAATAACGCAGCCCAGGGGTTGGGAGGAGGGAGAAAAAGTTTCACTGATGGTTGTGTTGAAACTGCGCCGGTGAAAGAGAGGAAAGATGAAGAAGTGGATGAACTTCCTAATCGGGGAGGAAAGGATTTGAGTGCACACTGGGGCACTGGGAGCATCATTTGGGTGTGAGGTGGGGTAGGGGCACCTCAAGAGGGTCACACTGTCTTGGTCAGCGTTTCTGAGTTGCAATCACACAACAGAGCAGCTGCTCTGTTCCAAAAGGACAGACCCAATTCCCACTCTGCCAATGAAGCCTTGCTTGTGTAAATCAGGAATAGCAGCCCTTCCCTGCCTCACCAAGGCTCTGTGAGAGGAGATGGGCTAAAGACTCTCACAAAAAATCCTCAAAGATCGACATCTAAGAGCAGAAACTGCCCCTTTGCTCTGCTTTGTGCCTGTCCTGGTCCAGTAAAGCATATTTTTCCAGAGCCCATTTACAAAATACCACCAAAGGGCAAATCAGCAGAGCCATCACTTTCCAGATAGTTTCTGCTCCCAAGAAGGGAGGAAATTAATACAAAAGAAGGTTCAGGCTCTAGCTTCCTTCCGAGTGTGTCTTCCCTGGCTCTGCAGGTGATCACAGTGCTCAGGCACCGACCCCAGAAGCACAATGACCTCCAGGTAAAAGCCTGCAGGGAAAATAAAGCAGATTGGGCTGCAATTAAATGAATCACACCTTTGAGGGATTAGCAGAGAGCAAAGCTGTGACCTCCAATGCCTTATTTTTAGTTCTTGATAATTAAAGGATTGTTTTTCTCCTTCTCAGAAGTTTTAGCAGGCAGTTTTGGCTGTGCCTTCTCTGCACCTGCAGTTCCGCCTCTGTGGGCGCAGCCCTACCAGAACGAATTCCCTCAGGAGGGAAAAGCTGTTTCAGATGTCCTGGGTCAGGGCAGGGACAATAAAATCGGGGTGATAAGATTCCTTAACTGCAGAACAAACAAGGGCAGCTCAAACAATAGCAGTGTTTCCTAAGAGGACAGGTTTTAGCTGCAGGTTTTGGGAACTGCACGGACCAGGCTCGGTATTTATCGTGCATTTAATGAGTGGTGATAAATAGACACCGTGTCTGCTCCTTCATATCCCTGCTACCCTGACCCAGGGCAGGGCAGCAAAGCCTGGAGTGCAGCCACCTGGGAGTAAGGGGCAAATTAAAGATAAGGGGAGGTGGAAGAACAATTCTATCCCATTTCGTTGTGCCCTACAGCTGTGAGGATGTGCTGGATGCCTTCTCAAGGTCCCCTCTGTCCCTCTCCCCGTGACTTTTTGGAGAGCAGGGAGATGGCCACCTGCAGAAGGATAAATGCCTTTATTTGTGCTGCCAAGCTTGACTTGAGGGGCTGGGAGATTTTTTTTTTTGTAGCCAGACACTGAAGAAGTGGCCAGGATGGATCTGCAAGAGGATCCCAGAGCATGGAGAGGAAGGAGAAACAAAGATTTTAACCCAATGTGTGTCTGCAGAGGGGCTCTGCTCCCCGTGGGCTGGGCTGCACCATTCCAAGCATGTGCCTGTGTTCACACCACCAAAACAAGGGAAAAGGGTGAGAAACACAGGGTAGAAAATGTATTTAATCCTGAGTGGGTCACTCTTTCCCAGTGAGCCCATTCCAAATTTATTTTTTCTGGATCAGACCAAGGCTCCTGAGGCCAACCTGTGGCTGTCCAGCTCAGATTTTGGAGCCTGGCAGGTGACCAAGCCCATGTGGCCTCTTTGCAGCCTTACCTAAGGTCTCTACTATGGGCAGCTTCTTCACAATCACCTTTTTCTTGGCCATGCGCAGCACTCCCAGCACCAGGGTGACGGTGACCACGATGGGAAGGCCCTCAGGGATGGCAGCCACGGCCAGGCTGGGGACAGCAGAGACACAACAGCCTCAGCACGGGGCCCAAACCACAAGAACTGAGCCCAGGGTGCCAAAGGGGCTGAGTTTTCCTAAGGGTCTGAAGGGGTTAACCATTGGCACTCCTGGCACACTGTCAATACAAAATCAGGATATTTATCCAGTCCTTCAACCTTTTCCTGGAGGATGTTGACAGAACAGTTCTTCTTCTTCTTTACATGGCCAAAGAGCAGTGATTTCTGGCCAAGCAGGGGTTTAGAGGCTGGATTTCATTTCATTTATTTAACTTTCTGGGGATGGGAGATGAATATTCCTTGGCCTCAGGGCTCACACATCAGTCACTGGCTCCTGGCCATGTGCAGCCCCTCACCTTCCCTCTTACCCCACCATGTGGGGGACAAAACAAGCTCCCCAAATGTCCCCACCCTCAAAACCTGCATCACCTGATATGCTGGAAAAATCCAGCCACAGTCTGTATATTCAGTATTCATATTCCTTGGGAAACTCTGAGTGTTTCTAGGCATGTGCAAAATGTAATCCAGGAGACTTTAAAAAACCATAGTCTGCCCTCCAAAACTCAGGATTAACCACTTTTCTTTGCCACCACATCCCCCTGGGATACAGGAAGGTGGCACTGAGTCAGTTTGGCTCCTCTGTTGTCTCCTCACCTAGGATTTTTTTTTTATTATTATTTCCATAGAACCCTTTTTAAAATCTTTTTCTTAAGAATTGATTTTAGAGCCATGACAACACCAAGTTAAGAGGTTTTATGGGCACTACTGAAAATTTCACTTTTTAAAATTGTGTTTGATTAAAGGTGGTGTGCATGCTTTTCTGTGCTGTATGAGATGTGCATTCCTTTCTTTAGATATAAATCCTGTAGGAACAGGAAAGAGTAATATTTGCTGTTGGTACACTCCCACTGAATTCATAGCACAGATAGGAAAGGCCATTCACAGCAGGATGAGGCAGAGATGCCAGTGAAGATTTTCAGGATAACAGTTTCTAAAATTAAATAAACCCTCAAGCTTGGTTTTGGTTTTCTCCACTCTGTTTAAACCTCACATTAACTTTGCCAGGGCATGAGATGCATTTTTGAAAGGTTTTTTACTCAAGTTCTCTTATGTGAAATATCCGTTGCTTTGAACAGGGAATTCCATTAGGAATCAAAGAGAAAAGGGCTCTCCAGTGCTCACCTGACTCCAATGGTGAACATGCTGAGGAGACGCTTCCCTTGCAACCAGCCAATGAGCATTATCAAACCTGGGAGGGCAAATAATCTGATTAAAAAAAAAGAATGAAAAAAAATCTCCAACCTGTTTTAGCTGATGTAGAACTAAACCTGTTGCAGAAGCTGCTGTAGAACTAAACACGCAGTGAGGGCACCCAGATCTCTCCTTTAGTTCAACCAAATCTCTCCTGCTGTCTCTGCTGGAAGCCCCAAAGTCCAGGTAACCCAGAGCCAGCAGTGCTTTAGGAAGGGCAGCCCTGGGGCACGAAGAAATTCCACAGCCATGCAAATGTGAGCCTTGCATCCCACTCACCGATTATCCCGAAGGAGAACAGGGTGAGCTGCTTGCCCAGCCTGTCCATGCTCTTCTGCAGAGGTGTCTTGGGAGTCTGCAAAAATCAGAGATTGTTGGTTTTTCTTTGGTGGTTGTGTGGGAGCAGAGGATGATGGGTCAGCCCAGAGCAAGTGACCCACACAGTCCTGGTTGTCAGTACATGGTCCCTTGTGCTTTTCCCACCCTCAGCCCTCCAACAGACAGAGCCTGTCCTGTCCTTCTGTCAGCCACTTGTCCCTCACTCACACGGGCGTTTTGTGACAGAAGCAGAGCTGGTCCCAGTGCACTGACTCCTGGGACTGCTCCTGCTCACAAGCTTTCATCCAGGACATCCCAAATTTCCCCAGATAGGGACTGTGTTACCTCCTCAGCCTGCATCATCTTGAACACCTCGCCAAACTGGGAATTTTCACCCGTGCCAATGACCACGCCCTGAAAATGGGAAAAAGAGAGATGGAGGTGAAAAAAACCAGAGAATCCCAGACTGGTTTGGGTTGGAAGGGACCTCAAAGATCTTCCAGTCCTAACTACTTTTCCATGGGCAGGGACAACTTCCACCATCACAGGTTGCTCCAAGCCCCATCCAACCTGGCCTTGGACATTCCAGGGATCCAGGGGCAGCCACAGCTTCTCTGGACACCTGTGCCAGGACCTCAACACCCTCCCAGGGAACAATTCCTTCCTAATATCCAACCTAACCTGCCCTCTGTCATTCACCTTTTCCAGTTCCTTCATGCCCACACCAAAGGAATCTGTAATCAATGCCCAGCAGAAGATCAATGATGTAATTAATGCCCAGGAGAAGATCAGTGATGTCAGGACTCACTTTTCCCTTCCCGTACCGCACCAGGGTCCCCATGAAAACCACATTGCTCAGCGTGGTGATGTCCCCAGCTTCCAGCAGCACGCTGTCAGTCTTGTTGCAAGGCTCAGCCTCTCCAGTGAAACTGGATTCATCCACCAGCAGATCCGTAACCTAATTCAAAAGATGTGTTTCTGGCACTGTTAAGACAAGGAATTTCCCAGCCAGGCTCGTTCCCAGCTGTATTTACCTCAATGAGCCTGAGGTCTGCAGGAACCCTGTCACCCACAGACAGGTAGATGATATCTCCAGGCACCAGCTCTCGTGCTAGAAGGTGCTGCAGTTTTCCTTCCCTTAGGCTACACGAGGCAAATGAAAAAAAAATGAAAAAAAAAAGCAGAAAGGGAACCAGCTGTGAGGTTTTTATTCCTTCTGCAAGCTTGGGAATGTGGCTGGCAAGAAAGCAAGAAGCCTTGCCCCAAAGAGCTTCCAATGTAAATAGGAACAGAAAATCTTCATAGCAATGAGCAGAGGATTTTGTTCAGTTTGGGCTTGGTTTGATTCATAAACAGATGGGCAGGTTATGGCTGATTTGCATTTCAGAAGTGACTTAAACGTGGTTTATACAATAGAGGAGCAATTAGAAGTTGTGCTTTCGTGCTTTAAATAATGAATTGCAGATTCTTGGACCTAAAAAGAGGCTTTTTAAAGCTAGAATTACCCCTGGCATTCCAGTGTCGCGTTCAAAGTGGAGCCTTCCAGGCAGTTGGATGCTCCTGGTGTCATATCATAAATAAATAAAGAACCAACAGTGAGGTTTGTAAGCTCCAGGGTGAACTTTGGACCAGAGGAAAACCCCACACCTCTTTGCAGGGCAAGGCTCCCCTGAGCCTCACAACTTATTTCTGTTGGCCGCGACGAAACTGATTTGCAAAGACGTAAATAGGAAAAACATTTCCTGTAATTCCCAGCACTGATAACAACATCAAAGCCGTGGGGAATGCGGTGTCTGACCCACCCTGCTGCTGCTGCAGGGTCTGTGACCTGGCTGTGCCTGTGCCCCACACGTGTGTGCAGCCCCAGGTAGGACAGGAATCCTGTCCCACCCACACCTACACTCAGGTGTTGCTTTGTGCCTGTCCTCTTGGGGGAAAAGCTACCCTAAAGCAACAAAATATATACACAGGTGAGGTTTTTCCTGCTTGGGGAGACAGTGACATGAAGGATGCTGCAGGGATGGGGAGCAGGATTTTTCTGGGACCCACCTGTGTCTTAGCATTTATTCATATCCACAGGGTGCTTACTCCTTATTTCTAATTTTTTCTAATTTTTTTCCTAATAATTAAATAAAGATCGTAATAATTTCTGATCAGCACTGATTATTTCATCCCCTTTCCCTGTGACCTGGAGCTGCACCCATTCACAGTGCCACCCTTCCAGGGACTAGGTTCTCATTCTGTGCATGGCAGGATGGAATAATTTTATGGAATGATATTTTCTGGAATAATTTTCTGGAATGATTTTCTTCCCCCATTGGTGCTGCCCTCTCAGCCCCACTCCCTGCTGAGCCCCTGCTGCAGCCACATCTCACCAGTTGCACTCGGGAGGCACCAGCTTGTTGAGCTCTTCCAGAGACTTTTCCGAGCGATATTCCTTTGGAAGGAGAAGGGAGAGGAAAGCCAAGTTACAGCAGAGGTCTCTTGGTCTCTGTCCTGCTGGCCACAGCCACGGAGCAGAGCTCTGCAGAACCCACCTGGATGAAGGCCACGGTGACCACGATGAGCACAGCCTGGGGACAGAGGACAGTTACAGCTGTGGGCACTGAGAGACAAAAATGGGGGCAGGACAGGGGCCACCACCACAGGGGACAAAGGACAGGTGGCAACCACCATGGGGATGGGGGGACAGGGGCCTCCCACCATGGGGACAAAGTACAGGTGACAACAAACACATGGGATAAAGAATAGGTGACATTTGCCAGGGGGATGCAGGACAGGTGATACCCACCGTGTGGATGGGAGACAGGTGACACCCACCGTGGGGATGAGGGACAGGGATCTCCCACCATGGAGGTTAAAGGACAGGTGACACCCACCATGGGGACAAAGAACAGGTGTCCCATACCAAGATGATGGGGGAGAGGGGCAACCCACCATGGGAATGGGGGACAGGGGCCACCACTATGGGAATAAAGGACAGGTGACACCCACCCTGGGGATAAAGGACAGGTGACACCCACCATGGTGATGCTCGCGGCGTCCTCGTACTCCTTGGTGATGACACTCACTAAAGCTGAGGCCAGCAGCAGGAGGATGAGGGGGTTTTTGAACTGAGAAAACAAGAAAAATATGTGATGAGAGGTGCTGGAGCTGAGCTGGCTGCAGATGCCCTCAGGGAGGGTCCCCTCAGGGAGGGTCCCTGGGTGGTTTTCTGCAGGGACCCCCTTTGCACGTGTTCAGGTTTCTGCAGTTCCTGCCCCACGGGTGATGGGTGGCCTTGGGGACCAGCAGGACAAAGCTCCCACCAGAGCACACAAATCCCCCCACTTCTCCCCTTTTTGCACAGGCTTTGCTCCCCTTTGCTGACACACAGCGCAGAGCTGATTCCAAAAGCTTCTTGGATGCACAGTGAGGACAAACAAAAACTTTACTGTCTTTTTAGAATCTGAAACCAGAAATCCTCTTTCATCTTCTTTTTCATTTTTTCTTTAATTAATCTGCTCAAATCTTCGCTGGACTGAGGGCTGAGGGAGTCAGGTGCTCACTTGTTTCACTTTTAAACAGAGATTTTTTAGGCCCTTTTTCCTACCTGAGAGAATCACAGCTCTGTTTGACTGATGTGGGAATTGATGGAAGGGAATTAAATAGATAAAGATATATCTGCCTGCTTTGTGCAACAGCTGTGTGGTGATGCCAGGGTTTGAATTTATTCCTGCCTGGATCCAAAAGTGAAAGTCCCTCCATTTCTCTTTATAAAATCGAGTCAAAAGGGGGTATTTACAAAAATAGCAGCTGGAAAAAGCCACAGCAAGGGGCTGCTGAGGGCTGTGAATGGTGCAGGACCAGAGGCACCAAAAGGTTGCAGGAGGATCAGAGATGCACCAAAGAATCCCTTTGGTGTCCCTGTAGGAGAAACTGGTTCTTAAGGCTGAGCAGGAAAAAAAAAAAAACAACAACAAACCACCACCTCGATTTTTATCAGGAATAAAAGAATCCTTGGAGGGGTTCAGTGATGATTACCAAAAGCTTAAAGAATAGCGATCGTATCAAAAACAGGGATAAACCATGAAATAAAAATGAACTCTTTCAAAGCAACTCAAATCCTTGTGATTCGGTTAAGCAAGAAGTTCAGTCAAACCACTGGCTGGAAATGAAAAATAAAAAAAAAAACAAAACAAAACCAAACAAAAAAATGCCCTTCTTGTCTGGTTAAAAGCTCCCAAAGAGACGTGAAAGATGCATTAAATACTGATGAGAAATAGTTAATAAAAGCAAAACTCAAGGATAACTCAGCTGGGGGAAAAGCAGATAGCAAATCTCACTTTCTGCCTGGCTTCTTGGGGCAGTTGGTGTGAAATTGTGGGTGTCAACAGCACATGGCACCATTTATAAATGTACCTGTCACTGGTGTATCCCTGGCAGAGACCCTAAAACCCCCCTGAGCTCCACAGCTGTCCCTTTTTTTGTGGGATAGCCAAAATCAGAGCATTCTCCAGTTACCACTGGCTCTGCTCAAACCTTTCAGGGATTGATCACTTGCCTTAAAGGGAATAAATGTGCTCCAGCAATCAGGCCCATGATCTACAGCATTTGATTTGTGGGCTGTGGGGAGATAAAAAGGTTCATTTCTGTTTGAAGATGTTATCTGCACCCTCAGTGAGCTGCAAAGGGACCTCACAGTGGTTTTCCCAGGAGAAGGAGCAGTCCCTGTGTCCAGGGCACAGCCTGTTCCAAGGCTCAGCCTCTGGAAGGTGAAACCCTGAATATTTCAATACAGACACTCACTCAGAGCAACCCAGGCAGGTTTTGGTTTTTGCCAAGAAATGAGGATCTGTACAGAGAATCCTCACCTGGTCCAGATATTTCTTCCATATTGGCTCTGTGTTCTCGACTGAAAATTCATTCCAGCCATGTTTCAAGCGGCGCTGGAGCACAGAAAACTCAGAGAGTCCAGTCTGTAAGTCAACCTAGAGGGGGCAAATCCCAAACCCAACCCAAACATTCCATATTATACTTACAGAAAACTCATTATGCCAAATTTATATTAAACACTCATCAGCAGACTAGGCAAGATCTTCATGGCTCAGTCCCATATGAAAAAATAAATCTGTCTGTTGTTTTTTTCTGTTTAAATATGTATTTTTGTTAAACTATGCAATTTTACCATCAGCCACCAGAGAAACCCATGAAGTAAGCACAAGTTAATTTTTAAAAAAATATACATTTCCAAAAGGGAGAAATTATATCAGAGATGACAAATTAGAAATCTAAATTAGTAAAAGGAAGAAGTAATTTCTGGTTGTGCTGTGTATTTAAGGTGAAAACAAAAATAAATAGGACAAAATTCAAAGGGAACAAAATGAGAAGGGATAAAATCAGTTCTGCCTGGATTTAAAAAACCCTGAGGTCAGAAACCAAACCAAAGCCAAGCACTAAAACTTTCCCTGACAGTGGGGACCCTTGAGCCCAGCCAAGGAGAGGATCCATCCCACAAAAGGCAGAGGGATCGGGCACTCCGGGAGTCTGCGAGTCAATTAAAGGCTGATTTTGCAGCTCAGGCCCATCCCACATTCCCAAAGACAAATCCTTACGTTTAAAGCTCTGGCCAAGTCCTCCTTGTGGCATTTACAGGCATCCTTCGGGGGCAGCACCGCCACCTCATTCTCCTGCTCGATTATTTTCAGCTCACACTCCTCTCGGGGCTGTGTAAACACCACAAAGCCATCGTTAGGTGAGAGAAGTGTTAATTAAAGCTTTCCTTGATTAAAGCACCTCCTTGAGTCTTCCCTTAATCCCATTCCCTTCCCTCCCCTCGCCGGCTGGGCACCTTCAGCCACTGCATCACTTCCCAAATCTCAATGCTGTGATAGCAGCTCTAATTAATCCTGACCACAGCCTTAAAACCAGCGGCACGTTCTGGTGCTGGGATGAGCTGGGGAAGCAAAAGGAGAAGCTCATGGTGTTGATCTGCAAAGGTTTGTGCTGTTTGAGGTGTCAGTGTCTCAGCCCAGACTGGATGCTCAGAGCAGGGAAAACACCTTTCCCCTCGTGTGTTAATAACTGAACATAACAAATGAATACAGCATGTTCATAATGAATGAAATGAAATGAAAAAATGTTCAGAATAGAAGTGCATAATAAATGAACTGAAAATGTGAGCTGGAGGTGTGAGCCAGAAGGAAAAGCAAAATCTCCCCTCCTGTGTGCAGGGCTGTTCTGCTCCACCACTGACTCTGCAGCTGCCTCCAGGCAGGATGAACCCTTCCTGCTCCATCCTGGCAGCCAACCCCTCAGCATCCCAACCCCTCCCTTTCAATTCCCTTCACTTCCTTCTCTACAATGCATTTCCCAGAGCAGCAGCATTCCCCAAATCTCTGCCAGGCCCACGATAAAGGCACTGTGATCACTGTGGCAGGCTAAGTACAGAGAGGGAGAAATCTCACCCTTCCCAAGGGGCAGGAGGGAGTTCCATTCCTTTTTACCTTCATTCATAAAGCACAGGAGTGTGTGTTCATTAACAAAGGAACCCCCAGAGAGCATGGCAGGCATTTGGCACTGGCCCCCAGCACCCTGGAATGTTTGCTGTGGGATGCAGTCAGGTCTGGCTCATCCCCCTGCAGTGCTATCTGGGGAATTTTCCCTCCCCTGGATATTCTGGAGCTTTCTAGGAACATC
This sequence comes from Sylvia atricapilla, assembly GCF_009819655.1. Lineage (NCBI taxonomy): Eukaryota > Metazoa > Chordata > Aves > Passeriformes > Sylviidae > Sylvia > Sylvia atricapilla. The sequence continues at coordinate 3,716,666 of NC_089151.1, forward strand.
CAGGGCTTTGCAATCTAAAGCCTGAGATACATGCAGAAAACCATAAATGCAGAAAACCACAAATGCCGAGGATGCCCTTGGCTGTTCTCTCTGGTTTCAGTCCTGGAGCTTCTGGAGAGCTCAGAGCATCTCTAAGGCCTGCTCCTGGAACGGGCTTTAGCCAGATCCATCTGTTGCAGCCCCTTTTTATGGCCATCTCCTGACCCACAGCTCAGCTGCCAGCACGAGGGATTCCAGCACCCTCCTGCTACCAGGGGAAAAGCACAGGGGTCTTCTGGGACCCCCTTGGTCTGGGCAGGGATCATTTAAAACCATTTTGTCCCAAGAACAACCTGCCCTTACAAACCCCCAGCATTTTCCCCAAGATCTCCGTGGATTTTCCTGCTCCCTCCAGCTGGTGACCCCATTTTGCCCAAAGAAGCTGCAGCCCTGCTCCCCTTTTTGAGCCATCCTACCACTGGACATCACCCTTATTTCCACATATCCCCAACAGACCTCTGGAGAGGAGACAAAAATACCCCTTCCACGTTTAAAACTCATGATTTATATCCCCGTTTGGATGGCCTGGCTGTACAAACTCCTCAGTTCCCTGTAACTTTGTTGACATCCAGACACTGAAATCCCAAGAGCCGCTTATGGAGGTGGAAGGGTTTGGTGGGAAGAAACCACGGGGCTGCCATGGACAGGCACATCCCTGAATTCACTGAATTCACTGATGAATGTGGCCTCTGCAGGCTCTCCTGTGCTGCAGGTGACACACACAGATATCAAGGTACAGCTCTGCCCTGGAGGAGTTTAAATTTTAATGGAAGCAGCTGGAGGGCAGGAAGAGACCCGGACACGAGGAGAACATGCCTGCAGTCCCCAAGGGCAGCAAGGGAAGCAGGGCCCGGCTCTATCAGAACTATTTACCTTCAGAAAGGTGTGGAGGAAATAAATGACAGAGGCTCTGGATGTGTCTGAGCCTTCTGTGGTTTCTCTGAGAAATGCTGGCAGCTCCCTGCTCCAGGCAGCCAGGGGCTGTTGTGACAGGAGCAGCTTTATTGGGATGAGTTAACTTGCCCTGCTGAGCCTACACCTGTAAGGGATTTTCCCTCATGAACGTGGCATTTTCCCCACCAGAACAGCCCCTGAAGTGCCCAGGTTGGAAATGCAGCAGTGGGGCTCCTCCTCTGCAGAGTCTCAACCCCTCCCACCCCATGGATGTGGGGCACCTGCAGAGCCCCCGTGCCCCAATCCCATCCCACCCCATGGATGTGGGGCACCTGCAGAGCTCCCGTGCCCCAATCCCATCCCACCCCATGGATGTGGGGCACCAGGCAGTGTCCTGTGCAAATCTCCTCAAAAACAAACCTCTCCTCGAGCACTACTGGCTTTTGTATTTACATAGCAAAGCAGATGTGGGCTCTCCACAATATCCATTTTCATCTATAACCTTTATCCTTTTGGCACAAGAGCACAGGCTCCATGCAGCAGGGCAGAAAGAAATAACAAAAGGGGAATTATCAGTTTATCTATTTCTCTGCAAGATCAGGAGATACTGGAGGCTGTAAAGAGCAGCTGGTGTGGCTGGGAGCCACCTCGGAGGTACTTGAGCATCCCTCATCCCAAAACAATCCATCAATTGTGCCACTGAGGAGCCCGTGTGGGAGAAAGAGAGCATGGGGCTTTCTGCAGAGCACACAGCCCTTTTTGTGTACTCTGGCAAACAGCCCAAAATATCAGTTCTCGGGATTTTCCCCCACCTTTGCCCCTGCTGAGGCTTTGCATATTCTTTTCCCTGTCTTAGGTTACTCGGGACCAGTTACTGGCCTGCAATCCAGAGTGGGCTGGGTTATTCAGCCTCCCTTCCAAACATTTAACTTTATCCCCGCCAAAAATGCAATAAATAAACCAAACCACTCTCTCCAAAGCCTTTTACATTTCTTTTTTTGGGTGGACATAGCAGGCAAAAAGATCCATGTTCCACAGGAACAGGCAGAACCCAGAATCCAGCCTAGAGCAGCCCCCAGCCCTGCAGGGGAGGGGCTGGGCTTCCCTATCCAAGCTCCCAGCCCTTTCTTACCACCACCACCACCACGATTTCTGCACTTCCCACATAATTTTCCACTCTCCTCTTGCACATCTGTCAACAGAAATCCAACATTTTTTTACACTAAACAAAGATCTGGTCCCCCTGCTTATAGATACAGACTTCAATATAGTTTTTTGGTTGTTTTAAGGCCACAGGTTTTCCAGTGAAGCTGGTTTGAAGCCCCCAGCTGCAGCCCCTTGAGAATCCTGCCCTGGGCTGTGCCCACTGGGGGTGGCCCTGGTAGGTGGTCAGGGGGAAAGGGAGATGTAAAGAAGCAGTTCCCAAAGGTTTCTCCCACTTCCACACACACAGACACGTGTGGTTGTGCATGTGCACACACACTGAGATGCTGAGAAAAAAAAATAAAATCTTTGACTTTTCTTTGCTGAACTCTTTGCAGATTTCTGCAGGAAACACACAATTCTCATGAGCTGTAAATCAGCCCCACAAAAATCCCCCTGGTTCTGAGTGGGGCACTGCAGAGAAGGAGTTAAAGCATGCACAGCAGAGTCTGGCCACAGGCTGGGTGTGTGCTCTGATGTGCCAGGTGAGTGCCCTGCCATCTCCAGGTGACACCATGGCCACAGGTGAACTGGCCATCACCCCAGAGGGACAGCACTGGGGCTTTCCTTCACAGCCCACTTCGGGCATTTATCCTGCCTGGAGTCCCATCAGATCACCTGGAATCACACCTTTATGGCCCAGCACAGTGCTTTCACCAAAATATTTATAAGGTTGAACATGCTTTGCAACTATTTTCAAGTAAAAAAGCAAAATGCCATCAAGTAAGGGAGAAATGAGTAATGTACCAGCCTAAATCATACTCTGAGAATAAGTTTTTGATTTACCAAGTTCTTATTTTCATTTGCCACTGCTGTCTACTTCCTACCCCATGCCAAAGCTCTCCTCACCTCCCTCTCCTGTTCTACACAGACCACTCTCTGCAAGGGCCAGAGCTGAAATTCAAGAGGGGTTTCGATTTGGAAGTAAATACATGTCACTATTTATTTTGGCACAGCATAAATGGTGCAGCCTAAGAACAAGCCAGCCTAATTGCCAGTGGCCTCCTGCCTACGTGCAAATCAGAAATCTCAGCTTGCCACCAAGCCAGGTTACAGAGATTTTCTGTGACCTCATCAAGATCTTCTTTTTCCTGGGATTTGGAGCTCTGGGTGAGCAGCGCAGAGCAGCATCACCCGATGCACTGCACAGGGTAAGAGTTCAGTGTCTCATTTTCTTCTCCCTGTGACCCCACACTGGACAGGCAAGACTCAGGAAGGGGATGAGCTGGAATGGTAGCTCAGGAAAAGCTCATGGATCCCTCCAAGTGTGTGGATGGAGCTCGTTGGGATGGCAGTGAGGGCTGAAGGAATCAGACAAGTGGGGTTCACGTGGCAGAGCACCCAACCAGTCCTCTGCCATGTGGGAGGAAAAATGGGACTTGAGCCACGAAAGCTTGTGCTGAGCAAATAACCAGATAATCCCAGACCGGAAGATTTTGTGGCAAAAAAAACCCCAAGAAGAACAGCAAAAATGCCACCCAAACCACCACTGGCCACTCCATTTGCACCGAGGACGGGCGGTGAGAGGGCAGGGAAGGGGACACCAGTGCAGCATTTTTCATTTTTCAGGAAAAAAATAAAATTAGAATCATTTTCTCATCATTCCATTTTTCAGGAAAGCAAAGCAGGATTTCCAAGTGGACTCTGGGGGTCTGAGCCTAAACTCTCCTTGGCCACTGGTTACCAGTCCCAACCTGAGGGTCCCAGCCCGGGGGTCCCAGCCCCTCTGCCAGTGACAGCACTGGTGGCAGTGGTACCCTGGGGACAGGAGAGCCTTACTCTCCATCTCCCCTCTTGTGCCCAGGCTCCCAGAGCTCCCACGGCGCTCCAAGGCTCTCCCACGCTTTTCCTCAGTTTGGATCCTCCTCAGAGCAGAGATCCGTGCTCCTGGGCACGATTCGGGGCCTCGAGCTCTGTGCCTTTGGATTATTGCAATAGGAACGAGGTTCCCCACGGCTCCCTGAGCCTGGAGAACAACACCCGCCTCATCCCCGGCTGCCACAGCAGCGACAGCGCCCGAAACCAACCCCAACCACACAAACTATTGCAGCAAGTCCAGGCAAGAGGACTCAGGCCATCCTCACCTCTTCTCCCGGCTCGCCGCTTCCCAGGGGCTGATATTTCTGCACGAAGCGGAGGAGCCACCTTTTCTGGAAGAGTTTGGCCAAACTCCCTTGGCCCATCTCGGCCCCGGGGCTGGCAGCAGCGGTGGGGCTGGCTCCGGCCGCCCGGAGCTCGGCCTTACCTGCGGGGAGAGGCACCTGCAGCCGGCCAAGTCCCGCCTTCCCCGGCTCCCGAGCCCCAGGGAGGAGCGCTGCTTGAGCTGCTCCCATCAATGGGGCCGGGCAGGTTGTGTGTGTGTGTGCCACCACCGTGCTGGGACACCAGGCACGCCTCTCTGAGCGTGACACGCACCTGAAGAGCAGGTTGGGGTTTGTTGGTTTTCTTTTTCTTTTTTTTTTTTTTTTCCCTCTCCGCCCTTCCCAAGATAGGGAAGGTGTTTCAACAGGGGTGTGAGCGAGGCAGGGGCAGGACAGGTTATAGGTATGGCAGAGCCTGTTTGTAAACTTCCAGTCCTCCTTAGGAAACGCTCCAGTCAGCACAACGCCGCGGTTTCTAGGTGTTTACACCAGGGATGTGTGATGTGGGGATTTGTGATGGTGGTTTATGAAACCCACAGTGTTGTGTCTGTGCTTTGTCGGAGCTCGACACGCCGCTAAGGTTGGACTTGGGTGTCCAGAGCTGGACTTCAGTAATCCCTCTGTGTGTTCCTTCCAGCTCGGGATATTCTCTGGTTCTGTGATTCTAGGATTGATAAAGCTCACTGGTTGCATCATTCCCAAAGATTTACGGCTGCCGGTCAGAGGGCATCACGCCCTGGTTTGCCCCAGGAGACCGACATCCTCCCCCAGGTACTGTCACTGCAGGATCCACTTACCCCTAAACTGTCCCTGAGGTGTGAACTGGGAGATGAAGATCCTCCTTAGACAGTAAAAACTGCACCACCGAGGGAACAAAACTCATTTCCAGCCAGACAAAAAAAAAAAAAAAAAAAAAAAAAAGATGTGCAGTTTTCTGCAGGAAAACAAGAGTTTCCTCCAAGGACGATGTCCAGAAAAACTACACATTTATTTTGCTCTGCACCACGATGTGGCCAAACCCCGTGACCTCTGTGGCACCCAAAACCTGGCCAGCCATCACTAAACCTCTCCTTTTCCGTGGAGAATCTCAGTGTTTGCATCCCAGCAGCTCCAGGAAAAGCCCCTGGATGCAGCTACAGAGAGCAGCCACCGAGATGCTGTGGAGGGAGAGATTTCTTCCCAAACCTCTGGGAAAACAGCGATTGGGAAACACCCAGCAAGGAGCCGGGACCTTGGAAAACACAGCTGGGGCTTCCCGGCTCCCTCGGTTGAGCAATGCTTTCGCAAGGATCCCAGCTGGATGCGTCAGGCAGAGGGAGGAAGTTCCTGCATCACCGAAACATCGCTCCTTCCCACGGGAAAGGAGCCAGGGCAAGCGCTGCGCTCTGATTTTCGGGAATCTCACATCCAAGGCCCTGCCCAGGGTTTGGGCAAGGTGCTTAGGCAAGGCTTGGAGTAGACACACAGGGATTTGGGTTTTTGTGTGAGAGTCAGGGGGTGAAACCTCTCTGAGCTCATTTATGCTCTTGAACTTGAGCTGGTTCCCCTTCCCCTTGTGCGGCTCTTCCGAGGAGCTGGACAAGGCACAGCAGCCCATCCTGGCAGAGAATCCCCTCCTCTGCCCACCTGAGCCTGTCTGGAGTCCTCACAATCCTAAGATCGCTCCAAATCCTCACATTTCTGCCCTCTCTAGGCAGGTGGGAAGAAAATTTCCCTTTGGTTTTGCTTTTTCTCACCCCAAATCCTCGCCCATCATCCATGAAGCTGCTGCCCACGGGGAGCATCCTGGGGCTGTGCTGGGCACGGTGTGGGCAGCCCCAGCCTGGCCCTCATTAGCCATGTGGCTAATTAAGCAACAGGCTGATCCTTTTCTTATTTAGCATCATCCCCTGGGCTCAAACCTTGCAGAGACACACGGAGCTCCAAGAGCAAAATCCAGAACCCACACCACAGCCACGCCCTGGGTTAGGGAGAGGGAACCGTGTCCTGAGTGGGACTGACAGAAATTCCAGGACAAACAGGACACAAAAAAGGAGAAAAACCCTTTGATGAGTATAACAATGCAGTGTAACCATCAGTGCAGGGTGGTTTGTTATCCAGCAAACTGGCAGCTGGGGAGGAACAGCGTGGTTTGGGCTCAGCACCACGTCCCTCTCTCTCATCTTTATGTTCCCTCAGTTCTGTTATGGGAAATTATATTTGATGAGATGGAATAAATGCAGGGAGAAAAAAAAAAGTTGCTGTTTGCCACTCACTCTGAGAAACTGCTGAACAGACTCAAGTTTCAGTTTCTTGCTGCTGTTGATTTCTGCATGTTAGGAAATCTGATGAAAAATTAATGTATTTTGGTATCCCATGGCTCAGAAAACGCTGGGAATAGACTGAATCAAGACTATAATGTTAAGAAAACAACACGATTACAAGTTGTATTTCTTCACACTATCATTTTCACACTCTAAAAGCGTAACACACAGCCCAATTACAGTGCCCTTACAGTACTTCCTATTTAATTGGCTAATAAAGCTCCAGTTCTAAGGAGATTATTTGGGAAACCATTTTCTTTTTTTTTTCTTTTTTTTTTTTTTTTTTTTTTTTTTTTTGGAGGGGGGTTGTTTTGTGGTTTTGGTTGTTGGTTTGTTTGGAGTTTTTTTCTGGTTTTTGTTGTTGTTTTGTTTTATTTTGTTTTGTTTTTAGATTTTAGGTGTTTTAGAAAATACCTGTTATAAAGACACACACACCAAAAGAGCCATTCTCTGAGACCCCTTGAGCTCAAAAATATGATGCTGAGAGTTCAACATGATGCTGTGGGGCTTGTTGCACTTTTGTTCCTCTTGTGCCACCTTGAGGGAAAAAAACTCTTCTGCATGGATAGAACAGAGTTTGCTGCTACCCAAAACTCCAAACACTTCACTTTTGGGTTGGGATTTTCCTGGGCAGAACTTCTGCTGCTCCTGGTTGTACAAGTGAATAAAAGGGTTTAGAACCACGGTCCTTTTCCATCTTGTCTCATAAAGGTCAAGTAAAATCCTTAGGTCTGTCCCCAGGGGTGTAATGGGGAAGGAAAAGGGAATTTAATGAATTCTTTTGGTTTATTTTTAGGCAGTTTCCATTGCTTAAATTGGTAGACTCATCTGGTGGAGGGCTCAGGCTGGGTGGAACGAGCCCCACCACTCACATCTCCCTCTGGGAAACTCTAAAGATCTTTTTTTGTTTTGCACAGCTTGTCTTGTTCTTGCTGTTTTGACTGCATGGAAAAGTAACAAGGAGAAAAAATGAGAAGAAATAGGATTTATCTCTGCAGATTCACCAGAAGAAGGTGTTGGGTTTTTTAAAATAAATTTACCTTTAAAAGATCCTGAATTTTGCTGTAAATCCTTTTGCTGTAGAGAGACAACTGATGGTCATCCAACCCCATCTCCAGAGGGAAATCCAGTCTGTGCAGCCCGTGGGAGGTGGGGGAAGAAAATAACCCCCTGTATGAACCAACCCCTGATGTGCCACGAGCAAAGAGAAACCTCCAACCTCCAAAAACTCCTTTATGTGTTATCCAGACCTCAGAGGCTTCTTCACTGCTCAGCAAACTGTGGAAAACCTCCTGAAGGTGACCAGGACACTCCTACACCACAGAGCTTCCCAGAGCTCTGAACCAGGCATGTCAGAAACACTGCAAGTTTTTATATTATTCTGGTTATTCTGGTGGTGGGTACAGACTTCTTGAAGACCCATTTTGTTAGTCCTTCTGCTGATCCAGCTGCTGGTTTCTGGGATGCACTGGGGAGCTCCAGGTGACCCCAAGGATCCCGAAGCACCATGAGAGGTCCAAGTGACCCCAAAGACCATTTCCCTGGTGCAGTGAGGAGCTCCCCTGACACCTGCTGCTGGCTGGGCTCATCTCAACCCCCCCAAACCTTTCCAAAGTGCTGCTGTCCCCCCGTGGGTGAGGTGCAGGCAGCTCCTGTCCCTGCTGTGGTGTCAGGGCAGCAGGACTCCTGCCCAGCAGGTAGAGCAGGGTGGGTGGGTGGAGCAGGTGGGATGGTGGAGGCTGGAAATGGCCCAACCCCTCTGCTCTGTCCTGCAGTCCAGCCCAGCTCTGGCCTTTGCCTTGCTTGGTTTCTTCACCCTCTGAGCATCCTGTAAAGCTGCCTGAGCAGCTGCTGGTGCAGCCCAAAGCTCCTGAGCTGGCAGCAGCAGCACTGACCCAGTGCCTGGGCAAGGAAAGGGTCACTTCTCCTGGGGCATCACCCCCAGAGCTGCCCCCAGCTCCTCTTGGGCAGGACAAACACAGGGGCCAAGAACTGAGGGACTGACCCACAGCAGTGACCCCTCTGGAAGGGGGACAGGGGTGGTGGATGTGTTTTGGGGTCTTCACCTCCCTTCCAGTGGACAAAACGACTTTTGTCTCCCTCTGCTTGTGTTACTGATGCCTTACATTTTATCTTTCCTGTATTCCAGGTTCTGTGGTGCCCAGGGGTGCAGCTCTGAGCTCACAGTCAGTGTCACTCAGCTCTGCACACAGCAGGGACACAAAACAAATCCTTGTCCTGCTGCACACCAAGGACAACTTTCAGCCCAAAAGCACAAACAGGGTGGGTGAAGGGAGGAACAAGAAGGATGGGACCTCACAGCCTGGAGCTGGAATTGGACAATTAAACCCCAATGGAAATGGACCAAAACTTATAAAAAATGTGAGATTTTGTGACTGTTTGTCCATTTTGTGATAATTTTGGGTGCATTTTGGGTCCGCCTTGGGTGTAGCCCTGGCCAGGCTCTTGTCCTGCCCAAGGTGTACCCTAAAGGCCTTTCAATAAATATCTACTTTATTCTCTGGTTCTGTCCAGTCTCTGCTCCAGCTCAGCCTTCCCAAGGCATCATTATGTTCTCCCAACAAGTAAAATTTAGAAGATTTGTCTTTTCCCATAATCCAAAGTTGAAAGTACATCAAGAAGACACAACAGAAACTCGGCAGGGTTGAAAAATAGACTGGTCACTTTTTATTGAGCACCAAAGCAGAACCTGAACACATCTGAGCACCGGGGGCACGAACCAGGGAGGGGCTGCACAGCTCCTGGGGGCTGTGGGAGCATTGCCAGCACTCCGTGACACACAGGAAGGTTATCATAGCACCAAACACGCTGCAAAGTGTTCATGGAAATGTAAAAAAATAACCCACACCAGGTATTTCCTGCTGGGCTGCACCAGGATAAAGCATCTGTCTTTGGAGAGAAGAGCAGCTGAGGACAACTCACCTGCTCTGTGTTTTCATCTCAGTGTCTGAGTTTTCTCATTTCACTGTTGGAAACACAGCACTTGGACAAATCCCTTCTGTGGCTTTTGCTTCTGAGTTTGACAATTAGTAACTTGAATTAATTTGGAAAAAAACCCAAAAAACCAAAACCCTGAGCATTATAGCACCATGAAGAAGGGGGATGGATGGCTTAGATAACACCCAGTAAAAAGAAATTCACCATCAAATTATCGATTTGTCAATTTTCTTTTTTTTAAAATTACTTTTGCAAGCAGAAAATACCTGTACTGTCCCACCCACGTGGGTCAGGTAAGTGCTTCTGCAGCTACAAAGAAAACAGACACTGTAGTGAATGTGTCCACTCAAATGAAGCATATTTTGGGCTGCTTTGAGAGATTAGGTTGAGATTTGAAGTTTTAATCTTTCAAGTTTGTGAAAGCTCAGCACCAATTTTTCATCTACCTCCTCATATGGTTTTAGGAATTTTTTAGTTTAAATTAGAACATTTTGGCATTTGATCTTTGGGGCTTAGCAGTGATCACTGGAGGGCTTTGCTCCTTTAATCAGAATTTGATTTTTTTTCTGCAGAAAGTAACACTGGACAAAATCAATCCATTTCACTGAGGAGTGAGGCTGCAGTGGGATAAGTGGGGAGTTTCTGGTCTAAACACAGATTGGAACTATAAAATATGGATTGGAGCCTGGATAACTTGGTCTAGTGGAAGGTGATGAGCTTTAAGCTCCCTTCCAACCCAAACCACTCCACAGTTCCCTGGTACTGTGGCTCCTGTGTCCAAGCAGGAATTAAGATCTCATTGCAGGAAGCTGTAAAAGAGAAAATCTAGAAATGGCTCTGTCCAAACATGCTGCTGCATTTAACATCTTGCACTCAGAAAAAAAATGAAGATATTTAGGGAACTGTGGAGCTCTTCAGCTATTCCTTTACTCTGTGAAGCACCCAGGACTGTGTTTAGAATGGGAAACAGAAGAACAGTTTGGCACCTTCCACCTCTCCAGCTGCAAATGTCATGTGCAAAGCATCAAGAGTTTTATAGGTGTCCTGGACATTCAAACCATTGGACATTCAAACCATTAAACCAATAAGTGAGTGGGAAAAAGAAATCCTGTATTTTGTGAGTGGAAGCAGGCACTTGCATTTGTGAATTGGGTATTTATATGCAGTGCTACTACTGTGCAAATTAAAATGCTAATTTCATGTATGCAGATGGGGACGTGGACTATGCCATGGAGCAAATGTGGCTTTTGTGCCAAACAATTCTGGCTGGTTTGCCACAATAAATGCAATTGTCCCTTCAGGATTGCCGCAGGAAAAGAAAACATTAATAGAAAATGTGTTTTCCATTGTGTAATTCTAAACAGCTAAAAGAAGCTGGGAGGCCCAAATACAAATACCCAGATTTTGATTATTTATGGAAGTCAACACAAAATACAGGACTCTTGAGGAGCACTGGCCCATCTGCCAGATAACCCTTTTCATCACACAGATTTATCCTGGGATTGCTTCTCTAACACATTTAACAAATTTTCCAGACTTCAGGCCTCTTGCTGAGGTTTTGCAGGTACAAAACCACAGATTTTGTGAATATGAACAGTTTGCTGGCTAAAACCAGCACATCACAAAGCTTGGCATGCATTTGTGTGTCTGCCTGGATATTGTAGGAAGGAATCTGTTCCATTATTAACTCTCAATCTGCAGGTCACCAGACTGAGGAGAGGAAAGTAACCTAAAAACATTTATAAAGCTGGTTTTTCTCCTCGCTTAAGCTTCCTCAAATTCTTAAGACTTCAGGATTAACCATATACAGTGGGTGTCCAGCCTGGCTTTTTAGCTGGACATAAATAAGAAAAAGAAAAAACTTGCAGGTTTCTTTGAGTTTTAAGCTGATGAAAAGGCTTAAAGGAGCTGTTCAAGACAGGCAGGCACTGGATTTGATCCAGAGAACCTCTTTAGTCTCACCTATTTTTAAAACAACTTAGATATGATATTTAGGTAGAATTTTGACGTCACTGGGTTGTGTTCAGAGGCCTGAAATCTGAACGGGACACGCAGCGAGCACATAAAGGGCAGGCTCTGTGTCAGCAGCCTGATCATGGCACGGTGGCTCGCAGGGATCCCTTGGAGGTGTTTGTATTTCATTTGTAGAAAGGCAGCTGATAAGCAGTGTGGTTTCCTTCAGGGCATCACATTTCTCCCCTTCCTGGTGGGGTTAAAATCTGGACTCATCCTGTTCCTTGGATAATGGATTTTTTTTTTTTTTTCTGTCAGTGATGGGCAGGGATCAGGGGGATGCTGGAGATGTGCTGGTGGAGATCTGGGACCAGAAAACTGCTGGGCAAAGCATTTCTTGACAGAGTGGTCCAGCTGCGTGAAAACCAAACAACGAAAGGGAAAAAAAAAAACGAAAAACCGTAAGAGGAATTAAAATATTTATCCTTCCTGGGATGTTTGCACAGGACTTGTCCTTAAGTAGCTGAGTAATCTTAACAGCCAGCCTGACGTAGGTACAGGAAGACACTGAACTGCTTTGTTTCCACAACTCCCAGCTAAGCCCAAGTTCATTTTAAAGTGAAGCAGAAAGCATTGAGAAAACCATCTTGGGGCAGAACTTTTGGTATAATAAATATTTTCATTTTTGCCTAATGCAGGGCTGATAAAACGACTGGAGCCTTTGCTGTTGGCTTGGCTCTGGCCAGATAAATTTGCTTTTGCTCACATCAGTGGGTCCCACTGCTCAGCGCAAGTGTTCACACACAGAAAATGCCCCCATGTGCTGAACGATTTGCAAGACTGACCCTTTTTTGCAGCCAGTCCAGAATAAACAGATTTTTAGTTTGTCTGGCAGGACCAGTTACACCTGTGTTAGAAGAAGCCCCTAAACACAAAACTTAAAGTCTTAAGGGACACAAATTATTCTTCATCCTAAAAAAATCAGTCCATCCTCTAAAAACCCATAAGGCAAAGGTTCTGCAAAGAAATCTGGTGTGTCTGGTGGAATCATCAGAGTGTTTCATGCACCTCTACAGGGTTTGAAGGTGCTGTCCTTACTCCAGCATTTTGCTTAGAGGAAATAATCACCCTCAGACAATCGTTTCTCTGAATAATTGCATTCTAAGCACCAGCTATTTCCACCTCCCTTTCCCTTTATTCACAAGGCACTTACCCGGGCACACCTTCAATTAGCCCAAATGCTTCTGCTGGTTTTTCACATAGCCGACCAAATTGTTGGAATTACTGCCTGTAAAAACAAATATCAGCCAAGTCAGGTTTGGGGTTAGGCTGTGGCAAATGGATTCTCGAGGTTGTCTCAGCAGGGCAGCTTTACTGGTCTTGTTATTTAGCAGTTCTCTTGGAGAGCTGGGATAGCCCACGCTGGAAGAGTTTTTATCAGCCAAAGTGGCCAAATTTAGCTGCTGGTAAATAAAGATTCCAATCTGATCCACGTTCTCCAAGAGGGAGAAATCAGGAGCTTTGAAACTTTGTGAGGAAAGATGTGGGAGATGCTCCTGCTTTCTTTGAGCCCCAGATTTGTGAGAGGGACCTGCCACCTCTCAGGGGACACTGAGGGACAGATTCACTGGGCTCCAGCCATCCCTTATCTCTTACCACAGTCCAAAACCCTGCTTTTGACAGAGATCTGTGTTCAGCTGCAATGAGTCCTGGGCCAAGAGCAAACCTCCAAAAATATGCTTAAAAAAGAAAAAAAAAATCTAAAAAAGATTTTTGGGCTGGGTGGTTCCCCTGGCAAAAGACTGCACCATTTAACTCATTCTGCCACAGCTGAAAACTCTGGTTCTCAAGAGTCCACAGTGAGGACTTTGTAGATCTTAAAATAAGATTTTCTGACCATGGCATAAAGAGTCAAGGATAAAGAATCTCTTTTTTTCTATGTATAACCTTCATTTCATAAGGAGCAAATTCCTTGTAAGTGTTGCAAGAGTGATAAAGCTTAATAAAAACAACAAATCCTTCATGCCAGCAGCTTACCAAAATATTCCTTGTAATACTTATGCCTCAGGCTGTGTCCATCTGGAAAAGAAGGTACATGGTGAGAACACACCCAGCCAGCCTTCATTTTTTTGTGTTAAACTCTGACCTTCTCTGTACAGCACAGAGAAATTAGATATGGGAATAATAACCACACAATGAGGAAAATAAAAGTCCTCTGTAGCTGAAGTAATTTGGAGTGCTATAAACCTCTTATAAACTACTGAGATTACTGAGCTCTGTGGACACAACTCACTGGACAGAAGAGTGGGAATTGCCACTAGCATTTTTTAACCTTTTCAGTAGCTACAGGCCAGAGGAATCAGAGGATTTCCCAAATGAAATGAAATTTGGGTAACATTTCAGACCACTTTCCAGGGAGTTGTAGAGCGATAAGGTCACCTCTGAGTCTCCTTTTCTCCAGGCTAAAAAACCCCAGCTCCCTCAGTCATTCCTCACAGGGTTTGTGTTCCCAGCCCCTCACCAGCCTCATTCCCTCCTCTGCATGTGTTCAAGTGTCTCAATGTCCATCCTAAACTGAGATCCCAGAGCTGGACACAGCACTCAGTGTCCATCCTAAACTGGACACAGCACTCAGTGTCCTTCCTAAACTGAGATCCCAGAGCTGGACACAGCACTCAGTGTCCTTCCTAAACTGAGATCCCAGAGCTGGACACAGCACTCGGTGTCCACCCTAAACTGGACACAGCACTGGAGGTGTGGCCTCACCAGCACGCAGTCCAGGGCCAGAATGACCTCCCTGTTTCTCCCTGCTGGCCACACCATTCCTGATCCAGGCCAGGAGCCATTGGCCCCCTTGGCCATCAGAACACACTGCTGGCTCATGTCCAGCTGCTGTCACCTGTACCCCCAGGTCCCTTTCTGCCTGGGCACTGTCCACCCTCACCATCCCCAGCCTGTAACATTGCAGAGGGTTATTGTGGCCAAAATGCAGGACTGGGCACTTGGTCTTATTAAACTTCACCCTACTGGACTCTGCCCAGCCATCCAGCCATTCCAGGTCTCTCTGCAGAGCCCTCCTACCTTCCCACCCACTCTCCCAGCTCAGTGTCCTCTGCAAACAGACTGATTTGAAAGAGAGGAGGCAGGGGGGTGCAGCACTGACCTGGGTTTCCCCGGAGCTTGATGCACTGGCCCCTGTTGGGGATGCCCTCGGCCGTGTTGCCCGGGTTGATGATGTGGCACTCGTAGCCCGTGGGGCAGTGCAGAGGCTCGTCCCCATCCTCCGTGGTGCTGCAGGCCTCAGCTGCAAGAGAAACCTGCAGGTCACCCACCCGCCATGGCTGTGACACCCACGGGGACCCAAACACAACCCACCTCAGGCTCCTGGGCACGGGGAACCGTCCTGACACAGCTCAGCCCCATCCCCTTGGGACAGAACTTTTGGTATAATAAATATTTTCATTCTTGCCCAAGGTGGAGCTTTTGCTGTTGGCTTGGTTCTGGCCAGAAAAATGTGTCTTTTCTCTCCACAGCCCTGTGTGCAGGCTCTGTGCCAGCTGTGGGGTGGATTCCACCCAGCATTGATGATTTAGGATTTCAGCTGTTGTATTTTTCATATATTTCTAATTCTGCTGTTCTTTAGTGGATAACTCTAAACTCCACACACAGTGTGAGCTGCATTCCCCTTTTGGCCAGACCAGGCAATTCCTCTCCAGGTCTGGAATGGAGGACACCTCACTGCCTCAGGCCCTGAGAGATGGAAACTAAAATGAGTTTGGGGGGAGCAAACTTGGGGTAAATGACTTCATTATCTGGAGCTGTAATTGGAAGATTAACCCCCAGTATGCAAATGGCCCAAAGTTATAAAAGTGTGAAAATCCGTGACCTGTGGTCCATTTTTGGGTGCAGCCCCTGGGGGACTTCATCTGCCCTAAATGTACCTGAAGGGCCTTCAATAAATATAACAGCTTTTTATTCCCTAAACTCTGTGTGGTCTCTGTTTTTAGGCAGCCCAAAAAGGCATCAGCACTGCCCAGCATGCAGGATGATCCCTCCCTGGGGCTGTGCCCTCCGAGCAGGGATCAGTGTGTCCCAGCCTGGCTCTGAGCTGGCTGAGTGCAGTATTTTCAGGTTCACCAATTTCTGTTTCCTGGCCAATGCACCGTTTCTGCAGTGGTTTGAGTGCCACTAGAATTATTGACTCTTTCTGCTGCGGGATGGGATTAGGAGCAAAGCAAAGGAGGCTCAAAGTCAGGGAACGTGAGCAGGAAACTGGCAGTGTGCTGTTCTCTGCTCCACACCCAGGGCCCTGCTGCAGAATCCAAACCTCAGGGGTGACTCACTGCAGGGTCAGGCAGTGCCACCCCTGCCCCAGACAGAGGTTTCATCACTTTGGCCCGGGACAGGCAGCAAGAGCAGCTCAGAACAGGGAGGTGAAGCAGGGCTCAGGCAGTGTTTGTGACCATTACATGAGCAGACTGCAGGGCCACTCCACCCTCTCATTTTTAGTTTCAAGGATCTCTGCTGTAATTCTCACACCATGACTGATGGTTCTTACTTCCCTAATTACTCCCTCAAGCTGAGATGAAGGTGTTCAGATAAGAACAAATAATATAAGCGTGACAAGGATGGATGAGGAGGAACCTATTTTATCTCATTTCTCACTGTGCAGCTCCAATGAGCTGGAGGCAGAATTTTCTCCTCAAGAACTTGGAGTTTCCATAATAGATGAGCATTGAGGCTCAGTGAGTCTAAAACCATCTGTGTAAGAACAAAGAGGGGAATCTATTGGCACTACCTGGATCCGACTAAAGCTGATCAAAAGTCAGGTTAACATTTCCACAAAAAACCCCAAAACTTCAGGTGTCCGTATATCTGGGAGTGCCTCATAGAAGAAAACTTCCCTTCCTACCTCCCCACTCCCTCCTTATTTCAATTTTAGGTATTGGAAAAAGTTAATTAAACCCCCTTTCCTTATGGAATGAACCTGAGGAGCTCAAGCTCATTATCAGTCTCCAAACTCAGATTCCTGCCCCAGGTTCACGTCAGCTTGACACAGCTCTGCAGCAGTTTGCCAGGGCTCCTGTCCAAAGCTCCTTCAGATCCAAGAGCCACAGCCCCAGCCCAAGGCATCTGGGTGATGAGGCCACTCTGGATTAAAGGATCTCCCATTCCAAGTCCACCCACGTTCTATCAGGAAGCTGGCAGAGAATTATGTGTGTGATGACAAAGCTTTTTTCTAAAAGAAAGATATACCTCTAATTATTTGAAGAATGGGTACAAACCTAGTCCCCTCCCTGCAGCATTCCTAGTGCTCTGCTGCTGGATAATCCATATCCATAAAAAGTAATTTATTTACTGCACCAGATAGCAGCTCCCAGCACCACACAGTTATTCCTTTGGAAACTCCAGACAAATACCAGCAGCCCAACATCCCAGGCCAGCTCTGTGCATGAGGGATTTATTCTCCAGAGCCTTTGTGTGATTATGAATATTGCAGAGAAGACAGAGAAATGTCCTGTACCTTGTAAGACTTCCTCTGGGCCATCCAAAAGCCACCCATTGCCTCCCAGCCAGCGGGGTTTGGGCTGAACCAGCCAGTCCAGGACTGCAGAAGAGAGAAACAAGAGACCACAGTGTCAGGATGCAGCAGCCACAGGGCACAGAGTTCTGGAAAAGTCATGGATTTCCTCTAAGGGCCTGTGAGGAGGTTGCCTGGTGGATTGATGTGGTTTTGACTTATATTGGTGCTCTTGTTGTCCCAGTGGAAAGGGAGCCATGGATGTTATCCAGGTTATCCATCCACAAGAACCTGGTGTCCTAGAGGCCCAAGCAGCTGCTGCTTCCCGTTCTCATTCCCATGGCAGGAAGGGATGAGGTGGCTGCCTCACTTCTGTCAGCACTAATTTAGGCTGGGATTGCCTCTTTTCCTGATTACAGAAACACAGGAACACAGAATGGTTTGGGTTGGAAAGGACCTTAAAGATCATCTCCTGGGCAGGGACACCTCCCACTATCCCAAGTTGCTCCAAGACTCATCCTTGGACACTTCCAGGGATGAGGCATTGAAAATGCCATCCCAGGAAATGAACTGGCCTTGAGTGACTTCTACAATTCAACCCAGTGGAAATTTTGCAGCACCAGTTTGCCTTGGACAACTTTGCCACTCATCAATCCCCCGGAAACACAAGTGTGGAACTGAACTCCACCCCCCAACTCACACTCCAGCCTCCCACCCCAGATCCAACGCATGGGAAGATCTCCACCACCCCCACCTCTGCAAGCTCCTCTCTCTCCCAGCTTGCCCAGCATGGAAACCTTTGAACCCCTCGGGGGAAACACCCAAGGCTTTGCCCTGGAAGGATATACCATAGAGTTCCTCCACCCAGAGGTGCAGCAATGTATTTGAATAACTTAGGCTATGCTCTGTACCAGCTAAACTCTTAGTAGGTAAGAAGACATTTGCAGTCTTGTTTTTCAGAATTTTCAAGGATTCGTCAAAGCTACGGGAACAAAAACAAGTCTAAAAACCATGAACAAGAACTTTGGAAAATGTCTACAAGAAATGCAAAACTCAGATAAAAGACACCACAGCGTGGTGACGGACACTTGGCCAATCAGGTGCCCCGAAGGATGTGTGCCTGTCTGATAGACAAATGACTTAGCCAATCAAAAGACTTCTACATGCATGAACAGCAGTGTTAAAAACTATAACTGTAGCTTTATGTAAACAATAAACTGTTGTTTTGGGTTTTTTTTTTTCAGCCTTCTGATGTTTGCATTTTTGTAGTGGAGTTTTTTTTTTTTTATGAGTTGTTAAGTAAATAAGGTGATATTTACATTCCTCTATAGAGGAGAGACAATTAATGGACTTCTAGTAGGGTCAGAGAGGTGACAACCTCATCCTCCAATCCCTGGTCATCATCCAGAATCTATATAAATTGAGGTCAAGAAATAAACTTGTACGCAAACAACCGACTACATACGCATCCTTCATTTCACATCCGTCTAGCGACAACAAACACCTCCTGTTGGGATCATACTGACTGGTTTATCCCAGTGCCCATCTCTCCCCTGCACGGGTGTGTCTGTACCTGGCGGGGGCTGCACGGACTCGAGGCAGGCGTAGATGCAGCCGTTGTAGCAGCAGCGTTTGTGGCGCTGGCACTCGGAGTCGGAGCGGCAGCTGGGCACCTCGCAGGCGCGCTCCGGCAGGCTCTGCGGCGGCGGGGGGCACCGGTCGTTCCTCTGCTGGTGGGAGCTGTGAGAATGAAGAGGGTACTCATAATCCTTTGCAAAGAGAAGAAAAGGAAATCAGGTTGTCTTGGGTTGTAAATGCAAGAGGTATCCTAGTCCTAGGCTGTTGGAACCAGTGGAAGGGGTGTTTTTCTTTATCTCATGACTCTGGGGAGGAGCGGGCGGATGTGGACTCGATATTTTCTGACCTTGAGGAGAGCTAGCTCTTCACCACACGTGGGTGTCTTTCTGTTCAAACCAGGTGGGGCAGTGGTTTTTTATCCCTTCCAGGACCCATCCTCCCTGCAGAGGATATCTGCCGTTCACGGGCCAAATAAACAGGATAGTGTACTGTTCACATCATCTTTGCTTAGGGCAGGTGTCCTTGTGTTCTTGGGTTAAAATGCAAAATGTGACCAGCAGTCTGTATTTCATTGGCAGCTGTCAAAACCAGATGGGGAGGGGTTTTCTTTAGCTCTTCTCATCCTCCCTGCAGGGGATATCTGCTGTTCATGGGCCATCCAGGCTCACTGCAGGGCTGAGACAATTCCATCATCCCACTGGGAGATGCTCCACCCAGGGGGAGGAGCCCAGCATTCCTATCTGGATCAAACCTGGGATTCAGAACAGCAGCACAGCCTGTCTGCACTGGATTCCCAGAACCATCTCACCATCACTGGACCCTCCTACAGGATTGTCCCTGCTCCAACAGAGCATCAAGCCAGGGGCGTGAAGTGAGAGATGCCGTGGCCTCAGGAACAGGCTGGTGAAGAGTCATAAATACGTAAGAATGTGTATAAATATACACTTGGCCCAATCGCTGGTGAGTTACAAAATCAGTGATGGGAGACTGGGATTCTTATTCCAAGAATAAACATGGTGCAACAGTCCCCCAGGGGTTTCTAGGACATTTCACCACCAACTATGGAGAAATTTGAGGTGAGATTAACATCCCCCTCTACATCCTGCTCCATCCTCATTGCTGTAACCCCTAACAGCTCCTTTGGAACATCTGTGCCTTTGACAACAGCCTGTTCCCACATGGATTCTCCCAAAAAACTGGCCAAAGAGGACATTGCATGGAGATGGAGTGTCAGAGAGAGAGAATTCCTGATATTTTCACTAATGACAGTCTCCTGCCTGGTTCCCAATACCAAGAAACAATTTCTGCTTTTTCCTTTAAAACCATTCCATGATGTTGTTTTCCCATTAACTGATAGGCTGTTTAAACCACTAAAAAGGTTTGGAAAAACTCAATTTTTATGATGTTTTCCACATTGAACGAGCAAGCTCTCATATTAGTCCATTCATCAAAAGCTGCAAACACTCCAAATTTGAAACATGCTTTAAAATTGAAGATATTGAAAATACACTTTTTTGGGGGGGTGGGAGGGGATGTTGCTGGATTTTAAATAGAGAAAATTTTCAAAGCAGGTATAATTTTGGGATAAAAGGCAGCACTGAACAATAAATCTGTGCAGTTCCAAACACTGAACAGGTCTCCTAATGTTGGAGGGAGTGTTCATCCTGGAAGGTCACACTTTACTATTCTGTTTGAAAGGTCATCTGCAGACAGAAACGTGGCCAAAATAATACTGGCAAATAGTGGATACATGAAAAAAAAAGCAACCACCAAACAATTACTGCAGTTACTTCACAGATGATTCAGAAACCAAGAAGCCAAAATTGCAATGAACAGCTGGCTCCATGAATGAAATTTCCGTTGTGGAACAATACAAAAGTTGTAGCCAAATAACTTTGTACCTCATGACCTTTCTGACCATTTTCTCTGGTCACCTATTGCTCACAACTCATTTCTTTCAAAATAAGAATATTTTGCTTATTTGGTTTAATAATTTCACCCCCTTGTTTATGTGTGCATAAAACAGGATTCTCTCATTCCCCAAAATAACCTGGGTGAGGACGTCTCCAGGTTTGGGTAACAAGGTTTTTTAAAAGCTCTCCCAGCATTCACAGTTTGGCTCAGATGTTTTTTTTTTTCTTTTTTCAGATTGTGATGACAGTCAAAATTTCTTTAAAAGCGTTTCTCAGTGCAGGAGGTAAATTTCTGTTTCCCGAGGAGACTTATTAAATCATTTAATGACAATATCTTCCTTAGAGATAGGCAGAAACAAAGTAAGGGGAAAAGTTCAGAGTTCAGCTGAGGAACCCTGGAAGTCAACAAAGATGAGCTGCAACCTGGATGGAATCACTCAGCCTCAGCCAAAATTGAATTATTGCTAATTTCAATAGCAACTGAAGGATGCAGTCTGCCTCCCAAAAATCCCAGCTCTGTTCAGTTATTTGTGTCTGGAACTGGTCCCTGAGCCTGTGTCAAAGCACAGCTCTCTGCTAATTCATATTCTGCTTGGAGGCCCTGGAGATGACACATGAGGCTTATTTCAGCCTCTCACCACCAGCTCTGGCCCTGGCAGGTATTCCCAAACCCTGGCCATAAAACCTTTCCTCTGAAAAAAAACCCACACAGTCAGGGGGAATTTTGAATCCTCTAATATTTCCATTAAAGACCTGGAAAAAAATCACCCATCAGTGATGATCAAAGGCTGAAGGCAGCTTAAACAATCTGAAGGACAAAACCAAAGCAACGGGAATGATATTCTCCTGTTGCTGGCTCGGGATTTGTCATTTTGGTTCTGCTGTTTGCAGTTGGAAGAACGCTGCAGAGCTGGGGTGGGCTCCAAGAAGATGCACAAAAATGACTAAAAGGCTGAAAAGCAGGAAATACAGAAAAAAAAAAAAAAGGTTTGTGTGAGTGCAGGTTCCAAAGGGGAGGCTGAGACTGCTGTGCTCACAGGTTACTCTGAGGACACGGGGGCCAGAAATCTCCTGGGGCACAAAGAAGGTACCCCAGGGCTGATTTATGACAGCTGGCTGCTGGAGGGTAAATAAATTGTTGGAAGAGCATTACAGCAGCTGTGAAGAATTCTTCATTTCTGGAAAACTTTAAAAGAAGGCTGGGATTTTTCTGAAACACTTGCTGTAGTTGACAGTGGAATGAGATCCAGACTGGCCCAGTTTGTCCCAACAGATATGATGGGTGTTTTGTAATGAACTAAAGCCCACTCCCAGGTAGCTCCCTCCCTTCCTCTGCCCTTTGGGAACAGTCTCTGGAGTGTGGAGGCTGGAAAACACCAGCTGCAAATCACTAAACTTGACAACTGTCCCTCTGTAAAATATATAGATTTTTTTTTTTTTAAAGCTCAGCTCCTGCATCCCGCTGTGACTGCCAGGTTTATCTCCTCACTGCAATCCCTCCTTCTCCCTTCTCCATCCCCACTTGACCCCTCCTTGCCAGGCCACACCCTTCCTCAGGGTGAGTGAAAAGCCCCTGGCCAGCTCCTCATCCTCACTCACACCTGCCCCTCCTTCTGCATCCAGCATTTCTCTGGCTGCACTCCTCCTTGCTGTAGCTTCAGATGTTCTGGGCTCAGACCACACAGAGCTCCCGTGTCCTTTGAGGTGCCACAGGGGTGTCTGTGGCCCGTGTCACCTCCCATCTGGCTGCAGGTTGCCGTGAGCACCTCCATCTGTCATCCCTCTAGCCAAGTGACTCACAAATCCGCTGCTCTGCCTCCAGACTCTGATTTCCCCGCTGCAGGGAACACGCAGCATTTGGTAAGAAAGAAAACATCCCTGTGAGAAACCAGAGGGGCTGCCAGAGCTGGCTCCTGGTGCAGGAGAGGATGGAGAGCAGACGCTTTCCCCCTGACAAGGCTTTGAGGAGGAGAAAGAAAAGCTTTTGCTGTTTTCCCTGGATCAATGTTTCTGTCAATACGAGCAATTCTAGCTGAGCTTGCCAGATCAGTAGCACCTGGATTCAGGGCTGCCAGGAAAAACAGCCCTTTGAAGGTGCGCAGGTTGAAAGAAGAGGATATATCCTCAGGGGAGGCGGCTCTGCCTCGGCAGGGCTCCTTATCTGAAGATCGACATGTGAATTCCTGTCCTGCTCCTGTCCTATCTCTCCGGGTCATTCACCTCACAGTTCCTATTAAATTTGAGCTTCACAATGAAATATGGCAGAAGAACATCCACATAAACGCATTTTCCAGTGAGTGATTTTGCAGGAAATTCAGCTCTTTATGTCACCATTCTCCAATTAAAATTCAAACCAGAGGATATCCTATCCCAAGAGAGGCTATAATGCAGGAGATTTCTTACAAAACCCTGAGGTGCTTTTCAAATATCAGCACAATGTTCTCTGAAAAAAATTCCGTGGAGACAAGACAGAATTTCAGTTCTCTCATCGGGGGCAAAGGATGTGTGTGACAATTCTGAGTCAGCAATGACACAAACCAAATGTTGCCATGCACCAACATCACTCTAAAAGCCAAAAGCATAAAATTACCCTTTTTGAATGAAAAGCTGCAGAAAACAGATGGAGGAATCTGCCTGTGACACCAAAGTGCTGTTTAAACACGTGCAGAGTTTGGAAGATGCAATCAGACCTGAGCACAAGAAAATAAACTGTTTGGGGCTTGCACCCAAGCAATTCAATGGGCACAAACCTTGCCCCAGGGCTGGTTTCTAAGGAAACTTGAATGGATCGAGTAAAAATTTCAAATTTATAATTTTTTTCCCCCTTTTAAAGAGCAGGTCCTAAAATTCAAGCTATCAATTATTTTCCTTTTTTTAAATTTTATTTGCATCCCCTCGTGGCCATCTCTAACCCATTGACCCAGACACACCAGGACAGGTCCCAGTAACTTGTTGCTGTCCCAGTCGCAGTCCCAGCGCTCCTGCTCCGAGTGGATTTGGGAGCGATGTGGTGGCTGTGCCCAGTGCCCTGTGAAGGCTGCCAAGAGCAGTCAGACACAGATGGTGCCACCGAGCGTGTGCCAGGCCGTGGGCAGCCGCTCTGCCCGCAGGGAATGTGCCAGGCACGGCACAGCCGCGGGGATGGAGTTTTGGGATCGCCACCCTTTAGGGTGATGGGCACACCGCTGTTGTGCTCCAGGGATTTCCAGAACCGAGGGCAATGCCACCAGCTCTCCCTCCAGCACACATTTATCCCAAAATTACCCCAAAAAGCAGCACAGGAGCAGGGCAGGGAACTCTCCCTTCTCCAAGCAATAAATCCCAGTATCTTCATCCCACTCCACCTATCCCTGGAGCCGCAGGGTTTGCATCCCCCTTCTCCCCGGTCACTTTTCCCTGGCTGTCCAGGGGAGTTTTCCAGGGAAAGCGGTGCCGGTGCCGTCCCAAAGCTCTCTCCCTGCCCTTCCCAAACTTCCCCCGGCAGCAGCTAGGTGGCAAAAGTTCCTCTCAGCCTGGGAAAAACTTCATGAATCCCGTAACACAGAGCAGCCCGCCGAGCCAAACACTCGCCATCCCCAAAAAGCGCAGGGAAAACTCCCCATTTTGGGGAGAGCATCCCCAAAATCCCCTCTCCCCTCTCCCAGCTTTACTCACATCGTATTTCTCCGTCATTTTCAGCAGAGCGCGTTTCCACAGGGTCCTGGCACAGCCCGGCTCCGGCAGCAGAACCGACACACACAAGGCTGCAGCGAGGAGTTTTTTACAGAAAAGCATCTCTGGCAGCAACCTGGAACTCATTTTTTTTTTAAATTTTAATTTTTTTTTTCCCCTCAGGGAGGGATGGAGTAAGGAGCCCGGCAGTCGGGATGCGGGCGGTTCCGAGGCTTGGCAAAGGAGGGAGGGGAGAAAAGAGCGAGGGCTGAGCGCTCCCAGAGCCGCTTTTCCCTGCGCAGCTTCTGGGAAGGAAAGAAAAAAAAAAAAAAAAAAAAAAAAAAAAAAAAGCCCACAGGCAGAAGCCGGGAGCTGCTGTTGAACTTCTCCGAGTGAGATCAGGTTCTCGGCTCACATGCTCACGACAAAGCTCACGCTCTCCCTGAGTGAGTGATGGACGGGAAGATTACTTGGAAAGATTATTTTTAGACCTTTGTTCCCAACATCTGGCATCCTCCGAGAGCCCCGTTGAGAGCCAAAGCGTGGGATCAGATGACAGCTGCCTCGGGGGAAATGCAGGTCTCGGAGGGGTGGGCTCGGCAGAGTTTTACAGAGTTCACCCAAAGTCCCCAAAAGCCCAGGTTCTCCCTTGGTGCGCTCCCTGCTGCGGGTTTGCATCTCGAGTTCACCGAGTGAGAATTTCATCTGCAGCCCACTTGTAGGAAATGATTTAACGACACGATAAACATCCAGGAGCTTCCTTTAAACCGAGGTGACATCGGTTTTCTGAAAAAAGATCTTGAAGGAGTTAGAAAAAAAAAAAATAATTCGGGGTGTGGAACAGGGAAGGAAGATGGTTTGGAAATAACATGAGCACAGAGAAAGCAAGGAAGGGGACATGAGTCAGGCTGTGCCTGACAATGGGAGGGACGGAAGGAGTGGACGTGGGGTTTGGGACATCTCCGTGGACACGCAGTGCCTGGAGGATGGGAATGGGCTGGTGAAGTCCGGCTGAAAGCAGCCCAGCATCCTGCCGGGGATGGAGACACAGGCAGGTGCTGAGGGAGGACGGTAAGAGAGAGGCAGCTGTTTCATTCACGCGTATAAATACGTATATCTGAATGTTTATAACTTTATAGATGTCAGGAGAGCTGCTCAGGGCTCGCTGAGGGGTGTTTATTTTATAATTCCCCCTGAATTTCTCCTCCAGCCTCCACCTGAGTGAAGGAAGAAACACAACCACAAAACTCGTCGAGGTACAGACACAAGGTTTGCCTTCCCTTTACCCTGGCTGCAGCCCTGCTGAGCAGAGAGGAGCCTTGCTGGATGTACAGCATTTATTTTATATCCACTCTAAAATGAGTCTGCAGAGGAGTGTTATACCCTGTGGATACACAAAGAAAAAAAATCTTCCAATTATTCCTTATACCCAAAAGCTGTGGAAATTCACTTTGATCCATGCCCAGGTGTCAATAGCTGCATGCAGCTGGAAGCCAAAGGATTTCATCTTGAGGCTTGCCAGAATATGATGATGGGAACCTGAAAAAAGAGCAAGGTGGGCCTTAAAAAGCTCAGTGTTTAAAGGAATATATTTGATTTATTGACACTTAATGTTCTTTAAGGTTTTCTAGCAGTAACTGTGCTTTGGGCAGTTCTCTCTATATCTCTGCTGCTATAAAAAGTTCTTAGCAGCACAATCTGCTCGATCCATGGCAGGGAATTTTGCTGGCAAATAAAACCAGGGATCACTCTTATGGGGGGAAAAGGGAATGAAGAGTTAAACTGGAGATGGTCACCTCCCTCCCAGGTGCAGAGGTGCAGGCTGGGGGATCCCAGTGGGACAGCACAAGTGCCTTGTCTCTGCATGGTCTGAGGATTCCCAAAGAGCTGAGAGGGGATCCCTGTGGAGATCCAATACCCTGCACTGTTCTGGTAAACCTACCCCTGCTTGATCCATAGGGGCAGGTGGGGTTTTGGGGGCTGACAGGGTTTGGGGTGACCCCATGGTGCAGTTGTTTCAGGCACAGAAGGGGAGAGAGAGTGAACATTCAAGCTGGAGATGTTCACCCTGCACCTGGCTGCTGAGAAGGCTGTCCCTGCAGGGAGCACAGCTCCAGGTCCTTGTCACCTGCTGTGCCCCATCTCACCAACTCTCCTCTCCCCAAAGCTGCAGTCACACATTTAAAACAGAATTTATCCCAGATTCCCTTCAAATAGGAAATTCTCCTCAGGCTTCTCTCTTCATTGAGTGGAAACTGAGTAGCTCACAGGTCAGCCCATAGAAAAGTGACTCCCTGAGGATGGAAGTGTCACCTTGGGATGCTGGCAGAGCTCAGCACCTGCAGGTCACTGTCACCTCCACCCAGGTCTCATCCAAGCACAATCTGAAGCTGTGCTGCAATTAGTGAAAGGCACACTCAGGCAGCTTCAATCCATCCAGAGAGGAATGGATCCCTGCCATAACACTGCGACCTGTTCCACCTCTGATTTGAGTTTTTACTGCTCAGAGGGCTTTGTCTGAGGCCACAGGATCCTCCAGTTCCTTTCACAAACACAGCTGCCCACTTTGTCTCAATATTAATTCCTGCACCTCGATCCAGCACCTCTCAGGCGCATCCAGGAGCTCCCACCCGCGCCCTGACTCCTGTGCTCTGGGTGACAAATGACATGGCTGCTTGCACAGAATAAACAAGACTTTTCTGGGAGGTTTCCTACTTAATTTATGTCTTTGTGTTGCTATTTCACTGGTCTGTGCTCTCGCTGAAACCCAAACCACCGTGAGATGACCTCTCACGATAAATCTCCCTAATTTAATTCCATTTTTTGTTGTTTCATATACGTGCAATCTGGACTTAGAGCAACTAATTCCAAAGATTAATGGCTACTTCAGACACCATTTACTGGCCTTTATTTTTGCAGATACACAGCTTTGACATTTATCTGGGAAAAAACAGGGTCTGTGCCTTGCAGTAGTCCAAGGGTTGTACACTGAAGAAGTGAGAATTCTGCA
The DNA here is from genome assembly GCF_009819655.1 of Sylvia atricapilla. Taxonomy (NCBI): domain Eukaryota; kingdom Metazoa; phylum Chordata; class Aves; order Passeriformes; family Sylviidae; genus Sylvia; species Sylvia atricapilla. The sequence continues at coordinate 3,743,830 of NC_089151.1, forward strand.
ACAGCTGGTCATGGCCTGCACATGAAAACAAAATGAAAGAACGAAAATGAAATAACAAAGTGATGTTAGAACACTGATGGAACTGTAACTCATCCTGCACACAACTCTTCCATGGATTCTTCCTGCTCCCCACCTCCATTCCTCACATGCTTCTACCTCCAGTCTCTGCTGGAAGCTAGACAAGGGATTGCATTTTTATTTTTACAAGGCTAAGAAAACTTCCCTGGCAATACTGGAAGGAATATTTTCCCCCCCTTTTCTGGATATTCATCTTCTTGGAAGTCCCTGGCTGGGCTGTGTTGTCACAGGACAACTCCAGGACGTCATTTTTGCCATTCATATCCACATTGTCTTCCCATTTGGAGCTCAGTGAAACCTAAAACAAGAGAGATCTCAGTCCACTCACTTATGGAGGCATTTTTCTCCCACTACAGAGCAGTTTCTGTCTTACCAAGTTCACTTTTGAATGGCCCATTCAGACAAAAAAGAAGAGGAACAGCCTTGATTCATGAAGAATTTCTTGTTGAACATTGGCAGGTTTATGGCTCCAGCTATTAGTGTAAAGCATTCTGAGCAGTTTGTGAAGAGATTTTGGGCCCAAGTCCTTACAAACACAACCACTGGCAGTAGTTAGAAATCTAGAATTTACTGATAATTAGTTTTCTGAGTTGTGTAATTCAAACACCAGGTATTTGATGATGTGTGGTGATTTAAAAGCAATTATCACGAGAAAGATAAAAGCAATAACTGCCATTTTCTTTTAAACTACATCTTATCCACGCACAACAGTGGGGATAAAGTCGTTTACTCCAAGTGGAGCAATTCCCTCTGGTGATGATTATATCCTCAGGGAGTGAGTGCAGGGCTGTCCTATGCACAGGACAGTCAATTAGTGATGGTGGTATAAGACATAATTGAATTATTACAATATCTTGGCTGGATTTGGCTCCAGTTTATATGAGATCTTTGGCATTCAGCAGCCAGCAGCTACAATAATTCTTTAACATGTGCTTGTCCAGGGAATCAGCAGAACATCCCTTAGTCAAGATTTCTCTGCTTCGAGATTTGTGGTGCAGTTCCTCCCACCAAATTCCTGCTGGCTCCAAGGATTCTGAGTGAGATTGCTCCATCCATCACCACTGAGCAGAGAGTCACCCTCTGTGCATGAATCTCTGCAAATTTCCATCCCACAGGATGGTGGCAATAAGGCAAATTCTGCAGTGCCATAAACTGCTGTCAGATGAAAGTGAAAGAACGTGGGAGAGACTTGAGCACATCCCTGGGGCCTGTGGAACCCTCAGCATCGTTTGTTACAGCCAGGAAGATGGATCTGGATTAAAGGATGGGCATTTTATCAGCTTGGGGCAATAAAACAACTTTTGGAACTCAGGTTCATGCTGGCTGATTGGGGTGGTTTAAATGTGATTTTTTAAAATGTTCTCAGGGAGGTTGTGAGTGAAAGTCATGGGACAGCCAAGGCAAAATATCTTTTTCTAGCCAAAAACAAGGTAGGTCAGCCTAAGTCAAGACTTGCCTTTTCCCAGAGGAAAGAGCTGACTTTTAAAGAGAGATTCTATCAAAGAGAGAGTTTCCTCAGAGCACTGCAGCAGCACGAGGTGACTCATTTTGGCTGGATAGAATCCCTGCACCTCCAATCCAGGGGTTGCTGCAATTCCTTTTCCAGGGGCTGTTTCCTTGCCAGCTCTGCACAGGTTCTGTTGCCAGCAGCAAAGCGCAGTGGTTTTCTGGGGGTTATTAGAGATTTTCTGTGTTCCCTAACCCAGTGGGAAGGTCCCAGGTTACAGCTGCTTTGTGTCCCCCCCCAAAAAATAATCTAATGCTCCTCCCTTGCCACTCTGGCTGCCTCACCAAGGGTCAGAGGTTCTGCCTCACTTCCACTCACTCTTAGGAAATCAGGAAAAACGGAGTAGATCTAGAGAGGTTTTTGGTGGATGTGAACATGGAGAAGCCACAGCTTCCCTCAGGTGAACCTGCCCCATGGAAAACAGGGAGAGCCCCAGGGCTGGGCTGGGCTCCCCAGCAGGGATGGAGACACCCCTGTGGGCTCACCCCTCCAACCTCTGCTTTGTCTAAGGTATCCTAAAGCAGAGATATTATCACTGTCAATTTTTTCCCTTGCCTAATCCAGCAGCTGGGATCACTCCCTGCATGGATCAGTGGGAAAAGGAGGCCCTTGGCTGTGCCAATCCTGATGGGTGAATACAAAACTCAGCAAACAGAAGAACCTGCAGCATCTCTGGAGGGGTGACCCTGGATGCAGATGATTCACTCACACTCATTTCATGGCCAGCTCCAAGGGAAGACTGCAAATCTGGAGTTTCAATATTGGATTCATTCCTTCCCTGAGCAGGAAAAAAAAAAAAAACCAAAACAAAACTCTGCCAGATGTTTGCTACCAGCGAGCCCCTCTGGGAATTTATAGAGTGAAATAAAAGATCAAAAGCAATTCAAAACACAGACAGGTGATTCCCTTTAAGCATCTGGCCCCGAGCCCTGGCAAAGGCTGGCAGAGGTCGATGTTAAGTGGCCCCTGACCATTGGGAAAGGGCTGTAAAGAAGAATATAAAGCCTCTACTTTTAAGCAGCTTTGTTGGATATGGGGTATAAACAAAGCAGATGAATGTTATTAGGGGAGCAATGGCTTCAGTGCTGACAGAAGGGCCGAGAAGCCTCCAAAGGCACGGGGCTGTGGATGGGAAAATCGTTCTCAGAGTGGGGGACACGCTCCTCTTTGGGGCGAGGCCGTGCTGCCCTGGGGGCTCCGCTGGGAATCCTGAACAATTCCTCTGCCCCAGCTGCGGTTCCTGCCCGCTGCTCCCTGGTGCCAGCTCCCTCCGGGGCGTGCCTGTCCCCAAAGAGCCTTTTTGTCTCCAAAAAAAGAGGTTTCTGAGAGCTGCTGGTGTCCCCACAGGAGAGAAGTTCTGGGGGGCAGTGGATCCTTCCCCAGGGCAGTGGGAATTGCTGCAGATTTTGGGAGGGATGTGCAGTGGAGCTCTCACACTGGGGCTGCTGAGAGGAGACGAGTCACAGACTGGAAACCTCAGAGAAATGTTCCCAGTGGATAGATTCACCCTGAAATTAAAGACAAGGGAAGTTTGGCTGTGGATCCACACGGATTTCACAGCGAATCCTCAGCCTTTGCCATGCTCTGCATTCAGCCAGACAGAATTCCTGGGGGTGACAGAGTTGCATTCAGGGGGTCAGCCCTAATAGAGCTGAGCTGTGCTCTGGGGCTTCTCAGAAAGAATGAGAATGTCTTGCTTGGACCACAGCAACATCAGAGCCAGGGACCACACAGAGACATCCGCATGGACATCAAGAAAACCACCCAAAAGGCACGTGCCCTTGCAAATCCCAGATTTCACACTGAAACAGGGGTCATCTCCTGCCTGATGCCCTGCTCTGACCCATGAAGGTTTGGCCAGGGCCAAGCAGCTTGATTTTGGGGCTGCCCCTCTCCCAGCTGAAGCTCTGCCTGCCTACAGCCCCGGAGACAGAGGGCTTCCCATAGCAAATATCCTGCTACATCCAGAGAGAGCAAATTCATAGCTCAAGGGCCTGTCAGAGACACCTGCAACCCTGCACAAGGCAGAGGAGGGGTCAGATGTGTATCAGCATCGTGCTTGTGTAGGATTTCCTTTCTGGAACCTTTAACCCCTGCATCCCACATCCTATTACCAGTGAACTCCCTTGCCCTGCTGCTGCTCCTCTGAGGCCAGGAGCACTTTGGCAAGGGCATTAAATGATATCCCAGGCCCAGGCAAATGTCTTTAGAGGTCTGAAATAGCTGCTCACATCAGCCCTGGGGATGTCAGAGCTGTCCAGAAGAGCTGCTGGTGTCACCTCGAGCTGTGGTGCCCCTCAGCCCCAGCTCTGTGCAGGAGCAGGGGTCTGGCCAGGCAGGGAGCATCCCTGCAGCTCCTCAGGGATGGCAAGACTTGCAGTCACAAATGTTGCTGCAGAATTCCTTAAAAGGCTTCCAAGGATTTTGGAGCCCGAGTTGTTGCATTTGCTGGATCACGCTCTTGCTCTGAAGGAGTTTGCTGTAAGAAGGCAAAGAGCTTTCCTTGTCTCTCCTTTTCCAAAGTGCAGGGTTGAAGAAGGCATAGAAAATCCCACTTGCCTTTGACCTCTTGATAAAAGCCTTATCTAAAGCTGGCTGAAGACAGACAGCGGTGTTTGGAGCTGTTGCAGGCTGGGCTCTGTCTGGGAGTGTTCCCTTTCTTGTCGCTCACTGGAATCAGTGCACGTGGCTCCATCACCCACCTGGCCTGAAGGGCACATCCAGGCTCTCTCCTGTCCCAAACCTCTGCTGAGGGGGCTGGATCTCATTCACCACTGGCCCCTGGTGCCCAGGCACAGCTCAGGCTCTGGCTTCCATCCTTGCATTGTTTTGAATCCTCTCTTGGCTTGGGCATTAGATATAACGAGATCCCATTTCAAAATCAAAAATCAGGAGATGCCAAGCTGGTGTTGTAAAGCAGAAACATCCTATAAGAAAATCCCCAAAACTGCCTCCTGACATCCACACTTTCCCCTGGGCAGACAGACAGATTTTGCAAGCATCAGAGTGGCAGAAAGCACAAGAGAGCTCAGGTAGTTTCATTGATTGGATGTATGTACCCTAATTAAGAGGATGGATCTTCTATACTGACGAATTTCCCTCCTCAGCTCAGCAAGGCACTTCTTCCAGCAGTCAGATGTAACTTAATATTTTTGAAGGTGCTGGAAGAAGTATAATAGAAGAGGTTTCCTCCTGGTGTCTCTGTGTGAGGTCCTGGGCAGCACATTCAGTATCCAGCTGAATTCCTTCTCAGTTGTTCAGCAGGCTGGGACAGACACATGGAGAGTTTCCACCTTTTATCTCTGCACAGAACTTTCCATCTGAACAGCATCTCTTCACAGGGAGGTTTGTTGTCCTCCAGTGAACCACTCGTTTTTCAGATGGCAGAAACTTACATTTTGTCACAGATGTTGCCTATTACAGCTTTTCCCAATCCTGACATCCAGGGGAACGTGCAGCTTCTCCCAGTGCTTGGCATCCCCTGTTCTGCTCTGTAAACCACCAGGGCAAGACAGAGCAGCACAGAGAAGGATGTGCTGGAATTCTGGAAACTTAGATTTAAGGTTTCAGTCTATAGTAATATATATGGGGCAAGATGGAGGATTTGGGGCGTTGTCTGGGTCCTTCTTCTTCACCTTCTTCTTCTTGCTTTTGGGTATTTTTATCTAATTGGGTGATAAAGGTCCACATTGCGGGCTTTGGTGGTTATTATTGGGTCAAAACCATAAATGATAGAGGTGTCATCTCGTTATTGGGTGATTAGTGCTTAAATAGAAAGAGTCAAAGGCTCTCCATTTTACCTCTGTTCTCTAATTTGCTTAGAGCTCATGGCTCATGAGCCTGTAATAGAGATAGGAATTAATAAACACTGAGTCCAAACACAAAACTGTGACTTCCATGTATTAATCCAGGCTCTAACGTGAAGAAAAGAAAACATGAATCCAACAGGATGAGCACAAGGAGGGCATGGGAGATGGGGGTGTCTCTGTTACAAAGTCGTGGTTTGATCATTGCACAGAGATTTCAGCATTTGGAGCCCCTGCTCAAGCAGCAAAACAATCTGGACGTTGTTAGCTGAGCAGGGAGCACAAAATCCCTGAACACCCTGTTAGCAGCAGGCAGGGATTAAGTGCAGCACTCAAACCAAACTGGATTTCAGACCTGGTTCTGTGGATACTCAGAGCTGAATGTGACTGCAGAGGACAATCAAACCTCTGACTCTGGTGGGATCACCCCCAGCTTGGCAGGGCACAGCTGCCTTTGCTGTTCCCCTGGTGAATTTTATGGGCTGGAAAAGGTTTATTTCAGTTTTGGCTCGATGTCCTTGTTAAACTTTATGTGCTATATAACTGTGCTATATAGTGTTATGTTTATGTTACATGAAGATAAATATTTTTATGCGTCTGCATAGTTACATTTGTTTGCATATCCATAAACTTAAATCTCCAGCATGCTTCTTGTGTGTTTATGCCCCTCTAGCCTGTCCCTCAAAAAGTAATGGAGGAGTATTACAGAATCTCAGACTGGTTTGGGTTGAATGAAACGTTAGAACCTGTTCAGCCCCACTCTCAAAGAGAAAAATTTATTCTCAATATCTAATGCCAATCTAATAATCAAATCTCTCTGCTTGGTATGTTATAACTCTTCCTAATACTGGCTACTTAATACCTGCAGAGCAGCTCCAGGGCTTGCCAGAGTCTGAGCTCAGATTTACATTCACATTTTGCACCACTTGGCAATTTTTTTTTTTCATGTTTTTTTTTTATTTTTTTTTTCCTTTTTCAGGTTCCATTTGTCTGAGTTTTGCAGTGCCCAGCAATGCTGGATGTGTTCCAATGTAAATTATTTCTACAGAACCAGTTGTGTATTTTGTCCAGCCGGAATCCTGGCAACCTCAGGCCGCTGTGACTTGTATTTAATTATTAGGAGCAGGAGAAAAACCTAAAAATATCTGAGTGCAGTGGTCCCATGGGCTGTTTTTTAGCAGCTCTCCCTAAGATGGGATAAATATTTACAGTTGGTTTGGCACAAGTTCCAGGTCCTCTAACACTCTACCTCTCTTTTAAAGTCATCAACCTGTTGATGTAACCTTTTTGAGTGTAACCAGCCCTAAGAAATCACTTTTTTTTACCCTGTCTTCCTGAAGTAAGTGCATTATTTCATCATCCATGTTGTCTGTATTTGGACAGTGTTGATGGGAAGAAGTGAATAGCTGGGTATTCAAATACTTTTTCACAATATCTCTCTGTCTTCTCTTTAAAGTCCTGAATTTGGAGGGTTTTTTCCGACTTACATCCAACAAGCTCTTTGGCAAGAGAAAGCTCAGATGAGGCTTGGTCCTTTAATTACATTATTGGCAGACTGTGGCATTCCTTTGTTACTTTCTTGATCTAATTCCCCCCAAAGAGCTGCAAAAAGGAGAATGGTGGATTAATTTAATCATAGCTTCTTGTGTGGTTAAACACCAGCTCCTTTATTGTCCATCCACACCTTTGGGTGCTCTGAACTTCATCTCTTCCTCCCAGGCTGAAAAAGGCTCTTCCTCTGGATAACTTTTTTCCCTTCAGATTTTATTCAAAGGAGTGATGCAGACTAAAGTCCACGTGTTGAGGATTCAGTAGCTGGAGTAGAAGATTCAAAGCCTTTCTTATTCCATCAAATCCTTCAGGGACAAGGTGACAAGGTGGTTTAGCTGATGGCTGAGTGACCCCCACAGTGCTCCCACCAGCAGCTGTAGGCACGGGAAGGGTTCTTGTGAGAAGGATCCCTGTTGCCTCAAGTTTGCCTTCTTTTCACTGTTTGCATTTTGTTCTCATGCAGCTTCAAGAAAACTCTGTATATTTTTAGAATTTATCTATTTTATTTACATAATTCTCCTCTGGGAGGAGAAAGATGACTGATGGTGATGTTCACCAACGAGGTCGAAGAGGTGTCTACCAGTGTGGCCAATCTTTGGCTCTGCTTGTCAAAGTGTGTATAAGATGGAGTCACAAAAACAAAGAGAGAGCTTTCTTCTGACCTTTCTGCTGCCTGCCTCGTTCTTTCCTGTCCCTAACAGCAACAGATCCCAAAATCTCAACCCCCGGCGTTGGAGCAATGAGTCTGCCGGAGGTTTTTGAGGCACTGAGCCCCACATCCACATTCTGCTGAGCCTGTGTGGAGGGAAAATCCTCCTCATGACAAGGTAATGGAGACAAATGGGGTAAGACCCCTTTGATCTGGGGCTCCGTGGCTGCAGAGCTGGCAGTTATTACCAACCCTCTGTCTCAATTAACTCAACACTTCTGCCAGAGAAGCCCTGGACATGCTGTTTGCAGCAGGGCAGATTTACTTTTGCGTGCAGGCTCAAGCAGCTGTTCCAGCCTGTGACTGAGACGTCCTGGCATTTACAGCTGAGCTTTTCCAGACTCCCCCCTGAAAGGGAACTGTGGAAATGTGAGCTGTATCTCTTCATCCCTGGATCCCTGTCCCTCAGATGGGATCATCCTGTCTTTGGCTCAAGGGATGAAATCCCATTTCCCCTTTGGAGAAACCCTTTCTAGTTCCATCCAGCTTCCCATTCCTCAGGCTCTTTCCTTTGGGAGCTCGGTGGCAGCCAGAAATCCCAGGCAGCCTTTGCAAATCAAAGCAACGTTTAATTTGGACATCAGTGTGAGTAACAATTAGCACCTTCTGCAGAGCTAATGACTGGACAGTCACCAGCTGGATCACTGGGTAGTCCTGCTTCTAGAAATTTCGAATAAACTCCCTCCCTCTTTCAAACATCTTTACAACAATTCCTTGAGCAGAGGAGCCTTCGTTCTCTGTAGTCAGCTCAATGTTGAAAATTCAAGCTGCAAAGCTGGGCTGGATTAGGTTCTTCCCAACTCATTTCTCAGGAGTTTTAGCTGAGCTGCCTCCAAGAGAGATTTCCTTTGAAGCTTTAGTCTGGAGTTCCCACAGAGGAAGTTTTCCACACCTAAACTGGCAGATTTAAACATCTCAACAAACAGCTTATATACAGTAACTGAATTACTACAAAGCAGCACCTCACTCAAAGCGTCAAGGAAAAACAGATTTAGACATGATTTGAAGGAATAGAAGGGATCTTAAATTAAGGGAGAATGAAGACTAATAAACCAGCAGTCTGTGCTATAGGAAGGCAGCATTATATCCAGGAGAAAACACTGGAATTTAGGTCAGAAATTCCATAACTTAACACACAGGTCACACATGACCTGGCACAGCAGCCCAGCTCCTACAGTTTTCCTCTCTCTCTGAGGAAGAAAACGTGCTGCTCTGCTCCCCTCCGCACCAATTTAGGTTTATAATTGTGTGTAACACAGCCCGATTCTGATTTCTTTGCAAGTAATTGTTTGCTGAGAGATCAGAAGAGATGATAACTGAGGATAAAGCAACTCCCTTCACGTGAATAATTGCACCATCAGGCCTTTAGTGAGAGTCACAGCCAGAAACATCCAGGCTGCTGCTGGGACCAATGCAAAGTCTCAGGAATGCATAAGCAAACGCATTAGACACAAAGCATCTAGTGGAGCAGGGATTCATTCAACAGAGCAGCTCCTGGAAACATGGAAAAACATGTTCAGCCCAGGAATAACTCAGAAAAAGAAACAATTCCCTTTTGAGGGAAGCAGTAATTGTAATTCTGCACTATTTATGAAGTGACCACCTAAAAATAGATGCTTTAGGTGGAAATATTAATTAGCCATAAATATATTTTTGACAGGTATACCACGAACTCAGATGACAACATATTTCATCAGGTTCCAGATTTTCAGGGGAAGAAAATAAAAAATTCTCCAGGCTTGCTTGGAGAGGGAATTCTAAATTGAAAAGTTGAAGTTGTGCCCACCAGTCACCCAGGGGCATTTCAGCCTGTTTCACCTTCCTCTCACTCTGTACATTCCTCCTCTTCCTATCCCTCCTTCCTCTCATCCTGGAATGGTTTGTATCTCCACACTCAGTGCAGAAACAGATGGAGGGAATAATTCCTGGTTTCCCTGACACGTGAGCAGCATATTTCTGGTTGAGGGCTTTGTAAATGAGTCCCTTCCAGAGCTTTGGGACCACCGTGAAAAGAGGCACTTGCTGACCTCAGGTGGGAGCCCAGAAGCTGAGGGGTGACTGGCAAAGCCACAGAGACCTGGAAGAGTCTCACAGAGCTGTAAATCCATGAGGAATCTTGGCCTTAGCCCCACATATCTTGGGATGTGAGTAATGTCTCCAGCACTGCTGCTGCTCTGGTGTCACAAATGCCAGCCTAACTGGCTGGATCCTTCCCCTTCCCACCATGGGATGGATCCAGCTGCCCCTGGAGCCAGCTGGAGCCTGTCCATGGAGCAGAGAAGGGCTGGAGCAGCCCCACTGCTTGTCCTTGTCCTGCTCCCTCCCAGCCCCACCACAGGCACTGGGAGCCCGAGGGCAAACCCTGGCACCCACAGCTATTCCTCAGAGGGGATGGAACTCCTATTTAAGGAAAGAAGCAGAGAGGAGAGAAGGTTTTATGGTAAGGAATGAGGCAGAGGGAAAAGAACACGAGCAGTTCAAATCCTGGTGTTCCAGCCTCGAGGGTCAGTGGGTGCCACTGCCAAGCTGCACCCCAAAATGTGTCCCTGGGAAGGGGTTTTATCTGCTGGCACCACAAGGATCAGTGTAACTCTGGGAAGAGCTCGTTGCAGAGCCAGACTTTGTTGCTCCAGCTGCACTGTAAAGAATGAACACAAGCCTGGTCCCCAACCCCAAAATAATGACAGTTATCCTGCCTTCCTCAGGCTGCAGAGCCCTGACCCTTGGTGGGGTCGTGGTCTGGTGGAAAGGGTGCAGAGAAAGGCTGGGAATGGTGATGGCTGAGAGCAGAGCAGGGCTGACAGCAGCTGAGTGTTTCCAAGAGGCAGGGATGAGCAGGGTTGTGTTTACAGCCTCTGAGGGCTCCTCTGGGTCAGGGCACTCTGAAAAATGACATAGTGCCACCCCAGCCAACCCCATCCCACCCCAGACGGGGAATAAGGGTTTACAAAACATGAGGAAAAATCTGGGTTTGATAAAAACCAACCTTCTACATCAACCTGTGTGTGCTTGGCCTCCCTCTCTGCACACGGGATATTTTGGGGTTGATTCCCACTTGGCTGCTCTTTGGGTGTATTTTGCAGAAAACAACAGAACAAAGCAAACCCCCGACCCTATAAAGCAGGAATGTGTCAGAAAACTGACAACAGGCAGAGAAGAACCTGAAACTGTTTCTAATTAATTTTTTCAAGGTATGTCCCTCCTGCTTTGTGTTTCACCACTTCATGGCAGCTTATCCCTTCAGCTGGGATAAGCTGCTCTGGGACAATTGTGTTTAGGGATAAAATCCTGTCCCCATTTTAAGTGAAATAGCTCTTCATTCTCATAGCCCAGGGATTGCAGCATCTGTGCTGAAATCTGCGGGTTTCACACTCTGCAGGGGGGCAAATATTGCCTTCAAGACACAGTTTTCATTGAGGATTTTATGGAAGGAAACATTCCAGTTGTTCAAAGGCTGCATTTAAAAAATGCTGATTCTGCAAGGTCTTTAATTCAGAGCCAGATTTCAGGTGATGGTTGTCCTTTCCCCATGGCAGAATCAGAAATATGAAAAATAGCTGTCAAAAGATTTTTTTTAAATTAAAACCTGAGAAGTGAGGTCAAGGGGTCAAGGAGCTCTGAAAAACAGAAATCCTTAAGGAGCATGTCTGGTTGGGTTTTTTTCTGAATGGGAAAGTTGCTTTGCTTGAGCCTTTTAAGTGTGTGCTGATACAGATGAAGCAAAGCCCAACCTCTGAGGATGAAAATGGAACTGAAACTCCATCTTGGGGCAGTGGAGACACCAAGGGCCTTTTGTTTTGGAGGAGCTGACCCCTAGAGATTCAAAAGTAAAATACTCCAAAGAACAAGGATAAGGGCGTTTTGGGTTGTTTGGTGTTTTTATTTATTTTTTTTTTTATTACTGAAAATCCAACAAACAGATATGAAGATGCAGAGGTGACATAGGAGTCACTCTGTTATCTCTGCACAAATCCCTGATGGGCCATTCCTGGCAGTGCCAACACCTCCAGGGAGCTGCTTCAAAATGTGGAGGAGTGAGAAAAAATATCTTTTCTCCCTCCACAGGGTGGTGTGATCAATTCTAAGACGTTGCCTCCTGCCCTCTGTCCTTTACCCAACAATTTGCTTTTTCCTTCTGCATTTTGGTCACTCTTTCTCCTCTCTCTTGGAGAAAAAAAAAACAAAAAACAACAGCTTTCTTATTTTTATTTTCACGGCTCCTGGGATGCTCAGATTGCTGATGCATCAGGAGGATCAGGATGGGAGATCTTTGAAGGGAGGAGTTCCTCGGGTGCAGATTTTGCAGAGACACATCAGTGATGTGGAGCACCTGGAAATGCACCAAACTTACCCAGAGAGAGGACAAAAAGTTTGGAGGCCACTTCTTTTAAAGAGTGATCCAACATTCATTCCTCGTGGATTACAAGTTAAAAAACCTTTTGAGGGGAAAAAAAAATCAGTTGTTCTTATTTTCCCTAGGATTTTTCATGTAGGAGTATAATAGGAGTATAATTACCTTAAACCAGGCATGGACCATGAAGGAAACAGATGCTTATTTCTTTTCGAGATTAGACAACCTTGCAGACTGCCCAATAGGAAACAGAGTAGAAAGCAGGCAATATATCTCATAAGCATCAGGCAAATTGCAACATTGCTCAGGAAATAACTAGGTTTTATGACTGATAGGAAAAAAAGCAAGGTTTTTTTTCTTTTTTTTTTTTTTAATGTAGGTTGTAGCAAGATTTCATTCATTTTGAAGTAACCTGCCTCTGGAGCAATTGTACTTTGGCCAGCTGCACCTCCTAGATCTGCCTGATGGTTTGAAAGAGAAGAAAAAAAAAGGGTATTTCCTGAAAAGGCACTGAACACACAGCACAGCACCAGCAGCTTTCCTTGAGCTGCCATTTGGGGCTTTCTGAGCTCAGCATTTTTTAGGAGCTGCTGATCATCACTTGCACGGACCTCAAATACCTGTGGGCACCTGAGGCTGCCTCTTAAGCTGGATCAGCCCCAAAACCAGCATTTTTTTTTTTTTTTTTTTTTTTTTTTGGCAGTCAGAGTTGACTTGACCAGCTTAGGAGAGGTGGGAGCCTTAAAGCATCCTCTGGCCTCTGCTGGGGAGAGATTTTCTGCTTCATTAAAGGCCTGATCCATTAATGGGCTGTGCGTGATTTGGGGGGCCGCTGCGCTGGGCTCCCGCCGTTCGTGCCTGGAGCTTGTTAGTGTGATTTTCTAAAGATTAGCAAGCATTGATTCCACTGGGAAGCCTTGGGGAAATGCCCTTAATCCCCCCTGACTTGGGGTCCCCGCTGGGCTCCTGCTGCTGCCGGGGATGTGACTCTGGGGGGAAGTTTTTCTCTTTATAGAACTGCAGCGGTCGCAATCGAGAGCCATTAGCTAATGGCAGCTCCGTGGAGGCAGACACTTGGGGTTTTTGACATCCCCCACATTGTCTGAGCCCCCGAGAGCTCCCCCAAAAGAGACACACTGACTCAGTTCTGCCTCCACTCTCACCACTGTAACTCCTGTGAGGCTCAACAAGCTCGGGCAGGGATGCTTTAGATGGAATTTTACCTGCTGGGAGGACACTGTATCTACTTTAATACAGATAGGCAGTGTATATGTGCGAGTTATTATGCTCTGGAGAAAGAAAACTAACCAGAATAATTCGATTTCCTAGACAAAAGGTGGAAAGTACTAAAATTAAGTAGCAAGTAATTCAATTTTCTGGTTAAAAACCAGAACATTCTTGGTAGAATTAATGAATGAATGCCGAGCTTCTGGGCCAGTGTGTACAAATCAAATTTCACAGTACACAGGTGGCAAGGGACAATAAAAAGTCTGATTCTAAATTAGGACCACCAAAGGAGGAGCTTGGAAGCTGGTTTATATTTTGAATAACTTTTTGCCTACTGTGTGTGAGCCAGTTCGGGATGTGAGCACTGCTTTCAACATCTTGTTCCAAAAGCAAAACGACCTCCAGTGATTTTCAGTTTTACATTGTGCAAAATGGAAAATTCACAGGCAGAGCCTTAGCCCAGGGGAGGTATTATCAGCTGCACATCAGCAATGGCCCAAACACTGAAACAGTGAAACTTAGAAAGAGAAACCAAAGTGCCTAAAGATAGACAAATTGTCTGGATAGTCCAGACATTGTTTCCTTATCTCTGGCTAAGCTGGGGAAGTAGATTTGTTGGTCTTGACAAGAAATCCCTTTGTACATTGTGGGAGCAGGAGACCCTGGGGGACGAGAACAATGGGCTTCCTTTGACACCGGGATTGATTACCTCCAGGAAGTGCATGTGCATTGCTCACTGATTGAATTCCACTATTGCTTTTTCAGGATCATCTAATTACATTACAGACTCTACCCTGCTCCTTTAAATGGCCACAATCTCTTTTGACCACGGTAATGAAATAACCGCTGCTTTAAATAATGGTATTTTTGTAACGGGCTTTGCAGCCAGCTCTGGAGCACTTTCTGCTCTGACAGCGAAGGGAACTGCAGGGATGTGTTGCCACATCCATGCAGACAGGTGCTGTGGATCTGTCCCTCCATCCTGTGCTTCCCAGGTGCCTAAACCACTTTGGCAGGAGTCTGTGGGAGGGAGAGAGCTCCTTGTGCTGTTCTTTACATTCCCAACCAGCAGTGAAATGGTTTTTCTGAGAGATAAGAGGGAAGAAACAACAGGGAAATGGTGGTTCCTGTTGCATCAGCAGCTGTCCTGGATTTGGGGACACTGTGTCCTTTCAGAGGAGACCTCACTGCTATAAAACCTTTGGTTCTGAGGTCAGATGTAGCAGCTCACAGGGAACCCAGTGCTCCTTCACCAGCTTCACAAACAAAACTTTCTGAATCTTCCAAACTTTCAGAATCTACAAGCAAAACACCAGGCTCACTACTCCCCTCCCAGCCCAGCATCTTGCAAACTCCAGGCTTCTTTCTTGAGCAATCTGGTTTAGGAAAGTTTTCCCCTTCCCTTTTCCTCACAATATTTGTTTTCAGGGATATACCAGCTCTCCCCACAGCCGTGGCATTCATGGGAGACCTTGAACAGGGGCACTCTGCATTGCCCAAGGGCTGCCCTCAACTTGCATCTTGCATGAACAGGCCTTTGTGCAGAACAAAGGACATTTATGTCCATTTGCTTACAAACTTTTAAAAGCACAACTGTAATTTATGGGAGATTTCCCTTTCCTGTCACCAGAGCTAGAGCTGGAGGAAAGTTCTGTGTTTCTTGCTGTGGTTGTGTGCACACAGCCCTTGGATGCTGAGCTACCAAGGACGTTTCCTTGCACAGATGTTGGGGATTTTTTTTTTTTTGGTGCTGAAAATGATGATTTCCAGAGATCACAAAAGCTAGAAAACTGCCAGCAAAGGGCTTATGGTGCAGGGCAAGGAAAGGCAGCTGCTGGGAGCACCTCTCCCCACGGGGGCCCTGCCATGACCTCCACCTCTGGCAGGGAATCAGTGAGGAGGAATGGGATGTCAGAGCAGGAGGGAGCTCCCACGTGGAGGTCAGTGAGAGCAGAGATGGCAGGGATGTTGGGGAGGATGTTTGGGAATGAGCAGTGCTCACAGAGAGTTAAGAGTTTGTGACTAGAGGCCATGGGAGTGGTTTGCAAAAGATGCTTCACTAAAAAGAGAACTCAAATTGACAGAAATTACTCCCCGCAGTTGCTGCCTTGGTAGTTCACTATCTAATTAAATCAATTTTTTCTTCTGATTTGGGCAAAACCAATTTGTGACTTTTACAGCCCAGTTCTGAGACAGAGGAGACAGACCCAGGGGTAAATCAATTCCCCCTTTCCAACTGACCTTTTGCTACCGTGGATTAAAACCTCCACTTTATCTACAAACATCAGCCCACGGAATGAGCCATTGAGGGCTGCAACTGTTTGAGGGATGCTAAGGTCATCTGAAACATCAAAGCAAAGGCTATTTATGAGCAAGGATGGAACAAAACATGGCAAGTTGCCTCTGTTCCTCCCCAGCCATGTGCAGCAGCCACGGCTCCATGGGTTGTGAGTGTTTTAGAAGCACAGGCTGCAGCTTTTATGGGCTGAAGATGAAATACCCAGGGTGGTCTCGATGGCAGCAACCACAAATCTCCTGATTCCTCAGAGCTTCAGGTGCCACTGAGTCCTGTGCAGATGATAAATGTGATGGTGAAGAGGCAGGAGAGGAGGAGGAGGAGAAGGAGGAAGAGGAGGAGGTTGCACCTGGGGTTGGGAGCATCAGGCTGGGATTGATGTTGAAGGCTCTGTGTCACCATTACCCCCTGGGCTGTCCCACCCCAGCAATTAAAGTCACTTCCAGAAGCTCAAAATGACTTTATCAGGAACAACAAAATGATGTAAAATCCCTGCTCGTTCCTAACTTTATGTGAGCAGGGAGATCTCTTTATCCCCTCAGGCCCAGGACCTAAATCAGAGATTTCTCCTTGACATTCTCTCCCTCAGCTCCTCCAAGCTGCAGATCCCACAAAAACCACCAGCCAGGATTCTTCCCCCATCAGTTTAGATTTCTTCCAGTCCTGTTTAAATCAAAAAGTGGTTTGTTATTTTTTCCTGTAATTTTGTTCTTTTTTATTTTTTTTTTCTTTTACCTGACAGATTGTGAAGATGATAAAGAGCAATTCGTTTTTCAGATAAATTATTTCTCTGAACTACCCTGGTCAAGAACTGGGATGTTTGCAACAGATTCCAGGTTCATATAAACAACCACTCTCTGTTTTTCTTGCAAAAAACCCAAATTAAACACACAAATCAAGGGTATCAGTAGCATAGAATCTTGTCAGGAACCATAAATAACATGCAGTTTGTTCCAGAGGAGCATATTTTGGAAAATACTTTCTCCTTTCAGAAAGGCTTCAGGGCGGTGCAAAAGGAGAGGAAAACTGGGCACAGTTTGTTCCCACTCCTTCCATGACATTTTACCTTGACATTTGTAATTTGCCAGATAAATGATTTTGCACCAAAATGGGAAGATTTCCATTGGTCAGGGAGGATGTGCACCATCCAGAAGAACACTTGGGAGGTTTGTTCCTTCTGTGTTTGGCTCCTGACCTCACAGGGCTATTTTCCACTGTGCATGGCACTCAAATATAGCTCCCAGGAGATATTGGGGGCTAAATATAACCACCAAAAAAGGCATTTGTATTTAAAAGTACCAATGTATCAATTTCCCCATGAAAACCGTTCCATTTTGTTTGGCAGTTGGGAAGAAATGAGAATGCTGATTTTCTGTTTTTAGTTAGAGAAGGGAGCTGGGCCTGGAGTTGGTTCAGAGTTTTTGCCTCTCTCAAAGTTGTCTTCGTGGTAAAACTGCTTCCTGGAACCCGGGGTAGATGTCAGAGCCCCAAAATGGACCTTCTCCAGCTGGGAAAAGCATCTGTTTTTCTTTTTTTTTTTGCAAACACAGGTCTCACATAATTTCAAACCTTGGCAACCTTTTCCCTCAGATCCTTGCACTTTGTCACACCTCCAGTTCTTGGGAGCACAGCTCCCCTTGAACGTGGGCTGAGAAAGAGCAAAAGAGGGGATTACACAGCCACACAATTCCTTACAATTTCCTCAAAAACTATTGCCTTAGGTCCTTACATCTCCCTCACCTCCCAAACAAAAAAGGTCTACACCTCTTCACCTGCAGACTGTAGGCTTTATTCACTTTTCCAAAGCCATCTTCCAAAAAAAAAATCCCCAAATTACAAGCCCAGAACATTTCAGGTGAAGGTCACTGGTGAGAGTATAAAAGCAGAGGATTTTGGCTGCGTGAGGCTTTAAGCACTTTAAATAATTCCCAGTGAAGGAGGCCTCATATGTTTAAACTTCCAGATGGGCTGTAGGGTTTTGCTGGTTTGGGATCTTGGACCACAAAGCACACAAAGGAGATCTGTCAGCCTTCAGATGAACCACAAGGGCAAATTTAATCTGCTTAGAAATGTGCAGCTGACTTGATACAGATTTTCTGGTGCACAGATCAAAGAGAGCACTGCACGCTGGGCTGGCCTGAGCCCCCGTGTGTGAAATGGATGGAGAAAAATGAGCAAAAGTGAGGAAACTGTGAATGGGGCTTCAGCAGATGACAGATCCCCTACATTTAGTAAAGAGAACTTCCTTTGGCTGGGAGAAAGGAGAAGGGAATGAAGGAATTTTGTTTATTTTGTCCTGTGGCTGCTTCAGACAAACCCCAAAAACTGCTCCAGCTACTGCCCTGAGAAGTTTACTGCCGACTTCTTTCACCTCCTCGGAGAAAATTCCTTCTTTTAGCCTTCTGGGGAGAAATGATTAGGCAGAAATGATTCCAAACTGGAGAGGATGGGAAGGCTTTTATATTCCCAGCATCCATACGGCATTTGCAGTATAGAACAATTCAAAGGGCGCGTGAGGTTTAAGTTGTGTGGCTCTCTGAGGTTGCTGTTGAAATAAAAATGGAAAAAATAAAGTTGTTTTAGAGGGCTCTGGTGTTTTGGGAGCGTCTCTGCTGTGCTGCAGTGCTCCTGGCACAGAGGGGTCACAGCCAGAGCTCCTTGTGTACCCCTGAGTGACAGGATGCTGCCATCAGCCCTGCCCCACAGGAGATAGGGAAAACTTTGTGCCTTTCTGGGCCACTTCTAAGGGATAAAATAACAGAGTTTATAGGAGAATTTAAGAATTTAAGTGGCAAGATAGAAATGTTCCCAGAGCAAGGATGTGAAGATCTGCTGTTTCTGGGAGCTGTCATAAACCAGGACTCTGCAGCTTTCCCCAGACAGGCCCTTGACAGCAATCAATAACTAGAAAAATGAAGCCAATTGTTGGTGGCAGGGTTTAATATCTCTTTGATATGGTGCTTTATTTCATTTCTGTGCCTGGCTGTCATCTGCTGGGACAAGATCTGGGAGGAGAGGAACAAAATCCAATTTTTTGTTGCGCTCCCACGGAATGAGCGAGTTTGTTGTGCACCATGAGATGATGAGGTGGTGCAGCCCACAGAACAACTGCTCAGCCCTCTCTTTGTCCCCCATCCCCAAATCCCTGAATTCCTCTGAAAGGTTAAATATAGCTCTGCTTTGACCTGGAAAACAAGATGTGTCCAAGGGATTTTTAAGGATTAACTTTCCCAAGGTGCATTATCCAACCCATTGCTCCAGCGCTCAGCTGAACCGTCGGCTTCGGGCTCTGTCGTGA
Organism: Sylvia atricapilla; assembly: GCF_009819655.1. Lineage (NCBI taxonomy): Eukaryota > Metazoa > Chordata > Aves > Passeriformes > Sylviidae > Sylvia > Sylvia atricapilla. Next base: position 3,762,653 of record NC_089151.1, read on the forward strand.
TACTTGGGATAATCTCCAGTTAGATTCTGCTGGGAGGAATCAGGCAGTGCCCAGCACAGGGGCTGAGTGGGCAGACTGAGCAAAACACGTGCTCAGGGTCCCCTGGTGCCATGCAGGGACAGACAGGGCTCTGCTGGGGCAGGGATGTGGGTGTGGGCCGGCAGCCAAGTGCAGGAGGCAAATCCTTGGCACACTTGCCTTGCAATGCTAGGAGATGACCAGTTAAAGCTATTTATTCTGAGATTTCAGAACTTTATGCTGCAGGTTTGTGGATTTTTTTTGGCTGTACTGCCAGCTCTCCTCCCTGCAGCACGCTGAGGGCTCATCTTGTGGCACAAGAGAGGCACACAGCAAGGAAGCAAACGCTTATACAACATCTGCTATTGCAAGTGCAGGACTTATTCCTCTGACTAGCTTTGAACGTGAATTTAAACCTTAAAATAAATATTGTTTCCTATATTAATTCATAATTTAAAATGAATATGAATTATAAAAATAAGTATTAATTCATGCCCCAAATCCTCGTTGTGTTGACAACAGCTTCACGTGGGATTCAGAAAGGTGAAAACCACATATTTTAACATTTTGTTTACAAACTCTCCCCTTCTCCCTCCGGGGAAAATGTGTAGTAAATACCAGGTTTAGTAAATACCTCTGATGACACAAGCACGTTTTATTGTTTGAGTTAAATGAATGTCATAGACTTAATTAGTTACACATTTCCCTAGCAGGAAATGGGAAGCCATTAGAACTACTGCATTAAAATACCCCCTCGGCTACTGCTTCTTTGCAGATGATTCCAATTTGGCTCATCTGCATTTCCCTGCCAGTGGTTTTAGCAGAGATGATTGAGGAGCAGCCCAGGATGAACTCCTCCACAGAGAAGTGACGTTTGCGGGTCCCCTGTCCTGCCATGTGTGCCCACATCTGCAGCAAGAGCTCTGCACCCTCCTGCTGGAGCCCTGGGCACTGGGAATTCCAGAGTTTCTGTGCTCACAGGCACTGACCCCCAGGCAAACACTGCAGTGACCTGAGGGCATGGAAAAGGATCCCAAAACTGTGACAGCCCTGGGATTGTGGGTGTGGGGTTTGGATAGAAGTGTGTGATAGCACAGGGTGGGAAACTAATACTTTAAGGGTTTAGAATACAGTACTTTATATATAAAGCAAGATGGAGGATTTAGGGTGGAGGTTGAGTCCTTCTTTTTCACCTTCTTCTTCATGGGTCAGGGCAGTATTTTGTAATTGGGTAGAAAAGTCTGCATTGAGGGCTATGGGTGGTTGGTTATTGAGTTAAAAGTAAAAATTATTGAGGTGTCATTTCTTCATTGGACAGTTTATCCTTAAAAGGCCTTGTAGAGAAAGAGATAGGGCTCCATTTTTGGTTTGTTGGCTAGAAGTGCCGTAGAACTCATGGTCTGTGAGACTGTAACATAGATAAGAATTAAACAAACATCTGAGTCTCAACAAGAAATACTGTCTTGTGCATTTAATCCCAACTCTGGCAAAGAAAGAAAATCAAACGCTGCACCCTCCCATCCTCACCCTCCTCTTGCAGCAAGGGAATCCTGCCTTGGTCAGCTGGGCCAGCTGTCCTGGCCGTGTCCCTGCCCAGGTCCCTGTGCCCCATCAGGGTGGCACTGCCAGGGTGGCACCAGGAGCAGAAGAGTCCTTGGCTCTAAGTGAGCTCTGCTCATCTAAACCAAAACACCCCTGAATTATCAACAGCTTCAGCCCAGCTCCAAAGCACAGCCCGATGCCAAATGAAGATGAGCTCTGTCCCAAACCAGCACAGCCCTGACTCACCCTGCACCATCCTCCTGCCTCCAGGAGGAAAACCACACCAGTTTCTGCACTTGCCTGTGCAATTTCAGCTCTCTGGTGTCACCTGTCACCTACAGCTCAACAATAACATCCTTTCCCTTTACGGTTTGTCTCCACAACCAGAACAAGCAGAGGAATGGAGTGTGAGCTGACAGGAAGGGTTTCAGTTCACTCGAGTTCCCAGCAACCTGCTCTGGGGATAAGGAGGAAGATGTACTGCTCATTTCAGCTCAGGGCCCCTTCATTAATGGATGTATTTAAAACAAGGGATGGAGGGATAAAAATCAGTGAGAGGCGCAATTATTTTGACAGATGCTGCAAGTAAGGTGCTGTAATTCCTCACAGAAGGGTTGTGCAGAGCTAATTGTACTGCAGTGATTCCACAAATGGGCTCCTCTGGGGGGCTCCTGTGCTTTGGGGGGAATTGGTCCTTCACTGGGGCTTCATTCAGGGTCTTCTGAGGCCTCATCAACAGCTGAAAACTGTTGTTTTATAAGATAATGTAGAAAATGGGGTGAGAGGAGCCACTGCAGTTTGGATTGGTGAGCTGAGACAGGATTTGGGACCCTGGCCTTGAGCTCCTGCTTGTGTTTGTGTTGAGCACAAGAAAGGCGCATCCAGACAGGCACAAACATGGCCTAAACCATCCCTGGGACACCTTCATGATGTCATGGGCTGAGAAATGGCCAAGGGCAAAGCCTTGTGAACATTTCAGTCAAAGGTGGCCACTGAAATTCTTTAACTTTGCCCCAGACTCCTCCTCACCACACTTATCTGTGATTTATGTCACCTCTAGCTTTTAATCCTCCTCGTAAGTCAAAACACAGAGTTTTCTCTTTTTTTTCAGAGTACCCTAGAGGTCACACAAAGCTCAGAACAAACCCCCAGACTCTCTGAATCCCTAATTTATTCCAAACCAGGACACAGCTGCTCTGAGATTCTGCCTGTAAACTCAGAGCCAGGCTTGCTTCATGCCAGTGTAAATCTCTAAGTTGTGGAGCATTAGAAGTCAGGGCTCAAACTTTCTTAAGCAATTTTCTATTTGGGGATGAATATAGAGAGAAGGGCTCATTTCGAGTGAGGTCTGATTTTGTTTGGAAATTAAATCTATTTACACAAGCTCTTTGCAGCTTTACAGCCATGGGTAAACCTCCTGTAACCCCACGTGGCATTATCAGTTCTGTTTGAGAAGGTGCTGAAAGCTGAAAACTCGCATTTTCTAATCTCACAGACTTGTTTGCTTTCTTAGTTGATAGCATCCTCTGTCTTCTGACGCTCCATTTCTTCCATTTCCAGTTACAAATTGGCTCCTCCATTACTCCAGGACTATCAAATATTGCAAAAGATGAATTACATGGAAATAGATGTTTGGTACTTTGTTAATGCTACTCTGCAGTAACAATCCAAAAAGCATTATAAAGACTCCTAAAAGCCACTCAGAAAAAAGAGGTAGCATTCATTTAATTTATTTTAGTGATGCTGTTAGTGTCATCCTCAAATGTCACACAGCATTTTTCCCTTCTTTTAAAGGCAATTGAGGATCTGACTGCAATTCTGGTACCCATTCTGCCACAACTGTGGATTTAGCTTGAAAGCGTGAGTGTTTTTATGGTGCAGAAAATGTCACAATAGAAACATCCAGAGCTGAAAGGATCTGAAAGCACAGCATGGCACTGCAAACTGGAACTGGGGTAGGAGTCAGATCTCCTCTAGAATTGTTCTGGAGATGCCTTTGTCGAGACAGTAAAGGGTTATTTTTTTACATTTTTCAAGAATTCAGCTGTCCCAGTTGAAGTAAAGAGCTTTTTAAGCTGAGATATTTCAATATTAATGCATGTGATGATTTTTAATGGGAGGAAGAGGATGGAGAGTCTTTGCTGACCTGTCCATGGAATGAGTTGTGAAATATCTGGATGAACAAACGGAGATCAAGGAGAGCCTCTGCTCTGAAAGGTTAATTGACAATGAAGAGGGGACTGGGCCCTCAGCAGCACAGGGTGCACAGCCACAGCTCAGCTCTCCAGGTTGTTTTCCTGCAATTCTTGTTGGGGCAGCTTCTCTTTCCCTGCCCTTTCACAGCACTGATTGATGCCAGCTCAGCTTTGCCCTGCCTTCCCCATTCCACTGACAACCCCTGGTCCAGATCTGTCCCTGCAGACAGAAACTGCATCTTCCACAGCAGAGAATGGCACAGACGAAAGGCAAAGGGCGATTTTATTTTATTTTTATTTTTTATGGCATACTGGTTCTTTTAAATGCAAACCCCAATATTGATGTATGGCCATTTTTACTACTGAGTAACAGAGTTTTCTGGGAAGATAAAACACTGCACAGGGTCCTGCTGACTTCAGCTGGATGCGTGAACAGTTTGGGACAAATCTCCCAGAAATCTCCCCTGTGTCAAAAGAAACATCTTTCAGTGGTGACCTGAAGAAGTACAGCCACAGAATTAACACAACATCATTAAAAACTGCTCAGGATGAATTTCCACAGCAGCCCTTTCCCACAGAGCAGTGCCAGCTGACGTGAAGGGACTGTGCTGCTTTGACTGTGCACTGATGTTCCACAGCTGAGTGTTTCAGGCCCCTTGACCTCTCAAATCTTTCTTCAGAGATACAAAGTCAGTACAAATGTAAAAGGAATTGCTGAATAGGTTTGTAGTTGGCCAAATGAAGCACTGCAGGTTAAGGGCATGCACATCCCTTCAAAATAAGGATTTCAGGAAAAAAAATCATGGTGTGCACTAAACATGGGAAGAGCTGTTCAGAAAGAGCTTGTATGAAATAAAGTATTTATTTATTAACCCTCAGACACTCTCTGGTGGGAGATGTCTGATTTGCAGCATCCCCAAGGAAGCAAACACACAGTGGTGCCATGACAGAGACCTAATTCTGTCCCTTTTCATCCACAATTAACCTTACAGATGGAACAGGGAGGCATCTAGCCCCAAAGTGCTGCTGAAAGGTAAAAAGATCCAGAAAAGTCTTCTTTCATTGCAGTGCTCCTGTGAGCAAAGAGGGAAATCAGGAAACCAAATCTGAGCCTCTTTCTGTCTGCCCTGGTGGCCTGACACATCAGGTGAGTGCTCACAAATGGGAAATTCAGTTTGTACCAACAGCCAGGGGTTTGGGCACACACTTGTCAACGCACACTGTAGTTTTAAAGCAAAGTTTTAGCAGCTTAGAGGAGAGGGAAATAAAAAAAAAGAAGTGGAAAATATGTTGCTGTAGAAGCGGAGCATTTAGAGAACGTCTGTTGGAGGCAAAGTGTGGCAATAAACAAATTCTTGTAGACACTGCCCTCATGCTGCCTTTTAATTGAACTACATAGATCAAGGAGAGCCACGGGGAAGGGAAAAACAAACCAGCGAGGAATTTAAATGAGTTCTAGGAAGGAATTAGGGAAGTCACCATCCAGCCAGCCCCAGCTGTATCTGAGGGCTGGATACACTGGATTTTCACATCCCGCAGGTTTCACAGCCACTGGAGCAGCTCAGCCCCTCAAGGCAGACCTCACAGCCCCACTCCTTTCTCCTGTGCTGTGGGTGTTGTTGTGGGTCCCTCCTGCAGGAGCCCCAGTGCTGCAGAGCCCTGTGTGTGTGTGGGTACCACCTCCCCTGGAACTCCAGCCAGCCTTCCCCAGGATGTCTGGCTCCTGCACTGAACCCCTGAGTCCTCCTTGTTTGGGGCTGATAATCCTCCCAGACCCAAACACACACTCTTGAAAGACTCTGGCTTCAAAGGGGGCTGTGGGCCCCCAGGAAAAAAAAAAAAAAAAAAAGAAAATAAATCATTTGGTTATAGGCAGGCACTTGTCAGGATTTTACCCATGATGAATGACCTAAACCCCAAATAAACCTCTTTACTTTGCCCAGTGCCATGAGGCCTGAGATTTAATTGGAGATCCCAGATGTTACCAGATAATATATAATTACAATGATCATCTTCTGATTAGACCAAAACCCAAGAAGCAACACTTGAGTGCCACTGAAGTCAGTGGGAGCTGTGCCAGCAACTCCAAGCTGGCAGGATTTCACCTAAAACATTTCTTTCACAGTAGATTTAATTAGTGGTCGGTAATGAGGCACTCTCAAAATTCTCCACATCTGGGGAAAGAGAAACATGATTAGATTAGAGTGTACAGCTATAATTCACAAATAGGATTGTTAGAACTAGTTTTCCTCTGCTTTTTTTCTCCTTCTTTGCCAGGAATAACACAATTAAACTCAGCGTCTCCACACGCAATGGGGTGAGGAGGGACTGGAGCGAGGTGGTGGTGAGGAAAGCTGCTGCAGGCTCCTGACCTGGGGGCCTGATTCGGGGGTCCCATTTCAGGTTTTCAATTCACATAGGGTATTTCAGAGAAGGCGCCAAATTAACCGCAGATCATCCCAGAACATCAGATGGGAAACAAACCAAGAGGAAATTAGGCAAAAAAGTGAGGCACCTCTTCCACCAGGTTAATGGACACAGATTCCTTGCCTGGAGTGTCCTCAGTGCCCCAGCACTGCTTTGTTGGACCAAGGCATGGGCTGGCTGAGCCCTGCCGTGTGCATTTGAGCTGTATATTCATTTATCACAGGGATAAATGTGCTCTGAGTTCCCACTGGGTTTACTGGGCCAGCCAGACCCCTCCCCTGAGCACCCCCAGGCACGACAAACTGAGGAGAGAACAGCACCAGCCTTGTCTCCTGTCACTGAGCTGCAGTGACAATGTACAAACACACACCCAGAGGAGCTGTTCCATGGGAGATGCAGCAGAGGTTGTTCCAGAGGAAGGATCCTGGTGGGAATCTGTGCAGGACTGTCCAGGGGCTGGGGGATGGAGAACTAACAGCAGAGTGGGGAGGCATGGCTGGTATGAAAATTGCTCGTGAGAGAAGCTCAACCAAATATTGCACACATGGGGTGATGATGAGAAGAAGTTCGGAAATCTGGCGTGTAGTTTTCATATTTCTTAAAAAAAACCCCAAAACTAAACAAGCAGAATGAGTTTGTTCACATTTGAGAATTCCACAGGAAGCTGTTTCTTTGATTTCCAAAGCAAAAATGTTCTCGGTCATCTCAAACTCCTCCAATATTCCAGGTCAGAGAAGAACAAAGGCTGGAAGCTGAGCTCAACAAAATGCTGTGCCGTAAGCCCAAAGTCAGACCCGAGCTGTAATAATGGCTGCAAATATGGATTTTATTTCCATTTGCTTCCCTGAGTAAGTGCTCCATGGTTTAAATTAACATTTGGAAGAGCTCATGCCGGCTCCAAACTGGTTAGGAGGAGAAGCCAGTAAATGTCACAAGGATTATGGGATCACTGTCTGGATTAAGCCGGCCAGAGAATGGCTACAACCTTCACTTTCACAAAGCACAAGAGTTTCCATTTGTGGATGCAAATGACTGGACAGCATGGTTACAGCTATATTATAATATCCAGGATTTTTTTTTTTCTCTTTTCCTTCCCAGAAGATTACTCCTTTTGCTTGGAATAAAAAGCAATAAAAAGGAGCAGGCTGTAAAACCCAATGATCTGGATGGAATTACCTCCAACCTGCTTCAAACAGCAAATGTCCATGATCCTGGTCAGAAGTTTGCTGCAGCCCCAGGAAGGACAGACACAGATTTCCGCACTCACAGAATGGAGAAGGATGACTGTAGATGTGACTTTCCTTAATTCAAATCCACATTTTAATATTGCTCCTGCCCTTCAAACCTCCTTTGTGTGGAAAGGTGGTGTTTGTTTCACTACACGGCCTGGAAGTATTGAGTTTCTGACCTGCCTTTGTTCAGTTAGCATCAAAATGAGCAATTACATTCAGCAGAACCATAAGATCAAATGTCATAAATAGTCTAGTGCCTTCACAGTGCCCTGGAGGGATCCACTTTTCATCCTCATCAAGGTATAATTGTGCCGATCCACCAATGTCACCTCCACGGGGAAAAGAATCAACCTTGCATTTCACACACGAACTGAGATGCTGAAGAAAACTTCTCTCACTGTTGGCTGTTTAACACAACCAGGCTCCCACAAAATCCACTTGAATCCGTTATTGGCATCAGCTGGAATCTCATGAAAACTCATGAGTGGTTGGCTTTGCATAAGCCTTTCCCTGCTTAGGAAGTAAGTTTGCAATGACTGGATTCATCTCACTTCTCTAAAATGCTTGTGGAAATATGTGACCTCCAGGAAAGGAGGTGATGCTTTGGGCTCCAAGGCTGAGGAGCAAATGTTATTTGAGTTCCTCATGTTGTCACTAGAGAGGGGCACTCTGGTGCAGAGCATTCCTTGAATTCTCGACTGCAAGGGTAAATTTGGGGATTCAGTCACATCAAATCATTCAGGACAAACAGAAGCAGACTCCTGGTACAGCTCCCCACCTACACACAAAGTTTATTCCAGTGTAAAAGCAATAGATACTCCTAAAGCTCAGTTCATTCCCTGAGGGATGCTGGATCTGTCACCTGGAGGTGTGACAGCCTTTCCAGAGCCTGCCTCACCCCGAGGAGCTGCACACAGAACTGCAGAGGTTTGATAACATTAAATTACAGAACTGTGCTCTGTCACTGTCTGGCCAGGCTGGAGTGAACCTCTGCAGAGGAGCAGAGCTGTTAAAAATTAAGTGTTGCTGGGGTGCTGGCCTTTCCTCAGGCTCCAGGTCTGAGAACAAAGACTTTTCCTTCCAGCAGCAGAGCAGGGAGTCTGAAACTGGAACAATTGCTGCTTTTTTTTTCCCCAGGACTTTTCATTCCAGTGTAAGAGCTTGCTTCTCCTTCCAATTATTTTAACTCCTCGGAGAGCAATCACCTCTTCTAATGGAAGTGATGCCAAAAGTCCTGGGAGCACCAGCATGGCCCTAAAGAATATAAATCCTTCTCCCACTTTCTCTCTTAATCTCCACTAAATCCCCTTACATTATGCTGAATTAGATAACAGGGAGGGCATTAATATTTCCTCAGATAAGAAATAAGCTGCCCTCAGTTAAACAACCCCTATTATTTATATCCATGTGAGCAACAACCATGAATTAGAAGTTACTGGATTCCCTGGCTTTTTTCTTTGCCTTTGTTTTCCTTTTCTTGTTTCTATTTTTTGTTTGTTTGTTTGTTTGTTTGTTTGTTTTATTTTTAATTTTTAAATATGGCGGCACATTAAAAAAAAAAAAAGAAAAAAAAAAAAAAGAAAAAAGAACTTTTGAAGCTGGGGGCCAGAAGTTATTAAAGTAATGGGAAAAGCCTGATGGAACAAAGCTGATCCAGAACATGGATTGAGAAATATTATGTAACTATCAAATGTTTCCCAAAAGCAAGTGAATAGTGCCCTGAATCTGTGGCCATGACATCACCACCTCCTAAGAACTTAATTCCCACAGATCCATTGTATCTTATGATTATTTACAGGGGAAGCACTGAGTGAGATTGTCTCCAAAGCACACGCTGGGTGCAGCCATTAGGCTTAGGAAGTGCTGCTGCCTGCCAGGGCTTCAATAACTGGGTTTATGGGCTTCTCTTTTATTATCTCTGCTCCAGCATGTGAATCCCCATCGAATCCCCACCCACATCTGCATGGGGGAATGGGCATGGCTTGGCTTTTTTCAGCAACACTCCTCTCTCAGGAGAGAGTTCCTGAACCAAGCTGGAAAAAGGATCTTGAAATATTTTGCCCGAGCCACAGATGGAAACATTAAAAACCTGATTAGAAAAGTACATTTACTCGGCCTGACAGGTTAATCTGAATGGTCACCATGGATGACACAGCCCCAGGTAAAACAAAATTCACGTGGCAATTCTGCAGGAGCAGTTAATTAAAGAATTATCAAACAGCCCCCACGAATCTGCGTTTCTGAGGTCCAGCTCTAATTTCTCAGCAGTTAACTTAATGGCCAGCTGAAAGCTCAGTGCTCACATGATTCCACGGGATATTCCTTCACCATCAGTAAATACATAAACCAGGAGTTAGGAGGAAATTGTGGTACCTGTTGGAATTAGCAGGATCTGGGCAAACTACCCATAATCATTTCTTTGATGGATGAGGCTTTCCCCCCTTGGCAGACAGCATGGGTTGTAATTCTTCTGAATGTGTTTATTATTTAAAATTGTTTGTTCTATCATTGTCTCAGCAAATGGGTTGTCAGGAACATATACCTTTGGTTATCCAAACTGTTTGTTTAGCCTCAAAAATTGCATATTTTTCCTGTCTTTGAACAGAAATCTATCCTTCCTTCCCCTGCAATATTTGCTAAGTGTTTTCTTGCAAAGAGAACAATTCCAAAAAAAAAGAATAAAGAGGAATTAGTGACAAGGAAAGCAAGGCTTTCTCAGTCAGATTTTTGCACACTGTTATTTCTGTGGGGACTGCAGTGAGGAGTCCCCTGACTTGTTTATTCTAAAATAAAAGAATAATTTTATTCTATGAGTTGCATCCACCACTCTCAGCCCATCCCAGGTATCCAGATTTCCTTCAGAGAGATGAACCTGTAGCTCCCTGCTCCCTTGCAATTTCCATCAACTGGATGTGTGCCCAGCTGCAAAGACTTCACAGCATCAGGCAGGGAGATCACGTTAATCATTTACATCTCCAGTGTTTAAGCCACACAAATCTCTGCAGGTCTGATTATGAGCTCAGCTCTGGCTCCAGGCACCACCAGCACCATGCCAGAGGAGCAGGGGGAAGGTGTCTTCACTCTCCCCTCCCAAATTCTCCCTCTCCTCTCCCTGACCACCAATCCCTGCTTGCACCAGTCCTGGAGGAGGTTTTTTTGTGTGCTCAAGTGAAGAAATAGCCTGACAGACTGCTGCCCGTGTCTAATCCTGTAAATCAGCACCAATAATCACCTTAGCTCTCCAGCAGATCTATTTTTAATGAGGGCCACCCCCCAGCTGACTTTGGGCTCCCTGTTCCAGATGTGAAGCCATTGCCTGCTGGCTAATACTGGACTTTCACTGGGACTCTGTAATCCCTCGGGATTATTCACTGAGATGCTTCCCTCTTCTTTTTACATAACCAAGGGGACCTTTCTTATTTATCATCAGAACGGGGTGGTTTCTAAATTCAGGCCACAAAAGCTGTTCTCTGAACTGGCCCTCTGGACACTGATATTTATCCATTTACAAATACAATATACTGAATTTAGATAAACAGGCTCCTAATTCCAGGGCTTTTCAGTTATTGTTACAATTAAATCTCGAACAATAATATATATATTTTTTTTCACTAGGTTCAAATTTTCCCTGGGGGAATACAAAAGCCAGCTTTTACTCACAGCCCAAACCTTATATAACTCTTCAGGGTGTGATTCATACTACAACTGCATTGGGGGTGACAACTGCATTTTGAAAGACACACACACAGACGTTGATGTTGTCTGCCAGCAGCTCAATTTTCTTTGAAACACATAAACTCTCACTTCTTCCTCTGGCTGCAGGAAGAAATCTGTCAATGTTTTTAAAGTTCACTGTGAAATACCTCCGTTGCCACAAGAAGTGAGTGGGAAGATTTTTCCTGTTCCCTGAAGAGCTGTATGATTTTTGGAAGAGCTGTATGATTTTTGGAAGAGCTGTAAGATTTTAGGAAGAGTGATATGATTTTTGGAAGAGCTGTAAGATTTTTGGAAGAGTCCGATGTTGTCCACCAGCACAATCCATCAACGCTTTGAAACTCCTCCAGGAAGAGAAATTCAGATTTCTTCTTCCATTGGTTCTGTGTGGACAAAAAAATTCCATTCCTGAATTTGAAAACATTTCGCTCTTTTGTGAAGCAACTAATTTTTGAGATGGAGACACCTGAAATATCAAAATAAAAAAAAAAAATAGATCACTTTCTAAAAGCCCACCAACTTTCTTATTTTGATAGTTGTTTAAAATGCAATCTTTAAATTCCTTTAAAAATTTATCATTTATTAAAGGCAAAATCCAATTAATTTCAGGTAAGAATGTCTCAGGGTGACTATTTCTTTAGGAATCAGTAGGTTTGTGGACTCGGTTATGTGGATTAGAGTGTCCAAATGAAAATGGAGCCAGAGAAAACTTCTAGAGCTTGGTGTGGTGTTAACAGGACCTGGGTGAGGGCAGGGAGCAGTGGAGGGCAGCTGGCTGATATCTGCTTTCTGAAACACACACATTTCTGCCCAGAAATCTTAAAAATGTTCAATATTTCTCACGGTTTAATCAAGGGAAATGCAGCTACATTCTTTTATTTGAAGGAATTTGGAAGTTTACAGAGACAAAAGTTGTCTTGATTTTGACTGCAATGTTTTTTTGGCTCATCCTGATACTCTTTAAAATCCCAGTCCAAATAAAATGGGATCATTGCTTTACAACCATTCTAGGAGAAAACATGTTCTTGAACTCAGTAGACGGTCAGAGGTGTAAATTCCAGAATATCAAACCAGAGCATTAATAAAATATGAGTGTGTTTGACTCCTGGAATTGCAAGCAAAAACATTTCTGTGATTTTTTTGGAGGACACCTGTACTACACCTTCGCATCACACATTCCTACTCATCACATATTCCTTATCATCCAGAATTCCTGTCCTGCCCAGGTCCCTGCAGTGACCCTCACGTTGCTGCTGGAGCCCCAGAGAAGAGCCTGACCCTGCCCTGCCCCTCCAGAGCTGCTGTGAAAACTTCAGAGCTCAACCCACAGCAGCTGGAGCACGTGGACAGACAGGGATGGCAAAAACGGGTTTCCAAGGAAACCAGAAAAATCCAAAAAATGTCATATTGCTTGATGGAAATATTTAATTAAGAGATTTAACAACTTTCCCTAGATTTAATTTGGTCTCAATAACATTTTTTTTTAATGTTAACTCTTTGAGTAGAAAAAAAACCCTTTTATCCACATTTTTAAAACTGATAGTTCACAGGATTTGGGAAAAAAATACAGCAAAGGTTGCTGCAGATGGACCTTTGATGTCTTGACCTTCCAGACCAACACTTCATCTCTTTACAAAATAACTTTAAATAAGTTTTTAATATATAAATTCTGTGGTTCAGTTTAAAGGTTCAGGTTTTGCCATTAACATGTTTTAACGATTGCAGTGGGTTTCAAACTTTTGGCCTGGACGCACCAGGTACCACAAAGCTGAATCCAGATAACTGCTCTGTGGGCTTTATCCTTGATCATCTCCTCGTGACAGAATTGAGATTTTGAGTGTTTTTTTTTAAAAAAGTGAATCCATCTGGTTAATTTTGCAAAGCCAAATGAAGCGTTCTCCCGTGATTTGCATTCCATGTTCTTTGACCAAAGGCTGGGATAAGCAATTAGGAGATGCAGCAAGGGGTGATGGTGTGCAGGCAGTGCCTGCTTGGGAAGGGCTGGAGCCACCCAGAGCCTGTGAGGAGCTGTGTGAAGCAGCCATCACACTCTGCATCCTTTGGTGCTTCAGCACCATCCCGAATGGATGAGGTGCTGCATGGCTGTAATGTGATTTAAAATAAAAAACATCAGCCCTAAACATCTGCTCCATCAGCACCCAGCTTGGCTCTGCTGAGCTCCTGGGTGTGCTGCAATGAAGGAGCCACCATCAGCTGCTGAGCTCCTGCCCTCTCCATCTTCTGTGCTCAGCAGTGTCATAGAATTCCTTTGTTAGATGACAGTTCAAGAAAATACGGGATTCAATCAAGTGTTATGTTTATGCTTTTTTTGCTTGCTTGCTTTTAGTATTTCTCTTGCTTTTAGTAAATTTGCCAGTTAGTCAACCTAAAACAAGTGGCTTTAGCCAATGCATCAGGTTTAGGTATCATACGTCTTTCCTGTGAGACCCTAGAAAAGACATCTTCCACCTGTGTAGTCAACATGCCAGTGGGTGTCTGGCCAGTTTCTGAAGGAAAAGACAGAACCATTCAAGGCACACTCTCAGGGTTATCCACATGGAATCTCTGATCCCCAGCATGTGGGTCTGATATTTCTAGGTCTGAGAGGTTTTTAGCCTGATGACAGCTGCTAACTTTTTCGCATGGAAAAATTTCTCAAGAAAGCTTCTTCTCAAAACAATCCTGGCAAACAACTCTCCTTTCTCAGAACAATCTTTCTCCAGGTGGTGTTCTGCGGTTTCTCTGGTTTAACCCATGGCATTAGAGAGGTGTTGTTCCTATTCACCAACCACAATAACTCTGTATGGGAGCACCTTATAAAAGGCAGTAAGAATTAGAAAATAAAGCCTTTTTTCTATGCTCCTTGCCTTCTGAAATATTTGGAGTCTCTCATCTTTCTCTTGTGTTCTACAGCGACATCCAGTAGATACATGGGACTGGTGGATTTCTCACCTTCCCAAGGCATCTTTTAAACCCAAAGAATTGGACACCCTTTGGAGCCCAACCACCCCCAAAACTCAAAGAAATCCATGGAATGACTGGGAGGTGGAGCAGGACAAGCAGAGCTCAGTGGGAGCTGCCCCGTGGTGACACCCAGGAGCCACTCACAGCCACCCACTCCCACCTAAAGAAATGAATGTTCTTGGACAGGCTCTGCCTGTGGAGCCAGCCCACAAACATCTGTGCCACTGGGCACATCTCCCCCTCCAAAGGGTGGTGGTGATGTGGGTCAGACTGAGAGAGCTGAAGGGTCAGATGAACTCACTGAGCTAAAAGGGGATGAGAGAAATCTCACTGGGAATCCGTACGAGGAAGGAGGAAGGAGCACAGCCCCAGTTGTTGGAGATAGTGGTGTATTTATGTCACCTTGCTGATTTTTAAATCACAAGAGATAAACTGTAAGATCTCTATCAGCTTTTTATGCCCACTTCTGGCTGTGCTGTTGTAAATACAATGGCTTTGGAGAATGCATAATATTTCCTGACCTTCCCAGTCAGGGTCAAACCTTGAAATTCATGGGTCAGAGCAACACAGACCAGTTGGGGGGCTGTGGAAGACCTTTGTCCTGACTGGCCAAAGATTTCCCCCCAGTGTTTTGATTCAGCCTCAAACATTCATTCTGGATCCTGGTATTTTCTTTTACCATCAAACTTTGGTCAATAATAGACCTCAGAACGTAATCTGGGGCATTCAGTTGTAAGAAAAGAAAATCAACCAAGAGGAAATCCTTGGCTAATGGTCTTTTAAAACCTCTCCGTTACCTATATACTGAATTTAAAATAAAACATTTGCATGATGGAAATATAAAGAAATTGAATGCTTCTTCTTTGGCTGGGTTGTGCAGAATATTATTATTATTATTATTCAATCCCTCCCTTCCCAATATTTCACTCTCACAGACCCAAGGGCTTTAAGATTTCAGCAGCCAGTTCTCACAGGCTCATTTCAGCCTTAAAAATCTCTCTGCTAAGTCAATGTGCATAATCCAGTGACAGATTGGGCTCTTACTGTGGAGACAGAAGAAATAATCAAGTGCAGGGCAGAAAATCCCAGACTGCCATCTGACTTTGCTGCCAGGGAAAGCAGACGGTCCCTCGAATTACAGAGCACATGTCAACAAACAGCAATAATGCAGTGAGCTGTGGCCCAGGGTGGCCTGGCCCCTGTGCCCAGCTCAGCTCTGGTCTTTCAGCTTTGTGCTCGGGGAGTGAGGAAAGGCAAAGCTGGCCCCAGGCCTGCAGGAAGGTTTCTGAGCTAGCAGGGATGTGTTTCATCTCTGTTTGCTCTTTGTTTTTT
Source organism: Sylvia atricapilla (assembly GCF_009819655.1). NCBI lineage: Eukaryota > Metazoa > Chordata > Aves > Passeriformes > Sylviidae > Sylvia > Sylvia atricapilla. The sequence continues at coordinate 3,778,077 of NC_089151.1, forward strand.
TGCAGTAGTTAAGTGGGATCAGTTGTGGAAGGAAGACTTTTTCCCTTCTCGTTTTTCAGAGGGCTCATTCTTTTTTAAAGCAGCCTGGATAGAGCTTCCTGAGCTGTGGCACACTGTTGGATTATCCCTTTTTCTGACCCAGAGAAGGGCTCCCGAGAGGCGTTTTAAAGGCTCTTATTCCATTTTCAGTCTCATGTGAAGGGTGAGGCAGTAGAGATGTTACAATTCACACCACCACAATCAGAAGCCAAACTATTTCCTAATTACAATACAATATTATAAGCGTTTTTTGGCCTATCAACTTTTGGCACACAATACTGATAATGCCTTAAAGCCAATCATCTAAAATTACCCCTCGTGGGTCCTACTACAACACATCTTTCTTAGTTCTGTTTCTCCAAAATATCCAATCTATGTTCGTTGCCTCACCAGCACTAACTTTCTTGGTGTCTTACGGAAAAAAATGTTGCAGAGAGTTTTCTGCACCCCTCAGATGCTTCCATCTTCCCTTTCCCCCCTCATTTCCCCCTGCCCCACGCGATTTGTTTTTCCTCCTCCCGATTTTATTCTATTTATTCCTTTGATTTTCTGTCATCTTTATCTCCCTTGTCTTGAGCTGCAGGTGCCCTGCAATACCCCCAGCTGCTTTTGCTTTCCAAACCCATGCAGCTGCAGGCAGGGAAAAGAAGCAGGAGGGTGAGAACCCTGCAGTTCTGTGCTGGGGAACACGAGGGAAGGGAGTTAGGGGTGGACAGTGTCTGGGGGAAGAGGGTCCTTGAGAACCACACTGTGAATGGAATTTGGGAACACTGCAAAAAGTCACAGCGAGAGCAACTGTGGGGGCTGAGGGTGAAAAGGTCCATTTTATTTTCATGCCTCCTGGGCTCTTCCCTCCTTTAAGGTCTTTTAAATGGAGTTAAATCTTGTGGTCTTCAGACAGGCACCATCCCCTGTGGCTGCTATGAAGCATCCTGCTCTCACACCTCCTGAAGATACACCAGGCCCTCTCTGTTTATTCCAGACTCACACACCAGATGGACACACAACTCTCCAAAGAGCTTCACTCCAACACCCACCCTCCAGGCTGGTTTTCTTTTCTTTTTTTTTGGTTTTCTATTTTTTTTTTTTTTTAGGCAACCCCAGTAATGGAAATAAATGCCTGGGGCCTGACAGAAAGCAGGCGGTTGATTACATTAACAGCCAGGTTTCCAGCCAAAAGTGATAACAAATTAAATAGCCATCTGAAACGGGGAGTAACAAACCCAGGAATGCTGGCACAAACTGCCATCTGCGTGCTGCTCACTGAGGATTCAGTCTCCAAAGGAACCTGGATGCAACAAAGTGTGTGACTGGTTCCAAACCCGTGAGGCAGCAGCAAAGCCCCCCTCAAAAAAACCCCCAAAACCTCCCAAAAAAGCCCATAAAATGAGCACTAGGGCTTGTATTAAACTACTTTGCTACAATAAAGGCAGAAAATCCACCTCAACGTTTTGAATATATCTGGACATTTAATATATATGTGAACAAGCACATCCTTAAATCAAGCAAGGGATGAGTCACTCCCAATTTGCTCAGTTAGGAATAATGTCCTGTGGCAGATACAAACAGCCTGTCTTACTCCACAACACTTAATATTTAAACATGATGCCATCAAATGGTGGTAAATCAGAGAGAAGATTGCACATGCCATTTCTGACATGATGGTTTTAGCAGCCCCCACAAACAATATTTCCCCTAGAAGGTGAATTTGTGTCTCTGAGGCTCACTGGCTCCCATGTAAAAGTTTCCTCTGCACAACAAAGTGGCAGAAAAAACACCAGTTCTGACACATAAAATCCCACTTTTTTGAGGTCTCACAGCTCGCTGTCCAGGTGTTCATTTTGCATGAGAAGATTTGTGGGAAAATATTTCACCTGAAAACACTGCTGCTAAATAAAGGAAAAAACCAGAACTTGCCAGGTCCACAGGTGCAAAGCACCTGCCCGGGCTGTGAGCAGCACTGTGCTTGTAGAGAATATTTGCTTTTAGGTTTCACAGCAGCAATACACAATTTAAGCCAGGTAGCCACTATCTTCAATTTCATTTCCCACTCTTTCATTTCCCTTAAATTGCAGGTCCAGCAAGTCGTCGGTTCCAAGAGTTTCAGCCCACAGGAAATGAAAAATAATAATAAAAAGGAATTTCAACATTAATCGGCGTTCATCATTGTCATGAAAAGAATTAAGAATGTAATCGAAATACACCTTACAGAACCAAGCAGGAGGTACAAGTGGGAGAACATCTTCTTTCTTTTTTATAAACAAAATTTGCAAAGATTAATTTGTGATTTAGCTGCAGGTGTTGGCAGTGCTGTTGTTAAGCACCTGCTCCATCCATAGGAAATCCTGTTGGTGTGTTGGACTTCAATTTAAAGTATGTGAAAAATCGTGTTCCTAAACAAGAGCTGCTGGGAGGAAACTTCACAGCAAGGCTGAATCTTAAATTAATTGATCTCCAGACTTCTTCATCAAACTTCCCTTCTCTGACACAAGCACCCTGTCAGAAAGATACTAAAACAAATTCTGTATCAGAACGAAAAGCAGTTGTAGAAGACTTCAATTGTTTCAAGTAGCAAAGAGAGAATTGCAGAAATCTTCTGATAGTTTCTTTAATGAAAGCGTGTTTAGAATGTTCATTTTACTTTTAAAAGAAAGGATTTTTTAAAAGGAAAATGCCTTGGGAGAGCACAAATATGAGGTGGCACAGCCCAGGCAGGGAGAAACTGCAATTCCCTCGAGCTGATTCCTCCCTGCCTGGGTGGCACCACGCTGTGTTTATTGAGGCTGTAATTACTGCAGAGTTATTAATCACCCCCTGCTCTCCCCACTCCTCCTTCTGGCTCTGCACTGGCATCCAAAGCACCTTGTCCAAGGGCCCTCTCCGTGCTGGGGCTGCAGGGGAAACATCAGCTCTGTGGTTCTTGAGGTGCTCCACAGAGTCCTCAGCAGTTGCTGCTCCTGCTCTCTTCGCCGGGGAACAGCTTCTCCTCTTCACTGGAGTGGTATTTCCACATTTTCCAACACCCATGTCTGTTCCAGCCAAGGGACAGCTGATCCCAGGACTGGTGGTGCCTCAGGTTAGAACTTTAATGTGTTTCAGGTTCTGTGGTGCCCAGGGGTGCAGCTCTGAGCTCACAGTCAGTGTCACTCAGCTCTGCACACAGCAGGGACACAAAACAGATCCTTCTCCTGCTGCACACCAAGGACAACTTTCAGCCCCAAAAGCACAAACAGGGTGGGTGAAGGGAGGGACAAGAAGGATGGGACCTCACAGCCTACAGCTGGAATGGGACAATTAAACCCCAATGTGCAAATGGACCAAAACTTATCAAAATGTGAGATCTCCTGCTGGTCAGGCATTTTGTGACCATTGTAAGTCTACCTCAAGTATAACCCTGGCCAGGCTCTTGTCCTGCCCAAGGTGTACCCTAAAGGCCTCTCAATAAATATCTACTTTATTCTCCAGCTCTGTCCAGTCTCTGCTCCAGCTCAGCCTTCCCAAGGCACCACTGGCAGCTGAATTACCCCACCAAAGGAAATGTTCCTTTGATTCCTGGTGTGGACAAAGGTGCCCTTGGCTCACTGATAAACTCACGTGGAATCCAGGACTCTCCTATGGACCTTTGGGATTCCCCTGTACCAATTAACACTATAATACTAAAATATAATTACAGTACTTTCATTCTAAAGGCTTGGACAATGTGCCCCATTTGTCTGTACATAACTGAGTCCATCCAGTTAGATTTTAGCACCTTTCTGCACTCCTGACTTTCTTCCTTCTACTTCCTCACGAGCTCTATGGTGTCATTAAGAAAACAAACTACTAAAACCTACTAATGGTGTCATCCCCTCTGGCTTTATTACATTTTGCTGAGTAGATTTAGATGAGATATCAGGAAAAAAATCCTCCCTGTGAGGGTGGGGAGGTACAGAGTGCCCAGAGAAGCTGTGGCTGCCCCTGGGTCCCTGGAAGTGTCCAAGGCCAGGCTGGATGGGGTTTGGAGAGCCCTGGGACAGTGGAAGGTGTCCCTGCCCATGGCAGGGGTGGGACTGGACAGGCTTTAAGTTCCTTTCCAACCCAAACCATTCCATGATTCCACAAATGTTGGTCCTGAAATTTCTCCTGATTCCGTGGAGAAGACACTCAGCCCGGTTTAATTTTCCCTACTGCTTTTTTTTTTTTTTTTTTTTTTAATAGATGGCCACCAGTTCCAGATGTCTCTGAAAATGAGAACATCTGAGTAATTCAGCACTCCCAAGTATCAGCACTGTGCAGGCAGAACAGATGGCCATTCCCACAGCCTTGCACGTTCTCCTGACGTGTGAGATGGAAACTGCAGGGCAGGAAAAATAAGGTATTGGGCTTTTTTATTAACTTTATGGGGTGAGTGACATTTTGCTGGAAGCCAGGCTATTTCTGCTCGCCATGTGTGCTGCTGCTCCTACCTAAATTGGAGATGAAGTTGTGGAAGGACGTGGAAACTGTCATGATGCAGCAGACAGCAGGAGGATGAAAGTCCCTGGTCTAGACAGACGATGATAGAATCACATATTTTTAATTTAGTATTGAAGGACACTTCTATCAGCACCAGCTATCAGTGGGCACATTCTGCCCCGTGATAAAACAACCAATTATTACAGCAATTCTACAGAGAAAAGTGGGATTATACAAGCAGAAAGGAATTATAGTAAATATCTAAAGAGATATTATGGGCTTCTTGCATCTGAATGTGTAGATAAAAAGTTGCAGATAGATTTACATATAAAGAAAAGATATCTTGATAGGCAATCAGTTGTCAAGGGTTTAGGGCCTTGGTTCCTCTCATTAAATACAGCCACATTTTCTCCTAATTTTCACATTGAAATGAATCATAATTTCATTGAAGTAAAAATAACAGGAAAATAAATCCAGCCCTGCCTTAGCTTTGTGGCTTAGCACCTTTTTCACAAAACCTTTCAACATCTCTGCAGAAAGAAAACCTGAGATCCTGGCTGCACTGCTTTATTCCATGATGAAGTAAAAATGTCTCTGTTTCCAGCAGAGTTTTCCATTCTCTGATGTATTACTCGAAGCACACACACTTGGATAATTTACATATTCCAAACATTCCTCTCTGGCATGTTAGCCAAATTTCTTTTAATAATTCACCAAAGCTAAGACATACTAATTCACCTTGATGCTGAGTGTTGTCTACACGAGTTCTTTGCACCAGCTCTGGGTCCTGATTTCTGAAGCCTCCTCCTGTTTTTAACTCATTCACTCTAAAAATTGGACGCTTTAAATGGAAAGCTTTAGAAGTGAAGTTCCTGTGCTGAAATTCCAGCCAGGAGGACCCTAAATCTTGCCCCAGGGCTCATACTGAGGTGGTGCTGACAAATGAATGAGTGAATGTTTCTTCTTCTTGTCTCCCATACATAATATTGGCAGCAATGTGCAGTCTTTGAGGCTGGGAGAATGAGAGCTGAGAGCACCCCTGAGAGTGATCCAGACACAACCACAATGCACATTCTCAGTTAATTTGATAAAGATCATTTTTCAATCGTTTCCCTGCCAGCCATTCTGGGTTTGGGAATTATTGCCTCCATTGCCAGCACATTGTGCCAGGCAGCCCCTGCTCTCCAGGCTCAGCAGAATCCTGGGCTGCCTGAACTGTTACAAATTCCTGGAGGGACTGACCCTCCCCAACATTTCCATCAGTCCTGACACAGCAGGACAAAGCTCTGGTTTTTTTGGCCCCAGTCTGCAAGGGGCCTGTACAACCCCATGGGTTCCCATCTGAATTACTTCGGTACCTGTAGTTCCAAGGGTGTAAAAAATATTACAGAGAGCCTCTTGAAACATGCAGAGAGTGATAAAGGTGGTGGGAGAGCTGGAAAACATCACTTAGAAAGTATTCCAGACACTAAAAGCAGTTTTTAAGCTGTAAAAACACAGTGTGATTTTCCCCACTCTGCTCCTTGCAGCTCTCCATAGGCACTGGACAAGGGTAAGAATGGCAGAAGGGAGTTGGAAAACTGGAAAAAAACCTGACAACTTCTTGTTACTCTCTTGCTAAAGAGAGTTCAGCACTGGCAGCACAGGAATGGATCCATTTGTGGATGGGATGCTCTCAGTTACCTCTCGTGGCAGGAGAGAGGGAATGGGCAGAAGGGGAGTCACACAGACAAGTGGGATAAAAGTGGTTTAATCCTGCTTTGGGAGCAGGTGTGAGGGAAATTATTCCCTCTGGAATAATTCCTCTCTGGAAATTATTCCCATCCCTATTTTTTTACTGCTCTGTGTGGAATGCAGCTGGAAGGTTCCTGTGGCCCCTCCAGGCACAAAGGTTCTGGGGCTGCAGAGTTTCTCCAAGGAGAGCCTGCCCCAGCCACAGGAGATTGTGTCAGCTTATGTCAGCTATTCCCATGTTCCTCCAGCAACGTAATTAATGTAAAGTCAAGCTTTAAACACCTCCTCCCTCAGTTTCTTAAAACTGTTGGTGACAAAGTGTCCGGAACCCCGAGGTCTGTGGGACATTCTAACCCCAAAACACTTTACAATCAGACTTTTCTCCTACTTACTCCAACCCACAAATAATTTTGAGTCCCAGTGCTGTTTATAAACCCCCACAGTCACGCTGTGCTCCATCCTCATCAAAACAAGCACAACACATGCACATGTTTCCCAGCACATGCATTTTATTGCCAGTGTGTGGCTTGTGATGTGGCTGCTTGCCAGGCTGCTGGCATTTCAAAATTCATCCCATTCCCCTCGTTCTGTCCCTCTGAGGTGCTCACATCAGACTGTAATTAAACTCCAGGTATTTTCATTTTGCTCCATTATGTCATTTGTTTCTAGAAGAACGTCTAAAAAAGGAGGGGGAAAAAAAGAAACCTTTTTTTTTTTTTTTTTTTTTTTTTTTTTTTTTTTTTTTTTTTTTAATTTGGAGCACATCACTGGAGCACTGTACTCCTGATTTACCAGCATTTTTTTTTTCTATTTTACAATTTCATTACTTAATATGGCTATGATACATGGATAGACACACCAAAATCCAGTGGGAGCTTTAGAACAGTGAGAAAATTCATCACTGAGCAAACCCACAGTGAGAGGGGTGAATGCTATTGGTGGCCACAAGGCTGCTGAAATCAGGTTTGTAACCCCTTTACACAGATCGCTATAGGTGCTGCAGATCCTCTGGCTTATAAAATATTCTGGTTTTTATTTATGTTTATATTTGCATGCACAATGAGGACTAAAGAAGTGAACAGAACAAGCTGAAGTTTCTCAGCTGGTCTTTCAGAATTGAGAGTTTTTTAAGGACAAAGCAGCATGGACAGATAAAATAATCCTAAACCTGGGACACATCCCCTAGCCTGTACTTTCAGTGCCTAAACTCCTGTTTGCTGTAAGAACACCACGTGTTTGGGGGGAAATTTTTGGTCAGTGCTCTCTGAGAAGCCTGTTGAGAGGCAAGAGAGTGGCATAACCAGGTATCAGATGTAATTATATTTCTTAGAGTAGCTGGAGTCACACAACTCCATTCAAAACCCAAGCAAACCTTGCCTGAGGAGAAACTGAACTGCAAAGTGCTGCCCAGGCACATTTATCATCCCCTGGCACAGGAACAAATGCTCTGCCATTTAATTATGGCAGGGAACTGTCAGGTGAACCTGTCAGACAAGGGGAAGGCAAGGATCAGTTTCGTTTTGCTTAATGAACACAGAGTTCCAGTGTCAGGTGTGCAGGAAACCAGCTGAGATCAGCCCCACACACAATCCAGGGCAGGAGCCAGAGGGAACCTGAGACCCTGCAAACACCTGGAAATGGGCAGGTTTCACAGAGCATTTCTTGTTCCCATTGCTGGACTAATCTCCTTTTCCCTTTGCCTTTTACAGGTGTTTTCTAAGTGCACAGTAATGGCTCCAAATATAAGCCCTTCCCCTGGTTTCAAACAAAAGTTAGCACTAAGAAATAAAATATGTTTTAAAGTATTGCACAGGCTGGGTAATAGCCGCCATATAAATGTATTGCAGTACTACTCAGAGCTCTCAATTCAGACCAGAAACTGGGTTTCATTATGCCACTTTTTGTAAAAGGGAGACGACAATGGAACCAGCTTGCTGAAGTTGTCAAAGGGATTATTTTGATTAATTTGCTTCTGCCTTGCTCACTCTTCTCCCAAGGGCTGGAGGAAATGGCCTCGGGTTGAGCCAGAGGAGGTTTAGATTTGAAAATACTTGAAATATTTGAAAAAAAAAAAAATCTTCCTAGAAAGGGTTATCAAACACTGGAACAGGCTGCCCAGGGCAGTGGTGGAGTCACCATCCCTGAAAATGTTAAAAAAAAAAACAGGTGGATGTGGGTTGTGGGCACCTGGTGAACACTGAACTTGATGAACTTGGAGCTTTCCGATCAATCCTGTGATTGTCCAATTCTGCTGCTCCTGAGACTGCCAGCAGCATTAAAAACCCAATCTCTATAAGGATTTATTCTATAAATCAGAAAAAGTGCAGCAGGAAAGTTTTCTTCTTCCCTGGAGCCTTGGAAAGCCCCACTTCAGAAGGCAGAGGCTTGACTGATATCTGTGTTTGGAGTAACAACTTATCCCTCAAGTGTCTCATTTATTTCACTCCTCCTTGAGTTGGGCAAAATCTTCTGATGAACAGAGATATTTTTTAGTGGACTACACAGCAATTAACTTTATTCTTGCTTTTCAATGGTAATATACAGGTGACCTTTTAAAAATGTTATTATTAAATAAAGGAGTTGCTGGATTCGTTATAAATTTAAAACCTGTGAAAAATTCACCCTGAGCCTTAAAAAGAGACAGCTACAAAAGCTATATAATAATAATAAAAAAGCACTGAAAAAGTTTTAAAATCATGACAAAGATGTTTTGTTCTGTTCAGTGCTGGATGAGGCAGGGTCCTGGAGGTCACCTCTGGTGACCACAGTGAGCTCAGAGCTCTCAGAGAGGTCCCTGACAAGGATGGAGCAGGAGGAGCACACCCAAAATATTTCTTCCACCCGCTGCTGCCACCTGTGCTGGGAGTGGATGGCTTTCCAAACATTTTGAGCAAAAAAACCCCACAAGTGCAAAATGAGGCTGAGCCCTGGGCAAGAAAAGTCACCTCCTGCTTCTCAGTGGGCCTGAAATCAATAAAAGTTTCCCACTGGTTTTACTTTAAAAAATAGAGATACACCTTCACCAGTGTGGCTCAAACTTTGTCACATTATCTTAAAAACTGCTGTCACTTAAACAAACACCACCCAACAGCATCATCTCAAAAATGTGACTGTTTTGCTCGGCATGTCTGTGGCTGCTGGGCCCAGGCTGAGAGATGGGCAGAAGGACATGTTCCTTTTCTCTCTTTTCAGGCATAAATATAATCCTGGAGAGAATAAAATATTCATGGTACTAAATATTTAAATTCTTCCACCCTGCTGGCCTGGATACTTCTACATTCACAAAAAAAGAAAAGAAAAATAAAAGAGTGCAAAAAAAAAGGGGAGTTTTAACAAACTGAAAACAAAACCACAGTGAAACAGGAAAAAAAATAAAATACATCTTCAGCAAACACAGGTGAGTGTTTGGGAAATTACAGCTTTAGTCAAAGCATTACAACTGAAGAAGTGATGAATTTATTGCAAAGGAATGGCAATAAGAAATAACAAGTGACTCACAGGGTCTCAGGTTAGGGAGCACTTGCTGAAAAATGGAAGTGCACCTCTCTCAAAAAAAAAAAGTTCTTAAATCTTTTTGGGCTGGTCTTTTAACAGAAAGCTCTTGAAGAAATGTGTTTTAAGAACAACTAGACTGAGTTGAAAATCACCTCTTCTCTATAGATATTTATTTACTGAGACATCCAGATCTCCTCTCAGACTCGATTTTTACCAGTTGGCATTTATGTTTTCCAGACAGAGCCAGAATTATCCACAAATCCCTGAAAAAATCTACGTAAAAAACATTGATACTGATATACTGAATATAGAAAACACATGAGAAAACATCTTCCAGATATGCTATTGAACTAAAGTGATAAAGTTTACCCAACTCTGCCAGCATAAAGGCAAGAAAAAACCCAACAAATAACATGCCTGTAGAGCCTTGGCAATTTGACTTTTAAATGCAAAGCCAAAGCATTCAGAACAAACAGAGCATTTCTTTCATTTCCAGCCACATGAGAGATTCTGAATTAATATATAGGGCACATGTGAGGGACTTTGCTCCAGTATTAGGGCCTTTAAATACAAGGGTTTGCCCCTTATTCCTTTCTGCCATTCTCTTTCCCACAGTCCTGGGGATGTGAGGGACTCTAACCCTGTAGCTCTTCAAGGTTTAATTCCCCTTGGTATAACCACAACATCAGGTCAACTTACTGCAATCCCCAAAATTGGTGTGGTTACCCATTGTGCTGCAATCAGCAACAGGAATTCAGACCTCAGAGGGAGGAATCAATCAATCAAGAGTAAGTTATTCTCCAGAATAGCTTGAAAATCCAGTTCTTGGACTCTGAACTCACCAGGAGCAAGTTATCCCAAGTTGTGAAATTCCTGAAATAATTATTTATTTTTTTTTTTTTAGGATTTTACAGGGACGTGATCTAAGGAAAGCCTAAGGTGTGAGAAGCTGTTACACAACTCTCCTTGCTCACGTTCCCTTGGGTGAAATTGCTTCATGTGAGCCCAATCTGCCAGTGTCACCCACACGACAGAGCTCTGCATCTGCCTGCCCACACGAGAGCTTAATCTGCCTGTTTCATAAGATAATTACTGCAGGAGTCACTAACATTGCCCATAATCACTAAACACCTCTAAACCAGTGCAGCTTACGCATCAGTTTGCACGAAACTTGGAGCTCTGCACTGAAGGAAGGACAAAAATTAGGACTGAGACCGAAATTTGCTGTGAGGCCACATCCAGAATAAGCCTTTAGGGTCTCTGCATCAGACAAGTTGAGAATGATCCACCAGTGAAATGGCTGCCCCCTGATTTCTCTTGTTAATAAAAGATCATGGATCCTCTCAAAATGACTGTATTGAAGCAGAAAATAATGGGGAGCATGTGACATCCCTTTAAAGGAAATTCTGACGCTGAAATGTGATGCAGAAAATGATTTCTGCAGCTTGCAAAACAGTGTTTAGGAGAAAACTCCCCGTTCATGCCTAGTGAGAGCCCAAACGTTTCTTAAAGGAACCAGAGAAGTGTTTTTTTTCCCCCTCATATTTCTCAAAATCATTCCTCATCCACCATTTGTGACGCATCTATATCCCAGAGCAGATATGCACAAGTGCATTTATTTACTCACACAAAGATGTCCACTACGAGCAATAAGAATTAAAACAAAGTTATGTGGTGTTCAATAGTAGAGGCAAAGAAAACTTCTTATCAAACATATCCATGAAAGTGATCCATGCATAAATGGCAGCGAGGAAATGTTCTTTATACATCACCCTCTGCACACAGACTGCATGAAAATGAAACGTTTTCCAGACGACATAAATACGAGAATTTGTCAAATTCCTCGCTCAGTATAAAAACGATCTTTGCCAGGGCAGGAAAAAAACCTCTTCAATCCCTAACAAGATGCTTCTCTGAGTGTTTTCTCAGGCTCTGTTTTTTTTGGAGACTGTAAAAAATGATCAGTCCAATTCCATCAATATGCCATTTTATTGGAAAATATCGCGAAATAGGAATTACTGGAAAAAGCCACAATCAACAGACAACCTCGAGCCCAGGATGGGTGCTGGGTGAACCTCAGGTCTGGCAGTGTGCTGTATCCTCCCTGGTTCACACAGTCTGCCTTTGCAGGGTTTACTTTTATACAGTTTTTCTTGCCAGAGGGGAGATTGCCTCATTTCATTGTCCACTCCATTGGTGTTTCATACTCATATTCATATTCCCTTTCCCTTCGTTTGCTGGCCTGATGAATGGTTTTCTGGGCAGGGCTGAGGTTTGTGATTACATTTATGGGAACCTGGCATTGGCATGCCCACCCAGTCCAGTGCAGGTAAAATTCTGATCAGTGTTGATCACCAGGCCATTGACAATGTTATCTCTGGAGAGGATCCATCTCCTGGTGGGGACACCCTCCTTTGTGCTGCAGATGGGTGACTCTCCTATTCCTGGAAGCAGCTTGTAGTTTCACCATCACTTTTATGTTGTGGAGGTAGAGGCATTTGATACAGCATATTTTTATAAAAGCACGAATTAATTCCCCAATATTTATAACAGAGAGCGAGCCCCAGCGCTGCTCTCCTGCAGGTGGAGGGGCCGTGGTCTGACACCAGCAGGAAGGGAATGGAAGGGAATGGAAGGGAAGGGAATGGAAGGGAATGGAAGGGAATGGAAGGGAATGGAAGGGAGCCCTGGGCCAGGCTCTCATTTCACCTTTGCCAGGGGCACAAAGGCGGGGTGGAGGCCAGGGGGAGGCAGGGAGGGATCGTGGAACGCCAGCCAGGTGACTCCAAACACGACACCGCTGAGGACATGAGCTCCTTGATGACAGACCCCGAGCTCCTCTCCTGCCGTGGCTCTTTCCATGACTCAGCCTCTGGTTTTAATGATGCTCTCTCTCTCTCTGCTCGTGACCCAGGAGAAGACGTTAATCAAAGTGCTGCTGCTTGATTAAAGCATTAATAATATATTTTTGCAGCAGCAGGGCTGTATGGTAGAGGGAGGCTGAACCATCTCTGGGAAGAGAGGTGTTTTCCTTGGTTAAATGTCAGAGGAGAAAAGTTCCAAAAACTGAGCAAAACCAAAGTTTGCCAGTGAGTAAAACTATTCTTGTCAAGGTAATTCTGCTGGCTCCAAAGAAAAATGGGAAATGCACTAAATAGGAGGGGACTTGCACTAAATTTTAGCAGGGATTTGAGGTGACCTCGCATTCCTGACCCCTTGTTTTTAGGTTTTCTGAAGAGAGGAGGGGTCTCTCCTGCCAGAGGAGGTGCCAGCCTTGGGTGACCCAAGTGGGGATGACTGCTGTGGCTCAGTGCTGATTGTTTCCCTGTCCCTTTGGAAACATTCCCACTTGGTTCCTGTGGGATAACTCAGTGGATCTGGTCATTTTAGGAGCACAACTTCCCTCCTCTGAAAGAGTGAGATATGTGCTGTGGGTTAAAACTGCCCAAAACCAACTTCAATAACAGATAAGTAAAAAAAAAAATAACTTTTCCTTAAAAAGGAGCAAAATTAGCAACAGTGGGATGAGACTGAAAAGGGATGAAGCAATGAAGAATATTAAGATTGACAGCAGTGTCCTCTTCCATTCATAAATGTGATGATTCCATTTGTTTTACAATAATGATATTTTGCACAAGTGAATAGTTTAAAAAAAGAACATTAAATCAAAACGTGTCAATGCAATAAAAATGTTTCCAAATCCCTGGCATGATTCTCTACTCACTTCAATCTATTTTTGCTGGTGTAGTTCCATAGAATATAATAGATTTTGTTCTTCAGAGGATAAAATTAGATGCAGAAATTAAGTTACAAATGGAAATGATTCTAAAAAGTCACAATTTACTCTCCTGTGCAGTGTGTCAGAGCTCGAAACTGCCAGAAATCATATTTTTGTCTAGGTAAAAAAGACAAATGAGTAGACAAAAATAAAAGGTCAATTGTTAATCAGTATTAAACAACACCATCTGAAATAGTCCCAGATAGATATGGCCAAGAAATTAACATCTAAAAACCAGAAATATCCAAACAACAACTCATAGAAGGCTGAGTATTCTTTAATATGACTCTTCATTTTACCCCCAGCACAGACCAGACATTCCAAACTCTGCAACTTCAAACACAAAACTGGATTTATTCCTTACTGATACAAGTCCTGAAGCCCTTCTGCCCCTTAAAAAACTAAATTCTAAATGCCAGGATATCAGAAATACAGGAAAAATAAACAGCACAGCATGAAACTGCTTTAAGAAAATGGAACTGTGGGATCAGTCTTGTGTATTTTCAAAGCAAACCTATCAAAAATTTAATTTGGATTTTTTTTCCTCTTGTCTTTATCTGAAACAGATGTTACAAGGAATACTGATAAAATCACTTTGCTGTCAATTATGCACTGAACTGTGAGGCAGATAACGGAGGTGGCTATGGCTTCTGCATAAAAAAGATCAAACAATAATTAAAAAAATGCTAATCATAAACCAACTGGAACTTTTTAGGGCTTTCTTATGATTTTGGCGTCTTTGGTGGGTCAGTCATGAGACTGTGTTTTTGAAGAACCCACACTGATACTAATAGACAACGCTTAATAAAATCAAAGGGGTGGAAAAGGTCTATTTTTGTCTTTAACTCAGCCTAAACAAACTAAACCATAGCCAAATATATCCAGAGAAAAGAATGTTTGCTGATACTGTGACATCCTGAACAGGGTGTGACAAAGGACACAAACACTTTTGCTGTGCTAACATCACAAGAGGGGCAGTAGAAAATCATCATTCTGCATGCCTGGGATCAGCTGTGAAAAATTGATATTTAATAAACTCGAATTTAATGGAAATAAAATGATATGGGAGTGCTTGTATCTCCAGATTGAATCTCCAGCTAGAAGAGCTCGCCCCTCATAACAAATTCACTCCAGGCTCCATCGACTGGCACAGAAAATCAGAACACTTACTGAACAAACAGTAAGTGTTGCACCCAGCTTTTTTATTTTTATTAGAGCTGTAAATGTAATGAAATTAAAATCTTTCTAAAACAAGGTATTTTGAATCTTTCATAAAGGTGTGTGGCTTCTGACTACAAATCAGCAGCCTGCTCTTGCTCTGAAGGCATCCCAGGAGAGACACACGGGGTGAATCTGGCAGAACAAAGCTCCAGGAAAGCGAGGAAGTAGCAGTGGAATTTATTATGGAAGCATGGAGTTCAAACTTATAACTATTAGCCAACTAAATCCATTGCAAATAGCTTCTGGAAGGAATTACAATTCAAAGGACTCATTAGCTTAAGATGTGTTAATATCAGCCAAAGGGTTTCAGGGCCTGCAGTGAATTCGGAGTTGAAGATATGACTGATGCTGACATTTCCTCTTGCAGACTTTTCTGGACATGATGTGCAGCTCAGCACTGCTTCCCTGGAGCCTGGGACATCCCTGACAACACAGGGGCCTTCCTTTCCTCCAGCCAGGGCTGGCAGGTCCTGCTTGCCTTGCTCCTGTCAGCATCTTCTGCTCACACTCGCAGGACACCATCCAGGGGACTGGGATGCACAGAATAACCCTGGGATGCAGGAAATCAGGATTTGGCCCTTCCCATTGTATGTATCAGGTAAATGGCCAGTTAATGACAATTTTGGGGATTCAGTCTGGAGCCTCTCAGAGACCAGAGACCAAGTTTTGCCTTGAAGATGGGAAATATTTTGGTATGGCACAGACCCACAGAGCCTGCCTTAGTTTGTTGCATCCATTTCCAGGGTGAACTTTCCGAGGCAATAACCATCTGTCTGTCCTGTGTGTGCTCCCAACAAGAGGATGTTCCAGTCTTATCCCTTGGGTTCCTAAGCTCTGCTGCAACACCACTAATGACCAATTGAAGGGAAAAAAATCCTGTCTCAGACACCAGAGAGCCAGCATTGATCTCTGGGAAATATCAAAGAAAATACTGGGTTTTGCTGGAAATCATAATCAAAAACATCTCAGAAAGTTCCCCAGCAAGGGAGATGTGCTACAGGGGTGGTTGTGTCCCAAAGTCCTCAAACACTTCTTCCTCTGAGCTGTGATACAAGTTATGGGCTAATATCACCTCACAAGAAAACAATAACACTTCTGAAACAGGATAATAATTAGGAGTATTATTATCACACTACCAGAATGCGAATTTGGAATGCACCAATCCTTCCAAAGCCCTGCAGCCAGCAAAAAAAAATGTTGGGATCTGAAGCTTCACGAAGCCTTTTCTTAAAATTTAGATCTCATCCTAAACTCAGGAAAGCATTATAGCACTTCTTACTTTTCTAATCAGCTTTAGTTCTTTCCTTCTTCTGTCATCAGTAATGAAGAACTTACAGTCCAAGCTACACCCTCCTTGCCCTTGGGTCCCTCAGATCTGGCTCGTCACTGAACTCTGCCTGAACTTTTTGATCAATTCTGTTAACAAGGCAGAAATAGATGATGTAGCTGGGTTTTTTTTTTCTTTTTTTTTTTTTTTGCTTCCCCAAAGCTGGAGGAGAGCAGCAGCCTCAGGATCAGCAGCAGCTCTGCCTCTGAGTCTGAGCAGGGAGGTGCTGAGTGAAGCAGCAAAGTTCATTTTCCTTAGTCATAGTTCAGGGTGGGCTGAGGGCCAGAGTGACACCCTCTGCTAATCTTGTGTGTTATCACCTCAAGCACTCTCCCTGTTTTCACCTGCTGAGGCATTCCCAGGTGAGAGGAGGAAGCACCTGCACTGATTTTAGGAAGTTTTGCAGTAAAAGAGCAGAGTACAAGCACTAGCACCCTTGTGCTGTCACCCAACAAAGAAACAGATTCGCTTCATTGCTCGGTTCCATCACCATGGCCCAGTACACTGAGAGGGTTCCTGGGGGGAGAAAAGGCTGGGGAAAGTTCCTCTGAAAAGGACAACTGCTGCAGAAATAGTGCAAAAACTATTCCAACAAACTCCAGCAGCAACCAGAGTGTGGAGGGTTATGGAGACTCATCCAGGGCGTGATTAGAAACCAGGGTTGTCTTGAAGGACTCCACCAAGAAGGACAGCAGGGAAAGCTCACTGCTACTTCTGCTGCTAGCATTACTCCAGGAGCTTAGGGCAATTTGGGTGACTTCATTCTAATCAAAATCTTTTCCTATTTCTAATCCCTTCAGCAGATTAAATATTACTAGAAGGAGAATCGACACCCACGCACAAAGCCTGGGCTGGGCCATTGAGGGCAGTTATCTGTTGGAGGTCATTAGGGTTGAAGGACAGGCCCTTTTGGCCAGCTAAATACCCAGAAGGGAAGGACAAGCAACAGGAGAGATCCCTATCACCCTCTAAGTAGTTTCTTGCGCTCTGCTATCGAAATAAATAGTCTGCAATGAATAAAATTTAAATTAGTCTCTGTTCAGTGAGATGGAGCTGTGCCAAGTGCTGCCATTTACTGAAGTCCTTCCACATCACTGCAAAAATGGAAAGTTCTAAGCGCTGACATCTTGGAGACAGAATTTGTTCTGGGCACAGACTGTGAACAGAATGTATGCTCTAATGTAAAATTCCCAGAGTCCTGGAGTTTCTGCAGCCCATGTCTAAACATTACCGAGGGTAAAAACAAATAGCATGATAATTTCTGCTTGCTTCAAGCAAAGGAGTTCTTGGACATGTTTATTCTGTTTTTTTTTTTTTTTTTTCTGTGCAAAATGGTTAAAACGAACAGTGAAAATTCTGACTTGAAGAAATAATTGAAGAAATACATGAATACTTCTTGAATGCATGAAGAAATACTGCAGGCACGAGGAGCCCTTTTCCCCCTCCCTCGTTGCCACACATTTCTGTGTCAGGCACTGCCTGGATATTTCCCAGGCAAGCAATAAGAGACCGAGTGGTAATGAAGTTATTTCCCTCCCACGTCAGGAGTGTTTGGAGCCACGGTCATATCTCAGCATCTCCCGTACCTTTCATGTCTTGTTGTTTATCAGAGGAGCAATGAAAAGGAGCCCTGGAATGAGCTGTAGATGAATATGAATTATTGAAAAGGGGCCAGGAAGAAAGCGCCGTAGAAACAGGAGGATCTGTCATTTAAGCTCCAGGTAAGAGGTTTTAAAGGCCAAAGGAGAGAAGTGCATGTGAAAATGCTCTGAGTGCTGTTTGTGCTGCTTAACACAGAGGAGGGGGTGTTGCTTTTACAGTTTGCAGCAATGTGTCTTGTCCTTACTCCAGCCAAGGGGAAAAACCATCCTCTCAAACCCCTTCCTCTCCTGCTCATACTCATCCAAACCAGAACTGGATGAGGACAAAACTTTTGGGGAGAAGAGCAACCCCACAGGAAAAACTCCTTTCCCTTCAGGAGCCTTTGTGGCATTTTATTTAAGATATTTTCAGTGGTGTAGTCCAGGCATTCAGCATGAAATTTTGGGTCGTCCCTGAACTATTCAGAGCAGGATTTCCTTTCACTTCCTGCAAACAGCCACTCACCAGCTGTGGATGGATGGTGTCACTCACAACCTTCTGAGTTCTTTTACCTTTTCTTCATGAGACAAAACTTTTGTGTCTTTAAAAGACTTTATCAGCTCCATTCATTTCCAAGTCTGCAAATCTCTTTCTAACAGTGAAATCCAAAGTCACTGGAGGTGAGAATTTAGCAGTGCTCCCATTTAATCCAGGATCCATAGCACGTTCCTTGCAAAAATCTCTACAAGCATCTTTTGATTAGTTTGGTGGAGGAATTGAACAAATGGAGTCGTTTTATGTTTTGCTGTGTGCTAGGCTAACACGTCATAAAACCAACCAGCATTTCTGCTTTCCAGACCCTTGCTTTTCATTGCATTCCTCCCTCTTCCTACTTTATGCCTGGTTTGCTTTAGATTAATCCCCCATAGTGGACACACAGTAATTTCCTCAGGTTCAGCCCGAGTTTACGAGTGCCTTCCATTTTCTCTAATCTCTCCAGCTCTGCCTCTGTCCCTGTATCTATCCTGCCAGACATTTCCCTTGATTTTGTCGTTAATTAATGCACTCTTGTAATGTTCACAACAAAAGCTGGGTTATGAACATGACTCACAGATCCATGCCTTGCCCAGCCCCACCTTTGCTGACTCAGTACAATGGCAATTTTTAGATTATAGTGAACGAAATATTTGCTGATTATTTTCCCTCTCTGGCCTTTGAGCAGTGGCAGCTGATTAACTCTGATGACTCTGTAGGGTAAGAGGAGGTGGGGAATACAGATGGAGAGAGAAGGATGATCACTTTACAACTGATGATGCCAGTTTTGGGCAGGGAAGCTCACGAGGAGCACTTAGACCTTCCTAAACATCCCAATCCTTGTGCCAAGCCAGCTCTAGAGCCTTCAAAAGCTCTGGCGTGGGAATGGATGAAGGGGTGAGGGAGCAGCCAGAGATCAGAGACAAGTGGAATTATTGACAGCAACAGAGGAACTTGAGCAAGCCTTTGGGGTTTTTCTGAAGGGTTTTGCTGCTGAAGCCTGGCAGCCCTGTGTCTGTCCCGGGCTGGGGAATGGGAACTTCCAAACAGACAGGGAAACACTTTAGGGGGATGTTGGTTCTCATCACCAATAACAGGACGAGGTGACCGAGAGGCATTCCACGAGTTTTTTATTTCATTATCAGTCTTTGTGAAGGCAGAGAAATAAAAGATGGTAAAACTCACTCCATAACAACAGGAGGCAAAGTTCTCTTTGTTAAAAGGCCTTTTTAAAGGATTTTTAGCCAACAGGCTGAAGCTAAAGGCTTACAAGTGTCTACTTAAGCTAATCACTAAACACTGCACCTTACAGCGTAAAAGAGTTGCTTGTTTTGTATTTTTTTCAGCTCAGGAAATTTCTATGCTCCAAATATTTCAAGGCCTAAAATTCAACTCTTTGAAACCTCCATCTATGTGAGCTTATTGCAATGCTGTGAAAGTCCTCTGCCTTTTTCAGTTCCCACAGGGGGAGGAACGAGCAAACCAAGGGCTCCAAATTCACTTTTGGGACACGGAGCTGCAAAGCACCAGAGTTGTCAGATGGGCTGAAAGTCTGGTGAGGGGGATGAGGGAAGGGCTGGCTTTGTCTCCTGGTGATGGGATTGTAAAAGGTGTTCAGTGTCAGCCGGATAAATTCATCCCCAAAGCAGATGCAGGGACTCAACCAGGGAGGAAAAGTTCTCTCCTCCTCTCTCCAAGCACAGGTTCTCCTTCTGGCAGTTCCACACTAACATGATCAAATAATATCTTTATATTTTACCCTCAACAAGGCTAACATTTCATGGATTAAAACAGATACAGATCCCAAGGAGGAGCCAGCCAAGTTATTAAGAAGACCTCAAGGGTACTTTTTAACAACTGTGTGGTTCTAAATGCACAACAATGAGTTTTATGCATATTGCTTTTAACACAAGGTCTCAAGGCTTGGGAAGGAAGATAATTGGAATGATTTTTTATATTTTCTCCTTTTTTTTACATTTAATGCATCATAAATGGAGAACTGGATTTGTATGGTAATTTGAACAGTGTGGTATTAAGAAAAACAAGAGGAAGAAATCAATCTCACCAGTAAAAACTAAAAAAAAAAAAAGAATTTCTCAGACCTTCCTTCACTAGTTTTAAATGATTTGAGAAATAAATTATAACAGGAGTGGGGGAAAATAATCAACAGCATTCAGTATTCAAACCCACCTCACCTGCTCAGCAATTCATGTTTTAATCTGGCAGTTCGTCACAGTAGCTAATGGAATTTTAACACTATTTCTCTTTCTGTTTGAAAACTGAAAGCACTTCTGGGTTTTATTCTTGAGCTACATAACTTTAAATAATTGGTCTTTTTAGTAATTTACCTACAGTTAAAAGCTGTTTTCTCCAGCAGAATTAGTTGAAGATGAACTTTTTAATACCTCCCGTCCCTCTCCTTGAATGGGAGCCTGTTGTCATATCTCAGTATTACAAACACAGCCCTTACAAGACCACAGTAATTATATTTATTTGATTTATGACTGGGAAAGCGAGGCACAGAGATACTAAAAGTGATGTGGCTGTGATGAAAAAGAGAATTTTACCCTGGTAACTGGACTGTGGCCACACTATTACCTTTTCCCTTTTAATTCTGCACCAGCCAATGACAGATACTTCGGTGTGCACTGTGAGTCAGGTGTGTGTGTACAGGTAGAGCTCAAAAAATAACAGTGCTGGTAGACAGAGACATATCCAGAACAACATCTGGTTAAAATCTTCCTCAGATTTTCTTCCTAGAAAAGTAACACGTCCTTCTGTCCACTTGCCTTTCAAATCCTGAAATGGGTGCCATTTTCTCTGCCTCAGGGTGGCACTGGGACAATCCCTCTGTCACCTGGCCCTGTGCAGACACCCTGCAGATAGCTTCCCTTTGAATCAAACCTTTTTGCCTCTTCATCATGTCTGCTGTTTCTGTTGTAGAAATGCATGAAAATGGTAAAAAACCCAATTTTGGCACTCAAAGCAGTCGAGTACCAGGCTTTAGAGGGTCAGAGAAGAAGTTATTATCTCTGTGGCTGTATCCTGCACTCTATATTGGATATTTGTGTTATTTCAATGAGCCTGAGCTGCACCACTGCAATGATTCCCTCGGTCTCAGTCATGAAAATGGTGTGATTCAGAAACGCTCTGGAACCGAAATAAAAAAGCACTTGGTAAGGAAAGCATTTATGTAGCTCCCAATTTTTATCTCGCAGTTTGCGTTGTCAAGATGCTTGCAGCTCTGAGAGAAACATCAAAATGCACAGCCCAAATGTGCCTGCAGTCAGACAGAAAATGGAGGGAAAACTTCCTTTATCAGCAACAGCCCCCTGCTGATTATTGCCAGGCCTCTCTGTCAAACCCCTCAGCTGCTAAGCTCTCAGCAGGGTCAAAAACGCTGACCAGATTTGTTTCCTGATGTGCTCAGACAGATGTGCCCTTCGGTTTGGACCTCCTGATGCTCAGAGAGGGCAGAAAACCTCCCCCAAACACCCAGTTTGTGTGTGGTGCTTGGGGTGAGCCTGAAACCAGGACAGGTTTGTCCTGCAGTCAGGACAGACCTGGGAGTAAATCCTGGCTCCCAAATCACCTGAGCATCCCCTCCTGATCATCTCCTGCTGTCTGCAGAGGAATCAGCACTCAGCCCCATGGCATTCAGCTGTTCCTCTGCCCATGCCACACAGCATTTTAATTCCTTACACCCTTTTGAACCTAAGTGATTCATCCCTCATGCAAAATTCACCGTGGTCCATGTAGGAATGATTGTTCCTTCGGGATTCCTTTCCTGAGCTGCTGTTTATTAACAGGAGTCATTCTCTAGATATTTCAATATTTTCAGGCCCAGAGGGAAAAGAGCACAGGAAACTTCAGGAAACTTCAACAAAGTTGGCACAGTTTCAGTCTTTGTGCATGGAGAGGAGTGAAACAACACAGAAATGTGTGTGTCCCATGTCATGAGCATGATTTTATATTTACATGGCAAAGAAATGCCCCGAATTGTTCATTTGCTTCAGTGGTAGTTCAGGTGTGACCCCTTCAGCTTTCATCCCATGTGACAGAGAAAAAAAAAAAAGGAAGGAAATAAGGAATAAAACACTGCCAGTGATTTGTGACTCAGTTTTCCAAGACAATTTGTGGCACAACAGGACCGTGGATCATGGCAGGAGTTTCCAAGGGCAGGGATGAGCCAGCAATATTTTATAAGATGTTTAACAAATCCTGGGTACCCACAGCCTGATTTACCACATATTCCTGGGCCATTGCAGCATTATTGTACTGGAATCAATAATGCTGCAACTTGGTAAGGCTTGAATAATGAAGAGGTGGATTGAGTGCTTTAGTGTCAATTTAATTATTCATACAAACGAGGCATTTGGCAAGAGAGGGGATTTCTATTGCTTCATAAAGACAAATTATGGGGGAATAAACAGGAGCATGAAGCAAACATTGCTGGACTGAATAAAAGGTTGGCATCAATCCTTGAAGTTTACCTTGCAATGTGTAACGTCATGATTAAATGGAGAAAAGAGGCCAAGCTATTCTTTGTGGCCACTGAATAACACAGGGATCTGAAAAGAGCTGAATTTCCATGTAACAAGGCTATCTAAATCCAATTAATTCCAGAAGTGCTAACCACCAGTTAACACAATGGAAGCATTTAGATGAATTTTGGGGTGTTTAAATGTAACTTTTTTTCCCCCAAAGAACTGAAAAAAATGTTTTATCACCAGCTTTCACATGGCACCAGCATAAAGAACCTGAGAAAGGCCAGGCCTATGCCTTGGCTGGGGCCTGAAGGAGAACCAGAGCTCATGGACAACAGGCTGTGCACTCGATCAATAAAAGAAACAGCCTCAAATAATTTTGTCATGAAATTGCACCCACTGAAGATGCAGCACTGGGCTGATTTCTAAGCCAATGGGTGAGGACAGTGCAGGCCTGGAAAATTAATTTCTTTTCCTTATTTTTCCCCCTTTTCCTTTCCAGTGCATTCATATTTCCTTAAATAATTATTGTGATTTACACTTTTGTTTTCCCCCTGACTTTAAAAGCCTGAAATGCATCTTGTGTTAGAGATGCCAGGCAAAGCAATTATCTTGGTATTATATTTAAGCATCACAAAAAGCCTGTTTGGGGAGGGAGGAGGATTGACAACAGTGCTTTTATTAAATTACAAGCTGCTCCCTGCAGGATGATTGGGAGGCTGGAAGCACGGAGCCTTTCCCATTATATACAGACATCATTAGTCTGGAGTATCTATACATGCACATATGGATAATAACCAGATAATTCAGACCTTTTTGGCTCTCCTGACTGAGAAATATTGTCAGGTTAATGTTGCATGGTCAACCCAAAGGTGCAGCACCAACCTAAGAGAGCCCAGGCTGCCCTCAGGTGTCTCAGCATAAACCCAAGGTCACACCAGCAGCCTCCATGTACAGCATCTATCAAGAATCTGGAGGCAAAAAAAACCAGGAAAAGCATCCACGTTGTGCTAAAACATCTCCCTGGTGCCCAGGACTAGGTGGGTTGCAGACTTTCTGTGCCAGACATTGGATCTGCCTGGGGAGCCTTCACTGCATAAATTTCTCAGCTCTTTTCTAAATACTTTACACTTCTGGCCACGGCGACAGCATGTGCCCGTAAATTCTACAGTTTTATTGTGTGCTCTGTGGGAAAAAAAGAAAACTGTCTCTTTTTTTTTTTTTTTCTGCATGTATCTGCTCTTTATAGAGGATGCTGGCAGAGAACAAAACAGGAGAGATGAAATCACAGGCGAGAGACAGTGAACACCACCAGCTCTCCCATCTCCTCCAGCACCAACTCTTACCCATCCCTGAATAAAAGCCCTGTGAAGGCTTTCCTTGCTGAAATCTGGAGGGAAAATCTGCTCACTCCCCAGGATGGCTCTGCCAGGTTCTCCTGTGCCTGTCACAGGGACAGGATTTGAGCTGCACCATCACAGCCACCAGGTTTCCAGGCACCTCCTGCTGCTCCTTCCTCAGCAGCAGCACCTTGTCCTTGTTGGACAGCAGGGCTGAGAGAGGAAAGTCTGAACCAAATCACAGGAGAATGGCAGAACTGCCAAAGGAGGGAAACAAGGAGGAGAGAGGAATGTCATCCATGCCAAGAAATCAGTGAAGCATATGGGAAACTGCATTTAAGGCATAAAGGGTGTGTGAGGAGTTGATGTAACCAGATGGCTAAAGAGCAAGGAGAGAGCAATTCCCGGAATTGTGAGGGAAACAAGGAACAGAGGAAGAAATTAAGGATTATGAACTTCATATTGAAAAGGGCATGGAGAACTTAACAGGAAAACTGCAGCAGTAGTGATTAAAATTTTTTACAAAGCAAAGAAACACCTCAGCAGATGTTAGAACTGAGGCTGGAATTTGCCTTTGTCACCTGCAGGGAGGTCTCAGTGCTGAGGAGGATCCCTCACAGATGTGGCAGAAGGGTCCAGGAGAGCCTGGCCAGGTTTGTCCCAGCTCTGGGACATGTTTAAGCCCTTCAGAGCTGAGTTCAGGGCCTGCCTTCCTCAGACATCAAATTAGGTATCCTTCTTTTGTGTGTATTCATCTGTCATCAATAAAATCCAGATAGAAATATTTCTATCCATCCTCTATCTCTGACAGATATTTGTATGATTCTAACCAGCAATGAGGTCCTGATCTAGCTACAGACACAGCTGCAGGTCCCAATAAAACAACTATTAGAGTCCCCAGTCTTAGAAAAGAAAACTTAAAATTAAAGTACGTGTATTTCTTGATAAAAAAATGTAGCACTTAAATCACTGCACTGCACACAGCATTTCCTCACTGCTTTGGATTTATTCACCTTCTTGTCAGCTGGTTTCAGAAAAATAACCTTTAACATCACCACGCAAGGGCTTCACAAGGTAGGAAGGAAATGCTAATTGGTTTTATCCTTTTGTGAGGCAATCCATCCAAAGTTAATTAGAATAGGTTTGCTTTTCCTTCGCAGAAATAATCCATAAGAAAGACTGATGGGCAGAGCAAGCTGCATCCTGCACAAAGGTGGTGGGATTTAAGTGATCCTGAGCTGTGCTCCCAGAACTCCGTAGCCTTCAGGCATCTCTCTGGTCTTTCTCTGTGGATGGCATAATTAGGGCTTGAGTGAAAACCCCAGTGGTGAAGCCTGATAAGAAATTAATCTTGTGGGCACCACGTGGGCCCGGAGAGATGTGCCCCAAAAGCCCAATTAGCAAAGGTTTCCTGTCCCGGGCTGTGCCACAGCCTTGCTCAGGGCTGGCAAAGAGCTGAGGAGCAGCAGCTTCATCAGGGCTTCAGCAGCTCCTCACACATCACTGCCCTGAGCAGCACCAGCACTTTGTCCCCACCTCACTTCTCCTGGTGACCTTCACGTTCCCAGTGGGATATCTAAACCCCACAGACTGACACATCTCTCTGGGAACAGGATTCACCCCCAGCCACGCTGGCTGCAGACACAAGCCAAGGCTTTTCTCTCTGCCTGGGGAGCCCCACAGAGGGCCCTTGTCCACAGAACCTGACCCCAGGTTTCCTCTGACCCCAAACAGAAATTGTGTGCAATCTGTACCAACCCAATTGCAGAACCCAAAAGCACTGCAGCCAGCTCAGCCCCCTGCAGCCATGCAGGAGCAGAGAGAGGAAATGGCAAAGTTTGATTTCCAAACATCTGCAAGGGGAAAAGGAAAATGTTCTCGGCTGTTGGAAAACACCACTGCAGATCTGGAAAAGAGAGTGCTTGGCACCTGTGCTTTACAAGCCACGGATCTTTTCTGTTATGGAAGGAAAACATTCCAAAGAAATGCTGAGGCACAGCATCCATGGACCCTCCAAATCCCCCTTTCCACCTAGGGGTACTAAAAGGCAAATCTCCGTTTCAAAGGGGGCGCAGGTCACAGAAACTGCTGCTGAGGAATCTGCGTGGTTTCCCCAGACCAAGCCACTGCAGCGTGACTATGATGGAAGGAGTTAATAGACACTGAAATTGTTTCATTAAGTAGATTTGCCAGAAATTACTGATTATTAAACCTCATTAGCCGGGGACTTGTACTCCATGTTCTTCCCCAGTTGCTGCCTGCTGCCTGCTGGATGCACGGAGGGATGCTGGAGAGATTATTGCTAAGCCCTTCCCCCTCTCCCCTCCTCTTCCAGGACCACATCGACAGTCCCGGGGGAAAGAGAGGAGGGACAGGGAGAGGGCAGGAGCCACCAGCTCTGCCTCAGCATCTTCCACCAGGAGAATCCCAGGAGAGGAGCTGCTCCTCAGGACACCTCTGCTGAGCATCCCCTGAGCGCAACATATGTTACACCAACACACGGGGCTGCTTTCCCCTCCCAGGAAAGAAGAGACGGAGGAAGAGGGAAGAGACAGGCAGCTGCAGAGTGCTCCAGGGTTTTTCCATGTAATCAGTCGCGGTCCGTACCCCCGGGAGCTGCCGCCGGCCCCTGCTCCGTGTGCGGCATGTGAGCATCACCCGCGGGGCAGCCGCCACTGCCCCCGCTCTGCTGGTAAGTCACTCCGGGAAACTTTCCTCGCAACGTTGAGGAGGGGGAAAAAAAAAGTGCTTTTTAATCTCTAAGGACTCCGGGCAAAGGCAAGGGTTTGTCGCTGAAAAGAAGAGGGGGGTGTTTCTATCGCTGCCCCTCTCCGAGCTGAGAAACCACTTTCTGCCTTCTTAACAAAGTTTTCCCCGCGGTGGGAAAAGCTTCCCCTCCAACTTCTCAAGAATTTACAGCGGCACGGGGTCGGGTTGGTCACAACAGCCATCACTTAGAACTTCCCCTCTTTAAGGCGTTTTGCAAACCTCTGCCAGCTAATCTTTGCGATCCCCCCAAGAGGCAGAGGGATGTCAGCCGGAGCAGTCCGGGTAAAGCAAATTAGGAACTTCGCATCCCGCTGGTGGCAGGTAATTGAGCACTCTGCCTCTAATAACGATTAAGCAGCTTAGTTGAGGGTTTATAGAAATAAGAAAGCGAAGCGACAACGAGCGGGAAATACCGAAATAACGGTGCCCAGAGCTGCCGGGAGAAGAGCCCGAGGTGTTCCCGTCTGGATTTACAGGCACCCGAGCCTGGGTGATAATTATGAATGAGGCTGTGGCAATGCTCCGTGTTGCCAGACAACCAATGAGGCTGCAAAGCAAAGCTCATTCACGGGCTGCAGGCTCCAGCAAGGAGCACGGAGGTGACTTTTACTTACAAAACAGGCACTCATTAATTTCGTGATCGAGGAAAGTGGCTGGAAGCACCTTTTCTCTCGCAGTAACCTCTGCTATGTTTTCTCCTCCTCCCTGTGTCTCCTGGCTGACAGATCCCTCTGCTCCGATGCCGCTCTGGATGTCCCGGTGAGAACTCTTAGAGATGCCTATTCTCTCCAGAGGCAGTGACCAAGACTATAGCAACATCAGCTACAACTCCTGCAATTCCTTGAGCCACTTCTTCCCCATCTGTGTGGAAACCCCTTCTGTCAAGGGCGTCCATTACCAGAGAGCCAGGAGGATTTACCACCCCGACCAAGTGTCTGCAGCCGATCTGAAGACACAGATCATGATCAACGTTGGAGGCATCAAATACCTGCTGCCTTGGAGCACTTTGGACGAGTTTCCCCTGACCAGGCTGAGCAAACTCAAGCTCTGCAGCAGCTACGAAGAAATCATCCAGTTGTGTGACGATTACGATGAGGACACCCACGAGTTCTTCTTCGACAGGAACCCCAACGCTTTCGGGATGATTGTCAGCTTCCTAGCAGCGGGCAAGCTGATGCTCTTGAGAGACATGTGTGCCTTGTCTTTCCAGGAGGAGCTGAGGTACTGGGGCATTGAGGAATCCAACCTGGAGAACTGCTGCTTTCGGAAGCTGTTCCAGAAGCTGCAGGAGCTGGCCGAGATCCGCAAGGAAGAGGAGCTCCGGAGGAGCAAAGAGGCTTCGTGTGTCTTGGATGAGAAGACCAGGTTTGGGCAGTTCATGAACAGACTCAGAGATATGGTGGAAAACCCCCAGTCAGGACTGCCAGGAAAAGTCTTTGCTTGTCTCTCCATCCTCTTTGTGGCCACCACAGCTATCAGCCTTTGTGTCAGCACAATGCCAGACTTGAGAGCTGAAGAAGACAGGGTAAGTCAGTCCTTCTTAGCTGGTCTAACCACAGAATTAATTCTGGCACAGTGTGGGACAGAAAACCCAGCAATGGCTCGAATTAGTTCTATCATTTTCAAGATATCATGTTGAGAATAATAGGAACAAGCATTGTGCTGATTTTTTAGCTAAAATACAAGAGCAGGTATTTCAGCTCCCCAATACAGGGCTGTTTTTCCTTCTTGAGGAGCAGCTCCCAGTGTAAGATTAACTTGTTAGCACTGAGACTCTCCAGCTGACATTGTGGAGTTTTCAAGATGCTTCACTCTCTAGTTACAGGCAACCTCTCCTTTGGACACACCAGCTGCAGAAATATTTTCCTCTGGCATCTTTACTTTTAAAACAGCTGGGTATCTTCCCTTGTGATAAAACTTTCAGGTGCTTGAAGGGGGAGAAATATTCATTGATTTTTATATCTTACATTTCTGTAGTTGCATAAAGATTGAAGGATGAGAGGCAGATGAAGTATTTTTGCACATACTGGTACTTAAAAGCTGTGCCTCCAAAAATCACAATTCCATGCTAAGAGAATTCTGTTCTTGCCCCAGATATATGAATATATTGTAGGAGCAATACCAAGCACTCTCTGAACTGCTAACTGCATTTAAACCCTTCTCAAAGAACTCATCCACATTAATTCAGGGCAAATAAATAAAGCCTGTATCACACATGAAGGATCTTCTCTATAGCATTGCTGTAAATATTTCAGCATTTAAAAGATTTATTTTTGTAATAATAGACCAGAGGAAAAGCAAGAATCCAAAGTTATTTCACATGTGGTAAAGTCCAAATTCATCAAATAACCTTGACTAATCTCTGTAATGAATCCTGCACTTCATTTGCAAATTGCCCTTCCAAAAGTGCTGAGGAAATCTGTGACAAATAAACCCCTTGCCCCAACCCCTGCTGTAAGACAAGATACTCCTCAGAGTGTCACATATTGATGAATAAAGTCATCTTTACATTTATAGCACAGCCTGGTGTGCACAAGACAAAGACCTGGATCTATTTTACTGCTCAAGCCATTGGTCAAAGCAGCCTTGTGGTTAAAATATATCCTGATATTTGATGTCCTGGAATAAAACTGAGGACTGCACATAGGGCTGAAATCTAAGATCATTCCCTGTTCCATTTTAACCCCTTGGATATTAACTTGCATTTGTTCAGGAAGGCTCCAACCTTTCAGGAATAAGCCTAGTCCTCTTGCAGCCTTCCTCAGCTATTACTTTTTTGGCTGAAAAAAGGAAAAAAAAAAAGCTATGTTCACAGGAAAAACTGTGAACACTGCTCCAATGCCTCTTCCAAGGAAGTGCTTTAAATATAGAACATCCTTCTTCCAGCTCGATGTACAAACATTACAAACTCTGCTCCAGCAAGTGCTTCCTACTAACTTTGCTAATGGAAGTGGCTCGCTGATTTTTATCTTCATTTCCCAAGCACTGCAGGAAAAGCTTCGATAAATAAACCCCGTGCAAAAGAACCAGCACATGAGCAGAGCTCTGCTGGATGTGAGGGGTTGTGTGTTTTAAAAATCATTTACTAAGTTAGAAAGAGAAGCATGCTGAGGGTTATAAGTGTGTCTGGGAGCTCCTGGACTTCCCATAAAACAAGGATGGCATTACTCCTTGGAGATTTGCATATGTACCACTACTTTAAAAACAAGCAAACTGCATTGGAACAAGCTCAAAAGATGGATTGTTGAAAGAGCAGGGGAGAGGATAAAGGATTAACTTGAGGAAAGCACCACATTTGTCCAAATATTTGGAAACATTCCATAATTTGCACTCACAGCCTAATGCATTTTGTCATTGTGCCCCAGAAGACAGAGGATTAAAAGTCCTGTCCTTTGAATTATGGGATGTTCTGTCACAGGAAACACAGGGGAATATATGAGCCAAAATACTCATGCCTTGTGGAAAAGCAGAGGATCTGAACTACTAACAAGCAGTTTTGGCATCCCTAAATTTCCATCCCTAAATCCTTAGCCTGCAACAACTAAGATTTCCTGACTGAGATCTCAAAAGAGATTTTAACTAGAGCTGGACAATTAACTCCAATGAAGTTAATTGACTAAAATTAGGATTTCTTGGCTGCAGCTGAGTCATACTTAGTAGAATCAACTCTCAGTCGATTTGTAGATTTGTAACTCAGAACAGTTCACTGATCTCAGAGAGTGATTCCAAGATGGGGCCACATTTGCCAGCACCTGAGACAGGCATGCAGGACCTGAAATTTTTGCTTTTTAGGCTGAACACAAAGATGATTCGCTATCTGTTTGCTCAGTGGCAGAAAACAGTCAAATTCCTTCACAAAGTTTCTGAACAATCTGAAATTCCACACCTGAACTCAAAGATGCCCTAATCGTGAGGTTTATTCAATTCTGAGTGAAACTTGGCAAAAGATCTGATGTAAACGTCCTTAAAATTATTGCAAGGATCCATTTTCCAACATCACCAACACTGGAAATTGAATTTATCCACATCACCCGTTCTGAAAAACAGACAAAAAAGGCTTTACCTCTGTACCACTCTAGGGTCCTGTTCCTCCTCCTCACAGCCACATAAAGAGAGTGAAAACTGGCTGGGCTCCAGCTCAAGAGGGATCAGATTCAAAAAAAAAAAAAAGAAAGTTAAAAAAAAAAAAAAAAAAAAAAAAAAGGAAAAATAATGCAAGGTGACTTCCACTTGACTCACTTGGCTCCGAGGCTGCTGATCCCACCCTGCAGGCACAGCAGATCCCTCGTCCTTTCGGCAGCTGCTGAGCCAGCTCTGCTCAGAAGGGAGGAAAAGCTGCCTGGGCAGGCAGGAGAGCAACCAGGAGTCCTCAGCATGCGAGGGGAAGTGAAAACTGCTCTGTCTCCGGGAGAGGGATGGCAGAGAGCCAGGAGAGAGCATCTGCATCAGGGAAACCCAGTCACCCTGGTAACCAGAGGGGAGGGATAGAGCCATGGCCAGGGCCAGCACAGGCATGGGAGGGGGAGCTTCCAGTCGGGAATGCAGCTGAAAGCAGAATTAAGGGAGGAGTTGTTATAAAGCCACACCATCCACACACTCCAGAATATGTCAAATGGCTTTTAGGAACCTCCTCATGAAAGAAAAAAAAGAAACAAACAACCCCATGAAGATTTGTCAAACATTTCTGTAAGGTTCTATTATATGTGCACACGCTGTGAATCCCAACCCAGGGAGAACAGCCCCAGGTGAAGGGTGAGCAAAAAGTTCAGCAAAAATGTGGAGGAGCAAAAAGTTCAGCAAAATATGGAGTAGCAAAAGAACAGCTCCAGTCAGCTCAAGTTTGAGTCTGACCATAAAATAAATATACAAAAGGTTTTATTATTTATGAGGCTAAGGCAAGAGTGGCAAGGTTATGTTTTTTAGGAATAAAACAACAGAATGATCACATTCTCCAGGGGAAAATACATCCTTGTGTATATCCTTGTATGTATCCTAATAATACACCCTTGGCCATGATATTTGCTTTATGGAGCTCAAACTGTCTTTGGTAAAAAAGCAGATTTAATGTCATCAACGTGTAGTAATCAAGGCACGTAGAGATAGGGAAAAAAAAGAGCATTTTTAGAGGTGAGGAAATCAGTTATTGATCTGAACAGGCAGCTTGAGAGAGCTGCAAATCTGAACTGGAGATCAAGCACACAGGATAGGCAAGGTGAAGTGACAAAATCCACCAGTATCACCCTCAAATGAAGAAATCCAGATCATCCCACAAGAGACAGGGCAGAAATCCCATCAAAGCCCCCTGAAAGTCCCAATCCCACAAGAGAGTTACAATCAGGATCTAAGAGGGGTCACTGAAACAGTCACTGCTCAGCACATCCAACCCAAGGGAAAAAAATCCCCATAATTACACCAGAAAGTTGTGGGATAAAACACTGCAGAAGGGCCTGGAGAGGGAGGACACTTTGAGGTACTCTTGGGACTTGCCTTAGGATGAGATATTTCATTTAATGAGTCCCTAAAATTGGCATCCTCTAGAGAAATGACTCAGCAGAGAGGCTGCAGCGAGGTCTGTGCTTCAGGAAGGCAGCAAATTAAGGTCAGGGGGAAGAAAACCCCCAGGTATTTCCATTCCCTGACCTTGTTACTACTAATTTTTGTGTTTGCTCTCAGCTGACCTTGAGAAGCTTGGGATTGCTTTAGGTATTTTATAGGACCTAATGAAACAAAATCATCATAAGCTGCAGCCACTGTTCTTACATGGGAAGGTTTTATCCTGAAACACAGAATATTCCTTTTTTTTTAAAGCTTCTTTTCCTGGGATCACTTGATTATGTGAAAATCAAGTTCCTTTTAAAAGAGTGAGTTTCTAGTCTCTGGTTGCATTTAGAATCCAGAAAACATGAACAGATGAGGAGAATCCAGTACTTAAGATATTGAACCACTTCTAATTTTTTTCTTTTTATTCTACATTAATATTCTGGAGGCCCTGATTAGTTTTTTAATGCTTTACTTGCTGAAGTTTTCTCTATGATACTAAAGAATATTTGGCTTGCACACTGGAGGAAACTGCCTAGAAACAGGTTTTCTTTAAAGCTAGAATTTTACTTTACAGGGGGAAAAAAACCTATTTATTTGCCTTACTGTGAAGAGAAAGAAAATGTAATGCTCATTTAAAGTGTAAGACTATAAAGGCATCTCCATCTATCTATACCTATCTATCTACACACCTATCTATAAATATACTGCTCTATACATATGACTTGAAATTACTTGGAACAAAATAAAGCTGGATGTGCTTTGGCTTTATTGCATCTGCTCAAAGCACTTTATTCTGGGCTTTTATCAGGTCACTTTCTGCAGACAATCCCACTCTTAAATTGTCCAAGCATCCAGTGCAATTCTGATTTTTTTTCTGACCATTTTGTTCAGCAAGGAAAGTAGGAAAATGGGAATTATGGTGCTTCAGTGGAGCACCACAGACCTCCTGGTCTAGCTGTACTCAGCACAGCAGAACCCAGCTAATTTGTGTGCTTCGTGGTCTGAGTTAGATAAATCAATAGTGATTGGAGAAAGGTTTAATAACAAGGTACTAAACAACAGAAATCAGAATATTCAATCCTGGGACTTTGATGTATATTTGTAAATCATTGCTTTGTGTGATCTGCCTTTTTTTTTTTTTTTTTTTTTTTTTTTGGTCAGAAACACTGGGAACTCTGACCCTGGAAATGCACCATTATGTTAAGACCCTGATTTCAGAGTTCCACATTATCAGCGACCATTTCCCAGGCAATCACACCCAATAATTGCATAATTCAGCACTGAGTCTGTTATGCACAGCCCTGATAAAGTTCACATCCCTTCAGCCCTGCTCTCCAGGGCACAGCCAAAAGGGCACTGCAGGGGTGGGCACTGCCAACCATCTGTGTCCCCACACAGGATGAGTGTCTGCACACCCCTGACCCTCCAGGGGGGAATTCACCCTGCCTGGCTTCCCAAAGCTGCTGTCCAGTGCTCAGAAAGCACAGTTAGACATAATTATTAGTTTGCCTGATGTTCATCCCCTTTTGGCTGTGTCCCAGCAGGGGGACAAAGCTCCCGGCTTTGCACGCCATCCTGGGGGGGGGCACCCAGCTGTTCCAGCTGTTCCAGCTGTTCTGCACTGGGCAGGGCACCAACAGCTGTGCAGTGGGCCAGCACATGTGGTCCTCACTGGGAATCAGGATTTCCTTCTCCTCTTGCTGCTTTCAGGGTTTGTAATAGTTACAAAAACCTGTTCCCTCACCTGACTCTCCTCAAGGAGTTCAGGTCAATGCTTAATTAAATGCTTTCTTTGGGGAGATGGGTTCCTTGTGTGTTGGTTCCCTTTCATGGAGGCATTCCATCTCTGGAAAACTCTGCTTGAAGCTAATTTATCCTCCAAGTTCCTTCCCACAGTCTCAGCACCTCTCATTAGCACCAGGATCTTCCCTTAAAAACAGATTCAGCCACACTTGGGAGCCCCTGTACTCCAGAGTTACACTAAGAAGGAATTTCTGCTCCGAAGAATTTACAGTGCAGTGAGAAAAGGAACGAAGAAACAGTAACAGGCAAAATGTACCAATCAGCAGCAAAACTGTCAGCTGAAGGTTATCCTCCCAAGTCCAGATAAATTCCTTGTCATTTTGGCTAGACTGCTCTTCACAGTTACAAAATTGTCTGTTAGAGTCCTTACTAGAAAAGCAAGAAAAAAAGTTTACTCTTTCAAATCTTTCTGCTAAGACCAACACTTTGGAGTCACCAACTGGTTTAAATCAAACTAAGATTCTTCAGACTGACACTCACTGTGTTTGCAGACTAAGGACCCAAGTTTAAAAGTTAATTGTAACATTTTATTTTAGGTGCACTTCTGCACCAGAGGGGATAATAATTTGTTGGACACAGAGCATTAGTTTTTTTTTTTTTTTTCCTCTGCTCTTTCTAATGTCCACATTAATACAATACCAATATTAGTTTAGTTTCCTCAAATGTTGTAGTTGTAGTAATTGTTTTCCTAAGTCCAGGCTTCTTTCCCATCAGGCAGAACAAGTGGGAACTCGTTGTGTTCTCAGAATACACAGCACTGCTTTAACCAGCTCATCATTCCTTAAACCAGGTGAGAGTCTCTTTCTCAGCAGCCTGTAACCTTCTGATTTTATTGCATCGGGCTGAAAGCATAAATCCAAGCCCTGATGTGATCCATAACACAGGGTTTTCAAGCTCTCCCTTCCCCATCATTTGATTCAGCAGAGCGAGGTTTAATTATTCAAATACCAGCGTCAATGCGGCCGCAGTGATTCAGCAGTACCTGCAGCACTGCAGCTGGATCCCTGGTATGCAGGGTTGGCACCACGTTTCCTAACCAAGCCATCACCTCGCAGCCAAAAGGGATTTCTGCCCTGTGTCTGTCCTTTTCCTGCCGCCAAAGGGATAAGAACAGCCTGGAGCCAGCTGGGCACCTCAGATCCCTACACCCAGGTCCTGCTCTGCCTCTGCTCCTTCCTAACCCTTCTCGAGATTTGCAGCCTCCTCTGTATTTCCCAGTGCCTTGGATCTGTGGGCAGCCAAGGGCAAGAAACAAAGGTCATTTTTTCACCATCTCATTAGTTTGTGTTTTTCCACACGAAGGGAATTGCTCAGGGATTAGCTCTAGACCAGGATGCACTGCCCAGGTATGAACTGAGAAGTGCAAAAGGCTAGAAAACATCCTCCCCACCCAGGAAAAGGATACTTTGGGCATAGAGAGGGAAATTCCTGCCAGTTTTACATCCAAATCCTGCACCTAGAGGGCTGGCTGATTTTGGCCAAAGGGCCAGGCTGCAGCAAGAGCAGTCCTGCCGGGATAAGTGCTGGACAGCACAAGCTGGCAGAAGGCAGGTCGGGAGCCACAGGACAGGCTGATGCCATCTGCTGCCACTCCCGTGGACACTGGCCTCTGTCCACAGAGCAGTGTGTGCATCACAGCAAGGATCTGAGCAGCAGCCCGGCCCTGCCAAACGAAACCTGCCCCTGCCAGGATAAATCGAGCAGATGTGAACCGTGACCTTGCAGCAGCCATGGAGGCAGGCACAGCCCTGGTGTGAGCAGTGACATCCTGGCAGCCTGTCCTTCCTCTGCAGAGGGATGAGATGGTGCAGCTCCTGTGTGCAGGGAAACTCCTCTAGGACTCCAACAGGATGGAGCATGTGTTCTCTGAGCTCTGCCCTGCCTGCTTCTGGCTCTGTTAGGTGTGGGTCACAGCTCCAGGACAGCCTTTCCTCGAGCACTGCTGCAGCTCAGACAGAGCTGGCTGAGAGCAGGGCTCAGATCCCTCCAGCCCATTGCTCATTTGTTTGATGATGATGAGCCAGCTGGTCCCCACCAACATGCCCTGGGAATAACAGTGTTTGCATGTTGGAATTCTGGAAACTTGGATTTGGGGATTTTAGTGTACAGTAATACAAGTGAGTCAAGATGGAGGATTTGGGGTGTTGTCTTTGTCCTTCTTCTTCACCTCCTCCTTCCTTGTTCTTCATGGGGTTTTTTTGTTTTGTTTTTTTTTTTTTTTTTTTGTCATTGGGTGAAAAGGTCCTCATTGCAGGCCTTGGGTGGTCAGAAATATGAATAATAGAGGTGTCACCTTGGTATTGGATGATTAGTGCTTAAATAACCTTGGAAAGAGTTAGAAGTTCTCCATTTTACCTTTTTTCTCTAACTTGCTAGTTGGAGCTCACTCCTTGTGAGTCTGTAAATAGATAAGACACAATAAACATCCAAGTCCAAACTCGAAATCTACATTTCCTGTGTATTATTCATCCTGACCTTGGCAGAGAAAAAGAAGCCAGAACCTTTCACATCTGCATTCAGGGGTTCTGTCATGGCTCCTAGCTGGGTTCAAGGACTTTTATCAGCTTGGCTTCATAAATAACACGAGATTCCTTGCTCACAAGTGTGCTGTGTAAGCAATATACATACCTCGTGCTGAGGGATGCATTGATTTCCACTCTAAAGCTCTCGAAATATGACATGATTATGAAATAATCCAGACACTGATCAAGCTGTGCTTATTAGCAAAGTGTTCTACAAGCACTGGAGGAATTTTTTGCTATTTAACTTGGGAATAGATCATTTGACACAAGAAACATTTGGAACCGCTGACACCATCCTGAGCAACGTTCCCTGGAAAGAACAGGAAGGAGATCATGGGAAATGTTGTAGTTTTGATTGTTTTACCTCCCAGGCTCCACCCTGTTTTATAGATTGTGGGAAATCCCGAATTACCCACCACAGAAAACAGGCTCAGATTGCTGCCAATAAACTTCCACTTAGAGTCAAACACACCCAGGGCAGACAGTTGGTACCTCTCCAGTTTTATCCTCTCACAGCTGCAGACTGCACTCCCAACATAATGGGAACAGGATTTCTTACCTCATTGCACTTCAGATGAGGAGGGACTAGAGGGTAAATACCCACTGCAGAAGGTATTGGGGTAAATCTCTGGCGGTAGCAAACTCACTGATAGGTCAGGTAATGGTTCAGAACAAGTTTTCCAAAGCATATTTTAATTGTCAGTTGTCTGAGAGTGCAGACAGGTGGGACACAAGCGATCAGCACAGAGCAGACCCTGAAGGTATAAGAGCAGGTCTTTGGTGTTGTCATTCAGTTATTCAATAACAATAAAGTTTTTCCTTGTCTAGAACACATTAAAAAAGCGAGCAGCATGTGGGAACCAGCATGAATAGATGAGAGATGTATCTTCAGGGGAAATTCTGATTCAGTCTCCCTGGGCACAACCAAAATCATTGGTGCATGTGAAGATATTATTTTCACTGGATGAGATTTATACCTGTTGTAAGTTAGGCTAGTGCTGCATAACTCTGGGATCTGATTTTGTTTGTTATCCTAGATGTCATTACACTTTAATTAATGTTTCCTGGCAAACTAAGAGGCCGGGTAATTAATCTCTCTTTATCTTGTGAGTGGCACATATCTCAAGCACATTTAGCTGGAATTCACAATTAGTGAATAAGTTTCTTTTTTGCTGCCCCATCCCTGGAAGTATCCAAGGGCAGGCTGGACAGGGCTTGGAGCAACCTGGTCTTTAAGGCCCCTTCTACCCAAACCATTCTGGGATTCTGTGAGTGGAAAACAGAAGCCAGGAGAGTTCCCTTGGGAACTGCTTTCCTCTGGTTGTTGAAGGAACTGGGTTAACTGGACTCAGTACTGCTGTTCTTCTATTTTATTATGAATCTACTTTTTTTTTTCTTTTTTTTTTTTACCCTTTTAAAGAGAATTTAACAGAAATACCCTAAAATGAGTAATCTCACCATAACACCATAAACTCCAGCACATCAAAGAACATGGAAAATAAAGCACTCTCTTATACAACAGAGGGGGATAGTCAAAAGGAAGCTTGATTTAATTTTTTTTTTTTTTTTACTATCTCTGGTGGTAGAGGAGTTTGAAACAACTCCTCTGCTCCTTTGAGGTAGTTTATAAATCTAAGAAACCACTCAATATTTCAGGCACCGGGCTCAGTATATATCTTTTTACACACAAAATATTGTTTCATTCATTGCTGAGCCAAATGCTCATTTCATGCAGAAGATCAATACCAGGCACTCATTTTATTACATTTATATCATAGGTTGTAGAATTTCTGCTGGAGGCAAGTTCCATAAATCCTGATAAATTCTTGCATTGTTGAGAAGTAAAACTGCAGGATGAATAAAGTATAAAGAGTTACATACTCACTGCTGGGCCTGTCATAACTGTTCTCCCATCAAAGTCAGAGACAGGTTGAGTGCAGATTGATGTCAGATGGTTTTCCTGAAAAAGCCCTCCCAAAATCTGCTGTGGTCAGTTATAAATAAAACCTCACCTTCCCCTCTTGCTCACAGTCAGCACCACACCAGCTTGGAGCTTTTAGAGCTCCCACTCCACCATGAGCAGGACTGCAGCAGGAGGAGAAAGAGCTCAGTGAAGATTTGACTCAAAGATCTGGAAATAAAACCCCAGAATTTTTCTCCATTTAATGGTGAGGTCAAGGGAGGGAGTTTGTTGTGGTTTGTGTTGGCAGGTGCTGAACACCAGAATATCCAAATGTGTCTGGTTTGTTCAGAAAGAGGAATTGTACAGAAGTTGTTGTGGCACAGAGGTTTCTTTTTTTGGACATTTGGAAAAAAAAAAAAAAAAAAAAAAAAAAAAAAAAAAAAAAGCCTTTCATGGATCAGGGTATTTGAGCCATACTGAAAGTAACTAATGGGAAATGGGAATGGGGTGGCAAAAAAATTTGGAATCTCCTACTGACTCAGAGGCATCAGTATTTTGGTGAGAGCAGAGATTTGAAGTCAGAGTGTTCTGCCTGTTCTTTGGACAACACTTCTGAGAGCAACATAAAAGAGTGAGGTGTGAAAATGCTCAAAACTACTGGGAGAAACAAAAAATGGCTTTGGTGCTTGATATTTCCTTCCCCCCTTATTTCAGTATTTGCTGCTTTTGAGCAGGATATTCAAAAGGATGAAGAATGTTTGAAGAGACTGACATTAGGGAGGGATATTCTGTATAAATCAAGTCAGGTGCATTCCATAATATATACAAGTGTTCCTAATATATAAAACATCCACATACAAACTCTTGGGATGAAATCCATCTCCCAGTGTGAAGTCAGTGAGCATGTTCTCATTATGCTGACAGCATAAATTGCCTTCACTAAGTAAATATAAATTTCCATAGGGAATACTGAGGTCACTGAGGGTGGCAGGAATTAAAAATCTCCCAAACAGTCACTACACTTCAACACCTTGACATTTCACGCTCAATTCAAAGGACACCCTAAATCTTAATGGTTAAACCTTCCAGCAAACAAAATTTCTTTTCTTCTATTTTCTAAGGAAAGAATAGGGAAAACCCCATGATGATCTGAGAGCCATGTCACCTGCAAATGTCTAAAGGCAAATAAATAACAGATGTACTGGGAATTCAGCCCAGCTAACAAAAAAATTTGAATAAACCTTGATGGGAGCAATGAATAATTCAGAGGCCAGATCACTGGAGTGACCAGAGGCAGGTCTGTGCAGAGTCCGGGCTGCACTGTACAAATAATTCAGGGCTCAGAAAGAGTGAGCACTGCATCACACAACTGCTGATTGCAGGCAATCTCATCAAGCCCAGTCAGCAGCTCTGCAGACATCAGTGCACCCCAGCCCTGACTGCAAATGGAGCCACAGCCTGACCCTGCATGCACAGCCCTGGCAGGGCCAAGCCTTCATTAGCTTTTGTGGTGTTTCATTTTAGGGGTAAAATAGGGACTTGGCAGCTTACTGTGCACAAAGGGAAAAGTCCCAAATGGTGCTACAGAGCTAAATTGATCTGAGGGTTGGGCAAGGTAAAACATGCTCCTGAGGGGGAACCTCTGCTGGCCAGTTCTATAACACAAAAAGACTTCTTACTCCCAAGTGCAACAAAAAGTGGGAATTATTCAGGACTTACAGCCTGCATGCCAGGACTTTATACACAGATGGGGTTCATTCAAGCAGGCTGGAAGAAGCAACATGGTAAAACGAGGCAGGTGGGTAGATCTGTTTGTTCAGCTGTTTCATGTGCTCAGTATTCTCTGTACACAACTGAAGGACAGCTGCCACACTACCTGTGAGCTGGGCTTTGTTTATCTCTGTACCAGTGACTCAGGCAGATCCATATTGCTTCTCCCTCAGTGTTTTTTGGATGCTGGTTCACAGACTGTTCTTTTGTTTATTTCCCCCTCTGCTTTCGTGCCAGGGTGAGTGTTCCCAGAAGTGCTATTACATCTTCGTCATCGAGACCATCTGCGTGGCTTGGTTCTCCCTGGAGTTCTGCCTCCGCTTCATCCAGGCCAGGAGCAAGTGTCAGTTCTTCAAAGGCCCCCTGAACATCATTGACTTCTTGGCCATCTCCCCTTACTACGCCTCCCTCATCTTCTCCGAGGACGACCCCGGCGAGGAGGAGGACAGGCCGAGCAGCAACACGTACCTGGAGAAGGTGGGCCTGGTGCTGCGGGTTCTACGTGCCTTGAGGATCCTGTACGTCATGCGCCTTGCCCGGCACTCCCTGGGGCTGCAGACCCTGGGGCTCACCGTGCGCAAGTGCACGCGGGAGTTCGGCCTCCTGCTGCTCTTCTTGTGTGTGGCCGTCACCCTCTTCTCCCCCCTGGTGTACCTGGCGGAGAACGAGTCCGGCAGGGTGCTGGAATTCACCAGCATCCCCGCCTCCTACTGGTGGGCCATCATCTCCATGACCACCGTGGGCTATGGGGACATGGTGCCCCGCAGCGTGCCGGGACAGATGGTGGCCCTCAGCAGCATCCTCAGCGGCATCCTCATCATGTCCTTCCCCGCCACCTCCATATTCCACACCTTCTCCCACTCCTACTCCCAGCTGCGCAAGGAGCACGAGCGGCTGCAGTCGCGGCTGAGCCAGGCCAGGAACGCCAACCGCTCCGGGGAGAGTGACACCTTCAACGAGACTGACAGCCTGGGCCTGGAGGGACAGGGCTCCCCCATCAAATTCATCTACACGGGGAACTGAGAGTGGAGCACTCCTCAAACACACGGAACTGAGCCTGGTGTGTCCCATCAAATACATCTACACTGGGAACTGAGAGTGGAGTTCCCATCAAATACATCTACACAGGGAACTAGGAATAGAGTTCCCATCAAATACATCCACACAGGGAACTGAGAGTGGAGCACTGCTCAAACACAGGGAACTGAGCTTGGTGTGTCCCATCAAATGCATCCATACAGGGATCTGAGGGTGGTGTGTCCCATCAAATACACCTACACAGGGAACTGAGCCTGGTGTGTCCCATCAAATACATCTGTACAGGGATCTGAGGGTGGTGTGTCCCATCAAATACATCTAAACAGGGAACTAGGAATGGAGTTCCCATCAAATACATCCATACAGGGAACTGAGAGTGGAGCACTCCTCAAACACAGGGAACTGAGCTTGGTGTCCCCATCAAATATATCCATATAGGAAACTGAGAGTG
This sequence comes from Sylvia atricapilla, assembly GCF_009819655.1. Taxonomy (NCBI): domain Eukaryota; kingdom Metazoa; phylum Chordata; class Aves; order Passeriformes; family Sylviidae; genus Sylvia; species Sylvia atricapilla. The sequence continues at coordinate 3,819,844 of NC_089151.1, forward strand.
GTGTGTCCCATCAAATACATCTACACAGGGAACTGAGCCTGGCCTGGGGAGTTCCCAAAAGCACCGACAGAAATGTGCACATGTGTGTGTCAGCAAAATACACAAAGCAAAGTAACAGGACAGGTTACAGTGCTACCCTCTCTCCTGGCTTAGGTATAAGCAGCAGCCAACCCAGCAGAGCCAGCTCCAAAAAATCCCCATGGAGCTGGAGGTTGGGAGAACGTAAAAAAGTCAGAGTTTATTCAGTGAAAAATGCTCATCCTTCTCTATGGCTACTAAGAATAAACTTTGTCTCTACCACTCATGCATCTTGCTGAATACCTGACACGGAATGAGTAACAAACAAACCAGCTTCTCTTGGCACAAGCACTTGTTATTTTATTTGCCTTTGAGTTTCCAGTGTTCTTGCAATGAATATCCTCAGCCAGGCATTAGGACACATTCTTTCAGGGCTACACACCGGTGTGGTTATCCACAGCTCATCCACCAGGCACACAGATACAAAACCAAATTCTGTATTTAAAGCCAGTAACAAGCTTAAAACAAAACCGCTGTGTGTGACAGCTTTCAAAGTTTGCCTGTAGCCAGACGATCAATCTGCACCTAACAAATTGCACTGCTTTGTATAAAACACATACTGCTTGCAAGAGCATTTGCTTGAAATGCAGTTGTGGTCTGCACACTGTAAACACATCATACTAGACAGCAAAATCTTCAAACTTCTTTTTCATATAACTATTTAAAATAAAAATGAGGAATAAAACAAGCTCAAGCTTGCTGACCATATCAAAAAGCCTTGGTGTTATATTTTTTGTAATTTTTTGTTGAATGGTGATGGTTTCTCTGGAAGAAAGATGAAAAAACCCGACTCCTTGAAAATGTGATGATAGTTCAGAAGTATCCAAAGGTATAAAGAGTAAAGAATGAGGGGAATGAGTGCCAGAGAGGCAGTGGGTGTGATTTCCTGATGGAAGTGGAAGATCCCCATGTACAGAAGAAAGCTTTGCAGAGGTTAGCAATGCTCCTTGGAGGAGAGACTGGATGGTTTTGTTTAACCCTTTAGGTGGTGTGGATGTGATCAGTGAACTCCACACAGGTCACAAGGGCCAGGTGTGCACACACACCTGTGTGTTCAGGCACAGTGTGAGAATGCCCACCGGGCTCAGACATGCTGAATTTTGGGTTTGTATTTAAACACTGAGATTAATCAAGGCCTAAATCAGTTTTTAATCAGATTTTCAGCTTTCATTACTCCATTTCTTAAACCTTGCCAAGGTCCCCATGTCCCTGTGATGGGGCAAAGCTCAGTGAATGACCATTGACCAGGGCACCCCTCCTGCCCACTGGGAGCAGGGGACATTGCCACTGGGGACACTTCCAGGCACTGCCCCATCTCCCACCTGCACACCCAAACCCATCACCTGCAGAGTTCTGCAGCTCCTGCAGGATCTGGGAGCCTTGGTGCTGAGCTGCTCCCCTCCCTGCTGCACAGCTGAAGTAGACAAAAGCACAGTTGTTGGCAAAACTGGGATGACGTGACTGGAATTAATCTCTTGGGCTTATCTTGCTACTGACCTTATGATTCCATCCAGAGAAACTGCAGCGGATTATTCATGGAGATGCTCCAGCACAAGAGGAACAAGTTGACTTCAGATGACAGGCATTTACACTCCCCCCATTAAATGTGCAGTTTCTGCTGGTTTATGCATAGATTCATCTGATTTTTTTTATTTCACAATTGGCTTTTTTTAAATATATATATTTTTTTCTGCCAGTTCTCTACGGTAGGTCCAGTGAGATGATAAATCAGATCAAATCCTGGTCTGGACTATGAACCAAACCTCTCCAGGGTCCTGTGCCTGGTGATGCCACCTGCATTTCTTCGGAGATTCTGGTGCCAAATCCAGTATTTGTTCCTGGTGGCTGCTGGGACACAAACCCTAATGTAGAATTCCTGCAGCTTTTAAAAAACCCACTTCTAGCACTGACACACTTTGGAGATACAATCAGGTAGGACAGCTGGTTTGTTTTTTTCCCAAGTAACAATTTCTTTATTAGATCAGGAATTAGTTCAACACGGTTGCACACAAAGTGAGCCCAGCCAAGTGGTTCTAAAAGTGTAGATATCTGGTGAAATATTGGGAGTTTTACTGCTCAAGTGTTTGTGGCAGCTCCCTGTCCAGCAGGTTGTGTGATGTAGATGGGACTGTGGACAGTGACAGAAACACAAACCCTGACTCAGCCAAGTGTTTAACCCCGTGTAAATTCCAAAACACAACCCAAGAACGTGCTGAATCACAGAGTTTAACAAATAAACAAAACCCATATGCCTGACAGGCATATGACTGTTTGCACTTCCAGCAGAATCTGGACCATCACTCGTATTTCTGATTTTAACTTAAATCTCCTCCAATAGCTGGGTCTGGGCTGCACCAGCTCACACAGAAGGGAAAAAAAAAAAAAAAAAAAAAAAAAAAAAAAAAGTCCTGCATGATTCATTGTGTTACAGGGGAGAGAAAAATATGTCAGGAGGAACATTTAGTGCCGGTGTAACTCAAGTGAGTAACAAATTCAGAACAAGCAGTTACAATTAGCAGATCCTGCTGTTGCCAAGATGGTATCATTTCCTAACCAGATTTAATTAAAAGAGCAGTTCGGCTGCCTGGCACCCGGCTTCTCCGACTTCAAAGCCTTTTCCCTGGATCTAAATCCTGGAAACAGCCGAGGAACAGCACCCACCACCCGGGGGAACCACTCTGTGCAGCCCTCATCAATGCATTACATCTCTTTTGAAGCTTCTAATTGCTACTCTGACACAGCAAAAAACCCCACCAAGCTGCTTTTTGAGGGAAATAAGGAATATTTGTAATATTTACAAAAATCTGCAATCCAGCTGTGAACATCAGTCCTGTGAGAACCCGACACAGGATCCTTCCACTTGGTCTGACCTGGGCCCAAAACACAGAGAATGGCTTCTGATCAGGGGCTGAATGCAAACTTTCTGTGATGTTGAAATCCCACCGAGGGGTTGAGACCTTTGCTCTGACCCAGCTCTCATTTCCTCAGGGGTTCTGCAGATTGTCCCAGGTCTCTCTGCAGCCCTGGCACCTCCCAGCTGTCCTCCAGCTCTTTCTCCTCTGTGACTTTCATCAGTCCCTCCGGTAGAGAAGCATTAAAGAATTTTATTTTCTCAGTAATTATCTTCCTTTCATTTCACAGGTTAAATATTTTATCCTTTCAGCCTACTATTAAAACTCCTGAAATCTGCTTTTCACCTGTCTTTGCATGCAGCCACTAACACTCACAACATAAAGTTACCAGGTTGATTAAGTCACAAATTCATTGAGGGAGAAGTGTTTTATTTTAGGAGCAAATTGCAAAAGAATTCAGGGAGTGGACTGCATACGGCAGGCGTTAATTATAGCAGAACTATTTAAAACTTGCACTGGTCAACGATTTTATTTTAAACACACCCAAACACTGTGGTGCAGTTATTTTGGTCAATTAAGCACATCTGCTGACAGAAATTACACTCAGCATGTCCCCTCTGGTGTCTTTCCCCAAGAAAGATTTTCTCCCCCCTTTTTTTTTTTTTTTTTGGTCCAGAGAATTATTCTAATACATTGCAGTAATCTATAAATAATGATGAAAACATAGAAGGTCAAGCAGAGGGAGAAGTACAGCACAGCTCCAGTTTGGACTTCCACGAGTAATAAATTATTAGCCACGTGTTGAAGTTAAAACTGACAAAAGGCTGACATGAAAATCCTCTTTCCTAAATGTCATTGGGTTTCTGTGTGGTAAAATGAAGATATTCCAGCACATTTTACTGAAAGTACTGAATTCCCCAAAGTTTAGTGTTCCTGTTGTTCCCTTATGCCAGGGAAATGCTCACAGAGAGGGGCAGACCCAAACCCAAAGCTTGTGCACTGTAAGAAAGACCTGCAAATTTTTTCCAATCAGAAAAGCATCACAGGAGCTCACAAAAATCCAAGGCTGGATTATCAGCACTAAGCAAAAGTGCTAAAGGAGCATTTTAGCAGATTATTACGGCAGATTCAGCAAGAGGGATAAAAATCCAACTCAGATTTCATTATTTTCATCCTCAATTCCTGCCATAACCATAAAAATCAAGCACATATCTAAAAGGGAAGGGCTGTGGAAGATCCTTCAGGTGTTTCTCCTCTGAAATTACAGCCTGTTATACCATCAGTAATAAAACATAATCATCCTGAAACAACTCCTAATGAAAAGCTCTATTGCTTCATACCTGGCAAATTTTGTGTTAAAAAGTCATTTAGAACTTAATATATTAGCACAGAAACTGTATTAGCACAGAACTCCGGACATGCATATAATTAAGTCATAAAGTCCTCCAAAATTTCTTTTTTTTCAGTTCTAATGTTCAACCAGACATTAACCAGTCAGAGCCAACAGGTTTTGTTTCAGCTTCTTCAAAATCATTTCAGCTTCTTCAAAATCATTTCAGCTTCCAAGAGATTGTTCTCAGTAAGAACAAATGGAGCCATGAAGAATTTCCCTTCTGCCTGAAACTCAGGCAGATGAAGAACGATTAATGTTGAACTTGCAGGGCAGTGAAGCCTCTGTGAGAATCCAAGGATGCTTCACTTTATTTCAGATAAAAGGCAGCAGCATTTGTTGATGTTCCATCACTTTGTTTTAACTTTACCTCCAGACAGACACAGGTTAAGTCAAGTCCTTCCCTCCTTCTGTGGCTTCTCTTGTTTTCACCTGCTCACATCAGGAATTGTTCCTTTGCTCTACAGAGCTAAAGAAATTTCTTATTAAAATTCATCACCTTAAAGGTACCGGGTGAGAAATGCTAAAGATAATTGGGTTGCACTCATGAATAAAGAATAATAATAAAAATAAGGAAGTGCTTTTATGTTCTTCAACCAACAGCTCTTGTACTGCCCTTTAAGTGTGTTACACCCTCCTTGAAGGAAGTAGCCATTAAAATTCTCTAATTAAGCTTCATTTGCAAATCCCTGGTTTTGAACAGAGTGACAAAGCAGGTAAGAATCATCAGTTTATGCCCCGAGGATCTGCTTTTCCAAATCATTTGTGTTTGCATTGGTCTGATGTTTTACTTCCACATGACTCTTCTGAAGCTTCCTGAGCTGCCTTGTTCCACACCAAATTAGTCAGAGCTCCTCCACCTCTGAGAGACTCTTGTATGAGAATTTCACAAAAATCAGCTCAGCTCAAAGACAACAAACTCCAAGGAAATGTCAAAACTTCTCAGGGACAAAAAGCTACGAGCTCATGATTAAAGAAAAAAAAAATATTACACAGTTCAGCAAAGATTAATCAATACACTCCTCCAGCACAATTGCTATGATTTTTAGAGGATATTTTTAGGAAAGAGAGGATGAAACCAGACACTTCATCTGTAATTCCAAGCCAGATCCAAGGGTTCATACCCTGGATGAGGCTGGCAGGATTTAGAGCAGTCATTTCCAGAGCTGATCAAGATAACACTATCAGCTCATTAGGGTGTGAGTATGCATGCTTAAACAAATTAAACTCATTTCTTGCCGATAAAAAGATATCTGAGGAAAACTGAAGGTCAAAGAGATTTATCCCATCAGGGATTCAGAGTTTGAGAAATGTAGGACTCCAGAAACAATGCATTTCTGAATAAAACTGTAACAGGGGTCCATTTCTCTGTGTTATTACACAAGTGGCATTAAAAAAAAATAATCCAACCCAAAACAACAATGAAAATACACAGAAATGAATCTTTAGAGCAAGGATATTGAAAAGAACATTACACAGAAGAAAAATAAGTTTCAAATTATCTCCCTAAAGAGCAAAAAATATGTCGGTAGATAAATTTGCTGGGGTTTAATCCTATTTCTTGAAATAAGAGCAAAGTAAAGGCCCATTTTTGCAGGTTCTGGGATAATTCCTGTGCTAAATGCTTCCAGCTTTTTGAAAGTCTACAGAGCTTCAATCACCCAGCACACTGAAATCTCTAAAAAGTAAAACTAAATATTATGACAAGGCAGTTAAATTTTATGCTCGACTGCACTTCATTTTATTGAAATAACACAGATTCTGACAGATGTTTCTCCCTGCCTGCCTCTACCTCAGCTGGGACAGCAGAGACAGAAAGAAAAGCAGCCCAGGTGGGGTGTAAATCCGTGTCCTCCCAAAATCCAGAGGCTCATTCCAGCTCAGCACCGTGCAGCAGGAGGCTGTGAGCATCCTGAACTTTAAACACATAAACTTTGCCATCGCTGCTGTGTGTTGGGTTCACTGCTGTCCTCATCCTCCCCACAGGGATCCTGAAATGTAAAAAAAAAAATTCAATCAGGAATCTTTTACCCCTGAGATCAACACTCCAGGCTCACAAGTTTTGCTGGACTGTGAGTCCTGCAAACTGCTCACAAGGTTTGCAAACCCAGACACAAGCCTTTTGCATCTCTTTTTTATCTTTATTCCTACCACTGCACAGTGTAGTTTGACAGACCACACTGACTGCCTGTGTCTAATGATTACAGAGAACACTCCCAAACACCAGCATTTCCAAAAGGGAGGGAATTTCACAAGGTCTTCAAAGATTTCCAGGATAGCTGATTCTGGTGGGAAAGAGGGATAAAAACCCCCCGTGGAATTCTTGATTTGTTCTGTTTCCAACAAAGTAAAAGGGTTCCACCAAAGGGCCCCCAACAGCAAAGAATATCCCAACCTGTAAACTATTAGGCAAGAGTTGTGTCCCTGTTTATGAGACAGAATATATTTGATTTGTAACTACAAGGGAGTACTGAACCTGCTCCTCAAGGGCACGTTCATTTTGAGAGAGAAATTGGCACAGACAGAGCTGTTTGCTGGCTCAGCTCTGGCTAAAAAGCACCACCGAGGACTGAAAATATTTATGTGATCTTCCTGTTTTATTCAGAGAGCAAGAAAACACAGCCAAATAGTCCTGGACCTGCACACTGAACGAGGCAGATACAGCACTCATTTCTCATAACTGCTTTTCTGCTGAATAATCAAGCTTGTAGGAGTTTGGGAAGTTTTCCTCTTGTAAAACGTGGTGGGTAAGGCAAGTGGTTTCTAAGGTGAACACTCTGCACAGGGCTTCACTCTGCCAAATTCTGTCCAAGGAAATTGTCCCGAGGTCCTGTGTTTGCCTGCAGGGAAGCAGGTCTAGGGGGATGTTTTTCCTCATGGGGAGAAATGAGGAAAACATTTTCCTAATGGAAAAATCAAATTTTGAATGTTTTTTTCCCCATGAAATCTGTGGGCTTCCCCATAAAAAATGACAACAATTTCTAGCTCATGGATTTCCACAGATACAGTTTTCTTCCTTCCTTCCTTCCTCTCCCTTCCTTCCCTCCCAGTTGTGCTGCATGGGGCCCATAAATTTTTCCCTCACTGGCTGTAGGGCTGTCAGTGATTCCAGAGGGCCGGGGCACATCTTTCCAAGCTGGCACATCCCCAGCTGTGACCTGCAGTTGCACTTTTTGAACCCTCTGTGCCCTGGCCTTGGCCCCCCTCCAGCCCAGTCCCTCGGTGACTTTTACTGACTGAAGGAAATTACTGGGGAAGTGTCTGATCACCAGATGCTCCAAATGTCCCTGCAAGCACAACTGAATCTGCAGGAACAGTGCCTTGGGGCCGAGCCAATATTCAGACATCAGTGCTGAGGATTTTCTCCTGCTCCTCCAGCCTCTCCAGGAGATGAAGCACACAAGGATGGATGATGTGCTCACTCTCCTGGGGCTGTGTTTCAGCTCTCTTACAGACAAATCTGAGCCCAAAACTGGGGCCAAACAGTCAGGTCACTGTGAGGGTCCCTTTTTTATCTCACATCTTTTATGTTTTGTTAATATTTGAACTGCCAGATCAGAGCTCACTTAACCTGACAAGAAGATGTCTCAGGTTGATGAAACCCCACAGCAGAGTGCGAGCAGCCTGCTTCTGAATCAGACTGGTTTGGGTTGGAAGGGATCTTTAAAATCATCCAGTCCTACCCCCTGCCATGGGCAGGGACACCTTCCACTCACCCAGAGCTCTCCAAGCCATGTCCAGCCTTGGACACTTCCAGGGATCCAGGGCAGCCAACCTGTGCCAGGTCCTCCTCAGCCTCACAGGGAAGAATTTATTCCTTAAGTCTAAGCTAAATCTCTCCTCTCCCAGTTTAAAGCCATTCCTCCTTGTCCTATCATTAGATGTTGCTTTCCAACAATGTTCCCAGCAAATGCAACTTGAGCTTTCCCAGTTTCCTCCTCAGCCACCAGCTGGAATCCTCTGGTAATGGAAATGCTCAGGTTTGCACCAGAATCACCTCGAGATCTTTGCTGTGCCTTTATCTTCAATTCTCCACTCCTGTAATCTCCTTTCACCTGAGCTTTGCTCAGCATGGGTCCCAGGAGAAGGCAGAACAAATCTCTGAGCTCCTTTGCATGACGAAGTAGCAGAAGCCACATAAACCTGAGCACATTTCTGAGCTCAGCAGAGCATTGCACTCGTTCCTAACGAGAGACATCGTTCAGCAGGCTCGAGATTTTACAGGTGCTCAGGCTCTGGGAGCTGTGAAATGAACAATAAAAGCCTTTGGGTAGCTTAGCATGAAGGCAAGACTGCAAATTAATGTTAATTTTTATTCAGGTTTACCCAGAGGGCAGGAATGGATCCTGCTGTTAAGGGACAAAAAAAAAAAAAAAATGTTTAAGATTTGAATCACAGGGACCTAGAAGGAGTCCAGCTCTGACGTGAATGGGGATCAAACCCACATCCTGGGCATTTTTAGCCCCATGCTGTTACAAACTGAGCTTATCTCAGAGCCAGGAAGGTTTATTCCATATATTACCACAGAACACCAAGTGCCTGCAGCGTTCGCCTTTAGCTGCAGGAGTTAATTCCCAGATGGATACCGGAGTTCACAGGGAAAAACTCATCACCCAAAGCATGATTTGCCCCAAATCATCCCCTGCTCAGGCTCCCACCCAGGGGGCATCAGGAACATTAATTAGCCCAGGGTTCCTGCTGGAAACAAATTGTAATTAGGGTTGGAAGGAACAGGAATTGTGTTCAGCCACCAAGATAAGGACATGGGGCAGCTCTCAGCACCCTGGACCTCAGCCCTGCTTCTCCTCTGCATTCAGACTGTTCAAGCCTGAGTTAATTAAAGCCCTCAGTGTCTCATGGCAGAGACAACTTGTATGCAATATTTTCTTCCAGCACTCAGGAATACCTGAAACGCGCAGTCAACAAATACTGCAAAAGGAACTGGTTCTAACTTTAAAGATTGAAAGAGAAAACTCAGCTTATTTCCTCCAGCCTGAAAAGATGATTTATTTTTGCCTTGCTGCCAGCCAGCACAGGGACCCCTCAGCCCCAGGTGTCAGAATTCCCCATGAAGGCCAAACTTCTCCTAATAATTGATAATGATACTTGACCCTAAACGTGATTCATTGACTCAGAGATGTCTCTTCTCTTGTTGGGAATCTAAGTCTCTGTTAAACGGAGCCAAAAGGCAGAGGGAAAATCTTTAGCTGGCACTCATCCAGACCTCTATCTTTATATGAAGATAATCACCTCAGGGAGGAAAAATGGCACAGTAAATTTCCCAGGACACAGCACAGCAGCAGAAGGCTGTGTTGGGCACACTCGGGGCTTTTTTGCCCCTATTTAGAAGAGTCATTTTTTGTCACACACTTTATACTCCTTTCAGAGGCATCCAGCCTTCCTCCACAATGAATTCACACTGAAAGCAGCAAATAGATTTGGTTATTGATGTGTGCCTTTCCAGAATGGAAGCTCCAGCTAAGAAAAGCTTCCTGGCAGCTCCTGGTGAAACAAATCACTTCTCTTTCCATGGCTGACAGCGAGTGGACCAAATTACACAAGTATTAAAAACCAGTCAAGTATTTCATCACCTACAAATGCAAATACAATGTGTGCAAGCTGAGAGAAAGGAAAACAAATTACTCCTGAAAAGGTGGGAGGGGAGAAGGCACAAAATTAAATTGATCTTTAGACCTCAGCCTTTCCTCTGCAGAAAAATCTCTGTAGAAATTAAACCAGATTAAAAATCTAACCACAGAACCAAAGGAGAATTCAAGTCATGATTTTGATCATCACCCCAACCTGGCCTGTAGAATTTTGTCTCACATGAAGGTGTTGGAATGAAAGAATCAAAGTCTGACCCAGGATTTCTCTTCACTGCTTCTCTGCAGGTCCAGCAAATTTTCCCCTGAGTGTGTTCCCTGTAGAGAGGATGGGGTCTGCCCACAGCAGCTCACAGGCCATGCACAAGGTGATTAATTATGAACTTTCTCTTCTCCAAACATATTTCCTCACATCAGCAGAAAATATTCATGACATTCTGCAGAGCTTTTTCTGTATTTTTTTTTTCTTTTTACGAAACAGCTGTTCTCTTCCAAAGGCAACAAATGTTGACTTATGTGAAGCAAGATCAGAACTTTAGGTATGAACACCACCCGTAATTAACAGGTTTTCTTTTCTTACTTGTTTAATGACAAAGTGGAAGGGTGGGCCTTCAGTTTGCTCTAAGAGAATATGAATAAAACACACTAAGATCTGGCCATCTATGATGAAGGTGTCTGAAATAACTGGGAATATATAATTAGAGAACTCACTGGAAAAAAAAAAAAAAGAGGAAAAAAACCCCCTTCCACTTTTTTATCTCTTTTTTTTTTCTTTTTCTAAAAGCAGAAAGTTTGGCTTAAGCTTTTAGCTGGCAGCTAAAAGTAAAACACCAATTGTTTCTTAGGCTGAATTATCACTACATGTTTCATAAGGATTAAGTAGTATGTTGTTATTAGAGTCGTCAGTGATTCAGGACGCCAGAAGATTGGAAGATTAAACAAAAGCTAATCTCTAGAAAAGTAGGACAAAATGCTTTGTTTTTCTTTTTCAGGAAAAAGGATTCTCAGGGTCTCAAAAGCTGGCTTGGTAAGGTGACATTTTCTTCAACAGCAATATTTTCCCATCTGCCTCTTCTAGAATAATTCATTTTCTAAAAATTGTGTGTACAGAACAGTAGAGATCAAGAAGCGCTGGTGTTATTAATTTTTTGGACAACTTAGTACAAATAATAATAATAATATTTCTATATTATTATTGTTCTATATTTTTTTATTTATAAACCAGGCAACTCTCTGGTTGCATGGGTGATCAGAATTGAAAAAGGATTTGTTTGAAGGGGTTTGAAGAGGTGTCAGCAAAGCACTGACAGAATGCTGTGAGAAGTGATAATTTAACAAGATATTTAGAAAATGTTAAGGGTTTTTTTATGTGAGAAGTTGGGGAGTGTAGAGCCACCTCTCAGCACAATCCTACATCAGGTTTGCCTTTTATTTTTAGTACATTTTCAGCAGCATCTCCCACCAGGTTCTCCATTGCAATATCAGCGGCATTCAGGACTGACAAACAGGTAAATGCAACACTGATAAATACATAACATCTATTCTTATGTAAGAATATTAATCTTAACAACATAAAAAACACAGAGAAACTCCCATAAATTGCTTAAGGTTTTGGAAGGTGGCTTAGGTTTGGGGCCTTGTAAAGAGATTTAAGTGCTTGAGGAACTTTGGACAGCTGTCAACCCAAAAGGATCCCAGGAGTTTAGCACTCAACTCACACAGAAAGTTCTGAAAAAGGTCTAAATTACCCTTTGAAATGTCCAAATATCTATAGTAGCTCTGAGAAATGTTTATTATCCTGCTGTACAACAAAGAGCTGGCACGTATTGGGTAGATCTCATCCATTAAATATTCCCTGCACAGGAAGAAACTTCTCATCCAAGTGCAGCAGACCAACCTGGAATGGGAGCAGCACAAATATCAGAGCCCTTGGAAGCTTTTATCCAGGGAAGCTTTAAAACATTTGCAATTCACATCTGAGTGATGTCTTACTTGCCCCCCGAGGCTCCCTGTTCTGCTGAGAGTCCCAATTAAACAGATGCTGCTGCTAAAATTAGGGATCCTAATGGGTTTGCAGAGGGCCAGGCCACTCCTTGGGATCAAAGGCACCTCAGTGGCAGCTGGGAGGGTCACTTGGGCAGCCCAGAGCTTTCCCAGGGCGATGTCTGGCCCCAGAATTTGGCACTGGGTGCTTTGTGCCTCAGGGGAGCTCTGGCAGGGATGCAGTGACCTGGGAGGAGGAGGATGAGGATGCTGCAGGACTGAGGGTTTAGGGCTGCACAGAACCTCCCCTTCAGCTGCAGAAGCAACCTGGACTTCCTGAATTAATTAATTTCTGTGAAAAAACGAGTTCTGCTCTCTTTTAAAATTTATAAGTTTAATAAAAAATAAAAATAGACAATTAGGAGATGTGAGAGCAAGCATTTTAGCTGGAGTGCCTCACTAGAAAGCAAACCCTTTTCTTTCAGTTACTGTGTTTTAAGGATTGCTTTTTTACATATTCAACAGATATTAAAACATTCTTTTCTGTTTCAAGTATTCCCAATCATGTTATTTGATAGATTTATTTGTGGGTGGCTCCACTTTGTCTGGTAACATGGGTCTTGGCTGTTTTTATTTTGATTAAAACCCCAGAAATCCAGCAGCTTTTATGCAGGGCTACAGGGTGATAACTCCTCCTCCATACTTTTTGGCTTGGTCAGCTCAGATGTCACAAAAGGAAAAAAAAAAATCCCTGTGTTTCCACTGCTCACACTGTGTCACAATCAGAAAATAAATCCATCAGCTTTCTAAACTCTATGAACAAAACACAACACAGCACAATTATACATACAGCATTCATTCCAATATTTGCCAAAAACCAGCTTTATAATATGCATTTATAACAATTTGGACACTCCTGGTCAGTTTGGCAGCTCTCCATCCCTGGAGCCTGGGTCGTGGCAAACCTCAAGAGGAAAAATGTTAACGCTGCTTATCCGAGACAAAGTACGTGAAATGCTCCTCTCAGAGGGATCAAGCAAATTACAACGGGCTCAGAAATCCTTGTTCCTTTTAGCTCTGGTTGGCTTTGCTCTCCATCTCCTGCACATCCCACCTGCTGTGGCCTTGTGCCTCCCCAAGAAACACGACCCAAATCAGCGCTCAGGGAGCCCAGGGATGCTCCTGGATTTGTAGTTCCAGGTCGCTGTTGAAGCTTCATTGCGTTAACAATTGAGAGTCTGAGCTGGCTCTAAATCCAGGATACTCCAGGCTAAGGGCTGGTGTGGATTTTTTTATCAATCAGCTCATGTATTCACTCGCTAACTTATCTCCTAAATTCCTCTAGTCAGTCCCTGAAAATGAGAGGAACCATTCCTCAGTAAGGAATGATGTTTCTGGCATTTCAGATCTCAAAGTACAAAACCATCGGTGCTACAATATTTAACATCTGCTGCAAGTCCTGCACAGCTAATTATCAGCTCTCCCATGGCTCCCTAATGAATTTCTTAGGGAAAGAGAGGCAAGGATGGACTACATTGGACCTGCAGTAAGATGACAGAGCTCATGCTGGAAGAGAAATTTGGAAAATGTTTCTCTGGAGAGAAGAACAAGAAAGAAAAAAAAAAGAAAAGCTGTGAGGAAGAACTTAGCAGATATTCCTGTTTGTAAACAGTCGGTTTGTGGAAGATTAATATATCCTGTAGTCTGAATAAAAATGGCAGAATTGAGGTTTATTTCCATCAGAAAATAACTTTCCTGACAGGCCTCAAATGAGGAGGTAGATCTGTTCAATTTTACTGCAACGTTTTAATTTCAGTGAGTGTTCCATTTCAAACTCCAAGACATGAACAGAGGCATTTCCAGGGTGTTTGGGTCAAAAGGCACCGGTGTAGATTCGGCGCTTGGGGCTGAGAGTCCTTCAATACACTGCACACCTCAAACCCCACACAGATGGAAATTGTCATCCACATTCACCATTGGATCTGCAGGAATTGGTGGGGAAAAACCCAAAGACATGGCTGTTACATCCCCAGCTGATGTAAACCAGCACAACTTCTACAAAATAAATAAAACCAACTTGAGATTTAGCGTGTAACTTGTGAAATGAACTGTGTGAGGTTGTTTAGTGCTGCTCGTTTTGAGGGGACAAGAACCACAACAAAATCACGTCTCCTTTTTCACAGGCTACAAAACAAACCTCAGGAACTTACATAAATTATGAAATTATGAATCAGGAATTATTTCCATCCCTCATTCTGTGATCCAGGTCTGCCTATCTGCCTGCTCAGTTATTTGAATTTTCATTGAGTAATCATGTCGTTTGACACCAGTTCTGTGGTATTTTATAATTTTTGAGCTCACCATTCACTCGAATGGAGAAGCTGAAGGATTGGCTATTAATGTCAAGGCTTCTGGAGTGATGTAACAAAGTGTTTTGTTAACTAAACGCACATCAAGAGTCAGAGTTATGGTGGCAATTCTTAGTCATCCTGAGACAGCTCGAAATTGGAAGAAGCAGAATCTGGAGAATTTTATGATCCTTTTAGTGAACATAAATTAGATATGAAAAATAATTTTCTGCATACTGATCTACAGTTACTTGAAAATTCAGGCTTGAAAAATAGGGGTAATTCTTTCAGAGGCAGACTGATTGCTCTTTCTCCAACCAGCTTGGTTCCCATCCATCCATCACAGCTCTGTGGTGGGCACTTTTTTTACCCTGAAAACACTGAGGATTTGTGATGCACTTTTGTCTCCCTTCACAGTTAAACGCCACAAGAAGTTTTTCTGTTTGCATCCAAAGTTGCAGCGGCTGATTGGGATCTGGAAACACACCCAGGAGGAGAGCAATCCATCAGGAATGCCCAGCAGGGCCTGGAGAGGAGGGAAATATCACGGGCAAAAATCACTGGTACATCCCTCCACCAAAACCCAAACACAATTTTACACAACTGGAAGCTTATGGAGTAGATCTGACTATTTAAAAAAATAAAAAAAAAAAACCAAACCCAAAACCCAACAATGTGTCACATAACTCAGTGACCTGGGCCTCAAATTGTTACTATTTCTACTAATCCCTTGTGTCTTTGGCATTAAAAGGCCTGGACTACTGTTTGTGACTCAGGATGAAAAGTCTGAATTTTATTCTTTGTTTCTGTCAGAGGTCCCAATAACGGGGTTATTCTGTACTCAGTCTACTAAATGGACACAGAAGGAATTTCAGCTCTCTAGTTGTGAGTGATTGATTACTCCAATTTTTTTTTTCTGAGTAAGTATTTCAAGTCCTGGTCTTGATGCTGTAAAATAAATCATGTTACAATTATACCTCGCCGAGTTTCAGATGAAAAAATGTGCATGGATTTATTATTTCTGATAAATAGCCTTATAACAAGAGAAACCTGGGCGAGACAAACAGATTTACAGTTCTATCAATTCATTTCATTCCAGATTAAAATGTCTAAACCCAGAATTTGAACCTGGTCTACCTGACTCTGGAAAATTGTCAGGCTTGTCTGAGCCAGGATCGTGGAGCAGGACTTGTTCCTGTGGAAGGCAGCTGGTTTCAGCCCACCAGTGTGCACTGAAGCATCCTGTCCACTGCACAAATGGTTATAAATAGCTTTATTTTACATAATGGAAGTGCAATTTGTAAAGCCAGTGTTTGGAACTCGAGACAAACTGAATTTGTGCTGTGAGCTGCCTGATTTCTGGCTGTCAAGATAAAAAGCTTCCTGTAGAGGAGGGAAGTCAAAGGCTGAGGTTCACTCCAACTCCAGAGCAAGATTGCCATGACAAGTTGAACACAAAGTGTGCAGCAGAAGAGAAAATCATTTAATTTTTTGTGATGGTTCTGTATGTTTGGAGTGAGGAGTGTGATTTCCCTGTAACCCCATCACTGTGCAGCTCCAGCTTTCTCTCCTTTCCTTGGGCACATCCAGTGCCAAATCACAAACAGGAGCTGGCCTCTGCCAGCTGCAGGAGGAAAAAATTGAAATTTGGGGTGGCTGAGGGAGCTCAGACAATTTTGATTTGCTACCCAAGCTGAAGCTTGATCCTGAATTCCTCCTCAGGTTCAGGAGGCAGACAACGCTTAGCTTGGATTCTTTCCTGTCCATGCAGCTGCTGGAAAATCTGAGCCTTGAGAGAGAAATCATCATCATCATCACCATCATCATCATCATCATCATCATCACCATCATCATCATCATCTCTTTGCCCCCTGGCCCAGCCTGAACACGCCTGTGCCTGGCACCAACCATGACCCAGAGCCATAATGTCACAGCCATGACCCAGACCCATAATGTCACAGCCACCTGAATTTACTGTAATAAACGGGATATATCAGTGGATCCCTCATGATTTCTGTCAGGAGAGTGTAAAAGGCAGAGACCTGAAAAACTGACACCACAAACTTCTCTGTGATAATTCTCTGCTGCCTGTTGGCCTGGGTGAGCTGCACAGAGCACAGTGTCCAAGCACTCTCTGAATCTCTCTCCTCAATTTTTAACCATCAGCGCTCAATCTGGGTGACATCCACGGGGAATATCCTCAGAAACCAAAGGGAACTGGGCTCCGTGCTCTGGACAGCAGGCAGTCCCTCAAGGTGGATTATTTTCAGCCTTTTCAATTATTTTCTTTTTTGAGAAGTTCTGAATTATACAGCAGTATCTTTTTTAGCAGCGGAAAAAAACTCCTTTTAACCACTCTGCTTCCTAATCTCATTGCAAGAGCAGTGTTCAAGAATGAAAGGATCTCAAATTACTTTAAAATCATCAGGAGACACTCTGAGCAATGCTGGTTTAAACATCAGATACCAACCTGAGCCACAGACTCTGAACAATAGACTGTGCTAAGTAGGTATAAAAAAGAGACTTAATTTCAAATTACCTCATTTAAAAAGACACTTCCCATAATCACCAGACTAATTCTTCAAGGACTCAGCTCAGTTAAATTCATGTGATCTGCCTACTGTGGTTCCTGCTGTAATTTATTTCCTGCTCATTTTGGAGGGATCATTACACCAGCTCTGTGAGATTTTTACCAACTACTGTTGGTGCCTCAAGAGGGGAAGGGATGGTGAAAACCAGGGACTTGCAGATATGGAATGTGTTTGACCAAATCCAGATTTCTGGAATAAACACTCCGGAGTTTTGGCTGAGGCTGCATCCGGTTTGAAAATGCACATATCACAAATAATCAGAGGAAAAAGAAGAAAATCCCCTACAACTCTAATTTCGAATGCAACTAATTATAAAGATCCAGGCAGTCATGTACTGGGAGACTGAAACTGGAACCTACTTGGGTTGAAAACACAACCCAAGCAGCGCGGCAATGGTGAAGAGCTTTATGAGATGCCCTTGCTCAGAGAGTTCCTCTCTGAATGCCTAATTTCTGAAAAATTCCTGCTCACTCTGAGCTTTTAAAACTCTAATGATCTCTGCAGCTGGTAGCTAGCTTCCATAGTCAAATGATTCCTCAAATATCGATTCAATTCTCTTCTGTTTGGCTCAAAACTTCCCGTTTTGACCAAAACTGCCAATTTCAGAGCACCAATGTAGCGATTGGCATCCCCTAAAGCACAAACAGAATTGCTCTGGTGGTGGTCAGACTGCTGCAATTCTCAATTACAGGGCTGTTATGACTCACTGTGGATGCATAATTGGTGAATTAAACTTTCCATACAATTTATCTACACGAATGTAAAGCCAAAATGCTGATTGCCCTGTGAAAAGCTTAAAACTCAGCTTAACATTAAATAGAAAACAAAGGTAAACGACATCTGAACTGCCAGTTATGCCAAGAAATAAAAGTTCACTGTGTGGAAAGGGAATTTTAGAAGAAGATCTTGTCTTAGAAAGCTACTGAGTCTTCAAGGATGTTATAAAAAGATTTGGTACAAGCCACTGCTAAGCAATTTAGTTTTGTAGAAAAGCCACAGTGAACAGCAAGGGTTCACATAATGGTCAATGGAAGATTAAAATAATGAAATTTTGACCCCACATGATATTTTTAACCATATGATTGGGATAAAGGAATCCCATTATCTGGTTCCAAATCTGATCTTACTGAGGAAAGCAGCTAAAGACATTTCAGAGAGAGGATCAGATGCTGTCAATAACGACCTCACTGGCTGGGAACAACAAAAAGTCCTAAGGGCAGAAATCCATCCCTTGGGCTTTGCAAGAAGTCAGAATAAAATAGTTTGGGGGTCACAGGAACTTGTACATGCGTGGAAGGATGGGAAATAGATGGAGATCCCTAATGAATCCCATAATGACTTCCTGAGAACTCGACATCCTGTAAAAGCACTGGAACCCAGGAGCATGAGGACGTTTAGGAACGAAGCAGCAGCGGAAGCATGTGGGATAAATAATAAATGCCACATCCTGCAAGCAATCAGACATTCAGAAGTCTCCTCTTCCCTTGTGGGAGCCATTTAACCTCATCCACAATTCCAAATGGCTTTGCCCAAAGGGAATTTTGGAGATGTGGCCGCCACACAGACCAGTCCTACTGACTGCGGAGGATTCCCAGGTGGGACACAGAAGTTTTTGCCTGGATCAGTTTTCAGGAACACTTATGCCCAAAAAGCTTCAAGGTGGATGACTCTGAGGCCCATAACACTCAGCACAGTTTTTCCTACTCAGCGAAGACTCCTTCTGCAGAAAGTCCCATTAAAAAGAAAATCCTTGTCCCAAACTGAGGACTTTTTTCTATAGAAATCAGATTTTTAGTACAACAACAACAAAAAAATCAGTCATAACAATAAAAGAGTTTTAACAAAAAAGGTTTTTTATGACAACAGGTTTCTTCTTCACGTCCCAGGCTGCTCAAATGCTGGAGGAAAAGGACTTCTCCACAAATCCCATCAGCACACTCGATGTTTATGAGAGAAAGCAGAACCGTGCTTACTGAGGAAAGGGAATTTCATGACAAGCCCCAGAACTATTTATGCTCTCTGGAAAGAGACGGTCTGGGCCATCATCTCATCCTTCTTGTTTTCCCTGCTCTGTCAGTAAAGCCCCAGCCTTAACCCTGCCACACTAATGACTTCCATTTAGCTCTGCATTTCACACCAGACTTATCCCCTCACTTATCCCCTCTGGCCAGCACGGATGGAATATCTTCCTTTTCAGTGCACACGGCAAAGTCTGAGCCCAGGCAGCATTGATCATTCCATTATCACTCTGTTATACTTAATTTCCTCTTCATCTTTCAAGTCAAACTCCATCCCAGACCACATCAATAGTGCTGGCAACACCCTGATGGATCGCCCTGGCCTTGGCGTGCTGCAGGTAGGGTGCAAAATTGCTTTTGTGTTGCTCCAGCACCACTGAGCGCTCCTAAACTATTCAGAGCAGAAAATTAACAGGTGCATTGTGATTTTTTTAAGTGCTCTGATGTGATTTTGCAATGAGAGTTTAATTGGTGCACCAGGCAGTTTAGCAAAGCACCAGAACTCTGCAAATTTGGGGATTCTGACATGAGCACAAAAAAAAAAAAAAAAAAAAGCTCTAGCACCCACCTGGGCAGCTCCTGCCTCGTTTTTTGTACTTTGTTTGGGCTTTTAAATGATAATATAATTGTGGTAAACGTAATGGATAAATTTGTGTATCAATGATTTGGTCGATTAAAAAGCTACTCCAGGGCATCTCCGAGGTTCCAAGGCCTGTGGTGCAAGCTGTGAAACCACAACATTTGGGACAGAAATGACACGGCCGGACTGGAGATGGTCATTCATCAATGATGGGCCTCCACTTCATAGCTGCTGACATCTGATATCAATCTTGGTGGAGGATCCAGAGGATGATCAAATCAGCACCCCAAAGACGAGATCCGAGAAGATCCTGAATCGTCTTTTCATACTTATGGGAACCCCTTTCAAAACCTCACTTGGAAATAAAGAAACACATGAATATTTGGACTTTCAATGGACTTAGCCTCAGGACAAATAAACTGTATAAAAACCGTACACCAAGACCCAGTGTGTGTGATCGAGGTTGGATGGTGCCGTTGTTACTGTCCCTCTGCCCACCCAGCATTCCATCGATGTTGTCCAATTTTATTGTGGCCTTATAATTTGGTGGTTGTTTTGTTTTTTTTTTTTTTGTTTTTTTTTTTTTTTTTAATTTGCTAAATAAACTCTATTATTTTGAATTGGCTTCTAATCATTTATAACAATAATGTACACCACACTTGTACTAATAGAGTTTTACGGGACTAACGGTTCTCACTCTTCTTACATTGACACAAAACTTAAGTTTTACAGCTTTTATACGTTGGACAAAAGAGGTTTGCTATCAGTTATAGTCTCTGTGTTATTGATGTGTGTGTGCTCGCTTTTCTCTTCTTGCAGTTGTCAACGTGGTTTTGTGCTTGACGTGGCTTTACGTCCTTTGTTATCACTTGTTCTGTATTTGTAGAAACATAAACAAGCCCTTTGCTTTAGGTTAATAAAGTGCACTTTCCGTCTGTCTTAACTCTAGATTTCCGATTAAAACAAAACGATTTCCTTTTAATTTTCTTTAGATGTACTGATGCGAAATTGCACGTAAAGATGCATTTCCTGACAGATGGCTGCGATCAGTATCTGCGACTGCTGCTGATAGGAAACTTGCAGGACACAGAGAACCGATAGTGATTTTTAAAGTGCTCTTGATGTGACTTTGCAACGAGCATTTAACTGGTGTACCAGGAAGTTTGGCAAAGCATCAAAACTGTGAAAATTCAGGGACTCTGGCATGAGAAAAAAGCAGCTTTAGCACCCACCTGGGCAGCTCCTGCCTTGGTTTTGTCCCTCGGTCCTCTCCTCTCCTCTCCTCTCCTCTCCTCTCCTCTCCTCTCCTCTCCTCTCCTCTCCTCTCCTCTCCTCTCCTCTCCTCTCCTCTCCTCTCCTCTCCTCTCCTCTCCTCTCCTCTCCTCTCCTCTCCTCTCCTCTCCTCTCCTCTCCTCTCCTCTCCTCTCCTCTCCTCTCCTCTCCTCTCCTCTCCTCTCCTCTCCTCTCCTCTCCTCTCCTCTCCTCTCCTCTCCTCTCCTCTCCTCTCCTCATTTTCCTTATAAGAAATGCAAATTAAAAAATTAAGTGAGTCTTATCTGTACTTTTTTTTTTTTTTTCTGAGACTCAAAGATTCTTTGAGCCAGGCTGTTCACAGCCAGGATGTTTTCAGCAAATTGATTTCAGAGTTCATCAAAATGCAAACTGTCCTGCACTAAGAGCAGCCCGTGGCAGTGCAGCTGTGCAGGCAGAGCAGAGGCTGAGCAGCAGGGGAGAAGCACAACCTGGTGACTTTTCCTTCTCTTGCTGTGGGAAGTTTTTGTCCCCTCACATTCGGCTCTGCTGGCTCGTTTATTCACAGTGTGTTGAAAACACAGCCCGAGAGGGACAGTGATGGTGAAGAGCTTCAGGAGATGCCCTTGCTCAAGGCTGAGCTCCTGTCTGAATGCCTAAATTTCTGAAAAAAAACCCTGTGACAATAGGGATTACCTGCAGATGCTGATTTCAAATCTGCATTGCAATCTCCAAGACAGTGGCAAACGAGTTCCAAGAATATTCCACAAGTCCCTTGCCACTAGAACAGAACTTTCACTTGCAAATTGTAACAAGTCCTTTTTATCACGATTATTTTAACCCTTTTAATAACATTTTAACAATTTTTCTTCCACAATTTTTCTTATTGTGTAGTAGCTCAATTTGACTCATTTTCTCACCACAATAATTGTGGCATTACTCAAATTGATAGATGTAAAAATGCAATGGCCAAACTGCTGAGAGAGCTCCATCTCCCATTTAACACCCCAGTGAACGTCTTTGGTGCCTGTCTTTTCTTTAGCTGACCTATCCCCATACCAGAAAATAAAATGACAAAGACATTTTTTTTTTTCCCTTGCAAGGTCAATCCAGTCATTTGCAGCAGAAATTCCAGATGCTCTGAGCTCTGAGTCTCCTCCTCTGTGAGCTCCCCAAACCCTGCTGGTGCAGGTCTGAAGGGATAATTAAGGATCTGTCATTATCCTGCACGAGGTTCGTGTCAACAGCCAACAGGATCCCGAGCATGGGAAGTGCAGGGGAAGAGCCACCAGCTTGAGCTGGAGCTTTCCTCATGGCTGGCTGAAAAACAAAATCACAGCGTGCACAAAGAACACATTGACAAGTGTTGATTCACAGCATCCATCACGTTGTTTCTAGGACTGTTTTCCACCTCCAAGTATTTTCCAAATGGGATTCCTCTCGGTTGCCATCATTCCCTTGTTGATGTGGCTGTCTTTTTGACCCTGCTCAAGTGATGGGTTTGGACATTTGAAAAAGCAAGAAACTGATAATGTATGAACCTTAACTCTTCCCTTGGCACTCCTGCATGCACGCACCATTTTGGAAACAAGACACAGCTTGAAACTTTTCAGCCTCAGAGCAGGGAAATGAAAGATGAGCTCCGTGTGCCTTCCAGGTTCTGCTCCTGATGGATTCGTTCTACAGCTTAAGATACGCTAAAAACCTTTCTAAGCTAGAGTACCCAGAACCATAAGAGTTGGGAATTTTCCTGCCATGCAATTAGGGTTACAGTTTAATTGAATTTCTTGTTAAACCTGCTGAGTGTTCCATCCCAGTGGGCTATGGCTGGGTGAGCCCTTCAATTCCCTGCCTGGCACAGGCACAGAACTAGACAGAACTGCAGTCATGCAAGGAGATGACAGCAGCAGCCCTGCCCACACTTTGATGGCTTGGTATTGTATATTTTTGTGCATTTTACTGCACGAAGAAGCACTGCCAAAGTATGGCATCCCAGAACTGGAAATAATCATGTGCCATCAATGCAGTCTAAAAACAGGCAGCGCTCTAAGGCCCAGGAGCAGTTATGTTCTCTCACGAGTGTAACGCTCATTCACCACATGCTCCAAACATCTTTTTACAGATCTTAACACAAAGAAAGAACACTTTCAGTTCTTTTCAGTATTAGCCACTCACTGATATCAGGGGAAAAAAGATCAGGGAGATAAAACCAGATCTTCCTCACATCTGGCAAGAGAACAGCCCTGCAGCATATTCTTAGCACTGTGTCAGGGATAAAACAACACACTGCATCCAAGATGAGGAGCTGGAGCTTCCCATAGGAAATGCTTGCTTAGGAAAAGATGCAGAATAAATTTGGATCCATGGTCATCTTTTCACAGGCATGAATTAGGAGACTTCCCTGCACTGAGAGTCTTTATCTTAATTCCAATGTTAGGGCTGACCTGCTGTTAAATTCCCATGAGGAAACCTTGCTGCATTGTGCTGGACAGAGACAGCACTGACATAACCTGAAACTAGGACTGAAATTAAATAATGGTAGCAAAAAAAGATAACAGGCTTTCCTAGAGTCTGTGCAGGTAGGAACAAGAAAGGTGTTTTCCAGCACAGCTGGGGCAGAGACTGCAATGCTGTGCAGGGCTGGTCACACGGGAAGGAAGGGACACGGAAATCCCAGGAAAAGCTGGATGAGCAGTGCCTGGAGTGATTGAATTTCACTTGACATGCCACAAGCACCCAGAGAACCAAGTGAATAATGGAGCAGGGAGCTGCTTTGTGCCAAGCAAACAGGTTGTAAAGCAGCTCTGCTCAGAATCCAGGGAAGCAGCTGTCCAGAGCCCAGGCACAGCAGAGTATTTATTGCTTCGTGCTGGATTGCCAACCACATGGCTCAGAATTAGCAAAAGGATGATGAGAGTAGGGCTTTCTGGTTTTTTGTTGTTGTTGTTGTTGTTGTTTTTGTTGTTGTTGTTTTTATTATTATTATTATTATTTTTGGAGGGTTTTTTTTGTTTTGGGGTTTTTGGGGTTTTTTTCTGTTTGGTTGGTTGGGGTTTTTTTGTCCATCATAAAAAAACCTTTTAAGTCCATGGAAACTACCAGCATCCCTTTTGAAGCTGCTAATTGCAAAGGAGCCTGGGCTACACTCATGCTGCAAACAGGAACATCACAATCTCTCCACAGCAGATGAGCCAACTCCAGATTTTCATGTGCTGAGAGTTTGGGCACAGAATGAAGAAGTCTAAGGAGCAATTTGGGAAGGTAAATGCAGACCCTTATCATCCTGGAATCTGCAGTTAGGAACCTTTCCCATCATGACACTCAACAAACAAACGCCAGTTTTATTCACTCCTCAGTTGGGCGGATTTTGCAAAAGAGCTCAGCATTGATCTAATTGTGACCAGGGGAGTGAAACACCAGATTCAGGCGGAGCAGGAATGGGCTGTCACTGCCGCAGTGTTACAGATTTACACATTTTGCAAAGCCTTTGGAATTGTCCATCATTCAGGGTGTGTAATTAATTGCCCCCTTTTCCTGGCCAGGTTTCCTTGCTGGCTTCCATGGGTGTCCATTGGTTTTCCAGATGGCACCTCTGTCCATCTCCAAATGCTGCCTTTCTCCTGCTTTTATGGAGATGGCGTTGGAAAGACACATTTCAAATTTCCATTTGGGAAAAAAAAAATAAATAAAATTCAACCGTCCTTAATTTCAGTCTGAGATTCGTAGTTGTAAATTCGTGATTGATTTGCCAAACTTCTTTCAACTCAATAACAGAGGGGAAAAAACACCTTAGTGGAGGAGGCACTGAGAATAATTACCTGTTCTCCTCCATGAAGTATTTAGAATTAAATAATCCAGCTTTGTCTATTCAAAGCAGCAGAAAGGATTCTAAAAGATACAATGTCGTCCTTTAAATTTCCCTCTAATTTTGGGTAGATTGTTAACATTTAAAAGATAAGACCTGCCTAAGCTTAACTGCTCATCGAGAAGAAAGCAAGAAATAAAGGAATGTTTCAATACTGTTCCTTAAAAAATAATAACAAAGCTGGGAAGTTTGGTGTTTTTTTTTGTTTGTTTGTTTTTTTGTTTTTTGTTTTTTTTTTTTTCCGTGTTGGTTTTGTTGTTGTTGTTGTTGTTTTTTGTGGAAAGAAACGAAGACTTCAGGAACCAAATTGCCCATGGAGATACATCAAACAGAGACAACAGCTGTAATTAAAAAAAAAAAAAAATAAGAAAAAGTATAATCCTTAGAGCAGAGAAGCTCTTTACATAGAATGACTTAACAGCACGTGCTATTCTTCTCGTTACCAGCACCACCCTCCAACCAACGGAGCTAATAACCAACAGAAGACAGAACGCTAATTAATAAAAGAACCACACAGCTTTCAGCCGAAATATATACAAACAGTAAAAAATCTCAATAGCTGTGCCGGATTTTCCGCGACACACATTATCTAGAGTGAGAACTACCGGGGGCCACGGGGAGGACTACATTTCCCACAATGCCGTGCGCCGGGCGCGCACCAGACGCGCCGGAAGTGGCGGGGCGCGGCCCGGAAGTGGAGCCGCCGCCGGAGCGACCATGGCTGAGACCGACCCCAAGAACGTCCAGGATCTGACGGCCGTGGTGAGGGGCCGAGGGCCGGGGACGGGCTGCAGGGGCTTGGCAGGGGCAGGAGAGGAGGGAAAAGCGCTTTTCTGGATGGGTTTTGGAGCAGTCTGGTCCGCGGAAGGGGTCGCTGCCCCTGGCAGGGGGTGGAAGAAGATGGTCCCTTCATCCCAAAGCATTCCGTGACACTCAGAAGAGTGCCCCCGTGTGATTAACAGGGCCATGGGACCTGCTGTCCTGGGTTTGGTCCTGCCTGGGGAAGACGGGCTGTTTCTAGATCTTCCAAATGTTTCCTGTGAGCGTCAGTTCACTTATTTATACATATATTTAAGTACCTTTTTTTACCTGTAGATATAGTTATATTGCCTAGTTTTGAACTTAGCAGCGAAAGAACTGTGTGCTTACTACATGAGATTGGGTAACAGCCTCTGAAGGAAACAAAACATTTCTTTTTACTCCCTTTCTATCAGGTGCAGACATTGCTCCAGCAAATGCAGGACAAGTTTCAAACCATGTCGGACCAAATAATTGGGAGAAATATCCTTTTCCAAGCTCAGATGGGTGCAGGATTATAAGTGTCGTGAAGTCTCTTTGCCAGTGGGGTTTGTGAGATGAATTTGATGTGCCCATAGGTGTTTAATCACGGTTCTAATAATAAAAACAATTAAACCAACCCAGTGTTAACCCACTTCTAGAGGGATGTTATCCATTTCCAGCGCTGAGAAAGGAAGGATGTGGAGCTGCTGGGGAGAGTCCAGGGAAGGCACCAGGGTGAGCAGAGGGATGGAGCAGCTCTGCTGGGAGGAAAGGCTGGGAGAGCTGGGAATGCTCAGCCTGGAAAAGAGAAACTTGAAGGTGACCCAATTGTGGCCTTGCAGGGCCTGAAGGGAGCCCGCAGGAAGGATGGAACGGGACTGTTCGTAAGAATGACAGGACAAGGAGACTGGGTTCAGACTGGAACAGAGCAGGGTCAGATGGGATATTAGGAAGAAATCCTCCCCTGTGAGGGAGGCCCTGGCACAAGGTGCCCAGAGGAGCTGTGGCTCCTTTGGGATTTCTGGGAGTGTGAACCCCAGGCTGGATGAGTGTCAGGTGTCCCTGCCGTGGCAGGGGTGGGGTGGGAAGGGCTGTGAGGTCCCTGCTGCGTCTCCCAGAGCCCAGACAGAGCTGGAGCAGTGTCCCCTCACTGTCCCCTGTTTCCTTGACCCCCGGGCAGTTGATGACATGAGCTGCCGCATCGACGACCTGGAGAGGAACATCGCCGACCTCATGATACAGGCGGGCGTGGAGGAGCTGGAGGGGGAGAACAAGACCCCGGCTCCCAACAAGGGTTAAAGTAAATCATCTCTCCCTGGCCTTGCAGCAAACCCCTGGGGGCTTGGGGTTACTGACTTCAGCACAGAGAGAGCTTTTCCTTGGGTTGTGAGAGGGATCTGGGAGTTGTGCAGAGAGGAATTGTGCGGGGAGAGAATCGTGCTGGAGAGAGAAAGAGAGCATGGCCAGGGGAGGGAGCAGAGCTGGTGCACACCAGGAGCTGCTGGGGAGGCTCAGCCTGGAGGAAAGGAGCTCAGGGGGGACCTTGTGGCTCTGCACAATCCCTGACAGGAGGGGACAGCGGGGGGGTCAGGCTCTGCTCCAGGGAACAGGGACAGGAGCAGAGGGAACAGCCTCAGGCTGGGCCAGGGGAGGCTCAGCTTGGACCCCATCAGGAATTTCCCCATGGAAAAGGGGGTCAGGCTTTGGAACTGCCCAGGGAAGCAGTGGAGCCACAGGGGCTGCTGAGGAGTAACTGTCCCTCAGGTGTAAATTGCTCCTGTGTGTAAGCCAGGAGCCTGCAGGGAGCAGTGACTCCCACACAGCTGCCAAGCTGCAGGTGCTGCCTGTGTGGGAGGACACTCAGGCATGAGGCAATCCATGTCCCAGGGCACTGCTCCCTGGAGAAGGAGATGTACTGAGAGGTAAATTATATTATTATTATTATTATTAGATTAGATTATATGTTCTTACAGCATTTCTGATTGCTGACTTCCCCCTACATTACAGTGGGCCTGTGTGTTTGGAACAGATATATTCTTGCTTGTTAAGGTGTCTATTTTTGTGTTACCTTGTTTAAAATACAAATTATTACTGGCTTCATTGCCCTCAGTGTCATTTCCATTAGCCTGAGCCCCACAAATGGAAATCTCTGATGAGCATGATTCTCTTAATCTCAGTAATCTCCTCTCTTAAAATTTTTCCCCCAACAGGTTGCCAACAACTCAAGGTGGATCATGGAAGATGACTTCTTCTTCTTTTCTACGACTCCTTGGAATTAAAGAAAGGCTTTTTGCAACTCCAGTGTGTGAAAGCATTTTTATATTGTTACAGAGCTTGCATTCCTAATGTACATTGTATAGTGGGGGTAGGGTAGTTTCTATTTTGATTTGTGTACTGTAATTTCACTTTTTTGAATTCTTGTTACGAGGATCACTTGGTTGTGTTATTAAAACACAAGATCTTATGGATCTCAGCTCCTGGGTGTATTTTTTTGTGGAGTCACTTTTTTCTCTTTCCTGTACTTTTCTAGGTGTTTCATGTTTGATAGCTCAGCATTTAGTGACTCCCACCAAATGGGAATCTTGCCTTGTCCTACGTGAGTTTGTGGAGTGAAGCACAAGATTGAAACCTAATTAATTGCATTAATTGTCGCTCTGAGCATCGGGCACTCTCTAGTTGAGGATCGTGTTGTCTTTCATACATGTAATAAAGGTGATTTTTGGAAACAAGAGACACTGAACATCAAAATCATCTCTCCTACTCCTGGAGCACAAACCAGAAATGCAGATTTGCCACGAGAGACATCTGAACAACCACTGCCACCCCAAGCTGTGCCACCTGGGCAGACAAGGAACTGTTCACTGGGAACAATCTCACCGTGAGATTACAGGTTTTCGACACTGGCCTTTGGCATTACCTTTCATCAATAACTGAGGTTGGTGCTGGACAGAGCAGGGATGGGACTGTGGGAATGTCTGTTTTCAGTGGATTTTCAGTGGGAATCTCTGCCTTGTTGGACACAGTTTGCCAACAAAGCAGTGATAAACGAGGAACAGAAAAGGAGAGAGTCCAGGTCGATTTTTAAAGCCTTGCTTCTCTTAGAATAACAACTTTCAAAACACTTGCTTTAGCGAAGTGTTTGCTTTTCTAACCACACCCCCATCTCTGGGCCTGCAGTATGGATTTATTCCATTTTGGCCATGGAAGGTGTATTTGAGAGAGTCTGTACTGTGTCACTTGTGAGGAAAAATGACCAGTGTCAGCTGTTCTGACAATCCTTGCAATGCTCCTCCAGCCTCAAATGCAAATTCCAGCGAGCACTAGTGGCAGGCAGCAGTTGCAGGTGGGCCCACACTTCAACTGCTCCTGAAATGCCACCAAATTAGCACCTGAGTGCTGTGAAGGCAATATGACAGGTCATTTTTCCAAGCTCACTGTAATAAAAGCTCCTCACAACGGGAATTTTGTGAACATGAGAAATGTAGTGATATATACTTGTAATACCAGCCTTGGGTCCTTTGTAATGTTTCAAAAAAAAAAAATCTAATAAACTGTTAGGTGGTAACAAATAGTCAGGTCGTGTGTGTTAAAGCACAGTCTAGCATAAGAATATAATTATGTGGGAGATTCTGTTTAGTTGTGAGTTATAAAAAGACTTTTAGCGCAGCTGCTGCTCACAGAATACAGTCTAAAAAATCCAGGTGTGCCCTCTGTAATAAAAAGGTGATGGTTCCTGCCCTGTCAGATCTGGGCCTAAGCTGCTAATTAGAATATAGGAAAGTATATTCAAGTGGATAATCATTTTGTGT
This sequence comes from Sylvia atricapilla, assembly GCF_009819655.1. Taxonomy (NCBI): domain Eukaryota; kingdom Metazoa; phylum Chordata; class Aves; order Passeriformes; family Sylviidae; genus Sylvia; species Sylvia atricapilla. The sequence goes on from NC_089151.1 coordinate 3,848,992, forward strand.
CATGTTTATACATGTGCATTCTCTTATTATATATGATTTACGGTGTTATAAATCCTCATCTGGCTGTGTTCCTCCCAGGGCACAAATGGTCATTGCTGAATTTGCCTGCACCTTCCCTTGTGCAGCAGCAGTGTCCTTGCTTTCCTCAAGTTTATTCTGGCAGAATAACTTCTAGGAAAATTATTTCAGCTTTAAGAAGCAGCTGTGTTTTTCCAGTCAGTGGCAAGATCCCAGTTGTTGTTCAGCAGGGATATTCCCCTCATAAATGTAACAGTTCACTGATTTTAACTGCTCTTCCCTGCAGAATTCCAATGTCCAGGTACCTACAAAGTGTAGATGCTCTTTCACAAGATCTGCATTAGGAACAGCAAATAAAATCAGGGTTTTTCTGTGACATCGTGCCAGTGTTCAGATTGTGCAGGCAGTCTTCAACAGCAGTGCTGTTTCTGAATGCTGGAGTTAAGACTTGAGAAATAAGTCAAATATCACAGGAGTTGTGGATCTTGCACTGGGCAACACAAATAAATTTGACACTGCTGTTTCATCTCTCGTGGTGTCTCAATTCCTGTTTTTATAGCAGGGATGTTACTCTGGACAGAGGAACAGTGTTCTAATAAATGCATGTTTTGAAACACTTGGGCCTACAGATAACCCATCCAGAATTATGATATCCTTAAGAGGATTTTTTCATTTAATCCCTGCCCAGTGTACACTAAATAAAGACAGTGTGCAGTAAATAAAACTGCACACACAGCTTTCAGCCAACAGCATCTGGTGCAGGCACTAAATGGAGCTGGTGAGAGCCAGTGACACAGTGACCTGTGACACTCACCCCTGGCAGGACCAGCTCTGGAACCTCCCTTTGCACAGGGTCCCCCAGGTCCTGGCAGGTTTCCCTGCCTGCTGGGGGATTGCTGGACTCCCTCCTGCCACTGTGGCACTCTGGTTTTGGCAGGGAGCCTTCGTGCCAGTTGATGTTCCCTGTCCTTGTCCAGATTTTGTCTCTCAGCACCCGCAGGGAAGTCCCCTTGGTGCCCTTGCTGGGGTGGCTGACCGCAGGGAGCTGGTTTGCCAGAGCTTCCCGTGGAAATCAGGGGTGACCTGCCTGTCCTCCAAACCCTGGGCTCATCCTGCAGCCTGCAAAGCTCATGGCACTCAGCCCTTCCCACTGTGAACGCCTTTGGCAAAAGTCTTTCCCTGCCTTCCAAAGGGAAAGGATGTCAATTCCGCAGCTGGGAAACAGCTGGAACCCCAGGCAGAGACACATCCAGCGTTTCCCTAACGCTACACCCGGGCCTGCTGCACTCTCCCTGGAGGTGTCCGCACGGTATTATCGAATAAAGCGCTTCTCCTTCCCCGACTTTCTAGCAGATAGTGCCTTCTAGTGGCACAGTGACCGGGAGGAGCGCGTTGATTACTCATTTACCTTTAATCTGGGGGTCCAAAATTTAATGTTTGGGGCTGTATCGAGCTCCTGACATGTGAGGATTGCACAAAGCACTGAGAATGGTTTACAATTTAGGGAAATGGAGAGGATGCATAAATCACTTCCTGGGCTTTAAGCCTCATTGTTTTGAAAAGACCTAATACTTGCTGGGATTTTTTTTTTTTATCCTCACTCTGATGCAGTTAATGAAATTAGGTCATTAGGAAAATAAAGAATGTAAATAGATACTTCATCTCTTATGAACACTCCAAAATCCGAAAGGTTAACCGGGTATTGTCTCTCTGAAAAAATGTGCATGTAATAATGGAATACATTATTTTACATTGTTTTGCTACCTGACATTTTTGTTTATGAAGTTCCCGTAGTTGGATAAAGGTATAAAAGTTCCTTCACCTTACAGAGCTGTGCAATGTGCAACCCTTGACTGAGAGATGGAATTAACAGCTGGAGAAGTGACGGAGTTCATTTCTCCAGAGCTGCAAATGTGCATGTGATGAGTGTGGCTGCCTCGTGACCCTTTTGTGTGGAAATCCTGCACCTCTGGATTCCCCTGAGAGCTTGGGTCAGACCCCCCTGGTGCTGCCCAACCTGCTGTGCTCAGCAGAGATGTCCCTCTGTGCTGCAGCACCACGTCCTGTCACATCTGGGGTCACCTGGGGGATGCTGGGCCAAATTCCCTCTCGTGGCACAGGAATATCCTCATCGCAGGTGGATTGTGGACAGCTCCTGTCTGCTGTCCTGCCAGGTGCCACCTCCAGCTGCAGAGCTCCTCCAGTGTTACTTTTCCCTCCTCAGACCAATCCCTTCATCTCTCAGAATACAGATTTCCCAATAAATGAAACTTCCTGATTTCACTCGTTTCTCTTACAGAAGCGTTTTCTTTTGAGGATCAGCTCCCTGTCTCTTTAAAGCACAGTGAAAATGTCTCTTTAAATCTTTTTAGCATTTTAACCTCCACAGTGGAGGAAATCACTGAACTCAGCTCCTCTCTATCCACTGGAACAGAAACATCAATTCCTTGAGAGCAACACAAGAAGGTTTCCAGGGAGATTTTAATTTGTATGATTATTTTTACGTGTACTCCAAGGAGTCAGGGAGGCCAAGGATATGCAGGACAGCAATACTTTTGGAAATAATTTACTTTTGGAAATACTTTACTTCTGGCAAATTGAATCAACTGATTATAAGGAAGAAAGAGAGAGCAAGTTTAGGACATGAGGTTTGCTGGTTTTTAGGCAATAAAACCCCAGGAGTGAAGCCTGTGTGTGATGGCTGAGCTCTGCTGTGTGCTACATCCCAGGGGCAATAAGAGGAGGGGTCATTTCCTTCCCTGCTCAGCAGCAGAGCAGCAATTCCTTTGGTTTGCCAGCTGCTGTAAAACAGGAGAAGTTTTGTGTCATCCAGCAGGTGCCCGATTCAGTTTGCCTGTGAGAGGCTGAACCCCAGCCAAATCCTGTCTCCAAAACATTTCCACTCTAAAAAGTATTCCACAGAGGTAGAAGGAGGTTATAAAAGCTCAAAGAGCACAGCAATTGTTAAATATCTTAGGCCTGGTCTGTCACTGACCTTTGCAAACAGGTTTAGTCTGTGAGGACTTAGTGGGGAAGAGGCAGAAAGACTTTTCAATGCTCATCACCAAACTTTTTAGAAAAAAAATAATGTGAATTTCTTCCTGGCTCTACAGGACAGTGCATTTACTGCAAGAGATGGGTCACCAGAGATAAAACAACCTGAGTGCTCGCTGGTCCAAATTCCTGCTGAGGAACACAAGGCCCTCAAACATGAGGTTATCTTAAAAAAAATCTATTTCCAAGAGCAGGAGAGTGATTGTTAATGAATGTTGATGTGATATGAGAGGGGAAAAACCAACCCCCAAAAAAAGGAGACCAGTCCTCCTGCTATTGAACTTGAGAAATAAAATAAACCAGACCAAATGTTCTTTTAAAAAATGGACTGTAAATGTTGAAATTCATGATAAAATGAATGGAAGCTTTGATAACCTGTTTTTAAATGTTTTTAACTGTATTTTCAAGCAAGGTCTTCACATTAACTTTGGGATTTATTTTTCAGGCCAGAACCACTTTTAGATAAAAGTTAAGGCAGAAGTTTAAGGCTTTTCTCCTGAGTAACTGTGACCATGAAGTTTGAATTGCCTCAAAGAGATCCCAGACATGACTGAGGCTTCCTCCCCCACATTCCCACTGAAGATACTTTGGGATTCAAGGACATTGATGAGTTTCATTATTAGTGCTGCTCATTAGCAAGAAATGTTGGAAATTGATGTCCTTGCACAATAAAACTCCTGTTAAATTCCATTTTGAACACTTCTAAATCAACAGGCATCAGCAAAATATGTTTAGCAGAATGACACCATCTGCCATTTCTAATTTTTTTAATCATCTTTCCCGTGTTTTGGCCAAGAACTTGGTTATAAATGCTGACAATTGCCACTGTAAATGATGGTTTTCTGCTCTCTGAGCAGTGAGGGGCACAAACAAATAAAGCACAGGTTTAAGAGTCAGTTTTCACTCCTTACTGAGCTCCTGAGATGTGTTCCCAGATTAACCCTCTCATGCCCCGTGCTCCTGGGAGGGGACTGGACACTGGTGGCGTGGACATGTCCTGAGGTTCTGCACTTGGGGCAGCTGGAGCTGGAGACAGGGATCCTGCAGGGGAGGCTGGGGTGAATGGCTGAAGGAGTGGAGACAAACCCATCACCTTTTCCTGTTTATCCACAGCCCCTTTTGTGTCCCACAGCTCTTCCCTCTGAGGCTCAGAGCAGCAGGAAAGTCACACTCACGGAATCCCAGGATGGTTTGGGTTAAAGGGATCTTAAAACTCATCCTATTCCACCCCTGCCATGAGCAAGGACACTTTCCACTACCTCAGGCTGCTCCAAGCCCCATCCAGCCTGGCCTTGAAGATTCTTGTTCTTGCAAACATGACTTTTATGGAGCCCTGTGTTCTTCCAGAGCAACAAAACAACAAATTGAATGGAAATTTCTACTGCCTGTACACATTTGTAGCCTCGTCAATCCAGTGTTTTAGCAAATCCTGCTCCACCCCCTTGGAAGCAGTGAACAAAGTCACTGCTTCACACATCACACAAAATTAAAAACAAAATTTATCGAACCCAAGGCCTATTTAAAAACCAGGAGGCTTTTCACGCCATAAGTTATTTTAAAACATCTCTGAAACTACTCCGCAGGCTGAAGTTAAACAATTAAAATGCATAATCACATTTAAAAAGCAGCACCAAAAATGTAAGTCATTTTGTCACAGAGGCTGCTCCAGCGTGGTTTGATTATTTAATGTTATGCTCCAAAACCAATTTGTACCCTATACCCTTGATCTCTGTTTCAATTTCAGGATGTTAATGCATGCACCATTGCTGTATTAGCTGATAGGGCAGAACAAATACTTCAGAAAAAAAGTCATGATTAGAATTTGAAATCTCTCTCAGCCATGTTTAATCCCCAAACGTTCTCACCTCACTGGCTTCTCCTGCTGCTTTTGCCCACTGGAACCCCACGTTTTATACCTAGGAAAAAAAGAAAAAAAAAGATTATTTAACATCAGTACCAGATGAATGTGGAGCTCTACAGGGAGAATGGAGGTGCAGCCCGTCCTGCCATGAATGTTAAAACTTTTCAGGCATCAATTAAGTCCTTTCAAGCTGATCTGTGTGGGTGGGCAGCGAGAGCAACCTCCATTCCACAGAAATCCTGGGATCCAGACAGCTGAGACTGCCAGGGATCTCTGCTCATCCTCCTCTTTTCCTGCCAAGCCTCCTCTTTGTTTGGCTGTGCCCAGCCCTGGGATGAGCAGGAATTAGGGATGGGCTCAGTGGTGCAGGTTTGCAGCCCCTGGCACAGCTCTGGGCTCTATTCCTTCCCTTTATTCTTTGTATTTTTCTTTATCCTGGGTAAACACGGACACAGGAGCACCCAGGCAGGGGAAATGACTCTGGATTCCCTGCTCTGCCAAAGGAAGGAGGGAAATTCATGGACAAGCTTGTTTGCAGGGGTTTGGCAATGCTGCCATGCCTGAGTCATTAACGCTTTATTAATTGCCTGTGTGGAGGCCAACAAAGGATCCATCACCTTTTCCTGTCCCAGACACTTTGTGTGTTGCTGTTAGGGACAGGAAAGGACGAGGCAGGCAGCAGGAGGTCAAGCAGGAAAGCTCTATTTTAATTTTTCTGACTCTCTCTATATATACACTTTATCAAAAGGCAAAAGATTGGCTACACAGGTTGCCACCTCTTTGACCTCGTTGGTGAACATCACCATCAATCACAAAACTCCTCCCAGAGGAGAAATCTGTAAATAATATATGGTTTACGTGAGGCTGCACGGGAATCTTTACTGCAAAAATGCAAACACTCAAAATGCAAGAAAACTTAGGGCGACACTTTGTGTATAAACACAGTCTGATGTGGAAATCTGCATTCCCAGACCAAGCCCTTGCCTACCAGAGGGGCAGAGCACACACCTGGGCTCCTTGCAGCAGGCACAGGGGACTGTTTGTGTCCTTCCCAAATTCCCTCTCAGGGACATTTCCATGCGGCCCAGGGAGGTGGGAGACAGTGAACCCCTGGCTCAAACCCCGGCTGGATTAGACACAATTCTTGCCCCTCACTCCTTAAGGGGGAAAATGATGCCTTAAGTTTTATCTTTCCTGTATTCCAGGTTCTGTGGTGCCCAGGGGTGCAGCTCTGAGCTCACAGTCAGTGTCACTCAGCTCTGCACACAGCAGGGACACAAAACAAATCCTTCTCCTGCTGCACACCAAGGACAACTTTCAGCCCCAAAGCACAAACAGGGTGGGTGAAGGGAGGAACAAGAAGGACGGGACCTCACAGCCTGGAGCTGGAATGGGACAATTAAACTCCAATACAAATGGACCAAAACTTATCAAAGTGTGAGACCTTGTGACCATTTGTCCATTTTGTGTCCATTTTGGTCCCCCTTGGCTGCAGCCCTGGCCAGGCTCTTGTCCTGCCCAAGGTGTATCCTAGAGGCCTTTTAACAAATATCTACTTTATTCCCTGGTTCTGTCCAGTCTCTGCTCCAGCTCAACCTTCCCAAGGCATCTTCCCCTTCAAATGGTGGAAGGAGTGGGTGGAATTCAGTGCCAGCCATCCACGGGGCAGAGGGTTTCCCTATTTCAGGGCACAGAGGGACTTGTGCTGGAAATGGGATTTACGAGGCCTTGGAGAAGGCAGAAGTGATGTGTGAAGCTCCACAGTGGCACACCAACAACAACAACCACCTTTTCTGTGTCTGCAGCAGGGCTGTCTCAAAAAACCCTGCTGAATAAGCCTGGATTCCTGTGAAAAGCAGCAGATAATTTGGAGGCAGCTCTGCCAGGAACTAAGTGAGCAGTTATTTTCGCTGCGAACTCCAAATTCGCTCTTAAAGACTGCCTGGTGTTTATATAATGAATCCTCACTCCCAGGGCAGAAAGCTTTTCATTTTTGGTATCAGTTAGTCTTTTTTCTTACTGATTTACAGCTCGCCTCCGAAAAGGCTGGGAATATCTCCTTACAGCAACCTCTCAAAACCCACAGAAACAAGAGGCTCGATGTATTTTCCAAGGAAGTTTTGCTGAGCAAGGGGACTGTGACATCTTGCAGAAGTTCTGCAGTTTCTCGGGCACAGGATGGGAAGGGATGGCAAAGGCTGTCCTTCAAGTGGCCTTGCCTAAGCAGCATGAACAGCTTGAGTGGCTATCATTAGCAGGCAGAACACCTCTGCAGCAGGCACACAGCTTGAAACCCTGAGAATTCGGTGTGATTACTCCTCAAAAAATCAAGCAGAAAGTTTTCCTGAGGGAGTTTATCTGGGGGAAAAAAAAAAAAAAAATGTTTACACTAAGGTCAGCACGCATTAACAGCCTGAGTAGAAAAAAATAATGTTGTTTGGAGATAAACAGAGAATTTGAGCTCTGGGAGGGAGGAAGGGTTGAGGGCACAGGGCCCGGCTGCCAGGACTGGGATGATAAATGCTGCACCCCAGGGTACTGCAAACAGTATCTGCAGCTCCAAGGGGATGGGTGAACCAGCACTCAAAGCACAGCAGATATGTATAATTACTGGAAATGTTCTTTAAAGATGGGAGAGGCTGTGGCCACACAATGCCTGCCAACTCAAAAATGGATTGGTTTACTCTGGGGGGAGCTGGTAGCCACAAACTCACCATGGCAGGGGATTTCTAGATTGGTTTGCTCTAATTCTATCTTCAGAATAATACAAAAAAAAAAAAATAAATAAAACCCTAGAAAGTACCTGGAGAAGTCAGCTGCCCCTCAGTGTGCTCCGAAGAACAACTGTGGCATGAGGTCTGACAGGTTTAGTTTAACTCTCACCACAGAAATTGCAGAGGGTTTGTGATCCTAGAGCTCTCCAGCTTGAGCATCCTCAAGGATGATGCTGATCCTTTAATTCTTTGGGCTGGTGCAGGCCAAGGTCAAGGACCAGAAACAGTGAGAAGAGGTCAAGCAGGTCAAGGTTTTTTATGATAAAAAAGGCTCCTGTACTTTGTAGGAGATCCCACAGGTTAAGTTTTACCACAAACTAAATACACACAGCGTAATTCCCCAGAATTGTTGTACAAATGTCACCAGAAATTTTATTTAACCAAGGAATTTGGATCCATGACTAAAAATCCTTTAATCTTCACCCAAATATCTCGTGCTGTTTAAACATCCGTCCATCTCACTCATTACCATGTTAAATCCTCCTCCTATGGTGATGTGATCTGATTTGATTCCTGCTGTGCTCCTCTGCCTACAACTGAATTGTCAACTGAGTGACAAAAACCTTGCTAATACAGAGATATTTTTATAGGTTCAGAAACAGAAATGTGGATGGTTTGGTTTTTTTTGTTTTATTTTGGTTTTGGTTTTGGTTTGGGGGGTGTGGGTGTGGGTTTTTTTGCTTTGTTTTGTTGTTTTGGGGTGGGGTTTTTTTGGTTTTTTGGTTTTTTTGGTGGGTTTTTTGGGTTTGGTTTTTTTCCTGAGCAGACTGGTGCTACATTTCTATTACAGGAGCTTACTAGAGTTGAAGCTTTGCTTCAGAATGAAATTAGCCCAGGTTTTTGGGAACAAACTTAAAGCACATAAATCTTCTCCTTTAGCCATTGCTTTGGTTTTACCACTTGTCAGGTGCAGCTGCTGGAACTGGTTCTCTGCTGAAGGGATCATATGGACCTGACCCAGCCCAACCCTGAATTTTGGAACAAAACCTCCTCTCCTCTAGAGCCTTTAGCAAGCTCCTTCCACAACCCACAGATGTGCAGTTGTTCCACTGGAGTCAGAGCCTCCAATCCTTTGATTTTTCCCTGTTCCAAAGAGCAGGCACAGATTTATTGCCTGAAGGGAAGAAGTGGAGCAGCACTGAAACATTTAGAACTGAAACATTTAGAACCATCAACGCCAGAGCCCGTGGGACAGAAACCTCTGGGGTTACAGCAGCAGAGCAAATCTCACCCTTTTCTCCTTTGCATGGCAGGGATGTACAGCCTTCAAAAACACCCAGGACAGCACTACTCCATTAATTAGCTACAGAAAACCTCAGGGTTTGAGTTTAGGATCAACCTGCATTTGCAGTGGGATTTTGACCCACCAAGTAGATTCTGTGTTCCCTTCCTCTCTCAGATCAGCTGCGATCTCTGTAAGCTTTACAGCCACAATATCTGCAATAATCATTCGCAAATCCCTCAGAGTTCAAGAGCTTTTACACCTGCAGAACACCCCCAAAAAAAACCAGATGGAAATATATGTGATTTGGATAAAGATCAGGCATTTTTCTATTAATTCTGTCAAACAGTCTTCAAAATAACACAAAACCATGGAGGAGAGTGGTCGGGATAATGTGATTCCTAAATTGCTTGTCTGGCTGTTGTGCTGCTGTCCATGATTTACTGTCAGGGTGTTCAGCACCAGACAGAGCCCAGGGGAGGGCTCAGAAAGTGCTGCCTTAAATAGTCAGCACGAGGATAAATTGATAAATGCACCGGCTGCTCTCGCATTTCTGAGGCAGGTCCCACAGCCAGGCTTTGTGGGGGCTGTAGATGGCACTGTCCCCTCTGCCATGAAGGCAGCTCGGGGCTGAGGGAGGAATCGGGCTCTGGAATTGAAGCACAGACAAGATCCCTGCTCCTGGTGCTCAGATCCTGCTCCTGGTGCTCAGGAGATGCTCAGATCCTGCTCCTGGTGCTCATGAGATGCTCCAATTCTGCTCCTGGTGCTCATGAGATGCTCAGATCCTGCTCCTGGTGCTCAGACCTCTGCTCCTGGTGCTCAGGAGATGCTCCAATTTTGTTCCTGGTGCTCATGAGATGCTCAAATCCCTGCTCCTGGTGCTCAGATTCTGCTCCTGGTGCTCATGAGATGCTCAGATCCTGCTCCTGGTGCTCAGATCCTGCTCCTGGTGCTCAGGAGATGCTCAGATCCTGCTCCTGGTGCTCAGATCCTGCTCCTGGTGCTCAGATCCCTGCTCCTGATGTTCATTAGGTGCTCAGCCCCCCTGCAGTCAGTGTCTGTGATGGCCTCAGCAGATGGCAGGAGTCAGAGTGGTTTCCAGGCTCAGCTGTAGGTTGGGGATTGACAATCTGCCTCCCCAAATTCCTGAGAGGTGGGAATTGGGCCGAGTGGCTGTGCCATGGTTCATTCCCTGGAGTCCCTGGTGCTTTCAGTGCCAGCTGCCACCAGCCCAGCACTGGATTGTCCTGCAGGCTGTGCTGGCTGACCTCTGGGGGTACTGGATCTCTGGGTCTGGGGGTGAAATCACACCTCTCACATTTTCCTTGGGCTCTGGGGATGCGCTTTACAAGTTACAGAATCAAGCAAACAAAGACACAGCCCTTCAGTTTGTCCCAGCCAGTCTCCTCCCGGTGTGCTTCCCTTTCCCCAGCTTTCTTTGCTCTCTCTGCCCTCAGTTAAAAGAGGCAGACTGATATCATTGGGAGCAGCCCTGTGGATGTGTCCCCGTGCTGCATTTTGGGGTCAGGCTGCAGCCAAATTCCCCCCGGTGTTAAAACTGAGCAGAATGGGATCCTTCACAGCAGAGCTCCCAGCCAGGACTAGGCTGAGCATCAGATATGGATAAAGACAACAATCAGAAGGGATTTTCCTTACTGTAAATTTGGTGATTGAAGTATTAAATCAGTCAGAAGCTCAGCAATGAGATCGTGTTGGTGACCAAACTGGGAGCAGCATTTCTGGCTGATTTTGTCCCACAAAAATAGACAGAAAATGTTTCAAGCTTCTTTCCAAACAAATCAAACATCTGTATCATCTTTTTGTTCCTTTGGGAAAAAAAATAAAATTATAAATCCTCTTATGTTTTATTATCCTAGCACAAATCAAAACCAACTCACTTCCACGAGGCAGAATCAGTGGTGTGAGGGAATAAATCTTTTGTTCTGGAGGGCTGGCACCGTGAGTGAGGTGGGATGGATGGGTGCATTGCTGATGTCTTCCTCCTCCTCCCAGCTCAGGTGACAGTTTGGAATATTAAAGACTCATAACTCCAGGGGTGGTGAGACAGGGAATCCATAGAGGAAAGCCACAGATCACACTGTTATCTCACTTTTGGGTGATAACAGCCTTCTGCTTTCCTGTGTGCACCAGAATTTCAAACTCTGTCTTGACAAACACAGGATGAGTACAATTTCTGATTCCAATGAAAGTCAAATTTATGTTGTTCTTTAATGCCTGCACTGTGCCACTCTCCTCACAGAATAAGTGATCAAGAGAGATGATGTTCCACTCATCATGCTACTCCTGTTTTTCCAAGCAAACCCAGGAAAGAATGGCAGAGTCAATGTTCTTCTGCTGAGGATTCACCCCTGTCCCTCAGGGTTTTGGGGTTTCACACCAAAAAAGAAAAAAAAAGAAAAAAAAAAACAAAAAAAACAACCAAAAAGACAACCTCCACTTCAGTTTTGAATAGAGATTTTTCAAAGTGAGCTCAGTCTGCCATGATTCTTCTCACGACACTTTCCCTCTTTCTTTTTTTTCCACATCAGCAACTTTCTTATGGCAAGAGGGAAGAAAAGAAGAGCTCCATAAAACAGCATTAAACAAGGAGGTTCATTGGTAATTAGAGTGGGAATGGAGATAAAGGAACACTGGGTAAAGCCTGCTGCAGTGCCTCTTTGGGACGTTTCAAACAGTTTTTTGAAATAACATTTCTGCCTTTCTGGAGCTAATTACACACGTGCCTCACACTGAGCAGAAGGCTAAATTAATTGGGAGAACAAAGGTAATTTGTTGTGGGCTGGAATGAGGCCACGGATGCTTTTTTTTTTCCCCTAGTGGGAGAGGAACTGATGACCCGCCCTTGGTTTGCCACGGACAAAAAGATGGGATGTAGAGATGAGTGTGCATCTCCACCCTCCCTGTGCCAGCCTGGGTGCCACTGGGGGTGGATTTGCAGGTGGAGAATCCCTCTGCTTTCCCTTCCAGCCCCTCTCCATCCTTCCCCCATCTGGCAGCAGATTGCTTCCATCAGAGCTGCCAGACCCAGCGTGTCAATATTAACCACCAGAGCCACGACAGAGTGTTTGTGAGGCCCACCCTCACGTGGTGCCTGTCACAGTGATCATCTCCTCTGAGCTGGTGCTGCAGAAACAGCTGGAGGCTTTTAAACACCTTATTAAAATAGAATGGATCGGCAGCAGCTGGAGCGTTTCAAAGATGAATGGGCTTTATGCCAGTAAATACAGGACTTGCCAAAAAGCAGGTGGCAACTCCAACTGCAACTGCCTACGAGAGTGCTGCCCTTGCTGCTGCAGTTATGGATCTGGACAGGCAATACCATGTGGGACAGGTGTTGAATACTTGTTTCCTTTTCCCAGAAGTTGCAAATATAAACCACGAGTTCTCAGACTTCCAGAACGTCTGCTGAAATATGAAGCGAATCAGTAATTCTTTCTTCTGATGGGGTGGGGGGGGAAGTATAATAAAAAAATATCCTGCTGAACATTTGCAGAAAATCAATTTCTCTCAGGAACAGGAGAGCCTTCACTGCCAAACCTGGAAGCCTTTCAAAAAAAAAAAAAAAAACATTTCAGTTTGAGGTGTTAATGCTTTCATGTCAGAATATACACATGCAGTTGGTGTCTTTAAACTCAGTTTTGTTCCCCTGTGAGAAAGATTTAATTGGCCTTAAATAAGAAATCACTGTTTTACACGGCGCAATCTACCACTTGATCCCCAAGAATCCATGTTAGGAGTTTAAATTAAAGGCAAAATTCTTGCTAATGAGCTAATGTTTTGCAAACCCTCCACAGCAATATTTGAACTTCACCACTTTGCTGTCCAACAGGACAGGGGGCAGAGGGAAGGCAACTTTCTTGATGAGAAAAAAACCACGGTGTTGGTGAGAGAACAGGGCTGTTAAACAGAATTGTGGCCCTTCACTTCACTCTCAGCATTTCCCCTCTAATTCACTGCTTAACTTCGGGAAAGACACTTAACCTCTACTCGCCTCAGCTCACACGTCTGTAAAATAGTAGATAAGTCACCTAATTCACAGGGATGTTATGGAGATTAATTAACTAACGTCTGGAAAATGTCTCCAGATCCTTCTGTGAAAGGCATTATAAGGGCAAACGATAGCAGTATAACCATATGCAAAGGGTTTTATCACTTGGCACAGGACAGTTTGGTTTTATTCTCTCCCCTCTGTAACATCAGCGAGGGTTTTTCACGGGCACCATTGACCGAGAGCAGGCTCAGCTTGGCCCAGCATCATTATCTCCAGTCAAAGGACATGTTGTTTCAACCTCGGTAAAAAATTGTATTTAGTTACTTCCTGAGCGTGCTTCCAGATCCCCAGCGAGATCAGAGCCCTGGCAGGCTGGATGCTGAGCACACAGTCCTTGAGAACAGTCCTTGAATATGTAAGACAGCGGCATCTATTTAACATGAGAGATCTCTCTAAGCGAATTTAATCGAGCTGACCAATGTGCTCTGCAGGCTGCCTTGAGCAGGGCTGCCTTCTCCAGCCCCAGGCAGGGGCAAAGCCTTGGGCTGGGACTGCTGAGAGCCCCAAACTGGCCTCGAGCCTGTCTGGAGTAGGAGAAGGGCTGGGATGGGCTGGGGTGGGCGATGGCAGTCACCCCAAAAATCAGACCCCCAGCCCTGCCCTTGTTTTCAATTGCCATTGCAATTCTCTGACCTGAGTTTGAGCCAAGTCAGACCTTTCATTAATTCCACTTTCCATTGATCCCACTTTGATCTCTGAAACAGATTGGAGAGAGCCAGAGAATAAAGTTGATATTTATTGAAAGGCCTTTAGGGTACACCTTGGGCAGGACAAGAGCCTGGCCAGGGCTGCAGCCAAGGTGGACTAAGAATCACAAAAAATGGCTAACCAGTCACAGGGTCTTACATTTTTATAAGTTTTGGTGCATTTGTATATTGGGGTTTAATTGTCCAATTCCAGCTGTAGGCTGTGAGGTCCCATCCTTCTTGTCCCTCCCTCCAGCCCACCCTGTTTGTGCTTTGGGGCTGAAAGTTGTCCTTGGTGTGCAGCAGGACAAGGATTTGTTTTGTGTCTCTGCTCTGTGCTTACTGGCACTTAATACGAGGCTCAGAACTACGCCTAAGCAGCACAGAATCTAAAATGCATGAAAGATAAAACTTAAGGCATCAGTTGCTGCACTTTGGCGATTGCCACATGAATGGGAAAAAGAAAAAGGTGGGCCAGAGCAAGTGGGGAAATGATCTGCCCTTCAATAGCACAATCAGAAATAATTCCCAGAGTCCCTCGTGCCTGGTGTCTTTAATTCCCAGATCCAGCTGCTTCCCACCACGTTTCACTGATCTGTCTTGGTCTACCTGCTTTTCCATCAACACTTTCTTGTGTTATCTGATAGAGCCTTGACCCAGGAAACTGAATTTCACCATGTCTCCTCTCCCCTGAGCTCTGCCTGCAGCTTGCCATGCTCCACTCCCCTCCACTTGCTACCTGCTTTAAAAGCCAATTTAAAGCAGAGAAGTATCTGTCACAAACATCTCGCTTTCAGCTGCAGCACGGCACGTCGCAGCAAATTTTCACATTAGGAAGAGATCTGGGTAACTTTGTTTTAAAGCAGCTGTTTTTCTTTCTCGAGCTGTTCACATTCAGTTTCCTCTTTGAGCAGCAGACCTGGAAGGGCGAGAGAATGGGGAGAAAGAAAGATTTGGTCACAATTTAGAGTCATTTGTTCCTGTCAGAATTTATATGAGCTGAATCTCAAGCCTGGACAAGCCTTAATAACTATCATATTTAAAGTTCAACTTTACAGGGGAAGACTGCAGGGCCCAAGGGGATAAGTAATAGAATACAGAATAGCTCACCTTTCCTGTGCCCAACCCAGCAAGGACAGGCTGGGGCTGACCTCTCAGAGCACACACGACAGGAATTCAGCAGCCTGGAGCTAATCCCCTTGGACTAAAGTGCTGCTAATTGGGGTCCCTGCAGGATAAAGTCACTCAGGAGGTCACTGCCAAAGTCAGGAGAGCTGCTGCAGTGCCAGCCCTGTGCCATGGGGATGGATGGCAAAGCTGTGCTTCCCCCTGACCCACCCTGACAGAAGCTGCTGCTCCTGCCTGCTTTATCCTCACCAGGTTTGTTTCAGGAAAATGAACACCACCGGGACAGGAAGGTGAAAGTGGGAAAAAGCAAAAAAGTGTGGGCACAGGAGGTGCTGAAGACCAGAAACAGAGGCAAAGGTTCTCCAGTGAGGGGTCCGAAGTCAGAAATGGAAACATCCTCACCAGAAACTCGGGAGTGGCTTCAGCGTATTCTTACCAAGAAATGAGTGATGCCAGAGCAAAGCAATAATAAAAATCTTCAGAAACTGGCCAGAAACAGAGAAGTGTCTCCCATTACCAGCTTCTCTTGAGTTCAGAGCTTCTCTGCTCAAGATAACAATATGTTCTTGTCCCACAACAGAGGGGAGCTAACATCTTGACCAGAAATATTTGTTTTAGTGGACAGAGGGCAGTGCTTTCTGAGGAGAAGGTCCTTGAGTAGCTCCCTGCTCTCCTGCTGCTGGGAGTTTTCCATTCCAGAGGCATGAACAACTCTGCTGAGAGATTCCTCTTACCAAAATCACTTCTGACCTCAAAGCAGGGTTCAGGGCTGGCCTGTTGAGCTGTAACCTATTCATTTTTAGTGGCTCAGTCTTGCCAGGTCTCCCCAGCAGCAGCCAGCATTCCCTGTGGAACCCGGTGGAAGAGGCAACTTGGTCCAGACAGGTGTTTTTTTCAACAAGAACAGGAGGTAGAGTGTAAAAGAGAAAAAAGAGAGGGGGAAAATGGTAGTTAGGAAGGAATAAGTAGTTAACAGGATAGGAGTAAGTTCGTTCGGGCAACAGCCTCAGTGGGAGGTGGATGAATGCTAATGGGCTTGAATTATTCATGCATTCTTCTGGAGTGAAGAGGTTCAGACCAATGGCCTTCTGTGGTAACTCTCTGGAGCAAGAAACCTCATTAAAAACACGAGCTGAGAGAGGCTGGTGAGAAAACAAGAGGAGGAGGAATCTCCCAGAGCAGCTGTACTACAGAAGACAAATTTCTCCAGCACTAGGAGCTGAGAGCTTTCCCCTGCACGAAATGTGTTGTGGCAAAAGGACAAACACAGAGCAGAGGTGTGACATTCTGCAGCGAGCCTTTAACCTCTGTGCTCGTGTCCCCAGGTCCTGAATCTTGACAGCAGCAGCTCCCACACAGGAGTTCCTTCCCTGCTCCTCACAGACACAGCCCAGAGCTGCCCTGAGAGCTTTTATGGATGGCCAGAGCTCTCCACTCCCAGCCCAAACCCAGGGCAGGGTATCAGCCACACAAACACCTTCCCCTTTTAGGAGTCTGCTGATTGAAACCATCACTTCACGAGGCCCTTTTTGTATTTCCCCAAATTTTCTTCTGGTGGGAGCTGGGACCTTGTAAGGAGATTTAATCTATGTGTTTACTGCCCACAGTGCAGAATAAGTCTTCATGAAAGGCAACATAAAGGAAAAGAATAATTCCTTATTTTAAAAAATCAGTTTCATACTGTTTTAAATTCTCTGAGTTGGCTGGAGCCAATTTCCAATTGCTAACAACAGGTTTGCATGGAAGAGAGAAGGGAACAGCTCTAAAATTAGAAGACTAAATAATCTCAGGTTTAAAAGCATCACAAATGCTGGTCTGGTAAACACTCTCATCAAGAGGAACACGAGTACTTTTGCCATACAATTGCACAGTTAGAAATATTACAGGGAGAAGCAGCAGATCTGTAAGGACAGAGGTCACCCTGGTCCCTCATCCTGCCTGCAGGGACAGCTCCTCAAAGACAGACCAACTTCTCCCTGTCATAACTTCACTTCCTGAGGCCTCCAGGCCATGTGACATCCAGACAAAATTGTTGCTTTTCTTCTCTTTTCCCAGTAACTCCACATCTCTCCAAATCCTTGGCACCCTGAAGAAAAACAAATGGGGAAAAAAAAATATTTCAGGATGATGAAACGAAAGGGGTAAAAATAACCTCAATATTCACAGTTCAGGGGTGTGATGTAGGCTAAATCTATTTCCAGATATCTGTAGGCATTCTGGGATGTTTAAGATCCAAATATGAATTTAAGTAGCAGTCATTCCTGTCTTTTAAAACTGAAATACAGTTCAACCATTATGAAACTGAGGTGTTGCTATTCCAATGGTCTCCTGCTGGTGGATGCTCAGCCTTCAGACCCCAAAGTTGCCAGTTGGAATTCTCTTCCATTTTTTTTCACACTTACATGTGATGTTGAGGAAAGGATGAGTGAACAGAGGCAAATCAGGAGGTTTTGCAGGAAAATTTATCCTGCAGCTTCAATGCCTCGAAAGGATATTTGCTAAAATAAACCAAAACATCACAATTTTCAAACTTCTGCTCGTGGCTCTCACACGGGTCTGGGATCAGCACGGAGCTGCCAGATGGTGTCACACTGAGCTGCAGCACAGGGACCAGACTGCACTGGCTTAAACAGCAATGAAGAAAAGCCCTGTGTCTGCTGTAAATAATAGATTTGCAACTCGTGCAGCACATTCACACACGGACACGTTCTTCAAATCAAACCCGAATCTCTGCTACAATCAAAGGCTATCGAGCAGCACATTATGCAGCTTAAAAATAGACCCAGGAGCTGGTTTAGGCAGTTACTGCAACTTTAATCTGCAAGGAACTTTTTTACACAGGCATAAACACTGCCTGTCAAGAGCACAATACAAATCCTGTCTCAGAGACCTCAGCATTTGGATCCCTTTTGAATATGTGACCTCATTTACAGTGTGTAAGGCCCAAAGGGAGTCCTGCTGAACAACGTTTTCCATGTTCTACTTCAGCACTGCTCTTCCAGGCTCATGCTAGTGATATATTGGTTTCTCAAGGGAATCTACAAAAAAAAAAAAAAAAAAAAAAAAAAAAAAAAGGCTGAATTGTATTTTCATTGATTTTATTCAGAAACACGCTGGATGCATTTTTAGGAAGAAGGAGATGGAAGAAATCTCTTTGAAAAGACATCAGTGGGCATTTTCTAATGAGATTCATGCGATAAGATCTTGTGATTCTGTCTCTGCAGCTGTGTCAGTCAGAGAGATTAGGGGGTGATAACTGCAGCACTGGAGGTCTCCAAGAGTTCCTGAAAGGAATTCTCCATTTTATCTCTTCCCATGCGATGATATGTTCTTGTAACTGTGGCCAAACTCTTCCAAAAAACCCACCCCGGGGCCTGCCATGCTAAATTCTTCAGTTTTATCTAAGAAGACTCATGCCCTGGAAAGCTCATTCTTATTTAGCCTTGCTAGGACAAGGTGCAGTGTTGGGAACAGGAACACGGGGTGAATGAAGATTTCAACTGGCCTACAAAAAGATTTCACTGGCATGAATAAAGATTTCACTGGGCTGAACACGAGCTGAGCAACGTTTTGACACGGCAGCAAGGTTTTGCAGCTGAGTTTAGCAGAATCTACCCCAAATCTGAAGCAGGGGCATCCTCCTGCCTCTGGCAGAGGTCAGCACCATGCAGTGATGCCAGAGATCATCCTGGGAGTTCAGGCACCTCCAGGCTGCTCCACTGAGACAGAACCAGCTGTGCAGAGCAGGCACTTGGAGCAGAATCCCTCAGTGATGCTCAGCTGGCTTTGCACAAACAGCCCAGTGCTCCCATCCTGGCCTGGAGCACTGCAGCACAAGCTGTGTGAGGATTAATCCCAAAATTAGGCTGCCAGAGAGTCTCAAAGGTCACTCAGTGCATCTCCCTGCCCCAGGCAGCCTCAGCTACACAAACCCCTCTTGACAGACGTTTCTCTGATCTGTCCTCCAAGGGGAAACATTCACCGTGCCCAAGGAAATCTCTTCCATGCTCAACCAGCCTTGCAATTCCAGTTTCTCCCAGGAAGTGAAATCTCCCCGGGTTTCAATGACTCATGAAATAGCAAAACAGCGCAGAGCATCTCCATCCAGCACATTTCACTGCAGGGGTTTGTTGGGTTGGGTTTTTTTTAGTCAGAACACATGGCTGGGATATGTTTGATAGATCCCTGTTCCTCTTCTGTCCAAGACACCAAACCAGTGACGGGAGTTTTGTGGTGATCTTTCCAGATGTGGCTTAATTTTTCACATTGCAATGGAACAATAGAAAAAAAGTTTAAAATATTGCTTGTGGAAAGAGTGCATCTATGGGCTGAAACGAATTTAAATTTTATCCTGACCTGATTGTAAATTGGGCCCTTTTCACATTTAATGTTCCCACCTTGTTTTGCTGTGACAGAGGCATTGATTCAAAAGAGATTCTTCTGGAAATAATGCCCACGTGCATTCAGGTTTTAAAGACAGGCTTTTAATAATGTTTATTTTGACCCACATCAGCATCAATACTACACAAAAATCTCTCACCAATCTTACATCTATGATATAATCTCCTACAGGATCAGAATGAGGTCTTAAGAGGAAATCCTTCTTGAGGTGTTCAGGGTGTTTCTGGTCAAGATAAACTGATTTTAGTGGTCTAAAAGCAACTCTGAGGAATAAAATTAAGCCAGAGCAACCACATAAGAGCCCAGAAGTGGGAACTCACTGCAAGGACATCAGGAATAGCAGGACCATGCAGAGAAGTGCACAAAGTCAGCCAAGAATCACAAGGAATTCTGAAGACCCTTCCCAGCTCTGCCAGCAATGAGCAGGTCAGGAGGCCATGGCAAAGCAAGTGCAAATGGTTCAGAGAGAGTTTTGGGGTGTTTAAAGAGGAAATGACAGCAAATGTCCCCCCAGGCAGAGCTTCACCAGCTCTAACTTCCCCTCTCCACCTTCCCCTGGCAGCAGAATTTAGCTCAGCTCCCAGAAGTGGAAAACCAGAAGATGGTGCTCTTGGGCAGAACACGACGTCTGGACCAAAAAATAAAAAAAAATCGAATAAAATAGAATTAAGATTCCCTTGGCTTTCACGGTGTAGCAAGGGCTCCTGCACAGTTTGTTCTAAATCTGCAGAGGATGTTGTGATGATCACCAGCAGCAGAGAGGGAGCCACGGGATGGAAACAGGATTCTCAGATGATGTGCCTCTGAGAAATGCCCCTCATCCCTTTGGGGTCAGGCACACAAACCACAAATAGCAAAAATAATAAATAAATAGGTTTGCTGGCAGCTCCATCAAGATCTGTTCAGAATCAAGGGACGACTTGGAGTCCTCTGAAACCCAGAGCAGAAAGTGTGGCAGAGATTGTGTGGGGAGGGGAAGTGGTGCAAGTATGAAGAGCAAATCCAGAAATTCCCTGTCACCACAAAATTTTCCTGGGATGCCCTGGTATTGTCATAATGCAAAAAAGAAATCCCAGTGGTTTTTTATATTCATCTTTTAAATAAACAATATTTTCTCTCCAGGATCTCCAAGTAATTTACATAAGAAAATAAATATAATTATCCACGTGCCAGAGATTGAACAGAAATTATTTTCACTGCCAAGGAGATCTGTTTTCCTTCCCTTTTAAAAGAGCAAAACTGCTATTGTGCTGTGGAGATGAAGCCTTGGAGTAAGCAACTGTGCCTTGTTCCTAGATTTCAATACAACATATGCACGCTCCAGAAAGGAAAGGAAAGAAAAGAAATGTTTTTGTAGATAAAATCTAAAAGCCTGACTCACAGGAGACCTGGCTGTGCTTGCATCCAAGGCATGGTGAAATTAAAAGCAGACAGAAGAGCTGATGGATATTGAGGTAAGTTCCCTGTGCCTTCCAAGGCCATGGACTGAGTCTGTGGTAAGGCATCTCTCCATTCAGCACTTTTTTTTTTATATTATTATTATTACAAGTATAACCTTGTAGCTCAGGCCCAGACTGGAAGAAAAAGACTTCACCAAAAATAAATTAAGACCAGGCTTAGAAACCTCTATTCCCTGAAGCGAGAGTCAATTAGTTATAATCAATTAAATAAAATTAAGGAAAACAAAGTCACATGGGCTTGGGAAAGGGAAAAAAAAAATGATAAATGAACCACCATTGGAGCCACCTGGGGAAGAAATGTCACCATCAAGGAGAAAAAAAATGGAAGCAATTAAAAAAGTTAAAGACTTTCCTTATTGCAGGGAGACGAAGGGAGAGTGCCAGCCCCACAAGATTTTCAAAAAAGCGTTTGGAATTCATTTAATTTATGCCTTTGCTGGCAGTTTGGGGTGGGCTGTGGGCAGCACAGCAGCCAGAGCCCTGCTCTACTTTGCCAGGGCAGGCAGTGCCACTCCAGGAGCTGCAGCTGTCCCCAACCCAAATGTCCTGTCCCCATTTCATGGTGGCAACCAGCCTGGAGCCCTCACAAGTGTGAGCCTGGGGAAATGGATGCTCAGAAACGGCTGGTGGGACTCTGTGACTGCCCTTCCAGGTAAGAAAGAAAACATTTGGGATGATTCCACACAGATCACAGCAAAAACCAACTCAAGGAAAGCCCGAAATTCCCAGAACACAGGGCAGCTTCGTGATGATCCCAGTGAAGCCTGCAGAGCCTGGATGGGAGTGCAGATTAATGCTGGATCTGACAAGTCTGGAATTAATTCGTCTCACTTTTAACATGGATGGAGCTTCCATGACACACTGCCAACAGGAATGTCAATGAGCAGCAGCCTTGGTGGTAGGTTTCAGAATTTATATGATCAGCACAGTGTTCTGCTCACAGCTTATAAATTGCTGTCACAGCGATGAGCTCTGTGGTTCCCTCGGCTCCAGAAGCCTGGTTAAAGCTCCCTGGTGAAGCAAATAAAACAAGGACCAAGACCCTCCAATTGGTTAAAGTTAGAAAGTTATGAAATGTTTAATTCAGCGCTGGGCACACGGGGAGAAACCTCCCAAAGACTGTGTGAAAATCACAGAGCTCCAGCTGTCTATTCATCTACAAAAGTGTAACAAAGGGGCTCCCTAATTACTAGGAGGCTGGACAGAGCAGTCGACACGTCGAGCCAATGTGGTTATCACGTCGCTCTCTCCTTTATGGTTGACAGCAATGACTTTTATACATTCACAGCCCAGTTGACATTACAGGTCACACAAAATATGTAAACAGTCTTGGACTTAAGGTGGTTAAAGTATCAGAGCTATAATTCTGCATATCAAACCTCATTATTGCCTGGAACACTTTAATGTCAGCAGGGAATTTTTACTGCACCACAACTGGGAATTTTTCCTGTGTCACAGAGGCCCACAGGCCTTAGGGCTCAGTCTGGAATTGCTCACTGTCCAGTAAATCATGTCTTCACTCCTGCAACACAAAAGTCTTACATTTTCATTAGATTATCTCATATGTTGACACATATTTATCACCTGACCCCCACCTACCCCTGCTTCACATTAAAATGAGCTCAAAGTCCTTCCAGGCCTGCCAGTCCTTTGCTCAGATTTGGAAATGGGGCAGTGGTCTTGGAGGATGAAGTCAGAAGCGTCTTCCTGGAAGTAAATTTCCATCTTTGTCTTGTTGGCAGCCTCTCTGGTCCCAAGCTCTCCTGCCAGGTTCTGACAAGTTTTGGGGCACAGGTGCAGCCACGGCTTCTTCATCCTCACAATGGTTCATCTTCCTTGTCTTTTACAAACACAACTCAGTCAAGCAAGTGATACAGAATCTTCTCCAACTCCATCTGCTAATTATTAACGATCCTGCATTGCTTCTACTCTAAACTCTTAATCAATAGAAATTGCTTCTACTCATCTAGCTAAAATCTTAACTTTTTAACCCCTTAGCTCCCTGGAAGCTCTGCTGGATGTGGCTCTGCCAAAGGGAATTTCACCTTCTGGGAGGCCACGGGAGGGACAGAAACCACACTGACATTTCAGAAGGCAGAACCAGAAGTGGTTTCCAGTGTCTGGAAACACTGGTTGTTTCCCCTGGCCCCCCTCCCCGAGGATTTAGATCTGGGAATTTTTAAAATTTTAATTAAAATTTAAATTAACATTCGGGCGTTTAAATTTTTAGATTGGAGAATCTTTGGGCAAAGCTAAAGGTAGGAAAAGGGAGCAGATGTTGTGTGATGTTGTTTTCAGTTTTTCACCACGGGACAATCCCACATCACCCTCAGGGCAGGTTATCCTCTCAATCCAATTCCCACTGCCACCACCCAGCCTCAGGCTTTCACCCCTCAGGAATCAGGAGAAGGTCTCATCTCCTCTCTCAGCCAGATGAAATAGCATTTCAGGAGTCCTGTGCTGTGTGCGTCGGATCTGATTTCCACAATATTTCCTGATCTCTCAGTCATCACTCCTCAAGTATCTCATTGTTCAAACAATTTGAATAAATCAGTTCTTGGGAGAGCTCCCTTGATTTCAGTTAAGTTGCACCTTTCAGTTCCATACATGTCAACATTATTCTAAAGTTCTGAGGAATAAAGCACAGTTCTGCCATCAGAAATCCCCTGAGGTTATAATATTTCCTCATGGCCCTCATTGATGAAGCGACATTTCTTAAAATAAATTTTCTATACTGTATACTTTTCCCTGCTCCTGTTAAGATCTCCAGAAATCAAACCACCACCACAATAAAAGCACTCCTGCAAATCTACAGAGGGGAAAATAGACACAGACGTGAAGTGATTTGCCTGAGACAGTTGGACAAAACTGTCTCAGGGCTGGGAAATGAAGTGATGCCCCTTGGCTCCCCATCCAGTGCTTTATTCTTGGGATCAGTCTAATCTATCTCAGCTTCAATAGCCTGGAAAGACAACATTTAAGTGCCTCGGGTGGTGTCATCTTCTTTCACTCAGCCCTGCAGCTCCTACAGCACTGACAAGCTCAGAGAACAGGAGTGCCTTCCACACACAAAGCGAGTTTCTGCTCTGGACAAGGACACTGGCTTCATTAATAAGTTTTAGTTTCACTAACTTTGAATTCTTTAAGTTATTCTTTGAATTTTGTCTTTTATCCACGGTGTTGTGGATTAAATTAAATGTTACCGAACTCACGATGCCAAAACACCAAACTGCTACATCTTTGAACTTGGTTGGGTAATTTGGTATTTTTATCCTGAAAGAGAAAGACCACATAGGAAATACCCAGCATGAAACCTCCATCTATATTAAAAATATCAGTGTTGTTTAGACTCTGAAGATGTGAATTTAGAACTGAACTGGTCTTTCCTCCATTTCTTTACCCTGAAATCCTTGGAGAAATTATACAGAAGTCCCAGATGGATTGGCTGGGAAAAGGAATCACAGATCACCATCACCTGCCTGTCATCTCTGCTCCCCTAAAGGGCTGCAAACACACACAGCCTGTGCTGGTGATATCCCTCTCTAAATGCAGGAACATGTCCTCCCTTCCTCTCTTCCTTTCCCCTCGCTGGATTGTTTACAGGCATCTCTCACCTGCAAGAGATGCTCAAACACTTCCCCCTCTGGACTTAACTAAGTGCAAAGAGAGTGTCTGCCATCCAACCTGACCAGAAAGCTGAAACCCAGAGCTCCCATTTTCACCTCTTTCCTCTGCATTATCTCCTCCCATTGCATATCTGCTGAGAATTTGTTTCTGTACACCTGCCTGAGCTTTCTCATTTCTTTTTTTCTGGAATATGTTGCTGCTTTCAGAATGTGAGGCACAGGGCTGTGCTTTGATCAGATCCCTCTGCTTCTGTTATCTCACTGTGAACATTAAGGACAGATGCAATGCAAATGCTTTCAAACATCAGCTGCCACTGTTGAGAATATCAAATCAGATGAAAAAAAAACCAGCTCTTGCCAGATTTTCACCTCTTTTCTATACTATCCCCTCACTTACTCACAGATCTGTATCAAGATACTTCAATTTAAAGATAAATCTCCACAATTTCTGCTACAATCATCCCCCCTCTTCCCCAAAATACAAGTGCTCACTGCTTCATGCTGCATTTGTGCTCGTTTTCAGTGTGCTGACGTCTCTGCTCTCAAGGACCTTCAGCCAGGCCTGGTTTCAGCATGGACAGGAAGATGTCTCCATCTTCTGGTCCCTCAGTTTAGGATGGACACTGAGTGCTGTGTCCAGCTCTGGGATCTCAGTTGAGGAAGGACACTGAGACCCTAGAGCGGGTCCACAGGAGGGAATGAGGCTGGTGAGGGGCTGGGAACACAAACCCTGGGAGGAACAACTGAAGGAGCTGGGATTGTTTATCTTGGAGAAAAGGACACTCAGAGGTGACCTTATCACTCTCTACAACTCCCTGAAGGCTGGCTGTGCTCAGCTGGGGTTGGACTCTTTCTCCAGGCAGCAGCTGATCGAAGGAGAGGACACAGCCTCAAGTTGCACCAAGGGAAATATAGGCTGGATATCAGGAAATTTTTTTTTACTGAAAGGGTGATAAAGTCCTGGAATGGTCTGCCCAGGGAGGTGGGGCAGTCACCATCCCTGGCTGTGTTTAAGAAAAGAGTGGATGTGGCACTGGTGCCGTGGTTTAGTTGAGGTTAGGGTTGGGTTGGACTTGGTGATCTCAGAGGTCTCTTCCAACCCAGTGATCCTGATTCTGTTTCTGATCTCATCCCACCTGCAAAGGCCTCTCCAAGGGAAGGAGTACTCCTTCCAGCAGGAATGCAGGACACCATCTCCCAGCTCTGTCCCTGTGTCACTACACAAACCTGCCCTGACTCTTCCCTGCCTTTACAAAAGCAGAGGCACTCAGGGCTCTGCTTTTCCCTCACTGGACACCTCCGAGAGGCTGCTGAGGATTCTTGGCACGTGTGATGAGACCGAGTTATTTGGAAGCTCAGTGGAGCTGAATTCTGCCTTTAATGCTGGTTTGATTAATTTACTGGAGGCTCTTTTCCACCACTGACTTTGCAAAGAGTGAAGACCTGGGTTGTGTCTAGTTAGTCTGGTTGAGGTGTTAGGGCATGGGTTGGACTCGATGATCTTGGAGGTCTCTTCCAACCCAGTCTGTTGGGATGTTATGAGAGATGGGACCACGGAGAGAAGTCTTAAATCATGATTTATTGCTCTTCTACAGTCTCATGAAGGGTGAGAATGTGTTCACTAGATAAATCAGAAATTTGTGGTCAGTGGTCACAAGATCACAGGTTACAAGGTCTTTTAAAGGTTAATTAACTAATAAACTAATGCCACAAAGAATGCTTCTACTTTCACCCCGATAGATAATTAATTTGTCTTATGCGGTTTTGCCACAGTGTGGACTCTCTTGACCAATCATACAATGACACACAATCCTACAGAATTACACCTTAAAACTTATTACCTTTTTTCTTCTACATCTTAAACTTTAAAACTTCCCACTACCTAGCTTAACATGTTTTTGTTTAAACTACAAATCCACATTCTTGCTTACGGTCTCTAAATCTGGGAGCCTTTTCCAAGGTCTCAGGTCGAACCCTGTATTCATTTCTGTGTTTGGGCCTGCATGGACAAGGTTTTGAGAATTTTCCGTGCCTAGAATTCCCACACTAGTAATTCTGTATTCTATATTCTGTGTTCTGTATTTTGTATTCTGTATTCTGTATTATGTATTCTGTGTTCTGTATTCTGTATTCTGTATTCTGTATTCTGTATTCTGTATTTATTCTGTGTTCTGTATTCTGTCTTCAGGTTGAGAATCAATTTATCTGCTCCACTGAGCTGGGCTGGGCATGGGGCCTGAGCCACCAATCCCCAGTGCCCCCAGAGACCCAGGGGGGCTCTCAGGGAGAAATCAGGATCCCTGGCCATGGAATCATCATCTTCTGGATTCTCTTCCATTTGCCAGACCCAGCTGAAAGAAGACACCTGAGGACAAGTGAAGTGGGCTGAAGGATTCCACCCTTCCCGTTTTAGAGCATCCAGCAAAGAGTTCACACCTTCCTGCAGTGCTGGACACAATCCTGGACATGGACACAGGATAAAGACCTGTTTTTCCAAAGGAGTAAATGAGGCAAAAATAAAAATCCATGTTCCTTGCCTGAGTTTGTCACTGACTGTGTGTGTCACCCTGGGCAAGGCCCTTTATTTCCCTCAGCTGGGTTAGTACCTCAAGTGCTTCCCAGAAGTGAAAGTAATGAGAGGAAATAGCAGTGCCCAGTGTAAAATTAATGTCTGCAGCCAACACTGAATCCCAGGAAAGAGGCAGAATGGAGACAAGGCATCACTTAGGGGTGTATTTTTTAAGAGGCAAAGGCTATAATGCATCTTATTCCACCTGACAGGTATCACAGACCCCAGTGAAGTTACCCAGGGCTCCAGCACAGCACTTCTCTATAATTATGCAAGTTACCCTGCTTCCAACCACTGGATATATTCACAAAAATGACCCTGATTTTTCAGGGGCACTCCTCTTTTTCAGGTGTAATTTCACATGCACAATAAACTGTGGATTTCAGAGCAGCACTTTAAGCATCTAAATATCAGGCTGCACCTACAAATTGTTTAGACAGACACTTTAATACTGTAATTTGTTAGTGCAATTACTTAAGTGGGGAAGGCTGTGTGCAAGGAGGCAGTAAATAATTAAGACCACCAAAGTGGAGCCTAGGGCACAATTTTAAAATCTTTTATCTAACACCTAAATTTGGCAAGCAGAGGGGAAAAGAGGCTTGAGGAGAGCACGCAGAGCCAATCAGCACACAAGCCTCCCATTGCACCACACAATCTAGTTTCACTTATTGCTGGAGATTATTTTTGAATGCTCTGATTCTAAAGTTATCAAAATTGGGCTATTGTAAGCAGCCGAGGCTGCTTGGCTTTTCAGAGCCTCATCAGGACTTTAAAAACACAGATGGCTGTTCTACAATAATAATAATAAAAAAAAGGAATCTACCTGCATTGGTGCATTTACACCAGAATAATCAGGCTGTAACAAGAGCAGGAACAAGGCATGTATTCAATTTGGGAATGGTACACCCTTGGACTCCAGTGCTGGCAGCATAAACAGGTGCTAGGCTGAAAACAGAAAGCCTCATTAATGCATCATTTAATAAAATGCCCCATTTTCTTATATTCCAGGTCTCTTTACATCTTCCATAAAGATGTAAATTTCTCGTCTCAACTCTGTGGCGTGATCCATCTCGAATCTCAGGAATGGGTCTGACTACAGTGGTTGACACATAAAATACCATACAAAACAAACACTAAAAGCCTTTATGGATGTGATTAAGGCTACTCAGAATGCTCCCTCTATAGCCCTGAAAATAAAAAGCTTCTCTCTGATTGAAAATGTTGCTCCAGCAGCCTTTGAACTCCATGATGTTGTAGGAAAACCAAAAGACAGAAAGCCTTCAACAAATCCCTCTTGCAGAAAACCCATTAAACAACAAATTCCACAATGTCAAATCAGTGACTTGCAGGGGTTTATTTGTTGTTGATTTTTTGGGGGGTTTTTTTTTGGTTTTGGTTTGGTTTGGTTTTTTTGCAGACTCAGTATTTGGAGTGGGGAAAGTGTCGAAGCCAGCAGAGCTTGGTAGGAAAAACCTTCCAGAATCAATGCAGGAGAAATCCTGGAGCCAAAGAAAATGAGAGGCAGTGGGGTGGAGATAAAACCACTGCTTGCAAAGTCATTTCTTTGTGGCCAGCAGAGAAATCCCTCCAGAGGCCGTGAAACAACAAAGATCTGTGTGATCTATCAAGAGGATAAAACAAGACAGTGGAATCTGTGCCTGTGGATTGCACTGGAACAAACTTCCAGGCCTGAGCATGAAGGGAAAATGATGACTAGGTTGCTCTGATGACCAGGTTGTTTCTGGGAAGCAGCTGATCTACCCCACAAAAGTGAATGGCAGCTGTAAAAACTGTATTTTTTTTTCCTCCTTTCCTCCTTTCCTCAGGTTGAAATAAGCTGCTGAATTGCTTCTGGATTTCTCAGCTCGGAAAGCTGATACCCTGTAAAGCTGAAGGACTCTGGGTTTTGAGAAGCCAACATCCCCAAGGATCTCAGATCTTTAAACAGGAATTTTCCCAGGACTTTTTTCACCTTCTGCAGTTTCCACAAGAACTTTGTATCAGGATAATCAGTAACCTTCTGTAAGTACATTTAGATTTCACAAGGTTTGGATTTAATTGTCTGGTAGAACATTCAGACTTAAATCCTGCTTCCTGTGGAGCTGCAATACCTGAACAGGATTTGCTTTTCAGTCTTCTCTTGCTTTGTCTTTCTACATTCCCTTGGTGGGCTGGCTCTACACAGCATGCCTGATGCATGACAAAATTGGAATTCTATAAATTCTCACTGTTCTCAGGTCTCTCTTCCCACCAAAATCAGAGGCAAATTTCCCCTGACTTCATGTAGGAGTTCCACAAAGGACAGCTTCAAACTTAGGTAAAGGCAGAAATGACCAAAGTGAGAAAATTGGAATATTTCAGAGATAAGTTCAAAACACAGAGCAACAGCAGACACCAGTTTGGCAAGAGAGTGTAGGATTCCTCTATAGAGGCATAAGTAGTAGATATATGTCATATGTGCATAAAAATGCTCTTTATCTTATTATCCACAGATAACATAGATCATAAATAATTGATAAATAAATAAATCTGCATCACCTCCATGGCCTCGTGCAGATTTGCTGGTGTCTGATAAGAAAAGACAACACAGAATCAATCCCAGGATGGTTTGGGTGGGAAGGGACATTAAAAATCCTCTCACTCCAATCCCCTGCCATGGGCAGAGACAGCTCCCACCAGACCAGGCTGGTTTTCTTCCCCCTGCCCAGCTGACTCCTTTTGCAGAAGTGTTAACAGAAAATCTCTTTGATGCCGCTGCATCTTTATCAAGTTTCACTGAAAATAGCTAATAGAACCCAAAGTTGTGAGAGGAACAAAGAGGCAGTGAATTCATAAATCCTGTTTCCTTACCAAACCAAGAGGAAAGAGATAACATGTTGTGTTAGATGAAAAAATGACACCAGAACATGAGAATTTCACCTGTTGATGACAATGATTGATGATAACATGTATTTTAACAAGTGCATTTCAGTCAATTTCCTTGAGGGAGTTTGTTATCATTGCTCAAAGTTATAATGTCAAGCTGTGGTACCCAAATAATTTCTTAGAGAGAAGCTTCTAATTAAATGAGCTGAAAATCCCTCATTGAAAGGAGGATAAATAGAGGGATCAAAAAGAAGAAATCTTTTGTTTAAACAGAGATCACAATCATCCAGCAGGTACAGTAGAAATATTCAGGCACCCGTTACAGCTGGGCACAGATTCGTTTGAAGTCATGTTCACAGCTCCCTCTAGGAACTGAAAATTTTCCTTCCTTCCCTCCTAAATGAACAGGGTTTGGTGTTTTTTAAACTCTATTCTTATTACAAAAACTTTGCAGACTTCTAGAGAGAAGCATACAATATAAAAGCAAACTCATACCCTAACATTTAATTAAGGGTCAGTGAAATCCCTCTGCATTAATAAGGGTGTTACCATTTGCAAAACACTCAGAGATCTTCAAAAGAGATGAAAAGTGGTTCTGCATTCCTACAAATTCTGCCAGACAAATCCACACCCACCCTCAGATGAAAGGAGCTCCCAGGAACATCAGCAGTGCTGCTGCTCTGTCAGACTCCCTACAAGCTGTCAGGATTTGTACACTGTGCCTGTCGTGTTTCCCCATTCCAGTGCTCCACTCCCTTTTATCCTCTCGTCTCCAGGTGAGAATAAACAGGATACGTGTACTGCTCACGTCATCTTTGCTTAGGGCAGGTGTCCTTGTGTTCTTGGGTTAAAATGCAGGATGTGACCAGCAGTCTGTATTTCATTGCCAGCTGTCAAAACCAGATGGGGAGGGGTTTTCTTTAGCTCTTCTCATCCTCCCTGCAGGGGATATCTGCTGTTCATGGGCCATCCAGGCTCACTGCATGGCTAAGACAATTCCATCATCCCATTGGGAGATGTTCCACCCAGGGGGAGGAGCCCAGCATTCCCACCTGGATCAAACCTGGGATTCAGAACAGCAGCACAGCCTGTCTGCACTGGATTCCCTGAGGGAGAGCAGACCCATCTCAGCACCACTGGACCTTCAGAGGAAAACTTCACCCCTCTACAGGATCATCTCTGCTCCAACAGAACCACATCTGTCACTGCAGGAGGACTGGATTGGACTGACACCAACACCCTGACCAGCAGAGTGTCAGGTTGTATTCTGACTCTGTCAGTGCTTTCTTTTCTTGTTTGCTTTTATGCACTACCACATTTGTATTTTTTAAATATTCCTAGTAAAGAACTGCTCTTCCTATTCCCATTCCCACATCTTTGCCTGAAACCCCCTTAATTTCAAAATTATAACAATTCAGAGGGAGGGGGTTTACATTCTCCATTCCAAGGGAGGCTCCTGCCTTCCCTGGCAGACCAAACCAGATCAGACCTGTCTTTTCAAACCAGGACACCTTGGAATGCTAGCACCGACTTGAAGTAGCTAATGAAAATTTCTTCAGGCAGTTTGTTGGGGATTTTTCCCCTACCCTGTTTTTGTGTGGAGTCTCTTTTAGTTCCTTTTTCAGCATCATTTTTTTTTCAGGGTTATCTCATTGCCCTTCAAAAAAAGTCAGGGATGCTGTACGCTGAAGTTAGCAAATTTTAATGATAATGAACCAGGACAGATCCCTGCACAGCTTTGCCACTTGATCCCTTCATTCCTCTAAGGAAAAAAAAAGGGGAATATTTAAGATCCATCCATAGTTGCCTGTTCCACGGGCTCTGATGCGTCTGAAAACTTGGGATCATGTCATGAGAGAACCCTGAGGAGCTTGTGCCATGTGAGAAGGAAAATAAAGCAGGAGAGGAAGTGCACACACCCCAGAGAG
Source organism: Sylvia atricapilla (assembly GCF_009819655.1). NCBI lineage: Eukaryota > Metazoa > Chordata > Aves > Passeriformes > Sylviidae > Sylvia > Sylvia atricapilla. The sequence continues at coordinate 3,880,659 of NC_089151.1, forward strand.
ACAGAACGTGTTTAAAGGAGGAGGAAACCAGAGCATGCAGAAGTTTTAGGGCCCCTGTGAGTATTTCTGGGAAATTCTTTGTCACCAGACAAGCCATGGATATCCCAGCTGGTAAGGACTGCTTCTTAAAGCCCCAGAAATGCTTCACAGCAAGAACTCTGCAGAGACTTGGTGTGGTGTCACTGTTGGCTGGAAGGGAAAAGAGGGGCAAGGATGTGCTGTGCAGAAGTCTCTGCTTTAGGTAAAGCTGCAGTTCCCCTTTAGTGTGAAGCATTCAAAGTTTTCAACTAGAACAAAGGATGTTTCCTCAAAAACAAGGCCCTTAAAAGCTGACACAGACTTTGAGTCAGTGAGTGGCATTTCTTGGCAAACTTCAGAATGGAGATAATTTGTACAGTTTAGTTGAAGCATTTGGAGATGAGGGGAAGGCAGGGAAGTGTCGTTAACTGATAAACATTTCAAGTGACAGTGGCCTGAAGAGAGCTGCAGACAGACTTCAGCACAAAGATGGGACCCACAACCAGTTATTACCAATAACTGAAGTTATTATCTGATCAATTCTTGCTGAAATACAGCCTTTGATAATGGACACTAACAGCAAATTAAGCAGAAACCACAGGGAACAATGGCCTCATTGCTTGCATTTCCCTGAAGTTCACTCTTTTGTGCAAAAGATTTAAAATCATGCTGAATGCTATTTTTACATTAAATATAATCAGGAAGAATGAGAAACTAATATTCTCAAATTGCAATTATGAAAGAAAATATGTAACATTTGAGGTGCTTCATTTAGAGAACACTCCAGGTTAATTATATGATTTTTTTCTAATGAAGATATTTTCATGAATACTTAGGATTGTTGCATTCGTCTCATCTGGTAATGAATAGATTGAAACGCAGATGATTTCAGCATCTCATTAAAAGAGCTGCAGAATAAATGCTGAAACTCATTCAAGTGAATTGAGAATGCTAGTTCCCATTATGCTGCTTCCCAAGTTTAATTAATAACTTGTATTGTTACAATTAATCATAGTCAGATGGTTATGAAAAGTGAGTTTTTATGATCCCAGCGCTTTCTAAATGCACGCCGTGGTACATCTGCACTGCTCAGGTCCACGTGCAGTAAACCCAGCAATATTTACAGCAACATCTCAGTACCTGGTGTGACTGTGGAGCCCTTCATGCTGAATTAATGCTGATATGTTTTATTTAGATGCCCACTTTGCTGATGTCACGTCGTGCAGTGGGGAGCTGTGTGTAAAACAGGCAGGGCTGAGGGCCCAGGTTCATCTCCTGCCAGAGCAGGATTGCAGGAAATTGGAGGGTTCAGGGGTGGAATGATGGGATGATGTTTTCTTGTTGCTGAAAGGTTTGCCCAGGGGAGCAGAGGAACAAAACTCCCTCATCAGTGGTGCTGCCTGTGTGATCAAGGGGACAGTGACAGGGACGTGCACGTGGAGAGAGGGAAAAGGCACAGCACCACTTCTGGCTGGGCCTGGTGTCTTGGGTTAAAATGCAGGATGTGACCAGCAGTCTGTGTTCTATTGCCAGATGCTGAAACTGGCTGAGGATGTGTTTTTTCTTTATCCCTTCCAGGACCATCCTCCCTGCAGGGGATATCTGCTGTTCATGGGCCATCCAGGCTCACTGCAGGGCTCAGACAATTCCATCATCCCAGTGGGAGATGCTCCACCCAGGGGGAGGAGCCCAGCATTCCTACCTGGATCAAACCTGGGATTCAGAACAGCAGCACAGCCTGTCTGCACTGGATCCCCAGAGGGAGACCAGACCCATCTCAGCACCACTGGAGCTTCAGAGGAAAACTTCACCCCTCTACAGGATAATCTCTGCTCCAACAGAACCACATCTGTCACTGCAGGAGGACTGGATTGGGCTGGCACCAGCACCCTGACCAACAGGGGGTCAGGTTGTATTCTGACCCTGTCAGTGGGGTGTTTTTTTTTTTTTTTGTGTGTGTGTTGTTGTTGTTGTTTTTTGGGTTTTTTTGTTTAGTTGATTTTTTGTACTTCTACATTTTTATTTTCATTTTCCTAGTAAAGAACTGTAATTACTGTTCCCGTATCTTTGCCTGAAACCTCTTTAATTTCAAAATTATAATATTTCAGGGGGAGGAGGTTTACATTCTCCATTCCAAGGGACACTCCAGCTTTCCCTGGCAGACACCTATCTTTCCAAACCAGGCCACCTGGGCACACAGAGCTTTCATCAGGCAATTCTAACACCAGACATTTCAATGAACCCAGCTCAAAACAGCCCTCAGGGTTCCCAAGGAGCAGGAAACTTGTGGGGAGAAGATTTGCTGAAGGAAACCAGGAGCTCCTCCCATCTGGGGACTCTTTCCTGCTGTTCTCTGTGTGCAGGGGGAATCAGGGAATTTGCAGCCTCCTCCCAGCCCCTGCCAAAAATGCTGTCTGACCAACCTTGGGCATCCCAGGCATATCCACCGCTGCTGCTCAGGATTTCTGCCTCACTAAAACCCAGCTCTTCTCACTGTTTCTCACCTGTCCAGCTCCAACCCTTGCTTAAATTTATGTCACAGCCCTGAGAGTGGTGAGAGCCCTTTGGAATGCAGTTTACCCTGACAGCCATCACTTTCCGTGGGCTGGAGGAGTAAAACTCCCGCTGTCACTCTCAATTGAGGGCTTATTTCTTAACTGTAAAACAAGTGACCTTCCCCTGACCTGCTAAAAAAGCATTTGCTTTTCTACTTTACTTGGTCATTCTGCAGCTTTCTAACCCTCCATGCTTTATGGGGTATTAAAAGGAAACCTGCTTTTGACACTGCAGCTGAAATTTTTAAGATCTTTTTTGCTGGTAATAAATCAAGGGCCTGATCTAAAAGCCAGAGATGTCAATAGGAAGAATCCCATTTTTCTATTTCAGTGGGCTTTAGGTCATAATTTTGGTTTTACCAGCAGCTTTTCAATCCTTCCCATGTGCACTTTTGTCACAGCTCTGCATCACTGAGGGACTTGGATTCTGAGGAAAGAACATTATCACAATCAGAAGTAAAAGTGTGTTGTTTTCTTTCTTCCAAGAGTTGAAACTCCCTGAGAAATAAAATTGAGAGGGATTATTTCAGACTCCCTTCCTCTTTTATTCCCAAATTACAGTCAAGATATTAAATAACACCAAACTGCAGGCTCTGCCCAGAAGATCAAAGATAATTCGCTTTTATTGGATGCTCAGTGGTTGAATTCAAAGTGTCCTAATTTTGCACAAACCTTTACCTACAAAAAAACCCCACAACCAAGGTTTCATTTCTTCCCCAGGGTGATACCAGCTTTTCTAATAATGTTCCTTGAACTGATGTAGTTTGTTCCTCGTTTCAAAAGTGCCATCATTTGGGAGCTTCTGGTCCTGTAATTCCTTGAAGGCTGAGCTGCTAACAATGTGTTGTTTTGACAGGCTATTTATTTTAGAGTGGACTTGGAACTGCAAAGATGACTTGAATAACTAAACTGAAGTTATTATCTGACCACAATTTCTGTTTGAAGTTTAGGCCAAATTAAATTTATCACCACTGTGATTTATTCGTGCCAGATGTACTGATATTATTTCTACTAAATTGTTCGGTAATTAAAAATATATCTCCTTTTAATAAATCAAAATATTGTGCCTAACTTTTCATTGTGGTCAGAAATGACTTGATAAATACATAAATATTATTCATTTTTCAAAATTAGTCAAAACTGACTAATGAAAAAGAAATGGATTCTACAGAAGAGCTGTTGACTTCCTAATAGTGAAATAAAAAAGTTACATAGGAAAAATGTTGATTCTTTTAGGCAAAACTTTAAAGAGTAAGAAGAGAAGAAAAAAATCCCTTGCACTCCTCTCCCTGCATTACTTTTACAGCCTTTTAGAAATAAATGTTTGCTCTAAAGTTGCTAGTTTATAATTTAATTTCTCATAATCAGATCTGCTCTTTGAACACACGTGGGGCTGCCTGGACAAGAAAGAACATTTCAGATAACTTTAATGTACCCCAAAGATCTGACTGTGAGAAAAGTCCTTGGCTCAAGTATCCCAACCAGGATTTTTAGTTTCAGTGTTCATTCACAGCAGATTTTGGATGGAACATTAAGTGGGGGGTTGAGGAGGCAGAAAAAGTCACTTCAATAAGACCTTGTTTCAAACAACTAAAAATAAAAAATCTTAAGAACACAAGGCAGGATCAATAAATTATTGTGAAAGGTTTCTTTTAAGACACAAATGTCCTGCAAAAAGCACATGAAACTCTGATTTTTTTTAGGCACACTTTTAGATACACAAAAACTTTGTCAAATATTTTCATATTTTTCACCCACAGGATGGGAACTTAACCCTTGAAATCTTGATGCTGCTGCCTCATGGCAGAAATATTGTTTCTTGTCCCCGATAAGCAAAGGCAGCACAGCAAACCCAGTTCTGACTGCTCCTTAACAAGCACGTCTCTATTTCACAGAGTTCACAGAGGAATTCCAGAAACTCCATCAAGGGCAGGAAGCAGCACCTCGGTCCTCCCCAAACAATAAAACCTCAGAATTTACTTTCTACAGCAGCTCGTGCAGGTCATTTATGCTGAAGTGAATTCCAAACCATTAGTCCACCAGAGGAGACCTCCATTTCTGGGAAGCTCCATTAAACAAAAACAATAAAAAGTGATAGTTTTGTGATGCCTCCCCACGTTAATTGGCTGATGTGGAAAAGGATGTGCAATCAAACCACATCACAGCACGATGATTTCTTAATTAAACAATAAATTAACAGTGGTGGAGATCAATACCCAATTCCATTTGCAAATGCCAGATGGGTCCAAATTTGGAAAAGGTCACCCACGTTGTAGATTAGCTCTCCCGAAATAACCAGCAAGGGAAGATGCAGTGCAGCTTCCTAATTTGGATCACATTTTGAAAAATGCGAGTAATTACTTATTTTCAGTGTGAGGAAATTAATACAAAGATTATTGAAAGGCTGAAAATTTCACAGCAGCTTGAAAAATGTGAACTGAGTGGTGCAAGACCGATGCTGAATTTAAGGGGAAAATCTAAAGCTGGCTGGGCAGAAGTGGGAGAGGAGTGAGGTGTTTGCACTTTTGTTCTTACCCTCTTTAGGAGAACCATCCATGCAATTTCAAGCTCTGCAGAATTTCTTCCCTCCAGCAATGAACAACTAAAATCCAAGCTTGATCCCTTGTGATCCTGTGGGTGATCTTTATTCAGGATTTTACTCAGCTTCCTCCCTGCCATTTCCCTACACAGTTATTCTTTTGCATAAATGGACAAGCAGGCAGAGGAAAGGAGTGACGGTGATGCCTCAAGTTTTAGCTATTTTAAAGAGGTTACAGCATGCTACTTTTCTACTATTACTGACACCTTTTCAGCCTAAAATGAAAGTAGCCAACACAAAGAGCTACAATCCGGCCAGGAGGCAGCCCAGCCTTTGATTGCTTTCATTAAAACACCCTCAGAAAGCTCTGTAATTGTTCAAGAAAAGGCAGTTTCTCTGCTACTCCAATTTTCTGCTTAGAGGATGGGTTCTAGGTGATCTCAGCAGCATTTGGTTTTTCTAAATCCCAAAACTCTGTGTGTGGTGTGTATATATACATATAATAATCATTGTATTAAATTAGGAAGTACTTTCTGCTGAAACTGTGGAATCTTTGCTTCCCTTGCTCAGTCAGACTCTGCTGTTACAGTAATGCCATTATGTCTATTAGCCTTTCATCTTCTTTTTCCTTATTAAAATGGATCCATTTTTAAACCCATTTTACGACACACCACTCTAATGTGTCATTTCTACCCTGCCCACTTGAGTGTCAGGCTTTGTCCAAGACTCCAAAACTGCACCATCATCTGTCCAACCTTCGAGCGGAGCAAAATAATCCCATTTCCCTTACACAGGAGCAACCCTTTTAACTATGAAATGCAAATAATTCTAAGTGCTGGAGAAAAGGGAGAGAAATTTCCTGACATGAATTTTCCTATTTAAAAGGGAGCTTTCAAAAGAGACTTGTCCCCACTGCCACTGAGCACTAAAAATTCCGGCTGCAGCTCAGCAGGAGAGACAACACACCCTTAAATCCTGCTGATCAATGTGAGATTTATGGGCTTTGTCAGAGCAAGATCTATGCAAATATAAATAAGTTTTTGGTACCTCCCTATGCTTCACATAAAAGGAAATGCAGTTCCAACCTACAGACAAGCACAAAGGTGAGGACTGCACAGACAGTCCTGGAATAGGTATGAAATCATTCACAGGAGATAGTATTTTGTGGGTTGGTGTGGGTTTATTTTGTGCAGGTCATGACAGAGCAACAAATGTTCTTAGAGCTTTATTTGCTTTATCTTTGGGGAGCAGTGGAGGCCCCAAATAACCTCAATTAAACCAGCACCAGTTCAGGAGAGCCCAAATTAATCCAGTGGAGATGGCATTTAGTCATTTGGACACATTTGGTCATGCTTTAATAAAACTCGCAACATTCTCTCCCTAGGTCATGATTTAATGAAATTTCAGAACAATTTTTGCCCCCCCTCAAAAAAGAAAAAAAAAAAAAGTCATCATATTAATTCTTAAACCACAGTTTTAATTTCAGGCAGAAAATGAACAGTTCAAGATGATTTCAACATGGCCGGAGAAGCCACTCAAGTGCAAAAGTGTTGATAGAACAAATGCTGCTGTTATTCTGCAAACCCCACAAAGCAGCTTGGGGAGCATTTGTTTACCCAAAATATATTTTTGGTTTTAATCCCAATCCTTCTTCTCTGTCCACAGGCTGTGGGAATCCAAGTCTGGCAGAGATTATTGCACAGAAATATCAGATCAGGCCCCACATTATTTACCCAGGCTGGGCTCCAGTTCTGTGTTATGTTTAAAATACAGGCGGAAAATGTCTTTACTATAATGCAACCTGAATGTTCTTTAAAATCTTTACAATCAAGTCAGACTATTGGCTGGAAAAGTTTTTTTGTCATTGCTCCTTCACAGAAAAATACTGCAACACTTTTATTGCTTTTTCAACAGCTGAGGAAGATCCTGTTCCCTCTGCACTTCCTGGCATGTGGATTTTCAGATTTTATGAAGCCCTTCATCATGTGAATTATGGGGGGTAGGTTTGACCTTGTTGCAATTTAAATTGACCAGTCACAGGTCAACATTTGCAAAAAATGCTGAGCATCTGGAGTTTATATAAATTTTTGAAGCGAGTTATAAAATAATAAAATTAGTCAAGAATGGCAGCATTTTTTAATTCCAGCTGAAAGAAAGATGAAGTGGGAAATATATCAGGATTGATGCAGCTGAACCTAATAAAATTTTAATTTTTTTTCTCTCCACCTGCATCACCTTTTGTTTAACTTTGAATCAACTGCTAAGTTCATGCAAAGCTACCAGCCCCAAAAGTGCTCAAAGATAATTATAGGTGGGGAAAATCAGCAAATTGGGAACTGTTCCGTACAAGACTACCCCAAACAAATGTCAGTTTATATTTTACATATCAAAAGTGGAGTGCAGAACTTGTTTAGACTGACCTCTGACATTTTTAATTAAATCCCCTGAATTAATTTATTTCCCCACCTGTATAAGAGGATGTATCTGCCACACCTTTAAAAATGGGGGGGCACTCCATTGAAAGGTTCCAAAAACCTTTCAAATAATGAATTTTCCTTCTACTGGTCCCGTGCAATTCTTCTGTCAAAAGTTCTTTTGTCAATTATTGTTCTAGAGCAGAAAACAACCTTCCTTGGCAGAATTAGGGAATTAATTTATTTTCTTTTTTAATACATCATCATTAATTGATTTGGCTGGATCTGCTGGACAATACCAATGATATCAACTGCTAAATATTGTATTTTATTATCAGTGGCCACCCGGACAGCCAATAAAAGCCTGTCTGAAGCAATTAGTGCTCCCAAGCTCGTTATATAATCCAGAGCAGAGAAGGCAAACCCTGCACAGACACCTTCTGGAGCCATCAGCAGCACAAGCACATCCCTGGGGATGAAAAAAAAGCCTTTTCCCACCTTATTCCCTCTGGCAAGGATGGGATGTGATCCTGACTCCCACAACGACAAACCCTCAGCACAGGAAAAACCAAATGCCACCCTGGCTGTTTCTGAGTGCTCTTTGATTCATACCACAGATAAGTAAAAAAAAAACCCCACAGAGACATTTATCACATTGAACTATCACCCAGGCCAACTTTAATATCCAAGGAAATTATTCTTACGACATATGACATAATTATTTCTCCTGGTTTTATGAATGTTGAAGTGAAGCACAAGGTCAGGGCAGGTTTTGTCTCTACTGCCTGATTTCAGCACCATCCAATCCTTCCTCCCAAACAAACCCAGCCCTTTCTGGCTCACTCCACACTCCACTGTCCCAAATTCAGCTTCCCAAGGTTTTTATGCAACACCAAATCAAAAAACGAGAACTTTTGGTTTCTAAAAGCCTCAAGTATTCTTTTCTCAGCACTTAACACCTCTCAGTATTGAGGAAGGATCTTCATTTCACACGAGAGAGAATATTTATAAAGCACTGCAATAATACAGAAAACCAAATCTCCAAAATGCTGTTGACAGTGATATTTCCAGTATTGCAGAAAACCACAACTTCCAGGATTATCCTCAGATCACCAAACAATATCTTTGCATGGAAAGCGAAAAAAAATTCAGAATTAATGTAATCTGCTTCACTGCTATGTATTAACAGCAACATGTCAGTAATTGGTATTGGGGTGATTTTTTTTGCCGCTGTTGCTTTTACCAGGAAAATTATTCAATACTCCTCAGAAAAGTGTTCTATTAGAAGAAGCCTGTAAATAAGCACTGCTCCTCCAGGTAATGCAGCAAATAAAGACTCAAAGCACTGTGATGCCACCATCACTGAAGAAGTTTTCCTCTGAACTTTATTTTAATGTGCACAGCAGAAGGTTAACTACAGAAAAACACCTGCTTAAAACATAAAGCAATTATTAGGACAACAGCACACAGATCTGTAGGTTGTTTCTACTTTTCTTAAATAAAATGGTGAAGGTTTTTTGTTTTAATTAAAGTGTAAAAGCCCTGGAAAACCCTGGGGGGCCGAATGCAGGAAATGCTTGATCATTTTTCAACACAGAACACATTTAATCTGATTATTATTACGGTGAACCACAGCGGGTGGGAGGACACCCAGCCACCTCGATGCAAACTTGTGAAATTACCTCTGAGCTTTATCATCACACAATCAGGAAAGAAAAATGCTGCAGACACAGGTCAGCCTGTGAGCACAGAGTGTTCTCCTTGGGAAGGATTTCTCTCGTTTCACAGTCTGGCTCTGCCACTGACTCAGGACCTGAGCTGTCAACCACAAACTTATGTTTTTGGCCCCCCAGGCAGTGAGGGAGGAAGGTTCTGATTCTGGATATCGGGATATTAAGATAGACAGGACCACTGGGAGATGTTTAAAACATGATTTATTGTCTCATTCTCAAGGGGTGAGAATGTCTTCACTGCACACACCAGGAGTTCGTGGTCAGTGCTCACAAGACCACAGGTTACAAGGGGTTTTAAAAGTTAATTAGCCAATAAACTACTGCCACACACATCGTTTTAACTTTCACACCAATGGCTAATTAAACTGTATCACACATCCTGCCTCAATGCCTTTTTTATCCTGTCATACAGCAACACACAAGACTACTTGCTACACCTTTACACCTTTTTCTATTTCTGTAATCATTTCTACATGTACACTTTAAAGCTTTAAAACTTTCCACCACCTGGCTTAATATGTCTCTGCCTCAACTACAAAATCACATTTTTGCTTATGGCCTCTAAATTTGGGAGCCTTTCCCGAGGCCTCAGATCAAACCCTGTACTCAATTCTATGTTTGGACCTGCATGCATTTAAATCCTGCTCATCAATGTGGGACTTATGGGCTTTGCCAGAGCAAGATCTATGCAAATAAAAATAAGTTTTTGGTACTTCCCTATGCTTCACATAAAAGAAAATGCAATTCCAACCTAGAGACAAGCACAAAGGTGAGAACTGCACAGACAGTCCTGGAATAGGTATGAAATCATTCACATGAGACATTATTTTGTGGGTTGGTGTGGGTTTATTTTGTGCAGGCCATGACAGAGCAACAAATGTTCTTAATTTTTTTTATCTGCTTTTATTCTTTATTTGCTTTGTCCTTGGGGAGCAGTGGAGGCCCCAAATAACCTTTGAGATTTTTCTGTGCCTGGATTTCCCACACTTGGACTCATCCAGGATCAAACACCCTACAGGAGGATGCTGAGGCTGGACTGGTTGCTCTGCCTGGATCCCCCATGGATGTGGGGTGCAGACAGTGATTTATCCCCCATGGATGTGGAGTGCAGATTGTCCTGGTGTTCTGAATCTCAGGTTTGATCCAGGTGGGAATGCTGGGCTCCTCCCCCTGGAGCATCTCCCAGTGGGATGATGGAATTGTCTCAGCCCTGCAGTGAGCCTGGATGGCCCATGAACAGCAGATATCCCCTGCAGGGAGGATGAGAAGAGCTAAAGAAAACCCCTCCCCATCTGGTTTTGACAGCTGGCAATGAAATAGAGACTGCTGGTCACATTTTGCATTTTAACCCAAGAACACAAGGACACCTGCCCTAAGCAAAGATGACGTGAACAGTACACCTGTCCTGTTTATTCTCACCTTGAGACTGATTTATCCCCATTTCCAGCCCAAGTTTGTCCTTCTCAGGATGGTTTAGCTCTCATCCCTGGCCACTGCCAGGCCTGCAACAGCCAGCAGAGAGGTTTAGGGGTAGATAAAAGTGAGTAAATGGCCACTTCTCAGCCTCAACGAGTCTGTAGGAGTGATCTAGTGTGCCACATTTCAGTCTGGCCAAATAAATACACACGGGTTAAGCAGGGAGGGCTCACTGTGCCCGGGTCAGAACGAGGAATTAACAACTGAGCTCTTCAGCTGTTGTCAGAAGGGTCAGGAAGCCTGCTGTAAACAAACAGCTTGGAAAAGTTATTGAGACACAACAGATTGAGGATTCAAAATTTTCCTTTGTCTTCTTCATTATAATTCTGGGGTGAAAAAAGCAAAAAATTGCAACGTCAAACCTTTGTCCGTACTGGGTTTCCAAGAACTCATCTGACTCATGTTTATCAGATTTGATTTAATGCAACAACCTCTATTTCATTTTTAAAGAAGTGGCAAAACCAGCCCCTTTACTGTGAAACAATAAATTAATAAAGGATATCAAAGAGGAAAGCCTCTACTTTGGTTCCTGTCGGTGAAAATAACTTGGGATTGAACAACAACTGAATAATAACTTGCTCCAGGGAAGAAATCCGAAACAAATAAATACAGGTGAGATGTTGTCTACAGGGTAAGCATTTAAAGTAATTCATTAATCTGGGGACCAGCCCAGACATTAATTGTAAATGGCAGAGAAGAAACATCATGAAACGAAGGGAAATATGTGAGGAGTATATCTGTGATGAAGAGCAGCCTTGAAAGCAGCTCACTGTTCCTCAGTGAGGCTGGAGGCCAATGGAATTCAGTCCTCCCTTGGGAAAAAGGCAACTTTTCACTTTTAAAACCCAAGATCCTCCTCTGAGATAAGGAAACAGTTTTCTTATTCTCCTTGCCGTGCATTGAATGGTGTCTCTGAACTGCTCTGAGTTCTGTGAGCTGCAGTTTATCTCCCCAAGCACTGTGCAAACTTCTCTTTAAAACTCTCAGAAGTTTACTTGCTAAAACAGAAAATGGCAGCTCCTTGTACTGTGACACAGACATTTTCATCTTTGGTGGAAGACCTGTGGTGACTGACGGGCAAGCCCTTGTTTTCACTGAGCACACTTCCTTATTTTGCTTTTTGTTTATTTATTTATTTGTGTATCCTCCAAAAGGACAAAGAACATATTGGACTTCATGATCTTGGAGGTCTTTTCAAACATTAATTGTTCTGTGATTATGTGTCTTAGATACAGATTAGGGACATTTGAGCTGAATCAATTCAGTTAATCAATTCAGCTAATTCTTCTCAAATTCACCTTTTGCAGTGACTTTACAGAGTTTAGCTCAAAATACACCTGGGTGCTATTTGATTTTTTTATAATACCCTCACCAGCATTTCTGAATTTAAGTCAATTTCTTCCAAAAGTGACAAAGCTTTCCTCCCTTTTAAAGAGACCTCACAAGCCATATCACATCAAAAGAAAAGTGCTGCAATCATGAAGAATTGGGAAAAGGGATTATTGTGCTCAGGTGATGGAATCAAACATTTTACCGTGTTTGGAAATAAACAGATACTGAGACATCACATCACTCAAGTCCTAACTGATAATGCAAGAAGAAAGTGGTTACAAATGAGCCCTCCAGTTCTGAATCAGTAGCAGCAGATGCACTAACCTGGCGATGAACTCTGGTATTTAGGGGTAATAGTTTGGTGAAAAAAAATCAAAGCATATTTACATCGATCGTGGGGGCTGTGTGGGGAACACCATTCATTTCACGAGATAACAGCAAGAAGCTGGAAAGGAGAATTTTAGTCTGCTCCAGTGGAAAAATAACTACAAATAGTCGAGTAATGTAGGAGGCAATTTGCAAATGCCTTTATGATAAAATGTTGCAAATTAATTCTTTCTATACTTACATTTGAAATGTCTGTTTAAATGTTTTCTAATAGATACTGATTTGACTGAAAACACTTATGAACCCTGAAGCTGAAAGAATGGTATTTAATTTAAATACATTTTTAAAATGAGCTTTTTAACTTTCAGTTTTCTTTAAAAAGACTCAGTAAGCCAAAATGTAAAACGAAGACCTCTTGAACTCAGTTACCAATCACACAGAAATGTCTGGATTTGGCCAAAATTCACACTACAAACGTTGTCAATTAATGAGAAATATCAATTAACGCTTTCATATTTCCCCCTCCTTATGGATGAGAACATGGCAGGCTTGCAAGATAAATGACTAAATTAATAATTATTTTATTAAGCATCATAATCTTTACACATCTTGCTGCGAAACAGGTAAAGGGCTCAAGGTCCTTATACAGAAAACATTGCATAACCCTCTCAGTGACTGGAGAAAAACCCCTTTGGGCAGCAGGAACACAGCCAAGGAGACAATTTATGGAATTACAGCAGCTTGACCTGGGGTGACCGTGGACATGGGGGAAATAGAAAAAGCAGAAAGCTTTCAAAGCAATGCAGATGTAAGGCCTGAAGTTAAAAGGATACAAGAATAAGGACATATAACAATGAAGACTGTGTTTTTGTGCTGGGTACAGTTAGGCCTTAGCAGGTAGAAAAGTCGTAGCAACTAGAAAAATGTTAAGCAAGATAATAAAAAAGTTTAATAATGAGGCTTTGTGCTTTGTTTACAGAAGAGTATAAAAAGTTCCAGAAGAGTAAAAAATACTAAACAAGCACCTGTTTTTAGATACAAGGTATATGTGTTAGAGATAAGGTATACATATTTAATGACTGCTTTATGCAGATGTCTGTGTGTCCTTTGTTGGGATGGTCACGACACACCAATTCTGTTTATTCTGTTTATTCTCACAGCACACTGTCTTTTATATACTCAAGGTTTACACTCGTTGGTCACAGAAAATCAACACAGCGTTCATTGGCACAAAAAGTCTCCACCGCTGCTTTCAACCAACACTCATGAAACTTTTCCCAGCACCTTTCTTCCAGCTGCAGGTTTTTTATCTCCCTCTCCTTCTTCTTTTCTTGGCTTCCATGCCAAAAACCTTGGTGAGGTCCCTTTCAGGGGTAAACATGGCTCTTAGCAGTTTCTTCTCCAGCTCACTTGCACTTTGGGTTTACAGACCAGCTGCAGCCCCAGCCACATCTGTGAGCTCCTAACAACTTGCTGTTGGTTAGACAACTTTTAAAAGGCCTTGTAACACAGAGAATTCTCTCTTGTAACACAGATAATCCTGGCTGCTGTTGGCAGGACGTGACCTGTTGCCATCTTTCAGTTGTCTCACCCTGAACTGAGGCTGATGTGGCAATAAAAGCTCATGGAAATGTCTCCCAGCAGTCCTGTCCCATTATTTGGAATTATTTAATTGTGATGGTTCTTGCTTCTTTTTCTCTGCCAAGTTTGGGATGAATAATACACAGGAAATGCAGATTTTGAGTTTGGACTTGGATGTTTATTGTTTCTTATCTATTCACAGACTCACAAGGAGTGAGCTCCAACTAGCAAGTTAGAGAAACGAGGTAAAATGGAGAGCCTCTGACTCTTTCCAAGGTTACTTAAGCACTAATCACCCAATAACAAGGTGACATGTATGCTATTTATATTTCTGACCCAATAATGACCACCCAAGGCCTGCAATGAGGACCTTTTTCCCCCAATTACAGAAAACCACCCAAGGCCATGAAGAAGGAGGAAGAAGGAGGTGAAGAAGAAGCAGTTTGACAACACCCCAAATCCTCCATCTCGACCAGCATGTATTACTATGGACTAAAATCCCCAAAATCCAAGTTTCCAGAATTCCAACATTTAATATCCAACATGGACACACCAGTCCCACAAATTGGGAATAATTCCTAATTCCAAAGCCTGCTGGTGAGGTTGCCACAATCCATTTCCCTGTGATTAACAAACCATCACAATCCCTGTCCCCTCACACAGAGGGGTTCAGACCACCAGGAGTAAACTGGAGATTTGGGTTTCCTGGGAAGAAAACATTCCCAAAGCTTGCCCCAGCACCTCCAGTGCAGTCTGACGTGGGTGTGTTCAAGCTTCTGATTCACAGCCTCAAAATCCAGCTTTATTTGCAAATGCTGGTGAGTTGTTGAGCAATCTAAAATTGGGAGACAAGGATTTCCTCTGCCTTTTGCTCTTAGTGGAGTTTGCTGCTACTCTGCAGAAGGATTGCACATTATTATTTTCCCCCATCCTGAAGCCCTCTGATGTCAGCACCAACCATGTTCCTCCAGAAGCCAGGTGGAATATTCACCATGACAGCTTCCTGCTGTGACAGCTAAGAGCAATAATAGTCATCATAATAATTTATATTCCTTAAAACATCTTTTCAGAGGCCTCTTGCAGACACTGAGCCTTTACAGCCACTGAAAACATGAACATTGACTCTCCAACTGCACCTCAGCCAAGAAACAGCAGCACACCCTTCATTTGATGCAATTCCCATAAAAGTGTGTGGGTTTTTTTTTTTTTTTCCTCCCTAACAGTCTGAATGGTTTTGATTAAATGACATTTCCTAACGAAGCACTTTCTCACTGCATCGTGGCAGGTTTTCAGTGCTGCTACATCTGTGGAATGGTTTCAATTTATTCTCTTAAGTAAACATAGGACTATAAAATGTAAACATCAACAGAACAGTTCTATAACAGTAAAAGCATAATTTGAATAAATAGGCAAGCTAATGAAACACCATTACATGTAAAGACTATCATCTCCCACTATGTGCTAAGCACTGATCTTGCAACTGCAAATTCAGAAGTAAAAGAATTCATTTGCCTTAATCTTTTGATTTTTATGTGAGTCACAAAAATTTTTGCTCCTACACAGTGGCCATTAAAGCTACCTTGCAATTTTGTAGCTGTTATTGCCTTTTCAGCCTTGACCCACCAGCTGAGGGCTGATATGAGAAAGGAATCATTTATTTGTAAACTTAATATGGACAGTGATTAAGAAATCTCTAATCCAAAGTGCAAAAAATCAGTTGAAAGGTAGCAAAAATATTTTTAAAGTGTGGTTTCCTGATTCCTCAGCACTGTCCAGTCTGATCTGACATGGACAGGACAGAATTGACAAGAATGTAAAAACAATCAAGTAGCAGCCAGAGAATCACTGGATTGTTAAGGCTGGAAAGGATCATTGAATCCAACCAGCACCACGTTCGCCATCAAACCCTGCCCTCAAGTGCCACCCCCACACGTTTTTTTTGACATTTCCAGGTCTGGTGACTCCATCCCCACACAGACCATTCCAGTACTTGTCAAGTCTTTCCATGAAAATATCTAGAAATATTATAAAAATATTCTGAGAATCTAAGAATATTTAAATTCTTTCCTTTTTTCTAAACTAAACCTTCCCAGCAGAACTTTGGGGGCGTTTCCTCTCATCCAGTCCCTTGTTACCTGGGAGAAGAGGCTTATGTGCCTTACTCATAAAAACTACAGCCATGTACATATAACTTTTTAAAATTAGTAATCTTTTATATTTTAGCATTTATCTTTATATTCATTATGCATTTGGATCAACACTCACATGGATTTGAGTGCAACAATTCCATCTGCCCATCCTTTAATGTCTAAAGAACATCAGCTTTAATGCTGAGTCAAGATTTACTCTTGACCCTTCCTCCCTTAATAAATAAAAATTCAATGTTCTCTACTATTTAAGCCTTTAGTTCAAATTCTCAGTTACAAACACATCTCAAAAGTGACACCAACCAACCCATGCAGGGCGAGAAATTCTCTCCCTAGTAATTCTGCTTCTTCAAGGTATTGATGTTTCTGTTTCTGTTTTCTAGGATGAAAAATATGAGAGCACACTGTGTAAGGAAAGTGCGTGTGAATGTCCTCCTTACATTTCCTTATGAGAAACTATAAACGTGGGAAAGAAAGAGCATCAGAAGCACAAGACATCTCACTTTGTTGTGAAACTTTCAGGATTCTGTGTTTTGATTCTGCTTACAAAGCAAAGTGGGAGAAATCTACAGTTATGGGGACATTTGGGACTATTTGGGGGGAGGAAAAAAAAGGCATAAACCTGCTACTTTCAGTTAGAGAAAGCAATTTAGATCTGTGGAAATAATTAGCTATGAAACATCTTTTAACTGTTCCTATTGTTTTGATAGCTTTTCTTCACAGTGATAAATTTGCAGAGAGGTAAGTGTGCTCAAGCGGGGTTTTTAAGTGTAAGTGTGATTGTCAATTAAAGAAGAGATTACATTGTCAGGGAAAGACAAGTGAATGTTTTAAGTGGCAGTTTGCATATGTTTACCTCGAGTGCTGCAGAATCCGAAGCTGGGTTCTCCTCGTTTGGGTGCTTTACTGTTCAAGCAGAATGTAAATTCTGACATGTACTTACCACTGCTTTTGCTGCTTCAGTTCCCACCCAGAACCGTTCCCTGCTCATCTTTTTGCTTCCTTTTTTGTTTCCTTTTTGGATAATTCCACTCTCCCTTCGAGCACACACCTGAGAAAAACCTCAGGAAAGGAAAACGTGTTGTGCTGCCTGAAGCCATCCATCACAGGTACCCCATAAACCCCACTGCTCTAAAAGGCAATAAATGCAGCTTTCTTTTACAAAGTAACAGCAGAGACAAAACTGGGAAGGATAAAAGAGTGGAATCCTTGATGCCTGGTTGTCTTTGCAGCCTCGATGCGTTCGGACAAATTTAAAGACGCTGCTTTATCACTGAATTCTCAAACATGAAATGTTTGCTGTGTAAACCAGGGAAAGGGCCTTACCTTGATGAAAAATAGGACAAATCAAAGGCAGGAGTGATCACCAAGACACAGAAATCTTCCCAGTGCAGGAGAGCTTTTGCAGGAGTTAAAATGCTGAGTTCCTCAGCTCAGGTTTGAGGATGCAGAGCCCAGAACCTGCAATTGCAGAGAGGTTCTGGCACCTAGCTCCAGCCCCTGGGCTCCCAGAGGGATAAAAATCCCTCTGAGAGAGAGAATTTTAATGCTGATCCCCAGGATTTGGGGGCAGTGAGAGGGCAGAATTCCTGCCCTGGGGAACTGCTCTGTCTCCAGCCAGGAATTGTCTGATTCACAGACAGATGGAGAAAGTACAAACCCATCAAACTGAGCAGAAACTCAAAACTGCTCCTCTTCTCTCTCTGTTTTGTCAGAAAGGCTTTTCTGATGACAGGACGTTTCCATTCCAAATAAGACACTGGCTTCAATCTACCTGTAAAAGGAATAACTTTATTTTTTAAGAATTCTGAATATTTGTTCAGAGGAAAAGCTGTGCTCAAGGCAATGTTGGCTCTTGAACTTCCCACTGGCTGGGAAGTATGGAAATCTCTTAGAGAGGTAGCTCTATTTTTCATATAAATACAATTACTGCAACAGTTCTTTCTCTTTTTTTTTTTTTTTTTTTTTTTTTTTTTTTTTTATGATCAGGTGACAAAAGTGGATTATTTAGGGTTTTGGGTTTTTTTTTTTTTGCTAGCTTAGTGCCATGATTTCTACCCATTATATCTTCTTCTGTTGTGAGATTACTGTCCTCTGGGGAGACAAATTATAACTCTCTTGCTCTGGTGCTAAAACACTTTATGTAAATTGAACACAAGGCAGCTTTTTTATAAGGTGTAGCACTTTCTACAAAATTAGAGCAATCATGAGGCAAAGCCTTTCATAACTCACTTGGCTTCACTTCCTGGCTCTCTCAGGAATATTAATATTTTTATTTCTTTTTTAAAATCTATGCCCATCAAAACAGCTGCTCTCAAGCCTCGAAGCCCTTCTGAAGAAAGGTCTTGTGAATGTTGCAATTGATGCTAAAAAGGGATGGATTATTCCCACCAAAACCACACCTCCATAAGAAAATTAACTGTATCTGCATTTCCAGGACCTGCTCCTTCTGAATTTTAAATCTCTGAATCTCTGGCAGTGGAGACATGATTCCACAACTACATAAGATGTGTTTTTGGAAAATTCTGCTTTTCCCAGCAGAGGTCAGCTGAGCTTCACCTGGAAAAGCTCATCCTTTACTCACGTGGGCTCAACACCTTGTTCTTCCCTGCATGAGGAGCAGCTCCTGCCCTGAGCCCCAGCAGATCACCCAGGAGATGATTCTGTTTAAAGATTACCCATGAGATAATTCTGTTTAAAGACAATCCATGAAATAATTCTGTTTAAAGATCATCTATGAGATAATTCTGTTTAAAGGGGCTCACTCAACTGTGGTTTTCTCCTGGAAGCTTTGAGCTGCCCCATTGAGCAGTTTGAGTCAAGTGAAATATTTGATTTCAGTACTATATTTTTAAAAGACGTAGTATCCAAATTAACACACTTAAAAAAAAAAAAAAAAAAAAAACAAAAAAAAAAAAAAACAAAAAAAAACCCCACAACCGAAAAAACAAACCCACAAGTTCTCCTTCAGAAATGTTTTGACATTTCTTGAAATGACTCATTTTGACTTTTCTCTCACAACTACATTTTCCTGAAGTTGGTATGGACTCGTGAAAAGCTTTTATTTTGGCAAAACTGGGTTTTTATTTTGTGAGAAAATGTTCTTGGAAAGGTTTCAGGTACTGATAATTGCACTGTACTTGCCACATTTTTTTTTTCTGCTCCTTCAGGTCCTTATTTGGATTCCCAGCTCCAAAGTCACTTGCTTTCATAACTGAATAACCCCAAACCTCCCCAAGGATCTAAAAACCACGTCAGATAAACAAATGCACATTTAATAATAATGAATGGCCAATGAGATGGGCATGAAACCAGCTCAAAAGTGATGATTTTAGTGGAATTTGTTTTAAAAGGCACTACAGAAAATCAGATTGTGGGGGTAGAAAAACAGGCATTGTGCAAATCTAGAGGAATAAGTTCTCTCCCCAAAGTAACATCTGAAATAAAACTGCTTGAAGGGACACATCCAGCCATAATTTTGTTGAAACACTGCATCCTCAGCTTCACCCTTTTATTTCAAATAAAAATGATTAAAGTTGGTGCTTATTCAAGCTTAAATATTCCAGTGTTTGAGGCATTTAAATTTTTAAAAAATTACTTAAACCAGAAGTATTAGTTTTAAAAACTGCCACAGGAGCTCTGAGTTTTCATGTCTCCAGAAGAATAACCTATGGCAAATCTGCTGTATTTGTTCCATGCTGGTGATAAATATCTTAAACACAATTAGCAAGGGAGCTGACTTCTGCTTTAAAGGAATTATATCATAGGAATACAAGAGAAATCAACAAAAAGCCAGAGGTTGTCTGCTCCATTGTCTATTCTGCAAACACAACATTTTTCCCTTTTATAAATCAACAGTTTTGTCTTAATCTAATAGAGCAATGCCTATGGATAAATGTGTTTATCACATCACATAAATATCACATTGTCTGCAATGTACTGCAGGATCTCTGAACTCCCAAATGCCCAACGTGCAAAAAATAGCAAACATTGTTACAGGAATTAATGTCTGTCACAGCCAGGAGGATTTTACACCAGATTTATATTCTTCAGAAAGTTGTTCTCATGCAATTGTGCAGAGAAGCTTCTTATTTAATGCTGCTGTAAGATGCTCTTGACTGGAGGAGCTGTGTCTTCCCTCAAATACGAGATTAACAGGGTTACAATTCTTGTGTCACCACAGAGAGCAGCTTGGGAGGCTGCTGAACCTACAGAGAGCCAAAAACCCCAAATCAGGGGGCAATCCCTCCCTTCCTCTCTCCCTGTCCCTTCCTGCCAAGTGTCACTTCCTTCTCACATCTGCTGAGACAAGTCCTTGAGTGATTGCCCTCTGTCATAATAAACTTGACTTTTCTTCTCTTGAAATAAAAAGCTATTTTCTATTTCAACCAGCTGCTGTTCACTTTTAATAACGACAGGAAGAAGACAGTGTTGCTTTAAAATTATGGTATTAGCAAATAGAAAGTTACAGAAGAGCAATACAATAGTTACACATTCAGGTTCCAAGTTTAAAGTTTTGGGGGATGAGAGATACACCAACTCTATATTTAGATACCTTTTGGACTGCAAATTCCAACATTTTTGCAGTGATGTGACTCAGCCACACTTTTCATGTGGACACACCTTAGGGGCAGCAAGAAGTGGAACAATTCATGCCTGAAAGGTGAAAATTCGGGGAGTTATTTAGTGTGGAATTCCTAATTGCCCAGCTGAGGTGATTGGTCTTTGTTCCCCTCCTCTGTATTTTTATTTGTATTTTGTAGAACAGAAGGAACAAGAGGCCATTTGAAGGGAACATGTCAATTTTAACAGGGTAAAAACTCTTGTGTCACCACAGAGAGCAGCTGATGAACCTACAGAGAGCAAAAACCCCAGATCAGGGTGCAATAGGGAACACGTCAGTCCCAGTGAGAGCCCCAGCAGTATTTTCACATTTTCTCTGACTTCTCTGCAGCCAATGCCTTGATCACCAAACTCTGACCTGCTCTGGGGTTAGGGTGAAGAGTCTCCAGCAGTTTGTGCTGCTACAACCACGGGGTGTTGGTTTTTAGGGCTTTTACACCATCCATCATCCCATGCCATGCACAAAAGCAACGGGAACGTCCATCCACAATCTCTCTCAGCTTTTCCTCCAGGTGTTTCTCAGTATCCCACAGTCTCTGCACTGCTGCTTTGTGATTCCAGCTGCAGCTCCAATGTGAACTCGTTTTCAGGGGGATGTTTTTGCACACCACATACTCAGGGCTCCTTCAGAGCATTTGGGTTTCCTCTCGCCCAGCACAGGCTGCAGAATGTCCAAACCTCCTTCCCTCACCTGTGAATGCACAGCCTGAATAACTGATGGTGATTTCACATCACCTTCCACAGGTCTTTCATCTCTGAGAGAGCCCTTGGCCTCTTTTCTCTTTGCTCTCTCTGGACAGGGATGAAGTCAGAATCTTCTCTTTCTTCTTTGATTGGTTTTGAACTGGAACAATTTTAGGTTTTGACAAGAAAGGGGAAGAAAAAAATGTCATTTCAAGTAGTAATTTTCTACTTCATAAGGATCAAATTCTTAAGATTCCTGCCTTAAAAGAGAGGAACACCGCAGGAAAGAACTGAGGTAATGAACATTTCTGTCACTCACCTCACAAACTCATTTTTCTTCTACATTTTATTAGATGCTGCCTTGCTCTCCTCCTTAAACACAAATGACAGATTATATTAGATGCATAAATTATATGGATTATATTTCTGTCACCAGTAAATTAGCTGTTAAATTTAGTTTGCATGATGCTATTGACAGGTCTCTGATTTAAGAACGTTTTTTTCTTTTTAGTAATTTTTTTTCACCTTCTCTTCTTTTCTCTTTTGTCAAATTCTCCATCACAGTTTGGAAGAACCCAGCAAAAGTTTTTAATGTATGTCACAGAGTTACAAGGACAGAAAGGCTGTGCTTCTCCTAGAGAGATGGGGAAATGAAAGCTTGGCAGAAAATATTTAAGCCCAGGGAATTTTGGGACTTGCCATCCCTGGAAGTGTCCAAAGCCAGGTTGGACATTGAGGGCTTGGAGCAACCTGGGATAGTGGAAGCTTCAATGTCCCTTCAACCCAAACCATTCCATAAATTAAATAAATATGACAAAAATACGCTGGTGAATAAATGCAGCTCTCAGTGCACTTCCATGTTTTAGTGCCTTGTTCTCTTTTTGCCCAAAACTTTCCTAAGCCCAAGAAGTGTTTCTGTCCCAAGTAGGAACCAGACACCTGATACAGTTAAAGACTTGTTAAGGTTTAAGCTTTACTGCTGGCTCCTATTTTGGTTTTGTTCCCAGACCTCTCAGGAAATCATCCCTCTGCTAAGAAACCATTTCTGAAGATGATGAGCAGCTGAAAAGTTACAGCAGACAGTTCATCCAAGCTCCAGAGTCCCAAAGTTCTGCCATGCAAGTCCCACTTGCTCCAGGTCTGATCCAGAGGGATTTTCATTGGGGCTTGAACTTAAAGGGTCAGCACATCCACAGCCACCAGCAGGGTTAAATATCACAAATTCTGTTCAGATTTGTGTCATTTCTGTAACTCCTTCCAGCCTGCGGAGCACTTTCAGGAGAGAAGAGCCAGAATGTCCCACCCCAAACTGCAGAGGCACAGCTCTGTCCCCAGCCCAGCTAGACAAGGGCTCAGCCTCAAGCTGCTGTTTCAACAAATGATCAGGGAGCAGACAGGTTCTTACACAAAGAGATGTGAGGCCAGATGTGCTCTAATAAGCAGCTTGTTCAAGTTCAGCAACTTAGAAAAGCTGATTGTTTAAAAAATTTACAGATTCAGCTCGTTCTGCACTCCTGTGTTCTCGTGCCAAATCTTCAGATCACCTCCCCTTTAATTAAATTGTTCCTGTGGAATCCCCAGGAAGTGTTTGACAGAACCAAGCTTTACTGATGTTATTATATCTGCAAACTAGTAGAGTTTCTATAGAGACACAAAATTATAACCAGAAGATCAGTTTGAAGATGAAGCTGAAGTTTGAAGATGAACAGGAATTCTCTTTCACTGAACTTCCTGGAGCTCTCTTTATCAAAAGTCCTAAGTATTCCATCCCAGGAATTAACAAACAGATATTTCATGCAGCTCTTTCTTCACTTGCACAGAAATATTTATTCTTCCTGGCCTTTCCACGAGCTATTGCACAGCCTGAAGGCAACAGTGATTTACAGATGCCATGAATAAATAGATGTTTTAATGTCTGGGCTGCACTCGGCTCCAACATGCAATAACAATCTCAAGGCATTTTATGTTACCAAGAGTTTCTACTCCTGGAAACAGCCACATATTCTCAAAAATTTGACAGCACTGGAATTCCTGAGCAACAAGAGTCATCAACTGCTCCTTTGATTTCTTGGTGACACTTGGAACTATTTATGTTGGTTCTCGTTTTCCTAAGAAGGGAAATTCTGTGGCACAGAAACCAAGGAATTCCCTTGGTAACACAACAAAAAATTGGAACTTTCAGCATCAGGATGAAGGAACTGGGCTCCAGAGCTCCTTGTGCAAGGAAGGGCAAAAATGCATGGTGGAGTTCACAGGAATAAACACTGGAGGGTGAGCAGGGAGCCTGCTCTGAAGCTTTAAAAAGAACCTATAAAGAACTCTGCTCTAAAGGTTCGCTCAAGAAGTATTCATTACAAAACATTTTAAAGCTGGAACCTTAAATGTGGTTTTAGTATTAAATAAGTGCAATAAAATTTTAAAACAGAGCAGCCCAAGTACTGTTATTCTGTTAATGCTCTCACAGACACTCTATAGACATTTGGCAGGCTCAGCTGTTTAACAACCATCTCTATAATCTTTTTAGCTTTTATGGTCCTTTTTTCATCAGGAGGTTTGCTTGAACTCTGAACCAGAATATAGACTCTCATTCCTGCACAGAAAAACAGGGGCAAACCAGCAGCACCAAGAGCTTATCAACTCTGTCCCCTCCTTTGGCTTCCTGATCCTTCAGGGTGTTTGACTGGGAAAACAGAAACCAGCCCCTGCAGGAACCATCCAGGGAACAGCTGGGATTGAACCCCTGCAGTTCAACAACAACAATCATCCCACCAATGACACACATCCCTTGAAGAGGCTGGATTTTTTTTAGGACTACTCAGATTTTTTTTTTTTGGGGGGGTGGGGGGGGGGAGAAGTTGACCAGCAGAATCCAACAGAATTTAGCAGAGAGCCAAGTGAAATTATCAAAGCAGACTTTACAGACAGGCATTTCTCAAACCCCCCAGATTTCCACATCGACTCTAATCTTCTCACAGCAGCAATTTGTGGGGAGGTTATAAATAAAGCACGCAGAAGTATGAATTATGAGGCAGGCTCATGGTTTTGCATTCTCCTTTTGGGCAAACATTAATTCCAAAGAGGAAACTTTGAAGAGTTTGGCCCTAGCAGCTGATTTGAAGCACTGCAATTTCAAGAAGAAAGCCAAAAGAGAACAAAAAATGCCATTTCTCTTCTTGTGTGCCCACGTGGTTTGCTGTGGACAAGACAAGCTTAAAAGAGTTTCAATTTTGCTGCAATTCATGCGAGATACCCCCACACCCACACTCCCAGACCTCTTAAAATGCTCATCTTTTAGGATTTAAAAAGAAAGTTTTAATCCTGGCTCTGCCAATAATCTTCTGAATGACCTTGAGCAAATCACTTTGCCTCTGTTCTTTCAGCCGGGCTGCAAAGCTGGATTAATTCTCACCCACTCGTGGTGGTGTAAAATGAAGATTGGCAGGAATTCTGCAGCACCACAACATGCAAGAGATAAGCAGGACAGACACCAGGCTTTGCATGGACTTTGCAAAGATAAGCTCAGACACTTCTGTCTGTGAGGTTTTAAGGGAAAATATCAAGATTTTCTTTCAAAAAGGTTGGCATTTTTCATTCCCAATGAATCCTACCTGGAACTCACCCCACTCGGATTAAAATTTAAGACAGTATGTACACCTTGATTTGTGTCAATAGGAATGAAAAAAACAATTACCTTTTTTTTTTAAATTTATTTTTCCTTCCTTTCATGATGTAAGGCTCCAGACTTCACTGGAAGTAAGGAAACATTGAAACAGCTCAATTTTGCAAAACTGGCCAGGCAAAGGGAGCACCTGTATCATGGCAGGACACCAACTGGTGCAGGAGGATGGCTCAAGCACCCACTCATCTCAGTCATTTTTCTAGTCAGCAACCAATTAATTTCTGTTTTGAAACACAGTCACACACTTGTTTTGCAAAATATTCCTATTAAATGCAAAGCTGTATTACCTAGCGTTCCCAATAAGAATTTTAATTAAACTGTCAGCTTTTTGAAGGCAGAATTATCCAAAGCCTGTTCTTCCTACTGGTCTCATTACAGCTGGATTTTGTTTTCATTAGTTTCGTTCTTGTGGTGCCTTTACTCTCTGCTCTCATTACAGAGAAGATTCATAGATCAAATTGACAATTTGCAGGAAACCTCCAGCTCAGCCAAGGCCGTGTTTGCTCACAAAAGTTACAAACCTGCTTATCAGGGGCTGATTTCCCCTGCATGAATGAACACAGGAGAATCACAGTGACCCACAGCAGAGAAACCATTAAATATCAGTCACGGGCATGGGCAGAGAAAAACTGTTCCAAAGGATTACAGAACCTGTCCAAGGGGAATAATGCCCATTCCCACACAGGGGTCTGCAGGAACTCTCATGACTTTAAGGTGATCACCACCTTCTGCTCAGATATTGTTTGTTTCTAACTAAGAAAGCTGCAATAAATACCTGAAAACCAACCCCAAATCCCCTGCACACGTGGGCTATGGCTCAATAACCAAAGGGTTTGATCATACCTCAGCAGGCAGGACTGCCAGAGATCCCAGCCCTGGTAATCCAAAACTGTCTTTTCACTAAAGAGCCTTCTTATAGCCACACTCCATTCTCACTGTTTGGCTCTGTTTTGGTATCTGTTCTCAAAACTCATATGGTTTATCCATGGCAGAGCACTCTGAGCACAGGGAACAGCTGGGAGAGTTCACTGAGGGGCAGGATAAAAACATCTGTAAGGTGAAGAGCTTCAAGCACCAGGCTTCACAACAGCTGCATCAAAAGGTCTGAAAACTGCCACAGTGACTGAGCAAGACCTCCTCAGTCCCGTAATTAACACAGCTTTCCTTTGAAAGTCCTTTAACCTGATCTGCTCTGTACAAGCCCTTGGGAGTAACTGAACACGGCACTGAAATATTGTGTGGCTTCAGATTCTACTTGAAAGTGTTTTAAAATCTCAAACAACAGTGTCTCAAGGGAACAGGGCAGAGCCAGCACCTAAATTACTCTTCTGGCTGCTCCTGAGCCGAGTTTACTGACAAATGTACTGACCTCAGCATCACTCCTTCCCTTCCTCTGTCCCTTCCTGCCAAGTGTCACTTCCTTCTCACATCTGCTGAGACAAGTCCTTGAGGGATTGGCCTCTATCATAATAAACCTGACTTTTCTTCTCTTGAAATAAAAAGCTATTTTCTATTTCAACCAGCTGCTGTTCACTTTTAATAACGACAGGAAGAAGAACTGCAGTGTTGCTTTAAAATTATGGTATTAGCAAATAGAAAGTTACAGAAGAGCAATACAATAATTACACATTCAGGTTCCAAGTTTAAAGTTTTGGGGGATGAGAGGTACGCAAACTCTATATTTAGATACCTTTTGGACTGCAAATTCCAACATTTTTGCAGTGATGTGACTCAGCCACACTTTTCATGTGGACACACCGTAGGGGCAGCAAGAAGTGGAACAATTCATGCCTGAAAGGTGAAAAGTCGGGGAGTTATTTAGTGTGGAATTCCTAATTGCCCAGCTGAGGTGATTGGTCTTTGTTCCCCTCCTCTGGATTTGTATTTTGTAGAACATAAGAAACAAGAGGCCATTTGAAGTTCAGACAGGTCACAAACACATGCAAAGAGCAACACTGGAGACTTGGTTATTGCTGAGTCTTGGAGGAAGGTGGAGATTTCAAAGGACATCAAATGAGAGGAAGATAAAGTCTTATAGACTTGCTTTTCAGGAAGCAAACTGAACCCTGCTTCAATTAATTATCTGACTGTGCTAATTCTTGGCCCCAACCTGACGTGGGCACAGGGCTCAGGGAGTGAGGGAAAGGCTGAGCTGGGATTTAGGGGTGTTCACACCCCACAGCTCACTGGTACTTTCAACAACTGGCATTTCTAAAGCTCTGCTGTCAGCTGGGGTGGGTGGCAGCAAAACTGGGGAAGTCACTGGGAATCTCTGTGTGCCATCAGTGCATGTGGCCTCCTGCAAGCTGCTGAAACCAAGATCTCTGCTTACAAAAGAGCCATTAATTTTCCATTAAAAGCTTATCTGTGCTAAGCTGCTGAAGACAATGACACTTGGTAATGATCATTAATGTCTGGAAAGGTTTCGACCTGAATTTAGTGCATTTTGAGATAAACATTTGAGGGAGAGGACTATCATTTAACTTTACAGCACACAGGCGTGCAATAATCCCTAAGCAATGGCCTAGGAGATCTCCAAAGTATGAAAAATGTATTTTTGACATCCTATGTGCATAACTGCTTTTATGATGGCCCTTGAGTGCAGGCGTCATAAACCACACAAATAATTTATAGCCAATAAAGAGCTGTGTTGACCTGAAATGCAGCACAAACTTACACAGTGTCCAAGCTTGCTTGCCAAAGCACTGAAAGGGTGCTAAAAGTGGTCAAAAAATTTTAAAAAGTAAATAATGCAGCTGGTTTCACAAGCATCATAGGAGGGACCCGATATTTTTCAGTTATATGAGCTTGCTTTGAAGCAAAACCCATGTTTATTCCTCTATTTTTATTTTTTTTAAGCTGTGTCCTTGGGCTTGAGCAAAAATAGTTTGTGTCAGTGAGTTACTACAATGCCCTCATTTTTCTGCATTAATGCAGTTAATGGTGCCTGGCAGTGTAAAAAGAATAAAAAATGGTGCACGTTTAGGAATTGTTCTTTCCCGTGCAGCACCAAGACCATCTTCACATGTTGGAGTCCAGGGCATTCCTCTGAACGCCCTGGAAGGTCACAGACCCCGGCAGAGAGGTTTGGGACTAGAGTAAGAGGGTTTGAGATCTGTACAGGGGTCTTGGAGCTGTACAGGGGGATTGAGACACAGAGCCCAGGGAGACACAGCCTTTGACTTCAGTGTGTGGAAAAAAGCTTCTAACACTGAGAGAAGAACTACAAAGTCACAAAGGTGTGACAGACAGTGGTGTAGTGTGTCACAGGGTGGAAAATTTGTAGTTTTGTGTTCTCAGTATGGAGGTGAATGGGGAACAAGACGGAGGATTTAGGGCAGTGCCCTGGGTTCTTCTTCTCCCCTGGCCTCTGTCTTCTGCTGTGAGGGTGGCACAAAGTAGTTTAAGGGGACTGGGTCAGAGCAGAGGTGACCCTTGGCACAGGTGATGGGTATTGGCACAGAACTGTCAATAGGACACACGGAATTATCTGTACAAGAGGACAGAGACCTCCCATCGAGGGGAGTCATCCTGTGTCCCAGCAGCTGAACACACCTTGGCTGGACACAGGGAACTTGTGAGAGAAGAATTAATAAACACGAGAAACCAAGAAAAAACAAGACCTTGAAGATTCTGGTTCATTCTCACATCTGGCTCAGGGCCTTCAGAGGCAGAAGACTCTCTCAAACCACCACCTGAATCTCAGGTGAGCAAAGAGAACCAAACCTGAGATCCACACATTTCAGCCAGGGCCACTTCAGAGCTCAAGCAGGGCTCTCCCTGGAGCCACTTTCCATAGAAACCACCCCAAGTGCCAAGGAAAATCACCCAGCAGAGTCCCAGCCTCCCTGAGAGGAAGAAAAAATCCCCAAAACCTCCTGCTGTTGTTACCATGCCCTGATATATGGCTGGTAAAGAACACCACCAGCAATAAAATATTTAACAGCCTAGATTTCACTTGGCTGGCTATGGGGTGCAATGAAGCTTTTGACTTGATTAAATATCCCACTTCCAGTGTGGGATGCAGGTTTAGCAGTTTTTAATTCCTCCCCAGAGCACCGTGCCAGGTTTTCATGTAATTAAGTGGGTACATCCAGACTGTTTACAACTGGGATCCCTGATGGGACCATTGTCTGAAAACTTTATGTTCTTCTCAAAACTACATTGAGGCTGTCAAGTTCCTCAATAAATTCCCTTCTAGTGGCTGTTCCAGAAAGAATTTGAAGCAATTTATGATTAAGGAAGCCAAATAGGGGCTGATCTCCCCCGCTTTTTAATTTTTGTTTCTGCTTTCTTATTTTATTCTCTGCCATGGGTTAATGGGTCTTAATTACAGGAGTAATTGAGGAAAAGCTGAAACAGAGCTAGCTTAATTTGAGGCATAGAAATGAGCCCATTTTCAATATATTAATCCGTGGAATAATTAAAAAGCAAAGGAGAAAACTTTAGTTCATGACTGACAGAGCTGCAGCGAGAAAATTAAGTTTGAAACGTTTAAATCTGAACCAGTGTCAGCAAAATACCTGTGACTGTGAGGAAACAATCTACCAGCATATGAAACAGGTCTCTCTCTGGTGTTTTCCCCCTCACAAATTTAATAAGATGGAACAGTTTCCTTTATTTACAGGTCTCCATGCCTTAGCAGTCTGCTTTCCCCCTGTCACGTCTCGTTAGGATGCAAGCAAAAAAAAACCAAATGGGAAAGGGGTTCTAAATAAATATTTCATTAAGGAGAGCACAGCAGTAGTCAAGGGAGGAGGTCTGCACACAGAGCAAGCCCTGCATTGAGAAAAAAACAGGGATTTACTGCCCACATTGTCACTGTTCAGTGACACAGCTGACCCAGGCAGGTGACATTAAGTGGATTTGGCTGCTCCCACACCTCTCTTCCTCCTCATCCATGAGGAAACTCAGCGAGCAAGGAATAAATTGCACTTCAGCTGCAGGTGATGAATTCACAGCCAGAGAGAGGGAAGCAGAGCAGAATAGAACAAACACTCGCAATGAGCAGTAACAAAACGTCCACCAGAGAATCACAGCTCTGAGCCTTCTCCCTTCCTTTGTGTCACACAAATAATTGCACACTCTGAATGCCACTTCCAGGGAGCTTCAGCAATTCCAGAGACACAAGGGCCTCGAATTTCCATGTGCTGATCCCAGCCAGAATATCAGGAAGGTACCACAATCAGCAGTTCTTCCTACGTCCCATCTATAATGTAGACATTGGCTTATTGAGTATTTTGAAGATAAAAAATTCAGTTCTATTAATTTTAAAAAGATCATATAATTCATTGTTACTCTGCTACTTAATCTTTGAAGTGTTTTCTTGTCCTGAACGAACACTCTACAATGTGATACACTTCATATTTTCTTCCAACTTCCATTCTAATCTTTGTTAATCCATCCAAACTCAAACTGCTGATAAAAAGCTTCTACTTTGAAGGGAACATCAAACAGTACAGCAATTAGTATGTACAACAAGATTATTTCAGTGGATCAGCCTCCAGCTCCTATCCCATAAATCGCTCCTAACCAGAGCACATTGATCCACACACATCAAAGGTGATCTGAATATTCCATAGGCAGGAAGGAGATCACTGGGTTATCCACGGAAATCCCTGAGCCATTTGGACACATCCTGCTGCCATGGCCTCATCAGGGGCAGCATTGCCTAGAAATTTTAAATTTTTACAATTTAAAATCCTAAATTGTAGGATTTGAACTTTCCAGCATTTAAGCTGGAAAGTTAAAATCCTACACTGTGGCTGCAGGGAAACCCCAAAATCCAAATCAATCCCAATCTCTGACTCCTGGAGCAGGGAAGGGCAGGAGCACTGCCCATCCTCAGGGATTTACACACTCAGTTACAGGGGCAGAGACACAGACACACACCAAGGCTCACAAAATCAGTGCCTTCCCAAAATTCCTTTGCATTTCTGATTTTGTGTGCTGTAAACTGAGGTTGTGGCCCTCACTTATTTTACTCCATCCTTCAGGGATTTCAGCAGCCACCAGTAAAGTATTTGCAGAAATCCATCTGCAGCATCAGAGAAGTCTCCTGAAGATGCTTCTCCCCTCTGACATAACTGCATTTGTATTTTAATCACAATTAAAGAAATGCAAATCTGCACTGTACAGAGTCTCATGTTCCAGTCTGTGGGTAATTTCTTTGGGGTCAATACTCAATAAAAGCTTAAACAAAAACAGTGAACTCTACTCCAGCAATATTTAGATCTCTAAGCAACAGCAGAGCAGCATTCCATAGATATCAATTTGAAATTCAGAAAATATTTCTTCTTAGTCTAAAATTTAAAATATATTCTTCCTTAATTTAAAATTCAGAAAATATTTCTTTTTAGTCTAAAACTCAGAATATATTCCTCCTTAACTTAAAATTCAGAAAACATTCTTTCTTTTCCTACACCGTAGTCCTGCTGGATGCCAGGCTGCCCTGACCTCTGCTCCCTGTGGAACACAGAGTGCAGGGCTCAAGGAGAAAATGCTCTGGAAACTGGGGACAAGCCTCAGTGCTGCTCTGAGCTGCTGGAGGAGCTCCTGAGATGGGGACAAACTCAGGCTGGCAGCAAATCCTTCACAAGCCTTGCAGGCTGGCACACTCCAGCACTTTCTCATCTCTGAGATGCATTTTATTAGTACATAAACTAGGATGAGATCCATTGCTGGCAGGAAGAACAAATCCACTAATTCAGGAAGATGGGAAGGTTTGGTAATAATGACCTCAGCAGCCACTGATGCCTCCACAGCTCCAGTGCTGCTCAAGATCAGCAGTTTTCCTTCCCAGGCTTCCTCCTCTGGAGCTCAGGGAAAGCTCTGCCCACTGTCCAGCAGCCCTGACTGTGTCCTGTCCATGACAATCATGGATTTGATAAGGATTTCCTGCCCTGATCTGCAGGTGCAGGGGAATAAAGGCTGGCTGCTTTGCCTGGAGAACACTGACTGAGCCAGCAGGACCTTCCTACAGTCAGTGGGCAGAGAGGAACACATTTAGGGACCTTCTGGAAGAACCTCTTTCCTACCACTGACTGTACACACAAACCCAGAGAGATCAGCTGAATGCATTTCCCATCCACCAGGAACAGCTCCTCTGCAAACATCATTTGAAAAGGTTAGATTAACTGCCTGACAGAGCACTGATTTAATGTTTTGGGTTGTTTTGTGTGGGTTTTTTTGTTCCACACTTGTAGAAATGTTAAGAAACAAAACAATCAGGGCGTAGGAAATGCACAAAAACAATGGAAATGACAAAAATAAGCATCACCTTTTCCTCCCCGTGATTCACTCCTGCAGAACTGGGGGAATAACGTGGAGACGCCGTCGTGGTAATTGAGCTTTTAGAGGCCTTTAGAGCTGGTGACAGATTAATAGGTTGCTATCATAAATTCTGACATCCTTGCAATTTCTGTATTCCTGGATTTACACACAAACTGAACACTGTAAACACTTCAGTGCCTTCAGCTGCAGCATTACACATCTGTTAAGGCCACTGGTAACTTTATAAAATAACACCGTGTCACAAAACAAGTCAGCGTTCAGCAATTAAACTGAGTCCAGGCACCACAGCGATCCCAACAGATAATTTTCCAAAGTAATTGCTCCAAGGAAACTCTGGCAACACTAAAAGTCGGGTCTGTTGAAGACAGCAGTGTAAAGGCAGTATTTTCATTGCCAGTAGTATAAACACAAGAGATCTTACAGGAGTTTGTTTCCTGATTATTAAGCTCCGTGCTGTGTAAAGCAATCATTACAGCTCTCAATTTCCCAATCTTTGTGTTTATTAAAACTAATGAACGCTTTTAGCATACAGGAGACTAAATAAATTTGCATAGGATTAGAACAGGCAGCCTATACTCATCCCTGTAGGCTTAAACACTAACTGTAAAAGAAACATTTACCCAGTAAATAAACAAGCTGGAAGCTGAACTCCTCCTCCTGTAACTCGGTCCATGCCTGGAGTTGAATTGGCTGTAAAAACACTCTGAGCGCTGAGAGATTGGTTATCCAGGGCAGTGCCAGGGTCACCCATGGACAATCCAACACTTCCCACGTGCTGCAGTTTCCAGAAATCAGGCTTTGACTTCCATAAAACACCTGGACCGTCACAGTTATTAGGGTCAGTTATTTCCCTAAGCCCTGCCCAGCTCAGACTCCTCGCTCCATAACAAATTATTCATCCACTCCTTTATGATGGAGAAGGTATAAAAGGAAGAGCAATGCAAAGTGCAAAGTTCCCTGGGGTGCTGTACTGCTCACAGCCTGAGGCACAGCCCCACAACAGATGAAGAGTTGTGTCCTTACCCAAAGAATCACAAATGTTGGGTTGAATTTCTCATCAACTTCAGTGAGATTCCCTCCACACTTGAATCCTGCAGCTTCCTCTTCCTGGTGGTCTCTGTCCCTCCTCCTCCTCGTTCTCTGCTCCAGGGTGTTTAAAAAATCTAATTTTTACTGCAAGTTGGAGATCAGGGAGACAAGTCCCTTTTACACTCAGCCTTCTTCTTCCTGTTTCTGCAGGCTGGAAGGGAATTTAATTTAGTACTTAGACTCCCAAATTCACACAAGTGTAAAAATCTGTCTCAGCAATGGAGGAAAACTACAAACATCGGTTTGAAATAACTGTTATAAGGAAGAATTTGCTACTACACTGAATGGTTTGTGCTATAAGGCTAAAAGTTTCATTCAGGGCAAAGTAACTTAATATCCTCCCCTGTAAGATTCTGCCCATCTTCTATTAGTGCCAGATATAATTAAAAGTATCTGCTTAAATCTTTAGCCTCATTTTCCTCTAATGTGCCATCTAAGCCTGAACAAGAATTAATATCAAGGAGCTGAACGAGCTGGTAAATGTTAATGGAAGATTTATCTAGGAATTGAATCACCAATGAACATTTTTCCAAATGAGAAAAATATAAGGCTAAAAAAAAAAAAAAAAAAAAAAAAAGAAAGGGATATATGTAAAGAGGTGGTGGGGAAACAACTCTGGCTAATAATTAACTTTTATTTTTTCATACTAACAGAGAAATTAGGGTGGGTTTTTTTCTCTTTTTTTATGATACCAACATAAATAGCTGGGGAAGGAATGGCTGGAAGCCTCTGTGGGAGCAATCTCTATGATAATGACAAGGATTCTGTGGGAACAATGGTGCAGTACACTGACTTATTAATTCATGTACTAGATTCCAATTATATTTACCATCAACCCTGTAACAGCAAAATTGAGTATCAGACAATAAAGCAAATAAACTCAATGTTCATATGAATATTGGCATCTTTCAACACTGTATTTAGGATCCATGGCTGAAAATAAAAAAGTATTACAATCAGTTTAACTATGCCTTGAGATATTAGGGACATTTCTTAAAATCTCCCAAGAGCTTTGGTTTTCCTTAAAAAAAATAAAATAAAATAAAATATCTGAGAAATAGTCCACTGTCAGTTATAAATATTCCTAAATTTGGTAGAAAAAAAGACATAGAATCAGAGTTTTATGATAAAAGTTCTGAGTTAGGGTTCTACAGCACCTTAAATAAAAATCCTCAGGTTCATGATTATTTCAGAGAACTGCTTGATGGAAAGAGATTAATCACTTGAAACACATATGGCCATGATGTGATTTCAGAGGCAGACACCTCTGCTGTTCAGTACTTTGTGTCCTTACCTGGAGAGCAACTCACTACAGGCAAATTAAACAAGAAAAACTGATGGAGCTGAAGGATCAGGAAGGAAACCCTGAGCCCAGGCAGGACTAAAGAAAACTGTGCAGTTGTGAGCACAGAGCTGATCCTGCAGGCTCTCAGTACAAGCCTCCAGTGCTTAAAGCCAGGTAATTCCATAAAACAATGGTGTATTTATCTAAGATCAAGATTAAAGCTAAACACTGGCTACAGCTCTGACAGCGGAAGGTTTTTATCTCATTTTAAATTATCTCACCCGGCCTAGGGAGCTGGAACAAAACCACCCTGAGAACTGCCTGTTTGGAGGGGCTGGGTAATTGAAGTGCAAAAAGCTGAGAAGATCCTGGTTTTTACTCAGTAACTACAGCAAGTTTGCTTTTTCCAGTACCTTATGAGATTCATAAACTCTTCAAAATGGGATACTCGCTCATTTAAAGTAATTTTACAGACTCTGTTCAGAGCTATTACAAAATGTGTTCAGAGCCTGCAGCACAGCTTCCCACTCTGCTCTCCCACCACAAGCACTGTGCTGAAAGGAAAACAGAGGAAGAGACCTTTTATTTCCTCTTACCAGCCTGAAAAGGGCTGGTTTTCACTTGAGCACATAGATATTTTTAAGATTTTCTGGTAGGTATTTTTAAAAAAATCTTTAGTTTGAGACTCAAAAAGAGAGATTTTTGTATAAACCCCATTATAACAAGAATAAGCCACCTTTAGGATGGGTGGGGAGTGATGTTTCCTGACAAATCTCCCTTGGATGAACACTTTGCAGGCACAAACAGATTTATTGGAAATCATTGGCTCCATCTTGTTTCTTTTGAAGTGAACTGAAGCTCTGCTACTCTCTTGAATAATAGCACAGTCGGTTTCTCAGCTCAGACTCTTGTCCTAAATACATTTATCTGGCACTCTGCATGCAAAAGCAAATACAGAAAAGAAACAAAACAAACCCCAAACCACGGGACTACCTTCATTTCCATCATAAATCAGTTTGTCTTTGCCACAGTGGATTTATTGAGCAGAGAAACCAGGGCATGTACTTTATTTTTACCTAACATTTGAACAGATTAAGGAAAAAAAAAAAAAAAAAAAGAGGATCAGATTGACTTGGATCAAATTGACTTTCCATCTTTTATTAGCTTCTCTTTTTGCTCGGAGACAAAATTTACAATTACTGAAGTGCAATTAAGGCTCTTTCAATCTCCAGTTTTCTAATAATAACGTTCAGTTTGCAGCAAAAAAAGCTTTCAAGAATAAACATCCACGGTGGCAAGGCAGGAGGCAAGGCAACCCCAGGGAATTGAGGATGGAATTTGGGATGAGGGACCCCTGCAGCCCTGTGCAGGAGGGTCTCAAACCCTCAGGTTGAGCTGAAATGGGGCCCCATGGAGAAATTCCCAGGTGAGGCTGGGCAGGGCCAGACATCTCGTGGTGCCCTCAGGTCCTGCAGACAGAGATGTGCTTTCATTTTCCAAGCAGCAGCTGAAGCAGATAGTGAAGTTTTCCCTGGGGGGAAATAATAAATAATAAGAAAAAAAAGGAGTAGGAGAAGGTTTCAAAGGAAATGTCTGACTTGACAAAGCCTTAAAAGCTGCACCACCGAGGTCTCTGGGGATGAAGAAGGCTGGTAGCTGGTTTTTATGGCTGTGGGTCATCCAGGAGAGCTCTGATCTTGCAGGAATCTTACCCAAGGCCAAGCTGAGAGTGCTGTCAAAGTGGAAAGAACAGAAGCATTTCTGTATAGGATTTTAAAAAGGGATTGATCCTGAGAAACGCTGACCATTTTCTGGCTGAAGGTTGGAGCCTTCATCTTCCCTCACCACTCTCCCCTTGTGCTAACATCTCTATCTTGAGCTTCTTGAAATTTCTGGGTCAGAAATTGAGCTGGTCCATAAGGCTTTCAGAGAATAGAAAGATTAAATAGACAAATTTTAGCACAGTTTAGGGCTTATGTCAACCAAAACTGCATCAGATTGTGAAGAAGTTTATTATAGAATCATACATTGGACAAACACAGTGGATTTAAGATTATTATTAAACATATAGAAGGAAAAGCTCATATTCTAGCTCTCCTTTACAAAAAAAAAATAAAAAAAAAATTAAGTCTGTTCAGCTCTTTTTAGGAAGCATGGCTAAAAATGCTTTATTTTTGTTTTCAAATGGAAAAAGTTGTATTTGTCTAATGGATCCTGATATAAAATTGCAGAATTGCTATAAAAAGTGCATACAGAAATAGCATCATTATTTTTGGTGGAAGTTCTTACCTACTTCTCTGTCTTCACAGACATTATCCTGGGAATCTGACGTAGGCTAAGGCTCTTTTGGCAGCCCCTTTCCTCAGGAGGTGAAGGAGAACCGACCAGTCAACTTTGAAGGCCTATTTTTTCAGCTGAAAATTAAGTTTTAAAGGTGGAAGGGATTTTTCCGAAGCTTAATTCATTGCCAGTGAGATTCAAATGTTTTTTTTTTAAAAGTCTTTTTACACATTATAATGCTTCTGAGTCATGTTTTCCCTCCCTTTAGGGTGTAATAGTTTATCTTATGACCCTCAGTTCCCTAGGACTATACTGCTCATGTTCTGCTTTTTATTTCTTTTGTCCCCTTCCTTGCGAGTTTCTAAACATTTTGTTCTAAAATTTGTAATTAGAGAGCACTCTCTGTTTTTTTTCTCTTCACTGACAAAGAGGGCTTGATTCTCTCCTCAATTTTTACTTCAAAGGCTGAGAATGACAATTCCCTGTGCTTTTAAGGACAATTGCTGCTCAATTCTAATCTCACGTCTAATCAACGTGACCTCATGTGTTCTGCTGGTTTAAAGCCTAAAGGAGGCAAATCCTCAATGTCCAAAGGAGTGTTACCTTTGTAAGCCTGAGCTGGGAGCAGGATGGAGATGTTTAACTTCATTTACAAAAGGTTCTGACACACTTGAGAAGACTTAGGGAAACTCATGATGGGTTTTTTGCCACAG
Source organism: Sylvia atricapilla (assembly GCF_009819655.1). Classification (NCBI taxonomy): domain Eukaryota; kingdom Metazoa; phylum Chordata; class Aves; order Passeriformes; family Sylviidae; genus Sylvia; species Sylvia atricapilla. The sequence continues at coordinate 3,918,427 of NC_089151.1, forward strand.
GGCCTGAAGAACAGGCTACGTTTGGGTCTGTGACCCCAAAATTGCACAAACGGATTTGTGTTGTTTCCTGCAGTTGTTTCAGAGCAAGTTTGTGTTGTTTCCTGCAGCAGGGCTGCCCTGGGCTCCCTGGGGCTGCGATCCCTGAAAGTATCAGCAGCTTTACAGGAGCCTCCTCAGGACATGGGGAAGCTGCCCAGGAAATTGGATTTGTTCCAGGGTGTGTCCCCTGATGCTGTTTTACACCACAATGACACAGACTCTGATCTTCAGAAGGCTGAAAATGACTCCTTTATTTTTGGGATGTGTCTCCCTTTTATACTATTTTACACAGAACAGCTTGATTGGTGACACAAAGGCAACACCTCTTCACTCACATTGGTCAGACCAGAGGGACATCAAGAAGAAGTCCCTCCTAGGAAAAGAAATGAATAACATGGGTAGAGTTACAAAAACATCTCTCCTGTTTATAGAAAATTCCCTGGGGAAAAGAATTTCAGAAAATCAAAAAACCTCAGGCATGGAACCAGGGCTACATGCACCAAGGCAATAATGGCACACTGGAGACACACAGAATTATTTATTTCAGAACTGTGCAAGCCTGGGTGCTCAGTGGTGCCACAAAGGCAGCACAGCTCAGCAGGAAATAGGAGAGCCACAGGGGACAAAGATACAGTGGACAGTGTAAGGTTGTAAACTGAGACAAGGGAGATTCAAATTAGGTATTTCCAAAAAATTTATTCGTTGGTTGGGCTGTCAGGCACCGGAATAGGCTGCCCTATTTAGGGGTTTAGGGGTTACAGTGAACACTGGGGCTGGATGATCCTAAAGGTCTCTTCCAGTCATGATGATTCACGGAATCACAAAATCAATTAGCTTGGAAAAGACCTTTGACATCGTCAAGTTCAACTTGTGACCGAACACGAACTCCCCGCCCAGCCCGTGCCACCAAGTGCCACTCCCAGGGAGGGGACTCCACCGCCTCCCCGGGCAGCCCAGCGTCTAACCACAACCAGGAAATTCCTCCTCACGTCCGACCCCACTCTCCCGTGGCGCAGCCTGGCACTGTCTCCGATAGGACTTTACGGTTCCAAAGTGCAGCACGGTGAACGAATTCCGAGGGCAGGGTGGTGCCAGGAGGTCTCCGGGCGGTGAGGAGGGACAGCCCGTGACCTCTGAGCGCCACACTCAACATGGCGGGCGACACACCCCTCACACACCCCCAACCCCGCCCCGCTTTCCTCACTTCCCATTGGCGGGACGCGCCGTCAATCTGCGGCCGCAGCCAATCAGCGTGCGCGGAGCGGCCCGGCGGGCGGCGCCGCGGCCTGCGGCGGTGTGCGGGATGAGGCGGCTGTGCCCGTGCCCGGGCCCGCGGCCGCTGCTCTGGGCCGTGCGGGGCCCGCGCCGCCTGTCGTCGGGCGCTTCCCCGGGCATGGAGGAGCTGCTGCGCCGCTCGGTGCCGCCGCTGCCGCCCTACGAGACCAAGGAGAAAGCGCCGCCGCCCGCCGAGCTGCGCGGCGCGGAGTTCGTGCGCTTCTACCGCGCGCTGCAGCCCGGGCCGCCCCGCGCCGAGCTCCTCAGCCGCCTGGCCCGCGATTTCGGCGTGGAGCACGGGCGGGTGGCCGAGGCCGCCGCCAAGGTGCTGCAGGCCCGCGAGCAGCGCAGGGAGCCCGGGGCGCTGCTGCAGGCCGAGGACCGGCTCCGCTACTACCTGAACCCGCAGTACCGCGGGCTCTTCCAGCATCTGGGCCGCCTGGAGGGCGGGCTGCGCTTCCTCGTGGAGCTCAGGGCCGACCTGGTGGAGGGGCTGGCCAGCAAGGCGGTGGACGGGCCCCACGTCAAGGTGAGGGCTGGCCTGGGTGGGTGGCTCTAAAGGAGTGCGGAGGGATGTGGTTTGGGGCCTCCTGCCCCTGGTGCTGCTCCACGTCAGGCTGGGAAGCAGCCCCGTGAGCCCAGAGCTCTGTCGGGGCCTGTATGGGTCCCTCAGTTCAGGAAGGACACTGAAGTGCTGGAGTGGGTTCAGGGAAGGGGAAGGATCTAGAGGCCAGGTCCGGTGAGGAGCGGCTGAGTGAGCTGGGAAAGGGGCTGAGCCTGGAGGAAAGGAGCTCAGGGGGACCTTGTGGCTCTGTACAATCCCTGACAGGAGGGGACAGCCAGAGGGATCAGGCTCTGCTCCAGGGAACAGGGACAGGAGCAGAGGGAACAGTCTCAGGCTGGGCCAGGGTGGACATGAGTCAGAATTTCTTCGCCTAAAGGCCGATTCCACATTGGAACAAACCCAGAGAGGTGCTGGAGTCCCCATCCTTGGAGATGCTCAAGAAACCACTGCTTATGGCACTTAGCGCCATGGACTCGATGACAAAGTGGTGATGGGTCAAAGATTGGGCTCGATGATCCCAGATGTCTTTTCCAACATAAATGAATCCACGATTCTCCAGAGAGACACGAGTGAGCCCTTTCCCCCAGTGAGAAATAGACTGTGCTGCCAGCCAGGAAGGAAGTGGCCCCTGCTATGAGGCAATGGCCTCTCCAGAGTGGCAGTGGGAAGTGCTGGCACATAATAATAATTTGTGTTAAAAGTTAAATTACAGCAAAGCTGCGCTCGGTTATTTCTCACGTCGCTGTTTCAATTTTTGTCCTCTCTCTCTCTTACATGTTCTTTTCATGTGTTCTGTTCCTTCTTTTCACCACACTGATTTTCCACTGTCCTTATAAACAGTTGAATTTCTGATGAGCTCTTGCAGTGCAGAGTGAAACTGGCTGCAGTTCTGTGGGTGCAGTTCTTCCTCTTGCTCTTCAGAACCCTCTCACCTGCAACACTTTACTTTTTCTGTGCCAGCATTTTCCTCTTGAGATTTGTTACGTTTTGCTTGCTTGCTTATATTTCAGCCCTTGAAATATGACTCTGGTGAAAAAATTCACAGCATTATGATCTCAGCTAGCAAATCATCCAGCGATTGCCTTTAAAATATTCTTCATCTTTCCATATGATTTAGAAAAAGTCAGTGAAAAGTTCAAGTTGCTGGCAAAAGATAATGAAAAAGAGAGCATTTGTTGTCAAATTGATTTATCTATAAACCTGCTTCCATAATTAAGCAGTAGTTGGAGTGTATTTGTAATCTTGGTCTTGTGTTGATCTACTGGGGAAAAAATAAGGAGCACCATCGTTGTTAAAAGTTTTTTCTATGGAAGTGTTTGGTATTTGCCTATCAAAAGTCCTGTGTAGCCATTTCATTAGTGCAGAGTTGATTTCAGTTCTAACATAAAGACAAATGTGCAACAAGAGTTTTACAACCTCTGTATATTTGTGTCTGCTCTGACAACGAAATGTGGGAATAAAATTAAATGGATCTCCTTGATGCTCATGGAGAATTACAGAATGCATAATGTGGCCTCCTGGGATTTTGGTTTTGCTCAAACTGAAATATTTCTTAGACTGTCCTTAGTTTTTTACTTTGTAATTTGAAAGACCTATTAAAACTGGGATTGCCCATTACTGTGTTGTAAATATGAAATATTTTTCTATTTTCCTTAACACTATCAGCATAAAAGCAGCTCAGACTGCTCAGATATTGGGTGATGAAGGATTTCTGTTTTGTGTTTGTTCAATAGATTGCAGTAAAATATCACATTTAAGTAATTAAGTCACTTGAAAGTGCTTGAGCACAATTTACTCATTGTCCAAATGAGCAGGAATGGGGGGGGGAAAGAAAGAAATAATGATTTTAATTTTAAGGATAAGATATCCAATAATATAAACCACAAGAGCCAGGAGAGTTTTCAGCACTGCAATTATCACCACAGTAATTACTATTAGCAATAAAAAGGCAGAAACTAGTTCCCTTTAATTTGTGTCACTGTTGAATCCTGGTTTGCTGGTGGGGATATTTTTCCAGTATCTCACCAGGGATATTCTCTATGTAGATTCTGAGGGTAATTTGTGAAGGAAAAAAAAAAACCCAACAGAAAAAAAATCCCTGAAACCCCACCCAAAACAATCCAAATCAACCCTCCCAGCACAAACACCTTTAAATACTTGGCAGTATCAGAGTAGATCTCTTAAGTTCCAAATGAAGTAAATCAAGTTGAAAACTTCAAACATTCCAAAAACATGGGAAAACTCAAACTCTTCTGAGGGGCATTTTGTTTAGTAGTTCAAGAAGGAAAGTGAAATAGTTCCCTCATCAGAGAGGCATTTCTTCTTAATAAAAAGTAATTAATTGGGGGTTTTCATGAGAGTTTTCCCATTTGTTGCCCAAGAAATAGGTACTTGATGTGAAGATTAAAAAGGCTGTAATTTGCTGTCTCGTAGCATGAACACGAAACGAGAGAAAAAATAACCACAATTTATTAGACTTGGCTAATAGAAATTGAAGTATAGCTGGTAATTTGAAGTACTAATCTGAGTATGTCTTCTTGCTCAAATTTAAGACTGGCATGCTGAATAATGAACGTGCTTGCTTTCCTTTTTAATGAGGTGTTGCAGATGTAATTTTTATGACTTAAAAGACCTTTGAAATGGAAATAAGACTTTACTTACCACTAAATTTACAAAATAAGAGAACTTGCCACTAAATCTCCCAAATAAGAGACCCAGACTTGGGCCTTCCCTTGTTGGAGTGAAGCTTTTTGGAAATATCCTGTACACTGAGCTATTAAACACAGGTCAGAATCTCGTTTAGATGACTTGAATGAAACAGTTTTGGATAGTGAAAACTTTCACATCTCTCTGCACTAAAGAGTTTTGTCAGCACAGAATCCTGGAATGGTTTGGGTTGGAAAGGACCTTAATTCCCATCCAGCTCCACTCCCTGCCCTGGGCAGGGACACCTTTCCCCGTCCCAGGGTGCTCCAAGCCTTGTCCAGTCTGACCTTGGACTCCTCAGGGATGGGGAGCCCACAGCCTCTCTGGGGAACCTGTTCCCCACCCTCACAGGGAACAATTTATTCCTAATTCCTATCTAAGCCTCTCTCTTTCAATCTGAAGCCATTCCCCTGTGTCCTGTTGTTCCATCCCCACCTGGAGTTAGACCTCCACAGCAGATCCCTTCTACCTAGAGCTCTTCAAACTCCTGCACAGTGCCCTGTTGTTTTATAAAACTTCATTAATCACAACTGACACGTTGGTTGAGTTGTAAATTCCCCACAAACAATATTTCTTGCTCCTCAGATCATTACTGGGAGCACATCTGTCCAGTTTCTTCTTTGATTCCAGCTGCATTCCTTTCCTCCAGCTGCATGGAGCTGCAGTAGCTCTGTAATGAGAACAGCCCTGAGTTCCATTGGCATTCCTTCTGAACCTTCAGAGGAGCAAAACCCAGGACTCCAGAGCTTCCCACTGTCATTTTCCTTACAGGATAACTGTGCTGCAGTCAGTGTGTGCAGTCTGAGCCTTGGCACTGCAGGGGATGCAGAGCACAATGTCCAAGTGCTGAAATCCCGTCCCCTGTGCCTGCAGCACTGTGGCTGAAACGCTGCTCAGAGCTCATCTGTGCAGTTCCATGAGGATCTGTCCCTCTGCCCTCACACCTGACAGCTCCAGGTTCTTCTGGTTTACAGTGTGACCCTACAAACCAAACCAAACCAAACCAAACAATCCTGGAATGCCTGGACACTTCCTCTACACCAAGGGATATTTCACCCAAGTGATTTATGGTTATTATCTAAATACTCCAGTGATGCTGTTTTACACAACAACACAGACTCTGATCTTCAGAAGGCTGAAAATGACTCCTTTATTTTTGGGATGTGTCTTCCTTTTATAATATTTTACACAGACCAATTTGATTGGTGACAAAAAGGCAAAACCTCTTCAATCACACTGGTCAGACCAGAGGGACATCAAGAAGAAGTGCCTCCTAGGAAAAGGAACCAAGAACAAAGTTACAGCTACAAAAACATTTCTCCTGTTTACACAAAATTCCCTGGGAAAAGAATTTCAGAAAACCAAAAGACCTCAGGCACGAAACCAGGACTACATGCCCCTACAAATAAAACAAACCAAACAATCCTGGAGTGCCTGGAGACTTCCCCTACACCAAGGGGTATTTGACCAAAGGGATTTATGGTTATTACTCCAAGATGTGCAGAAAGAAGGATTCACAAGGGAGGTACCTTAAAGTCAGAATGAACAAACCAATCAGAATATATTTGTTTAGGAAAAAGGTATTGAAAAAAAAATTATCATGGAGGACAGAATTGTTCCATGCAGATGAATGGCTGTTTCTTATAGGTTTGAAAATTAATTTATTTCCTAGTATCTTAAGGATTAAACCTGTCTTTTTATTCAGTCTTGGAATACTTGCAGCAGTTACTTTGGCCAGCAGAAACCTTCTTTGATGTGTGTCTTTTGACATGTGCCTCTGCAACTTTCATCTTGATTAGGTCATTATAGGAAATATTTTTGCTTTTTATGACAGTCCTGAGACTACATCTGAACTCAGGAAAAAATATTTTACATTTTCTGAGTAGATTTAGGTATTTTTTTTCCAGTTGTTTTTCTTTAATGTAGCAACCTAAAGTGCATTGTAGCTTAATTTTTATCTCTTTGATGTGCAGCGCTAGGTATTTAATAAAGGCTTCAATAGAAGATGCAGAGTTTTTGTTTTGAAGTAAATAGTTATTAAGCCAACATTTCTGATCAGGCTGTTGGTAAGTTGGTGCTGGCATCACTGTGTTTTGTGTACAAGGCAAATGGAAGAAAGAAAAACAAACTCTGGGATCTCTTTTAGGGCTATTCATGCTGTGCTGAGTTCAAGAATACTTCTTAAATTCAAATAAATTTAGACAGGAAATCTTTAATAGTGCAGGCAGCAGGAAACCGCTAAGGAATGTAAAAATCACTATTAAAATGAATGTTTCTGAAAGGGTTTGACATTACAGTTGGGTTTCATCTCTCACACTGCTCCAAAGCTGGTTTGATTTTTCAGTTCTATTGTCTTATGCTGCTGGATTTTATTTCTCTTGCTCAAATATTTTCGTGGTTTTTTAGAGAAGAAAAATTCCATCTGCATCCTGTTGAGAGATATTTTCATAGTTTTGAAATCTGAGCTAGTGTGAAACTGCACAAGCACTTTGGTCAAGTCAAAGTCAAGTGGTCAAGTCTGCTCAAAACCTTCTACCCACTGTCAGCTTTTTGTCCACGGTGGGTTTTTTGCCTTATCTTCCCTGTCCCTTCTTGCACTACAACAGTCCCTCAAAGATTTTCCTTAGTTCAGTCCTGGACTATTTCATGGTTAATCTCCTCAAACAGATCCATGAATTCCCTTTAAGCTCCTGGTGTTGCAGGTGGAGTCAGTCAAGGTTATCCTTGCTCACATTTCCACCTTCTGTTGGTTTTTCAGCGGCTGTCTCCATCTGTGTTCTGTTTGCAGGAGATGAATGGGGTCCTCAAGAACATGCTCTCAGAGTGGTTCTGCACAGGGTTCCTCAACCTGGAGCGGGTCACGTGGCAATCACCTTGTGAAGTCCTCCAGAAAATTAGTGAGTAAGTGCTGGAGGCTGGGAGGAGCCCTTGGTGAGGAGGGGATGGAGCCTTGGGGCTGCAGAAATCCACTGTTTTCTGCTTTTCTGAACTGAAGGCAAAGTATAATTATGAAATATTTGCATTAACACTCTGTAGAGCCTAATTCTAAAAATAGATTGAATTAAAGAGTAAAGGGGATAATTTGTGCCATCGTTTGATGCTGTAGCTCCCACACTGCACTGGTAGAGTGCTGTCTTTCCTTCCAGCTTCCTCAGGTACTCTTCCCACATTCCCAGAGGTGCTGCAGTGGTTTGGGCTGGAACTGGTGAGGTGCACAGGGTCACTTGTGTAAACTACATGTGAAGAGAGCACCTTGGTTTTTATATAGTGTGCTCTACAGCATTGATTTCTGAGTCTATAACATTGATTTGTGAATCTACAGCATTGATTTCTGAATCTATAACATAGATTTTGGAATCTACAACATGGATTTCTGAATTTCTGTCAAATAGCCAAGGTTGTGATGAAGTTGAAAATTACTGAATTATGTGGTGGACCATCTTGTAGAAAATCTTGAAGAAAAAATAATCCCTGGAATGCTCTGAAAGTACGTTGCTTAGGTGTTGATGAGGCAAAGAGATCTTGTACAAGCTGAATTTTCCAAATAAAAGTAATTAGTAATATTTAATTACTAATTAAATTGCAATTTAGCAAACACACTAGTGAGTGGGTGTGCAGTATCCCTTTACAATCTGCTTTGTCACAGCTTGCTGACAATTTTACATTATTCACAGCCTGAGAAGTGTTTTTTGAGTGGAAAATTTTGTCACTGACATCAGTGGGAAAAGCACTGAGCTTGTAGGGCAGCTGAGCTCTATTTTAAATGAAATAATAATAGCAATAACAATGCTAATAAGGATAGTGATAATAATGATGATGACAATATTAATTTTATTTTTAAATTCTCTCCTTGAGCTCTGAAGCTGTGCACCCTGTCAGGAACTGGGTTGATATGAAGCGTCGAGTTGGGGCTTACAGAAGGTGCTACTTCTTTTCTCACTGTGCCATCCCAGGAGAGCCACTGATTGTCCTGCACGTGGCACTAACCAGTGACATCTCCAGCAACATCCAGGTACAGAGGCATTGAGCACACAGCAAAGTGCTCACATTGCAGTGTGCTTATTTAAAAATCCACAGTTACCTTTAATTTGGCAATATTTGCTTTTGTCTTTTAAGAGGTGAGAGAATTAGGATGTAAAAATTCCAGGGATGTTTTGTCTGTCTGGTGTATTATTGAAATTTGGAGGGTTTGCTCAAGAGCAAGAAGAATAAGAAAAGATAAGAAATATGTAGAGAAAATGAGACTAAAGTTTCAAAGTGGTTGCATTTGCTTCTGAAAACTTTAAACCAAGTTACTGTTTTTTCCTGCAAGTACTAATAAATAAGCAGCTCTTCCTACTTTTTCATTAGATTTTTGTTGCCAGTGAATAAAACAGTGGGGAAAAATGTTAATGCATTTAAAAGTTAAAAAGAAAAACCTCCTTGTAATGATGATAATAACTATTAAAAACATTTATTTTTTTTAATCCTTATTTTTCCAGGCCATAGTAAAAGAAGTGCCACCTTTAGAGACAGAAGATGCAGACAAAATCACAACAGCAATTTTCTATTCCATCAGTTTGACTCAGCAGGGCCTGCAGGGGGTGGAACTCGGCACTCACCTCATCAAAAGAGTTGTCAAAGAGCTGCAGGTGGGTGTGCCAGGGCGGCCTCAGGGTCTGTTTGCCCAGCAGGGTTCAGTTCCCAGTTCGTGTCACTGCCAGGAGCTGCTGGGACTTCTCCTACCTTTGGAATTTCTTCCCAGAGCAGCTTTTGGAGATGTGGAGAGCTGGAAGAGCCTTTCCTGCTCTTGGTTGATGTCTGTTCCACAGTGGACACGTTCTGTGTGGATTCCTTGTGTGGTTGCCTGAAGTGAAGTGAGAACATTGACACAGCAATGTTCTGCTCTCATAAATTCACTGTTGCCTCTCAGCTGAGTGGGAACAGCCTGATCAAGATATTCTCTCTTCAAAGTACCTGACAGTGCCTTTTCCAAAATCTTCCAGCTGCTCCAGGAGCAGAAACACTTCCTGTTCATTAATGAGTTCTTGGTTTTGTTTGTTCTATTGAATTGCCACTGGTTATTTATGCAGTGTGCATGTGTGCCCTGAATGCATCTATGGAGACGAGTAAAAAGGAGAGAGGTTTCTTTGTCCAGGTATGTCTTCTGATATAGTAAAGGAAATGTCTTAGAAGTCAAAAGAGTCTTTTACTTTCTGCCAGTCAGTTCTCTGAATTTAGATAACATCACTGCATGCTGAGGGATTATTGTTAATAGCTTTAGTACTTGGACAATCTTCCAAGCAACTGAAAAATGGAATCAAAATTCATTTACAGAGTTGTGTGAAGGAGACAGTCACATTCCTGTGCTGAGCACATTATTTCATTTAATAGTCTGCACTACTTAAATTGCTGACAAAGCTACCACTTAAAAGTAATGATCACTGCTTGTGTTTATATTCATTGTTTCACATCTGGATTAGTAATGATGTCTGGAAAACTGGCTGTGATTTAGAACTTCAGTTCCACTTACAAAAAGATCTTACAATTGGATGCTCCAAACTTTTACTGGCAGAAAGTGATAGATTATTTAATTGCTGAATCATAGCTGGCTGCCCTGAAGTGTTTTTTTCTTTTTTTTTTTCTTTTTTTTTTTTTTCTTTTTTTTTTTAATTTTATTTTTATTTTATTTTTAATGGATATTTTGGCTGAATTTTGTTGCTTCTTGCTTTTGGAATGGCTTTTAGACTAATTGTTGAACGTGCAGTAGTCCAGGTATAATTAGACCATGCCATCTGTCTGATCTTGACTGAAGGGAAATTGGAATAAATTCATGCAGTTATCTGCTTTCATATCTGAAAAATAATTTCTGCATAATTGAGTTGCTCTCGTAAAATAACCCTATTGACATTGGATCTGTCCATCACTAATTGCTTGCAACACCAGCAAGGTTGTGAAGTTATAAAGGCAAACACACACGTCATGCTTAGATAACCTGATGCAAGTTTTAAAATTCAGTGTGCCCAACACTAGGGAGTGTGTTCTGTGTTTAACCTTATGGCAAAGATTTTACATTTCAGGGTTTAAAACCCAGCCCCTCTTTAGTGTTTATCATGGGAAACCCTTTGCTGAGATGCCTTTAAATACATTTTAATCATAAAATTAATCCCTCAATCTGAAACAACTTCTTTAACATTGAAAACTTGAGTGCTTTCCATGCAATGTCAAGGGTGGAGATCTTCCTCCCTACTCAAATTTCCCACACTGCTTAAAGGTGTTGTGAGAAAGGTGCTGGTAGGAAATTGTTGTGTGACAAATTGAACATTGACTGAGATGTTTATATATATTCTGTATATATAGAATAGATTAAAGGTACAACAACCTCCATGCATTGCCCCTGCACCATTCCTGTTTGGAAGGGAACCACTCTAGGGCTAAAGAAGATAGAAAGGATAACCCAGGGATATTTATCCATTATGGATGTGGCTCTCTGAGAGTTTTTTCTTCACTCTTTGATGTTAATATTTTTCTCTCTCCTGTTCTTCCCATTCCTTCACACTTTCTCCTCCTTCATTCCAAAGTGTTGTCCTCAAATTTGGCTTGAGTGGTGCAGGAACCATCTCCCACTGCATGTTTTACATCTGTGAGGTGACCCTAAATCACTGCTCTGTTGTTCCCTCAATTATTTGATGCTCTTCTGCAATCCCTCAGCCTTGTCCCTCCCATCTGAGTGGACTTCACCCCTCAGAGGAGAGAAGTTCTCTGCATTTCAGCTTCAAAATCCTTCCACTGTGGAATTTCTACCAAGTCAGGGTTGTTCAGGGCAAAGGCAGGGCATGCAATGAGTAAATACTCTTGGCAGCCTGTTTTGCCTGGCTCCCAAAATTCTGGAAATCCTTTTTCTGTGGATTAATTGCACACATGTGCTCTCTTCCTCTCTGCTCAGGTGCAAGCAAAGGACTTGCCAAGGTTGTGTCTGTTCAGGTTGGACATAATTCTTGGGAGCAGCATTACAGTGACTTCAGGAGGGACAAACTGTGTGCAGGAGTGCTGAGTGGACTTGGTGACAGCAGCTGAAACCATCCTCAGCCAAAAAGTCCTGCCTCAAAAATAACATCTCATTCAGCCAGAGTCCAGCAGCCTTTGTAAAAATAGATGGGTGAGGTCTCTGATAGGAAAAGGATTTTTTTATATCACCTTTGCATGGCTTTGCAATAAACAAATCTTTCCTTCAAGTGCTGCTAAATCACCAAGTGTTCCAGGCTACAGAAGCTGAGACTCTCTTGAATTTAACTGTAATAAAATGCATTGAGGAGACCATTTGAAAGGGTCGAGGATTTTGTTTTTCATTTTATTTAAATTGATAATTAAGACACCTTCATAACTTGCCATTTGAGTTAATTTTTGTGGACATCTGTTTGATGTGCAGGATTCTGTTTGAGTTGTGTTGTCCCAAGGTGCTGCAGAGCTGCTTTTATCCTCCAGTAAAAATCCTTTACCTGACTTCTACCTTAGTGTAACCTGCTCTGACATTTCTACTTGTAAGTGCCACTGTAACCTCTAAACTGAAATCCCAGCTGTCATTCTTCATGAGGAAAAGTCCAAATTGGTCCTGTCATGGATGTGTATCATTAGGTCAGGAAAAGACATGCACAGAGTTAGGAGTGTGCTGAGAACCCCTCTGCATCGCACCTCCATCTGACAGGATTTCAAAAAGCTGTACTGAAACCTGGATCTAAACTAGAAAGTGAATAATACAAATGCAGTTAGTACCACACTCCTTAATATCTCATTAATACACGATTAAAAGAGAATTTAATTTTTTAGAAATCTTCTTGCTAATTTGCCTGAACTGAGTGCTGTGCTAAACATGAGCGTGTGTGGGGCAGCACTTCCCACCTTCAGAGGATTCCAAGCACTGATTCCTCCTGAAAACATCCCTTGTAAATGGCTTTTTCTTAGGATTGTTGGGAAAACTGGTGAGGATTTCACACCCCAGTGCTGAGCACTGTTAGTTTGAGGCAGTGTGTACAAATTGGTGGCTGCTGCTTTTGGGTCTCATAATTTAAGCAGATTTAATTTAAGCAGATGGAGGATGGATGAAGCTGAGGCACAAAATGGGCTCCTCAGTTTCCTCTCTTTCTATGTGCAGTTTGCCATTGGAATCTTTAACCTTTCCCTGGACATTAAGATTTGGCATTTGCCACAGGAATTGTTCAGCAGAGTTGGGTAAAGGGGGGGAATATTCTGGAGATCAGAGTTGGACCTGGTGTCACCTGCAAGGAGCCGTGCTGCCCTCAGGAGCAGACTGTTCTGCTTCAGACTGGCTTTTGGCACTTTCTTGACAAAAGTTTGCTATCCAGATAATACACTAGGGGTTTGTGTTCAGGTTTCTGTTGTTTCTGAGCATATCCTGTTGGGATTGTTTTGGGATGAATTCATTAGGCCACTGATGCCACTTGGATCCCAGTTGTCCCTGTAGAAATCTGGGAATAGGCTGTGTAGGCATTCTCTGCAGTCTCTTGTTTGTATTAATGTATATAAAGCAGGGAGCAGGCAACAAAAATGATCTCTTGTGTTTCTGAAATTGAGGCTTGTGTTGTTCCCAGAAATGAATTGGATTTTGAAACTATTTCAGACAACTACAAAAAACCAAACCAACCCCAAATTGAGTGCAGGCAGATCGTTTCTAGCAAGCTGATAGGTGCTGGTGAGCGAGGGGGTGGGTGGATTTCTCATTAGCCAGACATTTAATTCCCAGTGTGTTTACAGCCACTCCAAACACTCCGTGGCCCTGCAGAAGGTACATCATGGCAATTCAGTCAGCAGATGACAGACACAGATAACTCTGCTGAAGCCTTTGAGAAAACTGCTTAGGATTTTATAGCCTGTGGCATTTGAGGGAGAAAACTGATAGCTGCTGTGTGACTCAATAGAATGCTCAACAATTGGTGGCAGATTTTAGCTTTCTGCTTGGGCTGTTGATAATTGCTACCTTAATTTGATCTAGGTGACCTGGGGAGATCATAATTTCCAAAACAGGCTTTGATTTCATTGATGAAAAATGTGACCTTGGACTGCAGCTTTCAGAGTGCAAGACAGTTTCAGATGAGATACGGATAATGGGAGAAATCTGTGCTCTTCTGCAAGGAAAGGGAAAAGGAAACAACACCAAAAAGCAACAATCAAACACAGAAATCTACCTCGAACCAAAACTAGCAGCTGTTTCTTAATGGTGTGTGGGTTTCTGACAGGCAAGTAAACATTAATGGATCTCCACCAAGAGCCTTAGAAACCAGCACATCAATTTAACAAAACATAAATGTGCTCACTCCAGTGCATTTATTTATTTTTCCATGAGAAATGGATGCCTCAGATAAGCTTCTAAATAAATCTTTTATCAGATATGTAGTAGTTGGTACTGTACCTTCAAAATGGGGTCACTTTCCTATGTCTTATCTGTGCTGAGAAGTAAAAAACCCACAATTTCCCATTTTGGGTTTTTAATGGAGTTAAGAGCTCCTAACCTCTGTGAAGTATTTGGTGAACAGGTCACTCCTGAAAGTGGGTGATAAACAAGGAGCAGGCAATGTCCCCAGAAAGCCCTGTCAGTTTTTTAATTAGGAACTTTGCAGTGGTTATTACCACGCCCAGAGGGGAAGAAATAATTCATTCTCCCATTTGTCACGGTGGGTGGTGCACAGGTGCCCTGGGGCTCTGCAGGCTGTGAGAGAGATGGAATTTTTACCCTATGGAACAACAGACACAGCTCAGCTCCTGAGTGAGAGCCTGGTTAGCTCCTCAGGAGCAAAACAGAAGGTGTAAGAGATGTCTGTAAAGGAACTTTTTTATTTTATGGAATGCACATGCAAGGAAACCCGATAATTGGATTTTACAGAAGACATCACTTTTGGAATTACTCTTCAAAATAAAATAGCATCATGTCCTTTAGTGGAAGCTTGAAAAAAAGTTTCTACATTACTGGTTTCTACTTCTTTACTAGAATTTCACTATCTGAGTGTGGTAGTTGTAGCAGTTGTGAACATGACCCTGTCAGGATCTCCGGGGAGCTCTGGTTACGAAAATGGTGGTTTGTACAATTAGATACAGCAATGAGTGTTTTTAGGAAATAATTTGCTTGGTTTTCTTTATCTGGTTATCTAAGGAGATGGAAATGAGGCGTGTGTTTGATAAGGTGTAACTTGATCTGCTTTCCTTGTCCCTGCCTGCTCCCTAAACACTTCCTAGGCTGACATATGTCAATACCAATCCAAGAGCTTCAGCCCGGGGCAGGCAGTGCTTTCCTGCAGGTGATCCAGCCGTGTCACCCAACTGCAGAGCTGCCTGTGTGACCCAGCGCTGGAAGGGACAGATTTGGGGAGCTGCTGTGGGGTGGGAGGAGGTTTTTTGGCTGTCAGAGATGGTGCTGGGCCCCAGCATGGGCAGCCTGCACCCTCCCGGAGCTGGCTGCAGATGGCAGCTGTGGAGCTCCGCAGCAGCTCACACAACCTGGCAGCACCAGCTGAGCCCCGATGGCTTTTTAATGCTTACCTCGGAAATCCTCGAGGTAGGAAAAGGGCCGTTTGGAGTCGTTTAAAGATAATTTTCTGCTGACGTTAAGATGCTTCTGTAGTGTTGATGAATGGCTTGGTTCTTTACCATTTCCTCTGTTGGAACAGTAATTAAACCAACGCTGGGGTGGTTTCTGCTCGGCTCTGTCTCCCCTCTGTTCCTTGGACCCCACTCCTCCAGGAAGGTTTCCTGATGGAGTTTGTGTTCATTCCAAAGGACAGTGAGTTTGTTCTTCACACTGGTGAGCCCCCAAACTAACACAGTTTTCCTTATGTATGTTTTGCTTTACATGATTCTGTAGTTTAATCAGCAAGGTTTAATCAGAAATTAGTAGGAGTAGAGAAGAAATTTTACGTGGTTAAAACAATTGCTATACTTGCAGTAAAAAAATATTCACACACTTTGTAATTCTTGCTGGTTTAGGGAATATCATTAAAGGTAGCTGACCTTTATGAAGAACTTAATTCAAAACTTCAGGGAATACTTCTTTCCATAAAAATCTTAAAATAGTACCTCTTGATTTTACAATAGACTAAAATAATAAGGTACCCTCGATTAAAAAAAAAAGTTATATATGAAAAATAAATTTTAAATAGTTTTCCAAACTTGCATGTCTATTTAAAAAAATATTCTCTTCAGAATCAATTAAATGCCTGTGATTTTATTTGTGTATTTCTGCCTGTAAAAGGATAACAGCAGAACCCAGTGGTGTAAGTACTGCAGAAGTCCTTTTGTAGAGATGGTGTGTGAGGAATGGCGTTCAGTCAGCGCTAAATAAAGTTTTCTGAGTGCTCCCTGTGCCTTCTCATCACTAACCCGTTAGTGCCGGGGGATTTTCTACCTTTTTTTGTGTGTCCATGTGTATCAGTTCCTTCTCACATTCCTGGTCTTCACTTGCCAAGAAGAAAGGCCATCAGCTGCCCTTTCACCCAAACTCCGCTGTGTCAATCATGACCAAACTCATGCTTTATTTTTTTCCTCTCCTTTTGTCTGCAGAAAGAACTTCCTCAGATAGAAGCTTTCTCCACCCTTTCCCCTATCCCAGGCTTCACCAAATGGCTCGTCGGTCTCCTCTCCTCCCAGTCAAAAGAGCAGGGTAAGAACGAACTTTTCACAGAGTCCGAGTGGCAGGAGATCTCTGCCATCACGGGGGACTCCAGCAGCGAAACGCTGAAGAAACTGTTGCACACCAACGAGTGGGTGCGGTCGGAGAGGCTGAGCTCGGTGCTGCACTCGCCGCTGATGAGGCTCTGCGCCTGGTACTTGTACGGCGAGAAGCACCGAGGCTACGCCCTCAACCCGGTGGCCAATTTCCACCTGCAGAACGGCTCGGTGCTCTGGAGGATCAACTGGATGGGAGACACGAGCCCGCGGGGCATCGGAGCCTCCTGCGGCATGATGGTGAACTACCGATATTTCCTGGAGGAGACAGCCTCCAACAGCGCCCTGTACCTGGGCTCCAAGCAGGTCAGAGCCTCCGAGCAGGTGCTGGCCTTGGTCAACCAGTTCCAGCAGAACAGCAAGCTGTGATTAATTTGATTAGAATGAACGCTCCCAGTGAATGTTGCTCGCTGGAAAGAGCTGTAATCACCTGCAGTGTCTTTGCTGAGTGTACCTTGTAGGACAAATGTGCTCGGAGTTCCTCTTTGCTTATGTGTGCTCAGTCTGGTTGAATCGCCTCTGGAGCTGTGATAATGGAGAGTAAAATCTTCATCAGTTACAGCCCAGGGGTCCCTTGAATGGAAATACCTGAGCCAACGTAATTCTGTTGGTAATAAATTGTATAAGCTGTCTTTGCACTTCTCTGTCAAAATGCTGCTATAGATTGTTCAGAACCAAAGTACCTGGAATAAAGGTCAGTTTGGGGTCAAATATATGATCAAAACAGCAATCTGCAGTTTTATTTCTACAATATCTGTCTTCTGCACCCTCAGAAAAAAATCTCATGTAAAACCTCTTGGTATTTTCATTTTTCTAACTAAAACTCACTGAATCCTCCCTTTGCTGGAGCGTGGAGAAGCCTTGCACTAATGTTGGAAAATCAGGATCTCAGTACAGCAGGTATCTTATGATACATTTGCAATTTTTGGATGCTAAAATTTAATGAGCACTAAGGAAGCATTCCAATAGGAGAGCAGAACAAGCCAGACTTTTACTTGGGAATCAGGTGAGGAGTTTCTGAGTATGTATATTGTATTTTGGCTTTGGTAATGTTTTAAGTTCATAAAGAGCTTTTTTAATGAAGAGGTAGGTGTGATTTATAAACTAATAAAACAAGCTTTCTCAATAAATCCTGCTTTGTGGCTTTCAGCATCTCCCCTCCTTCACTTTGTGACCCTCCTTGATAAGTTTCACCACGGTTACTACAGGGCACTCCTGATTTTAACAGTGATGAGGAGCTGGCTCCATTCTCTTGGGCTTTTTCATCTTTCTCCAGTGCCTTAGAATTCAGGTTTCAAGGTGAAATTTGGCTGTTTGTAAAAATACATGGCTGAAGAACCATTCTTGGCTGGCAGGAATAGAGCAAGAGAATTGTCTCTTTGTTAAACTCTCTGAAGTTTGAGGAAACCAGGTCACTTCCTTCCAGTGAAAGAATTCTGAAAATGCAGTTGTTTTGAAAGATGGTTTTATTTTGAAGCAGGAGGAGCTGTGAGGACAATTAGATCTGCATTCTCCTGGCCATAGTTCAAAAAGAGCTAATGCTTCTGCTGTATTGCAGATGGAAATACAACATAATCCCATATTCTTAACAGCTGGACTCGAAGGATAATGAGTTTTTTCCACTTGGAGCCTCAGACAATTGTATGAGAATTGGTTCAGTGACATGAAATGATAGCAGCTTATGAGGGAGGGAAAGCAAAGCTGCTCATGCTTCGTTAACACTTCAGTTATTTCCCAGACCTGCCTGCGAAGCTCTCACACAGAAACACGGCTCAAGGGAAGCTCTGTTTGTATTCCTACCAATGTTCAAATCAGGAGGATGGATGCTGGCATTGGGCGTGGCAAACAAATCCACACCTGCACTCGGTGCTTCCAGGAGTGCTTTCTTCTGTGCTTGGGCATGTCGCTGTCAGGTCTGTCCCTGTCACCTCTGGATGGTGAATTGTGGGTTTAACCCACTCTCCTGAGGGTCCAGCCTTGCAGGGACGTGGCCAATAATAATGAGTGAGGTGGCTGATGGCAGGTGCCTTAAAAAATCCAACGGGTTTTAATAAAGACGGAGGATAACACAAAAGGCAAAACAACAAAGCTGAGCACAGCACAGAGACAAACTCCTTGCTGCTACAGCACCTCGAAAAGCGAAAAGCGTGGAGTTTTTTTGGTCTCTTTCTTTAGTACCTAATTGCTTAGGTGGGATTTTGGCCCTTGGCCCAATGATTGAAACAACAGTCTTTGAGTAACATTTCCGGAGTCCAGTCTACACTTCTGGGCTGGCTCTGAGCCAATTACCAAGAGACATCCACAGAACTTTCCAGCTGAACTTCTTAACATGTCAAAAGGTAAAATGAAACTCTTCCTATTTGGAAGCACCTGCTAGAGGTGTAGGGATTGCCTTACCACAGTGAATTAACCAGTCACCCCTGCACCAGCAGCCAGTTAGTTTGATGTGCTGGTGTTCCCAGGGGTTGTGATGTGAGGCTGAGATTGCAAAGCTGCAGCAGCCTCCTCCTGGAGCTCTTGTGGATGGGTACATTTGTTAGGTGACATCTGGTCTCCATCAGAATCCCAGCACCTGCGGAGCCCTTTCCTTCCCAGCAGTTGTGGTGGTCGTGGCTGTTGGTTGTGTTGTGCTTTCTGAGGTCACGTCATCTGTTACACTGAAAGTTAGCAACGTGAGGCCAGAGCTCCTGCAGTGAGCTCTGTGTCGGAATCACAGCACCAGTGCGAGTGCAAAAGGATCATTTAGAGATGAAGGTGGGACAGGCTGCCCATAAAAGCCGTCAGCTGTTAAGTGCTATTAGTTTTCTTTCACTGGCCATTGATTCTGTCTTTCTGTTGGATTTTCCAGCTTGCTCCTAAAGAGAGATTTTAGCGTGAAAGATGCTGAGGAGAAAAAAAAAAAATTAAATATTCACCATCTGCGCTACTCACCAGGACAACAACCGTCCCTGGAGAGGATTGTACTCTGTCACAGGGAGTCTTCACAGCACTGAAAGAAGAGATATGTTCAGCTCCCTCCTGTCCCTGTCACTGAGTGCCACTGCAGTGCCATTTCTGAGGAGCACAGGCTGTGAAAGAACACCCTCTGTCACGGAGTGTGCAGAGGAAAAAGGGGAGGCTGCTCTGCTCAGCGAGCACTGGGAGCTGCTGTGCTGGAAGGGGCCGCATGGAAAAAACATCTCAGTTTCACAGCTGCATCCTGCCTTTGAAAGCAAATCAATAGGAATTATGTTGCTTTGTCACTTAGGCTTGTTTATGATCAACTCAGGCCATTTTTCTTGTCACAGGAGCGGGGCCCCCCTCTGTGCCAGTCGTGTGGGCTTGAGTGGGACCTGTGCTCTGAGATGTTCCCTGCCTGAGCAATGAGAGGCAAAGCAGGGCTTGGCTGGGGGATGTTCAGTTTTCAGGGTTTTAGTTAGGTTCTCAGCCATCACAGAGTCCTGCTAGAAGTGCTTGAAGCAGACAAACTTTTCATGTCTATCTCTGGAGTTTATTTTAGTTATCCGCTGTCACGAGCTACAAAATGTGCCTACTGTGGGAATTCCTCCTTGGGGCAAGGTACAAGGGTGTTGTAAAGGCAGAGTAAGGTAAGGGCAGTGTGATTCTTCACACTTGGTGAGGAAGCTCCTCTGGGAAGGAGGGGTCAGGGTTATGCTCAGCATGCCAGCAGCATTTAAAACATTTTGAGCATTGTTTTCTTTAGGAAATAAGGAATGAGCCATCGCATTTATTGTCTGGTATTTTTACTGCTTCCAAAAGCATTTGAATTTTTGGAAAAATCTGAACCCAAATCTTCCTCAAGCAAAGGTGTCAACCACTGGGGTGTTGTCTAAATATTCACTGTTGAGTACCTGTCCTCAAAGCAAGGAGTGATAAATGGACCTAAAGGGATGTCATGAGCCCGTTCAGGTGTGTTCCTGCATTTATCCAACTTAGTGTCTGGTGAGTGGCAGTTTCCCACATGCAGCTGCCATAAGTATTCCAAGAAGGCATCAAGTACGGGTTATGGGGAAAGCTGGATTGCCTTGGTGTGTCCCTTCCAAGCTGAATTCTTTTAGATAGGGAATTAACATAGCAGAAGTGGGTTATATTCAAGGTATTTTGTAGTCAGTCTGAAGTTTTGGGTTTTATTGTGGATACCCAAAACTCTCAGGAAAAAAACACAAAACAAACCCACCACTTTTGGCCACTTATACCTGATAAATGAATGTATACCCATTAATCTGTAGCAGGAATGAGGAATGCTGAGGCACAGCAAGATGTAACAAGATGTGCTGGATAAATTATTAAACCTCAGCCTGAAATTGCAGCTGAAAGTCAGAGAACTGCTGTGGGACTGGGGATTGTCACCCAGTCCCTGGTTTCTGCCACAGTGGTGGCTGTGGCTGTGCTGGGAGCTGTTCTCCACCTGCTCCTGATGCCTCAAGTTTTATCTTTGATGTATCTCAGGTTCTGTGGTGCCCAGGGGTGCAGCTCTGAGCTCACAGTCAGTGTCACTCAGCTCTGCACAGAGCAGGGACACAAAACAAATCCTTGTCCTGCTGCACACCAAGGACAACTTTCAGCCCCAAAGCACAAACAGGGTGGGTGAAGGGAGGGACAAGGATGGGACCTCACAGCCTGGAGCTGGAATGGGACAATGAAACACCAATATGCAAATAAACCAAAACTTATCAAAGTGTGAGACCTTGTGACCATTTGTCTATTTTGTGACCATTTTGTGTCGCCCTTGGGTGTAGCCCTGGCCAGGCTCTTGTCCTGCCCAAGGTGTACCCTAAAGGCTTTTCAATAAATATCTACTTTATCCTCTGGCTCTGCCCAGTCTCTGCTCCAGCTCAGCCTTCCCAAGGCATCACTCCAAACTCAGCCCTGCAGGGGATGGAGGCAGGTCCCAAACTCAGCCCTGCTGAAGCTGCCGTGGTTCTTGGGCTGCACTGGGCTCACCACCACCCTCCTCATCCGCACCCCTCCTTTTTCCTGAGGCTCTCCTGCTCCTCCAGGGCTGCCAGGGCAGCTCCTGCCATCCCAGCCTTCCTGTCAGCAGGCTGCTCTCAGCTCCAGAGGCTGCCGGTCCTGCAATTCCAGCACTTCCCACTCACCCTCTTGGCTGAGAGCCGCAGTTTGGGATTGTGAGCGCTGCCACTGTCGGAGCTGACTGGAGATTTATTTTCTCAAAAAGCAGGATTAAGTCTGCCTTGATTGTTCTGTCCCAGTGACAAAAGCAAACCCCAGATCTTTCTGCTGCCCAGGCTGGAATGATCATGTGCAAATACAGATTTCTGTGGGTTTTTTTTGTCCTGGAGATACCATAATTTCCTTCAGGATGCATTAGCTCACTGCAACAGCGCAGTTATGAAATCCAGAAGGTTGTATGGCAGTTTTATATTATGTGTTTTAATATTTAATATTTAATATTAGTCAATATCCATCCCTTCCTCTTTATCATCGCTTAATTGTGGGCAGAATTAACCAAGATAATCTCTGGGAGGCAGCAGGTGCAGTTGAAAGAGATAAATTAAACAGTACCTGGTCAGATGGGGAGGAAATAAAAGATGTTATTTTTTCCATTTTTAAGAAATGGCAAAGAAAAAAAGTAATTTTTACTAAATTGTTTAAGCTAACAGGCCCTTTTTCTTTTTAAAGAATGAAAAGTAGGAAGGAAAATTAAAGTAACTCATTTACTGAAACTGATTTGCAAAATTCTCTCCTAAACATGACTTTTAAACCAGACAACTCATTAACTCAGCTACTGGGGATTAGATTGGAATTATTTACTGAATCTTACCCAGAGTCAGAATTTGGGAGTGTTGAGGGGAGTGCTGGAGAAAGAGAAAGATTGAGAATTAAAATGACACATGTTGTTTCTGCCTAATTACAAAAGAAAAGGAAATGGTGCCAGAACTTTAGATAGGGAAAAAATCATTACATTATTACAGTCTGTATCTAAGAATATACTTAGATAGACTTCATGTTCCAGAACGGTATTTAAAATGCAATTTAAATATTTAAATTATGTTTGCCTAATTTCTTTTTTAAAATAAATGTTGTTTGTGGGGTTTTTTTTCAGAGAATATTCTCCTGAAGAGATGGCCTCAAAATTTCATGTTTTTACTGCAACTAAAGTTCTCCTAACAAGTTATGTTGGAGTTAAGAGGATGCCTTTAGGCAAAGGATAAAGTTTTAATTGGATTTTTGAATAATCATCTTTTGAGTCCTACTCAAATTTCAGATTGTGTTTGAAACACATTTTGCACTGTAGATCTTTGATGTCACACACTCAAAATGTGCAGCTCTCTGCAGAGCTGCATTTATGGCCCAGCTGCCCTGCCATGGGAGAGGGGTGGGTTTTGTAGGGAGGGACCTTAAAAATCACCAGCTCCAGAATCACGGAATCGTTTGGCTTGAAGTGACCTTAAAACTCGTCTTGTTTCACACCTTCCACCATCCCAGGGTGCTCCAGGCCCTTTCCTGGGACACTTCCAGGGACCCAGGGGCAGCCACAGCTTCTCTGGTTAAATAATAAATAGTGCTGGGTTCTGCCCAACTGCTCATTCTGTGTTTAAAGCACCCCAGGATGGATTTGCTCTCCAGGAAAGGAAAGATATCCATAGATAATGGTGCTTGTTTTCCCAAAGCAACACTTCAAAAGGAGGGGAATTCTTTAAATATAAGCAATTTCTCAGTTAAATGTTTGAAGTGCTGGTAATGCGTGAATTTCTGTGGAATCATCCATCATTTTGTGGAGTTCATAAATTGGAATCTTTCACAGAGATAGAGCTAAGCAGTTATATGATATTTCTGTGCTAGTCTGAAGCCACATAAGCTGAATATAGGCCCTAAGGATTGAAGAAAACAAACACCCAAAACCAAGAAGAAGGTGAAGAAGAAGGAACTTGGAGACCACCCCAAATCCTCCATCTTGACTCACACCTATTACTGTACACTAAAATCCCCAAATCCAACTTTCCAGCATTCCAGCAGAAGAACACAGGTCATAACATTTGATGACAAACTGTTCCGTGAGGCAGAGCAGCGAAGGTGTATTTCTCTGTCTCTTAATATGCGGCTGATTTAGATGAGCTCACTCAGAGAAACCATAAAGCCAGTGAAATGTGGTGCTGTAAACTGCAGCTGCCCAGCTGGATCAGCAGGCTGTGCAGGGCTGGGGGAGAGAGCCTCAGCAGGATGAGTGATGGAGGAGGGAAAGCTTTTAAAACAGAACAAGGCTCTTCTCGCCGCTACACACATTCATCATTTCTTTTCCTGAAGGAAATAATTCTGAGGATTTGAGTCTATTCACTCTGACACAAGTGGCTGAGAAAGGGAGTGTTGAAAGAGCAGGGTTTTGATATAAAATATATTGAAGTGAGATATGTGAGCGCTTTTTCCCTGAAGTGCTCGCTCCTACGCTTGGGCCATTGTTAATGTGATCAAATTTATTAATTAAGAGGGATTTATTCACTAAGTTGGCATCTCTTCTGCTGTTTCTCTTCCTCCCTAGTGCAGAGTGTGTCTCTCCCAGTCAGTATTCCACAGGCTTTGATGCACACACCGAAGTAGGAGGCAAGAAAACATTCATGTTGTTGTGTTTATAAAAGCATTCTCAGTGAGAATAAGCCAGTGCTTGAGGCAAATACCTGTTTGATTCTGTTCCATGAAGCAATCTGGCCCTTTTCTTTCCTTAGCCTGTACTGAACACCAGGATACAGGTTTCTATTAGGAAAATAAATATTAGAAAAGAGAATGAACCAAATCTGAACTATTAACATGTTCCACTTCTTCTTCTTTTTTTCTTTTTTTTTTCTTCCATCAGTGAATTTATCTATTGGCACATCAGTGAGTGTAATTCCCCATAACCAAGTTCATAAAGTGAGGGAGAAAAGAACACTAATTAGATAATCTCTGATTTTATAGGATTAAAACCTTCCTGCCCACAGACAGGCAGCAGAAATGGTGGCTCTGTTGAAATCATCATTGAAACCCCAAATGGCTTTCACGGAGGCACTGGTGATTTGTCTGTCTGTTTGCTCATTTGGACTATCTTGATTTATCTCAGGTTTTGCTCTTCCTGTGTGTGTTTATTGCTCTTGATGCAGCCTATCAAGCCATGCAGCCCCCTATGATAGCTCTGTGGAGATATATTTAATTTGATTTGCTGCTGTCCCCAGGAGTTTATTCCCTGTCAAACAGCTGCCTGTTGCAGAAAAAACCTCAATACAGAAGCACATAATGGTTTATGGATGGAGCATTTAACAACCACCAGTGAGTGGCATATGTCTGGAAAATATGTCCCAAACAATGGCATGTGCAGAGAGCTTTGTTATGGGGATCCTTCCACAACTGCAGCACAATGGAGAATTAGCTGACAAGTGCATTCAGGAGTTTATAAACACCTCTGCTGCCTGAATGCCTCTGTGCCGTGCATTTTAGTGCTTTACTCCTCAGCAAGTTCTTAATAGAAGGAGATCCTTCAGCGTTCACTCCTGTGCTTTGGTGTTCTGCCATTCTTCATCTCTCCACATCAGGGCTTGGTTCTCTCTCTCTCTCCTCCCACCAAAGGAAAAAAAAATAAAATAAAATAGAGTGTCTAAATGTCTACTGGGCATGACAAAAAAAATTAAAAAAAATCTGTGTTAACAGGGAATTAACTGAGGTTGCTAAAACAAGAGACACAGCGAGGCACATCATTTGCATGTGTTAATGGGAGTGAGGGAATGAGAAAAGAGGAAGTGCCTGTGCTCCATCACTGCCAGACCAGTCACTTGGAGCCACCCTGACACTGATCTAGTGCCACTGGCCCTGTGCCAGAGTACATCCAGTAAGTGAAGTCCTGCCCTTGGTGAGAGTGTTTGCATATTCATTTCAAAGGGCCGGGATTTTAGGCACTTCTTTTTAACTCAGTGATGAATTTCCATTATTCCAATGTGTGTGGGGGGCTTCTCACGCCCTCTCAGGATCAGGCAGATGAACAGAAAATCTGAATTGGGAGCACTGGGAGGTCAGGTGAGGATGGCATCTTCCACTGGGGTGAAAAATGTCACCTTCAGCCTGGATGAGGTTTCTGGGAGCTGGATGTCACATTCCCCAAGAACTGCCCACCCTCTTTCCCTCCAGGTGTCACCCACCTGTTGAATCTCTCAGCACCTCTGAGGGTGTCCAGCCCCTCACAGAAAAGGGCTGAAATCAACAGCCCCACAGCACGGGCCAGTGTGTCTTGAAACAGCAAAAAAGGTTTTCATAAAGGAAGAACATAACACAAAAACCAAAGAGCAAAGCTGGCCACAGTGCAGGGACAGGTCCCACAGAGCTGCTCCAACACCTCAGACAGGCACTGAGGAGCCTCGTGCTCTCCCTTAACTATTGCAGTATTTGGGTGGCTTTTGGCAAACAGCCCAACAGAGAGCAGCTGCTTTTCTGAGGAGCAGGTCAACAGACCCAGCAGTGGTTTGGTCTTGGCCCTGAGTCAATTCCTGCCAGGAGAGCAAAGGACCTTCCCATGTCCTTTCCTTCAAAGCTTTTGGGGTGACCCTGGAACCCTTCCCCACATGGAGACACCTCCTTGGCCGTGGGCTGCATTCCTACATCCCCCCACCTTCCTCCTCTGCACTGCCAGCACTTCCCTCCCCTGGGGCTCCCCAGGAATATTCACACACATTTCAGGGCTCTCAGCAGCTCTTGGACATTTCAACTCCCAGCCAAGACACTTCATGGAGGGGAAATCTCTCAGCTGACCTGTCAGGTGGGGAAAGCTTCAGCAGCAGAGTGAGGGAAGGGCTCAGGTCACCACTGGGATGGGAAAAGTTGGGATGAAGGTGCCCTTATGATTGTCCCCTGAAAATCCTGAGCCCCTGGATCAAATCCTGGCATCACTCAGAGCAAAGGGGATGGTCCACGTCTGCAAAGACACTTTGGAAATGAGGCTGAGCTTTGGGGGCAGATATTCTTCAATCTTTTTTTGGTGAATTCCAGTTCCCAAAAGGCCGGAATTCTGACCAGTACTCTTGAGAAAACCCCAAACCTACAGCAACAAAACCAAAAAGGTTTCTTTTCAAAGAGATATTTGCCATCAGCATTTCCTTTGGGGTGAGGGAGAAAAGCTCACACTTCCCCACATGCTGCCAATCAAGTGACTGACACGTCTCAAGTCTCAGCTGAGCCCTCCACATGAAATTATGGCACATTTCTGTAAACTTCCAGGGCATTGCCCTTTCTAAGGAGAAAAAAGAAAGGACAAATGATATTTGCTTTCCCTCAGCAGGGTCTGTGTGTAAACAGCCAGCACATTTATTCTGTGAGTGACCATCCTGGAGTGGCCACAGTGTTCTGGCAATGAGAGGCTTCAAGGCTTCCTGAGGGGAAAATCTTCACAGAAACTAATCCGAGTAACTCAGAAAATAGTCATAATCAATAATAGGATTAAAGTTCCTGATCCAGATCTTCTTTCCTAATTTCTGTAGGCAAAGCTGCTACATCAGTGTGGCAAATCCCCAAGTGTGAATTAAGAGTAGATGAATAACCATAAATAATAACAACATTCTTTAATTAATTTTATTTTTATTTAAAGTTTTTAAGCTATGTGAAAATATCAGCTGTCAAGCCCTTTTTTCTCTCCTGGGATTGCTTTAGCTTGGTGACCCATGTGCAGGTTTTGAAAGTGTTTTTTTGGCATTTTTGGAGCCCTGGTGAGCTGCAAACCCGAGTGCCACGAACAGAGGCTGTTCTGAGACCTGCTGTGTGGTGCCTCCACATCCAGAAATCCCCATCTGTTCTCCAGTCACACCAATATTCACCTTTCCTTTGCAGAACTCTCTGGTCCTACCCCGAATCTCCTTAGCTGAAGCCCCCAGATGATGCCCACAGGGTTTGTAGTCTGTGGTAGCCCTTAAAATTCCCTCGGATCTGTGGATTTTTGCTGTGCACTGTAAAATAATGCTTTGCCACTCTTTAGTCGTTGTTTCATGCAGCACTTCAGGCAGTAAATCCTTCTGTAAATTCAGTAAATCTTTCTGTGTAATGGCAATGCAGTGCCATACTCTGGGAAATTATGGGCTGTATTTTAGTTTTGTGGGATGTAGGTGCCCCCCGAATAACAAGACTGTGGTTTGTGTGTTTTCAGTGGCGTTTGGTGCCTTTGCTGCTTCTTGGAGAGCACAGAAACTTCAGGGCATGGCAAAGAGAAGCATTTCAAAATACAACCCAAGTTCTTGACAAGGAATAATAAGCAGTAGGTGATTGTAGGAGAAAACTGGATTGAAGTGAAATTATCACAGGTCTCACTTCTGCCGGGTCAGTTCCAGCCTGCCCTGGATTTTCTGATGCCCTTGAAGTTTTTCTTGAGGAATTAGAAATGTTGTTTTTTTTTTTTTTTTTTTTTCTGTGCTCAAACAAGAAACGTACTTATGTATTTTTAAACAAGGTGTGTTCTGTGTGGGCACATTGTTCTGAGGAGAATGTTGCTGTGCATTTCCAATGGGCAGAGACTCCAATTAGAGAAGCACGAGGAGGTCTGATAAACACTGAATC
Organism: Sylvia atricapilla; assembly: GCF_009819655.1. Taxonomy (NCBI): domain Eukaryota; kingdom Metazoa; phylum Chordata; class Aves; order Passeriformes; family Sylviidae; genus Sylvia; species Sylvia atricapilla. The sequence continues at coordinate 3,946,247 of NC_089151.1, forward strand.
CTGCCTGAAGTGGGAAATGAAAAATGTCTGGAGGCACCAACCAAGCCTCTTTTTGAATGCTAACAACAACAACAACAAAAAAAGACATTTAATGCTTTATGGTAAACCCATCCATATAGCCAAGATGCTGGAGAGGACATGAATACATGCTCAGGGTTTCTGTGTTTGTGCAGCTCATTAAAGGAGTGATCTGGGTTGTGTTTTGAAGCCTTTCTTGTGAACAGAGGAGTGCAGAAGAGCACAGCGGGTTTAGTTTGTAAAAATACCAGCTGTGGAGTGAAAATCAGCAGAGCCTTTAGAGGAATTAACACCTTTTAGGTTGGGACTTTTCCAGCTTAACCTGGATGTGGGATATAATTCCCTGAGTGTAAAAGCCACATCACAACACGTGGAGATATGAAATGAAGCAGCACAAAGGTGGTTTCTGCAATCCCTCTGTAAGTGACTGGGGGTTACAGTTTTATGAGAGAGCAGGAGTTTATCTTGAGCCTTGTCCGAAGGGATGGGGATCAGCTGAGCATGGAAATCATCAGAAGGGAACAAGTAAGGTTTAAAATTCCTGACCTCCATTTTCCTCACCAGCTTCCCCAGCAGGAATCCAAGGAATTCTGCCTCTCCACTCATTTCTGCACCAGGGTTTTGTTGGGAGCTGTGCACACTAAAAATGCACGTTACCTGTTTGCAGGGTTTTTACTTGTCCAGTAGTGTCTGTAATTCTTTCTAATCTACTTAAGGGATTTACCAAAGTACCCCCATGAGCAGGGAGGCATAATGCTGTTATTCTGTCATGGAAGAGCAGGAATATCCTTCAGTATGGGTGATGTCTCTGCTTCCATTCTGCTCTTTGTTTTCCCTTTGGAAGTGTGTCCATCTCTCCCTCCCTGTTTGTTTACATGATCAATAATTCAACATGGGATATTTCCCAAGGAAACCCCTGAGAGGTCCAGGTGGGACTCACCACACTGCCGGGGGATCCCTCAGAACCTTCCTTTCCTCAGCCACAAGCCACGTTGGTGTGTGCAGAGTCTTAATCCTGGGGGTGATCCCATCAGATCTTGCACCTAATTACTGATGTACTCTGATGAATTACAGCCACAGGCTGTGTCAGCCTGCCCATAAACTGACAGGGATCACCCCAGTGCTGTTGGCAAACTGGGAGATTTCCCGACTGGTCAGCACTAAGGCTGCTGACCCACTCCTGGTTAAACCCCCTTCAGAGGCAGAAAACACATTTTTGCTTCTTTTCAAATCCTCTGTAAAAGGTTTGTTTTGGTCTTGTCTGTAGTAGACAAACAATGCCCAAGATCCCAAGGTTTGGTTTGGCCACTGAACTTACAAACCAACCAACCCAATCCCTCCATCCTCCACTGAGCAGCTGCAGCACATTTATGAAGTGGCAGCATCATTTTGCCCTGGCTGTGTTGTGTTTGTGTTTGTGGCTGTCCTTCTCCCTGCACACTTCTGCTCACTCCGCATTTTCCCTGTTTCCAGCAGCCTTTCCTCTGTTTACTCATTATTTACACCTCAGTGCCTCGTGTTTGGTGAGGTGTTGATGCCCTGCTTCATGTAATATTACCTTGATCTAATGCCTTCGTCATTCTCGGCTCCCCACTCTTTGATATTCCTGAGCTACTTTTAAAATCAACACCTTTCCTTAATTGCACTCCCTCCCCAGCCCCTCTGCTCTGGAAAACTTCTGTTCTGATTCTGGCAGCCTGTTTTCTTGTCTGCTCATTTTCCTTTGAGGTCCCAAACATGGTTCCAAATATCTGTCCCCAAAGCTCAGCCTCATTTCCAAAGTGTCTTTGCAGACGTGGACCATCCCCTTTGCTCTGAGTGATGCCAGGATTTGATCCAGGGGCTCAGGATTTTCAGGGGACAATCATAAGGGCACCTTCACCCCAACTTTTCCCATCCCAGTGGTGACCTGAGCCCTTCCCTCACTCTGGTGCTGAAGCTTTCCCCACCTGACAGGTCAGCTGAGAGATTTCCCCTCCATGAAGTGTCTTGGCCGGGAGTTGAAATGTCGGAGAGGTGCTGAGAGCCCTGAAATGTGTGTGAATATTCCTGGGGAGCCCCAGGGGAGGGAAGTGCTGGCAGTGCAGAGGAGGAAGGTGGGGGGATGTAGGAATGCAGCCCACGGCCAAGGAGGTGTCTCCATGTGGGGAAGGGTTCCAGGGTCACCCCAAAAGCTTTGAAGGAAAGGACACGGGAAGGTCCTTTGCTCTCCTGGCAGGAATTGACTCAGGGCCAAGACCAAACCACTGCTGGGTCTGTTGACCTGCTCCTCAGAAAAGCAGCTGCTCTCTGTTGGGCTGTTTGCCAAAAGCCACCCAAATACTGCAATAGTTAAGGGAGAGCACGAGGCTCCTCAGTGCCTGTCTGAGGTGTTGGAGCAGCTCTGTGGGACCTGTCCCTGCACTGTGGCCAGCTTTGCTCTTTGCTTTTTGTGTTGTTTTCTTCCTTTATGAAAACCATTTTTGCTGTTTCAAGACACACTGGCCCGTGCTGTCTGGCTGTTGATTTAAGCCCTTTTCTGTGAGGGGCTGGACACCCTCAGAGGTGTTGAGAGATTCAACAGGTGGGTGACACCTGGAGACAAAGAGGGTGGGCAGATCTTGGGGAATGTGGCATCCAGCTCCCAGGAAACCTCATCCAGGCTGAAGGTGACATTTTTCACCGCAGTGGAAGATGCCATCCTCACCTGCCCTCCCAGTGCTCCCAATTCAGATTTTCTGCTCATCTGCCTGATCCTGAGAGGGCGTGAGAAGCCCCCCACACACATTGGAATAATGGAAATTCATCACTGAGTTAAAAAGAAGTACCTAAAATCCCGGCCCTTTGAAATGAATATGGCCCCAGCCTGTCCCATGCACTTTTGGATACAAATAATCTGGATGACTGTTATTGCTCCCCTGTGACCCAGCTGATATTTAGAAAGCCTTTGTGTGCAGCCTTCCCCAGATAAAAGCAGGAATCAGCTTCCATGGATATTTTATGACCCCTTGAATAAAGAGTTTTTTTCATGTGTGTGGACAAAATTAGAAAAAACTATAAATGTGCTGTCGAATGGTTCTCCTATAGCAGAGTAGGTATGGGTGCAAGTGTGCTACTAAATATATAAACATAAATAATCCTTGCTTTTTCTCTTCTTCCAGGCTACATATTTTTCTTTTATAACTCATCCCCGGAGAAAGGTTCACGAGTGAAAAATCATTGCTAACTTCATTTTTCGCCTTCACTGTGAGTTTCTATCCTGGAGCAATGATAAGAAATAATGGATGCAATGTTTTCCTTCAGAATCCATACTGTGCAACAAATTGTCTGGTTTATTTGTTGTTGCCATATTTAATTTAAATGTAATAATTTTCTCTTTGGCTTATCTATTACATTTTAAGTTCAAAGGCTCTTCCAACCTTTTTTTTTTTTTTTTTTTTTTTTTTTGGCAACATTTTTTTAGGAGCCAGATCAGTTTTGTAGTTAGATGTGGAAAGTAAGATTCAAGTCTCAAGTGTCCCACTTCCTGCCTGGATTGTAAAGCAAAATCAACCAGAGGCTACAACTTAAACTGGCACGTGAAGAGAGGAGTTTCCTTGGTGCTCCCAAAGAGCAGGGCAGCTGGGCCACAGAAATTCAGTGTTTGTTGCTCTTTATGTCTCAGTCTACCTCTCTGGAATACCTGATTCCTTGGGAAGGAACGTTCAGTCTATTTAAAGGCTGCCAAACCTCCCCCAGCTCTGAGAGGATTGCACACGATGTGTGCTGAGTTCAGTGGTGATGTCTCCTGTCCCTGTGAGACATCAAAATCTGCTCAAAACAGATTTGGAGGAACCCCCTGGCTGGGCAGAGCCTTTGGTCACATCTGACCAATTTTAGAAAATCTGAAGACAAAAGCATCTCCTGGGTTACATCTTTGTGCCCCTGTTTTCTTCATTGCTCAGGAGACATTTATGAGAGCACAGGGCGTGAAGAATAACCTCGTGTTCACCTTTTTGGTTTGTGGGGCCAATTTATTTTGACAGGTGAGGAGTCTCACTAATTAAGGATGGGAAAATGGAGATTGGGGAGTATTAAAGCTGCAGTGTCTGGGTCGGGCTGGCTGGCCCTGCTCTGTGCTGATAATTGGTGTCCATGTGGGCTGGAGGTTGGGGATGGAGTGGATCCAGGAGTGTGGGGCAGTGACAGAGCTCCAGCAACCCTCATCCAAGGGTGGAGTGGCACTGGGGTGTGACACTGCTCCCTGCTCTGTGCCAGAGGCACAGGACACTCCTCAGTGCCCTTCAACTCCAGCAGGACACCCCAACCCAGCCGTGCTGCTGGCACGTGTTGCTCAGAAAACATCAAAACACAGCAGATCTTTTATGTGTGTTAAAAAAAACAGGTTTGCAGGAGTACAAATTATCCTTTGAGAGTTCTCTCAGAGCTCTTGAAGGCAAAAGGAAAAGGTAAATAACATTAAAATGTTGGTTTAAATAGTCTTTCCAGTATCTCTTTAGATGTGAAGAGGATATATCTGTTGTCATTTTCTATTCTGCTCCTTTGAGTTTTTGAAAATGCACAGCTCCTTGCTTGTCAGAGGTGAGGGATTTGAGGGCAGGCATTAATGCCAGGGTTGGGTATGAAATCAGGAGATCCAAATCAATGAACTCTTCTTACCAGGTGAATGTGGGACAGGGTTTTCCATCCAGCCTCTCCTGTGCACAGCCGTGAGGAGCTGGTGCCGGCTGGAGTGCTTTATTAAATTCCCACCTGGGGCACCTACTGCAGACCAGGACAGTGAAATGTTCTCATGGGGACCTGTGCACTAATTCCTATTGTGCTGCAATGTTCCAGATTTTACAGGCTTCAGTAAACGTGGAGTGGGGCACCCTTTGCAGCAGTGACCAGGAATGGAAATAAAGGATTTCCTGCTGCTGCAGCACAGGCAGGGTTCAGTGATTTGGTGCAGAGTTTTGTGGTTTGGTGCCTGTTTGTGGTGAGCACCCAGGCTGACCCCTGAGCTGACAGTGTGCACCTTGCTGCTGGGGATGTCACCTGAATTACCACGGATTTCTCAACCTGGGGATCTGATCCTAGAACCTGGAGGGAAGATCATTCTCCTTTGGTGACTCAGAGCCAAATCAGAACAGAGCTGTGAGAAGCTGAATCAGTCAGAGGTGATAATTCAGGAGTGCTGCCTGAAGCTCTGCTGGGGGATTAGGGAAGAGGCTCCCTACTCCAGGGCATCAGACAGAGCTTCCTGCAAGTTTTGCTGCTGGAAATGAAGCTGTGCTGTGTTGTGTGCTTTTATGTAACCCTGGTTTTGTGCCTGAGGTGTTTTTGGTTTTCTGAAATTCTTTTCCCCAGGGAATTTTCTGTGAATAGGAGAAAAGTTTTTGTAACTGTACCTATATTTTTCATTCCTTTTCCTAGGAGGCACTTCTCCTTGATGTCCCTCTGGTCTGACCAATGTGAGTGAAGAGTTTGTCCTTTTGTCACCAATGGAATTGGTCTGTGTAAAATAGTGTATAAGGGAGACACATCCCAAAAATAAAGGAGTCATTTTCAGCCTTCTGAATCTCAGAGTCTGTGTTGTTGTGGTGTAAAACAGTGTCACTTTTAACCCTCAGTACACTGATGTGAGAAAACAGAGGGAATGAAAATATGGAAAGAGTTTTTGTTGGCCAGTCCTTGAGGTTTATAATGTGCTTGTAAAAACACACTGTGGGCCATGGCTTTATGTGGCAGCTCTTAGGACAGAGGCACAGTTTTTTAAATAACTGATCCTTACGTCAGAGGAGAGCAGGTCATAAAGAAAATTGCATGGAGATCATTTTCTCCTGCTGAAAGGACTTCAGCAGATGAAATGTTTCAGCCTCCATCAGGCAGCCTCTGATTCTGCCCATATTTATTCATCTGCTTAACCTTGGGCTCTGAATTGTCCCATTGAGAGCCCCCCTGGTGCCCTGCTTTAATACCACTGAGTTAAGCTGAGGAGCAGCAAGAAACCCTGGAGAGAGATCAGGATGCTGCAGCAGATACACAATAAAAAAAAAAAAAAAAGACAGACTCTGCCCCAAAATCTTCCAGGTAAAGCCAAGAGGAAACAGATGGGTACAGGAAGCAGGCTCAGAGGAAGTGCCAAAATGTTCTGAGCAGTCTGAGAGTCAAAAGTCCACCTTGGCTTTGGCAAGGCTGAGCCTACAGGAGGGTTCAAAAGGAGGGGAATAAGGAGAGTGCATGGCTTAGGGGTGAAGACAAACACAGGCTGCCCCTGGAAATCTTGAATCAGTGGGCTGAAAGTGATGCATGTCCACAAATCTTTGCAAGACTGGTGCCCATGTGTTCAGGGTGATTCTTCATGTGTTTCTCCTCATGTGGTTGGATTGTACAGTCCAATCCTATATGCTTGTGTGTGGGGAAATAATTAAAGATTAATGGATACGTTCAGCACAAGATAATTCTAATTATGAATAGGCTGAGTTCTTCAGCTTAGAAGAATGTTAAGGACACATATATAAGACAATGTGAGAATAATTTCTGTAGGACTGGTATTGCTTCAAGGCAAACATAACTTTCACTGTTTATGACTCTTCTCTCGGATGGTTGCTTTATTTTTTGAGGTTTTTTTCTTTTTTTTTTTTCAAACAGTGTTTCCTAATTTCTTTCTTTTCCTTCCTATTCTCTCTATGCCATGGTTGAGGAATTGCTACCATTATTATTTCATAACCTCCAGAGTGTGTGCTAAAAACACAGAAATGTAGAAACAAATCACCTTTTGGTGTTAATGCAATACTGTACAAAGAAGGGATGAGACTTTACGGGGGGAGAAAAGGGGCAATAAAAATGTGTCTGGCAAAGCACACTGAGATTTTTTTAACCAGTTTAAACAATTTTATCACATCCTTTAGTGACTTATTAACACTGCCTTCAACCTTATATATTCCAGTAACAGCCTGATGTCTTCATCTTATCTTATGGAATTATAATTGGCTGCATCCAGTGCCTGGAGGCTGTAGAACCTTATAGACTTTAGTGGCTCATTAGGTATTTATTCACTTTAACTTAAACAGCTCAGCCATTTGTGGAAAATGAGCCCTTAAAATAGAATTAGGGGGTTCGGTTTGGGGTGTTTGGTTTTGTTGTTTTTGGGGGTTTTTTAACCTAAATGCAGTGTATAACTTGAACTGCCACTGAGTTTAAATTTCCAGATCTGCCAGGTTAATTTGGCTTTGCTCTCTTCCCTTCTCAAAATGGGTTGTGGCTTTGTAAGGACTTGTTATTCTGAGGAACTATGCTGGTGGCACTGAGCACTGCTTGAACCAAACAGAATGCTCCCTTTAGTTAAAAACCAAGCCAACCCTCACTAAATGTGTGGTTAATGTCTTTAGATCACTCACGCTGACAGGTGTCATCTCTGCAGGCTCCTTCAAGTCTTTAATCATCACAAAGCAGAGACTGGAGGGGTCCTAATTAATCTGAATTTCAGCCAGGGTGGTGGGTGGTTCTACTCGGCTGTTGAAAATAGCACGAGGCTGGTGCTGCACACATGGTGCAACCTTGGGGGGTGTCCAAAACCAGGAGGCTGGGAGAGGAAAAGGCTGGGAAAGGTAACAGAGGGTGGGGAGCATGTGATGGTGAGTTCCAGCTGAAGCCTCACTTGGTGTGCTGAACAGCAAAACCTCCTTCTCCTCTTTCACTCACTGATCTGGAAGGCCCAGCACAGGGAAAAACGTGGGGGTTTTTTCCCTGAATAAAAGAAATACAATTATGTCAATGAAAACCATAACCACAGTGTTGTTAAGTGGTTTTTGCTGCAAGTGCTCTGCAAGGAGAGTTTCTCTTTGGCTTAAAGGAAAGATCATTTCTATGATGGGGTGGATCATTTCTTTGTGTGGCAGCTCCTGGTAGGTTACTCCTGTCCTTCACTGCCCAGCAGTGCCACGTGGGCATGGGTGTGTGAAAGAGGGAATTATGTGCAGGATGCCGTGGAATTTACTTATTTACATTTATTTACATTTAAATAAATTTACATTTATTTACCAAATACTGCGTTTGGTTTCTTGGGCCACCAGGGTCTCTGTGGGAAGGGAAAGCTCAGGTAGATCAGTGATAACAACAAGTGAACATTTTGTTTTAGAACCAAGCTGCACATAATAAATCAATTTCTTTCCCATATCATCAGGCTCCACAGCCTGAGAGAAGTTTTATTTAATTAATGCATTAAAAAAAAAAAAAATGGGAATTGCTTTTAAGCTGCCTTTTTTTCATGTTTCCTTTTGCTCTTTTCCATTACTCGGAATGGTCTGAAAAATGTCTGTATTTGCTCCATTTTGTTGAACAATACACTGCATATTTTGCTGGGGGACGGTGGCTTTGTAAAGGGAAAAGAAAATATAAAGCTCTTGAAATACTCAGGAATGAAAATGGTGCCTTTAATATGGACAGACTGTGATGGACTCTGAGCGCCAATGGGAGCTAAAATAAAGCGTTGTGAGAGTCGTGGTGTAAAGAATGAAGAGGATGGAGCCGAGGAAAAAGCAGGAGCTGCTTGTTCCTCCGTGGAGAATTGAAGGAGCAGTAAAATACTGAGAGGCTCTGTCTGTTCCAAAGGGATCATTAAGGTGAGTTTGTTACTTTAATCCACTTAGAGCGGCGCTTAAGGACGATTTGTTCCTGATTCCCCCTGAAGCAGCCAGCTGAAGCAAATGGTTTTATTTTATTTTTTTTTCCCTTTTTCCCCTTGAAGAGGCCACAGGAGGAGTTCTGAGAGGGGATGGCTGGGGACAGGAGCCTGGCTCCTCAGCCAGATCCCCTTTCCATCATCCCTGGCTGCTTTGTGCCCACAGCTTCTCACTCCCCATTTACAGTGATTCCACACCAGTGCCAGAGGAAGGCAGGAGCAGTGAGCTCTGTTCTGGGATGGGGGCTTGGCTGCCCTTTCCTTTAATTACTGAGTTTCTCCTGCTCTGGGGATCCTCCCATTGCCCAGCACCTTCCACAAATTGTCCATATGGAATGTCCATTATTGCCCATGTGTAATGTCCATTATTGTCTATATGGAATGTCCATTATTATCTACATGAAATGTTTCTTCGTGTTACTTTTTATCTTCTTTTTTTTTTTGCTAGAGTTGGGATTAAATGCTTGAGTTGGTATTTCTTCTTCAGGCTCACAAGGTGTGAGTTCTACAGCACTTCTAGCCAACAAACCAAAAAGGGAGCCCTATCTCTCTCCCTCTGCAAGGCCTTTTAAGGATAAACTGTCCAATGAAGAAATGACACCTAATTTTTACTTTTAACTCAATAACCAACCACCAGTGGCAATGTATATTTTTCTATCCAGTTACAAAACCCCACCCAGAGCCATGAAGAAGGAGGTGAAAAAGAAGGACTCAGCCTCCGCCTGAAAACCTCCATCTTGATATATATATATATATATATATATATATAACTATGTTCTAAACCCTTAAACTCTTGAGTTTCCCACCCTGTGATATCACACACTTCTATCCCAAACCCCACACCCACAATCCCAGGGCTGTCACTCAATTTTGGGATCCTTTTCCATGCCCTCAGGTCACTGCAGTGTTTGCCTGGGGTTCAGTGTCTGTCAGCACAGAAACTCTGAAATTCTCAGTGCCCAGGACTCCAACATCTTTGAAATTCTTTCCTTTGAAAGGCAATATGTGTTGCACAAGTAATGCCTGGACAGATCTTAAGACTGTCCCTCACCCCCCCAGTAACATTGTTAAATTTAGAAAAGGTACCTTGATGTTTAATTCCTGCAGCCTCCTGGGGTGATGGCAGTGCAGAGGTGGCAGTGAGAGCAGTGGAGTTGGGATTCAGCCCCATCCTGCCCCATCCCACATGGGATCAGACAGAACCGACCCCACATCAGCCAGGGGACAGAGGAACCACAGCCCCTCAACCTCGTTTCTTTCCCTTCCACCATTTCCATTCCAAGAAATAGGAATAGGATAATGGTTCTTCTGGGACGAGGCACCACTAAATCAACATTTCTTCCCAATAAATAAATCCCAGTATTCCATGGAGCTCCTGGGCTGGGCCTGCCTCCGCTCTGTGCAAGGGAACGGTGTTGACACAATATATTTAGGCTTGTGTAATGTGTTTGACTCAGCTCTGCACAACATTCTGATTAAAAACAATTATCGCTGCACAAAATCGGCGTGGCTGGTATGAAATTAAACCCTCCCCAAGTGCCTGGTGGCAGCTGGCTCAGGGGAGCTCCATGGCTGGAATCAGCACTCGGGGGAAGTATCCAGTTCCCTCTGGGGTCTCACAGGGGTGGGCACAGGAACTCCAGAGTTTTGCTCTCCTGGGCCGGGCTGGAGCTCGTTTTCCTCTGGAATTCAGTGTGAGGATGGTGTGGGCAGCACGCTGAGGGGGCTGGTTGGTGCTGACCCGAAATCCAGGACTTCCCTGAGGCTCTGCAGGGAGGAGGTGCAGGAGGGAGCACAACTGGGATAACAGAGCCAAACTGGGACATCCCACAGCACAGAGGGTCCTGACCAGTATGGGAACTGGGGGAATTGGTCTGGGAGAGCTGAGCCAAACTGGGACTTCCCTCATCTCAGAATGTCCTGACCAGTATGGGAACTGGGGAAATTGTTCTATGACAGGCTGGGCATTGATCAGAGGTTTGTGGGCAACTCTGTTGGCATCACTTGGTTTTATAGGGGTTTATCTCTCTTTCTCTGTCACCTTTTTACTACAATATAATCAGTAGTGGGACCAAACTTTGCTTTGTTTCAATTGTTGAAGTGTTTCTCTCTCTTCATCTTGACTCATGAACTTTTCCATCTCCTTTTCTCCCCCAGGCCTGCTGAGGGAGCATTGAGGGAGCGGCTCAAGGCCAACCCTCCACTGCTTCCTTTCTGAAAAGCTTCAGAGTGACTTGCTGATGTGGAAAACTCAGGGTCATCTTGGTGTTATCCAGCTGGAATGAAGGTCCTGATGTGCTTTGACTAAAGCCCAGGTGAGGGAACAGCTTGCGTGAGGCACAACAGACATTTCCTTAATTTAACAAGCCAAGGCAGGATGAGATCCAGTTAATTTTGCTTAAACCGTAATGACTCATTCCAATTGAAGTTATGGGCCTGGAGGTCAGAGGAAAAATAACTGCCCTGTGCTGACTTTGAGCCAAAACCATAACTCAGGGACTGAGGGCAGGATGGGACCTGTGGCAGAAAATTGGAGCCAGCAGAAATTCCAGTCTGGCTCCAGGTGCTAAAATTCCACACACAGACCGATGGAAGAGTTTTCATTACTTCATTTTATAATCTCTCTTAAAACCTGTCCTAGCTCCTGCCACAAAACATGCTCAAGGATGCAGGACTCACCAGGTGATGCATTTTGACCCGGATTCTGCTGGAAGTCACATAGATTAAAGTAGCTTTCCCTTCTGGCATAAAAATTCCTTGAGGTAGAATGAGATCACAGGCTGTAATGACAGTGCTCACTGTCTCCTAGCACCACCAATTATTAGAAGCAGAATTACAGCGTGGTGATTTCATGTCAGAGGACAATGCTTTATTAGAGTTTGATTTACTTAGCAATTTAAGCACACTGAATCAGAGCAGGGGAAAGTGCTTGAGAAGTCATTTTTTCGTTAGCTGGGTTATTTTTGTTTTGTTCTGTCTTTATTGTGACCTTCATCAGACTGTGAGGGCTCCTGGAAAACAGGAATAGTGGGGTTTTTTGAGTTATGATTCACCCCAATATAACACTGGTGGAGCAGCAACGTGCCAAGGGGACAGAGAGGTCTGAGGGATGTGGAAAGAAGCTGATGACCTAAATATGAACATGGAATGGGTTTTCCTGGTTCCCATGAAGATGATAATAGTTACTCTTCATTAGTAGCCGCTGTTGAGTCACGTTTAATTACTCAAGTGGGAATTTACATCACCTAATTTTCCTGTGTATGAGGTAAAAACTGGGCTGATTTAGGAATGCAGGTTCTGCAGAGAGTCCAGAGGAAAGAATTAACCATCTCCAAAGGTGATTCTGCTGTCGTGGGATCCTGAGAAAGGTGGGCTGACACAGCTCCTAGGAATAAATATCTGTGCTGCTTCAAATACTGAGGTGCACTCTGCTGCCTGGCTCTGGGTCAGCAGAAGAGCTGTTCAGAGCTGGGGTGGGCAGCCCTGTCCCTCTGCCTGCGGATTCTCGTTCCCATCCAGCAGTTTGTGGAGCTGTGGGACAATCCCTGCCCTCCCCTGTGCTCCAGGGTTGGGCTGGAAGGACAGGAGAGGGTGGCAATAATCACAGCAAGGTGAGCAGGCAGGGCTTGCTGCTCAGGAGATCTTTAACTTCCCATCGAGGCTCATTTATCCTTTTTATCACAGGCACAGGAATTCCCACGCAAACACATCCTCTGCTGTCACATTTTCTGTCAGATGAACCCCCCTGCAGCCCACCCTGGGGTGCCACTGGGGTGTCCTGGGGCACTGTGACACCACCTCTCAGGGAATGCACTGCCCTTGGGGCCACCAGGGGTTGGTTAAGCAGAACTTCTGCCTCTTTGATTACCAGTTTGAGTTAATTAATGGGCTGCATGTGATCTCTATTAATTAGAGCCTGCTCAAGCCTTGATAAGAGTGTGTCCTCCTAGCGCAGCATAATGGCTTCACAAAACCCCTACACACTGTGGTTAATGGAAGTGCATTAGGATTTGGTGTTTAAGGGATGAGTAAAAAAAAAGATAAAATACCTTATTTCAGTGGTTGTAAAATGGTTCTAAGAAAAGCCTTCCACGAAGTGAAGGTAAGGATGGGGCTTTTTTAAAGATGAAATGATTTGGTGGAAACAATTTTTCCCCTAATTTGACAGCTTTGCTCTGGCTGTGTTATCTGTGGGAAGAGCCAGCTTAGGATGGAGAAATAAAAAAGGCAGAGGAGACACATTGCTCCGGTGGAAGAAAGACAGTAATCTACGAAAGACAGCAATCTATAGTTGCTATTTCCTTAAATTTGACAGTCAGCTCTACCCAGCTGTGTAAACTCCAGTGAGGGCTCAGCTCACACTCCTCACAACCCTACAATTTGTCCTACAATTAACGTTTGCTGCTCGTTGTCCTTGGCTTCAACCCATTTGTTGCTGCACTTCGAGGCAAACCCTGCGCAAAACCTGGCAGCAGAAGACCACAAATTCCAAAATAGGGGCAACTAATTAACATTTCAGTGGTAGTGTGTGTTTTCTTACTGGGATTTTACCTGCCAACAGAGCTGAGAGCAGCAGGATCATCAGTTCAGTCTCAGCTCGTGCCATTTAGGCTCCTGCACTCCCACAAAAAGTCCCTGTGATTGCTGTGAGGTCCAAGAAGCAGCAGATTTTTGTTGCATCCATAGAAATTTCCACATTTTTCCTGTTTGTATTGCTCCAAACCCTGCAGTTCTTTGCCCTTATTCTGGCACAGCTGCCCTTACAGTTTGGGCTGAGCACGGAGAAGGGCTTTGCTCCACTGGGCTCCAAAAAAACCCTTAAAAACAACGGCACCGAGCGCCAAAGATAAAGGTTAACATATTTATTATTTACGCCTAATGTAAATTATACATAACATTTAGTAAATTAAAATTTTACGAGCGTGTGTGGAGCTGGCCGTGTTTAAAGGAGGGTTTTGCTCTTTGGGAGCCCAGAGCCCTTCTGCACCATTAGGAATCGTGTGTTCACACTCATCTCCCTGCAGCACCACCTGAACTCTTCAACTTCCCCATCTCCCAGCGAGGAAATCCTGCGGCATGGAAACTCCAGCGCAGTGCTAAGCTCAAATATAGATGTGAAATTAATACCCAAGCAGATAAAGGGAGGATTTGCTCGGCTGTTGTCTCTCCAAGTCGTTCTGCAGGACGTGAGAAGCAATCAGCTCCGTTTTTAGGAGGGCAGTTTCACTTAGCAAGCAGCGTGATTAAGAGAGATGCAGATGCAGCTCTGTTATGTTTAAAATGGTGGTTGATGACGATTCTTTTAATCTAAGGCCTCCCTTCAAATGACTGCAGGAAATGGGATAGTTGTTGGGGGAAAAGCAGCACGTGGTGGGTGGACAAAGCATTTTCCTGGGTGGACAAACTGCTTTCAAAAAAAAAAAAAAAGAAAAAAAAGAGGAGAAAACTAGAAAAAACCCAAACAAAACAAAACAACCCCCCAAAACCCCCCAAAAAACAACCAACCAAACAACAACAACAAAATAACCAGCAAAAAGGAAGAATTAAAAAATATCCTGGCGCCTCAGTAGCACCTAAGATTACCCAATATTTCTCCCAACAAAGCAGGAGGAATGATTCCCAGCACTGTTGATTCAAACCATCATAAAAGACACTTTCAGTGCGTTGTAAAAGCAGATCAACTTTTCCAGTTCCCTGCAGAAGCAGAGAGCACATTCCTCCTGATCACAAACCCCAGGGGTGTCCAGAGGATCTAATTCCTCTGTGGATCCAGTTGGGACACGGGGATTTCTCCCTTTTCTCTGGAGCAGGAAGGTGGAAGGGCCAAGGAGGGTTTAGAATTCCCCCCTGCAGCTCAGGAGGGACGGCCAGGGGAGGTGGAGGAGGATGGTGCCTTCTCTGGGGCTGCCTAAAAACAGAGGCCACACAGAGTTAAGGGAATAAAAAGCTGTTATATTTATTGAAGGCCCTTCAGGTACATTTAGGCAGATGAAGTCCCCCAGGGGCTGCACCCAAAAATGGACTGTGGATCACAGATTTCACACTTTGATAAGTTTAGTCCATTTGCATACTGGGGGTTAATCTTGCAATTACAGCCCCAGATAATGAAGTCATTTATCCCAGGTTTGCTCCCCCCAAACTCATTTTAGTTTCCATCTCTCAGGCCTGAGGCCCGTGAGGTGTCCTCCATTCCAGGCCTGGAGAGGAATTGCCTGGTCTGGCCAAAAGGGGGAATGCAGCTCACACTGTGTGTGGAGTTTTAGAGTTATCCACTAAAGAACAGCAGAATTATAAATATAAAAATATACAAGCTAAAATCCTAAGGCATGGAGGAGGGGTTAATTTTGGGAGCTGAGAGCAGCAGCAGGAGCAGCAGGAGGAGGCAGGAGGCAGGAGCACAGAGCAGCACTTCCCAGTAGATGGCTCCGTGGTATTCCAGACCTGGCTTGGTCTCCAGCAAACCTTTAACTCCAAACAGATGCACCAAGCTTTGCCTTTCCAGTCAGGCACCGTGTCACGCTGAGGTGTTCTTTTTGAGTTTGGTTTTTTTTTATGATTACTGCTTTTCCCTCTGATCACAACAGCAGCAACTTCCACGGTGGAATCCCAGGGCACGGAGTGATCCAGCCCTGGGCTGAGTGGGAACCAGCAGCTGATTCAGCCCTGCTGAATTATTGGCTGCACATCCAACCAGATAAAATTGAACCATTCAATCCTTCAGAGTAACACAAGGACACTCACAAATGCTATTCCCAGACTCAGATTTTTTGTTGTTTTGTTGTTTGGTTTTCTTTTTTTTTTTAATTTATTTTTTTTTTTACAAAGAGGACAATATGGGATTGGATGACTCTTGTTATTTTGCCTATAAAGAGAGGTCTTAAATGCTTACAGAAGCCTGCCAAGTGCAGCCATTCAGTTCTACACCACAGAACCAGATGAGTTTTGCTCGAGTTATAAAATGCATTAATTCAAGATTATACCCCTGTATGCTGTGGAACATATGTAGGTACAGCACAAAGCTGACAATTTGTCAGGCCCTTTTCCAAGCCCTTCTCATGAAGAATGAGGTCCCATTTTGGATCAATTACCAAGTGAATAGGCATTACACGCTGAAAATCATGCCTTTGTTGCTTAACAGTGCAAAATATTGTTTGTATAATTATTTTTGTGTAGTCCTCTTGCCCTGTGGCACGGATCCAAACGTGATTCCGGCTCCACCTGGCTCTAACCCAAGAGCACTCACATCAGGCCCTCAGGATCCTGATTCTCTCATTCAACTGACTATGACCAGTGTCTGGGTGGTTTTGGTTCAGCGTTTGACTGGTATGTGCAGGGAAATCCAAATATTTTCTTGGTGCCAGTGGTGTTCCCAAAAATTGGCCACATTCTCCAGTTCTTCAGGAGTTTCTCCTTTGTGTTTGATGCTTTAAGGTTTCTGCATTCCTGAGTGTCATTACGTGACACTGTTTCTCCACTCTGGCCTCTGATGTTTTTGAGGCTCTTTGATCATTCTGGTTTTAAAACCTCTGATTACACACAAGCAGCCAAACTACCCAGCTTTTCTCAGAAAATGACTTGCAAGAAATGCCTCTTCATAAGGCTACACAACATGAACAATTGCTAAAATATGCAGATCAGGAAAAACTAATGATGTGTAATGCTACAATGTTTTAAACGTCTTAATTTACTTTATAGGCACTCCAAAAAAAAAAAAAAAAAAAAAAATCCAAAACAAAACCAAAAACCCCACTTAGGGAGCCAAGCATCAATAACAGAGTCTGCTCTAGCTGAGTATCACCTCTCAGTGATGAATCCTTAAATATTAATTTGCTGGATGCTATTCATCATGTGCAACAGTGAAGGAAGGCAAGGCAAAATCAAGGCTCCAAAAGGAGAGAGAGAGGATTTTTTTTTCAGCCAAGGTGCAGAGTTTGCCATTCTTCAGGCTGCATGTTCCCTTGTTCCTGCCATCCATGGACCTGACCCAGCTCCCAGAGCCTGTTTCCTGGCAGGGAAAATGCTGAGGTGACATCCCTGTGTCCCTTTTTGGGCTGGGAAAGGCTGAGGTGACATCCTTGTGTCCCTTTTTGGGCTGGGAAAGGCTGAGGTGGTGCTGGGTAGGGGCAGGAGGTGTGAATGTCCCCCAGGTTTATCCCTGTGCTCCTGAATCACTGCAGCATTCCCAGAGCAATGCCGAGGGGTGGAGTTTTGAACTTTTGAAGCAGTGCAGCTCATGTTGGAGCAGGGATCAGGGAATTTCTCTGCAGAACATCTCTGATCAGGGTGTGTTTGCCCCAGATTGGAGATTTAACCCCAGCTAAATCCAGCTGAGGGAGGTCAGACACTAAAAGTATTTAGTGATATTTATTTATCAGCCCTGGACAACAACCCTGTTTCATAGAGTGTATGAAAAAAAGCCCCAAGCATTTAACACTGACTCCTGAAATGTCCTATTTAAAATGGATCTGAGGTGACTCCTCATGCTTTCCCTCTAGGAAAACTTCACTCGTCCCTTCCCTGTCCTATGAGAGAGGAAATCAGCACCTAAGGCAGGTGTGCAGGAGGGAAAAGTGATTTATTTCATACATCCTGCAAATAAAAGGAATAATGATTTGGGGGATTTTCTCCCGTGCTGGGCAGTCCTGGTCATTGAGGGGATTTTAATGCAGAGCTGCTTCCTGCTCCTGTGGTTATGGTCGTGCTGTGGTCCACACCTTTTGGGGGTTTGTTTGTGGTCACTGGGTTTGTACATCTCTGACTCGAGGGACAGTGAAGGTCAGGCCTGGTGGGAATTTTTGTTCTGCTATTAAGAAGTTTTCTACAAGTAACCCAGAGTGCTTAATAGACAACACCAAACACACTGGGGTGGAAAACATAAAGAATTCTGCTTTTGCTACTTATTGGTGTGGGATTATTGAGAAGTGATTTCAGCCACTCAGGGCCTCAAGGGTCTAATTAAAGTGACAAGTCTCCGCAGAACCTGTGATGTCGCAATACTTGGTGGCAGAAACGGGAATAAAAAACACTCTCTTTTCATTGTCTTCCTGTTAAAATGTGTCCATTAGACAGGAGGAGAGGCATCAGGGTGGAGATTTTCATTCATTTGGAAAGCAGTGGACACCCAAAGCTGGGCAGAGAGAACGCTCACTCATTTTCTGTCTTTCACAAGTGTTTAGTAGTAAGATAGAGATAATTCCAGCTGCATTCTCGTGGGAGTTCTGGGGACTGCAGCAGCTTTCCAGGGCCCTTCACAGATTTCCTGAAGTTTTCCATGATTTATAAGCCAAGCTATGGATCCATGGGTGGGGTTGTGTGCTTGCAGCTCTGTGCCAGGGTTTGGCTCTCCTCCCCTTCGGGCTGCTGATGAGAAAACTCCAGGTAAAATCTGCTGGAAAAATTCCTCCCCACGGGCTCAGTTTTCACATCTGTGGCCTTTTCTCAGAGCATTCCTGTCCACCTTTGCTTGTGCATTCCCTTCCTGCTCGTGCTCCCCGTCCCCAGCCTTGTGCCACAAATCCATTCTTTTATTAAGGAGCTGCTGATGGAGAAGAAACCACATTCTGAATCATCAATTCCTCCAAGAGCAAAGCCTCTTAGGAGCAAAGATTGCAAAACGAGGCAGAACACTCAGACCTTTCACACCCCTGTGCTCCTTGGGCTGCTCCCCCAGGGAACCACATTTTCCAACCCTGCATCACCCAGCTGGGGAGTTGTTTGCTTTTCTTCAGCACAAAAATTTTTTAAATGATACTTAATCACACCAAAGAGCTTTCTTTTCCTCTGATAAATTGTGTATTTACATACAATTCTCTAATTGCTTGCAACGTGTTGTCTTCCAAGTGTAACACCTGCTTGGGGAGGCTGCTAATTTAGATATAACAAGATAAACGGTGGAGTTCTGCCTTTTGTACGGAAGGCAGGAGAAAAGTAATCTAAAAAATATAATTAATTAAGATTACATAATAATAGGGATATTTTTTTTCGTATTCCATGGCAGCTTTCGTAGAAAATTATTGACTTTTTTCTGCTGAAGAAAGGAAAATTTCTGTGAAAATTTGGCCTCATTATAGGACAGAAATGAGAAAGAACAATCATGCCACCTGCTTAAAAATTACGAGCCTTTAACATGTCTTTAGCACACAGTTTTACAGCCAAAAAAACCTATTTCTTGGCATAGGAGCATCAAGGAGGAAGAAGTCTCTTCTCCCACTCTCCCTGTGCATTCCCAGCGGCCCCTGTGCCCAGCAGAGCTGTGATGGAACTCACTGAATTTTCCATCTCTGCTTTTTGCTTTCTTTCCCTTTCCCAGCCTTCACTGCAGAGGATTCTCCAAAGCCTTTTTCTCCCATTTGAGGCCCCCTGCACGGTACAGTGAGGAGAAAATAAATGTGCTTTGAGGCTCCAGAGGCAAGGCTGGGTAATTGCTGGCATGCCAAGCTGTGGCTGTCCGAGTGAAATCTTGGAATTCAGAGTTTCTTCCCTTATTGACAGAAGTTTGGGGTTCTGTTCTGCTCATCTGGTTCTGCTCTGTGCATCATAAACTAAAGGGAATGTTTGGTTCTGGTTGCAAAAACGTTGGAGGAGATGAAGCACAGGGAAATGGCCTGGGCTGAGAAAATAATTTTGATTTTAACTAACCACATCTTTTATATTGTCTGGGAGCATTTGTGGGAAGAAAACTGTGTGGGAATGTTGTGTCATTCATTTATTTGTACCATTCAATTCCATTTGTAGCTTTGTCTCCTCCCTAGGATGGAACTTTTCTCTTCTGAGCATCCAGATGTGCTTCACAAATTGCAGCTCTCTCAAGCTCGTATGTATTTAAATGTAGTTTGTCTCCTTCTTCAAAATGCAGGGAAATAGGATTGCACTCTGTCCAGGCAGAGGGGTTCTCACCTCCAAGCTTAGCTTTGGTCCACACCCTGAGTTGGAAAGCCAGTTTCCTTAGGCTCCAGAAATGTTTTTTTCTCTTTTGCCTGTGGCCTCATTATCTGTTATTCACATCTTTAGGAACCACAGACTCTTGGCTGTGCTACAAATCTCCTGCCTCCCATCCTTAAACCCCCAGAGCATTCCCAGCTCCCAGCAGCATCCAGCTGTGCCCATCCCCTCCCACACCTCACCTGAGCTGTTTTTAAAGATAGTGTGGCAAAACCTGATACCCAAACTCAGCCATCACAGAAAGGGGTTGAACTGGTCTTTGTGGAACAGAACTCAGATCTTGTGTTTTCAGCATTTGCTCCCACCGTGGAGAAACCCTGTGTCTGTAAAGGACTGGTCTTAGTTTGGAAAAGACAGGTGTCTGCCAGGGAAAGCCAGAGCTTCCCTTGGAGTGGAGAATGTAAACCTCCTCCTTCCAAATTATTATAATTTTGCAATTAAAGGGGCTTTCAGGTGAAGATATGAGAATAGGAATAACAGTTCTTTATGAGGGATATTAAAAATAAAAATATAGCAGTACCAAAAAAACCAAAAAAAAAAAAAAAAAAACCCAACAAAACCACAAAAACCCTACCGAAACAAAAAAAAACTGTCAGTGGGATTGGTCTCCCTCTGGAGATCCAGTGCAGACAGGCTGTGCTGGTGTTCTGAATCCCAGGTTTGATCTAGGTGGGAATGCTGGGCTCCTCCCCCTGGGTGGAGCCTCTCCCAATGGGATGATGGAAT
This sequence comes from Sylvia atricapilla, assembly GCF_009819655.1. NCBI lineage: Eukaryota > Metazoa > Chordata > Aves > Passeriformes > Sylviidae > Sylvia > Sylvia atricapilla. The sequence goes on from NC_089151.1 coordinate 3,966,576, forward strand.
TGTGTCAGCCCTGCAGTGAGCCTGGATGGCCCATGAACAGCAGATATCCCCTGCACGGAGGATGGGTCCTGGAATGGGTAAAGAACACTGCCCCAGCTGGTTCAAACAGCTGCCCTTTAACAGAAGATCCTCCCTGGAGTTATGAGGAATGGATCATCGAAGAGATAAAGAAAACACTTCCCCAACCAGTTTTGACCGATGGGAGTAGAATACATCCTACATTACAACCCAAGAGAGGACAGAACTCAGATCCTGTGTCTTCAGCATTTGCCCCCACCATGGAGTCTGTAAAGGTGGCTCTGTTAAATCACTGCAGTGCCTTGAATAACTCTGCTGTGACAAATTGTGGGTATGCCACACAATGCAGGGCTCTGATTGTATTTACAGAATATTTACAGAATTGTGTGAAGTCACTTCATATATATATATATATATATTTCCATATATTTCCCCCCCTGAGGAAGATATTTCATTTTACATCTGGGTCTGGCTAAATCCTAAATGAATCCATATGGAAGGTGCAGGAGGGGGCTGTGGAATAACAGAGGCTTTTTCTTTGCACTTGGAGTCCATTCTGTGCTGCAAGCAAGCAAATAGCTTTGCCACCTGCAGCTATTTGTGAGCCAAAACGAAATGAGCTGATGTTCTCTGTCCTGTTCCAAGCATACAGGTGTCCACTGGATGGGAAGTGTTATTGCCATTGGCAGGGCTGTGACAGTGCCAGCACGGAACCCAAATGGCTCTGGCTGGAAATTGCCCTTTGCTCTGCTCGGGCACCAGGCTGTGCCTCGTTCACAGGGAAACAAGTCCTGGTTTAATCTTTCTGCTTGGGCACTAAGTCCATTATTACATCACTGAGGTCTGTTTATTGAGCTCAAAAAGCCTTTAAACAAGATCTTGAGCTCCTTTTTAGGGAAGGTACAGAGCTTCATTTGCAAGGTTCATTTGAGGGCTCCCTCCACCCTCACCCATCTCCTGGCCTCTGACAGCATTTTTATAGAATTTTAGAATTTTTTTAGAATAATAGAGTGCTTTGGGCTGGAAGAGGCTTTTAAATGTTTCAACCTCCCTGTAATCAGCTTGGAAAATCTGCTGGATCAGGCTGCTCACAGCCAACCTGACCTGGAATGTTCCAGGACTGGGGCACCCACTCCCTCTCTCAGCAACCTGTCCCAGGGCCTCACCACCCTCACAAAAACCTTCTCCTTATATCCAGTCAGTACAAAAACAAACAAACAACAACAAAAAAAAAAAAAAAAAAAAAAAAAAAAAAACAAACAAGAAAAAACCCCCAAAAAACAAAAAAAAAACCAAAAAAACAAAAAAACCCAAAAAAAACCCAAAAGCCCCCAAAAGCCCCAAAAAACCAAAAATACCTGTTGGAATTTTGCTGTGGAAAAAAATGCAGTGCTGTTGAAATGAAAACTTTTTTTGGGGGAGGAATGTGTTTGCTAGTTTTGACAGAAAGCATTTCAGATATAAAGCTGCTGCACAGCAGATGACTCCTCTGTGCCTCAGGAGCCCCTCTCCCTGTGCTCTCTGTGACTTTGACAATGCACAAGGTTTGGGAAAGGCTCCTTTGCCTGATGCTTGTGCTGTGAGGTGAGCGTTTCAAACAGAATATCTGGATTGTTTTCATTGGTCATTCGAGGGTGGCTCAGCTTTGATTCCCATAAAACCACTTAATATAATTGTGGGGACTGAGCCATGGCGAAATGAGCCACGATCCTGAGTGTGCCTGTTGACATCACTGCCCAGGTTTGGTCCTTGGTACACATTTCATTCGCTCAGGATGCACAAGCACGAGTCTCAAGCAGCAATCAATACTTCACCAATACTCCATAAAGGCCCACATCCTGCATTTCCATAAGTGATCAAATCACTTTGCTGAAACATTTGCATTTTTCTGAAGCTCAGGCAGGGCTCAAGGAACTGCAGAAAGACAGAGCCACTGAGCAAGAACCCTTTCCTGCAGTGAAAGGATTCTACTCCAGGTTTCACTGGGTTTTGTTGTTGTTCTCTTTTTTTTCTTGTTTTATTTGTTTCTTCTTTTAGGGATGACAGTGATTGTGAAAACAATTAACCCCCTCATCAGCTGTGCCCATTTCTGGGCTCTGAGACTCTCAGAGTTCAATTATTCAGAACAGTTCTTTTGTCACTAGGAACAGTTCTTTACACAAACCAATTCTGTGGCTATTCCAGTGATTTCCATCTGTGTGGGAAGTGGCTGCTGTGCTCCTGACTCCCAGAGGCATCTGTGACTCAAACTTTCCCATTAATGATGTGATTATTGTGGCCTCGTGGTCCTGTGGTCTGGATGACACAGGTGGGATGGATGGCATGGGACACTGCAAAATCCGTGTGAACAGAACTACAACTCTTTGCACAAATTTCAGCAGGATTTGGATCAGCTCCTCAAAACAAAACAAAACAAAACAAAACAAACAAAAAAAAAAAACAAACAAAAAACCAAAAACAAACCAACCTCCCAAAAAAAGAAGTTTTTCCATGTGCATGCAGAGTCTCCATCTCCCAAACTGTGCAGCATCCCTTGCAAGTACCTGTAAACACTTCAGCACTTCCATTGCTATGCTGCTGCCTGTCCAGCCCTTCACAGAATCCATTCTGATTTCCCATTTCTGCAGCAATGTTTGCTTATCTTCTTTCAACTGTCTTGGCCTTCAGGAAATTGAAACAGAAGGGCTCGGACCCCCTGCCAGAGATTTTGTTTCACAGTGCTCTGGTGCTCTTTATGGCTGAATGATGAATACCAATTTAATTATACTTGGGAGCCCTGGCTGAGTTTTCTTTTGTTAAGTCAAAAGTGTGGAAATGAGTTCCAGCTACTGTTAAAGAAAAAAAATTGTTCCAGTACTACCGTAAAATACAGAATTTCCACTGTACATGGCTTGTTCTACAGCCCTTCTAAATTGAACTCAATTAAGCTGCATGTCTCCTCTACTGTCAGAGATATAAAAGTGCTCCAGTCACATGTGGGATGTGGTAATGCATTAAATCAGGAGATTGTCAATACCTCTGCACCGTGTCCTAAGGTGCCCTGTGCTGAAGCTCCTTTTAAATTAGTGTGAATGGCTGCAGGGGCAATAAATACATCTCTATATTCGGGACATTTGTTATGGAATGGAGCCAAGGGTGCACCATCATTTTCCTGCTTTAAGCCTCGTGAGCAATATTTGTGAGCATAGATGGATAAATGAGTGTGGTCACTGCAAAATTCCTTTTGTGGAGCGGGTGAGGATCTTTTATGTGGATGGATTTTGTTTGAATTTTGCCTTTCTGTGGAAATATTACAGACAACATATGCTCCTGAAATAAGCTGGTGCATTTGTCAGAGCTTTCAGTGAAGTGTCATCCTTTAACACGGGCAGAAAATTTGAACTTCTTTTGGGAAAAGGAAAACAACAGAGCAAAACATATAAGAACCTGATGCAAAATTCCTTTGAATTCTCAGTGACCTCCATGGGCACTTCATGAAGCACTAACATTATTCATAATATCTGGTTTTGAGTTCATTTCTGTCTCTTATTGCTGCTTCTTCCCCCACGCCCCTTAAAATTTACTAAGCAACACTGGTATTGAAATCATATTTCCTAATGTATGTGCTCTGGCTGACAAAATGTCAGTAGATTGTTAAAAAAAACCCCAAAAATGCACAAAAAAAGAGGAAATTTATTTATTTCTCCTCGCAGAAGTGGGAGGAGATGAAAAGCCCCATTGTCAGCTACCTCTCAGAGTAGGCAATTAGGGAGCAGCAGTGTACTATTCACATTCAGGGCATAATTCAATAAATGCATGCTGTGCACTCACATTCCACAACTGGCAATTACACACGGATGCAATCAACAGGTCTTTTTCAACATTTTAACAAACCTCATTGAACTGCTAAGAAACCTCAAAGGGGAGCACACCAAACCATGCACTCTCTGCTCTAACTCTAACCTCTGAATAAGTTCATAAATATAAAAAAACCCACACCAAAAAACCAGAAAAACTTGTGGACAGAAAGGATTTATCTAAGGAGGGAATGAAAAATACATCATGATTTCAATGATGGGCAGTGCCCATCACTGCCCACAGGGATGTGGGAGTGTTTGGGGAGGATGGGGTCACCCTGGGAGGCAGAACATCCCTGTGCCCCAGCTGCTCTGCACCCACAGCACCCAGGGGATCAAAGTGCTGAGGAGGAGGAGACTTGCAAAAGGAGGTTTCCTTCCTCCTCTTCTTGGCTTCAAAGGTGTCACTCAGAAGTGCCATTATTTGCTCGAAGTGTGGGAGCAGCAGCGCCTGTGCGAAGCAAAATATTATTTTTTGTGCATTTTAACAGCTGTTGAAACACAACCGACGCTGGTGGTTCCAGCCACAGTTTTCCCTCTGCGCTCTCAGATGGCATCAAACATGAAATTGTGATTACAAGATGTGTTGTTTGCTTTTCTGAGTGATGCAGGGCTCTCGAATCCCTCATGATCAGGAGAAAATCAAAGATATAAGAAGTCCTGGTGACCCTGAGCAGACCATGAGGGGGGAATTCACATTTTGCTATAGTTTTCCATCCCGTAGTTCTGAAAGTTTGTAGCTTTCCTATCACTTTCTTGGTTCCAAAGAAAGCAGGGAATTTTCTCACCCTCCACTTCATTTGCTGCGAAATTGATAAAAAGTTGTAGCTAATGGGAGTCTGTGGAACACAGATGGATGAGGCACTGGGAGAGGCATCAGGAGCTCTAACACTGATTTATGGGACAAGTGGCTCGGGGCCACCTGCAGTAAACCACTTGAGCTTTGTTCACAATCTTTAAATTACATCCCCAAAGCATTGCAGCAGAATGCTGGAGTCACCAGGCTGTGCTTTCTGCTGCTCCCATCCCTCACTGAAGCCGAAATTCCTCTCTGCAAAGGCCCAGCTTGAAGAGGACATTTGGAGGGTAGCATTCATTTTGTGACAGTTTTCCTCATCTGAAATCCACATTTGAGACCCTTTCTCAGTCCCTAGGATACAGGTTTTTTTGGGAAAACTCACTGGGCCACATCTTTAGGAGAAAAGATGTAGAGATCAGCCCTTGGGGTGATCAATTGGAGTGTTGATGAACATCTCATTTCTGCACCTGGTCATGCTGAGTTGTGAGTGGGAGCTGTTCCTAGGCCAGGGGCTGGAAATTTTATTATTTTTCCCAAACTATAGGTAAAGATGGTGTTAGAAACTCATGGCAAGATGGGACATAATGTAGCCCACAGGGATAAGCTGGTGCAGATCTATTGGCCAGCAGAACTATCACCCTCTGCGTGGAAAAGGGACCAGGCTGCACCAAGTTACAAAGCTGTGCTGAATGCTGTGTTTGTAATTGTGTCTAAATTGTTCAACCTGAAGGAGGAGTGAGAAGTGCATTCCTCTCAAAAAAAAAAAAAAAAAAAGATGATTCTGCACCATATGCTGTGAAATGGAATTTTCAGGTGCTCAGTGAAATTTTGAGTAAAAGCTGCATTACCTCTGTGAAGGATGGTCCTAGAGGACAGCAGGAGGGAGCTGGAGTGTTCTCTGTGCCCAGGCACTCGCAGCCTGATTCAGCTTCATTTCCTAATCTCCTGTAATTGGATGGAGTTTTTCTCCACGTCTTGAGCGCTCGTTTACCTTTGGAGAGGATTTTGTGCTCAATGGGTGGAAGGTGTTTATTAAACACAGAGTGTCACTTTGTTTAGCTGATGATTGAGCTGAGGGCCTCGCACAGGTTTATAGCAGAGCACAAACCAAGGCAGAGAGAGAGGAACAATGCCTCAGTTCAGTTAGGAATAGAGAGAGGAGCAGCTTTGCTGCTGAGTCACTCCAGCCCCACAAAATGCACCTCCTTTCTACCTCTCTGCTCTCAGAGCACGGACTGATGGTGTTTTCTTCACATCTAAAATACACCAGCTCAGAGACTACTCCAGCCTCCTTCATCCCAACCATCCCAAGGTGTTTTGAGGCTTTGTAGAGGAATCATTCCCCGTGGGGCAGATGGTGGCAGTTGCTCCCTGTGAGCAATTGGGGTGGCCCAGAATCTCATAGAATTCACAGAATCACTGGGCTGAAAGAGACCTTCAAGATCGAGTCCAACCCAGCCCTAACACCTCAATTAAACCATGGCCCCAGTGCCACATCCAGTCTTTATTTAAACACCTCCAGGTATGGTGACTCCACCACCTCCCTGGGCAGACAATTCCAGTGTTTTATCAGCCTTTCTGTAAAAAAGTTTTTTACTAATATCCAACCTGTATTTCCCTTGGCACAGCTTGAGGCTGTGTCCTCTGGTTCTGTCAGTGCTGCCTGGAGAAAGAGCCCAACCCCAGCTGAGCACAGCCAGCCTTCAGGGGGTTGTAGAGTGATAAGGTCACCTCTGAGTCTCCTTTTCTCCAGGATAAACAGCCCCAGCTCCCTCAGCTGTTCCTCATCAGTTACCCAAGGGCAGAACTGGGCCCATTGTTCAAATTGTTTCTGGGTGATCCCCACCAGAAGGGTGTGAAACTCTCCAAGGAGTTCATGGCACATGGTTTGATTTCAAACTGGAGTTCCAGGCCAGCAAGGACAATCCTGCTCTGAATTGCTACAGCCCAGGCCCCAAAATGTTTTTTTCCATAAAAGGTTTCTGAACTGTGCAGTGATCCTGTTCTTTTCACCCTGGCTGTATGGCCAGCTTTTAATTCACTGTGATGCCTCAAGTTTTATCTTTCCTGTATTTCAGGTTCTGTGGTGCCCAGGGGTGCAGCTCTGAGCTCACAGTCAGTGTCACTCAGCTCTGCACACAGCAGGGACACAAAACAAATCCTTCTCCTGCTGCACACCAAGGACAACTTTCAGCCCCAAAGCACAAACAGGGTGGGTGAAGGGAGGAACAAGAAGGATGGGACCTCACAGCCTGGAGCTGGAATTGGACAAATAAACCCCAATGGAAACGGACCAAAACTTACAATAATGTGAGACCTCATGACCATTTGTCCATCTTGTGACCATTTTGGGTCCACCTTGGGTGTAGCCCTGGCCAGGCTCTTGTACTGCCCAAGGTGTACCCTAAAGGCCTTTTAACAATATCTACTTTATTCTCCAGCTCTGTCCAGTCTCTGTTCCAGCTCAGCCTTCCCAAGGCATCATCTGTAGCTCATCTCTTTCTGTCACATCCATCCAGCACGTTGAAGTTTCCTCATTTCACTTTTTTTCCCCTGGAAGCAGCCAGCCATATGCTCATGGATTCAGACAGACTCTTTTAAGGAACCCCCCACCTCTGCTGTCTCTGTATTCAGGCAGATTCAGGGGTCAGCAGTTTTTCCACACCACCATTTCCTCCTCATCTCCTGCTCTGCTTCCTCCAGCTTGGGCCAATTTTTCGTTAAGGACAGCTCAGCAGCAGAAAGAACACGCAAAGCAGCAAAAGCAGAGTGTTGTTTTTTTTTTTATTTCTGTTTCCCACTGCCACATGATTTTTTATTTTGGCATGTAAGCACAACCTGTGGCATGCTGTTCTTCGAGCCACTGAACTGGTGACTGTCCTCTGTGTGTGTTGTCACCAGCAATCATGGACGGGAGAAAGGCAATCTCTCCCAGTACTGATCCTTCCTACACAAAGGCAGTGGAAGCCTGGAAGATTATTCATCCCCTTCTACGCAGACAATCTCATGTGGTGCATTTTATTTTTATTAGAATACAAAAAATATTTAAGATTTGCACCATCAGGAGCCCAAGCAGTGCAGTTTAGTTCATGCCTTTAAATCAGAGCTGTGTTAATCAAAATATTTGCCTTGGAAGTGAACAACCACTTTAGTGGTTAACCTGGGCTGTTCCCTGAAATGCTCACACGTGGGTTAAATGAAAAGCAGAGCCCCAGGGTTTGATTTGCTCCTGCAGACTTTTATTCTTCCCTGTGTGAGGACAGAGAATGCTAATCCTTAACTGGGGACGTTTCTTTCAGGTAATCAAGTGCCTGATTTGCAATCACTGGGGCTGGAGCTTGGAGAGGCTCTGGCCAGGTGATGAGAGGGAATTGCATCCCCCAGCAGTGCTGTGATTTGCAGCTGCTGGCTGGTTCTGTCTGGAGAGGCACCGACCTGGCCTCTTGTGACCACTTCTCCACATTCCTGCTCCTGCTGGGGCTACAGAGGTGAGACCTTGAGTCTTGAGTGTCTAAAGTGGAATTCTGGTTCCTTCCAGCGGTGCTGTGACACAGAACAGGAGTCACTGGATGATGACCCTCATCCTGTGCCATGAGACAGAGGGAGACACATCTAGAGGGGATCTACAGTGGGAGGAAACACTGAGTTAATCCCATTTTGGGAATGCACAGCTGCGAGGCAGCCCAGGGGCAGAGCCTGAAAATCCTAAATTTCAGTGCAGGGATTTCAAATCACCCCTCACAGACTCTGCCTAGGCCTCCTGGAGAACACCCTCCCAGAGGGAGACGCTGCCATGGGAACAGCAAAAGGAGCCCTTTAATATTCTGTGCATTGAGCAGGCTTGCTATCAATATGCTTTTAGGATGGCAGCATTGCTGAGTTTAATGATTAAAGATGCAAAAGTGCAGTTTGGTTCTGTACTTCCCAATGAAAATTAGACCCTCCAGAGATTATGGATAAATGACTACATATCCCAGAAAGTAATTTGAGCAAGTTCCAGATCACTGACCAGAAGAAAATTCAACTACTAAACACAAAGACATGTTTGCAGCCATGAACACTATCTGACAGGGTAACTAGATTATGTCAGATTCTGCTTACAGGCAACTGAAAATAAATAAACCTGAAAAATTACTTCACAGCATATGACTGTAGGTGGTGAAAAATACCACTCGTGAAGAATTATGAGCCAAACCAGAATTACCTTTATGTCCCTAATCTGCTCTCAAGGCTTTCTTTTTTTGTCTTTAAAATAATAATAATCATAAAAAAAAGCTACAACCTTAATATTTCTTACATGTCAGCTCAGACCCCCTTGGGTTAATACATTCTGCAGTCTTGTTGTTTACTTCTCATTAAGCTAAATGTTTTATGCAAATCATCTGACATAAAGCCAGACGACCAATCTAGAAAGGCTGTAATTCCATCTGATGAGTTCATTCAACTGAAATCTGTACTTAATTTCCATAATTATACTACCCTATTCTCATAATGTGAACTGATTGCTGCAAAAACACAAAATAACTGAAATGCATTCAGATTTAAAATATGAAAATGATACGTCCCTTTGGGCACAAGAGTTATGTTTTACAAACAGTTTCTCTATTTTCTTTATTTTCTCCAACAAAATATCTCTTTATTTAAGGCTTTGCCAGCCTCATTTAAAGACTATTAAAATGATAAGAGCTATTCCTAATGCAGTGTTGCCTTGCTACTAAAAAAAAAAGAAAAAAAAAGAAAAAGAAAAAAACGGGGGGAAAGAGAGGAAAACTGAGAGAAAGAAAACCACACCAGAGCATTAATAATTATATTAATGCATTATGCTCAAAAGCCCGAAGATTGCTGTCTTGTCACGGAGCTGGAACTCAGAACAAACTGTGTTCTTGCTGACAGGTCTGAGTCTCTTCTTAATTATAACAGCAGACAAATGAAGTTGCTGCTGCACCAATCAGACGCAGAAGGACGGAGCCCAGCGTGGTTTGGAGGAGCTGCCAAGGGACTGAAATTTCCTTGTGGAGCTCAAACCTTCTGAAAGCCAGGCTCAAATATCTCCTGGGGTAGCTCAGAACCAGAGAGGAAAGCTGTGCTCCAGCTTTAGGTTGGGTTCATGGAGGTATTTGGGGGAATCTGGTTTTATAAAAGTGATTATTTTCAGCGTGCCCCTTCCTTAGGGTGACAGCCCTAAAAACAAAGTCGTTAAGTCATCAGACATCCAGGCTTTTTATTTTTTTTTTTTTCCCCTCTGGTTGTATGAACAGAGTTGTCTTATTGACAACAGCAATTACAAAAAGTTGTACTTAAATGGAGCAACACTCAGGACACGTGATGGGAAGGGCAGGATGCAAAAGAGGTTGAATGACATTACCCTGATGTCAATGTGTCCCCTGTGTCACCAGCCCCTCCCTCCCACCCGTAGAAAGCTGCTGTGATATTCAGAAATGTGTGTTTCCATGAAAAAAAAAAAAAAAAAGGCATTTTATTATTTTTCTATCTCTTCCATAGAAAAACTCAAATATTTTCTTGGATTACTCAGAAGAGCAGTGGCTGTTTTTATGTAGAAGTCGCTGATCCCTCCCTCAGGTTGACCCAAGAATTGCAGTTTCCTTCTCCAGTGTCAAGGGGTGATTAAATATATCACAATTTGTGACCTCCTATTTGTCTGTCCCCAAGGATTTTTTATTCCAGGTGCCCACCCCTGCCGGGTAACTCTCTCTTTGGGAAGGCTGCAGCAATTCAGCTCTGCTAATAATAATTGTAACACTGCTCTGAAACCCTTCCTCCTTCTCTGTGGGGGGAAAAAGGCAAAACTGCAGCAGTTTTATTTCTGTTATATTTTAAATCATTCTTGTCTTGGGTGTTTCAGAACTTTTCTGGGTGGTTGCTGGTTTCAGACTTTGACTGAACTCTGCATGCTCTTAACTGGCAATGAACTGAAATTTTTTTTTTCTTTTTCTTTTTTCCATTCTTTTATTTATGGTATATTTAATATTTATATTAAATACAAATATAAATTAATAAAATATTACACAATTATTTAGTATATAGTATATAAAATAATACATAATATATACTATATTACCTATTACATGTTATACATAATGTATTATACATAATATATTATATAGAATGTATTACATATATTATATATTGTATGTTATATGTTATATGCGATTTTGGGGGGTTAATTTAAATTTTTAAAATTTTATTATTTATTTTTAATTCCTAATTTTTTAAGTTTTAATTTTTGTAGACCTTCCAGAGGTTTGAGTGTGGCATCAGTCTGTTCTGTATGATGGATGGTGGAACCAGTTAAATGCAGCCCACTGCTGTGAGCCTGGGCAGTAATTCTGCTGCAAGAATCCCACAGAATGCAGATAATTCTGCTCTTACCATGATGACCTTTCTGGGGAGAAGAAAAAAAAAAAAAAAAAAAGAAAAGAAAAGAAAAGAGAGCAGGATCACTTTATAGCTTTCTAATAAAAATAAGAAGTAATCCTGTTAAATTCAAGCTCATCCAGCTAAATCACTTGAGCTTTCTCTTATCCCTGTTTTAAATATCCTCAGCTGACTTTGTTGAAATGAGAAATCACCCCTGGATAAACAGCAGCTGGCCCTGCTTGGTGGGGACAGGGGTGGCAGCACATCTGTCACTGCTGGGAGGGGCAGAATTACACTCCTGGGTCACAGACAAGTTCCTGGGCCCTGAGATTTGGGAATTTCTTGGGAAATTTCTTTGGGAATTCCTTTCTTTGGGAAGAACAGGGGCAAATTTGGGAGTGGTGAGAAGTTGCCCAGGTCTCCACTTAGAGCTTTGTTCTGTTGGTGCAGCTCAGCAGAGCCCCTTGCTGGGACAGCCAGAAGGAAGAGTGGCACTCACTCAATTGCCACTCTCCCTTCCTGCAGTTATTCTGGTTATGACTGGTTATTCTGGAAGAATGAATTCTCGTTTATTTGATTAGTTTAATGGCCTGGAAGTGTCTAAACCCAAAAAGCTCATTCCAGCTAACTGGAAAGCTCTCTGTGCTGAAAACAAAAGTTGCTCATAGCCTCATGGATTAATAAATTTGTATATTTTTAATCAGAACTCAGAAAAAAAACAAACAAACAAAAAAAAAAAAAAAAAAAAAAAAAAAACAAAAACAAAAAAAACACTATTCCATAAGCCAAGTCTTAGGAATTTTACAGTTGAGAGCAGTCCCTTTAAGAAAGTAAATTGCATTTTGCTTGTCTGAAGGAAAGGCTAATGAGGCCAATTTGAAAGAGATGTCATTTGTTCTGAAAAGTGTTGGCCATTGCAGATTCCTTCATCTATTGGAGAGAATGACCTAATTTTACTCCAGATGAGCCTGCCTTGGATCCAGCAGTTTGGATTTGTGTGCACAGAATGATTCTGCTTTTACTGGGCTTATTTGCATGAAGCAATTTGGATGTAGTTTGGTCATAAAAAAGACTCTTGCCTGCATTTTCCTGGAGTTTTTTAAAGTGATAAACTGTCGTATTTACTTAATGAGGAGCATAAGAATATTTTTTCATTGTTGGTGGCTCCCTGGGATTTACCTGAATCAATCTCAGTGTTTTATGGCAACAATGTTCACCAAATACATATTTTTGTTTACACCTGTCCCTCCCTTCCTTTTCTTGCCTCTCAAAATTACAATAATTCAAATGGGTTGGGTTCATGTTACACAAAATTTCCACGGGTTGCAGCAGGGATTTGCACTCCAGTTGAGCAGAGTAAACCATTAATAGTATTTTTATTGTGGTTCCAGGTTTTATTGTGGTTACCATTTCAATTTACCATTTCAATTTACCACACAAGTTTTATTTTTTTATCTTGAATTTTCTCTTAGTGAGATATCTGTGTGTTTACCAGGGCTGTTGGTTTGTGATCTGGGGAATGGAGGGGATGGAGCTGCTGGAGTCACTCTTTGCCACCACAGCTCTTCTCTTTCCAGTCCTGTTCCCACCTGGCTGCTCTGCATGGAAATACTTATTTCTTGTTTATTTAATGTGCAAAGTGCCTATTTAAAGTAATGGCCAACATGTAATAACAGAAATTGTGGTTCTTAAGTCTTAGCAGCAGATCTTCTAAATATCAGCCACTGGGAGCAGAGGGAAGTTGAATAATCATCAGGAAAATGCCTCTGAGAAGGATTTTCAGGTTTTCACTTAAGCACGTGCTTCTGCCTCTTTACAGTCCAACAGGGCTTTAAACCCATCCCTTAAAAAGGAGGTTTTAATGTTGTTTGCACCAGGTGGAATCAAAATAGGATGAAATAAAGGACTAAAGAGAGGCTTGGGGGATAGAGAGGTACCATTATATAGAGGGAAAATATTTAGCAGGAAAATAAGTATTTATGAACTCATCTGCAAATATTATTGCATTTTGCATTAAGCTCCTCTGGTAACAGCTTAATGTTTTTCCAGACTAAAGAGAAATTCCTTGGCAGAATCTCTGCTTTGCTGGATGATCTTTCTGTGAGAAGTGCATCAGGGTGGAGAAGGAGGAGGGAGATAGAGCTGCCTCTGGGGAGGGAAAAAGGATTAAATTGAGGTGTGTGGGTGGAAATCTCCTTTGCAGTCTTACATCAATTTTACAAACCCACAAATTAATTGAAGTGATTCAGGACAGCTTAAGCCATTGGAAGGTTTTACTCGCTCCTGGTCTGAAAGGTTTCAATGAAAATATACTCTGAGCACTGGCTCAGTAATTGGAATTCATGTACTGGCTACCAACTGAGTGCCTAATCAGAATCTATTACTGCAGCTCCTCCTAACAAAAAGAATGTATGTTCTGGAGTGTAATTCCGCTCAAATTATCTGCCACATCCATAGATTCAGCCCTCCTAATCTTCAGAGAAACGATTGTGCAGAGCAAATATTGGCACATCTCCTACACATCAAGCTGCCATCTCCATTGTTCTCGGTTTTGCATTACGTTTGGAAAATAAACTCGGTTTTAATTTTTCTCCAAGCATCATATGATAATCCCTGCATGATTGCTTTATGCAGATGCTGTCCAATTAGCAGACTTCTAATTAAGTTCATATGCAAAATGGCTTTATCAGGTGCCCATTTCAAGCATTGGAACCTTTGGGGCTCCCAGGATTTCTCATGGCCTCGAGTGACGTTCCCATTTGCAGGAAGCAAACCGTGTTTTAAAGCCCTTTAGGTTCATGTGCCTAATGGATTTAGTGACAGCCTTTTCTGTGCTGATACAGGCTGAGCCTGAAGGAGCCTGATCAGGTTAAGCCTCCCAAGATCCTTGGGATCCTCACCAGGGTCCCCGTCTGGCTGTGAATTAACTGACACAACCAACCCTACACACAGGAATTTAAAGCTTCTTGTACAGGTGAAGTCAAACTCCTGCCCCAAAGTCACAGTCCCGTGAGCTCAAGGATAAATGGGAATTAGGGATGATCCTGTTTTCCTGCTGCTGGGGCAGCACAAGGAGAGGTGCCCTGAGTGTGGCTGTGCTCAGCAGAGGTGTGCAGAGTCCATGGGGGAGATCAAGCTCTGCTGACAAATCCTGGTGTGCTGGAACCCTGGAGGATGAAAATTTCAGGCTTTCTGTGTTCAAAGGTGCTGACCCTCAAGCAAGCACCACATTTGACTCAAGGCCTTGGAACAGGCTTCTGAAATTGAGTGATAGCACTGGGTTTATGTGTGTAGTTTGAATAGTAATGTGTGATCTCACAGGGTGAAAAACTCAGATTTGAGATTTTAGTACATAGCAATACACGTGAGTCAAGATGGAGGACTTTGGGCATTGTCTGGGTTCTTCTTCTTCACCTTCTTGTTCCTTCTTCTTCATGAGTTTGGGTGGTTTTATGTAATTGGGTGAAAAAGTCCTCATTGTGGGCCTTGGGTGGTCATTGTTTGGTCAGAAATATAAATAATAGAGGTGTCACCTCGTTATTGGGTAATTAGGGCTTCAATAACCTTGAAAGAGTCAGAGGCTCTCCATTTCACCTCTGTTCTCTAACTTACTAGTTAGAGCTCATGGCTGGTGAGTCTGTAAATAGATGAGAAATAATAAACATCCAAGTCCTAATATGAAACTGCGACTCCTGTGTATTAATCCTGACCTTGGCAGAGAAAAAGAGGCCAGAACCTTCACATTGGTGCTGCAATCCCTGTGCTAGTGCCTAATCCTGCTTCCTCACCTGCCTCACCGAAACTCCTCACCAGCAGCCTCCCAGAGAGAGAACTGGCTCTGCCTGCAGCTGAACATGAGGCTGCATTGTGCAGAGAGAAGGAATAAACCCGTTATCTGCTTAGTCCCACTGCTGGCAGTGTGGCCATGAATAATGAGAGCAGGGTTTGGTTGTTAATCCTTCATGTGCAATTAATTCCTCTTTCAAGTACATGTTCAGTTCCTCCTCGAGCCCATGTAAATTACTGGCATCTTGTAGCATCCTTTTGCAATTGTTTCCCAGCCCTGCTGTGTGTGGTGGGAGGAATTGTCAGGAGTTTGGAGTGTGCTCCTCCTGGACATTTATTCCACATCCCTGCTTTTCCATGGATGCAATAGTGAACAGTTAGTGAGCAGTTATTGCCTCTCCAGCCTTTCAAATCTGGCACACTTCTGTCACATCCCACCAAATGACTCTTTTCCTAGGATGAGTAGTCCCAACTTATTCTGTTATTGCTTTTATGGAGTGTTATTAGACTGCCTGGTTTCCACTCTCTGAATTTTTTCCACTTGTAGTATATTCCTTTTGAGTTGAGAGAACCAGTCCTGTACCCAGCATCCAAAATCCTTCTGTAATGGCTCCTGGTGTGGTGCACAGGATTGTGGCTTCCCTTTCCTCAGGGCTGAGACATTCAGGTCTCTGGATGTCCCTCTCAAGAGCTTTTGGACTTGCTTTGGCTCCTAAATCATCTTTTCTATTTTTCCTTTATTTCTTTGCCTCTTGTAGACAACCCAAGAATATTTCAGAAATATTGTTTTCCTCTTTACACCATTTGTCTGTGTGCTTTTTGTGGTGTGTGTCCTCTACCAAATAACTCTTATCAAGAGGAATCATAAAATAATCAGAGCCAGCACTTGCCCCTTTTTGAATTGCTGAGGAACGTGGTTACTTGGAAGCCAATTGTGTTTCTGGAGCTTTCCCTATTCTTTTTATTCCCTAAAGGGAAAAAAAAGAAAGAGAAAAAATGAAATTTGAAACTTTGTTATCAATATGAACCTTGGATCTCTCTCTGTTATTACCCAGTCCCTGTTATGGATGAAATCTAATGTCGTTTAAATTCCAACTTATCTAAATTTGCAACCCCATCAACAGGAGATGGATTGTGGGAACATTCTCCTTCACTTTGGGTGCTGGTTCCTGGATATTCAGCTGCCACTGGGACCAAGAGTTGTGCCCCAAATGGAAAACAGAAATTATTCCTTCCTTTTGAGGTGTCCCCTCCAGTCTGGCTTTGTTCTGGTTCTCAGGGAGCCTTCACTCCCTTTGTGCAGGAATGTTCACCTGTGAGACCATAATGAGCAAAGTTCAAGTTAAAAACAAAATTGTTAAAGCCAGGAATATTTCACTTTGATCCTTTGAAGAGATGACAAGCTCCCTGCATAACTGAGATGGCTTGGGCAATCAACCTCAGCAGGAGCTTATTTTCTACTTCCAGTTCATTTATAATCCACACAATATTTCACTGTTCCTCCACTAAGGATATATCTTCACTTTTATATATATTTTATATGGACTTCACATTATGGCTCCTTAGATGAGAGTCTTAATGTGAGATCATGCATCCATTACCCACATGCAAATAAATTATACATGTGCTATTAATTCTCCTTTTCCTTCCTCACCTCTCGTGTACAGACTGAGTTGCAAAAATGTATATTAAATGCCTGCTTAGAGTATCCCCACTTTCCTGATGTGTTCCTTACTTCTGTTTATTGGACTAGAACGGAGATTAAAATTGGAGAAGATATTTAGATATTGAAAATACCTCTTCCAAGTTTGTCTACTTTGGAAGAGAAATCAAAGAGAATGAACTGATTGCTGCATCAATGGAGACACAGATTTAGTGTTAGCTTGCAGGAGAGACTGATTGGGAAGAGGAATGATTTGAGTTGGGAGCTCACATTTATGATGGATTATAAACCACAAGTGATTTACTATTTAATGCAGGGGGAAGAACTGTGGCGTTGCTGAGCTTTGATTCAGAAGGAAGGGATGAAATATTCACAGGCTCCTCAGCACACAAGTGGCCCATGTTATTCTAATGAAAGTCCCCACAGGTTGTGAGTCAGGCACCAGCCTTGGCAGCAACCTGGCTTTTTAACAGCAGCCACTGGGGGAAGGACGAGTGGGGAGGAAGGATGCTGAAGTGAATCAGCTGCTGAATGGCTGGGTAATGAAGTGCCCTGTTCCTGAGCACAACATTCTGGAGGACTTTGAGGCATCAGAAGGGCTTGCTGGAAAAAAAAAAAAAAAAAAAAAAAAAAAAAAAAAAAAAAAAAAGTGGCAGAAATAGCTTGGAGCTGTGATGAGCTGTAAGCAAAATAGCGAGAATCTTGTTTTATTTTATTTTTTTTTTTTCCTACTGCTCGGGGAGAAAATGAAAGAGGTAACTACCCCCAGATTCCAGGTCAGCATTTCCTGCCAGAGCAAAAACCTCTCTTAGCAATAATTGTGGCCATCGTGAAATACGATAAGTGCAGGAGGACTGTCTCTCTCTGGCAGATGCATTTCAGGATGTTAATTAGAATTCCTTGGTGAAGTGCAGCTACACTGCAAAATATTTGTCTTCTCCGAGTGTGTGCTGGGGTTTAGATCAAGTACTCTGGGGAAAATAACATGGTTTTTGAGGAAAATAACATGATTTTTGAAGAAAATAGCATGATTTTTGAGGAAAACAGCATGATTTTGGTGCCTCATTGTGCTGTGGCTGGACTGAAAGCTGGTGGATACTTCTCATTCTCCACTCCCACCATCCTTCTTAGGATCTTATTTAAGTTGTGAGAAGAACTTTCATCAAAATTGAGTTCAGTCCTTCTCCAGAGTTTATTTCTTGTGAATCTCCCACTAAGCAATTCTAATCACAGTCGCCAACCTAAGAGTAATTTTAACAGAAAGCACATTTGTAACTGTCAGTGTTCATTCCAGAAACCTTGATCTAGATGTTAAATTTGGGGAAACACGAGTATACAATAAATCCCATGCATGCAGCTGAAACAATTTATATTCTTCATACCAGGTATTTGTAAGTGAACACCCAGCCAATAACTATTCAAATGAATTTATTGGAGCTGAAATAATGTCAGAAACTCACGAGCTGCTCATGTACAATTCAGCACAAGGAAAGAGGTGAAATAATGTACAATTGTAGCTTGAAATTTTTACACCAAGACTTGGTATAGAAATTCACCCTGGCTCGCTCCCTTTTTCTCTGTCTCCCTCCATTAGGAGCAGGAGGGTGAATACTTTCTGGACATTTTCTCACATGTGCTGGATGTGTGTGATAATATGCTGATAAGAGATCAAACTGACTCCTTAGATCCCATTCCTCAGTGTTCTAACTCATCTGAGTCGTGTGTCTGGTGTAAAAAAATAAAAATATTCATTTTCTCTCACTGCCTCTGGAGAAGGCTTGGATCAGGATGGGAGAGGAAATCCAAACCAGTGAAGGTCCCTGTCGCCCTGATTTTTCAGCCTTCTGGTATTTTTACATTCTTGTATTGGAGTTCTCAACCTTGTAACAAAAACAAAGACTGGTATTTTGTGCATTCCTTTCCAGGGGGAAGGACAAATTGATGGACTTCTGAGTTGACCACTGTGGTCAGAGAGGTGTTTGTTTTGTCCCCCAATCCTTGACCAAATCCCAAAGACTTGGGAGAGACCCCCAAATAAACTCCCCTTTTTTTTTCTCTCCTCTCTTCTCGACAGGTGAGTGTTGTTCTTTCGTGTCCTCTAGTGACAGTTCCCCCAGGGACACCTCGGTGGCTGTTTGCCGTCTCATTCCCAGCCCCAGCTGTGATCCCGAGGGTGTTCTCAGGGGACAATTTCTGCCCAAAGCTCTCCCCAGACCTGCTGCCTGCTGGCTCTGGGCTGTGCACAGCCAGGCTGGTGCTGGAGGCTCAAACCAGCCAAATCCAGGGAGTCTCAAACACAACTTTCACTCCTTCCTGGTTGGGACACCCTCACCACACCGACACTCACTCTTGTTCCTGTGCTGTGCCACGGCACTGTGCATCCACCCCAAAAGCTCACACAATCACTGTGACAATGGGAAAAAATAAATTGCATTTCTACGAAAAATGCTGCAGATAAGAGATGCATTTCCTCCTTGCAGGGCCATTTCAGTAAGAAAACGATCTCCCAGCACATTCCCCCATGCAGCAAGCAGCACAGTGCACTCTGTGCTCTGCAGTCCCCATGCCCCACATCCTTCCCCTGACCCCATTACCTGCATGGCAGCACTCCAGAAAATCTGCAGCCTTATAGAGATAAACTGCATATTTTACAGTCAGCATTCCTTTCCAGCAGGGTTGCTGAACACCTTTTCTTTCTTTTCTGATTTTTTTGTGCAGCACCAGCTACAATCTGTCTATTCACATCTGTTTGTGCAATGGTCCTAATCCATGAAGGCCCTTCCTCTTGCCAGGAGATTGTATTCCCTTAAATTCTCTTTTAAAAGAACAGCTCTCAATAAGGACCATGAAATAACCTGGTGTCAAACACAACGTGGGATTCAGTGGCTTTATTCCCAGCTGTCCACTGCAGGTGAGTGGATCAGACACACCAAGGTACAAGCAAACCTCTCTATTTTATTAAATTTTTACAAGCGTGCATAAATCAATTCTTAAATGCACCACTTCACCCCCCAAAATGTAAAGATAGATGTCATTTAGTCCTGAGCTCCTTTTTTGGGTGTTCTACTTCCACTGATCATTAGCACAAACTGAAAGGCAGATTGATGGTGAGTCCAGAAAAGCTGTTGTGGGTTTTTTTATTCCCTTTTGAAGGTGTGAAAAGAAGTGAAGGGGAGCTGGGACAGTCTCCTCTTGGATTTAGTGTCCAACAGCAAGATGTGAACAGCCTTGGCAGGGAGAAGGATTCTTGTAACCCCAAATTTTTGTCTTCAGCCATAAAGAGAGAACAGGAGAACGTGGCAGAGCAGGAGTGGAAGCTACCCCATTGCAGAGGACAAGAAATTCTTTAATTAGGAGAAGAAGACATTTATGAGATGAGAAAGCTCCAGAAGATCTTGTGCAGGGTCTAAAGACAAAGAAGAGGATACAGCCTTTGCTGCTTATGTGAAAATAGGCATTTTCTTTGGTTGGAAATTTGATTTTTGGACTGTGTGGCACTAAACCACCACACTTCTCACATCCTCCACTTTTGAGCACAGGTATTGCAGGTGGGGTTTATCTGCTCGAGCAGTGTCCATCCCCTAAGGGAAAATATATTTGCAACCTTTGGAGAAAAGGTGGGCAGGGTGGAAGTTCCTGGAGGGTGAGACCTGACCTGTGGCTGCCCCTGGCCTTTGATCTCAGCTTTCCAAGGAAACAAAATATCATGGATTTCTTCCACGCTGCTCTTGCTGAGGAGGGTTTTACTAAAACCCTTCTGTGCAGACACATCCAGACTGGATCTGAAAAAAAAAAAAAAAAAAAAAAAAAAAAGAAAGGAGTGTTTGACTTTTTCAAGCCTCTATTCCTTTCCCTTATCTTCCTGTCTTTTATTCCACCAGATGAAATAAAAACTCCAGGACATGGCATTTTTATCTCCTCCTTCATCCTGAGGCACCTCTTCTCTTCCCCGTGATAAGGTAAATGGAGTGAGCCTTTGAGCACCCCATTGTAAATCATCTGTTTGAATGCAAGAGTTTCCCTATCAGGGTGTTGGGGAGGAGATAAAAATCACATTTCTGTTTCTGCTCACATTGCCTCTGTTTATATAAAGATTTCATTAGGGCTTTTTTTTTTTGTTGTTGCAGCATCATCCTGGAAACTCATCCATTGTCCCAATCCACTCAGAGCAGCAAATCTTTTTGGAGTCATTTATTTCCAGGCTATAAATCCTCTCTGTGATGGGGATGGGCATGGCCAGCATTCCCTGTGTTTGTTGCATTTCCCTGTCTCCAAGTATCCTTTGCTTGAATTCCCCCAATTTACCGAACAGTTTTGTTCAGGTTTTACCAATTTTTTCCTCTAAGCAGCACCTACAGCAGACACCAATTTTCTCAATAGTGATTTTATATTTAATTCTGGATCACTGATGAAAAGATTGAATTCTAGGAGGCAGCGATGCACTAAAATTCCATTCTTTTTTTCCATGACAACTTTCCTTGAAAACAGGTTTGTAAAATCTGCCATATGGCTGGTTATTGACGCACTTAATGTTTATATGAAGATGGTACAATACTAAATTTAGACAGAATAGTGTAAATTACACTGCTGTAACATTACAGTTACAGGAATGTAAGGGTTTTACCTCCATAAACTGCACTTGTAATTCCAGCAGGATGTGAAATTGGGTTAGTCTGGCAAATCTTTCTTCCACAGAACCACAGTGACTCACAGCCTCTTTTAATTCTTTCTCAGATAAATTCCTGCTCAAATTTTTGGTGCTGAGCAGACAAGCTCTGGCTGAGTCGTTTCACTTGGGCTTCCTGGCTCAAAATTTCCACTCTTATATTTTTTCAAGTATTTTTTTGGTGGTTTGCTTGAATAGTTGAGATATCTCCTAAGCCTGTTCTCATCAAACTCTTGCAGGATATCCATTCTTTCCGAGTTTTGGTGTTCTGATGGACTCTACTGAACACGCTCTTGGAAAGAATTTAAGCCCTGTGATTAGAAGGCACTTCCAAAGTTATTTCACTACTGCAAAAAAAAAAAAAAAAAAAAGTCACCAAAATAAGATTTAAATCAAAAGCCAGTCACTCGTTGTTGAATCCTCCTTGCACTTTGTTTTCTTTCTTTTTCCTGACCAATTAAAGTACAACTATAAGCATTTGTTTTGCTGAAAGAGCCCTTCTGTCTCTCAGGCTTTCCTCCTGCTTGTAAAATTCCACAAAACTTGTTTAGAAAGACTTTTGGGGCATGCTAATTTCGGTAAGTTCAGTAAATTCAGTATACATCTGTAGTCTTTGAGCTGAAGTCAGCTGGGCACTGGGAATTTAAAAGAAAATCCACAGGAACAAAACAGTTTGTGAAAGAAGAGAGAAAAAAAGTCTCTTTTGCAAAGCAGAGAGTTCTTTTTCTGCTTTTCCCTGGATACATTTAATGAGAGGGAAAGGTCTCTTGCAGTGACACCTAATTGCTTTTGTTCCTGTGTATTCCCCCTGCAAAATATTAGAAGCTGCAGATCTTTTACTGGATTTGAGGACAGTTGTCAATCACTTTTTACTGACAAAGAGACAAAGAAAGGATCACCAGCCCCCTTAGGCATCAAAAATCTGATATTTGCTGTATTTTCTGGCATGATTTTTCCCTATTTTTGTACCCAAGCTTGTTTCATACCTCATGCTCCCTCCATCACCTGCAGGATTTGCACCACTGGGCCAAAAAATGTCACACCTTGGACAATTTTGTGTTTGCACAGTTCCATTTCTAACAGGGTAAAAAATATCCACCACATCACACATTTCCCTTTTAAGCAGAAAGGCAATTTAAATGACAGAAATCCCCAAGGCTGTGTGTTAGGGGCGTGTGACCTGGTGAAGGAGACAAAACAGGAGCCAGATGTGCCACCATATGTGGCCTTCTCACCTGGGCAGATTGGTGACCCAAGCCTCACAGCTCTCCTGATAACAGGGTGCCTTGTCACCCTAAGTTTGCCTTCTTTTCACTGTTTGCATTTTGTTCTCATGCAGCTTCAAGAAAACGATGTATATTTTTAGGATTTATCTATTTTATTTGCATATTTCGCCTCTGGGAGGAGAAAGATGATAGACAGTGATGTTCACCAAGGAGGTTGAAGAGGTGTCTACCTGTGTAGCCAACCTTTGGCCTCCTGATCAAGCCGTGTATAAGATGGAGTCAGAAAAATAAAAAGAGAGGTTTCCTGCTGACCTTCCTGCTGCCTGCTTGGTTCTTTCGTGTCCCTAACAGTGACAGTGCTTCTCCTCTAAATTTGAACAGGATATTCTTACCAAAGCCTCCTTTCCACCAAGACCATCTCCTCAAGCTTTGCTGCTGGTCTGGGATTGAGAGGAAAACAGTGGTTCCTTTCTAATTGCCCTACTTATTTGGGGTTTGATCTCATTTCAGCGGAATCTTCTCCAGGCAGCTGCTCCAGAAAGGGAAGTGACAGCGCTTCACTCTGCTCCAGCACAAATCTGTCACTCAGGCAGGCAGCTGACTGCAAACATCCTCATTCCTCCACCAGAAACCTCGCTGCTCCCAAGTCCAAACTGACAGGAATTGCTTGGAGAACTCCCTCTGCCATTTCCCTGCTGCAATTCCGGCCTCGTTCTGCCAGGGAAGAATGGAAGTTTTATGGAGCTGGGAAAAAGCGAGGTTCAAACAAATTGCTCGTAATTTGTAAGTGCCAAATGGCACTTCTGGCACCTCAGTTGTGCCTTGTTTCATTGTCCCTGGGTTGGTGAGAGTTCTGCTGCACAGATTTCACTTGTGCCTGCTCTAAGGCAATGCAGGGAGAGGAGAAGCAGCTGCTGTTCGCAGCAGTTTCTGTCACAGGGACACTCCTGGGGGTTGTCTCAGGGAGTTCATTTTGATGAGTTCATTTTGAGAGGAGTTTCAGAATGCTTTGGAAGCTACTTGAACGTTGGTTGTTATTTTGTGGGAGTGAACCCCCTGAAATTCAGCAGGAATGGGATACCTGTGCTCCTGAGGATGCCCCAGAATTTCACAGAATTTCACAGAATCACTTCAAGATCATCAAGCCCAACCCAGCCCTAACACCTCAATAAACCATGGCACTGAGTGCCACATCCAGTCTTTATTTAAACACAGCCAGGGGTGGTGACACCTCCCTGGGCAGAAAATTCCAATACTTTATCACTCTTTCCATTAAAAAAAATCCATTTTTGTGGCACTGTTTCAAGGGTTCCACTCCTGGCTGTCCTAACTCAGCTCAGTTTAACCTGAGACTAAAACCCAGCTCCAGAGGAGAGCAGCACTCTGTGCTTGGCCAGCCCCGGTGGTGTGTAATGAACTCCTGCTTCCCTCCAGCACTCACTCCTCAGTCCCCTCCCTTCCCCAAACATCCCTTTTATTTGCAAAATTGGGTTGAAATGTCAGTGCTTCTCGCTGACACGCTCCCGTCTCTGATGGATTCATTTCCCCTCCGCTTCTCCGTATTTCTTTTCATTTGTTCTGTATGAGGAAAAGGTAATAACTAAATCAGATTTCCAGGGTTAACCTCTTGTGTGTAGTTTATAATTTGAAGGACCTTATGTAGTGCTAAATGGGAATAACCCTTTGGGCACTTTGAAAAGGTTCTCTCATAGAACTTTTTATGATTGTTTCCTTTGGCAGCTGTTGGGATTTCTTTGACAATTACTTTTCATTTCTTCTTTTTTTTATATATATATATTAACAAGAGGTACTGACTTTTTTTGCTGAATCCTTTCAGTTTCATGTTAATGAAACACATCCCCCTTTCTTTTAGAAGGAGCCCCAAACTATTAGAAAAACAAGAAATAAAAATGAAGTTGTTGGGTTTTTTGGGGATTTTTTTTGTGTTCTTAACTGCCTTTCAGCATCCTCACAGCTGTGCAGCCTCATTTCTATAATGGGCCTTGAAGCCATTCAATGGAAGGTGCTCCAAGAGGGCAAATTATAAATAAGCTGCAATTTGCAAGGCTACGCTGACACCAAGCACTAACCCACAGGTTGGGGCCTCGCCAAAATGAGATGAAAAACAGTCTCCATAAGTTTTTTTCTATATTTTTAAAGTTATGTCTCTATTCTAGAATTTATTTTCCATGCGTGTCTTGGAGTGTGTGGCCAGGATCCTTTGTTTGCTATTAGAAATTACCCAGGCTTAATTTCCCCCACAGTTCAGTTCCGTGGAGCAGCTGTAGGAGGCATCGATTCTCTGTGATTTACAGAAGAGATGTTTGAGGGGGTTTTTCAGCCCAAAATTCTCCCATTGTTAATCAATGGGTAATAAATAGCAAGGACAAAACATTCTCATATTCGTCCAGTTCCTTTAGAAGTTTTCAGTGGTTCTGCCCTCCATTTCATTGAATCATTAAAACCCTGTAAATTTTAGGCATAATGGGAAGAAGAGAATATTTTCCTCATTTGCTCTGGGCCTGTCACATACAAATGATTTATTTGGACTTCCACTGTTCCATTTCTAACAAGAAAAAAAATATATATATATATCGACCACACGACACATTTCCCTTTTAAGCAGAAGGACAATTTAGATTTCAGAAATCTCCCAGCCTCTGTTATGGAGATGTGACCTGGTGAAGAAGATAAAATAGGAACCCAGCTCCTCCTGGAGTGGGAGCTGGATCTGGGAGAAGTTTAAAACTGCTCAAAGATCTTGCCAGCATTCACTCCCTCACAATCCTCTGTTTCCTCCTTCTCTGAAGGGCAAGGGACCTATTTTTGGGAGCTACTTAGCTCTTGCAACCTCCTCTGTATTCCCTCAGTTTGAAGCTGAAAAGTGAAATTCACCTGTGCACTGAAAGCAGTACTTCTTTAATCCTATTTAATGGGTCTCCTGTATAGGGGAAAAAAAGAAAAGCACAAAAAATGTGTCAGATTAACTTTTCAATAACGTGTATTAGAAATACCACAAGGAAATCTGCTTACTCTTCAGGTAGAAAGGTACAATTTCAAAATATTTTTCATTTTTTAATGAGATTTCCAGCTGAGCTCAATATCCCCAAGATTTCTGCCTGATTTATCCACAGCCAAAAGTTCTGGAAAGGGTAATTATAAAGATTTCATTAATCTGATACCATAAACACCCATAACCCCTGGCAGGGACAGAAGACACTGCTGAGGCCTGAATAACCCACAATATGGAGATGGTCCTTCAAGTCCTGTCCTTCCATAAAATCCATCCTTAACTGGGCTCTGTGACGTTGTTATACCCATCAGCCAAATAAACTGATGCATAGCCAGCTGGTCATAACTGAAAAATGATTATTATTTTGTGGTGACTGAGCCCTTCAACCCTCACTGCCCTCAGCAGCCTTCACCCTTGGGCCCAGGAGCAGTCAGGAATTCTGCTGTCCTGACAGAAAATTGCTGGAGAATCCGACTTGTGGCTGCTAAAACCTGGCACTTCCAGTAGTATTTCCTGCACAAGCAGAACACAAGGATGTGCCATCTTTGCCTGCTGCTTGAATGCCTTAATATTTCATTCAGACAATTTTCAAAAAAAGGTGCAAAAATTTAATCAAGAGCTGCCAAGCCCCAGTAAATTATTCAGGTCCTCGATTAGAAGGGGGATGTGAAGAAATAAGATTTGTTAATGTTTCTAGTTTGTGTTGTCTTGCTGTGGCAATTATACTTTCAAATCCACTGTGCCTGGATCTGCAGGGATTATGTGCATAACTGATTGATTGGAGAGGCTGTGGATGAGCTGCCTGTGCTCATTTGGGACAGGGAGAAGGCTCTGGAGCAGCCCCAGGGCTGGGGTGCCCATGGTTCATGTCTGGGGCTGAGGGCAGAGCTCCCTGCCCTCTGTGACAGATTTGAATATGTTTTTATCAGCTTATCCTAAGGAGCCTGTGATGGGAAAGAAGTTCTTGCTGGTATTAGACCTGTAGGACATCTTGAGGCTTTTTATTATATCAAATTATATGAAATTATAATTTTATTTCATGATTTGTCGTGAGGGGATGGGCTCTCCCTTGGCTCTCTTTGCCTTTGGTCCTTGATGCAGATGTATTAAGAGAGCTCCAAAAGGGTTTTGCAAATCCTAGAGCTGGGGCTGGGTAGAAGGGAGCCTGGAACTGAGAGCCTTTAGAAGCAGAGAAAAGGTCCAGATGGGACAGCTGCAAGGTGAAAAATTCACCCCCTGCACTCACACCTCATATACCTCGTGGCCTTTCTGCTACAGTCTCAGCCCAGCAGTTTCCAGTAGCTCCCTGGACTGCCACAATTTCAATACATTCCCCTTCCATACCTTGATTTTTTCCCTTTCCATCTAAAACTTGTTTTGAGTCTTCTCTCTTCATTTTCCCCCCCCAGACCTCTCCTTCTGCAGAAGTTACAGGTCCCTGCATCTCTTTTTTCCCTGCCCAGACCCTCCTGCATTGATTTGTGTTTTCTCTTTGCTTCCCATCAGAGGAGACCCTGTGATCCCTCCACAGCCAGCACAGAACAAAACCAGACTTTTCTTCTCCGTGTCCAAGGGAATTTCCTCCAGGAGAACATTGCAGAGGGTGTAAAGGTGTGCTGTGAGCAGCTGTGTGAAATCACTGCACACAGTCTCAGTGTCACATCAACGCTGCTGCACAACCCAAAGGAGCTGCTGATCCAGCACAGCCACTGGCATCCATCTCAGGGGTTTAATATCTTGAGATGCAGTTTACCAGAAAGAAAGAGAAGCAAGAAAGGAGAAAAGAAGGAGGAAAGATAAAAAAGAAAAGCTGTTTTTGTAGCAAAGCCTCAGAAAAGGTGACAGAGTAAAGCCCAGCTTAAGAAGTGGCCTTGCTTAGGAAAAAGTGACTGTGTGGGGATGTTTTGTGTCCAGCCTCCAGCCATTCTGAGCCTTCTCCCTTCACTGCTGGGGAGCTGCTTGCCTTTTCTCCACTGCAATCACTGCACACATTTATTTTCTCAGGGCTGCAATTTATTGCCAGGCACACTTCATTTTGTCCTCTAAAAAGGTCTATAAATCCTGGCTGGGTATCACAGGGCACCTCCTCAGCGTGGTGAAAGTGGAACACACACTCACATTAAATGTGTCTTTCTCCTCTTTCCTGTGTGTCCAAGGATCTACTGCAAGGAGCAGCCACGTGTGCTTCTGTCCAAACACACAAGAACAGAGTTTTTTGGATGCTGAGGGGAGTTAAACCAGCTCCTCCTCGGTCATTTACCCATTTGACACCACTCTTACAGCTCGGGCTGTCTCCTTTCTGCTGTCCCATTATTGTCTCTCAGGTATCTCCTGTGCCCTGTGTGGAGAACAGGTAACACCTGATTATTTGTGCAGACCCAAATTCAGCCCTTTCCCAAGCGCCAGAAATTCTGGGGGTGTTGCCACAGTTCCATTCACAGTCACAAAAAAGCCCCCAGGGAGTTTAGCCCATCATCTCTTTCCTTCGAGAGAAATCACAACCTGGCTCTTGTTCCTCCTTGATGGATTTATTTCCTTTGCTGGCAGGTAAGGAGCAGGATTAGGACTTAATGAATACAAATGGATTTACAGATTGAGGCTGCTGGACACAGGCAGGCTCCTCTTTTTTCACCTGGCTTTTCCAGCTGCCAGAGGGGCTGCAGATGCCTGCCCTGGTTTGTGGAACATCCATTCTGGGACAACAGGAGATGTCACTGAAGGGATGGCACCACAATTTCAGCTGCCTTGGTTCTGCTGGAGAATGTGGCTTGTCCCTCAGCATTGCTGTTAATGCCTATTTGAGGGGATTGAACATCTTCTTTTACACTGGGTTTTTTTTCTTCTTTTTTTTCCCCTTTTTTTCCCTTTTCCTCCCCCCACCTTCTCTCAAACTGTCAGGGATCCTCTTAATAGAAGTGAGAAATTAATTTCCGCTTCAGAAGTTGCTTTGAAATGGAAAATACACTGCAATTTGATTTTTTGGTATGACATCTTTCCCACATACTGAACTCATATCTCGTCGGTAATTTTGCCATTATAAAAACAATGGAGAGTACAGTTTATCCACCCCTCCCTCTCTTCCCCCCCAAACCTATTTAAAACTTCGAAAATAGCCTGAGGAGTTTGTTCTTCACACCCGGCATTTAGAATCATTATCATCAAATCTTTTACAGGCTGGACATTATCTTGTCTTAGCATCACTTCCCAAGATATAAAGCACTGGGGGGTTAAGGAATGACTTGCCAGAGCTCATGGACAGAGTAGTTTAAATGACTCCGTTATATCCTTCATAAAAAGAGATTTTCATGCATTACTCCCAGCACACTGAGACACGAATGTCTCGCTGTCTACATCTTTAAGGTGTCCTTGAGAAATCTCCCTGTGACAGGAATGATTTGTTCTAAGAGCTTCAAAAATTCACTTCCAGGAAGAAAGAAAAAAAAAAAAAAAAAAGAAAAAAAAAAAGGCAGAAGCGAGGAACGCATCCCTGGCATCCAGACAGTGAATGGGGCTGGGATTTTTTTCAGAGTTGCTCTCTTTTCAAGGGGGTAAAGCAGAGAACTCAGGCATGGAGAGTTTCCCCTTCAGATATCACTCCTCCTTCCTCATTCCTGAGCACTTCAAAGCCGAGGCTCGGTTTCTCTGCCTCAGAGGAGCAACAGGACTTGCATATTTTAAGGGTGAACTCCTAAATGGGCCCTTCTCAACGCTCCTTAAGAGCATTTGGTGATGTGCAAGGAAGGAGAATCAGTATTGGTGCTTCTCAAGCTGCAGTGATTTAAAAGACCCAGGAACACCGTGGTGGCTCCTGGCACTTCTCTTTCCTTGGAACACAGGCAAGGATTCTCAGTGTTTGTGAGTAGGAGAGACAGAAGTGATGGGGAAAGCAAAAGGAACAAATCTAATCCAACAGTTCCAGCTCTGTATCATCCTTGTGGCCAGGACAGCAGTGGAGAAGGATGTTCTGAGATCAGGGCTGGCTTTGAGGCTATTTTGTAGGATTCATCCCCAAAATGAGACAAATCCAAGGGAAAAATCTGAATCCTGGGGGAAATTCTGTCGTGGCTGTCGTGCAGTGGGTGGCCTCAGTCAAAGCAGGCAACACCTTGGAAAGGAATATTGTGCTGCTTGGAAAAAGAAGAGGAACATGAGAGCAAAGGGATGACATTTTTGCCTTCAGCTTTAAAAGGAAGAGGAGTAGTCAAAAACCTTAACCTCAGGAAAAAAAAAAATTGGAATAAGAAAATCTAATTAAAGAGCTCAAACCTTGTAATGGCAGAGCTAATGTCAGCATTATTCATACCTCGATGAGGAGAATTCGACAAAAGAGCACAAACGGAATTTAAATTGAAATAAAGACACGGGGGGGGGGGGGGGGGCATCTTCTCTGTCTGAAAGAAATAAATGTTTGGAGTGAACTACCTGTCAGGGTTTAGGAGGTGATGGCACAGAGGGCATTTTCAGGAAGCACCTCAGTTTTGCCTTATGGAAATGATACATTAATATGGATGAGCTCAGGTGAACCAATGCTCAGGTGTCCTGGTTTAGGGCAAATTTTGGGAGGAAACCTCCAAATGGGGCCCCTTTAGGAAGCAAATTCAAGCAGCCTCTCCCCCAGCTGGTTCAGGAAGGATTTTCTTAGTGAAGAAGTGGGAAAAAACCTTTTTATTCGACAAGGAAAGAACCCAAAAGCATAAAACCAATAAATAATATTGTTGCATTGTAACCTCACACCCAAACAAATGTTTCCAAATAAAGAAAAGGGGGTTCAACCCTAACTTTTAAGGAAAAACACCAGAAACTTTTGTGTTTCCTTCACTGTGCTTGGCACTGGTTGTATTTTTTGTTTCTCAAAAGCTGTGGCTGTTTCTATTGGGCAGCAAGGCAAAAAATCCTCCTAAAACATGAAGTACTTTAGAAGGAGCCCAGAGGTGCTCAAGGCTTTTTGGGGTGCTTTAGCAGGTGCAAAAAGACTTTTATTTCACTCTGCTGGGCTTTTGCTTTTTGGGCTGTCCCCTGAATTCCCTGATTCCATGGTTTAGTATTTCCCTGATGAATTCTCTTCCGCTTTAGATTGTTTTTATTCTCAAATTCAGGCCACTGCTAAAATTTTAGGAGCTTCACAGAGGATTTTAATTCCATATAATGACAGGATGGAGGTTGTTTTGACAGCTCTCTGTAGAGTCTCTGTAAACACAGTTGTTCTGTAGGAATTGAAGCTTCATTGTTGTCCATGAATTCAGTGGAAATTAAAAAAAAACCCAAATCTTTAATCCACTATCACTAGTCATTAAGAGATTCCAAGAGAAAAGGACTGCAAGGAGCATTTTTGGGATTTAGGGACAGAAGTCCAAGCCTGGTAAAGTCAAGTGCAGTCTTTCAATCTTTTTTCATAATCTGGGAGTGGGACCTATTTCCCTTTGGATAAATTGATCCTTTTTTTTTTTCACACAGACCCAAATTAATGAAATCTTTTTCTGTAAACATGCACTAATTGCAATACCTTGAATTAATAATTTATTTTTTTTAGAAGACTCCTGCACACTGCAGTAAATATTTGCTGATTTACAGAAAGTTTTGTGAGAATCCCCAGAGGGCTTATTTCGGGGGAATTGAGGCATTCACAATGGCAGCTTTTCTGGCTTAAAATAAAATAAAATAAAATAAAATAAAATAAAATAAAATAAAATAAAATACAAGTAGAATACACAAGGTTGTTTCCTCAGCTGCCATGAAAATCATCATTACATCCATCTGTGTGTGTGTCTGTGAACATGATTTGTTTCCAATAGGCCAATTTGGAGGCTCTTTGGAAGCCCAAACTCATTTGACACTCCCATGGTGAGGATGCAAACTCAGCTCCATGTGCTCAGGACTTTTCAGGGCCCATCCTTCATCCTCTGCCACAAAAACCAGCCAGGAATCTGCAGATCTCAAATACAGAGTCTCCTACGGCTCCTGTAAGAAATTAAAGTGGATTTTAGTTGGGCTACAAGATTTATTTGACTGCTCATCGTGTTGGCATCAGCCGAGTTGCATTTGTTGTGCTTTCAAATGGTGTTCTCTTATTGGAGAAACTCTCCTTGTCTCTAACCACAAAGTTAATTTGTGATTTTATCCTTAAATTGTGAAATTTCATTACATCTGTAAGTTTGGTCATTTACTAAGTCCTTTAGATTGCTCAATAGAGCAAGAGGCATGATTGTTTTAAAAACAGCATTTTTATTACTGTTATTTTAAGTTTTATTTGATTTTTTATTTGTTGGGAAAGCAAAATGTGAAGTCTTCCAGAAAAAAATAATAAATTAAATACATATAGAAAAATAAAATATTGCAAAAAAGAAGCTGCAAGCACAACAGAAGAGTAACTTCCTGTGGCTGATTTATATTTTTAGCAGATTTCTACTTTCAGCTGGCAACAATGGAACAGTCAGTTCAACTAATGCAGTGCTTTAAAATTAATCACCTTAATTTCTCACACTGACCAGAAACAGAAATACAGGGTCCTTTTAATTAAATAATAGTCCCTCAGAATGCAGAAAAAAGAGAGAGATATCCATAGGGGATTATTATTCCAACTTTCCTGCTTTCAATAAGGACTTTCAAAACCTCAAGAGTCACTTATGGTCCTTTACTATTAATGAAATTATTAAGAGAACATCATAATTAGACTTTAACAAGGCAAGACCTACTTCTCCTGGAGTCAAGGGGAAAAGCAAAACAAGGATTATTCTAAAAAAAAGAAATTGGTCAAACAGCTGAGAGGTAAAGAGAGGAAAATAAAAACAAAGCAAAAAATCCACAGAACCCCCAAACCAACCCCAAACCTGAGCTGTCTTCAGCTGAGATATTGGATTCTTTAAACTCTTCCTTGGCAAATCCCAGCTGAAGACAACTTCTGTTTCTGCAGGCTGATGTGAGTTACTCTGAGGAATTAAATTTTGGCATTTACTGGAAATTGTGACATTTCCCTGCTCTTTCACCTCCATTTCATTTGTTCGTTTTCTTATTAAAACCAGGCCACATGAGTTGTTAGACCTATGAACAAGCAATGAATCAGAGCTTTAAATTAATGCCCAGACATCACTGAAACTGAGTGCCAGGAGTTTGGAATCCCCTTCTTTTTCTGGGCAGGGTGTTCTGGGTGCACAGGGCAGATCTGTGGATCCAGAGCAGACTGGAGGATGAGCTGGGTTCAGTGCACGAGTGAGGAGCCTTCAGGAATCAGACAAATTCACTTTCTGACTCACTGTGTAATTTCAGGGCGAGCCACTTAACCCCTTCTGGCTGCTTTTGTCACCTATTGGCTGATAGCTGGTGGTGTAAAATAAAATAAAAAAAAAAAAAACCAAAAAAACCAAAAACAAACTCCCCTGCAAGGGATATTATTGAGAAGAACAAGGGGAGAGGCAGGAGCCCACACGTTTCGTGTCTCTCACTCCTGGGAGGTGCTCTCCAGAAATACCACGTCTGATGGGCAGAGTGTCTGCAGGAGTCACAAATTACTGCAGTTAGAATGGATTATAAATCTCCAGTAAAGCCCAGTCAATTCTACAAGTGATATATTTCTTTTATTACTGACCCTTTATTGCTTCTCTCTCACACATGCATCTATCTTGATCTATCTTTTGTTCTTGGGCACAGGGGGTGTTGTGCTGCATTAATATTCCTCTCTGCAGCTTCTCTAGCCAGGCCCATTTTCTTTCCTTCTTGCGTCAAGAAATTTGAATTTTTAGAAGTATTTTAATTTTTTTTTTTCCTGGACCTTGTTTGGCTATGGAACAAAATAGAGCAATATGAAAGTTATTTAAAAAAGCCTCCTGGGGAATTTTGGATATTTAACCCCCTCCCATTTATTACCAGAATACAGAGGGTCACTTATTCTCATTACTTTTTTTTTTTTTTTTTTTTTTTAGGAGGAGGGGAGGGAATAAAATATTAATTTCAGTTTAATTTGGCATCAGAAAGACAAACTTTTAGATAAAGGAACAGTCATTTGATTGGTCTGGGGTAACGTTATGAGCATGAGATGATTTGCTGCTTCCAAATAAACATCACCAGGAACTCAGTTCCCTGAAATGTTTTTTTCTTTTCTGGTTTTTGTCCTGGCCCACACAGGGCTGATGTCTGTGCTGCTCAGGGGGATTGGAGGAGGGGGCTGCAGGGGAAGGGGGGAACGGTACGGGGCCAAATCCCAGATGGGATGGGATCCATGGGATGGGATGAGATGGGTTGAGATGGGTTCCATGGGATGGGATCCTTGGGATCCTTGGAATGGGATGAGATGAGGATGGGGTGGGATGGATGGGACAGGGAAGGGAAGGGAAGGGAAGGGAAGGGAAGGGAAGGGAAGGGAAGGGAAGGGAAGGGAAGGGAAGGGAAGGGAAGGGAAGGGAAGGGAAGGGAAGGGAAGGGAAGGGAAGGGAAGGGAAGGGAAGGGAAGGGAAGGGAAGGGAAGGGAAGGGAAGGGAAGGGAAGGGAAGGGAAGGGAAGGGAAGGGAAGGGAAGGGAAGGGAAGGGAAGGGAAGGGAAGGGAAGGGAAGGGAAGGGAAGGGAAGGGAAGGGAAGGGAAGGGAAGGGAAGGGAAGGGAAGGGCTCTCTGGTATCTGTGGTCATGAGCAATTACCTCAGAGTTTTGTGGAGCTGTTTAAAAGCCAGATTGGACCTTCAAGCCTGAGCAATCAGAAAGTGCCAAATCAAACCCACATGGAGAGAACGTGTGAGGTCGAGTGTGTATCACAGGGAACCAGGAGAGACAAACCTTCCCTGCAATGCCCAGGACACTGAGGGACAGCACAGACTCTTTATTTTACCCCAGAAAACCTTGCTCCACTCCTGGCAGCATAAGAGGAAAGTTGTGCAGATCTCCAAGTGCACACCACTGTGATGCCTGAATGTGAAAATCTCTTGGAACAAATACACGGAACGGAGAGAGACAAATCTCTCATCTACCCTCAGGGACCAAATGCAACTTACAACTGCTGAGTGAATAATTAGTGTTAATTAGCAGTAGAAATTGATGCCTTTGGAGATAGTCTGCCAAGTTTTTAAGCACTTTAATACTAATGGATTTTTTTTTCTCTGGGATAAATCTTTATAGAGGAAGCGAGTGCAAATTGATTTTTAAAGAGCCTGTCCAATGCTGAATTTATCTTACGAAAACATTGGGTTTAAAAACAATTACATTTACTTTCAGTGTATTTTAATGCTTTTTCCAGTGGATTAATTTCCCTTTAAATATTTTTGCTATCATTTTTTTTTTTTTGCCTGGTTTCTTGGAAAAGGAGTATGTGGAGTACATTTGCATTTTTGGAAGTTGTTAGGATAAAATATGCCACCATGTCAAGCTACTTAGTTCCTAAATCATTCTTCAATTATGAAGAAGTATTCAGCTGTAATGATAATGGCAGTCTAATGACACTTTGAATCACAAGAGTAAAGTTCACTGAGCAGAGGCAAAGACCTAAGAGTTAAGAAAATTGCCCAAGCAATTTCGTGTCCTCCCTGTTCAAACAGTGGCTGCCTCGACCCAGAATCCTTTTATTTAGGTTTCTTCTCACATCCTTCAAGTGAAAAATCAAGTAATAAGGAGAATAGGATTTGGAGCAAGGGGTTAATACTTAATAATGCCCTTCTGACACAGAGAGCATTTAGGATTTGGGTGTTTCCATGGGGAAATGCACATTCCCAGCACAGACTGGCCCATCAGTGGCCGTGTCCTGCTGGCTCTGGGCAGGGATCAGGGCAGCTCCACTCTGCCTCGTGTTCCTTACCTGAGGAACCAGACTGCAAAGCCAAAGATAACCAAAATATCTCGATTTCCAGAAGTTTTGGGCACCTTGATTTCTCCTTGAGGTTTCTGAGGGAGACGTTTGTTCAAGACATCAAAACTCTGCTGGGGAAAGTTTAGAGATGTTTGCAGGCAGTTGATATGGGGAAAACTCTAAACCAGCACAGAATGAAAGCTGCTTCTTGCATCATCCTGCAGCCAGGAGCCCGAGAAGTAAATCAGGGCAGTAATTTCTTTGTTGTTATTGCCAGAAACACATTGAGCACTTTCTGGAGAAATCAGAGCTGAGAGGGAGGTTTGAAATAGATAAGTGTTCAATATTAAGCACATTAATTACCACAAAAGTGTGGAACTTTTCTAACAGGTGGCGTAGCAATTCCAGGTTCCCTGAAAAGTGTGCTGTACTTTTTCCTAAATGTGCAGGCAACACACAAAGCAAATTCATTTCCTGCAGCAAGAAAGAAGCACAAATTTAGATTTACAGGGGAAAATAGTTGGTTTTTTTGGCCACTGCTTGAGACCTCAGAAGATTTGTTCAACAGAGGTTCAAACATGAGAGTCACAAAATGAGCAGTGGCAGACAAGAGCCTCTCTGCTTCTCCCTTTCTTCCACTCTTAGAATGATTTAGAATATTTTTAATAGAAATATATAGATTAAAATAATATATACATATATAAATAAAATATAAAAATTATAAATAAATACAAATTTGTATATAAACATAAATGTGTGTTTGTATATTATCTATTAATAAAAATATATAAATTATAGAAAATATTCTTTAGAATATTTTTCTTATTATGACCCAGACCCAGCTCAAATCCATGAAATACCTCCAGTGACTTCCATAACCTTTGGGTGAGGCTTTATTTGAAAATCACTGGGTGCTCCACAAGAGCAGCTGCTGCTGGAGTTACCTCTGCAACTGTGTTAGCCAGAAGTTTTGAGCAATATTTGTCCATCCGAACTGAAAAGGAATTAACAGCAGCCTTTCAAACGAATTCTGTCCCCTATTTTATACCTTTTTGTAATTTTTCTTGACAACACCTCATAATAATGGATATTTCTATGCCCACTTTTCTTTGCATTGCTCACCACCCGTCTCCTGCCCCTCTTCATTCAAAATAATGTGATTATTAGTCACAATAATGTGATTATTAGTCACAATAAGAGCTGGAGCAAGTGATTGTGCTGCAGGAGCTGAGGCTCTACCTATTTGTCTTTAATGAGCTGCTTTTTTTTTTGGTCTTTTTTTCTTCTCAAGGCTACAAGGCAGCCATGAAACAGCAGTGAGACAGCAGAAGGTCGTAATTTGGGAAAGCTTTTTATTTTTAAAGAAATATTGATACAGTGGAATTGATTGTTTTGAAGATAAATGGGGTGACAGGAACTTTTTGTTCCTTTTTCTATGAATTTTCTGTCTCAGCACAATAGTGACCCTTTTTTACCTCAGAAAATGAAGAGTGACTTTTTCAGCTCGAAATGCTGTAATGGGGACGGCTTCAAAAATCAAAACTGGTGTCCGTGGAAGGAAATTTTTGAAGGGGGAGACTAATAGAACCATGGTGTGATGTTATTAATAAGCAAATTTGGGAAAAAAGGAGTGATAACCGAATTTTAAAATGAGAACATAACAAGAATTTGGCAGAGCAAAGTGGTGAAACCCAGAAAGCCCCAAGTGCTGCATCCACATGGATTTTAAATCCCTCCAGGAATGGTGACACCATTCTTCTTGGGCTGCCAAGGACTTCCAGGGCTTGACAACCCTTTAGGTGAAGAAATTCTCCTTAAAACCCTCCCTAACCCTCCCCATGCCCAACTGGAGGCTGTTGTTGTTGTTGTTATTAAGGATAATTGTGTGTCTCAGCCTGGCTGAGCCCTGCTGAGCTGCCCAGCAGAACAGCACTGATGGGTTTTTTACCCACTTGAGCATGTACACGAGTCTTCGAGCAGCAAAAATATCAAAAAGGCCACCTCCAGCTGGGAGTTGTGCTTTTCTCCATGACTGAACTGGCCAACAGGGGGATGATAATTAGGTGGAGAGGAAGCTGCACTTCAAAATCACTTGTTGCTGTCCGTAGCAAAGGAAAAAAAACCTCATGGACACACTGTGAGAGTGAGGGATTTAATCTGATAAATATCATCTCTTCAGCCACAGGAAAATTCAGCAATGGGCCATGTGTGTCCTCATGACTGATACATGAAAGGCTGGAAGTCCCTAAACATTTATTAAGAAAAGAAGAAAAAAAAAAAAAATTAATTTTGTGTTCTGTAATGCTTGCAGTCCAGGCAGGATAATAAACAGCTGTCACTCCAAAGTGCTTCAGTCCATTAAATGCATATTTTATTGCCATTCAATTAGGATTGTGTTGCACTTTTGTCTGTGTGTCTGGTTCTCATATTGACAGGTAGGTTTTGTGTTTGATGGGAGAAATCATTCCTGGTTTTCCTGAAATGTCCTGTACCTTACGACACATCAAAAGGACACCCAACAGATGCTGTTCCTTGTTATTTTTGCGTTTTATCTTTGCTTGGGTGTTTGTTTGAGGGCTGTGTGATAAAGTGGTGGCATTTTTAATTGGATTCAGTGATTCCAGTAAAATCATCCTGTTTCTCCTCACCGTCCCACAATGAAACATTTATTTTTGAAATTCATTATTATATCAGAGAGGAGCGATGCAGAAAGACCAAAGGCTCATTTCTGGGGACACACTTTACTGCTTCATCCAGCATTTTGTCCACCCTGTCCTCTGCTTCCTGGGCTTCCCAGACCCAAGAAATGAGGGCACATTTGGGAGGGTTGCCAGCCCCAGGTGACAATTTGTTCCATTCAGGATGCTGCTGTCTTCTCTGTGCAGTGGTCATTTTTTCAATTCCTATTTTCTGTGAGAAATAATTGGGTTTCTGCATATTTCTAAACCAAGCAAAGAGTGCTGCGCAGACCAGAAGGGTTTGTTAATCAGTGTGGAATGTGCAATGGAAAAAAAGTGTTTGCCAGCTTTTTGTTCCTGGAAAATCAGAAGGCTGACAGAATTGTGCCATAACTACAGTCTGGATAATTTTGTTTATTTCTTCTCTTTTTAATGTGTTTCATTAGGTTTCACATTATACAGACATGCAGAACAAACCAGGGAAATGGCTGAAATGAAATGTTCCCTTTGTTCTCCACAAAGACACACAAAAAAGAAAGATCTTAAAGATTGGATTTTGTTAACATCTTTCTTTCCTCACTTTTCCTTTGCTTCTTTATTTCCCTTCTCATTCCATGAAGAAATTGACTTTTTTTGTTACCATTTTGGGGGGTTTTCTTTGTTAGCTTGATTTTTATGTTTTAACTAGAAATATGTCTGCATCCAGCTTCGTGCTCACACCGTGCCAACTCCCCCCACACCTTCATAAGATCATTTTCTCCTGCCATGTGAATATCTCCTAATGCCATTTGCTGCAGTGATCAGAGCACAATAAAGCTTTCCCTGTAGAAATGTTTATGGCAAACTCGATTATTGTTACAGGAACAATCACTCCGCTTTGATTCGTGTGAGAAATCGACACTTTTCCTGCAGACTTCATTTTCATTTCCCTCAGATATCATGGAAGTCAAATCAAATCAAATCAGCCCCGATTTATTACAGCATTTAACACCACTCACTTGTTGGGAGCTGCTTTTTGCAAACACAGCTCAGCCCTTTCCTCACCTCCTCCTTTGAATAAGGCAGGAAAAAGAGAAAATCCCAAGAATTCCAGGACAGGAGGACAATTTGAGCAGGGATTGGTGTCTTCCCAGTGCCACTGTGAGCTCTGGGTCACACCTGAATTTCCTGGGAAATGCCATCCCCAGTGAGCATGGATTTCCATGTTTACTGCACCTTAAACCATATTGTTTGTCGAGCTCAATGGGGTTTTTTTTCCCCCCAAGTTTTTAAAGTGTTTATCAGACAAAATGACAAATTAAGTTTTATCAGTCTTTCAAATGCCAAGATTTTTTGTGGGGTTTTTTTTTTTTCTGCACGTGGACCCAGAATAAAAATTACTGCAGAGAGCAGGGCTGGGAGAGGAGCCAGAATTTGGCTTTGATTAATACTTTGAGCACATTCTTAGATTAAATATATATATGTGTGTATATAAATATATATATGAAAACATTTAATAATAACCTTTTTCCTGGCTGAGACGCCGTGCTCGGCATTTTATTCTCATCCATTTCTGAGACTGCTGGTCTGATTCCTGAGGTCAGGGCTGCTCTGAACGCTGCATTTCTCAGGCCACACAAATGTGGATGTTTATTTGAGCTGAGGAGCTGCAGGAAAATCTCTTTTGCAGGTTGGTTCTGGCAGCAGCACAGGTTATTTATTATCCCTCAGGTGCTGAGGTGGTAAATAAGAACTCTAAATTAGTGGGCAGCAATCCTTTGTGTCCAGGCAGAGACATTAAAGTCCCCATGTAAAAAATAATATTTAGCATTTCCCAGGGACTGATCTCCCTGGCTTGCCTTGCAGCAGCACTGCAGCTCATCTGGGCTGGATTTGCAGCTGAAATTCTGATTTAATGTGGCTTTGTACTGAAAGAACCATGCTCTGTGTGTGCTTCACAGAGGTGAGGTGAGGGAACTCTGGCACAGAAATCAGCTGCCATGGGATGGGCTCAGACAGAAGATCAGGCTCTTGTGTGAGAACGTCTTTAGAGCAGAAATTCACATTTGCTGTGCACAGTTTGAGCAGGGAAGCTGCAGGTACAGGTGGGTTACAGCAGTGAGCAGCCACTAGCTCAGCACAGGGCCAAGGTGGGGACAATTCCCACCTCTGAGTTTAGAATCAGAGCCTTTCCTGGAGCTGCAATTTCAGCTGTGACAGGTTCTTATCAGAATGGCAGGGCAGCAAGGTTTGGAAATATGCAGAAACCCAATTATTTCTCACAGAAAATAGGAATTGAAAAAATGGCCACTGCACAGAGAAGACAGCAGCATCCTGAATGGAACAAATGGGTCAGCTGCGTGTCACCTGGGGCTGGCAACCCTCCCAAATGTGCCCTCATTTCTTGGGTCTGGAAAGCTCAGGAAGCAGAGGACAGAGTGGACAAAATGCTGGATGAAGCAGTAAAGTGTGTCCCCAGAAATGAGCCTTTGGTCTTTCTGCATCACTCTTCTCTGATATAATAATGAATTTCACAAATAAATGTTTCATTGTGGGACAGTGAGGAGAAGCAGGATGATTTTACAGTGTACTGGAATCATTTTGAAACCAATTTAAAATTGCAGCACTTGGAATATAAATATTTTCATGTATATATCACACAACAGTTTCCTTCTTAGATATTCTGGCTGAGCAGTGTTGTTACCCTTTAATAAAGCCAATAATTAATGTCACAGAGGGTCTGTGCATAGCTGTCCACCCAGCTGTGACCCAGGGCACTTGGGGAATGTTGTGCTGGCAGCACACAAACTTCACACCTTCAGTCCTGCAACTTTGGAAACGTTAGAACATCAGACAAATCCAAGTAACTCACAGATTTATTAGGGAGCCTCAAACACTCAAGGGAAAGAAACCTTAACAATATTATTTCCTCACTGATAAGATCCCCAAATCCCTTGCAGTTCAAAAATTACAGAGGATTTAAAGGGCTCCATGCTCCAGGTTATAAACTGACAGTGAGGCAGAGTGAGGAGTTGTGTCTTACAGGGACACTGAGCCGCTATTACTTGGAGCTTTCTAATTCTCTGCAACCTGAGCTTTGACAGGTGGCTGTGAAGAGAAGCCAGAAATGTCACTCCTTCCATCCCCTGTCATGGCTGAGTTATTTACGTGAGTGCTTCCCACACCATCCTCCCAGAGAAGGTGAAAATGGACAGGAAATGTGTCCCGAGAGCTCCAGGAGCTGCTCCTGAGCATCTGAGCTCCTCCAGGAGGGTTCCTGAGAGACACACACATCCTGCATGCTGCACTGGGGAAATCAAAACAAAACAAAACAAAAGCAAAAGCGGAGTTCTGCTGCTGTAGCACAGGTTTGAGGAAGGGCAAAGGTATATTTATTCATTTATCCATCCATCTCTCCAGGCTGAAACTTGGCACTGAGGGACAGCTCTGTCAAGAGCTCCTGGTGCTGCTCCTCTGCCTGTTATTGGGTGTTTATGTATTTATTGGGGGAAATCCAGCCCTGCTCCCTGGTGGTGCTGGTGCCAGCCAAAGGGGGAGAGAAGGAGCAGGCAGGGGCAGAGAGGGGAGCAGTTTTAGTTGGGGCTGCCCAGGTGAGACTCCTCTGTGCAGGTGCATCCACTGCCTGCTCCAAAA
Source organism: Sylvia atricapilla (assembly GCF_009819655.1). Taxonomy (NCBI): domain Eukaryota; kingdom Metazoa; phylum Chordata; class Aves; order Passeriformes; family Sylviidae; genus Sylvia; species Sylvia atricapilla. Next base: position 4,008,036 of record NC_089151.1, read on the forward strand.
ATGCTCCACAAAAAGCGTTTCTCTCCCTGTTGCTTTGGCTCTGGAGACAAATTGCACCGTTCAGTTACAGTGCACAGAACCCTAAAGGAGCTGGACTAGGGCAGTGAACAAATTTCCTTGGCAATTTGGTATTAATGGGCAAGATCTGTAGCAAATTCAAAGGAGTTTCCCAGGAGCAAAGATTTGTTGTAGCTGCTGTTCGTGCAGATTTATTTTTCAGATCGTGCATCTCAGGTCCCAATAGGTTCTAAGGTAGAACAGATCTCTTAAAAGAGTTTTTTGCAGCCAGGAAAACTTAAAAAACTTTTTCCAAGCCTTTTATTGCCTGAAATACCATCAGATGGAATGGGCCCATGAGCAGCAGAGCCCAGCTCAGGTGGAGGTGGAGCTGTGCTGTCACGCTGGAATGGGAGCAGATGTGCTGCCTGGCACCAGCTGAGAACCCAGTGAGGTGGGCAGGAATGGGATTGTTTAAATTCAGGAGGAGGGCTCACTTTCCTGCAGGCAGCCCAGGATGGTTTGTTCTGTGCTGCAGCCCCTAAAGCACAGCCACATCCCCCTGGGCCAGCACTGAGCCAACACGCCAGATCTCCTGGGTGTGTTCAGGAAGGCACAGCTTAATGGGGCAAAACTGCTGAATTCTGCTTTTGTGGGGAAGGGAATGCTAATTCAATGAGTGTGTGTGTGTCTTGGGTAACTGGTTCTCTCTGTGTTTTTATCTGTTGATATTAGTCACACTCCAGCTGCCTTCCTGAGCTCACACTTTTTCCATCAGGACACTTCTCTTCATAAATGTTTTCCCTTTAGCTGTTTCATAGGTGTAGAGAAAACAAAATACAGGCCTCCCCTGAGGAAAATGAGAGAGTTGTTTTGTCTAAAATAGTCTTTTTCCACATGGATTGCTGCCCACAACAACAGTCCATATGTCTCATGGGTTCCATACCCTGAGAAGGGTTTTCCAGCACACCCCATTGATTAAAGCCTCCTAAAAGGGGTTTTCCCTGAGGGAAAACATCTGGATCAGGCACAGGAATTCAATGAACATGTTCTGGTGGACAGAAGGTCTGGGGTAGTTAACAGGAGGTTACAACATGAGGTTGAGGGTGTTGGAGCAGGATGGAAGAGTTGCCAACCTGGAAAGAAATGATTTGCTAAGGTTTTTTGTCATAAAAACCACTTCCTCTGAGAAGTTTCTGGGCTGTTCTGGGATTGAATATTTCTGTTTGCTGCTACTGGAGGTCTTGGATGGTAAATCAGGTTGGGGTATGGATTTCCTTCCCATCTTTCTCTCTAAGAGATGTGAACTCGTAACTTCTACATATTTCCATTCTATATTTGATCACCAGAATCAGAAATCAGGGAGTGAGGGGCAAAATACAGCTTAGTCCTTTAACTGTCTGCAGGGCTTTTTATTTTCTCTCATTTCCCTCATCTTTTTTTGAAGGTTTTCTTTTTTTTGTTTGTTTGTTTGTTTTTTTTTTTTTTTTGTTTTTTTTTTTTTTTTTTGTGTGTGTGTGTGTGTGTGTGTTTGTTTTTTTTTTCTTGAAAGCAGAGAAAATTAAGTTACTTACGGGCAATTCATGAACTAGAGACTGAAAATTTGGATTAAATATTTAAGATTTTTTCTAAACAGTTTAATGAAATGAGCAAATACTGTATAGGTATTTTTCTTCCACATGTCAATCATTCTCAAATTATGTTAGCTCCTTAAATTCTTTTTACATGTTAATGGCATCTCATTATTCTATTAATGGTCTAGAGCAGGATTATCTGTATTTGTTTTCCATTAGTGCTTAGGCCTCTTGGCATGCCTGAAAAAGTGTTAGAAAGTAAAAAACTTCCTTGGAAGTTTTCCTTGGAAACTTGGGAGAAGTGAAATTTCTCACCGTTCTCCCCGGATGGGTATTTGAAAATAAAGTTTTAATTTTTATTTGCTTTTTTTTTTTTTTCCCTGTAAATTTTATTCTTTGGATTTCCCATCCCTGAGTGATTGAGCAGTTGGAGTCAGAACTGCCCTGGTGTCCCACAGCAAATTCCAGGGCAGAATTTGGGCAGTGCCAAGAATGGATTCCACTGCACTGCTCCCTTGTTGTGGTTTGAAAACAAACCGAGTGAGAGGCTCCAAGTCAGAAATACAACTCAATGAGAAGAAAAGGAAAAATAAAATAAAATAAATAAATGCAAAAATACTTCACTGACAGAGTCAGAATACGACTTGATCAGGGTGATGGAAACAGTCCAGACGAGGTGGGCTTCCTGAAGCAGTGATCTCATGAAAAGGTCTGGTAGTTCTGATCCTCTGAGAATCCAATGGATGAGAGCTGCTTCTACACTCCCAAATCCCAGGGAGATATATCCAGGGGAGAATGCTTGGCTCCTCCCCGTGGGCGGAGCATCTCCCGATGGGATGATGAGTCATCCAGGAGCTCCTTGATGGCCCATTAAAGAGAGATAACTCCCAGAGGGAGTTACCTGTGAGTCATGGCAGGGCATTGATGGGCCATAAACTGAAGATGGTGGTACAATACATCCTAAACTACAACCCAGGACATCCCCGGAGCTCTGCTCATGCTGGGTGAGGCCCTGGAGCTCTCTGAGCACCCTGCTGAAGCTGGTTTCCTTTATTAGTTGTGTTTGTAGAGCATTTATGTCAGGAAAAGGTGAAGTCAGCAAGTTTGACTGGGGCAGTGAGAAATGGAGCATTTTTTGTTGGTGGTGGCTGCTCTGAAAACCCACTTCTCCACCATGAGGGGCTTTTAGTGGGGTTTTAGTGGGATTCAATGGAAGCGTTGTCAGAATGGAAATAAATATCCCTGTGGGAGGTGTCAGCTGGGCCAGAATTTACAAATCTATCTCCTGAACTGTTCCAAAATCTGGTGTTTTCCCAGGTTTGGTTCCTCCACCTGCCCACTTCTCTGCAGGTGTTCTGCTGGTGCAGCAGGAAGGTGACAAAAATTAAGCTGCATCAAAACAAATTCTGCCACGAAAATCTGCAAAACTTTGGTTTCCTCTGAGTCAGATCTTAAAATCACCCATTCAATGTGGATTTGTTTGCTTTCAAAACTGAAAAATATGTCCTACAACCAGCACCTCCTGCATCCAAGAATGGTTTCAAAGAGAGATGGCAAACTGTGAATGCACAGCCTGAGCTACCTGAGCTGTCTTTGACTGCACTAAATCAGCACAGGAGAAATAAATATGTATTTCATGTAGAAATTAAAATTATGCTTTAATGGCCAAAAAATGGTTAACCCTTTGTCATATCCCACACGTGCCTCAGCTGAGTTGCTGTTCTCAGGGATATCCAGAGGATCTGTTTTACGTCTGCCCCTCCCTAGGTGAATTTTAATAAACCTTGTTCCATATCCCCCTGCAGGAAACCGTGCTAAAAAACACAAGAAAATACCTGGAACTGTGTTCCCTTGGTGCCACATTTGAATGACTTTTCCTGACTACACTGCAAAACAAACTCAGATTTATGGCACATTCCAAAAAGCATTCCCCACCTGGCTTGGCAGCTCTCATTTTTTTCAAGATCAGAAAATCAGTTGCACCACAAATTCATCAACAATTTTACTTTTCTCTTTCCTTGGCTCTGCTTTGCCTCCCTGCATGGCATTTGCTGAGAGATGATTTTTACCCATCAGCTTGCAGCAGGTCCCACACAAGCTGTAAATAAGGAGCTGGCCAGTGGGAATTGTGGAATTATTCCACCTTTACCTCCTGAGTAAGGAAGCCAGCCTAATTAATGACTTCCCTGCAACTGGAGAGGTGCAGGATGGTGATTTGGGCATGGCAAAGCTGGGATTTATTGTCAGTTCAGAAGGCTGTGAGTGCCAGCTCTGCAGTTCTCTACATCTCAGCTCACAACTGGGATCAATACTGCAGCTGCAGCCTCCACTTGGATGTTTTGTTTATGGAACACATAGTTTGAAACTTTTTTTTTTTCCCCTGTTGTTTTTAAAGAATCACTGACACTTTGATTTAGGCTAGCCAGGATTTATTTTGCTTTCTTTTGAGAGTGGTACAGCAGCTGCTGGTGATGGTGTTTGGGGTGTGTGCACCTTTGCCTGCCACTCTCAATCCCATTTAATTTAATTTCTCCTCCAGCCTCCCCTGGCAGTGCTTTTGTCATGAACACACCCCACAGCCTGGAATAAAGCCTTTGGTATGAGTGAGGAATATACCTGTGGATAGATCTGGCAAATTCCAGTGAGCTTTCTGAGCTGCTGCAAGGGATGGTAGAGGTTTATTTAAACCAAGGTCACAGCTCTGGGCATCCCTTTCCCCTGGAGCTGAGGGCAGCAACTCTGCTCAAACCTGCAGCTCAAAGCTGCTGACACTTACGGGCATCCTGGATGTTCTATTTACTGAGGAAGTGAGCACTGAAATGGGAATTGCTGCTTCCAAACCCTCCACATGCACTCCGTGTGTGTGTATTTATAAAATATGCAGAGATACACTTTGGGTAGGCACTGGAGGTGCCCAGGTTCACGGCTCTTCTGGAGTTTTCCTCTTCTCAACCTTAATTTTGCCTTTAAAAACCAGAGTCGTGCCATTAATGATTATCTAATAAGCCAGTCTGCAGTAGGGGTTTTTTGTATTTCAAGTTAGTTGCTTTCCCATGTTTCTTCTGTTCTGTATGCCCTGTGTATTGATCTCTACTAAATACCTCTGGGATTTTTTTAAATTATTATTTCTTTTTAATCAGGGAAAGAGCAATATCAGCTGCACAAAATGGAGATCAGGCAGTTACAGTTTTTCTCCTTTGCAGTTACTGCATTGCCCCTCTCTGGATTTTGGCCTTTCCTTGTGACTGTGCTCAGGCCAGTCGTGAAATCCCTAAATCTCAGGGCTTCAGGGAAAAAACTTCAACTTTAAAAAAACCCTTTAATTCAATCCCACTTTTTGCCACCAGCCAAACAGTCTCCCCCCAACCCTGAGGGGCATATTTTGGTTTTCTATCCCATAAAACCACACTCTAAACAGCAGAGCTGTTGCCTAAAATGCACCGTGATGGAAGCCTGGCTGTAGCTTTGATATACTGCAGGAAGGCTGCATTCATGAATTGTGAATAAGAGCAACAATTTTTCAAATATATATTGTCAAAGCCGTTTTCTCTCCAATAACACTGCCCATAAAATGTAACGAGTGTAATGGCTGTTTTACTCACAGTTAAAAAGTGCATACAATTGTAATATATCAGTCGTTGTTAAAATGACATCTGGGAATATAGGGAGATTTTTCTTGCCCTTTTTCCAGCTTCTTTACTACCAGTGTTTCCTGGTAAAGGTATTAATATTAAAGAATTGTTAGGTAGGACAGCACCTGCATACATATGTGTATATGCACATAAATATATATATATGTATTTGTTGAAATAGATATTATTGCCTGTTGAGTGACACAATAATTTCCCTGTAGGTCAAACAATGGATCTCTCTGGGTACTTTCACTCACATCTGTCAGATCCAGGGGGGCTGCAGCTGGCCCATGACCATCCTGGAAAGTTGTTTGTTCCCAAACCTCGTGGAAGGAAAGTCTTGCTGCTCTCAAAGATCCCAAAACTGGAAGGGATGGTCCTGATTTGATGGAGTCCGTGAAGTTGTTCGTGGTCAAATTAATTCTCCAGCTGCACTTCAAAAGCTCTTTAAAGCAGGTTTTTAAAAGCTCAAAAGGTCTGAGGAAGGAATTCCAAGTGACTTCTGGAGATGGATTTCCCTGCTCTGAGCAGCCAGCCTGCAATCCTCCAGCAGCTGAGCACAAATACAAATCTCCCTTCTGCTGAGGCCAGGATTTCACCCACACCACGGGATTTCGGGGTCCTTCTCATCACAGATGATAGAGGTCTTTAACAGGAGTAGGAATGTTGAAAATCCCTCTAAACACACCATGCACATGGCACTCCCAGAGCTTCGTGTTCCCTCCCCAGATCCAGTAAATCATTGCTTAAACCTAAACCTTTATCCTACACTTGGTCCTTGATCCTGCAGGAGGCTTTGCCTTCACAGAATTCATGGCAAAATCAGTTTGAGATGCTCCTGCTTTGGACCAAGGGTTTAGAAGGCAAATCCTTGAGAGTAGGAAACTGCATTTATTCATTTGGAAAGCTGTAAACCTCCTCACCTCAGTTTTAGTGTATGGGCCATGGCCTGGGCTCTGCTGGGTTATCTGGAGGCATTTTCTCCAAGCATCCACTGCTGGACAAGAAATCTGGATCAGTCAGCACAGCTTCTTGCACAGAATGGGTTTCAAACCCTGCCAAGGAGGAAGGTGAAAACAAGACTCTGTTATGAAAGTTATTATAATTAAATATTCCTGCTTAGTCTGAAGGGGCTGCTTTATCCTTCTGCCTTCATTTCCTGAGAACTTTGATGCTGCAGCACGTGCTTTTTATCAAGCTCTATCCTGAACTGGTCACCTCATTCAATTCCGTGTTTTTTTAGGGAGTAATTACATACTAAATATATAGTATGTAATATAGTAATTACATGCTAAATATATAAATATTTATTGTATATATATATTTATATATAATATATAAAATCTAAAAATATAAACTATAAATATATAAATCAGAACACAAACTCCATCTGGTCATCTTTTTGTTTCAAGCAATGATTTGCAAAGCTTTCAGAGGAGTCGTGAAGTGCCTTTGTCATGGGGAGGACAGAGAGAATGACAGTTCTAAAAATAAATTCTAGATAAAAGTTTTGTTACATGGTGTGTCACTCAGTATTTGTGGACAGAAATTGCTAATCTGAAGACGTTGTTCCTAAGTTTCTAATATGGGATTTGACAAGAGGCTAGAAGTTAAAAAAAAAAAAAAAAAAAAAAAAAAAAAAAAAAGTATAAAACCACAAAAAAGTGAGTGCTTTTCCAAAGTTGACTTTCACGGGATTCAGTCCTCCCAAGAGAGAAGGTGACATAATACTGAGTCAGGGATATGAACAAGACAGAATTCTTTAGGTTTAATACCAGCCATTGCTAATGTAATCATGCTGAAGTTATGGCAAGATTGAGCAGAGCTGTGATCAAAGGCCTGTGAGCTCCTTAGCAGGCTCTAGGCTATTTTGGATAATAAATTTATAAGTGCTTCTGTCAAAAGGGGAAGTTGCTATTATTTTGTAGGCTGTAATTTGATTGGTGCCACCTAAAAATCCAGTTCTGCTGCTGAAATCCCAACTGTGCATAGTGCTCCCTAAGTTCCAATGCATCTGCCAAAGATGGGAAGTGATCAGGGATTTACCTTGTCCAGTGTGTTTGTCTAAATTCTAATGGCAAGCTCAAGAAAAATGGCCCATAGCATCCAAATGTAATAAAAACAAACCTGTGCTGATCCCAACTAAAAGTGCTTGCTGCATGGAAACGCTGTTCTCGACGCAATTGCTGTCCTGAAGCAGCCTCTGACAGGTCCTGTGTGCCTGAGTTCATCTTTTTCGGGGTCATTTGTGGCTGTTTCACTGTCCCTGTGGCTCATTCCTGTCACTGTGTTACAGCTGGTGCATGTCCCCAACCTGTATTCTTGTTTCTTAATCTTCTTTTCTGTCAGAGCTGGGATTAAATGCTCGAGAGACAATTTTTTCAGGTTTTTTCAGATGTTTATTAATTCTTATCTATGTTACAGTCTCACAAGCTGTGAGTTCTAGCTAGCAAAGTAAAAATGGCTCTATCTCTCTCTCTACAAGGCCTTTTAAGGACAAATTGTCCAATTATGAAATGACACCTAAAATTATTTTTACTTTTAACCCAGTGACCAACCACCCGTGGCAACGTGGATTTTTCTATCCAGTTACAAAATACCACCCAGAGCCCTGAAGAAGAAGGTGAAAAAGAAGGACTCAACATCCACCTTAAAACGTCCACCTTGCTTTATATATATGTTACTATATTCTAAACCCTTAAACTCTTAAGTTTTCCACTTTCTGATATCACACACTTCTATTCAAACCACACACCCATAATCCCAGTACTATAATTCAATTTTGGAAGCCTTTTCCATGGCCTCAGGACCAATGCAATGTTCAGTGCCCAGGCAGAAATAAGCATTCTGAAAGGTGGTTTATGTTACTTGCACAAAAACAAAGATTCTGAACTAATTTTTTTTTTTTAAATTCCAGATCATTAAAAGATGAAAGCTACAGGTAAAACAGGAATATTCCAGTATCCTCCTAAATGCTGTGCTCACAGTGACTGAAGGTCAAGGCAGCAGGGGCAGGGAAATTAAATCAGGGATAATTCAATCCTTTTGTTCCATTGTAGGAAAGACATTTTAATTTTGCAGGAACTGGTTTCACATAAAGAAGGACAAAGTCTGGCCAGGTAAGGGATGTAAAATTCCTCTATCAGCAGGAGGCAAAGCAGATATGAGGAGAACATTTCTGTGGGAAATCCTTCCAGCGGCAGCAAGCGGTGCCAGGAAAAATAGCCAGAGCTAATTCAAAAGTAAGGTCTGGTCAAAAAGGAGTAAACACATCCCTGTGATTGAATGCACCTCCCCAGGGAGGACGTGGCTGGGAAGGAACACGAATTGCAGATAAACACGAGGTGTGTAAGGAAGCTGCAGTGCTGAGCTGGGAGAAAAGATGACATTGTTAAACATAACTGGGTGCAGGTATGATGCTGATGCTCTCATTTGCCGTATTTCATAGACATCACATGGGGAATGGCACACGGGGGGATAACTGCTGCCTGTTTGACAGAATGTCCTTCCACAGTCTGCAGGTGAGGGCTGTGCAAAAGGACTGAGAGCTGCAGCTTCGAGGGAAGGAACAGAGAGGATAAACCCAAACCACCTTTCCTTTGCTCTCTTGCCATAATTTTGGCGAGGCAGAACCTGACCTCACTCTGTCTCTGCTGTAAATCCCAGTGAGTCCAGTTTAGTGTGTACAGGTGAAAGAGCAGATGCAGAGGCATTCCTGTCTGTCTGCTGCTCCCTGACTCCTCTGGGTGCTCGTTTCTGATGTCTGGAACTGTTCTGGCTTTTTTTCCTCTGCCAAGGTCAGGATTAATGCACAGGAGTTGCAGTTCGAGTTCAGACTTGGATGTTTATTGTTTCTTATCCATTTACAGACTCACCAGCCATGAGCTCTAACTAGCAAGTTAGAGAACAGAGGTGAATGGATGCCTCTGACACTTTCCAAGGTTATTTAAGTGCTAATTACCCAATAATGAGGTGACACCTCTATTATTTATACTTTTGGTCCGATAATGACCACTCAAGGCCAGCAATGAGGACCTTTTTCACCCAGTTACAGAAAACCACCCAAATCCATGAAGAAGAAGGAAGAAGGTGAAAGCAATGCCCAAAGTCCTCCATCTTGCCCCATATATATCACTATATACTAAAATCTTAAATTCTAAGTTTTTCACCCTGTGAGATCACACAGTACTATTCAAGTCACACAGCCACAGCCCCAGTGCCATCACTCAATTTCAGAACCGTGTTCCAAGACAATTTCAGATCCCTGTTTCAAGTCCAATGCAGTGCCTGCCTGAGGGTCAATGCCCCTCAGCACAGAAAGCCTGAAATTTTCAGCCTCCAAGGCTCCAACGTGGAACAACTGCTGTGCAGGACCTGTGCTGGTTTTGACACACCCAGGTGCTGGGGGAGACAACTTCATCTTTGTTGGGGGCAGAGGAGATTTAAAGGCCACTGTGACCCACCTCTGGGGCTGGCAGGGGAGATGCTCTGTGCCCACCTGAGCTCTGTATGCCCCAGGGGGATCCTCCTGCTCTGCCAAGGTCACAGCTGGGCTTGGAGAGCACAGGGAAGGATGTCAGCAGATAAATGTCCTGTTTTGTCCCCTGACTTCAGTCAAAGGGATGGAATTGATAGGGTTGGAAAAGGACTTCGTGAATTTTTGCCAGAGGTTTTCTGGACAGCGAGAGTTAAAGTGGGCAGGGCAGAGAGCTGCTTGCCCTGTGGGAGGAGAGGGCAAGGGGAAGATAAAAGAGACTCTGGAGAGCTATTTGTAGCTGTGATCCAGGCCCTGGGGCAGGGGGCAGGCAGCAGTGTTGGATCTCAGAGGTTTTCTTTGAGGGGTTTCTTGGATGGTTTCTCACTAAGGTGGGTTTAAAGTTGAGTTTCCTGCACACCTAAGGAGTGATAATGTTTTTAGGAACTGATCAGCTCTATTTGTGCTGCTTCTCCTCTCCCTGTTTGTTTTTGGAAGGATGCTGTGCCTGACTAGAGAGCAGCAGATTGGCTCCATGCACAGTTCAGCTGCAGTAGGCGAGGCAGCATTAGTGCCACAAAAGCATTACAAATGCACATTTGTTGGAACACACGGTTCCCCTGGCCCTGCCTTTTCCCCTCTCTGCTGACAGGTGGCTGCTCAGCAGCACTCCAATATTCTGTTTGATGCCTCCTTTCTCACAAAGCCTGTTCCAATACCAAGAATTCTTTTGCTGACACGGGCTCAGATTCCTGATTCCTGCCTGAATCCTTCCCTTCATCATCCCACAGTGCTGAGGATGGAGGAGCAGCTGCTGCGTGAAGGGATGTGGCCACCAGGGACTGGGATTCACTCTGGGAGGGATTTCTGCTGCTGAATATCTCTCACGAGCTAGAATAGAATATCTCTCATGAAGTAGAATAAAATATCTCATTAGATAGAATATCTCCCTATCCACAGTCCCTTTGAACGTGTGACAAACACCAACAAAAGCAAGGGTCGTCAGGTGAGGTTTCATTTTCTCACCTTCACTTGTTCCTCCTTTAACCTCAGTAACTGCAGCAGAGCAAAGGCGTTTCAAGATAAATTCTTGAAGCTTCTTTGAATTGTTGCTCGATGGGAAGTTTGGGCTCTGAGAGAAAACAAAGCACAGGAAGACGAGTGAAAGTACCTGAGTTGCAGTGAGATCACTGCTGGTGTGAAAGGAGGAGACATGAGAGCCTTAAGGGAAGGGTTTGTTCTTGGAAAATTTATAATGGCAGTTGAATAAGCAATTCTTTCATGTCTTTCAGAAGCTGAGTGCTAAAGCGAGACACAGGTGTTCTGTTGAACAGTGAATTAATAGGTCATGGTCTCTTAATATGAATGTTGCTGTGTTGTTAGTATTTTTGGTGTGTGATTTCAATCCATCTTCTTTTCCACTTTGCCATTTTGATACATGGGAGGAGAAAAAAAAAAGGGCAAGGAAAATAACAAAAAGCCTTGAGGAAGAAATGAAACACTTTAAAGGCTTTTCAGGGGCGGGGGTGGGTGGGAAATCTGTTTTATCTTACTGTAAGTAAAGGACTGAGCTGGCTCATCCTCACTTTACTCAGAATCCCTGTCATGGCATCAGGACTCCTCTTTACCTATTGAGATAGTGGCAAATTCTATTTACTGTTGTCCCTGGAACAGCCAAGGGGCGGGAGGGGATGAGAGAGAATGGGATAATCTCTTGGAAGGCAGCGTTTAAACCTGCCTGGGAGGAGATAATTGCTGCATCCCTGGGGGATTAACACTCAGGAACTTTTCCTGAAGTTATTCCTGAAGCAGCAAAGCCCTGCTCTGCTCCCTCTCAGAAGGCACCGAGCACAGGCAGAAAGATGCAGGAATAAAGAAAGGTGTGTGTAGAGGAAACGTGGCTTGGTGCTTCAAACTAGAGAGATATTTTCCTTTCTCAGCCCTGTCCCAGTTCAGAAGGGCCTGGGGAACATTTGGGAACGCCTGAAGTGGTGCCAGGATTGCAGGAGGGAATGTGGCTTGTACAGGAGACAAAACTCTCTGACACTCACCTGTCAGCAGGAAACTGCAGAGTTTCACAGCACTGTATGTTTCTGGGATGGACTGGCTCCAAAACCGACCTCAACAGCAGCAAAAGCCACGGAGTTTCACAGTGGGAAAAACGAAGTTCACTTTCTTAGAAGAATTTATAGGTTTAATTTAAAAAAAAATAAAAAAATAGATAATTAGGAAATAGAAAAGCAAGAAGTTTTTCCAACTGGGATGCCTTAATAGAAAAGAAGCACACATATTCCTTCAAGTTCCTTGCTTTTAAGGATTAACCTTTTATATATCCATTTTTCGAACATTCCTTCCAGTTCAGGTGTTCCTTTGGTTTTTGTCACTCTCCCCTTTTCCTATTACTTGTCCCATTGTACCAAATTAACATTTTGAAGTTCTTGTTGGTAAAGTTCTTGTTGTTCTGGTAGTCTTTTTCATGTTTTATTCTTCTGATACCAGGAGATCAATTAATTCCTTTTTTTGCAGCTTTTGGTTCACTGTTACCTTGATCTTGATCAATTCAGGGATGCAGAAAGGATTCCCTCCCCTCTGTCTTCTGGTGAGGGTTTGATTCAGTTTGGCCAACTGGTTTGACTGGTTTAACAAATAAAGTTTTCACAGCTCAAAAAGAAAACATGTATTCATCACATTTCTAAGGCTGTTAAGAAGAAAATACAGTAAAACTTTCTACATTAAATATGTTCTATTCATTTTAATACTTGTGAAAAGCCAACTTTATAATATGCATTTATGACAACAGCAGTGTGACTTTGGGATGGATTGGCCCCCAAAGAAGCCTTGGTTTTGTTTTTGACACTGAACTTCCAGCACAGAATTATTTTAACAACAGACTTGATTTTAACTATTTAATAACTTTCACTCTGTTGAAGAGCCCAAAAACTGAAAGTCACTGAGAGGTTTGTGGCTGACACAGAATTTTAGGAGAGAGGAAGAATTGTTTCATAGTTTTCTGAAGAATAATCCCAGAAATTAAACCCACATTTCTTGGCACAGCATTTTAATTTGGGAGTGAAATAAAGCTCCAGTGAGATTTGCAGTTTCCCCTGTAGCCGTGTGACCTCTGTCAGGATTTTCAGTGCTGTGTTCCTGACCTGCTGGGAGGACACAGGAGCTGAATTTCTGCATCCATTGGCCCTGCCAGGAGCAGGAGTTGGACTCAGTGGTCCTCATGGTCCCCTCCAGCTCAGGATGTGGCACTCAGGGCCCTGCTCTTGTTGTGGAGGTGGGGTTAGGTCTTAGGTTGGATTTGATGATCTCAAAGGTCTTTTCTAGCCCAGTTAATTCTGTGATGTTCTGTGACCCTCTGCTGTTCTCTGTCTAACTGCAATGCAAGCCAACAGCCCTGTTTTTTGGACTTCATCCCGAACTTCACCCGCTCTTTACTTTCCAAAACACACAGATTTTATCATTTTGTAGTGATCCTTGTTGAGTGAACACAGGTCTCTTACTGTGACAACATCTCAAGCTGAGAAATTATATTGTGTGATGTGGATGCATTGTTTCCAAATGCTGTCTCAGGTGAAATTGCAAACATCGTTGAAAATGTCTCAGGAATTATAATAATTCTAAATTCTCCTCATCCTGGCATCCTTTGAAAATTGCCTCCCACCTTGCTGCTGCGTTGGGAATTGCCTCTTGTTTAGCAGGTAAGTCGTGGTCTGAAGGCAGAATAAAGATGTAATCACAGCGAGGAGGCAGAAAATGAACTGTTGATGTTCCAGTGGCTTTCCTGTCACACCGTGTGAGTGCTGTTAATCGAGGGGGGACCAGAGCTACCAAAGGTGTTCACAGCTAATGTGCCCGGCTTTGCATGTGGAATAGGCAATAAAAAACGCTGATTGAGTTCTGAATAAACACAGCTTTGGCCTGGCCATCAGCTGACTTTGTCATTGTCACATGGGCACAGATAGAGAAATGACCTGTGGCTTTACATAATTTGAATGCTTTTTTTTAATTTTAAAAAATTTACTTTTATCCTGGAAACATTCTGCTCCAGCACTAATTTCCGATGAAACCAAAGGATCAGAAAACAAGGAATGACCTCCCCATCAGAAGCAGCAAGTGGAGTTTAATTCATTTGCCTGGAGAGAGTTTTGCCAACCCTCTAATGGAGATCTCGCTGCTGCTGCTGCTCCAAAAAGTCACTTGTGCTTATAATAATTAGAGTTCCAATGATCTGGAACTGCTTGATTCAGCTAAAGTTTTGGCAGGTGGTTGACAAGAAGAAGACTATTAAAACACTGCGCCAGCCTTGAAAAAGTCATTTCAAATTATTTGCGTGACTGTAATTCCGTCACAGTCATTAAAAAAAAAAAAGCCAAAACCCAAAATGATCAATCTATTAACTATGGATGTGTACTTATCGTTTTCTGTCACATAAAACACATGAATTACGGATTTTGGGGAATAAATGGATCAAGAAAGTTCACTTGGTTAGCTGCATTAAACGTTTTGCTATTATAAATTAAATTGTTGCTCTTTATATTTTGATATATGGTAGCTCAAGCTCACTTGGCACTCGTAGTAAGCCTTTGTATCTGGAACTGTGCCTGATGAGCACGTCTAAATGTGGAATTGCCCAAAAATGCTTGAAAAAGTGGTTCCTTCCTCTTCCATTACCAAAAAAACCCCAACAAAAACACCAAAAAAGCAACCTATGAAAAGCTCACAGTAAATCCTTAATTTCATTTTTGAACCTCCTCAGATTTTGCAATCAGAATGGATTAAAAAAATGGATAAAATTAGATAAAATCAGAAGGAATAAAATCAGAATCAGATAAAATCAGAGAGATTTCAGAACAAGTGAGTCTCTAAGGGCATGTAAAGCTCCAGCAGAACTGAAGGGCATGGTGAAAGTTGCCTGAAGTGTTATAAATTATTAGAAGCCAATTAAAAATAACAGAATTTATTTAGCAAATTTCCAAAATCCAATTAAAAGGCCACAATAAAATTGGACAACATCGATCGAATGCTGGGTGGGCAGAGTGACAGTAACAACGGCACCATCCAACTTCAACTACACACACTGGGTCTTGGTGTAGGATTTTTATTCAGTTTATTTGTCCTGAGGCTAAGTCCATTGGAAGTCCAAATATTCATGTGTCTCTTTATTTCCAAGTGAGGTTTTGAAAGGGGTTCCCATAAGTATGAAAAGATGATTCAGGATCTTCCCGGATCTCGTCTTTGGGGCGCTGATTTGATCATCCTCCGGATCCCCCACCAAGATTGATATCAGATGTCAGCAGCTGTGAAGTGGAGGCCCATCATTGATGAATGGCCATCTCCAGTCCGGCCGTGTCATTTCTGTCCCAAATGTTGTGGTTTCACAGCTTGCACCACAGGCCTTGGAACTTCGGAGATGCCCTGGAGTAGCCTTTTAATAGACCAAATCTTTGATGCACGAATTTATCCATTCCATTTACCACAGAAGGCTCTTGAGCCGTGTGCAGGCAGAGGGCTCCAAGTTCCTCCTGCAGTCCTGAACTCAGTGAAGAATCAGTTCAGTGCTGTAAGGAGCTGCTTTCATCCATTCGAACCCCACTGCTCTCTGAAAAACAAGTCACTTATCCTCTGCTGCTGCCATACCCCCCAAAAGGAAGGAAATGTAAATCCAGTTTCAGTAATAAATAAGGTAAAACTTGGCCCAGGAAGAGCTGGCAATGAGGCTTGAAAACGAAGCTGGGGGAACTGCATCTGCACGGATGGATGTGCGTGGTGAAATTTGTGCCCATGAAGCGTCAGGCTCCACGTTCCATGAGCCCATTTGCAGCTTTTACAGATAAAATACCAGCGGGGCTTTCCAGGGCGAGGGAATGGCACTGGGATCTGGTCTCCTGCAGTGATTCATCTCAGCCTTAATATTCAGATGTGAGAGCATCCGAGCCACTCTGTGCGCTCAGTGTGTGGGCAGGTGGCTGTAAAAGAACAAATATCTGAAGCAAATATCTTTGAAAATTCAGCCCTTAATGCGCGTAACATTTAATCACTAAACACTGAGGTTAACTGGAGCTGTTTTGATGAGGAGGATGATGAAGATGGGATGATTAATAAAGTGGTCTGAAATGTAGTTCAGAGCTTCTCTCTAGGGAGTCTTCCTTTGCCAATTTTGGCAAGATGGCCTCCTGCAGCAAGAGAATCAGAAATGCCAATGGTAATTGAAGTTTTTAATTACATTTCCTGCTTTATTGCAAGGTAACAAGCGTCTGGGTCGGCGGTGTTTTATTTTTCCCTCCTCTTCGAGTGTTGATAGTGCTGAACGTGTCACAGGCTTCCTGTGAGCCCTTGGCTTTCTAAAAATGATAAAGGATGAGTACAAAGGCAAAAGGAGTCTCTTCCAGAGATAACCACAGTGTTTTGCAAGCTTCTTCAAAGCCCTGTCAGGCATGCTGCACGTTTGCTTAAATAAAGTCCTCAAATTTCACATGGTGTTAAAGGGAGATTGGAGGGAGTGCAGCTGAGCAGAGCAGTGTGCAGCACTCACAGCACGACCCACACCTCGGATCATAAATCATGGAGAGAGGGTAGAAGGAGACAAAACCCCATAAAGGATTCCTCAATGAGACAATTTCTTTACTCCTTGTAGAAGGTTAAGGCTGCCGTCATCCTCATCAGGTGGGTGATGCTCCTGGGGACAGGCCAAGGAGTGGGTAAAATAATTCACCCTGAGGATGAAGAAACCACTGCAGCCTGCTCAGCAGGATGAACTTTTAGATTTTTACACTGAATTTCCAAACCTTCAGGGTCAGTGGTTGGCCCTGGGACTGCAGGGTGTGCAGGAGTGGAGAGGAAGGCTTAGGTTTGAGTGAGATGTTTCTATTTCAGGTTCCCAGTGTATATATTCTACTTCTCAGCAGTAACAAATGACATTAAAGTTTGTGGTGGTCTGGTTAGAGTTCACTGTCATAATATCCTGTTTATTCCCCTTTATTCTGAGGAGGTTATTTGGGATCTGTGCAACCCTGGAGCAGAAATAGTACAGTAAAACCTAAGGGGCATCTCCCCAGAATGTTTTGTCTCCTGTTGCCTGTTTAGCCACCAGCAGTTCAAGTTCTTTACTTACATACAGCTGCTTTTGGCCAGGATTTTTTTTTTTTTTTAATGTCTAACTATTTTTTTAATGTCTTTATGATTTGAAAAGGTCAGCAGGGAGAAAATAAATCAAGCTGGAGTTTTGCCATGGAGCAGGCATTCAGCACTGACTGTCTGCTCCTCAGCAGACCCTCAGCTGCCTTGATGGATGTCAGGGCATCACCACACAGAGACCCCAGGGTCTGTGTTTGCTGCTGGGATATTTTGCCTTTGAGATGGGTTTAGCTCTAATTTTCCTGCTGAAATAGAGTGAGCTGTGCTGAGGCTCTGGCCTGTTGCTTGACACTTCTTACATTTTATTTTTAAACACGATTTATTATTATGCTGGGTGTCCTTCTGACGGAACTTTAAAAGTCATTGAATATCTTCCTGAAGAACTCCTGTTTGGTATTTCCATTGGCCACGGGTTTCAAACACAAATACCTGATTTTTTTCCCTTCTGGAAAGGCACTGAAAAGCCTCACCTCTGCGCTGGTTTTGTCTGTTTGTGATAAAGCTGATGGCAATATTTCTTAGACACAGCAGGGTCAAATTCCTCCTTCATGTGTCTTTTTACCTCAGAGATGTTACAGCAGAAATCTCCTTCAGGCTGTGTTGTCAAAAGATCTCATCTTCTGTTTGAGAGCCAAAGTTGCCCAGTTTTCAGAATATATCAACACATCAAGGACATTTTCAACACGGAGTTTCAGTAAAAACACCCAGAGTTTCTGAAATGTTCTTTTTCTTAGATACATAAATTGTTGCTGAGCTCTTCAGAAAATCTCATCTTGGCAACAGAGCTGGCAATGTTAAAGTCCAGGTCTGAGCATCCTATAAATTAAACTCTATCAATGTTAATCTAACAAAGTCAACAGCTGGTTTTTACATTGGAGTTTCTGTAAATATATGCTAATTTTAAACATCTCATTTAGAAATATAAATCAGGAATTTCAGTAAATTACTAGTGCTCTTTTGCAGGATTTCCATAGGACTGTATTTTTTGCATTTTTTCATTTCAAATTTAATGTTCCTATGCAATTCTTACATTTCAAGAAACTGTCTAAAAATTGTTTAAGATTCAGAGAGAGAACTTCAAATTCTTGATTTTCAGATCATGGGGAGGGAAAGCTCAAATCCATTTTCAAATGGAAATTCTAGCATGGAGGTAAAATTGACTTTTGAGCCATTAACTTGTTTTTAATTCTGCCATGTCTGAAAATAACTGTGGAAAAAATGGAGTTCGTTTAAGAGTGAATTTGTATAAATTTCATCAGATTATATAGCAAATACGCTGTTTGATTTTTTTTTCCCTGGGGACTTGAAACACAAAATGATTTTGTTGGGTTTTTATAGTAGAACTACAACTTTTAATTAATTTATTTATTCATTCTGCATTGTTTTGTGCTGTGGTTTTGGCTTCATTGAGATGCCAGCTGCAGCAGAGGCCCCGGGGTGCTCTCTCTGTGTTTTGTTGGTGCTTGTTTTACAAAAACTGCCTCGTGCACAACAAGGTTGGTTTGGGTTTTTGGGTTCAGGCAATGGAAATTCTGTCCCTGGAGAGGTGGGCACTGCATCACCAAAACTGCAGGAAAAACAAAACCCCTCCAACAGCACTTTTCGTGTTGGAGAATAAAAATATTACTGCCTTAATGCTCTGGCCAGGATGTGCCACAGAAATAATTTCATCCACACGCTGCCTGGGTTGTGCAGAGAGAATCATTCCATCAATTGTGATCTTTGCTCGATTCTCTCCACATTTATACAGCCAAAACCCAAAGAAATTCACTGGTTCCATTTTCATTGGTCCAACTTGAGCCGTTCTTACTGTTTGGTTTTCTATTGGTCTTTGACCCCTTCACTTTTGATTTTAATTAGGTTCTCACCTTTGATATTAATTAGGTTCTCATTTTTCCTTCTCTTATGGATGTTTTCCCAGATCAGGTGTCTCTGACCATGCTGGGGTGATGTTTGGAGATGATGGTCATTAATGGTCATTAGTGGTCAAATTATCTTTTGTGTATCTACTGTGCTCCCCCCAGTCTGTGCTGAAATGTTAAACTCATCACACCCCCAGTGTTGCTCTGATTTTTCAGCCTTCTGATAGTTTGTGTTTTCTGCTGGAGCTTTCTCACACTTGTAACAAAACCAAAGACTGATATTTAAGTAAATAATTCATTCCATCCAAGGGGAAGGACAAATTGATGGACTTCTAGGTTGACCACTGGGGTCAGAGAGGTGTTAACTTCGTCCTCCAATTCCTGATCAAATTCCAAACAAAGTCAAGATCCCAAAAATAAAGTTCATTGTTTCTCATCTCACATCCTGATGGGTGAGTGTGATTCCTTTAGTGGCCTCTGGTGACATCCCCAGTGCTGAAACAGTCCTGTGAAAAGAAACTTCAATTCTTTTCCATCTGGCCAAAGGTGAACAAAACCTCTAACTAAAGACATATATACAAATTTAAACCTGTGTAATGGTTTTACGTTTATCCCTCTTTGTTTACCGAATTTAGTGCAGTGGTTTGAGTGTCTACAGGAGCTCTGCTGTGAGATAGGATAAGGACAAAAGCAAAGCAGGCTCAAACCTTTAAGGTATAAAGATAAATTTATTAACACACACTAAAAGAAGAAAATGGGAATCAAAATGAGACTTCCCATACACTCCTCCCATGTTAACCCATAACAACTTGGTAAGGGCAAGGCACTTCCCTGGCCTGTCACAACTGTCAATAATTTCCCCTTCCTTTACTCTGTTTCATGTATGAGAGCATTGCTTTCTCCCTCTTTAATGTCTAATGAGGAATTTCCTATTTCCAAACACCAATTTCCTTTGGAGATGAATGAAAACTCAGCAACCAGCTTCTTCCCCTCCTCGATGATGCAGTAAAGAAATATTCATCAGGCAGGCAGAGCTGGTTTTATTTACTCCTGTTCTCCTCTCCCTAGAGCTTCTTGTGCCTCACTTGTGCTGCCTGTGTGATTATTCTTCATACTGAGAGAAAAAAACGACTTTAAGAGGTTTTCTTCGTGTGAACACAACACTCCATCCCAAGGCAACAATTGCAGATTCAAATTTAATTGTGAATTAATGGGAAATGGAGAGAAAGAAGCTATGCATTGTAAAGGAAACTTAACATGCTTGTTGCAATAATGAATGTTTTAGAGGGTTTTTTCATATTTTTCCTTCATTCTTGTAGTCATGCTTGGCTTGAATGCTCAGATTCTTTCCCTGGATTGTCTCTGGAATCTCTGGAATATACAGCTGTTCCCAACCATCCCTGCAGCCAACATTCACCAGGAGTTTCATACAGAATCTGTAGCAACCTCCTTTTATTTTCACTTGGCATTCACGCTTGAATCCTTTCTTTTGCAAAGATTTTTTTTTTCCTTTATCTGCTCCTTGGACCGTGTCTCTCTTTCTCTCTTTTTACATTCCTTTTTTGCCTCTTTCTTTATCACATCCAATCAAATCTCTGGGTTCACTTTTAAAGCCTTTTGCAGCCTCTCTTTGCTATCCCCCTTATCTCGGGGCTGGGATCCAAAGCCAGCCCCATATCTGATGCCAGCCCCTATCTCCCACCTTTTAATGTGAGGAGAAAACAACTTTCAGCTTTCCCCTCATCATTGGGGAAAAGGTTCTCTGTGCTTACCACACAGCCACGGCTTGGTTCTCTTTCAAATTCCTCTTTTAAAACAAATTTCTCTTCTAAATCTCGATTTTGTTACCAGGCCTTCAGAACCTTTGTGTGAATCTGCTGAGAGAGAGAGAGCTCTGCCATGTGATGTGTGCTTGGCACAGCCCTGCTCTTCATTTCTGCTCTTTCTTGTCTCCTTCTTATCAGAGAAATTGTGTTGGGGAGGGTTAATTTATTTATTTTATTTATTTTTTATTTTGGTTGCATATGTAGGTCATCCAAAACAAGTCATAAATTAATATTGGATCTGTAAAACTGTCTCTTGTCTTGACAGGGAAAAGGCTGAGATCAATTCTGAAAAATTGAGGAAAGATATATTTTGACAGTTTTTAAATTTATTTTTTTAAGTGACAGCTCTTGCAATAGATTTTTTTTTTTAATGCAAGTGTAACAACTGGGAAACAAAATCAAATCATATTTCAAACTGAACGATGTGTGCTTGGAACTAAATGCTCTGAGTTTGGGGCTCATTTAAGAGTAAGAGAAGTTCTTTGGCCTTTAGGAGATGGAAGGAGAACCTTCCCTCTGATTAGAGTGGAAAACTTGTGGGAATTGTACAAATCTGATACAAATGCTTTGTCTGCCTCAAGCTACTGGAAAGGGAAAATAGGATGTGTCTATGTAATTGTAAATCTTGACGAGATTTTAAAATATCCTGTGTTCCATATTTTTTCTCCATCAGGGTCAGGTATATTTTCAGGATCTGTCAGACTCTGCAACTTCCAATTTGGGAAAGTCTGGAAGGTGTTCCTTGTTACCTAAAGTGATTTTTCTTGCCTCAGTTTAAATCCCTTTGTTTGTCACAGACAGACCCTTTGATCAGTATCTGATTTTTTCCTCAGGCTTCACAGCCACATTTGTCCTCTAAGGAAAGTTGGGATGTATTTTTGAGACTTCTGAGCCTCATCAGAAGTTCTTATGGATGCTTTTTTCTGGTCTTCCTTCATCTTCTGAGCTCGTGTGAGACTCCACTCTCTCTTTTCTGCTCTGAAGACATAAACACACTCGAAATAATGTGCAGCTTTACAGAAATTTCCGTGTCTTCACTGAGGTCTAAACCTTCCAAGAGAAAAACAAAAATAAAGATAAAAATTTGATTTCAATATGGAAAACCCAAGGACTTTTCCAAGCCCTGCAATCCTGGATGGGGAGGATTTCACAGAGGATAAGAGTTCCTGCAGCAGGACCAATGCGTGATTGAATAATTAGTGAGGAATTCAATCACTGCATAGATCCTCAGTGGGCCTTAATTACAGTCTTCAATGCATGATCCCACAAGCCTTTTGCAAGTGAATTTTCATTAAAGCCAAAGAGAGGTTTTTATTGCCTGAGAATTACAAATTTAGGCTGTTGGCATATTTGGATTTGCCTGTTTATTTTGTGTGGTTTGGATGGATACCCAATATTTTTTTTTTTTTTTTTTTTAAGCTGTGCAATTTAAACACCCAGCTCTGCCCAACTTCTCTGTGGTGAAGGACAAAGCTGTGCTTTGCAGAGCAGCGAGGTGGAAAAAAACTTTGTGAAAACTTTGGAAAATTCTTTGTTACTGCAGAAAAACAAACAAATAAAAAACCCTCAAAAAACCCCACCACCTCTCAAAAAAATATCCCAAACCACATAAAAAAAAAACCAACCCAAAAACCCCAAACCAAAACATCAACTTGGAAGTTTACAGCTTCCTATTTTTCCAGCAAATTCCTCTGATGGGCAAAAGCAGTAAAGCAACTGCAGGAAAATAATGGGCAAGATTCTGCATGGGTCTAAAGGCAATAAAATCCTAATAGGAAGCTAAATCAGGTTGCAGGGCTGGAGCAGAATGTGTATATTGTTGGAAAGTTCTGGCTGGTCTTTATGCAGGAGCCCTGAAGCAGTGGCAAATCTTGGTAAATATTCATCCTCAAAGGGATGCACAAGTTCCCTGCCATGAATATCTGCACAGAACCAGCTGACAAGATTCCTTTGCAGCTTTATATAAAGCTGGGGGAAAAAAGTCTGAAAAATATATTTTTTTAAAGCACTATACTAAAAACCTCGGATTTTCTGTGTTGTAGCACAGACTCATTTTTTGGCTTTCTGCCACAGTGTAAAGGTGGCTTTATTTTCTTAAAATGCTGAAGAAAAAAATATCAAAATTGCACAGTCTTCACTCTCCCTAGTGACAAAGGGGGTTATTCTGAATAATCTCTATACAAGTAGGAAAGCTCTTCTGAGGGAGATGACATTTTTAGAATGAATTTCCAAATCTTCATGCTCTAGGACTGCAATCAGGACTGGAGAGGAAGGGTTAGATCTGAGTGAGATGTTTCTGTTTCAGGTTTCTGATTTAGATATTCCACTTCTCAGCAGTAACAAATGACACTGGAGTTTGTGGAGGTCTGGTTAGAGTTCACTGCCTGTTCTGGGGAACGAACTGCACATCCTGCAGCATTTGCAAGGGAAATACTTTGGAAATTATTCACATAAATGAGATTTGTATAATTGTGGATAATTGAATGCGTTTGGTGGGGCTGTGATCAGAATTGGGAAATTTGGGAAGGAGGAAGGAGAGGAAGAGAGGCAAAGGTTTGTCTATGAGATATGTGACCCTCACACAGCTTCTGCCTCATGGGAATGAGCCCAAGGAAAGTGTCTGCTCAGGCAAAGTATTGGTCACACAGATCTGTGGGTCTGGATCCTGCTCTGCTGGAAGAACATGGTTCTGCTTTTGTGCCAGCACTTGGGGCTTGGGAAAACAATTCTGTTCCCCCCAAGTTGTGAGATTCCCTCTCACTTTCTGAGAACAGAAGTTTCGTGTGAGGAGGGGATAAATTTCCTATGTTCATTTTTAATAGATTTTCAGGCCAGATCTTAGAGAACAACAGGAAAAATATTTCTTATATACAAAGAAGAAAATACTTTTTTCTTTTTTTTTTTTCTTTTTTTTTTTTCTTTTTTTTTTTTTTCCTTTTTCTTTTTTCATTTTTTTTTTTTTTTTTTTACCATTAGATCAAGCATCAAAGGAGAGGATAAAACCTTGATGTTTCCTCCGTGTGTTTTATGTTACTTCTCTGATCTTTGGGAAGGCTTTTGTGGGGACACAGCTGCCTCTATCCCAGAACTCTGACATTCGCTAGGCTGCCATGAGTGGCTGTACACAGATATTTAAACCACAGGGCTCCAGGCACAAATGGAAATTCCAAACGGTGTGCAGCAAACCTTGACTTCCTTTTTTGTTCTAACTGCTCCATGAAAAGCCTGGAAGGAGGTGTCTGATTTTGCTCACTGGTCTCTCTTGAGGGTTGTTCATTAATCCAACTCTTGTGAAATCTCAGGAGACGTTTGGCTCTGACTGAAACCTTGTAGAGTATTTACCCATTCCTGGAAAAGGTCCTGATCCAGTGTTAGATCAGGCTTGCTCTGACAGATCTGCTTTATTTGTGGTTACAGCCATTGACAATTACTTTGGTAACTATAACTACAGACTAATTAGGAAAAAGCACCATTTAAATGCTAAATAGATGAGGGAACTAGAATTCTTTCAGCTTGTCAAATTGATCCATTAAATCTCTGTGTGTTGTACCTGTAATTTCAAAGCTCCAATTATCATACACTTAGCGAGAGGAGTGATAAGGTTTTCTGGAGCAGAAAGTGATAAGAGATAAAAGTGAAAAGTTGCCTAATAATAACTTTCACTAAAAGCTATCAACAGCAAATGTGTACCTCCGATAAGAACCAGAAGGCAAGAACTTTAAATCCTGATATCTGCAAGCAAACAAAGTGTGAGGGGAGAGCAGGAGCTGGAAGGAAATGTCACCACGTTGTTCAGGCAGGATTTCAAACCATGTCCTGGGAGCCCACACTCCTGGGAAGAGCCCCATGAAATCCAGACATTTGGAGAAGTTTAGTGTCCCACTGTGGTGACAGGTAAAAGGATTATAAAACAAAGGCCTCATCAAACTAAACTCTGCTAAATTGGAAAAGTTAGAAGCTCTTAGAACTTCTAAGTTCTTGTTAGAAGAACTTTGTCACTTCTTCTAAGTAATTTGCAAGTTCCCATGCAAAAACAATCTTGGTATGAAAATTCGTTAGCAAAACAACCTATTTTTGAGTTAAAAAAACAAATGTACCTGCAATAACAAGGGATTTGTCCCAGGAGAATCAGTGAAGAAAAGATGTAAACAGCCCAAGAATTGAGAGATTTGATAAAGTAGAATACTTTTACTAACCAATGGAGTAATTGGCAAGAAAGATAAAGCTGCACCCGAGGTCTGTAAAAACTGTATTAAACGAGTTGTAAAAATGAAGAATTGGCTTTTCCCACATGAAGAAAATGGAGTCTCAGCCAACTTATTCCAATATTCCACATGACCCAGGACAGAGTCATTTGCCAGGAGGCCACCAGAGGATGGAGGATCTGAGCCCTGGTGCCGTTCCTGGTTCTCTGTGGGATTGGTCTTGGCTGTGACCATCCCTGGAGAGCAGGCAGCAGCTCCCAGGGGCACCCAGAGATTGTTCACAAAATTGTGTCGCCTCACACCTTCTCTTGAAAATCTTTGAGGCTAAGATGGAGAGGAATGACCTAAATGCAGAGGAGAATTCAGGCCCTGGTGAAGACTGGAATTTATGTAGAGGAGAGGAGAATTGGGGGTGTTTCTACTCCCAATCTAAAATGGGGAGAAGCTGAATAAAGTCTGTCCTGTCTCAGTGTTTTTCTGTTGATCTGAATCCTTGAAGTGGGAGCAGGAGAGGTTTTTAGAAAGCCTGGAATCAATTTTTCAAAGGGTTTAAGGGTGAGAGATTGTGTGAGGGACGAATAATTTTGAGGAAAAGATTTGAGAAAAAGAGGAGAAGGGCGGCCTTAAGAAATGGTGAGATGGAAAGGATTGTTCTTGCTAAGCAGAACTTACTTTGCAGGAAAACAATGCAGGACTGGCTACTGTTTATGAGAAGAGGGAAAGAAGAAAAGAATCATTCTTTTTTGAGAGACCAAGAGGCTTTATTTCATTTCGAAACCAATTCTTTGTAACATAATGGCAAGAGAGCACATGTATTCTAAATGGCACTTCAACCCCTCTTCAAGAAAAGTCATCAGTGCTAAAACACTCATCCTTACTTTGTGGGGTTGCTTTCTTTCTTTCTTTCTTTCTCTGTTGATGGGTTGGAGATGCTAAGCCTAACTTCTGATTGGTTTTAAAGATATTGCTGGTGAAGTTTTCCGCAGAAATGGAATGAAGCTGAAGTATTTTCAGCTCCTGACAATAGAGAAAAAATGAGAAACATACAGGTAAAATACAAGAACAAGGTGATCATTTTTGCTTTTAGAGTCTCCTCGGAAGTTTGACTTCAAACGAAGGAATGCTTTCATTTGAATGGTTGAGATCAAGCAATTAAAAGGTTTTGCCTCTGAGGAATTAAACTGTTTGTTCCAGGAGGGGGAATGCTGATGTTCAGATGGTTGAAATGCACTTTTAAAGCCTCCTTAAGCTGCAGTGTATCCCCTGAACCAGTGGCAGCCACACATGACATGGGTTGGCAGGCAGTGGCAGGAGAAAGACACCACTGGGGAAGAAGGAAGGAAAAAAATATGTGGTGAGATTCTTGTATTTTCAAGATGTATAAAGGAACTAGCACAAGATTTCTTCAGGTTTTGTATTGTAGAATCTTATTCTGAAAGGGGTTTATTTTCCAAACACTTTAAAATGTTGTGATAAGGGTTAGGAAGGAGGCAGGAAGCAACACTGGCCTCCATTCAATTAGAAAATTCATAATAGGCCCACTTCAACAGCAGCAGCCCTAAAATAATGGTCCAGTTGTCATATTTACCTTTCTTATAAATGCATCCGTTTTTTTTCAAAGGCTATTAGCAACAGTCTAGGTTAAGAATTATTCTTGATGGTGAAAACTGTGAAACCTCTAAATGCAATTATGTTTCCTTAAGTGGTGGGAAGATGTGGTTGTGTTGTGATTGTGTTTGACAGGCTGCTGATGTCCTGTCTGACAGGACAAAGAGGAATGACTCAGATTTAAGCATTTCATTACACTTTTCCTGTGTCTTGGGACAATTGAACATCAAACTAATAAATATGGAATTCAAGCACTGACAGAAGGTATGGGTGGTAAGAACTGGCTGAATATTTTGGGCTGTGTGAGCACCACCTCATAAAACACTCCCAACAGTGAAAATTGTCCAAATCCACGCTCCCCAAAGAGCAGTTTGGTGCTGGGGAAAGGTGCAAGGGAGAACTGCACTGGCCTGGCAGGGAACTTTTCTTGTGGAATAATCTTGCTGAACTTCAATGTGAGTAGAAATAACCAAGCAATATCTTTATGCCTGCTGAAAGGGCACAAGTCATTTCTTATGGCAGTTGTAAAATAAAGGATTTTGGTGTTTCCTTCCTCACTGTGAGGCTCAACACCTCAAACCTTTGAGTGATTTATCTGCACCAGTGACTCTGTGCTGCTGGTTCGTGGGATCTGTGAGTGCTGACAACTCTTCCATCTGCAGGAAACCCTTTGTTTTTTTATATGTTTAGGGATTCTGTGGGATAAAATGCAAGAAGTTTGTAATAACAATAATAACACCTGAGAGGCCACAGGAATCACTGGAGATGCAGATTTTTATTAGCTGACATGTATTAATTGTGAATTAAAAGCTAAGCACTGCATCAAAGGTGCCTGCAGTGACACCTGCAACAAACACTGGCAGGATAAAATAATCCACCTTGACCAGTTTTAAAATTAAAGCAGCTTAGATTTAAATCTAAGCTTTTTTGTCCTTTTTGAGCAACACCTTTCTTTCTTTTTTTTTTTTTTTTTTCTTTTATTTTTCCTTTGGGAATTGTGGATGACCATTGACCACATAAAGAGGTTTCTCCAGGGAAATCAAAGATTCTTGGGAGGCTACAAAATCCCTTCTCCAAGCTGCAGGAGGAGAGCCCCAGCCCACTGTGTCGTGCTGAATGCTCCCAGCAGGAAGAGACAGCCAGGGATCTGAACTGAGATGATAGATTCCCCCTTCACCTGCTGCCTCCATCTCATTAGACTGCAGTGATAAAGGAGTTATCAAAATTTAATACTTCAAAATGACTGCACAAAAGCAACTTCTCCTCCCGAGGAGGTGTCGTTAGAGGCTGTCACTCATTTACACAGAACTCTGACCACAAATCTCCTCCTCTGGGCACTCCCTGCCCAACCTGCACACTCAGCCCTCAAATTTATGAGGAAGGGGTGAAAACTTTAAGCCAGCAAGAGCCACTCCTGAGGATAAATATGGGCTCTAAATTATTCCAGCCCATCGGGTGTCTTGGTTATTAAACTTCGCCTGGTGCGAGGGGGGCAGATGGATGTGCTGTGTCATTGCCAGTGTATTAATTGCATGCTAAAGATTTTCAATTATTTAGGTGGAAATATGGATTGGAATTATAGCAGGATTATTCAGGTGACTCTGACAAGCTGCAGCCTGAGAGATGTATGGGAACAAATTAGGTGCAGCTTAGTTTGATCAGCCATCGACTGTTGTCACCTTGCTGCTGTTTGCCTTCTCTCTCCCTTCTGAGCACTCCATGCAGATGAGATCAGTCCAGAAGAACACGAGCTGGTGCTAAAACAATTAATTCCCAGCATTTTTCCATCAGTGTATCTGTGAAATTGTCCTGTTCCCAGCCTTCATTACTCAAGAGCCCAAAGCCACTTGGAGAAAGGTGACAGCTTTACTTAGAGCCTGTTTCTCTCGGGTTCAACCCATGGCAGTGTTTCCTGAGCTGTTTCCCTGTGTAAAACCCCCTGACATGAAAAAGCACCTTTGGAGGGTGGTGCCTGGGCTGAGGATCAGGTTCTGTGGACCCTGGGCAGTATTGTTTGCTCGTGGAGCTCTCTCTGCACAAAGCTGCAGGAGCAAGGGGATCAAAATTGGGGTAAAAAAATTAAAATCGTTGTAGCCTCTAATTCATCAGGTTTTCCTGCAATTGACGTAACATGGGTTTTGTTTTCTGGCTAGAGATAGGTTCTGTGAATTGTGATGGAGTGCCTGGCAAAATTCAGCTCTGCAGGGTGGGTGCTGATAAGGTTGGCAGTCGTGTGGAATGGGATCCCTCAGGAGCTGTGTTTGGATATACAACATCTTCACCAAGTCCCTTCATGTAAGAAGCTGAAAAACTTCATTCAGAAATCCAGAAGCAAACAAAAATCACAGTGCAGGAAAGTCTGAACTGATGGAAATCAGTTTAAAGTTGCACAAATGCCTGGATTATCTACCTGATATTTGCTGCTTTTACTCCACTTTATACCTCCATATAGAAAATCCAAATTTTTGTAGCCAT
Organism: Sylvia atricapilla; assembly: GCF_009819655.1. Classification (NCBI taxonomy): domain Eukaryota; kingdom Metazoa; phylum Chordata; class Aves; order Passeriformes; family Sylviidae; genus Sylvia; species Sylvia atricapilla. Next base: position 4,036,832 of record NC_089151.1, read on the forward strand.
TTTTATATATGCATTGCTTCTGTGTTCTCACAGATTAGCTTTAAAGAAAAAGAAACAATTTCATAATACATATCATTTGAGTTTAGAGGGAAAAAAGTTATCTAATTAAAAAAAATCAATCTGTAGTTCATCTTCCATCAGAGACTTGATATAGCAGCTCATTCTTCTGCATCAGGCAGGAGGGGTCAAACCTCTGCTTTTATATGGATTATTTACTTCCTGAATGTTTTATTTAGCTCTTAATTTCCAGTATATTAGCATGTCCCCTTGGCTGCCTCTGTGAGTTACCTGTGTCAGAAGGTTAGGGCTGGAGCACAAAAATGTTAATTTAGGAGGTGCAGTAGCTTTTGCAGCGCTGAGCATACACATAAAAAACATTCTAATACAATTTTCAGAGCATGGAAGTGAGTGAAAGATGCAGGAGTTAAGGGGTCAGGGTAGAAATGGCTGGGGCATAACTGAAGGATACAAAAACAGGTAATGTGGTATGGTTTTGACCTGGTAGGGATGGGAAAAACCCCTCCCCACCTTCATTACCCTATGTCAGGTTACACTAGAAAATGTAAATGGCAGCAGAGATGGAAACAGGGGGAATGGAAAACAGGTTTTCATAAGCAGTGGGAGGTGAAAAACACTGGGCAAGCAAAAGTAACATCTGCAATAGGATAGGAGAGGTGATGAGTTTATTTCCAGGCAGGCTCTACAATGGTTCTCATGGTCTCTCTGAATCACACAGTGGTTTCTTCTTCTTTTTCTAATTGATTGCACTTATTGATGGCTTTAAGCAGCCATTAGGACAAAATGTTCTTGTCCTGGCACTGAGCATGGAAGATTGTATCACCCTTAGAGAAGTGTAGCTTGTGAAGCCTCCAAAGGTTGGCATTTTCTACATGTGGTGGAAGACAATTACAAGAGGTGGCCAAACTGGCCACCCAGAGGTTGGTGCTATGTCCCTGCTGGGATTTTCAGCAGGTTGACAACTTGTAACTTGTTTTTCTCTGGCCAAACCCCAGGATGCTGCTGTGAACTGGGTGTCCTGATGATCTCGGCTGCAGAATGAGAACTGCAGCTCTTCTGAGCACTAAGGAGCTGCACAGAAGTGCAAGAGTGGTAATGACAGCATGAATATGCAAGCAGTGCTCACTGCCAGCATCACCAGCACAGATGTTCTCCTGCATCTGGGGTCCACACACCGTTCATCCCTTCTGCACATGTTCCTACTCAACCAGCTTCTCTGAGTACCCCCACCCGACAGGGCATGGCTGACTGTTCAGCCTTTATCATTTCTCCTCAAGTTTGCTCTGTAAAATCTGTGTGCAGCCATTCCAGGCCTGGCTCTGGCTCTGTGTTGGTGCTGATTTCCTCTTCCGGTGACAGCAACATTCTTGTTTTCCATCCCATTGAACATGGAAAATAAAGCAACTGGCGCTGTCAGGTGCCATCAGGCTGCACTTATCCCACCCAGCTCTGGCAGTGCTAAGTCCTCCTGTGACTGGGCTAAGGTGGAGCTGAGGGAAGCACCTCTTCCAGAGGACAGCTGGGCTGTGCTTCTGGGCATCACCCAGCACTCAGAACATTCTCTTAGCTCTGAGCGTGTGACACTCCACCATCCACTCATCAGGCTTTGCACCTTCCCTCCACCTTTGGTCATATTAAAAAAAAACCAAAAGAGTAACCAGCCTGTTTCTCAAATAGTTACAGAGCCCTTCTGGACTCTGGGTTTGGTGGAGTCTATCCCATTTTTGGTAAGGAAGGCCTAGAAGCCTGTTGTGCTGTTTTAAATGTTGATGAGTGATTTATCTGTAAGGTACTTGTCCAAAAATTATCTGCTGCTTCTTCCACATTAAAGAGAGAGGGGAGTGCAATAACTGTCAGCTCAGCCTGACTTTACCCTGCCCATAATTGAATTTTCTTTTGCCCATATTTGAGTTTTCAGGTACTTCCAGTCACATTACAGAAGTGTGTGAAAGCATGGAATGGTTTGAGTGGGAAAGCGCCTCTCAGATCGTCTCATTCCATCCCCCCTGACATGGACAGGGAACTTTCCACCAGACCAGACTGCTCCAAGCCTTGAATGCTCCCAGTGGAGTTGATAAACCATGCGCATGTTCTGACAATAAACACAGGCTTTGCAGCATTCCCTCAGATGTCCACCGTGGTTCTTCCTCTTGGGAAACGCAGAAATCACTCAAATGAAGGAGCAAACAGCCTTGTGAATTCCCAGTTCCTAGGAGCAGGATTGGGATGAGGTTATTAAGAACATATTGCAGTTTAGTTATCAAATGTGTTTGCAGGAGTTGGGTTGTCCTTGGCTTGCTCGTTAGCGGTGTGTGCTTCCCATGAGCAATAATTGAGATTAAACATCCTCCGGGGAAGGAAGTAATTTATTTTGTAGTAAACTGATATCTGTTGATATTTTAACGTTTTCTTACATTATTTATCAGTAGATTTGCATCCATGAACTGGAAAATATAATCTTTTATTGGGTAAGAAAAGTAATTTAATGTTAAAATTAAATAAAATATTAATTACATATGAAAAGGTTTATGTAGCACAGACCACGTACTATATATTATTACAAATTGTTCATGCTGAATAAATTGCTTTGCAGGGGAAATGGGAATACATTAGCAGAAAATAGAAGCACTGGAAGGTGGCTGTTCACTTCCCTAGATTGGTTGGTATGGTTGAGCAGGTTGCATGTGTGGATTCATCTCCTGAAGACAGGAAGGCAGGAGAGAAATGGGGGATGGCAGCTGCCTGTCCTCGGGTCTGGAAAAGCTCTGCTGGCTGAAAGCTGCAAGGCAGGAGAATTCTGCAGTGTGTAATTGGTTTGTGTCTCCTTTCCCTCTCCTGTCTGAGAACCTGCAGCTGGGAAATTTGGGGCTCCCACACCTCGGTTTTCCAGTTCATCAGAACCCTAATGGCTCAAGGAACGGAGTAATTGGGCAAAGAGCTGGATTAAGGTTGTGACAATTAATTCAGGCCTTTAATTCATGTCAGGCAGAGGACAGGCTTGGCTGGCACTGAGGAGAATGGTTAAATGGTGATGGGGAAAACATTTCATTTCATCCACAACATCAGTATTCTCTATTAACACCAGAACTCAGTGCAGGCCTTCAGCACACAATTATTCCTGGATTGTACATTAATTTCTGTGGTGAGTCTTGGCCTCATTTGGTGTTTTATGTGCTGAATCTCCGAAGCAGGGAACTGCTTGCTTAGATGGATAATGTCCTGGCAGTGAATGCAACACCTCTGAGGGTTGCTGGATTAATGTGCATTGTCTCTGGGGCTGGAAAACCTCCCTGAATCCCTCATGGTAGAGGAAAGTCGTGGCTTGGAACTCAGCACTGCTTTGGGTCAAGATGATTTATTCTGAGGAAACACTGACCCTGCACCCTGACCTTGGCAGAGCTGCTTCCACTGCAGTGCACAGCCCCTCCTGCAGCACTGCTGGGAGGTCACCCCAGGATCTGTGACAAGGGTGAAAGTTCTCTCCCAGCCTTTTTCCTGAGAGCTAAATCCACCACAAAACCGGGGCTTTCAAGACTTTTTTAAAGCATGGAAATGTTGAGCAGTCAGATAAAGGTCATATTTAATTTCCCCCCCCTCACAGCCACCTCAAAAGGCATCTGTGTTTGATTCACAGACACTCTGCACCCATTTGGGAGTGTCCTGCAACTCCCATTCCCTTTTCCACAACCACTGAAACACTCAGCTAATTTGAGTAGTTTTTGTTCTGATGTAAGCTATGTGTTTCTGTGGGCTTGTTGTTGAGTGATTAATAATTAATACTTGTGTAATTTCGCCTGCCTATCTCAAAGCTCACAATTTCAGCAGTGTCCTTTGGAGTGCTGGACTGCCAAATGCCAGTTAAACTTTGTGCACTCAAATTAATTGTCAAATTTATGGAATGAGGTCTGCATGCTTGGGCTGCAGCTAACTATATTTTATTTATACTATATTAATAAAATAACTGCACCAAGCGATACAATAATCTAAATATTCAGTGTGTGTAGCTGTCAGTGCGTGTCCATCCCTCATGTTTTCCTTATCTGGGGGCCTTTACATCAAAGGCCCTCTTTGGTGCATGCAGTCATGCCTACATTTAAATTCACCACAGTGAGGTGATTTTCCTGGCATTCCTTTGTAGGTTTGATGATAAAATTCTACTTAGTTATGATGCAGGATGATTCCTGCCCCGTTGTCTCTCAAAGCTATCAGAGTATTTCATCTGTATTTCCACCCTGTCTCTCTGAGCACACAGGGGCAGTGATGAATTCCACCCTTAAAAACGTGCTTTATTCTGGCCACACAGACACAAAAAGCAGCATTAACTACCCAGAACATCCAAAGTTTGAGGAGAGTGCTCAGGGCAGCTGTGCTGGAAACAGCATTTGCCCTTTTACAGCTCCTGGATGGATCCTGACTTGGTAACAGGAATCTCTTTGCTCTAACAGGTGCTCTCATGAACATATTAAATTAATATATACGCCTGAAATGGGGGTGTGTGGATATTTCCTCAGAGGAATGCTGTCAGGAGTCTATTGCCTGTCATAACATTGATCCAGGCAGTCAGCTCCAATGGATTTGTTAAACGGGTTTTTACATCAGCACATAAACCCGGGAATTTATGGCTTGCCATAAGGCACACAAAGTGAGATTTCAGCTCCCTGTGGTGCACAGAACATCACGCATCAGGGATGTCACTGTTCCTTGTAGCATCTATTACTCCAACCTGCTGCTAAAATGCAATTCCAGGCTGTGCCTCATGTACTTCAGGAGATGGGCGAAGACAGGAGGATGGATAAATTGCCATGGGGTGGTGGCACAGAGGTGCTGAAACCTATCTTTCCCTGAAACTATTTTTGTAGTTTTATCTCTGAACCTTTTTAACCTCGCTTTTGATAACCCTGACGGTTCAGATGACCGCTAACAGGACGGACTAATTGAAGAAACAGGGAAATAAAAGTGATGGAGGTAAAAAAGTACCGCAGATAAATGGCATTCAGTCAGTCTAAAACGAACTTTTTCATGCCAACAAAGCTCCATTTGTGTACAACAGCTGATTGCTGCTAGCAGTGCAGCTCGGGCTCTCCTCCAGTGCCTCTCTGCTGAAGGGCCTCTCTAAAGAGCAATTTCTGTCCCCGTGCAGCCAGCAGCAGTTACCCAACAAATCCCCGTAGAGTTTCAAAATTTGCTGCCAAGACTTTAGAGCTTCCTTTCCATCCACTCATCATCTCCAGACTTGGTGTTCTCAGTGACAATAATCACCAAACAGGCACAATAAGGGTGAGTTTTGGCTGTCTCTAGAAATAGTTCACACCTTTAAAGCAACGATGTGCTTCACAGCAGCCACAAGCTCCCAAGAGCAGAAGCTCATCCAGGTAGGCTGAGGTCCAAGGGAACCTTTTGAGGTCGAAGGGAACCTTGTGTTCTCTTCAAAGAAGTGCAGAATCTACTGATGGTGACGCCTGAAGTTTGAGCTTTCCTGTGTTTCAGGTTCTGTGGTGCCCAGGGGTGCAGCTCTGAGCTCACAGTCAGTGTCACTCAGCTCTGCACACAGCAGGGACACAAAACAAATCCTTGTCCTGCTGCACACCAAGGACAACTTTCAGCCCCAAAAGCATAAACAGGGTGGGTGAAGGGAGGAACAAGAAGGATGGGACCTCACAGCCTGGGGCTGGAATCGGACAATTAAACCCCAAGATGCAAATGGACCAAAACTTATCAAAGTGTGAGACCTTGTGACCATTTGTCCATTTTGTGTCCATTTTGTGTCCATTTTGTGTCCATTTTGTGACCCTTTTGGGTCCCCCTTGGGTGTAGCCCTGGCCAGGCTCTTGTCCTGCCCAAGGTGTATCCTAAAGGCCTTTTAATAAATATCTACTTTATTCTCTGGCTCTGTCCAGTCTCTGCTCCAGCTCAGCCTTCCCGAGGCATCAGCGGTGTTACTTTGTTTTGACACACACAAACCCCCTCGTGCAGATTTTAATTACATGTGATCTGTGCTTTTCTGTGAGTCCCAGCACCAAATTCACCCTCCCACGGATGCAGCGAGCCCCTGAGCCGACTCCTGTTCTGCTGGGTGAATTTCAGCCTTGTTTCCTTCTCATTTCATGCACCGGTGTACAAATTTCTTATCAGCCTCTTGCCAGAGTAAAGCGTGTCCCATGCTGGGCAGCTGGATGTCAGGGCAGTGTAAAAATAAAATTATTTTCCATTGGCTGGGCTTTGGGAATGGAGAGTGAACCGAAAAGCCGGTTACATCCCAGCCTCCATTTCACGCGTTTCTCAGGTAAATAGTGACCACAATCAAACAGCTGCCTGCTGGCTGCTTGATACCTGCTCTGAGGAGGGATAACAGCCCTGGCTGTGCTGGCAGCTGTGCCTGTCACAGGGGGGATCATCCCTGTCCTTGGGGTCCGTGGGAGATGCGGGGTGTCAGCTGATATCTGCACACTCACACACTGCCCCAGGGAACTGCCCCTCAGCCCCTCTCCCAGCACATCCCACCTCAGGCTCTCAGTCTCCACTCCTCCCCTGGGCTCTCATGAGGCTCTGGAATGTGGATGGCAGTGGCTGGGTGCTCTCAGAGCTCCTCTGGACCAGTGGTCTCTGGCAATAACAGAAATCTGCTCTCTCCCAGGATGCACAGACCCTCCTCTTCACATTGATAATCCAATTTTGGGCTGGAATGCACAGACTCTCCCCTTCACACTGACAGTCCAGATTTTAGCTGGAATACCCAGACCCTTCCTTTTCACACTGACAATCCAGATCTGGGCTGGAATGCACAGACCCTTCCTTTTCACACTGACAATCCAGATTTGGGCTGGAATGCCCAGACCCTTCCTTTTCACACTGACAATCCAGATTTGGGCTGGAATGCCCAGACCCTTCCTTTTCACACTGACAATCCAGATTTGGGCTGGAATGCACAGACTCTCCCCTTCACACTGACAATCCAGATGTTAGCTGGATTGGAGTGAGGGCTGGACTTTGTGCCATCTTCTGGAGAAAGTCCTCTCAGCACTGCTCTCAGTGAATAGACAGGAAAGGAGAAACTCTGGGAAGGGATGTGCTGGCAGAGGCTCAGAGCCAGTCTTCCACATGAGCTCAAACTGCTCTGTGCAAAATTTGGTCAAAAACCTCCAACAGGGACCTGTGTGGGTACAGAACATAAGGAAACCTGCCTCCCCATGTGTTTGGGTCTATGGTTCATTGATCTTGGTGACTTTTTTAATTTTCAGTGTTCCATTGTGGTCACAGCCCTGGTCTGACATCAGAGTCCTCTTGGAGCAAATTCCTGGGGTGCTTTAGATGGTCCATTGGAGGTGAGAGAAGCTGTAAGGGCAGATGAGCTGGAGTCCAAGAAAGGTCTGGCTCAGAGCACAGCCTTTTTCTCAGTGGATAACCTTCATAACCTCTCTCTCTTTCTGCTTCTGTTTATAAAGCTTGCAGGTATTCTTTATCTTTTAAACTTTTCCCCCCTCCAATTTGATTGAAACCTGATGGACAGGCTGAAAAGCTGATTAGTGACAGAGAGACAAGATGTGCACTCATTCGTGTACCTTATTCCCTGATAAGATACCACACTAGGATCTATAAATTATAAAAGAGCTGCCCTAAATTTCACCAGTTAGGCTTTATCACGAGGAGGAAGAAAGGGAGAAAAAAAAAAAAAAAAAGGAAAAAAAAAAGGAAAAAAAAAGAAAATTATTTGTTTATTCCCTGGATAATGTTTCAGCCATCATTATTCTTGGAACCCTGTAGCTTGTCACATCAAGCGAAGCATCAGTTTCTGGACACCCTGCTGACCACAGGAGGAAGGATGCCAAGTCCTTCCCAAGCCCAGGACAAACAGATGTGCTGCCTGCAGTGCTGAGCCGAGTAGAAAGGTTGGATCAGCTTCTAGGAAATTAACATTATTTAGCCTTTAGCAGAGAAATCCCATCCCGGATACTTTTTTTAATAGTTTTTTTTCTGGTAGCCTCTGTTTCATTTGTACAAATTCCCCCGGTGTCACTGGTAATATTTTTTGGGTTTTTTTGTTGTATCTGCACTGAATCCACTGCAGAGGATCAAACAGCAGAGGCTGCAGAAGCAAACACATGAGCCTGGGCGATATGGCACAGGAGTGCAGGCTCCTCACTCTGCTGGCTGCTGCTCCCAGCACAACAAAGAAAATTTGCTTTCCAAATACAATGACTGTCTGAAGCCCATTCAAACCAGAGCAGGACAAACCTCAGAAGGGCCCGAGGTTCTGTTTGGCTCAGATAAGCTTCAGAAGGCATCCAACTGTTTTGATGATTATCAGGGAGCCTTGCATCTGCCAGACTGGGCTGTAAAACTTGTCAGAAGCTCAGAGATTTCTTATGATTTTTTTTTTCTACCTGCTTTGAGGCAGCTGCACCTTTGGAAGGGCCTCAGTGGTGGAGATGAGTGGCACAACTAGAAAGAATTGAAATGGCCAGAAGTGTTGGTGTTCCAAGGAATGTGACGCTCCATTCTCTGATTCCAGCTGGGCAGGGCTGATAGAAAAATGTGTGGAAAAGGAGGAACAGCCACTGCTTTTTAGATCCCAGCAACAACAACTAAATTCCCAGTTTTCTGGTTGCAAGAATTTCCATTTTTGGGCCAGTTTCCTATTAATTTTTTTGGAATTTTTCATTTTTTTGTACATCTCATGCAGACCAGGACAGAGTTGGGAGCTCCTCCTGCCATCTCAATAATTTTAGGTGGAACAAAACGCAGATTCTGGCTGACATTCTGACAAAATACAGGTGATCAATATGTGGTGCTCACTTGGCTGCTCTCTCTTCCTTCAGATTCTGGTGCTGTTTTGCGAGACCCCTGTTCTCATGCAGCTGCCTTGGGTTTGTGTTGATCCTGCTTTTTCCTATTTGCCACCATCCTTTTCCAGGGAAAAGCTTCCAGGGAAACACCAAGAGGAACTGACAAGGTGGTAAAAGTCTGAGTGTTAGAGAAGAACACCCTTTGAAGAAAGTGCACCAAAATATCCTTATTGCGGAGATTCTGAACCTTTTCAGTGTTTGTGGGAGATGAGCTTATGCCTCTTCTCACTCCCATTTCTGAAACGTGCACAAGTTAGGAGTTGTAAATCCACAGGTGGTGAGAGTGTTCTTTTCAAATAAATGCATAGAAATAGCAATTTTGGGATGCTGACATCCCCAAACCTTTAGAACAGCTTTCTTAAATGGTTTGAAAAAAAAAAAAAATTACTGGTATCCGTTAAGAGTAAAACCTTTATGTTAAAGCTCAAATTTTGCTTTAAAAAGAGATTAAAAAGGATTCATCAGCAGTCAGCAGCTATATTAGATGTGGAGGAACTTCAGCCTAGAGCTGAGGTGAACTGACATGAAAGTGCCAGGCTGGGAGGGTTTAGCACTCAGAAATTTCTCTGGCCTTGCTTGTCAGGAATCTGATCCCAGAGGAATCTTTGCACTGTGGGCTGAAAAATGCATTTTGAGACCCAAATTCCTGAAGCTTGATGGTTGTCAGACCACAGAGCAGAACAGCAGCGGTGTGAGTGAATTCAGAGGGAATCACTCAGTGGATAAACTCCCAGTTTTCATCAAAAGCTGTGTATTACTGATAATCTCACATTTCCATTGGATAAATCCTTACTCCAGCAGCTGTTTCCACATTTGTGTCTAGGTTTGTCTGCAGCAAAATCAGGGTTCTTCTCTCTTTGGGCTGAAGAAACTTTTGTTCCCCATATTGTGTGTTTTACTGGTGCAGATGAACTTCAGCAAGGAGGGACACTTTGCAATCTCTGCTTTTTGCCATCAGTTTCAAATTTTCTGGGTTTTTTTTTTTTTTCCCAAAGAAAAGACTGAGAGAGTGTCAAGCATCTTAGATTTTCAGATTATAAATTCTGTTCTTTCTCAGCCTGAAGAGCCCTTGACCACAGCTTCATTCTTTGTTTCCCACAAGAGCCACTGATTAAGTCAGAGGGAACAGTCAGGATTCAAAGAAAAAGTGCCATTTCTAAGTAAAAAAGTAATGACTCAAGTAGAAGGGTGTCATATGAATCCTCTTCTGCTGTGATTTGAATGTATTTTGAGTATATGGGTTAAATGTATTATTCTCTTTGGTGATCTGCAATAATATCTTGCATCTGTATGAAAAATATTATTTAAAAAAAAAAGTTATGTGCTTGCTTCAGATCTGTGGCTGAATTATTCCTTAATATTATCAATGTTAAAGCATCACCTTTATCTGAATGGCAAGGGAAAACCTCGGGGCTGATCTCTTTACATAAAAAAAACCTCTCTGGTCAGTGGTTCCTGTGTTATCCCTGGGGAGCTCCTGAGCACTGGGACGTGCTGCTGCACCTCACTGTGCACTGCAGCCTCTCCTGAGGGAATTACATCCCTTGTTATTTCTGTTGTGTGCTTGTGTTGCTGGAAGATGACACAGATCTGGCCTTGTTTCCTGGACCAACACACAAGGGACTTGGAGGTTTTGCAGCGTAGAAATGATCAGGAGAATGAGATTAATCCAGAGGAAGGCTGAGGTGTACAATGGCAACATAAATCCAAACTCACCAATTACACTTTTAGCATTGTTAATACTATATCTGACATTTTTTTTTCCTTCTTATTATTACTTTTTTAGCAGTTTCAACAGGGATTTCTGTAGAAGTTGGGACAAAAAAATCCAGCTAGGGGTTTTCTGCTGGCTCACGCACGAGGACTGTTTGTTTTTATTTTTACTTCTATCTCTGTCAATGTCTGAAATTAACTGCCAGAAATAAAAATTCTAATTCAGATTCTTAATTACCTGCCTTCAGGTATGCTCATGGATCATCATGGGCTGAGGCAACCTGCAATGATTGTATAATAATTTCGGGCTTGGCAGCACATGAAACAAATGCATTCAGCCACAGAGGCTCAGTGGTGCCTTGGGGACATCCCTGGGTGTATTTGTGACCCCAGGGCACTGGGGCTGCCAGGGCTCAGCCTTGGGGACATCCCTGAGTGTGTTTGTGACCCCAGGGCACTGGGGCTGCCCAGGGCTCAGCCAGGAGCAGGCTCTGATCATGCCTGAATGCAGAAGGGTTTGTGGGGTTTGTCGCAGTATGTTGGAGTCCAGAGCATTCCTTTGGATTTCCTGGAAGGTCACAGACCTCCTCAGAGAGGTTTGGGACTCGAGCAAGAGGGTTTGAGATCTGTACAGGGGTCTTGGAGCTGTACAGGGGGATTGAGACACAGAGCCCAGGGAGACACAGCCTTTGACTTCAGTCCATGGAAAAAAGCTTCTAACACTGAGAGAAGAATTACAAGTCACAAAGGTGTGACAGACAGTGGTGTAGTGTGTCACAGGGTGGAAAATTTGTAGTTTTGTGTTCTCAGTATGGAGGTGAATGGGGAACAAGACGGAGGATTTAGGGCAGTGCCCTGGGTTCTTCTTCTCCCCTGGCCTCTGTCTTCTGCTGTGATGGTGGCACAAAGTAGTTTAAGGGGACTGGGTCAGAGCAGAGGTGACCCTTGGTACAGGTGATGGGTATTGGCACAGAACTGTCAATAGGACACACGGAATTATCTGTACAAGAGGACAGAGACCTCCCATCGAGGGGAGTCATCCTGTGTCCCAGCAGCTGAACAGACCTTGGCTGGGCACAGGGAACATTGTGAGAGAAGAATTAACAAACAACGTGAGAAACCAAGAGAAAACAAGACTTCGAAGACTCTGATTCATTTTCATGTCTGGCTCAGGGCCTTCAGAGGCAAAAGACTCTCTCGAACCACCACCTGAATCTCAGGTGAGCAAAGAGAACCAAACCCGAGACCTGTAACCATGTCCAATTCCATCAGCTGTGCCCAGCTCTGCCCACAGATAAAACCCCTCTGTGTCTGTGCAGGGAAAGGTCTTTAATCAGCCCGTGCTGGGGAGACAAATCCTGCTAATTCTGTCCATGCTGATTGCCTGCTTATCTCTAATGAGACAATTTCGGCTGATAATAATCTGGAAGTTGTTTTGTTTCACCGAGAGAAAATGGTCCCCGTTCTGCAGACTTCACTCCATTTAGTTAAATACAGAGCATTGCAGGTTCTCCTTCAATCCACTGGCAAAGTTCTGGTTTGATGGGCTTAATTTGCACAGTAATTCTAGTAATCAATTCCCAGCAATCCAGCAAAGCTGTTGAATCAAGAGGATCTGAAATCTGGCAGCACAGAGTGGGAACAAACAGAGGGACAGAGAGCTCTGCAACCCTGGCTGTGGCCGCTGAACCAGGGCCCTGCTGCAGACTGGTGAATTCTCCTTCTGCTCTCCCTGAGAACCAGGCAGGTTTGGGGCATAAGGATGCAGAAAAGATCTACATAAATATATATTTATATATATTTTTATGTAAGATATAAGATATCACATATAACATATAACATATATAATATATAATATGTAATATGTAATATACAATATAAAATATAAAATATTGTATATTTATATAAGGTCTTTTCAGATTTGGCAAAGTATTTGAGATACTGAACTTTTTTTGCTTGCTTTATCAAACCAGATTTCTTTTTTCTCCTTCCTTTTTCCCTCCTTTCTTCCTCCTTTCTTGTCCTCCTTTCTTTTCCTTCTTTCCTCTTCTTGTTCCTTTTCTTTCTCTTTTTATTTTAATATGTCTTCATATTTTATTTTAGAGCAGACTCATTAGCCAGTATATCAGCCAGGGCTCTGGCCAACTTGATCTGTTGGAAGGTGCCCTGCCCATGGCAGGGGGTTGGAAATACGAGCTTTCAGGTCTGTCCCAACCCAAACCATTCTGTTTTTCCATCTCTGTGCTTCCACACTACTGAGCTGCGTCAAGTAAAAATATCTGAAAAGTAAAAGCAGAGCCTTTTACAGCAACACAGCTGATTAAAGTGTGTTAACTGAAGTCAGAGAGCAATGAGAGCCCAAGGTTTGGGGGTGCTCTTGGTGATCAAACACAATCCAGTCGTGCAGCCCAGCCAGGAGTGAGGAAACAACCATCACCAGGACAGGTTTTCTCTGGGTGCCTGTGGAAAGGCAGCACTCCCTGTGCTGAGTGAGACATCTCCCCACCAGCATTGGCTGCTTCTGCTCTGACTCAGCCCTCAGATTGCTCTGCTGCTGCAGGACCTTTGGGTTCTGTTCGTTTGGGTTCTGTTCCCTGGTGTCCCTTTGGGTTCTGTTTGTGGTGGGCCAGTTCCTTTGGAATGGGAGAGGAGCAGAGCCAGGTTCTGTTCTGTGCAATGTCTCTGCTCACCCCTCTGATCTCTTTGTTCAGCTTTGGTGTTTTTAAGAGCTCTCCAGGAGCTGTTTGTGCTGAGCTCAGGAGCTGTGTATTGTGAACCCACCTGACCTTGCTGTGACAATGTGTAAAATAATATTTCCCTTGCAAATGCTTCCCCGTTGAGTCACTTGGCTAAATTCAAATTAAGTCGCTGTTCAGAGTGAATGAGGATGACAAAATTGAACCCTCAGAGAATTACAAAAGTCCAGCACAATTTAAATTGTGCTACCTACGACTTTCCCAGTTTTCTGTAGGAAAATGAGTGTCCCTTGTTACCAAGAGTAGCATGCTCTGAGATATTCCAGCTGGAGCATGTAACGTGTGAGCCAGCCTGAGCCTGCCTCTGAACCAGAATTTTCATTAAATTCAAACAAAAACCCAAGAAATGAAAAAGAACAAAGCTCTTAAGTTTTGATTGAGCTCGACTTTAAATTTTGGTTGCATTTATAGAGGTTTGGGTAAAGGAAATCAGGCAAAAAAATACCAAATTAATTTGAGTCCAGTCTTTCATTAGCTTCTCTCAGATGAGCAATTTAAAGTGATCTTGAATTTAAAAGTTTACCCAAAGGCCACTGGAGTTGCTTGGAGTTTTCCCACTGACATGTGCAGGCTGAAGTGTCCAAGTGGCACATCTGGAACATGTGATTGTTTTATCCGAGTTTATCATGAGTTTAATCTCAAACATGTTTCAGTGAGGCACAAGCCATGTTTGCTAATACATGCCAAGGAGCTTTTTACCTTGTTACTCTAATGAAAGATTCAATTAGAACAATCGTTTAGTTTAATTGAGCAGTTACCTGATAATCTGCACATGCTTAATGGGGTAAATGCGTGAGGCAGGTGCAAAAAAACCCCAACCCTTCAGTAAATTAACCTAATACAGCATTCAATGAACTAATGAGATGTTGTGGGAGTTGCATCTCAATTAAAAATCTATGAGGGTGTAAGGAACTTAATGGAAGTTTGTGAGTTTTGCCTGCTTTTCCATGGAAGGGAGAGTTGGTGAACACATGGATGAGTTGGAAGTGAGGGCTGAAAATCCCCAGACAGCAGTGAGATGCTGTTCCTTCCTGGTCTCATCACCTTGGTGTGCTTCCAGACATCCAGCCTGTAAGTTTAGATTACAGCTTGGTCCCCAAAATAAAGTAAAATGAATATTTTACAGGAATCTAATGAGGGACTTTTCAAAAAAGGCTACAATTAGTCTTCTAAACCCTCAAAAAGATAGGGACATCAGTCTTTACTGGAATAATTACCAGCCACAGGATTAATGAGTTTGAAATTTGCTGTTATTTTGTTAGGATTACTCTTGACAAATGGACCTGTGATTTAGCATCGCACTTTCTTTTTCTTGTTATAAAAATAATACTTTCTAACACGAGGAAATTATTTGTCATACTCAAAGTGTCAAAATATTCAGAAAGCTGCCCAGAACAGGAGTTAACCAAACACCATTCAACGTGATTTTTAATGTAAATTGCATTGATTGCTCTATAAATCACACAGTGTTGTATTTCTCATTTCTGCACTGGTTTATCCTGTGGAGGACCTGAGGACAAGGGCTGGGATTTGATGATGCAGCAGATAAATTACAGGAGATACACAACAGCTGTGTTTTTGGAGAGGATCAGACTTTGGGGTCCCATCTCATGGTCTGTATGAGCCAATCTCCAAACCTCCTGAAACCAAAGGAAAAACTTGTATTTTCTTAGCAGTCATTGAATCCATAGAACTTTCTAAAAATGGCTCAAACCCCTTCTTCTTCCTCTGAAATCCATGGCAAAACCCCCAAACCCTCTCATTAAGGATGTTGTTTTGGATTCTGCTTTTGAATACTTATTTGTCCAGCTTCCACACAGAACAAATCCAGGAACGAATGAGAAGCTGATGCAGCCATCAGCATCTCCTGGCCCATGGTGCTCAAGGATTCAGGGTTGCAATCCCAAGTAGTTTCTCATTAGTTTTACAAGTGCAGCTGCTTCTCTCAGCAATTTTTTAACATCAGAGGGGTGTTTGTATTGTTAGGCTTAGAACCAACATTTAGTCTTGATACAACACGAGCCAAAATTAGATCTTAAAATATTGATCAGTTTTTTGGCATTGTCACTGTGGCAGAGTTAGAGCTACCTGCCAGCAGCCTGTGAAAATAGGTGTGCTGGAGGAGGCTTAATTCCCTTTGATGAAGTGCTTATTTTAAAGCACAGACATTATCTGTATTGCAACCCTGTATGCTTTGGAGTTTTGCATAATTTCCAGCAATCTCAGTGCTGGAATTCTTCCCCATTACGTATTCTGCTGGTTAATTTATGAAGTGTGAGGAATAAAGTTGGTTAAAAATAAATTTGCTTTGGTGATACTTAATCTTTCTCCACAATACGTGCCGTAATTAACATATTAATCTGTAACAAATGCTAAAAGTTTCTTCCTAATCGCTTTGCCGTACATTTCATTTGACATTTCAGTTATATTTCACTGCCTTGCCCTGTGAGCCAAAAGAGATAAAAAAAAAAATTCAATGAATTTGGGCATATTCACACTAAGAATCTGATTTTTGTGTAAGATTAATTTGATTTTTTGTGAAAAGCCTCCACGGCTGGGAAGAACGTGACTCACATGAACAAAAATACCATTTGCTAAATGCCAAGGGGAAGGGAGGGGAGGATAGGATCAGAACTCAGAGATGATTATGTAACATTTTAGATGCACCCTGAGCTGTCTCAGTGTAAGTTAAGTGAGAAGCACCACAGAGGCACATCAAGTTGCGTCTTTATGGGGAATAAAAAGCCTTCAAACCACAAAACCTGCTGCACCCTGGAAATGAATGCAGAAATCTGCTGTCATCACAGCCTGCCGTGGGTCAAACCCCTCTCTCAGCACAACAGCCGTGCTCAGTTTAACTCTGGGAGCAGTTGGAGGAACTTTAACAAGATTGATGGAGTGATTTGTTTTGTTACAGTGTGTCTTGGTTTGAAAGACAGATGCCTGCTAAGTAAGGAAGGAGCCTCCCTTGAAACGGAGAATGTAAATCCCCTCCCTTAGAATTATTATAATTTTAAAATTAAGGGGCTCTCAGGCAAAAATATGGGAATAGGAATAACAGTTCTTTACTAGGAAAATTAAAATAAAGATGTAGTGGTACAGGAAAAAAAAAAAAGCATTCTGACAGGGTCAGAATACAATCTGACCCCCTGTTGGTCAGGGTGCTGGTGCCAGTCCAATCCAGTCCTCCTGCAGTGACAGATGTGGTTCTGTTGGAGCAGAGATTATCCTGTAGAGGGGTGAAGTTTTCTTCTGAAGCTCCAGTGGTGCTGAGATGGGCCTGGTCTCCCTCTGGCAATCCAGTGCAGACAGGCTGTGCTGGTGTTCTGAATCCCAGGTTTGATCCAGGTGGGAATGCTGGGCTCCTCCCCCTGGGTGGAGCCTCTCCCAATGGGATGATGGAATTGTCTGAGCCCTGCAGTGAGCCTGGATGGCCCATGAACAGCAGATATCCCCTGCAGGGAGGATGGGTCCTGGAATAGGTAAAGAACACTGTCCCATCTGGTTTAACATCTGGTGATAGAATACAGACTGCTGGTCACATCTTGCAACTCAAGACACAGTGGCAGCAATATTTTGGGGTTTAGTTTCTCCCTCAGTGCTGGGAATTAAACATGGCAATACTGAGGTCAATCTGGAAGAGTTATGGAAGCAAGGTGATCTGTTGGGTTCCATCAGGATTGTGTTGGATCAGCTCTTCTCTTTTATGGCTGAGAGCTTTTTAGTAGACAAATCACTATTGTTTGCATTGGGTAGCAGCTTAACATGCCAGTGGACAGGGATTGACAGAGTGACAAAGCATCATGAGCTGGGTCCTGCCTCAAGTGATTTATAATCTAATCAAAGAACTCCATAAACCTTTGGGTAGAGCATTGAAATGGCATTAAGGCATAATATTGAATGTGGTACACCTAACTAAGCAAACCCATTAATCTATTTGTTAATTTTGAATCAATTTCCCCAAAGCCTCTCTCACAGAATTTTCAATTATTGCAAAATGGAAAACCCTTTTCTTGGGATTACAGGAGAATGTTTCATTAAATAGGAGCAACTGAGGGATAAGGTGGCAAATTCCCAGTGTTGCTCCTGCAGAAAAGGAAGTCCAAAACTCCAGATCCTCAAAATTGCTGTTCATCTTTGATTGTATACTGGGAGCTACTCATTACTTTTTCATCAGTAAACAATCCAAAATTAGAAGTTGTGATCCTGTCAGAGCTTTGACCTGAGGACTGTAAATCACACCACAATATGGATTTGTTTTTTGTGGCCCCCTCTGTTTTCCCTTCCAGAATTTGTCCTGCCCTACTCAACTTCTACTCCTGCTGTATTTGCCTGTTTGAATTTTCCTTCCAAAACAAAGCTATCAATGTTTGTCTTTTTAACAAATTTGATAAACTTTGGAGTATTTCTCTAACTTTATTAGTTTGATAGATAATCCTTTTTTTTCCCAGAAGCATTTATCGACCTGCTGATTTTGCATCATTTTTACAGTTTATGCCCAGACAATCCCTGGCAGTGACTCAGGCCAGGTTGGACAGGGATCGGAGCACCCTGGGACACTGGAAAATGTCCCTGCCCATGACAAGGGTGGCAATGGATGGGCTTTAAGGTCCCTTCAACCCAAACCAGTCTGGAATTCCCTGAGGACCTCTGCCCATGGGCACCTGGCTGTCACACTGCCGTGTCCTGCTGCAAATCAAGCAGCCTCTGTGGCATAAATCCTTCAGGAATTTGCTGCTGAACAGGAATTATTAATCTCACTTAGTCCTACTGAATTTAATATGGATGGCATCTCCTGCTCAAGGTACTTTGCCAGAGACGGAAACCAATTTTGACATGATGGATTCCTGAAAAATATCACCATTTCTTGTCAGTTATTTATTCCCCTGGTGCTGGGGCATTAATTCTCTAATATTTTATTCCAGATTTTTTCTGGGCACTGAAGTTAAATCAGCTCCTCTCCAGCTGTCTGTGTCTTTCTTTTCACCTCTTTGTGGTTTTAGATGTGATATTTGCCCTTCTCATTCTTCTGGGGCCTCCCCTCTGCTTTGAGAGGCAGGCTGCTTGTGAGAGCTGAGCCGATCATCTCCTCCTGGCCCACAGCTCTGTGGCTGCTGTTTGATTCAGCACTTCTCTGATATCAGCTTTTGAGAGCAGGCAGGAGAAACTCCTCTTTTCCTAGTTGGTATGCAAGGAATGGCTGGAGCAGAAGAGAGAGAGATGTCCAGGCTTAGCAGGGTTATAATTAAAGAGAACAAAGAAATTGAGAACAAAGGTGAAAAATAAAAGGGTGGAGTGAGAAAGGAAAGAAAAATAAAAGACCTAAAGTGTCACAGAGAGGCAAGGAGTGGATCTCTTGATTTAAATCACTGATATGCTTTTAGGTAATTTTTAGCTTAAGGTCTTGCTGTTTCTCCCATTTTTTTTCTCTTTTGTCTGGATCAGGAAAAGGAAGTTTTACAGCATTAGGTTGCTAATAAATACTGCCATTGGGATTTCCCTCTGCCAGACCATCAAAGCACCGTGCATATGCAGTAAATATGTGTATTTTATAAGCAAATGGATATGTAGATACACATCCTCACTCAGCAGAACCGATGGTTGCCAGTGATAGTTCTAATCTAGGTAGAAATAGCTTTGACTTGAAATCCTGGCCGTAGCTGACAGCACTTGAGATCCCAGAGGTCCTGAACTGTCATTTGGTCCCTGGAAGCAAAATTCATGAGAGTTCAGCACTGGACAGCTGCTCCAACCCTTCCCTGGCAGGATGTTATTACAAATCTCCTCTAATATTCTGGTTGGAAGATTTCTGCGAGCACGCTCAGCATCAGCTCAGAGACCAAAACTAGGGGTGGAAGTCCTCATGTCTGATATTTCTGTCTGGGATAATTCCCTTGGCTGTCTGTGCTCCAAAGAGTGCCAAAGATTTCCGTGCAGCTGAGGGAACTCTGACCTTTGGGAGAGGTACTGGAATGTCTCCTGGGCAGAGACAGAAAGCAGATAAAAATTGTGACGTGATCTGGATCAAAAAAAGAAAGAAGGTGAAGTTTTGCCATTAGCCAGGAATGCAGTGAGAGCTGGGTGTCCTTGAAGGCACTGGGAGCAGGAATATTGTTATGCAGCTCCTGGGAGGGAAGAAACAAAACTCCTATATCCTATTGGATGTGTTTAGCAGCTGCTAAAATATGTACCCGCTGATCAGAGCTGGGATTATCAAAGCACTGCCTGTGCTTTCAGGGGCTGGCTGAAACACTTCAGGGGTTTATGAAAAAGCTGCTCTACTATCAACAGAAAGGGATCTCTAATATAAAATACCAGAAAAAATGAGTGAGAAAGCTTTTGAGGAAATGAGGTGCAAATTTATTGCCATGTCTGTGCAGAGAGGTTGAAATGAGGGGAGAATAAAACAACCAAAATTTGGAGCAGGGGGAGGAGTAACAAGAGATGGGGTGTCCTGTCCCAGGGCAGCACCTGTGTCACTCAGCAATGTCATCCTGGGTTTTGGGCAAGTGAATTCCCGTCACTCTCTGAATTCTGAGCTCAAAGGCGTTGCAAAAAGCCCTCAGACTGTTTGTGAGAACACTTTTTGCCTTGTTGGGTCCTGAGCAGGACTCTCTGAGGCTGTGAATCCCGACAGGAGGCACGAGGATGCCCCACAGGGATTGCTGCAAGGAAACTCTGAATTGGAATGGGCAGTTTAAAACCAGCACAACCCTGTCTAACCACACCAAACTGAAGGATGGAAAGCCCACAGCCACTGGAAAAAGCAGAGGGGAATGCAACAAGAAAAATAATTTTTCAGGTGATGAAGAGTTCTCATGTTGTCCTTGAAGGATATTTTTAATACTGAGTATTTTAAGCACAGTTCTATTTCTTTATTTCTTTGCTGCTTCTGCACAACAAAGGTCCCTGGAACTCAGCAATTTGTCATATGTGTGTTTATAGTGGTGCAGGCCACAGATTTGTAAATTACTTAATGGGGAAGAGAGTGAAAATGGAGCAAGGGCAGAATTTTCTAATGAGGAATTCCATCAGCAGAGTGAGCTTACCAGGGGGAAATCGGAGTTTTGTGGCATTCAGAGGTGAAGGCAGGTGAGCATCCAGAGTAATTTGAAAAAGTACTGATGTGGGGATTGCAGTGTCTGATCTATTTTGTCTTAGAGAAAGCTCTTAAATGTGAAAAACGGATGTCTTTGGGGCAAATTCATATCTAACACAGATTGCTGTACCTCCAGTGTTTCAGAAAAATGATGACATCCTCTATCAGCTGAGGAATCCATCTAAAATTGGACTGGAAGCAGCACCTGAAAAGAAAAATAAGACATCCTGGTGCACAAATACACCCAAAGCAAAGAGCTGTTGGATCAAATATTTAGAAATTTAAGCTTGCTGCTAAAGTGTAAATCATTAGGACAGTTATTAAAAACCTGTTTCATAGATGATGTTGTAGGACTACAAATTGATCTAATTTCCTAATTTAGTGCAAATTTTTGTTATCTTTTTGTCACTTTAAAGGAATGCTTTATTATTGAATTTATAATTTTATATAAAAATCATGCTTATTATTTATAATTATTTATATTATACTCACGTTATATTTATACTATTTATATATAATTTATATTATTGTATTATGTTATTTATATTATATTTAAATTATTTATATTATTAATTTCATATTAAATAATTTTATTATTTAATATTTAATTGCATTAAAACCTAAAAAGCCCACATTAATTACCCTTCTTTTTTTTTGCCCAGAAAAATGAAATTATAGTCAATGTTGTGAGGGACTGAAAAAAATATATGTAAACTCACGCATAAGCCCCAGCATCCCTGTACTGTGTTCTGCAATGTTAAAATCCTGGGGAAAAAAACCCTTACTGATAACATTGCAAAACTTTTAAAGTTGTTGCCTTTCCCACAAAATATCCAGTGCTCAAGGAAAAGCCGTTTATCATAGAAAACACATTGTATAACAAAGTTCCAATCTCTAATTAATACAGGAGATTTTCTCTGTGCGTTGAATCCCAAATTTGGAATTATCAGCCAGCAAGGTAATTAAGGATAAAGCTGCTGGAGATAAGTAACTCTTCAGCCATCTTCTGGGTGACATATGAAAGCGTCCAAACACTCCTGTGAGCAATTAATCTTCTGTAACCCATACCACGTGCAGATTAGGAGCAGATCGAGTCCTGGTCCACGCAGCACGTGCTGGAATTTGGGTTTTGAACGTGGAGCTGGCGTCACATCTGGTGGTTTTGCCTCACTGGGTGCTCCAGAAAAGGTTGATCCTTGAGACAAGAGAAATAATACGTGCTGCTTAATTGTTTATTAGCACGAGAACTTCACACGGAGCAAGGAATGATTGTTTATTGAAACGAGACCTGCAAGGGACTCTTTAATTATAAAACAGCTTGATATTTTTAAAGGAAATGACAGCAGCAACAGAAAGAACAATTTACTGTGGGTAGCAGGTTGAGTGTAGCTTGGGGCCCATTAATCAGTCATGCATAACAACTCTCCCATAAAGCAACTGGAATTAACATGCAGGAAATACTGCTTCTGCAGGAGGATTCAAAGAA
Source organism: Sylvia atricapilla (assembly GCF_009819655.1). Lineage (NCBI taxonomy): Eukaryota > Metazoa > Chordata > Aves > Passeriformes > Sylviidae > Sylvia > Sylvia atricapilla. Next base: position 4,058,747 of record NC_089151.1, read on the forward strand.
ACATGGCTGGGGTTTAAAATGTAATTAACAGCTGCATCATATTGCATGGACAGGAGCAAAAGCCGTGGCTGCCTCACAACTGGAGATGGATAAAATTCAGGTATCAGTTCCCAGGTTTGGAGCTCTCCAGGAGCAAAGCAGTGGGAAGTTCTGAGGAAACAGGAACACGTCTGTTGATGTTGGTGCTGAGACACAAACTAGGACTTGGAAGCAGGTGGATTTTTTTTTTTTGCTGGGCACCTCCAGTGTCAAAGGCAAAGAGGAATGTTGTCTTGAAGTTTTCTAGGAAGTAAACACAGACCAAAGCTGTTAATTTTGAAAAACATAAATGTCTATAAATACTTAACAGCAGAAAGAGGACGTTTTCCCATCAGAACTGTGCAGAGATGTCATAAAAAGAAGAGTGGTGTGGACAGGACTTCCCTTGTGTGACCATCAGTGTGGTCTGTCAGTGCAGAGTCCCACGGGATCATTCAGGGAGCTGGGGTGAATTTTGGGGCCAACCTGGCAGAGGAATGAGGAAATCCTTTGAATGAGGATGCCTTGGGAAGGCTGAGCTGGAGCAGAGACTGGACAGAGCCAGAGAATAAAGTAGTTATTTGTTAAAAGGCCTTTAGGGTACACCTTGGGCAGGACAAGAGCCTGGCCAGGGCTGCACCCAAGGGGGACCCAAAAGGGTCACAAAATGGACACAAAATGGACAAATGGTCATGAGGTCTCACACTTTGATAAGTTTTGGTCCATTTGCATATTGGGGTTTAACTGTCCAGTTCCAGCTCCAGGCTGTGAGGTCCCATCCTTCTTGTTCCTCCCTTCACCCACCCTGTTTATGCTTTTGGGCTGAAAGTTGTCCTTGGTGTGCAGCAGGACAAGGATTTGTTTTGTGTCCCTGCTCTGTGCAGAGTTCAGTGACACTGACTGTGAGCTCAGAACAGCACAGAATCTGAATAACATGAAAGCTGAAACTGAAGGCATCACCTTCGGGAGGTACCTGAGGAGTTTTGTTTAACCCAGAGCCCCATTCGGGGAAGTCCAAGTATGGCATTAAGTGGCCAACTCAATGAGAGGGCTCCACGTGCCAAACCCTGTAATCTTGAGATTATACTTTTATTTTCAGAAAGAAATTCCTTGCAGTGTGTTCCCTTTCTTGGCAGGTGTCAGGGAAAGGGCTGAGGGATTTCACTCCTCCTTTCTCATGGCTCCATTTGCTCCTCAATAAAAACAGGCTCTGGGGATTTCATCCAGTGGCTTTTCCCAGAGGAACTGAGATTTCTTGTGTGTTTCTGAGGTTTCCATTTGAGACATAGAAAGTTCTGGTTAAACTCTGAGATTTCTTTCCCTTTGTTTTTTGGTTTTTCGGGTTTTTTTTCTTCGTTTCATTGGGGGTTCTGTGCTTGTGATATGTCAGGTAATTAGTTTTTAGGTAAATTAATCTTCAAGTGACACTAGGAGGTGGGAAGTTAATTCTCACGCATTCCTGGCTCCTTTCTGATTATCTAATTATTCCTGAGAGTTGCAGGGGCTGTGTCCTAGAAAGGCAGCTCAGCATGGGGTTAAGCAGTGCCCGAGCACAGGAGAAAAGGTAGAAAATTACCATTTATGACAGACCCACAGCTGCCTGGAGGTTGTCATTCCCCAATTTTCATTTCTGTCCTGTTGGTGTTGTAAATTATTAATCAAACAGTGATTACTTGTGCAACCCTCTGAATTTCCAGAGAGCTTCCTTAATGTGAGCTAACACACCTGTCGTGTGCTCCAGAGAAGTTGTGAACTCTGAGCCAAATTTTCCCTTTTATTCTGCTGCTGCATCTTGTTTATGAGTCAAGGAGTTTGGCACGCAGGAAGGAGCAGGATTTGGCTGTGAATTATATAGGAAAAGGAAATACAGGTTAAAGAAACAGAAGAAAATACTGGCTTGGGTGCCTGTAAAAGATCTGTACAATACAAAAATAAAGTGAAAATTCTGCAGGCATCAAGGTGTGGAGGACAAAGGTGAAAGTGCATAAAAATAGTAAGGAAAGAATTTAAAGAAAAGACTCGGGGAAAGCAAGGAGATATCAAGATAGCTGTGGAAAAAGGAATTCAGGCTGCAAGAATTTTGTAAAATCTTATGAGAATATAGTTGAATTTTGGGGTTGTTTAAGACAAACACAAATGATGTCATCAGGGCTTGAAAAAAGGAAGATAGGCTCAGCTGCAGGGTCTGAAGTCTCTGGGAAGATGCAAGATGAGGTCAGACAGGTAGGACTGGGAAAGCTTTTCATTACTTTATCTTCTTCATGGGCAATTGCTGGAGCTGTGTGTGATTTGCCAGGAGCAGAGGCGATAAAATACATCAGTGATCAGGAGAAATGAGGCCCCAACAGCACAGGCTCAAAACTTACACTCAGAGAGGGGAGGAAGTAAATGCCTCAGTACCAAATAACCTTATTAATTTGGGGAAAAAATGTGGGATGTGTTTTTTCCCTTTGAGTTTTTACAGAGGAATTGTTACTGTTCTAAACCCAGGAGGTATTGTTTTAGTTTTGCTCCCCATCAGCCTTGGAGGAGTTCAAGACTGAAAGACTGAAAGAGCAAACGTAAAAAAAAATATTTTCCCACCTCCTCCTTGCCTTTTGACCTTTCCAGAGAAGAAAAGCAAATTCCTGTGTGGAGCCACGAGGGAGAGGAGCTGTGCAGGGAAGAGGCACCGAGGTGAACTAGAGGGAGCTAAACCTCAAAAGTCAGCTTTTATCTGAACAGAGCAACTTTTATCTGACAGAGAGAACTCAGCCAGATGGATTACAATGACAACTCTGTCACCATTTTTATGCATTTTGGGCCTTTCTCAGTCCAGCAAATGTCAGTGCATTCCTTGTTTGCAGCAACTTCCAGTCTCCAGTCCTGCTGGAACACGGGGCTGTTTCTCCTCCCATCGCTTTTAGAGCTCACCTGCATCTGCCCCTTCTCAAATCCTCAGGGCTTGTGCTGCACACTCCTTGCTTTTCCACACCTTGTTCTCCGTACTCAGAGCCTGCTTCTCTTTATTGATTTCTGCACTTGCAGTTGTTCTACAAGTTGTAACAACAGCTCCTGCTCAGGCCAGAGGGTCTCACCTTGCTCTGGGCCACAGGGGTGTCAATCCAAACCTTTTTTCCTGCCTCTTCCAATGCAGATTTTGAGCTGAGCACACAAACCAAGCAGATGCTGCCCACCTCGGGAGCCTTTCCCTGCCACTCTCATTTCATACCACTATGAAACAAACACTCGGAATGTTTTGTTAAAAGAAAAGGGACTAAATCCATAAATTGATGAACCTTTCTGTCGTAGATAAATTCATAAATTGATGAATCTCTCAGTCAGAGAGCTGTAAAAATGAAATAATGATTGATCCTGTGGTGGTTTTGGAGCTGTGAGGGTGCTGAGGGATGTCCACGTGCTGATCACAGAGAAGATTGGCCACCTCAGTTTCAGAGGAAGAGCTGAGGACCCAAACAGAAGAAGGCAGCACTAACAAAAATAGATAAAGAGGTAATTAACCTTCAGATTTGTCAGTGTTTTCAAGAACTGTAGGCAACCCAACCAGCAGCAGGTTTCTCCCTGTCACAGTATTGTGAATCGCCCCAGGAAGATTTATTTTTCACAAGGCCAATTTTGCTGCATCCTCCTCTTGCAAAAATCAAACCAGCACAGCTCGCTTAGGAAAAAAAGAAAAAAAAAAAAAAAGGAAAAAATAAAAGGCAGCATAATATCTTGAAGATTCCTTAAGAGATCTCTCCTCACAGTTATAGGTATCTTAGGAAGGAAATTGATGCATCTTCCTTTCTTCTTTGTGTGTTCTTGGTGCCACAAGCTGTGCACAGCATGCTTTCAATTAATTTAAACTAACTTTCCATCTGCTCCAGCAAATGTAGGGTTTGAGTGAAAGACAGTGTGATGGAGTGACACGGAATGTGCTGATAGCCACTAATGTGGGAGCCAGTCTGCTGTGGAAAATGGAATTTCCAGAGTGTTCCCTTCCTGCTCCATATGAAAGGCTCGCCTTGGTGAAAAATGATTATTGTTTTCAATATTTGCCTAATCAGGACGGGAAAGGAAAGCTTCAGTGCTGGAGATGGTGATTTACATTTTACAGAGCGTGGTAATGTGGAGAGCAGGATGTATCAGATCAATTCCTTTTTAATTGCCACTTTCATCAAGCTTTATGGTATGGAATTATTTCATTATGTTTCTGCACTTAAAACAAAACCACAGAAATGCTGGATGTGATTGGAACTTGGAGAGCTTTGGCTTCTCTCTCAGTTTGATCACAGTACCGTGTACGTTGCAAATATTCTGCTTTTCCCCCAGCGAATTAAATTCCAACAAAGGTATTTAAATTGGAAAAGCCAAGGCCACAGTAAAACAGCGACAATGGCAACATTCAAGTAATGACACAGAGTAAATTATAGTAAATGTGTACAATAAAAGCCTTTTGCTATTAAATGCGTGCACTTTACAGACATTAATTAGTCCTTTGTGTGGGGGGTTTAGTGGGGGGTTGAGCTATTGGGGGTTTTTTGGGAGCTGATGGTGGTTTTTTCATTTTTTTTATATTATAAAATAGGAACTAACTGTGATTCTGGCACCAGCCCTTCAAGCAATAGCTGTTTAAAGCCATGTGGTAATTAAGTTTTACCTGCAGCCCAACATTGTTCCCAATAGAACTCAGGAGAATAAGTTTATGGCCTTTTTTTTTTTCCCCAATCTAAATTAGCACATGAATTTGCAAAGTGGAATTAATTTGGGGTCCTGCTGCCTCCTCCCTGTATTTCTAACTTTAAGTACTGTGCTTTCAGGCCTGATTGGCCTCTTCAACTGGTCAAACTCCTGGAAATCAAAACACATGGAAATCAAAATTCTGGGGCTTGGTGAGGTGTGCAGGGAACTGTGGTGGCAGCATTTCTGTGAGCAGCAGCAGGGAAAAGATAAGAAACTGCTTCTTGTAATTCCTACCTCAAACTCTTGCACTTAAGAGTGGATTTCATGGAGAATAATTCTGTATAATCCTGTGTGGATTCATGGAAATTGATGCCGTGTTCTCATGGCAATTGTGTACCTGCAGTCAGGGCAGATTTTTTCCTACTGCTGCCACCTCTGTCACCTCAGCACTGGCAGTTCTTGGTTTGGGGGTTGTTTGGTTTGGGGGTTGTTTTTGTGTTTGTTCAGTTCGGTTTTTGTTTTGTTCTTTTTTTTAGGACCTCCTTCTTGGCAAGGCTGAGCAAGAGCTGAATTTCAGGTGACCTCATAGCCTAGGAAGGGAAAATTCCTTCCTTCCTTCCATGATTCTGGCTTCTTTCTCTGCCAAGGTCAGGATTAATACACAGGAGTCACAGTTTCATATTAGGACTTGGATGTTTATTATTTCTCATCTATTTACAGACTCACCAGCCATGAGCTCTAACTAGTAAGTAAGAGAACAGAGGTAAAATGGAGAGCCTCTGACTCTTTCCAAGGTTATTTAAGCCCTAATTACCCAGTAACAAGGTGACACCTCTATTATTTATATTTCTGACTCAGTAATGACCACCCAAGGCCCGCAATGAGGACCTTTTCCACCCAATTACAGAAAACCACCCAAACCCATGAAGAAGAAGGAAGAAGAAGGTGAAGAAGAAGGACCTAGAAGGACACCTTAAATCCTCCATATTGCTCTATACTAAAAATCTCAAAATCTAAGTCTCCAGAATTCCAACACCTCCCTTCCTCTCTTCCTCCCTCTCTCTCTCTTCCCTCCCATCCGTGTGCCCTCCTCATCAATTCAGGGCAATTTTGGGGGTGACATTTCTTGCTGGAGCTGTTCCATTCTGCAGAGAAGAATTACAGGTTTCCCAGGGCAAGATGATGTGTGAGTAGGAGCCTTTTAATTTCCTTTAGTTCCTTTCTTGTTTGCTGCAAACAGACCCCACCAAAGAGCACTCTGATCATCTAAAAGTTGCTTTTCCTTGTTTTATATGTAGCAGTGGTTTCAAACTTCGAAAAATATGAAGCAGAAAAGTTTTCCATTGATTTTATCTGACCAACTGAGAGAGTTAAGAAGAAAAAAAAAAAAAAAAAACCAAAAAGGGACATTCTTTTGGACACGTGGTGAAATCATTCCTCAGTCATATCCAGCATAGATCCCCTGTGTCCAAAACCTTGTCTGCTCCCCCAGTTATGTCATATTGCCTAATGAAAAGTGTTAACTTTCCCTGCAGACCTCTCCTCCCTGCCATTCTGCAGGACATTTATACACCTACAGCAGATAATGGCCTCAGGAATTTATATGCTCAACCTGAAACCCTTGTAAGAGAAGTAATTAGACAGGCTTAATTAGAGCTGGCATGACAAAATTTATGTCGGTAAACGTGCCCAATTCTGCCCAGAAAGGCATTTTCAAAGGGCTCTGACTGCTGTGTTAGTCATGCTCATTTTTCAGGCAGTGTGTACAAGTGTATAATATTTAACCACCATTAAATGTTTTTCCAGTTGGAACAGTTTCATGCGGAACTCATCCATTTAATCAATCCATCTCCCTCATTGTTAGGCTGCAACTGGTGTGGCTGCGGAGAAAGGCAGAGCAAAGGAGAAAATGAGATGCTCCATTAGAAAGCCCCATTTGGAAGTGACAGATTAAGCTGTTTGAAATGAAGGGAAACGTGAGTCATTTTGGGGACACTTTATTTTCGCGCGTAAATTGGGTCGTTGGCTGAAAAATAATCACTTGGTCCATCAAAGACATAACCCAGAAATGAGGTGGAGAGAGAAGTTAACAGAGGATGAGTAATAGAGGTAAGAGAACAAGCGTGCAGCCAGGCTGGGGAGATAATGCAAGTTATTTAACATGGCAAACAATGGCAGCTAATGGTAATTAACAGTTAAGTGAAGACATTTTTCCCCTTGAAAACCCGGTGTCGGTGTCAGTGGGACTTGCCTGACTGCAGACGTCGAGCGGGAACATGGATCTGAGGTGCTAACAAGAAGGCAGGAAAGGATTGTCAGAGCATCACGTTTAGGGGGAGAGGGAAAGTCCAAGGAGAGGAATAAAAATTAAAAAGAAATATATATATCAGGAAAGATGTGCAGTCTCCTGGCTTGTGTTTCTAGATCTTTCCTCTGCCTAGCAGAATAAAACTCCTTAATGGATACAACTACATGTATGATTAACCTGTAGGTTCCAAGTGACACGTTGTCAGACTAATTGCCCTCCAAAGCAAATTGCAGCCCATTACAACTCTCCCAAGGTGAAATCTGTGTCCTCAAACCGCTCCTGGGGCTGTGGACACACAACTGCCACAGCCAAGGCCACGGCAGCAGAGAACTCTTCCAGGTTATCCTGATGCTTGGCAGCCAGAACAGCTCCCTGCTAAAATCTGTTCCCAGCTGTGATGGCATACAAATTTTATTTAATGCAGTCCCAACATTCTTTTTTTTTTTTTTTTTTTTTTTTTTTTTTTTTTTTTTTTTTTTTTTTTTTTTTTCATTGATGATACAAAGGTATATTTTCCTGCTGGAACAGGAGAAATCACTCTGAGTAATGGCTCAGGTATTATTTTCAATAATATTTTGGGACATGATAAAGAATAATAGATATTTGTGGTTTAAGCTGCCTGCTTGAGGCAAATTACCTGGCTCCATTATCTGGCTGTTCTGCTCGTTTCTGAGAAGTTTAAAGTGGAACAAGGCAGCCATATGTGGAATATATACATTTATCCAACATTTATATGTGTGGGTGCACAGCTCTGCAGGCCCCACAAGTGGAAGGTGTTTTCAGACCCAGGCTATCCTGTGTGGCAGCCAGGAGACAATAATTCAGCAATTCAATATTCCTCACACAGCCCTGCTGAATTTTCTCTGTCTCCTCCCCATCCTCATTCCTTGGAATAATTCCTTATCCCAAGTCATGAAGGATGTGAAAAATAAGATTTAAGGTTAAGTACAGCTGTTTGTGAGTAGAAAGGGTCACTCTGGCAGCTTCTGGGATCAGCTGGGAAATTACATTTGTCTGGCATGAAGATAAAATCCAAATGTCCCATCCCATCCAAGGAGTTCAATATTCAGGGAAAAGACCATGGTTAAAGGGCATTAATCATTAGCCATTATTCAGAGACAGTTTGTATCAGGCTGCAGGAATTATAAAAAGTATAAATTAACTCTGGAAAAATCAGCTGAGTTGGGTTATTTTGGTTTTTAAGGCTGCACTTATTCCTGGGACACTGAATGAACAGAAATGTCCTTTATTTTTATAGCAGGCTGTTGAAAACACAAGTTTATTTAAAATGCAGGTAATATTTGAAAGCATGTAATACTTCTAAAATTATTTTAGACATTAAACTTTAGCTATCCAGTCTAAAAATGTTGACTATAATTTTTAAATATTTAAGCTATTCCACAGTTACAAGGAATGTTTCTGGAGCACTCTTTTCTGTTTTTTCTTTTCAACCTTATTTCTTTTTTTTTGGGGGGGGGGGGAAGGTGGTTGGTTTTTTGCTCCTATTTTGTTGCTCTTTTTGTTTTGTGGTGTTTTGTTGTTGTTCTTTTGGTTGGTTTTTCTGGTTGGTTTTTCTTGTTGTTGTTGCTGTTGTTGCTGTTGTTGGTTTCGGTGGTTTTTTGGTTTGGTTTTGTTGGGTTTTTTGGGGGGTTTTTTGTTGGGTTTTTTTGGGGGAGTGGTTTTTTTGTTTTTGTTTGGGTTTTTGTTGTTGTTGTTTGGTGGGTTTTTTTGGTGGGTTTTTGTTGTTGTTGTTGTTTGGTTTTGTTTTGGTTTAGAGAATGTTCCTTAGATGCTTACCGTACCTTAGAGGTAACTATTAAGATTAAGCACCTGGCTTCTACAAATTGCTATCTCAATTCACACCCAACTAAATCCGGATCGCAACAGATGAGAGAAGCCTTTCTAGAACTCTCTTACAAACACTTGCGTACTCCAGTTCTTCCTATTCTCATTTTTGTCTTGGTGGGCTGTTTTTAAATTAACCAAGAGGCTTTCGGGGCTCCGATAAGGCGCAAGAATGATGATAAACGCACGGGGCGATAATTGGGTGTGGATGCCGGGAGATGTTTCCCATGGAGCAGGTGCCTGTTGTTTGCTGAGAACCCGAGGTTATTGTAAATTCACTGTTAGCAGCTTCTCGGGGGGGGTTCCTCGCACTTCTTTTCACACTGGGACCTTGCGATGTTCGCAGCGATCCTGGGAGCGGAGCGATGGCCGGGGGACTTCGGCAGCGACAGCCCAGCAAAATGTAAACCGGGACAACAGGAACCTGAGCCAGGACTCAGCCTCTGCCCGGCTCCATCAGCACCGCACCGTGGGAAAAAACCAGAATTCTTTCATGTCTCACAGCCCCAAACCAGCGGGGATTTTATTTATTCATTAACAGAGGAATATCAGAATGAAATGTAAGGAGTAGATGGGAAGAAGCCGCTGCGTTGGGCCAGTGGCACTTCTCTTGGATGAACGCCTTTGGAGGGGTTTTGTTCCTCGGCACGGCTGAAAAACTCAGTGTCACCACACTATAACAGAGAGTGTCACCCTGCAGAGGGATTTACAGCTCTGCAAACTGGGAGAGGAGCTCTGCCATCAAACCGAGTCGGTTTTACAGCGCCGTGCTTTGGTGCAGATGCTCCAGCTGTTCAAATGTGCTCAGGGGTAAAGGGAGCCTCAAACGGGTCCCCAAAACCATGGTGCAGCCGAGGCTCAGGTGCTGAGAACACCTTCGGGTCTGGTGGGAGCAGAGAATATGGAAGGTGTTTTGTGTAATGAAAGACTGACCTCCGCAGGGCAGAAATCAGAGCTGGCTGCTCCGAGGAATTCCCAAATAACTCCACAAACAAGGCTCAGACTTCCCAGGGGGAGCGCCAGCACCAACCTTTAGTTTGGTTTTTAGTCTGAAGCCCATCCTGGGGTTGGGTGTGAACAATCTTTGCTGTTTTACCTCTCTGAGTGATGCTCATGATACCAAAAATGGGTGAATTTTTACTATTTTGGCTCCTGTTGACATCCTGCTTCCAGACAGGAAAAGTGTTGGATTGGGGACTTAAAAATAAAATCAAATAAAAAAAAAAAACACAAACCCAAACAAAGAAACAAAAAACAACCAACAAGAACAACAAAAACCCCCCAAAACAAACAAACTAAAAACCTAAAAACCCCACAAAAACAAGAACAAAACAAAACCCAACCAACCAACCAAAACCCAAACAAACAAAAAATCTCAAGACCCCAAACCCCCTCAAAAAAACCCACCAAAAAAGCCCCACAACAACAATAACAAAACCCACAATTTTTTTTTTAATTAAAAATATTTAAGAAAAGGCTAGCAGGTTCCTTCACTGGGATTTCCATTCTTCTTTCATTGTAGTCATGAGAAATGCAGCAAAATCCTTCCCCTGAAAGCCTGGTTTATACCTGGTGAATGTCTTCTGACTCCCAGGAGACTGGGCAGATTTAACAATGGTTATGGCACAGCAGCCTTGGGGAAGAACAAACTGATGGGGATCTTCTGGAGGAAAAAATGAGAGGCCATTTCAAATTTCTTTGTTTAAAGGGAAGATGCAGAGTGCCAAGGGAGGGTCTGTATAGAAACAAAGGCTGTTTTATGGGGTAAGCAGATTAATCTATTATCTTTTACCTTTTTTATCCAGACTGTGTGAAAACCCACAGAAAAAAAATTCTCATTTCCCTCCCCTCTATTTCCTTTGAAACTGAAACCAGAAAATAGAAACTTCTCAAAACCCTCAAGTAGAAGGAAATCCATTTGCCAGGCCAGTCAAGATGACTGGGACAAATCCATGCTGCCAACTGTCCCCACTTCCACCTCTTTAAAGGTATTAGAATTGCCCCAATTCCCATATTAATTAGTCTGTACTATAGTTTAATTGCACGTTATTTTTTTTCCCAATGAACCGAGGTTTTAATGAGCATTCACTGTTTAATAAGCAATTAAAAATAGCCTATTATTCTGTGTGTGTGTGTGTGTAATAATGAAGCTCATCACCTTAACAGCTTATATTTATATGTATACATATTTTATTACTTTGATTTGAACAATAAATCTAGTACACCTAATTATTCAGCTCAGTATTAAATGAGCTACACCTTCACTAAATGCTGGTGCTTTACTACTCATAATGCCTCCCTCACTTATTCAGCTTAAGCAGGAAGAAGAGCTGCAGTGGTTAGAGGAATTTGCCTAAAATTGAAGAAAGAGCTGAAGGAAACAAGCCTTGGATTGCATCCACTCAAGGCCAGGGGAGATGTGAGTGCAGCACTCATTTACTCTTGCTTCAGGTGCTGGGTGCTCATTTGCTAAAGAACAAAGAACCCGGTGCCAGAAAAAGGGAATTAGGAGTGAGGGGACGGGCTGAGCTCCCCAGGTGTGAGTGAAGGCAGACAACTGCAATTAAAACTGGATTTATTACAGAACTGATGAAAGAGAGCGAGCCCTGCTGGGTGTTCCTCAAGGTGCCAAGGCAGAGCACCAGGCAGGAGCGATGGCAGAGCATCAATACACAGAAACCAGGGCTGAGAAATGGGGGAAAGTCCAGCCAAAGGGTAAAAACCTTTCACAAACAACCTCTGTTTCCCTTTCCTGGGTGTCTGATCACCCTGCACCAATGCTGACAGCACAAGGTGAGGCTCTGGGAAGGCTCCAGTGCCTGGCAGAGGTTCTGGGCTGAGGTGTCTGTGGCTTTTTGGCTGTCACATCCCTGTGGCTGTCCTGGCAGAGGGTCAATCTCCACCCGGCTCCACTGCCAGGGTGGTTTGAGCAGGGCTGAGGGTACAGAGGGCTTGCTCAAGCTGAAGGATTCCTCTCTAGAGCCATTTCTGCTTTGACTTCTCCATGCAGGATCCAAGAGCCAGCCATTCCCAGATGGATTAATGCAGTTTCTGGCATTAGTAACAGTGGCAGGACTTGCCAGGCACTGTGACTGTCCAGCCCTGGGGTAGATCTAACATGATGCAGTTAATGGTCACAGCTTGTACACGTGAGTTTAATGGCACCAAAAGTCTAAATCTTTCCTTTAGACACTGTCTTGTAACAATGGCTTTTCTAATTACTGCAATATATGGTTTCTACTGTGCTTTATCTACGGACTCTGTCACATTCTGTGTGATCCTCACATGAATTACACATCCCCCATGTTGTCCTTTCTCTTTTCAGCAATCAAGGATATGAAAGGCTGGGAATCTGTTAATTGGGGCCCCTGTTCTCAGGAGGTTTTGCTGCTTTTGCTCAGTATGAAACATGATGCCAATTAAGTTACCTTGGAGATGTAGGAAAAAAAAAATAAATTAGTGCTTGTATTAGCTCATGATGACCTCAAACCAAAGGAAATATTTTATAGTTATATAATTATTTTATCAGTTGGGGGAGGGGTCGTTCAGCTCTCAGGCTTGTAGGGTTTTAATGATTCCAGTGGGAACCAGGTGCATAAATCCCACCAAAGGCTATTTCCCTCGGTGCCAGCTGAGCCAAATACTGCACACTGCAACCCCAAGGCAGGTTATAATCACTGGCTTTAATTATATGACACACTTAATTACAACTGCCCAGCTATGCTTTGCTTTCTGAGTTTTCAGCATGCCTGGCAGCAATCAGGGAGTGCAAACACTTCTCCTTGCTTTGGGCAGCCTGCCTTGGGAAGTGCATCCAGCCACGGAGCTGGTGGTGATCTCCCCCAGCTGGAGATGGAAGAGCAGGCTGGGAGGGGAGTCAGAGGAGTGAGCTGGGCTGTGCTGGACTGGAGTCACTCACTGCAGAGACCACGGGAGCAGCAGAAGGTCAGCCAGGCACTGGCAGGAGGATGAGCAGAGTCCGGCCAGAGGTGAGGAGGTTGAGCCTCTCAAAAGCTTTGCAGCAGGAGCAGTGACCCTTGCTTTGTTTCTGCAGGTAAGAGGGTTGTACTGAAGGCAGAGGGATTGTTCTGATTTAGTGCTGCTGGAGAAAAGCCATAACTGGGCTGAGCTGTGCAGAGTCACCAGCTAACAGCAGCCCGCAGTCCGGAACGGGAGGTGTGAGATGAGACACGGGGAGGTCGAAAGGCCAGAACAAAACTTCCCCCAGCTAGAAACCATTCAGCATTTTCTCTCTCTGTTAATGCTTCATTGCTTATGATTTAGCTTTGTGCTGTTTCAAACCTTCTCTCAGGGCACAAGGCACAGCTTTAGTTTAGGACAAGGCTCTCAGCTGAGACCAAAGCAGGTGACACACGTTTGCTGAGGCTTTCAGGCAATGAATGACCTTTTGCTCAATTACACCACAAGCTTCATGTAGGCTCTTTCATCCTCTACTTATTATGGGCCACATGGGAAAAAAAACCCCCTTTAGATTCAAAGCCTGATAAAGCATCAGCAACAGGCAGGAGCTGGAAGTGGGTCTCGGTGACAGAAATCTGCTGGGGCTTGTACTCAAATGTTTCCTTCAACTGCTGCCCTCCCTCGCCAGCTTCCTCTATTCTCACAGGTATTAAAAGGCTATTTTCAGAGAATTTCTGCCTTTGTGTGGCTCTGTCCCTTTAGATAACTTCCTAGAAGATCTAAAATACAACCTGCAGGAGTTTCAGAAGCCGGCAGCCTTTAGCTGTATGCTGGAACAAGAACTCCCCGGTAAAGAGGCATTTGTTCAGGAGTTTTCTGGGTTGTTTGTGCAGTTCTTGTGTCTGGCTGCTCTCTCTGAGCTGAGCTGATGCTGGTGGGTGAGGAAGGTGACCAGGTGAGGCAGAAAGAAAATGCACAAAAGTCCATGAGAGCTCCTGGCTGCTGCCCAGCCTGGGGACATCTGGTTTGGCTTTGGCTCAAGGCAACCTCTTTAGTGGAAATGGACAGCAAATTATCGTTGTTACCTGAATATTCAGCTGCTGCTGAAATTTGTGTGATCAAACTTTTTTCTTTTGTGGTCAAACCACCCCTGGAGTGGCCCAGGCCAGGCTGGATGGTGCAACCTGCTCTGGTGGAAGGTGTCCCTGATCTTTAGATCATTCAAAAGATGATTTTTAAGGTTCCTCCCAACCCAAACCATTCTCTGTGATTCTATTTACCTCTCTAAGCTCCTGATTCCCGTTCTCAGACCCCGTCATGGTGAGGTGAAGGCTGCAGTTTATCTCCTTCCCTAAGAACATCCTGGGGTTTCTGATGTTTGGCAGAGGTGGTTCCTTTGCCAGCCTGGAGTTCATTCTGTGGCCCTCCATCCCTGAGGAGAGGTCTACGTGCAGACAGAAGGTAAAAGCCCATACATCCTTTATTTGAGCATTTCACAAATAAATTACAAGTTTCTTTGCAACCACGTCATAAATCAAAACGTTTATTTACACCTCAGAGACAGCAAGCGATTCAGCAACTAGGGCCCAAAGGAATGATTGACTGGAAAAGCAGCTGAAATAAGCGTCTTGAAAATCAAACAAAATGTTTTCATCCTTGCTTGGACTATTTTAAAAAAACAAACAAACAAACAAAAAAAACACAACCCAAATCATTAAAAAAAAAAAAAAAAAGAAGAGCTTGATGGTAACTTAAAGGGACAGAGGTTGTTATGGGGTAGTTGTGGTTTCACAGGAGGGTTGTGGCTGAAAGGGCAGTAACAACACAACTCCTTTGTGCTGAGTTCCCCATCACAGGCCCGCAGACACGGATTTATTCCTCAGCCCCAATGCCAGGCAGGGGCTGTGTGCACACCCCAACACCCAGCCTGGCCCTAGGCTACATCCACTGCACCCCAAACTGCGGAGTGCAGCCACTCGCTGACACAGAGGAGGAGTGTGATGTGGGGGGCTGGATGAAACTTTCCCAAACAGCTGTCCCACTGAAAGCTCAGGAGTGAGGAATTCTGGCTCTAAACCCTTCCCTTTCCACTACTGGTGACCTGCTGATCCACAGGCAACTGAAAATGAGTCAGTAAACAATGATGCATATCTTCAAATGATATAATTGTGGTACCAGGGGACAGCTCAAGGTAGCAGAAATACAACAGGAGAGTGGAGATAAGCCTGGGGTTTAGTGTGTGGGCTTTTTGACTTTCTTATTTGCTTTAAATCAGAGTGATCCAGTACATGTAGCCCATGCTGTCCCTTATCCCACAAATTCACCCCTAACTGAGGGAATTAAACTGCTCATTCCAAGCCCCCTTGTTGTAACAATCTCCTTCCACCTGCATATATATTATATATATATTTATATGTGTATATCTCTATATATCTACATATATACACACATAGCAGTTGTGCAACTAGAAACTTTCCACTGAGAGTGGGGGGAGTGCATCCATCCCACCGGGACAAAGCCTGGCCAGCTCGTGTGTCCTGGTGACAGGGCAGGCAGTGGGTTGTGTGCTTTGTGTGGGAAAGGCTCAGCTCTGTCTGCTTTACAGAGAATTGTTATAATGATAATTACTAATCTGCACTGCGTGTTGCTTCTAAAGATTATAGAGCGTGGAGTTAACGGAAAGGGAATAATTGCTATTTTATTTTTCTTTTTGTTAGCGCTGGACTGAATCTCTCAGACAACAGAGTTTTTAGAGGTGCAATAAAGGCAAGACAGGAGCAGAGTTTTGCTTTAGACTTGGTGTTCTCAAGCCAGTGTGACTTCAATATAATTAATTTTTTTTTTTTTTTAATTCAATAAGAGGTTTTTAAACCTATTCTGAAAGCAACTTTCGGAGAGGCCGAAAGGCCAAGTGATGTAAAATTATTTGTGGACAGAATTCTGCTCTGAGTGAATTAGTAACATTTGAGAAGAAAATTGGCATCTTTCTCAGTATTTCAGACAAGAGGCCTTTGCAAAGGAAAGACAAAAGTCATCAATATAATGTCTTTTTGTAGTGACAAGGCATTTAAGATAGGGCCCTACAAACTGCCTGTAAGTTCATAATTTAATAAATGAGGTTTGTATTATAGTGATCAAAAAAATTCGACTGTGTAAGAGAACAGGACAAATTATTTAACCCCATCCATTTCAAGTAAAGGTTAAACCAAATTATCCTGGGAGCCTTAGAGACACCTCCAAAGGGCCAGCCAAGGGTCCCCTGTGGGTGGCTCGATGTCACAAACCCCAGAGCTCTGATGACCTGTAAGCACTCAGCAATCCTGTGACAAACATTGCAGCTTCACTGCTCACAGCCAACCAGCAAAAAGCAATATGTGGGGAGGTAACATTTCACCCAAATGTGATTAACTCAATCTCAGTCCTGCTGATGGAGCTGCTGTTTGATTTCCAGCAGTGTAACCATGATGAGAATGGGGCTCAGGGAGTCTGTTACCAGTGTTCCACCCTTACCTAATTTTCCTCCACACCCAGCAGGAAATTCAGCTCGTTCTCCCTTTTTTTTTTTTTTTTTTTTTTTTTTTTTTTTTTTTTTTTTACTCTTCAGACCTACAGCTACTGAACAAAGTGGACATTAATAAATGCACACAGGCATATTGGTTGGAAAAGCACACACGAGAAGCACAGAGCAGGGTTCAATCAGCAAGCACACCAGAAATGAGACCTTTCTCTAGCTAATAAACCCCTCTCACTGATGGTTATTCCCAATTTTTGTTTCCACAGCACACAGCCTGTTCGAGTGAAATGACTTTTACCAATAAAAAGTTTTGTGCATGTTACAAAACGAGAATCAACAAGTTCACTGCCTTTCCAACTCCAGACAGCATTTATATATCTACAAACACAGACTGAAATAAATGTTGGTGGGACTGAAATAGCTGGGTAGGAGTAAGGGGCATGTTTATAAAACCAGCAAACTTGGCTGAATGAATGCTAAATATGATCAACTATTAGAAAATAATACAACCAATTTTATGAATTTTCTGGGGTTTTTTCCACCACATTGTAGAAAAATGTTTAAATCATTGTTGCTCCCTTGTTTCAGGAAATGGACATTGGTTTTTTTGAGCAGAGGTGAGACCCTTCATTCAGGTAGGAAAATTCAGATTGTGCTGTGGTTCCTCACTTGTGTCAGGCTATGAAGGTGCCAGTCTGTGTTCAATGGGGCCAAACATTAACGTGGCAGCTCCATCTTCTCCTTGGGTGCCCTTGGGAAAGGCCAGGAGCCTTTAATGTGGGAGCAGAAATAAAGGGAAAATGGGAATGGAGGCTTGGATGCACCTCTGGTCAGAGCTTCAGCCACACTGACCTCTCTGCACATCAAAATTTTGCATTGGATCCAAGAAGGAAGATCTTATCCTTGGGCACAGGGTGGTAGGAAGAGTCTTCCCCTCGTCAGTGCAGCTCCAGGCAGAAGAGTTTTCTCTTTGTTCCTCCTCTTGGCTGCCCTTGGAATGATTCACCAAACGCTCTTGGTGAAGCTCTTGGTTTAAAGCGGGGAATTTTCTGGCATTTAACAGAAATGACACCAAAGTCAAGGGAGTGTCTCCAGAGGTGGGTTTGGCTGGGTGGAGAGAGGAAAAAAGCAAGTAGAAAAGAGTATTTGTGGGGGAGGGTAATATAATTTCTTTTATTCAAGATAGAGGTTTTGTAGCTCAAAGCACAGGGTGCAGAATATCTTTGGGTGCATTCATGGAACATACACGTTGGAACTCCAGAGGTGCCATACAGTAGTTAAATCGTTCCTTTTGGAAAAAAATTTGCTTGAAAGTAATATATATATATATATATTTTAATAAAAAAAGACTTGTTGGTTGATGGCAAAGCAGCAGCATGGGGTCAAAACAAGGCATGGGCAGGGAGAGAGGATGAGAAGCATGCCCATGTTGTCTGGGGTCAGGCACTGCCCTGCTGGGATGCCTGAAGCTGCCAAAGCCACTCCTGGCGTCACTGACCAGCTCCCACTGACCCTGAAGTGCCACTTTGGTGACACAGAGGCTCCTGCAGAGACCAGGGGGCAGATTTCACTCGGTCAGGACTGCAGGAGTTAAGCTGGAAGAGAAAAAACTGGTCTGAAGGCAGCTCATATCTTATCAAGAAATCTACAACGTTAGGAAAACTCACAACACAAACTCATTTTTCCTCTGTCGTTGTTGTTATTACTCCTTTTGATTAAAAAAAGAAAAAAGACCTGTTTCATATTTGGTACAATACAGGAAGTCGGAGAAAAAGCTATTGTACAGCAAATTTTAACCACCAACACACATTTAATATCTAGTGTAGCATTATGGGAAACTAAATATATGTCTGGACTTATTTTTTAACGTTTCCAAAAACCTTTACTATTGAAACATATACGTGGTGTGGAAGATATGCTCATAATCTCACTGTAGTAAGGATGCCATCGAGTATGACCCATAAGTACTGTAAAAATGCTAACTAAAGAATGCAGCTGCAAAGTTCTATTGCATAAGGAAGCTTTCTTGTTTAAACTTTAAATAAGCAAGTTTATTAAAATATTCTAAGACACTTACCTTACCCTAGTTACTGGCAAGCTCTAATAAAAGCCACAGTCTGTCACTAGTATACTTTTTCGTGTTAATTTTATAAAAATTTGGTGTGAGCGCTGATGGATCATTTACAGTTTATTAACAAGATGATCATCTTCATACAGTTAGAAGGAATTTTTTTTTTTGATGACCTTACATGCTCACAGAATAAAAAAAGGATCCATATTCATAGAGAACAAACACCCTTTTTTTTCCCATGTCTGCAAACAGGTGTGGTAAGTTTACACACACAAAGAAATGCTCTTGTTACTCTTAACTGGAAACCGTGTGTACGTGTGTATGTATGTATATATATATATATATCTCCAAAAGGATGGGGTGGTGTGTTTGTGAGGGGATTTATGGAGCAGGGCTGCTCCTGGCACAGAGATCAGCGCTCTGGCAAACACTCAGCCTTGCTCTTGGACTCGTGATAAGAACATTTTGTCCCCAGTTTCAGCCCTTTAACCCCCGCAATCAGGCTGAGCTGAGCATGGGTCACTCCTGGCTGCTCCTCCAGCATCCTCATCTCCTTCTGGGGCCCAGGAGAGCAGCTCAGGTCAGGACCAAGCCCTGGGGATTGGCATTTCTTGTTTGCTGAACCTGAGGTATGAGAAGGGCTGTGCCAAGGCCTGGGTGGCCACGGGCTGGCTCCTGCTGGCCACGCTCTGAGCAGCCAACACAGCAGGTTTAGCCAAGCTGGAACAGCTACAAATTCATCTGGTGTTCTGCTGCCTCCTCACGCTCCAGATGAACCTTTTATAAAAGCTAAACCCGTGGTATAACTCTTCTCTCTATATAAATATATATATATACATACACTCATACATATACAAATACTAACCCACAGACAAAATATTTTCTGAACAGTTGAATAGCAACGAGTCAACAGATAGAAAAAAAAAATATCGAGTCAATCTGGTTTGTTTCGTTGTTTTGTTTTTTTTGTTGTTGTTGTTGTTGTGTTTTTTTTCTGCTCCCCCAAGGTGGGGTTTGGATGTCATGGTCTTTGAACATTCAGAGAAAATTTCGAGTAAACCTTGTGTCCTGCAGGAGGAATCCAGAGGGGTGGAGGCTGTCGAACACCAAGGTACAGTCGGACACATTGAGCGAGATTGCAAACTAAACTGGAGCAACCGAGGCCGAGGAGTGAAGAACAGTAATTGTAAACTGCAATCTTCAGGTCTGACGGTGGTTTTTTTTTTTTTTTCTTTCTTTCTTTTTTTTCCTTCTTCTCGTTGCCATGGCAACTCGGTAGGACAGCGTCAAATGGCAGGAATCCTTACAGACCTAAAGGATGAGATGGGGGTGAGTATTGCTATGCAAATCACAGGATCTTTTACCTGGCTGAGTTTTTTTCCCCCCAGTCAAATTGTTGGTTGAACGCATGAACATTGCCAGAAGTTAAAGATCAATTATCAGGGTCTAGGAGCAATTATTTGTGAATGAAGGAATCTCCAAGAGGAAACCCCAAAATGTCAGATGGGGCAGTCAGAGACCTTGGTGGTGCTCTGGAAGATGTGGTGAGAGGATAAATCTTGATTCCCCCCCTTGGAATGTGGTGAGAGGATAAATCCTGAGCCAGGATTCCTCTTGGGAGGTGATGAGAGGATAAATCCTGATTTCCCTCCGTGGAATGTGGTGAGAGGATAAATCCTGAGCCAGGATTCCTCTTGGGATATGGTGAGAGAATAAATCCTGATTTTCCCCCTTGGACACCTCCATCAGTCACATTTGTGCAGGAGCACAAGGAAAGGCCAGCCCCTCCTTCTCCTGCCCACCCTGACAAGCAAAGAGCAAACAAACAACATCTTTTGAGAAATAACTCCCTAACAGAGCCTTAGAGTTTGTGAATATACCAGGGAATAAAAGCCTGGTGTCTCATGTTAAAGCTGCTACAGAAATACAAGGCTCATGTGTGGGGTTTGTATTAAATAAAGTGAACGTGGTGCTGGAATTCTGTCTTAGGTGGATGCTCTGATAATACCAAGGGAGTAAAGGAGTTCAGAAAGGAGAGTTTAGGAGCAAATTTAAGATAAGCTGTAGCTCACAGCCTATAAAACCACGGCAATGACATAAAACCTCACTCAGCAAATGTTTGTCTAATATTTATTGTATCTGTACTCTTAAAAAGATTGTAATATTCAATATTGATAGTTTTGTCACCACAGAAGTGTAATGGTCAATGTTAGATGCTGGTTTGTGCCCTTCAAAAAAAATCTAATGATCTGCTCACCTTTTAGGGCTAACAAATTTAATATAATTATTGACAAGGCTTTTTTTTTTTTTGTTTTATCTGTTTATTTCTAGTTATCATGTGAATTGATGCCAGCATCAATTTGCATTCTGCAGCAATGCAGGCACCTGGATGCCAACACCTGCCTGCCCCTTCCCTGCAGCACTTCAGTTCTGCTAAACAAAGGTAAATAAAGTAAATTAAGTGTGAGAAATCCATAGAGCTGCTGATGGATGGGGCTCACTGAAATGAGAAGTTTAACTGAGATTTCCAGATAGGACAATATCTGGAATTGCTTGGCACATGGATTTTCAGCCTGCTGCTTAAAGAAAAGATCTGGCCACGAAATCAGGATCCAGACTCACATACAGGAGATTTACAGTCATGACTGCTGAAGTCTGGATATATTTGGATTAAGGGTTCCAGCTAGAACTTAAATTCTCACAAACAACCTGATCTCCTGGGAAGTGAAGAGAAAGAATTTGAGACTCTGATCTCACAGACAACCTGAAAAATAGGATTTCCAGATCCCAATGAAGCTTAGTGTCATTAAAGGGCGTTTGTTTAATCCTGGCTCAAAGGAGCTGACACTGGCTCTGGGATTGATGAAGCTGCTCTGAATCCTGAGGAGATCCTTGCAGGTTTTCCTGCTCAGGACAGGAACTTGCCCATGATGGATGAAGAGCAGCTGAGTTTCTGTGCAATCCACAGGCAGAAACGTCACCAGAGGAATCTGTCAGCACAAAGTCTATAAATACCCCACCAGAGTGAGCTGCTGCACCAACAGCCTGCAAACAAAGGGCAGGAGTTGGTGATTTATGTGCACACCTGAAGAAAAGCTTGTATGTTTTACATTATATTGACAGACATGATGAATGGTGCTACCTTTCAGACACGTTGTCTTTCCGGAGTAAATGATGTACAAAAACTTGTTAGTTCAGCTTTAATTGTGAATCTTTTTCCTTTGCCATTTTTGTATCTGTTGAAGGCCAGTTTTGCCTTTCACAATAAACTCTTGATCCTCCCTGTTATCCTGCCTCTGCAAGCACCACCCCATTCCTTACTCCTTTCACCTCAAAGCTCTGCAATCCCTGCCTCGATTTTCTTTCACTGAAATTGCTTCTCAACTTCATCCTTTCTTGTCTTTGATCCATTTAATCTCATGCCTGAAAATCGGAGGTTCCCTTGGTCCTGGGACTATCTCCTCCTATAATTTCACTGTAATTTCTCTAATCACTTTTCCAGCTTGTCCTTCAGTCTCGTTTCTCCAGTTTATTTTGTTTTTAGGAAACCTTTTTCCCCTCGCTTGGGTTTCTTCCCCTTCTCAGTGACACCATCCATTCCTGCTCAGCAGTCACATCGGGGCTGACAGTTCAGAGCTCTTACTCTCTTTTCCCACTTTTCCATTTAGTCTAAAATGTCAGCCTCTAGCTCTGATATCTTCTGGATGTTTTCCTGACAGCTCTGCACAGCTACAGCTCTTAAATCTTCCCCCTAAAGCACTCCCTTCTTTGATTGCTCGGGACAGCACCATCATCCTGCCTCTTGTTCAAGCCTGAAAGCACAAACAAACCAGAGCAGGGTTTTGTCATGGAATCTCCTTTCCAGGTCTGTACATTTAGGTCATGTCAATCCAGAGGCTTGTCTCTCTCACGCTGTCCCAAAGGGCTTTTTGTAGCCATTCAAACAGCTAAATCTCCTACCCAGGCTCTCACTCAGCAGCTTTGCATCACCTTTTCTGAGCCCTTGACAAACTGAGCTGCTGTGTGCTCATCTCCTGCCCAAAACGCTGTACAGAGCATTTTCCTGCTCTGCCACTTTGACAAAACCTCTGTAGCTGTGTCTCCTCTGCTGCCTCTTTCCCCCTGCTCATTCCCCCTGGATTTTCCCTGCAGGACCTGCTCCTCCTCTCCTCCACAGCCCCTGGTGACATTTCCCTGAGGTGTTTTCAGAGAAACCTGGACACCTTCCACAGAAAGCTTCTCCCAACATCTGCTGACTCTTGCAGAGGTGCCAAGACTACTCTGAACTCAGTTAGCCTTGACACAGGTTGTGTTAAAAGAATTACTCCAAACGCTGCCTGTGTTTGGAATAATGCCATTCATGGTGATTATCCCTTTTGCACAGGTGGATTGTTAAAGGAGTATTGAGATTTTGCCCCTGGAAATCAGGTTCAACACTTTGAATTATGGTCTGAATAATTACAGTAGATAACCATCTTTGGTAAGTAGAGAATATGCAAGATCAAATCCATCTCGGTTCTTTCTGTGGATCTATTGGAAAGGATCTATTGGAAAATGCTTCTGTCCTAGAGAGCATCAGTCTTTTAGTTTGTGTGGTTTCTAACAGAGTGTCAGTTACAAATTTCCTTTCTCCAAAGAGGCTGATAAGGTCATAAAAGGTGTTAATTGGCCAAACTTTCTGGCCAATATCTCCCTTAACACAAAATCTGCGGGAATCAAGGATAACCAAAATATTGCCTGGAAAACTCAGCTCTGAATGGGAGGAGATCTGTGAAACCACCACAGCTGCTCCCTTACAAACCCACTGGGGAGCTCTGAGCCTCTGGCCCACATCTAAAATCTCTCTGTTCTCCCAGCTGGATTTCCAGTGTTCATTATAGTTTCCTATATAGGAATTGCAGTTTTCTTGTTGGTTTTTCTTTTTCTTTATTTTGCCTTTATTTCATAAAGAAAGAACAAATGAAAGTTCCAGAAATGCTCACACAGAGCCAAATTTTTTATCTATTTCTGATTTGAGCCCCAGCTCTAACCAGCTCACCTGGTGACTTTTCCACTCATTTTGATGGGGTTGCATTGTTTTTTGGGTTTTTTTTTTAACCCATACTTATGTATTTTATAGCACAGATGATTCATAGTTTGCAGCTGGCAATAGGACATAAAATATGTTAGTGTTTAAGGAATATTGTGAGCATAAAATGTGCAAATAACGTGTGCAGGGAGCACATTTGCTGATCAATGAGAACTATGTCTTTTAAGAACTTAATTCCTTGGTAAGCCTGTGCCTGGCAGGTTTAGATCTGCATACTAATGATAATTAGGCCTAGTAATTATTTTATTTTATTTTTTATCAGCTCTGTCTCCATATCTGGCCTCAGCACACAAGAATTATTACCCACCATGTGTTGTTTCAGACGTGATTTGACAGAAATTACCTGCAACCAGTGATTTGCTGCCCAAGGCACTCAAGCCACAGAGGTGGGGTGGGAATTTTTTTGCTCTTGTTTTGTCCCTTCCGCCTTTCCCTTTGGCTATCCAGGGATTCACAGCAGCATTAGGTGAGCACAGCTATAGGGAACTTATTTCTCTCATTTCAGTCTCTAATGTGATCTTGACCAGTTTTATCCCACAGTTCTCCTCTGCTCTTCTACCTGTTTGATACTTGAGAGACACATTCAGCCTCATTCCTTCTGAGGTGACAGTGAAAAGGGCAGGGTCACTGCCATGTGTTTCTGAATTATTGCATTTCTGGTCAATGGGCTCAGGTGAAGCACAGCACATTCCCACAAACAGCTGGTGGCTGTTGGCATCAGGGTTTTGGCTTTAGGAGGGGAGCTTTGCACCTGCTGGTCAAGAAAACTGACAAAAGTTGTGAGAGTTTGTCTGGATCTCATGTAGTAATTGCATTATTAAAAATAATTATACTGTGGGGTTATAGGTCTAAGTACCCAGGGTCCCCTCTCAGGGTAGGGAGACTCACAACATGGAAAATTAGATGGAATAAACTCCTCTTTCTGCTCAACCAAAGTCTACTGACTGTATTTTGGAGCTGATGGTGGTGGCCAGCTCCACAGCAAAGCCCTGAATTAGGGTTTCTAAGAGCTGATTTGGTTTGAAAAGGTGCAATCCACACAGTTTAGCCCATGTGTTCCTAATATTGGCCCCTTCAATGACTACAGAGAGAGCTCCCTGCCTCTTTCCCACTGGGCTAACTCAAGGTTTACTCCTCACGTTCATCCACACAACAGAAGAAAATGGAGGAGGAAAAAAAATACAGCTAATTTAAGACAAATATTTCATAATCTGCATTCCAGGGAAAAAGCACCAGGTGGGATGTCAGTTCATTCCCTGTGGGTCAGGCTGCCAAGAGCTCATATTCCAGCAGAACCCTTCAGCCAGCAGTGCTGTTTGCAGAACTTCTGATCCCAGAAAATGCTTTGGTATTTCCCAGCTTTCCCTGCTGCAGCCAGAGCTTTCCCCGAGCAGATTTACATATCAGGGACTCAGTTTCCTGCTTATTTTAAAGAAGCAGGTCTAAATTGAGTAATTAAAAGCCCTTGAAAGATGTGCTCCTTGTGAGACCAAACTCACCCTCTGTTACACAGACTCTGCTTCTACATTGCAGTTAAAACCTCATAAAAATTAAAGGCATTTAAGTTTCCTGCTGACCCTCTGTACAGGAATGAGCTTTACCCAAAATGAATTCATCCTTTAATTCCCATTAAAGGAAGAGAGTTAACGCAGCTGGAGTTTGGAGTTCAGCTCATGCATGCTCCATTTCTTTCAATTACCCTTTCATCAGAAATATTACATTAATCTGGCATAATTAAAAGTCTACATTACATCATGGACTTCACTGAAACCTCAGTAATGCTAAAGAGGTAACAAAAATGATAGAGGAGATCAGCTCCGTGTTTCTGATTAGGCAGCTAATCAACATCCAGGTTCTTCTTTCCTGGATTTACCATCTAGGAAAGGTCATTAATTAGAGGCATAGTTATTAGAACTTTGAAAAATAGAGATTATTTTCATGTGCATCACTGGTTGATTTGTCATGGGTCGCTTTCAACCTCAGAAGTTTCACAGTGTTTGCACTGTGAAAATAAATATAAATATAAATTATAATCAATGTTACCCCCAAATCTCACTGAATTTGAGGGACTGTTCCCAGCCAGCCCCATGTTTTCATTCCTGCAATTAAGAAATTTGGGGGCAACATCAGCCAGAGCAAACTGGTGATCTCACTGGACACAACACCTTGGGGAAAAGTTCGTAAAGACTCCCAAAGTAAATTAGTTCATCCTGAAAGTTTGCAGCTTACAGCATCACACACAATTTGCTCCTCATTTTTGTGAGGAATGATTTGAGAGCTGTTAGGGATGGGAAAGGCACCGTGTGTGTGTGAAATGAGAGTCCCATAATTGATCTCAGAGCCTTGGTGGGCTCCTGTAAATCAGTGTCAGGAGCTGAAACTCTGCCACGTGCTCTGAAACCAGCCCAGACTGGCAGGGCCCTCTTGCTCTGATCTTTTTCAGCCTTCTGTTTACATTTTTGTTGTGGAGCTTTTAATGGATTGTTATGTAAAAAGTGATTGTTTTTTATACTCCTCTGGAGGAGGGACAATTGATGAATTCCTAGTTTGACCAATGTGGTTGGAGAGGTGGCAACCTTCATCCTCCAATCCCTGGTCATTGGTAAAAAACTATATATAAACCCAAGTTAAAAACAAACCACCCTCTTTTTACCCTAGAGACCTATAACTACATGAGTGTCGCTTGTTTTGTGTCCTCTAACAACAGGGCAGAGGGGGAATGTGCCAACCCCCACTCACCAGCTTGCCCAGGGGGACACAGGACACAGTCCCCCTGCTGTGGTCATTTCACCTGGCTGACACCAGCAGGGGATATCTCCCAGAGTGACTCCCACACTGCTGATTTATTATAATTATATTTATTATTACCATTTATCATTACAATTTATTGTATATATTATTACAAGCCTGCAGTGGCAGGTCAAGGCAGGGCTGGTGAGAGCCAAAGTGCACCCTTGGCCCTGCAAGGGCACTGCTGAATCCTTGTTGTGCCTCCCCTCCTCCCTGTCAGGCACTCACACACACTCCCTGAGTAATGAGCTGCTCCTGAGAAGTGCAGAAATGAAACGTTTCCTGAAAGAAAAGTTGCTCAGATGAAGTAAAATTCCAACAGTCCTTGCTCAGAAATTCAGAGCCTTGTGCTACCCAGCCCAGTGCTCCCCTGGGTTTATCAAAGAAAACACCTTCTAACATAATTCCTGTTCTCCAGGGATATGAAGAATCTCACTGGGAGAGGGGGAGTTTCAGGGTAGAACAGCCAAGATGTACTCCATTATTATTTTTGTAAATTGATGTGGATTTCAGTTGGATACTTCATTTAAGCAATAGGGAATAAATGCTTCCTTCATTTCTCAGTTCTGTCAAAGCTAAACAATTGCAGAGGTGGCTGCCCACAGCCTGCACGGATATTTTCCCCTGCTCTAATCTGATAAATTGAATGGAATGGCTGAAAATATTCAACAAGTGGAAGAAATAAGTGCAGTTTTGAAACAGCAGCACTGAACAAATCTGCTGATTTTTTTCATAGGGATGCTGAAAATGAAATGCATCAGCTGTAGCAGGGAGCCAGCCTTTTAAAGGACTGGGAGCTGCTCAGGAAGTCAGATCTCATCTCCCGCAGCAGCACAGCACAGGTTACCATCAGTTTTAAATAAGCAGGACATGAACAATCCAGCCACATTCAGATCTGCAGGTACAGACTAAACCCAGCTTGAAATCCTAAATTAATCATCTGAAGAAATTCTTGTCGAGCAAGAATAAAAACCAGAGTGAAGTATTATGCTTAATAGAAAAGGCAAAACCAAATGAGAAAATTGCCAGGTTTGGCTGTGGTGGTATCAACCTGCTCATTTCAAATTTTTTGAAGAAGTGCTCCTAAAAGTGACACTCACCTAAGTACCAACCAATGACCTACCCCAATTATTTATATGGAAAATGTAAGGCTTTGAGGTATAGTCAGAAATACCCCAAACATTAATGGCCTTTTTAAAGGGCTTTGTAAGTATCCACTGGGTATTACAGAAGCAAAGGCATCATCATCAAACCTTTAGGCACCAGTAATCTCCTCCTCAGCTTTAATATCCTGCCAAAATCTGCATAGGAAGCTCTTTACATTGACTTATTTGGACATCATAGAGTGGGAAAATATGAAAGGACAGCTATGGTGAAAAGAAACAAACACGCCATGGTGTAGAGTGACCATTAATGGCAGAAAAAAATACTTCAACTGGTCATGTATTCAGTGCTAGTTTTTAATCATAGGCCACTCCAGAGCAATCCTGATGATAGCTATCTGAAATTCGATATTTACGTGGCTTGGAGAAGTTGTTCAGAAAAGAAACACAAAAAAATATTATACACCAACAATTACAGCGAAGCCCTGTTGAGAAAATGAAAACATAAAAGCGTTCACTTGAATTCACAAGGCTAAATGGGCTATCAAAGCAATCTCTTTAAATGTCCATTTCATGCCTCCAGAATGACCACCAGCAATAATATTGCAGCTCTCAGGGAAGGAGCTGCCTTTGCTGCTAACGTTGTTCCCTTTTGCATTCCAAACACACGTCTCCTGAACTGCCCTGTTGTTTCACCTCTGCACTCCTGGAACGTGTTTGGATGGTTCCAAATGCCTGTAAAAAACATGCCATTTCCCACCTAACTGACTCAATGAAATGCAATTTTATTAAGCAGGTTTAAATATGCTGATGTGTAATTTGGGGGCATTTCTATTTGTCTTGCCCGATGTACAAACATCCTGTCCTCAATTATGGACATCCATATGGATTTCTGGGCCATTCCAAGCCCCATTAACTTTAGGTGGGCTCTCAAACTGCACAATATGTTGCAGGACTGTCAAAAAAAAAAAACCTGCAGAGAAATCAGAGCAGACACAGCTCTGTGTTAAAAGTGAGATTCAAATCAAGGCTGGCTCAAATTGAAGCAGCCCTTTAACCCCCCAAACCATCCATTTCTTCATAATCAACCGAAATCTCTAAGGACACAAATAAAAATGAGTTTTTTTCTTACACAGGCATTTGAGAAAGTGTCTATTTCAGTGATATTTAGCTGCAAAAATAATAATATTCACGTGGACCAAAGCATCTTTAAAAAAGGCAGAGAGTGATAGCGGATATTGCCGCTGTTATTTGGTTTAGGAGGTGAGATTCACATCACTGGAACTCACTAAATATCAGCAATCTCCAGTTTCTTGGAGAGCAAAATTTAGGTGATATTTTAGGCACCAACATAGTTGAGTAAGAATGAAAGTCAAATTAGAGCAGTGCAAAAAAAAAAAAAAACAACAAAACACTCAAAACCAAACACCCCAATAAAGCACATTTCAAAGCAAAACTCTCCAATTCTGATAGTTTTTGCAATTCTAGCCAAAATAGGGATATTTCACTTCTCAGAAATGGGAAAATGTATCTTGCAGTCTTCCTTAGTCTTTTTAGCTGAACTGATTTTTTTTAACTTATTTTTGTATAAACTGCTCTGAAAAGTAGAGAATTGCTGTAGAAGATTAAAAGGCACTAAGAGATCCTGAAAAGTAGAAAACTACAACCAACAAAACAAACAAACAAGAAGAATTGATTTTAGCAAATTCACCTATAGGGAACCCTTCCCCTGATAGTTCCTCTTTGGATTTGTATGGGACAGGGATAAACTTTTTTTTCTTTTTTTTCTTGGGAAAACCCAAAAATTCTATTGTAAAAACAGAATTGTTGAGCCTTTAAGTAAAAAAAAAAAAAAAAAAAAAAAACAAAAAAAAAAAACCCACAACACCAAAAAACCCACAACCAAACCTGACTGTTTAAAACTGAGCCAAGTAACTCAAAATCAAGGCTGAAAAGTGGGAATGTGCAGGTAACAAATCTGCACAGGTAATGGGAAGAGCAGTGACCTTAAAGGTCTGTTCCATCTGAAACCTGCTCGGATTTGTCTTGTTCTGGTGCCTTTGAGGAAGGAATTGTTTCACTCCTCAGCCATTTGATGTCCCTGCACAAATAACACGGGGTAAACAAGAGATACAGGGGCTGCTGCTGCTTTGACAAATGAGCTGGGTGAGAGATAACACTGCAGGATTAACTCTGCCTGTCCAGCTCCATGGAAATTCAAACCCACCAATTAAATATAATTCGATTTTTTTTTTGAAGTGGTTTAAAAAGAAATACATCATTTTCAAGGAAAAAAAAAAAACCAAACAAACAACAGAACACCTTTATTTTCTCTATTGGCCCTGTAACTGCATTCTTCAAATCAGAAAAAAAAAAAAAAAACAATATAGTAAGACACAGCCAGCACTAAATAGGAAAAGTTTGTGGAAATTACTAGGAAATTAAATTTGGGGGTATCTCTAAGGCTTCTTTGCAATTGCAGCACAGACATCTGTGCCAGTCTCTTGTTTTTAAAACTCACCTGAGGACTTTCACTGTGACTATAACAAATTAATTGCAATGTAGAGACCTCCAGCTTATTAAATTTCTTTAAGGCAGCATTTCCCCCCTTGCCTGGCACCTCACTTTCTGTTCAGAACAATGGAACATTTTACTTATTTCAGCTCAAGTCAACTTAGGGCTTTGTAATCCACTGGCCAGGTGAACAAGAAAAAGCTTCTTATCCGTGGTTGATAGTCAAAAAAGAGAAAAATTGGGTTTTTTCAACCTGAAGTATTCAAATCCCAGTCTTTTTATAGCAAGGAAATTTAAGTGAAATATGCAACTATTGTGACATGACTACTGTGCCTTTGGTTGCTCTTTTATTCCCTTCATTCCACACATTTGAATCTAACGTGGTCTTTTATGTTGGTAGAATATAAAAGAAGATATGAAATGCAATTACCATTCTATGATTATGCAATTAAGTGAAATAGTTATTATAAAATCAAAAGCCCAGAATTCAAATACCCCTTTAAATACTAATAATAATATAAATAATTTGTAATAGATCTAAAGCTAATTTCTGCCAGCCAGAGTGGCTCTTTCTCAGTCTCCCACAGGGCTTGGGGGAGATTTTGTTGCTGACTTTGTCAAGGCAATATGCACAAATTTGTTTTTTGCTTGTTTTGCTTTGCCTCTATCTCCATCCCTCATCCTTGTGGGATGTTGTAGCTGCTCTCTCACTGAAAACATCGAGGAGCCTTCCAAAGGGAACCTGTTTATAATTCTGGTGGTGTTTTGGCATCCCTTTCTTACATGAGTTGTCAGCAGAGCTGGTTTAGCTGTGTCACTCTGGAACACGAGGTGGCTGAGGCAATGCAGCACTCAGGGGCATCATGGACAACCTCAGATCAGCACCAGACATGCTCCTGACAGATTTTCCCTTTCCCCCACTCGCTGTCTTCCTCAAGGAGCTGATTGCTGTAGCTTCCCTCCCTGACCAGGAACCCAGAATTTTTTTCTTTTTTTTTTTTTTCCCTTAATCTGAATGACTAAATTCTGAATTATATCTGAACGTTTGGTCCCGTCTTGTCTCCAGCAGTGGCAAGGAAAAGCTGACAGAGGACAAAAAGCCACCAAACATGAAGCCTCACCTTGAGCATGGGGTCTGCTGCAATGACAAGTGACAATATTCTTTCCAATATTTTTCACCATTACCTGGTGTAACTTTGGAAACTCCTCTGCCCGTCCACTCTCCATTATTCCAGCCTGACCTCAGTAAATCCCAGTGGTAATCAGGTCAAATGCAAAATATACAAAGGTGCTCATTTTTCCAATCAACTTTGTGTTCATTATCTTTTAATTCCACCTCATTGTTTTGTTGTGCAAACCTGCCCATATGTTTCGGGCATCTTATATTTCCTGTTTCTGGCTGCCAGGAACTCCTAAATTTTTCTTCTTCCAACTCTATCTACTTTCCCAGGGGCCTCTGGGCAGCTCTGCAGTCTGTATCCCATTATCCCTCAGTGCAGTGAGCACAGTAGGGCATCTCCAGAATGGGAGGAACTGCTGGGTTTTGCATCCATTTCAGTTTTAATCAGGCTCCTCACTTGTGTGCTCAGACACTTCAGAAATCTGCCACATCTGACTTCTTTCATGATTTAAGAAGGAGGCACATATTCTAAGTATAGATAATAATTGCACCATTTAAATGATAATACCAAGATGTTTTCTATAGGAAGGATATTCATGCAGGGCTCTTTTACCACGAGCAGCTCTTTCAGAGGGCTATCTATCCTCACACCAGATGTCAAATACAAAAAGAAATACTTTGGCATGAGTAACAAAGTTCATTTGACTGAAGGATTTACCTCCCAGGAACAAGAGCCTCATAAAACACAAACACTGGGAGCAGAGTGAGCCACGTAAGGGCTTTTGCTAAAATTAAACCCATAACTTGCTACTAGAAATGGGACGTTTCATCTGCTCAATAAGCACTAAAGTTCTCTTCGTTTTTATGGCATCATAATCTTTGATTACTCTGATAAATATTTGGACTATACAAAACATTGCAATGGAGCTAATCACAGTTATAAAAAATCTGTGTGTGGGAATGAATTGGGAACGGGATGATAGCAGCACATTTCAGAGGAGTTCAAACACAGAACCACATTATTTTAACTGGCTCCCAGCCTCATTCTCTTCTGTCTCCCTGCAGTGGTTCACACCTGAGGGAAACGCCCAGGGGAGTTGTGGTGCTTGCTGGCTTTGCATGGACTGGTTGGGTAACAGTTCCAGTGATGCCTCAAGTTTGATCTTTCTGTATTTCATGTTCTGTGCTGCCCAGGGGTGCAGCTCTGAGCTCACAGTCAGTGTCACTCAGCTCTGCACACAGCAGGGACACAAAACAAATCCTTGTCCTGCTGCACACCAAGGACAACTTTCAGCCCAAAAGCACAAACAGGGTGGGTGACGGGAGGAACAAGGATGGGACCTCACAGCCTGGAGCTGGAATGGGACAATTAAACCCCAACATGCAAATGGACCAAAACTTATCAAAGTGTGAGACCTTGTGACCATTTGTCCATTTGTGACCATTTTGGGTCCACTTTGGGTGCAGCCCTGGCCAGGCTCTTGTCCTGCCCAAGGTGTATCTTAAAGGCCTTTTAACAAATAACTACTTTATTCTCTGGCTCTGCCCAGTCTCTGCTCCAGCTCAGCCTTCCCAAGGCATCCAGAGATGGAATGTCAGACATGGAATACCCTTGGGACACCCTTGGGGTGTGTTCCACCCGCAGATGAGCTGGACAAGACCTGTAGCCAAGGAAAGCAACTCCAAAAAATGCTTTCCAATACTTAAAACTGGCTCTATAATTCAACCTAAGTAAAATGCTCAGACTTCTTGGTGAGGGCTGTAAAGAACCAACATGAGAATAACAACTCTCCAAAGCAAAAAGCTTTTCTCTACCTCATTGTATTCTGAGCAGATGCATTAATGTAAATAAAGTTCAAATGCAAATCACATCAGATAAGAAAGTAATTCCAGTGGTGAAAGTCACGCCTAGTGTAGCAGCAGCAACATTTATGAAGTGGCAACAAGAATATATTTGAATCGATGAGCTGCATATTTATATCACTGCTGCAGTAGTGTCACACCCTGTCAAATATTTTTAACTTATTACTCCTAACAGCTCAAGTTTGCATTTGGTTCCAGGAGACTGAACCCAGACCAGCTGAACCAAAGCCAAAGCAGACACTTTAGATGTCACTGATTGAGACTAAGAACAGGAATTTGCACTTTGCATTTATATAGTCCTTTTCATCTTCAAAGAGCATCACAAACATTAGCTGGTACCAGCTCGATCACAGCCACTTTCATGCCAACCTTTTGGGATAAAAGGAGAAGAGAACATGGACAGGATGTGTAATCAGGCACACACCAAGCCTCAGATGTGTAAAGGATCTCTGCCTTGACCTCTGCCCTGCCCCGTGGCAGAGTTTCCCTCCTGGAGAAGGCAAGGCCTTTCACCATGGTCAGGTTTTAAGTCACCATATGATGCATTCTGTTACTAGGAGATGAGGGTAACAGTCCTTAAATAACAGATTTACTATCATAGTTGTAGGTATTCCTTTGAAACAGATAGGAAATCAAAACTAGCACTGCTCCAAAGTTGTTGCTGGCAGCTGTCACAGGGCTAGCCAGGGACACACCCAGTTAAATTGTGGGTTCCATGCCTTGAATTCCTACTTTTGAGTCATTCTGAGATTTTTTTTTTTTTCCCACTTCCAATTCAAGTTAGCTTTCCAAATGAGATTTACACAATTACTTTCTCAGAAACAGCAGAAATTTCTTTTACCTGTCAGTTCTCTCTGCCCTCCAACCCAGACTGGCCATTTGATTATCAGCTCTGGGTGGTTCTAAGCCCAGAATCTCAACTAAGTTCCTCATGTTCCAGTCACTTGCACATTTTACGTGGAGGAATGGATTGAAGCAGACAGTCCTCGTTTTCCTGGTGACCCAGAACAGCCATTGTTACATGAACACCTTTAATCTCCTCTCTCTGGGTTTGAATTGAATTCAAGTGGGGAGAGATGAAAGCAAGCGTTGCACAAATCTGCTACTACAGCTGGTACTGCTCAGTTTATCATATGTTAGCTCTGATTCCCTTTGATTCCTCTTAAAATCATTGCTTCCATTTCTTAATTTGACAATCAGGCATTCACTGCTAATTTTTTTTTTTTTTTGGCTAGGAAAACCCCCCTCCCCCTCACCTTTCTCACAGCTATTCCCTCATGGAAAAAGAACCCAGAATTGCAGCATTGTGATATCAATGTACCAATGTAACTTCTCCCTTGGAGGGTTTTCTGATGCAGAGAACAAACGAGCAGGTAAACAGCACTTCACAACTTACAGCTCAGCACAAGACTTACAAAATAAACTGAGGAGTGAAAGGAGGATTAGGGTCAGGCTGATGTGGAGAGCATCACTTGCACTGCAGTCCATTTTGGATTTCTTGCAGGTACACACTTGTAATCTCAGTTCTGTGGTGTTGGTCAGAGGAGGTTTGCCAGAATCTGTCACTGAGATGGGGATGTTGTAATTGGCCTTTTTCAGGTTCTGAAGCAGGATGACCTGGGCATGGGTATCTGCAAAGGAGGAGGAGAGAATTAACCAAGTGCTGGTTGCTTGGAAGGGTGAAGGAATCTGCAAGCAACATCAGGAGTGCCAGTTAGTCATGGAAATCAGGAAGAAAATGAGAATACACTAAGAAAAAACCAAAAGGAAGAATACACTAAGAAAAAATATACTAAGAAAAAATACACTAAGAAAATAAGAGAATACACTGAGAAAAAACCATCTCTTCCCTCCTTGAATTGGAGGGAAGAGACAGTACTGAAATTCTTTCATGGGCTGAAATCTAATTACAGACTTGTTCCAAACCCCACCAAATGGAAAGACTTGTAAGAGCCCCTTCTGTTTAAATACATTACTTGGTCTGCAAACTATTGGCAGAAGCTGCCTGTGAAAACCAATATACTATTGAAATGCTAGGGCATGTCACCCCCAAATCTACAAGAAGAGATAATAAATTTATTTGCCAAAGGAAGAAATAACCCTTCTTGTTGAGAAGTACAAGCAAAGCTGCTGAACCACTGCTACAATTTCCTTGAGAAGGCAGGGAAGGGAAGTAAAGCCCTTTCCAAACCCACAGATCTGCTCCACTGGGGGAACTGGGAGCCACAGCAGCTCTTGGCACCCAGGTGGGTGTGATAATTCTTTTAGGGTTTGATGTTTGGAGAATAGCCAAGCAAACAGCTCCTCCTCTTTGTCCTGCAGGCAAGTACAGCCATAACATCCACCTCCAGTTTTTCCTAAGACTATGACATGGACTAAAAGATTGGAGAGTGGCAGAGAACAATAATACATTCCAGAAAAGAAAGAGGAATAATCTACATTAAGAAGTGTTGTGCTTTGTGCCCACAATTCGACACTCAAACCTTCTGCAATCTCAAGATCCTCTTACCAATTGTGCAAGGTCCCTGTGCATTGGGGTATTTTATTTGTGAAGTGTTTAAATACTTAGGATGTTTTTCATTTACATTGCTAAAGCCCATGCAAAACTTTCATACTGTCCTACAGCAAAGCCTTGTGCACCTCGTGCAGACAAATTGTGTGCCATGAGACACAGCAATCTTCACCAAATTAGCAGTAATTAGTAGCCCCTCATTAATGCAAAACTGAAAGAAGAAGGTTCAGCCAACATAAAGAGAGAAGAGTTTCCAGGTTTCAGAGTTGGTGTATTCCACAGGCAGACCCAGCACAGGGTGAAGCAGCAGCAGTGGGTCCATCCGACCAACCCTTCAGCAAAACCCCCTCCTAAATTCCCCCAGTGGCTCAGGGAGAGGACCCTGGGATGGAGGAGAGGGAGGAATAAACACACAATAATCCAAGTTACAGCCTTACTGTTAAGCCTGTTGATTCTCCACAACTTTTCTGGGCCGGATTGCTTGCTGAGCTCAAATTTGAAAGGATCTGTGTTGGGATGGAGGTCTTTGTCTGATGCTCCTAGAACCACTACCCTGAGATCTTTTGCATCATCACAAACTTTTGCCAGTGTTGGGTAAAGGGACGGGACGTTGTCATTGACATCCTCCAAGGTGATGTGCAAAGTCCCTGTGCCCGTGGCAGGAGGGTTACCTACAGGAAATAAAAAACAAACATCTGTTTATTAAATCACATTTCCATAAACTCTTGCTCCTATTTGCACCTGCAGGCTTGTGAAGGCAAATAATTTTTATTGTTCTTACCTCTTTTATATGGAAATTATTGCTT
Source organism: Sylvia atricapilla (assembly GCF_009819655.1). Taxonomy (NCBI): domain Eukaryota; kingdom Metazoa; phylum Chordata; class Aves; order Passeriformes; family Sylviidae; genus Sylvia; species Sylvia atricapilla. The sequence continues at coordinate 4,094,883 of NC_089151.1, forward strand.
AAAATACCTGATGAGTCACTCCTGTAAATTCATTGCTGATTTTCGGGATGAAGCCTGTCTGATTCTCTACAGTATGGAAAATTATTCTAAAGGAAACCTCTGGGAGAGGAATATTTTGAAGTTAAAATGAGAGTAGGACATGAATAGATATCTGGAACAGAATCTGTTCATCAGCACATACTGAGAGAAACATACTGGGAACCATCCCCCGGACGGAGAGCACAGGATTAAAAGAATCAAGAAAAGACAAGTGAGAGGAAAAGTGTCAGCAGAGAGGAATCAGGTTGTGTGGCTGGTGCCCAGAAGCAGAACAGCACCAGATCATTCCTAACAACCCCGAGGGCCACGTGCAGTTCTGTCAGCAGCAGTGAAACCTGTCAGGGGCAGCTCAGGGAGGTGAGTTGGGTTATTTATTTATTCGCCCTGTGCTGGCAGCGAGTTCAAACCTGCAATGATTTGCCAGCCCACCTCAGCCCTGACCCCAGAGCCAGCTGCAGGGGTGAGGCTGTTGTTTATTCACCACGACAAGCTCTGTGCCAGGGCTGTGAGTGACAAACCAGCCCCAGTGGCACTGAGGAAAGCAGAGTTTGCCTGGGGGAGTGGGGCTGGGACCAGCACCTCATTTCACAGGGGTCACCCAGCAGCTGACAGGGGGCAATAACTTCAGTCACTGCAGACGTGTGCCATGGCTGAGCAGCCACCACAGCCTCCAGCACAACAGCTCCTTCAGCTCCCTCTGAACCCCGTTAAAACCATCTCAAAGTTTTCTGAATGCACGTTTTGCCCTTTGTTGTGGCAGGCATTAACTCCTGGGGGTTTTATTCCTCTTTTTTTTTTCTTTTTTTTCTTTTCTGATTTAGCACAAGGAACTGTGATCCCTGCACTTTCCTGAGCATAAACCCTTCCAGAATGGATTTGAGAGGCTGCACTTAACCTGTGCAGCACCAGGGCCAGAGCATCCACAGCTCAGCCCTGCAAGAGGTTCCCTTCAGCACAATCACCCTGCCCACAGCAGCCCAACAACCCGGGCTCTTGAAAGGAAAGTTATCCCATTGCATTTTTGAATAAACCCGGTTATTGCTGTGCTGGGAGAAGCAAACACCCCGTGGTCTGGATCTGATAAAGTGCTGCCTGCAGCAGAATGCAATTAGTCCTTTCAATAACAAATGTTACTAATGGTGACACTTCATCTGTTCCCCGCACGCAGAAATGCATCACAGAGGCAGGATGTTCATCCTTCTCCAGCCTTGCCCTCCCTTCTCATCTCACACTTTGTCATCACAAGGGTTAGGGTTGAGTTCTTTTTAATGAAAAAGAAACTATTTTTCACTTTTTATTGGACTAATTGAATTTACAGAAAGACTCCAATACGTTTTTTTTTTGTTCTTGATATATTATTAAGTAAAGTCATACGGTAGAATGGATGAAAAGACATTCTAGTATTTGAAATATGATCATAAAAGCCAGCCTTTCATGCACTTAATTAAACTGCTGTCTTTAATTTTGAATGCATTATTTCCACACTGGACTGATAATGTCTTATGCACTGCCCCTTCTTATCTTTCCCTGAAGTCAGTAATATTAAAATCTGCCTTTTGAAAAGAAGAAGCCAACAGCATTATGGATGTCCTGCTGTTTTGTCACACGCAGATACGGCTGCGTTTCTCCTGCCATGCAAATGTTTCACTCTTTGTATGGTTCAGGGGCTGGGCAAATATTACACACGAAATAAAAGAGAAAAAGGAAATTGTTTCTGTCCTTTTCAATGACTTATTCTCTGCTTGGTTTATTCGTCCTGATTTAAACAAAAAAATCTTTTGTTGATTTATGAAGACCTCCAAAAGAGAAACAAGCAAATGTCAGGGTCATAAACTGAAGCTTGTTAACACACGTCATAAAAATGTAACAAGAAATGAATCAAGGAAAAATGGTCACAACTCATCCACTGGGAATATATGACTTTCATAAATTTGATGGTATTATGCTGTTGAAATTATTCAGAATCCCATGATCTCCAGAAGCTTTTGATTTGGAAAATTGCCCATAGAATATTTTAATTCTGAAGTAAAACTTTTAATTTGGATTGTCAAACCTCATGGCTGAAAGCAGAATTAAAGAGCAAAGCAAGATATAAAGGGTCCAACAAGCCTCAAGAGAAGCTTTTCCAAAGAGCTCTGATCCCATTTGCCACTGGCCATCCCTCCTGAGGATGAACACTTCAAATATTTGGGTGCCCTTAGAGCCATTGAGGACAGAGAGAATTCCAAACTCCCAGAAGTGGCACATCTGGGAATACAATCCCAGGAGTGAAACATCATCACTGGTTTGTGAAAAAGCTGCTGGAACAGAGGCTGAAGGATGGTTGAGTTCATACAGAAATAAAGCGAAAACTTGGTGGTGAGCTGAGCCTCCAATGCAAGGGGCTGTTACCAGGAAATGTGGATTTTAAATTGGATTTTAGCGCTGCCAGCGTAAATGACCATGTTGCTACCTCCAGTCGAAAAAAAAAATAGTTTGAAAAGAAATGTTCTAGAAAAAGATACTTTGTGTACTTTTAATGCTTAAACCTTAATGAAAAGCTGCTCAGAATAATATCAGTATTATTAGTGTAAAGTCACACGGCTCACACCCTGCTCTTCAAACAAGGACTCTGAGAACAGTGCTTTTCATGCTTTCTAATGATGCTGCTCTGAGAATCTAAACACAAATTTCTGTCTCATCCCTCACACTGGGTTTTTTCTTTCCCCTCCATATGCTGTTTTTCTGCTCAGCAAATCTGTGTGTGCAGCTTTGGCAGCAGTGCCCTCCCTGCAGGCAGGGATCCCGTGCAGACAGCTCTGTTCCATCACATTCCGTGTTCAGGATGAACTCCACCAGTAGTTCAGCCAAAGCAAATGGAACCAGCAGAGGGGGAAGACACCAAAATCTGGGTGAGCTGCTCACAGAACTGCTCTCCCCAAAGCCATATGCTTACATTTTGTCCCTAATTCCCCGTGAATCCAAATTTCCTCTCCGTTTTCCATCTATATTAACACATAGATGCTTTGTAAAATAGATAAAATAAATAATCTCCCCCAAGTTACAACCCTTCATTCATCCCCTCGGATAATACATGCAGCTCCTGGTTTTGAGTAATTACATTTCAAAAGAGCACAGCTCTTTCAGCATATCAAATTGCTACTGACATATGCCATCCGTCTTAAACACTGTTTTCAGCATTCTAATTTCTTTTTCTAATCATGAGTCCATGATGACAAATTAAAACAATATTTTCTGTGCAATTCATATTTTACTGAAATCTAAAATGGCAAGAAAAGGATGAGTCTTCAATTTATTTTCTCTTCTCAATTAATACAGCAATTAAGATAAGGGGTATAAAACTGGCTTAATTGGGTTGCCATGGTAACTAATTGCCTGATTTCTTCAAAAATAGCGTGTTTGAGGTGGAATCAATCGATGGTAATTTAATTACATACATCATGGAGTGAGAAGACAGGTTAGATACATGTAAGGAGAAGTTTTCTAATTGCAAAGTGCCACACATCTCTTTGTTACTCCGGCTTGCTCTGGTGTTGTGTGCTCCTGCTCATCACACAGAGCACAGAATAATAAGTTTCCTTTCTAATGATTAGCAGTGCCAAGACCTGCACAATAAATGGGATTCAGGATTGCTTGGGTTCAGCTGCTCCTTGGAAACACGGGAGAAAATGAAAACCTGATGGACTATTTCTTCATTTTGCTCAGGAAACCTGAAACAGTGCCACAGCTCACCAGTGCAACTGGCCCCAGTCAGAGAAGCAAGGTCCAAGTTGTTCTTTCTTAAACTGGCCAGTGTAGCCCCAGGCAAACCCAAAACTCATAACCAAAGTGACATTTAATGGCGTTCATTCTCTTCATTTAGTGCAGCAGAAGTTCATTCTCTTCGTTTAATGCAGCAGAAGTTCTTGTATTCCCAGTTTTTGTCTCAGCAGCTCCCTGGTGATAGGAATGGCAGGGAGGGAAGGTGGGATGGATGCTCACACTGCAGCAGACTCTCCCTCTGGGAGAACATTTCTCCCTGGCTTTAGCTGGGACCCCACTGGGGTGGCATGAGAAAAGTGGAGTCCAAATTGAGTTTGCATTTAACCCAACCAGCAAGATCAGTGTGTCATTATTTGTCACCAGGTGACAGCCTTGGACAACACAGGTGGGTTTTCCAGGAGTCAAGCAACCAAAAAATAACCAAAGATTCTGTTTTTAAAGAGATAGAAAAAGGCTACACAATGGGATATTAATTCAACAGAAAAGAGTGACTGCTGCAGAAGTGAGGTAAATCTGGGGATAAATTATCATTCATGCCTCTAGAAGGAAATGGAGAAACTAATTTTAGCTTTTAAAGATTTCACACATTTTCCAGGTATTTTTTAGCTTCACCTCCAGCCATGGTTTCCTCCTCCCTTACTTCTTCTAGATTGTGACTCGAACTCTCAGAATACAGGAGAAAAAAAAAGAGTTTCTAGCGTGGCTGAATGAGAAAAACATCCAGTTGTTGTGCTTTGTGATCCTCATCCCAAATTTGCAGTGAATAATGGAATCTGCAGGGTGACACCACAACACAGTCACAGAGCACATTTGGAATTTCCACACGGGTTCCTCAAACCCAAACGAATTTCTCCTCTGTGTTTCACATGGGTGAAAAAATCTTCCAATAATGCTGTGACAATGCATTGGGTTCAGTGATTAGAGTGCTAAACCCAGGAAATAAAATGATCACCATTGTTGGCACTTTTGTTAATTGAATGAAACCTCTGATGTTTCCCGAGTTTGCATAAACCTGACTTTGCCCCATTATCAGCTCATTCTCATGATTAAACACAGGTCGTGGCACTTCAGTGTGTTAACTCTGCTCCATGGTATTTTCTATCAGGGTTTAATTTCTTCTTTAATAGGCCAGAGACTCTACGTTCACACAGGTCTTTAATAAAAAGTTTGAAATTCTAAAGACACTGCGTTGACCTTTTACTGAAATCAAATGTACTGAGAAAATTAGGATATTTCTTCCAAAAAGTCCTTTTTAAAGTGTAATGCGCCCCCATAAAAGGTCAAAAAATTATTATCTATAAATTAACATTGTTTCCATCAAAATTTGCTGTTACACATTGTTTCAAGTGTGTTTGGGAAGATACAGGAACTGTTTAGATCAGGAATAACATAATTCATACTTTACCACCTCGAGCTGCAGTTAATTAGATAATGCTGAGAAATAATATCATAAAGGTCAAAAAATAATCTCATAAAGATCTAACTTATTTCCTGCAGTGGAGTGACTCCATTTCCTATGCCCCTTTCATTGTTCCTGTCCTACTGGTAAGGACCAGTTTTGTGATGTCCCAAAAAAAGATAAAGATGTGACGGATTTATACAAAGAACTACCAAGCACAAAGCTCCAGGTTTTACTTGTGACAGAAATATCCAACTCTTTACAGATAAAAAAATAAAATGCCCTGACACTTGCTCCCTGCACTGAAGTGTAATGACAAGGAGTCGGTGCCTGCTGGAGCTGATGACAGATTCTATACCGACATCAGCAAAAGGAGATGGAAAAAGGATCACTGTGGAGTTTGTTTTCAGCTGTCTCCACTCCTCACCCAGGACAGCACTCCAGTTTTCACTCATTCCATAAGGTCATTTTATAAAGAGGTGAGCGTGGAACACAACGGGACAACAGAACTTTTCTGTAAGCAGATAAACTCCAATGCTCTAACACTGAATAGTATTCGTATTTATGCTTTAGCATATGTCTAAGGTACAGGGCTTTATATGATTTTAGAGTGATTTACTATAAATTCTGTTTAAGGTTATCACAGATCTTGCAGTGCCTGCTCTGCTGGGAGCTGCTCTGGGCTCCAGTTCCCACTGCTGGGCTCTGCCCTGGGCACTGCCTGAGCTCTCTGTGTTTCCAGGAAAGGAAAGGAAAGCCTGTGGCAGCTCAAACTCCCTCAGTGCCTGTGCCAGCACAGCTCAGATTGGACTCAGAGATAAGCTGAGATAGGAAATATAAACCTCCACTGAACACATTTGAAAACTGAATTTCTGCTCAAGTATTTCTTTTTCACCTCTCCTCCCTTTTCACCACAAGTCTGTTGGGCCAAGCAAATGACTTGCTCTATTGGAAATGCCTCTATATTTTCACTTTATTACCCTCTTTCATTTGGCAATTCTTAATCCTACCTTTGGCTGCCCTCTCCCTGAGAAGTCCTCACTGGTATTAGGCTCCACTTATTAACCTGGAGATCTGCACTCTGTGGACAATGCTGCTCTAAAGAGACACAGACAGTGACATCCAATCTGATTTTTCCCCCTGTTTAAGTTAACATAACCTTCTTTTAGAGTCCTGAAATAATTCTGCACTCATCTCAGATCATTCTCCCGTGATCTGGCTTCCCATCTAGTGCAGTATTTCAAGTTGGACGTTAGCTCTGATGGTTGGAGGGATGAAGTGGGTCTCCCAGCTGTGCTGGTCCACATTGTCAGTGGCCTGGAAACAAGTTTGGGAACACTTCCCAGGGATACTGTCAACCCCAGCTGTCCCTGCAGGGGACAAGGCAGAGCCACAAACTGTTCAGGTCAACTCTTCCTTGGCTGCTTTAGCCACAGAGTGTTGGTTTATGGACTAAAGATGAGGGAACTGAGAGGTATTTCAGAAACTTCTATTTTATTTTCAGTCCCATGTGAAGGATGAGACAGTAGAGATGTTATAATTTATGCTATTTCAATCAGAAGCCAAACTATTTCCTAATTACAACACATTATAAACGTTTCTTGGCCTATCAGCTTTTTTCATACAATCCTGTAAATGCCTTAAAGTCAATAATCTAAAATCACCCCTTGTGGCTCCTGCTACGACACATCTTTCACAGTTCTATTTCCCCAAAGCATCCACTCTGTTTGCAAGGTCATCATTTGAAACATTTTTCTAGTTCCATTTCTCTCTCAACAACGTCAGTCCTGTTCCATGGCATTTCTAAGTGAGCATTTTTTATCTCCACGTTTGCACACAGATGCACAATGTGAGATGTGAGCCTTGTGTCAGGCTTTAAGAACCCTCTACAAACCCATTTCATGCATTTCCCCCTCTCCTGGTATACAGCTTGTTTATTTGTATTTATTGGTAACGCAATAGCAATAGCTATTTTTGGTTTTGGTTGAATTACTGTAGGATTATTGTAAGTTAGTGAGTTATTCATCCAGACCAGCAGAAAATTTTCCCACTTCCCAACCCATCTCTAAGTCTAATGTGCTCCCCAAGCTGCCTGGTAATTAATCCAGAGGTGATGCAGGGCACAAGGTTAATATCAGCTAATTGAATTCTGCTGTTTATTCCCACTCCCTTGCAGGAGTGGAAGTGCCCTGAAATGATCATTATTAACACCTTAGCATGGCAGGCCTAAGTGCACACGTGTGGTTTGCAATCATTGCATGCACAGGAGTCAATAATGCTGGAGAAGATGAACTCCTGCACTGACAGAGCTGCACAACCACAAATAAACAGTTACAGGGGCAGGAATCAGCTGCTGGCTCAGAACTCCAAGTGAACAGGATTCCTTTTCTCTCACAGCTTTCCCTTCTCACATTTTTCCAGAATGGGGGAAAAACCTCCAAAAACAACAGCAACAGACAAACCCAAAAAAAACCCAAAAAACCCCAAAAACCAAAAAAACCTAAACCAAAACAAACAAAAAACACACCCCCCAAAAAAAAAACCCAAAAAACCACAACACACAAACAAACAAAACAAAACAAACCCAAAAAAAACCCCAAAGCAAAACAAAAAACAAACCCTGAGAATTAAAAGATTAAAAGCAGTGAAGTTCTGGACTTGGAATAAATGAGCAAGGCCAAAGTTGCAGCATGAAGGTGTCCCCCAAAATCCACATTACTCAGGCTGATTGCCACAGTCAAAACCACTCATCTCCTTTCTCCATCTCCTCTCTTTGACAATATCTGACTTCACCTTTAAAACACACCTTTGTCCTTTGGGTAACCCCTCAGTAATATCCCAAACTTTTACTTTCCTTGTGAGATGACATTTCCCAGTGCACCTGATTTTAAGATGCATTAAAAAAAAAAAAATCTAGTACCAAGCAAAAGACAGAAATATGTTTAGTACTACATTTTCCCCCCCACAAATTTCCTAAGGAAAATATGGATATTAATGTATACGTAAATCATCACCTCAGCAGAATTTTTTTTTCTCTTATACTTAAGGCGATATTTTCTTTCTCCTGTCAGGCCCTGCAAATGTTCCCTGAGTCATGTGCTTACAAAAATGTAGAATTACTCTCTTAAAAAGAGCATTTTACAATTCATCACCAGAGCTAAACCAACTGCAGCTGTGAAAAAGTGTTAGCTGTTATATTACAGGCAAATCTTTTATTTATTTTGTGCCTTTAGCTCGGGAGATTTGGAACATTCGGGATTTTCTCTTTCTTCCTCTGGTCCAAAGTCACTCACTGAATTTTCCCCAGATAGTTTAATTTGGATTCTCTTTGACAGAAGGAACTTTAGTACAGACAAGATACAAAAAAAAAATTGTTGCATTTTAACCAGGGGTTTAGTTATGTTTTTATTGTCACTGTCACTGTATTGAATAGATTACAATCCAGCATATCAAGGATGAGCTGATATTGGTATTTAAGTGCCTCAGGCATTCTGACTGCTCAAATATTGGGAAGAAATTAACTCAGATTGGGATGATTTATTGCATTTCCACAAATACTTCTAGACTAATTGCACCTAGCATTAGGACATTAGCGCAGGAGTAAACGAGTGAGGTATAAAACTGAATTAGAACTGTTATAAAATTTAGGCTTTCAGTTAATTCCTCTTTCTTCTTGTTTCCCAGAATGATCTCTGATACATTTAGGAGGCCAGAGAAGTTCTGCTGGAGCCCTGGTCTGAGAATTTCAGCCTTTCTGTGCTGACAGACACTGACCCCAGGCAAACACTGCAGTGACCTGAGGCCATGGAAAAGGATCCCAAAATTGAGTGACAGCGCTGGGATTGTGGGTGTGGGGTTTGAATAGAAGTGTGTGATATCACAGGGTGGGAAACTCAGAGTTTAAGGGTTTAGAACATAGTAATTTATATATAAAGCAAGATGGAGGTTTTAGGGCAGAGGCTGAGTCCTTTTTCACCTTCTTCTTCATGGCTCTGGGTGGGGTTTTGTAACTGGATAGAAAAATCCACATTGCAGGTCACGGGTGGTTGGTTATGGGGTTAAAAGTAAAAATAATAGAGGTGTCATTTCTTAATTTGACAATTTATCCTTAAAAGGCCTTGTGAAGAAAGAGAGATAGGGCTCCATTTTTCACTTTGGTGGCTGGAAGTGCTGTACAACTCACAGCTTGTGAGACTGTAACATAGATAACAATTAATAAACATCTGAGTCCGAACAAGAAACACCGTCTCAAGCATTTAATTCTGATTCTGGCTGAAAAAGAAGATAAAAAGCAGCAAAGTGCTCCTGCTCCTGGTTAATTTAACCCATGCAGCTTTCAGACCAGAGCGTTTCAAGCAGGAAATCAAAGATTTCCCTCAGCTGGGTACTCACCACTGTCGATGGCCAGGAAGAGGGCAGTGTAGACGTTGTTGTGCACGAAGGGAGATTCCCTGTCCAGCACCGCCGTGGTGCCAACCGTGCCGTTGGTGGGGTTGATTTCCAGCCACCCTGCTGGGTCCTTGTACACTGAATACCTGAACAGAAGGGCAGAAGTTGTTACCAAACCATAGACCTGAACATAAAGCAGTGGCGCAAAGGAGTTTGTCTGTGCACTCAGTGGTTTTCGCCGGTGGATCTCTTAGTATTTCAAAAATGCAATTTTAGCTTGTGCCTTCCCTTAGAGACAGGTCAGTGTTAGGCTTAGGTGGTGAAAGGAGATATAGAGAGAGGCTTGAGTCATTTCTTTTGGAAATAGATATATATATATTTGTCCCAAAGTTTAGCAGAGAAATCAATATTTAGGATATTACATCAAACCTGTGCTGCATGGCCAGAGCCCTTCCAGTGCACCTCTGCATCCACAGTGACCTCAGGAATCCTGTCACAGCCCTCATCCCTCCAGACTCAAAATTCCAGCTGGACTGGAGGTTGTATTTTTAATTATTTTTCTAGTGTTTCTCTTTTCTTTTGTTTTTCTTACCATTACTTTGGGTGAGCTGGAAATTGTACTAAATTGTGAGGAATGGCAGCAAAAAGAGAATCAGACAAAGAATTCAGCAGGTCTGTGGGGAGGTGGTTCCACCCGGCCCTGTTTGCACACATTTATTCTGCACTCTGGGATCTGGAGCTTCCTCTTTTTGCTGATTAAATCCAACCACAACCACGTTGTCCCAATGAGAGTTTGGAGATGCTGTCTCCAAGATCCCCCGACAATATGAAATTCCCTGGTGGGTTTTTTTCACCTTTAATCAGCGCAAATATTCAGCCCCCAAAACTGGAAATGTTTAGAGAGGTTGTGGAGCTTACACACACCAGGAACTTCCCTGCCTGACTGAAGCAATAAATGTAAGAATGCTCATAATTAGGGTCCAATTCTATACTCAGTTAAATATATTAAATAACAGAACAACCCAGAGCTGAATGAACTGACACCAATTCCCTCTCCAATTAAATGTGTTAACATTTTAAACCAAATCTCCAATCATATAATCAATACCTGGGATAATAACCTGTTTATCTTTTCTGTAGTGAATTGTTATAGGCCATAAACCACCATACAACCTTTTACAGGCATTTTAAATTACCAGCAATTGACATGGAACATGTTATTACTTAATGAGTCTGTGCCAAGGCAGTGCCTCACAGTGGCATTCACCTGGAAGTGAATTCACCTGAAAGTCCTGTGTGATAATGTTGCAAAAAAGAAAAAAATATCATCAGTGTAAGTATGAGGGAATAAACAAAAATAACACATTGTTGAGGGGGTAAAAAAAAAAAAAAAAGGTAAAATGAAATAAGATGCCAGCCTCTAATGAGGTGCTGACAGACAGCCCTGCCCAGGCTGCTGCTTTTTTGCTTTAGGCTTGGAAAATGAATCTTCCTGAGGGCTTCTGAGCCTGACTGTGGTGCACAGGGGCATTCTTGGTGCTCAGGCAGTCAGAGTGAGCATCAAAAGTGCAGCACATACAGCCAGGACAAATGCCACATCTTTATGAGCTCTTATGATGTTAAAATAAGTTAAAGAGCAGATTTGGAAACCAGAAACTTTTGGAATTTATGCAGAAAACGACATGAAGAGGGGAAAATATTTGGCTTATTTAATGCTGGCAGAAAAGTAACTCAAGAGTTTCACCACTGGCTTCCCCAGGAGCAGAAATTATCCCTTAGGGAATATGTGGCAAAGAATCAAAGGGAAGCATTAGTGCACAGTGAGATGTTCCATCAACCCAACACGTCCTTCCTCTTAATAGCCATTTAAACATTAATCAATAACTCAGCTTTATCTCCCACAAAAATGAGTGCCTGCAACGGCAACAATGCCGATGACTATTTCATTTCACTTCTTTGTTTCTTCTCTTATTGTTGTTTTTATAACTTTGCAACAAAGGTAGGCACAAAAATATGAAACAAGGGCAGCCCAAACAATTCCTCGTCTATTGTAAAACTGCAAATTCTCAATTAACCCTGAAACCATTTCAGAAGATTCAACACTTCTAAAGTAATGAGAATGTAAAATGGATTGTATTATCTTCCCTGATTGCTCTACAAAGCACTGTTGGCTGTGCAAATAAAAACCTGGATTGTACAACCTGTGATTTGGCACAGGATATTGTAAAAGTAGTACTTTGTCTTTCCCACCACCTTTTTTACTTATTGTAAGAGCATATTGCAGCACAGTTAAGATAATTGTTCTTTGTTCCATTTTTTGAGGGCTCTGCTAGCAAAAGGTTTAGAATAGACCCGTCATAAAAACCCTGATAAAAATAGAAGTTTTGACTGCAAAGATTCACTTCCCACTTTTGACTTCGGTGGGATCTGTCCACTGCACAGAAGCTTTTAAAATCAGACCATTTTTGGGCAGTTAAACATGAGCTGTTCTAGATGTATCTCCTGTATCTTCAGCCCTGAGCACAGTGATGGATCAGATGTCCACAGGACTGTGCTCTGGTGAGCCAATTACTCTTTAGTTTGGTATTATTCTGCTTTGCAGCAGCACAATAGCAGCAGTAGCAGCAGTAGTTCATGAAGTTTATTTCATTTTTTGTGGTAAGTTTTCTGATTTTTTTGTTTAATCGGGTTTTATTTTTTTTTATTTTTTATTTTTTATTTTTTATTTTAAACTTCGCTCACAGTTCCCAAGGGCTCGTGTGACAAGAGGGAAGGGAAAGTGAGTGTAACATACTCTGACTGTGACCTCCTTGCACTGAGTTCATGTCCTGGCCCTGTCTAAGCCAGGTATAGCAAAGTGAGCAGCAAAAACCAACTCCTTTAGACTGGAAATTGTCTGCTGCAATGTTTGAGTGCACACCTTAACCAAAGAGACACAGAGAGGTTATGGATGCAGAACAGAACACAAATCAAAATACACACTTGGTGCAGAACTAAAATACAGTAGCAGATATATGGCAATAATTTCAATTTTATAAATGGCATTACATCAAGGCTGGTGGAAAAATTACGAGACACTATCCCTGGGAAAAGGTTCACAGGTATTTGGGAGAGACTGGTGCAGCAATTACAGCACAAATATCCACGCCTGGAGAAGCAGTGGTGCTTCTCAGAGAAAGAGAATATAAAAACTTCCCAAAATATAAGTGCACCATTAAAAATCTGGATTAAAACTGCCTTTGTGCTCTATGTAGGGATGACATAATGCAGAGCTTTAGAGATCAACCTGCTTCCCACGGAGCTCCCTCTTCTCCACTGTGCTCTCATTACCTTTTGCCTGCACTAATTACAGCAGCATATGGCACCAGGAAGAGCAGAAAGGGAACCTTATTGCAGCACAGCAATTCTCCAGCTGAACCACACTCCACACTCATTACTGAGGACACACTGCCATTTTCCTGCTTTTTGGCCAGGAGATGACAAAGGTACTCCTGCTCTCAGGTTGGGCTGGGCTATAAGCCTTGGGGAAGGCAAAAACCATCTATATTTATCTTTATCTGTATCATCTAGATCTGTATCTATAGATCTCTATCTCTAATCTAATCTATTCCATCTATATCTATCTATACTATATAGTCTATATCTATATATCTATATCATATATATATATATGTATATATGTATCTATATCTATCTATCTATTTGTCTGCACATTCCCAGCTTTACACAGCTGGGTCTCCAATCCCTGTCCCAAGTGAAATGAAAACAAGGACAGCAAATCTCTGATGTATATTGCAGTAAGGTTCTGTCACTACACCAACATTTGATTTCATAAAATCAATCATTTTGATGCAGCTTCCAAGATTGTGTTGTTTTGGTTGGGGTTTTTTTATTTTTTGGGGGGGGATTTTGTTTGTTTGTTTGGTTGGTTGGTTTTTTGGAGGAATTTTTTTTAATTTGAAAACGTTTGTGGCACTAAAGCCATTGGAAGAATGTTGTTGGAACAGTTGTGGGCTTTCATTTTCCAAGGCCAGGTTGGATGAGGCCTGGAGCATCCTGGTCTAGTGGGTGACGTCCCTGCCCACAGCAGGGGGGTTGGAATTAGATGACCTTTAAGGGCTCTTCCAACCCAAACCATTCTGTTATTTTGTGATTCACCTTTTTTTCAGATACTGAAGCACAATATGGATTGATTAAATGTATTAATTACGAGGTGCAGGTGAATGTAGAGGTTTGGATTCCATATTTTACCCAGATACAAAGCCATCGCCTAAAATCTGCTGCTGCAGCCCCTAAACACAACTTGGTGCAGGGCAGTAACTTATGGTCCTTGAGATAAAACCTGTCCTAACAGAACAACCCATTATTTGGGTTACCTGAATTAATTTCCATTGCAGGCAAGGACTAAAAGGCAACCAAAGGATTACATAAGGGAAAAAAAAAATCATAAATGCTCCATCACACAAAGTTATTGAGACAAAATGCAAGCATTTGGACATCTCAGGATCTACAGGCCAGGTTGTGAGAGAAATGCTGAAGGGAGCAGTGGTGACCCCACCAAAGGACTTTTCCAGACCTTTTCCTGCCAGCTGTGGATGTGCACAGGCTGATTCCTGAGCCTCAAGGCTCCCAGAGCTGTCTGCATGTCTGACTTCGGGATTCTACAGAATCTCAGAGTGGCTGAGGTTGGAAGATCATCACCAACAGTTCTCAAGACCTTTTGCGGATCTTAAACCTCACTGTGTCTGCCCCAAACACATTCCTTGTAACCACATTCTGTTAACACAGAGTTAACCCAAAAGGTGCTGCTAAAAAGTCAGAAAGGAAAATAAAATCTAAACTGTCCTCTGCTTGTGCTTTCCATCTTTGATTTACACACTCCAGGTACCAAGCTAAGCCTAGGCAGGCTTCTTTACCATTATATCACATGAAATGAAGGGATTTGAATTTGGATTTAAGTGCCCCAGAAGTGTGGCTCTATGCTACACAAGCAGCAGGCTGTGAAAAGCCTCCTGCAGTTCTCTCCTGCAGGGATTCAGACGTGCTCAAGTTAATTTGGCTAGATTCTTTAAAATAATAATAATAATTTTAAAAAAAGAGCAAATTTAACTGAAATCGATACTATTATTATTAATCAGAATAAACGTATCATTAACTAAATCTAAACTCTGAAATAAATCACATGTTCTGGCAACACTGTTGAGGGAGGTGTTAGGTCAGATGCAGTTTTAAACTCACTGAAAATTGAGGATTTATGCAAAAGCAAAAATTTTTCAGCTTCATGGAATGGATTTATGGCCTTGCAGTATTTTCACACGCTAGAAATGTCAACTTAGAGCACAATTAAAAAAAAAAAAAAGATTAGAGCCCCCAATCAGTGTTGTGCCACAAGTGATTTTGTGCACCTTTGGTCACTGGAAATGCAACTTTCACTGATAACCTGAACACATTCCAGAGTGAATCCATCAGCTCTGCTCGTGGGGCACCACAGCTTTTGTAGGAATTCCCTTCAGCAGCTTTTTCCTGGGTGATCCCAGAGTGTCCCTGGAATTCCTGGGAGTTTCTGGGAGCTCAAGTTTAACCTTGCAGAGGCTTTATGTTAATCCTGTCTGAACAGGCACCACAGTTCCAGTGATCTCAGATTTTAGCCCTGGAAGAGGTTCCTGTGCCTGAGGGAAGGGTTTGCAGGGTTTGCTCTTGTTTGCATCTCCAAAAACCTGCACTTCAAAAGCCACGCACCCCATCTGAGCTAAAAGATTCCTCATCTCAGCTTCGGTTTGCTCATCACATCAGGGATTTCACAGGCTGGCTTTCATCACAATTCCCCATCTCCAATGATACCATCAAAACAGGATGAAAAATTGGATGAATTTCAGTTTTCAGTCCCCCGCCACTGAGAAGTGTCAAATGAGAAAATGGTTGACTAATTAGTTATTTGTGTGGAGAAATAATGGGGTAAAGCCCTTGGTAAACGTGAAGAAAGTAACAGGAGAGTCATTGCAGTTTGAATAATAAAAGAAATCCAAACTCAAAACCTACAGCAATTAATCAAATCAAAATAATAAAACGGTAATAATGAGGCAGTTAAATAAAATGTTCTGGAAACGAAAATATTTTTCATTGTTTTTGTACAGTCTTTCAAACATTTCTCTGTGTTGAAATCTAATTTTCTCGTTTTCTCTCCTTCGGGGCAAAAAAACCCAAAAACCCTAGAAGCCGAGGTGTAAAAAACAAACAAACAAAAAAAAAATTAAAAAATCCACAAACTCATTTATGTATGTTTTAATCAGAAGTGATTAGGGCTATGCTTAAATGAAGCCAGAGGCCATAACTATCCGAATTATTCCTAAAGCTAAGGAATAATACACCATATCTGGGACTAACACACTGGTATAATCAGGTTGTTACTGTTCGAATAATTGTCAACACATGCAAATCAGTCAAAGTTTTCTCATTGTAGCAATTGTGCCTCAAAAGCTAATCAGCCTCAGATGAGCTTCGAGGTCTTTTACAAACTACCCAGAGAAGGATTTTGGCAGCAAAAACTCTATCAAAGTTTCTGCATGTTCTTTGTGCCTGTTCTTGCTCCCACTGCAAATCCATTTGCTGCTCTCACTGTCCAAGAACTGCCCTGGTAGCTCTTGAAAAACTGGGAAATTTTTGTAAGAGCCCAGCAGATTCACCACTGAAAGGCCAGATTTTGTGGGAAATAGCACATTTTACAGCTTCTCCGGTTTTCTCTTCTAAATAAAATCAAATAAATTCTTTTTCTAAATGAAATGTTCTAAGGGATGGGCGGAAAAGAGGCTGGATGTGGCTCAGCCTGGGATGTTTTAATCTCTCTGGGTCCATCCAGCTCCTGCTGGACTGTGGCTGCTCCCAGCCAAGGGATTGCTCTGGAGCCTCAGCTGTGCCCTGGCTGACACCAAAGTGCCACAGGAAACAAAAACACCTCCCAAAAAGGCAGGGCAGGGCAGGGGACACCAGCACAGCTCACATCCTGAGCCTGGACATCCAAACACAATCCCAGCCCCAGCCCCTCAGGGACCCA
This sequence comes from Sylvia atricapilla, assembly GCF_009819655.1. NCBI lineage: Eukaryota > Metazoa > Chordata > Aves > Passeriformes > Sylviidae > Sylvia > Sylvia atricapilla. Next base: position 4,111,523 of record NC_089151.1, read on the forward strand.
TCTCTCCAAGAAGGAAGGGAATCTGTTTCTGCAAATGAATGTCCAAAAGGGGAAGATTTAAAAAGTGCTGAATAATCATTTCAGTTTGTGTCTGTGCTCAGGGCAGAGTGAGAGCAGCACACACACCCCTGGGCACCTCTTTCACACTCTATTGCCTCTTTTGCTGCCTTTTCTCATCAAGACTTGTCAAAGATTTCCAGCCCAATATAAATGTGGATACCAACAGTCCTGCACTGGATATCCCAGGAATGGGGAATAACACCTTGCCACTGTGAAAATAACTATTAATAAAGTCTAGAGTTATCACAGGCCTTTCTCCCAGCACAATGAAATACCAAGGGGGACATTGTGGGAATGAAATCCTGCAGATTAACAGAATTTTTTCCTTTTAGTACTAACCTGCTAACAAAATGTCCTGTTCATGACAGATCTTTGGGATGGAAAAACTGTTCACAAATGACACAAACAGAAGAGACACAGTGTCTCAGTCTGAACGTGCACACATGGGATACCTGGCTATTCCCAAGGCACTCAGAGTTATTAATAGAGACTTTTCTCCATCCTATCCTTTACTACATGTAGTAGTTTTTACTTCTAAAAGTGCTAGAGGAAATCCGAGAATGGTTTGGGTTGAAAGGGATGAGCCAGCATGAATATTTTTGAATATTTTCACTGGCATTTTCTCAGCCTAGCATCAAACCTCACCCCCCTCCAAAAAAAAAAAAAAAAAAAAAAAAAAAAAAAAAAGGAGCCCAAGAAAGGACAAAATTTTACACACAATAAATTGGCTGTGCAAGAAATGGCAATTCAGAAAGGAAACCTGTGAAGGAGCTGATAGTGGCAGAAAAGCAGCGGCAGTATTTTCCTGTGCTGACAGAGCTGGGGCATTCCCGAGCTGGCTGAACTCATTTCTGAGACTCAGCTATTCCCAAGGCTTATAACACGGAGATGATGGCAGAGAAATCATGTTCTGCTGACTCAGGAAAGCCTCTGAGTTCCTTGGCACACGCTGCAGCCCAGCCCTGCTCCTTCCCTCTGCTGTCCCTGGGGACACCAGCACTGTCCCCCCAGCTCTGCTTCCACAGCATCAAATGTGCTGCTGCTGCTGCTGCTGCTGCTGCAGGGCTCCCTGCACACCCTCATTTGGGTGAGATATCGGCTGCTAATCCGCTCATTAGAAGTGTGTTCTCATGTTTGACAGGCATAATCTTGAGTGGCAAAGATCCATGTTGGAAAGCAGACTTCACTGAAGGAAAACACTGATCCTGGGAGTTGAGCTGAACCTGATCCAGGCAAAACCTGGCTGAAATCTTGGGGGTTTTTCTCACATTAGAGCACTGCCTGAGCTGTTATTGTGGTCTTTGCTGAGTGTGGAGCTGAGGCCCAGAAGGATATTTCGTGTTTGGAGTTCACAGCAGCAGCTGAACGAAGAACTGACATCTCAGAGAGGGGATTTACAGAGCTGTGTGACCCCTCAGGAGGCTGCAGCAGCACCCCCAGCCTCTGCAGGGCCACTGCTGCTCCTGCTGCCACAGCCTCTGGGTGCCACCAGCCCCTGGTGGCACAGGGACACATTCCCATCCGTGTTCCTGCAGGCAGAGCTCTGCCAGCGAGGCTGGGAGCTTCCACCAGCACATCTGTGCCCACCATGGCCTGGATGCACCAACAAAGGCCACTGCTTGTCCCTCTGTCCCCCACTGGGGCCCTGAAGGAGGGGGCTGTGATGCCTTGGGAAGGCTGAGCTGGAGCAGAGACTGGACAGAGCCAGAGAATAAAGTAGATATTTGTTAAAAGGCCTTTAGGGTACACCTTGGGCAGGACAAGAGCCTGGCCAGGGCTGCAGCCAAGGTGGACCCAAAATGGTCACAAATGGACACAAAACAGACCCCAAATGGACAACCAGTCATGAGGTCTCACACTTCAATAAGTTTTGGTCCATTTGCATATTGGGGTTTAATTGTCCAATTCCAGCTCCAGGCTGTGAGGTCCCATCCTTCTTGTTCCTCCCTTCACCCACCCTGTTTGTGCTTTTGGGGCTGAAAGTTGTCCTTGGTGTGCAGCAGGACAAGGATTTGTTTTGTGTCCCTGCTCTGTGCAGAGCTGAGTGACACTGACTGTGAGCTCAGAGCTGCACCCCTGGGCACCTCAGAACCTGAAATACATGAAAATAAAACTTGAGGCATCAGCTGTTCAGAGGCAGAGCCCTGTGCTGGCCATTCAGGCTCCTGCTGGCACAAATAGCCAAGGAATCATGGAATTATGAAGATTGCACAAGATATTTAAGATCATTAAGTCCAGCCATTAACCCAGCACTGCCAAGGCCACCACTGACTCCTGTCCCCAAGTGCCACATCCACGGGGCCTTGGGCACTGCCAGGGATGGGGACACCACCCCAGCCTGTTCTAACTCCTGCTGTGACCCTGGAATTAAGGACCTGTCCTGGCTCCAGCCCTTGGTGTGTCCTTGTTAAAGGTTTCCCTCAGGGAGGAGAGATGTGGAGCTCCAAACCCAGGCAAACCACTCCAGGATGACACAGAATCCAACCAGGATGATTTTGGGCACAGTTTGATGGCAATTGAGGAGTTAATTAAGAGTTCTTAGTTAGGATTTAACTCCTCGTTGCCTAGTTAAACTCTAAGCATCTATTATGAACGTTGAACTCTCTGCAGGACAGTGAAAGAGCAGCAGATTATATACAAAATAAAATACGACACTTTGGGATTGGTAGTGCAAAAATTGATGTGTTTTTCCTTTCAGTTCCCTTGTTTATCTTTGTTTAGAAAGAACTGAATTCATAGGAAGAAAATGGACTCTCCTGGTGATTTGTAGAATTATGTGACCCAGAGGAATTAATACTCATCAAGAAAAAAACACTTTCCAACCTTGTAGCATCAATAACAAGAAAAGGAAAGGGTAGGTGAGAAATTCAGTAACATGTTCAATAATATGAGTACATAATATCCAAGGAAAAATTACATTACCACCTGATAATGTGAAGAAAAAAGCACATTTATTCCTGGCTAATAATATCTTTTAAATTAAGAGTATTTTATTTTTTTTTGTTAGTTTGTTTTGGTTTGATTATGGTTTTGGGGGTTTTTTAGCATGTTTTTTGGGGGGTTGTTGTTGCTTTGTTTTTTTGTTTGTTTTGGGGTGGTTTTTTGTTGTTTTTCTTTTTACCAGCTGATTTCAAATACACTATGTACTTCATGAGTGTAGCTCTTACAGAAGGAACTAAATTAATTAATGCTCTTTCATTCAATCTGTCCAAATTCACTTCAAAGCCCTGGATATCTCTGACCCACCTGGCCCTTATCATGCTTCAGGATTGTGCATAACCATGCCTTTAGTGTTTTATTTTCTAAAGTCATCAGTTCCAGGCTGCTCCTTTTGATAGAGGTTGCTATGCAGCTTTTCCCCCCTGTCCACCTTTCTGCCTGTAGAAATCTCTAACATCCAACATCCAAGGGATGTTAGAAAACAAAATGCAGCTTTCCACTTGTTGAATAAACCCATTAAAACTCACATTCCACATTCTGTCATGTTCATTGCAACATCCCTTGTCCGAGTGATGTTACTGCAAAGCAGAACTGCTCTTGCACAAGTAAATATTAATAGTGGAAGAACAAAATTAAAGCCTGCCAGATATTCAGAAAAAAAAAATTCACAAGGTGTATTTTAATATATAATATACAATGTATTAAACCCCCCTGTGTTTTTCAAGGAAATACAAAATTTGAGTGTAATCTTTACAGAAAAATTATCCTTTATATACTGAAAGGTGAGTGAGTTCATGCTGAAGGAGTCAGTAAATTCCTTTTGCAGGTGAAAAAGCTTCTTTCTTGCCAGGTTACACATCCTATGTGCAACATCTGAAGGCTTGCTCTGATGGGCTGCCTTCAACAAACCTACCATGCACAGCACAATTTTTATATCATGTTCATCATCATAATAACCAAGCCCCCTTCAGACACACACTAAACAACATGACAAATGTGTGTCATTTAAGAAATCTGCTGGCCAGTGATGGAAAATGTGAAGAGGTTAGAGGGGAAAGCTCCAAAGAAATATTCATTCATGTCACAAAAAGAGCTTTCATTAGATGTTGCAGGCTTAAGCACCGAAAAAAACCAGGAAATGGAAGATTTAGAGTCTCTTGTTTAACCTTAATTTAGCAACCTGGCAGTGCTGATAAACTTTTTATCCAGGCCTTGCCTGACTGCAGGGTGGTACCAATGAGGTAAACATTTTACCAAAAGTATTCCACTATTTGGCCACATATAGTTGTATTTTCTGCTTGATATGCATTGTGTTCAGTGCACACAAATGCAGTGCTCTGTGAATTGAGGGTATTTAGTCTCCTAAGATTCTATTTTCTCCCAGTTACTTCATGCTGTTTAACCCTGGGTTGGATGCCCAGGAGTTAAACTTCTCACATTCTTTTCTCTTATCTTTTGGGATCTGAGTGTTTTGCCTGCCACTTTCAGTGCAGGTCCAGAGAATCATTGTCAGGTCAATTTTAATGTCTGGATTTGACAGACACAAAACTGGAAGCCTCAAAACCTGTAAAACTGAAAGAATCCGGTTTGGTTTGTTTTTTTTTTTTTTTTTCCCTCCCTGAAATGACAGAAGATGAAATGAAAAAAGACTCACCTGGCTGCACAAAGAAGGACTTGTTCAAAAGCACAGTTATACAAAGATTAAAGCCATTAGGGGCTTTTCCTTCTTTTTCTGTTTCCTTGCACTTCAAAACTTAAACTCTGCAGCAGTTTCCATGACTCAATTGACTTAACACCCCTTGACATGGACCTGCACAAAACTGAGACAGTGCTGTTTTCTTTCTGTGCTAAAACGCTTTTTAAACACTGCTTAACAACTTAGAAGATCCCAGGGCCAGAATCTGCACACCTTGTTCCCTACTAATAGAAAAATTCCTTTTTTTTTTATGTCCTGAAGCATTGCCAGATGAGGGCTGGGGCTGCATTTGTGCAAAATGCTACCAACGACCCAGGGCTGGATCTCCAGAGAGGCTGGGACTTAGGCTGCGAGAATTTTTGGGCAAATTTCCCCCGTGAAAGAGGGAACAGCACTCTGCCAGAGCCATTAAAACAGGTGACTGTGTGAAAATTCTCCAGGGTTTGGAGCATCCAACGAAATCTGGGTGGGAAGGGTTGGGATCTTTGAGGTGATGTGGTGCTGAGCAATACCCAGAGGAGAAATACCCAAGGGATGCCATGGATAATGATAAGTATCTGGCTCTGTGTAGAGCAGGCACGCATATCTCTATAGGCATATTTACCTAGAATATAATGGTCATAAAATTAGGAGGAAGTCAGTCCCTAGTAATTCACATTTGAACCAAGAATGAATCTGCAGGCTTACTGCTGCTTAACAAAGTGCATAATTTCACTCTTACTCAGAAACTATTTTGCAGAAATTGGCATCCTTATTACAAAGTTAATAGAAAAATTCCAGCTGAACTCTACGAGGCGTTTTTCCTATTAAAGGAACATTGCAGAGTTCCATTTAGTAAAAATGAGTGCTTAAACCTTCTGACAATTTCTGTGCTGAACTTCAATTCCACTCTGAGGATAACCATCAGTGAGCCTGGAAGGAGATGGGCCCTTTGTACCTGGAAATGCCCAGGCTGGGGCTGCCTTGCCACAGAGCAATGGCTGTAAACACAGGAAAGAAATTCTGAAAGCTCCTGCCCCCAGATGAAAACCTAGTCCCAGATTCAGGAGGAATTTTGCCCACTGAATTGGGAGCGTCAATGATTCATTCTATCCTTAGTCTGGAGATGGTCAATGAATGAAATATGGCCATAACTTGCTCAGTGCCATCCAAAATCTGTACCTGCTTTAATGACACGAGTGCTGAATTACTCAATCAGACGTTTTCCCTTCACAGCAGTGTTATAAATGCATATTATAAAGTTGGCTTTTGGCAAATATTGGAATGAATGCTGTATGTAGAATTGTGCTGTGTTGTGTTTTGTTAATGAGAGTTTAGAAAGGTGATGAATGTATTTTCTGGTTGTGATATAGTGTGAATAGTGAAAAGACTGTTTTTTTTCTTTGTGATATCTAAAACTGACCAGGCCAATAATTATGGAGGAGAGGTAATCACCTTGTGGCCCTGCAGGAAGGCTGCTGAATTTCTGGGGTTTTTAATCAAAATAAAAAGAGCCAAGACCCATGTTACCAGACAGAGTGGAGCCACCCACAAATAAATCTATCAAATAAGATGATTGGAGAAACTTGAAACAGAAAAGAATGTTTAAATATCCATTACATAGGTAAAACAGCAAATCCTTAAAACAGAGTAATTGAAAGAGAAGGGTGTGCTTTTTGGTGAGGCACCCCAACTGGAACCTTTGCTCTTATGTCTCCTAATTGTCTATTTTATTTTGTAATAAACTCAGAAATTTTTAAAAGAGAGCAGAACTCGTTTTTCGCAGCAGGATTCAGGGCTGGGTGCAGCACCAATCTTCCCAGAAAAGTTGGGCTTCAGTGCTTGGTTTTTCAGCTTTTGCCGTCATGTAAAAACACCACTGGTGCCAGCAGCTCCGATCACACACATAAACCAGCCCAAAATAAATTTCTATCAAAGCACCACTGAAAGCTGCAGCTACACACAGACGTTCACACACCATCAAACCCGGCTGAGGGAGACTCCAGAATTCAAAAGCTTTAAAATATTAAGAAAAATTCATCCCACCCCCTTCCCCGTCAACACCACTCCTCACACTGTGTCCTCAAAGTTGATAGCTAACTTATTATAATCAAGATACTCTTTACTTCTCCCAGAGACAAAACCCTGCCTTTTCTGAGACTAGAAGGGAACAGTAATGACAAAGTGAGTTATTGTCTAGATCTGCCTTCCACTGCAAGCATAACTTGTGACTGATGGATCCTATTGTTATATTTCTCAAGAAGATCTGCAATATTGTTTAGTCAGTGACATGAAAAATGTGCCCTATAATTTCACAGTTCACAGCCATTCATTCTGAGTGCTGACACGGTTGAAATCATAATGTGGCATAATATTGTTATGCAGGGTAAAGACAGAGGGTCTAATTAAACTCCCCTTAAATGCTACATTCATCCTTATTAATCAGGAATTCAGGATTCTAAAGGTAATATCAAGGCAAGTTGGAATAGGTGACTGTGGCTTATTTGATTTCGTGGAAACACAGATTTTCAATGCTATCATCCATAGCTTTAATATCAACATATTAAGTATGATTTATGCCAACAGAGTAGAGCAGTGGAAAATTTTAAGAACAGGATCTTCTGACAAGCATTGTCAGGAGTGATGAAGTCTAGCTTCAGGTAGCTGGGTTCCGGGCACAACCATGAATCATGGATTGAGAATTCCTGGGCCTCCTGCATTTAATAATTTAAATCAGACATTTTTGCTATTTCAGAGACCAATCAAGGAGAAAGAGAATGCTCCTTATTTTCTGTTTTCCCTTCAGGAAAGGGATTTTATTTTTTTTTTTTTTCCAGAACAGCCTCACTCAGTCTGTGAGTGAGAAAACTTCCCCCCTGCTCTGCTTCCTTTTCTTCCAGGAGAAGACAAAGAAATAATGCTATAACAACCCATTTATGTGCATTAACCTTCTCCCAAACCTTGGGAACTGCTGGGAAGAACCAAGAATCCCAACAAGACAATCCATGAGCATAAACAAGGAAAGGGAGGGAAGCTCCCTCACCTCCCAGCAAGGCAAAAATAACAAAACTGGTTAACAAAAAACTGCTATGACAAATCTGGTTAACAAAAAACTGCTACAACAAAACCTGCTGTAACAAAACTAGTTAACAAAAACTGCTACAACAAAACTCAGCCCCAACTGGTGAGCTGGGATTGGCCTCCAGCACTGAAAATTGAGATGTACAAAAGCAGAAAGAAGTAAAGAAGAAGTCAAACACCTGCCCTGACACAGAGGCAGAAAATATCAGTAAAAAGAGGGTTAAAATAACATCAGGGGAGACTTTGGGATGTCCCTGACTGTGAAAGCAGCTGGGGAATCAGTGGGACCCTCCCAGAGCTGACAGAGTGGTGGTGGATTAAAGCAGCCAGGGAATGTCTGTGAGGAGCAAAGGGACAGAATGACAGAGCTGGGGAGGCAGAGCACCAACATCTGCTCACAGCTCGGAGCAGAAGCACATCCTGAAACCCTGCTCTCTGCCATCCGAGCCACAGAGCTGGAGCTGCCTCTCCTCAGTGGTCAGCACCAGGTGCTGTCCACAGCTCTGCCAGCGCCTGCACTCGGCAGATGTTTCAATTCTCTCAGCAAAGGGATTTAATTCCAGTCATTTGTTCTCTTCTGTCCCAGCTCAGTGGCTCCCACCTGAGAATTTTTTTTTTATTTTCTTCGGTGGATTTTTTTTTGTTTTGTTTTGTTTTTTGGGGTGTTTTTGTGTTTTTTTGTTTTAATCAGCTGCTTCCTCTGCATTTGTTCAGTGTGGTGATAAATCCAGATAGTGCTGGCCAGCCACAAGCCACATTGTGCACAGGGAAAATGGGGCTGATTTGGCTCTTGAGCCATTTTTACCTCTCCAGAATTACATCAGTGTGGTTCTGGGTCTGACAGGAGAATAAAGGAGATATGCCACCACTCCAGAAAAAAATTTTGCTTGCTTTTTTTTTTTTCCTTAATGCTGTAAGCCTAAAGCATTTGCTGCATAGGGAAAGAGGGGTCATTTACTTTGCTCCATAAACGAGAAGTGGAAGTCAGTTTAGTCAAACTGACAAAAAAAAAAAAAAAAAAAAAAAAAAAAAAAAAAAAAGCAAGTTTTTTACTATATTTTTTTTTCCTTCAGGTATTAGTCCTATGACAGTAAAACACAAACATCACAATAATTACCCGCTCAGAAAGTATTAACACCTCCACGGAACAGTGGCTGCTGTGTAAAATACTCCTGAGGCAGTGGCTGACCACTAAGAACTTGCAATTACAGCGTTTGTGCAGCAGGAGGGAACTGCCCAAGAACCTTCTTCCAGAGCTGATTAAATCTCCTCTTTTCTGCCATTCTTTGCTGCATGCCCCGATACCCGCAGCTCTCCTGTTTCTGTGTTTCAGACTTTACAAAGACAGAAGTGAAAAAAAAAACAAAAACCTTTTCTTTGCTTCGAGCATATTCCATCTCTCCTTGCCTTTCCATCTAACTTAAAAAAGAGAAAAGGAGAGAAAAAAAACCAAAAAAAACCCAAAAAAACAATGTACACTGCTCGATACACAGCAACTTCAGATCCAGAGATGCACTACAAATTCCCAGTGGCTGGGTTCAGGCAGGCCATCAATAAAACCGCAGAGCCAACTCGAGATGCTCCCGGGTATAAGTTACAGTGAAAAACTCCAGTGCTGCATGCTGAGAGCATGGCTCAGCCATTCATTTGTGACAATGGAGCCATTCTCCTGTCTGCAGCGAGGAAAACAAATCTCCCGTGGTTAGGAATCAAAGACGAGTCCTTCAGACTCTAGGAGACATATTTAACCATGACCAAGTGTGGTGCTTCCTAAGCAGTTCACTCTTTAAAAGTCTTCCTTATCCCTCTCTCATTATGTAGTACTTCTGGAAGTGACTGGAGTGTATCCCCAAAAAAAAAAAAAAAAGCGAGTTTATTGACCTCCACCAGCAACAAAAGTGCTTTAAAAAGGCTTGATGTGCAACAAAATATGCAAAATTGATCCCTTAAGTGGTTGTGAGCATCGTGATGTGAAGCTTCATCCTTGTTCGCAGGGGGTTCAGGATCTCTGAAAAAATCCAGGCGAGAGACGAGAAAAAGGCTTTTTGAATGGTCTTTGTGATTTGTGGCTCACGCATTAGCCGTGTGGAAGGGTGAGGATTGGCAGCCAAAGAAAGGAACAGAAGGAAAACTCGCTTTTTCCAGAGAATTCTCCTTAGTTTCCTCGACCATTTGAGATTTAGGAGAAACTCAGTGAGCTCTGAAACCCATTTCAGTGTAGTTTCAGCACGATTTTATAGAATTTTAGGCAGCCATTTAAATTATTTTTTTTTCTTTGACAAAGATCATGGTTACCTCGAATCAATTAGAGGTTGGAACATTTCCACTGATTTCCACCAGCTCCGTAGGCACCAACCCCAAAATCTGCATGATCTAATCTAAAGCAAAACATGTCCCAGCAGCAAAAATTCCTGTTCCCAAAGGCATTGACCAGTGGCTCTTGCTGAGAAGACAAATCATGCACAGCATCATCAAGGCTGCAAGAGATCTTCAAGATCCATCTGTGAGCCAAGATTCAGCTCCTAAACCACATCCACAAATGCCACATCCTACTGACACTTCTGGACGTGTGTCTCCACCACCTCCCCGAGCAGATTATTCTAATATAATCTGCTAATATGTGACTGAGCAGCTTTGCAGTGAATTTCTGAGCCTCCTCTGAATCACTGAGCCTCCTCTGGGACACTGAAGGTCATTTTTTCTCCTCCTTTCACTGCAGGCTGGGCAGAAGAGACTCACCACAACCTCCTTCAAGGCAGCAAATAAACACAACCCCCTTTAATTCACTTGGGCTCAGCCTCCTCCTTCCTCTGCTCTGGTGATCCAGCCTGAAGCTTCATTAACACTTCGTTTGCAGCACAGAAAAATGTAATTTATACCCAGAGAAACAGAGTTTATCCCCTTCCAGACAGAGCAGTAGCTGCTCTTTGGAAATGCTGACAATAATAAATGAGTTTGCTCCTATTTCCAGGTGAGCAAGGCTTGGAAACAGTGTTCTGTGCTTCCAGGAGCCACCTGTACTCCGTGAGGCAGCTTGATATAAATATTATACACAAATATATACTTTATTTACATACAGAGCTTCAGATATCTCTGCAGCCTTTCATGTTCCCATAAAACTTGGTGCAGTTTTGGGTTCTAAGTTCTCCAGCTTCAAATGCTGCATTTTAATTCTACTTAATGAATTAGATATGCTTTAGAGCTGCAATAAACTATCCTTATGAAGATACTTCTGAAGCATTGAGTCACACTGCTTACTGAGAACAAACACCGAAACAATATGTTTACATAAATAATTTAAAATCCAAGAGCACAGTAGGTAATAAAAATATATTGCCATGATAAGCCACGAAACCAGAAAACAACACGGCTCTAATTAAAAATTACAAATACACTGCAGTAAACAACTTATTTACACGTAGTTAAAAGTCTAACTACTGAATATTCTGGACTTGTTGAATCCCATAAAAGGGAAAAATACTGAAACCAATCTCCTCACACAGTCAAATATTGAGAACCATAACTGTGTTTAATTAAGATCTACTGTTAATAATGGATTTCAGAGTGAGGTTCTTCTTTTAATTTCCCAAGGTAGAAAATGTTATTAAATTTGGCCTTTAACTTCTCATTGACATGTACACTTGAAACTTCTGATTAAAATTTCAGAGGTTGGGAAGAAGTACCCAAAATTAAACTCTCAAATCTGGCACAAAAATAACAATGGTCCCTGATTAAGAAATCAAATTTCAGAAACTTCATTACTGTTCTGTTAATAAATTGTTGGGTTATAATTAAAATGGGGCCTGCTGGATTGCTTTCATTTTTTTTTCTTTTATTCTAGAAAAGATGGAAACTGTAGAGAGATTTAAATGCTTTTAAAAAAATTAAGGAAAAAAAAATTAGAAAGGTTAATGAATCTGAGAAATGTGACCCAGCTTGAACAAGTCTTTTTTTTTTTTTTTTTTTTTTTCCTGGGAGCAATGAGAGTGGAGCAAACACTGTTTTTCACCTCTCATTTCCAGGATGATGCTCCCACCTCTCCCTCCCTCTGGAATTTTAGTGTCACTGGAACAGGGAAGAGCTGACACTGTGCAAGTTCTGCCACTCCTGTGCAGGCACACGGCCACAGCCCCAGCTCTGTCATTTGGAGTCTTATTTCTTTCACTGAAACACATTTTTTGCCAGCTTGTTTGAGCTCTGAAATGAAATTCTTCCTCAGCCTGCAAAAACACTTGAAGCTGAAGAATAAGAAGGAAAATTGCTTCAAAAGTACAGCTGTCTTCAGGAAATTTTACAAAGTAAGCCACGTTTTTCAGAGATAAGTAATTTGATTCTGATTCAGATCTGCATTGTTCAAAGAATAAATTCAATCTAGTTGCAGACAATGGCAAAAATGGTTTCTCTACTCTTTTTTGTTGGTCTTGAAATGCATTTATCATGTTATATCTGGTAGAGTAACTAAATTTCCTGATTACAAATAATCAGCAGCTCCTTCTATGAGTTCTATACAGCCAATTACCTAAAAATATCCCCGCAGTTAGATATATTTCAGTTGCAACAGGCTGAAAAAAGAACCCAAAGCCCACCAACATTACTAATTCTGCTGGTCTGCCCATTTTGAAGAGATTTATACTTTGTTGGGGGTGATGTACACTGTTCACACAGCACAAATCTGACATTCATTGCTGCTTGCAGACAAAACATTGCTCTCTCATCGTCATTAATATTCAATTAATCCATAGACTCATTTAGGAGCCTGTGCTTGGTCTTTATTTTACATAGCAAGGACTGATGGCACAGTCATAGTCTGAGAGCCACAAATTTGGTGTCAGTGCCCTGTAAAGGTCCCACACACTGTCCCAAACTCTAAACACACACATACCCATGGGGATTTGGGGTAAATGTTTCAGCCAAACCCCAATCAGTGAGAGGTTTTAGCTTTTCTACATGGAATTTGACCCTGTCTCTAGCTGCAGGTGCTGTTCTCATACCTCAGCCTGCCTTTTTCACTGCTGGTACTCAGGTGTTCCAGTGCCTGTCAGCATTAAAACATCTTTTAAAAATGCTGGTTTATGCTTTCGTGTTATTTTAGCAATGGGATTGAGGGAGTGAAAATTAGCCTTTTCCTGATGCATTCTGCCATTTCCAAGATTTCCATTACATTTGCATTATTTTCCTCTAACTTACACAACCACTTCCATTTCCATAATTTCTTTATGTGATCATTCCTCATTCCCAGCCCAGTCTGGCTTCATTCTGCTCTTCTTTTCTGCACATAAAAGGGAGGGAAAAAAATCTTGCTTTTGGCTATAAGCCTTCCATGCTTGGCTATGCAGATACAGTAAAACTTCTGGGAAAATTCTGTTTATCTTATGTGCTAGTCAAGATCTGGGGGTTCCTTGGCAGCCAGTTGTGAAGTGTGAACTGCAGAACACGTTTATGTTACCTGACTGTTTACACATCACCCCTAAGGCTAACTGAAGAGTATTCAGTGACTCACTGGGTGCCCTTTAAATTCAGGGTCAATGTAGTTTGGAGAAACTCAGCAAAATCAAGAGAAAAAGAATTCAGTTAATAGGTCCTGGATTGTTGGCTTTGATAATCAAATCCTTACATTTTCATGGCTTTTCTCTTTTAGCATCACGAAATCAGCTGTTACATCTCCCATGAAAATACACACATTATGGAGAACATCAATAAATTTGGTTTTTAACCTCAGTCCAAACCCCAAAGGAAATAAATATCTGTTTCCTGCACAAGCCAGGTTCTGAGCAAAGCTGCTGAGGGTCACATTGCCCTGTCTGACAAGCAACAGAAATTCCATCCATAGACAGAAATTCTTGTGTATCAAATGAGGGGTCTTTGGAGCAAAAGTAAAACTTAAGAATTAGAAATTCTATAATTAAATCCATATAGGAAACAAGGAAAATGATGTGCTAAGAATCATCCTCCAGATAAACTGGTATTTCTATGGTAGAAGTCAAAGGAGAAAAACCAAACTATTAATGTTATTAACAACGTTATCTTTGAGGTGGTGGAGAGAATTGAAACTTTTAATTATCTGCCTTGCCTTTTTCCCCTTTCCTTGGAGATGAGCACACTCACCTGCTTAAATTCACTTCCTCATCAGTCAAATCCAATTCCTTTGCAATGATTTTTGCACCAAGACTTGCTACTGACAGACAGAGAACATCATGAAGATCAGCTTTCTTTCTTGTAGAATGGTACACGTGTCAAACCTTCTTTAAGGATTGCACAATCACTGCTAAATAACCCCCGTGACAACGGAGAGAACCATGCCTATGGTCTGGATTGACAGAGCCATTGTTCAGCTGCAGCTTTGAAGTCGTTCTCACAAGGTATTTATCCCCTTTTATGTACACTGAGACCTGGGGGAAGTGATACTTACAAGGAGAAATGAAAAATTAAACACAGCTGTAGGTTTTAGTGGTGGTGCCTAACGTGTAATTCTCAAACGCTGAGAAAATCTGTCTGGAAAGCCAATTTAGTTTTAGGGAACAAAGTGGTTGGTTTTTCGTTTTTCATAGAATCCAAAGCCAAAAGACTAAACCAGCTGGATCAAAATATAAGATGATGATACCACGTAATATCCAGGTCTGCTCCTTGTGACATGGTACAGTGTGGGATTATACTATTATAGCACAGAAATAATAATTTATTTTCATTTATCTGGACAAGGCCAAGTCTTAGCTTCCTTTAGCTTCAGTCTTTCACTGGGAAATATTTTCTCAGCTCTTGAAAGTAAGTGGACAGTCAGTATTTCACTGAGGGACATTATAAATGATCATAAACTGGTTTAAGCCCTATGTAAAACAGATGCATCATTCCTATAGATGGTTTTAAACTTTTATATATCTTCTCTGGCTCTCGTGAAGGAAGAGGAATAAACAAGCAGGTTAAAAGTAATTTTGGAACTACACAAAGCAAGCTTGTGGCACTTGATTGTCCTACTGCAGGAATCTCACGGCGTGGGAAATTATTATTTCTGCCTAATACACTCCTGTGTTTACAACAAACCGAGCCCCTAATTGCAGGAATAAAAACATAAATTGCAACTTCTTACTGTTTGCAGAGGCCTAAAACGAGTTAAACATAATTTTGAACGGGCAGGCAGGTTATTGAGCACAAAGGACATTTGGTGAGGGATGGAAAGGAGAGGGCTCTGCTCTCACCTGATGGTCTGGTGCTGCAGCGTGTCGGGGTCGGTGGCGTTCACCGTGAGCACCACGCTGCCCACGGGGATGTTCTCCTGCTTGGTCACTGCCATGGGGTTGGGGTGGAACACGGGGCCCTCGTTGACGTCCTCCACGGTGATCTGCACCGTGGCCGTGGAGCTGGGCCCGTAGGTGATGTCTGGGATCAGCGGGTCCTCGTTCTCCACCTTGATCAGCAGCGTGTGGAAGGCAGAGATCTCGTAGTCCAAAGGCTGCAAGACAGGAGAGCAAAGCTCAAGGACAAGGCTTAATGTTGTAATAGGACACGAAATTAAGATGCTTGACTCCAGTCAGAAGGCAGTAGAAATCAGGTGTGGAGACCCTCGTGCCATTAAAGGAATTTCCAACTGCCCTTCCCTGGAAAAGTGAAGATTAAAGGCACCCCAGGTGTAAAAAAAGGTGTTTCCCCCACGGATCCTTTGTGCAATGTTCTCTCTGGCTTTCCCAAGCCCATCACCCACCCCATGGCATCCCCTTTCCCTGTTTCCCCATTGGCATTGGGGTTTGGTGTCCTGTTCCTCCCTTCCCTATGGTCACCTGCCCCCTGCCCTGCCCCTTGTGCCACCCACGACCCTCAGACCCTACATAACTAAGAAAGACCACATGTTCTCTCTCTTTGGCTCTGGATTCACCTTCAGCTCACTGGAATAAACACCTGCTGGAATTGTTCTGGGGCTGAGAGCCTCCTGCCCCTCTGCTGAGCCAGCCTGGTAATGTGTGTGGTTGTGTGGTTTGATTGCTGCCTGAACACTTCTCCAGCAGTTTCTCTACAGAGAGGCTGACTGGGGTTTAAAAAGGCTGTAGCTGCACTCAGAAAAAACACACTGTTACAAAAAGGTTTTATTTACAATTAATTCCACACTTTTATAACATGCTGCCCCAAAAAGCACGTTATTAGTCCATAAGACTGACACCGCTCCCATTAGCTAAGTAACAAAAATAGCAAACAATACCTGTTGTTATGAAAAAAACCTATTGTTTGCACAAAGTTGTTTTAAGAAAAAAAAAAAAAAAGCAACCTGCTGAAAATTCCCCTTGAGAAGAGTTAGATCTTCTCAAACTCAAAAAATATCGAGCCCACAGCTTAACACTTTTTCCTTTAGCCCATGGCAAACTTTCAGACAGCAGAATTAGCCAGAAAGGGATGACAGCATTCTCTGCACCTGGAATTTGGTGAGAGCTTAGGATTAGACATACCTTGCTGTAAATGACAACGAGAATAATAAATATAATGGGCTTAAAAACCCATGGAGACATCTCTCTGTACAAGAGCTTTCATTTTTTTTTTTTTTTTGCCATACCTCAGAGATACAATTCAATGCTGATATATATGTGTTTATTTATATGTAGCATTTACATATGTTTATTTATATGTAGCATGTATTTAACAAACACATGAGTCACAGGCAGGAGCTGCTCATGACAATAGCACAAGCTGCTTTCTCAAATCCTGTCTTGAAATTCACTGCCATGAGAACACATGCATTTGTGTTAAGAATTGACAGTGCCTCTTCTGAAGCCAAAAAGAGCATTCTGGTTCAGGGATGTTTTCTTCTTTTTTTTATTTGTTAAGTTTGAAACATAGGATTGTCTTCATACAAAGACAGGGCAATTTTCCTAGGAGACTTTAGAAATGTGGGACCAATCCACTTTAGAAATGTGGATTGAGTCTGAATCCATGCCCCTTTCTTCCCTGTACTGCCATGTGTTCTCTAAGTGAGAACAAAATGGGGCCCTTGAATACTAATTGTACCTCCAGCAACAAACAAAACTTTATTGTCAAATCTCACTATTAATTGTGATGATTACTGAAAATCTGGGTGTTATTTAAGCACAATGCCAATAGAGTTAAGAACAGGCAGTCCTTGTGACTAAAAAATAAGGTTACTGTGACAGGAGAAGGGGTTATACACGAAGTTTGGACAAGAGCTGGCAGCCAACTTTATATCTTCAAATAACTGATCCCTGCTGTGCCTTGCTTTATGCAGTGAGCTGGGGGATGAAGCTGACAGCAGAAACACAGGGCAGGAGGGGATGGTCCTCACCTTGACCACAGACAGCATTCCCTCGTTGGTCTGGGGGTTGGTGTGGATCTCAAAGCTCTGCCCTGGGTTCCCGTTGATGATGGAGTAGACAGCTCTCCACGCCCCGGTGGCGGGATCGTCCCGGTCACCCACAGTCAAGTTCACTATTACACCTGTGACCCCCTCCTTCACCGTGGCCTGGAACTGGGAAAAAAACACAGAGGAAACCGTTGTTATTTCCACTAAATGACCACACACACACACATCCCTAAAATATCCAAGGCAGCATTAATTATTTACCCCAGCAGCAGGAAGATGGGATCCTTGACTGAAACTGAACGTTGTGGGCTTTAAATAATAATGCATTCTCACTTGTGAAATATGAGCTAGCACATTTCAGCTGCTCTCCACTCAAGAGATGGCAGATAAGCAGTGATGTGATAGGAGTGGAGCTCGGGAAGGTTCTGATCACAAGAAGACAGTTCAGCTCATATTACTGGAAAGTGAAGCATGAAAATACCTGCAGTGCTGCAAAGCTGCATGTATTCCCAGCAAGGGAACTGAGGGGAGAGGAACCTGCCTTATACACACCACTCTGGCCTTCAAATCTACTTTTATTTACAAACAAATCCAGTTTCTCAATTCACACCCCTTTTTTTTTTCATTAATTATTTCACCCACATCCATTTTTCACTGCACCGTTATCAAGACAAAAAACAGGTCTCACAAAAACCATTCCCAGAGCTTTTTTTTTTTTTTTTTTTTTGAGAGGGCTTGCTCTAAGACACTCAAAAATAATTGGACCTCATGCTACCACTTTGTCTGCATAACTAAAAGTCAGTGCTGCTTTCTTTTTGCAGTGGAAAAAACTTTTTATGACCTTGTGAAATGTGTTGCTGGACGATTCAACCAGCCAAACCCTGTAAGAAAATTCTAGTTTATTCTCCATCATTCTTATTTATGTAGGAGAAAAAAAATAAAATAAGCAAACCATTGGAAAAGCTTGTAAGGGTCAGATTTAATAACACTCCTCACCTTTCAAGTACTCGAGGCTGACGTGCTAAAAGCACTGTATATAAGAGTGATAAGATAATACCTGCTTTGGAGGTGGATAAAGCAGGCTGATAACAGACCTAATCCTGAGAAGTGCTGAACATCAGCACTGCCATTACGGATCATTAGGAAACTTTAACATTTGCAGGGATTAAGCCTTCAGAAGCCCCAAATTACAAACTTTAATGACACAAATAGGTTTCGCTGTACGTGTGCTCCTTAAAAACTGCTCCGTTGGCAACAGTGCATCACTCAAGGGCAAGAGTCACCCGAGTGCCTTCAGGAGCTGAATAAACTAAATGTCTTTTCCTCTGTCTTACAGAACAGGAGAAGTCATAACACTGCAGGAGAGTTTGTGAAAATACCTAGTCCAGAAAATGGCGGTTTATTAATATATAGATTTCCCAGTCTGGACAAATAGGAGATAAAGTGGATTTCCTCATATGGAAATAAAGGAAAGATGACTATGTCTTCCCCTGTGTTCAGTTATCTTTGTTTTCCTTCTTTTTCCAATAGATTTGATTTATCTTCCCAAGCCCTTTTTCAATTTTTCTATATAATTTGAGTGCCTGCATTCAGTTCAAGCTTTCCAGCCTCAAACCCGATTTCTTAAAAGGATGACATTAATAACGGGATATTTCTAACTTCTCTGGTGTATCTAACAAAGAATTTAAAGATTCTTTTGATTTTGACAGTTAATATGAAACAGGTTGTGATTGAGCCTTGTTTCAGCCAGTTCATTAAGTTCATTTGCAGTTTAATTAACTCTAAATGATAATACAACAATATTTTCACTTGCTTTGAAACAAATTAAAAAGAAAACTCTATTAAGAATCTTGGAAATAACAGAAGAATGATTACCAAGATTGTGTTCCTTCCAGCTCAGCCAAATGTTGTCCCTGTCGAGCAGATTTGGATACCTCTTTCTCTGATTGAAAATAACCAATTAGCCTGATGGTTATTTTTATTTATTTCATATTGTCCCAACTTGAGCACATGAGACACATCAGAACCACAAGGGTGTGAATTTTTCCCACAAGTGTTCAGTACCCAACAATTTCCATTCAGCAGCATAAAAAGGTGACCAGACTTCAAGCAGCCTGATACTAAAGATTCTAACCCTGAGATTTGATCAGGCATCTGCTCCTAATTCATATTGATCCTTCGGAAAAATCTTTTCCTTAATCCTCCACTCTGATTCAATTAAATGTTCAGTACTCCCTGGCTCACCTTGGGAGCTGTAAGAGCTGTTAGGGTAAAATATTGAAAGATATGGTTGTTTTATTCACATTGTTGTGAAACCTGTGAGAGAAAATTATTATTTTTACCCCACCAGTGCCAGACTGTGATGCAGAAGCTTGCCATGGTGTGCCAGCTAGTTCAAAAAATGTGGAATATCAAGTTAAGATATCTAAAACCAGGATATCTCAGCTGGGATTGGCTTTCTTCTGCATCCTTATTTTCTCCTTGCCTAGGGAGAGTTCATCTGCAGAGAGAAAGGGCACATGGACCTGCTGGGGGCACAGCAGTGCTGACTCCTGCAGGTCGAGGAAATGCCAGCACCTACAGGGAAAGGCTGTGCCAAGCCAAATCATTCCAGGTAGAGCAGTGCCCTCAGCATCCTTCACAGTTTGGAAACAACCACATAAACACAGATATTTGGAGCTGTCTGGAACTTTGGACTGATATCTGTTCTAGATGGATGAAGAAGCAGAATGATCAGACCACAGGAGTTGTCACAGAGGTCTACTCTAAATTTATAATGAGAAAAGTGTAATAAATCACAGATTTGTGATTGCAAAAGACACATATTAACTGTGAAACTGTGTGGCCTAGAAAAATATAGTGTATTTTATCTAGAAGGTGAACTCTTTTGCCTGTTCAGTCACCTTCATTTAGGGAATAAACCTCCCAACAGTTAGAAAAACCTGTTACATTTATATAGAGTCCCTTTTAAAAACAGAAGTTAAAAAGGGAATTTTAAGACTATGAAAGGGCAAAAATGGGGATTAGATTTGGAAACAAAGAAAAGATAACCACAGGTTCCTCATATTTCACAATGAAAGGTTTACACTCTCAAAGCACAGTGCTTAACTGGGGAAGTCTGAACCAGTGCTCTAAAATAATACCCCACAGTGGCTAACACAAATAATTGGATCACAAGTTAATTGATTTTACTCATTTTAAATATCTGCACATCCCCTAAGCACCGCTATAAATTAAGAATAAAGTAGATGAGTTCAGTACTTTATTTAAACTGATATCATTTGGACCCATTTTAACACTAATAACTTAGGAGAAGAATACCCTGAGCCAGAGGGGGAGGGTTTGGGTTTGCTGGAATGGGCTGTGTTCATTTACTGCTTCTGAGTATCTAAAATGTGGGGTTAACCTGCTCTGTGATGTGCCACCCTGTCATTTGTTGTGATACAGCCCAGAGGTTTTAGCAATTCTGTCATTTTTAAAGTTTTACAAATATTGGGAAGAAAAAAAGATGCAGTTCTTCTTTTTCTGCATCCAAAATCTTGTGGCAAAACACACAGAAAATGGATTGACACGAACGTGGAAGGAGACACTGAGTGACCAGCAGTTAATGGGGAACTGAAAGGTTTTGAGGAAACACAGTGATGGATGTAGATGAAGACAGTGAGGCTTTGTGAGGGTGCATAAATAGCCTTGAAAATGTAGCAAGTCAGCCACGTTTGCCATCATGACAGACTGATGGGGAGCAGCTGAGGACACTGGAATTCTTGTGTGGGATCACCATGGATGTCCTGGAGGGTGACAATGAGGAGTTTCTCTTTCTTACAGCACAGGAGTCAGCACGGGGATGGCAGGGAGACCAGAACACCTCAAAGCAGCTGTGCTCACACACAGCCTGAGCACAGGAGAGAGCCTCAGTCCAACAGGCTGCTCCTCCCTTCCCTGGATCTTCCGAGCTTAAATTAGTGGTTGTTTCCTCCTGCAGCCAGAAGGTCACACTGACTGAGCCCTGTAATGACCAGGGGACAGAGCACTGGCAGCTCTCACTGACAGAAAATTCCTCAGGATGGTCTCAACACCAGCCAGGCTTGTCAGAATCCCACCTTAGGGCACAAAAAGGCTACACAAACATCCCTCTGCAAAATGTGATCACCTGAGAATCCAGGCACTGACCCCACCTCAGTCTCAGACTGAGCTGGAAATGCTGGAAAACACAGCTGGAAAACCCAGGCCACATGAAAATCAGATTCTTATCTCACAGCCTCATTTACAGCTTCTGTAGTAAATGAGAATCTGTTTACTGACTTCTCAGAGCTTATGAAGAGATGAACTCCAGTGCCTCAGAATCACCTGAGTGTCTCCTGTCCAGCAGCAGCGTGAGCAGGCACCAACAGCACCTTTATGAAGCCACTAAAAAACTGTCTCAGAGTGGGGCCCTGACATCCAAATTAAAGAGCTGCCACCAGCAGCAAACACAAAGCAAGATAAACGTGCCTGGGGTCGGTGATCACTTCCCAAAGGCTCATTAAGATTCTGCACGCTGTGGTTCCCAATCAGGAACAAACAAATTAAAACTCCGCGTCAGTTTGCATTTATCAGGGTGATATTCCAGTGGAAGGTATTCTGCCCTGCTCTCACGAGTTTGTTTCCTCTTCTGTATGTCATAAAAGATGGAAAATAATGGGATGTATTCATTCAGATGCCTGTGTTAGAAATCCCACAGAGAAATTGTATTATTGCAATTATCTCCCTCCACTGAAGCCCAGTGCCTTTGTGACCATATTTTGTCTGTCTGATTCCTTGAGAATGTGATGACAGGTTATAGAATCTCTTGCAACCTGCCTGCTTTCTTTGCCTTTCCCTTTGCACACTGTCATTCAGTACAAATGCACCTGAGCTCCCAGGATTTATTTGCCAAGGAAACAACGTGTTTTCCATAGCTCTGTACCTGGAGAGTCTCCAAGTCCAAATGGATTTTCAGAGTGGTCACAAAGGTCTGCATTCTGGATCAGTCAGGAATGAGAGCCTCACAAATGTCAGAAATGAGCATTTCAGGTGGAATTCAGTGGGACACCAAGCCCAGTTTGCCAGAGAAGGATGAACCAAGTCATTGGTGTTTGAGGCAGGGGAAGTCCAAGGAGGAAATGGGATTTGTGCACTGACCAAAGTGGTGCTGCTGATCCTGCAGCCACCTTTCCTCCCATCCCAAGGCCCTGGGTGCTGCCTGCTGCCCTGCGCCTCTGGAAGGCTGGGAAAATTGCACTTGAACAAAATCAGTTTATACCAAACCCTCCATTGGAGCAATTCAATGGAAAATGGGATGGTCAAGGTGAATTGGAACTTGGTGCTACATCTCCCTAATCGCTTCTCCAGATTTTAAAGGTATTTTTCTTCTCAAGACTGTGCCCAGCCTTTGCTATGTGGACACAAACAGCAGCTCCATTTCACTATAAAAACATCTGTATTAAAGTGATGGATGGAGTTGATGCAAGCTGCACACCAAGCAACACATGAAGCACTTTGAAAACCATTTAGATGAAAGACACCACATAAACATAAAGCATTATCATGGTATGACAAGGACTTGATGGTGTAAACTAGATGCAAAGCAGAAATTATAGCTGTGAGTCACCTAAACAGGCTTTATAATTGTCATTGTCTTGCTGCCATAATGCTGGCTGGTAGGCACTGCATTATTTCTTAACTGAAAGTGTTTCTTTCAGCTTACTCTATAGGGTTTTTTTTCTGAACACATAATATTATTCCACTTCCCTGGTGAAATTACAAAAAGAATTCAATCATAGCTTATAAAAAAAGCCCCCAAAAAACCAAACAAAACGAACCAAAAAACCCCACGACTTTTCAAATATATGAAATTGACCATAATAATTTTGGATGCATTTTCAGTTTTTTTTACTTTTGGATGCTTTTTCACAGCCTCTGCATTGTAAATGCCTTGTGATCTTTCAAGGCACACACCAGTTGCTTTTACAAAGTAAAAATAGGACTCAGTAATGAAGGACTGAATGAATATTTTTGTCTGCAAAATCTTTGTTCTGCAAATCTGCAACCAGAGCAAGCAATCTGAAAGATCAATTAGGTAAATGGAAGGGTGAGGATTCAATTCTGCTCTCTGGAACGCGGCTACGACGTCTGCAGGCTCTGAACTTGTGCCTTTTTATACAAAAACACAAAGATGCTTAAAACCAGAGATATTCACCGTGAATGAGCAAAAAATGTGAAGTTTCAGCACGGCTTCATTTTGTTCTGCTGCTCATCAGTGGACTTGGAAAGGTACTCAAGGAAACAAGAACTTACTAATTAGGCTGCAGGTAAAAGTTCCCTCTGGGAAAATCCCCTGGATTTGTGCCAAAAAGCCAAACTATTGCTGAGACTGAGACCTCAAGAACTCTTCAGGTACTAAAATTCATGGTTGAGTTGCAGTGGGTTGGAATGAAAAAATAATGGGGCAAAATGGATGGAAGGAAGAGAGAGGGAGGGAAGGAGGGAAGGAGGGAAGGAGGGAAGGAAGGAAGGAAGGAAGGAAGGAAGGAAGGAAGGAAGGAAGGAAGGAAGGAGGGAAGGAAGGAAGGAGGGAAGGAAGGAAGGAGGGAAGGAAGGAAGGAAGGAAGGAAGGAAGGAAGGAAGGAAGGAAGGAAGGAAGGAAGGAAGGAAGGAAGGAAGGAAGGAAGGAAGGAAGGAAGGAAGGAAGGAAGGAAGGAAGGAAGGAAGGAAGGAAGGAAGGAAGGAAGCCCTGCTGGGTGCTATAAGAGCTGCCTGTTAGATTACCAAAATGAAGGGTCCTCCTTTCCCTCTTGCAGACACCATAAACCTTTGAAAACTTTGGAAGAACTACAGAATAAGATCCTGGCAAGAGCCATAAATTAATTTACAGAACTTTCTCCTTGCTTCCTCCCCATGGCAGTACTGAAAGTCCATTCAGAGCTGGTGCTGGTTTCCATCCTCTCATTTATGTGCTTGCAGAAGACTAAAAAGCCATTTGGGGACTGTAAATAAGTGATGGTTACTTGAAAAACAGACACTTTTGGGAATTATTTTGAATATTTTGTTTACACAAGATTCTGCCTCTTTCTCAGCCCAGCTCAGGGCCTCACTGAGCAAAGGTAAAAAAGATAATTCTAACAGATATTAGTCATATGTTGAATGTCTGCTTCAAAGTCTGTTACCTCCAGGTATGCATCAAATGTCTGAAGATTCAGAAAGAAGACAAAGATGTTCTTTTTCTTCTTTTTTTTTTTTTTAATTCATTATTTTTTTCCCCCTGAATGGATAAATAATTTAGAACTAATTCATTCTTTTTCACTTTCCCGCCTGTAAATGCAAGGTGCATTCAGTGGTTTCTGGAATAAATCAAGTACCCACAAATAATTGGACACCTCTGGAACGATGGTTGTATCAGAGAAAAACAAACACTCCTCCTCCAGGTGGACAGAGCATGGGGAAAGGTCACTGTATTTATTACATTTAAGGAACTTTTGAGAAAAACCTCAAATAATGATGTTATTTTTCCGAGCTATAAAACATTCCTTCACCGCGGGCAGAACAAGCCTAATGTTTAAAACAAGAGCACGAGAGAAAATGATGATGTGAGCAGGGCTGAAGGAGCAGACTACCCCTATTCTCCTGCCCAGGGAGCAGGCAGGGCTCTGCCTTTCACATTTATGAGGCTCCTGGTGCTGAATTCAGCCAACCCAGCTCCTCTCATTTCCTCCTCACTGCACTCCCCATCAAGGGCAGTGTTCAGCCTGTATTCTTTCTGAGATGCTGGATGTCTTCTTGAAATGGAATGAACTTTAAATAGAATACATATCACTGGATTTTTTTTTTCTTTCCTTTTTTTTTTTCATCCACTGGATCACAGAGGTTTTCCAGGAATTTTTTTTCCCCTCACTTATCTTCTGATGGTGACAAAAGAAGGGAAAGAGGCCTTATAAAATGGTCCTTTTTCACTTTCAGCTGAGACTTTCTCATACCCAAACCGACTTTTCTGATGCTGAAGATGAACATCTGGACACAGATGGTGGAACTCACTGACACTGCCCTAGCAAGAGGAAAAACTGGAAGTCATCTATGACTCATTTTACAAGGAATGAAATTTACTGGAATTCCTGCCAGCCCCAGTTAAATGTGGGATTCATTTGCTCCAAGGATCTTTAAGCATCAAATTCCTCCTACTGCTTCCCTGTAAGTCACATTTTTGGGGCCTGGACACAGAATGTTCAGAAAACACATCCTCTTCCACTGCTGCAGCTGTTACCTGAACCATGAAGAACTCTGAGCAGCAGGAGAGGTGAATTTACTCCTCTCTGAATATTAAACTGGTAGAGAAAAGGAGAATTTTATGACAATACATGATTTTTTTTTTCTAAAAATTAGCATTAACATAAGGAGAGACCAGTTAATTTGCTAGAAATTTTGGGAGATTGAGGGAAGTGAAGGAGAAATTTGTCTAAGGGTTCTGTCCCAGGTATAAATGAATGCAATGTGGCCTCAGTACTGATGTGCAGAGAGCTGGGCAGTGACAAGACTTTCAGAAGATGAAACCTATTGATGACTTTTAAATTGTTATCATATTTACCTCTAGGAAGTAGACAAGTTATGAAAACTCTGGTTTAGTGCTATACAAAAGCATTAAAATAACAGGAGTTAAAAAAAAAAAAAAAAAAAAAAAAAAAAAAAAAAAAAAAAAAAAGGAATGCTTTATTCTAAATAGGTGAAAGAACAAAAAATTTCTAGATAAAAATCCAGAGGCATCTTGTTCATCTGTCTTGGTACCTTGATGTTTCAAAACTGAAGCGTATCCTCCTCGCCAGTTTCAGATTCCTGGTCTTTTGCACAGAGGTAGAAATTACAATGAAAATGAGATTTTCTCTGTGTCAGAATCTTTAGCCTGGCTGAGAACAAGCAGCATATGCAGCCAGATGAGAAATCCTGCCTTTTCTGCCCCGGGAGGGCCCTGATTCCAAAGGAGGGAGCTCTTCTTTGTGCCAGTTTACAGCTGATGGAGGCCCCAGCTGCCAACAGCAGATGTTCTGATGGTGGTTAAAGTTCTTTTTGGGCTCTTTGGTGGGCAGTGCTGAGCAGCCCCACTCCAAGCATTCAAAGCAACTTGTATCTCCCGAATATTTCAGCTACAAATCTCATCAATTCCCCAAACTTCTGGCATTTTAGGTGGTGCCAGCTGATGGGGATGAGATGCCCTAGATTTACAAGCCCCTCCAGCTGAGAGCTGTCTGAAGTTCTCCCAGTTTGAAAACTCTATTTTGGAAGCAGATAAGAACTCTGCAAGGTTTCACACTGTTGCAGTGGAAGCAGGAGGTACAGATGGAAGTTTACAGGCAGCATAATCTGCAGTAATACAGAATCTGTCTGAATTTTAGAAATGAAATCTCGAGCCAGCATTTTGTTTTCTGTGAAAAGCTGAGTGGGGAAAGGAGAATTTGGGCTGAGCGCTCCATATTTCAATCCATCTGAACACAATAAGTCTTCCAAGTCTGCTGACAAAGTGATGAATGAAGTCTACTGCACATAGTTTCTTCTACTGGGTATACAAGATTTTTTTTTCCCCCTCAAATTATCCAGTCTACATCCAGTTGGCTCAACATTCATTGAGCAAAACATTACTGCTCTATCAAAAAGCCATGATACAAGAATAATCATTTAGAGATCAGAGACACAAGTGAACCTTCATGATTAATGATCTCTTTCCTCTCCTGTTTTCCTCTCCTAGTAGAAAAAATCTTTATTATATCCTGAACATCCAGGTGAGCAGCGAGTTCTCATTATCCAGGATGGCAACAACGAAGACCTGGGGCTTCTAACCCTGTTAACACAGAAAAACTCTGTTTCCAAGGTCAGGAGTAAAGAATAATAGATCTAAATGCAGTGTATTTGACTAATGGCCACGGGTGATGTGAGCCTGCCCATCCAGCACCGTCAGGGTCAGGGGGTTCACTGGCAGCTGGGGTGAACCTGCTTTGGAAACTCTGAGATTTAAGCACATACTGCAGCAGCAGATGTGTGGGTTGGCAGTGCACAGCTGTGAAAAGGTCAGGGAAAATCTCAGCTATGCTAAATGGATTGCTGGCTTTCTGCTTTTAGGCTGCTGATAGGCTCCATCTCCCAGCACCCAGCTCCCTTTGCCCGTGCTCGTTTCATCTTTCATTGAAAGAAAAATATTTGTGATAAAGGAAAATGAAACATTCCTCTTGTAAGGGCCCATTGTGTGCTTATTTCTTGTCTAGAATGTCACAGAGGGAACATTCCGGGCCCTTTCATTTTCTCCCTGGTAATTTATGTTTTCCTACCCAGAAATTCTCTGTACACACATCCTTCTGGAACACAAACACCTCTGCAGCCTCAGCTGGATCTGTTCTGTGCAAATGGTTATGCATCCATTTGCTCCTTTTTATTAATAAGGAACACAAAAAATGAGCTCAGGGTCTTTTTCTATCCTGATACCAAATTCTCTCTGAGCTGTTTAGAGATTGGGATTGAGTGACAGGACTCTCCAGCTGATGTGTCTGAGCACTGAGGGTCAGCAGGGAGGTCAGAACAGGCCAAGGTTCTGCACTTGTGCCCTGGGCAGAGAGAAGTGGTGCCCAGCCAAGCCCAGGGAATTCACCTGTCAGAGCTGCCTTGGATGGGCTGCAGGCACCTGAATGTGGGGCCTGAGAGCCCCTCCAACACAGAAAGGGGATTTTTGTGTGAGGATGAAGTGATAGGACAAGGGGGAATGGGTTTAAGCTGAAGGAGGGCAGGATTGGATGGGACACTGGGGAGAAATTCTTCCCTCTGAAGAAAAAAACTGCTGAAACCCGGCACAGGGTGCCCAGAGAAGCTGTGGCTGCCCCTGGCAATGTCCAAGGCCAGGCTGGATGGGGCTTGGAGCAGCCTGGGGTAGTGGAAGGCGTCCCTGCCCATGGCAGGGGGTGAAACAAGATGAATTTTAAGGTCCCTTCAAGCCAAACCATTTTGTGATTTTATGATTTCATGTTTCCATGAAGAGCAAAGGGACTGTCCCAGGGGCACATGCTGGTTGTGGATCCTGTCAGGACCATCCCTGGAAGGAGAATCCTCACCCTGAGCACAGACATGCCCCGGGGTGGGGCTGGGGGACAGCCAGGCAGCACAAGGCACTGACACAGCCCCTGCTCACTGCAGCTGACACCTGCTGGGATGCTCAGGTTCTGTGCAATTCCCTCACCCTGATCCCAGCTGACACTCTGGAAATCTTTCAGCAGCACTTCAGGTGCTCTGATCCCAAGCACACCAAATGTCTCATGCAAATAAAGGCAATTCCCAGGAAATACAGGTGGCACCAATGATATAAATAAGAATTTGGTGTCACCCTCAGTTTATATCAAAGAGCTTTCCTGCAGGGGTGGATGTTGATTAAATCAGGACATGTATGAAGAGCACGAGCTCATTAAGGCACTGTGCTACTCCTCTCTTTTAAGACTGGCTCTCCTTCTCCTCTAGAACCCTCCACATAATGTGCTCACACATCTCCATCATTATTGCCACACTGACTCTTCCCAAGGACAGCCAGTACAGGAGGGATTAATTGGATCCTGACACACATTTCTAGATACAGGTTTTCCACCTGAGCTTGGCAGTTCTAGGGGAAATCATTTTAAGGGACAATAAATACCACTTTATTTCTGTACACAGCAATGTGATATACTGTAAGCAGCCACCCTTCCTCCCCTTGGAAGGCAGAAAAATGCTGTGCTTGCAGGTACCTCAGAAGCATCTCCTATTTCTTGCCTCTGAGTAAGCTCATAATTAGAGTAAAAACACGAGGAACAATTTCAATGGAGCTGTAAAACTCCAACAGAAGGAAGAAAAAAATCTATTTGAGGTTAGAACAAAATCTTTTTTTAATCTGGCTAATGCTGCTTTTGTGCTGATGCTGATCATTATATTTATGACTAACTGTGAGACATTCCAAAGCGTTGACACCTGACTTCACTTACTAGAAAAGCAATCACTTGCAGATATTCAACTTGGTGATTAATATGTAGATACCTAATTTTTAGTGGATTAAACCATGTTGTATCAATTTGGTGGTCTTTAGGATTTATAATCAAACCCTGACGACATCTGACTAATGCCAGCTCAGGCTCCCTGAACCTTACAATATCCTTGCTCCTTTGGAGCTCGGATCACAGCAAGCTGATTACCCCCTGATTATCCTGAGTAACTGGGGTCAGAGGTTCTCTGGCACCACAGAACACATTTAATTCAATCAATTCAGTGAGTGAAGCAGTAGAGAGGGAAAAAAAAAAAAAAAAAAAAAAAAAAAAAAGATATTCCAATTGCTGTAATACAGCATTAGAAAAATTGCCCAGGACTTCTGTGCTCCAACTGATGAGCATTTTTGCTTAATTCCTAATTTAGTATTCTGCTGGGGTTTGCAACTTCAATTACTTGTGATATTTTCACTTGAAGTCAGGGGCACTGAGCTTGGAGGGAGGAAGGAAAACCAGAGGGAGAGAAGTTGCCTGCATTAAGCTGGATAATAACCTTTGTGACAGCCACACTCACGCTGGCACAGCTCAGCTGTGGCTTTCCTGCTTCCCCTCTCTACTGAGAACTCACAAACTCCTCCAGGTTCTCACTACCTGTCCCTTTTGCCAGATTTTTGGTCTTGTTTTCACTTCTGGTGGATTTTTCCTGTTGCTTAGCTGAGCATCACTTGGTTCTCCGTGTAAGCTGAGAGGCTTTGATCAGCTGTGACAGAGCACAAGTGGTGATTTCTGAGAGCCTCATACCCTCGTGGGTGCTCAGAGGAGTTGGGGAGCTCATTAAAGACACCACTGTGTACCTCAGCCACCTGGAGCATGAGTGAAACACAAAAAAACTCCTCTTGCTGTTCCCTGAACAGCTCCAGGCATTCACAAGTGAGGTTTGCGTCCTGCATAAGGACCCTGAGGCTGCTGAGACACGAATATTCCTGACTGTTCACCCTGAGGCTGCTGCCACAGCCAGGCTCTGCCTTCTGCCCCTGGGGCTGGTGATTATCACAGCTCCAGGCTCTGCTGGGGTGGGCACCCTGCTCAAAAGGGGCAGCAGAGGATCCAAAAAATTGTGAGGGACATCAGGGACTGGAAATTCGGACTTGATGTGGAGCTTCAGGCCAAGGAAGAGGGAGCAGCACATGAAAACAGGTTCTCAAAGACATAAAGGTGGCCCCAAATGATCCCAAGGGCAGTGTGAGTGTCCAGTGTGACCTGGCAAAGGGCTCCAGGGGCTACAACTCCCCACAACACCCTGGCCACAAACGCTGGAGTGAAACCAGCTTTATGGCCCAGAGGAGCAAGGAAATGGTCAGAGGAACAGCAGGAGAAGGTGTAGGAGCTAAGAAAGATGTCTACAACACTTTCACAGCTGTCCTATTATCCCTACTGAAACTTTTCACAAGTCCAAGAATATTTGTTTGTTTGTTTCAGTAATTCTATCAAAATTAGTAACGATTCTTGGATTAGGGTGAATTTGGATTAGTTTTTGGCTTTATTAACATTAAATTCTTGGCTTTACATATAAGGTGGGCTTCCCAAAGAACAAGATTTTGAATGTTAAAAATACAACATGAGGGAGAGGCATTATCTGCAATGCTTCCTCAGAAATTAAAGCACCTTTCCTGAGTAGAATTCTTCAATAAAGGAAATGAAGTCTTAGACCTCTGTTTTCTCTGCAAGCAGGAGAAAGTTGCAATTTAATTTTCTGCTTGCCCACAGAGAAGATCCATTTTCTGTGTGCTCCTTTGGGGTTCTTTGGAATGAAAAATGCTACGTGGTTATAAAATATTCTCTTAATGAAGCTCGCTCTCAACTACCCCTGGAATTGATGAATTTCCTCCTGAAGCCCTGGGCACATTTGCCCACAGGACAAACCCTGGCACAGCTGTCAGCATTCCTGACCTTAAGGGAAGCCCAGAAATGGAGCTGCAGGACAGAAGTTTGGTGTATTAGAGAAGATCACAGTGTCCTAAATGAGACATAAAGCTGGGAACCTATAGACAGTGCCTACAGATCCCTACACAATGCCTGCAGGCTCTCCTTTGTGTGTAAAATATTCCCAGCCTGTTCTACTACAAAACCCAAAACAAATAAAAAAGACAACACCCAAATTACTTAATCAATTCTCCACATCAAACACAAAACCACAGGTGGAGAAGAAAACAAACAGCAGCAAAATCCCATCAGCATCAAAGCCCTCAAAATCTATACACACTCCTCCTCCTGTGCTGAGGATGAAAGGAGAAGAAACCACAGACAGCAGATGTTGGTTTTGTCACTTACTGTGTGCTGGAGAAAGAATTGTGGACAATAAAGGAGATTTGATGTCATGCAAATAGCAAAACTCTGTTGGGAAGTGGAAGGAGTTGGTGTTGCATTCCCACACCCAAGGGAATATTTCCATATTTCCAAATGTATCCCTAAACCCAAAAGGGTTTTGGTTTCACCTCAGGACTTTTAAGGGAGAAGCACCAGAACCTTCTGCATTTCTCTCATCATATTAGCCCAATGCCAAAGCTCAAAGGAGCCTGCTGGACCCTTGAAATGTACGTCAGAACTGTCTCTATTTGGTATCTTGCAAAAAAACCCAACCCTTCCTGACCATTGTATTCTTAAGAACGAGCTCAGAGTTGCTTTTCAACGCGTCTGAGCAGATGCAAGAGGCTTCCCTGCACCTTGCACAGCTTTTGTGCTTTTGTTTTGTATAGTTTGTTGTCTTCTCTTCAATTAAAACCTTTTTGTTATTTCGAAACACACCTACCAAATGCACATATGGACGCATTAGGTGATCCGCCGTCTCGTTAATTATTATTAAACCACCTCTGGGAAAGTTGCTGGTCAACCCTCAGGGCTTGATACACCTTTGTGGGGCTCAAACACTCTGGCCTCAGGCAAGATCAGAGTGTCAGAGCAGCATCAAGTGTGAGAGCTGCTGCAGAGCAGAGGAGAGGCAGGAATTGTTCCATCTGCTCAGCCCTGGGGAGCCCAGGCTGGGTCACAGCCCCTGTTCCTGCCCACAGCCTGGGAGGCAAAGAGCACTGGAGCAGGTCTAGTTTTGGCATAATTCTGGGTGGAAAATGGGCTGGTGTGGGTAAAAGGAGTGTCTGAGTGTCACCTGCACAGGGATGAGGCCAAGAATTGCTGGAGGCAAGGGAAATCCTCACCTTGAGGAAAAACTTGTCACCTGCAGGAAAGCTGAGGGACTGTAGAGGATGGCTGGGAGGTCACAGAGACTCTAACCTCAAAGCTCTTGAAGGAAAGATAAGCAAATACTGGAGATTATATCAACAGGCAGGAGGAATTTGAGGATATCTTGGGAAACTTCCCCTGAAAATTTCACGAGAAACACAAATCTAAGAACACAGAACAAAATGCCTGTGCCTGATTTTCTAACGTTCCCAAGGTTCATGATGCTCATGAACACCCAGGAAGTTCACTGGATTACCATGATTTTGTTTTTTTTTTTCCTGTGCCAAAACCAAGTGATAGGAAAGAATTTCCTGACTGAGACTCCAGCCTGAAACTCCCCATCCTCCAAGACTCTTTGTTGTGCTGGGTTTGGTGCTGACAGCTGGAGATACAGGCTGGAATTTCAAAATAACAGTTGCCCTCCTTACTGCTGGTAAAAATCGTGCCTGTGGCTTTCCTAGCTGGTCCTCTTTTGGCAGCCAAATGTAAGGAAAGGGGAGAGGAAAATGATTCTGATCTCAGCCTGGGGAAGGATCCAAAGTGAACAAGAGTGGCAGCACTAGATATCAAAATTTAGTTGTTTTGAGGCTACAAGGTGGTCACTGTAGCAAAACTCCTGCTTCATTTAGAACTCTTCCATTTTTATTAGTGAATTAAAACTCTTCCCTTGCAGTCCCGCAGGAACAAACTTCTCCTGCCAAGCAGACGAGATTTCTGAAGAAAATCATGCTTTTAACAAATCTCAGCCATTACTTCATCATTTTCCTGAATTGTCTGGCAAAAAGGAATTTAAAGGCCTGCATTTAAATTCTGGAGCGGCTACGAAATGAAGAAAGCAGATTGATTTGCATTCTGTTCCACTCTTCTCTTTGCCAAAGTGATTTTTATAAAAAAAACCCCTAAAAATTAAAAAGACTTAAACCCCACAATCTGAGCCTAAGAATTCAGTTTTCAACATCAAACCACTAATTTTTTTTTTTTTTCCATTTGCTTACAATAGAAATAAGGTTTATAGAAGAAATGCTGCCAGAACCCCTAGAATGTGTCATCCACTCATTCCTCTCATGGAATTAAAGCAAAATGCCACCCTTGCATTGCCCAAAAACCCTGCCAACAAATAAGCATTGCGACAGGCTGAGAGCACTGTCTGGGGTTTTTATGCTCATTTTTTTCCATGGCAACATCTCTGTTTCAATTCATGGTTTCGTTCCCTCCAATCTCTGCATGGTCTTGTTTGGTTTATCCCTTGCAGGGAGCACCTGCCACGTCTCCACTCTGCTGCAAGACACAGAAAGCACATTTGGAGTGTCTGGGGCCAGCTGACACTTGTTCCTCAGCCATAAATTTCACTCCAATCACAGCCAACCTTCTCACCTCTCCCACTTCCCAGCCATTATTTGTCTCTTCCTCGGTTTCCTCCAACATCCAGCTGAGAAATTGTATCTCCTCCACTGGCAACCGTAAAAGATTAAACCCAGTTGCTCTGTGCCACCTTGTCCTGTTGGGGACAATGTCCTTGGAGGCCACCTGCACAGACAGCAAAAGGACTTTTCCATTCACATCCTGGGTGTCCCAGTGCCTGGGGTTTGAGAATAGCCTTGAAGAGATGGGATTTAAATTGTCCTGAGGGTATTAGTCTAAAGTGAATGAAGTGGAGAAGATACTTCTCGTTTATATCCCCAGAGTGATAAATGTGAATGTGGAATATCTTTTTTTTTTTTTTTTTCTTTTCTTAGGCAAAGAAAATGGGAAACCAACATGGATTTCAGGCACATGAGAAATAGCTTATGAATTTAGATGATAGTTCAGCAGAAATAAATTGTACATCTGTTCATTCATTTTAATAAAGCAGGGAAATGACATGCTGCTGGAGCCTTTGGAGAACGCTGGTATTTTTAAATGATGATCCTATAATAGTAGCATTAACATTTGTAACACTGCCCATACTTTAGGAATTTAAGAAAAATACATTTATGGGATAAGTGAGCTTCAACCCATAGTCTGGACTCCAGGCATTAAAAAGTGAATAAGGTGCTTCCTGAATACTCCCAAATTAGTTCAGGAAAGGCTCTACAATGGCTTTTCCCATGCAACACAGATAATCCTCTCAGTGTGTGTTGATAAAGCACACTTATTATTTCTGAATGAATTATTCAGCTGTGCAACATGTAGCTGAATTTCTGCTGACTAGAACCCCAGCCTGTATTTACAGGCAGCTAAAGTGGAGTGTTTTTCTTGAGAGTAGTCCATTAAAGAAACCAAGGAGATGCTTTTCCTGGCTGTATGGGTGCATGGAGACGTGTCCTACCTTCTGATGAATTCAGGCAGGAATAGAACCTTTCCCCTGCATCTCCCACCACAGAATAATTAGAAATGAAGTCCATTGCTTCATTGTTTCTATGCTGCCATTATTTACAATGTCAACGTGCAAATTTAAGAGATAAACCAGTGAGATTGCAGGGGGTGGTGCGTTTTAAAAGCTGTGCTTTGATTTTCCAAACTGATCTCCATGGGAAATAATAAATTAGGAGTTCAATAATAACTGCCATGTTCCCTTTAAAAGCACAATTATTAAGATCATTAAAATTTCCTTTTAATTGATTGCATTAAAGCAATTGCTGCTGGAGTAAGGAGCCTGTAAAACTGATCAGTGCTCACATACTGCTCTTTGATCAACTGGGACAACCCTGACTCAAGGAAAGAGAAACAGAAGAGTCTGACATCCTTAAAAAGTGCAGGAGTTCACCTAAAATTTGGTCTCAGAACCCGAAACCTTCTCCTAATGTCCCAACACTGCCACCAAAGGAGAGCAGACTGAGCTATTGGACCTTCCCAAGGCAGAGATTCCCCAGAGGTGCTGCTGGCAGCAGCTCCCCAGTGCTGACATCCCTGATTTATCCAGCAGCACGGGGGAGCAGCCCTGTGCTCCCTGCTGCTCCCCCCAGCTCCAGCAGGAAGCCAAAAC
This sequence comes from Sylvia atricapilla, assembly GCF_009819655.1. NCBI lineage: Eukaryota > Metazoa > Chordata > Aves > Passeriformes > Sylviidae > Sylvia > Sylvia atricapilla. Next base: position 4,146,772 of record NC_089151.1, read on the forward strand.
CAACCTCACCAGGCAGTCCAGGTAAACAAGACTCTCTGTAATTCGGTTCTCTCCTCAACACAGGAGGATTGGAGGAAAGAAACACCCCTGGGACACGGAAGCCCCCTGGGTGAGCACTTCCCAGCCACAGAACCCACACAGATTTATTGATGGGAACTGCTTTTTAATCATTTGCCTGGAGGAAAGGGAGCAGCTCCCCGGGACTGTCAGCCAGCCCTAGCACGGGGCACGATAAACCCTGATTTGTGCCAGGAATATCAGGCAGTGCCTGTGTCACGGGGAAAAGGACATGAAAGAGTTCAACATCTGCAGGCAAAGTTGAATTTATTTACTTATGGCTTCAATTATTATTTAAGATGGAAAATTTGAAAAGGTCAGAACTGCTAAATCAGAAAGCCTGCCTTTCATTTGTCTTCAAACACGCACAGGTTTCCGAGCTTCATTCAGCGCTGAATCAATTAATCAGAAGCAATGTTCTTTGTTTTCAAATGCCAGTTGTGTTATTCCTAAATATGGAAATAAATTGTGTTATTTCCAAATGGACTTGTTGATCTTAGAGCTCTTTTTCCAGCCTCAGTGATTCTGTGGCTCTGTGAAACAGACAAGTAAATCCAGGTTTCATTTTTGTTTTAACCCATGTTAGAGAAGGCAGCTTTAGGAAAATGAAACATCAGGTGTTCAGTTTAGGTAGATAGACACCTGCAGGCCTGTGTTTCTGTTTTATACATATATATATACATATATATATATATATATATATATATATATGTATAGAAATCCAGATTTACTTCCCGGTCTAAAACTGCACTCCCATCTCCATTTGGATGGGAGCCACAGCTTGGATGCAGGCAGTTAAGAATATTAATGCTACAGATAAATCTTCTTCCCTGATATTATTTCAGACAACTGTTGGTTTAGATTTAAGCTTATTTAGCAGGATTGATTTTCCTTATGTTTCTTTCAAAACTTCCTCCCATAACTCCTTTGATTTTTCCAAACTTTATTTTTTTTTTTTCTCTTTTCAGCTAAAAGATTGCTTTCAACCCTTGCAACTTCTTGAGGACAGCAGCGCTCTTCCTCACCATCAGTCTTCCAAATGAAACAAGATCATTGATCCGAGAGCATCTGACAGTCCCAGTTAATGTATGGGCACTGCCAGCCTCTGGTGGCTGGAGATGGGCAAAACAAACAAGCTGGGGAGGAGGAAATCAGGTCTAAAAGGAACAAATGAGGGGAGATGTGGAAGGCAACAGCGACGGGGCTCGATTTATAGAAGGCAGGCAAAGGGTGTGCACAGACTTCTGTGAGCCCTGAGCAAATAGCCAGTGTCAGGCACTGAAAACAAAAAGGTGACTCCTCAGGGCAGCAGGTGATGAGGGCATGAGGATGAGTCCATTGGGGGACAGTACCAAGGAATGGGATCAAGGAAGGTCATCCAGAAATGATGAAAAAGCGGAAAAATCATGGGGACAGAACCAGGATCATGAGAGGACAGAGGTCAGAAGCAGATTTTGGTGATACAGTAAAAATAAAGTTTTCCATGTAGAAAGACAGGGGAGAAGTGAGGAAAATAAGAGCAGAGAGAAAGAGGAGTCACTCAGCCAAAAGCAGTCAGGGAATCCATCCCTGCAGTGTCTTGGGGAGGCCGCAGCTGGAAATGGGAGCAGAGGGGTTTAAGGAATGTGAGGTGATCAGGCTCAGAGAGTCAAGGGACAGACTCCAGGAGTTTAGAGAGGAAGGAAAATTTAAAACTAATCATTAAAATTTAGAGAAGGCTCCTAACAGATTCCCACCTAGAGAACAGGTTTGGAAGGGGGAAAACCCAAGAGTTTGGTCTTTGATTAGTTGGAATGGGGACATTCATTTTGCCTTAAAAAAAGAGAATGGTGCAACAGGCAGAAGGAACTTTGAAGGATAAATTTCAGCACAGGGTAAATTAAATATCAAGGAGAGGACACAAGTGATTAGCACAGGGAAGTGAAATAAAATATCTCTATAAAAGCTGCATCAAGAGGAGAACAGGAGTTAGAATATAAACTCCAAAGGACTGGCTGCAGAGCAAAAGTGTTGGAGGGAAATATTGGGTGAGGGGATTTTTCCTGCTCAGGTCAAAGTCTAGAATGGGAAAGGAAGGATAACATCAACACTCCGTGTAGAGCTGGGCTTACACTTTTTTTGTGACATATGGACCGAGAACACAGGGGAACACATTTGTAAAAAACAAATAAATATTAAGTGACTGTTGGACAGACTGCTGGAGGAAGGGCTACCCTTTAAGCAAAGAAGCATCTGGAACTCTAAGGCAAACAAGTCCTGGAAACAAGCCAAACAACAAGTAGGAACTACAAGGATATGAATAAATTCCACTTCTGAATTGTTTTCCTCAAAAGAGATTATAACTACAAGGAGTCCTGTGTTTATACCCTCTAATCTGCTTTTTCTTACATGTAATGACACCATTTTCATTCCAGTAAGTTCAAGACACAATCAGGCCTATATAATTTTATTTTTTTTTTCCAAAATGAATGTCTTTCACAGGCGTTTGCTAAAAAATTTTACCGGAATAAACCTACAGTTAGCATGGTGAGTTTTATCCATTGTCTATTTTAATGCTTCAGAGCAGAAGGAAAAAAGATATTTTGTCTAAATAATCCTGACATTTTGATTCGTGTGCACAGATGGTTAGCAAATTTTGGAGTAGCCAAATCAGTTTTAGTGTTGCCGAGAAAAAAAAAATCTTAAAATCTCACTTGTCAGTGAAGGAATTGATAAACTGATCACAAAACTCATTCTGCTCTAGTGGAATGACCCAAGCAGCCACATAAACTATTATTTTTGAATGAATAGGCTTCAGCTTTACAAATTCCCTCTGCTCATATAAACTGCAGCTATGATACCAGCTCACACATATTGTGTAATTGGTATTAAATAGGGTTTTGTCTGCTGCAAATTGAATATGGTAAGATCTATAGTGTGTTATCATGTTTAATCCTGCTTTTAAAACAGAACTCCCACAGATGCTGCAGGCATATTAACAGTGTGGGTTTCTGAAGGCGTGGGATTCCTGTGATACTTTGCAGCACATCTAACAATTCCTCTATTTGTTACTCCTCAAATCAGCTGCGTTCTGCCAGACAAAGTGGTTTAGAATTCTTGGCATTTCTGTTAAAATTCCACATTCTGCAGGTAGAGGAGCTGAAATGATTTATACACGGAGTAAAAAAGGTCCTTCAAGATCAAAAAGGTGATACCTGGTCATCTCCTCCTCACTGCCTGACCACCAATTTACATTCTGAATTACTTTAAGCCAAAAGAGGGAAGATTAGGTTGGATATTAGGGAGGAATTGTTCCCTGTGAGGGTGGGCAGACCCTGGCACAGGGTGCCCAGAGAAGCTGTGGCTGCCTCTGGATCCCTGGAAGTGTCCAAGGCCAGGATGGACAGGGCTTGGAGCAACCTGGGATAGTGGAAGTTGTCTATGGCACATGAATGAGATGACTTTTTAAAGTCCTTTACAACCCAAATCGTTCTGGGATTCTGTGAATAAGATAATGATGTTTAGGAGTCACTCTGCAATGAATCCCACCTATAGAAATTCCACCCTAAGGGGTTTTTTTGTCAGCTGGGTGTCACACAGTCAAATGAGGTCTCCCAATAGAGACCCCCAAAGTTAATTTCAGAGAAGAGATTGAAGCATCGTTTTGTATCTTGATCTGAAAGCAATTGTGTGAAGTTTCTTGGAAGTCTCTGTGTCACCTGCCAGCACTCAGTGCTGGAGCTGGAATTCCTTGGACAGTTAATGAAGTACAATATGCTATGGACACTCTTGGAGAAGAGTGAAATCAAAGGAAATTCCCATGGACTGCTTTACCAGTACGTTTAGAGGGAAAGAAAAATTACCAGGGAAAATACTCCAATTTCTAAACGTCCATTACAATTGAAATCTGTAAAAGCAGCCCTAATTTGATTTGAAGGCAACTGCAACTCCAGCTGGCGGGGTGGGTGTTTTTGTTTTGTTTTGTTTTTTGTTTTTTTGTTTAATTGGAAAATCACATCACCACTCCTGGCAATGATTGCTAATAATTATGTTTATACAGTTTCCCTGAACAAGTGGTCCAAGACTAGGTCTGGAGACATTACATTATCTTTGCTTAGCTTGTGCTTCCCTCAAGAGCCATTGTTTGAGCCTTCCTTTCTTTTTAATTTCCCCTCTCCAGCTCCTCACCTAAATGTGTTTGTGCTCGAGCTACTCCAAACTCTCACTGCTACTGTTTACTTTGTGATCCCGACCTTAATATCTGTCATAAAGTTCACACTTCACAGACCACATTGAGGCAGCGTATTAACCTTCACTTCTTGGAGAAGAGAACAATAAATTGTGGGTTTATGGCTCTTCTGCTGCTCGCAGTGTTTGGGTATTTGCTGGCTGCAGAAGCAGATGGGAGAAGCCTTCGGAGGACGACTTGGGTTTGTGGGGGAGGATTTTCCAGCTGCAGTGGGAATTGCTGGTATTACCAGGGAGCTGCTGCTGACCTTCCAAGCACAACCAAAGGCTGGCAAAAGGCAGAGGAATTTGCATCAGGGTGGCTCAGATCAGCTGATGGCAACAAATCAGGGCGGCTAAACAAAGGGCAGGAAAGGAACAGTGACAAAAGAGGGGGGAAAAAAGGAAAAGGACTGGCAAAAGTGCAAGTTTCCTGTGTGAGCCTTCTTGGCGAGCAAGAGTGCTGGGAGGAAAATCAGATTTGAAGGAGCAGCGCAGCGCCTTTGTGTTCCTCCCCAAATTCTCACTGTTTGAATGATCATTTCGACTCGCAGGCCCTTTCCTGTGCTGAACAAATGTTTCTCAGCTGCTCCCAGGTTATAAAGCAGGCACTCTGTTGTTTTATGCACCACTGAAATGTGTTTATCTGGAGATTAAATAGACAACTTCATGTATTTCCTGACCTTGGTGGAGAGAAACAAAGCAATGAACTCACCCCTCACGAGCAAAGATAAATGCAGGAGTGTGCTGCCTGCTGCCAGGCAGAGCATCCAGCCCTAATTATGTGATAAGTGGATGGACTCCGTGTTAAACATATTTTGCAAAAGTTCTTGAACAAAGTGCTTACACTGGTTATGCAGATAGCTCGCTGAAAGCCACATGAATACAGATTATTATGCACACAGTGTGAATCTGGATGAGTACAGGAACCACTGGTCTTTCAAACAATATTATTTCATTGGTTTGGGTGGCTTTTTTTTTCTTTTATTCCTGGAGTTCTCTGTTCAGTCTATGCACGGAATAATCACATTTATTTTTCCTTTCTCTGAAATTATCCTACTCTTGGAATGCTACAGCACAGTGCTTGTTGTTAAGGTCATTGGTAATTCAATCCTGAGTGGTGCTGAGCATTTCTCACCACATGAGAAATCCTCAAGGCAACTAATTCTGATAAAAACTGACGCACGATATTCAAGAAGAAGTAAAAAAAAAAAAAAAAAAAAAAAAAAAAAGAAAAACAGTAATTTCATTATCCAGGCAGCCAGACTGTTTAAATAAGTCTTCCAGATGTCCTTAGTTTGGTAGCACCATAACACAATTCAGAAATATTAATAAACTTTCTTCTTGATCGTGGGCATTTTTCCAGGTTATTTCAAAGTGTTTAGAAGAGAGACAGACATTTGGAATCCTAATTGCACTGGGAGTCAAAGCAATCTATGCTCCTAAACCCAGTTTTTTGAACTCCAGTGAGCATTAGATATCTTTAGAACTACTTTATTGAGTCCAATAATATTTTTAAAATTAGTTTTGACATCTAAAATTATTTAATGAAAAAAAAAAACCCAATGAGGGGGTTTTTACAGGCCTGTTATTTAGATTTTTAGGTCCCTAACCTGCTTATGTGATTTTGAAATCTGTTCTGTAAGTCATGACAGCTCAGAAAACTCTGGATGCCTTGAACTGTGCCATGGGTGAGACCAATGACCAACCATGAAGAAATGGTGCAGCCACTGAAAATTTCATTTTTGCAGCGACAACAGAATGCTCACAGTCTTCATTTAGAAATTAAAATATTTGCTGCTATTTAGATGTTTTCTGCCTTTCTCAAATTCTGCCTCTCGCATAAGAAAAATGTACCAGGTAACATCTTTCATTTGTTTTCAAGGAGACTTTTGGGCACTTGGAGGTATGTCAAGTGTGTTAGGGAGCTGCTGCAAGAGGATGAAGTGGAAATAAACTGAGTGAAAAGGTCAGTGCAAATATTTATCTGGTGTAGAGGTTACTGAAGGTTAAGATATGCTCCAGGAGCCTTTCTGGCTGTATTTACAGCTCTAGAAAAAACAAGGGTGGCCAAAGAGCTCCTCTCTGGTGAACCCAAACAATCCTGAAGCTGTTCTTGGTGCCAAAGTTTACTGACAGCTGGAGAGGCTTTGCCCTGCTCTGTTGAGTTTCTGTATGAATTCTGATTTCTCTGCATGCGAATTGTCTCACAGCCCAAAAACGGGAGCCAAATGGAAATTCCAATATGCATTCTGTCCCTGTGATTTTGCTGTAATGCTTTCATCCATCCCACAAAACTATTTCTCCTGACAAAGCGGCGCCGGGGGAGTTTGATCCAATTTGAACTGGCTGTTGGAATTTTAGATTGGTTCCCATCACTTTTTAGGCCATAACAAAACTCTGATTCTTAACTATCAGCCTGGCAGTGGCTTCTCATCTGCTCAGCTCTGCTGATGCTGCTCAAGCACCTCAGCCCTTCCAACATGCAGCAGGAGAGAGCAGTTGGTGATGTGGGGAGAATCCAAACTGGTTTATTCTCCCCAGCCCTGGCAGCTCTCTGTTTTGTCTCTGTTCAGCCTGGTTTGCACCGTGATTTCCACCCCAACAGGGACTGGGAGAGGGCTGCAGCCCTGGCCTGGCTCCCCAGCTGGGTTTTAGTCAGAGGACAGCATCTCTTTGGCTCTGCTTTCCACACAGTTGTGGTTCTCACTAGAAATCTCTCCCAGTCCCATGTAAAGGTCTGTGGGAGGGGGTTGGAAAGGGAGTCATCTGCCATTGACATGATTGTGTCTAAAGGTGTGGTCCAGATCACTGAGAGTCCCACACAGGAAGAAACAAAATTAATTAAAGGTCCCAAAATTTTCCTTGCAAGACAAGGTAGGAAGGGCTCAGACCACAGAAGAAGGAGAGGTGAGTTTGGCTGGCTTTAAACATGCAAAAGTCAATGGGCAGATCTGGCCTGTGTTGTCAAGGTCTGTTTACCACAGAAAATAAAAGTATCATGTCCAAGAGAGACATTTCTGTAAAAGAAGTATGGAAAAGTGATCCAGGAGAGTGGGAAACCAAGGCACAGAAAATTCTCAAAACCTTGTCCATGCAGGCCTAAACACAGAAATGAATACAAGGCTCGACCTGAGACCTTGGAAAAGGCTCCCAGATTTAGAGACCCAAAATAAGCATGTGAGTTTGCAGTTTAAGCAGAGACATGTGAAGCCAGGCAGTGGAAAGTTTTAGGGTTTAAAGTTTAAGGTATAGAAGTAGTTATAAAGGTAATAAGTTTTAAAAGGTAAACCTGTAAGTCTGTGTGTCTACTAAGTAAGTCTATGTAAGTCTAGTATTAGATGATTGGTCAAGAGAGTCTGCACTGGGGCAGAGAAGTATAAGACAAATTAATTATCTATTGGTGTGAAAGTAGAAACATTCTTTGTGGCAGTAGTTTATTGGCTAATTAACCTTTAAAAGGCCTTGTAACCTGTGATCTTGTGACCACTGACCACCACTGGCCACTGAAGACCCCTGATGACCACTGACCACAAACTCCTGGCTTATGTGGTGAGGACGTTCTCACTCCCAGAAACTGAGGCAATAAATCATGTTTTAAACATCTCTCAGTGGTCCTGTCACTGGAGGAACTTAAAATCCTGACACAGGAGCAACTTTAAAATTGCTTTTAACTCCATATTTTCTCCTCAATACGGTTTGGCCAACACCAAGAATCAAGACAGGGACTCTCAGAAGCTTCAGGCCCTTTTCTCAACAGTCTGAGCTGCAAAATAAATCTCTCCAGATGGTGCTGTGAGAGCCTCACATCCTCTGTGAGCCACGAGCAGACGGAGGTGCAGATTGTCCTCCAGGGGCTGCTTTACCCTGGGTAACACAACTGAGCCAGGAGACAGAGCTTCAAGTCATCATAAATCATGGTGACAAGCAACCTAGCCACTTACAGGTCTCTCCAGGAACGGATGAATCATTTATTAAAGCTCCCATTAGTCATTCATTCCTCTTTTATAAACCATTTATCAGCTGGTATTCAAAATGTGAGCAAATCATAATTTTTTTTCACTTAAGACTCCCAGCACTAGTGTATCTCAGATCTCACCATGGTGGTGTTTTGTCAAATTACACGAATTTTATTCTGTTCACAGGAGGCAAGATCTTCATTTTACTGGAAAATTCCCCTCTAAGAACATATATATTAAAAAAAATATTATACCAGGAAAAATATTTTCCCTAATCTTTTTCTCCCTGGTGTGACAGAATTATTTCTGTGTTATGTTTCTATGTCTCAGAAATGGATGGGATTGAAGGTGAGGCTGGAAGTGGCAGAAAGAGGAATTGTGTGAGGGATGGTTGTTCCCTGGCCAAAGTCTCTGTTTATGTGCCAGTGAGAGCACAGTGACAAATCCCACTTTTCCAGCTGTGGCTAGGGATGGGCTGCAGTCCCAGATCTGTGGTGGAGGAGAAATGTGGGAACTGGGAACGTGAACTGGGGACACTGCAGGGAAATCACCCCCTTCAGCCAACCACTGCATTCCTCTCTCAAGGCTCTGACAGGAATTACCAAGGAAAGACAATATATCTCATACTAAGGGGGAAAAAACACAATAAAGAGCAGCAATGGATGTTTTAAAAATTCAGGGCAGAAGATAAAGGCAAACAGAGTCAGAGGAATCTCATTTTTGAGCACACACTCTGCAGGCAGGAATGGAATAAGTAGGATTCATTGGACTATTCTTTTGGACGAGGAAGAAAAGACAGAAAGGGGTCAAGTCCATATCTTTCTTGTGTTAAAACTCTTTTTCTTCCTCCCCCAGGTCTTAGGCAGTGTCTGGGCAGAGCCAGGCCTCCAGGAACAGACACAAGAGGAGAATTTGCCAACTCGTGTCTTTCAGCAGATGCCACATTGTTAATTTTTCATCACATCACAGCCACAGCAACATGAACTCTGGACTAAAATCCCTTTTCTTGCAGGACACAGCACTGCAGTGATCTGTCAGCCACTCTGACAGTGACACAAGAAAAGAATTCTTGTTTTTTTAACGTTCTAGGTATAAAAACAATACTCAGCACCGTTAGTGTCCACGCAGCCCAGCTCATTCCCACCCAGAATATCCCACAAACTGCACGCCAGGTGTCAGATTTTCCAGAACAATCTGTGCCTGCTCCTTGCTTTGCTTCATTTCTTATTTTCACACAAGCAATCCCTTACTGTGGAACAAAATTTGAGCCTAAGGCCTTTCCCTGCTGGAAAGGAAACTCCAAAATCCTTTGCGACACAAAATAATAGCTGCTAAAATTAATTTTAAAACTTTTTCCCTTTATAGAAATCAGGTTGTAAATTTTACATAGAGGCCACTAACTTTACAAGTATCTCTATTTTCAGTCTCTGTAATTTAAATCTGGCATACTATCCCAGCCACTGTGACCTTTTAGAAGGCAGACCCTCCTACCTCACCTGGGATTTTTGGGAGAACTCTTAAAATATTGCTCTATTTGGCATTAAAGATGAAATTATCAAAACCCCAGAAGGGAACAGGGTTCTGTTTGCACACCTGAGTGGACTTTTACACTGCTCAGAGCCTGTTATTAGCAGGAAGTGTAGATGTGAGACAGAACAAGACAGGTATTTTGGAGGTGTGTGGAGTGACAGGGCAGTAAGCAAATAATGAAGTGGGCTGAATCCCAGGGAGCAAAATCTCATTCATTGAGCCATCACAGCACCTGACACACACTCAGAGCCCCCAAGGCTTCAGCTCTTCCTCGGCAGGAAATGGAATTTCTCTGCTGGATCTCAGCCAAGGATGCTCAGCCTCTCCTGGGGGGACACTCTGACACTCCACAGATGGACTTCTCCTGCCCCAGCCTGGCCCAGGGATGCAGAGAGGGGAAAAGGTGGGTGGAAGAACAGAATCACTGGACAAGGACTCCCTCCTCCAGGAGAGGGACTTGGCACAAGGTCACGTAGGGATGGGACGAGTGGGAATAGCCTTTAGCTGAAGAAATGTGGATTTAAATTGGATATTCGGAAGAAATTCCTCCCCGTGAGGGTGGTGTTGCCCAGAGAAGCTCTGGCTGCCCCTGGATCCCTGGGAGTGTGTAGCCCTGGTTTGTGCCTGAGGTGTTTTGGTTTTCTGAAATTCTTTTCCCAGGGAATTTTCTGTAAACAGGAGAAATGTTTTTGTAGCTGTAACTTTGTTTACATTCTTTTCCTAGGAGGGACTTCTTCTTGATGTGCCTCTGCTCTGACCAATGTGACTGAAGTTTATCTTTGTTTCACCAATCAAATTGGTCTGTGTAGGATAGTTTATAAGAGAGACACATCCCAAAAATAAAAAAAAGTCATTTTCAGCCTTCTGAAGTCAGAGTCTGTGCCATTGTAATGTACAACAGCATCAGAAGTGTCCAAGGCCAGGTAATAGAATAAATGAAGGGAAGCTGCATTCTGGAATCAAAGCTTCAGATTTGCTGAATTCCATCTTTCTCCTTCAGAAGTTACCTAGAAAAATTATTGCCTGTTTCTTTCAGCTCTAATTCAAATCAATACTATTGCAGCCTGTGGTATACAACTGGTATTAAAATGCAGTAACTAAACACTTTCGGCAGACAATCAAATAAAGTGGCATTAAATCAACTGATAGGCACCTCCCTCCTCTCACAGCACTTATTTTAAACAGAGGATCTGCTCCCAAAAGGGGCTGGCACCAGACATTAAAGGCTGATTTTTCCTGCCTTCTTCAAGGGATATGAATAACGCTTAGCAAGGCAGAGGGAGGATTTCTGAGGTTGTTAGCATTTCTAAATAGTGAAAGGTCCAAATCCATGTCAAACCATTAAAAACAAACAGAGATGGTCCTATGGAAAAGAAAAAAAAAATGCAAGAGAAAAATCTAGGAGCAAACTTTTGAAAGAAAACAAGATAATGCTGTCTCTTCACACCTATTTAATTTCCATATTAAAACCCTCAAACTTCCCAGGGTATGAAGTATCTTTTAGTGTCATTGACAGAACTGAATTCAAGAGCATTTCTGAATTTCCACAGAAATTGATACTGACAGGACATTTGTGGCTAAGCAGGCACATGAACTTTTGTGTCCAAACTGCCAAATTATTAAGTAAAACAGGAATATAATTATAGAAAGACCTCTTCAGAAGAATTCAATCTAGAAACATTTCTTCCAGAGAAGAACTCTCCAACTTTGGAAATTCAAGTAGGTAGGACACTGACTGGCATGAATCTCTATCAATATTGATTAATCTAATAAATTCTTATTTCTAGATATATCAAGCTGTCCTTGTATATTGTTATTTTCCAGTGGGTAAAAAAAAAAATAAATACAGCATTTCAAAGAAATTTTAAATATTGGTTGTCAGGAAACAGCTTTCAGAGCATTAAAGGCCTGATCTAAAAGGTAATTCTAAGGGAATTAATAGTTTGATCACAGTCACTTAATTGCCACCTATGCGCTTGAAAGGTTTGGATCAGATTCTCCATGATAATTTTTAGGTGACTGAAATGCTGATGTTTTACTGATGTAGTTATAGATATTCCCTTGGCAAAATTGTCATTGTTTCTACTTTCTCCTCCTTTTTTCTTTTTTTTTTTTTTAAAAACCCATCTCTGTCATGTTTGAATCTGGTATTCATTTACTTTGCACTTATAAAAGAAATAATTATTCCAGTAAAATACCACCAATTTGTTTCAATATAATCTGTTGCCAAATCGCTGATATTAGGCCAGGAAAGAAAATTTTAAAAGGTAAAAATATACTTCAGGTTAAATTAAAAAAAAAAAAAAAAATCTACAGCAGCAGGCTTCCCTTTTCTTCTTCCACAATTATCTCAAAATCAGGAGCCCTCAGGTTGACTTCTCATATTTTGGGAATTTTTCCTTAAAAGTTTGCAGAGCCCCAGGAAACTTTTATGGCAAAATACAACCTGGCTGTCATTAAGTAAAATTCGTAAAACTCTCAAAACTCTCTCATTCTCTCCAGATACCAAAAAATCAGACCTTCAGTAAATGTAGGGGATGGAAGAGAACAGAGTGAGCAGGGCAGGGAAGTTTCTAGCCTTGGTTTTGGGGTTTAGCTGAACTTCCCAGCACCCTTCAGCTAAATTCAATTTACAGAAGAAAAAAAAAAACAAAAAAAACCAAAAAAAACTTTCCTTGCAAACTCCACCTGTGGGTTAAAATTGAAGTTTTTAGGGCTGGAAGTTTAATTGCAGAACCCCAAACTCTGGCTGCCTCACAGGGGAAGGGCTAAAGGCAGGAAGAAAATGTTGTTTTCATCCCCAGTCCTGACCATTCAGAGCCTTAAGCAAGTTTTACTATTTCCCCCCACAGGAGCAAAAGGAGAAAGTTACCAGCAGCAGATTTATTTTGCAGGTTTGCACCCTGCTAGCCAATCTCTAAATGACTTTTTTTTTTCTTTTTTTCTACCTTGTGGTTGCCCTGTGGTTTGGAACTGATGCACACACGTTTATTAACGTGAAAATAAAAAAGAAAAGAGCAGCTCCAGGAAAGTCTGTCACACCGAGCTGAAAATATTCTGTACGTGTCTTCTTTCCTCAAAGAACATCTTTATATTTAGAAATGAGCTAATTAAGACCATTTGCACCGTTCTGTAGGGAACAGATGGCCAGTTCTTACCTCCTTCTTGGTGAATTCTGGTGCATGGTCATTTTTGTCGTCGATGAGGATGGTGGCAGTGGCTGTTCCTGTCAGTCCAACATCCATCCCACCCATGTCCTTGGCTTCTATAACCAGCTCATACTTTGGGCTTTCCATAGTCTGAAAATTAAAAAAAATATATACCAACAAACAATAAAAACCCAGAAAAGGAAAGGTTAAGAAAAAAACCCCACAAAGGTAACATACTGCTTTTAATTAACATTAAAATAATAAATTAAAAAAAAAAAAAAACACCCAGATTTTATTTGGCCTAATCAAACATAGCAGAGAAACAGATCTGTCATGACAGTTTTACTGAAACACAAGCACAGTTTTCAATGAGATCAGCTGCTACCCTGGAAACCTCATTTGCAATCCAGCATGAAGGTGAATATTGGTAAACAGTACATAATTTATCCTGTTATTTAGGAAGATTAAGAAAGAGGTAAGAAATTAAAATATACTTGCTCTTTAAGAGTAAGCTCTACCTTCAGTGCACCAGTATTTAGCAGCTTGCTTCATCAGTGTTATGATGGGTACATAATTAAATACTAATGTCACAATCTACATATAAATTCACTTTATTAAATCCCATTCATTAGCATTTAGACTGGTAATCTAAGTTTGCTCCACTGCTACAAACAAAAAAGCAGTTTCCAAACGGGGCAGAGACTTCCAGTCATTGCCCAAAGCGAATGTGTGGAGTGACATTAATGATTTATATTGCTGATATCTGATTGCCACATCATGGGGTTTTATCTGGCTGCCCACCTAGTGCAGAACCAGACAACACACAGCAAAATTCAGCTTCATAAAACACAGCCTTCATGTAGGAAAACTCCATTTGTGGTCAGTTCTGGAATGGGAATGTGCCAGCCTGTCATGATAGGACATGAGGTAAAGATGCTTGACTCCAGTCAGGAGGTAAAAGAAATCAGAAGGTTTTATTTACAATTCATTCAGCCCTTTTATAACATATTACACTAAAAGGCACCTTATTGGTCCATAGGGCTGACACCTCTCCATTGGCTGAGTCACAGAAATAGGGAAAACACCTGTTGTCATGAGAAAGGAATATTGTTTGCACAAGGCTGTTTTGGGAAAACGAAAAACTGCTGAAGAGTTTCCCTTGAGAAGAGCTCAGCAATTCCCAGGCTCAGAAAATACCGAGTCCACACCAGCCTTTGGGATTCTGTCCCATCAGGGATGAGAGCAGTGGTGTTTGGAGGCTGGGCCAGGGGTGAGCAGCAGCTCTGCCAGAGGGAGCTGTCCTCAGCGTCAGAACCTGCTCCTCTGGAACCTGTGGGGAATCCTGACATGGATTCCCCTGAGGACTTCATCAGGATGGGGTTTGTGTGGCTGCCTGCCGTGGAACCCTCTGCTCAAAGCCCACGGGAGTGGCAGCAGCACAGGGGACACGGGTGGGGCAGGGCTGCAGCACCTCTGGGGCTGCACGGGGAGAACACTGATTGCCCAGGAATGATTATCCAAACCCTCCTGGAAAATACACCTGGGGCCCACGGGGAAAGCTGCAGTGAAGCCACTGCTTTTGGAACATTCTGGAACCTTTTGGAACCTCTTGGAACTGTGTCTGCAAGAGCTCAGGATTCCAGCTTTCACATCCCTCATCCATGTCTTTATCCAACACTTTCCCAGGGAATTCCAACAGGGACATAGCTCAGCAAAGCAACCCCTTGGGTCACCCAATCTGCAAGTGAATTTTGCATTATATGTTGTCCTGGGCACACCCCAACATCTCATTTTTCAGAGAACATTTGGGAAGGAGATCCCAGCTCCTCAGTGTGTGGATTTTGAAGCATTTTTAGGCCGAGAGAGAAGCAACCACCTCAGCTGCTCATCAGATCAGCTATTATGAAACAATATATTTGCACGTAAAGTCAACAAGTCAAGCCAGAAGATAAATTTTGTTCCAAAAACGTATGGAATGTTAGGAAATCAGATGCCACTGCCACACAGGGGATCCTAAGAAATGTGTTTCCTGAAGTCTTACAACATTATTCCATGAAATTCATCTCAGAAGGCGGCAAACCAAGAACAGGAATTTGATTTATAACATCATAAAAATATAGGCAAAGAAGTATTACTGACAGGTCTGCAACACAAACTCACGCCGTGGAGGGGAACTAAATTTACAGTTTTCATATATTTGTTTCCTAAAGTGCATTAAAACCTGAATGAGGCTTCTCTCCCCTCTCCTAGCTGCAACTTTTTCATTATTTTGATTAGAAAGTCGTTATTGTTATATGGAAAACTTGCAAAGCCATTTATCACTTCATGTTTATAAGCCTCTTTGCTCAGAAAGAAGCCCATTTTTACTCACAAATTGGCCTTTTTCCTTTGAAAACCATCCCATTTTCTATTGAAAGTAAGCTCATTTATACTGGAAATTGTATCTACTGCAGCAGAAATGTCTGTGACAGGAGTCCAATGTTTAAGCTCATGCAAAATGTGAAAAACATCGAATTTTGAGTAGTGTTTCATATAATTATGAATACTTCACACTTCCCTGCTATGCAGCACTTCCTACAACTCCTTCTGACACCAAATATTTGCTTTGTTAGAGGAAGCAGCTGCTAACAGATGCAAACCCTGAGCTGAGCCTTGTTCCCATCAGAGGCTCTCTTTGTAAAGGACCTTTCAGAATCCTCCTGCTCCCAGCCCAGCTGAATCAGGCAGCAGCAGGGGTTGTTTGGAGCAGTGTGATTTACCAAAAAACTGGATTTCTGCAGACAGAGCAGGGCTCCCTGTGCTCCCAGCAGCCTCATTCCACAGGGATGCTGCTGCACAGGGGCTGTGCTGGGGGTCAGGGCTGCTCTGGAAGATCTCATGGTACCTACTCAGCATTTCCTTCTTCTCAGGGCTGAGATCTTTGACCCCAGTGTGGTCTCTGCCTCTTTTTCCTCCCATCTTGTGAGAAATAAGTGCTGCAGGAAGGTGGAGGAGAACATCCTTCTTTCTTCGTCTCCATCCAGCTGCAGGTGAGCAATAAAATGCAGCACCCAAAATTTTCGATGGAGTCCCAAAATTTTCAATGAGGTCCCAAAATTTGTATGATTTTGGGAGCCCACAGAGACTCAGACTTGTCCCACCAAGTCACTAAAGCCAGGCCTGCTCCTGAGTGACCCAAGCAGAGCCTTGCAAAAGCAATCCAATCAATACCACTTGGGTAGTGAGATATTAGCAACAGAAACCAGCCCCAGCTCTCAACAAGTGGGATCAGCAGCTCCAAAGGATAATGGATTATTTTAATAAATGAACATCGAGTCGCTGCTGGTGTGGCTTATTATTTATCAACTGCGACTTTGTGGAGTGTGACACTGTTGAGAGAGTTTGTGTAATTACAGCAGGAGAACTGTTCCTTTCCCCATAAATTTTCCCTTCAGTCACTCAGCCACGGCAGGGGTGACACTGCTGCCTTGTGTGGTTTGCCAAGGAGGTGAGCTGTGTCCTGAGGGCTTCCCTTGAAAGGTCTTCTCCCTGCCATCCCCACCAGAGTTAACATTCCCATCAGATCCCACTCCCTGAATCACAGAATCACAGAATCACTGGGTTGGAAGAGACCTCCAAGATCATCGAGTCCTACCCAGTCCTGACAGTTCAACTAAACCTTGGCACCCAGTGTCACATCCAGCCTTTATTTAAACACAGCCAGGGATGGTGACTCCTCCACCTCTCTGGGAAGACAATTCCAGTATTTTATCACTCTTGCTGTAAAAAAGTTTTCCTGATATCCATCCTGTATTTGGCTTGGTGGAGCTCGAGGCTGTCCTCTGGTTCTGTCAGTGCTGCCTGGAGAAAGAGCCCAACCCCAGCTGAGCACAGCCACCCTTCAGGGGGTTGTAGAGAGTGACAAGGACACCCCTGAGTCTCCTGCTGCCCTGCAGAGCTGGCTCAGCCCCACAGGACAGGGAGAGACCAGCAAAGGCACTTTTTCAGAGTTCAGCTTCCTGCCAAAGCCAGGAGGAACTAATCACAGCCCAGGAAAATGAACGGTGCAGGCACTCAGGGTGGAACGAACCAAGGGAGAGCTTTTGGATGATGCTGAATGAAACCAGATGATGATGGGTTTCTGCTGGGTTTTGATCTCTCAGTGTTACAGATCCAATCAAAAGCTATCAGTGAGTGAAGAGAAGCAAGCCCTGGCTGTCAGTATTTCACAGCAGCAGCAGGAACAGCCCAAGCCTTGAGCTCTAGGGCATCCAAATTCAGCTGGACTTGGCAGCACCATCACTGCAGTAGAACTCAAGATGTAAGGTGGGAACCAGTGGAACTACATGGGTGATGACAGGGAAGGTTTAGGGCCCTTGAAGCTGTGATTCCCTGCACCAGCAGGACTGCAATCACCTTCCTCAGGAAGCTCCCAGCCCAATATTCCTCCAGTGCCCCCCTGCAAGACATCCATGGATTGCATATTTTGGACAGGGCACACTCAGTACCACAGCAGCGAGACTTCATTTAATGCTTCAGTCCTCATAAAACAAGAAAACAAACAAGCAAACAAAACCCCAACACATATAGATATATATATATATTGGGGAGAATAGAAATCCCCAAATTCCCAGAAAGCTGCTGAAATCAAAACAAACTGTGTTTGGGAAGCAAACAACACACAGAACATTCAAAATCCTCACCAGAGTTTTAAGGATCCTTTCCATACTATTTATCAATCAATAAAGAGTTTTCTGACTATTCCATGGATATTTGTATTCCTGTAATGATGCAACACTGCCTCGACTCTTCTGTTTATAATTCTGTTTATAAACCATGTATTCATGTATAATACTGTATCAGGAGTGTGCTGCCATATCGTATTTGGTACTAATGGCTTTATAATATAATGCTAACCAGGAAGAAAAATTCTTCAGATTGAAATAATTTCAGTTGGTGCTAAATAAATGCTTGTGTTCATTTAAGATGATAATTGCATATAATGCATACTGAATATGTCTTATTAAGACATAATCAATGTTCTTGTTGAGTAACAATATCAACATTGAATCTAACATTATCCCGGAGTATGCTTGTCAGGATTTTGACAAATGTAAAATTAAAAAAAAAAAAAAAGTGAAGCAAAGTGACTATTAGCAGCTCTAACAGACATAATGCATTGATAATTATAATATCAGCATTTATTTTAAATGCCAGTTGCTGCTGCTTAAAAAGGGCGATATACACAGAGGCTTTGCATTTACAGCTTGAATTACAGTTTGATGAATAGAAAAACCCAAACTATTTTGTAACATAAATCCTCTTTAGCTCACCAATTTCCAATTTTTTCATATCATAAAGGAAGGTCTGCAGTTTAATCACTGTAATAATGTTCTTCTGTTATGAAGAAAATCAATATCTATTTACTACCCGTGGGAGACGTGGAGTCCAGGGGTATATCTGGAAGCAAAACGAAGACTAAATTCTCTCCTCCAGCAGTAGCCATCAAAAAAAGGAAAGAAGTTGTTCCAAGTGTTTGAGCCAAATTGGTTTCCAGGCCAGAGTTATTTGTTTTCCATCCCGATGAAATCTATGACTATTTAATATATAGGGTGTATAGGATCAAGACTTTAATTCCTTGTAACTTACACATTTATTTTAAATTACACATAAATTTGCCCATTTAATTCTTTATAATGCTGGCCTAACCATAAGGCTTGTGTTTGTTAAGTTTTACATGAAAATACAGGAATTTTAGAGGCATATTTTCAACAGTCTGTGTAAAATGGTAAGTTTTGACTGATGTACAAATTGGAATTTGGATATTGAATTAATATCACTTTTTAGAAGGCTGTACACATTTGCACCTTGGCTGTTATATATATATTAATATAAATAGAATTTATATTAACAGATATAATTTATTATATGTATTATAATTTTATATAATTACATATATTTACAAAATAATATATAACTATAACCATAAATATTAACACCACTTAAGGGAGTTTCCCAACATGGATGATGATATTGATAAGAATTTCTCCTCAGGTAGAGATCACCAACCTCTAGGACAGAACAATGGCAGAAGCTCAGGTTTAGTCTGAGATATTTCCCCTTAAATCACTATTGTTAGTTAGGCTACTACTAAAATTAACCCCATGGAAGAGAGCAAATATTCAGTATTCTAGATAAAAACCTTAATTTTTATAAAAGACAACACCCCTGAAGCTGATGCCTCTGCACTGGTTTTTACCAAGCAAAGATATTTCCCTGCATTACAGAGGGATGTTGATCTGCAACAGCTACTCACTAGATGCTCATGGTTTGGGAAAAAGATCATTTTCCATGGCAGCTGTGCTAGAAGTATAAAGTACTATAATAATTTTTAATAGCTTCAGAGAATAAGAATCACAATGTTCCAAGGAAAGTACTTGCTGTCAAACATACTGAAATCACCCTTTTCTTTTTAAAACACGAGCTGTGTTTCAGCTTTCCTCTTGGACCAATGTATGTAATTTCTTTTTTGGGTTTTTTTTCTTTTTTAGGCAAAAAAATCTGTTGTTGCTCATAATTAAACAGTGCTGCAGAAACCTTTCACTCCAGTGTGAAAGCACCAATTATTATGTAACTTCTTGTGCTGATTTTAGACCACTTAATCACTCCTATTATTCCTCACTCAGAGGTGCCAGGAGCACAAAGGCAACGCTGCTCTCACCCAAACCCTCTGTCAGCAGCAGACAATGGTGCAGTGAGGGTCTGCCCCCAGGAATGGCCGTGATTAGAGAAAACACAGCTCCACTGTGGTCTGTAAATAACCACAGACCCTGCGGAGGGCAAACATTCCCTGCCTGTGTGGGGTCACTGACTGTGCCCTCCTGGGGCTGTAGGAGCACACACAGACAGCCCTGCTGGGACACAGCTCCTCCGGGCTCAGGATCCATGGCAATTCCAGAACTCAGGATCCATGGCAATTCCAGAGCTCACCTTCCATGGGAATTCCAGATTTCACCATCCATGGCAATTCCAGAGCTCACCATCCATGAAAATTCCAGAGCTCATCATCCATGGCAATTCCACAGCTCAGGATCCATGGCAATTCCAGAGCTCACAATCCATGGCAATTTCAGAAGTCACAATCCATGGCAGTTCCAGATCTCCAAATCCATGGCAATCCAGAGCTCAGGATCCATGATAACCCAGCTTGCTGGAGCTCCCCTGCCCTTCCTGCAGCCACAAGATCATTTTGGGAGAGGAGCCATGGAAATCACGACACCCCTTCCCGTGTGCTGCATCAGAACTCCCTGCACATGCAGCACTGAGTATTGTGGTGCTTTAAATGGTTCCTGGCACCACTCCTCCTCCTCACAGACTCCAAACCTACCACTGGTTATACTCCAGTTCTTGGTGCTGGATAGAAACCTCTGTATGTCATCCACATTAATGAATTGTACCCCCTAAAAACCCCAAGGATGGACTAGGTTGCATCATTTCCCTGGTGTTTAACATTTTCCAAAGCTTCATACTGAACCCTGCAGCAATTCTAGAAAGAAAAAAAAAATTCCAAGGGTTTTTTTTTCCATTAAAATCAGAATATAGGGTTGGAGACATTCAGAGTCTGACTGACAAGTGTAGGAGGCACCATTCTCGCCTGTCCTGATTATTACACTTCTAAAAAAATATCACAACTACTGCACAATCTGCCAAGTTATGCCTAATTATGTTTACAAAGGTAACAATTTGGGCAGTGCACATGAGAAGAGCTTTGTCTGGAATAAATAAATGACTGCATCAGGACACCTGGCTGGGTGAGGGAAGGTAAGGAGCACTTCAGCTTTTCAACAGGATTTTCAATTTGGGTGTCTCCACCAACAAAATCTCAAGTGAGCCATCAGGAACACTCAAAATAAGAATTTCCTTCTGTATTACAAATATTTACTTCAACAAAGCTTTTTCTTTTTTTCTTTTTTCCCCCAAATAACTGTGTTACTGTAACAAATGTTCCTTTCAACAAATCAATATATTTCCAGAAAAACCAGTCTCCTGCAACACCCAATCAGCTCTATTTGCACTGTTAATTATATATTTCATTTTAACAGTCACAATTTGCAATTCAAATAATCCACAGGCCAAAAGGTATTTGCTGAAAAAAAAATGGTTAAATAATTTTCAGCTATTAACATATTAGAGCTGTACAATCTGTTTGCAGACAATTTGTGAGGAGAAAGGAGGGCAAAGTTGTTCTAATAAATTATTAGTTGCAAATCATTGAATCATTCCTAGTCCTTGCCTTAGGTAGGAATGAGTTTATTTAAATCGAAAAATATGAAAGTAGAGACAAGTTTCTCCTACGCAGTAACCTCAAATGGCTTTTAGCAGAGACAGGTTTTGAAATATCTCTGTATAAAAATCCCAGTGCCAAGAGAATTCCCTGAGCCTGTGGAGGGTGTAAAGGTCAGATAAAATGGATCAGGACAGAGATGAGCGTTGGGGTTCTGCTGGAACTCTGGGAGAGGAGAAATCAGGAACAGCCCCAAAAGCGTTCAAGCCTGGAAAGATTCTCAGGCTAGAATAACTCAGCACAGCTCCACCACTTTCCAGTACTGTTTCAGCGTTTGGCATGAAGCTTTGGAAGATATCAAGCACCAGGGAAATGATGTAACCTGGTCCATCCTTGGGGTTTTTTGGGGGTACCTTTGGTTCCTGTGTTTTTTGGTGCCGTGATGTTTTGGAAGCAGCCTCTCACCCTGAGTTCTGGTTTGGTTTGGAGACCAACCTATGGGAACCCGCCAGTTTTTCATTCACAAACTGGGCAAGTTAAAGCTTAACAAAAGTGTAAATAAACCTGGGAAGTGCTGCTCAGGACACAGCTCTGGAACTGAGCTTTCCCACTGCTTACACTTTTCACTCCACTTCCCATCACTGAGAGGATGGTAACTGGATTTCCTCCAGCTGAAATTCAGCTGCAGGATTTTCCCTGGGCTTCACCTATTTCTCAGAGTCCCAAAGGCTGTGACACCACAGGAGTGTGGCCCTCACAAGACCAGGATGAACCACCTGAAAGCCTTTGGCAGAGGCTTCTCAAGGAGGTTCTCTATCCTTATCCCCAACCAGCACCTCCACATCCACAACAGCTGAGCATCATTCCCGTGCCCTGTTTACACTGGAGGACATGAACCAGGCTCTTTGTTTTGCAGAAACAAATCAAGATCTTTGCACAGCAGCTGTGAGATAAAACTTTTCCCTGAGTTTCAATTTATAATCATCTAACCCGGTATTTTCTGCCTAAGCAATAAAAGATAATAAGTTTTGTGATACCTCCCTCATGTCAGATTTTTTAGATGATGTGTTATCGAATGAATCGAAATGCGCCTTACTGGGTTAACAACTTAAGTCACATTCTCACAAATTAGGCCCACTTAGATGATATTTCCCTCCTTAAACATTCCAATTCCCCCAAAGGAAAGCAAGGGGATAAAGGTCAGGATGGAAATTGTGTTTCTGCTGTGTAATCTGCTTTGCAAATTTGTATCAGTGGTCAAAATGCCCGGAAAACTCAATTACCGACTTGTTACCACAACCGTCCATCAGCAGGCCCCGGCAGACAGAGGTTATGTCTAAAATTAGCACCCTAATGCAAAAAGCATATTCTATCATTCCAGATGTACAGCCTTTGCTTGATGTTTATATTGTTGAATATTAATGGAAGCACTGTCTATTATTTCAGGCAAATTATCAGGAAGGGAATAGTCCAGTTAAATAGGTGTATTGTCAGTTGGGGCTGGAGGGGAAAAAAAGCCTCTGTGTCTGTTTGAATGCCACATTTCAACGTGGTGTTCTAATCAAAATAGTCATCAAATGTTACTTTTAATCACTATTATCATTTTTCCTTGAACTTCCATTTTTTATGCTAATCTTATTTTAGAGTTTAGTGTTCTATTGCCAGCAATAATTCCAGGTAGCTTTTGAAAGAGAGGACCCTGCTGAGAGTGTAATGGATCAGTAAATGATACCAGCTTTGCTTGTGGACAAAAACAATTCTGGTGGCTGTATTTACATTCTCATTGGGTTGTACCTGCGGAATATAAATTGGCCTAATTCTAAATCATCCAAGGGAAAATGATGCAAAATGGATTTCAATTACACTATTTCTGTTTTACCAAAAAGCTTATCGCACTATGGGGTGAAAAAACCAACCCCTCTGTAAGATTTGTGTTCTGATGAAAGACGTAACAATGGAATTTTACATTTAAAATTTCTCCAGTCAATTTCATTCTTTTCTTTCTTACTCCTACGCATCTTTTTATCATTTCCTTTCATGATAAAAAAAAAAAAAATTAAATACCTTTTTTTGGAAGTCCTGCCTTTTCTGCTTCAGTTAAAAAGTTCTCTTTTTGCTAGACTTTCACAACCTTACTTTTATTTTCTAAGAGCATCTGCCAACCAAAAAGCTCCTCAGCATCATCTTTAAGTCAGGCTTTGTCTTCTTGCAACCAAACCAACTTTTGTAGGTAATTCTCACTTTCAGACTTAGCCTGTCACTGCCTCATGCAGATTTTATATGGCAGTACAGTTTCTTCTGTGAAACAATAATTTACATGACAGAAAATACGGGACAGGTTGCTCAGATGAGAAGAAATAATACTGCAGTGTAAACTCGGCTTCCCTGCTGTGCTCGTGCTACTCAATGTCAGGAGTTTCTGGAGGCCTGGTGCTCTATGAAGTGGTTTTATTCACAACTTCCCTTTAGGAGAACTCCCAAGGAGTTGGAAAGTAAAACAAACTCTTGCTAATGAGCAGAATTAAGAAAGCAATGAAGATAAGAGTTAATGACTGAGAGAAATCCACTGGTTTCGTGTGAAAGGAGGACAAACCTCAATTAAGGGAAAAAACATGTAGCACCATGAGGCAGAGGGGAGGTGAATGCAAGAGTGGGATATGAGAGGGGCTGAGCAGAGGTCAGGGAACTACAATGGAGAGAGCTCAGAAAGAGTTTTGCAAACTCCAAGGCCCATTTCCAGGCAGTTCACGTGGACTAAAAGCAGCAAAGCCAACAAAGGGGAGAACGGTATGGGAGGCACTGGTAGCAGGAGGAGAAGTGGGAGGAAAGAAAAGCTGAGCCCTTTGAAGGGCTGGGAAGAGACATCCACGACGTTGTTATAAAAGCACTGTTCAAAGGCAGGGAGAGCTGAGCTGTGGATCTGAGCAGTGATTCCATACCCAGCCCATCCCTGGAAGCCCTGTGCCTCGGGGGCAGCTTTCAGCATCACAGCCCTGTCCTGCTCCCCTCATTCCTTGCCCTCAAAGTGGAGGATTTGGATTATGCTGGGGCGTGGAGTGGTCTTTTAATGCTCCATTAAGAAGATAAGATAAAAGACAAGGGAAAATACAAGTTCTTTACATTCTTGAGTTGTATTGATTTACTTGCTTATTGGAAATCACTAGTTTGTATCTAGCTATCATGAAGGTCTTTTAAAATCTGGGTATTGAAAAGTTTCAAAAATGGTACTATATAATCAAAATATTATTCATTACTTCACATGCATCATCTAGAAGACAGAAGCCCACTTATGACCAGCATTAGTATATGTTATTGTCCATTTTAACACTACTCCATCATCTACCTGACCACCATTTGAAATCTCTAACTGCAGTTTGGGTGCCCCAGCTCTGCCAAATCCACGTCCAGCTGTTCTGGAGAGGGAAGTGTGCAGTCCCTGCTGGCTGCTGGGTGCCCGAAGGGATCCACAGATCCCTGAATTCCCAGCATGGCCTTTGAGAGTGGCACACACAGAGCTGCAGCACACACAAATTCAGAGTGTTTGGATAAGCAAGCCTGGCCACCAGCAGGACAAGAGCTTTGAAAGAAATTGGGTTAAAATCCTGCCCCTTTAGATACATGTAGACAAATAGAATTTTGTATTGCTGGCAGCTCCTAAAGATCTGCAATCAAACCAAATAAATGGCTGAGGCACCCTCTCAGTTTATTCCCTGTGTCTGGAATGTGCTCCTGTGAAAGCTGAAATGTGCATTTCATTTTCTCCAACAGGACATTTGATACTGACCTCAAGCAGCCCCAGATCTAATTCCTCCTATTTCTGCAGGCCACAGAAGGTTTTGTGACGTTCTGGAATGTCCTGCAACCTTTACTGAGCCCAAGGAACTTTTATTCACGTAATTAATTTATATGCACAAACCAACACTGAGCTGCAGGATCAGGTTCATGTGCTGGAACTGCTCCAAAACACTTCTGCAAAATGGGAATCAAAGCAGGCCCAGCAACCGTAGATCTAATGGGATTTAAATAGAATTAATACTGAATACTAAAAATTATGGTGTGTAATCATAGTGACAATTCAAGCTTAACAAGAGTGGCACAGTAATGAATGAATTAAAAGCAATACACTTTCCCACTCTCAATAGAAGTGTTTGAAACTATGCTTTAATACAAATCCACTGTTTGAACTGAGATTAACAAATATTAGTCTCATTATAAATTTTAATATTATTTGCATAAACTTCATTGAGAGAGAAAGAAAAGGAAGAAAGAAATTTCAATTTCACAAGAAAACTGGAAAATTGAATTCTCTTAAAAGCCTATCTTAAAAGTCACTTTAAGTTAAACAGATATCCAGAGGCAGGAAATGCTGAGTTAACACTACAACAAATTGGAAGGGAGGCTACAAGTGAAACAATTAGCTTAATAAGCAGATGGAGGAGATGCTTCTAAAATTACTGCCTTTGTCAAATGTTCAGCATCTTAAGCCTGGTGAGATGCTGTTTATCAAAGCAGGAATGCAATTTCTGGTGAAAATGTGAAATAAAATTGATATTATTAGAGAGACAATGTCTTAGAGCAGGACTGTGGTACCCAACAGAAAGTAAAGCAGAATAAAAAGAAATCAGCACCTAGGTTTTTGGTCTCAGATTTGGAGGCTGGCGACAGATAATCAAGAAGAATTCACTTATATTCCAGTCCCTCTCCTCAAGCTTTGCTTTCTCTGTATCTACCCTTGTTTCAAAAATATTATTTGCCTAAAAATGTGGTGTTTTTCTTGTGAAGGAGGATCTACAAAGGACTCAAAATATGATGAGTTTGGACTCCACTGATTTCCCTGGGCCTGAGGTTTTGACTTGGGTCTAGGCCAGGGTAGGGAAAATGGATTTATAATATCCATGGAGTTTATCAGACACATTACTTTTCCCAAGTGATTCCAATTCCAGCTGGTGAAGAGCAGCATCAAACAGCACCCATTTGGGAGGTCATTCAGCTCATTCATCATCTGGAGTATTCCCCTGAACCCTCCCTAGAGAGATAACCAGCACCTCGTTATTTGGGCCATTATGGAAATTTTCCCTTACAACACACTTAGGCAAGGAGCACTTTAAAGGAAAATGTCACAGCACCAGGAAAGGAAAATATGCAGCTTTTAAAGTGCCTCAAAACAGTGGCAAATTACAAAGCATTCTTTGATTATTCCTGGCAGATTGAAGGATTATGTTGAATTTAATCAATGTTTTTCAGACATGGTTGGTTGGGTCCACAGAACCCAAGCCTTTTAACCAGAATTTTATAAAAATGAGACATTCCTCCATCAATATTGAGCCCAGACAATTGATCCCTCTGCTGGAGAGAATATAATGTCTCCAAAACCAGCCCTACATTAAAAAAGCATCACATCCTGCCCTTAAAGTTTATTTACAGATGCTCTGTTTAGCAAAGGTCAACATACTTGTTCCTGACAGCATCCAGAACTTCTCCCTGCAGGGATCAAAGCAAATATTATGGGACCTTTGACTGGCATGGAACTGCTGGAACTTTTACCAGCAATTCCCCAAACGACTGGTTAATGATAAAAACATCTCTGAATATAATTCTGTCCTCAAAGGGGCCTGTTGGAATGTGCAAAGGGGATTGGGCCAGGAGGGCTTCAGTTCCACTTGCAAGGATAAATCCAGCAGGTGCCCACTTTGTACGTGCTGTTGGTATCCAGTGACTCAGGAATTCACAAGCTGCTCTTCCATTTGATGCCTTACGTTTTATCTTTCCTGTATTCCAGGTTCTGTGGTGCCCAGGGGTGCAGCTCTGAGCTCACAGTCAGTGTCACTCAGCTCTGCACACAGCAGGGACACAAAACAAATCCTTCTCCTGTTGCACACCAAGGACAACTTTCAGCCCAAAAGCACAAACAAGGGTGGGCTGGAGGGAGGAACAAGAAGGATGGGACCTCACAGCCTGGAGCTGGAATTGGACAATTAAACCCAATATGCAAATGGACCAAAACTTATCAAAGTGTTAAACCTCATGACCATTTGTCCATTTTGTGACCATTTTGGGTCCACCTTGGGTGTAGCCCTGGCCAGGCTCTTGTCCTGCCCAAGGTGTACCCTAAAGGCCAAAATTTTAATAAATAACTACTTTATTCTCCAGCTCTGTCCAGTCTCTGTTCCAGCTCAGCCTTCCCAAGGCATCACATTCACTCCTTTCTCCACACAGATAAGCTACCAGGAAATGCAATTTGATTAGAAAATGAGATCTCTAGGTAACAGGTGGAACAGGGATGGGAGAAAAGCTACACAGAAATCCACACTTACAGTGAAGGGTTCTGCAATAACTCCCACATCAGCAGTTGTATGAATTCATGCCAATAAACATGTTTAGGAAATAACGGTTTAGGTTAAGTAACTTGAAAAATCCCAAAGCTTTTATCCTCAAAAGTGCCTTTTTTAGCAGGCACTAATCCTTCCACTTTCCCCCAAGCCTTGCATGACAGCAAGGCTCCTGCTATCAAAGGACACACTATTTAAATCTGACAGTGTTTCTCTTGCTGTGCGAGCCATCAGTTTAGTGTTGCATCAGGGCACCCAGAAGTAATGAAATGTGTCTTTACATGCAGATCCTGATGTGTGCCACAAACACCCATCAGCTGGCTGCAGCACCACCCCACGGGCAGGTTAATTGATACAGTGATGGATGGCATGACCCCGGGTCGTGCTGAAAATCATTACAGCCACAAACAGATTGAGAGCCTTCCAGTTCCTCATCTGGAGCTCTGAGCACTTCCTCTCTTTTAGATATAAATGACAAGATCAAGACTCCCTTCCTGTTTGTATAACGACCTGCACAAGTCCCTTGCTGGCTGATGCACGTGTCCCTCCTGTTCCAATCCCAATCCCCACTTTGCCTGGCTGGCTGCAAACCTGCACCTGCAAGGTCGTGTTTCCCACAGATCCAACACCACAGGCAAAGAAAACAGTCATGTCTTACGTTTTATCTTTCCTGTATTCCAGGTTCTGTGGTGCCCAGGGCTCAGCTCTGAGCTCACAGTCAGTGTCACTCAGCTCTGCACAGAGCAGGGACACAAAACAAATCCTTCTCCTGCTGCACACCAAGGACAACTTTCAGCCCAAAAGCACAAATAGGGTGGGTGAAGGGAGGAGCAAGAAGGATGAGACCTCACAGCCTGGAGCTGGAAATGGACAATTAAACCCCAATATGCAAATGGACCAAAACTTATCAAAGTGTGAGACCTCATGACCTTTTGTCCATTTTGTGACCATTTTGGGTCCACCTTGGGTGTAGCCCTGGCCAGGCTCTTGTCCTGCCCAAGGTGTAGCCTTTCAATAAATATCTACTTTATCCTCTGTCTCTGTCCAGTCTCTGTTCCAGGTCAGCCTTCCCAAGGCATCAATAGGATGTCTTCTACTTGTTTCTGCTGGCACGGCTTCTGTGTTTCCAGTGGTTTTCTTGTTTGAATATTTTCATTTTCACTAAGTGTTTCAGTAAAATGAAGAGTTTAATTACCTCAGGAGGCAGCAGGGGTGGCAGGGATTCAGATGAGGTCAGCTTGTAACTGAGGGACTCTAACTGGATCATTTGCCTGACAATTTTATAGGCAATGAGCTTTCTAATAAGATATTTGCATTTCTAGTTTGGTTCGGGTGTATCTCTGCCTATTAGGGCTTCTGAGGAAACAGCATCCACGTGTTTATTTTCCTGAGACTAGCTTTAAAAGCCCTCTAAGCCTCAAGGAAGTTTGTTTCTACCATTTAATTGCTATTTTGTGTTTGTTGCAACAGGGCTCTTTGATGCTCACACAAAGGTTGAGGCATAACTGCTCAGATGCAGTTTTTTTACCTGGAGAAGATCTGAGCTTCACTTGGGAAAACAATAAGAAAAATAAAATCAAATTTCATTATTAACTTGCCCTAAATTTCTCGATGGCCAAGCAACACACAGCTATTCCCCGAAGAGGCAATAAAAATATTCTAATATTAAAGAGATCATCACACACACTTAGAAAATAATCTGTGTGTTTTCAACCTTTGAAGGCCTGAGGAAAGACCTCTGTTATTCATGCTGCTGTAAGCTCTGTGTACCTTCCAATTCTTTATATAGAAAGCTTAATGGCCGTGGATTATTTGCCTCATTGGTTATGGTGCTTGGAAATAAAGCAATGGGAAATATTCATTATAATGCTCCCTTGTATTGAACTTCCACTTGGCTGAAGTATTAAAACAAGCTGCAAGGAAAATTAAACCTCAGGAAAAAAATGGCAGGTTTATTTATGAACGTGAGAGACAAACTAACAGCTGTATTGCTCTTGGTTTGCTGTGGTTATACTGTCAGAGCTCTCTGCTCTGGGCTTACTGTCTATCCAACAGCTTTTTGTTCTCTCCTATTACTAGGTGGCAGCCTAAGAACAGGAACTGGGGCCATATGGGAGGTGAGATTATAAAAAAAGCAACACAGCAACAACAACCAAGCCAGCAAATGACAATGAATGAATAAGAAAAATTCATTGTCATATTCAGTGTTTCAAGAAGAATCATTTATGTTGTCAAATTTGAAGGTCTTAATAATTACGAAATCCAAACCAGACTGACCAAAGAGTAATCTGAGAAAAAGATATTAATGGAACAAAAGTTTTGACTGAAGCCTACTGAAGCGAAAATTTACCTATAATTTCTTCATTATAAATTATGACAGATGCTTTTTGAGAAACTTCTGCAATATATTTTGACCAAGCCAATATCAAAATGTCATCTCAAATGGTACAGAAATATTCATTCATATTATTTTATTGTGACTAAAGATCAGAGATTTATCAGTTGATTATGGTTTGCTGAGTGGAATCGATAACATCAAACAGGCAGAATGATCCCTACAAGCTTTAAATTATGCTTAGCTGAGAAGTTAAATACAGGCTTTAAATGAATGCATGGGAAAAGTGTACTCTGGATATTGCTGGATATTGACAATTTATTAGCTGAATATTCACTAATTACCTTTTTTGACATCCTAATGACCATCGCTTTCTGCTGTCAATAAGCTGTGGCTATAATCCCAAAATGCTGCTGTAGGTCAACACTGAACTAAATCCACATCACTCAGTAAAAGTTGTGAGTTACTCTGCAAAAACTGGAATTCCTTAAGCCCTGGTTAGTGCATTTGATGACTGTCTCATTAATAACAGAGCAAAAACGCTTCAGGGATTTATGGTGGCAAGAACTGATGATTAAATCCTTTTTTAGATTTAAGGGTGGCATGAAAGTGCCATCAGAGATCCAGGAAGAGAGATAGGGGTTTCGTCTTGCTTGCTTCTTCCTGAAGATAAGGTGACTTCTTTCCCAGCACTTTTACATTTCATCTCTAAAGTGAATTAATATTTTTAAAGGCCAAGCTTGTGGTTTCATTTTTCACTTTGACAGGTTCTGAAATGCAGATAAATTTGATATCATACGGAATACTTCTCTTGTTTTAGTTTAGTCATCTTTTGTTCTAATGCCACAGAACAGGCCACTGACTTTTCAAATGACCCTGTAAAAACACAAGATCAGAAAACAAAGCTGTTCCTGTCCAGCTGGGAAATCACCTTCTCATCTTGAGGAAGCTACTTTTTGTTCTTATTTTTTTTCCCTTTTCCAGCAGTTTCTTTTTAATCTATCCTAGCAAGGGGTTGAACAACAAAAGATCTCTTTGAAGAATCCTGTTGAGATTTATAATAGTGAAAATCCTTAGCGCTGAAGTTCAAAGGTGACACAGCAACAAACTGCTTCTCCCACCTGTGCCCTTTCATTTTCCTACTTGGTAATTATTTTGGAGACATTTGCAATGCTTAAAGGAACCACCAAACACCAAGATGTAAATAATTACAATAGGTAAATAGAGATGCCTGTAGAGAAAACTGCAAAGTGAAGAGAGGGATCACAGGGGTTATAGGAATAACCAATGTCCTTATGTACATCAGGCCGCAGGAGATGGCAAACACTCCCTAGAGAACAGATTTGCTATTTTGAGGAGAATATTGTTTTATTTGCCAGGGAAAAAGATACCTTGCTTTCACTTTTGGGAAAGAGCTGGCACTTTTAGAAACAGCTCTGCCTCCCAGCTGCCTGGATCACCCTGGTGTGCCCAGGGGAAGAGCTGATCAAATCCCAGCCTGTTGAGGTATTGAACTTCCACTTGTTTTTGCAGAGCTGCAGGTAAAGTCTCTTTTACAAAGAAAAGAAAAATTTGTTTACTAGAAACTTGTCTGTATAATGCATGCAGAAGTGCAAAGGAGGTGTCAGCAGAGTTTATCTAACACATGCATTACAGCATTAGCATGAGTGTGCTGACTATGCAGAAGATATAATTTCTTGGTCTAGAAACTTGCTCTAAGTGCTGCAATTTTGATTTTTAAATTAGCTATTAAATTATAATATGTGGTTTACTAAACAGTAATTAAAATCTAATTTTTATTAATGCTGTGAATATTAATCCATCCCAGGTTCATTTGTTTTATATAATTCTTATAAAGCAATGCATCGCTGCTCTTCTGAAATATTTTTTTTTTTGTGTAGCATTTCATCCAAGAGGGACTGGAAAAGGTCCCTGTATGCATCCAACAGTTCTCAGTGTGATTTATTTTTGAGAAACTAACACCATATGGGCTCTCACAGCATCCACTGTAATGGTATTGGGCACTGGCTTATTTTTCTGTGCTGTTTTGTAGACTCTGAGGACATGAGGTGAATACAAAACCTGCCTGGAAGGTATCAAAGTGATGGAGCGCTAGTCAGGAGAAGAGAAAACTTCTCCAAGTGATGATTGACTAGGGATGTGTTTTCCTGCAGACATTTTACGCTGGATAATGAAGCCGTAATATGAGCATAGATTATTCTGTGTCTTCATTAGAAATTTAAACAAGCTGTAAGAGCACCGAGGATAGACCCCAACGTGCACAGCAGAGCTCAGGGGGTGATTTATTATCATCTTCAACAGAAGCAGAATTGGACTTGACACGGCAAACTTTGATTCACCTGCATCAAGACAACTGCATGTCACTAATTCCAGCACGAGGTAACGCCCAGAATACAAATTACTGTTGGAACAGTGTTTACCAACTGCTTCAATTGGTTCTAAAGCAACAGGCGAGTCATGACAAGATGGAAATTAATTTAAAAAAAAAAATCAAAAACAATTTCCGGCCAGTATCCGATGTAACAATTGCAAAGTCATTCAGTTGCATTGCACAGCTAAACGGCTAAAATTTTATCTTACTTGATTAAACAGAAAACACAAATCAGATGGTACAAGACACAACACTGAAAAATTTATGTAGCAGCAGGAGAAAAATGAAGCACGGAGTATTTAAATGTTTCCCCAGGTCACAGAGCAAATTTGTGTCAGCAAATGATTCTAGAATCCTCACTCCCAGGACAAAGCTGTAATTGCAAATCTGTGCATCTTGGAACAGTGTCTGATTCCTAATACAGAACAGCTTTTGATTTAGCAAAGACATTCAGTCCTTTGCCCTGCCCTGTGCAGGGAATAAACCGAGGCATGGACAGATTTCTGTTTGGAAAGAGGAGGATGAGAAAGAAAAGAGCTTTTTAAAGAAATGTCATGTATTTACTCCAGTGACCACACAGCTCAAACAGTGACCTGAAATCCCTTTCAGCCATGGGGACCTTTGCAGCTGCAGCTGAACTTTGTGCTGGGAACAGAGAGCTGCAAACCCAGGAAAGACTCAGTGGGCACAGGGATCACACAACTGGCCAGGGCCAACCACTGCCATCAAGGTAGAGCAGAAACTTGTTTGGGTTTGCTTTTTATTCCTCTTTCAAAGCTCTTGTGCAATGAAGGGCTCTTTGGCTTGGATTAGTAACAGTGATCTCATCCCTTGGCAGTGGCAATAAATGAACAGGCAGTTCCCAATAATGAACAATTTCTGACTGAAACTGATGGAAAAGTCTGTGCTGACTTTTGTGGCAGCTCAGATGCTGCTCCCCAGTTCATGCAGGACTGAGTGCTTCGGACTGGAACTGGTTTTAAAGACCTTACTCTTTGATTCTGTCAACCACCACTAAATAATGAGTAACAGATTTCACAGAATGGTTTGGGCTGGAGGGGATCCTAAAGATCATCAATTTCCAACTCCTCTGCTGTGGGTAAGGAACCTTCCACTAGGCCAGGCTGCACCAAGAACCTGGCCTTGAACACTTCCATAGTTTCTCTGGGCAATAAAGAAGTTTTCCTCCCTTCCTCTTGGGAGGAAAAAAATCCCATATTTGTACACAAGTCAAGCACTAAGAATTAAATAGGTTCACAAAATATACTAAAATATAAGTGAAAATATCAAACTTAAGTGCTTTATGTTTTAAAAATGGTATTTCCTTTCAGATTGGTGTGTCTGAATTTCAAAACCTGCTACGTCAGTTTGATCTCCTTCTCCTATTTTCTTGCCTTCTACCCGAGCTCAGTAATATCTGTCACTGCCTCTTCTGGTAACAAATCCCTCTGTTTTAATTTCTCTTAATTTATTCACTTTTTAAAAGGGCACAATAAACAATAATGGCCATTGAAAGACCAAAACTGAGGATAATGAAAAATCCAGTCAGCAGCAGCACTAACTGCAGTCTATTATTAACCTAATGATGTGAGACTGTTTAAATATGATAAAGCTCTTGTTAGGAGTTAAAGCTAAGACTAAATAAATATAAAGCCTGCCTCATTTAGATCATTTGGTCTGTCATTTCATTGAAGTTAAGTGAGAAATAAATTAAATATTTTATGATCTGTGCTGTCAGGAATTCCTTAACGTTCCAGACAACCATGCCCTCCTCACTCTGCAAACACAAATCTGGAGCTGCACTCATCAGACCAGCCATATTATATTTATCATTAGGGGCAAAGGGATAAGTTCAATTTCAGTAACATCTGCACACAGGGGAAACATCTTAGCACAGCACAGGCAGCCAGAATGATGAATTTTTTATGTCCCACCAACAAACACTTTGCACAAGAACTGAGCATCAACCTGCCCCTGAACTGCTTTGGCTTGTGCAGCCTCCAAGGCACAACCTCACCCTGAGTATTGATCCTGGGCTGGATATTGCTCCTGTCTCTGCTGTTGCTATTTTTGGGAAGAAGCGTTTTTCTGCTCTGATGGCTCTGAGTCCCCAACACACCCCAAGGCACATCCAGCAGCAGCAAATCCAGCAGGACCAGGGATGGCAGAGTGGAAAAGGGAGCAGAGGGAGCAAAGGGATGTTGGTTGGTGTCCTGTCATGACCAGGGCCCTGTTGGATTGTCAGCACAGATAATTAATGCCATCTCACTCATGTGCTGAGGCAGCCTCACTGATTCCAGTCCCATCAACAACCTGCTCAATGATGCTGCAGCTCAATCTCTGCTCCTCCTCAGCTGGCTTTTTGGCCAGAATGTTGTCATCCACCCACAGAAATTCTGCTCTCTCTTTTTTTTTTTTTTTTTTTTTTTTTTTTTTTTAATTTGTTCTCTGTCTTGTCTTTCTAAATATATTTGAGTCATGAGGCCTTACAACAGGTAACTGAACCCATTGTATTTGAATGTACAAAAAAGTGCTCAAGAAAAACCAAAGCAGCTCAGCTAAAAGCTTCTCCACCCCTCTCTACAGGCACAGGGCTCATCTCCCAGGTCTGTTGGATAATGCAGGTTTGTCTCAGGCTGTCCTGACTGATTAACTTGCCAGCAAAATAAACCTGAGGTTATTATTGCCATCATTCCCCGCACACAACTCCCACTCTGGCCCTGTTGATTACCTGCACTCAGTCAGGAGGTGTCACTTGCCATCCCTGGTGGCTCAGTGGTCACCACATCACCTGCAGCTGCTCTGGGCACTTTGTCCTCTCAGGGGCTGTCAGTCACTCCCTTACTGCCTTATGCATTTAGAATGTATTGATAAAAGTAATCTGCTGCAATATAAAAAAAACCTTTTTTTTTTTTTTAATCCAGAAAAGGAAAATGAGTGGAAAAATGAAGATTGTTTTTATAAGTTGATATTTACCCACTCTAACAGCAGATGTTGTGGTCAGGTTAGCTTCTGTTCTGGATTATTATTTATTATCCCTTGGCTTTTAAATGGGTGTGTGTGTAAATCCCTTGAATATAAAGCATGAATGAAAACATTTATTGCTACAAGGATGAGACTGACTGAATACCCAGGGCATCCAGAACTTGTGAGAAATTATAACATCTCCAGGAAGAGGAGAATGGTCGAAGCAAAAGGTGCTTTTTCTCTCTTTCTTGTTTCTCTTCCTGTTAATAAGAAGTTAATAAAACTTAATTCTTTGTTTTCTAGGAGTTCTCTTTAAAGAATAGAGGTTAGAACTAAGTGCAAAGAGGGGAGTCTCTTAAAAATGTGGCAAAAGAAGATAGAAGGAAAAAAAATTAAAAGATAAACAGATATTGCAAAGGAGTTTGAGCAATTGCACAGATGTACCAGAGAGTTCTCCCAGTCACCAAAAGCACAAGAGGAGCCCTGGCAGCCCTCTGTGCACTTTAACTGCTCTATTTCTGTGCTTACAAGCAGCTGCTCTGCACATCAGCCCCAACACCTCTCTGAGGACAAGCCATCAACCTCCCCCCAGTGCTTCGAGGGACTGACTTCCCCACCCAGACAATCCTGCCAGGCTGAAAGCAATCACAAATAAATTATTTTAGTGGAAAACAATCTAAATCTGAAGGCTGCCATGCAGAAAAGAGTGTGTGTGTGAGAGATCACAGGGGGGACAAAGACTTCAAACTAGTGCATTAACTTCCTGAACTTCCTATCACTTACTCTTATGTCCCTCTCTATTTAAATGATTTCCTATTGAATTGCTCAGCAGTGCCTCCCCATTACAGTCTGCATATGTATAGACACAGCAGGTGGTTTAAAAATAGCTGCAAGTGTCTTGGGAAAAAAAATAATAAAAAAAAAAAAATCCCTGGAACGTATTAGGCTGGTTAGGGAGAATTTTAATGGCACCTACAGCAATTTACAGTTGACAAATTTTTATGTTTCCGCCGCGCAGGAAATCCCAAAATGAATTATCTTGTTTATCACTGGGAAAAGGACAGTAATGAAACATGCTAATTTGGGGAGGAAAATTAAATTGCAGCCAAGGCAGTGTTCAAACAGGTGCCATCCGAATCCCATTTGTTCCACCTTGGACTAAGATCCTGCAGTATTAAAGGCAGAGAGGTGTCCCACGTTCACCCAAAGGGATGTGAGCAAGCTCTGCACTGTTGTGCTGCTGCAAAAGGCTTCAGCCTGCCTGCATTACATCTCAGGAGGCTTTGCAAATTACACGGTGAAGGGATTTTCTCCATGGGATGTTAAGGAATAGCTGCATCACCAAATAAAAAGCAGCACATTCCCCAAACTCGGCTTAAATTGGATCCCTTCAAATACTTGTGTGGTAACGACAGTGACCTCTTCCTAAAATGCATTTTATGGCAGAAAGTGGAACACAAAACAAAGCAAATTAAAGCAAACAAGCAAACAAACCCCCTGAGCATTCTCTAAAGCTAATTTCTATTCTCACAGCACTATTAATGCTCTTTTGGAAGATGCACTATTTGCTCTCAGTCCTGACTCAAACGTATTTCCACACACTCTACAATTTTACTTCCAAGGCCTTTGATTAGGAACTCCCAGGTTTAATTCCGAGGAATTGTAGTATTAAAGTATCCGATGAGGAGGTGATGTGTCACTCTGTGGAGACACAGTTATTGCTTTGGATCTGCAGTCTCTCCTGTGGCCACCCACCATCATTTCTAATTATCACTTCAAATCACACAAAGCACATCCCCTGCTACGCACAGAAGGCAGGTGGGTGAGTGGAAATCTATTATAAAAACAGGGGCCTCCAGGGAAGGAGAATTACACTGGGCCATTTTTCTTGGTTTTTAGAAAGTAGACCTGTTAGCTACAGTCATTGTCCTGGAACAACTTTAGGGTCATCCCTAGGACAGGAAGGTCCTCCCAGCAAGAGGTGGTGGCTACAGCACAGAGAGAAGGTGATGTGTGTTTCAAAGCAGTAAAAAAAAAAAAAAGTAGAAAACCAGCAATTACTCCAGGGTGACAAACAGGATAAAATGCCTCCAGGACAAATCAGTTGTATTTCTGTGAAGAGATCCTGCAAATATGTGGAGACTATGATGGCTCACAAAGCACTTCTTGAGTTGGGAATGAGGACCTTGGTATCCACAGGATGGAGCAGAGTTTGGTTTGGCAGAAGGGTGAACACATTTGTTAGAGCTGAGCTGGGAAATTAGAGAATACAAGGTAATTCTGGTTAAGGAACAAGCAGAAAGTTCTGTGTCAGGATGTACTACTGCCCATTCTACCCCAATTTATTAGCTCTCATTCAGCATAAACAGCAAACTTTTCCTGCTCCACAGCCACATGAGGTAAAACTCAGAGTATCAGGGAAGGTGTTTCAGCATTCCCTTTCCACATCCTTTTCATTTTCCCTCACAGCCTGGTCTCCCAGAGTGCTGCATCCTCTGTGCCTCCTGCTGAGAAAACCCAGGCTCTCACCCCTACCTGTAATTCCCAATGGCTTTGCTTTTCCTACGCTCAAAATAACTCCTTACAAGGAGGATTAAGGAGTTTTTATCTCATGTTCATAGAGGCCTGTGATATTTTGGTCTCCTGGTCCAAGACTGAAAGTTTTTCTGGGAATAAAAATGTCCCAAATGGGGAAGAATTCCCTGTGACAGGGTCCAGTGAAGACATGGCAACAGCAGCTGCACCAAAAGCTGCTCCAGATGTGCCTCTCTGACATGATGGAGATTTAAAGTGCACAAGAGGATTTTTGGTAGCCATCAAAATGCCTTCTGAAGGAGTCTCCCATGGCTCAGCTGGACTCATTAGCTGGGATAAAGGAGCTCTGCTGGTGCCTTTGAGTTGCTCAGAACACACATTTGAGTCTTGCACGTCTGGCTGGGATGGAGCAGCCAAGCCCCCTGCAGCAGGGGGTCTGCAAAGCTTTCTTGGAGTAACAATAGCGAGCATCACACACAGAACTGAGGTGGTTTAAATCTCACATTGCTCTTAGTTAATTTGTATTTTATATATATGTATCTAAAAGCCTCATCACAGAAGTGCCAGACTGCTTTTTTGTCTTGCCTGAAATGTTGGAGTAGCACAATAAAAAGAAACTGCATGGATCTTTTATGTAATCAAAGCTATTCCCCCACGTCACCCAGAAGGGTAAGACACCCATTTCTCAGTAAAGACATAGGAGGACACACAAAGAACTCTCTCAGTTGTAGACATGATAACAGTGAGGTCAGGAGGATGCTATATTTTTACCAGACTGTTACAAAACCAGGCTTTTAATGTACAAGTTTTATACAAAAGAGAAAAGGGAGGCAGATGGTGAGCAGGAAAGAAGGAACAAATACAGCATTCTACTTTTTATGGGTTAGGGATGGGAAGAGCCTAAGAAAAATAAGGCTATTTCAGTGTGTCTTTGAAAATCCTAGTCCCAGTTCCTCCACTCTCTTTTAAGGGTAAGATTAAAATGCCAAGACTTCATAGGTGGGAAGCAAAAAACCTCCCCCCAAAAAAACCTTCCCCACCCCCCAAAAAAAGCACCCACAAATAAAAAAGAAAGATATGCTTGTCATTTCAGAGAATTTCTATTGGACTCTGAAGGGAAAAACCACCAAACAAAACCCAGGAGACTGCTCTGGAAAACCAACTGCATCCATCACAGTGGATTTGGGTAGGGAAGGTCATGGTTCAGAGGGGCAGGTGATGTTTGCACACCATCAACACTCAGAGGTGTGAGGGGCTCCCAGGTCAGCCAGGTTTGAGGCAGAGACAAAATCACCAATCTCTGAACTGAATCAAGTTCAGAATACAAACTGCAGTGGCTGGAGCAAGGTTTGGAGGGTGCACTGGGCGGGTACTCCCAGATTTTGCATTTTCTTAAGGTGAAAATGCAGCTTTAGAGGGTGAAATGGATTTATAAAAAGCTTTGGTAAAACAAAACAAAACAAAACAAAACAAAAACAACCCAACATTCACTCCCTGAGCACTGTGCACTCTCGGCAGGGATCAATTTTGCTCTCCCTCCAGCAGCTTTCACTGACTCCTCAATCTGTAACAAACTGGTACAGACCTCCCAGGAATTCTCTTTCTCTCCATAATCACTCAGGCTTGGCTGGAGATCTGCTCCCTGCTCTTTCTCTGTGTCCTGTTGCTTCCTGCAGGCTTTGCTGCCTTCCTCCTGTGCCTGCTCTCCTGACAGCTCTGTTCCCACATTTGCACACCTTGCTGCTCTCCCCAGAGGCAGGAGAACACTCCTGTCACTGCTCTCTCCCTTGGGCAGGAAACAAGACAATCACCACTAGTTGCCAGCCTGCTGTGGTGACAAATCATGCTGTGCCCACCCAAAAATGAGCAAATGCTGCAGAAACACCTCCTGTCCCAAGGGGCTGCTATGAAGAACCTTAAAAACACTGGAACAAGTAACTAAGAATCAGAGAAAAGAGAAAATAATCAGCAGTGGGGTGAAAAGAAAAGCATGTGACAGCTGATCAGCAGCTGAGAAGCCACCAGTGACCTCTCTGAATCCTGCCCACATACAATCCAATGTGCTGATCATATTCATTCGCCTAATTCAATATTTTCTCCACTTTTACTGCACAAGACTTGATCTTTGTTCTCCTTATAACCAGTTAGAAATGGCCTCAAGTTGTGCCAAGGGAGGTTTAGTTTGGATATTAGGAGGAGTTTCTTCCCTGAAAGGGTGGTCAAGCGTTGTTACAGACTCCCCAGGGAAATGTCCTGGAAGAGTTCACCAACCCTGAAAATACCCAAAAAATGTGTGGATGTGGCACTTGGTGGGTTAGTGCTGGTCTTGGCCGTGCTGGGTTAGTGGTTGAATTCCATGACCCTGGAGGTCTTTTCAAACTTAATGATTCCATGAGTACTAACAAACTTTTAATCGGGATCTTTGAGGATCATCATTTTTAATTGGGAAGAACCAGTTTCAAAGAAATATATATTGTTAAAATTTTTCAGCACCACTTGGTCTGTTAAAAACAGAATGAGGTTCAAGTTCTAATAGAGAAAACGCAGTGAAATCTTGCCAAGTGGACATTTTGACCATGCCACTGCTGCCTTTCATTTTTTAACAGTCTCCACTTCATCCTTGTGCTGATCCAGATCATCACTGAAAACTAAGCAGGAGATGAAACGTGTCCTCTGTCCTAGGCTAACGAAACTTCTCCTAAAATTTCTAATTTAAAAATTCCCTTTCTACTTTTTTCTTTTTTTTCTTTCCCTAATTAAACTTCTGTCTTTAAAGCTTCTAAGCAAGGTTCAAAAAGCTTAAAAGCTGTCACAGGAATCCTTGCATTCTGATGAGGTTCTCTAACTCTCCCACCCAGTAGCGCACAAGAGTCCAACATAAATCACACACGAGAGTCACTCTGCTGCCAGATGGAACCCATTTGTTGAGTGCTTGGGAGACAAGGACCTTCATCTCGTTTGAGCATTGCTTCTTATTAGTCACAGGTCATTCAGTCACAAGATGTTTCCAACACCCAACACGAAGTGATGGTGACACTGATTCTGTGCCAGGAGGGGAGTGTTGCCCTCCCAGAGGGGCAGGAGCTGCCTGGGGGGCTGTGATTAATAATTAATATGCAATCAGCCTGATCTGATCCGTGCAGAGCACAGCAGCCCCTGCTCCAGCAGGCTGAAGGGAGGCTGCACAATCTCCTGAGCTGCTCCTGTTTCTGGAAGGGCTCCGGGAAGGGCTGGATGCCGTTTGATGCGCCGCCTTACGTCTCTTTTTACTGCGTTTAAAAATTCCGTTTCATTACGTTCATAAAAGCTGCATCCATCACGCTGCCGAGCCCAACAGCTGTGTTTCATAGAGATATTGATACCCACAGGCAAAACCCTTTTATGGGACATCTCGTGGGATCAGAGACACAGGCTCCAAATGGTTCGACTAAAGCCGGAGCTGGGATGACAAATAAATATTTGAAACGCACAGACATGTACTCAGGCTTCCCACTTTTGATTCCTAAATAAAGTCTATAAAACATGTAGCTATGCCTGGAATCAAATGCCTTTGTGCCACACACACACTGAAGCTTATTACCTGGGTTTTACAGCAATGCTATCATCCATTTAAGCAGACAACTTATCCTAAGATTCTATCACTGATAAAGAAGATTAGGTTTAATATTTATTACCCCTCCTGACCCACATTTAAAGCCACCACAACTGTTGATTTCTGCTGCACAAGGGATTATCTGTGTGGGGTTTTTAACCAAGTTAAAGCAGAAGCTGCCCAAAATTGCCCAAAAAAGCTTTCCCTTGCGGGTTTTCTAGCCCAATTTTCCATTTATGAAAACTGACTTTCAAAATGGTGGCCTGAGTTGTGAAAGTGCAACCTTTACTGTCTGAAAAATGGAAAATATACTCCAAAGAATTGAGCTCCTCATTGCAGTTGACTTACTACATTGCTTAAGTACAAATCTGAACTGTAAAAGTATAAAATAATGCAAAATTCACTAACTTCTTTCTATATTAATTATAACATTAATATGAATATCTGCAAGGCATTTAAGAACAGAGAATGAACACACACAGGATTTAATTTAGAAAACTCTGTAAGTATATTCATGTTCAGTATATTCATTTTTTACTTGCATATTTTACTCGTACTTTAATAGCATTTCAAGTGAATTTTATCAATTCAAATTTCCTAGACGTTCAATATTTCCATGCTTCATCCTTCATCTCCCCCATGCAGGAAAACTGGTGCAACAAGAATCCATTTTGCTCTCTCAGAGACATTGGGAGGGATCCTCACACCTGGGAAATGCTGAATGCAGAGGGGCCACAAAGAGCAGAATGGTTTGGCAGCCACCAGCATGGCTGAGAGGCAGTTGTGCTTTCAGCCTGCCTGCTCCTTTTGTCCTTTGCTGCTACTTTTAGTGGTTATTTCTTTCCTAATGGATTGCTGCAGCAAAGGACCAGGAGTGAGTAATAAGAGTAATTTGCTGTTCCCATTGCAAGACAACACAAGTTACACTTTGGGGGTCGAGCAGAGAATATTGCAGGGAGAGCAGAGCCACGAGAGAACCCCGGGGAAGGTTAAAGGGAAATGCCAGTGCTGCAAGGAGCTCACTCAGTCAAACAGACAGGCAGCAGGGTTCAGAGCCTGTGAGGGTGAGGGCAGGGAAAACGTGCCTGCAGGCTGTGCCATGCCAAGGCTGGGCCACCACGGAGGTCACAAGGAACACTGTGTGACATCCAAGGCTGGCAAAGTCCCCAGAGAGGGCACAAGCAACAGAGAACAGATCCTGGATTAAATGCTGCTGCAGAGCCCTGGAGGTAGGTGAGAGTGTCCCTGTTCTGCTCACGGTACCCAAAATGTCACATTTCCTTTCTCAGTCAGATCCCACTGCTTTCCAACCAGAATTTTTAACATTCTAACCTGGGCAGATTCAGGTCTGAGGCAGCTGCCACATCCCCATCAGCTCAGTCAGCACTGCACACGAAGTGCCTGCCTGGCACCCCTGGGTGACCCAGAGCCACTGGGGATGCACAAAGCCACCAGGGCAGCAGGGGACAGGCCCCGATTGGAGCACCAGTGGGGCTTTTGGGGGAAAAACCGCTGGATTAGGAAAATAACTGAGATCTCCTTCCAGAAACTGTGTCTTTTTAGCTTTATCATCCTCAACAATCCAGGATTTATAGTGCTGTGGGGTCCCTGTTTAGAGTTTTTTTTTTTTTTTTTGTTTTCCTCTCTTCCTCCTACCCCTGTTCATGGCCAAATACCCACAAATGTGTTATTTCTCACATTTCAGCTCAAGAACAGCAGCCCAGACTCATTTCTGGTGTTACACACTCTGCTCTCTTCATTATTAACCTTGGTCCATGGGTTTTTAGAACCAGTAGCAGAGAAGCTGTGCCCTTTACTGAGCTCACACTCAGGAATGTGCTGCTTCACAAACCAAATTTTGTAGTGTGGTTGTAATTAATGACGTCACAGTCATCCTAATTTTGCATAAACTTTTGCCTGTTGCAACTCAATGCCTTTAAAATATACAGCTGAAGACACAAATATTACTAATGAAAGGAATATGCGCAACATGAGCTCAATTAAAATAACTTCACAATGCTAATAAATTAAAATCAGTATCAATGAAGGAGAAATAACATTCCTGGGTAAAAGTCAAATATTCGGATTCAGACACAGGGATCAGTTTAAAGAAAATTAACATTGCCTAATATGAGGAAATGTGTGTTTCTTACTAATGACTGACTGCCTTTCACTTGAAATAATTTCAGTCTGGGCCAGCACAGGGAATGGTCATGTGAGGAGGTCAAGCAGCATTTGTGGTTTTAGGTCATGCAAGTTCTTCCAAATACATCAATACAATCTCTAGACAGCTGTAGTGGAGGGTAAAGAACTGGGATAATTGTATGTTCAGCATAAAAACTGCTTTGGTTTTCATATTCTGTCACTCATTTCAGATTTCATTCTTGTATTAGAATTTTTGCCAGACTGGATTAATTTAACAATGGGTGGAAGATGATCTGCAAAAGATGGTCTGTAAAGCCCCTACACGGGACAGACAGAGATTCTGTAAATATTTTACTGAGCGGTTTAAATTGAGGTTCTGTTGAAGTGACATTGAAAGTCAGACCCTCAGACCAGCTGGTTTTATACAATTCCTAAATGCCAAGAGCTAAAACAAATACCAGCAAGCAAAACAAGTGCTATGATCATGCTGTTGAAGGAGTAAAGTGGTTTTTTTGCTGTTCATAGGCTAGATCTTTACATCATTACACTGCTGCAAATCCAATTTAAACAGCGTTAAAAGACTCCAAAGGCTTTAAAAGTGGCTGTGAAAACAGGAACTGTGTAAAGCATCCCCTAGATGGAGCAGGTTGGCAAGGGCCGTGCGTGTGCATAGGCATCAGCTGTGCTGCCAGAGACCTCAAAACCAAATTTTGATCAAGCACACTCATTTTACACTCATTTTACACTCGTTTTACAGTCCTTCAGCACATGACTGCTCATGCTCATTGTTGGTCACTCTAAAAAAACCATCAGGACATTCCTGTTCTGAAAATGCCCCACTGATCCTTCCTGGCCAACACATCTGCAATCCTTCACTAAAATAATTCCACACCAATCACCAACCTTATTTTTTTAAAAATGTATTTTCTTAGCCCTGTATAGCCAAGTGCAGCTACCAGGGACTGTGATGTGATCTCCCAAAGGCTCTTTTACTACATCAAAAGTCCAAGACAAATGAAGGTTCAGAGAGCCAGGTATCTCTTTCAGTAACAACACTTCAAAATTCTGAGGACAGAATATAAATTTTCCACGTCTATAGCACTTAGATCTACAGGGGGGAAAATACCATGGCTGTAAGGCAAGCAATTATATTTATTTGTCAATTATAAAATTAGATTTAGGAGTCACTAGAGAATATCAATTCTGAATGCCCCATAAAGCGCTGCTAATAACTGTAGATACCCATGATTTTGACCTTTCTATTATTTAGACTTATATTTCCTTTCATTTATATGGCTTGATAAAAATTAATGATGCTTCACCCTTTAACTGAATTTCCCATGCTCAGAATGACTCCTGAAAATGATTTTGTCTGTGTTTTGTTTGTTGTACAGACCCAAAGCTGACAAGAAATCAGATGGCC
The DNA here is from genome assembly GCF_009819655.1 of Sylvia atricapilla. Lineage (NCBI taxonomy): Eukaryota > Metazoa > Chordata > Aves > Passeriformes > Sylviidae > Sylvia > Sylvia atricapilla. Next base: position 4,191,654 of record NC_089151.1, read on the forward strand.
CACTTAAAATCAGGCCATGCAGGAAGGTAAAGAAGTATCTGGGACAGACAAATTCCCTCTTTTCCCACAGTTAAATAAAATCCCTTCAATAGGCACACCCATCTAACATTTTCTAAGAAGGAGAAGGTTTATATGAAAGCCTCATGAGAATTTATAAGCTTGTAAAGTGTTTCTCCTCAACTTGCCTCTTTTTTTAATCTTTTAAAAAAACCCCTACTCTAAATACAGCACACAGTCTCAGATGGTGAAAGGAAGGGATTACAAATAGTAGCAGAGTATTTTAATGAGATGGGAACTGTTTCCCCCACTCGAGTCCAGGGAATGAGCATTTCTGACACTCTAATTAACAGAATGCAATCAGAAAAAGCAGCAGTTTCCACAGGGTGGAGTATTTAGTTCTGTCTCATTTTAATTATTTTGTACAAACGGGGCAAAATTTTACTCCTAACAAGGATTTGGTGGTTTTCACCTAGGTCAGGGGTATAAACCAAACTTACCCACCACCTTTAGAAATGCTCAAATCTTGAACTCTGGCAAAACTTTCAGTATAATTTGCTTCAGGGTTGCCTTGAAACATATTTCACCTTAAGCCACTCTGAGGAGTTTTCCATATTAATGAACCCTAAAGATTTGGCAAATTTGAAGGAAATTCTCTGAAGTTCCTATGAGCACACCTGATTTCCCGTATTTTCAACACTCAAAACCACATTTACAACAATCAAAACGATTCCTTTTGTAAGTAACATGATTTTTTGAACCTGAGCAGCAAGGACAATGGGCAGAAAATATGTAAAGCATAAATAAACCTCATACAGATATATAAAATAGGAACTCAAAAAATAGGGAAAACTACTATCATGCATACAGTGTTTTAATTTAAGGTCACTCAACCACAATGACTCAATTCTGGAAAAAAATATTAACCCTGAGTTCAGGACAAAACAAAAAATAACCCCTTTTGACAGTTAAATTGCATCTCAAGCTAAGATTCAGAGTCTGAGACTGCAGCCCAAAATAAGAATTTCCCTTTTTTTGTGTGTTCCAAAGAAAATTACATTACTGTCTCCCATCTAAGAACATCTTCATCCACTCAAGCAGCTCTTCACCATGACTGGGGACACAGAATTGCTTATTAATGTGAGGGACTCACAGCACTGGAGAGGTGGGATCCCAGAGTGAGAGTGTTCTTATCTGTGTGTTTAAGACTGAAACACAATGTAGTCTTGGCCTTTGTATCTGTTGTTTACAAAGAAATTGTAAATAAAGAAACGGCAACAGAAAAACTTCTGTTCTACCGGGACCTTGATCCATCGGATTTAATATTATTTTCTCCTTGACAAACTTCCATTTTCTTCACGAAGTAAAGTTTCAAAAGCCTTTAGCTGGTGGTAAAATAAACACGTTTTACTCATGAAATCTGCCTTTAAAGCTGTGATCTGTGTTTTGTATTTATTTTTTTTTTTTCCAGGTAAACATTTTTTTTCAGATCTTTTCTATTTCCTTATCTGCCAACACTGGTACAAGGAACAGGCTGAGTGAACTGCAGGCTGGGGAGTGGGGCAGCTCCAGATGAAACATCTATTTGAACTTGTGAGAACCTCTCATTCTGCATATCAGCAGCTGATTAGCTGGAAATAGATTTCCCTGTGATTAAAGGGGAGGTAATAAAGGGTATTGCTGTCTTCCTCTGCCTATTAGCTCATTTGAAACCCTTCATATCCTTTGTATTTGTAGCACACGTCTCTGAGAAACATTTTCATATAAATTATCTTTTAGAAGTATTACTTCCCCTCCACTGGTACGTGGAATATTGATATGATCATTCCATTGCCATTTCCTCCTCACGAGGCAGCGGAGATTAAGTCAGGGCAATTGGATCTGACGTTCCTGCTGTCTGAAATGAGATTCCTGCACCTTCCTTCCACCAAAAACTGTGGAAAACAGCCTCATTTCAAAGGTGTTGAGCAGCCCCAGCTCTTAGCAAAGGCAGTACTTTTAAATCCCTGGCCCTGCTTATTTAAGTGATTAAAAATGGACAAAAACATCCAATTTTACCCATTGGATTGAAAATTTTGCCTCTGCATTCTCTTGTCCCGTGGTGTCACCCATGTCAGGTAAATATTCACTATATTCACTAAATATTCACTATAAATATTCACTAAATATTCACTATATCCATCAGCTTTCACTTGGATTGGGTAAATTTCATCTTTGCTGGAAAAACAACCACTACCAAGGGCTTTTCATGGGTCAGAGATTTGGGGAGCTGCTGGAGAGGTTTTCTTTTGGCTTCCTGGCAGGTTTGGACATACCCATATTGTTGATCAAACTAGCACTCCATGCTTACAACAACAAAAACCAGGGGAATATTCAGTGGAAATAAATAAATTCAACACCAAAGAACAAAAGACACATAAAGTACATTTAACACGCACACACCAAAAAAAAAATATTAAATTTCTTCATCAGGGATTTTCCACCAGAATAATCTTCTCTTCAACTTTAAACTGTGAATGGCAAATCAAATCTTTGCAGGGTGCCTTGGAACCAGAAGATCTTTGAGAAGAAAGAAATAACTTTTAACATGCAGCAATATTCTCCCCAGCACTGGATGGAGAACATCATGCAGCAAAACACATGCCAGAAGGTTTCTGTCTCCACTGAGTCTCTCATGGTGCACCACAGGCTTTTAGAAGCTTAAAATATTATTTATCTGTTAGTTTTCTTCATGTGAGTCAAGCAAATCTTGATTTCAGACACCGGTTTTACCAGATTTTTACTTCTCAGTGATATCACCATCAATTTTATTTTTTTTTTCCCCACTGGTTTGATGGTCACAAAAGGAGGTACAGAAAGAAGTCCTTAATACAAGCCTCATCAATATTTACATTACAATTTATGCCTATACTCCAGAAAACCTTGCACCTTGTTTGAGTTCAAAGGCTGGAACTGAACCCAAAGTGGTTTTTAAGTGTCGTTTCAAGCGAGCAGATGTGAGCAAGAGTTGTGAGCCTATGAACAAATCTGGAAACACGATTTTTGAGCTAACTGCCTGCAGCAATTTCTGCAGCAATTTTCCACAGTAGAGAAGAAGCTCAGATGACTCATAACTCTAAAACAATGTGGCTAAAACCACATTTCAAACCCTTTCTCGTTTCTATTCTTCTGCCGTGCTATATCCGTTGATTTGCATTTATTTTTTTTTTTCTGAAACGCTCAATTTATATCTTTTAAAAGCCTTCCAGAGTCTGATGCTATCCAGAGAGATGGAGGGAAGTTTGTGCTGACTTGAAATAGCACCTTATTATCTGAACATCTGGATCTTCAGAAACGAGCTGCTCCTCACAAAAGTCATCAGGGCTCTTCAGAAACACCAGGGGTGCTTTTCACCTGTTTCCTCTCCCATCACAGCCACACCTCACACCTCTCAGAAGGCTGCTCTCTGCTCATCGATCTTTGCTGTAAGGACTCACTTTAATGGGTGATTTTAAACCATAAAAGGTCTGGGTTGGAAGGGGCTTTAAGGATCATCTCATTCCATCCCACACCAGGGCAAGGACATCTTCCACTGCTCCAAACCTTGCCCAACCTGGCCTTGAAAAGCTTCTAAATGTAGGAAATAAAAGATTTTGAACCCCAAAATTCATTTCTTCTGACTGGGACACTGTTCATAAAAGACTTTTTGGGTTGGTGGGTTTTTTTTTTTTGTTCAAGAACATGCATTGAAGTTGTTGTCTCTTTTTCTGTTGTCCTCCAAAATATACCCATGAACATTCTCTTAGACAGGAATTTCATAGTTTAACCTTTGCTAGAAAAGGTTCCTGGATATTTCCCTTTACCCAGTTCCTTTCTGTTATCCATAAATACAATTCACACAAGTGAATTAGCCAAAATTCCAACTTAATAGATTATAAATTTGTGCTTCATGGTCTTTTAAAAATTCCCTTATTCTTGTTGTTCTTCTCTGACTCTTTCTCACTTTTGCTCCAATGTATTCCAGAACGAAAACCTGAGGTATGTTATATTATTTCAGTAATACACTTGTAGCTCCTCAATGTTTCCTTATTTTTCTTCTTTCTTTAACCTTTCTGATGTTGGAAAATTAATATATATATATATATATATATAATTTACTTAAATATTTGTTATTTCTTTATAAAGGAGAATTTTTTTAAGAAGGTGAGAACCACTGAAAAGGTATTATTCATTAGGCATGGACTTTAGAAGGAAAAGGGAAAACAGAACCAGATGAGAAACCAGCTTTAAGATAAACAGTTCCAAACCAATCTTTCTGTCATCATCCATCCAGTCATTACCCCAAGACATGAAGTCCTGACATTCTGGCTGCCCAGTGCTCTGCTGTCAAACACACGAGGATCAGCAGAGGAGGAAATCAGTGTTCCAGCAGGACAGCACTCTCTGCCCCTCCCAAGGAGACAATTACCCACAGGAAAGGTTCCTGCCAGAGCTGGATTACCCAGGAAAAGCTGGATGTGTACAGAGGAAAGCTGAGGAATGCAGGAAAGGACTGAACAAAGAGATAAACCTCAGTGGTGCTTTCCTTTTCCTACCACCTTTCCTGATTTTGGTGCTACACCGAAATCAGGACCTTGGAGAAGCAGAGATGGGTGGTTCTGCATTAGCCTGGCACCCTGATGAGAGTGCTAACAATAAACCACAGAACAGGAGCAGCAGGTGGATGTGCTCTCCTTAATGCACATTTTATTTGACACCCATGGATGCCCACAGCAGCAGGAGAAGCATCCAAGATGTTTTTACAAGGAGACAAAAAACCAAAGCCGTGGGTTCTGTTGAGTCTCTTTGCAGATGAAACCTTGTCTTTAATCCAAGGATGTTGTTATTCTTTCCTGCTCTGACAGAGTTTGTTATTAGATAACAAAATCCACCCATCACAGAAATAAATTCCGGAGATTTTCGGATGTACAACGAGCTCAGAATGTTCTAGAATTATTCCCAAAGAAATTCAAGTGACTGAGATTTTGACTACACATAATTGAACCTCTCCAGATGTTTTCACAATAGCTAAAATCCACACAGCACTATTGCAGAGACAGGAAATGACCACGCAAAACCAAATCTGTCCTGGGCTCTTTTTAGCTCCAATCCTTCCTGTGCTGCCTTTTTTTTTTTTTTTTTTTTTTTTTTTGTCTTCTTTTTGCAGTGGCTGATGGATGCATTCACCCCCCCGTGTCTGCGAGGAGAGGGGAAACTTTTCACACCATGGAAGGTTTGTAAGCCCAGTCTGGCCTGCCACAGATCAGAGGCATTTGTGGTGGACTGTGGAACCCAAGAGCCAAACATCCATTGCTAAATAATCTAAATTAAGTACCCCGAATCCTTTCATCAATTCTTGAGCAATTCTTATTTGCTACTCCTTTTCTTCTCTACTCATTACTTTCTCCCAGCATTCTAACAAGAGATTAATTTCTTAGCCTTCACCTTCCCCTTGCAGCAGATTCCTTTTTGCCTCCTTAAAGTCTTAAATCAGCTGTTGCATCTTCAAGTGGTTACCGGCAGGCCCATGTACAAACAGGAAATATATTTATATGCAAAATGCTATAACTCTGTTCCAGTGTTCTCCAACATTTATAACTGAGTGGCAAATATGTTTAAAATGATATCAAATATTCCAGAACGTTTTCTGCTCTGCATTGTATGATTTGTTTTAAAGATACTGTCGAGTATTTCCTGAGATGGGCTGCACAGAAAATAGGGAAGTGTTGGGGAAGTTACCTTTCTACTCCTGTTTATTGAAACTTAGAATGTTCTGTTTGATCCATTACACTTATCAGTAATAGTCTGAATTACACTACATAACTTTCCTTCCCTGGATGGGATTGAAAAAGACAGATTTTACTCAAACTAAAGCACACGGCATCTTCTGCTTATCCATTTCCTCAAAATGCCATCTAAATTCTTAATTTATATTCCAAAATCTCTGTCAGTTTTCGGCCTTCCATCTTCATAAAACAAAAATTACATACTGCTTTCTATCATTTCTGGGATGAAGAAAGAAAACCTTATCTTGCTTTATCTATTGGAAATGAACATCCTCAGTTTAATTTAAATCCATCTCTTCAAGTGGGAGTAACTCACCAAGTCACTGAGATCAAATCAAACTCCCCTTTGCCTCCCAAAAATAACATTGACATGTCAGATCATGCAATCAAATCCTGTTTGCCTCATGTGGAGACTGATAAACTAAATATGATGTATCAACTTCAAGGGACAAATAACAAGCTGATACACCGATGCTCCTGGAAAGCACTTAACCAGGCAGGAGTTTCTATGAAAACTTTTTGAACTCAAATATTCAATATTCTGCTCCTCCCACCCAAAAGGAGACAAGACCTGCTTTAAAACTGAAAAGAAATTCTGCTCATTTACACAATGTAAATAATGATTTTTTAATTTTAATTTTTTTTTTTTTTAAATACTGCTTCCTTCCTCAAACCAAGCTGTGAGGCTCCACTGGCAGCTGCCTTACTAAAAGCTTGTTTTAATTCCATCTACACCTTTCCAGGTGATGGGATTGAGGTTTTATGCTGACGTATGGCCTTCCCAGCAAAACCATATGAAATTCCATGTCCCATTTTCCAATTAAAGGCAAGTAAGTTATAAAAAATCTTTCAAAGGACTCAACAGTCAAAAAAGAATAACAAACAACAAAACAACCTAAAAAAAACCCCCAACAAACCAAAAACCCAAGGAACCAACCAGATATATGTATATATATTTATGTATATGTAAACCTATACATTCCCAGTATTTCAAAGATCCTTTTCAGACAAGAAATTTCAAATCCTCCCTACATCTGCTGTACCCAAAGAACTGAAGTTTTGAAGAATTCCCTTTACCTGAGGACACTTGTGAAAAACTCAGGCAGCCCTTAACAAGTTAGGCAGGATGGCAAATCCCCTGAAGGCTTGGGGATATTGCCAAAGGAAATTTCTGTGTAAGAAACAAATTCCCTCCCTCTGGAAAGAGGGGCCTTGCTGTCTGTGATGACAGTGCTAAGAGGATTTTTTATGGGGTAAAAGTGCCTCCAGCTGTGTCACTGTGCACTCAGGAGGAATTCAGTGCACCCTGCAGGGTCAGGGAATGCAGTGGCACCCTGTGCCAGCCTTGTCTGCTGCTGGATGGAACGGAGCCTAACCCTTGAAGCTTTGTGCAGTTTGCTTGGTTGGTGTTTTGGGGGTTTTATGGGGGTTTTATTGGTTTTTTTGGGGTTTTTTATTGGGTTTTTTTCAGGTAGGGGATGCGTTGGAAATGTTGGTGCAGCGTTGTTTAATGCAAACTTTATATTAGGTTAATAAATAAGCTGCCAGGCATTACACATGCTCGAAGATATGAAAAATTTGTATTGATCAAACTCTGTACATAAGTGACAGGAGGCTGGGAGCTGGGAAGGGGATTATCCTGAGCACATGGGGTAGGGAAGGGCTCCCCACTGCTGACAAGAAAAAAGGACTTTACCTGCTCTGCTCAGCCCCATGGCTCCATCCCAGTGCAGGCACAGCCAGAGCCAAACTCAGAACAGCCTCTAAAACTTTCTGATCAAACCTAGACTTTTCTGCTCCTCATAGAAAAAAACCCCAAAATAATCCAACAAAAAAACCCCAGACACCGAAAAACCCCAATGTGTTTTAAAGTGCTGGACTCTCCTAAGTGAAGCCCAGTGTTTTTTTCTTGGGAAGCTCTCAGAACCATCTCTTCACTCTCCACCCTGCTAAAAGCAAAGCTTTTACCTGGTGCTGTCCCGGAGTGCGACCCTCAAGCCTGACAGACAGCAGCCTGCACAACCTGCTGATTATTTCACTTTTAAGGCAGGAACATCATGCCTTAATGTGATAATTAGGCCATGGTGAGAAGTCAAGAGTCCAGCAAAAAGCTCTCCTATCTCCAGTTCCCCCCCTCAGCTGCCTTGGACCTGATGCAACTTCCGAGGCAAAAATCAATGGCAACAACTTTCTAGTTGTTACCTCAGGAATTTCTCATTAGCCACCACAGAAAAGCCTAAATCAGACCACTATTACCACCAGCACAGATTTTTTTCCCTGCCTTTTCCTCGTTTTCTCGAGCAGTTAATCACATTAGTGGAAATCTCTGGGCTTCCAGATAGTAGAAGTGCATTTTTGACAAATTTCTCCTGTAAAATTCTCCCTCATTTCAGCACTCCCCATCTCTCTAATGGTTCACTGGAAAGGCAGAAATCCCCTGGGAAAGCTGATCTCCCTCCAGTTTGTCTCCTCCATGAGTTCTGTATTTTATCCAGGCGGTGTTAAGGTACACAGAGACAATTCAGACGTTTGTAAGACAAGAGGAATTAGAGTGAGGGAAGATAATGCAGCCAACACGATTCCTGTCACTCCTGTGTGACACAGCCCTGCATGACAACACGACTCAGAGCATCACTTCTCCTAAAGTCACTCCTTTCTACCAAAAATCTGAGTGCAGGCAGCGAGGTGCCAGTGTTGAGCTAAATGTCAGGGCAGCAACTGCTTCATGCCTGGATTTTTTTCTAATTAAACCACATATTCTATTTTATTATTTGGATCTTTTTCCTCTCTAACTTCCCCTGAATTCATCATTTAAAGCTGCCTCCCTGAGTTGTGTGGAGCTCCACTGCCTGGTGTCAAAAAATGATTTGGGCAAAGCAAGAAATAATTCAGAAGTGAGAGATTTGGCCAAACATCTGGATTTGGGCAAACATCTGGGTCCCTCAGGGGCTGGGTCACAGTGTCAACACAGAAAGGAAAGTGGCCATGGAATATCACTCTTGTGATAGTTAGATGGAGATATTAATGAAAGAAGTTCCCATTAGAAGAGGCCCGAAAACTAAAAAATTAAAGTATATTGGAAGAAAATTTAATTAGGATCTTGCAGTTAACCGGAGGGCTGTGGAATGAGTGTGAATGAACTCACAGGGCTACAGAGACTCGTAGCTCCCAGAGGAATGTGACTCTACAACTTTCCTTCAACATTTATAATGAAAATTTAGCTGCAAAAAAAAAAAAAAAAAACAAAAAAAAAACCAAACCTGTGATAAACCTAAATTGAACTGAAGCAGCATATCTAATTTTTACAGTCTAGTTACTGCTACTATCAAATATTCATTTCTCCCAACAAGCAGGTAACTATGGCAACAAACACACCATATCTGTATGAAAAGGTGCCAAGAAACAAAAAAAAAGTGAAAATCTTTACATTTATCTCAAGGGGTTTTTTTCACCTTCTTTAGAATTAGCGGCACAGTTATCAACTATTTAAAATATCAGCAAAGATTAATTTAGTAAAATATTATGAAGACACTGAACAACACAATGGGAAGGATCCCATTGCTCCCTGAAAACTGCAATCAAAAGTAATTTCCAATTAAAATACTTTCTGACAAGAAGAAGAAAATTAATTTAAATTTTAGCTCTAGGACGAAAGGAGAACGAGCAACGTCATGTTTCATTTTCTTCAGCCTGTCACTTCAATTCTCTTTTGAGGAGGACTTATTTTCAGATGATATAATTACAACCCTGAAATGGCAGTTTTAAATATACAAGACAGATGTTTATTAAGTTGAAATACACTTGGAATAAAATTTACTATTTCTCTTTGCTGTGGAAACAAAAGGATTCTGGGCCTTTTCTCTGTTGCAGCTCCTTAAAGCTGGAATATTCCCATGATTGTTAATGGAATTATCTCCCATTTCAAAGACTGGAAGTTTCCTTGCTATGGCATTACCAAACATCTCAGCACTTTAAGAATCCTGAATTCTTAAAAGAATTAAATTAATAATTAAATTATTCTTAATTAATATTCTTAAATAAGCAGTGTCAAGCAAAATATTCTAAAGATATCAGATGTTGTTTGCCAAAGGAAAAAAAAAATCATAAATACCATTCCATGTACCATCAGCCTACAAGGGAAAATTCATATTTCAGTATTTTAGATGCAGGTATCTATTTGGGGATGGTGGGATAATATGGCACCAACTTAAAGTGTTTACAAATTACTTCTTGGAGTGAGCAATATCTTCCCTTAAAAGTGATTTATCTCTGGTCTCCAAGGAGTCAGCTCATACTTGTTCTGCAGGGAGAATGATGCTTTATGGATTTCCTCTCAAGGAAATAAAGTTTGCTTCGGGGAGGAAAAAAAAAAAAAAAGAAAAAAGAAAAAAAGAAAGAAAAAAAGAAAATAAAAGCCATAGCATGAGACAGATCAAGTTAAAAGTGTCACAAGCAAAAAGGAATCAGCAAAAGTGAGTCAGGGCACAAAGGGCAGCACTGTGATCCCTGCCACGGATCCTCCAGCAAGGGGAAATCCATCCCCTGGGGAACTCTGAGCTGCATCAAACCAGGACAGAATGGCCAGAAATAACCAGGCTGGGCCCTCTGTGCTGAAGGGAACTTTGTGCCCACACTAATCCACCACATAATTGGATGTCTTCAGTTATGCTTTAGATTTGGAGCTTCCGAAGGACTTAAATGTACATAACATGGGTGTAATGGACAATATTTACAAGTGAAAACAGACTCAGAGGCAGTCACTGTCTCTCTCTAGGACGTTCCAGTTCTATTTTAATTAAGACTTCAATTTTTGACAGTTGTTTAATGCACAAAAATTAAAGACAATGAGGCAAAAAGTTCTGTGAATGTTGTACAAATGGAATACCAGTGGATCCTGCAATCCAGAAGAGAAGCAGAGGAGAATTTGATTAACATGATTCATATTTATTCACATTCTGCCTTTTCAAATTACCTTTTAATTGATGCCCTGAGTACGGGAACAGAAGACTAAAAATTCATGTTATCCATATAGACTAAGAAGGATTTATTTTAACCTTGAACAGAGTTTTGTAAAACTCTACAGTGCAGACTGAAAACTAAAAGTTGAACGCACACACATTTAATTAATGTTATTGTAATTAGATACTCGAACAAAAAAAGAGAGTTAAATTTGGGTAGAATTTAGAGAGAAAGAAATTTCCCATTTGATGGCATTAAGATACAATCTCCTACAAACCAGCACGTTTTAAATGATTTTTGCTACATGTACTCTAAAAATAGAAAGTCATAAGAAAACAGGAAAGATAAAAGAAAGTGAAAATAAAACTAGAAAGATGTGTCTGTTGTCTGATGACATTTGGGGAATCAAAAATAAAATCCCATTGGTGCTAGAGGAATTATCCCAAAATAACACACTGGGAAATTGGAATTATCCTAGCAGAACTAAAAATAACCACCAACATATTTGAAAATACCTTTTTCATGTTAAAAAAAATTAAAAATTAGATGAATCACCTCTGGGGTAATTCTTGTTGAGTCCCAAGTACTCCGAGCTGCAACTCCACCAAACTAAGCAATTATTCCTATAGTGACTTTGAAATAATTCCATTTATTTATTTGAGTTGTGCCAGTTGTAAACTGACCACTCCCAGATTTTTTCCTTTCTGCTCTCTTCAGCCCTGAGCATTCTGAAAGTATTGATACTTGTGTTAAAAAGTCAGACTTTGAGGATAAAATATCCAAAAGCTTTGTTTCTAAGCCTTAACAGTGCTACCTCCACACTACTTCTATAGCAGGAAGTTCATTTTGTCCAACCAGCAAAAACTGTTTGAAAATGAGGGAAACTTTCTGGAAAATTTTGGATTAATCAATAGTGACACACTTCTACCTCTTGGAGTTGTATTCCTTGGCCCCAAGCAAGGGCTGAAAGACATTGCCTGGGAGAATCTTTCAGCTTTTTCTCACCTTTTGGCACCTCTTAGTCTACATGGATAACATTAATCTTTAGTTTTCTGTTTATGCACTCACCCACCTCTCTCCTTAAACTGAAACTCTTGCCCCAAACATCTACAAAACGTTTGGTGTGTCCCCAATCTGGCATTTCTAAGTTTTATGATCTTCAGGCCTAGATGACCTTTGAAGATCATCGTGCTCTTAGTTCTAGCAGAATATGTGCCAGCATTCAGCGATTAACCATTTAGCAATTAACCAGGTCCTCTGTAAAACATGCAACTGGAGGGTTTTTTTTTATTCTAACTCCACCACTTCTTTTCTCTTCTTAGACAGGCACTTGTCACAGCGGGATTTTCACATCTCAACATCCATAAAGCTAATATTCCTCTCTTTAAAAAAAAAAGTAACTCTCACCAAAAAAGGACAACATTTCCATTATCAGCCTCTATTCAAAATATGTGGGCAGCCGATATCATGTTTTGTGTCACTCTTTGTAAGTGCCTTGAAAATGATATTTTATAAAAATCTCTCTGCAGTGCATCAGTGTCAGAGAAACTCAGGATATTTGGCTGAGTGACATTTCCAGAGGATCAGAAACTATCTGCCACAGGAGGCAGTGATACCCAAACTCCTAACCCAAAGAGCAGAGGGAGAAGATAAATATTTCTCAGTGCAGCTACAGAGAGCTGCGGGTTTGGAAAATCATATTCACATAATCTTGTGGGAAATGTGGAGAATTTGCAGGAAGCAAACTATGAGAGTTAAAATGATGGTCGGAGCCATCAATAGCTCTGAATCACGAGTGCATAACACACTTGGGGAATGAAGAGCCAGTAACCCACCTAAGAAATAAATCCAACATCTTAATGAAGAACCAGGAAGGCTCCTTCTGCCCTCCTTGGCAGAAGGGAAACACAGACAAAGCAAGAAAACAGCTCCTTTGTGAGATATCTTGGGATACCTTAGAGAGGAAGGAAATATCCTTGCAGAAGCTCTGCTTTTAAGTGGGAATTTTTTCCTCCGGAATAAATAAATTTCCCCCAGAAAGCTCCATATTAAAAAGTGTGACAAGGACATCCAGCAATTATCCCAGATTGTATTGGACAAATCTGTCTGAACCCCGAAAGCAGAAAATTTCAGGCTTTCTGTGCTCACAGGCACTGACACTCAAGCAAACACTGCATTTGACCCGAGGCCATGGAACAGGTTTCCAAAATTGATTGATAGCACTGGGGTTGTGGGTGTGGAGCAGAAGAACCCACATGAAACCATCAAGGAGCACCCACAGGTGGATGTTGGCCAGCAGAGCTGCAGGAGGATGTCCTGAGGGCTGTGATGACCAGAGGATCCCAAAGTTGTTCCCAACCAGAGTTCAGCACTGCAGCAGACACAGAGGGGCCAAGGTGAGGATTTGGGGGTTTGGCTCAGGGTCTGCCCCAGGGGAAAAGGCAAATGCAAAACACGGAGTACAAGCAGCAGCTTCTGCAGGGAGCTTCTGTTCATTCACAAAGACAGGAAAGGTGTGTGCTCATCCAAGGGCTGCCTTTTTCCCAGAGGTGGGATTCTCACACGGTGTGCTCCGTGGTGGGAGGAAAAGTCATCCAGGGATTTATCTGCCTTGGGCTCTGGGTACTGCATTCTCTGCCCAGGAGGAGACAGGAACATCAGCTCCTGTGAGCCCCTGGTGTGATACATTCATCCCTCATAGGTTTTTACAGAAAAGAAGCTCTGGTCCTATTATTGTCAGATGATTTTCTTCCTTTTTTATTGTTTTTTTTTGTTTGTTTGTTTTTTGTGGGTGGGTTTTTTTTTGGGTTTTTGTTTTTTTTTTTTTTTTTTTTTTTTTTTGTTTGGGTTTTTTTTTTGTTTTTTTGGTTTTTTGTTTTTATTTTTGGGGGGGCGTTATTTTTTGGTTTTTTGGTTGGTTGGTTTTGATTTGGTTTGTGTGTGTGTGTTTCTTTTTTTTTTTATCAGACTATTAAGCTATGTTAAATTAAATTAAATCAAAAATAATCTAACAATGTCATGAAAGATTTGTAGGAATTCTGCCACTACAACTTCAAACAGGTCAGACTTTTTTCTTTTTTGAATGAACATACATATTCTCTCTCAATAGGAGCTTTTCCTGTCTGTTTGTAACCTGATTCATGCAACTCATATTTTGACATATAATTCCTACTTTTATTTCTCCTTTGCACAGCTCCTTTCAAGATTCAAGAACAGGTTAATGAGCTTTCTAATCAAAAACATAATAGGAATCCAACTAAAAATTACTGGAAAACTTTATTTTTATCACTGCAGACATTTAAGCCTGAAAATACTGAAAAAATTCTTCATAAAATTAACTTTAAATATGATTATACATCTCACTAAGAAGCACTTTCAATCTCTCTGTCCATTTTTCCATAAGAAACATTATAATTGGAAGATTTGTTTTCCTCCCCATTTCTGATATTTCAGCTATAAAGTGCTATGGAATATTCTCTGAAAAGAGACCAAAGGCCCTTGAGTTTTTCTCTGACTCAAGACCTTCTGCTCTTTATGTTTACTGGCATCAGAAACCAGAGTGTAAGAAATGCATTAACCAAGGGGAAATGGTGAATACCTTGTTTATCTTGTATTTTAAGCAGGAAGAAATATGAGATATTGCTATATCTGTTACTAAAACCCCTTAAACCATAGAAACTGAGGTTCAGCTCTGGAATTTACCATTCTGCAAAACAAGTTAAAGGTGTGCAAGTGGGAATTCTGTCAGAGAAGACAAGACAAAATGATACAATTATTCCAACTCAGAGCTGATATGCTCCAAGGTATATGTTTTCCCACAATTGCTGTAAATATGAATATTTTAGAGGTTAATACGAAGATCAAATGTGGAATGCATTTGCTGAAAAGATTAATATCTTTTCATTAAAAATGAGAGTGCACTGTTGGTTCAGCATTTGCATTTAGATCGAGTAGGTAATAAGTATATTGACTGCTTAAGACACCTATCTCCAAAATGGAAAATATGAATAAAAAGGGTGGTGTCCATGTGCAGAAGTGGACGAGATTTTTCTATTTTCTATATTTCCTATTTGGAGAAGTTGAGCCCTCTGAACCTGAATGCTGTGATTTATTCCTGCCAGCAGAGCTGGTTCATGCTGTAAAGAACATTTCTGCCCCTGCTCCACGCCAGCACTGGGCTGCTGAATATGGATCAGGGGGCTGCTGCTGACTTGAAAAATTGCCACCCACCCTAAAGCCATGCATCACTCACAGCCGGGAGAGGCACTGGCTGGCGGTGAACTCTGATTTTTGCTCTGGTTGTGGTTTAAATCCCAGAGCCTTTGGTTAAGAGAAAGGTTCAGCTGACTGTTGTAGAGTCATAAAATAGGGTTGGGAGGTTAGGATTTTTGGACATTGTCCATCCAAGCCCCTGCCAAGGCAGGAATGCTGTTCCACTCAACAAAAAAAGTGTCCAGGTGGGGTTGGGATGTCTCCACACCCTCCCTGGGCAGCTGTTCCCTGCTCTGCTCCCTCCAGGGAAAATTCTTCCTCGTGTTGAGGTGGAATTTGTAGTTTAGTTTGTGGCCATTACTCCTTGTCCTGCAGCTGCACCACAAAGATTCTGGGACCATTCTCTTGGCACCCACCTTGGAAATATTTGTATGGATTGATGGGATTCCCTCTCAGCCTTTCCCTCTGCAGAGTACCCAGGCCTCCCCCAGCCTCCCCACACCAGGGAGATGCTCCAGACCCCAAACCCCAAACCCCAATCCCCCTCTGTTACTGTGAGCAGCTCACACCAACACGAGCACTGTGGGCTGATGTAACCCCAGGTTCCTCACAGCTCACGCCAAGAGGCTTCCAGCTCCATTTTCCCAAGTCATAAAGAGAGGAAAAGGTATTTGTGATCCAAACCAGGGCATATTGGTGCCCCAAGATCGGTTCAAATGGTCCTGAGCTTGTTCTGCCACCAGTGTGAGCAGAACACACCTTTCACTCAGCCCAGCGTAGCCCAGGGCCTCTCACAATCACACAACACCTGAACTGGTCTCCTGGAGGTGTTTAAAGACACGTGTGCCAGCACACAGATCGGTGTGCAGCAGACAGCTCAAAGCATTTGTTAACTTTAACTCAAATTAAGCACAGCAGTTCCTATCAAAAGCAGGTTACTTCTCAAACTGTGAGAAGTAAATATTTCACTTAAGCAACTGTGGTGACAGCTTTCTTTGGGTACTTTAGTCATGAAGTTTATCTATATCACAGCTCCTTTCCTACAGAGCAGAAGGGTCTGTAACAGTGGCAAACCAGCATTGTGGGCAGGCAGAAAACCCAATTCCTCACCCATAAAGGAAATTTCAGAGTTGATTCTGCAAGACCACAAGTGTTTTCTTCACTTATGCACGAGGAATATTATTTTCCTCTCAGTGCAGGGAAGTGTCACGTTGAAACAGAGTCTCCATCCCTGAAATTTAGGACATTTCCTCAAGGTTTCTTTCCAACTTCTTCCCCTCCCCCTGTTTTTCTTGCCTTTTCACTCTTTTTCCCTGTTGTGCTCTATTTTGTGTCATTTAGACCGTATACTTTGATGGAGGGCATCCTTCTCCTCTGAATTTATGAATCAAAATGTATTCTCCAACGGATACCTGGAGGTATAATTTGCCCCCTAACACTCTTCAATCTTTATTACTGACACATTCAAGGATGCCTAACTCCCACAAGGAAAAAAAAAAAACCAAAACAACCCACATTAATCTTCAAAAATGTGTCCTTACCTGCCTTCTGAAAATGAAAATGGATGTTCTTCGAGAAATTACCTGAGTTTTGCTTTAAACCCCCAGGATCATGCACTTTTGGAAACAATTTCGAATCTAAAAAAAATTATAAATAAAAATCTGCTGGTGTGTAAATAGAAATCCTGCAGTGTGCTGTTTCCTTGGAGGCAGGAAGAGATGACTCAGAGTGCTGCTGGATGGAGTCTGGGGGGTTCCTCACACCCTTTTTGTGCGCACAGGACAGCAAGGATCTGTGTAGGTTATCCTCGATTATGGAAACAGCTCCCAAGTAACTCCATCACCCATCCCTGCCCCATCGCACACCCAGGCAATTCCCAGCACCTTGTCCTCTGAGATGTCAAGAAAAGCAAGAGGAGAATTGCTGAGATGAAAAACCATTCCTGAGATAAAACCTTTCCTGTCTCACAAATCCCCCTTTGTGGGGATTTTGTCCTCTATCTGCAGTGTGTGTCCTCTGGTGTTTCACACCTCCTAGCAAGGCTTTCAGGGAAAGAACATTCCTTCCTCCCGTGTTTCTACAACACATTTCATTCAGGATTGTACCAAAGACCCAAAACATCCAAGGTTTTCACGGGTTCCCGGCAATCAGGCATTAGTACCTGCAGTTGTCCTGCAGAGGAATGGCATGTGGTGCCTCCTCCAGCCCAGCAACTTTCCAAAAAACCACTCATTCAGCCCTGGTGATGTCTGGACATCTTATTCCCCAAGCAGGAATCCAGTCAGACATTTCTTCCTCCTAAACTCCTCAGACATTTCCTCCTCCACGTTTTACTCCCCTCTGTCCCCACCTCCCACAGACAATTTTTAATAATAATTCAATTTCATGAGCCACACAGAAATCCATAGGAGTTATTTATATAACATCAATATTAAATTGGTACCCAGGTGGTTTTTGTTGGTTTTTTTCTCATTAGAAAATCATTAGGCAGCTTGTCTAAAAGCTGCATTTATGGTTAAAAATAGAAGTTCTACATCTTAAGCCATGAATGGCAGCTCCACAGATCTGAAAAAGGAGGCCTGACCACCAGCTTCTACTCAAGATATATGGGCAGGAAGGGGAAGAGGCTGAACCCACAAAGATGACAGACAGCACAGAGCAACTCCTGAAAAAACAGAAAATATCCTTTTCCCCAAGCCTCTCCCTGACAAGACAATGTGAGACTGGATTTTGACTGCAGATAATCCTTAATTTTAGTGTTAAAGTTGTACCCAGCCCTACACTTTGGCTTGTGAACCACTCAGATCTGGAACAACAAAAAAATTCCTCTGGAATTTCAACAGGTGGCAGCTTGTCATGTCACCTTCAAAGTAAAGGTATGGAATTGATTATTGTTAAAAATCATGAGGACTTCTGCTCTCAGGATGTACTACCCAGCCATAACAGCCATTCAGCTGAGGCCAGGGCTCTTGCATGGAGAGACAGCATCATTATTTCATGAATCACCAGTGACCTGTGGAAGGCACTGAGAAAAGCAGCCATGCTCATTCCCTTCCATTGATTTTCTAATTTTGAGTAAATTGGCTTAATCTGCGGAATGGTTATCTATGAGGAATAAAAATACCTAAAACTGTCTTTAGAAAACAGTAAAAAGCTTTTGAACTGAAACAATGAATTTGGAAGGGAAACTTGAGAGGAGAAAAAGGTAGTGATTTTATAAACTTTAACTTGGGCACAATTCTGTGGCCAGCCACCCAAATAAGAATAAAATTAGAATCTCTTTAAGCTTAAAAACACAGACCTACAAGCCCAGACCTTAGTTTCACACTTAGTTTCACTGCACTGTGTGCCTGGTGTCTGCTTGATTTACCCATGAAATGCTTGTTGTTGGGTAAGGCTGTAGAAAAATCTACCCACCTAGAAAGGGAAGTGCATTTTCACCTGGTAAAATGAAAGATAATGTACTGAAGATTGAGAATATTGGACAGTCCTGAGTCTAATCATCTTATAAAACAGGCTCAGTGACATCCTGCAAGAACAGAATTTGGATGTCTCCAGGAATTTAAGAGTACTCAAGGCTACTTCATCAAAGGAAATTGTGATTTACAGTAACTCTTTTTGGTGCCAAGATTTTATAAATTCTGGTACCTAAACCTATGGATTAACAGATTGCCTCCACTTTATTATCTTCTGAACATTAAATGATCATACCTAAGCTTTCTTTGCCATCAATTTATGCTCTCATAGCGTTAATGGTCTGTTAGAAGCATAGATTTCACCATGGCAATCCACCTTAAAGCCACCTGAGGATTACCTGTTCCTTTTCTACCCCTTTTTGTATTTTCTTTTTTTGGCTATGGGGTACCAAGTTAATTAGTTCAGTAAGTCCACTCATAAAGGTACTCTAGGAAAGATGCGGAGCACTAAACTAATAATCTCAGAGTGAGCTCTATGCACAATTAGCTCTGCGTGACAATTACTAACTCCAAGTTGAATTTCACTTAATCCTGAGCTCTTCCCTCTCACCACACAACACTAAAGGTTTCATGCCAGATAAACCCTTTTTCTGACCCAGAGATGGGGCAACTGAGAGGTGTTTTAAAGACTTTTATTCCATTTTCAGTTTCATGAGAAGGGTGAGATGGTACAGATGTTACAGCTCACCATCACAATCAGAAGCCAAACTATTTCCCAATTACAATCCATTATAAGTGTTTTTTGGCCTATCAGCATTTGCCACACAATGCTGCTAATGCTTTTAAGCCAATAATTTAAAAACACTCTTTGTAAGACCTACTACAATGTATCTTTCATAGTTCTATTTCACAAAAATATCTGGTCTCTTTGTAAGGTCATGATCTGAAACTTGTTTTTAGTTCCAGTTCTCTCTCAACAATGTCTGTCCCATTCCATGGCATTTCCAAGTCAGCACACTTTATCTGGGACTCTGCACACAGATGCACAAGACCACGTGAGCCTTGTGTCAGCCTTTGAGAACCCTCTACAAACCCATTTCCCACAGTCTTTCACAGAGATGATGAACTACCAGATTTCATCCGCTAATAAATAAATAAATATCATCAATGTAATAAATTAGATTTATAAACACTGACCAGAGCTTAGAGCTTTCTAGATCCGAGTAAGAAATAAACAAAACTCTTAAAAGACTCCCCCAAAAATTGTAACCCCCACAGGACAACACTCAGAACCTCTCCCGACGCCCCAGAAGGAGATCAGAGGCATGACCATTAAAACACGAGACTGGAGACAGGAAAGTGCTGGCTTACCTCCCTGTCCAGCAGCGCTGGGGACACCACAGTAACAATGTCTCCCTTCTCTGGGTCGATGTAGAACATGTTTGGGGAGGGTTTGGTGGGGGTCTGCTTCAGGATGTTGTAGCGCAGCAGGGCGTTGTCCGTGCTGGCGTCGTCGGCGTCGAACGCGGCCATGCGCATCACGGTGGTTCCTGGGGAGAGGGCACACACAGCAGGCACTGAGCAAAGAAAAAACCTCCCAAATTGGGCTGTCTGGGCAGCCAGGGGGGTTAATCTGTGAATAGCCCATCGACACCACTGAGTAGCTCCACCTGATATTTGTGCTTGTGCTCCTATTGTCTTTGCTTGTTGCTCAGCCAGGTGAAGGCTCCTGTGCTCTAACACAAATTCCCTGTCTCGCTGTGCTTTGAAGCCATCCACAGTAATGGCATTTCACTTCATGAACTACAGGTGTGTCTGTCCCACTTCAAATTCTGCAGGCAGAAAGCCTGCAGATGGCTACAATGAAAACAACAGCACTGAAATAGCAGGAAGGTCTCTATTTGCATGGTGAAGTGTTGCAGTTCAAAATGTATTGGATGTCGTTTCTGTCAATAAGAAATGTTGCAATTATTAAAGCCCAGACTGTTCTAATTTCAATTCGTACAAATTTATGAGCTCGTTTTATGGACATCAATAAGGCCCCCATCTTCATTGTCCCACTGTCCTTCCACTGCTGAAGATTTCTCTGACAGGAAATTCCTTCAGCTCACATTTCTGCTACTGAATGCAATAAGGGAAAAGCAGTACCCTGCACAGATTCCTAAATGCTGTGCAGAGGAAAAACCTCCCTCTGCTTCTTCACCACAGTTAACAGAAAGAGGACTGAGCTGGTGCCTGTCCAGTGCTGAGGAGGGGAGCACATCCTGCATCCCTGGATCAAGGATTTTCCTCTCCCTGAGACAGGCAGCCCAGAGGCTGACACAGCCTGCAAAATTCTGTCAGCATTTTGTCAGCTTTGTACAGTACACTGAGAAAGGAAGGGTATAATGAGGCACCTGGGCTGAACTGTGACAATCTCACCCCTAGACCTGATGAATTCTTCATCAGTTCATCTATAATTGTAAAGGTAAGCATTGGTTTGAAAAGCACTCTGACTAAAATAATACATGGTCACAACAAAATTAAATATTTCTGGTAATACTGAGCTGAAGACAGAATTCTACCAAAGAACAACAAAGCCATGATCAAATCAAGAAATTCATTGCAATAGGTAATATTAAGTAACAGATCAAAGTGAGATATTAGCAAATTATAAAGTTAAAAACCTAGGAAGGGATCCAGTCTTTGGCCTAAAAATCCCCACTGAGACAATTTATCAGATTCCATGATCTACACCACTTGCATTGAAGTAACTTCGCACTGACACCATTGTCTCATGTGTGAATCAGAGTGTCAGAGTGAGCCATAATTCTTTGTTACAGATTAATTCCTCTGTGGGAACTCACCCTTTCTTTTCCCCACCGACTGGACAAGTATTATTTTAAACTGTCATGATCAATGCATTTTAAACACAGTATTTTCATTTCTTCATAGATCTGTTAGACCATAGGATTTGTTCTCAGTTCTCACAGAGACGTCTGTGGTAAAATGAACACAAGAGGTTAAAACCTGATACAGACAAGGCCTAAGACGTTAGATTGCAAGTGCCTTAATAAGAGAAATATATATCATTTGTGTACAGCAAGTTTGTTTTCTTTCTGAAGGTCTTGGATTTAAAAAAATCAAATAAAAATGAAATATTGTGGTAAAAATAAAAACAAACCCTGTTTCATGTATAAACTGATATAACAACTGCCTGTTCACAGTTAAACAAACTCAACTGGCTTGTTTACATACATATTTTCCATTTTTTTTTTTCCTTTTTTTGTAGCTCCCAGAGTACAAAGTGTTGCCTCTTCTTGCAGTGACCTTGAATATAAGCTCTCAAAGGTTTTATTTCATTGCTGCTCTGGGCAGAGTTGCCCCCTTGAGAAAAATAACAGAGACCTGACAGCATGTTGGTTTTATTCAGCAGTGATTAAAGGTCAGACAGCTCAAAAAGAAGCTTACCACTGGATACCATGCCATGTTCTCCAGTGTTACAAGATGATCCCAGCCCTGATATTTTCACCTACTTTGTGTGAGACTGATTCAGAAGGAAAGGGAGAAAAGAACCGCTATCTTTTTTTAAGAATTAAGATTCACCCTCTTTTCACAAGTGCAGCACAATGTGCTGTTTTTGGAAATTTGTCATATTTTTGAGAAGATATTTTTATACCAATGTTAGATAACATGTTTCACAAGGGTCTCCCAATCACAAGGTTTCAGTGAAATAAATAAGGGCTAAGGCAAATCTTCAAAGGATCTTAAAGAGTGCCCCAGTTCATGTGAAATTAAATAGGTTTCAGCACACAATGGTTTCCTGAAGAATGCACTTTAATAAGATGCTATACTCAAGTACAGCAGACAACATCTTGAATGAATACACAGATGCTATTATTAATCTATTAGATGAGTTGATGCTCAGCAGAGATTTAGAAACTTATTACAATATATATTAAAGTAGAAATCCTATTTATACTGTTGTCCTACTGAAATATTTCTGATGATAAAACAGTGAAAGGCACATGTAAATTTTAAGATCTGATTTAAATCCCCTAATCTCTTGTTACTCTGGCATAGAACTGGCTAAACACAATGGCTGAATCTGATTCTGATTTGCCAGCTGCAGTTCCTTAACCTTTCAACTCACTAGACATTATCTTGTTCCCTGCAATCATTCCTTTGGTGCATACAGATAAGAATTCCAGCTACTCAGAGTAGCAGAACTTTACATTCATTTTGCATAGAGATGCCAGATCCAGGAGGAAAGCTGGAGAGAATTTGATACATCTATTTTTTTATGCTTCTTCTTTCAAAAGTTTTGTGGTATTGGTTTCTGGCTGCCTTCAAATTGGCATTTAAACAAAATTTTAAAGTTATTCTATTCTCAGAAGTTCTCATTATGTGTAAAAATGCACACAAAATGTGGGGTTGTCTTTAGATGTTGTTATGTATTAGCACAGGTTGTGTCTAGTTTTTGTTTGGGAATCAATACAGAAAACTTCACCTCTATATGGTTCATATTTGTGGCTGATGCCTCAAACAATCACAAGAGCTTTAATCCAGCAGTTAAAACATCCACCTGAAACACCTTGGAGAAGTCTAATAGATATATTCCCAGGAAAGAAATTCCCTATCCTAATTGAGGTGTCCACAGAGAGAACACAAATAAATTTGGATTGTACCACCACAAAGGGTAATGTTTATATGAAGATCTCCTTCTTGAAAGTATAGTGGCCCAAATGTATGTTTTGAAAGGCTCTGCAACAGGCATCCTGTCCAAAAGAGCTTCATTCAAGATGTACACTTATTCAGTATTTCTCCTTCATCATAAACTTCTACTCTTCATAAAAGATTCATTTCCCCGAGCCCATAAACTGACTACATCTAATTCAGTGTCGTTTTACAAAAACTTCCATTCCTGGCATCCATCAAATGCAGCTGGCTTTCAAACCACACAACAACAGCTTGCTGCATTATCATGTTAAACAATATATATAAACTTATCAGGCTGGGGAAGGAATGTCTGCAAAATCAGCAGCTTCTTCCTTGTGCTGATGACGCACAGAGATCCGTGGAGGAAACTCTCGCAAGAAGCTGCAGTTGTGTCTTGGTGGGTGTCAATATTCAGGGTTTATTTGTCACACTTTCCGGGCAGAATCCCTCAGAATTTCAAGAGTCAGTCAAAACCTCCCATTGCACCTCCCAGAGCCCCTTGTTGGTCAGACACAGATCCCACTCCCAGGCCATTGCTCCAGAGGCTGCAGCTATCAGCGCTGATTATTTGAAAATATTGGCTAAATATTTCCTTTCCTTTCCTTTCCTTTCCTTTCCTTTCCTTTCCTTTCCTTTCCTTTCCTTTCCTTTCCTTTCCTTTCCTTTCCTTTCCTTTCCTTTCCTTTCCTTTCCTTTCCTTTCCTTTCCTTTCCTTTCCTTTCCTTTCCTTTCCTTTCCTTTCCTTTCCTTTCCTTTCCTTTCCTTTCCTTTCCTTTCCTTTCCTTTCCTTTCCTTTCCTTTCCTTTCTGCTTTCATTTCTCCTTCCCTTCCCACCAAGATATCAAGAGAACATAACTACAGAACTTCTATTTCTTTAGTATATGCAGCTGCTGCATTTAAAAGAAGGACAGGACAGGAGTGGAAGTGAGGGTTATTTCTGGCCTGATGAAATGTGAACAAATGTCTCAAGCCTACAGGCTTAAGACTGAATTTGAAGACCAACAATAAAATATTAACCAGTTTAAGGATTGAAAAATTTTAACTTTATGAGAGCTACGGAGCTCAAAAACTTCACCCATGGAGTTTTCTCCACTGATTTTCACTCTTTTGGTGGTTCTCCGCTCTATGTTCAGTACATTAAATACTTTCTACATGTGTTACAAAAAGGGCTTATTCTCTTAATTAACATAACTGCTCTGAAGAGTTGTGGTTCTACCTTCTCCGCAAGTACAGCTTTGTCTCTGTACAATTAATTATTTTCCAAAAGTACAACTATTTTAACCCAAGAAGGAAGACAAGGAGTGAAAAATGGGATGAAGAAGGAAGAAATCAAGAGGGTTACCTATATCTCTAGAGCCCAACTTTCAGGAACTGGAACAAAGCAGGAAGCCCTCCTGACTATGTTCTCATCATAGCTAATTACATGTTTGATTATCATTTTTTACTTTTAGACAAAAGGCCCCAGGGGAGCAAAACAAATATAAGAAGAAAGGTCTATTATGGTTCCAAACACGGGCATTTGAATTGCAATTATGTGTATCATTAAAAACTTGAAGGCTTTGCTCAATAAAGACATTTAGTAAGAATTATTGAGTTCAGGCTTTGAGCATATCTTATATTTGTATAGGGCAATAATTTTCTAGCCTTTAGGGCTTCCTCACATGCTCTATTTAGATGTCTGGCAGGTTCTTTTAAGCTCTAAATTAGGTGGTATCACTGAGCAGTACTCTGGGAGTGCCACTGTACTGCAGCCAGCAGGACTGGAAGGATGAACTGGTGAACTGTCAGCTGTGGAATGAATAACAAACAAACTTCTCCCAGTACACAAAAGAAACTTCAGTAATATTAAATAGAGATGAAGAACTGTCAAGAGCTGTTACTATCTATAGAGAGCTAATGCAGTCAGAAGCATATAAATTGAGTAAGAAATAATGGGGCATTCCCAGCTGAATGTTATGACAGAACACAGAAGATGTATGGGCAGGTCAACCTTTAGCAATACTGATATTTAACCTTTTTTTCCCCCATGAGCAGCACAGTTGTTTTGGCAGAATGAATTATTCACTCCTGGGATGTTTGGAACTTGACTTATACACAGGCTTGTCCCCAGCCACGCTGCAGCCACTGTCACACTGTGGGGACAATGAGAAAAGCTTTCAGGTATTCTCTGCTCCAGGCCAGACATTGATCTATGAAATGTCAGTGAGGGAATTTGCATTAGGTGGAGTTATGTGACCTGGATCTCACTTTGCTGTGTTGTATTTTTGTCTGAAGTGCTGGGGACGTTTCCTTCTTCAGGGTAAAATTGTGTGGTGAAAACATGGAAAATTGTTTGCCCCACCAAGGAATCGCAAATTGTGTTTATTGTCTCTACACACACCAGGTAATGACATTTTGTGGCAGCATATTCATACTGAAAATTACCACTATTTTGTGCAGATACAAGAATCTGTGAAGAATGTAATTTATTCTTTCAGAACAAAGATCCTTTTCACAGATTTTGTGTTGTACAAATATCACGATCCCCAAACGAGATAACCCACATTTTAGACTCTGTGCATCTTCCCACACACAAAGGAAAAAACAATTAAAAATGAATGCATGAAAATGTTTGCCTTACAGACTACAGATAGCATGAAACAGGTATTTGTATGAGGAGTAAAATCAATGAAGTCTAATTTCCTATCTGGCACTGTCCAAAAGTTCATCCCCTGAATAAATAAGGGGATATCTTTTAGAGGGATCACAAAAACAGACCCACCATAGCTCTGCCTTCCCCTCAACAGTTCTACAGTTTACTCAACAGTTTTACTCATCACTTCAGCAAACCATCCTTCCTTGCCCAGGCAAGAGGAATCCTTCACACTTGTTCATTTACAGTCTCTCCAGATGGACTGGGAATTGCAAGTTTAGTAAAAGAGAACTTAGAACAATGGAGATGCAGTTGTAAAAAAACACCACTATTATTCCTCCAGATATAAACAGGCTGAAGGTTTAAGCAAATCACCAAAGATTTTTTTTCTTAACCAGGGTTTTCCCTAAGCAAAAGTGTCACACTCTCATGCCTGTTTCCCTTTTGACCAGCAAAGTTTATTAAGAAAAGGCATGAATTACTTCTTGGCTCATGACCACGAGCTATAAAACGTCCCACTGTTCTAATATTCTAAGTGCCAATTCATAACATAATCTTATATGTCAGATCACATAATTCATAAAGCAATATAACACGTTCCCTCGAAGTAAATGGTTTAATGTAAATGATGATATGCACTGAACATCTCGCAGCAGGCAGACATGACAGAGCAGTGATTTATGAGGGAAAGAATATCTATTCAACACACAAAGAGCAAGATTCAGCCTCAGGCATGAAAAACACAAAGGGCCCACATTCTCTCTGGAGCTGGGCTAGCACTAGGAATCAATCAGGAAAATCACAACAAATAGAGACTAGATGAGACATTTCGACATCATTAAGATCAACCTCCTAAAAACAAGGCAGGACCGTTCTCAAAAATAGACACGAGAGCAATATTGGCTCCTTTGCTGAAAGGTCAGGTGCAGAAACTTCCAGAATGCCTGTGGAACTCATCCCCACGAGTGCATTTGGCCAAGAGTGCAGCCCAAATCCCACGAGGAGTTGGGTCAATGTCAGCTGAACCGCAGCTGCACCAGGAGAGCTGGAGGGTGCTGAGCTCTTCCCTCTGCCTGTACAAAAGCATCCGAGGTAAAAAGGCCACGACTCAACCCCTCCTGCCCAAAGTGCCCTGCTCAGACCCTGAGCCCTTGCTCTGAGCAGCCTGGCAGCTGAAGCTTTTTGTCAGAGATGCTCACAACCCACCTGAGGCACCGTGCTGCTTCCCCAGGTCCCATGGAAAATTGGAATTGCCTGCAATCATTCAAATTTGATTTCAGGCATATGCAAGCTGTTTAAATGCAGATGCAAACTTTATAGTCAAGGGCAAGCAGAGAGCTTACTAAAAATATACATCCTGTTTTATAATCCAAATGTTTTCTTTTAGCTTTTCTTTACCTTTTCCTTAACAGTCTCCTGTTCTTTACCCTTCCCTCTTTATCTGGGTGGTAGAGTTCTGGCCAGAGCAATGCAAATTGTTAACAGACAGCAATTTTTAAAGTCCAACGAATAGGTAAGACCTGATGTAAATTTCATATCCAGAAATACCCATGAGAAATTACCTCTTGAATATGGTAAAAAGCTTCCCCTAAACTTCATGACAAAAAATAAACCAGGAAAAAAAAATAGACTAATCATTTAACTTTCTCCCCCAAGAAAGAAGCCAATAACCAGTTTCTCCCAACCTCTAAGCAGGGTGGTATTCTTAATCAAGATAGATGTAGAAAAGAAAATAGAGGTTTCAGAGCCTTCACTCAGGTCAGTAAAAAAGGATTGACAATTATTTGCATTCTGAACTTCTGGGAGAGAACTGACCATCCTTCACTTCAAAGCCACCTTCATCTTGTCTCCGTCCAAGCAGAATTAGAATTCTGAGTATTTACAGGAGTGGCAGCAGAACCAAGAACAGACCCTTCTCTTAGCCCTTATTAAACAAAATACTGCTGATCACTGGGAACCCTCTTCACATCCATCAAGACAGGAAAAACTCTGGATTTGGAGAAAAAACTGCACTTCACAGTTGTTGCTAAACAGCCCAGGTATAGCCAACCCCACAACCCTTTCACAGCATCAGTGTCCTTTAGAAAGGAAACTTGGGGCACTGGTAGGAGGGAAGAGCAGTGTGTTTTAAATCAGGAGTATATTAAAATAGAACAATGCTTGGTAATGAAAATGAGAAAAAATATTTTTCCTTTAACTCAAACAGCAAATTTTTCCAAATTGGAAAAAAAAAAAACCCCTTCAAAATAGAACAGTGTAATGTATGGACACTAAGTGTCTATTTTTTTTTTTAAACACTAAAAATTGCAATCAGTGAGAACTGGGTAATAAGAAGCCCAGGTTACACTCTGTGTGAATATTCTGCATTTGTTCCGGAAAAACAACAGAATGGTGAGATTTTTCTAAGAAGAGAACATTTTCACAGATTTCAATAATCTTTTGATCAGGGCCACACTCACAGATGGGAGATCTCATTCCATAAATTATCTACTTTTGTAAAGGAATTGACTGACTTCTTACAAATATAAGAAAGGCAGCAATTACACTCCCCTGTCTCAGTGGGCTTTAATCAAAAACACGTCATTACTTCACAGAAATCACTTTGCACTGTTCTTCTACATCCTAGTAAGGCACCCTGGCATCCTTCCTGATTAAAAAGTAATAATATTATGTTTTAAAAAGATCTTTTAGTGCAAGGTCAATCTTCCCTGATTGGAAATGTTTTTTTTTTTGAGACAGTGGGCCAGAACTTCTGTTGATCTAATTCAGCCCAGCAGTGCTAAAGCAAAGATTTATCTTAGGTCAGGCTGTGGAATACAGGATTGACCTTGAAGGCCTGTATGAGGTATACACAGCATTACATTGCCTTTATTCCCTTTTTAGCTCCCTAATTTATCACTTCAATATACGTGAAATGAAAGACAAAACAAAAGGGTGGTCTGTGCAGTTTTTCTGGGTGTTTTTTTTTTTTTTTTTTTTTTTTTTTTGGGGGGGTAGGCGGGGTTTTGGTTTTTTTGGTTTTTTAATGCCTCTTCTCCATTGGACCCTTTTCCTTCTTGCTACCAGGAATTTACACAAGTATCCAATTTTTCACATGGGTGTAGGGTTATGGATATACAGCACCACAGACTTCAGCAGTTACTGCACCTGGGAAGTTCCCATCTTTCCCCTTTGCCTGTTAACTAATATGAACTGGTTGTGCTTTAATCTCAAATTACAAAGTGGGAATAGAATTGGGACACCCAGCCCTGTTCTCCCTGAGTCTGTCACTGGGACTCTCAGCACCTACATCAATCCAAAATTAACCCAGATAAAGCTGAGGGTGCTTCAATATTACAAAAGCAGTGCTAATGAAAGAAGAATCAGATGTCCTAATGAGGAGGCAAATCATCTCACATGGCTTCTACCTTCCTCTGCAGGAACGAGGGCACACACTTAATTCTGATGGATTATTTCATCTCTGTATTGATTTCATCGTCAAGTCCCAGCCACTTGATCTATTAAACATCTGAGAGTTTCTATCTGAGGGATAAGTGTTTCCTCATAATACAGGATCTTTTTAGGTGAGTTTTGTTTTTTTGTTTTTCTTCCCCCATTTTCTGCAGCTGAACTCCTGGATAAATTATTTGGTTGGTCTCATAGTGTCAGCCCTGTTGGACTTATTTAAATTCACCCTGCCTGAGCAATATTTCATAATGGACTTCACTGCTGGATCCAATAAATAAACTGGGCAACTACTCCCTCCTCTTCATTCAGAGAATTACATTAAGCCCATTGCACTTTTCTGGATAAATCATATCACAGATGCAGTCACTTCTATTAAAACTCCAAACAAAAGTGGAATATTTGATTTTAAGGTCTCAAAGTAAGGATGGAACAAATCTTTAGTGAGGATCACAAGGCATGTCTTGGAGAGATATCCTTGGAAGGGATTCATTCTTCCCCCATGCACTCTCCTAACCCAGTTCAACAGTAAAGGAGCCCACAGGAGGAAGGACAAACACCATCAGTTATTCTGCAAACCTGCACTTCAGGCTGGTCAGCCTTTAAATCAAGCCCACAGAGCTCATTCCCTAAGAGCAATCTGGAATAACAGAAGATGGAATTGTTCCCTGCCTTTTCCCCATCTTGAGGCTGAAGTATCTGCACATAGAAATCTTTGCAGCCCTTTTTCAAACGATCTTTTTTGGTTAAATTATATTTTAAAGCTGCTGATAGCCGAGTTAAAGAAATGATTCAGATGCTGCAAGAGTGTGCTTTATGATTTTAAAACAGGCCCTTGAAACTATCTTGTATAAATCACAGGGTTCAAAACTACCCATATTTGTAACAAGAACACAATTTTGGGTGTGTGATGTATATTTTCAGTAGCGATCCTGATATTCTTTCCTCAATTAAGTCATTAATTAAATTGCTTACTTCAGCAAGTGTGATTAATTTTACTCAGTTACAACCCTTTTAGGGTCAGATATCCAGTCTTTTAGGGCTTTTTTATAGTCACTAAAGAGAGACTGAAAATTTTGGATGCAGTTCATCCCATTCTAACATAAAAATTCAGGAAATGTGAGATAAAGCATCTTTAGAAGTGGTTCATTCTGGGTGAAATCTAACTCTGAGAAGACACCAAACTCCAGGGTGTTTAAAAGATGTGTTTTTAATTATCTATTAATTCTGCCCATTACTACAGGTGTGGAAAAATAGGGTTAGAATAAAACGGTTCTCCTGTACTTTTGTTTTGGTGCCACAGACTCCAGAACTTTTTCTCTCCCCTTCTCATGATTGTTTGGGGCTGAAGGGATCTTTGTGCTGCACAACTTTACAGCCTGAACTGGCACCTGACCCCTGCTCAGTGGAGCCCTGCAAGGATTAAAATCAGGCCAAGATATCCCTGGTTTTATTCCCTTAGAATTGATGCATCATGTTGGGAAGAGACCTTAAACAACAAATCAACATATTTTAACTCTGTGTGTAATTGATTTAGTACTGAAAGGGCTACATTATGTCCCTGCAAAGAAAATATGAGTGTGGAAAAGCTTCTGTATGTCATAAACCATCTAAATATTGACTATGGAACTCCTTAATGGAAAATTAATAATTAAGCACAGAACAGGTCACGATAGATCACTGCCAGCAATTGGGTACTTGGAGATCATAAAGATTTGTGGAGCTGTGTGCAAATATGGTGTCATTAAGTCAGAGGCTTGCTCAAGTACATTTATACTTTAATTTAGTACATTTATACTTTATAAATGCACATATTCCTTCTTGGGCAAAAAGAAAACAAGCATCAGTCAGTGCCAAATGGTCTTAAGAAAAGAGACTCAGAAAGAGATTTCCAATTCTCAAACTTCTACTTTTCCACTGGGTACTTTTCCACAACCTTCAGCATGAACACACTTAAAATTCAAGTTTTCAACTCAGAGCTTCAATGAAATCTTGTCTCTTGGGGAGAAGGTGGGTCTGGCCCAAGTGAGGGCTGCTCAGGGTGGAGCCATCACAGGTTGGGGCATTCCACCCATCTCCTTTCCCAGTTTGAAGTAAACTGGAAGGCAAACAGGACTTGAGAGCAGACACAGGTCCTGCCTTGGGTTCCCTGTTGGCATTTGCCTTCACAGTTCCAGTGCTGAAAATGTCCATGCCAATACACCACAAAATTCAAAGACAATCTGTAAACACCTTTTCTCAAACCCGTTCATCGAGTTTCCCTCCAGCCTCAGTTCTTACACAGCTTTGAGTGGAGCCCTGATTCAATGCCTGGAAGAATGGAAATTCCAAATTATACCAACCATCAGGCCATAATCCCTGAGAGCTTGAGTGGATTTCTTCCATGCAAGAAACTTCAGTTAAATAATCAAGGAAGAAATATTTTACTTCAAACCCCTGTGATATATTTGTTTGTTTTCTCTGTGACTTATATAAAATCCTACTAGAGATCCTCACATCTAAAATCCTCACATCTAGGGATGTGAGCTGTAAATCTCCCCAGCAATCAACAAGGTCAGCAACTGAGTGAGAGTTTTTGTCTCCGAGGTGTTTGCTGATGTCTGTCCCTGCCCCTGCCACACACTTCATCATGAGATGAGATCATCAATAAATTGTTACACATGATATTTATATAAACAAAGGGTTGAGGATCACAGATTTCCCACTACAGCTGTATCATGAATTCCTTGACTTTTGGCAAGACCAGTGACCTCCAAATCCCCATCCCAAGCTTAATATCCACTAAAGAAAATAAAAGGCGAAAAAATAAAACAAAAAGGCAAAAGAAATTTTCCCAACTGTGTCAAATTTGATACCTTTACATTATAATTATTTTATGCCTGTTTATCTAGAGCAAACCTCCAATGACAGCTATAAATGACCCACAATGATTTGTACCTATGGATTACGTGTCCAACTGGAAAAATTGCAGCTTAAATCACAGATCCATGACAGATCTGGAAAGTCTAAGAGGAACGAGGTAATCCTGTGACAGGTACCAAAGTCAAGTGAAGTTATTCTGTGTTTTTTTATAGTATTGCCAGAAAGATGCATTAAATAACTGAATTCTCTTACTCTGAGAGCTCACTTAGCTTTTTATCCAAATGTGCTGCTTTAGAGAGAGAAAAACTTGTGATTTCAGTCACTCCCACTCCACTTATGAAGTGACCCATGGACACCAATCCCAGCAGATTTCTCTCAAGATTCTCTCATGTTGTGTTTTCTGTGCCTGAACAGCCAGATCTGACAGAGATCTTTGCACTGAACATATCTGTTGACACAGAAAAACTACAAATTAAACCGAAGGGGTAATTTTCTAAAGCAAATAAAAGATGGCATGTTTTTACAAGTTTCCCACTCACACAGAATACCAGTACAGTCTAAAATGTAAAAGAAAAAATCCAGCTGTGTATATCCATGAAAGCATTGACTTTTAAAACCACAAAGCTGGTGGCAAGTTGGTTGTGTTGTTAAAAGCAGAGAAATACAGGTGCCAAAAGCACAGTGAAAAAAAATTGAGGTAGAAGTAGGATGTTCTAAAAGAAATTAATCCTAAAGATGTCAGGAATGTGACTTTTTCTGTATATATTTTCTGTATATATTTTCTGAATTGTTTCAAATTTCCCTGGTTAATAACTTTTTATATGCATTAAAATATACATAAATATTAACCCCAAAGAGAATATATTTCATAATATATATTAAGACTTCACAGAGAAACATTCTTATCTCTCTCTCTATTGAATACCAGGGCTACTTTCTGTCCTTGAAAGCAATCATGGATTAAGACTAAGTTTTACTTGAAACTTCTAGATGCGTTCAGATTTTAAAATCTACAATTTAAAAATCTCTAATGTTCCATATAATTTTTGTATTTAACAAATAAACTACTTGTGCCTTCTGAGCGTGCCATTCTCTCAGTTCCCTGCACCACGAAACACTGTGATCTCCTGAGCAGCATTTGATTTATTTGTCAAATATGGCAGTTACAACCTGGTTATTCTGATGTTTTTGCATGCAATGTAACACGAAGGTGTTGCTAGAAAAAAAAGAATTCAGCTGCTTGTATCCTACAGGAGCAGGTTCACTCTGGAGCCTGGAATGCAGTCTGAGCCAAAATTCCCTCCCCTGGCTGGGAATTTGCTGGGTGCTGGGGCAGGAAATCAGAATTTTGCCAGAAGCAAAACAAAAGTTTGTTTTGTCCATAAATCTGTTCTGTCCATAAATCAGTTCTTTCTTCTGCAGAATTAGGAGGCAGTAGAAGCCACAGCAAAGCACCACTGAAGTTTTTTATTCCAATTTAGCAATCTTAGCAGCAGTTCAGGATATCATTCAGCAGCATCCCACCTAGACAAGGACCTGTCTGTGCTAATTTCAGAGGGGGTTTAGCACATTTCCAGGTAGGAGATAAATTGATGGATGTTCTGTGGTGGATTTGTTGTGGAATCTCCCGTGTGGAGCTCCACACACAGACATTTCCTGCTGCTTCCAAACAATAACCTTCCCACACCCAGGAAAAAGGCATTATATAGGATATATGATATATTCTATACAGGATATATTGATGATATCCTGAATAATGCAATGTAATCAAATGGGCTGCTACAGTTGGCTCCCAAAAATCTTCTTTTTAAACCAATGCTTTGCTCACTGATCTGCCAAGGATAAAAATGTCTGTGTGAGACATCGTGATGGGATTGCTCCATCAGGATTTGAGTAGAAATGTTGCAAAGGGGCCCCAGTGTCCAGGAATTGGAAAGAAATTAACACAAAAAGCAGTTAAGAAAATTCTTCATTCTCTGTTTTTGTGGCTGTTTCTAAAGCAGTGAGATCTATGTGCAAACCCACAAATTGCATTATAAATTACCCACGCTACAGATGTTTATAAGCCATAATTAAAATCAACCCAGTGCCCCTCAATTAAACATTTATGACAGATTTATTCAAAAACTAGTTAACCATTTATAAGGCACTTACATGGAAACACAGTATAAATGATGAGTTTTCTGGGCAAACTTTATAAAGCACTTTCATTTCATCTTCTGCATGTGGAGACTGTGCAGAACTGGAAATAATTTCTGACAACTTTGGTGTTCATGGTGCTGGGATCACTCCATGAATAATAGCACAGGAGCATCACAGGCTCATAAAAACAAATGAATGTTTAAGTGCATTCTTAAACCTGAAATCTATTGAAATGTACTGCTCTGAAGCAGAGAGAAATATTTTAATATATGTATAATTATGAGTGCCTGTGTATTTTTCTTTTGATGTAATTTCATTTTGCATTCATGTAATGGAGGTAATTTCCATATTGTATACACATATGCTTGGTATAGAAGACAACAAATGTGAAGATATAGAAAATATTAATAAATACATAGATTTAAATGAAGCTATTTTTAATTTATATCAGTGCAAATGTGTTTCAAATTTGGTGTCTTTTCATTGGCACATTCACCTGCTGATGTTTCCACATTGATTTGGCTTGACTCAAATAGTTCTGGGAGAGCCCTTTATGGAATAAGAAGCTCAGCATCATCTCTTACCTGCTGTAGCCAATATCCTTCACATAAATCTGATTTTCTACCTGATCAGCCAGCTCTAGTAATTAAATACATACATGCTTTTAAAAAGTAATTAATGGAGATATAATATTTATAATGTTCATTTTTTTTGCTGCCTGCATCAAAAGTAATTAGTGTTAATAAAAAGTTACATGTGTTGGCAACTACACCACAATTATTACAGAGGAGGAAAAAAAAATTATTTCTGCTCCTGCTCTGAAAATAGTTCCTTAAAATTCCCTGGAAACTGATACTACAATAAATACATCTGTTACTCAATGAGTTTGTATTTGTGCAACTCTAATGAACAAAACTGCTTGTATCGATTCTCTCCCAGGCTGATTCAATTAGAATATTTGAAAAATATACAAATGTGTGAGGCAAACAGCTCTAAATATTAACAACATGTAAGCTATTGATTTTTATGTTCAGAAAGTATCAGAAGCAAAATTTTCATTTAATGTTTCAGTTCTCAAACACAGTAACAGAAAAGTAAGCACAGAAAACTAACCAGCACTGGAATTTAGAGACAAAAAAAAAAAAAAAATCAGATTTCCCCCATTTGTTTCATGTGGGCAAACATACGAAACCTAAACAAAAGAAAATTTAAAGATTCCTCTCCCTCTGTAAGAAAACAGCTTCATTTGCATAATCTCCTACAAGTCTAATTTTCCTTTATGATATTTTGGAATGTTTTCCTGATCAGTGAATTCCCTACGGCTGTATAAAAACTTCTCCGCTCGGTAATGAAGCACTTTTTGTAAAATCACAAAATGAGGATTTGCAGTACAAATATCCCTGGCATCCTGCCGCAAGACAAAACCATTTAATTCCTTCCTTTAAACAGAATCCATATAATCAGTAACAGATTTATGCCTCTGGAAGACAGAAGAGGAGAACTTCCCTGAGAGGAGGATACTCATGTTTGTGACAAACCACCTCAAAACGTTGTTTAGAGCAGCTGATGCTGTGACTCCTTGGAAATCTCTGTCCTTGGTGGGACAGGCAGGAGGAATTGGAATGGGAATCAAAAAATAAAAAACCCGAAGTGTGAGCAGCCAAATAGTTCCAATCTGAGTAGCAGTGAGGGTATGAAGCACCTTCATAGAAATTCCTGCCCTAACGGTCCTGCTTCCCAAATCACAGAAATTCCTGACCTAATGGTCTTCCTTCCCAAATCATAGAAACTCCTGCCCTAATTGTCCTGTTTCCCAAATCCCAGAAATTCCTGCCCTAATTGTCCTGCTTCTGAAATCATAGAAACTCCTGCAAACAAAATAATTTAGTGGTCGATTCCAGAACAAATTGAGGGAAAAAAAAACCCAAAAAGGAATGTGCTAAAAGATTTGCTTTATCCTTTACCCTTCCCTCAGTGACTCATGTCACTGACTGGCTGGCAGTGCAGGGAGAGGTGTGCACAGGGGCTGTGTGAAGAACCTGGGGTTAGGGTGTAGTGAGTGACCCCTGATCCATGAAGAGCCCTTGGGACGGCAGCACCACAGGAAAAGATGCAGACAAAAAAGCCACTGAGGTTCCCTGCTCCACCAGCTGCAGAATCACCGTAAAAACCCGCAGGGCTGAAGGGCCAGAGGCAGCCCCAGGCAGCAAAGAGAGCTCTTCTCCTCTGGTGGAGCAGGGGGTACCACAGAAATGTGCCCCAGACAGGTGAAAGTAAATGGAAATATGAGCAGGGAAACTTAGACAGCTCAGGAAAATTATTACTGGTGATTGTGAAAGGCAAAAATGATTTCTTTTTGCATCATTTTCAGAGGTTATTTCCTCACATGGAAAAGGAGCAAATGCAAAAGGCTCTTGGTGGTCAGTGCAAGGGCCATGCAGGGTCACTCACAGCTTTATGAACTCCCCCGCTCTGCTGTTCTGCACAGATGCTTTGTGGCACCTTATTGCACTGCTGGAGAGGTGCCTACAATGAAAAATACTTCTTTTGCTGTTTACAGCTCATGTAGAGAGGGTGGGCAGAGGTTTCAGAAGGAAATACAGACATCAAAATAAATCAGCACAAGAGCAGCATGAAATGAAACTGTCATCATCTCCCCTGCCCTTGAATATACTGAAGGGATATTGCTTCAGCAGGTTTCAACCTCCTTCAAATATTAAGTAACCATGGAAATTTAAGGCCCTATATTTAGATCCACATTAGTGAGCAAACTGGTTCCCAGGTATATTACCATGAATATTCCCAGGGTGGTGACACTTCTCCTGCAGTGTACAAGTCATTCTCTGGATGGAGGATGACTTAACAGACATTCTGACATGGGATCAAGTTCTTTGAGAGATGGGCTAGGTTTTAGCACACGTTTTATTATGCACACATTTCTATTAATGCAGAAGAATTGTTAAATAAATGTTACTACTACTGACAGCAGTAATAGTAACATGATGGGCAGATCATTATTTATTTAGTTTCCACATTTCCAATTTGTTCCATTTATTTCGTAACTACACAAGCTTGAAAGACTTCTTAAAATGAATCACAAAAATGAGAGCATCAGAAAACCAATTAGATCAAGTCTCCATCATTATTCCTTTACTTTCTTGTTCTCTACTGTAGGAACATTAATCTTCCCATTTAAAGGCAATTCCAACAACCTTTTTTTCTAACATTAAGTCCAGATTTTCCTTCCACCTCTCTGCAGAATGCAGCAGTGACCATTAATATACTTATAATTGTATTTATAAATAGCCTGAAACTAGCTAGAAATGTGGCAGTCCCACAGCACCCAACAGATTGTGATTTATTCTCAGCTCCCACTTGAAACCAGGAGCAATGTTTCTTTTTGTCTGTACTGGATTCTTTTTTCAGATCAATGATTTTCAGCTGCATTTTAATTACAAAACTGTAACACAATCTATTCTCCTTATGTATACACAACGCAAAATGCTCCAAGAAATGAGGCTTGTTCTGACCACACCAACAGAAAAGGCTGATCCAGTTTTTCTTTCAAAAGCAGGAGAAATGGACTCCATTCTCAGCTCCATCAGAGTAACAGCAAAGGTCTTTCAGGAATGAGCAGAGAGGTGAAGGTGCAATGTGTCTTTGCATTTCCCCAGCCAAAGGAAGGAGCAAAGCTCGTCAAGAGCAACCTCCACACATCCAGATTTCCCATTGCTCTTGTGGCTTTCCACACCTCCTGTTCCCTGCTGATTCCACTGGAGCCTCCCTTGCTCTGACAGTGTCAGTGGTACCAATTCCAGAGAGGTTCTGGCCCCAACATCAGGTAACCTCTGTATCTTAAGAGGCCTCCATAGTACGTGCAGGAACTGCAATTCCCACTGAATTCCAAAGCAAACAATTCAATATTCACCACAGAAAACCAGCATTGGTCTGAACTGACTGAAAAACATAACTCTGAGAAAAGAGAAAGTCTTTTGGGGACAAGATCTCTTACTTCAAGGGTACCTTTCAGTACGGCTTGGTGCTCCAAAGAGAGTCTCCTGCTTCCAATTCTGTTGTACAAGTCAAAAACATCATTTTTCAGAAGTCATTCCCAATCTTAGGCCATCACAATCAGTTGGTGTACAAGTGGGGTTTGTGCCAAAACCTTTAGGCAGGCATGTGCTGCCCTTCAGCTCTACGCCAGGCACAGAACATCCACTGTGTTCATCATTCCTGTGGTGGCATCTCAGTGGAAAAGTGATTCCTGAACACTTCTGGCTCACGTGGGGTAATAAATTGTGTGTCTGTGCCACAGCAGCATGGGCTTGGCAGCCCAAATCCAGAGAGAGGAGAGAGTTTGAGTGCAAGGCTCTCCCTGTCCAGAGTGTGATCCAGGCAATTCTGTCCACAGGAGTCCTGCAGCCGCACAGTGCTGTGAGGGGAGCAGCTCCTGCTCTGCCAAACATGAGTTTGTGCCAAATTCTTGGGCTTCATTCCCCCCCAGAGTGAAGATTTGGGGATGCACAAGAGATCACCCTGCACAGACCTTTATGTGACATTAAAGTTTGAGGTCAATGTATAACATGTGCTGAGAGGAATATTTGCCTGGCTGCTTCTCCTGGTACTGTGCCAGTTTAACTGTTTTACCAAGACTCATCTAACAAGGAAATTTAACTGCATCTGCATGAAAATTGTACAGAGTGTGGGGCAGAAATTAATATTTTACAAATTTCGGCCTTTTTTTGGTTCGTAAACTTAAAAAGAGGACTGGTGCTTGGTGTTTGAGAGAGCAAATCTACAGTGCCCAATGTGAGAGATTTCTGAAGATGAAAATTGATTCCTGCTTTTGTTATGTTTCCTTCTTCGTCCTTGGAAAACCTGTCTGTATAATAAAACACACAGAGTTTTTCTGAGGCTGATTAACTAGCTTGTTTCCAGTAAAATTGCTTTCCCTTGAGAGGAGCATTAAGACTTCTTTAATGCAATCTTCAGCCATTACCATTGATTATGGCTTCATTAAATATGAAAATGAGGATTTGCTCTTTGCAGCAGGTATCGCTCTCTGCGTAAGTGAGTAAAGACTCTCCTCTCTGCTCCAACAGGAGCGTGAACAAATATTTTATTTATGTACAGTTTTGAAGGAAGAAATTGCCTGTGGCAAGAACACACAGCTCA
Organism: Sylvia atricapilla; assembly: GCF_009819655.1. NCBI lineage: Eukaryota > Metazoa > Chordata > Aves > Passeriformes > Sylviidae > Sylvia > Sylvia atricapilla. The sequence goes on from NC_089151.1 coordinate 4,230,995, forward strand.
CTTTGCCAACAGGATGAGAGTCTGGGGCACAAATCTCTCCAACCTAGGCAGCCTCTGAGGCACCAGGAAATTAAATGAAATAAAAGTTCATTAGTGAGATCAGCTGATGAATCACAGTGATCTTTATTTGTGAATGAATCCATACATTTATTAAAAGGCCAATTGGAGACAGATATTTCAAGGGTAACACTAAATTGATAATAGGAATGGATCTCTGGCAGGTACAACAGCTTCATCTAAAATATACATAAAATAGCCAGGATTTAAGGAAAAACAGCAGAGAAATTCCATGCTAATTTGGCAAGAGCACTTGAGCAGTAATAAAGATTTTATTTTTTAAATTATCTTTCTTGTTAAGTACTTTTTTTGTAATTGTCTAACTTAATTCTGTCTTTAAAAGAGAAAAAAAAAAAAAGGCAACCTTTATGAATCTTCTAATCCTGAGAGAACATCAGAGGTTTCTCTAATTAATACACTGTTCTATAATCAATATTCAGTGCAGTAAGCTTTGAAAAGTTAAATTCTGGATATAAAAGACAACTTCTCTGCCTTGCTCTGTGGGTCACCCAGCACCAGGGGAGCAGGTGCTGTATTCTCCTGCTGCAATGAGACGTTCTGAAAATCATGTTCTGATTCTACCTCTACAAGTTTTCACAGGCTGTAAGTCTACAAATTCACCAAATATTCACTGTAAAGGATATCCCCAGTTTTCCCATTTATTCAGGAGATTTTTTTAAAGGGCTGTTCTACAACCTCAGGGATCAATTTAGACAAAAGTGCATCAGATCAATAAAGTGAGGAGGAAAAAGCAAAGTGAGCAAGGAGCTAGAGAGGAATAAGAAGGTTTTACTTTCAAGAGGCACTGCATACACACTCTTACAAACAAGAGCTGTTCTCATGGCTGATAATCTCACTCTTGGTTTCCCTCTAAACTAGTAAAAAGTGCATTTTTAATTCTCTTCTTCTCATCAAAGTGCCAGACATTGGTTTCTCTCTTAGGGCCAAACAGATTTTCATTGGTAGTAATTCAGCTGCTCTCAGCAGGTCTTTGTGAGGAAATACAATAAAACAGGTTAGGAAATGTGCCTCCCTCTCACAGCAATAACCTTTTGCATGAAACAACCCTGATGTGGTTAATATTTACCAGTACCTGGTATTCACACAGAAAAATTGTAAATGAAAGTTATGCCTCAATTTAAGTGCCACAAACTTTGTCCTGGGTTTTCTCTAGAATTTATTACCACACTCAGAGAGAATTTCACTTTACCTCTCATGTAAAAAGTTAAGATTTTACCTCCAGCACCTTATAGGAGAAAGAAACTGTACAAACTTTAAAGTCTGCAGAAAAGTCAGTCTTTAAAAAAAACCCTTAAGAGCTATAATTTCAATGCCATGTAATAAATTGTACTTGAAATAAGGTGAAATCATTCTGTCAAAAAGAATAGAGATTGTCAATCAACAGCATCTTTTTGAAAACAGGCTGAAATAAATATTGCAGGAGAAGAGTTCCATCCAGAGGACTCTCTGCAATTAAAATCTTATAATGGCATCTTTTAAATTCCACTAAAGTCACAGAAAAAAGGAACCCTGGAGATCACTAAATACCAACATCAGCAGGGAAAATGCAGTCACACATTCTCTAAGCCTTGGACCAGTCCAGCTCCACTTTTTTACAAATAAATTGCAATGATGGTACTAAGAATCAAGTGTGAAAAAAACTAAAACAGTGGACAAATATAAGTAGAAAGCTTTCCTCCATTTCAAAAGCTGCATGGGAAGCCATTTGACGTTGAAAGCATATGGATGGCCCCTAAATATTTTTTTTTCCCTTAAATATTCCATTAGAAAAATAAATTACAAGCCTGAAATATGTAAAAAGTGGATTTTTCTTGTGGCAAGATCATAATCTCTTGGAGCAGTCTGTGTTTCCTGCCCAGCTTTGGAGCAGTACACACAAAGAGCCAAATCACCAGGTGATTCAGCCAAGGCTATTGGTGCCAGAGCAGGGCTCTCCTGCCTTTGCTCCCCTGGGAACAGAACCCTGATGAAAGACCTTTAAGGTCTTTTCAAGGTACCTTGAAAAGGTGCTGGCTAAACCCCAGCTTAAAACAAAAATTCAATGCAAAAGGGAAATGCCAAATAATTGATCAGTCTCCTGAACTGTCCCAAATTCTGCTTTTTGATCTATGACAGGAATCAGATCCAGAATGAGGGATGGGTCCATCCAGGCAAGATTGTCTTTCAATGTAAGTTATTTTCTGTGAACGCAGTGGGAACTTGCCAAAACACACAAGCACATTCTTAATTTATAAGAGCTTTAATGGAGCACTGAAAAGCAGCTGCTTAAGTATTTATTTGTTTATGGTGCTTTTTAATACTTTTTGTTTATTATCATCCTGGATATCCTTTTACAACGTGCTCGTCCCTGCCATGAATCAACAATGATTAGCACTAAAAGCCATACAATATTTATCACAGCAATGTGTTTCCTGCCTAAAGGGAGAAGCTAAAGAAAATAAGGATTTCAATTTTAAGAACAGACAACACAATGTCTAAAGATACTTGGGCAAATTTTTTTTTTTTTTCCAGAAAGGTAAAATCCTGTAAACTTCCCTTCATAGTGAGGATGATCAGAGCAGCTCTTATCTGACAAATGAAGACAGAACAGACCAGAAAGGATGGTTTTGAACTAAATATAGCTTTGAAATGGGAGCAGAAGAATCTTTGAAACTCTGCTAAACACCCATTGTGACCTAAAAAATAAAAGCTCTAAAACACCCCAGAATATTTTTTCATTTTTGTATGGTCCCCCATTTATAAAATATGCTCAACCTACAAGAAGAGAGTAGCAGCTGTGGCCTGTAAATCAAGGTGTAGATAATGAAATTATTTATTTAAAATACTTTAAACAGTCAACTGACAGGGTAAATAAACACACTGAAAGCATAAATAAATTATGCATAAGTATGAGAAAACTCTAGCGTTTACTTTACCAAAAGAACCCAAGACCAAAATAAAATAAATGTACACTCATTTTAAAGATCACAGAGTGTTTCTTATCTCCACTTCTTCAGCTAAAGCAGAAGAAATACCAGCTCTGAACAAGTACACATGAAGGGTATCATAACTCGCCATTAAGCTGAAAGGAACCATGAAGGTTTCAAAAAGATTTACTGATCAGCTGGAGACTTGAGAGATCAAGGTAATGATGAATTTTAAGTGAAAACAACGTAGTTGGATTTGAACTTCATTTTCTCATTTGCACTTCAATAAAAATGCATTTTCCTTAAGAATACTTTTTCATAACCAAAAAGAAAAAAAATAAAAAAAGCCCAAAATATTAGGCACTTCATTCTTAATAAAATATTGAGATGGTCAGGATAGCAGCTTAGACATCTCCAACTGCTGTTTGGAAATGGCACTAAAAATTAGTACATAAAAATCACAGAATCAGAAAATGGTTTGTGTTGGAAAAGACCTTAAAAATCATCCAGTTCCACCCCCTGCCGTGGGCAGGGACAGGAAAAAAGAGCATTTAACATGTAATCACCATTATAGTGATCATGGTACGTTACTTTTTCTAAATTAGAAAAGCCTCCAAATGTGGAAACCCGCTCTTGTGGCAGGTTTAGTTTGACTGAAAGGGATGTCAGGTAACGTGGTGGAAGATGAGGGTCGTGATCACCAAATTTTCCCAAATCAAAGCTAAAATTCAAGTGTTTCAGGGATTCCAGCCACTCTTTCCTGAGTGTTTTTGGCAACTTTCCTGTAGAACACCTGTTTGTGATCAGCAAAGCCATGAACAATTACATAAATCAAGGGTAATAAAACACAAAATGAAAACTTCAGGATCTCTCCTCAAAAGAGTATGTTCCTGCTCACCTTTTCTGCCTCATGTCTCTCACCTGAGCAGAGAACAGCCAAGTGCACCCAGCACTGATGGAAAGTCCATAATTTTCTCAGCTTTAATTAAGGACAACTACAGCAGAACTGTCACTCAGGGTGATCAGTTTCCTCTAAACCTTTGCTTTGTTTCTGGTGTTCTCCTCCCAGGCACAAATCCCTCAAGATTATCCCCCAAAAAATGAACCCACAGAAAGGAAAATCGTTTTGCATTACAGCAGCTTGAGAAGCCAATGGGGAAAAATGAGAAAGAGTTATTGCAATGACTAATAGCACATTAAAAATATATTAAAAAGGTATAGTGTAAAATGAGATAATAAAAAACAGGTTAGTAGGAATTCCTCCCCAGTGAATCATAATTTTTAAAATATTTGCAGAAACAAATGGAATTACAATATAAAATCCCAATTATTTAGAATTGACTCGAGTATCTTTCTGCCTTACATATTTACCAAAGAACTACAGAGATGCTGAAAAAGCTTTTTAAAATATAAAGTAATGAGAAAAATAATTTTCTCATAATAAAATCTTTGGCAAACACACTATAACTCTATAACCAAAAATTCACCTGTTATAACTTCCTGACTGCTCAGACTTCCTGCAAATGCAATGAAAACTAACCCTGGGAGAGGTGCAGAAAATCTCTTTGCTGCCAGGGGGATTCCAGTTGGAAATCTGCACAGCAATGGGAACGTGTTGAATCCATGCTTTGTTTTTGACAGCTCACACCCTGTCACACACTGACTGACACTTCAACACAGAGCTTCGTGTTTCCTGTGTTTCTGTGGGAGCAAACATTTGGTGGCAGCTTTTTCAGTATTCCCTACAACTGCAGGTTTCTTTGGGGTACTGCTGAATTTGGAGTTGGCTGCAGATCTTCCACTGCTAGACACAACCCACAGCTGGGAGTGAAACCTGCTCGGTTCTTTTGCTCTACTGGTTGCTGCAGAAGGTCACAACACAAGGAAATGCTGTTTCATTTGTCCTAGAAATGGAAAAAAGAGCTTTTTTTCCTTCCCAGTGTATACTATCTGTGTTTTTATGTCAAAGGCTGCTAGTTTTTTTGGTTTTTTTTCTGTGAGATCCATTCCAGAGTTCAAGGCTGTTGGTTAAGAAATGAATGGCTGAACAGCTCAAATCATGGAATCAAACACTCAGAAAAGCCCTTTTTGATCATGAAGTCCAAACATCAGCCAGCTCCACTGTGGTGGTGTGTTTTTGTTAAGTTTTTGTGCAGTTATTTACCCAATGGATAATCCCTCTTTTGCCCTGATATGTTTGATATCCTCCAGGTTATCTCCTTCCTCACCCAGCTGTCCATCACTCCTCAGACCTGCCTTTCACCTCATCTGCATCAATGTCAACCCTCCCTAATCTCTGCCTTTGGTTCTAGAAAGTTCCCTGTCAGCCACTGTTGTCCTAATCCCTTCCTGGGAATTCCCCTATTCCACGAGGCCCCATTGGTCCCTGTGACCCTTCTCACTCCCATTGTCCTCTCTTTTGGTTGTTCTATTGTCATCCCCTCCCCAGTCTCCTCCCTGTTGTATCCCTGATTGATTGAAGGAAGAATTGTACCCTCCTCCTGTCCCTCCCCCATTTAAATCACTCTGTAGAATGTTGATTTTGGGCTTTTCATCACTGCCCCCCTCAGGGAATAAACTGCTTTGAGGAGCACACTAAGGCTCCTCTCTGTTCTCCTTCGTGTTCACCACTCACCCCATCCTTAGGTGCCACCTCCACACACGTTTTGGGCACTGCCAGGGATGGTGACTCCACCACTGCTCCAGGCAGTGGAGCCAGTTGTTCAAATCCTACCTGCCCTTATTGCCTTTTTACAGCCTTTCCCTCTGCTCTAACAGGCCCTCCTGTGTCCTCTTTAAAACACTCATCAGTTGGTCAACACAGCCAAAATTCCCCCTTCGCCATCATCATCATCATGCATGGCCTCTTGCCACCAGCAATTAGCACATTAGTGTCAAAATGACATTTCCCTGTCACTCTTTATATACCCCATGTGATTGTCAGCTGCCTGGATGGGAGGTAGAATTTAGTCTTGAATGCTTTGCCTGCACGTAATCATTTAGGGTATTGGCATATCAACTGGGTATATGTCATTAAAAAAGAAATTTACTAAATGGCAGGTGTGAATGGGGCTGTAATTTATTCATTCTTTCTGTGATTCAGCTGTCAAAATTTCAGCCTAAAATTATATTGTTAAAAATAATAATAAAAAATAGATCCAATATCAGAGAATTACTTTTTTTTTTTTTTTTTCACCCGCACCTAAGAACTAGAAGCAGCAATCACATTTTGCCCTAAATCGTTTATCCAATCTTAAAATTGTTGTTGAAATGACACTAAGTGAGCTCCAGGAAAACAGGAAGGGAAACATCAGTGTGAGACGATTATTTTTTCCCAGTGAACTCTGTATATCAGTGCTGATTCTGCACTGCAGTGGATAACAGCTGCAGAGTCTGAGAGGGACCTAAATAAAGAGGTGTGAGCCCCCAAATGCACACCCACAGAGTCCTGCAGTGCTGTAGAAGCAGAGATCTCCATATATTTTACCCTTTTTTGTGAGACCTATCTCTAGTTTTCCCTCTAAGGGTGTTTGGGCACCTATGACCTGCTAGTCTTGTGATTCTTTCCAGTTAGCATCTCTATGCTGAAAAAAACTTCAGAGAAAATGAGACAGTTTGATTAATTTTTTTTGGTCCTAGATCGTAATTGTTTACTTTATATAAATGTGTTCTAACAGTTTGCTGTGTTTTAAGTATTTTTGTAGCTATTATTAAGAGCCTTGTTAAAAATATGTAAAGGGACATCCCTCTAGTTTAGAGCCTGGGCCCTGGCCATGCCCTGACTCTACCCAGATGGGAGATCTACCAACAGACCCAGGTGTTTTCTGCATCAAAACAATATTCAGGTCACTTTTGACTTGAAAACTGGACCTTGTCAATGTCACACCAATTTTAAAATAACCTTGGAGAATCATTATCCCCAAGGATCATGATGAAGGGAGGAGGCTCCCCAAGGAATGCTCATGGCTCTAAGTCCCCCTGAGATCATAAAAACCTCTGGACAACGCTCTCAGGCACAGGGTGGGATTCTTGGGGTGTCTGTGCAGGGCCAGGAGCTGGACTGGATGATGCTGAGGGGTCTCTCCCAGCTCTGGATATTCTGATTCTGTGATAGTTTTGCACAATGACTGCATCTCAGTTTAATAAGGACTGGATTATTCTAATCAAATAATAGCTATGGCCAAATTAAACAATCTGATAACACACCCCACACTGCTGGAGAAGGAGAACAAGAGTCCCTTGGCTGGTGTGCTTCACCCATTTCCCTAAAACCTTTGAGATGAATGATCCTGAAGAGTAAATAACAACCAATTTTTATTTTGGCTGGAGTTCAGGGTTATAACCCATAATTGTTGTCATCATTCTGACCTGGGTCACCACCCAGAGCCCAGGCAAGCCTGATCTCCACCCCACCCACCCTCACTTCATTGGATTGCCAGGTCTGCACCAGGCACCTTGATTCTGTCCAGTCCCTTCTGGATCACCTCTGTCTCTGTCTCACTCAACAACAGAGTCAATCTTGTGAGGTGCAAGACAACCTCAGGAAAAAGCTGAGCTCTTTTCATCCCACTGGATGAAATGGAGGCACTTCAGCACCTGGAAGGATCTGAGCCTTCAGGGGAAATTGTGAGAAAAGTGAGAAAATTGCAGGAAAATGAATTGTTGGGATTTGAGGTTGTAGAGCTGCTTTTCAAAAACAATGAAAATATGTCACTCAACAGCAGAAAAAAGCTTTGGACCTGGCTGATAATTTAGATATCGGTGAACTTTTTCTGTTTACAAATCCCAAGAGAAACAGACACTAAATTCCATTAGCAATCCAGCAGCTTGAGGTTTCACTTTGAGAAAAAAAAACAACTGAACATAAAAAAAAGAAAAGGAAAAAAAAGAGATTCACTCACCAAACTTAAGGCCAAAACCCTTGGAGTCATGAACAAGATTTAAAACCCAGAAATCAGACTGCTCACAGAGCACCACAGGGGTGAATTGTTAATGAAACTGTGCCTTCATGAAGCTGTGGAGCATAGGCAAATCTCCTAAATAGAATGAAAATTTCTCTTCTTGCCCCTGAAGCATCCTTCAGCTCTGTCTTACTGTTTTGACCCGTCACAACTACTTAGAAAAGCAGCACAGGCTGTGCCAAAACCAGAAAAAACATCTGTACAGGCAGTCAGGAGAGTGATGTGCCAAAAGCCACACAAACCTCCAGTACATGCAGAAAGAAGAACATCGTGAGAGAGATTGCCAAAACTTTAGAAAAACCAGCCAGCTCTGGGTTCTGCATGAATATTGAGGTAAAGAAATGAAACTACACTTGGTCTCTATTCCAATAATGAAAGTGAGATTAAGAGTTTGGCTTGTGTTATTCTGGGTGAAAAAAAAAAAAATACCAGAAGCGAAGATTAATACAAGGAAGATAAAAAAAGTAATTACTCTTTCATATATAAACAGTCATTCTGCGCTTACATTTTATCTTTATATATTCTATAAAGTTATATGTGCATCTTCAACTCCAAAAGCTGATATTTTCACAATTCTCTGCTGTGATTGATGGAAGATTTTGACTTCCATTCTCAATATCTGGAGAAGGGCACTGTCCCTAAATGATGTCTGCCACTATTCTTGTAACTTGACTTAAATATGGATTTGTTCTCCAAAATTCTACTTCAGCAGGGGAGTTGTAGCCCCACTGGAGGGACATTGCTTTAAACTCACAGAGTAAAATAACTCCTGTTGTACTCTGGGGATTCAAATCCAACCAATTTCCCACACAACACACAAGAGTTGTTTGGAGAAGGTCTCTGCTTCAATTCATTCAGATTGTCCAAAAATTGACTGAGTTACAGACATCTGCTGGTGACACCTGGACAGAACACGGCTTAGACCACACAAAAGGCCACTGAAATCCACAGGGAGAGGATTTAACCAGACTTCTAATGAGAACTGAAGCATCAGTGTTGTAGGAGATGTGTTTTTTCTCTTGCTAAACCAACACAAAAAGAGATCCGTTAATTTTTTTTATTTTTGTTATTTGGCCACTCTAATTTAAGGCATGTTAACTGCATGACTTGGATAGAATGCTGTTACAGTAAAAGTGAAATAATTTAGCAGTAATTTCAGCATCTTGAATCACTTATCCCAAGCAGACCGTGGAAAATGATCATTGTACTATTAAAAATAAAACATGCTCCAAAATGGTTTGAGTGCTATGGATGAAATACAGCTTTCAAAATAAACATACAGCCAGAAAGAATATCCTTAAATCTTAAAAGCTGTTAAAAGCTCCGACGTTACTTGTTATTAAAGGTGTTACTCATGAGTCTAGATGATTTTGTGATTTATCTTTATTTTCCTACCGTAGTTCCAAGTTCAACCTTCAATTTCATGCCAAAATGCTAAGCAATTAAGAAATTATTACACCCTACTGCTTCTGAATTTCTCAGTCCTTCAGATAACTGCTAATTTAGCACCAAAATGGCACATTAGAGTGCTGGGCCCAGTGCTGTGGCTGTATCTTGATTTACAGAGTCCTGGAAGGGAAGTGCAGGGTGATTTTGTGACGGAGCTGCACAAATGATTCACTGCTTTCACTTGCAAATTACATTTCTCTGGGACAGTGAGGACAAAACGTTTTAGGAGTTATTTTTCCCTTTCCAGGTAACATCTGTGCAGTGCCCTTGGCAAGGAGGTGCCACAGCTGGCAGCAGAAATGCCCAGTGCAAGAGGAAGGACTCTGTGGCTGAGCTGCTGGTGGAGTTTGGGGAAGGAGAGTTGAACTGGGAGAACATTCCAGATGGCGAATAGGCCATTTCTCCATCTCTTATCTACCTAAAATGGAAAAGTAATAGATCTGGTCTGACTTGAGGACCTCAGGAAAAGCAATGGATCAGGTCTGACTGTGGAGACTTCATGGACGAGCAATGGATCAGGTCTGACTGGAGGACACATGGAAAAACAATGGATCTGGTCTGACTTTGGAGACCACATGGCCTCAAAGCATGGACTTGGAGCACCACTGGCTCTCCTGAGGGAATGTGATCCTGTGTTTTCCAGGCCCCTGTGGCACTGTAGCTGTAGAGTGAATGATGTTGCTTTGGAAAAAAAAAACAAACCCAACAGCTTGCTGTGATCATAATTTTTTCTGTTCTCCACTGTAGCTTTTGGCAATTGCTTACTTGTTTGAATTACTTCCCAATTAATGAGTTTGCACGGAACTACTGGCCAATATCTCATTTAATAGCTTCTCCTCTTAGTAATTTTCCATTTTTTTCCCCTACTCTCCAACAACTCGTGGTCTTTGCTTGATGTTCAACCTGGTATGTGTCATTTTAGCTTTCATTTAATTGCTTTTGACTTTCAGTTGCCACAGTGCCCTTTTTCATGTAATAACAGACAGCAAGGACTGCCAGCAAAGCTGTGAATTTTCAAGGGTTACTGCAATTTTTTTTCCTCTGTAAATCTATTCCTTATGATAAAAGGAGCAGTATACATCTGTTCTGCAATAGAGAACTCATTATCTTTTGGGGCTTCTATTAGCTACAAGCTGTGCAACATATTTTTTTTTTACAAAAGATGGTCATTTGCAAGTGAAGTAGGGGATCTGTTGGATACATTTAGCAAAAGATTTCCTTTGTAATTTCTATAGTTGGAGTGCAATGTTAAAAAATTAAGAAATTAATGAAGAAAAATCACAAAAAAAACCACAGCTAAAAACTTACAGATGGTCCAAGTTGGCTGCAGTTCACTAGTTGCCATGAAGAGAAAAGGTTAAATGAAGCAGAAATAAAGAAAAGGCTACGCTTGTATAGGGCAACCCCATAACTATAAGTGTGAAAACGTATGTCTTTTTTCTTACACTTTTAGTTTCTCACTTATAGCTTAAGTGAGGCATTAAGAAACGTATAAAGTTTTAGCACTATGGTTTTTCAGTATATTTAATCCAGTGGAATGATGTCACCTTCAGTAGTTCTTGAATAGCAAGTGTCTCCCAGCCTCTCGTGAACTCTATTTCAGAGATGCTTTAATTATTCCTAAACTATTCTTAACAGAAATTAGCACATCAAAGCAATGAGAAGCCAATGAGAAAAATTTCCCTTTGTGGCAGTGCTCAAGTTCATGTATTGAGCCTGTGTGATTTTAAAAGGTAACAATTCTGCAAAAGTGTTGTAACGAGAGGACATAGAGAGGGTGATGATTGTTTTTCCCCCTCACTCTTAAAAACTCAGTTGAGTGAAATTCCATCAAAACTCTCAATGCTTTACAGACAGACTGCTGGAATTTAGTTTTTCAGAAAATGTACATACAAACATAAATATATTTATACATATATGTATAAATAAAATTCTTATTTAAGAAGGCCTATGACACAGCCTTAACATAGTTTTCTCTGTACAGGGTCCTCTTATTTACACCGAAGAGCCAAAATCAGTCCCTGCGGCTATTTAATAGCAGCTTTGAATTCAGCTCTTTGACAAGAGCTTTGTCCACACCTCAGTGAAAGAACCTGGACACCTGACATTTTAAATTTTGCAAATAATTCCAGGATGTATTAGGGTATTAAAACCAAGAAATAAGAACATTCAGTTATAATCAGTCATTTGTTAATTCCAGTCCATAAAGGAGAGGTCCCAATAATTCCTGTCCTCCAATGCCACAGCTGAAAGTCTTGTTAACAGAGGTCTCAAGGCAAAGGAGTTCCAGATCATTGGGCATTTTATGTCACTTTAATGTTTGGGGAGGCAGCTGAGGAAATATATTGGCTTACACTCCTGTCCCAGCATTCATCACAGACAGAATTTATGGGCAAAATGAAGGACCAGGTTTCCTTTCTTAATAGATGCCTGCAATGTTATCTCTATGGTATAAAGCATAATTAAATTCAAAGAGTCATCCTATTAAACATTTCAACTTTAGTTTGAATCGAGCTCAGAGATACATTTGCTGGCTTGCTCTGCCAAGCTGCTTGTCTGCAGAGAAGATTAACAAGGGAGACACAGGCTGGGAGGCTGATTCATCCCAGCACTTGTGGATTTTAAGATTAGATTGGCCATTTCTTTTTATGCAAAACGTAAACATATCTGCAATTACCGCTAAGAGAAAGCTAAGTACCTGTTAGTTATGATTGATACGACAGCTACTGTATAGAGAGACACAGCAGTGCTCCTCCTTTTACTCCGTATTCAAATCAGTCCGTGGTAACTTTGTCACAGATCAGATTTACCAGCAGGGCTGGCAAAGGGCTCTGCTTTCCTCACTCGCACTGTCTGGAAACAAACCCACCACCCGTAAACCACATTTTGTCCCTCTCCTGAGGAGGAGCACGTGTTTGATGGCCTCTGTCAGCCCAGCAGTCAGCACTGATGGTAAATCTGGCTGGGTGTTAGTGAGAGATGGGCAGGAAAAGGAGCCTTGAGGATGTTGGGTCTCCTGCACCTCACTGTGCCAACACTGGGGAGAATTTGGGTGATTCCTGGTGGGGTGGCAGAGCAGGAACTCACTGGGCTGGATCTGGAGTCCAGACTTGGTCCTGAGATGTTGCTGCCACAAATGGGGACACAGAATAACCAGGAGCTGAGGGAATTTTGCCTCAATCCATGGAATTATCAAATTCAAATCCATTGAATTCTTCCTTCAAGGCTTGCTCTCTTCTAAATAAGAACAACACTCAACCACAGCAGCTCTCTTCCTACCTCAGCATCTCCCTTTTTTTTTTTTTAATTTTTTTTTTTAAATCAAATTAATAGGGAACAGAATGAGAGCAGGAGGAAGAAAATGATGCTTTTTCTGTAAGGGTTCAAAATCCCACAAATAAGAAAAAAACCCAAGCAGTGTTTTTATATTAAAAAGTGGAGAATGGAGTGTTGGAAGATGTAAATCCCTATGGCAAGATCTATTCACGGGCCCCAGGTGAGCAAGACACCTGTGGCAGGGCAGAGCAGGGCTGCATTTCCTGAAAATGAGTGGAATTCCCTCTAGCCCATCCTCTTTGCTTCTCATTGGGACTGATGAAGGGAAAATCACAGCAGGAATGACAAAACAATGGTATCACTCTGCAATGGATGCGCAGGAAGATTTGTCATTATCTGCTCTTAAATTCACTAATTGAAAGATGAGCAATTTCATCAAAGACAAAAAGATCCACATTTTCAACTGCACTGTCACAGCCCCATGTCACAAGGCTGGGGAGATGATCCAGCCTCTTCACGGAAGGAGAGAACATCATGACAGAACCCGTGACAACACAAAACACAATTCCTACACTCTCCAGTAGTGAAGGATTAAAGCACAAAATAAAATCTATGCTGCTCAGACTACACAGTTTTCACCTACAAACTTTTGCTGGCACAGTAATAAATGCTCTGAGAACAATCAGAATCAGACACTTAAATCCTACAAACATTGCAAAGCCTTGTTTAAAATTGCATTTTGAGACTGGAATTGTAACCTCATGCAGAAAAACTCAGAGTGAGGGCTCTTCAAGGAAGGAATGTTCCTTGAGGTCCTTCTCAGTCCTATCCCCATTGTCCAGCAGCATTAAAGACTATCAAGATTTCATCTAGAATTGGTAGATATAGAAATTTTTAATAAAGAAAGCCTGCATCTTTTAAAGCACCTTGAACATGGCAGCCTTTTTGCCATGAAAATCCAGGTGAAACGTCCTTTGGAGAACAATTTCCTCTTCCCCTCCTGAAAAAGCAAATCCCCTGGCCCCGTGTCACTAGAGGAGTCTGCAGAGACACAGCACAAGGCTTTGCCAGGGCAGTCTCGTGTCTCCTGTCCACAGGATCAGGTATTTCTTCCCTCCTCTATGACTACTCTGGGAGTCTGGGTTTTTTTTGTTCTTCTTCTTTGAAAATTTAATATCTTATCTAACCACAGATAACTCTCCTTTATTCCAGACCTAGACTTTGAGGAATCTGAAGAAGAACAGCCTTTGGAAAGCAAATTTAAGAGGACATGCAGAGCTGATTAAGTGACAACTCTTAAGTCAGAGAACTTTAAGAACCTCAGCCTGAATTTTATATGAGTGTAAAGGACAGCATTAGCAACATAATTTTTAAAGAAGAAAATATCCAGAAGTAATGCCAATCTGCCTGCAGATTACCAATTAAAATATTTTCACTCTGGCAGTGATAGTGCAAAGCTATCAAAGAACTTCTGAATTGAAGCTAGATAACCACCAATCCTAAAGAAAATGATCTTTATTCTAAGATAGTAGAGCAGCATGCAGCACATGCAAATCCATGCCACTTTACATCTGTCTGCTTTCCAATTCCTACTGAGCCATCCCCACACACCCAATATCCAGTAAATCCACAGTCTGGCTCCTTCAGCCCTCTCTCAGCTTTAGATCTTTGCTCATCTCTGTAGAATTATAAAATACAACTATCTCTTTAGATCCTTGCTTATCTCTTTGGTACTAGAAAACATGGAAATTGTTTGGGGAATCATGGACCTACAAATGACACTGGGAGTTCAGCAGCTGTTACACTGCACTGCTTTCAATATCCTGGCTTACAGTTCTGGGTGAAAATGAACCATTTAAAAGGTAACACATTAAAGGTTATTTTGAGCTCTCTAGTTGGAAGAAATGGGGACAGATCATTTTACAGTTAATTTTATAGAGTAGAGTTGGCCTTGTAGTCCACAGAACTCCCAAATAACCAAGTTTACAAGGAGAAGCCTTTACCCAATAAAAATTAATTGTACCATCAACTTGGTTCTTATCGAGTGTTTTTATAGTGATACCACTAAAGGATGGGTTTTATATAAAGATACTGTAGATAGAGAAGAGAGCTTGAGTCAGTGCCTGGTACATTTCCAGTTTGCCATTAACTCATCTGTGCTAAATAACACAGGAAAAGTCGTGCAAAAAGCAAAACCATGTGCTGAACCAAAAGCAAATTAATAACTTGTGCCACTGGTGCTATTGGAGCAAGAGCTGTTAATGGCAAGCAGTAAACATAATTAAAGTTTGTCATTAAAATAAAAGTGGGTTTGTTGGCTTTTTGGTTTTTTTTAATTCTACTCTCAGTCCCTGGTTTATTCACTCCATCCTCTTCCCCTTCCCATCCCCTGCCCTATGCAATAAATGAGATACTTTCCACCTGAACAGCAAAAAATGAAGCCACACACTCAGGGAATGGCCACTGCCAACACTGTGAACCCTCACTGTGGCGTTTTCTGGCTTTTCTTTCCAGCTGTGATCATAAAAACCATTCAGGAAGGCTTTGTGAGATTAATTAGCAGGAGCCGAAAAAGCTGAACAGGCTCTAACCTTTCTAATTTCATGGTGTATAAAACAGAAGTAACACAGATGATTATCTCACAGGGAGAAACTCAAGAACCTACAAGAGGTTTAGTAGTTCTGAAATATTTATAGAGACAGACACAGTGAATGTTATGACACTGAGATCAGGAAAAGAGCAGCTTTTCGTGCTCATATGGGAACTGAATCTCTGCACTGAGTTATATATTCTGCTTTCCTTCCTGTTTACCATTTCTCTTAAGTTTATTTCAACTTCCTTTACGCTACACTAACAGGTGGGTATAATGTCAAAAACAGTACAAAAAATAAATGGCGTAAACTTAGCAATTTGTACTGCGTATGACATGTTGGGATATTAGATAAAGGTATTTTTACAGGAAAAAAAACTTTATTTTGACTTTTATCTTTTCACCTCAGACTTGGGTGATTTTTACTGTATAAACAGTAATTCATGATTTTTACCTAGATTCATGTTTAAAGTAAAAGTATATTTGCTAAAAAACAAGCAAATTGAAAGCAAACACAAGTGAAGTGAAAAGAAGATCAAAGTCAAACCCAAATCTAATCTTCTTAAAGTGAGACTTAGCTTGTTTGGTGGATGCAACTACAAAATATTTTTTCACTGGTGAAACTAAAAAAGCAGTGTTCAAAACCATAAGATCAATTATTTTAATAAATACAAGAATTAAAAGCAATATATAGGTGCAAAGTGTTCCCTTTTAAATTTAAAAAAATATATATTTTATAACTTTACAAAGCTGTCCTTCAAAACAGAATGGAAGATATTTGGTTCCTCTTTTTCCCTGTTTTAAGTTAAAAATATTCCTCAAATTTAACAAAAAACGTGTAAAGTTTCAGGGAGCCAAAACTGGAGGTTTGAGATCCTGGATGTTGTACACACAGGTCATGACTGAGCAGAGCTTCCAATACAGTAAAACAAGTAAATAAATGAGCAAACCAACCACGAATCAAGAGCAAAAAGAGAGATTTTGAACTTTGAGTTCTCATTCCTTCATTTCACTTCTCTGTAGCCCAACATGATCATTGCAAGAATTAGGTATCCACATGATTTAAAAGTCTGAGAAACCACCCAAATGTTTACCCTGCCTCAGTAAATACATGCCAGACATCAAACCCGTGTCATGGCAAACCCTGAATTGCCTTTAGAAGTCACCTCTAAGCAGGTGACATCCAGCTGAAATGGATGGGTGACATTCAATGGGTGGTGAGCGAGCATTTCTCAGTTCCCACACACTTCAGAGCATTCCTCACCTCTGGAGTCACCGATTTCCTCCCACTGACTCTAGAGGGAAGTAGAGCACCGAGCTGTGATCCACATCTGTGCATCACATAAATCCTCCCACTCTCCAGCTCTGGCTATTTTACTGCCTCGTTGGGAAGGTTGCTGCAGAGGTTTGTTGATGAAGGACCCAGCACTTACCACATTTTAAATTCTTGCCTTATTTTTACATTATTTTCTCCCTTTTGTTTTTGTTTATTGGTTTGGTTTGGTTTTTTGGGTTTTTTTCGTTTGTTGGTTTTTTTGGTTTTTTGTGGGTTTTTTTATTGTTTAAATTTTGTAGATATTAATTATCCTTGGAAATCGGACACTGCTCTTTAAACATTTTTAAGGCTGAACCTTAGTCTTGAGTTTGATGGCAAAGCTCCCAAAGTATTCCCCAGAAGCTGTATTTCACCTTGGAGTGAACAACATTTTTAAAGAATAAAATCACCCTCAAACTTCTCTAAGTAGACTTTGTATCTCAATATTGTCTCTATTATAATGATAATGTGTGCTAATATGGCCATTTGGGCTTTGAGGCCCATTTTAAAAAAACATTAGTAACTTATAAAATATCACATTTAAAGTATTAGATCTTCCTCCAGTAATTAGAGGGAATTATTAATTCCCTGTATATTTTTACAAAATTCCACATGCTCTATTATAATAAATGCTATAAAGATAACACTGGGCTCGACATTATTCAGCATTTAACAATTAATTTACATAATGTAAATATTAATGTGGCCTTGAGCACTGTGGGACTGAGGAATCCTGAACACTGTGTATTTCATTACCTCTAATATTGCAGCCAGTTACTTCCTGCAGGACACTTGGGAGATCCTTGGAGAGGTTCATATTGTGCATTAAAGTAACAAAATACAACATGAACTTTCTAAAACTCAGGAGGTTCTTCTAGAAGTAGCTACGGATCTCTTAATGATCCCTTTTCTATAGATTTTTATTTTCATTGCTAAAAGATTCAGGACTGCTCTTCATTGGAGCTCTCCCAAGTGTGTTTTGGTTCATAAATCCCAAGGGTTTATGATTCTCTTCGCAGGGTGACAAGACTGATAGCAAGAAACAATGATTTTAGTTTTCATTTTCCCCTCTATGCTGAGCACTGCTTTTTCAGACACAAATAGGACAGGCAATAGCACACACTCTCCATGCAAACCTACATACACCCACATATATCTGCATACAAAGGAGGCAATATTTTCTCACTAACAAATTTACTCCAACCTGTAGTGAGGCCAGATTTCTCTCTCTGCTTTCTATCAGACCTACACACACCCCGTGCACTTTTTGTCAACCATCTCTGTTACCATCCTGAATGATAAATGAATTGTTTCATCTACAAGAGGTAATCTTCATGTTTTTAATAATTTTAAAACTTGACACAGATAAAGCAGAGTTATTTATCCAACTCTGGAAGGAACCTTCAGAACTGGGAATTCAAGCCATTTTGCTTGACAATAATGAACATTAAACCTCAACCACACCATGGAAATTTATGAATTAAGATGTGGATATACATCTGCACACTCCAGGTAAGTGATGAGCACATGCAAACATCATCATTCACCTTTTCAAGCCAACAGAAAACATCTCCATAGCAACTTGCAGTTGCCAACTGTGGCAGCCATTTCCAACCACACACCAAAAAATTAATTAGCGAGCAAGGATTTATGTTCTTGACCATTAACTCGAAAAGTCAAAAGTAGGAGTCACAACTGCTGTATCCTGTGTCAGTGTTCTCCAAAACTGGTCTGAAAACTTCAAGGAATTTGTTTAAAAGTATAAACATATGAAGATATGAAGTATAAACATATAAACATATGAAGATACAAGTGCTCAGCAAACTTAAGGAAAAATTAGGAATCAGTACCTCAGAGCAGCTTTCATGGGACCCATCCCCTACTGTGATTTGCAATGAAAGACATTGAATATGCATTTACACGAGCAAGGATGTATTTCAAAAAGTGCCACCTTCCAGCACACAGAAATATCCTTTTCCTGACACCTTCTGGGCCATAAAGTTCCTACTGTGTCACAGATCACAAGGTCACAACTCACATCAAAGCTGAGACTATCAAAGCCACTTCAAATATCCAAGATGCTCATCTGAAAATATTTCTTACTCATTTCAAGAAGAAACAAAATAAATCCCCAAATCGGTATCCCTTAAGAAATAAATTAAACAAAGATAAAGCTACAAAACACATCTTGTGGAGTTTGCAATTTAACACATGAGAAAACACGCAGGGGTTTTTTTGTATGTGATGCAGAGGAGGTCAACAGTGCTGTGAGGCAAAATTATTTCAATTCCTGCCTTATCCACTCTGAGCTCCCGAGCACTCTGAGATTTTTCCTCAACACGAGCCATGGCAGCAGCAGGGCAGGGTCAGGGGAGGTGAGGAAACATGCTGCTCTGGGAGGTGTGAGGCATCCCAAATTTGCCACAGCCAAAAGGAAAGATTCCACACCGAGATCAGAGAGGAGCCACGGGATGGAGAATGGGAGGAATGGTGTAAACACAAACTCCTCCTTACAGCCAGCAGCCCCTGCAAACAGTTCAGTGTCTGTCTCTTTGTCGCTCCACACCTCTGGTGAGTGCAAAACACAGTGGAGTGTTCATTATTTGGGTGGGTTTTTTTTTTTCCCTTTCTTTTTTTTTTCTTTTTATTGCCCCAGGGAAAAAAAAAAAACCCGACAAAAACAAAACAGAAAAACTCATGAAAAATAACACATTTTCCCCTAGTCTATTTTCAGTGGGGGAAAAAAATTGCAGTTACAATTTTTGACCAGGATTTTAATTTCTTGAAACTATCTCCCCCTTTGTACCACAGAGCAAAGATGAAAGGTGTTAATTTTTTAGCTACTGGATAAAAATAAATGCTGCATAATGGTGGAGGTTGTACCAAGGCTGCAGGAGATCTGTAAATACATCTATGGATGAAACCTAAATGCATTCATGGAGTAAATCCTGCCACTTGCAGGACATCATTTAGAAATAGACTGACTGGTTCTGGTTTTCTAATTTGACCTAAATCAGAATTCTGGGGGAGTGAGGAAGGAAGCACCATTCTCAATACATTCCCCTCAGCTCCCAGTTGTGCTTAGCCCTGGATCACAAAGAATGAAAGACAAAAGACAAAATTTCCACACCTTTAAAACAAAAGTGAGGAGAAATGAAGATTCCCCACACCAAAAAAATCTTTGTGTCCCTTCTCTCCATGCTCTGACAGGAGCAAAAAGACAACATCAGCTGCAAACTGACACATCCCACTAGGAAAACTGTCAAGGAGAGGAGGATTTAAGGACATCCCATGGCAGTCACAACAGCCACAGTCTGCTGCCAAGGCTTCATGAGGCAGCCACTTCCCTCTGTCTCTTGATCTCTGAAGTCCCCTCAGATCAGTCTGGGGAAAAAGAGTGCTTCAGTGCAGGCTTGAGACAACAGAATAAAATGAACAAGTATCTCTGAGAGAAACTACAAAAAGTTTTGCTGGAGCACAAGTCCTCAGTGCTTTAGCAATCAGGCCATTAAAATTCTTGGCAGCAGCTCACAGTCCTGGCTTGCCAATGGCCCACTTTTCATGCAGCCTATTTTTGTTTAGGGAAAAAAAAAAACCCAAAAAACCTTCAGAACATCTGAATATTAAACCTTTCTTCAAGCTATAATGATCAGGGAGATTAGCTCTGATCAGCAGTTTTAGGCCATATGTAAATTGGGTGTCCCTAGGCAGAGTAGCAAACCATGAAATACCCTTCTTTTCTCCCTTTGGCTGGCGGGAATGAGGAGGCTGCTCCACAGATCCTCATTAGTATTGGTCCACACCACCGATTTAACATTCAACAGGTCATAATTCCTGGGCCTATGAGGGACTAGCCTGCGGCTAAGGTATACCAGATTGGCAAGAGAAAATCCACAAGAACAAAGAAACCTTTACTTCTTTCACTTTTTCTTAATTAATACCTTTTTTTTTTTCTTATGTTTTCACTCCTTTGGCTGCTGCAGCCCAAGCAAATTTAGAAGTATTTAAGCAGCATCACCACTACCCATCCTCACAGCTTATGAAAAGGCTAAAATCCATAAGCTAAGGATGATTTTTTTTTTTTCCTCTACTCCAGCACACAGTGTTTGAACCCCTCAGGGCACACCAAAGTAATAGAAAGATGTACCAGCACTGAGTAAATATCACAACACTTTTTTATGGAACAATATATTTAATACAGAGCCATGGTGGGCATGAACAAACTCCCTGCTACAGCCTGGGTGGGAGAGCATCTCTCCCTGGGTGAGGTCTGAGAAAACAATCTCTGCCTCTTTCAGGAAATTTGATTTCGTTTCATTTAGGAGAGAGACATCTCCATTCAGCAGCGAAAACACACTCCAAACAAAGGTTCTTTGAGGAATGGTTCCCAAATTGTGGTGCCTGGCAGGAGGTGGCACAATCAGCAGCTGGGGATGTGCCTGTGCTGGGGCTGCTCTGAGCACTGCCCAGGCTCCTCTGCTCTCTCTGCTTTGAGGAGAATGTTAATAATGCTCTAACTGCTGCTTTAATCTACAGAGTGATCCAGGAAAACATTCGGAATTCTGATGTCCTTCCCCTACAGTTTGCAGTTGGAGTAGCTGCTCATAAAGGAACTGACAGGCAAATTTTAACCTGCAAAGCAAGGAGAGGGGAAAAGCAGAAGGCTTGCCTGCCTGCTTGCTTCCAAAAGGACTCCTCAGCCTGAAGAATAAAAAAAAAAAAAAATTCAAAGAGAAAAGAAAAATGAGTTAAAACTTTATTCAATAGCAATGAAGCCTGAAGCTGATAATTTCGACTTTCTGGGATACAGCTGTAGCAATGAGAAAATAAGAGCCCAAAGGATGGATAAACTATATTATCTTAACTAGCAAAGGCAAGCCTTCAAAAAAATGAAATTGGAAAGAAAAGCTGTACTATTAACTTCTTTTTTTCCCTGGCTAAGAAAATACGATCAAATTTTCAATTCTTTAGTTCTCTCCTAGTAAGCCTGCAGCACACACCAAGCCTGCTGAAAGTGTAACCTCCCCAAATGAAACTGCCAAATAAGCAAGATTACAACAAGCCCAAGAGGCATGTCTATCTTTTTTGGTCTTATAATTATTTTGAGTACTGTAGGGTTTTTTGTGGGTTTTTTTTTTTTTATTCCTAACAGTAGCTATGATAGAGTTCAGCTTAAAATCAAGGAGGCAAAACTGTTTAAATTAACAAAACCAAGAAGTTTGCAAAACAATGCTCGCCAGTGTGCCCGAACAGTAATGTCTGCAATTTCATGATCCATTACCCTGTCTGTTAAAACATGCTGATGTTTCTCTTCTGTTCTGCTTTGCAGGCCTTTCTCTGCCCCAGCTGGGATCCCAGCTCCTGGGTCCAGTTTTGCCCAGTCAGATTTGGGGAGTGCTCATCCCCTCTGCACAAAATGTTGACGTGACAAGATCAGCACTGCCTGTAGTACGTTGATTAAATTTATTGCTAACTTTGCTTGCTAAACCTGCCTGTGTTTTGATAAACTTGTACAGCAGCCATAGCAGGCAGTGCAAAATCCATTTGCTCACAGCCACACCAGAGACATTTCAGTATTTCAGGTCCCTCCATTAACAGAATTTCATTATTTTAGTGCTATTTCGAGGGTTTTTTTGTTTATATGAATATTCATTCAGTGTTTGGCCATTATTCAGTAGAAATTCTCAGAGCAGGTTTGGGGTATGAGCTTTCTCTCAAGCACGATTTATCTGAGTAGTCCCTCAACTTGTTCAAACTTTTGCAGAATTTGTCTGACCAAAACCTTAAACCACTTTTACGTAGCTGCTGCTGGCACTGGGATTACTCAGAGTCTCAGTGGAATGCAAACCCAAGAACCCAGTACCATTTTTCAGCCTTAAGACAATGAACTCCTGTTAGTGGAAAAACCCAAAGCAAGTTCAATTAAATGCATCAGCAGGGTGTCCACTCCTTTTACATTCACCCTGGCTTCATCCTTACCAAAAGGAGGGACAGGGATTTTTGTAGGGCAGCTACTGACAGGACAGGGGCATAGTTTTAAACTGAAGAAGGGCATGTTTAGATGGGATATGAGGGTGAGGGTGAGGGTGGTGAGACCCTAGCACAGGGTGCCCAGAGAAGCTGTGGCTGCCCCTGGATCCCTGGCAGTGCCCAAGGCCTGGTTGGATGGGTCTTGGAGCACCCTGGCATAGTGAAAGCTGTCCCTGCCCATGGGATGGAATGGGATTAGCTTTAAGGTCTCTTCAACCCAAACCATTCCATGATTCTGTGATTCCAGCCATCGCTCCACCCCAGCCCAACCCTGCAAAGGTTAAAATTCCTCTGTGACATTTCCACAGCCTGTGGGAGGAAGAATCTATTCTTGCATACGGGAGGAAACTCTATAGCGTTTAATAGTTTGATTTGCTATTATGTGCTACAGCATAAGTTTTATTTTAATATCACGCAACTGCTGTGATTGCATTTTTATAATTGGTGCTCTGCCCCAGAGGAGAACTTTTTGAAGAGTAAAAAATGCTACCTAGGTGCTGACTCAGAGAATTTACAGAGTGCTTTGGGTAGCAGTACTTAAGCATGAAGCTTTCCAGCAAAGGTGCTGCAGGTGCTGGAGGATTCAAACTGCCACATCAATGACGTTAATTAACGGTTCATGCATCAAAATATAAAAGAAAATTAAGGTAGTGAATTAAATCCTGAAAGCAAAGTCCCATACAGAGTCGAGCTGAGTTGTTGACAACCTTCTGAAACTTTCTGTATTCTGGGAAATCCAGGCCTACATTATGGCCACATCCTGAATGAAAGAGCTGGTGGTGTAGCAGGGAGGGTTTTTGCTGTGCTAAACAGGGATGGTTGCCAATTCTGTCTCCAAAGACCCAGATTTGTAGTACATGGGCTTTTAGCAACAGTATGAATGTCACTGCCATTCCTCCTGATTTCACAATCTGCCAGTGCCAGCTGACACAAGGGATTGTCATTCAAGAGCAAACCACAGAGAGATCTCTCACAGACTCTCTGTAACTTCGGTGTTTCAGATGCTTTCCAAACTTCTCAGACACACCACAGCAGCACGGGGTTGACGGCGAGAAATGACAGATAAAAAAACATTTAAATAACACCTCTTTAAAAATTTAAAGCTCCTTTAAAGAAAGAGACTGTATTTATAACCTCTAGTGGTAAAAGAGAATGACTGTTCGAGAGATTCCTTTTTAATCAAACATCATGATATTCAGACTGTGAAGACATACTGAGACTGGCAATAATTTCAAAGTCCAAAGGTTGTCACTGTAGATGAGAGATTTCTGTTTGGAGCAACAAATAACATACCTTTATTTGAGAGAAGTAAAAAGAGTTAGATGAAATGAATGTGCAGAGTTGGAGGGTTGTTGTTGCCTATTTTTTTTACTTTGGTTTTGGGGTTTTTTGTCCCCACTCAGTTGGGGAAATGCACCTTTCTTACCTCCCTCTGTGAGATCAACTAAACTCTGCCCTTTGAGAGCCTAAAGCAGCAAGGCCAAGAAATACAGATTCCATGTGTGCTTAATAAAATTACACCCTCGGGTAGACTGGAAGAAAATTCATAATATATTAATTGAATGAGTAATCATATGACTCCGGGAATAAGACCTGCAGTATATTGCCAATTATTTCATTAATTAAAGTAGCTTTGTCTTGAGGTGTGTCTCTCAATTTCAAAACCATGTTAAAAATAAATTTCCCTGCCAAGTTTCCTGACAATGCTTTTGATGATTAAAATGAAATGACATTAAAAGTAGACTGTGCTCTTTACCTTTATAATGGGAATCATGTTTTGTTTTTCTCTCAAAGATTCCACAGAGGAAATGGCAACATTTTCATCCAGTAATGTGCATCTCCTTTCTTGGAGATGTTATATGTGCTGCCATAATGTTTGCATGGCAAACATTGCTATTTTATATGTAATCACATTTTTAATAGTACTCCTGTCTCTTAAGACAATAATTAAATACTTCTAGTACTCTTAAAATCATGGTTTACCCACATTAATTTTAGAACAGAACATTCTGTGTACTCACACTGTTTAAACACAGATTTGAAGCTGGGACAGAACTGTCCAAGAAAACATCCAGTATTGTCACCAACATAATTCTTAGCACGTAGTAATTTCCCTTTTCAAACTACAAGTGATTTTTGAGTATAATAAGTAAGGATTGAGGAAAAATCAGTTAAAATTCTTTATCCAAGTTATTTTCTCTTTTTACTTTGGAATCAAATTTTTTTTTGCCTTCATAACTTTGACTTGTATAATTTAAACATGGAACTGAAGTCATGTATTCTCCATCAAAAGAACATCCAATATATTTTATTGCTCTTGCTTAAATCAGAGCAATGGTGAGCTACATTTATGTTCCCAAAAATCACTGCCTCAAATATGTATCTGTTAATATTTTCTTCAAACCACATTTAAAAGACATTTCTGCTTGGAGTTTCCAACGTGTACCGGCAGGAGATGGATTGAAAGCAAGAACTGTGAGCTCTCACCTTCAACCTGTCTATCACATTGCCCAAGTGTGAATCTAGCTCAGCACCAGCTGACAGCACCTTTCTCCCCTTTCCTCCACAAGAAAACCAATAATAAACTTTTCAAGGTTTCCAGAAAGTTCTTCAGGTAGAAATGTGTCATCTTATAAAAGCCTCTCCTGCTTACTTTGGAGCATGTTAGTGGTGCTCACCAGGAGGGCTTGATTTCTAAAAATAAATGTAATTTCCCACTTATTTTTGGTGGACAGCCGTGGAAGACTGCTATAGAGAAATGGTGCCACTGTGTGTGGAAATGAATAGTGGTGTGCAAATGGGACATTTTCTGTATTTAACAAATGTCATCTGAATGAAGAAAAAGTGCCTTTTTCTAAAAGTTCTGCTCAATAGCTGAAAGCCAAGTGAACTATTTTGAATATTCCTATAAAATGCCACAAACTTCTCACACTGCCAAAATAGATTACTGTGGGTTTATTCTCACTAGGGTTCCCTTTCCTATTGCAATTGCCTTCACTCTTCCAAGGGGACTGTGCAACTCTTTTTTGACTTCACGGGATTACAGACTGCAATTTAAACCCCAAGCTCTATATTTAATGGTGGGGAAAGAAGAAGAACTGTAAGGGTATGAAATAAAGGGAGAAATGAGGGGGAAAAAAAAAGTGAACCCACAGTTTAAAAAAAACATGTTTTTTTCTCCCTTTTTGGGGTTTGTTTGGGAGGTTTGGGGGGGGTTGGTGTTTTTTTTTTTTTTTTTTGGTTTGGTTGGGGTTTTTTGTTTGTTTTGTTGTTGTTGTTGTTCTTTTTTTTTTTTTCTTTTTTTTTTTTAAGACACTATGTACCTTTGAAATAAAATTGGGAAAATTGATCAGGTTAACCTGCCAGGGAATAAATAACCCTGCCTTTGTGCAGTGCTGAGTTTTCCATTCAGCTGCGTCTCTCTTCCACAATAAAAGTAGGATGGATCTGCCTATTGGCAATGAACCCTGAAGCAGATCCTGCCTGCACTGACAGTTTATTTATTGGCTTTTTTAGCTCTGGCACTTGGAGCAGTGGCCACAGCATGGCCTTCTGAGAGAGGGGACAATGTCCCTGTCACCACCCCTGGGGACACCAGGCTGGGATTTACACCCAGGACATGGCAGGAGGGGATGGGGCTTCAACTGCAGCATCCCAGCCTCAAACCACATCATCAGTTTCTGGCACATGATTGCAGGTCCTGGGATTTATCACCCTCTCCAGGCACTTTTAAAGGACCTGGATGAAGTGTGGTGGTGTGGATGCTGCCAGGCCCCTGACTCCTGCAGAGGCTGCACGGAGGGGACGGCGAGGCAATACCCACAAAGAGTGATTTAGAAGTGTATAAACACAAGCTGAGGGTTTATACCACTAATAAAGCCTGCCCAGAGGGCTGCAGCACGCTCCCTCTCTGCAGGCTGCCACACAGTCATGAGGGGTTTTTTCCAGATAATGCTTTCCTGGGACTGCAGGATCCTTCTGTTTATTGATTACGTGGATGAGTCTATCTCATGTGTCCAAAGGGCTTGGAGTTAAAAACCCATCCCTCTCTCTTCTGAGAGAACAGGAGATGCACAAAGCAGGTGCAAAAGCCCAGGTGTCAAAGCCATTGGTAAGTAAATTGGTGCATAAATTTTCCTTTTCAAACAATTACATCCCGAAATGCACAAATTCATTTGAGCCCTTGTGTTCCAGTACCCAGCAAAGACTCCAGCATTTTATTTTTTTTTTCAAAAATTCATTTGTTCTTTAATTAAGAAATGTACTCATTTTTATTTCATGAACCTGAGCTATAATGAGAAGGAGCCAAAACTCCAACCATCACTGCTCTGTGCAGGGAAGTGTGAGCACTTCACTATATGAATTATCCTGTTAATGCTTTTACAGCCTTCAACACCAGGGATTAATGCTGATCTGGCCATCAGGCCGATTTTGGGGATATCTTGTGTGTAACTATGGAACAGCAAAATAAAGCTCTGTTTAGCAGGAGGGACAGTGAGCACACCAATCACCTGTGCAAAAGGGCAAAGGGAATTTTCTGGCTGGGACTGAAGGTGACTCATTTCCAGCCCTCCCAAGAAGAGCAGTAACTCTCCCTGAGCTGCTCTGGAGCCTTTGCTGGGTTTAACCTCTTTCTGCTGGAAATCAGGGATATTAAGCCCTGGAGTGCCCTTCTCCCAGACACTCCCAGCACAGACCCAGGCTGAGGGAACTGCTAATTGCCACACATGAGATTATTTTAATTTCCTCCAAATGCACTGATGTAACCACACTTGCATACCTGGGAACCTTTTAATTACTTAGTAGTGCTTTAATGGGTCATTCCTCTCAATTTCCAACTGGCAGACTACAGTGGAGGTACAGCTCTGTCTGCCATAATACAACAAACAAATCTCTTTTTTCTATCATGTACACACACAGTAACTAAAATATACCAGAATCCCTAAGAAAAGATCAGATATTGGTGTCTATATATGCTGATCTCTCTGCAATATATGCACATCATACATATTAAATATATATACATCTATCTATACATACACACAATAACCATATTCATACCCAGCTGTATTTTATTCCACACAGATCTGGGAAAAATTTCCTACTGGGATATACAAAGCAGCTGTGCATAATTAGCCTGGCTGCTGCTTGGCTCCTGCTTGGAAATTTAAATATTGACATTACAGATGTTTCTACCTAGTTCACATCCGTTACATTTGCAGGCCAGATTACAGAGGATTTTGAGGCAGCGAGTGGAGTTGTGCTGAAATGCAGATGATTAATCCCAAGAAAGGATGGCTGAAAGTTTGCCATCAGCAAGTTTTCAAGTTTGCCCAGAACTGAACACATCTGGAACTCGAGGAACTTAGAAACTGCTCTGCTGAGATACACCCAAAGCTGAGCACTCCATCTCCAGTAGGAACGCTGGTTTTAACAAATAAAGGAGTTTTGTGTATTCTCTGGCTTCCTTTGACTCAGAGGCTTCCTCATCCACAGTTTCATCCCAATTTATTATTTCATTTTTCACAAGAGCTCATAGCAGTACGTTTCCTAATTAAATTTGTAACATTTGACATTTCAAATCTCTTCTAGATCCAAATATTGTTGTGAGTGGTGGTTCTGTGAATCAAAAAACTTCAGGTTCAAACATTTAATTTTAAGATAGTTTTGAGGTGAATTTTCTGAGATATTTCCACTTTGCAGATCAGACCTGTAGATACTTCTAAGTTTATACTGCAAATATCCAACTCAATAAAATAACAAGAAATAAACATTCATTCACAACACTCTTAACTAAAAAGACTCAAGTGTCACCCTAACCCTGGTGCAGGCAGATCTAGAAGACTGGAAAACTCCAGATTCTACTTTTATCTAAATAAAAATATATAATATCCTTTACTGTCCTTTTCGAATGGCTCTTCATGTCTTTTTTAAAAAAAATTTAATCTTTCAGCAAAAAGGCAGCTTGTAAACACACCCTTTGACTTCCCTCTCTCACCTGGGATTTACAGGTCAAAAGAAAGAAGAAGACTTTGAGACTTCACCATATTTGATGCAATTTGATTAATTTTGTAGCTTTGGCAACCTTCTCCTGCCACAGGCCAGCAAGGATTGCAAGGCACAGATAAAGAGAGTCTGGAGAACAGTACCAGAATATGTGAAATGTATCAAAGCTGGCAGCAGGAGTATAAAAGTCACTGATGCCAAATTTTTTTTTGCCACTTTGCTAGGCCAGCCAGCCTTTTGTTTCACTTTCATGGACTCCTTTGGCTCCATCTATCATATACAATCCCACTTCTATTAATGTATTAAACTTATTCTTAAATATAAAAAAAAACACAAAAACCCAACAAGCCAACCATCCTGTCAGGTTGCTTTAAATAAAAAAGCACAATTTCAGCATCAGTTTTCATTTACCTGAACCACTGCACTGTTTTCCAGTGCAGAGCTACCAGTGATACTCAGCCCCTTCCTCATGCTTTATCCATCTCCAGAAATTACTGTTTTATGATACTGCAGAAGCCTCTAGGCCATTCTTCTTAATTCCTTCTGTTTCCTCTCTAAATGTCTCCAAGTGTCCCTTTATTTCCAGCAATTATTTATAGACATCTGTCAGTCCAGGCTCCTTGGCTGGAATGCAATGGATCCAGGCTATTGTGCAACCCACAAAACAAGTTACTTCCTATAAATGCAATTCTCAAACAATTTTGCTAAACCACTGCAGCTAAGATTTTGCCCCCACTGGGTTTTGCAGCATATTGTTGTAAGTCACATCGTGTTGAGTGTGTTTAAAATAATTTCTGTTAAGTGCCTCCAGCAAGAGAAATGAGGTGGCTGCCGAGTTCATTGAACCCTCCTCCACTTTCCAGCCTCTAAAAGTGAGATTTCAAAAATGTTTCTGCCTGCCTGTGGAATCCATGGGATTGGAGTCACCCTCATCAATGTGCTGAGGTGAGGCTGCTGCAAGACACAGATCCTCAGCCCCTGAGCTGGCAGCTGGAAAAAATCACAGATCTACAGGAAATAAACTGGGTCATAACTCAGAGACCAAAGAAAACGTGAGAAATCAGCAGTACAGCAAACACAAAACCCATTAGAGTCAGTCCAAAAATTGCCATCAGTGTCACTGAATCAGGCCCAGCCATTATTTTCCTGGTACACAGACTCTGACTGCAACCTCATACAGAAATGAGAGCTGGTATAAATAGAAAAACAGCAAATCAAACTGGTTCTTCTGTCTTCAAACTCATTCTACTGGTTTTCCAATGTATTTCTTTATGATAAATAGCCTCCAAGTTTGCAGTACCTCCAGGAGAAGACCTAATAGCAATCTCAGTTCATCTGTGGTCACTTTAAGCACAAATTTGAGTGCACTTTGTTAGGATTTGACTCTGGGCTATTTTCAGAACCATGACAATTTTCTCTGAAAAGAGCTAATTTACTGTAACTAACTATATTATTAAATTTCCCTAGGAATGATACACCAAGAAATAAATCTGTAGCAAGATCACCTAGCAGTCACAAATTTTTATCATTAATTATAAGATCTGGCAAGCCCTAGCTTGGAATTCAGATGAATTCTCATTGTAATGCAATTTATATACTTAGTAATTATAGGCAGGTATTTGCCTCTCCAGAAATGTGATGGCACATAAATTGTAGGTGTCCAAATAACCAGAGGTGTTTACTGAGAGTTTAAAAATCACACACACAAAAATGTGAATGGCCTTAGTGACATAAAAAAAATCTATTTAAACATCATCCAAACCATCTTTACTGGGACTATGCTCAAAAGGCTCTTTAATTATTCATAGACAGATTAAATAAATACAAGAAATCGCACACTCTTTCCATGTTTTCTTCAGTTTTGGTGGATTTGTATCAATTGTGAATAGAAGGGAAAAGATTCTTAAAAGGGGCTTGGCACAGCTTTTCACTGTAATTTCTGTGTTGCTCCCTAATTAAAGAATTGACTTTCAAATCATTAAGGAAAGAAAGTCACTTTGTAAAACCATAAAAAGCTGGAAAATATGTCTTACAGCAACACCAGGGAAATCTAATATGAATATTCACTTGATTTTTAAAATTAAGGTATTTAAATTTTTGATGCTAACTCTCTCCAAGATTTATTTATCAGTAACTCTCTGCTATTCCTGATGAATAGACAACACCTAGGTTCAATTGCAGAATGAATAAATGAGTGGAAAGTCTCTTGAGAATTCCTTTGGGTTTTGTGACTGATAAAATTCTGGTCTAAAAACACACAGGAACTCTGCAATGGATAATTTAAAGTAAGATAATTATATCTTCTGAATGGTTTAAAAAACCCCTAAATCCTTTAGATGAGTTTCACTCTATATTTGCATCTTTCTCAGTGTAATTGTGCATCCCTCATGGAATTGTTGGTACCCATGGACATTCACACTTTGGTCCAGGGAATGTCAAGACAAATCCAAGATACCTACTTGAGCATTTTTTTTTTTTTTAGCAGAATTTCAGTGAGTGGGTTGGATTCAGATCTTGAACGAGGCTGAAGGTGATAGGAAATAAGATTTGCATCCAATGCAAAGCCTTCCTTTTGCAGCTTCAGAGATGAAATAGAGCACAATTGCAACCCAAAGGGAAGCACTCAGGAATCTCACACACGAGCACATCAGGATTTCTATCAAGATGTGCAGTGCAACCTTTCATTTGAAACTGCAAAACAGGCCCCTTCCAGCTCAGCATATTCTCTGATAACCTCTGTGGTAAAATAACAGAACCTGATGAATAATTAGAAGATATGTGCCATGAGTTGTGAAGAACTCTGGGAAACAGATGTAAACACCAGGAAATCCTGGCTGAGAGGGTGCCAAGTGCACAGGGAGCTGTGGCTGATTCCAGCCAGCCCTGATTCCACAGCTTCAACTCTGCACAAAATAATTTTGCAAGCATTGGTGCCCTTGACACCAGGCAAATGAGGTTATGAAGTTTATTGTGATGAATGCCTGGGGGGAAGGGAGGGAAGAGAAGTTGAAAAAAATTATTCAAACTTTGGCTAACAGGAAAGGCAGTCAAAATGCTAAATGATACCTGAGCCAATACAAAGCTGTAGTAAGAGAGAATGGAGGAAACTGTTACAGAAGAATTCACTGGAAGCTGGGCTGAGAAACATCTCTACTGAAACAGAAGTGTAAACTTCAATATAAGGAGTGGGGAAAAAGGAAAAGCAAGGAGAGTTTGTAGATAATAAAAATAGAGTATTGCCAGTTAAAAAAATGTACCAGAAACCTACAACAGAAAAGGGTGTTCCAGTGGCAGCCATACTCTCAACTATGAAACATTTCTTGCTTGGCTGAAGAGATCATCAATACGTTCATTACATGCTTGTCACAAGTGAGGTAAATTAACATTACCTCAAAATTTTAATCTGTTGAAGGAGCAGCTTTTCATGCATTTCATACCCACAGATTTTTAAATATGAAGAACTCTATGTGAAAATGCAAAATTCACCAGAAAGTTCACATAATAGAAGGGAAGAATTTAACTTGCATGGTTGTATCACATTAAAACTTGGAACAATATCTTACTCTTGTAAAACTTCCTCATCAGACAAAACCAACAGGAAATTTAATCAGAATATTTTCCTTACTAAATTTAATTATCAATGTGTTTTTGTTTTGCTGCAACTGTTGTATCTGCATTTACAACATCTGTTTATCAGCATTATTCAGTATTTCAATCTGCCCCACAACATTAGTTTATTCATAATGTGCTTTCCATTTATTTGTGTTATTTACTAGACTCATGCTACATAAACAAATAAAAATAACTCTTCCAGTAACTAAACTTACTGAGAAAAAAAGTGAAATTCCCACTCTGCACAGAATTTGCCAGTGGTATTTGGTTTGAATCTTAATCATATCCTAGGGGTTGTCTTCGTTGATTCCAGACATGAATAAAAAAGCATGAACCTAAATCAAAGCTCCTGTTTCTAACTAATTTCTGCTTCTTTTTTTTTTTTTTTAATTTTTTCTTTTTTTTTTTTTTTTTACTGCAGAGACTTGTTTTTCAAAAACCACCCATCGTTTTTCAAAAACCATTACCTAGTTGCTCTAAAGCTGTGCCACTCCCAATTATTTTTTATTTTTTAGTGGAGGAAGAATCCAGAGAGCCGCAAAATCAGAGAGAAAACTTGTGCAACGTGATAACAATGGATTTATCCAAAGAGAATTGGTTCAGGCAGAATTTCCTGGGCATGAGGCTCACCTGTGGCAGATCCCTCCATGACGTGGCCAACGTAGGGACCCTCCTTGAACATGGGCCTGTTGTCGTTCTGGTCGATGACGGAGATGTCCAGGCGGACCGGCCCGTCGATGGTCTTCCCGGTCATATCCACCACTTCCACCTCCAGCTGTGTCAACAGGAAAAGGGGATAAAGCCATGAGCTCGCTGCCACAGGGAGGAGAGTAAGGGAAAAAAGGGTTCTGGTGAGTGTTGGCGTAGCCAGACCCTGCCAAAAACACGACTTGCAGTCTGTTCTTTGGGCCAGGCTCGGAGAAGATTTGTCCTCTAAGAAAATAAAGACAGATGTGCATTCAAACTGAGATACCCCCTGGCAGCTTGAAAATGCCATATTGCCTAAAAAATTATTAGAGTAAAGCTTAAAAAAAACAAAACAAAACAAAAAAACTCAACCCCTTGCAAATTTCGTCTTAATCATGTGAAGATTTGGTCAGAATTCGTTTCTTTACTTTTATCAAGCACACCTCCAGTGGACACCTGTGGAATTATCGTGGTAGAATTGACATTAATGCTGAAGCAAAAGCCTTTTTAAAAACAAGGAGTAAACAAAACCGGGAAAAACAAACAAAAAAAACAAATGCAGGAATGCTGTAGACATTTGGACATTTTCTCAATGGTGATGGCATGAGGTTTTTGTTAGGCCATTTTCAGAGTTCTCTGGGTTTTCTAATCAGATATGGAAGAATGAAAGAACATCTGCAGTCCCATTCAAGTGGGTATATTCACAAGCTGAAGATTTGTCTGGACTTTACTTCCAGAAAATCTGTTTTCTGGAGAGAAAGATCCTATTGTACATCTCAACCCTCCAAACCATGTGCAGTGCAAAGTCCCAATGAGTCACCAGGGCAAACCACTCCAAAACTTCTTAAACAACAGAGAAATCAATTTAGATTGCAACTGTGTGCTCTACCTGCAGTTCTCTCCCCTCACAAGAAATCAATAAAATACAGCAATAAACATGTCTGAGACACCACTATCATTCTCACCTGCCCTCCCCATCCCCAGACTCACGTCTTTAATGGAGTTAAGCCAGCCAGAAAATGAACCTGAGCTCAGACGTTAATATCACTCTGTCCCAGTCTTTCCCTGAGAAAATGGTGCCAGCAGGGGCTAGAAGTCTCTGAGCATTTTGTTTATATTGTTAATTTATTCTACATTGCCCTGTCTTATACCTGTAAGTTATTTATAACTTAGTGATAAACCCTGCTGGGAAAGAAATAGGTCAGAATCCTAATTCCTTATTAAAATGGATGGCTTATTATCACCTTTCTCTGGTTTTTGTTAGGCTTATAAATACCTTCCATGTTTTTAATTCAATGTGTTGGGTGTGAGTAGGAGGATTTGTTAAGGGTGAGACACCTGCTCATGGGCTCTGTTTGCAAATAGTGTCACAGTCCATTTTAACATCTACTCACTGCTTACCCTCACTTCTCTAGGAATTGTTCTTGCAAACCTTTCCCAAGCCTTTTTTTTTTTTTTTTTTTTATCATATGGCTGAACAGCTTAAAGACAGACAAATACTCTGATTGGAATGATTCCTGTAGCTTTGGCAGAGCTAGCTGAAGATTTTTGGAAGCACCTCTTTAACTTTTGGGCTTGTTCAACTCTGAACTCCAAAGTCAGCGCAGGAATCTTTGCCATGGGATGTGATGGGGACTTGGAAGGGAAAAGTGATTCCATTCCTGAACTACATTAAAGTCAGATAAAGTTTTAGCTATAGTTGGAAACTGCTGATAAAAAAAAGACATAAATAATTTGGCTTGGAATGGACCTTTAAAATTTATCTATTTCCACTCCCTGCCATAGGCAGGGAAACCTTTCACTGGACCAGGTTGCTCTAATTCCATCCAACCTGGCCGTGGAGGTTTTCCAGGGATGGGACATCCACCACATCTCTGGGCAAGCCACGACAGTGTTTTACCACCCTGATTGTAATTTCCTTCTCCTTGTATCTAGTTTAAATCTCTCCTCTTTTTGTTCAAAACCATCACTCTTTGTCCTATTGAAGAGGCCCTGCTAAATGTTTATCCCCAACCTTTTTGTAATCCTCTGAAAGGGGCTCTAAGGCCTTTTCTGCTCTGGGCTGAGCACCCTACCTCTCTGAGCTTGTCCTTACAGGAGAAGTGTTCCAGCCCTCTGCCCATTTTTGTGGCCTCCTCTGGACACACAAATCCGTGTCACTCCTGTGCTGAAGGCTCCAGAGCTGGACACTTTATCATAGCAAAACTGACTCATCAAAACTATGTTAATTGCCTGGGGAAGTGAAAGAATAGCAATATTTCTCTGTGAAATTCCAGCAAATTAATTTTCAAATTCAAGATAATTTGCTTTTAATCTATCTCTCAGTATCAAGTGACTGTGCTGTTCATTGGAAAGAACAAAGACTTTGTTAAATTTAAAAAAAAAAAAACTATTTCAGCTGCTTTATCAAAATTGTAAGTCATTTAAAACAAAGGCTGATCTAACACTAGTTTTGGGGGTTTTTTATCCAACTTGCACAGATTATGGAAAGAATAAGAGATTCATATTAAGAACTGAAATAGATTTATTTTATCTTTGCCAAGTCCACTGCATCTGAGAGCAACTGTCCAAAAAATTTGGCATGACAGGACTGTAGGAACACTTACATGATATCTTCTTCACTTTATTAAGATGACAGAGGACTTTATTTTATTAATCTTTGTACAATAATTTTCAAGCCTGTTCTGAGTTAACTCACCAGCTCCTTTTAAATCCATTCTACTATGTTCTCAAAATAAAAACCTGCAGCACTGAAGTTATGACCATCATTCTTTATGTGACCAGCTTGTGAAAGAAACTGTCTGATATCTTACTTAGCTTCCCCATGAAAAAAACCCAACATAAACACCCCAAATTAAAACAAAAACAAAAATCCATAAAATCTGCTCACAAAATAACAACAGAAGTATTTTGTTATTTCCAAAAACCCAACACATGCAAGTGAGAAAAGCATTCAAGTAGAAGACAATACAACACTTTGAACAGGCTGTAAATAAAACCAGGTGGAAAATTAGATCGTCCTAACTAACAGAACTGCAAGATTTCAGTCCTTCAATGCAGAAGCAAGAATCTATCTGGTTTTAATGTAGAACTTGACTGATGTATGAAAGATACTGAATTAATTCTTAGGGTAACAAGAAATTGTAAAGGCACATTCAGAAAGGGTTTAAGTTCCTACCTGACTATAACAGCACAGTTCCAAGGACATGTGCTAAGCCTAAAGACAGATTTGAACAAGTTGGGAAAAAAAAAAACACCTTGCAGAGTTCTGTAGCTGTTTATTTTGTGAAAAAACTGATGCTTTGCCACTTAAAAGTTATGGATTTTTTTTCATGAGGGTGGACACTTGATGATCCCTGCCATCCCAAACCATTCCATGAGTCAGTGGAAATCATGGAATGATGAAGTTCATCTTAATCTAACCCGTGATTTTGGGGAGCTCTTGAGGCTAAATCCCAATTTCATTTTTGACACGAGTGTACATGCAAAACACAAAGTCCAATCAAGCCATTAGGAGAAATTTTACATCTCAAAACCCCATGATCAGACACAAAGCAGACTTAGGCTGGTGTCTCTGACAGAGCTCAAAAACAATGATTAGATTAGGCACAGCAATGGAACAGGGAAAAACAACATCAACCCCCAAACTGCAGGCAGGAACAGGTTTTATCCTATCTGGCAAACTCCCTTCTCCAAATGGATTATTTCTAGACTTCCCATCCAATTTCCCTCACC
This sequence comes from Sylvia atricapilla, assembly GCF_009819655.1. Lineage (NCBI taxonomy): Eukaryota > Metazoa > Chordata > Aves > Passeriformes > Sylviidae > Sylvia > Sylvia atricapilla. Next base: position 4,267,640 of record NC_089151.1, read on the forward strand.
ATAGGCAAAGCAAGGATTGTTCATCACCCCAAATACAATGATCTCATCAGAAGTTAAGCTTACTCAAAGTTGCTCACTTCAAGCTTTCTGCTTTATTTTAAACAGTTTTGAATCCTTTCTACTCTGCAGTCAGCAATAACATTTACATGAAAAGATAACCAGTCTCGTTCTTACCATTACTTCAGGTAATTTCAAAGGTTTCTCTTCACAGAAGGGTTGTTTTCATTCACTTATTGCTCTTGGTGAAATGATTCTGGAGAGCCACCTTCCTTCTCTGCATATAAATGTCTATTTTTCACTTTGCAGCGAGCCAGCCAATGGCCCACATAAAATTACATCATAAATTTGGAGATTTTCATAAGTAAATCTGGAATATCTTTTAGTGCTTAATTATCTTCAAAGCCTAAGATGGGCTATTTAGTCGTTACCTGCCATCTAATTTTAATTTCCAATTTGTTGCCCACAGGAATGTTTCTCATGGAATTTTTCCATTTGTTTCAACAGATGGTTTTTCTACTTGCTCCTCGTCCCCAGCTCCACAGGAGCACTGCACCATCCACCTGCCCCACCTCAGTTATTCTAATCTCATTTATTCTAATCTAAACTTGTTAGGTTTATTTATCATCAGTTTCTAAGTGTGGATTAACAGTAAGGAAAGGCAATGGACTTACGGGTCTTTCATTCAGGCAATTTCCTGGTAAGAAAAGAAAAATTTGGCCAGCTTTAGGTCATAAAATGTAGTAAAGAAATTCTCTTTATAGTGAAAGGTTGTAGTAAAAATTTTATGCAATTACCTAACACAACTCAGAGAAGACAATAATTCAGACAAAGAGAAACTAATTACAAGTAAATTTTCCTGATTTAAAGGCTTGAATTAAACATGAGCTAATAGTTCTATTACTCTATAAGAGGTGGAGGGAGAGGATGCAAACCAAAAATACTCAGTTTCTTGGGGGTAAACATAATTCTATCCACCAGCACAGCACAACTCTTACTTGTAATGGGAGAATTTAACCTGGCACTCAGAACCAAGGCAGAAAGGGATTAATTAGCCATTAATAGTAAATACTCCAGGATTATCTTCCACAGGCTTTATCTTGCTATAGCATCCATCTCAAAAATTAATTATTAAATAGCTTCTATTTTCTTAGCACAACTCTCTCTTAACAGTGTGCATTAAACAAAATTTAAAAAAAAAAGTAAAAAACAGCCCAAGGCTTCTTACTCTCCAAAGTGACAAGGAATAGATTCTTCAGTAAGAGTCACTTCAGCTTCTTTGATCACTTCAGATGCAAAGGTTTGTAGACACATTGACAGAAATTTTAAGAAAAGAAAGAGGAATTTAATATTATATATAGTCAAATGTGTGTTTTTTATCTCTGGCTTTCAAGGCAGTGGGCTTAATATTTTAATAATTAGTCACATCAGTAGACTGAAAAGTCAGCGGTCTACATTATATTTTAGCTTGTGAAACATAACACAGCAAGTTCTGCCCAGTTTATACACTTTTGACTAAAAAAACCCTTTCACCTTCACAAAGCTAAAGTTGCATCTGAATCTGTTAGTGAGGGGGTTTATCTGACTGTCAAACCAACATCTCCAATTTACTTCAACTGTTTTTTTCTTTAAACAAAACCAGTCCAAGCCAAAAAATTCTTCGAGCCTTCATTAAATTTAATTAAATAACAACTTTCTGCACATTTTTCAGATTATTTTTTATGCGGTAAATCTCTCAGTTGTTCACCCTTCCCTTGAAGGACGAAGCACAAGAACATTTTCTTGGCCACTTTTGTACCTGCAGCTCCTGTTGCCTTGAGATAACATCAGGAACTCTTTCTCCACTGGAAAACTTGGCACAGGCAATCCAGCAAAGCCACAATATTCCTAGAAAATGCCATCAGTGGAATATGCTAATTGCCGTGAAATGAAGCTGCAATGCTATATGTTTAATTTTTTTAATTTTTTTTTTTTTTTTTTTGGTTTTAATATATTAAACTGCTCCACAGCTCGAAACCAAGCAATTATGGATTCATTTTCTAACGGAATGTATACACTGTGCCTCCATTAGTGTCACAGGAAATGCATTTTCTTCCCCAGCTGTGTCTCTGAATCACAGCATTGTTTAAAAAATGTGCTGTTCTCTTGTACAGCTTAAAGCCTGAAATTTTTTCTCTCTTCTGAGTATAAAATGGCCTTTTCCACACAAAAAAAAAAAAAAAAAAAAAAAAAAAATCACAGAGGTGGAACATAAAAACCCTAAAATTGTAGAGAATGATGGCGTAAGCTGCAGGAAAAAACACATTAATTGCACACTCGTAAAAGTCTTCTACCAAAATGAACTCTGCCTTTTCTGCCCACTAAACCCAATTCCAAAAATTATTTTGATGTTTTCGCCGCATTAAAATGTAAAATTGTTTGGGATTTTGTAGCAGCTTTTTTCATGTCAGCTGAAAAAAATAAAACCACAAAATGGATAACTTAATCTCATATTTTTTTTACCACCTATTCATGAGGTTGGTTTTAAGTTATAAAAACAAAGGGGTCAACAAGCACTAATTGGAATTTTTGGGGGATTTTTAATTCAGTTTGGAGCAGACAAGATTTACTTGTGAGGTCTTGTGACTTTTATTTTAAGATTTCTTATTTTTAACGTTTAAATATTTGTAATAAGCAATTCTTTGTGAAGAATCCTTTTGACATTCACAGAACATTTAAGGTTTTATATAGTATCAGATGTTAGCAACCAGCAATTTTCCAAAGCTTTGATCCATCTTTTGTCCCAGATGTATCCCTGTAAATTCCAGACTCTCTGAGAAATATCACTTTCTAGGACACAGCCAGGCTGCAGGAGAGAAAACTGGGTTTAACTGGTGAGTTGTGCAAAAAGTCATAGGGAACAAAGGAACTGGCAGCAGAGAGGGGAAGACTCTGACATTATCCCAAAATTCTCTCCTCTGTGGGCAGCAGGGATGGGAGAGTGGCTGGGCAGGAGCTGCTCCAGGATCCTGCCACCCTCACAGAGCTTCCAAACCCCACAAAATCCCCATTTTGGGGAGGTGTGAGGTGCTCAGACTGTATCCACCCCAATTAATTATGATAGAAGGGATGGGAGCAACAGGCACAGAGCGTTTCAGATGAGAATCAGTCACAGAAATAAGACAGACCAAGGGTGGGAAACAGAGATGAAATGACTTCAGCAAAGCCACAGACCAGACAACATTTAAATCAGGCTTGAATCTGGGTTTTTGATCTCTGCACACAGGACTGACAGAGATATTCCATCTCTTGCTGAGCAAGTAATGTAAAATTAGATTTACAAAGATTATTAAGCTACCAACATGTGCACAGTGTGATTTTTCAAAGTGCCTTATGAGACTGGATAATATATCCTATTAAAATCAAACCACCTTTGAAAGATCTTTGAAAACCCAATTGTCCTCTCAGTATAATATTTTTCCTCCCCGTTACACACCACTCTACATCTGTAAAGACACAACAACATGAGTGAAAATAATTTTATGCCGCCTCACAACAGAAAGCCTCAAAGGATCTCTCACATGGCTACAAAAAACCCGAATTAAAATAACTTCTGAGGCAAGCATCCTGTCAAGTATTATCTAGGAGTTGAAATGAGAATGCCCACTCCAAAAATAACCTCGGTGAACAAACTAGAAGAAGTCTGTGGAACAACACAGCTCTTGAAGGAGCCACGTGCACTTCACACAGAACAAAAGTATTGAGGATGATCACGTAAATACTAATTAAAATCTTCCTGTATCACAAGAGAGCACATGTTGATCACCTCAAAAAGGGAGCAAGGGTGGGGGAGAGAGGGGAGTTTTCAGGATGCACCAAAGCAATCAAGTCTAATCACCACAAAAATATTCAAGAAATCAAAAAGAGACAAAGCAGGGCTGAAATAAAGGATTAAGACATGAGTTGCACCAGAATTTTTAGAATCTGTGCTGCGCCACAAAAGCAACAAAGACACTGACAAAAGAAAAAACTGGGGGAAAAAAATAGCTTTGCACTTTTAAATAGCTTCTGGCATTATTTGACACTGCTCACCATCCTGGCTGCTCAAAAATAACTCCAAAAGTGGAGGAAATGGCAAGAGTTTAACAGATTTCAACTCGTGGAAGGCTGCAAGAAGCAGCAGGGTCAGCGAGAGCCCAAAGTTAATCAGACCAAGAACCAAAATGCAAAACCTCAAAAGCATTGGTGACAGAAAAACTGACTTCTTTAGACATAAGAAATAAAGGTCAGTGCAAATGCCAGGGATATATCACACATCCCTATATTTGGCTTTGTTATTATTGTTTAAAATATCTGTTCCTGCAAATGAGTTGGAAAAGGTCTTTGGAGTCAGGGATCACTCAGGCTGATATCAGGCTGGAGCACAAGTAACAGATCAGGTCTCCTTATTTTTAGGTAACAAAACAATTACAAAAGCACTCATACAGAAGATTTTACAGGCTGCACTGGAGGTCACTGCTGCAGTTTCCAGCAGAGTTTCCAGCCCTGCCAGGGTTCCTGAAGTGACAGCTCATCCTCTTTACCCTGTCAGTGCTCAGTGGACAAAATAGGAGTGCTTGGGGTCCAAATGTCGATGAAGGAAACACTTTAGAGGCAAACGTTTTCCTGGTGGAGTTCCTGGAAAAATTTGCTTTTCCTGTAAATAAAATTGCTCTGCTCTTCAAAATTTGATATCATCATATTTTATACACTACATTTGTCCCAGCCATGTAAGATGCAATTCCACAGCACTCCTAAATTTCACCTTTTGGAAGGTTGGTCTCCAGAAGGCAGGAAAAGAGAACTGGATGAGATTTACTTGTCTCTGTTACAGGATGGGGATGACCATGCTGCAAACCCCAAGGGCTGTGTGTTACATTAAAATTTCTGACCTACAAACTCCCACCAGAGAAGGACTGGATTGTGGTACAAGGTGTCTGCCATGCCCCTTTTCCAGCACACAGGATGGGATGATATTGAGTGTTCTGTTTGTGTGTCTACACAGACTCTTTCTCATTTATTTGTTCAATTATTTAGAATTTTATTTCTTTATTATTTATTTTTTATTCTGCTGCTAAATCTTCTTATAACTCCTTCACCCAGTGCACTCACTTTACCAACTGGACCCTGAGTGTCTGACCACATTCCTGTTGCTTTGATTTTTTAGCCTTCTGATGATTGTTTCTAGTTTTACTGGAGCTCTCTCACACATGTAACACAAACAAAGAAGATTGTTTCTATTCCAGTCTGTGATGGACTGCTGAATTGACCACTGGGGTCAGAGAGGTGTTCCTCTCATCTCCCAGTCCTTGATCAAATCCTAAATCCTTTTTAAACCCCAAATCATGATAAACTGCCCTTCTTTCTCTGCTCACCTCTCAACCTCACTGAGTGTGGTTCTTTATGTCCCTAACAGTGACACATTCCTGCCATGGAACACCCCTCTCCTTCCCCCTCAGGTCTCTGTCTGGTGAACGTTTGGCACTTTGCTGACACTTTTCCATGCTGATGAGAAAAGGTGTGGGAAGCATCATCTCCATCACTCCTCCCTCCTGCTGTGTGCTTAGTTACACTCACGAGGAAAAGTGATCTCCCTCAATAGCATCAGGGCTTGGAAGCTGTTGTATTAAGAGTTTGAACATGTGTGGGGGTAAATATATCAAATATAACTCAGAAGTGTTCAGAGTTCGTGCTTGGCTTTCCCTGCCCTGCTGCACGCCACCCTCAGCAGCTGGGATGATGTCCAAGCACTGGAGGTAACAAAACTCTCTTTATCCTGCCCTGTCATTCCAAACTAAAGGAGTTTTTGCTGATTTAGTCCACAGTCAGCCTTATTATTCAATAATGCCCAGTTGTCTTGGTTTTTGTTTTTTTTTCCAAAAGTGTGTTTGTGGCAGATATTTTATAATTCAGACAGCTGATCTTCCTCATAAGAGCAGCTAAACAAATCAGCACTTCCCAGATCACACACACTGAGAAGTTTCTCTGTTTCAGTCCAGCAGTGTAGTGGGGTTTTTTCTACTAGATCTATATTTCTTTCATAGAAAAAAAGAAGTTATCTGAACAGTTTTCAGATTATTACAACAAAAAAGTAGTTTGAAGACATGGATGTAGTGGAAAGACATTCTAAGGGGCAGCCTGATCTGAAATAAAATGTTTCATTTCAAATTACCTCTTCTCTCTCTCTCTCTCTTAACTGAGTCTTTGTCACTGTTAACATGTTGGACCATCTCTCTCCATTAATTGTGAATAAAGGAAGATTTAGTCAATGAGTCTCAAATTAGGTGAATTAACACAGTAGAAGTCTTTTCTGAGTAGTCAAATTGCTCTAATGCAATTCCTGAAGGATCAACAAGCATCTGCTGTGCAGTGACACATCAAAAGACAGAATTTATTTAATGTCCTTTTATTTTCCTTGCTTACATTTCACCCAGGAACTTTCTGAAATGCTTCACCGGTCTTCAGCCCTTGTGACAACATTACCTGTTAGAACTATTAATCTTAAGGTGTAATTTGCAGTTCTAGCTTGCCTCATTGAATTTATTTATTTATTTTTAAATATCTCAGTCAACCATAATTTACTTCATTTAATATGTTGGGAAGGCACTTCCTCAGTAAATTTTATGCTCCACCACCACTTCCCTGTAATTCAGAGATCTTACAAGATGTTTTACTACAAACACAGCAATTCCTGGGCTGCACTTTCATCAAATCAGATCTCAAACCAAATCCACAGACTTCTGACTCACTGATTTGTCACCAACTTTCAGGACTTGATCCGTGCCACATTTCCACAGCTATTTTATTTCTGGAGATAAAGATTTCTCTTTTTCCCTCCTTCATGCTTCTCCTAAATTCCAAATTCTGATGACCTTATCTGAACAATTTTCTGATTTCTAAGACCCACAATGTCATCTTTTGTCTTTTTTTACCCTTTTCAAACCCTTTTACTATCCACAAATACTAACAGACATGATTTTGAGTCCAAAAATGCAATCAAAACTGGTTTTTTACAAGGATTATATTGTAGATGTCTATTTTTTCATTGCTTGCATCAAGCTGCATCAGTTGTATCAACTGGGAAAAAAAAATCCTATGTGGAATATTGTATTTGGCAAACAGAGAATTGGAAAGTCAGTTATTCCAGCAAAAAGTAAAGCCTGGGTATAGTCAGTCAAAAAATTAATTAAATGCTCTTAGTACCAAAAATTGCAAGTGGAAAAAAAACCCAAACAAACAAAACATTTTTGAATTACAGCAATCAGTAGGACCCTGATTGGGGGTCACAAACAAACCAAATTATCATGAAAGGAGTAAATTCCAGAACTCAGAACTCATCCCAGTGAGTGTTGCAGGAACATTTGCTTCTCCTGTTACAAAACTGTAACCCAAAAACCCAAGGAAGGGATCTTTGAGACCCACAAATATAATCACTAAGACAGTACCCAGGGGTCAGTCAAAGGCACCATAGAAATAAATGTCCTAGAACAAAGTCAGAGAAATTAAATGAAGGCAACTAATTTCAAACAAAGAGGTTTGCTGAGGCAAGACTGGAGAATTAAACAGACAGCAGAAATAAGTAGGCAAAGGAGGAGAAATCTTGCAGTGTTTTGAGCTGTTAAAATCTACTGGGGTGCAGAATTTGAAATTCAAAACGTCCTAGAAAAGGAAGTCCTTGAAGACACTTTTGAAGCTGATGCTCCAAAGCAACACAGGGACTTCTTGCACAGACCAGACTATTCAGCCTGGGTGCATTTATTCCCAATACGGCATTGAAGTCACAAGAGGATGGAAAATCATCCTGTGGCATTTTGCTCCATTACACTCCCCTTAAGGAGTGCACTCCCCTATGTCAATAACATCCCAGTACAGATCTTTTCTAAAAATAATAGGTGTGTGTTAAAACCTGAGCTTTTTGAAAGCAGTAGGGAGCTATTTTAACAGTACACCATGATTTACTTTAAATGCATTTAATTATAGCTTGAAATGTCATTATTTCTGCCAATGTAATTGCAACAGTCCCTTTGAGCACAGACAGTATCTTATTTAGACACTTTGGACAGTGTCTAAAAAGAGGAAAAGAAGACATATTCACCAAATTCTGCTCTGTGACTGGACATAGTCCTGTCTCTATTCCATTGTTCCTGTCACCTTCTTGTTTTTAAGTTGAGAGACACAGCAAACATAATGATTGGATTTTACTGTTCAATTAAACAATTAGTGGCAAATTGTGTAAGAGTTCCTCACTCAGTTCTGCTGCATGAGCAAACCCCCAAATCAGGTTCTTCTCCTTTGGCCTGGCAAGGTGACTTCTCATCAATACATTGCTGGTTCAAACATGAGATAATTTCTTTTATTTGGAGTAACCTATTTATAAATCTGTCACTATTAAGTAACTTGCTGGGTCAATGCAGAACACACAGAGAAACTCAGTGCAATCGATCCCAAGAGTTTGATTTTGGAGCTGGAATCAGTAGCAATCCATCAACTTCAGGGAGCCTTTCAAAAAGAGTAAACTATTCTGGTTTTAACTGAGGTCTTTTGTAAAACTAAAGGTTTGCTATTATGGCAGCAAGTAAATCCCCTGGCATGGGAATAACAAAAGGCTCCTAAACCCTTGTTTGGAGGGGATGTGGATGATTCTGTGGTTCTATAAGGAAAGCAAAACCAACTGATGCTGTTTTACACCACAACACAGACTCTAAGATTCAGAAGGCTGAAAATGACTCCTTCATTCTTGAGATGTGTCTCCCTTTTATACTATTTTACACAGACCAGTCTGATTGTTAAAACAAAGGAAAAATCTCTTCAATCACATTGGTCAGACCAGAGGGACATCAAGAAGAAGTCCCTCTTAGGAAAAGAAATTAGTAACATAGGTACAGTTACAAAAACATCTCTCCTGTTTACAGAAAATTCCCTGGAGAAAGAATTTCAGAAAACCAAAACACCTCAGGCATGGAACCAGGGCAACATCCAACTGCGAAAAGAAACCAACTTAAAATTATTAGGTTTACTTAGGAAGGCAGAAAGATCTCAAAACCTTCTCTCAAACCTGAAGACGGCCAAGAGGAATTATTTTAGAACTTCTATTTTTGCTCCATTTTACGCCAAAGAAGGAAATGAGGATGAAAGGAAACGCGGTAAAAGCTCAAGTGGGCTGATCATTTTTCTGGAGGTGAAATGTTTTATTCCATCTCCCCTCCTTCCCAAGGCAGGGCTGCTGGCTCCCAGTGTTCAATAGATGGCACTCTGTGTTCTCCTGCAAGCAGCTCTCACACACCATCACATGGAGTAGCCGACAGACACAGACTGCTCTGGGTTTACTCCACTGCCCTGATTTTACTATAGGAACCACTTAGAAAGAATTCTTTTATATCAGGAGATATAATGAGCTATTTATATTGTTTATATTTGATATATTGTTTTATATCAGGAGATAAATGAGCTTCATACTGAACAATTCAGAGAAATTGGAAGTTTTAATCATAGAAAAATCTGCTTGAAAGAAATATATCTTAAGTGATCAGATCTTCATCTCTCACTAAGGAGTCAAAAAACAAGCATGAGTATGGCTTATCTCTCATGCAAGAAATCAAAATTGCTGAACAGGAATATCTTCCTGCAGAAAAAAATGATATTCAGAGAAGGATTCAGTGAGTTCAGTAGAATGTTGGGGAAAAAAAAAACCTTTTAAAAATATGTACTACTAAACACAGCATTCAGAGCTCATCAAATCTTGACATGTTCTGGAATATGATAACATCAAACTATGTCACTTAACTGGGTTTGACAGCAGGTAAATTATATCATGTGAGAGCTTAACTAAAACGAAGATACTCACTAAAAAAATCTTGATCTATACAGAATTTTCAATGTTTTAAAAATGTTCTATCACTAATGAAACAACAGAGAAGAAAAGTGACATTAAGTTTATTTTCCTGCTTCATGTTCTGCTTTACTCAGCAGATCATAAAGAGCAAAACTGAATAAATATATGGAAACCTCTTCTTTTTTAAAAACCTTTTTCTCTGAATGGGTTCCTGTTCAGAACCACATTTCTCTTTTAGAATTACCCATCAAAGGCTGCAATTGAGCACATTTCAGCCTTTAGCTTTTGAGCCCAGTGTTGAATGGCTGTGCTGACTGATCCCTTCAGTCACATGGCACTGCTGGTACTCCCTGACCTGCCTCATAAACATTTCTAGGGCTGGAATATGGAATTTCCAGCTCAGAGCTTCATGGCAGCACATGCTGGTGTGCTTATCCTATCCACTTGCATGACTGCTATTTTCATTCTATAAATATCCAAATTTCTTATACTGTTAGGAAACAGCACAAACAGCCACTTCTGCCATGGCAGCAAACCTGCGGTTTGCCGCACAGATAAATGTTTGACTTGCTGCTTTTTCAAGGTTCACATCCTACAGCTAATTTCTGATTTTCCTGGTATTTAATATTTGTATAAAATATTTATTCATTAATAGATGTAGCTGGATGGTTTAACAGACAGAACCAGTAACCTAGAGATGAGCTCACATTGAAACCTACAGTGGAAAATCATATTTGCCAATAGCTTTGAACACCCAAATATAACCCCAAAGTGGTTGATTTTATTCATGGGAGTGTCTTAAATCTTCAGTGTTCTCTGGAAGAATGCAGACTGGTTTTCTCTGATCCTGTTTTATACCTGTTGCAGTTTTATAACTTGATCACAGGAAATAAGATTAGTGGCTTACATGATGCTTGGTCAGCCTGCAGATTTGGAGCTGGGTATTTTCGAAGCCCTTCCCACAGAGAGAAACTTGGAACCAGGGTCCTTTTTTTTGCCACCACACACCAAATATGATTGGTTTAATTCTTATCATAATGAAACCTAATTTGTATAAGTTAACCTCTAAAGATCCAGAGGACAACTAAAAATTGCATCAAAGAAGGAAAAAACAGGTAAATTCTGTAATTACCAAGGTAATAAATTATTTAATAGCCTAAGAAATATTTCTCTAATGATCATTCAACCTTCATATCCCCTATTCTTTGCCTGCCAAGACATTTCATTTTTCCCTTACCAAGGGGGATTTCTGCACATTCATGTTCCCTGAAGTAAGTTTTACTCCAAATTTGTATATTATTAATGGCAACATTTCTTCGACTTATTTCTTGTTCCTTCCACCAACAACCACCAAACTCATTTACTTTATGCAGAATGCAATTAGTGGGTATCGTATTTATTTGACAGATTTCTCATTTTCTCAATTCCGTGTAATTTGACAGGGACTATTACAGATCTGTAACTAGTCTTTCAGAATGACTTTCACAAGGTTAGTTCACTTATTAATTGACCCTTGGTAATGGTAATTTAAGAAGCATATTAATCTCATCTGTCACTTCCAACACATACTAGATGTATAAAATAATTCGTCTTTTGCAAGGGGCCTTGCAACAGAAATGAAGGGTCTAAATTTTTAATTAATATACATTTTCTTTCAATAAATGAGATTGGACTGGAAGGAGGCTCCTCCTCAGTAGTTTTCTTTATTCTGCTTTAGAATTCCTGTTTTTTCTCATTGTGAAGATAAACACGATTTCACCAGTCAACAGAGCCTATGATCTAAATAATCTTCTACAAAGGACATTCTGGTATTTTAACAGATTCCTGAAACTTAAAAATGTGCAAACAAAGCATTTGGCACTTCAACAGCAATGTCTTATTACATACACAGATTAAAGGTTTCTGGAATTAGGGAGATTTAATACACGAGGAACATTAAACAAAAGATTACTACTCAGAAATTGAAAAACTTCAACCAGGAGCAGATGCTTGAAGTTGCTGTAATCTTATCAAATCTGTTTTTCTGATGTACCATATCTTGAGTAGACCCTGCAGTTTATGTCTGAGGAAAGCACTCAACATTCTTAATCCTGAGTAAGGCACTTATGTAACTTCTCCCTCTTTATTCCTTTCATTAATTAAATTATGGGAACAGTGCAAGCAAAGGAACTGCACAAAGAACCTCTCGGGTCCTTAGTGTGCATCTGCCCTTCCTGAAACACAGGGGAAATGCAGCTCGTCCCCTAAAAACCCCAGAGGGCACAAGCTCTGCCTGATGAACCTGCAGAGTCCTCATTGAGGGTCTGAGCTGGAACAGAAATCCTGGGGGCTGTGTGTGAAATGCAGGGGAAGAGCTGGGGTGCTCCTCACATCTTTTGTGCCCACAGGATGAAGAGACCTTCTGAAAGGTGCCTGTGAGAGAGCAGAGCCTTGCGCTGAGATCTCTGGGAAAGCTGGTCATGCCAACACTTCTGCATCACCCCAGGACCTCTGGCAGCCTCAGTTATCTTTGCCTCGTGCTTGCAGAGGATTTCTGCTGTTAATGTTCTGCAGCAACACCAAATCCTACCAGTCCCACAGGATGGAAAGCCCTTGCCAGCAGCAGAGATTTTACAGCTTGCAAGATTAACCATGCAGAACAGAGGGACGTCATCCAGCTTTTGCAGGCACTGGGTCCACACCAGGCTCACAGACGGACTCCAGGGAAAAGGAAAGAGAATTTGGGGATGGCAGAGGCTGGGCACCTGCCCTTGGTGACTGCACTCAGCCCCCAGGAAGCAGCTGGGGGAGCAAACACCATGGGAATCCACCACACAATGCTGTTTTCTGCCAAGGAAAGCTCCTGTGGATCAGCAGTGGGGAGTCAGGACTACACTATTCCCTCATGTAACTCCACATGGGACTGTTTCCCCAGAAATTACCACTCTGTGTTATTTAATCTGGCTCCAGAGAGGAGTAACATATTCAAGACCAAAATGTTGCCAACCATATTGGCCAATGTTCCCTTGCTTAAACTCCCAAAAGTTCCAAATGCACTCAGGTCCAGCCAATAGTTCATTAAGAAGTCACTTTTCATTAAATGAAGCAAATATTACAGAAGATTTAAGCAATAATACTCTGATCTCTTGTTCACTGAAGCTTATCCCACTGCAATATTTAAGGTACTAACAACTTTGATCATTAAAAGCTACAGGCAGCTAGACCAAAACCACAGCTTTGACTTTACAAAATGTCACAGGCACAGCCAGCATGACAGATTTTGTTGGCAAGTATTTCAGATACTTCTAAAAAACAAAACCTATAACCATCCTATTTATTGGCTGTATCACCATAATGTCACCCCCCACTGTTGTCTACAGCGTAAACAGGTACTCAAGCAATTCTTTAAAAAAACAAATTACTCACTCGACAGAATATAGTGTCTCTTTCAGAATCATTAGTGTCAATCATGTGAGCACAAGTTTTAAGTGCTGTTGAAATTCAAGCTACCTAAACAATTGATCATCCTATGCAACCACTTCACCACTTCCTACAGCCCATGAGTAAACCCAGTGTTAAAAACTCAGCTCTACAAATCCATCTTTATTTTTAACAATGCAGTAAAAACCAACAGCAAAAAAACTATGCCTGTTTCTTCACTCAGTTTCCTAATTTGTAAAAACAATGATTTCTTATGAGGATCAGAGATGTTAGTGCATACGATGTTAGTGTTAGCGCACGTACCCCAGGAAAGGATTTGGACCCTCATATGTAGCTGTTAGAAGGCAGGGAAATCACACACACACTGCAAAATTGGTAACAAAATCAGCTTTTGATTCCTAGAATTCAGTGGCATCTGCCTTCTGCCAGCTGAACATTTGCATTTCATTGGAGGGTCCGAATTTAAAATTATTCTGGAGACTCGCAAGTGTCAAAGTACTTTGTAGGGACAGAAGGAGAGTTTTGCTCTGTCCCAGTGTGGGCTCCTACCAGTGTGGAACAGGGCAGCAAAGGCCAGAGGTGATCTGGGAAGTGTTTTATGCTCCATCACCCTCATTCCAGGACTGGCAAACCACAGTGTAATCAGAAACCATCCCACTGCTGAAAGAGCTCTGACAAATAGAGAATCCCAACTGTTACACATTGTTTTCAACAGCAAGTGCAGAAGCTCATCATATTGTCAAATAAAATAAATCCTGAAAGCTTTCTTTTATAACCTCTCAGTCCCTAACTTCCATCCTGAGTTACTGTAGATCGATCTAGCAAAAAAATGAAAAATGGGAAAGTAGAAAGAAAGGAGGACTTGGACATTTGGTGAAATAGTTTTCATGCATTGCAAGGTTTCTGACTAACAAACCCCCATATTTTACTGCTTGTTCATTTTTATACTCTGTTTTGCCTTATTTTCTGATGATCACTTGTCTTATATATTTGACAGGAAGCCTATATGCCCAAACAACTTCCTTGACTTCCTATTAGGGAGAGCAACACAAATATTCACACACACACATAAAAAGAACATAAACAGCAATACATTAAGTGTTTACTTTCTGCTTTGGATAAAGTATGACCCTTTTAATACCAGAAGAAAAATCTCTCTCTTGAAAACAGGCTGCTTTTGAAACCCAGAAGAGATGAATGCCTTATTTAATACTTTTGAAAAGGCTGGATTACTGCACAGATGGTCATCACCTTAGCAGTCCTCGCATAATTGTAGAAAAACTTCACGCGCAGTTTTGCAGACCAAAGGGAATTTTAATGCATTTTATGGAACCCTTCAAGGATCTGAAAGGAATCCAAGCTTGCCAGCTAGTGTGCATCTTTAATAACAGAACAAATAATTATTCCCAGTGATGTGAACCATGTTGTTGGGATTCAAGCAGCAGGAGCAAAGAGAGGCCAATGGAGATCCCCAAAGCCCGTAAGGGGGACCTGACATCTGCACTCTGCTCTTGCCCCCTGTTGGGGGTTAGGTTTGTCCCTTCTTCACTCTGAAGAATTTTTTCCCCGTAAGTTACCAAGGAGACCAAGTGTTGGATATTTAAGAGTACAAAACTCAAACAAAGAGGTGGCTGAAACCCAGTTGGGGAGTTTTTTTTTTGTTTGGTTTTTTTTGTTTTTGTTTTTGTTTTGGGTTTTTTTGTTGTTTTGTTTTGTTTTGTTTTGTTTTGTTTTGTTTTTTCCTTTATCTGTTTGGGAGGAGTTAACTGCCTTGTCTGATAAGAAGCCAGCTATTAAAAACTGGGTGGAGCAGTGTTAACTATCTCTGCTCAGATGGGAAAGTGTTGCTTATCAGATGGGGCAGTGTTTCTTATCTCTGTTCATTCTTCCACTACCCCCATGAGAATATCTCCTGTTAATGGGCCATTAAAGCTCACCAATGACAGGACACATCACATCATCCCATTGTGAGATGCTCTATCCAGGGAGGAGGAGCCCAACCATCTTCACCTAGATAAAAAGGAGCAAAAAATGTCACCAGACATCCAGTGTTCCCATAGGATTCCCAAAGGAAGGCTGGATCCATCTCTGGACCCTTTGGCTCCACAGGACCACCTCTGCTTCCAACAAAACCACATCTGCCACTCCAGGAGGGCTGACTTTGGACTGTTTCCAACACCCTGACCAACAGGGAGTCAGGTTGTATTTCTGACTCTTTCTGAGTTTTTCTAGGATTTCTTATTTGTTTGTTTGCTTGCTTATTCCTCTGTACTACAACATTTGTATTTTTAATATCGCTAGTAAAGAACTGCTGTACCTATTCCCAAATCTTCGCCTGGCAGCCTTTTAATTGCAAATTTATAATAATTTGGAAAAGGGGAGGAGGGGAGCTTACATTCCAAGGGAAATTCCAACCTTCCCTGGCAGATACCTGTCTATCTAAACCAAGACACCCCCCTCTGATGATGAGTTCGAGGAGGAAATGAGAGCTCCTGAGCATGGCTTGCAGTTTGCTTTCATTCAAATGAGTTCAGTTCCTCACCTCCAAGCCTACTGCACAATCTGAACCAAGCCACTCTCAGAGGAGGCACCTGCAGGATTCATTCCTAAAGCTCCCTCCCAATCTAAACTAAGAGCTGAGGAAGAGGCATCTCAGGTGAAATTCACTGTCCCACCTGCTCAGCCACCCTTCAGCCCCCCAAAGACTTGTGCAGCTCATCACCAGCTGCACCTCCAAAATCCCTTCTGGATGGTGCCTGTTGCTGACCTTGCTTCTCTTAGGGCGAGATGAGCCTGTGGTGTGAAATGTTTGCATCCTGTCTGAACAGCAGCTTTGCAGGAAACCTCACACATAAAGCTGTTTGTCCTTCATAAAGATGAAACTCGAATTGAAAACAGGCTTTTATGCAGAGAGGGTTTAATTTATGCCTCCCTAAACAAGTTGGAATGAAAGTGGCCCACAGAAGGATCTGAGTGTGGAGCTTTATCTCTGGGCAAGTTGGAATTCGAGCTTTTAATGTTCATTTTGCCTTCCTGTTTTTCAAACTGCCCAGGAGAAAAAGATAATAATGGAACAATTTTTCATATAAAATGTGCATTATGAATACCCATTAGCTGACAAAAAAAAAAAAAAAAGGAAAAAAAGTGAGAGGAAAAGCAGGTAACACACCATGTAAATCTTTGATGAGAATGGAAGCTTCAGGAAGATGTAAAAGTCAGTGCTGAATGTGCTGAGATTAAATGGAATTCTCAATTATGCTGTTGGAAAATGAAGTGGGTATAAATTTGATTTGTCTGCAGCTGCAGTCCTGTAGGTTGCTTGGTAATGGACACTGACAAATAAGTCTAAAATCAGTGAAATCTCTCCCACAGGTTGCAGAATAAGACTGTGTCAAGATATCAGTGTAATGAGGAGTTTAAGAGCATTTTCCTCTACTATTGGCATAAAAATGCCATGGATATGTGAAGAGATTAAAAATGCATAGGACAGAGGGAGGAACAGGCAGGGAGAAGGGACAAATTTTGAAAACCCGACCATAAGTTTCTAATGAACCAAACTAATTTTCTAAACTAAGCTTTGAAACGTAAATTGCCCTTATTCCTTTGGTAAACTGTCAGTATGGAATTTAAAAACATGAAAAACATCATTTTTAACGACTGCTGACTAAAACCTCTGCTTCTTATTTTCATATTATTTCACTTTATTGCTCTTATAATTTCTATTATGGCAATAGTGAGAATAAACCAGGATCCTTACTGAGATGAGGAACATGTAAAATAAACGATGTGGTTGGAGAGAGACTCTGCTTCAATATGCTCAAAATCCAAATTTCAAAATACTCTTGTGGCTACAAAAATGTCATAACAGTGTTTTTATTTCAAATTTAGATATAATCTCTGGGCCTAATTTTGGATTAATCTCTCAGAATCAACTTGTGCTGCACTGCCTGGACACTGTGCCATGAACTAAGCTGGGAAGGGTGAATGATAAAGTTTTCATTCTGTCAGTTAAGTCCTGTTAAAAACTCATGGAAAGGTTTTCCTAGATCTTGATAGATCTTGAGAGATCCTCACTTAGGTGTTTCTTCATCACTTCAGGATGGTCTGAAGGCAATTAGAGAAATCTTAGAGGTGATCAGTTACTGAGAGAGCTGAAGAGAATTTGGAGGTCACATCACTCTACCACAGCTCCAGAGAGTCAAAGTAAGCCAAAGTTTTATGATTAGTTTTTATATCTATTAGTTTAGTCAAAGATTTTTTCAATTTTTCATGATCACCTAGAAAAAGCCTGTGTGATTCATTGATTTGGCATCATGGAAGCAAAACAATAATTAAAGGATGGGAAAATAGCAGCACAAGAAGGTCCCACTCAGATCCTTCCCTAAGCTGTGATCATTCTGGTGCTGTTCTCATTCTTTCTGTGCTTTCTCTTTCCATTGGCAGAGAGGTGTTGAAACAGCAGAACACAAAGTGACCATCTTCTCTGATTCATTAATAAAACCAGCATGGTTTCTCCCATGTTGCATTTGAAGAAATGAACCAACAATTTTTCACCATATTCTGGCCGCTTTGTCCAGTGAAAGTTTCTGAGTCTTTGGCTTTTGTCACTTCTACTCTTTTTTAACTCTGACAATCCTGGTGAATATATGAGCTATTGATGGGATTTTGGCAATTCAGAGAATTTGTTAAAGGTGATAACAGTAGCTAAAACGCAAATGTTGTCTTTCCAAAACTAAGAGAAGTTAATACCTGAGACAAGAAGCTGACAGTTGCACTCACTGGAAGCAGTGAGGAATGTGGCTGTGCCTGCAGGACAGCCACGATTTTACCTTGTGGGTGCCATCTGAAAATGCTCTGTTTGCTGTATTTTGCTTGCACCATATGGAATGTAAATATAAAAACTTCCCTCCTACTCCAGAGCACTCAGCCTTGACTACAGCCACACCTCACGTCTTCTCACAAACAGATGGCAAGGCTCTTAATATTTCATGGCACTGCCCTTCGCAGTTACAGGCTTTGCACAAATAAACAAAACACACATTAGACAGCACTTTGCTTCTTGCAATGAAATACAGCAGGGGGAACATTTAGCACAAGTTTAGTGCATGAAACAGAAGAGCAGAAAATAAAGATTTTTGTTAAAAAAAAAAAAATCAGACATTCCCTGTCTCCATTAATTCAGTGAGTTTTCAATAAAGAATGCCTTTGTTGAATACACTTTTAACATTATAAATGTATCACTGGATGGTAATTACTGCTGTAATAACTATAATGTGTAATGCACTGCTTGTTAACATTTAGTAGCTGACCCTTTGATTGTTTAGTGCTCTCACTTCGCTGGGGTTATTTAATTACAAATGGGTCCTGTTATCTTGTATTAACCACCATATCAAGTATTATTGTCCGATTAATGAAGAGCTATTATTTACAAAATATTAACAGATAGTGTTTAAAATGAACTGGTTGAATATTTAAAGCATGTATTTATGCTCAGCAAACTCAGCTCGAGCAAAGCTGAAGGTCTATCCAAACAGTCGCAAGTAATTGGACAGTAAAGGAACTAATCACTTCCTGATTCTGGTAACTTCTCCCAAATTTCTGTTCAAAATTTGTTTTTCTGTATTTTAATGATTTTGACATGATTTGAGGAAATGAAACTCAAAATGAACCACATTCATATTAACCATCCACATGCTCATCTCTCAGCTAAGAGTCACATATTTGAACTATGATCCAAAGATCAGAAAAGCCAAAAAAAGTCTCCCTTATTCCTTTTTTTTTTTTTTTTTTTTTCATTTATTTGCTAATCTAAACTCCATGAAAACATGGGAATATGCCTAGGGATATGTTTTACTTGCACAGTCTTGCCACAAGAACAAGCAGTAAGAGGAAGCAGGCAAGGTTCCTTGGTACAAATTTGGGATTGTTATCACCTGTCCCATGGCATTTTGGACATACAAAAGTCAATAGATCTAAACAGACATTTCACATCATTTCAGGTATCCTTCTGTTTTGTAAAAAAAGTCCTGTGGAAGGACACTTTACATGACTTGTATTTAATTTCCTGAAGCCCTTTACATAGGTTTGGTATATATTGATATGAAATGAACCCAACACTGATGATTCAAACAGTAAGAAACACTTCAAAAAGGAAAAAAAAAAATTAGTGAAATCCAGATCTAGGATGGTAATTTCTGCATGGGGAGAGCCACAAGACTGGGCTAGTTCTCTTTTTTTTTCAGTGCTTTCTTTTCCCCCAACACTGCTTTTCCCTAATTAGCCACAGAGCAAAAACAAGAGTTCATGAAAAACCCCTTGTCAGAAAGTGCTCAACTTCTTTTAAATTTCTTCAGTATCAGCAGCACTCAAAGCTATTGTTCCAACATGACACATAAGCACATTTTCCTTTCAGAATGAAAGAACGTAAGTCTCTCTAAAACAAGCTGTGAGTAATTACTTCTCAAGGTTCTATTCATAAAACACATCTATTTTATAGTCAGGTCACACTTATCCCACATGGTTTTGTGTGCACTTTGAGTTGATTTCGTCTATTCAACGAGAGGTAAAAGTTTATTTTTTGTTTTTTTGGGGTTTTTTTGCCAGTATTTTTCAGGGGTGGGACAAGTGGTCCTTCACTCTCCCAAGTGAAAGAAAGAAGAATTATTGAAGAAATTAGCCATCAGAAAGCCTTTGTTTCCTCAGTGAGCTCCCTGCTAATGGCAGCACTGTGGTTCACCAGCCCATACGTGTTGTGGCTCATCTCAGGATCACCAGCTCCTGAGCTCTTGTTGCTAAGAAACAGCACTCAGTTATATTTGAAATATATATTATGAAAAGGTGCTGCTTTTCTTTGTGAAATAAATATGTTGTTAGATTGACAGCCAGGGAAAACAGGCTGAGGGATGTATTGTTTCTTTCTGCGTTCCACAATACCAGCATGTGCCCTGGTTAAAGCATTTTAAACTGTGAAACACCCTTTTAGCTGCTGGCATTGTGCTGAAACAGCTCAAAAGTGCATTGTAGAAATGAAATTCAGCCTTTATGGGAAAAGCTATTTATTCCCATTGAGCTAGAACATGAAACTTGGGGTCCTCACTGTCTGACTAAATATAGAGTTGATATTTGTCCATGACATAAATATGTGTTTGCATCTCATTTCTGTGTCTGCGTGTGACCAGGAACATCCTCATCATATTTTCCTCATTGGCGAAAATGATTTCAACAGGAGCATGATATTGCTCCTAAAGACAAAGAATTTAAAGCTTCTCACCTTCCTCTCTCCTCCAGCTTTTACCCTTTATCAGTAAAGAAAATAAGCAAAATAACCCCAGATGACCACTAGAGGAAAAGGACTTAGAGCAAAGTTTGTTAAAAGGTGAATTTTTCTCCTAAGTATATATTAGTAAATAATTTAATGCAAAAATCCATAACAGGAAAGTGCTTCCCCTGACCTAAGATTATAAGGTTATTTTGCATTTCCTGCTTTGATAAGATTATTCTTTGTCAGCACATTAACTGCAGTAATAGACAACAAAATTAGGCAGATACAATTAATCTTAAAAAGACACATAAAATGAATGTCTTTTTAACAATGCACTAAATTACCAAAAACAACTGAGAATTAAGACTGCCACTTCTTCAGTTCCATTCAATCCCTCAAAATCTTTGCAAGGGTATTCATGCTTTTACAGATTATTAAATCTCTTGTCCCTTCTATTACAAAATTTAGGAGTTCAACAACCACAATTTACCATACCATGGCTGCTCCTGGGGCAACAGCACTTATGAAAACCTTTTCCAATGAAAGGTTATTCAGCTCATTTCCTCTAATTAATTAGGGCAGAACTGCTGCCTTCATGAGCCAGTGATGATTTGGTAATTCAGAGGATATCACTGGAGATCCCAATAAGGTCCGTAGAAGAGTTACAGACCTTCAGTTGTTTAAATCAGAAACACCCAGTGGCACAGTAGGACACAACATCTTCTGTGACCCCATCTTCAAATAACCAGGGTTTGAACAAATTAATGGTCTGAGGAATGGTAATAGTAGCAGAAAATTAGGCAAGAATGGGCTGACTTGAGCAAATTTTAAGAGAAATAAACAAATTTTTGATTCAGAGTCATTCCTGAGTATTTTCTGATGAAATTTTGGTTCTGATTCTGTCTTACATTGGTGATCATCTAAGGCAGATTTGAGATAAGAAGTAAAATAGAAGCAATCATGAACATAATTAAGACTTACTTTAGGAATCCTTAACATTAACCCTGTCACGTGTTGGGGTTTCATTTACACTTACGGTGAATATTGAAATCCTTTTTATCCTTGCTGATGTGATACAAGACAAAAAAAATTGCAATTTCTTATTTAATTTCCATTTAAAAATATGTATGTGCTTATACAACCGTATACATATGTATTTTTTTAAAATGCAAGTGTGTAGAAGTGATCAGCAACAAAATAAAAATGGAACTGTTCAAAGGAAAATGAAGCAAAAATCACTCAATGTGCCAAACCTCAAATGCTTTCAACTTAGTTGATAAGTTTACAAAAAGTGAAAAAGCATAACTCCAGGAAATTCCCACATTGTTTTCTGTTTAAAAATACAAAGACAATATTAGGACATAAAGAGTCCTAACAAAAGAATTGAGTCTAGATCCTGAAAATACAGCTCTTTTAATTTCCCATTGGACAAAATTTGAAAACGTTGTTCTAAGAATAAATTACTTGTCTTATGTTCTTTATCTCTATCCATTTTGTAAGACTACACAGGGTCTTTTATGTCAGTGACTTAATCCACACCTTAAACTTCGCTTCTCCTAAGGTACAACCACCCTTCCAAAAATGTGTGGAAGTTTCTTTGGTCACTCTTTATTTACATTTGAACCAAATTCCATCCAGTGAAAGGTACCCAGTGTGCAGCTTCCACCAAGGCTCAGCATCTTAATGAGGTTACTTAATGAGCTTAGAACCACCAGCTTTGGTCCAAAGGATCGGCCTTGGCTGAGGTGGATCCTAGCACAGGAACAAAATAAGTGATTTCACATCACAGTATGGTTTATTCCCAAGCCAAAAAAAAAAAAATAATAAATTATAGATTAAGACAGAAGGAGGGCTCACCAGGACTTCCAAACCAGAGCACAACAAACAACAAAACAAAAATCCCCAAGCTGGAAGAATAAGCTGATTACTGTCAAAGTCTGTGTTCCTACAAGCTGCAAAGTCATAACCTGGGATTTCAGCGGTGGGGAAACATTGGGATGTCGGTCTCCAACTGCCTCACAGGCTGCAGGCAAAAGAAAAATGTGATGCCTTAGTTTGAGATTTGCCACTGCAGAATTCCACTCCAAAGGTAAAAGGTACATTTGCTGTTGTCGGTGATAAAAAAGCGAAATGGTGCAGAGAGGGAAGCTCTCTTCTGTAGAAGATTTGGGAATTTTGAAAAAATTTTTTGACAGATTAAAGCCAAAACAGAGTTTCAATTCTATGAAAGATAACTAAGACTAATAACTAACATTATTCAGGAAATTACTTAGTTGGCTTTGGGATCAATAAAAAAAGATTTTTTTTTATTTTTTTTTTTAATTTGTATGAAGGAGCTGAACTGGCTCTTCACAGACTTTTGATCCTTGTCTCCAGTATATCAAATGATCTGAACTTAAACAACCTTATGAATTTCCTGGACAGAATCGTTTTTCAGGCAGTGCATTTTAAAAGTCTGGGTTTTCATTTAAACTTGTCGTTAAGGTACCAAGGCATCTTCTCTGACCAAAGAATATACTTTTATTTTAAGAATATCTGATGTTTTGCAGACAATCCTGCCACACTGACATCAATGCCTGGCACAGATAACTTTGTCTGTGGGAAAAAAAAGTCCCAGATAAATTTCCCTGGACATCTTGTATTAAGGATATTATGTTGTTAATTCAGATTAAATTGAAGGTCAGGACACACAGAAAACAGCTGCAGAAACTACCTCGTCCTTTGAAGAGGGAAATGCACTTCCATCTACAAATGACATTGAAATTCAATTCCCCAAGGATGAAAAACCTTAGAAAAAGGGCCTTTTTAGGCCCTTAGAAAAGGAGATTTTTGTTTGGTTTGGGGTTTTCTTTTATTGTTTTGAGGTGTTTTTGAGGGAGAGAGGGTGTTGGGCAGGGTAGAGGGCTGGCTTTTCTTTCTAATTTTTGTAAATATTTAACCAAAAAGAGAAAAGGCTGTTCAGATAATTAACTTCCTATTCCTACCTCACAGCTCCCTGAGGACAATTTATCTTAACCTGTTTGGATCAAAACTAAGGCTCCTTCACCCCAGAGAGGTATTTTTGTGTTGTTTTTTTTGGTTTTTTTTTTTGTTTGTTTTTTGGGTGTTTTTTTTTGTTTTTTTTTTTTTGTTTTTTTTAGTAAATTTGAACACACAGAAGTAGAAGAAAAGAGAGTTCAGAAGAAAACCAATTCCACGTTTGGCATAGCTATGCAAAACCAACATAATATGTACTCTAGAAAATTTTTTCATCTCTTCTTAATTGCTTTTCCTTTGAGAAACACAGACAGAAAAAAAAAAAAGCAAAAGCAAGTTCAGTTCAAGGATTAATATTTGTATTACTAATATCTTAAAAAGGACTTGGACCAAAAAATAAAGCAATCCAAATCCATTTCAAAAAGCCAATTTTGTTTTCATGCTGCTGTACATTTCTTCCGAGTGAGTAATAATAATATGCAAGATTGCAAGGAGAGGTTTGCTGCAGCTGTGGCTACAACTAAATGAGAATTGCAAGAACCAACAAATGAGAGCAAAAGGACAATTTCCCAAGCCACAGCATCCTGCTGGCTGGTTGGCACAGCAGGAGCCACTCTGTGTTAGTGACACCATTTCTCTCTCTCCACAATCCGAGACATAAATGATCATAAGAGAACTCGTTGCCTCTCCACCCAATTAAAAAAACAAATCACTAAAATAGAGAAACAAAAACAAATCAAATTCCGAGTTAAACATGTCAATTTTTTTGTGCGTGCGTGTGTTACATTCTCTGAAAAAGGAAGGTAGAGCCAGTGAAGCTGAAAAGCCTCAGGACTTCCTTCAGAGAGTCCCAAAATGTGGCAAAATGGAAACTTTTAGTGCCTGGCGGAAGCAGATGGCAAAATATGGGAACTTCTGAGCAACCTCCTCCTGCAGCACCCTGCTCCATCAGATGGGAGCCAAGAAATTGCCTCATTCCCTTGAAGTTCACTGGAGATCTTCCCATTTATTGGATTTATTGGCAGCTTGGATATCACTGCGAGCTTGTTGTAAACCACCTGGTTTAATCTGAACATCAAAGAGCTGGGGGATTTAATTTATGAAACTTTTTAAAGTTTTTATTTCTGAGCCCGTAGCGGCTAAGTATATTTCACATCCCATCTGCTTTCATTCTTGTTTCCTCCTCACAGGAAACTATTCTGGTAACAATCACACTTGGGCAGAAAGTAAAGCCAGGAAAATGCAATAAATGGAATATTCTGAAAAAAATACAGAAATGAGGAGCATGCTCATATCTATCTCACTGCAAAAGAGAATTACACCCATAACATTTTTTTTTTGAGAAAAATTATTATAGATTTTTTTTTCCATACCCATGAAAAATTCAAGTTTCAAGTGGTTTTGAGGGTGAGAGGAGAAGAAAAGAGCAGAAATAAGTACCTGTTAATACAGTAGAATTCCACTGCAAGGATAATCAAGTATTCCCACTTCTTCATCAATAAAAGCACAATGGCTTAGTTCACAGTGTTCTATTTTTTGGTGGTCCATTACTCCATCTTTTTGACAGCTACTTCCATTCACAATGTACAGAGTCATGTTAATATTCTCCAATGTTGTAATGAACATTAAAGTATCAAGCATTTTCCTTTCTCTAACAAGAGAGATTCTATTTCCAACAGCACTCAAAACTCTGAATGCCTTTCTTCCCATTCAGACTCCTTGATATTTTCTTGGAAATGGCTTGTTAAAAGCATATTTTTCTGTAATGACTTAGTATTTAAGTCAAAGTTGAACTATATTTTGGAGTAGGGAAAGAACATACACCATACTGCCTTAGCACAAAATTGGATCTCCCCTTTGTGCCTTTAATGTCTTTGGTATTTTCCCCCTATCAGGCATATAAACAAAAACCTTAATAATTATTTTTTTTTCCCTGAAAAACTGGATGAGGTTGTGCAGAATTTAATTCACCTCAGAATCAGTTCAAATCTGCAGATTTTAAAGCACCACCAGCTTACAGAAATCATCACTCTCACTTTCCTCAGGTCTCTCCCAAGCTTCATTTCAGGACTTTCTGGTGTGTTCCATGCTCCTGATGCAAGGTATTTGCAGCATTAATTTTACTGCCACTGACAGAAATTCCTTTTATTAGATGCACCTATGACCTAGTAAAACATCTTTCTTTAAATAAAGAAACCCAGACCTGCTAGATGTGATAAATTAAACAAAAAGGTTTGAATACAAATCTTCTCCCTACCCACTCTGTCCAGTTTTTGTCCTCAGGAAGAAGCTCACTGTGCTTTTTGAACTATGACAGTGTTTTCACCTGAGCCTTTACTCACTTCTTTGGGTCAGTTTTTAAGGTTAAGCAACAAAAGGACTTTCCATCTTTAGGAAAATTGGCAAATATATTCAGTTTAGGTTTTTTTTTTTTCTCCTGTTGCTTATTTTAGATTATTGCCCTCCTGCATGATAGTGTCCAACGAAACAGGACTCTATCTCACTGATGTTTTCTGAAAATGACAATTCCTGGTAAAGTGCTAATTATTTTCCACAGGGGAAGAAGTTTACTTTAGCAAAAAGATTAATAAAGAATATTTCAGAAGAAAAAAATTCTGTTAGGCAGTTCCAGAGCCAAATTTTGTCTTTCTAATAAAGTGACTCAGCTGCTACTGAAAGGTTCTGCCTTTTCCAGCCTATTGAGCTTTATAGAGAAAACCAGAAA
This sequence comes from Sylvia atricapilla, assembly GCF_009819655.1. Taxonomy (NCBI): domain Eukaryota; kingdom Metazoa; phylum Chordata; class Aves; order Passeriformes; family Sylviidae; genus Sylvia; species Sylvia atricapilla. Next base: position 4,293,869 of record NC_089151.1, read on the forward strand.
TTTTACTGCATCACTTTCCCCACACAAGGAGCCATTTCACACACAGAATTTTTTGTTCATCAATACATTTAGAACACCTTTAACCTGTCTCATAGGAACCAGGGCTGTACATGGAGCCACAGTTCTTGGAAAGAAGCATTTCACATCACTGTATTTTTTTTATTTTATTTTTATATTTGAACAGTTCCAAATGAGCACATGAAGGAAAACTACGTGAGGAAACCAAGAAAATCAACCTGATGTTGGGCTGATGGACAGGAGGATGGTTGGGCTGCTTAAATTGAAAGAAAACTGGGAAAATGCAATGACTCTTTTTGAACTGGCAGCAAGATATCCAGGAGGAGATGTCAAGCAGAAAGGTTTTGATATAAAACTTCATCAAGAGAGAGGTTGGGATAGAGATGGAGCTGCCAGTGAATAAATAATTGGAATTTATGTAATATAATGTAAAAGAGGACCAAATAAGGGGCGCAGAGAAAGAAGAAGCAGAAAGAAGCCAGGGAAAATCCCACAGACAGGAGATTCACCAGAGATCCTCACAGAACAGCCAGAGACTGGACACAATTAGAAAAAGGTGGATTCACAAAATATGAGGAAATTGATGTTTCCTTACCCAAATTGTGATGGACAATGCCAAAAATACCATCATTCTCTTAAACTGAGCTAGGATTTACTTCTCCTGTTTTACCAGCACTCTCCATCTTTCCTTAGCAAGGTGGGAAGAAGCATCACATGTGACATTTATATTCTGATATAACAAACCAACCTAAACTTTGTCAAGCCTTGTAAATCAAACTCATTTCTTCAGGTCCCCTCAGAACAATAACTTCCAGTGATGTCAAAACAATTCCAGCCCGTTTCCAAAGTGCCAATACAAGGCACAATAATTGAAAGCACCATTTAAACAACAATGATAAGGATATGAAACATGCACCCATAGTTTATAATAACACGATGTGCTCTATACCATTAACTTTTAATTAACTCCAATTTTGCCACAATTAAACTCAATTAGAGCAGAATGTCTGACACTGCAATTAGCTGTATATAAACACCCCAGTTGGTGTCACTTTGAATTAATGTCTCCTGGTGGTGGCCTCTCTTTCCAAGGGTAATGGATTTACCACCATCAGGCTGTTAATTGGACCTGGCACCTCGTGTGTTGTGTGTATCTCAGACATAACACCAGATCCTTTCTTCCTGAGCAACTTTGCTTGTCACAGCTACACACATTCCAAATGCAACCAGCCAAATTCTTTACTGCATTGTACATTCTGTAATCGTTCCTGTATAGAAAAGCTCTGGAAAAAAAATTGTGTATCCATTCATTTTTTTTAATCCCAAATGTTACATTCAGTTTTCTCTTCAATTGCTTGTCAACAACCAAAATTATTAGTTAAAAATGCCATCACACACGTAGAGAAACAAATCACATCTATTAGCCAGCACCACGTTTAATGGAATAAAATGTTGCTTTTTAGCAGAGTTCACTTTGAATAATCTGGTTTTTTCTGTCATTTTACACGTTAGAAGTTCAATCATGGCTTATGAACAAACCTGAAATTATTAGGGTTTGGCCTAACCCATCACAATATCAACGGGAAGCAGTTAGACAACAACTAGCCTTAGTTTAATTTTGGGTGCTGATGCAATGAAACAGCTCCAAAGACAGATATTAAGACAGCAGCCCCCATCAGTTCATTGCCACCTCACCACTGCTGAGCCACTTCTCATGACTCATAGAGCAAATCAACATTTACTATACTAAAGGCAATAGTACCCTGCCTCGAGCTGCAAATCTGTGAGATTGAGAGTGACAAAATAAGGAAATAAACCTGACCCTAACGTCTTTAGGAAAATAGTTGTTTAAATCCTCTGGATTCTCTAACTGTTGGAAAAAAGTTGCAACCAAATCTGACTCAACAGAGAGGTAAAATTCAAACATTGACTTCACAAGGAAAAATGAGAGCTTAGTTCCCTGTGCATTTAACCCCAAAAAATCTGTAGGAGAAAAAATTATACAAGGTCCTATAAAATACAGAAAGTTGGGTGACAATCTAGAACACCTTTTAAAGAGTTAAATCTTGTTTAACTCTTTAAAGTTTAAAATCTTGTTTAACTCTTTAAAGTAAAATCAAGAGATCCTGAGTACCTAACACTGAAACCAGTGGGCAGCAGAGTTACATAAATGCTGAGTTGGTTGTTTGTGGGTATTTTTGAAAATTATACATTTCATCTCCAAATTCTATCAAACCTCTGCTTCTGTCCTAGCACCTCCATTCCATCCCTGTTCAGCATAAAAAAAAGAGCTTTGCAGAAGCTGGTAAATTCTCTATGCTACTCACACATGGCAAGTTTTGAGCTCTGAAAAAGGAAACATTCTCATTAATAAGCAGCTTTAATAAGCCTAGTTTAAAATGATGCTTATAAACTTCATACACATGTCCTGGTGTTCTCTGTGAACAGATAAAAGAGAATTGACCCGGTGGAAATTACTTTCCATAATTACATGCTTCTCCAAAGTTTGGGGATTTAGAGCAGAATGCATAATTGGTTCAAATCACACCTTTTACAGTGACCATAAAATACTGTAATTTATGGTGCTGAATAGCAAAAATTAAGCCCAAGTAGCTCCTAGCAGCACATTTGCTTCTCACTTAACCAAGATGATAATACCAGCAGGAGCAAAGGATCCTTCAGCTGAGCTGCAGTTCGAGTCACTGCTGATGCTGTGTGAGGAGCAGCAGATATTAAACCACTAAAACTATTTTTGTGGGGATCAGAATGTCCTCTGCATGGCCACGGGGTGAGGGGAGCAAATAAAGGCATTTTGCAACGTCTGCTGAGGTTTAAAAGTCATGTTCTGTGGCCATTTCCAATAACATGGGACAATCTCACAGCCACATCGAGAAAGTTGGACGATGGAGATAGAATAAGTTATCAAAATATGTTCAGAAAGACCTTTTCCACCAAGAAGAAGGAAGGAAGGAATTCATTTTCCCTGTCATCAGGGAAGCTTCTGAGTCAGACCCAAATGCAAAGGTTTGTGCCTGAAGTATGTCATGAGTCTGTTATAGCAAAATATATATCAATAACCTGTAAATACTAACTGCAATTTTATATACAATTCCCATACTGTCATTTTAAGTACTTTGAGCTGAATCTATTGGAAAAAAAATCATTATGTGCTACTGATGGCATTTGTAGGTAATTATATTCCCTGAATCACATCTTCAGTATTTTCAAAAATCAATGGAATTTCCTCTTTAAGCTGAAAAACTAAAAAAAAAAAAAAAAAACTTATACCATTTTTGTTTAGTAATTGCTAATAATCTAAGATATTGATTTACAAACAGAAAGAAAAAGAGAAAAGGTTATTGAAAACAGATGTTGTTCATAATACAAACCTGGTCAAAACCTGTAATCTGACCGCTACACATTGAGCAAATGATTTGAAGGCTAAGAGATAAAATTTTGCCTTTAATTATAATTTAAATTCAGAAATTCAACTAATCAATTCACTAATCCCACTGACAAGAATTTAGGAGACAACTTGCCTTCCGTGTATCAGCCTGGGTAGATGAGCCAGGAATTGACATGGGAAATCATTTATACACTTGCATCCACAAGTTCAAAGCACATGGCAGAGGAAGTGAGCACAGCATTGATCAAAGCTCCCAGGGAAGAAATGAAATTAAATGCTCATCCTCAAACACCTGCATTACTTTAAAGCAAACCTCTAATAAATAAATTCCACATATCAATGGCAAAGGGGCTGAATGGGAGCTGGAGATCCCTATGGAGGGGTGACTCAGTAGCTGGAAATTAATAACGACTGTTAATTTTGCAATTTGGACCCTGGCGGAATGCAGGGTGTCTTTCAAACTGGAGCACTGTGGAGATGTTAAAGGGCATAAATGAGTTAAAATCTCCCAGTGCCATGTCTGTGTCCCGCCAAGGTGGGGGACAAGGGAGTGACACAATGGACAATCAGGTCCTCTGAGGCCAAAACCACCCCAGGCTGTGCTGCCATGGGATGGGTTTGTGCCAGCACATCCACAGGTCATTCCTGCAGGTCACTGTCACTGCACACCCAGCACAGGTGTGAGCATCCCAAAATATCAACTTTGGAACACTTTAGGCCCAACACGCACCAAAATACCTGTTTTTTTTCCTCCAAGTTTCTGTTGGAAGCTCTAGATTTTTGGCTGGACAAAGACTGCAACTTTTTTTGTGAGAGAAAAAAAGCTCCAGTTTCTGGGAATAAAGCATTCACACCTGAGAGTCCCTGAGGAAAATCAGGTCCTCCCTGAGGGAGAGAACATCACACTGGTCACAGGGAAAGTACAAGTCCACGAGAACTGGGAAAGAGAGTAAGGCATTCTGCCACAGCAAATGTCCTCTTTAGAGGGGAAAATATGAAATAGAATAAAGTTTCATAGTATTTGGGCAATGTATGGTTTTTTTAGAAAAATTTCTTTACGCCTTGTTTGTCCTCTCCACTGCTTTCCTTAGCAGCAAGGAAAAAAAAAATGGAAGTTTTTTACAGGTTGCTTTAGACAAGAAGAAAAATTGGTACTTTTAAACTGTCATGATTTTCCTCCCTCTTAGTAATTTCTAAATAGTAAATCATAATCCTGTTATTTTACATTATTACTCTATTAAATCTTCTGAATGTAACAGAAATGTAACTGTAGTACATTGCTTTATTTGTTTCCATCCACTAATAAAATCTGTACTCTGTATACCAGCACAGATCACCTGTGTTTTATGGATACATAATACATTTAAGAAATATATATAATAACAGAGCTTTAAATAGATAATAGGTATTTTCAATTCCTTACATTCGGATATCTGAATTGCCAGTGTGTAAAATAAATATTAAGAATAATGTCAAGAGCAGAGTTTGTGAAGAATTCTGAAAAGATGAATCTTCTCTGCTTTGCAAATTTAGACTGCAAATGTAGATGCAGAGCAGGGTACAGTACATCACATTTTTAAATGACAAAACTGAAGAAATAATTTGTATTTCTCCAGGTTTTCCATGCACAGAACCATTTCAGAAGGAGGTTTTTCTGGCTCCACACCATCTTCTCCAATATTTCCCCACTTTCTCACTCAGAAGCCTTCAGTCCCAGCTGGACTCTTGGATACTCTTTTAGATTTTAGTGTTGGACCTGAGAAGAGTTTGAAGCAGAGCATTTCCCAGCCCTGGCAGACAAACTAATCTGGACAAAATGTTTTGAAGATTACAAAAAATTCAGAGGGAAAAAATGTCTTCATGGGGTAACCTCAAAAAGTCAGAATTCCATGTTCTTGCAAACTTCCAGGCTGACACCTGCACAGGGGGTTTTGCCAGCAGCTACTGGGATGTTCTATTCTCTACAGAAAAAAAGTGCAAAACCCCTCAAAACAAAAAGATCCATCTCATGAGTCTAAACATATGGTGTTTTACATGAGCTCACATCAGCAAATTATCTCTTGAAAATTCGTAAACTGAAGTCACGTCTCCTGTTAATGAGCTACTAGAAGAGGAAAAATAAACCAAGACACTTACATAAATGTAGCTTCATTTTAGGGAATTTGTCTAATTAAGAAATAATTAGTTATGACCTAAGTAAACCAGGATAAACACAGAAAGACTTTTATCATTTACATGCTAGTAAAATCATGCCAAAGTAAAATTTCCATAATATTAGCAGGCTCTCCATGTAGTGTTCTCTAAATATTTATAACTTTAGTTTTCTCAACCTCTCTCTCTCATTTGCTCTTATGCAGTGAAATAGATCTAAAGAAAGCAAAATGTTAACACATGGAAGAATTACCTTTTTCCATTAATGTTTCCATCAAAAACAACCAATAAAGGAAAAAAAAATAAAGGGGGGGATTCTCACTGCTCCTCTTGCAGTGTGCAGTGTTGCAAACTTACATTTTTATGAGTTTCATCACAGTTAGTGTTTTTTTCTGAGCTTCCACCTATTGAGTCCTGTCCTATTTTTATTTTTAAAGAATCAAACATCTAACTGCCACAAAGAATTCTGGAGTTCAGATGCTGTGGATCAAAAAATGCCCTCCAGAAACCAGGTTAAAAGGATACACTTAGGGTTTATGAAATCATACATTTGTGCATGTGCAGTGACATACATTTTGGACATATTTGGATGTATTTAGTCAAAGAATAACAAAAAAGCAACCTGAACACACACATGTGCAGCAGAGTGATGTACAGCTGTATTTGTTTTAAATGGACAAGTGTATAAGATAATCTCTTATTGCTTGCTTGGTAAATGTATCAGCCAGAACTATATTAAGAAATCATTTTATTTCTTGCAAACACCCGTTCACCTGTGCTGCCACAGGGGAATGGGTTTTATTTCTGCTCCTGCAGAATCTGTGAGCTCAGCTGCAGGGCTCAGAGGTGCTGAGGCTGCCCCCAGGGCACTGAGCTGCTCTTCACTGCCAGCAGTGAATAATCTGGGAGCAGATAAATTCTAGAAGACACAACACACCAAGGGTTCTAATCGCATTTTATTTTTAAAAATATAAAATGTGGCTATCACCCACCCACAGGTGGTCATCTGCCTCTCCCATGGGCTGGGATGCAGGTCACTCCCTGCAGTGGACTTAAAATATAGCTGTCAAAAACTTTGAAGGTCACCTGGCCAGTTGGATCCCAGGCTCCAATCTTCTGTCCTTTTTAAATTTCTTATTCCACCACACAGTAATTTTTCTCTCATTTCAATTATGGAGATCCCATGGTCCATAGTGTCATTTTTCCTCAAAATGTCTTACGGACATGTTCAAAAATATGTAACAATGAACAGGCAGTATTTGGGGTCCTATGAAACTGCTGCATTATATAAGGACTCCTAAAGCTTGGTGTAAAAAAGAACAGATACCAAAAGACTGGATTTTGAAGATAACTGCACATTCAACTGGACAAAGATATTTAAATTTTATCATGTGTAGCCTAATCCCCTCTAATGATGTTACAGTAAATCACTGAGTCCAGAAACTGAATGCTTGAAGCATCCTTATTTCTTAGTTTTTTACAAACTCTATTCGCAAATTTTGCAAAAATATCATATTAATTAAGATTTACTTCTGCATTAAAATTAAAAACCTGTTTAGTGCAGGTACAGCTTTAAAATCATGACCCTTTATCCTACAATAATTGTGCAGAGATCAAGCATTAAACTCACAGTTCTGAAGCCACAGAACTAATTATTATATCAGGTATCCTATGCTCACTTTTGAGCAGACCACAATTCCAGGCCTGACAGAACTAGGTATTAGAACTAATTACTTTCAGTATAAACTGAATGCTAGCAATTTCCAGATAATCATAAACTCCTTCAATTAATATCCATAAGTGAATGGAGAAGGTATACAGACTGAAAGACATTAACACAGGAACAAAGTTCAATTTTCCACTGAAATTTTCTTCGCATCAGATATTTACGACCTGAGCTATTTCACAGAAATTGCAGAAATGACAGAGTCCCGTAGTGAGCAATGCAAAGTCAAAGGTTTCCAGAACAGAGGCTTCTAAAGGGAATTATTTATGGACACAGCTGATCAGAATGGATAAAGCAGCCCAGCTTTTGCAGAGACAGTGGAAAGGTTCCACACAATAACCAAACAAATTTATGCTCAGACAATGGTTCCGTGTTCCCCTCGCAACATGATTTATAAAGAGCAGGAACCAGGTCAGTGTCTGAGCAAGGAAATGCAGAGAGTGTAGGAAAAGTGGAAGTGAATGACATAAAACATCAGGAAAGACAAGGGGAGTAAAATGTTGTGGGGTGCAGCTGAGTGCAAGGGAAAAAGAGCAAGAAGGTGAAAAATGAAAAGAAGATGGCAGGAAAGGATAAGACAGGTAATATGGTTTTCTTCAGGTCCATAAGGAACAAGAGGTCAGAAAGGAGGCAGCAGCTCCTCTTGCTGCAGACAGGGAGTTATTGATAAAAATGTAATGAATTCATTTAGTCAGTTCTTAAAAAAAATAAAACAGGAAAAGAAAAAAGGAACTTATTACAGGCTACACCTGTCTTGTTTAGAAACAGAAGCTATAGACTGTCATGGAGCCACATTTCCAGGTTCAGGACATAGCCACAGAAACCAAAGCCTTTGCAGCAAGTAGAATATTAAGATTTTGAATTTTGAATAAATATCTAAATAAGACAGAATTCTTTCTGTGTTGTGAGGAACAAGAGATGTGGAGTTTTGAGCAGCCAAACTTCAAAAATGTCTGCATTATGTTCTGAAGGCTACTGATGAATGACATAAAACTTGTTATTAAATTAGCAAGTAAGGCCAGACCTTCAAGACTTTGTCTTGAGCAACAGGGTAGGTACTCTGTGTCAAAATTCCCACTGCAACACCTCTGCAGTCTCCAGCAAAGGACCAGGAAACTCAGAACTTGTGCAGTTTTCCAGAAAAGCAAACCAACAAAAATTTACACCTAATAAGAGGTGAAAAAAGCTCCTCCTTGCCATTCATAAGGACAAGAATAATAATTTCTGTTTAACCTGTGGTTGGTTGTGTGTCAGGCTGGTTCAAAAAAGGCTTATCAGCAGATAAAGATTTCCTACCCAAGTAGTGACTTGCACCAACAAGAAAAAAGAGATGTTCCCATCTTTCCCCTGAACTCCTAAGATTCCTTCCTTTCCTTCAGGAAAAGTCCTGAGGAAAAGGCAAAGTGTTTTCCTGGATAATGTTGTTGCACCCAGGACCGTGAGGCCTCATCAAGGTTATTTTGAGGGTTATTAAAATACAAACAGGGAAAAGAAACAAATAAACCAATCATGCTAAACAGCAAAGAAGTATCGTGATGACTTTTAAATGCCTTAAAATGCAATTAATATATAATAACAGAAACAGCAAAGAAGCACCATGATGACTTTTAAATGCCTTAAAATGCAATTAATATCTAATAACAAAAGTGGTTTCATAGACAATTAACATAATATGACAAAAAATGTTATTAGTCTCCTTGTGTTTTACTGAACACATCATTATTCTTTCCGGGAATGTTCAATTAGAAAACAATTCTAAAAAAACCCCAAACCAACTAAACAACAGACCAAAAACCTACAAAACTCAACCACCATGAGAACAAATTTTGTGTAATTTGTCACTGTCTCAATAAACTCACATTTTCTCAGAATTCCTACTGCTCTGCATTTCCGTTCTCCCACTCCTCAATAAGAAAATGCTCATTTTTCCTGGTGTTGGGAGAGTGTGTTATTTTTAGGATGGAAATCCAAGCCCAGTGCCTTGACAGTTATAGGTCATAAACAAAGCTTCTCTGATTTCTCCTTTTTACAGAATTTCTCCCTATTCCTGATACAAATGACACACGAGTGCTGTTGACAGCAGGGATGGCAAAGCCACGAGAGCAGTCAGGGCTCAAAATAAAGCAAATGCCCTCCAACAAAACCAACTGTTGACTTTTGCAGGCTTTCCCCAGAAATAAAATGAGGACGTTACTGCCTTCTGGAAGGAATCACAGTTCCCTGCTGATGGCTCATAGCATTAGGAAGTATTGATTTACATACAGTATTTATTGAGCAGATTATTGCCAGCAAAAATGAACAAGATATGGTAAATTACAGAGTTCATATAAAATATTTTGTTCCCTCGAGACAGAATACATAACAATGACATGAAATTTAGCCTCACTTCTTGTCAGATTTTCTCTTTATCCCCGAATTTGAGAGAGAAATATTTCCAGTAGATGGAAATCCCATTTCCATCCCAGCTGTGCAGGCAATTCTTTAAATCATAGTTTTAAGAAATGAGACTCCACTTAAGATTTATATGCTCAAATATTTGATTTATGCCGACAGTTACAGTGATCACCTTGGCTTTGACCCTGGTAAACAATCAGTGCCAGGAAGTTTCCCATGAATTCAGGGGTTTGCCCATACGGATCACATTGAAGGATCCAGGTTTTGCTTCTGCTGGGTTTGTTTCCCCCTCCAGGTCTTTTTGTTTTGAAGAGTCCTCTCAGAATTTACCTGCAGCCCCAACATGTGAGCACATTAATGAATATATGTGTATTCATATGGTTTTATTAATAAATAATTAATAAAAATCCTATTAATATGATTAGTATAAATGAATGCACATGTATATTCAACAATATCAAGGGAAAACCATCTATCTCCTGCACTTCCTACATGTAACATGCAACACAAGCTATAGAGATCTTTTTCCCTGTCAGTATTTTCAGCTGCATTTCAGTTGATCTGACTGCTCCTCATGTGTATAAATAATTCCCTATCTGATTAATAATTATATTTTATAATTCCACAAGAACTCTGGGGGGTTTTTTTGTTTGTTTTGGGGGTTTTTTTACAGCAAAATCTTCTCTCATTTCCCCTGGCTTAATTGTCAGGATTCCACCCTGAAACTTTGAGGTCTGCCATTACTCCATGATTTTTTTGATGTAAGAGATGCAATTTGAAATCATGGTAAAAAAAAAATAAAAAATCTGTGTATTAATGGTTCTTTAATGAAAACAAGGATATTTTGCTGCAATTTATGTATAAATTTACAATTTACATATGCAATTTGCAAGACCAAACTTCTTGCCATGAAAGACTGAGGGCCTTCTTTTTTTTGTGATATTGGCAGGAGATGACTGGGCTCTGACATTCCCCATCACCTGGTTTCAGCTCAAAATAGAGCAGATCATTTACACTCCAGACAAATCTGCCAGTGCAGATAACCAGGATTAAAATACATTTTAGACCATTGTTGAAGTCAGAAGCAAACTCTTTTGAGTTTTTTTGATTTTCCTTTTGAGGGAGCAGCCTGTTTCTGTGTGCTCTCCATAGATCTCCAGCCAGCATCAGCAGAGATTCAGTACCAGGGGATGATAAATCATTCTAAAAAGGATGTGGCTGCACTAAAATGGATTTATACAGACGACAAATTCCTTCTCCTGCACACAATAAATTACAGCCATTCACTTCCAGGGGTTTGCTACAGTAACACTTTCCCTTATCTGCAAAAATGCATTAAAGCACTTACAAATCTTTCTCACAAAATGCTCCTCAGCACCTGACCAGGCTAGTTTTCCTCATCCTTGTGAGGCATTTCCATTGTTTATTCCTTATTAAACGGGGAAATTGAGCCCATTAAGGCTGCAGCCTCACCCTCAATGTTTGGCTCAGTCACAAGTATCTGAAGTGAGGCAGTTCACAGCAGAAAGCTGCTGATGGGTCTGAAATCTTTACCCTCCTCTCAGCCTACTTGTTAGCCAACATATAGAAACAATTCTTCGTGTTTGAAGTGAAAAGCACACTCCCAGTTTGCTTTTCAGTCCCGTTAGCAGAAGTTTTCTAAATATTTCAGTCTATCACTACCGGTTGCAAGGCATCCTTTCACAGAAGTGTGATCTGCCATCATAAAAAAAGCTGAGGGCTGATTTCACACCTCTGCTTGTTAAGTGTTGTTTTCTTTTTTTTTTTTTTTTTTTTTTTTTTTTGAAAGCAAATAAAGCTCTTTACTTAAAAAAATAATTAAAACTAACTCTTCATTAGCAGTTCAAATTGCCTAGGTAAATTTGGTCGCAGCTCTAATTTGCACACAGATTTATCAAGCTCCTTCATTTCAGGCTTGCAGAGGATCACTTTGTGATTATTTCTCTTCCACACACGTTTGTTGCCTTTCAGTGGTGACAACACCCTTTAAAAGCTCCAGTCCCAGTTGGAAAGCCCCGATGGCACTTTGCCACTGATGCTTTAGGGGCTGCAAGAGTGGATTTCACTGCTGCAGGGATTCCATGGGCAATGAGCTTCTACAGCTGGAGGCTTTGTCCTGTACCCAAGGAGTCCCTAACCCCAAATCTCATGCATGAACAGTAAGAAAATAATGGAATATTTTTCCCAATACTTCTGGACCCACCTATATTGGAGTAAAGAACACAAAAGAGTTCTTGTAGCTTAAAAACTTTTTGTCATCTTGGCGGTGCCAATCAACCTCTGCAACTCTTCCTGCTCTTTCTTGCATTCTGCCTACAAATACATTATCCAGGTAAATGTGAGGTTTTGAAAATGAGCCCAGGGGTTTTAAATAACAGATTACCCCACAATCACTGGTTTGCAGACTTCTATTTTCACTAGCCTCTATTTGACCCTTTGTTTCCCAATTCTTTGGGGTTTTATCAACACTGAGCACAAGTAGCCTTCCAGCTTCACTGGAATCCTTTCGCTCTGTTATCACATCTCTTTACAGAAGCACTTGATTTCTTTTTTGAAGGAACTGAAAAGTCACTAATATTTCTGCTCTGCTGGAATCAGAAAAGACTATAGGTCTGAAGGGGACTCTGAATTGCATAAATTATGGGCAGGCTTTGGATAGCATGCACCTCACTGATTTGGGCTAGAAAATCCATCTTAAATCTCCCCACTAACCTCCTTCCCCTGTTTTTCCACATCTGCACTTCCCAACAGCAAATAAATAAACTATTTGCCATTGTCTGAAGTTTCTGACTTAGTCTGATTAATTCAAATCTGGAGAGAAAACCAAATGTGCTGGAGACTGTGTTTGTACAACGCAACACCTTTTGCTCCCACTAAATAGGGGCTCTGGGCTACCTCTTATCTCAGCAGCCCAGAAGCAATTCCATCACGTGCCCAGAGCATGCTAAAGCCCCTCTTCAGAGCATCATTTAACAGTTTTGTCAACAAGCTCCAGCCAGCCCCAAAGTAAAACCATTCCATGTTCATCCACTGGTGTGCTCTGACCTGCAGAATTCCTATCAGGATGCTCTTTAACAAACCTCTTGAGGGGGGAAAAAGGAGTTGCTACACAATTTTCTAACACAGCCTGTCTTTGCTAGGGTTTGATCATCATGCCTGAATGCTCCTGCTCTTCTTCAAAAGCAGCTTTCACCTAAAACTGAAGCTGACTGATATTCCTTGGACTTCAAGGGAAAAAAAACCACAAAGTTTCATAAGAAATAAACTCATAACCAAATGGATTAATAAGATTATTTGAGAGGGTGAGGGTGGGGTCATTAATACGAGCTGCCTTACATTCCTCTTGAACAGTTTGAGTTCCTTTGCTAAAACCCGAATTTTAAACTCATCTGAAAAAACACCTTCCACACAAATGGGCTCCACTGAAAAAACTGGCAGACAGACCCTGACCCCCAGACAGATGTTTTCACTCTGTTTTAAAATATTTTCTGACTTTTACTAGAAATAAAATACTCAAAAACAAACTGTGGAAAGAAGAGATTTACACAAACAATGAACAAAGTTGTCTGTGTTGAGTTTAATACTTCCTAGTTTAATCATGTTATGTTTTTATGAATCCAGAGAACTCCGAAAGTTTTTCAGTATTCCTCCAGGAGAAAGAGGGCAGCAAAACCCAGATTTTCAAATGTTCAGTGAAAAGAAAACTAACAGATTAAATATTCTTTGCTAATTTCAAACATTCTGAGGTGGTAAAACCTGTGAAGTTCTATGAAAAACTGTGATTACCAAAGCTCTGGTTTGTGCCTTATTGACATTTTCCAATTCTTACCCCCTGAGCACATATGCACTAAGTGCAGGAACTAAATCAGTGCTCAGGCAGAGCATCCCTGGGTGTAGCTGAAGGACTCAAACAGATTTTATATTTTCATCCTTCTCCCACCTCTGATTAAACACTTGATATTCTGATGGCTTGCAAAGAACTTGTATTTCTTCACAATGGTCTCTTCTTTACTCATTTGATTTTTTCCTTTGAGAACCACAGTGCTCAAACAAAACCAGAAAACACTTTTTTTTGAGAGAGAAATTCGATGATATTTCAGGTTATTCGCCTTTTAGTGAATCAAGGAAATCAGGGAGAAAATTGTTTTGCTTCCTGACACCACAACACATTTTACTGGAAAATAATGGTCTGGGTTTGAGACAGAGTGATCAAGTTGAGGCTTCTCCTTCACAGTATTCCAAGCCCATTTTTTGATGCAGGATGAGGGTGAGCTGCTGAGCAGAGTGCTGGATAACAGCTCAGGAAGCCCTCCAGCTTCCCAGGCTGTACCCTCACATTGTTCTGCATCAACTTCTGCACGACATTCCTTGTGCATAACTTGCATGGCTTCAAAAAGCCCCCCCTAGGAAAATGGGTTTGTCTTAATTTAAGCACATCTTTTGCCAGATCAGATAGGAGAGCCGTTTGTGGTTTGCTGCAGTAAGTTGAAAATCTACTATGATTTTCCAGGAGAAAAAAAAATAAAAATTCAAGGTTTATACTCAATGCGTGAAGGTGGAAAGCCACTGATAAAATAAGAAACAGCTGGCAAATGAAGACAAGGAACAGCGTTAAAAAGAGAAACTGCAATGTTTTTCTTGCTAGAAGGACGTCAGCATCTCCCATAAATCCTGTGCAAGTGCTTAACATACATTTCACTGCAGACCCAGCTAGGAAGGAGATGTTCAAGTGTTGAAAACCAGCATATGGTAAATTTTAGCAGGGCTGTTTGAGCAGTAGGACCCATCACCAAACTGGGAAATTCTCCCAGAGGAGGCAGGAAACAGCACTGGATGTACAAGTGTTAATTATTACGCTGCAAGAGACGAAACTGAGGGGTCAGGGGTGGCAGCCAGGACTGTCCCCAGAGCCTGCATCCCACAGGGGACAGGACACCGCGTGCTCTCTCTGCCAGAGGCTGGGAGATAATCCCTGTGGTGGGACACAAAAGGCAACATTCACCCACTACTGAGCACTTGGAATTCTGCTGCTCCTCTGGATCAGCGTGGCCAGGGACATGTTATGTGAGCACACATGTCAGGGGCTGGATGGAAAACATGAATTGATAGGTCCTCTATTTGTTTTATGCATTTTGGGACAATGTGGGGTGGTTGTTTTGCAGGTTTCAGAAATCTTTTATAAGGTATTCAATAGAGAGAAACATTTTTGTTGACAAGGGAAAGAATTTTTAGTAAGACCTTTGGAGATGATGTACATTTCATATGTAACATTTTCATGTCATGAGAATCTTTATCTCTATTAAAGACGCTCATTACTAAAAATGGAGTTCAATAGAACTTTTCCTTGACCATTTGACAATAAAAATGTGTAATTCTGTAGTACCATAGCGACAGCTCCCCCAAAAGATCTTCCTTTGTCCAAACAAAATTTTGTATTCAGAAATCAAATGCATACACAATGTTCAGACAGCATTTCCACTGAAGACAAATGACAGAAATTCTATGCAGAAAGCAGACAAGTTTCAACTGCATGAAAAACAAACACATTTACCATTTCCAACGGTTCTCCTTGAAATTTCATAGGACAGCGGCTGCAATTGAGTCTTCAATCGAACTGCAGCTCTTCCAGGAGCAAATACACATTCAGAAAATGCAGGCTATCAACACGGAGGCAGAGATGTTATGGCCCTGAGCACTCACCTCGTAAGTGGCAATTGCTTCTCGATCAAGGGTTCGGGTCACAGAGACGTCCCCGCTCATCTCATTGATCCTAAAAATTCCTTTTGGGTCTTGATCTACTCCCTTCCCAGAGAGACGAAACTTTACTCCCTCTGTCCCTTCGCTCCTGATGACCTGCATGGCAGGAAACAAGTGATGAGCCACATTGCAAAATCTTTTAAACTCATCCTAAAACCACATAAGTCATTTCAGCCTTTTAACAAATGCTGAGCTATGTTCCCCTGCCAATAAAATGTAGCTATAAAATATGATTTCAATCATTCACAAGACACTGTGCAATTTTTGTACTAAACCCTGGAAAAGCTACTCATGTTCTTGGCCAGTTCCTATCTTATCTTTAGTGTCTTCAATTTCACTACTTAACGTTTCTGTTATTCCACCACTGAATTCACCCCATGTCTAAAATTTGACATTTCATTTAACGCTATTTCTTCTTTTTAGTTAAATTGATAGAACAGCTACAACCTTAGAAAAAAAAAGAATATTCTATTGATTGCCAAGAAGCACTCTTATTTCAAACAACCCTTACCATAACAGAAAGCCATCACACAACATTTTATTAGTCATTGTGCAGTCATCCCACACTTCTTTCAGGTTTGGTTTTTTTTTTTTTTTCTTTCCTCTCAGTTCTGCTTCAAACTCTTCCTTTCCAGGATTTTAAACCAAAGGAAAAATCTCTGCATGGAAATATCAGAATATCCTGCCCAGAACACTCCTGAGTCACACAGCTGGAATTGCTCCACTTCCTAAATGTCTATTTATGTATATACACACACCTCTGAGTGTATGGCAGCTCCTTGTTACTATCACCTTATTTTCCCATGAGAACAAAATCCCTAAAATTCCGATTTCATGGCAGCCTCACATTGGCGTCAGTAACATTTACCAACCTGCAGAGCCACACAATGTCAGTTATAAGCTACACGCTTTGCAAATTTGTATTTGCACACCAGGATCTGAGGGATTATAAATTAATCTTGCCCTTTAAGGCTGGCAATCTCGCCAAGCCATTTCTTCCCTCTGCTGTTCCGCGTTCTTTTTGTTTCTGGCGATTTCATATCGCTGATTTCCGCAAAAACATTAAGTCAAAAATTTATATTCTGGTCTGAATTACAGCTCAGGAAGAGGAAGGGAGAAAGTGGCCTTAGAAATCTGGACCTCCTCCAATTCTGAGATAATAAATATGCAGCGTGTTTAATAATGTCCCTGAGGAAATAAATGTTTGCTGCCCTATTGCTGTGGGTTGAGCAATGCTGGTTTGCAGATTACTGGGCAGTGAGATTTTGACTTAACTCCATAATCATTATTCCTTGATTTTAATTGAGAAAAAATTGCCACGAGTTATGAAATAAGAAATCAGCATTTTCAGAGATAAAGTTTGGCTTTCCAAACCCTTTGGGGAAGAGAGACATTTCAAAGTAAAAACCTGTTTCACCTCTGTTTTCCTCCTTCCTTCCAACACTCAGAAACATAATGCTTAAAGTTTCCTTCCTGTGTATTTTTGAGTAAGTCATGCCAAAGCACAGAGACAACACTGCAGGTGACAAAAGGGCAAAGTTACTTTCTGGTTTGGTGATGAAACTCGATCTTAATGTCTTGTGCTGAAGTTACCTGCTGCTCAGGTCATTTTTTGACCAATTTCTGGTATTTTTACATCAAGCCTAAAATACAAGTTTTTCTTAAAGTAAAGCTATGCTTGAGATATTGCAATGTCACGGACATTTCTCACTTCTGTGGGGAAAAGATGAATTGATCCTTTTCTACCCTGAGGTCTGAGACTTATTATGAGGCAAGTGCACCTTCCCATATAAGAACAGTGGTTTGAAAGGCCTGAAATCAGCCTCAGGCCAGCATAAAAGTTTAACTCAGAGATGTTTATACTACAGCCATTTCCACCAGAGCCACCAAGCGTTACCTAACTGTTTATGACAAATTTGAGATGCAGTATAAACACCATACCCCTGTTGTAACAATCCACAGTAAGAAAGAAAAAACTAATACTGGGCTCTGAAAGGGAATTTGTAAAAAAAACCACAAAAAAAAAAATTCATATGGAAATTTTTCTCCACGCTGGAGAGAAAAGCAAGAATGTAATAATAATAATAGTAGTAGTAGCAGTGGTAGTGTTAGTAGTAGTGATAGTGGTCCCTGTAAACCCAACCAGTGGGAAAATTCCTTCTCAACCTCAAACCTAGCAAAGATCTTCACCTTGAATATGATGGTGAGACATCCCAACGTGGTGCCTGTGAGGTCTGTGCTCCTTGGAGCTGACACAAGCCATATCTCATCCCCAACTCCAGCTCCAAACCCTTCTTCACCATCCAGTGGGTGAGAGGACCACAGTTACCAACGAGCAGAGCTTTTCTAAGTGACCAGATGAGCTTTTTGAAGACCTCAGAGGGTCATCACATGCACTCTGCAGCTCTTTTTAGCCCTTTCCCTTTGATCAATTCACCTGTCCGTGCCTCCAGGTGCTGCACAGCCCCTGCAGCCTGAGATGGTGACACCGAGCCCAGCTCCGGGCTGCTCAGGGCACCACCGCAGCCTCTGCCCAGGAGCTCTGGGCGCCTCACAGAGAGTCATTTTCGGAAGGTTCATTAAAAACCCGCTTAATTAGCCACAAGAGGGAGCCGCGAACTCCCAGGAATGTCAGGGAGAACATTACCATCTCCTAATTAAGATGCTTATATAATGGCTGCATAGTTCAAAGAAAGTGCATTTCCCAGTTCACACGGAGCTCAGTACAACGAAAAGTTTAATAAAAATCAGGCTTAATTTGCCATATGGTTTGGAGCTTCAGCAAGAGCAAGGAAGAGAACAGGAGGATTGTCTGACATCTCCTCTGGCAAGGCTGAGATGCAGAGCACAGGCATAAAGGCAGCCCTGCTCACAGGAAAATTTCCTAGCTCAGGATGCATTTGCAGAACAATGTTTTCCCAATATCCTGGTGGAGATAAAACAAGGCCAGACAATTTCTCTTTCTACTGCAACGTTTACTTTGGGACTTTGCTTTTTACTTTCCTAAAACACATGAATGAAATCCCACAGTCCCTGCTACCTGAAGCCCAGACAGAAACAGATATTTCCTTTTTTTTTTTTTTTTTTTTTTTTTTTTTTCTGGCTGCTTTAGGAACTTCAGTGCAGGTTCTAATACTGCAAATGTCTGCAGCATATGGCAGTGGCTACATGGTGCATATAAAGGCTCTGGATTCTCAGGAAATGGTTGTTAAGGCAGCTCAGGACCCCACCACCCACCCACTGGGAATAGGGATGAGACAGGGATGCTTTACCCAGCATCCCAATTTCTACCTATTTCATTCTCCCTTGTGCTGATCTCACAGCTCAGAGGGGACTCTCAGTGGGCAGATGGCTCAGAATAGACACCAGCTGAGCAGCCCACAGCCACATGGACTGGTGGAGGCTCTTCCCTCACCCAGGACACAAGGACAGCGCTGGGTGGACACTCAGACACGGCTCACTTTCCCATCTCAAGGGCTCTTCAGGGAATAATTGCCATCTGAAGTGATCCATCCTGCAGGCATGGCACCCAGGACAGCCCAGCCAAAGGCTCTGTGATCCTGCTCAGCTGAAAGACCCTTCCCAGCACAGGGAGCAGCAGGAGCTGACAGGGGCTGCTTTCTGCTGAGCCCTGCCCAGAGCGTGTTTCCCCAGCTCTGTTTTTCAGCTGACACTGTCTATCCCTGGCAGCTAAACTCATCCCAGCAGTGTGATCCCCCTGTTGTTACGGGTTTATCACAGAAGTAAATCAGAGGGCTCTCAAGAGAAGGAGAGAAACACAAGTACAAAACCCCCACGCTGCCCCGAGAGAGAGAATTCACAGTTCTGCAGCGCCAGCGAATCTCTCCTGAACAGCACCATCCTCAGCTTCCAGTTCTGTTCTTCAAGGGTTTGCCTCAACCCCTGCCATCATTTCTTAACTCTTGGTGCCAGGTGAATTATAGATGCATCGTAATAGTTCCACTTTTTAATTAGAAAACTAATCCCACCCTCAGACCGGAATATTAGGTTCATGCCCCAGTTCTTTTCATTTCAGAGCATTACCGTGTCTCCCTTGTGGGTTTGGGGTTGTTTTTTTTTTTTTTAATTTATTTTTTTTTTGTAAGATTGTTTGGTTCTGGTGTTTCCTGCTTCTCTTAGCCTCTTAGGAAGCAAATTTATTCATGGAATATTTAAAGGTGAACTATTTTTTTCCTCAAATCACTGTGCTCCAAAAGAGCAAAACAATGGTTTAGGCCCATTGTTTGGATATTGTATAAATAAACAGACACTTCCTGTCCTGCCATACTGAAAATTACTCTTTACAGTCAGAGGTTCCATCTGCTCCACACCGACTCAAATACTCTTTCAACCAAAACAAATGCAAAATATTCCTATCGTTATTCAAAAGCATTAACCAACAGAAACTGCTTCATAACTGCGAGCTAAACATCCAAAACCCATGGTTAGAAAGGAATTTACATAGTTTGCTGTGTTTAATGATCTATTATGCAAAAATTAATACCTCTAGCTTCTTTAATGAAATATCAGACAAAGTGGCTGAGCACAGGAGCCAAGTTGTGTTCTTTGATATAGGCAGATATTGGCCAAACACGACCTTGGCTTTCTCTCTGGTTAGAACTTGCTCTAGATTCACTCCATGTGCAGGCGACAGGCAAAGAAATCCAGGGGATTCATTCAAGGATGGTAACAGGAATTATAAAGCTCCTCTGAGTCACTGTGTCCTTTATTGGTGATCAGTAGGGATAAACATAGCACAGGATATTTTTCAGGCACTACTTTTTCTTGTTCACATAATGGGCTATTAACTTCACTCCATTATCCATCAAAGCACATCTGGGCAGGTGTCCTTTCAGGATGTTATCCAAAACATCCGAAACAATTTAATGGAGACAAGAATGAACAATATTTGAGAAATTCAGGTAAAGAGAAAAACAAAATTTCAGTAATTAAAGGTGTTTATGGAAAACGACAACACAGGTGATATCACAGTCCTAAATTTCAAACCATTTCCAGACCTGTTTTCCAACTCCAGTCTATGGAAGGGGTGAGGTTTTCACAGTTGTGTCCATATCCATGAGCTTTCTTACAAAGCTGAAAGCAGCAAAAAAAAAACCCCATCCCCAAAATCCTGATCACAGGCTGCAAAGGGAAATGTCACCAGCAGTGGGAATGCACAACACACACCCAACATCTGTGACAGGCAAGGGAGCACAAAGCTGAGGTGAAGAGTTTGGGTTCTGGGGGAAACAGAGCTGGGAAAAACTATATTTAATATCTCAGACGTTCTTTCTGTGCCATCAGCTCCTAACATTTTGCTTTGACAGTCCGAATAACAACGCACACCTACAGATCTCCCAGAGAAAAGAAATGTACACAGACAACAGACTGGATTTAACCCAGCAAAGAAAGCCATAATTAAGTTTTTTAAACTTTAAGGACTTATTTTCTATTTAAGAAACACAACACTACAAAATTTCTGAATTTTGCACTTTAAGATACAGATTTGGTTGAATGATTGCATGATGCTTCTCAATCAAAGAGACTACTTACGACTTTAAATACAAGGTAATTAATCCTTTAACAAAGTTTGGATCCTGTGTTTACTTCTGTGGATTATTTGCTATTTATTCTTATGTATTCATACACATTTAAACCTCAGTGGCACTGGGCAAAACTCTTATTACTGGAGTAGCAATTACTTCTTAGTCACATTCTTGTGCACTTGCTCTCTTAAGACTCTTATGAATTACAGGGGAAAAAAAAGGAACACGTGTATTATTACAATAGTGCATCTGTAAAGTGAAGTGTTTTAATATCTGAATAAAATTTCTAACATATTCAGTGCCGGGTGTACTAACACTTTGAACATGAAAACTTTAATACCAACTTTCAGAGAAGGAACATGGGAATTAAAAAAAAAAATCAGGCATTAAAATTAAATGAATTATGAAAATGAAAAAACATGCACTGATATTCTCAAGAGGGTCCTTTTTAGCATTTTGACTCTGAGCTTTGTCATGGAAAACATTTCAGAAAGTGTCAGATTTAGGAACGAGGTAGGGAGAATTAAAGCACAGGGGTTTAGCATATTTTTGATGCATTTTAGGGGCTGCAAATGGTACCAATGTTTCTCGCCTGAAGGCATTCAAACAAAACTGTGAATGCTCCAATCAAGCACCACATTGAGGACTTCATGTGCATGAAGGAAATAGAGATTGCACTGCTCAAAAAGAGAGGGAAACACTGAAGGATTTTTTGGACTGGGGCTCTACTTCCTATAAAATCTACTATACCAACTATCCTTATGTTACATCAGTGCAAACACAAGGTTTTACTAAGTAGAAACAACTGCAAACCTGAAATTTGACGAGGTTCATAAATCCCACAGGCAAATATTTCAATAAAGTATCTCAATGTCTGAAAATGACACAATATATTAAAAGCTGGTGAAGTTGTTTCACCACCAGGGCTCCGTTTTCCAGATCTTTTTTAGAATAATCAAAACAAACAGGATATTTGATATTCAACCAAAAAAAATTCTCCTCAACGTAATGGCTTTTGATCATAATTACGCATAAATGTTTACAAAATTCAGATCAACTTTGTCGTGGGATGCACAGGTGTTGAAGTGAAGCAAAATGAATTTATGCATGTGGGAGCCCTGGGCTCTGGTGGATCCCTTCAGCCCCAGCTTCATTACTGTAGTTGTACACAGATGCAAGAATTCTCCCTGAAGAATCCTTTCCAGCAGTTGCAGGGATTTAAATTTGAGGATTTAACCAATATAAATAGCTAACAGTGAGCATTTGCTCAGAGATCGAAGCAAAGTAATTCAATAAACACATCAAGATGTGCATTAGCTTTTGTAGCAGGTAATTCCTCAGCTTCCTTTTACTCCTAATTTATAAAGAGCAAGAAGATTCATTACAAATAATTTTGCCTTTCCCTGTTCCTAGCAGCCTATTTCACAAATATATCTGCAGACTCAGGATTCTGTACACAAGAACAGCTCCCTGCTGACAGCAGAGAATTCACAAACACGGGTTTTTGTGATCCCAAAGGGAAAGGATTTGGAGGTGTCCCTTGTCACAGGAGGCCTGGCTGTTTCTCTGGCTGGTCTGGCTTTTCAGGAGCCATTTAAGCACCGTATTTTATTTGCTGCTTAAGTGACTTGCAAACCCTGTCACTTGAAGGAGTTGGAGCACCACTCTCTGCTGAGTGACAGCCAGACGGAGTAGCTCCAAAGCCGTGGTCTGAGAGGAAAAAAAACCCTGACTGTGATTGACAATATTAAAAGAAGAACTCAAAAGATCCCCTTAAAAACAAACAAACCAAGGGATTATGTGGATTTATAGAGGGGCTTTGCTGAAAGCTTTTCACAGATCTAAAAAGGCAGAAATTAAGAGGCAGTATTGCCACATTTCATGATGGGGAATTGCAGCAATTCAGGACTAAGGACAGAACACACAATGTGCAATCACCACAGGTGCAGCTAAATCTGGGCAAAAACAGGAGCAAGGAGGAGAACACACCCAACTTCCAGCACCTCTTCCCAGGCATTTATTTCTCAGTGCTATTTATTCTGAACAAGATCAAAATTTTAATTTATAACTGAGGGCCTCTTGTGCAGCATCCAGAAAAAGCACAAGGAGCTGCTCTGGCCCTGGGCTGGGAGCACCAGGGCAACATTCGAGCTGGAATAATCTGCTGAGGAGGTCTGGGGAACACAAAAACCTCTCCCTACAGTCAAATTTACTGCTCCCGGGACTCAGCACAAATGCTGTTATCTTTAGATCCGTGCACGCAGCAAAGAAAGGAGCGGAGATGTGGATGAAGTGGGACCCTCTGGGCGGAGAGATTGGAATTGCAGAATAAGACCCTGAAGTCGCTGAGCGACCCGAGGAACTCAATAGGAGCAGTAAAGTGAGAAAACGGGGCTGGTGAGAACGGGTCACCTCAAAATGCTCTTGAAAATTTAAGACTCGGCTGAAGCTGAAGAAATTTCTTGGAAGATTTTGACTGATTTTATTTTTTTTTTGCTTTAGCTAGCAACCTGATGAGTCTTAAACGTGAAAATATTTTGCAATTAAAATGAACTTAGAGGAATAAGTGCCCCATCAAAAGTACTTAATTTTTATAATTGAAGATATTAAAAAAGAAATATCATGATGAAGGGTATTTTTTTTTTTCTAAATTTGCTTCGATCACATGAAGTCTGTCTAATACTTCTGGATACTTTAAGAACCTGCTTAGCACCCAATTCCCACTTGTGGCAAACAACCCACAGATCTAATTATAGATTTTCCTCAGTCACTAGTTCCCTAGGAAACAAATCCACAGCTCATGTCTTGTTCATGGAAGGTCATAGGAGGAAGATAAATATTTTTCTGTGTATAGAAACTTATCTAGAGGTCACAGGTCTGCATCTCAGCAGATGCTGGTGCCAAGGGCAGATGGCAGCTGTGTTTGACAGTTATCTGGGATTTTTCAAATTTTTAAACATTTCAGTATGATGAAGCACTGAATACTTCTATTAGCAACTTTATGCTTTTTTGGAAATTTTTAATTAAGGTTTCAGTTTTGGTTGTCTACATTCATTTCAATTTTTTATCAGTGGATCCACCTCACTTTTCATCTAAAACCATCAGAGGTCAATTTGAAACAGCTGAGAGTAATCAGAAATGTAATATAAAGTTATGAATGGCAAATATAATTTGTGTTTTCTTCATATTGGCCTTTAAATTACCAATGTCACCAGAAACCTGATCAAAAATTTTACCTACACACTCAAAAAACCTTTTTTACCATATCCATATGTGACCGTGTTTGATGATCTAATATGGATTACATGGCAGAAATCTCTGATAATGTTACTCAAAAGGAAGTTCTAACTACACCTTGATAAATTTGACTGCTTCTAATTTGAAACAAAAGCAGTCTACAGTGACTATATCTTAGCATTAATGTCTCTTTTTTTTAATCTAAAATCAGACAATTTTAACAATATTGTATTAATCTACTGTATTAGTAAAAGTCCTAATCATGGTAAGACTGAAAAGAGATTTAAAAAACAAGGAATTAAATATCTACCAGAGTGACTTCTGCTTGGTTTTAGCCCTCAGATCATAAAGTGGAATCAAGACTTGAGTAGTCAGAAGATGAAGGTGGATCTCTGATCCTGGTATTTTCACTGCAGGTTTTGCCATTTGTTCTCTGGCAGTTTTATTTCCAAATGGGAATTTGGGTTTGAGTGGACTGTAGACACAAGGCACAACATGTTAAACCTGCAGTAACTCAAGGGCTTTGGAGAGACCTGAAACACAGAACATCTGCTCCTTCTCAGGAACTCAGCAAAAATACAGGGGGGCTTTGAAGTGAATTTTTAAAACCGCTGATACATTTCTAAAAACCCAGAAGTGGATCAAGTGCAATCCCAGAGTGCTGGTGGGTACCATGAGGTCAGGGTGGTTCTTGTCACTGCTGCACACCAAGGATTTATGTGTCCACTGTAAATAGGTCTGCCCCTGTTTGTGGCCTCTGGAAGGGCTCCCTCCAATAAAATTGTAGATAATAAGAAATTATTCCTGTTTACTCACATCAAGATAACTCCATATACCTAATTCTGGATTTGCAAAACTATTTAATTCAATTTTGCAACAACACCAATTACCCAACCTGAATTTATGCAGAAAATAGCTGCTCTAGGTTAGTGTGATAATTCATGTAAATTCCATAATTTCCTCCCTCAAAAAACTGGAAGCTGAGCCATAAAATTTAAATGCAGAGAACATCTACATTTTCTGACTCAGCAAGCCAAAAGTTGTCGCTGTTCCAAGTGAGAGTGTCTCTGTTTTGGTCTCGTCTCCTATTGACACAGATATTTGTATCAATATTTCTGCACAAACATTTGAATTTCTTTGCAAAGATTGGCATCTATACCCACAGAAACTGTGGGAAAAGGGCAAATTTGGAACAGGAAATACTTTAATTACCCTTTCCCCATAGTGAGAGCTCCCACAATGACAGTCCCTAGCAAGGGTTTATCTTGACTAAACCAGTTGCCACTGATTTTCTCCACTGGCAAACAAATGTCAGCCTGATTTAATCTAACTATTCATTTAGAATAAAAAAACTCCACATAAAGCAAAAAATCTCCTACAGGAATAATCTGAAACATTGAGGGGATTACAAGGTTATTGCAAAGAACTGCACAGCTGCTCGCTTTGAGCTCGAACAGATTATTTTAAGAGTATAAATCAGATTTACTGGTATCTCTGAGAATAAATAGCAAATAATCCACAGAATGTTGAGTGATCAATTACATTGTATTTCATGTTTGAAGTAATCTCTTTTAAGAAGCCTGATTTCAGAGTTCAGCCAAAGCAGTGTCTTGTTGACCATCATAAGAAAAAAATGCCTTCAAGTCAGGAGACACAAAAATATTCTTCAAAATATTTTCCCAGTTCTCAAAGTACATTGATAAATAAAGATCTTTTCCTCAACTTTCACTAAGCAATGAACAAAACTACAATGTGATAATGTGGAGCAATGATTCTCAGCATCGTCCACTTTTGTGAAATATTCCAACAAAAAAGTTGAAGATAAAAACGTAAACTTAGTTAAAGCTTCAGTAAATAGATTCTGAAAAGATTGCACATAACAATCTTTGGATATCTTAACCAATAATTATTAAATATGGGCTTAAAATAGAAATGCTCTTTTAAAATATGAAACATTTCCAAAGTCTAAGGTGATCCTTAATGGGAGCTCTGGACTGAAACTATTAACATAGCAATCTGCACTGCATTCTTTTTAGAAAATAACTTTCTAAGCTGTCTAAAATGTCATACTGTTATCATACACACCACCAGCAAAAATAAATAAATAAATATATAAATGATGAAAATTTAAAATGCAGCTTCTAAAAAATCTATCTCAGTCATGTATCTCTGTTTTTATCCCATATCAAACTGTGTTTTCCAGTGTTCTGTGAAACCCAGTCCATCAGTGTCTAACTTACGTCTTTTCATAAAAAATATACCTTTAGAAACAATATTTAATGACATCTAAGACTGCAGGAAAAAATATTCCATATTGCAATCCATGAGTGTAACAAGAGCATTGTTAGGTTTCACCAACTATTAACAATTAAAATACTAACTTTCAAGAACCCAAGTAATAGACAAAGAACACAAATTCTCTTCTTGAATGAACTGAATAAAATTTACTTTTTAAAGGAAGGAACTGAAGGATAAATACACACGAGGTTCTATAATAAAAGTTTTGATTTTGTCCAGTGGTGGCCTGAGGCCAAGAAAAAAATGCAGGCAATAAAAAGAATGGATTCTTTTTTTTGACATTGCATTTCATAAACTTGAAAGTTAGTATCAGCCTCTGAATCTATCATTTATCATCACTTAAATCTTAATTACAGTTATTATATAATTAAAACCAAAAAATTCTGAGCTTTTTAATCCACCTATGGCTAAATGCAAGATATTTTTCCACTGCCTCTAGCAGCTTTATCTTTTCCAACTCTGAAAAAAATAGATGCTTTCCAGTTACATACAATTGCTTTGCCATAACACTGTTCAAAGTCAAAAAATACTATTTAAAGCTAATAGTAAGATTTTGTGAAAGTTGGAGCTGTTAAATTACTAAAGTGTTACATACATAGGATTGGTGGATAATGGCTGTGGCATTCTTTATCTTGCAGAATGTAAATGTAGCTAATAGTGTGGAAAAAAATCATTTTAATACTTTAGCTGAGATTGAAGAAAATAAAGGATAGAGAAAGACATTCAAGAAGTAAAATTCACACTGAATAAACCAGAGCAAAAGAAAATAAAGAGGGAGACATTTTTATAAAATATTCCAAATGTTAGAAAGAAATTCCCTCTTTTGTAACAACGAGATTTTGATTTAAATGAGCTGAGGAGTCAAGGAGGTTCTGTTCCATCTACCAGAACAAGCTTGAGCAATTTTCACCTGACTAAAAAAGAGCAGTTTAATGCTGTTTAATGGGAATGAATTTGACACAATCTAGTCCTGCTATTCTAAGGAACATACTGGATTCCAAGAGTAAAAAAACCCCATTGAGCTGTGCTCTGGAACAGGGTCTGGGAGGTGGGTTCACCCCAGGAGTGATCCTGAAGCCACAGCATCCTTGGGGTGATGTCTCCTTGGTGGTGTCTCTTAATTCAGTGTTCTCAGGCTTTTATCCCATGGTGCTTCACCAACATATCATCTGTCCTACAATGATGGGATTAGAACAGGAGTCAGACACAAACACGGGTCTCCAGTGCCATTTTAAACTGGCAAAATGTGAATATCCAACAGTCCCTGCTCCACTGGAGTGTGCAGAGAGAGGATCCAGCTGGGTTGTGCCCCAGTATTGGAGCCCAGAGCTATTCTGGGCCTTGGCTCCAGCTCTGGAACAACACCCAGCTTTGGATTTCCAGCCCTAACAAGGCTCTGAGACGCTGCTAGCGAAGGGGAAAGAGAAGGCATGCCCGAAAATAAAACAGGATTTCATTCCATGGCTGTTTACACTTCATGCTAACCACCCCTTACTGATAGTGGCATTATTAAGTGATAATCTATAATCACCCATGGCCATATTTGACTTCAATTACATCGGTGTGAGCCCAAAATACACCTGGTTTTCATAGACATTCCTTCAGCTCAGTGCTAACAAACAGCCCAATCCATTCTCACCAGCTCAAACAGGCTCGGGTCATTATTGCAGCTCCAGTATTCAGGACAAATGAAAGCATTAACAGCTATTTCTGATGTAATTAATTACTGTCTCTTTATATTTAACTGTAGTTTTACTATGACTAAAACACCCAAAGAAAACAAATAATATATTATCTATACCATTGAACCACTGAAATGATATAATTATCTATATATTATATATAGATAATATATTATCTATACCACTGAACCATAGTTTTGCTACAAATTTACTATGTATTTTCAGGTAAAAAGGACTAGACTTCTCCAAAATATTAACGAGTCTCATTTGAAAAGAGAAACCTATGGAGATCACCCAAATAAAATGCTGACACCTATTAAGATGAAGGCACAGGAGTGCACCCGTCCTCACAAAGAATTTAGCAATAAACTTAAAATAATGTCTTTTTCTCTCTTCTAATTTAGGGAAATGCAGGTAAAACTACAGGAATAATTAATGAGGCAAAAAGAGCCTTTAGATTAATGAAGCAAGTTAATTTCCCTAGGATGGAGTACTGTTGTTTAATTTTTACCAGAAGTTAAGGCTTGCAGGCATATGATCACAATTCTCAAATAGAAGTAAAAAAAAAAATATTTAATGGTATTAGTCACTTTTTTAAAATGTAAATTAGTCAACAACCCATTGTGGAGGTACAAAAATAATTTAGCAACATCCACCAGGTTTATTAATAATTAAAATCACCTTAATATGTATGTTTCTATGGTTACATTTAATGAGTTTAGAATACAGAAAGATCTTAAAACAGTTCCAGGATTTCCCAGCTAAGATGAAGAGCAGAGACGGCTTTGAAATTGATCTTTAGGAAGAATAGTCAAGTCATTTCGACTGCAAATCATTCATTTCAATTTCAGCCAGAGAAATCAATGGGCAAGAAAACAGATCTCTCATCAATTAGGGCTGCTTCTCTACATCTATCACTTTGACCTATCTTGGGAATTTTCGAGTGACAGCACAGTATATCAGCATTAAACTAAACCTACAGAAAAATAAATATTGCAGGAATTTATATTAGAAATTTAGTCTCTGAATTTAGCCCTTCTGCAGTATCTTGGAGAGGAGGCCTGAAACCACCCAATTCAAAGCTCCAAGTTCAAAGGACCCCAACCTCCAGGGCAACTCCTGCACATTGAACAGCTCAGGACAAACAAGGGATGTGTCAGCCCAGCATCCCAGGGGGGACAGCAGCAAGGAAACAAAATAAATCACAGAATTCACAGAATCACTGTGTTGGAAGAGACCTTCAAGATCGAGTCCAAGCCAGCCCTAACACTTCAATTAAACCATGGCCCCAGCGCCACATCCAGTCTTTATTTAAACACAGCCAGGGATGGTGACACCTCCCCGGGCAGACAATTCCAGTGTTTTATCACCCTTTCTGTAAAAAACTTTCTCCTAATTTCCAACCTGCATTTCCCTTGTTGCAGCCTGAGGCTGTGTCCTCTGGTTCTGTCAGTGCTGCCTGGAGAAAGAGCCCAACCCCAGCTGAGCACAGCCACCCTTCAGGGAGCTGTAGAGTGATAAGGTCACCCCTGAGTCTACTTTTCTCCAGGCTAAATCCCAGCTCCCTCAGTTGTTCCTCACAGGGTTTGTGTCCAAGCCCAGTAGTAGACATTATAATTTCTCCTTTCACACTACAGGAGAACTGGAAATGCACAAATTATCAGAAATGCCAGAAGAGGTAACTTCAATTCCATTTTAACTGCAGATTACACACACCATCTACTGATGAAGGAAAAGGGACACCTAAATTCCCTGATCATCCCTGATGAAGGGAAGGAGACACCTAAATTCCCCTGAAAATGTGGGCGTTGGTGACTTAAATCTCACTGCTTCCAGAAAAAGTTCCTTGTTTCTACCATTGCCTACATGCTTTTGAAATGCAGAATGACTCTATAAATAATAAAGCAATATTTGAAGACAAATAGTGAGTCAGACATTCCTCACCCCTTCTCTGTGCCTTCCAGACACATTTGAATGGTAGAAATTGTATTTAGAACAAGAGCTTAAACTAGACGTGGTTTGTGGAATTACAGAACTGCAAAGTAACTGTGCAGCCACCCTGAAATGTTTCTGCAGTGTGTTTTCCTTACAAAGAGCAGCACGAATAATTCAGAGATGGACCAAAAATTACACAGGAATGGCTGAGGGGTCATTCCTGGATACATCCGCCCCTGGATTTCCCTGCAGTGGTGATCAATGTCATCCTGTACCAGCATCAGAAACCCTCAGCAAAAGAGCAAGGACACCCTTTCTTTTTGGCCTCTACATCTTGTGACAATACACAGAATATCACAGTGCTTGACAAAAATTATCCACCAGTTCTAACCCTCAGTACTGTTAAATCGCTCTGCAGCGCTCTAATCCTGCCATTACTTGTCAGTCTCATGACTCATTTTGGATGATCTGCAAACTCTGTCACTGCAACATCTCCCTTTCCAGATAATTTCTGTTGTGTTAAACAACACAAATAGCTGTATAAATCCTTGGAAATATCTATTGGTAAAACCTTCACTATGGAAATCTTGTTTCCATACTGATGTTTCAAATCATTTTTAGCCGAAGGAAGTATTTCCTCTCAGTAGAGAAACCCAAGTATGGTTTATTGATCAGATTTATCTACACCTCCAGCTTCTCCACACATCTTAGTACATTTAGGAAATATGATTTGCCTTTAAAAGATCCATGTTGACTGTTCACTTCATGATCTTTCCAAAGTTTATTTATTCCAGTGGTTGCTGGCTCTGACTGATTGCCTGGTGCAGGGATGGGATGCAGTGGGCTGTAGTTCCTAACATTCTTCAAGGCTTCTTAGGGAACTTTTTAAAAGAATGGGAAGGATGTGACCCCACAATCCAGAACAAGTGAAACCAAGGTGCAGGAGAAATTATGTGCCCAGTTTGAATTCTCTTTAAACTTGCACTTTCTTATTTTATTTTTTTTTTTTCTCTTTTGCCCTCAATCCATTTCTTTTGACCCTTCAAGATGCTCCTTCATACTCCTGTCCCCTTCCTCCCCCGAGAACATCTGCAGTGTGGCACATCCTCCCTTCTTTCTGAAATAATTGAAATATTTACTGGTAGTTTATAGCTTTCTCTTCCAATTAGACAGAACTTTTTTAAGGGAGGTTGGGGACTTTGAAGAATCCTCCTACAGCCTTTTGGAACCTCCAATAGAAGTAAAACTGTTTGTATGAACTGTTTGCCAAAGTTCTGTGGTATGTGATTGTCACCCAGATCTATGAAACTCAAAATCTCCTGACTGTAAATTCATGACTGAAACCAGAGGCAGACCCTGTTCCTAAATGATGTGCAGTGAGATAATTTCTCTCTCTCTCTTCAACATAATAATTTCTTACTTTGAAAGCTACTGCAAAAGGGTCCACATGGTTCATTACACAAGCAACAGGGAGTCCCTCCTTGAGAGAATCAAGGACAAAAAACGACAACTGAGCTGTATTTTGCCTCTAGTCTTTGATTTAAAAAGCTGATGGAAAATAAAACCCTGTCTAATTCTAAAAATCTAATTAACTCTGATGTCCAATAAGAATTTCAGAAAGTAGCTCTTTTGAAAAGCATCTAAAGAAGAATTTATTTTTTGTTCTTGGTTCTGCTGCACGGGAGTAGATTGTACCTGTCTCCATCTGCTATAAATTGCAAGCACCTATGCACACACCTCAGTTATCATCAGGGAACATGTGCTTCATTTGTTCCCAGAATTAAAAGGCTGTTCAGGATGGGAGTTTTCAACAATTACTGTGGTCAAAGCTTGTTTGCTAGTGCATGAGGAAAGGAGCTGGTGGGTACAAACAGCAGCAGCATGTCCTGAGCTCATGGCAGGTGACTCTGAACCATATCTGTGTCTCCTCAGCTGAAGAGTTCCTCAGGTAGTTCCAAACTCTTCATCTAAGGAGAAATCTAAGGGAAATCCAAATCTTTCTGGAATCTTGGGGAAACAAATACAATTTCTACTATTTACAAAAGTAACTTAATAGTATTTACAAAGAACATCCTTCATCAGTCATGGCCCGAAGGAAACAACACGTGGTTTTTAAGATTTCTCATTAACAGATAATTACTTTTTTTTTCCTAAAGCATTATTGTATCATTATTGTGTTGGCTTGTTTTTTTAAGAAAAAAAAAAGAATATGATTTATTAACAATTAGGATTCTCATAAGAAAATTACATAATGCAGTAATGATAGTATAGGAGCTTGAAAAAAAAATAATCCATGTATAATAAATCCTATTAATTCAAGTTAATTTTCATGTTCCAGTGACCCTTAGCAAATTCAGGTTTGCCCAACAGCACAGTAATTCTGGATGAAGTTGATTCATTCTGTTTTCCTATTTACACACTTTGAAGATGCTCTGCATTGCCCATTTTGTTGTATGAAGTTCATACAAATCCTTACAGTTTTCCATTTTTATAATCAGCAAGTTGCCCACTGCAGACATTGCTCTTTCCATGTGTCGGATTTAACCATTATTCCAACCTTCCAACAGCTCCTCCAGGAACATTTAAGGGCTTCTTTGTCAAGTAGAAGAGGATCTGTTGAGGAAAGTCTGTTTTGCTAAACATCTGATTCTTTAGTCTGATCTCCTGAAAAGGATAACACTCAACTGATCCAAATTAAGCCTTTGGGTTAGTTTTGACCAAATTTGATTAAAAAAAAAATCCAGCACTCAAGTTTCCTAGAAGTTCCACAAAAATTGGAGCAATGCAGAGTGAAAAGATCTACTGGCAGAAAGGAAGACAGAAAGGAAGAATTTCCATTTTTCACGTGTATATTCATTGCCTGATCAGGTCACCTGCAGCTCCAGGATTTGCTCCCTCTTATCCCAGTTTGAAATATCAGGAGGCAGAAAATAACCCCAGTGGATTATTTAGGGTCATTGTGAAGTGCTGTCATCAATAGGAGCATCTGGGTTTGTTGCAGGAAATTATTCCTACTATTATTTGTAAGAAACAGCTTTCGTCACTTCTATTACCACAAAATATGTGTAATATATTGTAAATCAGGCTTGAACATGAATTCTGTTAAATTAATATAGTCTCTGAATTCAAGTTGTAGCCAAGCTCAGCTACATCTACTCTGCTTTCTTTTTTTCAACTCTAATAAGTAAAAAATATATTAAGACACATGTTATTGGATTATAGGGATCACTACTACTTTCAATTTCTGGACTTCATTGTTGAAGAGATTCCTATTATCAAACCCATTCTCAAACTCAATTGGAAATGTAAGCTTAATAGCTTCATCCATGCTTTGTAGAAATGAAAAGAAAAACTTCTGAATCTGTTTGAACCTGGATGAAAATCCTATTTTCCAAATACACCTTACAAATTTTCCCTAAAAACTAATTGAATGAAGCATAACTTGATATGTACCTGATCAGCTTAACTCACACTTCCTTCAAGGGTCCTTTTTTCCCCACTGTAATCTCCCAGGAGGGTTGGTCTTATCAAAATTCGTTTCCCACTTTGATGGGAGAACTTCTGTCAGCCTCAACGTGCTCAGGGTCAGGCAGTGACACAGGGAAGTGAAATGTTTTAGTCTGTGCTTACAACACTTCATGGCAGTGCTGAGGGATGAGCACAAGCTTACAAAGACTGGGCTTAAACTGCAGCTCAAGCTGAAGAATATTACTGGAATAATGCACCAGCAAAATTGTGTAAATATTTTAACAGTAATTTTAATTCTTAGACAGAATTTGTATTGATATTTATTAATGTTAAAATTAATTAATGAAAATATCAATAAATATTAATATTTATTGTGGTGTTTATCCCATGTTATCCACCCGTTCTCCAGGAATATGACTCAGATGGAAACATGGCAGGGAAATAAAGTGTGGAAGAGCAGCAATGCAGTGGACATTTGTGGATAGGAAAGCAGACTTTCTAATGACAGTGAGAAGAGCTCATAACATCAATTTATAGATTAAAGTGGGAGAAAACCACCTACAAATTGAATAGCACTGACCAAAAGGAGAGATCATGAAGGCCTGGATATGTTGTATAAGCCTGCAATCATTTATTGGTGTGCACCTCTGGAATGTGTGGATGTACACATGTATATTATGCATTTATAGATACAGCAGGGAGGGTATGAGTCCTGTGTTTAAAGCCCAAATGTGTAAATTCCAATAATCCCCATCATTCATTAACAGCCTGAGATAAATTTAAGGAACATCGTGGCCAAACCAAAAATCAAGGCTCTCAAAATGTGAAATACAGAACTTTGGGAAGCAAGATGATCCAAAAATACAGTTCTCTGAATTCTTAATTTGCCTTTGTTTAAGCAAAATTTCGGTGGCAGAAAGTGGTTTTTCTCTTTGTGAGTCATTCTAGACAAAGCAGAGGGATCAAACTAAACTCTTCTTTTCCAAACACAAGCAAAAGGAAATTGCTTAATATGTGGGGGTTTTGTAAATGAAAATGTTAGGTCAAGAGTGGGGCATTGATTACAATGAAATAATTTGTGTTTTTATATATTTGACCCAGGAAGAAAAATAGGTCAATAGAAAAGAATGACATTAACTTCAAAATTAAGTACTCCAGAAATCCTTTCCAGCCTCAGCATTCCATGATTCTGCTCTCTAGACCATATCTTGCTTATTCCATTTCTGAATTCAGCCAACAGAGTTGCACAGTAAGTGATAAAGATGATAAATCAGAAAGGTTAAGAAAAAGTGCCTTTAGAGGGCAGCTGGAAAAGAGCACCAGATGTTTTGGAAATGAGAAGGGAAAATGTTTCCTGAATTAAAACACAGCTGTCATTATGGATAATAGCATCATACTCCTTCATTCACCCTATTGATCTGTTACTGTACATCACCCTAAAATGCAAGGGAAAAAAAAAATAAAAACAAACCAGGAATCATCCATGCATGATAAAAACAAGGGCAAAACACAAAAAGGTTAAAATTCTCTTCAATTAATCATTGAAGAGAATCAGCAGTTAGAGAGAGAAGGAAGAAAATCGCTGTTGTTCCCTGAGTGACAGCTATTTACTCCACCTTACAGATGAGCCATATATAACACATATAATTTTTCCTTCTGGAAATGCTCTGCCAACCATCTTTACTTAATACCATTTTAACAAGCCACAGCTGGTAATATCAAATTTGTGGGCAGACCAGTCTGCAAAATGCCTTTATTAAAGTCTTCCATTAATGAAGGCACCAAGGTTGACAGTATGACAGTATCCAGTTTGTAAATTGGCAGGGATAAGATAATTTTGTTCCTAAAATGTCATTCATTTGGATATTGCATTGTATTGTATTATAAACTTGTTAACAATTGACTGTATAACAAGAAACCAGAGGAATTATGTGGAATGGAACAGGAAAACAATCATGTTTGAAGCAGTATGAATCAGTTCACAGCTATCAAATAAATATCTTAATTGATGTAAAGGAAGGTCTGTGGTTGTGTTCTTTCCCTTGACTTTGATATTAGGCAGTTTTTTGTTTTTACTGGTAACATATTAACACAGCACTCTGCTAAATAAAGCTGGATAAGTCTGTTGCATCTCTCATCCTACTTAA
Source organism: Sylvia atricapilla (assembly GCF_009819655.1). Classification (NCBI taxonomy): domain Eukaryota; kingdom Metazoa; phylum Chordata; class Aves; order Passeriformes; family Sylviidae; genus Sylvia; species Sylvia atricapilla. The sequence continues at coordinate 4,329,655 of NC_089151.1, forward strand.
GATAAAGTGTTACTCTAAGTAGATTTGCAGGAAGAAACTTTACAAATTAAAGGGACTAAGCAAACAAAAATCCTGGATCCAAATATCCCATTTTACCAATCCAAGATTACAGAATTTGGATCTACATCTTGTTAAGTTTAGAATTTGGCCCTACTAAGAATGCAGAGACCAAGTTTTTGCTCAAAACTACACATTCAACAAGAACACAGATTCTAGAGCCAGGACAGATTGGGTGGCTACACCAAACAACTGAATTAAAACAAGACCAGAAAGTCAACGTGGACAACAACAGCTTCCCATTGGTCAGCCCAGGATACAGGATCATTTTGGCAGACTGTAAACATGAAAGCTAACAAAAAAATCCATTCTGGTTTCATGAAAATCACAGGGAATGGAGTTAGGGAGTGGCAATTCCTATTCTCCATCCCTATTCATTAAGTGAAATAGCTGTTATGCCTGAAAATAATCCAAATATTTTAAACTTGAGCCCACAATTAAGTTAGCCTGCCAATGAAAAATGACTTGTTGGGGTTTTATTTCATCTTAGTTACCTTCCACAGGCAATTCACTGGCAGGGACAGACTTCATTCTCACCTCTGTCTTAATTTGCAACACAGTTTAAAATTATCAACTTCTGAAATGGAAGTTAACACAAGCAGTGTGGCAGTTAAACTGCAGCATACTTTGCTGAGCAGCTTTAGAGCAGAAAATCTCTTCTGTTTGCTGCTTTCCTTCAGGTCATTAACATGATTTATTATGAAGCAGGAAATTAGGTACTGGATATATCAATATTGTTCAGAAAATTTGATTCCATCATTGCCACATAACCACTTTATCTCCAACAAACTTGTAACCATAGTAACTAGATTAGAAAATATTCCCCAAATGCTTAAAAATGCTTTTCTTCTCATTAGCAACACCAAACACTGAAAAATAATTATTGATTTCCAGTGAATTATTGGTTTTCAGTTTTCCAAGGCGTTTGCAACTCGTGTGTGATTCTTCTGAAAGTCTTAAGTAAACAGGTGTATTTTAACAAATTTTTCCAATAAAATTCAATTAGCTGAAAGAAACAAATATGTTCTGTTGGCACTGTTTATGTGAATGTCAGTATTCTCAAAAAGGGGAGGGCTGAAGAGACACCTCCCAGGAAAAGAGACAAATCTGAAGTGCTGTTTTCACTTAATAGTTTGTTTTAGGACATCAAATACATACCCTTTAATGAGAATTAATATGCTGTAGCTCAATAATTCATGTACTGGCAATGAAAGCCCTTTAATTTAATGGAGTGCTGCTCTTTTCATTTCTTTCATTGCAGAGGTAGGTTGGTATTTTTCTTTTCCCCTGAAGGTCAGGAGTGTGCCATTCCTCCATGCAAGCCATGAATTTAATCAGATGTTAAACTCTGACACCTCCAGCCCCCCATTCAGCCCCAGCTCAGCAGGGTTTTGCACATTTTCAGGAACACCAGAGTAGCAGGAAAACTTGAGGTGTCTGTTCTGTCAGGATCAGAAGCAGCTGTACTGTGCAACTGTGATCACATATTTATCAAATTTTGTGCTCTGCTGTTGGAAATTAATTCCTCTTCTCTAGGTACCAGAAACTTTTCTTTTAATCTTATGCCAATTTTTATATCTATTAGTTATTATGCCAGTGTATTCCTTTCACTTAAATCATCTGGATTTACAGAAAATGCTTTTGCTAGGCCGAACAAATTGAGCTCATATATATTTCTGCCAAATCTTACCTTACCTGGACCATAACTTGATTTTTTCTCTAAACCCAATCTTTGTTTCTTGATGGATTTCAAAGAGCTTTATTTATTGCCTAAGTGCTATTCATAAATAACATCCTTTTCCACCTGTACATTTTCTACCTTGTTTGCTTCTTGTTTCTCTGTCCTCAGCTGTGGATTTGCCTTTTCCACATGGAAATGGAGATATACTTTAGCAGAATTCTCTCCTTATATGTCATCAAACTTATTCAAGGGATCAGAATTCCCTGTGTCTCTGTAATTCCATCTTCTCTCTGAAAAAGTTCCTCATCCACTTCATCAGCTGTCACCAAAACATTCTTGTCTTCTGCACAAGTCAAAATACTTGCTGATGACCATTTCCTGTTTTCTATTTTTCTGACCACAGCTGGCACAGTACAATCATTGCATTTGACGTGGTGATGATTTAAAAAACAAGCAATTGGATATTAAAATATTAATTTTTTAAAATCCAGTATGTTTTTCCTGTACACCCCATGTCTTGTTCCATGAGAAATACATTCTTTTGCCTCCACATCATTTTTAGTAGCTAAAACAAAGATTTGGGCCACTATTTGGGATTCAGACCTTTCCCAACTAAGCAGCTGATGAGCAGTCACACAGATCTCCCTCCTGGTGGTGGAAAGGATTTGAGGTTTCTGCACATCCTTCTCTTCTCTGTGGGCAAGCACCATGGCTTGGACACTCATGCTTGACAGGTCCTCTCCTTCTCCACTTCCCTGTAGACTCCCTCTCATTTTCTGCTTAATTTTCCAGTGGTACCAAAAAAAATTCTTAATTCAGCTTTTATTTCACTGTTGCTGCTCTCTTGTGCTTCTCACGTCTTCCTCTAACCTACAAACCTTCTCTTTGCGTTCTCTTCTCAGGCTTGAGAGATCATGATCATCTCTTTTGACACTTCAATTTTTTGCCTGAGGTTTGACATTTTTTTACAGCTGCTTCTTTAGTCCATGACAATTCTCTTCTGTGAAGCATGTAATTTATTGTATATAAATAGTTGCACTAAGATAGCCACTCAAAACTAGCAGCTTCCAGCAGCTTTTTACATCCAGTTTTCTTCAGCTTCCTCCCTTCTTTGAGTGTTTTACTACTGCTGCTTTAGCAGACAAGATGGATTTGGTTTTTGCCTTAAATTCACATCTTAGAGGAGGAAAAAAAAATTTCCTCATAGATCTTAAATATTTTTATCCTATTTGCAAGCCTGGCCCACTTCTAGTCATGAGTTTTTGCTGGGGTCAGTCCTGCCATGTAACTGCAGCTAACAGCCAGAGCAGAGGCATGAAGTATAGAAAGTTTCTGATCCAAAATACCTGATCCACCCCCCGCCCCCACCCCCCTTCCAAAGGACAAAACAGACAAACAACAACAACAACAAAAATTCTTATGGGGAAAAAAATAAAGTTTGGGTTTGATTTATTCAGTGATTTCCTACAAAGACTCCTGTGTACCTCTCTCTATGTTCTGCCCTTCACTGAGCATAAAATGTCCTGCCAATTTCCACCAGGCAACTCAAGGCTTTCAGATTTTACATGCCAACAATACTCATTCTTAAGCAGGACAATTCCTTTAAACAGGAAAATAGAATCCTCGAGTCACCATTTGCCCATCAATAACATGAAGAGCAAATCCTCTGAGCCTGGATAAGCACAGTCTCACTTTGCAGGTGTTCTTCTTTTCTAATGTGTGGAAAAAGAGCTGGGACTTGTTGAGCATCTCCACAATTCCCTTTGTGCTCTTTGGGGCCTGCATTAGTGTGAGGATTAAACTTCTAAAAGCATCATCATCAGGTAAAGGGTGTCAAAAGATTGTTTGGTAGATGTGCAAAACCACCACTCCAAGTTAGACTTAGAAAACATTTCCATGGTGTAGTGGAGAATAACCTGCCAGTGGAAGTACAAAATAATCCTGCATCCCACTGTTTTGTGCTTCATTTGACTTCATGTGGACAAATAAACCGGAAAAGTAACATATGGAGAGAGACTAAAAATTGAATATCACATCCCAGTGCTCTATCAGCAAGAGCTAAAGGAAACACATCAATAACAGTCAAGGGTTGTAGCCTGGGCCATCTGGCCACCAAGGCCCACATTACCAAGGTTGTATTAAAATGTTTTCATCTCGGTGCTGTCCCTCAGGCACCAAGCATGATATGCAAAATCTTAAATCCTGCTAAAAGGTGAGACTTCTCCACCTACAAACACAGCAGGTCTAGGATAGTTATTTAATTAAGAGCTACCCTAGTGAAGGGTGTGGAAATGGCAAGGCAATAATCCAATTCCTGAGTGGGGCAAGCCAGTAACAGCACAGGGAACATGCTTGATACATGTACTTCCTTGTTAAGCTAAATACTAATTGGAATTTTTGTAATTAATTTGAAAACACAGTTTTCACTTGTCTAGTGCGGTGTCTCCTTCCTGATATATATATATATAAAACAAAACTTCATGAAAGAAGTGCTCTAAAATTCCTATTTTTTTTTTCTTTATGGCATTGTTGCCTAACTATGAAATAGAACTCAATTAATTGCTCTCCCCCTGCTCTCCTCTTTCCACACATCTGCCCTGCTCCCCACTAAGTGCTAATCAGCATTTCACCTGTTGGCTGCTGCAAGCACTTCCCAACAACCTTGTGCAATTCCAGCCAACACAGCACGGGGTGGAAAGCAAGAAGAAGTCAGGACAGGTTAATAAACCACACTGGCAATTTGCTAAATCAGAGGAAAGGAAGGGAAAGTAATAAAGGAAGGGAAAATAACAGCCTGGAAACCTGATTTCCATGTCCAGACAGGATCACATGGTGGTAAATTGACAATAACTATCTAAATTTAAGGGAGGGAAATGAACAATTTTTCTCCAGTTTGTGCAGGATCAGGAACAGGCACAGGAACCAACACTCTGAGTTAGTACAAACATTCCTTGTGGTTGGCAAGACCTCACAGCCTATTGTATGAAGATCTGTGACAAGTCAAAAAGACCTGAAATAACTGCTTTTCTTTTCAGCATCGAATTTTACTGATTTTCTTCCCTACAATCAGTGTCTGAGACTCCAAACCTTTTTATTTGTGCTTTGTCCAACATTCAGTTGCAAATTTCCACAGCTGACCTAAAATATGTCATTCCATTGTTTTTAATACCTCTAAATTTTTTGTCTCCCCTGATACATACATAACCTCTCTTTCTGTTTGCAATATACTCCAGCCACATTAATCATCTGGATACCTAAATTTGAGCTATGCTGAAAAAAAAACCCAAACATTAAATATTGTAAAAATTATGACAGCTCAAAGTATTTAAAAGTGTTGATCTTTTGCAGTTCCTATAATTTAAATATTAGTTGAGGACAGGCTTCTCAGGGCCTTTGAGAAACGGCCCTGCCAGATGTTCTCACATTTCTGTCTTTGTACATCCTCCAAGGCCCCTGTGATCCCCGAGTAGCTCTCCAGGAACGGGAACAAATCAGGATGAAAAGATGCCAGGAAAACATTGCAGTACAAACAGGGTCTGGTTTGTCTCCTTGTGCCTGAGGAGCCTCAGTCACCAGAACTCCCACCCTTAAATCCCCTTAAAAAATTCTTAATGAAGGAGCTTCTACAGAGAGAATCAGGCTGCCTGAGATCCAAAAATTCAGTGTTCACAAGCAGAAGGGACGAAAGAGGGTAAGAAGGAGTCTGGAATCTTGCTACCAATGTGATAGGCACTGTAAAACTATAGGAGCAATAGGTCAGTTATTTGATATCAAAATTTGATCCAGTTGTGTTGACTTACCTTGCCAACTACTCTGGGGAACGGAGGTCTTTGATTTTCAGGAATTAATATTGGAGTTGTTAAAATAGCCCTTTTTTGCCTTGGAATTCCAGGGTTGCCTTCTAGCTTTAAGATTTCCTAAAAGAGAAAAAGACCAATTAGAAAAACTTCCAGGTATTCTGTTATTGCTCCCATTCCCTGCATCTTTAGGCAAAATTACCATGAACCACCAGATTCTAATACATTTTCCAGCAATTAATGATAACTTACAAAAGCACATATTTAATCTTTCAGGTTACTGCACTTATTTCAGGGGCAGTAGACAGCCCATATTCATTTCCTACTTGTGTAAACAAGTTATAAACCTTAGCAGGTGAGTCTAAAATCCTAAACTGATTAAATCATCAGCTTTTAGCAGGGTCTGGTTTACCCTGAATACTTGCACACGACCAATAAGAAGCCACACTTCAAATGTCTTTAGAGAATTTTCTCTAAAGATACATAATGATATCTCTAAAGATATAGATGATAGACATCATCTGTACTCAGTCACTTCTCAGTCCAGGCTTTATCAAACAGAACAGAGTGAATTTGCAAACACAGTCCGCAGGTAATGAACTCTCAATAACACCAAAATCTTGTAACTTCAAAATTAGACATCAAACCCCAGGTATAACTCGAAATATGAGCTAGTAGGTTGTTGGTGTTGGGGTTTGCTTTCTCTTAGAGAAAGCTTCATACTATGCTCTCAGAAAGAACAAAAAATAAAGGTGGTTTGCACACAAGAATTCTTTTTCTGCTGCATTATTGGGAGCATTTCTTTCTTTCTGAACTTCAGGCAGTTGAGCACTTCCTGAGCTGCAGTGAACTCTCCACAGTGGCCTCTGGCCCCGGGGAAACTCTGCCCACCACACCTGTGCTTTCTCTTCCCTTCTGCTCTCTGATCTGCTCAGTGCTCTCCCTGCAGGAGCTGCAGCTTCCCAGGGATCACTCTCCTTCCTCTGCTTCCTCCTACAGTCTCTGCAACTCTCTTCCCCAAGCTCAGTCACCACCAAGGTCAGATAGAGCCTTTCCCCCTCTCCCAAAGCTCCTGGTCCAAGACGTTTTTGGAAGAGAAAAAAAGCCTCACAAAACAAGCCACAACACCCACAAACAAATGAAACAAAACCAAACCAACCAACCAAAAATCTAACAATAACAAAGAATTCCAGTTTTGTAGTGCATTAGGAACTGTGAAACAGAAAAATATTTCAATCACTACTTCTCATTCAGGTTGTCCTGACAGTTTAATAAAAAATCACTGGTTGAATGAAATGTCTCGTTCCAATAAGGCAGTTACATCCTACAAGACAACATTTTGCTCTCTTCATGCAGAAACTCCAAACCCCAAAGTTTTCGGTCAGTTCTGAAATCCATGTTGCTGTTTTAATACCTGATTCTTAATTGCACAATGAAAGCTCCAGCCTCAGGCTGCATTTTTATAAAACTTCAAAGCTGAATGAGCTTTCTTGGCAGCACAATCTGGATCCATCAGCCAAGGTCTCCAAGGCTGCTCCTGCCTCCCTCTGTGGCAATGCCTCCTGTCTAAAGAGCCTCTCACCACAAAACTCTCCCTCTACTGGCTTTAGCATCATTTCTCAAATTTGGCAACAAACACAAGCAAGGGAAAATCTCAAGTTTTCACCAGTTTAGTCATGATAAAGTCAAGGAGCAGTGGGAACCTTGCAGACAATCCCTTCTCGCAATGTTGCCAATTTTCATGACTTTTTGAGGCTGCCCCTGGTAGAGTTCCCAGCTCTCCCAAAGGCTTTGCCATTTCTCTCTAATCTTTCAGTCTGAAGGCCACTCGGGTCCCCACTTTTGTCTTTCAACTCCTCTCTCGAGAGAGTTTTCCTTAATAAAAATTCATGAGAAAGTTCAAGATAAAAAACAGTTGAAGTGTCAAACGAAAAAAGCTGAATCCTGTCCAAAGGCAAATTGCACAGAGCAGTAAAGCTTTCAAAATCACTTACACTGTAAACACAGAGGGGCTGACACTTGCCTGAGATGATCCTGAGGAGCAGCAGTGACTCCCAGGATGTCCACAGGGAAATCCCAGCTCTTTAGCTCAGCAGCAGCAGCATTTACCTGATCACACCTTTCAGTCCTGCTCCTACTGTCCTGGCTTTCCTTCAGCTCAGGAAGATGTAGGGCAGAACTCCCAGGTCTTTGCAAATGGACAAGACATCCAGATTTGCTCATCTTTGTGTCATGGGTGAAAGTTTTGGGTTGAAAGGGACCTTTACAGACCATCTGGTCCCACCTGCAATGAGCAGGGACATCTTCCACCAGATCTCTTTTCTCAGAGTCCCGTCCAACATGACCCTGAATGTGTCAAATTTCCTTCTGTGTGAATTTGAAACAATTTCCACATTGTTCAACAATCTAGGTCTCCCAGTTTTGGTAGCCACAGACCCATAAGCAGTTAGCTCATCAATTTCCCATAACAGGCTGTCTTTACACTTTCCCAAAGGTTCTCAAATGGAAGAAAAACCCAAATTATATCCAGTGAGTCATTAATATAAAGAAGTGAAGTTCTAAAGAAAAGCAGTAGGCAAGACTTAAGGCCTTTAAGTCCAGATTTCTAAGCAGAACATCAGAACAAAAAACTAAAAAACAAAACAAAACAAAACAAAACAAAACAAAAAAAAAAAAAAAAAAAAAAAAAAAAAAAAAAAAAAAAAAACACCTTTTCTTTCTAACACAATTATTCTGTTTCACAGAGTAGGAAGTTCTACAGATTAGGAACAGAAATGTAACTACTTCTCTGAATATGCTTCATATTCTTCAAATCTCACAGCACTTTTCTAAATAGTGATTTCTTCATGAGGATTTTTTTCTTATCATCCCCTGGTGTCTAACAGCAATGGCTGATTAAATGAGTGGCCAAAAGCACCACTAGGGAATGCAGGTAAGCAGAGGAGAAGGAAAGGTCAAGAGTACTTCACCAACACATTGAATAATTTACTGCTGTTTGTGGTTCTTGTGATTTCCACATTTATAAGGAGCTAAGGAAAAGGAAAAACATTTTGCTTAGTGCCAAGCAGCAGCAGCTGCAGGTTTGATCCTCAGTCAGTGTAAAAGCAGAAGCCAAGGAATGTGACATTACAGTGCACTTAACCTGACTCAACAGCTAAAGCACTGATAACTCTCATTTGTGGATGCATATATTGTATATATAATAAATGTTACTGGATTCACCTATTTAATTTCTTGGAGAAGCAACTCACAAGGGATGTAAAATTAATTCAGATAGAGTCGGCAAGTTTTGCTTCAAACTTTCTTAAAATATCAGGCTGGCATTGTCACAGGAGTGGTCTTTTAGGCCTTACAATGAGTGAAGCCCACATAGGAGTTCTCCATCACCTTTGCTGGAACCAACTGATCAAATATACAGTGGCTACAGACACCCATCCACAGGCAAAATTTAAAATATAGAGAATATCATGAATACGTGCCTACCTAAAAGAAAGTGCACCAATACCAAAAAATTCAATCTTTTTGATTTTTTTGGGGTGGATTTTTTAAAACAAAAATGGTAGGAGAGAAATCCTATCAGGTTTTTATTTTTCCTGCTTCACTATAATTTCTGTGATTTCATTATAATATCTGTGATCTCACTATAATATCTGTGATCAATATATTTCACACAGTCAGTGAAATACACTTTTCATGGTCAGTGGATTATGATCAGAATCCAACTATTATTTCACTGCCACCATTTCATAACCAACTTTTACGCTCTTTTTTTGACTTTCCTAATTTCCCCTTCCAGACATGGAATCAGCTCAGCCATAGCTTAGATGATTCACTGGCAATAAATTTTGATTTCCTGTTCTCAATAAAAAAGCACGAAACACGTCCTCCTCATTTTTTTTCCAGCATTTTGGCTAAACTTGGACTGAGAGATGCCAGTCTCCCCAAACTACAACGCCCTGCAACTTGCAATTTCCCTACATCCTTCAAGAACTGTCCTCTTTGTTTTGTTTTTCTTTCTTTTTACCAGGTTTTCTTGCAGTTCTTCAATATTTGAATGAAAGTCCTGGTCACTCTTCAGCAGCACAAACCATCTCTCTTGGCAAAGAAAATTTCTTAGAACTTGTCATGGGAATAGGGTGGCTGAATTCTGGTGTCGATTTGTCACAATAAGGGTTGGAAACACCACTGGAGTGACAATCTGTAATCCACCGTGGTGACCAGAAAAGTGCTCGAGTTTCTTGTCATTTAGTTGGTTTTTATACTAAGGTTGAGGGTATAAAATGGGGTCAGCCCTAAATACAAAAAGTAAAATTAATTGGATGCTTGTTTCAAGCCAAGTTTATCTGAAATAGGGAATGGTAATTTCAGGTATATTTGTCTTCCTACAAAATAACGTCACAAAAATGCTGAAAAACTGAAACTCTTTACAGGTGAACTTAAGAAATAATTTTTATATAATTCTCAGATAAATTTTAAATCACGCTGTAATACTTACTTCCTTTATGTATGTTATTTCTATCATCAGACTACTGTCATCATCAGTAGTATTGAAGGTAATTATTTCTAAAATACATGCCTTAAGCAGAAAAATATTTTCTCACATTGGCAGTAATATATAAAAAATCTAAGAAACATGCTGGAACTTTCAGTTAATGAACAACTGTTTAATCAAATAATGAACTCAAGGAATAAATTTAAGAAATGTAAAGGTCAACGGCATTCACACAAACATCTGCTCAAGAGTAGTCTGTCCTCAGTGCCTGTAAATGTCACCCTAAAAATCACTTTGTGCACTTAGGAAGAACAAACCCAGCTAAAATGGAGCTGGCTAAGGGGAATTGGGTATTTCAGAGGAAAAACTTCCAAGCTGGTGATGCATGCTCAGATACAACATCTGGGTAATGGAAATTGCTGCTGAAACTTGATTTAATTACTCTGGGTGTTGCTACTCCTGTAATTGTTCCATAGGTGGAGAGGCAGAGCCTCACACTGCCCAATTTCTGATCGATCCATTAACTGCAGAGATTAATCTCAGCCCCAGCTTTGCTCCTGGGCCCTCCCTCTGCCTGGGCCACAGGTGTTTTTATAGGATGGAGACTCCTGTTACCTTTAGAGGAGTCAAGAACAGAGGTGAAAAAAGTTATTCCTGTTGAAGCCATTTGGTCATGTGTAAATCAGAACCATTTCAATGCTGATATATTCTAGAGTGGGTTTTGATACGAGTGACAAAATTCTGGTGGAGACACATCTGCTTTGTGAAATAATTCATTCAATTATCACCCTGCATTAGCTTTGGTGATGGGAAAGTCCTGCTTCTATGGAAACATAGTTTTGTTTATCTACACACCTGCCTTATTCTGTGACGGAAAAGTTTTTCTAAGATGGAAACAAACTTTGCTTTAGCCATGGGAGTTACCTGTACTGAGAATAATACACTCTTCATTTAAATTAACAATCCAGGCTTTATTTTGGTCATCATTTAGAGAATGTTATTCTCATTTTGAAGCATATGTGAATCACCCCCTCTTACTGGAAATCTCATATTAGTTCGACACTGCTCATTAAATATAATGAGGTGTCCCTTATACACAAACAACCAAATATGCTCTGACTGCCTCATCTGTCAAACACAACTGAAATTCAGGCTTGAGGAGAAAGACAATGGCTGACCTTATGCCTCTGTTTTGACCAGGATAGATCTGCAACACATCACTTATCAGGGGTAAAAATACCCTTTTCTCCATCCCTGCTGTGTTGACACTTGTAGCAAATCAAACAAAACCAGGCTGCTTTTACAGCACGCCAAGAGAAATGAAAAATTCCTAAAGGTGTCCCAAAACCTTCAGCACCTCAAATAAGTGTAACTGAAATAAGGAAAGCGTTTTTTCATGTGTTTGCCTAGGCATTAAAGCCTTGAGAAAAGTGTCCTGTAATAAAAATTTACATTCAAAATTAAGGGGTTTGGTTTTTCTTTCATTTAATGAAATCATCTGCTTTTGCTACTGCATTGCTACAGAAAATAGAAACACAGTGGAGATCTGAAGCAATTAAAATCTTTCAAAAGTCTGATTCTTTTGAGACTTAACCAAAGCCCCATGGAAAATACATTTCACAGCAGAGACACAAGGCCTTAACTTCCTATTTTCAATATTCCTGCTCTCAATATTCCACTAAGTGGACTCATTTCCCTGCTCATATTGGAGGAACTAAAAATTCAAGAGTCTTTTTAACACCCAAAAAGGAGAAAGAACACACAGGACACAAATTTCAGTTCTAGGGCATGGCTTATGAGATAAAGAAGAAATTTTGGTGGGGCAAGAACCTACTTGAAGCCACAAAATCTGCAGATCAGTAGCACACCAATGACAACCCCAAATGTGGAATAACACAAGCAACCACAAACAAGCAGCTCCACATTTCCCTCCATGGGATATAAGGACAATTTCTAATAGAGAAAGTCTATTTCTTATGTAAAATAAATATTATTCATAGCAGGAGCTGTTCCACCTTGGAAAACTGGCTCTCTGTGTCTCGCTGCAGGGCAGCCAGCTGTGTGTGCAGAAAACACATTTGATACCTTTATTCCGGGCTGAAGTGCTCTGGAATTCACTGCATTATAACAGAGCTGCACCAAAGCAATTCCATGATAGCCTACAGCAAAAATGGGGTGGGTTAAAGCCACGTGTGCTGCTCAGGGATGGGGCAGCTGCAGTCCCAGGCTGTCTGGGTGGACACACAAGACACACTGGACACATTCCTTCCCCTGCACATTTGGGTCACTTGACCTGTGCAGAGACACCAGCTGGGCACCTCCAGATGAACCCTGCTCTTTGCACAGCAATAATTGTCACTGTAGGATGTGAAAGAAAGACTCCAAGTATTTCAAAAGGCTAAGAGCACAGAAAAAGAAGCTTTATTTTTTAACTCTTACTACCTTTTATAAGGGGTTCCCACAGAGACTTAACATGGTTGGTGAATAGGAACGACACCTCTCTAATCCCATGGGTTAAACCAGAGAAACAGCAAAACACCACCTGGAGAAAGATTGTTTTGAGAAAGGAGAGTTGTTTGCCAGGATTGTTTTGAGAAGAAACTTTCTTGAGGAATTTTTCCTTGGGAAAATGCAGCAGCTGCCAGCAGGCTAAAAATCTATTAGTCTCAGAAATATCAGGCCCACAAATAATCACATAGAGGAGACCCAGTTATGGACGAATTTCCATTTACCTGATGCTGAAAAACCAAAAATAGACCACATTTGTCGAGAGTGAGAGAAGTCTGTTTCTAGTGGGAACAATCAAAATGAGTTTAACTGGGAGGGACTTTCGATAATTTCCGTTAGAAGTGGTACTCTCTTTTAGAATAAAGTAAAAGAAATAGTTTATTTTATATATATATAGATATATATATATATAAAATATATTTAGTATAGTATAGTATTTTTAGTATAGTGTATTTAGTATAGTATTTATTAGTATAACTAATAAATAATTTGTATGTTTTCATGTAAAGCTATTTTTAAAATAAAAACTTTTAAAATATAATAATTTATTTTAAAATTTAAAAATAGGTGTATTTATAATAAAAAAGATTTATTTATAGAAATTAGTAAAAATATGCAAATAATTTAAGAATAAACAGAAGTAATAAATAATATTTTTATTAATTAATAAAATAATTATTAGAACCTTATAGCTAATTCAAAGTTACCTTTAAACTTAATAAAAACTGTGTAAAAATAACATACGACTATAATTAAAACACTTTTTTAAAAAATTGTATCATACCACTCTGTATATCATGTCCACCCTAACAACATTCTTTTGCACGTGCAACATTACAGTCATGTACCTGCACAAATTCCTCCCTCCTTTCCTGCTCTACCAACTCCTAGGAGGAAAATAATTTTGCCCAAGACAGCTGAGCAGGGCTGCATGATGATGACAGTAAAATCTGGGCTATTCCATCAGGCCTGGCTGTGCATGCAGGGTGCCCTCCAGAGCTGCATTCCTGAGCTCCCCATCCAGGAGCTGCCAGACTGACAAATGAAGCCGTGCTCTGTGATGAAGACAAAATGCCCACTTAGATCCAGGCTGCAGCAAAGCTCCTCAGTCACCAGGCTGCATTTCGAACTTGGTTGAGAGAAGAAATGTTAGTGCATTAATCCACTTCACTGCTTGGGCCAGCTACACTCGGAACAAATTAATTAAAGGGCATTAACTGAGTCCAGAAAAAGCTGGAATCACAGTGTATTCATCCACTTCACAATTCGGGCTGTAGTTTTACTCTTCAACACAAATTAACAGGCAGCAACTGCCCAACAGCAGCAGCTTAACTCTGGTGTGGCACAATAAAGAGACAGTGCTGGAGTGCCTTGTGGACAGCTTTTCATTATCACCTGAGCGCTGCCGGGCTTCTGCGGCACTTTGGCTGCGTTTTTCAAAGGTGAGAACACAAGACCTAAACATGCCCTGCGTTATTTATTCCCACCACAGCGACCCAATTAAATTCACAGGACAATGCCTCAGTTCTAAACCTTTCATTAGTCTGGACAGTCTCAAAGACTCACAGTGTTACTGAAGAAGAGAGCGCCCAGCTGAAGTTCTGGCTTAGATGAAAGGTGTCTAAAACTTCACATGCAACAAAGCAAGTCTTAAAAAGTATTCATTCCAAGACACATTTAAAAAAACCAAACTCAGTTATTCACTCAAATTTGACTACTAGATTAAATTTCTGCAGAATTTATAAAATATGTTGGCTAGAAATAGCAACATTGTTTTGGTTTTGCTGTATCTGTTTCGGGATGGGAAATCAAAGCACAGATTCTTTTGCGGAAGATTCTCAAAAAATGCAAGATGGAGACCCAGACACAGGCTTGGACATCTTTGTGGATTCTCACATTTCTCCTTAATCACATGCTGGCAATTAAGTCTGCTTCAGGAAATTCAAAGAGTGTACCTGTCAGGAATCAGAGGCAAATTAATTGCTGTACTGGAACAGATCAATGATTCATGAGCTGTAACATCAACCTGCTAACAATATTAATTGCCACATACTTCAGGGAGAAGAGCCTAAAATGGCAGGAGTCATAGCTTACAATGGTTTGAAGATGTTTTTTCTGGATTATAACTGCTGAAACTAAAGCCAAGTACACTTTAAAATACATGAAATGTAACATGAGAGCTCCCAACTGTAAATCATTCCAATTCACATGTTCGAATCTGAGCATCTTGCCCTAACAACCTGCAGCCAGAGGAGCACAGAAATATTTATATTCCTTAGTTCACACCTGCTGACCTTTAACTGAGCATCTCGGTGGTATGAGGACAGTCCCCACCTACACAAACTCCAAGTAAACAGGTTTTATTAAAGTTTCCTGGCCAAGAGAAGACAGATCCAGCCTTACTCCCTGCATGTCATTTGCCTAGCAACTCCAATGCTACTTGTTTTTTGTGGCATTGGCCATGGGCTTCCCACTCTGTGCTTCTGAGCAGTGGGAAGCAGAATCCAAGGTTATTAAAAGGAAATGATGCTCTCAAAGCTGTCAGAGCAGGGCTGGAGCTCTCCAGTGCTCCTTGTTAACTCCAATGCAGTGACTGAGCAGGGACAGGCAGCCCAGCAGCCACAGGGGACTGAGGAGACACAGGTTCTCTATTGTTCTAATAATTGCTCCCACAGACCTTGCAGTGAATGCTGTTATTTTAGCACTCCACAGATCTGAAAACCCTGCTCAGCTCTCGATTTCTAATCCAGTGTGTTTCTGGGGAAGAAATGATACATTCAAATACATTCAAAAGCCTGGGCTCTGACCAAAGGAGATTATCCACCCCTTTATTTCCCCTTTACCTTTTTGCTCGTATTTCATAATTGTTCAGTTCTGTCAGATAAGTTCTATTTTTATCTATATGCATTTTCTTGCTCCCAAAGTAACTGAAGTCATTAAAGCCAGACCTGTGATGTCTGCTGCCTCTATTGACATGCTGGAATTTAAACAGGATGATTCTAGAACTGAAAACCTGGGTTCTCACAGCTTGAGCTACAGCAGCAATATTTCTCTACCCCTCCTAATTATCCACCATGCAGCCAGCCCCAGAAGAACCTCGAGTGGAGTGCATTTAAATGTCTCTAAGAATTTTTAAGATGGATTCTTCAGTTCTCATTCAGTCCTGCCTCCAGTCATGACCAAGGCCTCTGTGTGTGTCAGAACAGGCACAGCATGCTGCTACTAGAAAGTGCAGAATTTCCAAGGAACATAGGAAAATGAATTCAACTTTCTTCACACCCTCCCCTTTGCTATCCCAGCTCCAAAACCAAACCTTCAGCACTTTGCTTGAGGGTCTGGCTGCTCTTGCCTGATCGTGGCACAGAGCAGTGAAGTGCAGTGTGACTTCCTTAGCCTAAAATAGCCTTATTTTGCTGGAGCTCCCTAATGGAGACAAGTTAATAAATTGCAGCATTCCTAATTTGATACATTTTTGGTCCTGTTTCAGTTTACAAACTGTCCATTAGCAGACCCTGAAATCTGTGAACAAATACATTATCTGCCATTATACGCAAGTTTTTCAGATGAGTAATTTTTGATCTTCAGATTGCTCAAGCAGTTGCTTGGAAACATTTGTCTGTATTAGTTACACAAGTCATGTGGCAGTATTTGTCTTCTCAGATTGGATGGCTCCTATGAATAAGCACCAGAGCATGAAATGCAAATTTCATGATATAAAATTCAGAACTTGCTTTTGGCAAGGATTTGATTTATTACATTTAGAGCACAAGATGAAAACAAAAAGGTTATCTCTGTGATCTGAATGACTTGACGGGAAGTGATGCCTGTGCCACTTGGAGGAGTAATGGTATAAATTACAAAGCCAAAACTAAAATTTTAAAAAGATGGAATGAGGTTTGGAATAGTCATGCTGTGGAGAATGAACCCATGCAATGGAAATGCTTCTGTTGATTAGTACTTTCCACAGAATAGTACTTTTCTAGATTAAAACATAGGTGGGTAGGTCAGAAAATTCATGGGAGCTCAAGCAAACTATTATTTTTCTCATTATAGAGTTTTGAGCAAGCAAATAAATAGAGGCAATACAGCAAGTGTTCATATTGATGGTAACAGCCTGGTATCATTCAATAAGGTTGAAAAAAGTATTCATTGGTATTTCAGTGTACATTATACAAAATACAACAAGAGCCATTTTTTGGCTGATTCTATCAGTATGAGAGAATTGGAAACTCACACATTTTCGCTTTCAACTTTGTAAAAGAACCACTTGTATTTGCCTAAGTGTTTCTGCGCGGATGGTAATGATTTTTCCTCTCTATTGGATGCAACAATTTACAAAAGTGAAATCATTGGTTCGAGACTAAATATAGAATTTTACCAGCAGAGACTGGTCCTTTCAGTTGAAGAGAACCAAATATGGACAAACAATGTTACTGAGCACACCCAGACTGTGATCCTGGCTATTTCTACCAACTATAAAACCCACATTCAAAATACAGCCAGAGTCCAGAAGACTGAACCTAACAAATCCTGAAGGAGGAAATAGTGCTGAAAGAGTGAAGAAAAAAGTTTGACAATAACAGACGATTTTTTTTTCCCCAATAAAAATTTGAACCCAGAGTGCAAGGGCAATAAAAATCATTTGCAAATTGCAAAGAAGAAAATATCTCTGAGGGTTTGTTGTTGTTGTTGCTGTTGTTGTTTGGTTTGGTTGGGGTTTTTTTGTTGTTGTTGGGGGTTTTTTTGTTTTGTTTTTTGGGTTTGTTGTTGTTGTTTTTGTTTTTGTTTTGAATGCTAGTGCAACAAGCAAATATAAAAGTGCTGGGTCTGACTTTTAGTGATAGGTGACAGAAACAATTCCCACTGCTAATTAGGTAAAGTCTCTGACTGACTTTCCTGGTACTCCCAGGCTTTCCCTGGTACTTTCCAGGCTGGCATCTTTGCTGGGAACAGATGCCAGCGGGTCCCAGATGACAGCCAGCGCCTGGCAGCTGCAGCCTGACTCCAGAGCAAAATATTTGTGCCACCCATGATTTAAAGCAGGCTTAGTTTTGAGTGGACTGTGAGTAACCCACGATTAAGGTCAAATCCTTCTGCTGGCAGAGACAGCCCTGAGTGGGTGTGAAATATGGGTGTGCAGTCCTGGGTTACTGTTTAATGCTCTGTCTCATAAATCCCAGCAAAGGAACCAGCCAGGAGTGCTGTCCCACCCTGGGCACCTCTCAGAGTGCACTCACATGCCAAAGGGTTATTAATGAGCTGTTCAAACACTAAATATAAACTTGTTTAGAAAACAAAGGCATCAATTTATATTTTAACAGAACCCCAATTTCTCCACTGCGTGCTGTGTTTGTATAAAAAGTCACACATTTCTTAAATGCCAAAGAATCACTTTTTTGTCTCCATCCTTTCTCCAAGGCACATCTCAGTCAGATCATGCTCATCCATTTTCAAAAGCACGTTGTTGCCTTCATAACTGCATACAGAAACTTGCTTTAAGGAGTATGAGCTCTTATAAATCATCACCCTTTGCCTGTGCTTTAAATCAGGCATAAAAAAAATAAAAATAGAAGAACCAGCATCCTGGGCTAAGATTAAAAACTGGATTCATATTAAAGAATGGTTCCTTTTTACCATTGAAACCGAAGCTGTAGATTATTCTGTGCTGATTAAGTGCTACAGTGGGCAAAGGACTTAGTCATAATGAACACTGCTGTAAAACAATTTATCTACAAGAAGGGAAACAAGTTTGCATAATCCATTTATGGTTGATTCAGCTTTAGAGGAATTTGTTATATAAATATATCTCACCCTGGGGAACTGTTTTGCCAAAATAACTAATGAAAGTGTTTGAACAACTTAACACTGATAATTAATAGGGTTTTTCAGTATCACAATGGAAAATGACACCTTCCCGTGTACGTTAACCATCACACCAGTGAGAGACAAAAGCTTGGCAAGCTCCAAGAGCCAAACACATCAGAAAGTAGAAAATGAATCAATGAATTGACTTAGCAGATGCAAAATTGCTAAGCTGGTGACATGTTTTAACTGAGCCCCAAAAGGTGTTCAACAATATTTCCTTAGAAAACATTCCATAACTCAGTAATTATCAGATTTTAAAAAAATCTTAATTAATAGTTCAATTGTTCAAGTGACACCACTAATATTCTGCTATCATGCTGGAATGTTTGAGTAAACATTATCAAGTCCCATTATGTTGTTATCCACTTTCCTGGCAATTTCAAGCAATGTTTTAAGTTTAGGTGTCAGTATTTAATCACCAAGAAGGATCAGAAGCTCATCAATAATGCCTTGCCAACTGCAATTCCCTGGAGACTTAAAACTTACAGTGAACCTCACCTGCTTTTGTGGTCACATAATTATTTTTATTATGCTTTGTGGCAATGTTGGCTGCCAAAAAAGGTTGTCCTAAAATCCCAGTGTGACAAAAATCAATTTTCAGATGCAAATGAGGGTGCCATAGGTGACATTTTTCATACCCAATAAATTGCCTGTCTGTGGCTTTGAACTAATGGACACATAAACAAGAGAGATTGGTGCCAAGGTATTGCATTATAATCTTAGTGAAGTTTTATGAGACTCATGCTACAGGCTGCAAAGGAAAAATAAAACAGAGGGAGGGGGCACAAACAATTTGAGGAAACCTGTAAGAATAGACACAGTATTATTTTATATGCAGTATTTTCTTTTTTTTTTTTTTTTTTTTTTTTTTTCTTCTTCTTCCTGAGCTCTGATTTTCCATCCATCTACTTCTTCCCTCTTCTCCTCCCTCCTTTTATTTTTAATTTTAGGGCTCTGCGTTACCCCTTCTGTCTGTCACAACTTTTATTTCATTATGATCCTACACTTCTCTTCTGCTCTGTCCCTTACCTGTCTTCCCATCTTCCCAATTTCTCTCCTAGAAAATTTATGCAAACAAAATTTCTCCCTGTCAGTCATTTTTAATTCTGACAGCTCTGTGTCCATCTCCACCTCCTTGAGATGATATTTAAACTTTCTTAAAAAAATACAAGAAATACACTGAAACTCTCATTACTTCAGAAACAACAAAGACTTCGAGTGAACTCTCTGCTCGTGTCAGGCATGGTTACACTTCAGAGAGGAAATCTGCATTTGCACCAAACAAATAACTGGGATTTCATAGGCTTGTCTGAAGCTTATCCTGAATAATCACAAAATTCTCGCGCCTGCAAATTTAGGTTGGAAGTCCTGTGAGATGTTTACCCTTGCAACACAAATGGAAACAAGATAAAACCAATATTTTTATGCTATGTTGATTGTATTGTTTCCAACTGGAGCTGAAATGAAAGATGTGATTGCATAATAGCTTTTCAAGCCTCTTCAAAAGATTTAAGTAAAGTTCAAATCTTAAGCTTTTGAAACTTTAATCTTGCAATAAAGAACAATCTTTTTGTTATTTCACATTTCTCTCCTGTTAGGAAAACATGAATGATACTAAAATGACAAAGAAATGAATCCTTCATCAGACTTATCCTCATGCAAGAGCTGAATAATAATTTTGGGGAGAGATCTGAAACATTTTAGATCTCAGAGGCTGCCCATTTCAGCCCCTCATCTTTAATAAATGTCATTGCTGCTGAGTCTCCTTAGCTGTGTTTTGAGCTCTCTTTGGGGTAGAAGACAGGAAAAGGTACTTTTTCTGCTGCACTTCTCTTTCCCTCCTCCTGCAAAATCAGAGCCTTCTGAAGCCAAGGAACAACTGCTCCTTGTCTTTGCCCATTGTGTTCAGAGCTGGAGGAGTGTTGGACAATGCTCCCAGGCACAGGGGGGATTGTTGGGGTGTCCTGTGCAGGGCCAGGAGCTGCACTGATGATCCCAGTTCCAATTTAGGACATTCTGTGACCATCAGCACCCACAGTGAGGCAGAACTGGTGTCTCCAACTGTGCAAGAGCAGCTCTGTAAATCCAGCTTTCAACTTGTGTTTATGCCACTGCTCTCGCTGGCCAAATACCATCAGTGTATTCCCCAGAGATGAGAGTTTATTCCCATTGCCAGAGCAACACCGAGCTGGAATCCAGGGCAGAGCACCAGGGCCTCCCCACCCTGCCCTTCTCAAAGGGAATCCAGGCTGGGAAGGGAGGAACATCCTGTTCCCTGCCTTTTATGGTCACCACAGACATTTGCTGCCCCAGCCAGTGAATATCCAGGGCTTGTCTCTCTTCCATCACTCCATTTCTGCATGGCTTGTTAGTCATGCAAACACTTGGAGAGGCTTTAATTCCAAAAGTCCACAAGTGGCTTCAGTGGCCAAATTCCCTGGCCAGATTAATTATCTCTGTCACTGCTGGCAGTGCAGGAAGTGTCTGATGGAAAAGTCCCAGGTGGTGGAGAATTACCTTCTAGTAAATTTACACCACAGAGCAGCTCCACAGTCTGCTCCTCCTCCAAAGCACTAAAGGTACTTCAGAGTTGTTCACACAACGGGTTGATTTCAATGTAAAACTCAATTTTCCAGTTTTACAGTACTTCTGGAAGCACCTTCAAGTTGTATTTCAGAAGAAATCTACCCTTAAGGCTACAAAATAGGATTTCATTTCTGAACAAGATTTGACCAGCTCATATCTCCCAGCAGCAGGACTTACTAGTCAAAATACGAATTGAATCTCATTCACCAATTTAGCATTCACCACTTTAGCCATGTAAAATGACACCAAAACAAACTTGGAATAACTTCTTAGATGCCAGGTATATTAATTGAAAGCACATCATGGGCAAAATATCTGGAAAGAAGTTCAGGAAAAAAAAAATGTTCTGAGAGCTGGTTCTACAGTCCTGATCTCTACTACCACTGTCCAAAGCTATTAGTTTATACAAAAAAAAAAAAAAAAAAAAAAAAAAAAAAAAAAAAAAAAAAAAAAGTTAATTTAAAAATAGGTGATATAAGGTACCATAGTTTTATGAATCATTATTCAACATAGTGCCCCAGGACTCATTGTACATTCATTTTAACTGTATTCCACCTGTAAATATTAAAGACTTAAAAATACTGGGATAAATTGATGTAGATTTGCTTAAAGGTTTTATAAATAGCCGTGTATTATGTCACTTTTCCAGGTGTCTGCTTTGTTGACAGTCACTTTATTCCAGTTCCCCTGCAGTGAACATGAAACAGTCACCTAAAGAAAACCTTTGGTAATTAGAACAAGGCAGGTACTAAACCTATCCTGTGGCTTATCTCTGCATTTGTAGCTGGAGTTCATTAACTTGTCAGCACTGATTCCTTTTGAATAGGAAAGTGAAATGAAAAAAATGACATGCAAATCAATATCAACTGTTAAGCCGTGTTCTCATTTAGTGCAGTGTCAGATATGAAATATTAAGAATCAAAATGAAAATTTCTGGTGGAAAAACACACTCAGTGTGTTATTTTTATAAGACAATTATTACAGTGAATTAAGGTATTTTTCATCCCATGGTAAAAGTTACAGCATGGGGAAAGTTAGAGAAAATCTTCTAAAGTTTTTGTTTGTTGGTTTTCAGACTTTTTTAAACAACATTAGGCTTGATAAATGGAAGAAGCATTTAAAAATGCATAATTCATGCTTATTAGTTGAGACAAAATCCATGTAGCACATTCAAATACATCTAGAGAGACATCTGCTTAAATGAGTCCCACAGAACTCAGCATTCCATCACAGTTCCACTGATATTTTTGAAAAAATACACTTCACACATATAAATCTGTTATCAGAGGATTACAAATTAGTCTCCTCGGACTAGATAATAATGGTGCTAACGGGGTGCCAAAGATCAGAGGAAATTTGCTGGTGATGAGCACAAGGTAAAAAGGCAAAGATCTGCTTGGGTATCCTGGTCTGAGTTGAATTCCTTATTTTATTTTCTCCCTAGGGAGGAGCCAAGGCAGCAGCTGCACCTGGAGAACTGCAGGGCACCTCCAGACCTGGAGGATGCCACTGCACCAGCCCCTGGGCTGAGCTCACCTGGCACCCACTAAGCACTTGGGATGGAAATTCAATCTCTGCATTGTTGAGTCTCCAACAGCAAAGACAAAAGGTTTCATCACCCTGCATTCAAATTCCCCACCTTTAATGTGCTCACTGAATAACTCCAATTTCTGCAGGGACCAGACACAGAGAGGTATCAAAGTGAAGATTGCCAGGAGTAAGACTTTTTTCCTTTTGCCCAGCTTGGGTTTTCTTCTGGAAGCTCTTTACTGCATTTCCTGCATGTATTTCCTAAAGCCATGATCTTTCTCAGGCCTTCCATACTGCAGGGAAATGAAGGAGAAATTCCTTCATTTTGGAGGGGTTTGCTCTCCCTTCATTCTGCTGAGCACATACCCTCACTGGAAACCAGAGTTTTATCTCCCCACTGTCTAGACTCGGGGTTAATTCACATTATTTTCTCATTTTGTAGTTTTAAAGAATGAGTTTTAATCAAGCCACTTATCTAATTCACAATTGTTCAGAAACATATTTTCCATTAATAAAATGATCCTAAGTGCAGCCTAATGCATTGAGTGCCAACAAAAAGAAAAGACACAATAATTACCAGCACTGACAAGGAATTTGGAAAGCCATTAAACAAAACCAATCATTTCTCTCCCCCAGTCCTCCACCTAAAACTCTCCCATATTTTTATACCACTGGAAGCTATAGTAATTATGCCCCTCAAGTAAACCATCAATTCTTCTGTTTGGTAGACAAAAATTAAAGGAACCCTTTCCCTTTTGTACTTCTAATATATTCCCCATGTTTTCCCTCTAATTGAATTAAATATGACACGTTAAAGAAGGAAACATTTCCGTTTGGGATACAGATGATTGAACTTTTCTGGCAGATGTTAAATTTAATAAACATCATAGGACGGAACAGAACCTCCTTTATGTTATTTACAAATTAGATATATAATTTTAAAGTAATTACAGACAGTACACAAAATCTGGGATTAAAAGCCACTGAATAAATGTGAAACTTCTGAGATCCTCTGAAGAGCTGCTTGATCAAAAAAACATTAATTTTGCAGGGACTCAGCTGAAGGCAGAAGTAACATTAAAAATAACTGAAGAGGTTTTTTTTTTCCTGTTTCACAGACACAAAATATAACTGGCAGACTGTGACTACCCACTAACATTATGCACAATTAATATTACATATATCAACTTGATGCTAATAGTATCCAATAGAAAGGACCATGCCATATGATAGTCCCACTAATGCATTCAGCTTTCCTGGCAATTAAACAACATGGAAGCACTAACAATTAACATCAAGGTCACCCCCAGATAAATTTTGATTTGGACACTCCTCACAGCAGATTTATGAGTGGATTCAAAGCTCATTAAAGTTGGTGGAATGACTCCTGTTGACTTAATGGGGATTGCATTTGGTGCACTGCTTGCTGTGTTTTCCTATGACAGATTAATTACACGGTTTTGTGAATAATCAGGCCTAAAATCAACCCTGTAACTTAGAGCTCCCAGCACTGCTCACACACTCGTGCAGCTTTGTCAGTGATGAGCTTGAGTGTTATAGATGTGAGCTAAATTCTGAGCCAGATCTCCCCAGCCTTGATTTTTAATCTTTAAATTGAAGTTTTAACAGCCCCCCTCCCATTACCTCTGCCTGAATTCCTGATTTGAGAGTCAATTTTGAGGGTCAGTTCTGGCTTTAATGACCAAAACTTGTAGGGAGCAGAGGGAAAGAGAGAGAGCTATGGAAGGACAACACAATACAGCAGTACAGAGAAAGTGAAGCTCTCTGCAAACAAAGTCAGAAATGTCCTGCACATCCAAATGAGGGATAAGGACACAGTGTCTGAGCTACCCACAGAACAGCTGCCAGTTCTGCCCTTGACCTGCTCCTGAAACAATTCACCTCCCCTGAAAACCAAAGGGGGGACAAACATAAAAATTTTAGTACCAAATTGGAGTAGTTATTGAAACAGAGTGGACAGAAGAACCAACTGTGTCAATTTTAAGGTTTAAGTCATGCAGGAACATGACTGTGTTGAAAAGCTGTCAAATATTGTTCTTCTTCTTTGTCCCAACCAATACATTCCTACATCTCTATTATAGATGCAACACAAAACTATAATGTTAGCACTGAACAGAACGTGTGTTAAAGTCTCTCCCGCAAGATATTCCACACTGATGTATCAGTAATGTTTCCAAAGACATACTGGAATTAAAATACATGTGACCAGTTCAAATGAAAGTCCCAGTTTGGAGGTTTGGCCTTTGACATAATCAATGACAGAACTGAATTAGTCTGAGGTAGTACCAAAACAAACCAGAAAACCCCATCTCCTAAACCAGAAGTTCAATGTAAGAGGTTTTTTTATTATTTCTAGATGACCATTCTGCTGCAAAGGACTGGCAGGATTAGGGTATGCCAGAGCAAACACAGAATATTAGTGTAATAGTCATCTTTGTCTACAGCATGAGCTGAGAGTTTGCAGCAAGAGCAGCAATAAGAACAGATTTAGTGAATATTCTTTTCGCAGATGCTGCCAGGCTGGAGCACATTCCTGAGTAACCTCAGCCCTCCTGCCAGGGGTTTTGTCACCAGCACAGTCTTTCAGCAGTCATGAGTCTCTTATCAAGCAGAAGTAGCTGACTTTTTTATTTCATGTTCAGGGAAAAGGAAAAAGTCACAGGTATGAGAATATTCTCTCTGTGCAGAGGAGAAACTGGAATGCATAATATTTGTCAGCCAATCAGGACTTTTGTATTTATTGGATATTTTTAAAGCATGAGTTCAATAATATCCAAATCAGAAGGATGTGACTCTGGAGAGCACTTGAGGTCCCTGTTGCAGAGAGGTGAGGTGCTGCTTTCTCTCCACATTGCTGGCCTTGCAGGGAGCCCTCTGCATTTTGATACAGCCTTTTCAGCTGCATTAGCAGTGCAAACACAAGCTGATTTCTTGCTAGTATTCTTTTTGGGGTTGGTCACAAATTCAGGTAATGCCAGTGCACCCTGATATCAGTGAAAAAGGTATAAAGCTTTCATCATCTCCCAGTTCTTCATGGGATCACACCCTTGAAATCTCTGGACCAAAAAAAATTCTGAGCCAATAGAATGAAAGTTTGGTTTGGTCTTCCTCATTAAAAAAAAAACCCACCCAAAACAAAAAAAAACCCACAACAACAACAACAAAAACCACCACCCTGTCCTATCACCTTCCTCCTGGTGATTAGAGGATAAATCTTTATACACTGCAACAGTGTTCAATACTGTAATAAAAGCCCAGGAAACATTCAGTAATTTAACACACAGCATCAGATGGGTTCTAAGAAGAATTAAAGAAAGATAAGTTGGATTTTTATGGGTTTTAATAGTGCATAGATTATCATCAATAAGTCTGCAAACTGTAAATCTTCATCTGATGGGTGTATTTTGCACACTTGTTCTAATAGTTCTGAAAAGATTCTGTCCATCAGGAGAGAATGAAAATGCTGAAGTCTGTGATGTTCCTTATTAGCAGGGTCCTTAAAGCTCCATATCATCTGGTCATTTACACATTTATATTCATAGAACATATATCTGATCTGAAATCCACGCACACACACAAAAATAAGACCCCAAGCTTTCATTTACAAACACACAGGTTTGTAAATGTCACAGGTTTGACCCTTTTTGAGACAAACCAAACCAAACCAAACCAAACCACACTGCCCTGGCATTACCTGGCCACATCAAATATTCAGTAGTTCTGCAGCACCACTGGTACCATAAGAGAGATTTTAAATGTAGTTAAGCATTTGCACTTTTTTCCTATGCAATCACAACCCCAGGTGACCTCTCAGTGAGAAACTGCATAAAACAAGTAGCAAAACTGGTTTTTTTTCTCAGACGGATCAACTGCTTAATGCAAAGGTTATTCAGTTTGATTTGGTGGTGAAATAAGTGAGGAGATGGATGATTAATAACTCCAAGATGACTGCAAGCATTAGCAGAGTTGTTTATTATGAAGACAACAAATTGCTCTGAGCTTTAACTCTGTCATTCTTCAAGTTGCCAAGTTATTCTAGGTATTAAAAAAAAAAAATCTGCAAAATAAGATGCAAAGAAATAATCATAAAAGCGTCAAAATTGTAATGATCAACAAATAAGGAATTTTAAGTCCAAAAGGAGCCATCTGTCCTTGCAATGGCAGAATCAATCCTTGGGGGAGGACAAATGAAGATTTTTATTCTGTGATGCTCCATTAAAGGTTTAAGGTGTGTGTTGAGATATGTGTTACTGTAATAACCATAATAAATATTCCTTCAGGATTGTGAAAATCAGCATGGAAACATTGGGGCATTCATTAGGGATTATTACTGGTGTGTCCACTGGAGAGAAATCACTAAACTCTTACTCAGAAAATCATCTTTTCATGTGAATAATTTCTCCTATTGGGGCTTTCTCAAACCCATGCTGCTTCTGGAAGATGAGGCAGAAGCTGATAGTGGAAAAACATCAGTAATATTTTGTGTCTGATTTGTCTATGTTTTGGGCACAACTTAGTCTGATTTCCTCTTGGAATTGTCTCTGTTCCTTAATAAATCTGAGAGCTCTCAGGTGGATCTGGGGTAGTTGTGGTGCACTGACTGCATCATTCCTGGTGCCAGATGGAAGAATAGCCATGGAATAAATGGACAGTTTTTCTTCTCTGCCCTAAGCCTCACACCTTCTTCTGGCTTCTGTGACATATCCTTTTCCTGATGGATTTGAGGACATTAAGGCTGTCATGGCAATTCTCATATCCTATCAAAATTGCCAGCTCCTTTGCCCTAATCCTTTGTTTAAGAAAACTCAGTTCTTATCCTGATGTGTAAAAGTATTATGAAATAAGTATCAAAAATAAAGATATCTATGCAAATGCCTCTTTTTAGAGATGTTTGTATTAAGCCACGCACACACACATTCCATCCCCACAACTTAATAGTTGCACTTTGAGGAACTTACAGGATGAAAGCCACTTTGTAAATGAAAGATATTACATTTCCTAAGAGACATCTACTTATCCTTTATGATCTTGCCTAATGTTCTACTAAATCATGCTTAGCCTCTTGCTTTCTTACTTATATCCTCATTTACTACATGAATTTTAAATTTAAACCTTTCACGAAGGGTTTCTTTAAATGTCCCCCACACCTCTGGCACGAGTTTCCACAGAACTCCATCAATCTCTGAAGATTAAGGCACAGGATTGGCACAGTTTTGTCTGTTCCAGAAAACTCCCAGGCTGGAGTCAGAACAATAAATGCTTGAAAAAATAATTATATGCCAATGCATGATGGTTTATCTCTCATCCATAACACTTAGAGGATTCTTTCTTTTTATGGATAAAGGACAGTTAATGTAGAACAGAAAGAGAAGGTAATCAAATTCAAAATATCTTCAGATCACTAAACGACCATTCAAACGCTTGTAAAATGTTTTAGCCACAAGAAGTAAATAGATACTTTCTTGGCCAGAATGAATTTTAGTTCAAATACAAGACTTTAGCAACCCTTGAGTAACTGCTCTCATTGAGGTTTGTGAAGAGTTGTGAAGAGGCTGTATGGATGGAGGATAAGACCTCAGTGTGTTTTAAAAGAAAATAGAGTAAAATTGGTGTATTCCAGAACTGCATCTGGTTCTGAGTTTCCACAAAAAACCTGAAGTTTCCACCAGAAGCACATCAAGCCATAGTGAAATAGTTGAGAACCAACTGAGCTGCCTAAATGCAGCTCAGGGCTGAAAAGAATTCTGTTTATAACTGGTTTTTAATAAAACGCATTCATTACAAAGAATTTTGCCTGTCATTTCACATCAGTCTATAAATAATTTGAAATCATTAACAAGGTCTGCGTTTGTCTCAAAAATAATCTAATTTCACCTTTGAATCGCTGCTAAACACATTCAATCCTTAGCTCTGCTTGCTGCTGAGGAGCACAAAGTGCCTTTTCCTGGGTAAATACATCCCCAGCTCACAGAGAATCTGAATGTAGATTACTCACAGAGGAAGGCACTGAACACTCACGGAAGTTAACACCTTCTTGTTCCACAGGCAATTATTCATGTTTCCAGTCTATAAGACCATTTTTCTCTCCTTAAATAACCGAGTCCTTCTCATTTACATGCTGAAGTTGCACACTGAGGGAAAGAGGAGGAAAGCGAGCCCACACATTTGATCTAAGCACTTACACACACAGTGAATAAACTTACGAGTCACACTTTGTCCAGAAAAAGGAACATTAAATTAATGAAAACCACCAGTGGCTCCTGTTCTTTATAGCATTTACTCTGGTATTCAACACAATATGTAATTGTTGCTATGGCAACTGCCACATCTCTTGGCACCATAATAATTCTCAGATAAATGGATCTTTGTCAGAGCAAACTCCAAAGCCAGTGTATATGAAACCTGCATTTCCTTGGTGCTGGGAAGGGTGAATTCAGTGCAGGCTTCAGGAAGCACAAGCCTGGCAGTGGAGGCTGAGCTAAAAGGAAATGTGGGTGTCCATCAGCTCAGAGCTGCTCTGGGTGGGGACACCCAAAAGGTGCCCAGAAATGGGGCAGGAGAGCCACAGCCACACAGCCCTGCCAGGCACAGCCCCTGCTCCAGGGGCTGGAGCTAAAACCCTCTGGGACCATCATTTCAGCAGCTCCTGCATCAGGCTGGGGGATAAAAAGGGAAAATAGGTGACTGGAGTTTCTAAGGAACAGTGAGGTTAAGGAGATTTCTGATGTAAAAGGAGCTCTTTGTTGCTTCTGAGACAGCAAGTGGCCTGCACAGGGGATTTTTATAAAAATATAGTTTAAAAGGCAGCTAAATGACACTACAGAATGACCCATTGATGAGAACAGGCTCTTGCTTTCATTGACGTTAATTGAGATGTGTTCTGTGAAACCCTAAATGTAGCATTGCAGACTTTGAAAGAAAAAAAAGAATAGCATCTATTCAATGGTGATTATGGCAGGGAAAACTCATTAAGGAAAATGCCACCAATACACAGGTATTAAATTCTAAGATCACTTTTGCCTCAGCTTTTTATGCATGAATTCCAAGTCAATATGTGCTTGCAGTGCGATAACAAAAGTAACAGGAGTGATAACAACTTAATAACTTAATAGCTGGGAGAATGTTAATATGTTAAACTTTCTGCCAAACTGAACACAACAGTGGGAAAATTACTTTCTTTTTGTTGTTTGATCTTTAAGAAAATCCTTCTTTATATGCCTGAAGGACACTTTAATATCTGAAGGCAAGGGATCTCCCCAGCTTTGCTGGAAATGATATTCTATACACAGTTTTGATCAGTATAATAACTCAAACGTATCACAGGTATTGATGCACCCCCTGTGACTTATTCTATTTTGTGCCTGAAAATTAAATGCAAAATATGGTGGTTTATTTATGCAGTGCATCCCTTTCTGCAGCAACTGCTATATGCAAAATCTAATAACATGGAACTCTTTGAGCCTGTTTGTCAATATCTCATATGAGAGTCCATCTCCATACCTCTGCACAGTCATTTTCAGCCTATTTGGAATTCTATTCTAAACAGAAAAATGCTAATATACGTTAATGGGAACGATTGCCTGCTATATCAGAGGGGCTGATTCTTGATCTTATTTTCCAAATAACTTATTGAATTGCCAGATGACTAAACTCAGCTATTCACACTTCCTTGCCTGAATATTTTCTGCTGTGAGAGAATCCTGATTCATAATAAGATTATTGATCCGTTATCATCTGTTTCAAGGCAGAAAGCCATACATGTAGGATTTAAGGCTGTAGGCACTTTTTATCTCATATCCATAATATTTGCAATCTCTATCCTGTGGGGGATAAGCAGAGAGCAAGACACAAACAAGAAATGCTAAGGTTTAAATCCAAGCAGCTTAGTTTTATTATTTCTGTTTGATACTTTAGGAAACACACATGGACAGAAAGCAACTTGCCCAAAAGGTATCCATGCAGGCAGAGACTTGGTAGGAATCAGAAAATTCGGGAAGTTTTTGGCCAGGCTGCTGAGGCTCTGTCCCTGCTGTAACAAGCACAGCCAAGTGCTGATGTTGGTCAAAGCAGTGCTTTGACAAAGGGAAAAAAAAACCAGCAGCTTCTGCCCAGCCCCTGGCTGGTACAAAGTGCACTGGACAAAGTAGCAGGACTGGGGCAACTTCATTTCCTTCAGTCTGAGCTGCTGCTGGAGATGGCTTTAAACTTTGCCTGCAACATGCTGTCTCAGGGTGTGCTCCTCACTCTTATCTCTCCTTTTCTTTCTCCTGCTCCTTTTCTATCTAGTGCCTGAAATGTGTCCTGAGGCTTTGACAGTTTCTATTTAATCATTTCATCCTTCTGTATGGAAGACTGCTGAGCACCATGCAGCGAAGTTACTACCAGCCTGGAATTTCTGAATATCTGCCTGCCCTCTTATCTGCTTTGGTGCCAGACTCTTGATATCTCACTCCCCTCCACCCCTCACCCTGTGTCTGTAATGGTGTAACAAATAAAAGTTCTAAATAACTCCCTTTGCTGTGGGGAAGGGAAAAAAAAATAAAGGCTGCCAACACAGAAAGGCAGAGACAGATTGTGTCCCAAGGTTTCCTTTTAGCTCCCAGTACACTGAGGGTATGTTCATTAAAACCAGCATTAGATTTCAGAGGGGGAACAGGACCAGCAGACACCATTTTATTTAGCCTTGGGGGACACAGTTCAAGCCCCAGCTTGCCACCTTTTGCAGCTCACCATTTATTATGAGGCTCTACAGATAGAGCCTGGCTATGCTTTCTGCCTTCCACAAAACCTGACTCTTGCAATAAATACATAAATCCACTAATGTCTGGACAAGTGTTCAGACAAAGTGAAATTTCCAACTTTCAGTTGTCCTACTTTCTCCATAAAACAAAGCAGGGATCAAGCATTGGACAGGACACCAGTTTAAAAAAAAAGAAAAAAAAGAAAAGAGAATGCTGCCAGTCACTGGCTCAGCCATTTTCTCCCCAACTAGGGTTTATGAGTGATTTATTTTTCCATTAGGGATTTGAGGCTTAGCAATTCTCTGAATTATTCAGAATGAATCCAAAGTTCATTTGAGGAATCCTGGGTGAATCAAAACATTTCTTTTTTTCCTCAATATCCCCAAGCACTTGAGTCCTGACTGTGTGAGAGGGCATCAAGCAAACACTGGGCAGAGCAGGGCACATCCCAACGCTGCTCCATGGGGAATGTTCCACTGCTCATTGGCACTGCTACATGGGGAATGCGTGTAGAATTTCTATTTTTGACTGAGCACTGATTTTTCACGGGCTCCAAGTCTGTACAGGCACATAACTGTTAAAGAGTTAATTATTAACACCTTCCACAGGCTCTTCTGTGCACTCACATTGAAAAGCCTCTCAGAAATGGCAGAAGATTTTGGGGAATATTCCCCTCTGTCAAGACTGATAGAGACCAGTACATCTATCCAAACTCATGGGAAGGAGGAGGCACATCCAGTGGGCTGCAGAAAGCAGTTCCAGCTGGAGTCTGATCTGGAAGCTGATGTGGAATCAGATGGACAGATTTCTGCACCTATGGATATCTGTAGGCAGAGATTCGTGGAGTTTGGAGTATGTTAGACATGCAGACATCAGGAAAAGCAGCAATGCAGCGTCTGCTCCTGCAGGAGATGGTGTGATCAGATCATGGCCAAGCTGGCCTGTGATGGAACCAGCTCTGCCCATATAAAGCCATGGCCACCCCTGGATGGAAAGCTGCAGGCTCTGCGGGTCTATTATGCCTTTGGCAGAAGAGGAGAAAAACAGGCCCTTCAAATGCAAATAACAGTTAAATAGTTTTGATATTCCAACAGCCACTGATTCTACTCTGGCCACGAAGTTAATTTAGTTAATCACATAGGACGGATGGGTGAGGCCAGCTGGAATCATCCCCTATCTTTAGCAGGAAAGAACTTCACCCCTTCACCAACAGAATACCAAAAGCTTTTCTGCACACTCCAGATTGCACCTCTAGATAATTTCCATATTCATCCAAAGTATGGTTGGTAGCAATCAGAAAGTTTTAGGAGCTACACTCTGTTCCGAGGCTCCGAACTGCCAGTCAGCACATCAGAGATCATTGTTGAGAGCCATCCCAAACATTTTGGGAATCTGCAATTAGCAACATTAACAATAGGATTTCACAGATGTAGGTTACATGCTTTCAGAAGAGAAATGGCAGTTGCTGGCAGTGGCGAAATACTTAAGAACTACTTATCCTCTAATTAGACAAGGTACTGTTCTCTAAGTACTGAATGCTAAGCACTGCTCCAGCATGTGCTCATCTTAACCCCACAGAATTATGCTGAATTACTAAGGTTCCATCTGAGCATTTCTTAGCCAAGGCTCCTTGCATAAACAGATGGAGCAGTTCTGCTGTTTCCGTGCTGACACATTTAGACTGCAAAAAGTACAGGATTAAGTTCAAATTTATCATTAAATCACTTTAGATAGGACGCTGTAGTCTTTATATCCTTCTCGAGTATGACAAACAGAAAGACAACACTGGCTGTGTGGTGTTTAAAATCGGAAAATGGATGAAAATGTTGGGAAGGAACACTGGTTTAACAGGGACAGAGGACTGGGTGAGGCCAGAGCAGGACAGCCAACCCCAGAGATTTTTACATCCCCTTGGAGAGGGGGTGATCCTCACCAGATGGATTTCCCAGGACACATTAAGGCATCATGTAACTCACAGTGGCATTGCAGACACTAAAGCCCACGTCACATGGGTGATCATCTGGTTATGGGCTGAATACCAAAATCCAGAAAGGGGTGATGAATGTAGGTTGAATGATGCTGTGATATTGTCACCTGTGAGGAAAGGCTGCAAGTGGCAGAACACGCCTGATTTAGACTGGTTTTCTCTCTCTGAAGCAACACAAAGTGGTTGGAGCAGAATCCAGGAGTGGGGCCAGATCAGCCCTGGCTTTCAAACGTAGTCTGGAGAGAGATTTCAACACTGGGCACCAATTAATATTGCTGGAACATTCTGAGGGGAGCCTCCCCAGAACCCAAACAGGACATAAAGGGGGAAGGTAGGAACCTTGGCAGAGCTTGTCATAGTCTGTGCAAATACACACACTGTAATTCCTACTCATGAGACAAGATTTCTCCTAGATTGTAACTTCCATGGAATATCTGACAAGATTTCCCTTACATTGCAGCTTCCATGGAATTTCTCCCACCACAGATATCGAAGGGCTGCTTCTCTAAGTAAACCAGAATAAATCTTCAGAATGTGATTCTCAGAGAGTCAGATCTTCACACATAAACCAATCCCTTGAAGTTTAACTCCAGACCTCCTGTCAGAGACATCACAAACTCCTCAGCAGTTTTAGTAACTTCTAACCAGAGGATGATGATCCCCATTTTGAAACTGCTCCTAAGATTTCAAAATGAAACCATTTGAACGTTCTTGTAAATGCACCAGAAGGAGCAAGGCTTGCTAGTCTGAGGCACAGGACAGCCAAGTGCCCAGCTTGCTCCTGCAAGTGTGGCTTTCCCACTTTGAATTTGGCAGTCTGTGGTCCTAAACTCACAGCTCCTCCACGTAAGACACTCCTTCAAGTATGACTGTGTTAAAGTTTAATTTTGTGAAGAAACGGCATATTTAAATAAAATTAAATTCCATCTCAGTGTTCTGATCAGCTTTCTGCAGTTACACATTCTGGTTCTTCCTCTCCCACTGGCAATCCATATTCACATCGTGTGCTGCCTAAAGTGCAGAGCAAAACCTTTCCTCTGCCATGGACTTTCAGAAGTTTGTTCAGCCTTTCTTCCTCAAGATAATTTGTTTTTATAATGGAAGACTCAAGTTATACTAATATATTGTTGGGAATATAATGAGAATGCTGGCAATTGAATGTCTAAATGCCAAATCAAGACGGTAGATCAGTCATTTTTATCAAAGTTTCTGCAAAATTATAGATCTGTAAAGGTACCAGGCTTAATTGTCTAGTGAGCCACTGCCGTGGCTGCTTCTCTCCTAAATGTCAGGACACAGAGGTGAAGGCTGCCTCACATCTCCTTTTGTTACTTGCAAGGGTGTGAAGTAAATAATTCAAGCAATTTCTGGATTACCCTTATCCCCCAAGGGATGAGGTTTGTTTTACACTAAAATTCAGGAGGGGGAAAGAAAGGATAAAACTTTCAGTGGACAGAGCAGAACAAAAATCACCAGAGTCACAGAGACAGAGTGTAAACACATGCTGCTCTTTGTGTGCAGATGTTTCAGCAGTTTACCACCTAACAATGTCAGATAACCAGACCAATATGAAAATTGAAATTACACATTCCCACATACTTAGACTTGGAACAAAACATGAAGGTTCTGTAAATTCTAAATTACACATTTAAAGAATGGTTTTCCATTTTTTAGTTGTGGCCAAACTGTGATTACCTAGCATAACATACACTGGAAGAAGCAGCCAATTTTAATACTTGGGCTCTTTCATTTGAACAAACTCTTTATGAATGTTTAGCATCCACACCTGAAGATGTAATACATCTTCCAAAACCCGAGAAATCTGCATCACAAATTAAACCAAGCAATAAAATGATACAGCAATATCTGCACCCAAGACTGATTTTGATCTCTGCTAACAGATTAAAATTGCCTACAATCCTAGGTGACACATGTAAATATTTAGCAGCAGCATCTCCTTGGCCCTTTTTTTTTTGTTTTGCTTCAATCTTTGGTATTTATCTTACCTTTAATGCCCCACGTTTTTCATTTGCTTCAAGAATAAAGATTTCTGCCATATCCTCGGCGTGCTCCGACCTCGCGTGGACAAACAAGGCTTTGCCAGCTTCTGACACATTCTTGAGTGCAACCAAATTCCCATCAAGTTCCACTGTAAAGTCTGGGTTAGAAACTTCAAAGTTCAATTTGTTGTTCCCTTTGCAGTCATCAAATTTCACTGGGGGTGAAATAAAAATAAAAAAATAGGAAAAAAAGGAAAAAAACATGTTATAAGTACTCACTTTGGAACGCAAGCTTCAGATGTTACAAGCTGTTATGTTATTAGCTTGTTTATAAATTTGTGAAGAAGTGTCTCTCAAAGGAAAAAAAAAACTTTCAAAGAAGTTCTCTATTTTTCTGACTCTTCCTCATAAACAAACCTGTGAATGTGTACTTTCAGAAGGATGAAGAGGCTTTGACCACTCTAACTGGGTAGCAGATAAACAAAACACTTTGGGCATGAGACTTTTGTGATCCCTCCAATCAAATCCACACGCAGCTCCACAAGCTGAGCAGTGGCAATAGAGACCTTGTTGTGCTCCTCATCACAGCCCAGGGTCTCTAAAGGCTCTTCTGTGGCAAGGTGCTTGCAGATATTCAGTACATCTTTACACTCAGCACTGGTTGTTTACAGAATATTCAGCCCCAGGCTACTGCGAAAGTTCTGTAAAACTGAAAAACCAAACTCTAACATTTCTTTCTACCAAGACTGTCACACAGTTCATGGTGAGCTGCACTGTATCTAAGCATTGTGAGAACATTTAATTGAACATTAGCAGTCCATAATCCTGTTTCACTTCACGTGGAAAGCTGGCATAAAGAGGAGAATGTCCCTAAAGCACAAAGATTTGAGACTTCGTCTCAAATTTCTTCTCTGAGTAATTTTGCACAAAATACTGAATAAAATATTAGTGATTTAACTACCAGCTATATGAGGAAGAGATCTTCACCACAAGCTTGCAATTGCTAAACGAACTTTTCAGGTTTTGACATTGCTGAACAATGTATTTACATGTGAAAGGTTTTTCTGCAGACAACCTCCTTTGTATTCTCTACCCTCTCCTTGAGTTACTGCTGCTGCAGACTTCTCACTTACCTGTATGCTCTCACTATTTTTATTTTACATTTCACTTCCACTGGATCTTTAAAAACTCCATTACAATTTCAGAAAAAAACCCTAGAGACGGTGATACTACATAAAATCAACAACAATGGAGTTTTACTACAAAATAAAACACTGCATAATTGTTTAAATTCACTGTATAAACTTCCTGTATTAGGTCTTTGTTTTTAAAGGAAGAGAAACAATCCCAGAGTCTCTCATGGCCAATCCTAAAACTCTTCCTGACTGTGAAATCTCTATAACTGCTCCTAATAGTCTCATAGTGGGTGGCCCACTCAGCACTCCTGGGAAGTGACACAGAAATCCTCTTCATCAAATTGTGTATCTCTCTCCAGGCAGACCAGCATGAAGACAGAGGACCTTGTGGAGATCCTTCCTTTCTGGGCATTCACTGGGATTCAATCCCAAAGCACAACACCACAGGGAAAAAAAGAACCATCACTGTTTCCAGAATTTACAACTTCATTTCACGATGAATATTGATGAGATGGGTTAGATTAAAAATTAAACAGTGCCAAAGTCTCAATCAT
This sequence comes from Sylvia atricapilla, assembly GCF_009819655.1. Lineage (NCBI taxonomy): Eukaryota > Metazoa > Chordata > Aves > Passeriformes > Sylviidae > Sylvia > Sylvia atricapilla. The sequence goes on from NC_089151.1 coordinate 4,366,610, forward strand.
TCAAACAGAATAAGGCACAAAAAGAGTCGTGGGGCACTATTTGCCAAAGCAAGAGTGAAGGGTTGGCCTTGGGCTGCTCCCACCTCCCACCCAGCCACCCTCTCCCTGCCCCTCCTCAGCAGAACTGGAGAGAAAGATGGACAAGATAAAGACAAGGAGGTCACTTACTAATTACCATCACTGGCCAAACAGAGATGACTTGGGGAAAATTAATTTAATTGCCAATTAAAATAGACGCGGATGCTGAGAACACGACAAAATTAAAACCACCCCATGAAGCCATGACCCTGTGAATTCACAGCAGACAATCCCCTTCCCGAGGAGAGTCCAAACACTCTGACAGACACCACAGTCTCTGGCAGAAAAACTCCCCCAGCAGCCAAAGGATCTGCTGCTGTACAAAGTTTAAGCTCAATTACATGTTTTTAAGTAAAAACTGCTCCCATTTCCTCCACTTTACTTTAGGGCAAGAGAACTATCCTTGGATTCACAGTGGGACAGAAAACCAGAATTTCATCAGCTCATTTGCACTTTCATTGAATTTTGCTGAAAGCAAGAGGGATTACAAATAATAAAAAAAAAAAGAAGTTTCATTCTCAGACACTGCAGTCTCTCCAGACAAACCTATCTCAGGCAGTCATGTGGCAGATCCTGCCTGCAAAGCCTCGTATTGAAGTACAACCAGGAGGGAAAACCAGTGAATTTGGGAGCAGCAGCAGCTTAGAGCAATTTCAGAGAGCTCAGAGCATGGGAACTGCTCCCAAGGAGGGTCTGGTGCCCACAGCAGGATTTTGGTGGGAGGCTCCCCAAGCAAGGGCTCCCTGGTGCAAAACCACCCCTTGCAGTTAATATTGGGTTTATGACAGGTGTTCTAACAAACTCACTTCAACTTCCTAAAGCTACCAAGCAACAAAAATACAAGATTTTTCTGTCACTACAAATGTGAGAAGTTGAAATTCTCTGTACATATCACTGTATAGATACTGCTTAGATTGAGACCTTTGTGAACTACAAATCTCTTATTTTTTAATCTCCTAAAAAAACCCCACAACTTCCAACTAAATAATTCTAAAAACAAAACAAACAAAAAACCCCACCAAAAAAACCCACAAAAAAAATCTAACCCCCCCCCCCAAAAAAAAAAGAACTCCAACCAACCAACCAAAAACCTAAATGACACAAAAAAAAAAAAAAAAAAAAAAAAAAGGGTTTAGGAACTTGTTGTTTTAGTGGCATCCCTTCTCACTGTAGAAGGTTTGGAACTGTGTGTCCCTTAGGGTCACTTCTAACCCAAGCCAATCTGTGATTCTCCGAATAAATATGTGCTCTTCATAATCAAAAACTACTGCTGATTTACTATTAATAGCTTACAACTGGAAAAATTTAGCATTGGCCTTTGAGAAATAATATCAGGAATAAAAAGTTTAAAGAAACCAACATTTAAAAGGCAAAGAAAACTGTAATAAAGTAATCCCTTAAAACCAAATGCCACCAGAGCTTTAGCATCACCCAGCCAAACACTGCAGGTGCCTTTCAAGAAAAGGACAAACTGAGTTGTATTTCCAAAGCAGGGAGGAGCTGCTCCCACCTCTGTGCTCAGTGCTCTGGGATTCCTGCATCGCTGCCATCTGCATGCTCTGGGGAAACTCAAAGACCACATGCAGATTTGGCATGTGGAATCAGGAGAAGTATTTTAATCTCTTCTGTATTCCCTTGGAAGTATGAATTTGACACTTTTAAACCTTTTATATTTTGCTGTCTATTCATCCTGCTTTATGAAACCCTGCAACTGGGAGCTTATGAAACCCTGCAACTTTTTCCATAAAGAGCCAAGGCATTTGAAAGCAGGAAACTGTCTTTTTTTTTTTTCTTACCATATCTCATCCAAAAGCACTGATGTTTTCAATTCCCAGTCCTACCACAGAAACAAGAGTATTTGGTGAGGTTAATAGCAAGGAGAAGGAGAGAAAATGAAAAGGTACTGAGAAGCACTGATATGTAGGAGAGAAATTAGAAAGGGGAGGAGATGAGATGATCATAGGGATAAAGAAGAGTGAAGATTATTCGGCCTAAGGGCCAACAGGGATGAAACTGAAACCAATTTTTTACAGAGTTGAAGGGAACTGGAGCCTTAGATAAAACCCCTAGTCTGAGCTCGGGATCAAATGTGGACTTTATCAGGAAGATGTTGTCTCCTGGACCGGGCTGACCAGAGAACACCACCCAAGATTGAATTGTGTTCCCAGTCATCCTCACGGTGCTCCTCACTGGGAATATTTGTTTCCTTAAACTCCTGTGGCTTCTGGGGAAGAGCCACGGCAAATACCCAAAATTCACTGGACTTGAGCTGCCCTTAGCAAGCTCCAGGAGCAGCTACACTGCCCAAGGAGCTGGGCCTGGCACTGACCACACTGACATTCCCTGCCAGGCACTCAGGAGAGCTCTGAGGAGCTTCAGCTTCATCATCTTCCTCAGATTTCCCCCCCCTGGCATCACATCTATCTCTCAACCAAACCTGTACATTGTCAATGCCTGTTAAACACAAGGGAAATAGGATTTTTAGTTCTTATTCTCTGGTGAAAAAAATCTTGCTTTGTGCATAAAGCCAATGTAGAAATCCCTATGTAAGAACTATAAATTGTGATTAATTAATTAATTGCTCCTTTTGTCCCCCAAGTACCAACCAGTGTAACAAGAAACGAGACAGAAGTTGTGGATATCAGCTGTGGAAAGTGTCAGCCTGAGCTGCAAAGGTGCTCTCTGAATATCCAACACCTTTCTTCTTGGCAGCCCTGGTAACATATGGTCTGTGTGATGATGTTTGTGGTGCTCATGCATTTGTCACAGAGATGAGGTGTCAGGAAAGCCCCGAGATGGATAATTGACATTATTCCCACTACCCACGTGCATTATAACAGGTTGGGAGAGTGGCAGCCTGATGAGAAGGGCCACAAACCCCCAAACCTCCCATGTTTTCCTGCACACTCACTCTGTATTGGAGCTTAAGGGGTTTAGCTGGATTTTAAACTCCTCAGAGCAAAGGCCACGTGTTCACTCTGTGTCTGTACAGCACTTGCAACAAAATGATTCATGTTTGGTGCTCAGGGTGCTACAAAAGTGCAAAAAATGAATAATAGCAACAGTTCAGCTCTAGCCTTAAAATAAAACGTTGGTAATGCTGCACCAGGCATGACAAGTGAATGTCTCATTGACAAGAACTCAATGGGCAATTAAAACAGTGATCTAATATTTATATGAAGGTGGAGTTCCTCATTTATTGACGCATCTATGACTCTTTTGATGTTCCTAGTCATGCTCCAGCTGCCAAATGAACATCTTTATTGTGCCTAATATGCCACATGCTATGAGACAGGCTCCAAAACTCCATGCAAGCAAAATGAAAACACTGCCAAGCAGCTCCCAGTGAAAAACATGAGTGTCATTCATCGCCCTCTGTTCATTTCTCAGCCTCCTGTGTTCAACTTTTACTCCTGTTTGTAAAATTCACATGTGAATTGTACAGAATATTTCTTTCCACTGAGCAATATTCATTATTAGCAATACCTGCGTGCATCCCAAAGCTTTAATCACTGACTTTGAGCTTATTATCACCAAAAGACCCATTGGAAAACCTTGTGCAGGATCCCAAGTTGATGAGTGCGATGATGGGAGAAGATGTAACTGGAAATATTAACCTTTATAGAACTCAGCAAGAGCATTCATGTTCCTGGGATTCCTCCTTTCAGTGCATTCCACTTTCCCTGTTATCATATATCACAAATGTGAGGTTCTTACACCACTGTGATATTTATGGTAATGACCCACAGATGTTCTAGAGAATACCATTCTAAAACATTGAAAGGGTAGCAGTTGCACTTCTTGTAAACTAAAGTAAAAGTGAACAAGCTGAAATAAGTTTGTATGCAAAAGCATATGTTGGCCTGATGTATTCCACTTCCAAAGCAATTTTTTTTTTCTGAGTTTAATTCTCAGAAGTTTAATTTGTTTTGAACAGCAATACTGAATCCATGATTTTCTCTCTGCTGAAATCTCCACAGAGGTATTCTGAATAAATAAATACACATATTTATCTATAAGCACACCAAAACTAACTCTGTAAGTCTCTATGCACAGATATTCATGTTTTTCTGTTAGCTGATCATAACAAGAAACAAAATGGCTCCTGAATGAGGAAATTTCACACAGAAAATACAGACTTAATTACTCTATCAATGAATATTAAGGATGCTTTTTGTAAATATAACCTAGCCTTGCTCAAATCCATGGGAATTACAGCACCAAAGTGATATTATCCTGTGCACTTTTTCTTCTCCTTTTTAGCAAATAACTTTAGATCATATTTAAGCCACGAGTCAGAAGGTGTATCTGTGAGAGGTCTGGAGATGCAAGAAAAGCACATTACAGCTGCACAAAGGCAACTTAACTTCCCAGCCCAGCAGGGATCGCCCAGCCCAGCTCAGTCCTCCCTGCTCAACAACATTTGCAAAACAGGGGAGCTCGACAGACACCAGCAAGGCTGAGCTTCATTAACTACAAAGAGGGAAAAGTGATGGCTGAGGCAAATGGAAACGTTTCTGAGTGTTGTTTTTGTTGTGTATAAAAATTCATAAAGCGCCGTGACCTGGCCAGGCTCTTGTCAGCAATGAGCAGTGAGTGGAAACAGCAGGAGAGGGACAGGCACTCAGTGTAGCCCTGGTTCCGTGCCTGAGGTGTTTTGGTTTTCTGAAATTCTTTTCCCAGGGAATTTTCTGTAAACAGGAGGGAATGGTTTTGTAGCTGTAATTTTGTTTACATTCTTTTCCTAGGAGGGACTTCTTTTTGGTGTGTCTCTGGTCTGACCAAGGTGATTGAAGGGGTTTGCCTTTGTTTCACTGATCAAATTGGTCTGTGTAGGATAGTATAAAAAGGGAGACACATCCCAAAAATAAAAGGAGTCATTTTCAGCCTTCTGAGGTCAGAGTCTTGTGTCATTGTGGTGTAAAACAGCATCACACTCAGCAACTGCACAGAGTGACACGAGGCTCCTAGGGCTGAGTTATCCTGCAAGGGTGGGGAGGATAAAATACACCTGGAACCAGCACATCTGGACTACCTGAACCCATCCCAGAACAACACAGGGAGCTGTCACAAGAGCTACCGGCACAGGAGCTGGGCAACAAAACAAATCCTGCCTTTCAAGCCAACAAAAAAGGTCCACCAGGAGAAACAGCTTCTTCCCCTGCCTTTGAGGTGCCTTCAAAAGCACCTCTGGAACACGAGTTCTGGCAGTGAGCCCATAGCCTGTGTGTTTCTGCTGCTTTTCTGCAAAATTACCTGAGCAGCAGAAGGAAAAAGTGTTGCCCCATGACAATTTCAGGGCAGAATAATGTCCAGACAAGAGACTGTCAACAGCTAAGAAAGACAGGATACTCCTAAAGATATGATATTATCATTATTTCGTATCTAAAAGTGCTGCAGAAATAATGATTTCAGAGATTAGAAAACCTACTAGCGTGACTGAAGTATTTACACAAAAAAAACTTATTGAGCATTTAATAAAACGAACAAAATGAGTTTTATAAAAGCCCTTTTTCAAGGTTTTTATACAGCTTACTGCTACATTCTAACTCTGCAGTAGAATTGTTACAGAACGATTTTTTTTTAACAAATCCAACAAGCAACAGTGAGTTATTATCTTGCACTGCATGTTTATGATTTTCTTGCATTTATATAATTTCTTTATGTGCCCCTGAAGTAAATAACAATGATGACTTATTTAGTATCCAGAGAGTCAGAAATTGAGGGAATGTGAACCACAGCGAAATGTTCGTCACAACGTAACAAGAATTGCTCAAGACAAATACACATTTATATTCAACTTCTCTGGAAGAACAAGTACTAAACAACAGACTTCATCCCTGAGCACACTTTTCAAGCCTGAAAAAAAAATAAACTGATTACCTAAACTGGCAAACATGCCTGTGTGGTTTATGTGGGATGATTAGATTTGTGCAGAGCACTGTTATGATACAAAAATTTAGGCCAGCAGTTCATCCTCTGGGCACAGGGTGTTCATTCCTGCCCTTTGGAGAACACCCTGTCCGCTGGAGAAATGGTGTCTATTAATAGCCACAGCTTTCTCTGTGCTGTCAGAGCTCATTGCAAGCACAGATAGGAGATGAGCTTCCTTAGATGATGAAAGACAAGGGGTTTCACCCAGGAACCAGCTGCAGCCAAGGAAAGGTGTGATACTCCTACAAAAGAGTCACACTGGTCTCTCTCCTGCAAATCCTCTACCACCTGGAGTCATAGAATAGCTGGAAAATTGGTAAAAACCCGAAATTCTGCAGCACAGATCTCCTGAGCAATGAGTAACCCCTGACTGAAGGCTCCCCGTTGGATGATGGGTTTGATGTGTGATTCCAGAGCCAGTGACTCCACCAACGCCAAAATCCTCATCTCAGCCGGCTCTGCCCCTCCTCTCACCTTCTGCCCTACCCAACACTGGACTCTGGCATCTTTCCACATCTCACTGAGCTCTGCCTCTCTTCTCCTGGCTCATCACAGCACCACTTGGCTTGTGAGCATCCTATCTGGTAACTTGAACTTGGAGTGATCAACCCTGCTCTAAAAACAGAGGCCTCACAGATTATGTCAGCCCAGGTCTGGAGCAAAAGGTCCTTGCCCTGCAGCATTGGGGCTGCTGTTTGGGATTCCAGCAAAAGCTTGCACAGAGGACAAGATGTAAGTGTGGGTAAGGCGGCTCCATCAGCACCAGACTCAAGGATTCCTGACTTTTTGCACATCACTGCTACTTCTTGCCTTTGCCCACCACACTCCTTCTTTGCTTTCTCCTAGAAAGAAAGATTCCTCAGTAATACCTTGCGCTCTTCAACAAGTTTATTCTGCCAACAGGGCTCCATCAGCTGTCTGTGAATGCTTGAAACTGCAGGAAAATACAACCACTACAGTCAAAACTGAAGGCGTTCCCTCCTCCCCCAGCAGACTACACCAGCTCACATTACATGATACCTTCACACATCATTTTGCTGCCCATTGTCTTATTTAGGGCAAAAATTTAATCAGGTGGAAGGAGCTGTAATGAGTTGTTCCCAGCTGGAAGTTATCTTGGCTTATTTATTACAACACAGAGGTGTTATTGACCGATCTCCTGGGTCAGTGGCTGCATTATAAGACACGACAATACTGTAGCTGCCGTTCTAAACCCTAGAGAAAAATTACCGTTTCAACAAAAATATTATGTCAGGGAGTGTGTCTGAAGGAAAAAAAAAAATAAAATAATAGAACCTTTAGATGTTATATCACAGTCATTGATCTTCTGAGCACAACACAGAGCTCAGTTTAACCGGAGCTGTTTTCTCTCTGTAAATGCAAGGGACACAAAGTGACACCACGTTTGTGGAGCTCCAGTCTCTCAGGAGCTGTCACATCTGGGGAGGAATGTGACATTTCCCTGTTAAGGCTGCATCGATTCCGAGCAGCTCAAAGGACCCCAGAGCCAGCAGTGATGTGTAGAAAAGATACTTTTGAACTTTGTTGGTTTCGGTGAAAGGATTTCCCATTGCAATGCAAATGATCAATAACTTCCCATTTTAGTGGATTTACACAACATCCTGCTGAGATCCCCAGTAGAACATAAGAAGAAATTATCTTTGGATTCTTACAGTATCTTCACTGGCTGGGTCTGAGACAGGAGCAGACAGAATCAAAGACTTTCAGATGCATTCAATACATCCGTGGCTCTGCAGATTGCTGTGAGAAGTTTGTCAATATGAAATCAATCGTGTCTATGGAGGAGGGAGATGGGACAGAAGTCTGAGTTTGTACAAGAATTCCCAGTGGGATAGAATGGATTATTTCCTTTGAATGCTGCCTGAGTGAAGCTTGGAGGGGCACTGTGCTACAGACCAGGAATTTCCTTGTCTTCTGCACACATCTGATCTTTGAGCAGTCACCGGAAGTGCTAACGAACCCAAATTTCTTGATATATGTAATTTATTGAAAACTAATCAGTGGAGATTAAATTCAGGAATAAAAAGAACATTGTCCCAGGAGATTCAGCTGGATAAATAAAAGGCTGCCAGCAGATGTCAAAAAGTAACAACAAGCAATCACTCACAGGAAGCACCTAGAGTGAAACCAGTCCAGAAAATACCTTATTTACACCAGTATGTGTTTCAAATGCCTCCAAAGCCACAAATTTATTTAGTAAAGGTTTTCCATTAACTAGACAATTAGTCAAAGGTCATGGAGATATTTTCCCTCAAGTTGACAATTAAAGCTGTTTATCTTCAGGGTCAGTTTGTTATAATTACAGTGATCTGCCATTTCTTAATGTGATCTGCCAAAGCTTTTTCAATTTTTTTTTTTTTATTTTTTAAAGGCACAAGGTTCTGTCAGGATTCAATTATTTTTCTATGGGTGTTACGTTATTCTAAGAAAAATCATTATATTCTATTGGATGAACAGAAGATTCACTGAGTTACACACACATTTCCATTTGCCTGAGGTTGGGCCATTAGTAAGAAAGGTGGATAAATGACAGAAGTGAAATATGGAGCCTCTCTGGAAGAAAAGAAGCTTTGTCTGCTCCTCCAGTGGCAAGTTCAAATAATTCAGTGATTTGAGGCTGGAAGAAGAAAATGCTGTTGCAAAAAATATCTTTTGTTCTATACCAAATCCATGGCAGCTACTCACAGCCTCATACACTTGCTTTTATCAGAGATGGGAGAAAAAATATTGCTTGAGATATCTCTCCTACTGTGGCAGCACTTGGAGACAAGAAGTCAAAGGGCAGGAGCTTTTCATTAAACAAGGCATCACTACAAAGTGCTTTTTTGCACATTACCCACAGATGCTGTGCCAGGCAATATTGCCTCCACCTCTTCAGTCTTGGGTCTTGGTTTCACCTTCTGTGTGGAATGACAACTAATCTGTAATTCTGTTCACTGCTTCCTCACCTCAACACTCCAAAAGAACCCAAACTATTGGTCAGTACGTGCTAGGAAACAGTAAAAACCCCAAATACACAGACATCTACATACAGCTGCCCTTCTTCTGGAGTGACAATAATTATAAAATTATCAAAGCACAATAATGTTTCCTTAAAAGACGTCCCCAGGAGTAAAGCTTTCAACTTGTGCCCTGTGAAATAATTTCCAAACAGCACTCAGCAGTAGGAGTATGTTTCAGAAATAGAGGATGACGCATCGTTTACAATACATAAAAGGAAATGAGAGTGAGTAATAAATCCACTGTGCAATATTTTCCTTTCAAAATGGATACTGTAGGTTGCTGGCCTATTTTTCCCAGCTGCTGAATGAGTAATGCCATGCCTGAAAATCAGCTCAGACCATTTATTCTGTAGATTGTTTGGTTTTCCAAGTGAAAAAGTGAAACAAAGGTCCTCCCAGTTCCAGGGGAAATCTTCTGATTTCTCATCTTCTCCGTCAACGAACCTGACAGAGGAATAACAATTCCTCTTAGTGATTTAACAAGTTCTCTCAAGTGAGTTCCCTCAAACCCTTTTTAAGAGTCACCTGTAGAAAGCTGATTTCTCCAGACTGATCTGAAAAATGTTCAAATCCCTAATCTCCACTTCTTTTCAGCCCTCAGTCTAAAAATCAGATCAACAGCGTTAAGCCCTTGGATACAATTTATTAATAACTTTTCAGAAGGCCTTCAGAATCTAAACTGCATTTAGTTTTGCAAACTGAGTTGGTGGTTAAGCTGTTTTTCTCAAGTAACTATCCAGTTCCAACACAGAGATAATTCTATAAGCCACCCGAAAATCAAACCTGCTAAAGCACAAAATTTCTGAGACTAACGAGGAAAGCCACGTCTCTGAACTGTGCTGGATTTTAAACTTGTTAAACTTATCGTCATCTCTTTCAAACAATATCGGTGCTTGACTAAGTTACAGAACCAAACAACTGGTTTGAATTTTGACTCTGACACTAAGATCAGACAAGGTGCACTGCTGAGAACAATGTAATTAAAATTGCACCATGTAATCTTGCTCTGCACAGTCATTCCCAGAACAGTTTCTATTCAGATCAAACGCAGGCTTTTATACTTTAAAGAAAGGCAGGCTTTGGTATCTTCCACAAAAGAACTGACCCGAGGGAAAGTATTTTCTGTCAGTCAGGATCATTTATAAGCAACCTGAAATTTGTTTACATAGATAAACCAAGGGAAGAACATCAGGCTACTGAAGTTTGTGCCTCTTTTAATAACTAAGGAACAATAGAAAAAAAAATCAAGAGAAAACACAAACAGCTCATTGGAACCACCAGCTAAGATCGGGATCAAGGCCGTGCTTGATTCCAAACTTTTTTTGTCACCTTCAGGAACATGGATCAGGCTCATAACTGACAGTTTCCACAGAAAGTTGTCACCAGTGAATAAAATTGTGTCTTGTATTAAACTCCACAGTCAAGAATAGAGTGCAGTGAAAAGCCATCTGAGGATTTTATCTCCAGATACTCTCTTAGATTTAATAAATTACAGTTATCCTTAAAATTACGTGAATTGTATCTGCAATCATAGCAGTCAACTCAACAAAATTTGTGTCAATGTCAAATAAAGGTAAAAAACCCTTGATTTCTCCTCTTCCCTCGTTTCTCCTTAAGCTTGGTACAGGTCCCACTAATGACAAATGCTCTGATGGCTGCACTGAGAAATACTCATACAGATTTGTTACACTCTCACTTCAATTTGCAGCATTAGAATGCAGAAACCTCAGCACATCTGTTTGAATAAGTGTCTCTTTTCCTTCACATTAGAGTAACTACAATGATTATAATGCTTATGAAGTTTAAAGAGGTGAGATAATAATCAGTTAATCTTTACTTTGCTTCTGGTTATAAAGCCATTAAATAAAGAAAAGAATGCCAAAAAAACCACCCCAAAAAACACACCTTAATCTGTGCATTTTTCCAGCTCATGTCCCCTCCCAGAGCATTAGTCTCTTGTGGCAAATAAAGCTCTGTCCTTGTGTACACTGATATCCCTCATTTGTGTTCCACATTGCTGACGGCTACAATCGTGACAAACAGAGAATTCATCTGGTAATTGTGAGTTGCCAAAAGTTTTCGAGTGACACGATGTTATATATTTATGCACACAGCTGCTTAGCAACTTTGTAGTAGTTCTATCCAGGAACTGAGGCGTAAATAAGTAATTATGCTATAGCAGAGAGTGCATGAGACGTTTATAAATATAGGAACAGAAAGGTTATCAGAATTCATCACCTAGCAACAAGTATAATATGATCAGCTCCCCTGTCTGGCAGGCAGCTTGCAAGAAATGCATTATAAACTCTGCTGCCTAGCGAGTTAACTTGGGAGCTTGAAGTTGAAATGAACTCTACAGCTAATTAAACTTAGCTCGGTGCTTCTGTAGGCTGCTTGTTTGCGTTTCAGCACATGCTTTATTCTGGAATAAACAGTTGCCATTCACTCATCCACAGATGGGTCACATTCAAAAGCTGACAGAAGCCAAGGAAAAGAGAATTCAGAGGCACCCTACACTTTCTCATGGTTCCCAAGAAATCGTGACTGGATGGTTAATGCCTGGAAATACAACACACAGGAGCAATTCTGGGAACGTGCTGAGATCCCTCAGACTCAGAACATGATCACACTGTAGTGTCAACATGGTTCCCACAACGTAATTTTGGGGATGATTCCAATACAAAGGACTGGTTTTACAACTCCACACTTGTCTTAAACACTTCAAAGTGATGGATGTAATTATTCACCAGATTCACTTAATAATAGACTAGAGCTTGCATCAATGAATATTAACTAAAAATAAAATTAGTTGTGAAGTACGAAACGCTTTGTGTACTCAGCCTGATAGACAACTTTCATTCCTTCCCTCCCTCCTCTTTCCCCTCAGTGTTTTACATAAATGCTCTGTTATTACAAAGCCTGCTGTCTGGGAACTGATGAGACTCATCATTGCACAGGCAATGGTTGCTATTGTACTGCAGTGTGGAGTGATAGAGGTGCAGTGTTGCCACCAAACTTCATTTTACTTTGTTCATCTCATATTGTTTTTGGAAAGCAATTCCTGATCATCACCTCCAAGCCATTTTATTTCACAAAACTCTTCATTAAAATTTCCTTCCAAAGCTGAACAAAACCAGATTTCATTACAACTCTAAAATATGTCCATTAATGCTTTGAAGTTCTGCCAGAAACAAGTCTGGATTGGGAACATTATTCACCAGGGAAACTTTCACAGAAAAGTAAATTACAGACAGAGAAATGGATCCTGAAGTGGCAAAAACAACACAGTCCTTCTATCCATTTCCTAGACATGGAACAGTTATCTTAGCTGAATCCCAGCTCCAGCAGATGAGAACATTTGCTCACAGAAGGAGCTGGAGCCCAGCAGCCCTGGCTTAGGGCAAGTAGATTAGCTGGCCAACCAGGACAGGCAATCAAGAAATAAAGTACAGGCTCTTTACATCCCCCTTTGCCTGCTTGTGCCTTTGCAGACCAATCCTCTCTAGTTTGTACACTCAGTCTCATGACTCACATCTCAGGAGCACCCAAACCAGCACCCAGGAGCAATGTGCTCAGATTTTGGGAAGTGTTTCTCCTACCATCAATCCCATGCCTGCCTCCCACCCCCTCTCCTGCTGACACAACTTTTCCTACAACATTCCCATACAGTAACTGGCAATGAGTTGTGCTGCTCAACTTAGTTATCTTTCCAGGCTCGTTTCCCAATTATTCATTCCTCCTACAGCTTTCCAAACCATCAAAGGAGTAAACATTATTTTACTACTGCATTCACTTGCTGCTCCAGGAGGAGACTCTGCATTTCTCTCCCTTTTCCTTTTGAAGTGCCTAGAACCCTCCTCTATAGACGTGGAAAATAAACCAGTATATGGTTGGTTTATTCTGTGTTAACATGTTGGGAGCTTCAGGCAAATTGCTCATTTGAGCAACTCTACTTCCACAGAACCAAGGAATAGTTAAGGTTAGAAATGACCTTCGAGATCAAGTCCAACTTCCAGCCTAGTACCACCACCATGTTCATCATTAAACCACATCCTCAGGTGACACAACCACAGTTTTTTTTTCCAGGGATGGTGGCTCCACCTCTTCCCTGAGCAGTCTGTTCCAATGCTTTACAACCACTTCTGTGAAGGAATTGTCTCAGAGCTCAGGATGGCTCTTTCCAGTGCTGCAGGGCACTGCTCTCCTTTAAAAAAGCTGGAATCACTACACAGGGTGAAGGTGTATATATTCCAGAAAAACAGCATTTGGACATAAGCATCAAGGTTTGCCAAGGAAGAAACCTAGAAGTGCCAGAATAGTCAATCAGCATACACAAAATAAACTCAGACAGTAAACTATCACCTGAAAGCAGCAATTGGCAATAGACGGTCACAAAAACTGCTATTCTCAGGAACAGAAAAGCTTCTCATAGGCCAAGCATGTTCAATTTATTTCATTGTCTCCATCTACAGAAGTCATCAGGGTTTTATTTGCACTGAAATGGGTTTTGGCTACAAGTATTGAAAATTTATTTGTTCGAAATGCATCCTGTGACCTACAGAAACCTGGGACAGCCACAGAAAGTCCCTGAGAAAGTTCATCTTAAGGGCAAGCACACGTATAAAGTGCTGAAAATGTTAGACAGGGATGAGCAAATTGATATTTAGGATTAAATAAGGATGTTTAAAGTTCAATAGTACCAACATGAGCAGGCACATGCTGAATGCAGGCAATAATATTTTAAAACACAAATTAGTGCATTTAAGTGTTATAAGGAATAGGGGAAAAAATCCAACAAAGAAGATTCAAATACCACATCTCTATTCCCATTCTCAGATAGGCAGTGTTTGTAAAGGTGGACCAGCCTCTTAACAGGCAGACACCAATTCTTCCAATTGGAAAGCAGAAAAAAAATCAAGAATCAAAAATTAGCTTCTGCAAAAACTTACAAGACTACAGATAAGAGACAAATGGAAAGGAGATGCACATTTTCCAAAGGAAAGTGTTACTGGTCGTTTGAGCAATTTCTGTAAGTCTTAGGCCACAGGACAGCTGGAGAGTTCATTAGTGGGGAGAGTGTTTGATTCTACGTTACAGAAAAAACTGCACCCAGAATGAGTGTCCTGATCTCTGAGCTGGTGGACAAAGTGAACACCAGCACTAGACTTTGGTAAAAAGATCATCTGGATTTATTTAATTCTGCCTTCACCAACTATTCCAAGTGGAGTTTTTTATTCTGGATCAAACAAAAATAAATGTAAATATTAAGAGATTTTTTAAAAATATTTTTAATTTACTAAGGGAGAAAAAAACACCAAAAAAAGTCCCACAGATTTCCAAATATAAACAAATCTCTGGATGGAAAAGCAATTGTTCTCACACATGCACAAGTAAATTATGAGGCATTATTCTGATAAACTGATGTGTAACACTGCTCAACAGTTACATCAGAAACAGAATTTTATTATGGAAAAGAAAAAAGATTCAATAGATCTACAAAACAGTCAGAGTTCATTAAAAAACCACCAGTAAAAGTATTTAGTGTTCTTTATCTTGTTTCAAGCAAAGTCAAAGCAAACCATATAAACAATTTTTCTATTTTATCTATTGTAACTTTTTTTTTTTACACAGCCCCAATATCCATTCCATGTGGAAATAAATACTGGTGCTGTGTAAATTAATTTCTTGTTTATTAAAATAATATCACATTCCCACAGGCGCAGAGGGGAATTAGGAATTTCTCTGTTCAGATTTTACCTCCGCTATAAATCTTAAAACTTTATACATAGTTAATTAAAAACTCTTGCAGTGTATAACTCACCAATACATATATCAGCTAACATGTCTCATTAAGGCTACAGATTTTGCAATTGCAGCTGCTGTGTGGCAAATAATGTATCCTTTTTTATATTTATCCTTCATAAAACAGCCTCTGTTGCACATTCCTATTGTTTTGACTGTGGTTTGTTATTTTTTCCCCTGGTAGATATGTACTTCCCTGCTATTGCTTTAAAACTGCATTTTCCTGAGAAGCAAGAGTTCAAATCCAGCACTTTATGAAAGCTCAAAAAAAAAAAAAAAAAAAAAAAGACACTTCTTAGCAAACATCAGAGCACAGCAAATAATTCACAACAAACATTTATTTATTGGATTTGCCATTTATTTTTTCTATTCACCACAGATTGCTAAATTCTTATATGTAAATTATTCATGAATTTCTGCCAATGCTTCTACCATTTAAATTACTGTGAAAATGGAGAAATGGAGTTGCAATTATTCAGATTTCAACATTGGCTCTGTCAGGTTTTTGGGGCACTGGTTCTGTTCCATGATTGGTTGCAACTTGCCAATTTGGAATATGTTTCAAGCATTACACTTGAGCACACAGTTCAAAATTTACTTTGTCAGTTCTATACTTGCAATTTGTGCTCTGAATATAATGTTTTCTGACATTTCCACACTGACAGAAGCTCTAGTGTAGACACAGCTACATCTTGCTCCAATGGACATTTCAGTGGCGTTATTTCAGTCATTTTCAGTGCCAAAGCCATTACCAAAAAGTGAAAGACTGACAGAGGAGTTTTTTGACATTAAAAACATTTTTGACATTTTTGCCTCTGTGTTTTCTGCTGTTTAAAAAGGTGCCTGAGTCAGGAGGGCTCTTGCTGACAAACCCCAGCTGGATGCTGCTCAAACCACCCATAAAGTGTGAACCCAACACTGGAGGGAGGAGCACAACAGATCTCACCCCAAGAGCCCAAAGGAAAGAAAGGAAGGGAAGGAGCAATCCTTCCAAGCAGCAGGGACAGACTTTGGCTCACTGGTCAATTCCTTCCACCCAGGAGGGAGAATTCTGCCAGGGAGTTGTAAAACACTTTAGCTAAAACATCCTGGCATTCCCCCAGCCTGCTCCAGACAGGAGTCCCCACCCTTCCCCAGCACCTGGAGATCACAGATGTACACAGAGGGAAGGCCTCACTCTGCCCCTAAAAAAAACCTCTCCCTAAAAAATGAGAGGTGGGAAACAGGGACATTGAGACAGTTCAGAACCAAAACTAAACCAGAGTTCCCCAAGTGTCAAATGAGGCTGAGGGGTTCTCATCCTTCAGTTTCAAAGCCAATGTGGAAAGTGATTCACCTCAATGTTAGCATTTACTGCAGAACATCCCAATTTCATCTCAAAACCTCCAAAGTTATCTGTCCTGGGACCTGCATCTGCACCTTTACTACTAAAGCTTGGCTTTGTACCCAGGGACTCTCCTGATAACAGACAAATGGCCTGAGGCTACACACAGATCAGGAGGGACAGAAAATACTCCAACTTTCAAGGTGGTAACTCACCATCCCTTCAAACTTTCAACAGTTTACTTCTTCCCATCACTTTTCAGAAGATAAATCTTGGAAGAGGACAGTTATAATTGAACATCTCAGTGCTAGCAGCAATGCATTTTACATGAGGGAGCCTGATCTTGCTTCACGGGGTTGAACAGCGTTTGCAAGCCAGCAAAGCCCATCAGTTACTGTAATACATCCCTCTCCCCCCAAAACAGCGAGCTCCAGCAGTGATGGAGGAGGCACTCAGTCAAAAAGATCCGAATTTGAAAGTCTCATCATGTGAAATGAGGATAGATTATGTACGACATTCAGCCTGCTCATTTCAGGAGGGAAGTTTACCTAAGAAATGCACCTTTTTATTGGTACGGACAAAATGCAGTCAAAGAAATAATAACATAATCTAAAATTAAATCAAATGTAATCTAAGAAGTCAACCTACATTACATTAATAATTGTAGCTGGGATTTGGAAACAAAGCAATTTTTAAGAGGATGTATTTTGTATAAGTTTTTCTTTGAAGTCCCTGGGCAGCACATCAAAGAGGGAATGTAGCACGCTTATTCTCTGGGGATGGTTCTTTAAAAAAAATCACAAAAACTCTATTGGGGACAGACTTTGTCACTGCTCTCAGCAGAACAAACACAGAGAAAAAGGTTCTGTGTGTTGCCTCCAATGGAGATTTGATCTGATTATCCCATTTTGGTACAGAGAGCAGCAAATTTGGGAATTGGTCACATCTCTGCACAAAGTCAGGACCAGATTGTGCCACTCAGGAATTATCCAGTGAGCCACTTCACCACCAAAGGGAAGAATCTCAAGTTCTGCTCCCAGTTTTTGGTGGAAAGTTTGAGCCGAGACCTCTGAAGGAAGAAATGTGCATCTCGTGCGGTTTCCTTCAATGGCATCAAGTTTTTAATTTTCATTTTCCAACAAGAATTTCGATACTATTTCAACAGTACTTGGAGGAGTAACCTGAATGCTTTTGCAGCCTGGATATTTGTTAGAGGAACAGAAGTAAATCAGTTAAATTAAAAAAAAAAAAAAAAATCTAGATGGTGCACTGCAAAATTTTGTGCAAGCCACTTATGCCGCAGAAAATTGATTTTCCCGCAGGTTCTGCAGCTTTGCACTCCCTTTTGAAGTAGAGAAGCTAGATATATTTTTCTACATATATTTCTCTGAGCTAGAGCTCAGAATGGTTTTATATTTTGCTGAACGTTTTCCAGCTGATTAATGTTGTGTTTACCAAACTATAAATATAGGATGATGCCTCCTTGAAGAAGTGATTTAACTTTTCTCCCCTATTTTCGTAAATTGTTTTTTGCTCTGTGTTTTTAAATAAATGGTGTAAACATAAAACTGAAACTGAATCCCTACATTACATTTTATGGAGAGATTTTCTTTTTTAATAACGAGCAATATGAAAAGACCAGTACCCATCCTGTGTACAAACACAACTCAGAACTTTAACATACAATGCGTACTGACGTTTTAAATAGCCTCAATAAGTTATTCAGTAAAACAGAAAATTATTTCATTTTTAACGAGTTGATATTTTAAGAGGGTTTTTAAGTAGAGTTGGACATTTGGTGGCTTCTTCATGTCCTTTCTAGGAAACCTCTCTGCTGCCATAAACACAGCCTGGCTTTTTGGATTAGGTTTTTTTTTTTTTTTTTTGCTTCAGAGACATTTGGGACACAGAGTTCTTTGTGTGGCTTCATCTGTTCACTGGAATATTTCTGCTTTTACTTCCTCACATGAAGGGGATCCTCACTCCTGCCTGCCATAAGTTTGTACCCACTGACAGAACTGGCTCAGGCTCAGATCCTGATGACAAAGGGGCTTTGCACTGATCCCAGAAAGCTCTAATAAAACTGCAACTGGAAATATTCTTATTGAGATGTAAGTGTACAGACATTCTTCACTCAGAGGGTGCTCAGGCCCTGGCACACAGTGCCCAGACAAGCTGTGGCTGTCCCCTGGATCCCTGGAATGTCCAAGGCCAGGTTGGACAGGGTTGGAGCACCCTGAGGTGGAGGGAGGTGTCCCTGCCCATGTCAGGGGTGGAACAAAAGCTTTCAGGACCCTTCTGTGATTCTGTGATTCTATGACAGACCAATCTTCACAAAAATATGTTTTCTCCTCACCTTCCTTCATTTTCACAATGATATATTGTCAGTGCCCAGAGGTGCTGGAGCAAAAGGAGATATTTCAGTGCCACTGCCAGACACACCTACAGCAGATGACAATTCCCCCCCCACCCACTCTGGGATATGGAGTCATCAGCACTGGAAATTCCATTCCTCTAATTGCCCCCATTATCCTGATATTAAGAAAAGTCTTTTGGTAATGGTTTGGTTTAAAAATCATTTAAAAAAATCATTTGGTAATGATTTCACCAGTCCAAAACAGGAGTTCTTTCCAAAACACCTTAGGTAACAACTCATTTCCCATCTCTCATTTTGACATTTCTTACATAGATTTACATTTATTTTTCCCCCGTGCTAAGCATTCTGGATTTTGTGTAGTGTACAGATTATAAACAATGCTAAAATTAATTTGTGTCTCATGCATTCAGCTTCACCCTGACTTAATCATCCTGCTGTGTGTTTGCTTAGATAAATGCCTGACAATGTTATTGACACTTCAAAGAAAATAAGCCATTTTCTCTATGCAAGTACATCAGCACTGCTCACATTCACCAAAAAAAAAAAAAAAAAAAAAAGAAGGAAGCAGAGAGGGATAAGATCACAAATAATCCTGGCTTAAGCCAAATTCCATTTCCCCAAATTTGCAAGCATTGTAGTGCAAATATTTCACTAAATTATGCTATTCTGTCCTCTAAACAGCAAGGAGCCATGAACAACAATCTGATTAGTCAGGGCCCCTTCTGAATGGCATTAAAATGATTTGTTTTTCTCCCACCTCTCAATTCTCTCATTTGAGAGCTCCGTTCATTTCAGCCCTTGAATAAACTCCATTCCAAATGCACTGACTGCTCCTGACACTTATTGGGGAAAACAAATTGTTTCCATCAGAAATAAAGAATCTAGCTAGTAGTAAATAATACTTTTTTTCACTAAATGAATTGATTTTTCTGCATCAATTCATGTAGGTCTTGGGTTTAACAGCATAAAGGAAATCTTCACGTTTCTATAACTCTCGTAAAAGAATGCTTCTTTACCTGCCTTATCTAAAGCCCAATAATGCAACTGAGGGAAAAAAAAAAATCAAAACCAAAAACAAAAATAAAGAACCTTATTTTCTTTTATTTTCAATATGCAAACATTTCACAGAAGCATATTTGGTTTACTTTGAAAATTTGGAATAAAAGAATGCTTTGTTTTCCTTTTTATTGATTGCATGGATTCATTTCACTCTCCTCTTCCCTCCAATTCATGTCAAAAAGCTCTTAGGAGTTCTAAATCGAGCTTTCATAAACTTATTATTTTATAAACTTATTTCATAGACTTACTCTTGCTATTCGGAGTCTGGTAAATTAGTAAACTAAATGTTTTGTCATTAGAAAGCTTCACTGTCTTTACAGTAATGTTCCTACATCAACATTTTTCCTTTCTTGTTTCACAACTTTGAATTCTTGTCCAGGTCTAAAAAAAAGTAATATAATTTTGGGGTGGGTTTTATTTTTGTTTGTTTTGTCTGTTTGGTTGGAGTGTTTTTACAAAATTTGAAAATTTCTGTTGGGGACAGATTTTTTTTTTCAAGAGCAGGTTCAGTTTGTGTTATGGCCCCTTAGAGCACTGCGAGGCTACAGCAGGGTAAAATATGAAGAATAAATATTGATGTGTGCAGAAAAAGCAAAAAAACTGAATGTTACAAGACAAAGCAGCTTCTTAGCCTTTAAATCTGATGTCATTAATAGAAAGGACAGCAATGTAAAAGCCAACTCTGTAATACAACTTGGGCTGACAGGTAAAGAAAACAAATGGTTATCTTGCTAATGCTGATGTATAGGTACACTCCTCCGGTTGTTAACAAATTTAGCCACTAAATAGTACTGCTGTTGGATTCCCTAAAAAATGAGGGACACTGCAGCTGAGTTCATTTCAATGCTTGATGTGACACTGAAATCTTGAGCAATAAAACTGAGGGAGCTCAAAATCAGAGTTTGTCAAATTTGGTTTGCAGTTTTGTGCAAAGTATGATGGGCTGTTCCGAACCTGTGCCCCTCTCTGCAGTGTCCCAGGGAGAGTCATTTGAAATGGCCAAGGGAACAGCCCAAAAATTGTCCCCAGGAACATCTGGAAAGGTGTTCAGCCCAAAAATTGTCCCCAGGAACATCTGGAAAGGTGTTAGGACCAGGTTTAATGCCTCACCTTTGGTGCAGAGCCCACAGTGAACAGTCTCAATCAGATTTCAATGTCACTCACTAGCTTTGGGGACTCAGATTGCAGCATCAGAGGTGGATTTCTCCTGGATGAACCCAGAGAAGTGGTGAAAATAGGATTTCTCTCTCAATACCAAGGTTTGTTCATTCAAAACAAGTGGCTATTGCTGAAACACTTCTAGCCCCACCTGCATACACACATGTTTTCCATCACCATGTCCTTACAATTCGACATATGTACCACCTTCACTTGAAGGAAATTCATTTGCTATTTGCTTAAAAGCAATTTGCAATTTAAAAATAAACACACAGGGTTGTCAGCAGCCATCCCAGCCTGACAGTGCATCACACCTACACTGGGCATTTGTTTGCAGCAGGACATTGCACAACATCAACCTCTGGAGACAGAGAACACTGAAGGATTCTGTCATTAATATGGGCTGCTCAGGTCATGAGCTGTTCCCTTTACTCGCCAGAGTAGTCTTTTTGAAAAGACCTTCTCAATACTAAAAAAAGTATGAGTTTAAACTATGCTATTTAAAACTTTGTTGGAAATTGAAGGTGGAACTCCCAATACTGGAGCACACTCCTAAAAAAAGTATGTAAACCATTTCATTCTGAATATCAATATTCACAGTATGTTTCTGAAATTATTTTCCATCTTTCTGTGCTTGGATCACTTTGAAATCTCTTCTGCCAAGACTTTCAGAAGTACAATTTTCAAAATTTACACGGGTTAGTCTGCGTTCTGCCATTAGTTATGTGATCTGATATAAATTTGCAGAAAAGAATTATTCAGTAGAGATGCTACAGCATGTGGAGTGTGTCTGCCACTATCTCCTTTATAATAAATATTAACAACGTGGGATCCACCTGAAACTTCTCCCCAGCGCTTATCAAATATTTAATGAATTTTGAGTGAGGAGTTTGTGATGTTCCCACAAATCTGTGGTGAGGAAGACTGGCAGTCACACCTCCATGACTGTCACCCAGCCACCACTGAGAGCATCAGCAAGTCCCTTTCCGTGCTCTGATTACCAACTGCAAAGTGTGACAGCCACATCCCCCAGCCTGAGCATTTTCACAAAACTCAGCTCCTCTGGCACTCTCTGGAAACACTTGAGCCACCTGATAAGATCTGATGCTGTTTACACCACAACGACACAGATTCAGAGATTCAGAAGGCTGAAAATGTCTCCTTTATTCTTGGGATGTGTCTCCCTTTTATACTATTTTACACAGACCAATTTGATTGGTGACAAAAAGGCAAAACCTCTTCAATCACATGGGTCAGACCAGAGGGACATCAAGAAGAAGTCCCTCCTAGGAAAAGGAACCAATAACAGAGTTACAGCTACAAAAATATCTCTCCTGTTTACAGAAAATTCCCTGGGAAAAGAATTTCAGAAAACCAAAACATGTCAGGCAGGAGCCAGGGTTACAAAGATCTGCTGTACAGTCCTGGTATCTGTCAGTGATGCTGGAGCAGTTGTGCAGGTGCTCCCCTCAGCAGCAGGGACAGGTGGATATTTGCACACCTAATGGATCATCCACATATTTACCCACCACAATTACTTGTGTACCTTTGAGAACTGCACACGCTTCAGAGAGCAGGAAGTTCTGAAAAGCCTGTGTCTGTTTGTTTTTAACAAAGAGAGAGCTTTTCTCTGTCCTGGCTGAATGGCAGTGCTGCATGCAAGGAACCAGGACCTCAGGTAAGGCTGGAAGATAAATATCTCCTGACACTGCTGTTAATTTGTTAATTTGGAGAGTTAAAAACACACAAGCTCGCTGAATTTATCTAACTCTTTCAACAGGTGATCAAGTGTCATTACAACCTAAGACACAAACCCAAGTCAGATGTTAAAGACTCATACAAATATGCCTAATTAATAATAACTAAAGAGCAAAATACCCTGTGTTAATTTCTAAGAGAAATTCTATCACAGATTCCACGAAACTGCAGCAAAACAAAAAATGCCAGCCTGTGAGCTGTGTTCTTTTATTGTGTTCTTCCCCTGTGAGCTTTTCTGTAGGTTAGGCTTTAAGGAAGAGTCAGTGATGTCTGCCTGACTGTATTTTCCCTACACCTGACAGCTGCTTTCAACACAGCATTGTTAACTTGAACTTGCATTCTATAAAGGCTCTTTCTGCATTATTGTGAGCTGCACATTGTAGCCCCTCTTTAGGCAACACCTTTCTCTGTTTGCTGACTGTTCTCCACTGATGGTTCAGGCTTTATCAGCAGTGCTTTGTCAGGTATTCCTGTAGGCTGTCCGTGGAATCCTGGTGGCTGTAGAAGATCCTCCCACAAACAAACATGGTTTTGGTCTCAGCAGCAGCAGTGGGGATGATTCCAGCAGAATTCCCAACCAGATCACCACACATGGTGAAGAAATTAACATTGTGGCTGTACTGGAAAGTGTAAAAGACTTATTTGTCATGGAGCATTCTGCACAACACTCCTACTGCTCCATGTAGTCATCAGTCACTATCCACAGCATCCCTCTCCCAAGAAGGGGCAATCCTTGCAGAGGAGGAGGGGGAAGGAAATTCCTCATCAAATATCTCCAGTGGGACTGAAACAGCATCACTTCAGCATTCAGAAACAGATCATCCTGCTCTGTGGGCTTTCCACTGGCGATCCTTCCAGAATTTCTCTTAGAAATTAACGTAGGGTATTTTGTTCTTTAGTTGCTATTAATTAGATGGATTTGTGTGAATCTTTAAGATCTGAAATGGATTTGTGTCTTAGGTTGTAATGACACTTGATCACTTGTTAAAAGAATTACATAAATGTAATGTAACATAAATAAATGTAATAAGCTTGTGTGTTTTTAGCTCCTCAAGGAGTAAAAATGGGTGGAATGGTGGAAAGGGCCCTTCCCTCCCTCCAGCCCTCTGAGACATGAAAAGAGGGTCACTGCCTTGGGAACTGCTGCCTACCACACTTGGTTTTATTGAGAGGCAAAAATTTTGTGTGAAGGGAAGGGCGGGGGGATGACGTGGCAAATCCCAGGGAAGGGAAAACAAAGGAGACCTTTGAGGTACCATCATTTTGCAGCGTGGCACAGGGAACACACAGCTCTATACAGCACTGCCCAATACATCCTGAGTTCATCACAAACCGTGGAAAAATTACAAGTTCAGAAATAAGATATTTGATGTTGTGTTAGCAACACATTTTGCATGTTATAGCATCATTTCACTCATTGTGCTACGAACAAGGTCACACATATGTGAAACTCTTGAGGAACACCAAGGCCACTTTTCCCTTGAAGTATTATCACAACTGAACAAGGAATTATTTAATGAAGTTTTCAAAAATGTTTAAAAAGACATTGCAACTTTCCTTCTGTTCTGAATAACTGTTTAAAGAGACAGGAGAACAGAATTTTGGGAGCCAGTTTAGGCAAAACAAACTTCAGGATTATGGAAACAAATTAAGTCAAAGGAATAGACCAGGAGCTCATAAGAAATTGAATTATCAGACTGGAGGACTCACAAATCCCCATCAGTACCAAGAGCCAGTTTTGGGCCTTACACAGTTTTCGTCACAGTCTGTCAAATTTTGATTCCCTAAAGCAAGGAAATAACCCTGGGGTCAGATCCTCCTGCCCTTTGCAAGGTAAATCATTCTTTTAACATCAAGAACGTGAAGGTTGGGATTCCCAGTTCTTCCCTTCCTATTGCTTAAAAAAATACATGACTAGGACAAATAAATCCCTCCATCTGACTTTTTAAATCTTGTAAGGAGAACAATTCTGTCTTTGAGGAGCTGTGTGTTATAAAGCACAGCAAGAAAACAAACTCAAATATTTGAACAGTTAATTTCATCCTGTCCCAAGGAATAATTCCATAAAATATCTTGGTACAGAACGGCATAAAAGTCAACATTCTGCAAAATGTAGCACAAGTATCTGCAAATAAACAAGTAACTACTAACAGATCCCTTTATTATTCTTGCTATAGATATTTAAGTGGAAAGTGATCATGAGATGCTGCCAAATGAAGGGAGGAGGGAGTGAGGAAGATCATAAATGTACTGGGTTTGACATTTTCTAGTAAAGAAAAGCTGCTCATCAGTTTTGCCTCAGTGATGGTGAGTGGTGGTGTGTTGGGAAAGATGAGATGTTGATGCTGCTTGGAGACAAAGCAATGGCAAGAGAACACCTGGAGGAACTGCACTACTCCCATTTTCCTACCCATCATCTTCCACTGCTGTAAGAACTTCTCACTAATGAGGTTAAAAAAAAAAAAAAAAAACAAAAAAAAACAAAAAAAAACACACAAAGGGAAAACACAACAAAAATCCCCTGTGTTTTCCATCAATGCTTCTCCCCACGAATGCTTCATTTCATTAAGAAAAATTGCCTCTTATCCAGCCAGACTTTTCTTTCTCATTAAGCCTTGAAATTATGTTACATCCCAATACATATATATATTTAAAAAGATCATTTTTTTTCAGTGCGAGGAATTTGCAATGATTAAAAAGCTGGTCTGCTTGTGTGATCAACTACAAGAATAATGTACAATGCCATCCCCTAGCTTAGTCTAAAAAACAAATACAAATCTGTTTATAAAGGGATATCTTCCCCACTTTTACTCCTTAGAGAAACTGTAAGTTACTACAAACAATCCAATTTCATTCCACTGTAAATTTCTTTTCAAGATGTTTTAGATTTTTTTTTCTATTTCTATTTCTATTTCTATTTTCCCATTTCCAACAACTGGAAATATAAATAACTTAGAAAGCAGATTTACAAATACATGAGAATCCATATGGGGGAAAAAAGATCACCATTTACAGTATATCTTGGTGTTAAGGAGCAGAAAAATTAGTGTTTGAAGGAGCTGAATGTGGTTTTGTGATGGTCTTCTACTCTTGGGTACTAAATAGTGCCAAGAACAAAAATTTTGACACACTTCTGAGACCTAAACTTCCATTATGGATTCCAAAACAACTATTCCAAACAAACTCATTAAAGCCCCTTAGATTCTGGCAGAAAGCACACAACACTCAGGTCTGTAAAATCTCCAGAGTAGAACCAAATTTAAAGAAAATGAGGCAAGTAATTTAAAGGGAAAAAGTCTGAATAAACTCTCCATCTTTTAAGGAATTCCAACACCTTCAGCTGAAGTCAGGCAGAACTATACTATCTGTGGGCTTCTGAGGAAATATCTCCAACAGCCAGGATTTAAAAATAAAAGGAATACATTTCACTACGAGAGAGATGCAGCACGGCCACACTGAGCTACTGCATCACATCTGCAGCCTGGTCCCCAAACGGGACAAAAATCCGCAAAACCCAACACAGGAATGACTTGAAATGCTTGAGAACCACTAATGAATCCCATCCTGCCCAAAAAAACCCCAAACAAGCAAACAAACCAACAGAAAAGGAGCTGGCACTGCTGTGGCAGTGCTTGAATGCAGCCATTATTCCATTCACTGTTTGCTAAGTAGATTCCCAGGGCTGCAATCCTGAAGCAGACAGTGCTCAGCAGAAAGAGAACTGAAGGTATTTTATTAAAATGAGATTGCTCCAGTGGCCGGTCTTTAAAGGCTCCTACATTTGTATTAGACAAAGCAGAGGTAGAGCTCAGTGTTTTAGCGCTGTTTATATTCAAACCGAGACACGCCTGAGTGGCAGCGCTCGCTGAGGCAGAGTATTTCTCCTGAAAGGGGCACTTCATCTTGGAAATCCTGGGAATCACTTACACATTCACCACGTTCTTGAGGACTTTTTAAAACAGAAGGCAAAATATAGGCACGAGAAATTTTGTACTCTCCCACCCTCCAAGACGATGACAAAAAGATCCACTGAGCACGTTTTCTGCCCTGAGCATCCAACAAACATGTCCTAAATCATGGACAGGGTACAAACCTGGATTAAAAGCTTTTTTTAGTGAAGAAAATTGTTCTACATCCACAGGAATCAAAAGGCAAAATCTATATTATACATCAGGAAACTTTCTTACCCTTTTTGTCAAGCCTAACACCTGATGTGCACAGAGATGGGAGTGTGGCTGTTGACAAGATTTCCTAAAAAGCCAGCTAAAAATCAGATTCAATGATGCCTGACATGATCTTTCTCCTGAAATTTCCCATAGCAGCTGCACCATTGAAGCACACAGATTTGAGACAGCAAAAGAACACAAAAGTGTTAAAATCTTTCCTTATTTGGTGGTCATTTGCTCAAAGCCCTTTGATGTTACCATGGCCTTTACTGGACCTTCCTGCAAAACGAGCTGCACACCAGCTCCAGCTGCCAAGGCAGATTTGGGATGTCCTTGCTGAGCTTTCACCAGGGAACAGCTCTGACTTTACTCTCACTGCCTTTCCCCGAGGATTTGTGTCATCCACAGGCAGAAAGTTCCTTGGCAAAGGCAGGAGGGTCCAGGGAAGGCAGGGGCTGGGAGCAGAGTGCTGTGGGGCTGCTCTTTGGGGCTCCTTGGGATAACGGGAGCTGGACAAGAGGCCAGCTGCTGGTTGGGTGGGTGGAATGGCCACTGCTTCCTCCAGAGAAACTCTTTCTGGCAGCCTGCAGGGAACAGAGCCAGCCTTCACTCTGCCCATTTGCCCAAATTACAGATCTCATGAAGAACTTCCATTCCCTTCATGCTTTGTGCAATCAGACAGGGCATTCCTCAGTCTGGAGAAATGCAGAAAAAAAACCACCCCAACATCTCTTTTTTTACCCTTGGAAATGGTTATATCAGAAGATGCCTAAGAGGAGCCCACCTCTGTAAGCAAATCAAGAACAAATTAGGAAAATTGCTGCCTGTGGTCCAGCATCCCCAGCCTGTGTGTACAATGTCCATGGCTGAGAAAGCACCAGGATTCCCAGACCCGGCTGCATCCCTGAAGGAAGAGCAGCAGCAGTGAGGAGCAGCGGTGAGTGCAGCTGTGCAGCAGTTGGCCTTTTTATCACCAGCCAGGGAACACTAAAAACACCACAACTGAGATCAGAGCACGGAGATCTTTGCTAGAACACAAACAAGCTGCCCTGGCAGCATTAATCAGGCTGTACAAGGATAGAGAGCTCATTAGACTAACAATTCCTCTCTGAGGCTCCATGATTAAAGCGGAATGAAAATAACATACAGCCAAAGACACACGAGAGAATACTCAATACAATGTAGGTGTCAGCACCGCTAAAACTATATTTTGTAGCAGCCATAACAGCAGCTATTGAGCCACTTTGTGAGTCTGGGCAGTTGTCTGGATACAAATACAAGGCTTAGAAGCCCCCAAAGTCTTTCCTGTGAGGTTTAGAGGAAACTGTGCAAACCTTACATGCATTTTCAGCGAGGCCATATTCAAACTGATTTCCTGCCATTGCACCCAAACCCAGCCTCGTTCTCACACTGTAGCAAACATTATTTTCTGGAAGTAAAGCGATCATTTCTGGTGCTCATCCCTACCAAATGGAGCTCTGAGCAGCATTTGGTCCTTTCTCACCCAGTTGTCCCAGGCACATTTCCCAAAAGAGCTCCATCTAGGAAATCAGTTTGTGATTTTGAGAGTTAAATAGCAAAGCAAAGGTGCTCTTAGTCATCATCTCTTGTTTGGTAGGTTTTCAATTACTGAAAACTTTACAAAACTGCTGACTTGTTTATCTCCAATTCTGTTACTAGATTTTTATTTTTTTTTCTATGTCTCCTATAACTATTAACATAAGAATAGTAGTAGAACATTCTGTTCAGAGGGAGAGTATTAGCTTGGCATTATCTAGCACAATGTACTGTTCTGGTTTACTTTGCAGTGGGGGAGAAAAGAAAGGGGGAAAAATAATATATATATGTATATATATCTGTTCCTGGTGTATCTTTTTTTTTTGTGGTTGATCCTTTTTTCCTGATTGGTTCTTGGGCTCTGCCCAGATGACAGAGGAGCCAGAGGGAGGTGAAAGACACAGTGGTCTTCAAGCTCCACAAGTACCTTCAGACATAATGCAGGGCTGTTCTTCAAACCTCATCAAACTCAGGATTCATGAATATTTTCCCTGTGCCTCTCCACACCATAAAGGATGTGATTCTCACCCCACGGACACAGCTTTTGTTCTTTTCTAGCTTTGACCTCTTCCAAAAATGTTTGTTCCAAAGCCTCATTTCCCCACAGCTGGAGCCACTCTCATCCTGTACCACTTTTCCTCTCTCCTGCATTAGGTGCTCTTTCCCCCACCCCAAACCTTTGCTAAAAATTTCTTTCACTCAATTCCTTTTAAAGTTTTTTCTCTCCTGCTGTTACTAGCCAAATGACAGACTTTCAAATTTCATTCACCGTCGAATATCTTTAAATTGCAATAACCTGCAATTTCTATTGTGCTGCTGCGTTTCCCGTGTCCCATTTAATTCCAGAATGTGTTCTGGCATACAGACAATGCATTAGGAAAGTGGAAGTGGGAACAGCAAATGGCAAATGGAAAGTCTGGAATTTTGTGTTAACATTGAAATGTGTGTATGTGAAACACAGCTAATGGCTACTGCAATATTGTCTTCTTCAGCTTATACAACACTAAGAAAAAAAATAAATATATGAATATGATTTTTTAACATACATAAACCAGTGAAATATTATCAGAATAATAAAAAAGTAATTTTCAGTATTTTGGAAAGTGGAAGAAGTTTGAAAATTTTGACATGTTTTCCTGATTTTGTTATGACACTGGAAGTACACCATTTGACAGGGAGAGGAAATTAAGTTAGTCTTGAAATCATGTACAAGTTATGCCTTTTTTGTAAGTATTTTTCTCTCACTGGCTTTGATTGTATAATTCTAGCAAAAATAAATGTGCATGTGGTTTGGGGTTTGGTTTTTTTAATGCAACTTTTGTGCTTGAAATTATTTTCAAGCTCATTTTGAAAGGACGAAAAAACAGGTTCCTAGACAGAATTGTCTGTTTAAAAATCCCATAAAATGCCTGCAATTTTTGAAAAGCCTTGGCTCTTTTCTGCTCTTACATATAATTTCTTTCTGTTCAAAAAAGACAAATTATCAGAATGTAAGGGATTCAATGTCATTAACATGTCATGTACTGGATTTCATGTGAGTGTAACCTGACTGAAGAGGAAAATGAGGGTGGCAGGTTCTGGGTGTGACTCTGCTCTGCAGTCCTTGGGCAGGGAAGTTCTTGTTTGTCAAAATGTGCACAGCAGGAGAAGCTCAAAGAATCAAAGCCAAAAACACCCAAGATTTGCAGTAGGTGGAGCAAAGAGATGATGTGGCTCTCCAGAGAAAGAGACTTTTAAGAAAGAAAATTTGAATTGTTCATGTTTTGTTGTTCTCATATATTCTGAGTATTTCCTCAGGATTTTGATGGAAACCTAAAGTACACTCAAGTGGTAACTCTGCCCAGGAGAGAACTCAATCTTACAGAACCTCAGTAACTAAACATCCAGCACATCAAGGTCTTCTTTCTATCTAATTATTGAAATCTGTGTGCTTCTGCAGGGTAGGAAGTACAAGAAACCCCCAATGAGGATCATGGAAGAAGTTCTGGAATATACCAATGTGAATTTAACTCAATTCACCTCTACTGGCATATGAGGAGGATTAGACAGGATTTCAGAAGAAATCCTCTCTCTTCTCTCCCTAAAAAAGGACATATAATATTAGTTGGTCATGTTTAGATTAACCTGACCAAACCAATGCATGTGAAAAGAAAACCATCACTAACTGCTTTAACTCATCTTGGTCATCAATTCAATACCTGGAACGGGTTCTAAGCTAAAATTCAATGGACTTAAAACAGTTCCATCTGCAAAGAGTGTGTGGACATTGCCAATGACATCGATTGAAATGGACATTGAAATGTCCCTGACTATGCCAATGGAAATCTAAAGTGTTTTTCCAAAGAGAGACACACTGCATGCAGATAAATAATTATTCCAGAGTTTGCTAAGTTCAGCTGAGAAGAACCTGGCATAAAATTGTATTTGAATATGAGCAATATAATACAGGACACCTGAAAAACCCTTAATGATTCTTTCAGAACTGCATTTTTGCCACATCCTACTATGAAGCAACAACAAAAACCTGCTACAAAATCCTCCACTTTAATTCTTGCACATTGAAGATGGACTCCAACATATCTATGGAAGAACAACCTCCCTAATGGTATGAGTAAATGGGAAAAAATGCAATGGAAATCTATTTTGATATATAGATCTGAAACTAAAAATCATTTGTGCCTTAAAATAATGTCAGTGAGGTATGCTGTGGTATTGATTTTTTAAACAGAAGTCTCTGTTTAATTCAGCAGGGAAATTTTGCTGGAAGCAAAAGGCTTCAGCCATGCCTGCTGTATTTAGGGCCAGGTGATGTATCGCAGAACACTGATTATTACAGACATTTGGCTGATTCATTTCAGCCAAAAATTTGGCTTTTGGAAGCTGATGGAAAGCATTTGTCTGTTCCCCAGAAGGATGAGAACAGGAGCAGTAGCATTATTTGGATGTCAGCAGGCAAGACATGGCAGTAGGAGAACATTTGCTTCTAAACCAAATGAACAGCAAGTGAAAGTTGCCTTTTCCAAAAGCTTTACATGAAGCTGCCATTGGGGCTGCTTGCTTACATGTTGATTTTATCTGATGTGGGTTTATTGAGTCTGCCCGTGATCAGAACAGCACAGGAGCCTGTGTTCTGCTCCCTGGTTTTCAACTTTACCTGCTATCAATACAGCTATGAAACAAATTATGACTTGCGTACCTTTAACAGCAGGTTAATTTATTTAATTCATATCTCCTTCAGTTAAAAAAACACATTTATTATCATGAAAAATGCATATTAAAGTGCTTTGTTTGGTCTCAGTGCAGAAGAACCTGTGCACTGAAGGGAAATGGTGGGGCTGCCAAAGAATCCAGGTGTGCCACACCCTGGAGTTAAATCCCACCATGGATATTCTCCTGGCACTGGCACAGGAATTGCTTTAGCTCAGGGACTTTGCCAAAGGAAGGTTTGAAGGTTAATCCAACCACACACTGCAGTCAAGGAAAACAGGGAGCATGGGGGACACCCCACTTTGCTTCAGAAGACAAAATAAAGTACTATTTGCAAAGGCTGAAAATTAATTTCTTCTCCGTTCTCCAATACTGGTCATTTAAAATTTTTTTTTCTTCTGTTTTTCTTTCCCATAGAACTGCTCAGGGTCAGGAAGAATCAGTTCAGGGAAACCACCTGACCCATAAATACAGGGGATAGAACAAAACAGTCATAGGGCTGCTCTGTGGGTATGTAAATCTTGAGTTCTCTCCACAGTACGTGAATTACTGAAACCAGAAATATTTGTTGGCATCTCAGTGTAATGGAAGATACTAACACGGGTAAAAAAACCTCATGATGATATTTTGAAAATCATCCCAACATTCTTAGTCAAGGCTTACATCATAATTCACAAGAGAAATTCTGCATATTCAAGCTAATGTACAAAGAAAACACAAAGTTAATTATATTATAAAATATTAGGATTCATTTTCTTCTGCTCCAGTAAAATCTTTGAACAGTCCCAGCAGCTGAAGTTTTTAAATGTATTCTGTAATATTACAAGTCACAGTTTGAAAGAGATAGCAAAGTCTTCTGTAGACTAAATGGTTCTACAGTACATGATACAATGATTAGAACTGATTGGCACTTAATTAAGGGGTGTTACTGATTGATTATTGATTCACTATTGGGAGGTTTTACATCTCTGGTTCTTATTTTAATAGTAAATTTCACCCTTGAACAAGGTTATCTGCACTACATATCTCAGATACAAAACTATATTTTAATTAAAGATAATGAGTCATTATAATGTTATATTAAAATTATTCAACTGCAGCAGAGCCATGCTTCTTTTATATTCTGATTCAAAGAGATGATGCAGATCTCTGTTGAGAAAACAGATTTTCTGTGCTTCTGAATCAGAGAGAGATAAAAATGAAAAGGAAAAACCACAATTAACAAGATTCATGGTTCTGCTCTTTCGTTTGACTTTGTCAGTCTGTTCCCATGACTTTGCTGAATCCAGCAGCCCCACTGCTTTCAGGGGTATTCACCCACGTGCACCATTTGAAACAGAAGGACAAAAAGTCTCAGCAATTGATGAGTGTGAACTTCGAATTAATCTGGGAAGGGATCAGAGCTGCTCCTCCCCTCACGTGGAGCAGGAAGGAAGGTGCTCTGTGCTCTGGTGTGTCTCTGTGATTGTCATGGACACAAGGAATATCGATCCTCTGAGCAGAGGCCCCACAGACACAAATGCCCACACAGCCAAGTGAAAATGATCCTGCTCTTCTCTCAAACCCATCCACTAAACCCACGGTCCCTTGCCATTCATCCAGCTAAATAAAGGATAACACAATTAAGATAATTATCCCCTGTGCATTCATGGTGTATTTGATGCACAACATGCCTCCTTAGTCACTCTGAAATTACTTTATTTATTGAGAACAACAATTATAGCACCAAAAACAAATTATAGCTGAGAAATGTTCTTTCACCAGGGTGAGGGGAAAATGATGCTGGGAGCCAGAAGGGCTCTCTTATTTATTCTGTGCTGTGCCTAACAAAATTTTCAGAGTCAAGCAAAAGGACCAAAAACCACCTGGTTTGGAGGTGGTGTTAGAGAGGAGAGAATGAGAAATTTATTCACAGCTTTCTTATTCTCTGAGAATCCTGCGAGTATAAGTTAAAGTCTTTCCCCTTATTTCTGTATGTGCAAGAAATGTAATTG
Source organism: Sylvia atricapilla (assembly GCF_009819655.1). Classification (NCBI taxonomy): domain Eukaryota; kingdom Metazoa; phylum Chordata; class Aves; order Passeriformes; family Sylviidae; genus Sylvia; species Sylvia atricapilla. Next base: position 4,400,047 of record NC_089151.1, read on the forward strand.
TAAAATACTCATTTAGATAAATAATAAAATAAAAACCTCTCCCTTTTCACTAGAACATTCCTCATAAATGGAGCCAGGAGAAAAATGATCACTAACTGTTTTAACCAAATAATTCCCCAGCATAAAGTAAAAAAGATATATTGATGAAATCCAAAGTTTGGTGGAATATAAACTTGCCTCAAGAGGACCAAGGAAGGTGTCTTACACTCACTGCAGCATCATGTGCTGCTTTAGCAAGTGAGGAGCAGATTTGGACCTGATCCTGTACAAGGCAGCCAAGGATTATTTGCCCAATTTAATAGAACCCTCAAACCCTTGTATTTTACTAGCTCACTAATAATCCTTCTGAAGCCAGAGGATCTATCCATGCAGTGAGTATTTAACAGTGAGTGAGGCACTCAAGCACATATTTAACATCAAATAAGATCTAAAAAGGCCTGCTCATTAGCCTGGGTGTTCTGCTAAATTAAATGATGGATTAAGCACTTGTTCCAAGCCAAGTATCCAGCCTTCCAATTTTATTGTCTCATTCTCTTACAGACACTCATTTGTGCAAACAGAGGTGAGTGTCTGCTCAGTTTGGTTTGTTAGGCATCTTACTTGGCTTTCCAAATCATAGCACGCTTTCCCTTATTTAAAAATTAGTGTTTCTGCCATGGGATGTTCCACATTGAAGATATTGCTCCATTTTATTTATTCCATTGCAAACCCTACACACTTTGCAATTTTCTGCTGGATTTCACTGGCTATTCATGATAATAAACAATATTAACTAGGTCAGCCTTATGTACTGCTTTATATAAGATCCTGCTTTCTTTAGCATCAGCTTGGCTACCAAATTATTTCAAGGAGTACTTTGGACAAAAAGGTCGGATCTTGTATCAGATGAACACCTGACAAAAACCAAATCAATACCAACCTTATATCAGGGGGTCACTAACGTTTTCTTAATTATATATTCTAAAATCAAATTCTATTTTTCAAAACAAAACCCACATTTTGATAAAAAAATATTGCCTTGACTCTTCCTCAACTCTTTCCTTGCCTTTGATCTTTGAAGAACCCTGAAATAATGACTTGTCTGGAAATACTTCTTCCCCAAGGAAAAAGTGTAAAGTTATTTCTCTGACTGCGTTACATTCAATAACACAAACAGAAGTCAAGAATAGATGTGACTTCTGTACATGGTGTTTTTGAAATTTGAACACGGTAGACCCAAAATATGCATCTTAATCCAAGATGAAAGAGCAATTTCTACTGAGAGAAAGACAACGATTTACAGAACAATTACTTGACAACTGTACCTGAAATGTTTCAGTGAGGGCCTGACTGAAAACCCTCTGAAGTCAGAGGGAATTTCCTCCCGCTATTCCAAGCAGAATTAAGGCGAGGTCTTTGTTTTCTGAACAATGTTTATTCATCAGGCAGTGATGAATAAATGCAAATGAAACGCTCTCATAATAAACTGCTCGGTGGCTACAGGGGAGTCTCCTGAACTCAACCAGCACCGGGAGAGAACACATCCCAGCCTGGCCCACGGAGAGGGGTTTGGGCAAGGCTGCAGTGGCATCACCTCTTGTCTCAGGGAGCAGCAACGATGCCCTTTATAGCTCTGGAATATTGCAGTGCCCTGCAGAAAAGCATTGACGAGTCACTGGAGTGAAGTACAAATAATCAGAGGGCAAGAAATATTGATCAGAGGTAATGACAGAGAGAGCCAGAACTATCCAGCTGGGCTAAGGGAAAACAAAAGGTGGGACCCGAGAGCTCTGGATAAACACAGGAAAAGGGCAGCTTTCAAGAGAGAAAGAGATTATTTAGGGTCTTGCACAGAAGAATCAGCAGCAGCGATGGGGAAAAAAAGGGGAGGTGGGATCCTCATCTTATTCCTCACAGAAACAAATCTGGTGCTCTTTGAATAACAGAAGTCTGTGCACTGAGAATTCAGAGGAAAACGTGCTAGTAACTCACAAATAAGAGACCTAGAACGAATTGGACACACACAGAGCTGTCCTGTGGCTTATTCCGTGTTTGCAAAATCCACTTGACTCTGTAATTAGGCTGCAAACCCTTCCAGGCAGGGCACAGAGCAGTGGAGTCTTTATCTTAACTGATGTTCTCGTTATAAATAATACACTAAGCTGGTTAACAACAGACTTAACTTGTTAGAGAGCTTTAGGCTGGCAGCCTGTAAGTGTGGTGGAGTTTGTGCTGTAAATAACTGCAAACTCCAAGCCAGCAGAGCTGAAACATTAGGGATGTTGTAAGGAAAAAGCCTAATTTGGGGAGGTTTTCAAATCTATACGAACATCTGTTTTATTACTGGCCTGGCAATCTGTAAACCCTCCAGTTCAGAAAACTCCCTGGCAGCAAGAACATTAGTGGAAGAAAATCAACACAAAGAATTCCCCAAATTGCCTTCTTTGAGAAAACCAACATCTTTCTTCGTATTTTTCAACTATGAGTGGAATTTAGGTTATGAAATCAAGGCAATATAATAGAGTAGGAATTAAATTTTCCAGCACTCATTCATAGCACTTGATACAATATCTAAGGTATATATTTTAAAATACAGCAAAAGAAAAAGGTCATAAGAACTGGCTATAAAAAATACTAATACAACAAATAGCATCAGGAACACAATGCAGGAAATGGCTCTTTTCCCATTGCACTTCAAAACCCCATTATGATGATGTGAATATTCTTATTTCTGCCTTGTTTTTAGCTCTGTGTGGTGACAGATGGGCTTTAAACCTGAGTTCTGGGACTTACATTAGAAAAAAGGACTTGTCAGATGGAATATTTACACTTTTTCTAGTTCCTGAAATATTTCAGTACTTGTTTATTTTCAAACAAGAAGAAATAAAGTGTAAGCTCATAGTTCAGGGATCTGGGGAAGTATTTTAAAGACATATTTATGAAAATTCAGATTCCTTGAATCTGAAATTCAGTGCTCTGGATGTCATAGGACCTAGTCGTAAGAAACCACAGAATTATTAAGATTGCAAATTCCACATCACCAAGAAAACAGCATCCATGTAAACCACCCATTGTCTAAAGACAGTAATATTCAAATAAACCCAACATGGAACTGTGAGGTTTTAGTCTGAGTTGAGTAAAACTGAATTTTCCAGCTCTGGGTGAGACATGACCCATTCCTGTCTGAGGTTCATCCTCTTGTTTAATCTGATGATGCAGCAACAACAAAAAAAAAAATAATCAGACCAAACCAGAAACTTCAGTGAATATTTTTGCTTTGAGGTGACTAATCCCAATTCAAAAGAAGACAAATAACAATCCCATATCCTCTTCATACACTGCCCAAATCCTTGCAGGCCTCCTGGGGCACACAACTGTACTCATGAGCCCTACAGGCACATATCATGTTTATTTGTGTCCTCAATAAAGTAAAAAAAAACAGAAAACACAAAGACCTACAAGTCCTCTCTATCCCCTTCAATATTATCCTTTATATTTCCACAAGGCCCAAGGAAATAGCTTGAGTTCCCTGGCATAATTCACCTCACTAACACTTATTTGCATCATAAAACCCAGCTCATGTTTTTAGTGAGATAATTAAATACAGAAAGAGGAAATAAAAATAAATCCTTCCAGTCCAGGCAGTCAACCATGTTTTCTGCAACCTGAGCAGGGTCCTTGGCCAGGGCACAGAACAAAGAGTCCCAATGAGCAGAGATTTTGTCCAACCTCAGCTGTGCTCACACCTGGTGTGCTCTATGGAATGAGCTGGGCTTTTACCTGTAATACATAAACCCTACACACTTCATCTTGAAAGCTTATTTTCTTGAAGCACGAGGTTTAGTCCTAAAAAAAAATGACTGTGTTTAATTGCACTACAATGGACGGATTTGAAGCAAAGCCCTGAATAATGGAACTTTATCCTCCTGCAAACAAGAGAGCTGACACAATGTATTCAATATTATAAATCCTGCTGTGCTGCCAAACTTATAATAAGGCATTCTTACAGGAAAGTTTAATGATGGGGAAAAAAAATACGCTTTTTTTTTCTCTTACATGAGATCATAAATTCTCTCAGAATCACATCTAAATAGTAAGGTACTACCTGCAGGAAAATAAATTACCATAAAGCTGTTATGTTGGTTTAGGGTGGGGCCTTTTTTTTTAACCTGATACAGATTAGGTTTTTTTTTTTCCTGAATATTTCATTAAAGGTAGGTATTAGAGCAGAGCTTTTAACACAAGCAGCTTGAAACATGTTGAAAATAGCTTTGGTGAAAGATTCCTCTCAGACTCCTGCCTGTTGGATTTGTTTAAATGCTTCAAATAAATTCGTATCTGCTTAACTCTGAAGTCTACAAATACACAATTCGTTGAACAATTTTGAAGGTTAGTCGTGTCTGCCAGGAATAACTCCAGTGCATTAAGATATCATGTTGAAAAAATTCAAAGTTTCCTATCCCCTCTCTAGATATGAGAGTGTGTTTTGGTTTCTTTGGGGGGAGAAAAAACCCTTTGTTTTCTTTTTTTTTAAGTATAAAGCCTTTGGTCGGCAACCCAATTCTTAGTAGTTGAACAACAAGAAGAAAGTGCTCCAAGGCAACAGAAAAAGAGCTTTTTCCTCATTATTTTTACCTTGTGGAACCCAGAATGTCCCTTTTTCTCACCATCCAGGAGGAGATAAACACAACGATGCGCAGTATGTTCACAAATATTCCTAGGGATTACTAAATCCCTCACCTTCAGTTTGCCATTTAATTACACACAAAAAGTGTTTATTGACTAATGTACTTCTCTGTTATGAGCAATTAATTGATGTGACTGTTCCAGCTAGGGCTCAGCACGCACAGAAATATCCCCCTGCACTGAGGCACAGAGACAATTAACGTCCCAGGTAGATCCACGTGGAGGTTAAAGTGACTTTGGTGTATTTGATGCTACTGTTGATAGGCCATGGAATTTCACAGCCAGTGTTGTTTCCAGATAAAACAGAATTCATGGGAGCACGAGGCTTTCAAAAGGTGTGTCGTAGAGAAATCCTCCATTCAACATTGAAAGCTACCCAGCAGGTCTCTCATGTACAGGAATCACCTGTACACCAAAATAAAGTCTTGGGCAGGCTCATCCTCTTCTGGGAAAAAAACAAAAACAAAAACGGTGAGCACTGTCAGTGCTTCTCTGAGCTCTAATATACAAACCATCCTCCGCTCTAATGACAGTAATGAATGAAATCAGGGTAATTAACTAATTGCTCCCTTCCAGGTCTGAGGGGTAAATCATACTCCATACAGCCATTCCATGCCACAGACATTCCCACCCAGGCTTGCAGGGCTCAGCAGCCTGAAGGTGCAGAGCTAAACATAACTGGGAGTCTTGTTCCATGCCATGGAGTTTGTGGTTCTCATGGGGCTGCTCCAATTCCAGGGCACATGAGGGGATGTAACTTCTACTGAGTTAGAGAGCAGAGCTTCCACCAGAGTCTGACACTGACAGAAAATCTTGTTTCGCTGAGTGACCTTCCAAACAAGACATGGGACAGATCAAATTTGAAGTAATAGCTGTGAAAACAAGAACTTGCATTTTGTGAGTGTGTTTTGTCAGAGATTGCTCTGTGCAAGACATCAGGTTAAGAGGATCGTGACACAACCAGCAAATTCCAATTACTCAATCCTGAGGAGTCACCTTATTCTTGACTGCAAAGAATTTAACTGGACTTTTGCCATATTTTCCAAGAGAACAGGATTAGAATCCTAGAAACACAGCTACAGATGAAAGGCTGTGTAGGAATTATCCAAGATTTCTAAAATGAGAGAACAACTGCAGTCAGGGCAATGCCGCCACACTATAAGAGTTAGGGATGTGCCTTACAAAGAATATGTTTTGTTTGGGTTTTGTGGGGGAGGACGTGTGTGAAATGAGCTCACCAGAACAGAAAGGAAACAATGATTCAAGAATGACTGATTCTGTCCTAAGCCTTTCCATGGGCTATAGAAATAAAAACATTAAATAAGAATATGATATAAAAATATTTTAAGAAAACTTTCTGATCCTGATTCTTTTGAGAGAGCAAGCCTCAAACCAGTATTTTAATGACAAAAGAAAAAATACTTTATAATTATTTAAAAAAGAAACATGATTCTGAATCATGGATTAGAGCAAATTAACAAAGTGTAACTTTATAATTACTGGTTGGAGTAGATATAAACAGTTTGTATTTCAAGGTCATATGCTTCACATACACCATATGAACAAGATCAGGGGGTTGGACTTTTTCTACTGAAAGAAATGACAACTTCTCCATGAAAAAAGAACTGAGTAAGATACTAAATATCACAAATTTGTGGGGTTCTCACAATCATCACACTAATAATGTGTTAGTTCCCTGACACATTGAACTACTAACTTAATTCTATAATTATATTGTTTAAAACACATATATAAACAAAAGCTATGATCATGACACAACTCTATGCCAGGTTATTATTCCAAAACAGCAAATAAAACATTTAAGTCCTAAATGAAAAAACTTTGTATCAATCAAATTGGGTATTAAAGGAAGCAGCAGCATCAGGAGGAGATCAAAGGATTTATTGCAATCATAAGCAGATTGATAAACTGTTTGTTCTGCTACCACAAAGCATTCATGTCTGATACATTTAACTCTGACATTTTAGATAAACACAGAGATAAGAAACAGAGACCTCATTTTGTGTAAAAATACCTTTTCCCTTAATCTCACTTCAGGAGCTGATACAGGAGACAAAAGAGCACTGGTCTATTGTGTATTCCTTTAGAGCAGTTTTTAATTTGGAGATGTGGAATTGAATGCCTGTGGACAGACACTTGGGAAGCGTTTCCACAGGAAGATAAGGAAATAGGCTGCACTTCACAACAGGGTTTGTGAGCAGCTGTCGGGGAACTTTTGAAGCACTGATGTGATAAAGGTGAAGATCCCCGTGGAGCAGATCTCAGCCACCTTCTATGTGCTAATCTTGTTATAAAGAATTGCTCTAATAAAAAAGGACTAAATAAAATCCATACTGACAAAACCCAGCTTTCTAAAGTCCAAAACAGGCTTCTTTGCCATTAAAGTCCGATGAGAAATACTGAATCCTTCTGTAGCATAATCAAGGAGAAAGCCTTCAATAATGCAATGATGCTGTGAGGAAAGGTTGTAAGCACATCTCTCTCAAAGAGATCAATCCCAGAAAAATCCTTTATGGACCTGAAGCAGAAGAGTCTTCTAGCACCTAAAACTTTGCTTCCTGTAGCTTTCCAGCTTTTTCTTGGCTTTTTCATTTCTAGTGGACAGGAGAAGTCAGTGGATTGTAGGACGCGCCATCAGAAAAACGTACTGAAGAATTAAAAGGATGCTACTTCAAAACCAAAATCAAACCCCACCAAATCTGGCTCCTTCCACATTAGCCACTTTCAAAAGAATACCTGATTACATTTTAAAATTCTGCTGCTCCATCGCAGCAGTTTTGAAACATTTATAAGCTCAGCCTGTGTGTGTTCTAATCCCAGCGGCTGGCGTAACAACGGCCCGAGGATCCGAGGTTGTCAGGAACAACAAATTGCCAACAAGAAACACATCCTGTAAAACACTGCCTGGGTAGTTCATTTAAATTTGAATCTGTATCTCTGTTGCTGGCACACGGCATTAGTCATGACTTAAACCATTAGTAACAGAATGCTCTCCCCTACCAAGTGCCCAGCGCGACAACAAATGCCACCGCCGTATCAGCAGAGAGCAGGCTTTTTATCAGCTCCTTTTAAACTGCTAGTTATTTGTAAAAATAAAAGAAATTCACAAAAAAAAAAAAAAAATAAAAATGAGTGGAGTGTGCAGCAATCCTCAAGTGTTTATCCAGCTCCCAGGGCAAGGGCAGAAATCAGAAGGTGCTGCTGTGGCTGCTGCAGTGATTTTCATGCCGGCACACTTGGCACCGTGCAGGAGCATCAGCACATGATAAACTACAAAGTGTTTCGTGATGGGGTTTGCATTCAAAAAGGGAAAACCATGGAGGCTCGCTGGGTGTAGGCCACAGCAGGCAGGTTTTACTGTCTCGGGGCAGGATGATTTATGGTTCTCCAGCACACTCTGGTTTATATCTGCTCCAGCAGCTGTGTTTAACAACCTGCATTTGCCTTGTGCCAAGAAGAACGCGCCCTGTGATGCAGCCAGGGGCGGACTGCTGTGCTCATACCTGCACAAAACTGGTGCAAACCAGCTTAAAACGCTGGGAGAACCCACTCTCCTAGGGAGACTCAATAAAAACCAACCAAAATGGACAGAAATGTAGAGTTTTCCACTTCGTTACGGCTCATAAAGCACTTCAATAGGGACTCAGTCAGCTCGTAGTCCCTCCAGAGACAATGTTCGTGGCTCTCAGGAAGGTTAAAGACACTCTCTGATGGTATCCACATTTTCTCCCTTAGTCTCACAATCACTTATAGTGTTCTGGTGCATCTCAATTTGGTATCCCAAATAAATTCAAGAGAAATCTGTACAATTCTCTTATTAATTCTTTATATCCCCAGTACCAATGGCTAAAATCTCACTCTGTCAGGTGCAGAGAGAGAATTAAGAGCACATGGGAAGTTCGTGTCTCAATGAGGAGAAAACCAACACTTTTCCAAAAGTATAAACTTTCCTGATTTATCACAATTTTAGTGCCTGTGAGATAATAACTCAAAAAAGAATGCAGTATAATCCCTGGCAAGGCACCCTACCCCACAACAGTGGGACGAATCCTAAGACAGCATTATTATAAACCTGTGGCAAAGCTACAAAATGGATGAGTTGGATTTAAACGACAAAACTACAATGACACATTTTTAAAGGCAAACCCACAACTTGCTGTTTTCTAAGGGCATGAACACACTTTGCATTTTTAATATTTTTAACCCTTTTAAGCAAGTACTCCAGTCTGGTCCTTGGGGTGCAGCAACCCAGCTGATTTGAGGCTCATAACAATTCTCCCCTCAGAAAGTGATGACAGCCTATGTTTGTTGGTGTCACAGAGATAAAGTCTTCAAAGTAAATTTTTTATTCTTCTACAAAAAAAAAAGGTACATTTTATAGTAGTCTGAGTTATGGTTTTCCTCCTCTCACTTTGTCTTCTCCTGCTCTTGGGACACATTTCACCCAATCCAATTGCTCCATCTCTGCCTTAAAGAAGTGTCAAAATGTGCAGTTTGTCAGGGTTTTGCCATCCCTGAAGAGAACTCCTTAGCTCAGATTAATTCCCTGTGCCTCCCTCCTGCTCTGGTCCCCATTTGGTTTCAGTTTTGTTTTTGTTTTTTTTTAACCAGGCCTTAACCTTGCAAACACAAAGTCCTCACAGCCTGAGTACAACCACAAATAAGGCTCTTTTACATTAAATACTTTCTCTGCTCTTTTCTCAAGGTCTCCAGTGGTCACACTTTTGTCTTTTCAGCTTTTAGTAAACACCTCTGATTTAGCAAAATGCAGTCAGAAAAGGTAATAATATGCCAGAAAACACAAGAGGCATAATGCATAAACAAACCATTCATAAGAAGAGGAATTTTGCCAGTTGTTTGGAGTTGTTTGGTTGTTTAATGGACATCCATGGAGTTTTACCGATGCTCAAATATTTACAAGCAAAAACAAGTTAAAATAGAAAGGGAATTAACATATCAAACCTTTGATTATTTGGGTTTTATAGAAAGCTGATATTGGAAGCTGAAAGGATTTTATAGATAAAACTAAGAGTCAATTAAGAATAAAAATTATCTCTTAAAGTCTGTTGAACGATAATAAGCGAAAGGGTGTTAGTAAACAAATAACAAATTTGGTCACAACAGACCTGTTAGTTTGGAATGGACTCAAATTCACAGCCAAATGCACACATATTCTCAGGCTGAATTTTCTTTTAAGTGCCCTGAGATTTTTATTAATTGCTCTGCAAGCAGTGTATGTGTCCCCTAAGGTTTTTCATGCACTTCCTACTCTGTTTATTAGAGAATAATTACCAACTGCCTCTTACTAGCTTACATTTGTAGCTTTGAAGAAACACACTTTCATATAATATCAAAATGAAAACTGCAACTGTGTCCTCCAGAAGCAGTTGTTATAATTACTTCAGAAACCTTGATCAATTCAAAATATGTAGCTCTGCTTTGAACTAATAAGAGTCAGTCTAAGCAGAAATATTAAAAGTGTGGTTCAGATCTGTAGCAAAGGTGATAGGCAGAGAAAACAGAAAAAGCTGCAAGAAAGAAAATCTTGTATTCCATGAAAATGGGATTAAAGAATGAATCTTAAAATAAACATAAAGAAAAAAGATATTGAGCTCTAATCCAACTCAAGTGAGCTGAAAAACATGTTGTACTATGTTCATAATCATCTGTTTTGTCAAAAATTCACTGTGGTGACTGTTTAATATGCACAGTGTATATTCAAACTCTTTTTGCAAATAAAAAAGTAAATCTGTGAATATAATTACCTTAAGTATACGCTGGAAACAGCAATTAAGCAGAAAAAACGAGTGAGGAATCAGTGCTAAAACAAAAATACAATCTGAAACATATGAGCTTGGTTCCCAGTTTTGCAATTTCTCCAGATGAGTTCTTCTGCCCCTTACTCAAATATTTTATAGAGACCCATCTGCAGAGGGCTGCATGCATCACACACTGCTCAATGAACCCTCCTATTCTCTATGTCTCAGTGCAGGCTGATCTCCTCCTTGCAGAGTGCAGACTGCTGCCCTGTGTCACTCTGAAATACAGGACACTTCCCTTCTCTGTCTCACAAGTTTCCCAACTTTGCTTACCCTTTTAATTTAACCACTCAAGCCTTTTCATAACTTCACCTTATCCAGGCACTGGCCTTGGAACAATTTTGCCACATGTTCTCAAGAGATCATTTCCCAAGCATGAGAAATTCTGCGCTCCAGAGCTGCTGGGCTGTCCCTGCTGTCCCAGCAGCAGTTCAGGATTTGATCCAGTGGCCTGGTTGAGTTTTGGCCTCTCTTTGTGGTACACAGCCATTGGAATGCTTGGGATATGACAGAACATTTATCATCCTCCTCCTCCAGCAGAATCCTTGTTCAATTACTGCACATTGCAGCAGCTTTTCTTCCTTCTTTGGCCAAATAGGATTCTGACCCTTGACAAGTTCACCCAGAGACGGCCATTCCCAGTTCTCCTGTACCAGGAAGGCCAAATTCCCACATCTCTGCCACAGTTGTCTCTCTTTAGCTTGGACTGACTCTATAACCCTTAACCATCACTGGCTTTATCTATTTCTCAAATTGTTAAGAACATGTTAGCTGTTCTAATGCACAAAGTATTCCAGGCATCACTGTCCCCTATCTCCTCTTTTCCCTTCAGAAAACAAAGCCCTTGGCATCCCCTTCCTTTCCAGGCCAGAGGAGTGCATGGTCTAGCAGCAGTTGCACTGCTTTTGGAATTTATGTTGTCTTGTAATCCCAAACTCCCAAAGGTTCATAAGGCAGCAGACATTGTTTTATCTGTGTGTTCAACCCATCCCTTCTCCTCAGTGGGTTGTGCTGGGCTGATTTCTGCCCCTGTGATACACAGGCAGAATGCTCTGTGCTTCCAACACAGAATTCTCTATCACCAAAATTCCTCCAGGAGGCACCACTTTCCAGCCTGGTTTCTCAGTGCTCCCACAGTCTCACGCTCTCTGTTCTCCTCCTGGGTCTCAGGCAGGTTTGTCTGCTTTGTGTCCACTTTCTTCCTCAGCAATCCAGGTGACAGTCCAAAGCACTCATCACAACCAAATTCAACATGTGCTGGAGAAACTACAAATAGAAAAATGGTGTGCCAAGAAAACCCACAGTGTGACAGCAGTGAGTGTCTGGCTGCTCCAGTCAGAAACATCTTTTCCAAAAGCAATTTCAGATGTACTAAGCCTCTGGAATAGCTCATGTTGCAGTGTTTCCTTTTACCCCATTCCATTCCACACCCTGGGTGAGTAAGAGGAGGGATGGGCCCCCTGGACAAACTATCCCTCCAAGTATGGCTTGGAATAAACAGCTAAAATTCTGGTATTCACCCCCAAATATTTGGTTGCAAAAGATGCCTTTCAGTTGACTGTGCAATGTCAGATTGCCTCACTTGAATTGCAGAGGAAAAATTATACATGACCTTTGTCTTTCTGCTCAGTGTTCTCTGTCCTGGAGCTTTTTAATACAATTTAGCACAATTATTTAGAATGATTCCACAGCAACACGGAGGCAACATTTTTTCCTGCAACCTTCTAAAAGACTTTTAAGATATAAATTCATTTCATGGACACTAATTCTGCTGAGCTCTCCTAAGAAAGTTCAACTGACAAATAGGATGGAGCTGTGCAATTGCAGAACATTCTTACAGGGGAAAAAAGCTCAGTTTTCATGTAAACTTAACTCTGGCATTTTGCATTTTCACTGGAAGAATTTACTCTTCGCTCAATGGAGAATTTTCTATTTTAGAATCATACATTATTAAGGAGAAGAACTCAACACACGCTTTTGGGACAGATATCATGTCACACATGGAAAAAATAAAGTTGTTTTGTCTGAGTCTTCATCTTATAAAAGTACTGAAGCCTCAAGAAGTCTCTGCTCACACTGACCATAAAGCAAACACAGAGATTATGCTATTTTATTTATTTAAACAAAGTCCTCTACCCCTGCCAAATCAAAACCAGTCTTCACCCAAATAAAAACATTTCCTAACAATGAGTAATTCTGTGTTACTGAATTTCAACTGTCCTCCTACACGCCTTGAACCGTGAGCTGCACAAGATTTGTTTTTACAGAAAGAAAATAGGTGTTCCTCTTCCTGCTGCATATAAAAATACCTGTTTCCCTTTTGGAGTTGAAAACTGTTTTGCTTGTTTTGGTTGAGGTTTTTTGAGATAAAATAAAATTGAAACTCAATAAAAATACAGACAACATTTCCAACAACTGAGGAAAAATGGCTCAGATAGGAGAGATTAAGAAAACCAAAAAAGTTGAATGCTAATACTTGGGCAACCTTCACTGTACATACTTTTTTTTCCCCCACCTATATTAAGTCCATTAAGGTACATTAACTTCAATAATTGCAGACTCTAATCATAAATCATTCAGGAATATTTTGCAGAATTGTTTTTCTAGCAGAACTTTAAATGCTGATGTTGGGTTTGGGGTTTTTTTTAAGGTTAATGCAATTCAAAAACTCCAGAGGGGCAGGGATATTTATCATGATCTGAAATTTAGAAATGTACAATTTAGCATTCTCTTAAGTGCAATAAACATCCCAGAACATGAGGAAGACAGAGAAAAGTAATTTGCTCTCCTAGAGAGGAAAATAATTCTTGAAAGGTTTGTCTCATCCATAAAATAAAATTTTCTAATATACAGTAATAATTTCTGTAACTCACTAACTTTTAATGAGGATAAATGATGAAATAATTAAGTTGGTGCATAAGAGATTTTATTGGTAGGAAAAGCCCCTCCGGATTAGAAATGCATCTTTGAGCTTCTACTAAGTCTAGTTTTTCTCCCTCCAAATGTCCAGCACTCTCAACATCATCCTTTAGAGTAGAACTCAGTTTTAGCCTGACAGATAATTACTACCATTTCTTCAAAAAAAAAGAAAAATGGATTAAACCATTCTTGGTGGCTTTGAAATTTCGTTACGTGTTCCATGTCAGCAGTTCTTCCCTGTGTGCTTTGAAATAAAGTGCCAATTTAGACAGGAAAAAACCTTACAAAATCTTTGCCTTCGGTTCTGCTGACCTCGAGTCTGATCTCCCTGCTTTGAGATGCCCAGAGTTACCACAGATGGCCAACACCTCACAGAAGTCATAAAACAAATGGACACTTTGAAACTTGATTTAGTTTTCCTGAGCTTCAAAAGGAAATGAAAAAAAGAAATAGTGAACATTTCACTCATCGGTTTGCAAACATGTACCAAATGGAGGTTTTGATTAAAAAAGTCAGAGCAGCAAGAGCAGTTTATCTTGTGTAAGATTTTTAAAAGCACGTTATCAGAACAGATTTGTGCACCCTGAATTTAAGCAGAACCCTCAGATACAAACAATGCAGTCAGACACAGAAGATGACTTTTCATTCACAGGGATTCCAAATTAAACACTGGCTCAGATGCTGCCAAACTTATGGAGAATAACGACAGAGAATCCTCCAGGGAAAAAAATTGACTTTTAAGAACTGCAGAACAGACTCATGAATGGGCAGAGGACACTTAAACTTTGTGCCCTTGTAATGACTGGCCAAGCAGGTGTGGTCAGAATATTCAGCTACTGACTGAGCTGAACTCCACCACTGTGTGCACTGCACTTGTTCTATGCTGCAGCGTTCAGACAGAGTAGCCTTAACCTTACAAACACAGATCAGCTTTCAAAAATTGCTACAAGCTTTTAAACTTATTAATCCGTGGGTCAGGGCCTGCTGTGCACGCCTTGCAGCCCAGGAAAGTTCAGCTGGCCAAGGCTACTCACATGTTAAATATCCTCGCCAGGCAGGGACAATGGCCTTGCTCATCTCCAGCAGCTCTGACTGCTCAGAGCATCAATATTGCTGATCCTCACATGAGGAACCTGCCAGAAACGTGCCTGGCACGTGTTGGCATTGCCATATGTGCTCAAATCCACCACCAGGCACACAAACAAGGGCTTTGACCTGAAATGGTGCTAATCAAAGTGGTCAGTTTGGCCCCACCAGCAGCTACCACAGAATCCACGAGGCAATTAAAGAGCGCTTAGAGGCTTCATTTGAATGTCAAAAGTAAGAGTTTGCTCAGGAGTTTTGGGAGGTTTGAAGGCTGTAAATATGAAAAGGGCACTGAGGAGCAAAATTCAAATGAGTTCTTCCCCAGAAACACCAGGCTGGAAGAGAGGCTGGGAGCCTTTGGAAGGGAGCAGCCCAAGAAAGGGGCTCGTTTTCAAAGGAAGGGGATTCAACACCTCCTGCTGACTACAGTGGCAAAGCCCTGCTGTTAATTAGCATCGGCTGGAGCACAGAATATTCTAAACACGACTTTGGTCTAAGTCTTCAAACACTAAATGAATTATACCCAGCAATATATTTCACACAACAGTGTCCGTTGCTCATAAATTAATGTTTTCTGCTGCAAAGCCTGGTGGGTTTTTTGTTAATAGACACCGACAAGAATGGTAATTAAAGGATGCACTGATGGGTACTCATTACAAACAAAATGCTCCCTTTGATCCTCCAAGTCCTGGGCCTTCTGAAAAACCTTTATCTCGAGAGGGGATAAACACAATGTTTGAGAACCTTTTGACTTCTCTGCTATCAGCCTTGAAACTTTTTTTAGTCCGTTTTTAATGTTTCCCTGTGTAATTAGGAGCACCAACATAGAAGCTGATTGACAAGCTACCACCAGCTGTTTATACAGCGGGAAAACCAGAAAATTATAACAGTGTGAGATGTTTGTTTAACTCCCTGTGCAAACACAACACATCTCCCATTCCCTGTGCTGCCTCAGAGCCCCTTGCAAGTGGTGTGGCAGCGAAGAGCTGAGCTCAGGAGGCAAATTCTGCCCCATGCTGGTTCTGCACGGGGCATTCCAGCACTCACACCAAGGAATGGGAGATCCCTGCCAGCCTCCACGAGTGCCAAGGCCTGGGCACCTGCTCTGTGTTGTGACCATCACAGGTCCAGCCTGGCTCTGACTTTCGCTGGGATCAAACCCCAAAACTGGTGTCTAGAGAACAGCTGTATCAAACCTGTAAAATCTTATATCCCTCCCATCAAAGTAAAGCACATCACAGTTATGTCATCTCCAAGGCTGAGAAGCAAAGCCTTCTTCCCTTAAATAGAGCTTCTTAAAGCTCAAAAATGGTTTAGTTCTGTTTGTCTGTGCCTGTTTATTAGGAAATAGCCAAATAGAAGGAAGTTTCTTCTTTTTCTCTACAGACAAAAAAAAACAATTTAAAAAACATATTTTCCAAGTGGCCAAACCTTCCAAGAAAATGTTTTGGGGAAACAGCCCTAGGAATCTTGTTTCTCCAAGTATCTGGAACATGACTGGAATTGACTCAGTGCTGGCAGGTATTTAATAATTTGCAAATGTGGGTTTAATCTATCCCAGAACACACTTGGAAAGAAGAAGGAGTTCTGATTCCACATCTCTGGGATGGACAGAGGTGGATATCTGGGTACAGATCACCAAAAGTGCTCTAACACTTTTCAGGGATCTTTGCTGAAATAACTGCTCATATGAAATCTGAGCTTCTGAAGAGGAAATGGAAATCTTAGCTCTGAGCAAATGCCTGGTCTCTAGACTCTGACCATGATGAGGGTAGACAAGGACCTTGCTTGTCTTCCTCTGCAATTCTGCTCGTTTTTACTATTGAACAGCAGCTTTTGGTCATTGGGATTTTGATCCAACTCATCAAAATGCAGTAGGACATAATGTTCCAAAATGTTATCATGTATTTGATCCGTCTCTGTGTTTTATGGTTTCAAGAAGAGCATGAGTGAATACGGGAGAAAAAAGAGAAGAATGTGCCTACCAGAACAGCAACAGCAGACAAAAGCAAAATAGATTATTTTCATTCCATTTCTCCCACTGTTTAATAGCTTCTCTTTTGCATACCATAGGTGTAATTCCATAGGTGTAATACAAAGACAGCTACAGTATAATGTGTTTTCCTTTAAAAGGTCACCATTATATTAGCAGTATTTGATGCACTGTGACCAGAGCACACAGTTTGAGAGATAACAGCCTATCTAATATTATTCTTTAATTTATTGGCATCAAGAAATTCTATTTAATTTCTGCTTTCAGAAGAACATCTGCAAGTGATTGGCATAACTCAAGGGACCTTTGCAGCTGCAACTTTCTCCAAGAGCAGAGCAAAAAGCCATGTTTGTCAATATGCCTGAGTAGGATTAAAAAAGAACAAAAAGAGATAAAAAAGAAAAAGCCCCAAACTACAAAACAGCTAATTATTGGAAGTAAATGTTTCATGATCTGTGTATGGCACCCAGAGTTGAATAGATCATCAGCTAAACTTCCAGTCAGCATTCCACACAAGCATATGTTTTCCTCATAAGTGCTTGCATAAGTTTGCCAGCAGCCTCAGTGACTTAACCAGAAGCACTTATGTACACTGTGCAATAAGCAGGGCCAAGGAAAAGCAGTGTTTTTTTAGGATCTTAACTCCTTCATCATATGCATTTCCAACAGTCCTAAGCACTTTCTTCCAGCTCCTAAATTTTCCCTCCCTATTGAGTGCTCAAGGTAAAAGCTGCTCCATCTGGTAACTGCTGCCAAGAGCTGCACCCCAACCCTCAATGCCATTTAATGCAGCTCCTTGTGGCAGCCTAATTGCACTCCTGAGGGATCGAGGATCCTGCACAGGGAACAGTTTGTGTGCAGCCCCTCTGGTTCTGAGAGAACTGAAATGTTTGAGTATGGGCAGCTCAGGTGCCATGGAGCACTCTCTCCCTTTAGCAGCACAATAAATGTGGCAGCAGAGCACTGATGAGCACCACAGCCAGGAGCTGGTGAATTCCTGCTTCCTCACAGTGTACACACCGTGCTGAGTGAATGCTGCCTGTGAATTAGCTGACAGCTCCAGATCAATACACAGTGCAACCAGATAAACAAAAGCAATTCCAGGTAGAAAACACTGCAAAGATCCTGAGGAAGCCCTTGAAGGAATAAACCAGCAGGTGCTGACTGATTCCTGCCAGTTCTGATCTGACACTCAACTATTTTGGCTTGAGAGGCTCAAAGTGACCATCTGGGTGTAAAAGTCCCTTCAGCATTAGGTTCCCAGCTTGGCAGCACCAGCCTGTGCACGGGACAAAGTGCCCCTAAACCTCCCTGAGAAACATCATTACCCGAAACTCCAAACCCTCCAGTGCCCTATTCGTGTTTATCTTCCCAGAACATGTTGAATTGTTTTAATGGTTTCAACATTTTATGATGCACTGGAAAGCCAGGAAAACTTACTAATCTCCATTTATTTCCAGCAGTGGTCTGCAAAGATCCTCACTAACTGAAAATAGATGTAGGAAGATATTCCCTGCCTCAGAGGTCATATTACCTCAGGCATTTAGAACATTCACCAGCTACAGGATGCTGGTGTAAATAGGAGGCAATTTCAATAATAGACCTCCCCTCTCTATTGCCCCTCAAACAGGCTGTTATGAGACAGGTTCTGCATCTCATTTAATTTTAGAACAAGAGGGACATGCTGATTGCTGAAACCTTCTGGTCAGAGCTGTTTGTTTGCTTATTTCTGGTCTCTAGGTGGGCTGGTGCTGGAGTCTTTGAGCTCAAGGAAGCAGGTGGGTGGCAGGGACCTCGCTTTCCCACTGCACCAATTTCCAAAGACAGAAATAAACATAAAAGAAATAAGCACAGCTCACAAAAAGTGTTGAAGCACATCAAATGAGTTCCGAAGCCTCGGAGGTAAAGTCTTCCTGAACAGAGAAGTTGCAGTAGTAAAGGTGAAATATTAATTAAACATATGCAATAGTATCTGCTGGAAGACACTTAAACAGACCCTGGCTTGCCTTGGAATTCTCCAAATGCAGCCATGGATGAGGATTGGGTAAGAAGTGACAAACTTTTGAATTTCTGTCTTAGAAAAGAACTTAAAAATGAAGGAAATAAAAATTGTTTTAGTGGTATAGCACATAAGGCATATGGTGAGAGAAGAACTTTCTTCAGAGCTTTATTACACTGTGAATTGAACTCCTCCAAAGAAATACGATTCCTCTAAATAAAATCAGGAGAGCTGACACAAGGTGCTGAATTTCATCCTAAAAAGCCCAGTGTCTTCCTCACTGATCCCCCTTTCATAAGCATCATTACAGCATTAATTATTTCAATTATTGGCACTGAGCAGACTCTGTATGGATTGTGATCCAAGCTCACTTCCCACTGCTATCCAGCCCTTCTGGGGCTGCTGGCTGCTCACAGGTACAGCTGGACAGGGGCTTGGAAGGCACCAGGATGCTTTCAAACCACAGAGCAGAGCTAAGGGAACTAAACACATTACACGTGAAATGAGTAAATAAATCCCAAGGAACGGAATTAAGATGAGCATTAATCAGGAGAGGGTTGAGCATGGCCAATGCATGGCCCAGTTTATAGGAACCTTGCTAATTGCCTTTCAGAGATCACTTTATCCTATTAAGATTATCCTCAGGAGACCCCCCAAGACTTTGGGGGGCAATGAGGAAGACCAGAAAAACCTGGTCACATTTATCACGTTTAGAAGCAAACAGCACTTGGTTTTTATTTATCTTAAACAGCAAAACCTCCCGTTATCTTCCTCTCCCTGTATTTAATCCCATTTTTTTTTCCTAGCAATATAAATAATGAGAAAGACCAATTAAGCTCAGGGCAGCCTTCTGGGTAAGGAGAGATAAATACCTCGACACCAAGTGCAGTGAGCAGCACGTGCCATCTCTCTTGTGCACCAGTGTTGATGCAGATTACACGACAGCCTCAGACTTATTGCTGTGGCCGAGCCAGGTATAAATTATGACAGGTCCACGTGGATTACAGATGATTTGAAGGAAATCAAAGGCATTAAGTTTAATACGGTGCTTTGTCTCTCTTAAATGCCACTCGTACTTTCTGTAACAGCAACCACTAAAAATCAATGACCAGAGACCCCTGAGTGCTCCAGAGCTGTTAACCCCTGGAATATCAGCCAAAGGAGCCCGTGCACCCAGAGCCACAGACCCAGCTTCCACACTGCCCTGTCACACACAGCAGCTGCAGGAGCTCCATCAACAAAATTCATGACTTAAAAAGCATAAATTTTTCTTTTTCTTTCAAAGGCTGTTTTAAAAGTGTCCTCCTGGAACGTCCTCACAATTCCCTGCATGTTGTGAGAGCTACGAGGCAGACACTGGAGTGTGGCCAAAAGGCAGCAGAGCTGGGAACGGCCTGGAGCTCAAAGGTGAGGAGGAGCAGCTCAGGATGTTTCACCTGGAGAAAAGAAGGCTCAGGGAAGACCTTATTGCTCCCTACAACTCCTTGAAAGGAGGATGTAGCCAGGTAGGACCGATCTCCAAATTAACAAGTGTTGGGAAAACAGTAAATGGCTTCAAATTGTAGCAGAGGAGGTTTATATTGGCTATAGGAAAAAAAAATTCTTCACTGAGAGGGTTGTTAAGCACTGAAACAGGATTCCCAGGGCAGTGACTGGGTCCCCATCCTTGGGGGTGATACCTGGATTTAGTGCTGGGGTGTTGGTTGGGCTTGATGACCTTAGGAAGCTTTTCCAACCCAAAAATCCATTATTCTGTGTGGCAGGACCACGTGCACAGCAGAGAGAACATGTAAAACTTGAGAGAGATGGAAAATTGCATCAAAATGCTTATTATGCTTTCAATAACACAGCAATAGTTCAAGCCAAGTCTCATCCAGCTCTCAGGGAAAGTCAATGAGAGTTGTTTCATTGAAATCAAACGATGTGTGATTAGGTCCTCACAGAATTATGCGTAATGCCATATTCAAAACTGTGAAGGGTTTCAGGTTGACATCTAAAAGCCCATTTTCCTTCTGGAATTCTGTAATGAAGCTACTGCAAAAAGGAGAATCAATACATAATTCAGTACAGTGGAAAGATTATTACAAAGGGTTATTAAATATAGCTCCACAATTGTGGATGAAAAGAATGAAATCCCTCATTGTTTCAATCGTGCTGTACTGACTTCTACCAAACACACTGTTTCAGATAAAAAAAAAAAAAAAAAAGATGTTCCAGATTTCAAAGTGAAAAAAAAAAATCGGTAAAAGCAATAACAGCAGGGTTTGTTGCAAAAAGGGGCTAGAGCAGAGAAAAAATAGTCCCTAAATCTCAAGATAAATCTTAGTTTTGTACACTAATAACAACCTATAATTCAGTTTTTTGTAAAGTGTGCCAGGACAAGGCAGGAAAGTGTTTCTTAACTTAGTTTGCCAATTTCCCTTTCAGGCTAGCACTGTTATTGATAATATCCATCACAATTCTTTGTCTTCCCAACAGGCTGGCAGAAATATCAGAGTAAGTGCTGACTCACACACCTCAACACCTCCCTGTCAAAGCTAATCTGAAATTGATTTTACTTTCCAGAGGTAAAGCAGAACTGCATGAAGTCAGCTACAAATGGCATTTGCTGATCAGTGTTCAGCACTTTTTATAATTCCTGTAAGTTTTCGTGACTACATCTCAACAGTTTTCAACAAACCCTTGGAACGTTCAGACTAAAATCGTCAATTATATTTCTATTATTTTGGGAGAAAAATTAATGTCTATTTTCCCCCATTTTGTTCCAGTAATCCTTCTAATTAGATATATTTTAGCACAGAATTGGAAGGGAAGTACACAGAACATTATTTGCATTCATTACACCAGACTTTGCAGAGCTCAGGTTTGCCAGCAGAACTGGCAAAAACCCATCAGTTTTCAGCACGGCAGAAAAGGGGTTTTGAGACCAGGATAATTTATTAGAAGATGCTGCTAATCAAAAATTCTTCTTTACAGATTTCACTCTTGTTTCATTCTCTTCTTTCAAGGGAAGGTTTCTCTCCTTTTTCCCATCTAAACTCTCCAAAACAAATCCACCAGAGGAAACACATGCTCAAGAAATCCACAGAGACCTCCTGGAAGTCACCCATCAGCAGTGAGTTATGATTTTGAGCTTTGCTCTGAAAAATGAGTGAAATTCCAGCCCTCCCTGTCTCCCACACAGAGGGCAGGCCCAGGTAACATCACCTTTGCCTTTGATAACCCTGCTCTTCCCAGCTGGCAAATCAATCACAGTGTGATCCAGGATCTGTTCAGGAATGTGGAGAAAGGAAGGGAGATGTGTTCTGCATCCTTCAAGGACATCCATGTTGCTGGTCTCATTTCAGAGCAACACCCCAGTTATTAATTTCCCTGTAAAATTTCCATTATGGTTTATCATTAACAACCATCACTTTGGGGCATCCCAGGGAGGAAATGCAGTCTTGTGTTCTAGGGAAATCAATTGTTTGACACCGTTAGGGCTCTGCAAATTAATTTTTTTAATTTTTTTTTGGTTCAGCTGCCAAGCAGAAGGTGTTGAGGAGTTCCACCAGGATCGAATTTGAAAGAAAAAAATAATTTTTCTTACCCAAATATCAACAAAGTAAAAAAACCTGCTCAATGCAAGAGAAAGCATTCTTCTTGACAAACAAAGGTTGAATTTCTAACAGATACAGGAAAGATAAATAAGGTTCCAGAATTACAAAGCAATACATTGGAGGGGGAAGACCTCATGTTTTTTATATAACCAGGAGCTTCAGAATCCCATCAGGATCTGGAAGGCTCCAGTTCACCTGCCCTGCTGGTTCTAAGCTGCTGGAGCATGCACTGTCCCCTGTATTTCACAGAAAACTCTCCTACACCAGCCCCCTTTTGCTGGAACCATCTCAGCTGCATCTCATTATTTATTGTAAAACAAGGAAAAAAACCACAAACCATAAGAATGATACTCTAGCACAACTTGAAAATCCAGGAAACAGGGCACATTTTCCTCTGCTTCCTGCGAAAGGTGATGTTTAAATATTGCTACATACTTTGAAATCGTTACGTCCAAATATTCTTGTGCACACATCACAAGCAAGTTCCAGTTCCAGCTCCCTCAATAGCTATTAAAATACCAATAAAAGTAGTTATTTTGAAATCACTGATGCTTCTCATGGTTTTATCTATTCATTGATTGATTTAAGGCATAAAAAATATAAACAGTCAGGTGAGTAGGGATTTAAACAGCCACTTTAACTCGTGGAAATGGGCAAACTACCAGGCTGTGGAGTTGCTGATTTAATGCACATGTAATTAATCCATTTAAAGTAAAACTCTTTCAACAGAAAGAACAGGCAATAGAAGGATGAAAAACAGACTTATGTGCACAGCTAAGATTTCAGTCTCCTGGGAATATCCCATGTGTAGGTTCAAGTAAGAGCTCTGCTCCTCAGGAAAGCCTCAACAGGAAAACACTGTGTAAAATCTCGAGGATTACCACAAAGACTCTCACAGAGTGTCACAGAGAGGTGAGAGGAGAGGAAGAGAAGCAGAAGTTGCTGTATTTTCCTAAATGTTGCTTCAAAGGCTCTGTTCTGCGTTTATATTTGTTTTGTGGGGGTTTGGTTGATTTTTGGTGTTTTGTCGGTGTGGTTTTGTTTTTTTTTTTAAACAACCCATAAAGGCAGGACCCATTCCCACCTCACAGCACTACCCAAGCACACAGTTTAGTCCTGCCTGGTGCAGGCTCAGCCTGTGCCACCCCCTGGCACATCCCACACCTTCCCAAACTGGCAAAAGCTCTGTTAAACTCATCAGGAGCTTCCCCAGGGGACAAACTGGAAGCTGAGGTGGTGGATCCAGTTTTTCCAAACAGGACGGGACTGCCAGGAGATGTTCCTTGAGCTTTTATTTATCAGCCTTAGCACAGGGTGAGACAATTGAAAGATGGCAACTGCTCACGTCCTGCCAACAGCAGCTGAAATTCTCTGTGTTACAGAGCCTTTGAAAAGTTTTCTAACCAATAGCAAATTGTTAAGAGCTTATGCAGACATCTGCATAAACGAAATCATTAAAATTACACGTATACCTTGTATCTAACAATAGGTGCTTGTTTCCGTATTTTTTTGCTATTCAGGAACTTTTTATACTCTTCTACAAACAAAGCACAAAGCCTCATTGTTAAACTTCTCTATTATCTTGTTTAACATATTTTTCTACTTGCCGAAGCCTAACTCTACACAGCACAAAAACACAGTTTTATCGTTCTGTGTCCTCATTCTGGTATCTTTTAACTCTAATTTCCCACACTGAGGCTGCCTCTGGGTTCTGTAAACCCCAAGCTTTAGCAGGAAGATTTGTTATACACCTGGCTTTAGAGACCTGCATGAATAATAAACTCGACAGAGAACAATTTTATCACCTTTACCCATAGCCCATCGTTTTCAATTTGGCCGCATTAAATCTGGCCTTTAATCCAATTTAACAAATATTTATCTCTTTATTAAACTGTTAAATCTGTCAGTTCTCCTGAGGGCAGTGCCAGCTGTTCCCCCCAGCCATGCTCAGCATCCCAACCTCCCAAGGCTCTCACCCACACACTGCCAGCAGCAGGTGCAGCACCAGCCCCTGCACCTATTTCCAGAGCTCAGCCCTATCCAGGGATTTGTTATATTGAAGAAGCCTTTAATAGAACATTAAAAAGCCCAGTTTAGATTTGTTTGATCAGTTACCTAAAATCCAGCAGCCTTTGCAGACAGGAAGGATGAGACTTTTGGCACAGGTTTGTGCAGAAAAACCCAATTTCATTGAGTGCAGGAACAGCATTCACCCGTGGAAATTGAACTCCTCGCTGTATTTATGGTTCTGAGCATAATCAGCCCAAATCATCTGTTTCAGCACAGAAAACTCATGTGCTAGGAAGCTCTCCTGCCTTTCTTTTTGCATGGCTGCATAGGGAACAGCCTCCTCACAGCTCAGCCTGAGCCTTTCCCAGAGGACATTCTGTGCAAGATAAAAGTGGTGCTGGAGCTGAGAGAATCTGGGACTCTGGTACACTGACAGAGCTCTATACAGTGGGGAAAGAGCTGAAATAAAGGTGCTACTCAAATACCTTTTAAATCAGGATCTAAAGCACAGCTACAGGGCCAGAAAGAGTTAAGTCAAACATGTCCAGCCCTCATTCATCATCTGAGTAATTTCATTTCAATTAATTACCAGTGCTAACTGTAGTTAAACAGTTCTGGGAAGTGATGCTGACTTATAAAAACAGCAGTGAGTAGTCAATGCCTAATGTTTTCAGAAGCATTACAATTAATAGATTTATTATGGAAGCATTAAATATTTCAGCTTCTTCAAACTTTATTGGAGAAGCTATTAAAGGCAGTGTCTCAAAGAACAAAAAGTAAAGTGCCAGAAGTATTAATATAATTTTAAATAAAATTTCTTATTTTGATTTACATTCAAGTGACAGAACTGCTATTCTATTGTGCCAAAAACCTTCTGCCTACCTGCATGAGATCTGACTGATTTCTCAGAAGGAGGACCAAATCTTACAGAACATTTGGAGAGTTGCATTTTCCTATTAATCGGAAGAGTGAACTCATCAGCTCTGTTATTAAAGATAATTTTAGACTCTTTCCTCTGTCACAAATGTATCTTTTAAAAATTTAAATGAAATGAGTTCTTTGGTTGCAAATTACCCTCTATAACTCCCACAATACTGCTTTCATTGCTCTAGAAAAATATTATAAAATCACTATTTCCTATATTTTTTTGTGACACACTTGAGTGGTTCCTCCAAATACAAACCAGGCTGAATAAAAATTCTTGCTAGAAAAGCCTTGATTAAAAACAAACACCAAAAAAATCCCCAAGAAAACAGAGCAATAGTAACAGGAAAGCCAAACACCAAATCTTAGGCAGCTGAGCTCATGGCCAAAATGACCCCCTGGAAAGCTCTTGACCACAATATTGAATAACTGCCTTCCTACACCCCATAATTTTTGTTTGCATGCAGCATCACCTTTGAACACAAACATAATGTGGTGTGAAACACGATATCAAAGGTTAGGAAGAAGAGGTTTTAGGGGTTGACGCTTCACCTGTCAGCAAAGAAGAATGTTTCAGGTCACACAAAGGCAACCTGTAACTTTGGCATTCAGACATCTTCAAATTGTCCTTTTATTATGGGACATTTATAGTATTCTTGTGTTTACAGCTTCATGACAGTTTCATTAAAAAAAAAAAAAAAAAAAAAAAAGGTGACACATTAACTATGCTTATTATATATTAAATTAACAACAAGAGAAGACCTGGAGCACACTACTCATCATCTTTGCGTGGTGACAGAGTTAGAAAATGCTGTGAGCTGCCACACGACAACTCAGGGACTATTTCAGCCAGAATTAACCAAAATGTGTTTGGATTTGTCACCATTTCTGGTGCTTCTACACCTTGGAGCCAGTCCAGTTGTCCCTTTCATGGGTCAGCAGTGCAGCTGCATTGACATTCCCATCCAAGAGGGGCATGGAGTGTCCTGCTCCTATCCTCTGCCCCACTTCATCCTGCTCTGACCTTCAGCAGGAGAAAGGAGCCCTTGGCCCAGGGCGTAACTCACCACAGGGGACTGTCACAACCACCTCAGCTAAGAGGAGATTCAGAGCAAATGGGAAGGCACCTGAGGTTTCCTGAACTGGCTTTTCTGGGGAAAGAAACAAGCTGACATTTATCCATCAGCATTTCCCCTGGGGTTTGGGCAGCATCCTTTACCCCAAGCCTCCCAGCAGCACTGATCTCCCTAAGACATGGAAAAACCCTGAGAAGGTTTCTCTGCCAACAACGCAGCAACAATTTCTCTACAAGAGTCTGGGGACCAAACACACCAGTATCACACTTTGCTGTCCACACGAGCACACTGCTGTGCTTCTTCCAAAAGTAAAAGTAGAGTAAGTACAGTTTTCATAATTCCTTGAATTCTGCCTCCCACTGTATTCTTTTAAGCTGAAGTTATGTTTTTGTATAGGTTGGTGTTAATGTTTTATAAAGGTCAAAATTACAGTTGTCTCCCTACTGTTTTATTGTAAGTGTTGAGAGCTGGCACTGTAATTAAAATTCCAGCTAAATAAAGTCTGCAGGGATCCCGCTTGTAACCAAGCAATTTGGGTTTTTAGCAGACCAGAGCACATTTTTGTGTTTCCTCTGTTTCACTGCCACACAAAGGAAGGTAAACAAAACCCACATGCCTTAATACATTTACCTAAACAAAGTTTCCTCTTGGTATGATTAGCAGAGAATATAAATGAATTTAATTATAGAATAGAATATTAACAAAATTTAAAATGCACCCACTTTCTACAACCTTGCTTTACACTATTCTAGAAAAAAGTCCAAGGCAAGACAATAAAGGCAGACCCAGCCAGAGCATTGACAACACTGCTGATAAGGGAGAAAAGATTCACAATCTGCTCTTCAGTAAAACAAACCTGACTCCCTGGCAGCAGAATGGTCCTGTGCATCAAGGAGATTATCACTTACTTCAGTCTAACCTGCTTTTAGGGTCTGGTACTTGCCAGCAAGTGTTTCAAAAGTGTCAGAGATTTACCAGTGCTGGCTCCAACTCCAGGGAGGAATTTCTCTTCTGCTATCGACTACCTGTAAAGCTGTTCCAGCTTTGCCTCCGTTTTGCTGCCTTATTAAAGGCCCCTCAGTTCTGCTCCAGTTCTCTCCACAGCTGAGAGACGAAGGCTGCACAGGGTTTTTTATTACTTTTCTTTTTTTTAAGAAAGCAAACAAATCAAAGTGAGTATTGTAAGTGGAATTCTTGTCCAGAAAGCAACATCCCAGATCACTATAGGAATCTTTTAGGTCTTCCGAAGGTTCCTTGTTTTCTTTTAATTTGTTTTAAAAGAATACCTCAGTAAAGGGATTTCAAATTTTGTTAAAGACAATCCCTTACAGGCAGGGATTCTTATTTGAGCAAATCCTACCCTTTGCCCGGGTTGATATTTTTTCAGGGATTAAAAAAAAAAAACACAAGACAAACATTTTAGTTAATATTCACATCACAGAATATGACATGCACTTACTCCCCTATCCACAGGTTCACTTGTCTGCCCCTGAAGCAGCACAGGTACAATATGCACAAAGTCATTCCAGACCAACCAGGGTTTTCAGAATCAATCCATTAAAAGTTACTTTTTCTTTCCCTTCTCTAGAGGAAAAGGCTCAGGTGAATAGGCTGAACAGAGGCATAAAACAAAATCAGAGCATTAGCCTCCAGCTAGAAAAATCCCCCAATCTTAGAAATTTCTGAGAGACTTCCTGAATTTACAGCCAAGGGTATTTATTCTCAAGGCAAGACTGAGAAATCACATGGCCCAGGAAAGCTGTATGAAAAGGAGATGTGTCCATTAAAGCAGACAGACTGCTCTGTCTGAAAGGGACTGATTTAAATAAGCAAAGGGAAATAAAATAAAATAAAAAAAAAACCTGCAAGTTGAAGCATGATCATAATTACATTAGAAAAGTTATAATTTGATTTGGATTAACAGAGAGAAATCCTAAAAGCTCAGAATTAATTGTGAACTACATCTGCAATTATTTTCAAGAATACTTGCATGCTTTAAGATATCATTAACTTAAATGAGATTCTATGTTTAAAGGAAGATTTAACCTCACATACTCCCATTAATTCTCGCTAAATGTCCACACTGCACTTTGAAATGTAATGGAAAAGGTTAGCTAGCCATGATTCTTTTGAATGGTGCTTTCCTAAGATCCTCAAATTAAAAGTCTTGTCAGAAAGGCGGTCTGTGAAAATACCAAGAAATGTTCTGCAGAAATGCATTAATGTCTCAGTGTGGGGTGATTTGCATCTCTTTGTCAGATATGAACAAAGCTTCCCCCCTGACAAAGCTGGGCTGGTGCTGGATCCTCTCCAGAGTGACCCCAGCTCTACCCTATAACCAGAAATCTCCCATCCCTACCTCCCACTTCCTCAGGAGGATGACCCTGTCAAAATACTGCCAGCCATAAGCAATCAGTGCCAGATTATTTACTTATGGAGTTTGGCCCAAGCTAAGCCACCTACATTTCCCCAAATGAAAAGATTTGGACCTTCCAACAAACATATTTCTACACCTGCAGAGAAGGAGCTGCCTCGTGGCCTGCGTGGGTAATTGGTTCAGCAGTAATAGCTTAGTTAATTTGATTTTTCTTTTGTTCTGAAATTGCCAACTGGAAATGAGCAGAGAAGTCTTCCACTGAAGCACCTGGGGACATTATTAATACAAGGTTTGCACTGTGCTGAGCAAGAGACCCAACCTGCTAATACCGAGCAGTTGGCCATTGATTTAGATTATTAGGGGAACAGCTGGCATGTTCCAGCCAACCAAAGCCCACACGTATTTCAAAAAAGTATTAGCTGTGAAACACTATGGCTCTTGGAAAGTCTCCAGAAACAAATTAAATCTCAAACCAAGTAATCTGCTACTTTTATCTTCCTAAATCCAGACCGAGCCGCTAAACAGAGCATCCGCTGTCGCTGCAAAGATCCTCACCCACTTTTCCTGTGGGTTTATTTGTTTTGGTTTGGCTTTTTTAAAACAAATTATGTGGCTTTTCTCAGCGACACAGACAAGAAACTTTGAGTTTAGATCCTCATTTTCTCCACCTTGGAATTCAAATGCCCAGAAGAATCCATCGATGTCTATGCCTTTCCCTCTGTGATTCCACAAGAGCTGGCTGCACCCCTGAGAGGTTTTGATTCAGCCCTGAAGATGTTTTTCAGAGACTAAATAATTCTTTTACTCCGCTCAGTCTAACGTCCTGCCTTTGCAAACACGAGTTTAATTAAATGTATATGCAAAAATAATCAAACAGTCTATTCTTGACTCCTCTCCCCTCGAGTCCTGGAACCTGACACTCATTGTTTGGGAGGGAATTGTCTGACCACCTGGCACACAACGAATATTCCCTGCTATTTTGTTTTGCCTAAATCATGTGAAAGCAGTTAAACAGACGATGTGACACTGTTGTGCTGCAACACCAATCTGCATGTCTCTGTTCAGAGGCACATTTGAGACATTCTCAATTATTTAGTCACAATATGTATTCCCAGACAACTTTCTCCCTCCGTGTAGGAGTCCAGCATCAAACTTCAATTAAAAAGGCAATGCATCAGATATTTAGGTGCAAAAGGATGCCTCACCCTGCCTCCACAAACATGTAGTAAACTTCCCAACCTCCCACTTTAAAACTTGCACAACTTTGAAACCATTTTGCACACACCCTCAGATATTTCCTGGAATTTTATTTAATGAGTTTGGCTTCCTATGACTATTTAAATAGGAATAATGTGCTTAAGATGTGTTGCTTCAAATCCAGACCAATATATCTGTCCACATGGAATGAGAGGTCCACGTGCCTGATCTTAAGCACGTGCCCAAGTGTCAGATTGAAGCTCTACTATTCAAGTTCTATCCATGCATATGAGCCCATTAGGAGATATATTTTAGGATAAAACAAGCACTCCCCTATCTGGGTAGGAAAGTCACCTTTCCATTGAACCTGTTCTCTCATGCCAAGGAATGGAAACCAAGTCATTTTTCAACATCTTCTGAAGCACATTCCTTAACACAGTGAGCTTTTTATGGGAATTGAAAGAAAATGTAAGATGTTTGTAAAACTCAAAATGCATTAAAAACTTCTTCATTTTGAAAAGCCAGAACACTGTTTCAGCAAGGACAAACTGAATAGCTGGAAAATCCACAGTTATCTCACTATTACCCAGAAGCCCAGACAGTTTTCCCTGCAAGAAATTGCTAAGCTTAAAATCTCTACCTTGCTTGAACATGTTCTTGTGCAAGCTACAACAAGCAACCCCAATTACCCAAATCCTGCAATATTCAGCATGAAGAGCTAACACTCTCATCCAAACCCCGTGTGAGAACCCTGCAGAGGCCTGGGCAAAGCACAGAGGGCTGAATGGGGCTGCCACACTGGCTCTGTGCAAGGTGTGGGGAAAGGGCAGGAGGGGAGTGGAACAAAACGGGGGTGATAACTCCAGGATGAGGATGAGGATGAGCAGGAGAGGAACAGCACCACTGTTGGTAGCATGAAACTGGCACAGGAGGAGGCCACCTGTGCAGTCAGCTGGCAGGGAATCAGTGGGAAAGGTGGATGTAACAAATCCCAGCTCTCACACGGCATTATCCCAGAAACAACAGGAAATGTTTGGATGTGAGCAAGACTGTAGCCTTGGTTTCTTGCCTGAGGTATTTTGGTTTTCTGAAATTCTTTTCCCAGGGAATTTTCTGTAAACAGGAAAAGTATTTTTTAACTGTATCTTTGTTATTAATTCCTTTCCCTAGAAGGGACTTCTTCTTGATGGCCCTCTGGTCTGACCAATGTGAGTGAAGAGGTTTTGCCTTTGTGTCACCAATCAAACTGATCTGTGTAAAACAGTATATAAGGGAGACACATCCCAATAACAATAAAGGAGTCATTTTCAGCCTCCTGAATCTTGAAGTCTGTGTCTTTGTGGTGTAAAACAGCATCACACAGCCAGGGCCATGATCCCTGTGCACACCAGGCTGGAGGAGCACGAATGATCTTCTCTGATCTTTCCACAGGCTTTATGTGGTTTGAACAAAGTAAATGTTGTTGGAGGCCACAGCTTTGCCAGGCAATTGAAAACCTGCTTTTAAGCATTAATAAGTACACTAAGATATTTCACATCATATGAGTAAACAATGATTTTTCTATGGTTGAATAGAAAGCTCTTTGTTAAAATTCACAGAACAAAAAGTACCCAAATGCAGACAGACAAAACCTTGATCTTGAAGCAGCCCAGGCTCTGAACATGCAATCTATCACGTAAGAGACACAAGAGGTCAGCCATTAATTAACATCCAAATTAAAGCTTTTCAAGTAAGGGTCAAAACTTCCTTTGTTTTGACATTTAAAGCACTGGCAATGCCTTCCCCAGTTTAATATGCACAATGCATCACCTCGTGCTTTATGTTAATTGCCTCCATTATTCAAGTGCACTATTTGATTCATTGTCAATTAAAAATACCCCCAAAAGCCAAGCCCGATGTGTGTTAAGTATAAACGTGATTAATGTAACACAATTACATTCCCACGTTTGTTGAGTCTGATTAGGAACTCTCCCTCAGCCCAGTGTGACAGAGCCCTGTCACTGCCAGTGACCTGCCAGCCTTGGCAGGGCCAGGCTTCCTGATGGGGAGGCATTCCATGGCCACAAGTGCTTCTGACAGGTGTAAACCCTCTAATTAAATGCTGTCAATTAGCACTTCACCAAGAATGGGGAAATCTTGATGGTCTTCCCTATTGGATTGCAAAGATGGTCCTAGGTGTAAAGTTAAAAAAAAAAAAAAAAAAAAAAAAAAAAAAAAAAAAAAAAAAAAAAAAGCTATAAGGAGGGAAAGAAGAGTGACACAATTGTTTGTTGGGTTGGAATAATAATTATGTGGATATAATTGCTATTTCCAGAAAGTGACTCCATGGATCTTTTTCCATTACATCAAGGAGACATCTTGTTCTGCACATAGAGGAAAAAATTGGGCAGACCAAAAGTAAAAGAGCCTTATTTTGTTTGTGATTATAGAAAACACAAGTTTTAAGGACATCTGAAGGGGTCTGAGGGGAAAAAAATAATGACCAAACTGGGACAAAGAAATGGTCAAAGTCTGGAGGCTGCAGCTAAGTGAGATGCAAGAGCAAATAAATAAGAATTTAAAAGCCAGTACAGCCTGAGCACAATGACAGAAAAACTAACAGTAACTGAATACCAGTGAAACTATTAGGAAGGAGAATATGTACACAGAGCTTGACTTCTTGTGGCCAGCTAGTAAGTAGGCTTTAATGAAAAATGTTAGAAATCATAACAAGAAATAAGAGAAACTTCTGTACTCTCAGTATGGTCTTCTCTCCATTCTTGCCATCAGTAAATGTAAAATATAATTAACACTGCCATACGTAGAAGTAATGAATACATAAGAACCTACATTTACACAACCTATATTTAATTACAAGGGATATGCTAGCAGTGAAATGTACAGTAGGTTCTTCTTTGAATTGAAAAAGAAAAAAAAAAAAAAAAAAAAAGGAAAAAGACTGTATTATTGCACTCCAGAAAAGAATTAAGGAGCTCCTTGGCTTATTGAGGACTACAAAAACAATCACTGCTATAGGCCTGGTTTACATATTTGCTCTATTAATTTACACAGCCCTGGTAAGGCTCGCTTTGCAATGCAACCGCTAAATTACACTGCTCTTGGTAATGGGCATAAAAAGATGCAAGAGCATGCAAAGTGTATTCAAACAGACAATTAAAATTATCAATTCAGTTGACAGCTAAAATGAAGGAACTGTGCTGAGGTTTAATGGTGCTGCATGAAGGACACCCTGTTCGTGGGTGATTGAATTAACCAGGCTCACGTGTCGACTGTCTGCCTCTGTCCAACACTGCACATTAGGCCAATTTAGTGTCTGCTTATTAAAATAATTTAATTCCAGAGATTGTTCCCAGGCATTTCTGAGTCTCTTCCTGCTCTTCCCTCCTCCTCTCTCTAATGATGGCATCTTAATTATTTGTGCTCATTTTGTGCCACTGCAAATGGCTGGGTTAGCACAGAGCAGTCCAGTCAGTTTGGCTGAACCAACCCCAACCCTTGGGGTGTTCCTCTCCAAACCAGCAGATCTGGCTGGTCACACTACAGCCCCAAAGTTCTGAAGCAGAAAAAGTATTCAACAAAGGTTGTTTTTATTCAATTTAACCCTAGCTTATCCAAATTGCTTCTTTTAATGGGTCTTCAAATCTGCACGCTTATTGAATCTATTATATTCTAACAATTTCAACTTTTAGCCATCTAGGAATAATGTGTTTGACAACTCCAAAATAAGAATTCCAGAGAAAATGAAATTTCCCAAAGAAATAAGAAGTTTGAAATCTCTTTTCTAAGCTGAACAACAATCTCACATCTCTGACTAGCATTACTACTCGTGATCCAAAGTTCCTGTGAAAAAGCAACTCAGACTAAGCAACATATCAAAATGCTGAGACTAAAAATGTTATCCTGGAGATTTATTTTAGTATCTCCAAAGGCTGAATGACTTAAGTTTAAGAGAGTTATTTCAATAGACTCCGGCAACTAATTCTGACATTTCGTTTTGAGAAGTTAGAGCTATTTTAAAGTGAATGTGCACAGATTACACCTTCATCTGAAGTGAAAATGCATCAGTATGTAGCAGTGATATCTGGAGGGAACTGTGCATTTGGTGAGTAATACTGGTTTTCATTTCTTGGTTCCACCAAGCTGAGGGATGCATCCCCTTGTAGGATCCAGATATTGCACAGAGGAGCCAAGCACTGCTGCCCAATCCTGGACATCCAGAAGAATTCCTGGCTCAGCACCAGCAGCCAAACCCAAGAAAGAAATCATCAGTAATAAATATCACATGTAAAAATGCAGGGGTGTTTGTAAGTTATGAAAATGGCAGCACTTACATCCTTTGTTAAGTCTTTAAAGGCATTGACCACTGGATAAGGCAGCACTTTTCTTTGACAATGCTGAAGTCCCAAAGTCCCAGAATGGAATGAACAATTTGTAATCCTGAAGTATTGGAATGAACTAACACCAGAACTGAAAAACTGTTAAATCTCCTTCATTTTAGTGCTCTGGGTATACAGCACCAGATTAGGCTTTATAAGGTGACACCTGCTCAACGGAAATATACTGAATATTCCAGTTGCGTGACACTTTGCTATCACTGATGATCCCAAACTTCTTCCAGCCTCTGAATTTCATGTAAAGATTTGAACTTGCACCAGCTGTGAATGCTTTCAAAATGCAAACTTCTAAATCTGAGTTGCACAGATAATTTAATAGAGATGTCGATGGGCAACTCCTGACTCCCAAGCTCATAGGTAACATTATTAAAAAAAATTCAGAGTAAATTTAATTTTTAAGAAGTGGCTGATTCTAGGTTTTCACAATATTCACATAGCCCCAAATGATTATATGTTGTATTTTGCCATTTCTAATACATGAAACAGAGTGAAGTCTGTAGAGACATAGGATTAATGCAGGGGAACTCAGACTGAATCATGGCAATATCCAAACTCTTAGGTACAAAACAAAAAGAGCTTTCTGATAAATGGCAGGAATGAAATGAATACATAAACAATTCTGATTTTTGCACAATAGTAATATATGAAAACAACATACGGTTCAGAACCAGCTGGTCCTCTGTGAATTCAAATGGCTTTTCTATATAAAAAACCTTCTGCTGGAATCCAGGGACACATTCTAAATCTTCTGCACATGCAAGCAGCAGAACCTGAGGGAAAAAAAAGCAGAAATAGACTTTTAACATCCACTCCTTCATCCATCATGTTGGCTTCTGGGAACCATAGCAGGTTTAGGCTCAGTGCTCATAAAACAAAACATTGGGGTTCATACTCATAAAACAAAATATCCATCACATCACACTTCCCCTTCAAATCTTGCTAAACAATTTTTTTATGTAAGGTTTTTGCTTTTATATATATGGGCTGGCATTGAAATTACAGAATAGCAGCTTTCAAGGTGAATTTCAGTTCAGAATATCAATAAAGAATGTTACTGGTCCATTAAAATACAGGATGTAATGTTGCTCCTAAAAATCGCATTTATTTAGGTCTAGCTAAATACAGCTGGACCTAAATATATACTGAAATTAAGCACATGCAAGTTGATTTGAATAACTGATAAATTAAGAGCTGCAAATCTGTCTCAGAGTTGATCACCAAGTTGCAGAAGAGATTCTATATTCAAGGGTAAAGTCTCACAGACAGAAGTTTCATTTATAAAAGAAATTCTTTGCTAGCAAGTATAAACTGTTTCTTTCCTGTCACTCTAAGCCACAGTTTGTCCATTTTCCCTATAATCAAAAGCTTGTTTGCACCAAGGGAGGACTGAAAAAGAGAAGTGTGAATCACAGTGGAGGTGCATCTGAAGGTTCCATTGAATACAGTTTGTGTCACTTTTAGTACACGGTCACCCAAGTTCCGTGTCACCACAGGAACATCAAAGGAAGAAGCTTAAAAGCAAAATAAAATTGCTTAAGAATAGGTACAATTCTAATCTTGGACTCTCAAGCATTTATCCCTGAATAGAGAAAACAACCTGAAGGGTGTTTTTCTTGGCAGCTGTTAAACGAGAGCATGGAGGTAAGAACGGTCAAGAATGAGGCAGCAAGCAAAAAAGAAATTACCAGAAAGTTTAAAAGGTTAAAGAGAGAGGCAAAAGGAGGCAAGGTTAAGAGTAGGAAAAGCCAAACCATATTTTCCAACCCATATGTGTACAAGTGCATTTTCAGAAGTCCTTTCTGCTTTGAACATCTAAAGGTGTTTTACGAAACCTGACTTTGAGGTGGTGCACTGGCCGCTCTGATCTCCGAGTTGTTATGGGCAATCTGCTGCTTGTCAGGCAGCCCCAGTACAAGCAGCTAGAGAGGGCACGTGTGGCAGCCAGAAAGGAGACAAACACAGGGGTTCTGAATGACATTTGCTCCTAAATTCAAGTGCCTCTGCACAATGGGTCTATTTACTCAAGATATCCTCAACACTCAATTACAATTTTGGAAATAAAGTTCTTCAGGGGTAAAATGAAGACAATTTCTCCGCAGTACTACACCAGTGAATGCTGAAAGCTCTTTTCTCCTTCACCAGCTCAGGTGACAAACACACTCTCACTTCTCCCAATGTACCAGCAGCATCTCTCAGTCCCACCTCCACTCCCTCATCATCCAAGTCTGCTGACCTTGACCCTAAAGAGATGTGCTGCAATATTTTAACATCTGCACGTTTCCCTGTTCCCCACCACTCACAGTCTATTTGCTAAATCACAGTGATACGGGATCTGCTCTCTCCCTTCTTAAATCTCCCACTCATTTAAAGTCTTGTGTGATCCCATTTCCAAAATCCAAAGGCAGTTATGCCCCACCTGGTCTGCATTAGTTGTTCTTATGGGAACCAACTGCTGGATCATTTGTTTCATGTCACTGGCAGTTGCTACAAAAGCTTGGCCAGAAGTGCCAGCAGACTGCAAGAAACAGCCAGAATGTTCCATGGCAATTAATCTGGTGGAAGGCAAATGCAGCAGATGGAGACCTTTGCCTTCCATCCTGACCTGCTCCACGTTGGAAGGATTAAGCAAGAAAGAAGAGAAAGATTTAAAGTAATACACCAAGAAAAGTGCAATACACTTGGCTGTTATTAATTTAGGTATCATCACACTATTCCTGTCGTTCTTAAAAAGGTTTAAAGCCACAGCTCCCAATCCCTCATTCTCTCAATGACATTTATATATTGATTTTATTGGAGATTTTGGGGTTCAGAATCTCCTGTCTCAGCAGGAGACACCTGTGACTGTGAACTGAGATATTCAGAGCCTGCCCTGAAAACTGTGCATAAAGCTTGATTACTGATTGTTACAAAACCTGCCTTATATGCATTTCAATGGGCATATGCACAGGAAGAAAGGCACACATGCATCTGCTGCACACATCTTCTGCGTGCACAGGTGCGGGTTTAAAGTACCTGTCTTTCTGACTCGGTGTTCCTGGATGAATATGCATAAAAATGCAATCACAGAGGGAGAAAACCTCTTCCCATCTCAAGATGCAAGCAAAGTTATATAGTGAGTCCCCACCAGAAAAACATCCTGAAATTTATCTACAAACAGCTCTTCCCCTAAAGGATTAACGCAGCAAGTAAGAGGCAAATCATGTTCTGCCCTCCCAGCTACTCAAGCCTTAAAGCTGGAACTCTTGTCTTACAGAGCTATAAATAAAAAGCCTCTTTGGACATCATCATCTATGGCAGTACTTAGAGAAGGGAATATGTCTACTTTATCAGATTTGTGACAGTCTGAGTTGACTTTGAAATCTGGGCAATCTAAATGGGTCATGAGTTAACTTCTGTAAGCCTGGTACAGAAGCCTCATATAATAGAGATGCAGCAAATAGAAAATGACCTTTACTCTCTTTGAAATAATTACAAGGCTCAGGCTTGGCCTTGCTGTGAAATGGAACATTTTATTCCACTTGTGCAATTCCAGGCACTTTCTTCTTCTCAATGTGTCAGACAAAATGTTAAATCTGTCATCACATGGACAGTTTTTAATTAATTGTCTTTCAAAAGGAAGATTATTCTTTATTTTTCTCATGAAGAAACTTCATGAGAACTAAATGTCTATCTCATTAAAATAATTTCTGTTAAGGTTTTTCACAGTGGGGACAGTAGTCTTCAAAAATATCTTGAATAAAATAAGCCAGGCAGATATGTTTAAGGCAAAGAGATTTGTTCAAGGCAGAATATATTCTGAATTTGAAGATGTAGATTTCACATTTTTTGATATAATAAAAGAGTTTATGAGCTGATAGGTGCCTAAAGAAAGACTTCATCTATATACACTGTAAATAATATTTAAATGGCATATGTAGAACTCCAAGTATACAAATATTGTTCACACAATTAGTCAGGAGCTGGGCAATTAATACAAAAAGATCCTTCACCTGATACCAAGAAAAAAGACAAATTCTGGAACAAAAATGACAGTTATGCAGCAAACAATTTGCTCATGAAGATCTAAAAGGTTGGAAGTCTGAAAAGCAAAGCAGAGTGGTGACTACTCAGACCTACAGATCCTGTGTTCACCAACAAGCAAAATCAAAGTTTTTTTGATTTAACCTCCTGCTTTTCAGAAATGTACAGAGCAAAGGCTCAGTTTTGAAACTCTGACAATTTTTCTCTCAGAATTTATTGCCAGTTTGTGTAAGGAAAGGCTGTAGTTCGGATAACTCCTGTGCTAGTCTGGCCACTGTGCTAGAACTGTACTCCTGGAGAGATAGCAAGCCCAAGAAACACCTTTTTTTTTCAGTTAATAAACCAGCACACACATGCTGGTGACCTTGACTGACCTCAACATTTGCACTGAAGGCTGCTTACATAGGATATGGCTGGAAAGCAAAAAGTAGAGCAATTTAATACTGTAGTGCAGAGGAAATGAATAAACTCCCTGACGCTAAAGTACCTTTGGGTGTCACGACACCTCAAAAAAATAAAGTCCTTCTACTTCCTCTTCTGGTGACTAAAAGTCATCTCAAAAAGGTCTTTCTAAAGAATATCAGAATCTTTATGTTCTTTTCAACTTGCACAGTTTCAGTTTGGCCACATGCTTGCTCTGCAAATGAATTTTCTCACCTTTTGCTGTGTACACCCTCACATCTTCATTAGCCTTACCTTTAGGAGATCACCTAGCCCAGAAACACAAGCTGCAAAATATTAATTGCATTTCACACACACATTCTTATGGTGTGAAATTCATCCTTGTGTAAGGCTTTATTTAATTAGAAATGTAAATGGTGCAGACACCTGTGAAAGCCATCTGCCCAGACAGGAATTCTGCACAGAGTAAACAAATCTCATTGCAGAGGGAAATATTCTGTAGGGCCACATTCTACCTTTGAGTTCAGGAGAGTAATCTGAAATGAAAACAAATCAACAAAGAACACAAAAAGAAGGAGCTAAAATTGAAATCACTCTCATTTTAACTAAGAGAAATAATTTCAAGAGTTCAAAAATTATGACCTGAGAAATGAGTTTTTAGTTCTGGTTGTTTTGTTTGAACTTTCTGAGGTTTTTTATCTTTCAAAGTATGGTTTTGGGGTTTCTTTTTTATTTGACTCATCTACTTGAGAAGTGGGTATCGAAAATTTATGCTTCTGAGCTTTTCTGTGGAAACATGAGAACCAGAAATTTGCTTTTTGCATATGAAAACTTCATATTTTCATAAGAAATACAGTGATCCTTGGAGCCGAGAATGGAGAGAAAAAAGTAATCAGAATAATGAGAACTGCCAACACTGAATGAAATTGCTCATGACAAAATATTTTTATCATGCAGATGGAGATCTTTGAATCTTAAAACCTTTTCCATGTTCAGGTGCTGCAACACCAGACCCACCAAAATGGATAGGGAGGAGGCCATCAGAGATAGAAACAAGTGATAAACAGCACACAGTCATAGGGAGATGATGAAATTTGAAGTCTTCTCTCTAGATTTAAATGAGGGAGTTATTCAAATGAAATTAACAGAGGGATGCTTAAAATAAAGAGAGAGCTGCTCTAAGTAAGGTTCTGATTCTGCATTACACAGACTTCAATTAGAGTGTCAGCAGGTCCTAAGGCAATTATTTCATCAAATCACACACACAGACTGGACATGAAGTCTTCGGTGTCTTCTGTGTTTTTTAATACCAACTGGAACAAAAAATTACCCTAAAAAACACGAATAAATTATCCTCTGATTGGCATAATTAACAAAGGTATTTCAACTTTGCATAAAGGGGTGTTGAGTTATTAATTTTGGCATGTGACAATTAATTAAATGCACAGTTCTTTTAAATTATTTTATTTCTAGGATGCTATGATTTGGGGCAATTTTTTATGCAATATTTTCATTTTTGGGGGGAAGCTTTCACTGTTTCAAGCTTTAACTGCTCTTCTTTCTATCAAGATAGAAGTTTTTAAAAAAAGACTGTTCCCAATCTCTACAGCTCTACTTCCATATCTGATAGAGAATTCCAGTCATTTTTGTAAGAAATGCTATTAAGATTTGGCACTAAGATTCTTCAAGGATGATAAATATCCTTTTAAAGGGCCTACCTATCCATTTACTGCACAGCTCTGTCCTGAAAGAGAAAGTCACACTCGGAGTAGTGAAGAGTGGGCTATGAAAATGCAAATTAGAACGACTTTATTGGCTTAAATGAATTCAGTTCTCCCGTCACCGGAGCTGTGTGGCTGCGGTAGGCATCCATTAACTGGAAACAAAATGTGACAAACTCTTTTGTGAGACCATCTACCACAGGAACTTCCCTTTTACGAGCACTTTCCTTACATACCTGTGTTTATTATAAGGATTTTATTGCATATTCAGTAAAAGGTGTGCATCTCTCTTGGCACTGGGAAGCTGCTTAAGTTATTCGAGGAGCGATTTGCCAGCGGTGGTGTGAGCTTCAAACAGCCACTCGCCGCCTGAAATTGAGGAGCTCTGCAAGAGGCACCATCATTTTCTTCAGAAATGATTTATTCATCTTTTTTACTGCTCCCAGGGTCTGTTCAGAGATCAAAGTGACCACAGAGCCCAAAGTGTTTGGGGTGAGGAAGTACAGAGTACAGGAGCACTTTGACAGCATCCCCATTTCCAGGCAGAGTTGGGACAATCCTCTCTCCCCAGCCACTTTTCCTCCTCTCCCAGTCATCACAAAGTTCTATGAATCCCATTGCCCACAGGATGATGTAGCTGGAAAAACAGGGCCTGGTGTGAGACACCCACAGTCTGCACCCCAGCCTGCTATGAAACTGCACCCTAAAATAAGCTTTTTAATTAATTCTAACTAGCATATTTTCCATGCCTCAGAACGTGAGTTAGCTTAGATTTCCCTTGACTTGGGAACCAGAGAAGCCCTGGAGACATTCCAAACCCATCTGGACATATTCCTGTTGCCTGAACCAGGTAACCCATCTTGATAGGAAGGTTGATTTGGATGATCTCCAGAAGTCCCTTCCAACCTCAACAATCCTGTGATTCTGTGAAACCCTTACACAGGATCCATCTCAAGCAGGCACAGTGATCTGCTGGCCAGATTGCTTGATCTTGATCATAAATAATTCCTACATTTCACAATTCCTGACCCTTATTCTGATGGCCATTTCATATCTTCCAGAATAAATTTGTTCAGGGTCAATTTATAGCCATTTATTCCTGTACAAGTCTTGTCTTTTAACTAAATTAACCTTTGTCCCCTCTAAATCTTCAATTTATTGAGCTAGACAAATCAAACTCTTTCCATCTCTTTCTATTTGGATACATCCCTGTGATCATCTCAGTAATATTTCTTTGTGCCTGCTTAAGCTCCACCTGTACAAAATACATAAAGAATTCCAGATAAATGTTCTCCAGGGTCTGGATAATTCCCTAAGCCCAAAACATGCTGCCTAATGTTTCCTAAAATTCCTTTTGAAGTCTTGTCATGCTGGTGGCTCGCAATCATTCTAAAATTACCCAGCACACAAAGATAGATGAGACATTTGACTTGGGTGGAGGCATGACCACCATTCACCTACAACAACGTTAAGCGGCTTCTGCAATCAGAGCCAGGATTAATCTTTATGAAATATAAATACAAATGCAAGCCCTCATGCATTGTTAAATCAATTTCTGATCAAATGGGAACCAGTTCTCCCCATGGTCAGCAAAGATCTTCCAGCCCAGAGCCCCAGCTCAGCCTTCTCTCTCCATACACCTTCCTAGCTGAGGTTCAGGATCTGCCCCAGGATCCAACAGAGCTCCCAGCTGAGAATTTGTACCCACATGGAGTGCAGGATCAACTTCCCCTTTCAGCTATTCAGATCTATCTGGACACTGCTCAGATTTTTGTGATCCAGGGAATGGCTCTAATCCTGCTTCATTAAGTATTTTAATGATTAATAACAGAGACCAAAACCTGTTACTTGTGCACAAAGTAAGTAATGTTTTGAATTACTCAAGTATCTAACAAGTAAATAACTACCCATCATGATTAATAGCACCATTTAACACACGAGGCTCAAGCAAAAGGACGGGTTGGGCTCCAAGGTTATTTTTTGTTTATTTTTAGGCATTATGAAAGAAGTAATCATGTTTTGCTGAAACCCATACACCACCGGAATGAGATTACAACTGGTTAGCCTATTTAGAGAAGCTGCATAATAAATTCATTTTACAGGGCACAGAATAATGCAAATGAGCCATTCAATAGCATTCCTGCACCAGTGAAAGAGGCATAAAGAAGAAACATTGAAAGTCAGAGTTCTGGACTGGTTGTGCTGCAAGGTGTGGAATTGCTGAAACCTAAACTGCCTTACAACAATAACCTTTTTGGAAGATCTGCTCATACCAAACATTTCAGTTATTTATTGCCTAATGAAATAAACAGGTTGATCCACTTTTCCAGCAGTAATGGCTTCATGAAGCATTTAGATGAATGAAAATATGGATCTCTGGTTCTCTAAAAAGGAAATAAATTTAAAATTGTTTAAACTTATTTAAAACCCCTCACATGGAGTTGCACGGGGCAAAGTCATTATTCCACATAGGAAAACACCAATGTGTTAAAGAAAAAAAATTAAAATCATATTTCTTACAGCAGATAGTGGGTTTTGGATAGGATGGCTGGAAACTCTAAGGAACATGATACACATTTAATTTCCCAGCAGCGTGATAGTTATCAAAAAAGAAAAAACAACCTTCAACCTATTATTTTCCTCATATTCCACAAAGTTTGAGTCTAAAGCAATTATTACTGCAGCACAAACTGAACTCGGTGTAACACTGAACATCTGTCTTTTGCACTGCTAAGCTAAAACTGAAAATGAGCTTGCTGAAAACAATCTTTGAAAGTATAACATGGATTTAAGGATTAAACACAAACTCACTTCTATCACCTTCAAACATTACAAAAACAGAAACTAACCCCCAGAACTCATAAAAGTATAAGGACAAGTGAAAATATCTGGTTTTCAACTTCAAAAAAAGATTTGTTGAACGTTTTCTGACCTTCCCCTAAACACTCACAAATGCAAGATTTTTTAAAAATTAATACTTTCAAGTAAAATCCCTTGACTCCAACAAGGTTATTGGAGAAAAAACAAGTCTAACATCGAAAG
This sequence comes from Sylvia atricapilla, assembly GCF_009819655.1. Taxonomy (NCBI): domain Eukaryota; kingdom Metazoa; phylum Chordata; class Aves; order Passeriformes; family Sylviidae; genus Sylvia; species Sylvia atricapilla. Next base: position 4,443,311 of record NC_089151.1, read on the forward strand.
ACTAATAATAAAAACTGAGAAATTTCAGTTATTTACAAGGAGCCCAACACAAACCTCTCTACTAGTTTAGACAAGGTTTTATTTGACATCAACAGGAAGAGGACAATCCATCCTGCAAGAAAAGCTATAGAGAACTTTTTCACAAAGGTATCTGTATATCACATGGTTACTTTTTCTTTACAGCAAATGCTACTAGAGTGATAATAGTATAAATGGTATTAAAATAAATAGTTTTGAGGATTGGCTTCCTATGAGTTTCTATTCAAAAACCAAGCTCAGAGGTGAACTCATAGTAAGGACAGGGCTTGTAAATCACCTTAATCTTTTTTAGTGGGTCAACACATTCTCTGTCTTCTCATCTGCTCCTCATTTCCACAAAAATTTTGTGAGCTGAGCTTAGAAATCTTCAGTGCTCGTTTTTACGTGATTTCACTTTCTTTTCCTGAAGAGCAGTAACTGTACCTCAGTAGCAGTACAGTAATAACCATACATGGATTTAATTCATTTTGACCAAAGTTTTGGCATCCCTGCTCCTTTTTTAAGTCCAGACCTTATGTATTAACCTACAAGTAGTAATCCTCAAGCTCATGGAGCCATCTAGAAATAAATATTAAAGGATTAAAAAAACCAAAACAACAAAAACCAAAAAACACCAAAAAAAACCCACAAAAACCCACAAACCCCAACCATGTCTTTTTGGCTATGTCAGCTGCTCATTGAGGAGTACTTTTAATGAATTGCAAAAACACAGTCGAAAATTAAAAAGAACTTGTACCAAACTCTTCTGAGTGAAAGCAACCCTCAGGGGAACGACAGCAAGTGGTTCAATATTTTTGAGCTCATCACAGTCAAGCAAAATGTCTAAAACTTACAGGCTCCCTTGTGTTAACAGTGACATTACATCAAGAATGACCTTTCCAAAGAAATAAAACCCATTAATGCTAGGAACAGATAACTATTAAAGATCAACACTTAGTAGCCAAAGCAGGGAGGGGAAAAAAATCAGTCTGGTAAGTTAATTAGAACATAAATAATGTGAAACCAAGACCTTGGTCCATAACCCTCTCTCTTATAATTGCTTGCAATTTAAAAGCTGAATGAAATCTTTTATGCAAAAGATTCAACTACTGACCTCACATGTATTAGGTAGTCAAAGAAAACCCTGACACATTGAGAATGAGATCTCAGGAGTATTGGAGAAAACCTCAGTAATACTCTGTTAAATACTTATTTCTTATTTCTTTACAGAAGAACTTTTTTTTTCAACTATCAAGGAACAGTGCTTCTGGGGAACGTGGGTAATTGCTAAAGATGCCAGGGGGATTTTTTTTTGTTTATTGTGGAAACAATAATCATAGAAAATGATCTGCAGCCATGAGAACAATATTTTCCTTAGGTGAAGGAACAGCTGCCAGTCCTGGGGCAGGAGAACAGACATTGCATTCCACAGACTCCACCATGGAACCTCTACAGTAAACTATAATTTGCTTTTGGAATCCACTGTTTAAATGAAGTCCAGTTCCTGCAGTGGTCAGGAAGCCACTGTAGCCTCTCCACTAAAGCCTGAGGATGGCACTTCCAATACATTTAATTATTTTGTAATTACCTGTATTGACCAAACAAATCAGCTGTTCCATACAACATTCAACAGACACAAGCAATAAACATAAAACACATGAGAAGTTGTGAAAAATGTAAATCTCTGCCCTGGATCCTGCTTTAGTAATAATGATAATAATGATGATGATAATAAAGATGATGATGATAATAATAATAATAATAATAACTCAAAATTCTTACAGCAGGATATGTGACGTTTGATTTTGGAATGTCCCACCATCACTACATGGAACAGAGTAAAATATTAATGTAATATTTTGCAAGTTTATAAAATCAGATTGTTTGGTTCATTTTGACAAAGTAAAACTATTTGTGTTGTACATAAAAATGAGAAAATTTTAAGAAAAAAAATTCAAGTATCCAGTAATTTAAAGGCCCTTTTCCTTGTATATAGCAATTTAAATTTACTGGAGCACTTCAACCTTTTTTTTTGGTATGTGCTTCAGCCTGAAAGTGATTGGGGTTCTGCGCTTGCACAGTATAAAGCAATTTAAAATTATTCATCTGCTTCAATTTTTATAGGTACTTTTATTTGAAAATGATTGGGGTGCTGATCATGCTCAGCATTGAACAATTTAAAATTATTTAAATGCCTTTTTTAAATCAATGCCTAATGTTTGGGCCTGAATTCTAGGAGGCTATAGCACATTATCAGGCAGTTTAAATTATACAAGAATATTCTGATTTGCACAATCTTTCATCTCCTAAATAAGAATCAGTTTGCAAGGGTGAAAGCATAAACCATGACACTTCAAAATAAACCAGCATTATGCAAAAGTAGAAACCTGATTTTTTTCTTATTTAAATATTGTAAGAGACTCTTTTTCCATAATCAAATTCCCATGCCTTCCTACATCTTATGAAGCAGGAGCATTTCTGAAGCTACATATATTACTATTTCCCTAAACTGATATAAACTATTTCAGAGGAGGAGAACAAAGTTTCAGTGAAGTCTGAGTCCCTGAAAAAATGAGAAGGATTTATTCCCACAACATTTGTCTTATCAGGCATTTTATCAATCAAGCATTCAAGTCCTCTGTTTAAATATTCAGTTCAAGCACTTCTAGTGCAAGTTTATGGTAAATAAATATTAAGTATGTCAAAATTCAGGTTGGACTTCAAGGGCATAATTCCTGATATAACAGGACAGATGCACCAAAATCTGTTGGGTTTTGACTTTTAATTGATAACTTATTGTTCCCAAGAGCAAAGAACATAATTTGCTTTTAAGCATTTATCTATAAAAGGAGAGGAAGTTGAGGTGTGAGATTGGCAAATGGTGCTGGAGATGTACCAATGGAGAGCTGAGACCTACAAGTGCCAGGTCACAATTTTAGTGAATCCTCCACTTTTTTTCACGTCTGGTATCCTTCATCACTGCTCTCACAAGGTGTTTATATTTACTACAGAAATCCAGTCCAAGTATTTCATACCTCCCACCAAGATATTCAACAAATATGGATGTGGACTACACCTCCAGTTTAAAATGGGATATCCTGGAAAGAAAAACTTATTGACTAACTTTTTCCTAAGCCTTATCTCCACATCCTGCTTATCAAAGCAAATGACGTAGAAGAAACAGGACAATTTCTCACCAAGAACAACAATCCCGTGTTCCTCTGCACATTCGTATAGACAGGAGCTGGCCCTCAAAGGTATTGGCATGCCTTACTAATCACAAGCTTTTAATTCTGCCTCTCCAATTTCAATTAGTGAGTAAACACTGACATCCTCAATTGCGCCGCGCAGAGCTCCCCTTTATCCAGTTAATCATGTTCACTGCAGCTATTCCCCAGGCTGAGGTTTCTGAGCTCTCAGATTCTGTAAATCCTCAGCATTACATCTTTTGATTCAGGAACAAAAATACTGACACATCTTATCGTTCAGAAACACGTGTCCTGGGCTTGGGAAGGAGCGTGTTCTCCTCTCTCCCCACAGTCAGCTGCCACACTCCCATGTACAGAATTAAGTTGCAAAGCATCTCTAAACTAATCTGGAATATTTTGCGTAAGTTAAACCTCATATTATAGTAATTAAAGTAGCTGTGAGAAACCGTAATTAGACTAAGTGTCCAACAAATATTAATCAGTAAAGTGATATTCTGTTATTAAGAAGCAGCTATTCACAGCAGGAGTTTCTCTTGTGGGAAACTGGATTAGGAATTTAGCCAAAATCAAACCAGAAGGCACAGCAAATTGGGTCATTTGAAGCCTCGTTTTAATGTATAAATGTTTTCACCTATATTTCACGCCTTTGTAGTGCCATTTTAGTGCAGAAGGTATAAGCTGGCTCCAGGTTTCACTCCCAGACCTGTTGGTTATTCCCAACACTCCCAGTCACTGTGATAAGGATTTCCCTTCCTCAGTTCTAATCCACTCCAAGGGACAAACTCGGGCCACACCACAGGCAAACCACTTAACCTCCCCTTGTTCCCCCATCTGTAAATGAAAATAATGCAATTAACACACAAAGCAGGGAGACTGTGTGGTTTGTTTCAGTAAATTCATCAAACTTAAAGAGAGACACCTTCTCTAGAAGACAGAACGGAGAAATAGCTACAAAACGTAAGAATTAAAAAGTTGAGACTCCAATTTTTTATTTTTTTTTTTAATTAGGCTGAAGTAGGTGAATTTATAGGTATATAGTTAGGGCAAACATCCAGGTATGTTGTCTTTTTCAGCACCATGGAAAATTATAACAAACTTTCAGTTCTGTGATTTCCAACACTGACAGAAAGTTCTTTATTGCTGAAGAAGCAGCAGCGAACAAAGCCCACCACCTGTGGCTTCCAGAAGGCTCACATTCTCCAAATGGTGAACTACAACCCATCAATTAAAACTCATTCTCCAAGTTCACATATCCTACAATGTTGTCTTTTCCCTTTTGCACTCATTAGTGCCTTGACAACGGCAAAGGCTTCATTAGTAACTAACAAAAAGTCAGGTTTAATACACAAGATTGAAGAATAAAGCCCTTGAAAGATGTTTATGCTGTGACAGTGGCTTTCAAATGCACGCAGGAGATAATTTTACAATTCTAATTCAAAGTAGAGATCTGCATTATAAGAAACAAAGGAAATTTTGAAAAGCAAAGCCATAGTGCAAATGACAGGATCATCTTAACCTCTGCCAACAATTAAATTACAATCCCTTATTGCATCCATTGGCCACAGAAATAAATACCAAGTAGCAAGAGGAGCAAATATTATATGGAGCAGATGGAGAATGGGAAATTGTTTGATCAAATGTCTGGGAAACCACTCATTTTTAACTTTTTACTTTTAAAATAATAGCGAAATCAAGAAAAGTAGACGCAATAGATGGGGTAATAGGTATCTACTGGTAGAAAAGTTCCTGAAAAGCAAGAGTTTGCTGCTATAATTTATTCTCATGTAGTGAGATAAGAAGGCACTTGCAGGTTGGCTCTGGTTTTTTTTCTAATCAACTGATAAAAAACTAGAGGAAAAACTCTGGGAAAATCAATTAGCCTAAGGGGGAAAAACCACAACAGAGAGCACCTGAAGGAGAAATGAGGGGGAAGGCATGGAAAAATTGTCCTGCTTGCTCTGAAAGCTCCCAGGAGTTATTACAGGAGGTGTTCTGTGGTTCTGCACTCAGCCCCCAACAGCTCACAAACCTCTCAGGCTCTGTCCTGTTCTATCCTGTGTAAGAGCATCAGGGTTTCCTGGCATCCAGTTTGTTTCACTAACATAGTTCATGTTGTTTCCTTGCTTACCAAAACCTGTTAAAAGCAGGCAAGAAAGAAGAAATAACTGCTCTTTTTTCATAGCTTGCTGTAGACAGATTAGAGGACAGAGAATTCATTCCATCAACCAATAAGGGCAAAATCCATCCTAACCCCTAAGGAAAGTCTCGTGTTTGAGAGAGCCATCCCATTTATTTTTATTTAATCTTCTTGCCTTTTCACTTAGCAATTTCTCATTAGCTACTCCTCTGTCCTCAATTTGGGTTCTCTCTGGTTTTGTTTTAATTTCTGCTGCCTTATCCCCCATCTCAGAGTCTGCCAGGATTATGGGACAAATGAGACTCATGTCCCTGAATTCCCTCCAAAGCCATGACAGAGACAGGAGCATCCACCCCACTCCAAGGAGTGTCCAGCTCTAAAGATATAGGTGGCCTGTGTGCTTACAGGTAGCATTTTCAGAGAATTTTTCATACCCTTGCACACGCAATCATATTTGATTCCAGTTTCCCCTGGAAATTGCACTGCAGCTGCCACACCAGACCAACACACTTTATAACCTTCACCCCCACAACAATATTAATTCTTGCTGAAGCACATTTAACACATTAAGAGCTAGAAATTATTAACTTGGTTAACTCATTAATAGACACTGACTTCTAAGCTGAAAGGATGCAAGAAATCAGTATATGAGTAGGGCTGTGTTATAAGATATCAAGGGAAAGTTTTGTCAGGGAGAAAATTTCTCCTGAATAATTGATATGCACCTTTGTGCTTGTGAAGAGCTCAGGGAACAAACAGAGTCCATATCTTTGAGGTAGGTCACTATTAAAGCTCTTCAGTGGGAGACCAAAGGACCATCTGAGACTAGCAAACAGTAAATGGGGAACAGAAACGACATTAAACTGTTGTTTCCCCTGGGATCCAAGCATGAAGAAAAGTAACACTTCATAAAGAATAAATTAAATAAAACTATTCTATTCTGTTAATATTAATCGTATTTGTTGTCATCTGTTGGGTATAACTTGAAACAATAGTCTAAGGACTGAAATGTGATTTTTTCCCCTCCCCTGGGCAATATCAACTGCTCCATGGAAGTAACCCTGGAACCATAAAAACCAAGAAAACATTTTGTAAATTCAGAAGTGTGTGGGGAAAAAAAAAAAATCCTAGAAGTGTCATATCACTTTGTTTTACCATTTTTTAAGAAAACAAGCAGTTAACACTCCCAAATCAGAGTGCTTCGTTTTTTTAAGAGCCAAATTATATGAATTCATTCACATTAGCTGAACACTGTACTTCAACTGCTGTATGAAGACCTGGAAGCCAGGAATTTTGTCTCTCTCGTCGTACGTCACAGGAGCTCCACCTGAGTGGCCTCTCTGGAAATGTTCCAGCCAAACTGGCTCCGTGGATGAGGCACCTCGAGGCCATCCAGCCTCACCCCAAAGCATTTTTAAACTGTCACCAAAGAGAGAGTTCTTGTTTAATCTTTCAGTATTAAAGTGTATTTGCTAGAGGTGACACAGTCTAAAATACACTCCCATCTCTGATTTCTAAGTGGAGGAGCAAAAGGCAAAATTCTCTAGAAGAAATCAGAAAGGACACTTTTGTTTCCTGTATGGCTCCATGTCATTGACTCATTGAAGTATGAGTTTCTAGTTAATTTTGTCAATGTTTGTCATCATTATAGCAGCAATTAACGCCTGAGTTAGTTAAGCACAGTCTTCTACAGACACACCAAGGTGGCACAAACAAGACACGACAGTAGTGAGGCATCCCAGGACAGGCAACACTCTGAGGAAGGAGGATGAAGCTTCAACCCACAAAGAAAGCTGCACAAACACAACAGATTTGTTTCTAGTGCCCAAACTCCCCGAGTGCGGCAGACAAAGCCTCTGCCCAGCTGTGGAGATGCTTTTCCAACAACCAAACAAGGTGTGAAACTGGTATTGTTTTTTCTTACAGAGTAATCTAAAACAAACAGAGGAATAAATCTTGTGGGACAAACAGTAATCTCAAGAGCAAAGACAAGCATTTCTAAGCCAGGGCCACATTTTGAAGTATATCAATTACCAACAAGCTGCCTACATAACTTCCTAAAATGTTACAAGCCAGACCTGTGGTCTTTGTCTAGTTTTAATGTCCTGAATGGCAGGTAAGTTTTGAGAAATCTACCCCTTTAGAGTTTTTTATTTGAACTATTTGATCTAGAGTTTAAAGATGAATCCAGCTATAATAGCACCTCAAATTTACCTGACCTAGTTTCTACAAAACTACACAGTAAGCTACGCTTTCATCATGAGTGAATGCTCACCAAAGTGGATCCTGGCAAACAGGAATAACTCATGAACTCTAAAGGTATTGAAAGATGCTTTCCTTCTCCATTATCCTCCTTAGTTTGTATTCCCCATTATATTTGGGTCCCCTGTTGTGCCACAAAGAATGGTGAACGTCTCTTGAGCATAAATTAATGCCAAGCTCCTGCAGCAGTTTCTTGCTTCCCCCATTCTCGCCACAACACCCCTGCTTTAAGCCTGCAGTAATTGTTTTGCTGTTACCTGCTCCTAGAAGAAAGGAAGCTTGATAGCAATGAATTGAACTTGGCCTTTGTCCCCTTTCATTGTATCTGCCTACAGCAGACAGCAGCAAAATGCAGCTCAATTAAACACAGCTCTCTTGTCATCACAGAAACAGAAGCTCTTCTCACAGCAGAGGCAGGAAAGTTTTGCCATGACACCCCTTGTTGCATTTGACAAGTTTATTCAAAAGCAAATATTTCAGTGGGGAGGTCTGTCATTCTAATCGTGTCCTTGATGCCAGAGCAGCTAATGCAATTTCAGCTCCCTGAATAGGAGGGCTCTCGCTTCCAGATGTTCTATTGTGCCTTGCAGACAACAGCTGACACCAAAAGACAGGTATTATGAGTATTTTTTTCCATCGTTGGCTTGCTCCTAGCACGGGGTTTACAGGCTGCTTTGTTGATTCCTGTAATTCTGATGGGCACAGTAGGAGCCAGTGTAATGCTATCCCTCTATGGCTCTGCCATAATAGCAGCAGAGAGAGGGCAAATGTACTGAGCCAGGTGGCAAACTTAAACAGCTTCTCAATAGCTCAGGAGCAACTTAAAAGGGAAAAAAAAAAAAAAAAAGCTGAATCCGTGAATGAAGGCTCGAAGAAATTATAGAAATTGCCCTGTTTGTGCTTCCAGGACTCAAAGCTCAAACTGCAATGTCACAGGAGAGCTGCACCTCCTCTGCCTGGGGACAGGGACAGCCCTGCAGGGGACCAGGGGACACTGGGCAGGGCAAGGAGCAGAGCCTGGATATTGCAGCTGGCTGAGGAAAACAGCTGGAGAAGAGGCACCATGAACTTCAGCCTTCAGAAGCCTATCCAGCACATTCCTTGCCTGCTGCGGTGCAGCAAAGCTAAAAGTAAAAGAAAATAAACACACAAAGATGCAACTAAAAAAAAACCAGGCCTCAGCTTTTCCTCTTGCATGTTGCGCCACTGCCTAACAAATAAACTGGTTTCGTTTCATTAATTATGTACCAGTGTTTGTAATCAGCTTTTTTCTATGTAGCCTCTTCAAGTCCTAAAGAAATAAGCCTCACCATGAAACTGTTGAACTTTTTATCCCATTGGAAAATAACAACTAAATGCAAATAAAAAGCCAGGCATGGAAAAAAAATCACTAGTTTTAGCAGATAGATATTTCCCCATGTCCTTGGTTCTTAATACAAATATACATTATTTGAACATGCTGTTTATTGTCCAGTAGCAGCATGGTTCCTCTCCCCACCTGTAATTTGTGGTGTGTAAGCCACGTCTATTTGCCATGGCCTTCTGCTAGGAAATGAAGTGTTTTCCTTATAGGATTTCATTCTACATACTCAGGCGTGAGCAATCACTACATTATCACCTCACAAATGTTTTCTAGTTGCCAAAACCTTATGGAAAACAATCTGTTCTACTCATTTTCTCCTTCAGAATAGAGGATGTGTTATAAAGATCAAACTCTGATCCAAGTGGATCAGGAGTCAGCGATATTTGAGAAGTGACATCAGCACAGCCTATCCAATCTATTTCCTAAGTGCAGAGATGCATTCAAACACCTCACACTCAGCGAGACTGAAAGAGATGATAGTGTCTCAGCTTACACAGAGAATGATTATTATTCTCCAAGTGGGAAAAAAAAAGTCTTATTTTGAAGGACTGTAAGTGATCCTCTTTTCTCTGAAAGAAAAAAAGTAATTGCTCCTGATTTGCTTGTTATCAAAGCATGATGATACATCCTCTTCTTCTGTACCAATTCATGTCATAGACACACGTAGCTGTTCAGACATGCCACTTCTCATCCATATGCTATTTTCTTTGCCCAGTGTTTTGGGGGAAAAAATGCTCCAGCACAAAGGAAAGCAGGCAAAAATTCAAATCTGTGCAGCAATGCTAAATAGCAATAGAGATGTTCTTCCAGAGACTTTAATGAAGACTGCACCCTCCCTTGTTAAACATACTAACTAATGGGAGCAAATTAGCCACCTGGTCTGTATTCAAATTCCTTTTCCAACAGCAATTCTTTTGTAATTCTTTCCCCTGTTAATCTAGAGTTGAAATAAGAGAAAAATCTGAACAGCCTTAGAATACAAATTGCTATTAGCTAGTAATGTGGTGCTCCATCTATATGAATTATATTGTTTTTCTAACTGCAAAAGGAGAGGAGAAGTGGATGGTAATGAAGGCACTGTCCTCTAACTCAGAAAAGCGAGTCAAACCTCCAGCATTTGTTTCCAAATGTCTTTCAGAGTAGCTGGCAGGCTTCTGACTGACATCCATGAGGTTTGGCTCGGATCCCTCACAACTTTCAGGAAATAAATGTGTCTAACACAGCTGCCTTCCCTGCCTGTCTGATCCCCCAGCTCCTTCATTTACCCCATAATTTGGGGAGACAGATCCATCAGTCACGGCTCCCGGCGCTGCATTGCCTCGTGCTTCCCAATCCCAGCCAAGCAAGACCTGAGAAATCCTCCAGGCCGTGCCTGGATTTCCTCCCTTTCTCCAGCACAGAGCACACAGCCCCTGCTATAATAAATCATCCCCTGAAATGGCAAGTGACAGAGTAAAAACACTTTGAATAGGAGCATATTTACACCAGATGCGAACATAGGTCACCAGAAAGATGCTGAGAGTAAAACAGATGGAGAATCAATGAGGCAGAGAGCTATGGGAAAGCTCTTCTGGATGGCAGGAGCAGCAAAGGAGGCTGTGACTTGACTCTAGGAAGGGAGAGAGACTCTGAGGAAATCCAGGGAGAAAGCTGCCGAGGTCCCTATGATCTTCCTTTTTCTACACTGCCACAAGCTGCTTTTGAACTGAAAGATCTTAAGAAACGTTCCAAAACTTAAGAAAACCAATCAAAACCTGTCCAGAAATCATAAATGGAGTTGGGATCAGATAAGCCACAAAATATTTCCTCATAATAAAAAAGGATCACATTTCTTAGATCATGAAGTGAGAGTGATAAGTACCCAAACATCTGCCAATGCTTGCCAGGGGACAGCAGCACATATATGACATGGGGCTGCTCAATTTTACATCAATGCATAATCAAAGGGAGGATTTATGGTATCTCCTGAATAAAAACAAGAAAGAATAAATGGATAAAAAAGGCAAAATATTGTAGGACTCAACAGAAAAGAAGAAAAAAAGGCAGAGTATCTTAATAGAAGTCATAAATGGTATGATGAAATGACTATCACATATATATTTTATAATACTCATATGAATACTCCTTTTCTATCGAAAACATTTCTTGCTATCCTATGTTACACCTCAGCAAGTCAGAGCCCAGAGGGGAAAAAAAAACACCAAACTATATAATCATGTTCTTTTTCTGAGACTTTGAAAACTTAATTGACTGACATTGGTTTGTGTCCTTCCTTTTCCTCTTTGCAGTTCTGTTTTAGTTACCTACTCCCTAAATCAACAGTAGATGCTTCAAAACCCCTTTTTCATCATGGAACAGGTTTTAATATTTTCAGTACAATTTTACAAGAGCCAGGGAGGATGCAAAGCATGAGAACTAGATCATTCAATTGATCTTTTTATATCTAGGATGTATTTGCACAGTGGAGGCACACACCAGTGATCCAGGCCATGTTAGTCCTTGGAATTATCTTCTTTTTCAAGTTTCTTATTTCAAAGCCATATAAACCATATCTGATTTGATCCAATGTCTACTGGAAGTCTCTCCTTGGATCAGGTCACAGATAAGAGCCCTAAGAATTCTTCCCCTTGCCAGCATATTTACATTCAGCAGTTCCCTTTTTAAAAGTTCCCTAACCTCTCTGCTGTCCCAGTCCTCTCAGTTTGTAGTCATAGCCTTAAAAATGGGATTTGAGAGAATGTTTCTATTTATTTCCATGATAGTAATCAATCCAAAAAGAATCCAGAGCAATTAAGGAATAAAGCAAAGGTGTCACATAGATGTTCTATATGTTTGCTACTATATTCAGTGCTGAACATGCCAAGACACTGAGTTTTTCACTTTTAAATGCCTTGGCTCAGTGAGGGTCCCACAGTGTGAGGACAGAAATGGAGAACAATCATTTGCAAGAACATTCTTTAAGACAAGGTACTGTACTCAATTGAATAATGAACCACCAGCAGCTCCACAGGCAGTATTTTTCACTTCTATAAAGAACAAATCTACAGGACATTTTCATTTAGAAGACTTCGTTAAAAATTAATAAATAAATAACGAAATAAATAAAAAGACCTAACTTCAGCTCTAAATATTTTCTTCTCAACTAATACACCTTTGTACCAAGTCCTTTTGAGACTTATAAAAATGCTCTATATCAACATGATTTGCTGATTCCTTTCTTTCTCCTTTCCTCTCTGCCTTAAAAACCTCTCCTGGACAGACACAGCAATCCCATTAGGAAGATATCCTGCTGCCCGAAGATTTCTTTTCCACTCAGAGCACATGTCCCCACTCCTAGAGACGCCAGCTGCTGAGCTGACATGGAGTGAGCACACACAGCAAATAACCACCAAATAGGTTCATCCTTTTCACATTCCTGTGGTGTTCCCAGGACACTTTAGCCAGCCTTGTTCACCAACCCAGGATATCTCCTGCTGCCCACCAGCACAGAACAAGAGATTTTTCCCTTTCCCACTTTGCTTTCAGAGCCCATTTGAATACCAAGTCTACCTGTGGGGCAAACAAAAGCCACGTGTCACAGGGAAGAGCTGCCTCTGCCAGCTGAGATCCCACAGCAGTGATCCCATTGAGCCTTTAGTGAAAGAAGCCAGGAAATGTGGATGAAAAAATACACCAGACTGGTAACTTTACTCCTGAGGCAGCTTCCCCAGCCTTTCAGAAGAGAATCCCATCCAACAGCTCTTCTGTGCTTTGGATTCATGATCACAAGAAGAAGACACAATAGCAAGCAGGGAATTGGATCCTCCCAAAGAGGAACTCCTTGAAGGGCTGTGATAAATGAGAAAGATACAGCAAGAGAAGATAGTCTTAGAAGTCCTGTTGCTTTTGCAAACTCTGTGGTAAATCACTGGAGTGTTTCAGACTGCATTTTTAATTTCCCTCCCCCGAAATCTCTGTGCAGGAGGCTCTTCAATAGACAGAAGTCTTACATGACAGATGAAGTTTGAGACTGCTTTGGCTCCCTATAGCATTATAGTGATACTATCCCTGGGACTATTTCCAAGGAAAAAATTATAAGTCTTCTTGGAATTCTACAGTTCTTGAGGTGACATAGATTTTAAAGTCAAAAAGAAGCATGGTGATCACCCAGGTCCAAAATACTTCATACCAAATGGCAAATATTTTCCCTCAGTAATTCCTCCTTTGAGTACACTGACTTTAGCTCTGTGCACCAAGGACAAGAGGATGCTCTGTATCATTGAAATAGCCTACTTAGGGACTCTGCTTCAGCAAGGGATGCAAAAGTACTAGGTCAGAATTCTCATGTGACTGAAACCCTAAATATGAAGCAGAGCACGTGTAACAGAGTACTGAAACTCCCAACTGCAAAATCTTTAACATCTTTCCACTTTCTGGAAATGAGTTTTACCTGCCTCAGCCCAGAGAGGCTTTCCTTGGTGTGAGGCTCCAGGAGGTGGCCCACAAAAACTCAAAAAGGGTCCCTGTGATGCTTGAATCACATTGTGTATTTTAAAAAGAATAATCTTAATTTTAATCTCTACCACATTAAGTCATACCAACAGAGGAAGTAATAATGGGAAGAGCCTTTAATGGATATTTATTATTATTTCTTTTTTACACAGCATGCAAGAAGGTATGCATGCCAAAAACTTTTACCCTCTCTGTAGATCAGAAAATAGAAATCGAGTTCTGGTAGCAGAAACAATTTGGGAGAGAGCCAAAGAGACACAAATGAGATAATTTTTTGCTGAAACACAGAGCTGACCAGTTAGTTTTTAACACAGGAGCTTTTTATTAGAAAAGGCAGTTTTACCGAGAACAAAACAGTTCAAGGGCATCTATTTCTGTTTGAACCTCATTTCAGTGATGCCAAAAGAATTAATGTTCTGATCTGCATAATATTGAGTTACATAATGCCAAGGAATTTAATATTTAATATCAAAACCCAATGGTTCAGTAATGAGAAAATATGGCATTTAGACAATTCCGGTGGGTTGGTTGTTTGTTTTGGCATTTGAGGTCTATAGTAATTTTTACTGGGGAAATATTCGAATGTTTCCTTGAAGTGTTTCCCTTTCCTTCAGAATATCAATTCCCCTTCCCAGCCAGTGCTAATCCACCGCACTTAATTGAAATTTTGTTTCACTCCATCTCAGAAGTCCCAACCCAGATGCTCTAGACTTGTGTTTTTCCTAAGGGTGTCATCTATAATCATAGCCCAGGGAGGGAACACACATTACACCTCTGTTAATTCAGCAGGCAGGGGGAAGATTCCTCAGCCTGCAGCATCCTGGCCAGCAGAACAGACCTTGGTTAAAAGCCACAGGGGGATTTTCTACATGTACACACTTGGGTTTGTTACACGGTTCTTGGGCATGTTTATTTCTGATTTTCAAAAGCAGACACACCATTTCTCTAAAGACACTGGGATTGTTTTTATAATCAGATTGTAAATGAGTAATGCTAATAAACCTTCATAGAATCATTGAATTGTTTGTGTTGCCAGGACCTTAAAGCTCTTCCTGCCATGGGCAGGGACACTTTCCACTACTCCAGGCTGCTCCAAGCCCTGTCCAGCCTGCCCTTGGATATTTCCAGGGATCCAGAGGCAGCCACAGCTTCTCTGGGCACCCTGTGCCAGGGTCTCTCCACCCTCACAGGAGAGAATTTCCTCCTGAAATCCAATCTGCATCTTCTCTCCTTCAGTTTAAGGCTCTACCCTCTTGTCCCATCATTACCTGCCCTTGTGTTAATAATGCATTTCTACAGCGAGAGCTTATTCCCCAAAAGCATTAAGGTTTTCACCACTGACTATATTGCTTTTGACTTAATGTGATTACATGGGCTAAAAAGGTGCAGAAAAGCCTGGTTTTCATGGGTAATACTTGCATGCATGCAGTGCATTCCTGCAGGGCTGGATCTGCCCCAGGAGAGAGCTGCTCTGCTGATGCAGCTGAGCTGGCACCACTTTTGTTGTAGGAAAAAGCATGAAATGCAAGCAGAATTAAGAATGACCACGTGTGACCAAGCCCACTGAGCAGTGGGAGCCCAGACAATGGCACTGGGGAAGGGGAATGCAAGGCCACAGTAGGAAGTGTCAGGCAGAGCTGCCTGCTCTGCAATCAAGTGAAAAGCAGCACAGGGCAGGCACACAGAGCTCACAGAGGCACCAGAGCTGCTCCATCCCTCTGCCACTGCGCTCTGGAAAATTGCAGGCTCACCTCCTCCCCACCAGAGTTCACCTGACAGAAACACCCTCTAACAGAAATAACAGGATAACAGCTCTAACAGGAATACCAGAATGACAAAAATAACAGAATAACAGCCCTGACAGAAATACCCAGGACATCAGAAGTGATGCATGGGAGCATCTTCTGCTACATCACTCCAGTAATCTGATACAAGCCACGGCACCTGGGTGCCACACATGAAAATCAGCGTGATTTCGCTCTACCCTTAATTGCCATGCAGCATCTAATGCACCTCACTCTGATATTCCTGGCAGGAGACAACAATATTAGCTATGAAATCTTTAGGCTTCTGCCAAATTCACAAATACTGGCAGAGAAACCCAAGGAAGGGGCAGATAGGACTGGGAAAATGAGGAGTAATTTAATGCAAATGTTCTGTATGGCTCCCCAGGCTCCATGATTAGGGGTGTCAAAAAAATTTAGAGTGCTTCTTTTTAATATTACAGAGAACTGATTATTACTCACTGTATACAAGGTTTTTTTAAATGATTGTATTTTTCATAAGTAAGTCTCTCATTATTTCCTTCACTAAAATGTATTTTGCTTTGTGCTCAATAATTTCCCCCCCTAAGTGAAAGCTAATTCTTGACTTGTGATTTTAACCATGATTTCCTTTTACTTAACTTATTTTACTCCCTGGTGTGGTAGATAATGGTATATGTTGAAAAAAATAGAAAGAGGGTAAAAAGAGAGAAGAAAAGATAAATACTTTTGCTAAGGCAGGTAGGCATAACTAACTTACATTGAGGGCTAGATTGTTTCAAACCCATACCGTCTAATTTTCTGAGGAGAAAAAATGTTTAAAAATCCAATTCAGAGATTGATTTTGAAGGTGAAAGTCCTCCTGTGTACAAGGTGAGTGGAAGTTATATTTATGTTTTTGTCCACAGTTTCAGATGATGAAGATGTTGTTTGTACGGGTCACTTTGATTCGTGGAGCTGCTTGCACCTTACAGTCACTTTTACATAACAGAAATAGTCCTGATTAATTACTGAAAATTCCTGGATTAACAGCTGTGCTCTCATACACAGCTGAAGAGTTCATTAGAGAATTTAACCTCACTGCAATATGTCTAAAGAAGAGTAGAATATATTGAGAAAGAACTGTACCAAGATAAGAATAGTCTGCAGTCACCTGTGAAAACCAAAGCAGATTTTTACTTACACTATTTAATTTTTTCCTTCAAGTGGGACTGAAGGAAAGATTTGTTTCTTGAATCAACATAGAAAAAACTGCCAGTGAAAATTCATCCTCTCTGATTTATAAGCATCTTATTCCCAATGGGCAAAGACTTAAGTGGTAGCATCCAAGAGCTAATTCTCCACAGAAATAATAATCTGCTATCTACAGAAATGAATGTTTTCATGGGAATACAGCCTGAACTTCACCAAGGTCTTTGGTTTGGCATAACTTTGATATTCAAGCTGCATTCCTGAAGCAGAGATCAGTCTTGTGGTTAAGGGATTCCTCTGTTCAGATAAACCCTGGTGGTAAAACCCTGCAGAGATGCAGAGTGAAACCGTGTGGATCCTTCCTGCAAAGCTGCACAGCTTGGAGTCTCAGCATCGAGCTAACACAAGCTTCTATTCCACATTCCACATTCCATCATCCAGCAGTTGTCGCACGAGTTGGCCTCCCAAAATGTGATCTCCCCAGTGTCAATGTTTCTTTAGTTTGACTATTCAGACCTATTTTAAGATGCTGTATAAAGAAAAGATCAAGTATATGAGTAAAAAAAATGCTGAATCTTCTTCACTACTGTTAAAGTAGCCAGGAAAATGAAGCCAGATAGAGCCAAAGACTGAAATAAGATAGGATTTATGTAATGAAACACCCAAAGAAGGGGCATTTATGAGAATCTGGCTCTCTCTCTCTACATATATGAATATACTTAGTTCTGATCCAACTGATAAAAGCCACCTTCTCTTATTCAGGGAAATCCAATTCCTTAGTTCTTACTGCAGCCACAAAACTACCTTCGACTACTTTTAAGAGCTATGTATTTGTATCCTTCTTTATTTACTGAAAACAGTCATAATGAACCTCAAGTGTTTGCTAAAATGCTTTATTTCCAACAACAGCGTAGTCACTATAGAGCCACTGCTGAAAGCTGATGGAAAGGGTTCATTAATAACTAAAATGTAAATCCATGGAGATGCAACTTTCTTTTGGTTGAGTAAGAGAATTTAAAGTTGCCCACATCCCTCAGAATCAATCTGAATTCTTTAAGAGATGCACACCAAATTAGCCTATAATCAAATGTTCTCTAATAAGACTAAAACTTTTTAAAGTCAATCCACAGGCAATGGGAGGTTTGTTTATTACCCAGTCTAAAACTGAAATGTGGAATCAAGGAGATGTGATTCACCACATAAAGACAGTATCTCTTATAGGAATTCAAAGTGCAATTAATTAAACTCTTACTCGGAGTGATTTATCCTACCCCTGTCTCCACTGGTGTTCCAAATGCCTGCTGTGAACATCAGGTGCATTGCTCTGCTTTACAGATTAGCCTGATTCAAGAGCTGTGTATTAAACATGAATTCAAGATTTACTAGAGTTCTCCAAAATTTCATCATTACTAATACTTCCAGACAAAGAAATTAATATCTACAGATATGCCCAAACTCAATGTTACAACAACACACCCCCAAACTGTACAGAACTCAAGGATAAACACAATCACTCAGCTACAGAAAGAAGCTCCTGAAGTCACATGAAATCACACAAATTCGAATGCCCAGAAAGTAACACAAGTTCCAGTCTAACACACACAAGTGCAGTTTCCCAGCTGGAAAGGCTCTACAGAAGTTGCTGATGTTATTGCCTCAAACCATCCCTTAAATCTGGCTTTATACCTTTACACCATACCCACAATAAGCTGCAGTTTCTTACATTTGGATGTTCATTGGGTCAATAAAAGGAGAAAAATAAGAAAGGGCAAGATGACATTTTGACAAACATCTGGCAGCTAAAGGTACTAAGCTGCAATGCAGAAGATAACATTGAAAAGATTAAAAGTAGATAAAAATAAATGAGAATAACATAAAAAAAAAGAGCCAACCTTTTTCAATGACATCTGCTTTGAAGCAGGAAAGGAGAAAAAACATTATTAAAAATATCTACCCAATAAACCCAGAACACCTCCACTTCATTCTGCTGTCTTTATAAACATGCATCATTCTAACTCATGAAGCAGAAGAACACAAAACTTTCCTGCTTAGTGGTAAAGATGTTTAGAAAGTTGCTTTATATTTCATTTTTGCTTCATCAACTTCCCACCCCTCGGGGGATTCAGTCTGAATTGCATGAGTATGGAAAATGAGTTAGCCACACTGCAAAGTCAAGGCTGCATATAAATACATGCTCTTCCAGCCATTTTTGACTGGTGTCTGGATTATCTCACTCAAGAGAAGGATATTCAGGTAACAGAGCACAAACATCTCTAAGATTAACAACCTCCTACAAAACCATCAGCCTGTCTAAACAAGTCTACTCTCCCATAGATCAAAACCTCAGGTCTGGTCAATTTTTATGTCTGGACCATATAAAGTAATAATGTTGCTGTGCATCTTTTCTTCCAGGCATTTGGAAAGGAAAAAACAGATCTTTACAGGAACCGATCTGAAGGGAACATCAATTTCTGAACCAACCCAAGCAGTCAAAACACATGGTCTTTGCTCACTGCCAAAAACAGAACATCCAGATTTGTGTCCGTTTGGAACCCATCATAATGCAATCATTAATCAGTCTGATTTAGAATAATGTTTGCAATAGCTGATTAGGGCTGCACATAACCATTTATCCTTTAAATCTGAAAACATTTCCCCTGCCTCTGAAACAATACAACTAATTCTCCCCGTGTGCCAGGGCTGGGCAGAAATGCCAGTGACTCATGTCAAAAGGATGGAGCCTTGCTTAAAATAAATAGCACATACTTTCAGTCAACCCAAAGGCTAAAAGCCACTGTTCTTCTGGAGACACTCATGGTAGATATCTGTACCCAGTGACACTGTGACCTGTGACTTTAAACATCCCTGCTCCCAGGTCACGAGCTGGCAGGATGCAGTTTTACTGCTCTGATTATCAGATCAAGTTTCTGTCTGTGGAAGTTGGATACAAGACAATTTCATGCCACACAATAGCAGGAACTCTGGAAATTGCTGTCACACGTATTACAGAGTTAGAATTGCTCTTGCTGAGTGTCACTTGAAATGGGAACTGATCAGACTTTATAATAGGTTGGTTCCAGACAGATTTTTTGTTTATCATTCACAATGTATACAAATGAACTGTTGTTGTTCTCGTTCAGACATCACTGGGATATTTCAATCTGGAGATGGCCCGTTTAACATGGGAACAGGTATCCCTGGTTAATCCACAGGGAACACTGGGACTGGGAGGAGAAGGAGAAGCAAGAAGCTTGATGGGGAGCATGAGCATTATTTTGGTGTTGAAGGTGCCTTCTCCAAAGAAAAGAAAATTCCAGCCACAGGGAGATTGCAGCGGAGCTCAGTCTTTTTGGGGAAGAGGTTTTAATTTGGTGGGAGGCAATAAGTTTTTTGGGTTGTTAGAGGGGAAAAACGTAGAATATCATGTAGGATTTCCTTTCAGAGAAATTCTCAGAGAGCTTTTTAATGTATAAGTGGTGGATCCCAATTCCAAAATACCTGTATGCCTAAAACAGCAACAAAATCAGTGGAGAGCCTTCTCTTCGGGTGTCTGCAAAGGACCTCAGGAGAAAACTCCCAATACAGCTGCCTATGAGCAATCACCTTGGAAAACCCTCTGAGGAGGTGTTCTCATTGCTCAGCATCACATTTAGCACGATGGGGTCTCAGGGAAATATTAAGACACATCCAGAGTGTAATTAAATAATTATTTTATAGGCTCCAAGACCATCACTCCTCTCTCTCAGGAAAAGAACTCCTTCTACCAAAACAAACCGCAGTACAAAAAGGGAAGAGAAAGACAGTGAAAAGTACAGAGCTAATGAGAAAACAAATGAACATGGAGATAGGAAAAAATTTATCTCCAAGTTTACAGACATTTTGGAAACTGTTATTCTTTTGTGCTAGGAAAATAAAATAAATAATAATAATAATAAATATTAATAAAACCTTTCCTTAGACTCTGCATTAACACTAATTTACTGGTAAGGAAATTTAATCATTTTCTATAATGCTAATCAACAGAGCAATGTGTGTAAGTGTTGTCTTGATGAAAAATCACACATTAGTAGCTGTACTGCAGAAGTGATGAAAGAAATCAAAGTGATATAGCCATACAAAAATACAAGAGGATCCTGATAGTTAGTACAGGACGTACACATTTTGCATTTCAATAATTAATTATCAGTAGTAAAAGATGAGAATCAGCTATATAACAGTCTGATTACATTCCTAATCAAATTAGGAGATACTAAACAATGTTACTGGAATACCTCTGAAGCAATATCAGGAATAAGAAATAGCATGAGAACTTGGGTATTATTCTGGCTAATTAAAGACCAAAAATATTAATACCTGTAGTTTGTTAAGAAAGAGCCTTTATTCAAGGCCATTCTAAAACCAAGCAGAATTACAGCTTGGACTTCTCTTTATACAGATCCTCATAAAAGGTTCAATTCTGCCCCCAAACTCTTCCCAAGCAATGAAAGTGTGGAAGAAAGGGGACGAGGGGAGGATAAGGACAGAATCACAGCCAAGACCTGTTCCCTCTAGACATCCTTTGCAAGCTTCTTAAAGATCAGAAGGCTTAAGTGGTTTTGTATTAAGAAAACAAAAAATTAAATGAAAAGGTGCCATTTAAAGCTCCAAAAAGTTCCACATAGAACAAGGATTGCACCTGCCCCTTCCCCATGAATCCACACTGGTCATTAACTCCACCAGCATTCCAACACCTCTGGAAGCAGATTTTGCCTAGACTATTTCTAGAGCTGATGCAGTCAAAAGAGCATTTCAAATCAGTCTTTCATATCACATTTCCTTGCTCAGTGACACAGGTAAAAAGAAACCATCTGTCTGCGTGGTTTTTGTGTAAACTCATTTGCATGCTATTAATAAAATTAATATTATTTAGACATTTGTACCAAAGTATTTCTCGTTCTTCTAGCACAAAGTACTCAAATTTGTAGACTGGAAGACAATTTCAAACCTAAGTGAACTTGAGGTCACTTCGGGAACCAACTGAATTGGGGAAGGGGAGAAAAAACAAACCCAACAAACACGTTCTAATCTGAACTGACAGGCTCATAACAAGATTGTATCAAAAGCCAGTTACATTTTTGTCTGAATACAAGAATCATTCAGGGCAACACGATAACAACTAATGAAAAAAGATATTTTACAAAAACCTGTTTCATTCTAATCATGTTTCTAATTTTGGTAACAGCACGCATTAAGAGGCAATTAAAGCAGCTCTAATGTTGTGGGGATTTTTGTTTTGTCTTTGCAATGACACAATTTGCTTCAGAAGCAAATCCAATAAGCCATCTGAAATTATCTTTGAAATTGTGTTCGTGACAGTTACTTAAAGCTACAGAAACATAATAGCTCCACTGACATCATTTCTTTTCTGAGGTGTGAAAGGAACCTTGGTTTTCTGCAGGGGCACAGGGAGGCTGATGTTATCCTCTGATTAATTCAGAGTGTAGGACTCTCCCCTGGGCTTGTTGGATGTGCTGCTTCAGACACTACAAAGCACCTCCTCACAAACCTCGAGCATCCCTTTTTCATTATAACTGTGCTACGAGCATGGGGCCAACCCATATTTAGCTACAATGATTATTTCCATTAGAATTTCGCTACAAATGTGAAGCCAACACTCTGCCTGGGCTGTATATACCCACACCACACAGCGAATATCTTCTTGCCATTAAACCTCTCAGGGATTTGTACCCAGACAAGCCACAGAAGTGTCACCCTCTGCTTGGATCTGGAGGCTCAGCAGAGCAAGGAGAAGCTCCCAGCTCTGCAGGAACCATGACATTTCCCGTGGAATGGCGACAAATGGTGTGCAGGAGGCAGTATCTGTGTCATTAGTCAGTGGTGTCTCACCAGAGAGGTGAGAATTGGCAAACAATTGTGCTATAAATGTTTTTTGGTGTTTTTTTTTAATGACTGAGAAAATTGATCAGGTCAGAGACATGGCCAAAAACGTTCCAGCTTAAGCAATAAAGTCATGGCGCTTTTTAGACCATGTTTAAATTGCTGCAAAGTGAAGAACCTACTAAAGAAGAAAGATCAGTTTGCTGGTGGTAGAGGAGCCTGCTGTAAGCTGAAGCAGCAGCTGTGTTACGGTGATAAACAGAGAACATCTCAGTGGCTGCTTAATCTGACAAATTAACAGAGGAGATGTGTAGTGGCCATAGCAGAGTGAGACAGCCTGGCTGCTTTATCAGCAGCTCTAGGTCTCCTCTCCTATCAGCTATTTCCAGTGCAGAGCTGAGTGAAGTGACTGACCAGGATCCAGCCGCTGCAGTCACTGCAGGAGCCTGGGAGAGAATAACTGAGTGGGTGAAATGGGCATGGGCAGGTTCTGCATCCGTCAGACACAGCACAGCTCCTGCAAAGGCTCTTAAATCAGGGCCTGGCACCATTGCAGGAGAGGCAGGAGTGAGAGCTGCAGAGCCCCAGCCCCAAACTGCTGAGCTGCAGTCGGGCTCAGCACAAAGGATCATTTAGAGTCTATTAAAGAACCTTTTATAATCACATTTACCACCAATATACTTCTTTAGCCTTCATAGATAGTCCAAATACTTAAAAATTTCATGCATTAAGGAACCATATTTTAGGCGAAACAAGGTTAAAACTGGTGCCAAAAAGAATGAGGAGGAACAATTTGCCTTTTATGAAGAGTAGATAACACTTAGAGGCAATCAATCTAATGCTCCTGAGCTACTCCTGCTCGAGGAACTGTGGCTGGGACAGAGATTGTCCTTGTGAACATCAGGCTGATGGGCTCAAATCAGCCTCATGATAAATAAACTAATCTCTTCTGATATGGTAGCTTTTTTTCATTTATGTTCATTCCACTTTTTTTTCCACTACCTGGAATTGGATGTATTTTAAGTTCATCTTTCTGACTTTCTCATGAGGACATTTTCCAAAAAGCTGTTTGTTGTCTTGTCTTTTTTTTTTTTCCTATACTAAAGATACCAGATTTATCCAAATTACTTTAAAATGCCTGAAAAATAAATAAAGGAGTCCTTGGGCAACTGAGATTTGAATGTTTGTAAAAGAAGGTTGTGCAAGCAGCTGGGCTTCTGAAAAAACAGGGAAATTTGAGAGAGGAAAGAGCTGATAGACAACATTTAGATATTTACATACCATAAGCCAAGTTATCCCATCTTCCCATCCCTTGGTCTCCCACATTTATTTAAACATAGATCTACTACTCAAGTCAGCCAGGACTATTTGGATTATAAATGTTTTGGAGCAGAAGCTGTGTTAGACTGTGTCCAGGCACCAAAGAATCAAAACTGACACCTGAGTGGAGCTGAAGGAGAATCTTTCTAAACACAAATCAATTAAATCATCTTTAAAAAAAAATAGAACGTGAGTGTGCTTGATTTCCTTTTCCTGAGTGCTGGGATGACCTATTTATCAATGTGTCCAGTGAAAGGAGCACTGTATCCTTGAGGGACATTCTGCCTCTGTCCCAGATCCTGGAGATAACATTTGGCACTCCGGAGCAGCTCAGGAGGACGTGCACTGCTGGCTCCCAGCTGCAGAGTTTGTGTCTTCATTAGCATGTGATCCTCTCCACTTAGTCAGAGGGGACCCTGTTAGTGCACATAGCAATGATCATTCCAGCTAATTAATTTCAGCTAAGATGCTCAAGCTGATAATTTCTAAACTTGTGCATCTGTGACTTGGGATGTGCTACCCCCCAGGAGAGGGTTATTTATTCTGAGAAGGCTTGTACCACGGAGAAAATTCCATTAGTTCGTTTCCTCCCCTTGCAGTAGCACTGATAAAAGTCTTAGGGCATTAAGGCATTATTGTGTCACCCATCCCTACACCCACAGCTGAATTATCATCTCCTGGTTGGTCCCCTGCAATGCAGCCTCTCCTTCCCACTCCTGTCAACAGCCTGCAGCCATCCTGCACCCACAAGGATTTGTTTTCAGCTCCAGATCAGCCTGCTTACACAGGAGAATTTTAGAACTCATTCATTATTTTTGTGTTTTACTTATCCACGTGAAATATTTCAATCAGGAAATTGAGTTTTGATGGAAGATAAAGAAATGGTTCTTATTCACTCAGTTTTATGTGCCACTGTTCAATGTATTTTTCCATTGTTCCTACGAGGGAACCAGGGGCAGAAATGAGTCATTTGTAACATTAAAGTTTAATATAAATTTCATATCTACATAACTGAATATTGATGAATTGAGGCCAGTTCATTACCAAGAAGCAGCACACTTTCCAATACTGCAAAGCTCCATTCAATCATTTTTTGTTGGAAAGCAAAGTGAGGAACTGCTTCCACACCAAACACTTTCTGACAGTGTCTTTGAGCTCTTAGTTCCACTTCTTGCTGCAAGCTCTGGCTCCATAAGGCTCCCTCTTGCCACACCTTCCTGCCTTGGAGGATCTCCAGCTTTTCCAGGACTTCTGTCCATGCTCCTCTACAGCATCTCACCTCCCAAAGGCCCTTTCCCATCCTTCTTATATTTTATTGTGAACTTGGAACATTTGGAGATGCATTTCCTTTTTACTTCCATGGGAAAAGGTTTATACTATGTTGACTTTAAAAATCCATTTTTCAAAATATTTTGGTTCTTGTTAAAGCCCTGTTAGAGCCTGTCCAGCTTCTAATCTCAAGCTCAGATAGTTGGAGGTACCAAATCAAGGCACACAAGATGCTCCCATTTTGAGTGTGGCCTTTCCTAGGCTAAGAACTAAATAAAATTACAGGAAAAAACTGTTCAGAATCAATAAATCCAGTAGAAAACCCATGTTTTTTAGTACATACCTCACCTTATCCATTTTAATAAAATATTGCTGGAGTAATGCATGTGAAAATAACACATAAGAAGGAATACACTGGCCTGTAAAAGGAAAGTTCTGATCTATAACTGTATCCTGGACTTTTGTGTTCAAAAACACACAAGGAATCAGCAGTTTACAATTTTAAAAAACCCTCAGTACCAAGTAACTTCCTGACCATGACAAAAAAATTCCACATCTTCCAACGTATCACAGCTTTATCCAGAAATCATCCTGTGAAAATAGGCAATTTTTAGACTGCTGAGGAGCATTTATAGGCTTTATCTGTGATTGCATTTGTAATTTGGGTAATTGTGCATGCACAACTGGCCAGCTGCATGCAGAATCACCCAGTTTGCACGTTGCCATAATTGCCACTTGAATTATGACATTTTACAGTTGTGTGCATGCAAATATGAGCAGAACAAGACTCATTTGATAAACAAAGCACTTTGCTCTGGTTTTCAGTCCTTCCTAATCAGTCAGAGTACTTGAGGCTGTTTGTGCTGACAGTTGAAACAGGAGCTATATCCTGAATTTAGTACTGAAGAAGCTCCTCTGACCTTATGTAAGCAAGGAAAACAGAGCAATGGAACATGGCTGGAGCAGCAAGGCAAATCACTTGGCACGAAAACTTACAGCAAATCTCTACCATGTATCACTTGGTGACATCCTGGATGCCAAAGCTTCATTGACAGTCAAAATAAGTCTCTTTGTTGCTTTGTAGTCCTATGAAATATTACCCACTGTCTCCAAGTAAAGCGAATGCTAGAAGTCAAATAACAGAGCAGCACCCAGAAATTCCACAGAAGTGAAGTTGTTCTGCCTTGCTCTGCTTTGAAGGATTTGAGTGATGCTGAGACTCAACCAGCAGAGCTGGATCTCTCACTTCAGCAAAGTTTATAACTCCAGAGATAGAGATGGAGATTCAGGATCAGTACCAGTGATGTGCAGACTGGATGAGTTACAGCACCCCTAAGATCACCTTTGAAAAGGCCAGGAAAATTAGCTCTATGATATACAGTACCTGGAATAGGGAATATTGGAATTCAAAAAGGTTACCTGCACAGTTTAACAGAAGTGGCCAGACTGGATTTCATTTAAAAAAAATAAAATAAAAATCTGCTCCACAAACCTGGCCAAATTTTCCTTCTTCACAGCTCATCTTGCATTCATCTGTGCTGTAGGATGAGGCTGAGGAGGTCTATTTCCTCAAATATAAAAGTATGACTGGACAGAGGCACCCTGGAGTTTACATCCTCCTATCTTCAATAAAGTCAGTTTCTTTTTCATTAAATAAACCCTCCTGCTTAGAGAAAAGTGAGCCTTCCTGTTGACACTGAGAGACAAATACAGAGAAAAGCTATCAGCATTAAAAAAATGCTCAGCCTTGGGAGTACAGAGTGAAGATTTAGAAAAATACATTTTCAAGTATCATTACAGGTCGGGCCAGAAATGAGAGTCACGTTCTGAACTTAATTCCAACCTGTGCATTTGTCTCTGGAATGTGTTGTTTGAATAATGTCTGAAGTGACAAACATATATTCACATCTTTCCTTTTTTCCACACAGACCAAATCCCTGCAGAATCTGGAAGGCTTCTCAATACATGAATTTATTCTCACTGAAGCTGGGAGGAAAGTTTGACACTTTGTTTAGAAGAGAGTGAAGAAAGGAAAATAGGGACACAGAACTCCATGGCCTGCTGAGACTGACAGAGGAAGTCTGGAGCAGCTGTGACACATTTCACTGCTGCCACGAGTAACAGCCCAATAAAGTCAGGTTGACAACTCAATAGCCTCAAAAGGGACCATTCCCTAAAAAAAGCTCTTCAGTCTGTGACAGGGGACGCCAGGACTGCCTCTAGTCTCACCTCTCACTGGGTTACAGCTCTCCTAAATCATTCCCATTACATTAAAGCCACTTACCAGGGCAATTACAACAGCAAACTCTCCCTCCCCGCAGCAGAACACAGAGGTGGATAATGGATGCTCATTGTTGAGCCTGGGAGGTCAGGTGTGTGAAATCTGTAATTGCTGTTTCCCATCCACTAATGCCACTTGTCAACACATTAAGGAAAGGAGGATGAAACTTTGGGTTCCTTGCTACCCATGAACATAAACAGCACGTTACACTTTTGTACACTCTGCAAGAAATTAACCTGTTAAGGTATCACACAGGACATGAATTCTGAAATAATAATTTTTGAGCTACGTAGGCTGGTTCTCAAATGAGACATAATTCTATCTTTATTCCTTATGTTTTACACACAGGTAGTTGAAGAAGAAAGTTTCAGGCTCGGGCAGTCATCTGCCAAAAATTATGGGATATTCAGCCAGTATTCAACTCTAATCAAAAATTGTTTCTTCTTCAAAGCTTCCCACAGGAAAAATAATTAGGCAAAGATTCCACACCCTTACAATCATCTCATCCAAAAAAACTGTGGTTTCTTCCTCTCTCTTGAATTTCTCAGGTTTTGTTTAGCCTTGTTCCAAACACAAGTTTTTTCCCACTGAGTCACGGCAGATTGAAACATTTCATTAGTGTTACTAACCACCATCTCAACAAATAATCTTTGCAGTTCGGTAAAGCTAAGGGCCAGTAAGGATACAGGAAGTTTCATCCCATAATAGGGTCAGGTGTGTGTCTCTGAAGGTTGGAGCTGCACTCTCCACTTTTTATTAGAGTGAGCTGCAGATGAGGAAACTTGTTAAATTCCTTCTGGCAAAGGTAAAACCCAAAGACAAAACCCTCTTCCATCACCTTCTACCTCTCAAGAACAAAGTCTGCATTTACAGAAATCAGGCCCCTGGAGTTTTATTTTCAAGCCACACACGTGGTGGGGGGGGAAGTAGATTTCAATTTCTGTCTTTTCAGGGACAGGAGATTAAAGAAATATGTCGCACCCCATTGAAATATTACTGCCTGCATTCTGTCTGCCAAAGCATTGCTGACACTTTAAAGGTCAAATACTTTCTCCTTATATTCCTCTCTGGACCAAAGCAAAGTTCTGCAGCGCTTCACACTGGCTTTACAAACACTCTTTGTTAATAAGAGTACAAGAGCAGGAATTAATTTAATTTTTACATACCCATCCACCTTCCACATGCTAGCAGTTTTCAGAACCATTTCCCTCTCTTTCCTCCAAATGTTTGAATGGACTCAAACTGGCTGCATCAAAAGGGTTGTTCTTAAGCAGCATTAAGAAGGCTCTGTAAAAATACCTCAAGCAGAGCAACAAAATGGAAAACAGTTTCCAGGAAAACAGGAGAATTCAAAGCTAAGGGCAAAATCTTGATGGGAGCCAACTGAGAGATTGACTCAGAACTGTTTCTTTTTTAAATATACAAATCTTGGTTCAAAATTGCAGGCTACATTTAGATATCCTTGCAGACAAGGAGTAAAGGGAGCAAGGTCTTTTGAGGCAACAAAATGAGCTTGCTGAAAACCCACTTGCCACATTCCAGCAGATCATGGAGGGTGGGAGACACCTGATATGTAGAATTTCCTCATTTTTATATTCAAGCATATCTAGAGAGGAAGGGAGAATAAACCTTGTACATTCTTTCCCCTCCCATAACGTGCAGAGAGGTCCCTGTACATTTTCAACTATTCCAAATTTAGGGAACAAACTAACTAACTAAAAGAAAAACCACTTCAGCTAGGGACAAGCCTTTTATTTCCTTGTTTTTTAAGGCCTCCATAGCAAGACATTCCCCCAGTGTACACTGTAGATTCCCAAAACCTCTACCCCCTCTGGAGATGTGCATCAGTCCAAGCTAAGGTCAGCAGGATGCCAGGCTCCCTTCCTCTGTGAAATCTCACAATTTGGGATTAAAAAGGGAACTACAAAAAAAGTGTTTTTTCTACTCTTCAGGAAGTCTTCATTGAAAGCCATAAAATATACACATGCACTGTTGAATTATCTATGGGCTTAAAAGGATTTAATAAGCATATGTTCTATTTTTAGAGAACCACTACAAAGCCTAGATACACGAGTCTTCTAGTGCCAGTTTCCATGCTTTGGCTTGCACTGTTAAAACTTACTGTGCTGCTGTAAATCTAACACCCACTGGAATAAAAATCTAAATTAAATATCAGGCACTTTTACCAATGATTTATAAATGCTGTGATCATTTCCTAAAACAAAGGCTCTATCCACTATGGAATAGGAATCAGTTCTGATTATTCTGTACAATTTCTGTCCACCAAGTTTGTGATTATTGCTTTACACACCACGAGGAGGGAACATACATGTATCTGTCACTTACAATTTATTATAATGTCCTAAAAGCAAGTCCATCAATTTATTTTTAATGGACTCCTAAAAGAATTTTTAAGTACATCCCTTAGACTTATTGTAGTTCACCAACACTTTCTCTCAACACATGATGGATAGCTTCCATTTTAAAATATGACATTTGTTGTAATACAGTTTAAATTACTTTTCTTCACGGAGCATGTGTTATTCAGAGTTACCATTATGCACTAAGAAATTGTACATTATGTTGCTGCTTTATCTCCTTTTATGGCTCATGTTACAGTTGCATCTATTCAGGTACAATTACACTGAGGGAAAGTGATTTAACATTTGTATTAAGAACAGTTCTGCTCAGCAAATTTATTTCAGCTTTTGGTTAATTACTAAAGATTACTGAGAACAATCCACAACAGCTACAGCATGGAGATTTTAAATTAAGCAAATAAAACATATTCACCCCAAGATATGTACTCGCAGTTCAGCAGATTTATTGCACTGTATCTACAGGCAAAGTTGTAGCAACCTTGGTTTATTCCATAAATTCCTTGTAACATGGGCTAAAGAAGTTTTTCCCAAGAGGATTAGATTTTAGTATTAGAGCATTTTCTGTCTGAGTTCTCTCAAGTTTCACTGAGGAGAGTTTCACAAGCCAAACATCATTGAGGAAAAAAGTAATCATGGCATATACTTGCAGCAATTCATGAAGTAAGAGTGCAAAGTTCTCAGATTCTGAGTGTTATTTTATATCATAGGACTCCAAATAGAATAATTAGTACCTGTTCTAAATGCTACTGTTTCTCTCTCCTGCTTCCAATGAAAATGCAAAACATTTTCCCTATCAGTTTTTACATCTATGGATGCAAACAATAAAATTTATGCTGTAAATTAGAATCTGTTTTGTTCACGTTGCCAGTAAGATGGTGAACAATATTTTTATATATACAGAGTGTAACCTGTTGGACAAGTACAAAGACATTTTAATCAGGCTATAATAGGTATTCTTTTTCTGTTCATTAAGATAAAGGAATGTTTGGCAGGCAAATGTTTCATTAGGTTGTAATTTGCTTTGATATGCAAATTAAGATGTAATTAGTTTTGCATTTCTGAAGAGGTAGAGTCTATGTGCTACACATTTTTATGTGTTGAGTAATGGAAGCTCAAGTAGATCCCTTCCTTCTTCCCCAAAACCAACCTCCAAACTCCCACACCATCCTCTTGTAAATATCCTTAAAACCAAGAACCATCCACACCTTTCTCTCAGATGAGTTCTTCAAAATTTATTTCAAAACAGAGATTACCTCGGAGGATGCCTGCTCAAGTCGCCTTATTTTTTGTTTGGTTTCAACTCTATTCTGCAACATTGGAAATTGTGAGGCAGAACAAGAAGCTGCTATAAATAAACACAACTACAGCATTCATAGGAGAGTTAAAGCAACTTAAACCAGCTCTAAACCCAACTCTGAGAGCAGAGCCTGAGGTTAAGCAGGGCTGCGTATTTGAAATGAGGGAATTCAGCTCAACACACTGGGGTATCTAAGGTTACTAACAAGCAGTGAAGGAGAAGGATGACTAATTCTAAGTCCTCTTTTTAACAAGGCAAGTAGGAAGTATAAAGATAGATTTGAAATTTAAAATCATTTATTTGGCTCAGCCCACTACAATAGATCAGTAGGAATTAGTGAAGCAAGCCATGACATCACAGGCTTTGGGACACATCACAAGTTATGAGCAACTTATCTGTGGTTAGGACCTGTTAGTGTTGCATCTTTTGAAAGCTATTTTGTTAGAAGAAAATAATTTTTCTCTTCATTTAGCCAGAAACCTGGAATATTTTAACCCATGAAAGGTTAAAATATTTAAGGTAAGGGTCTTGGGTGTTTTATACTCTGAGCCAAACAGCAACTGATGTCTACCAGTTTCATCAATGCTGTTAAAGACTTCCTGATTTAAAGAAGAAAACATTTTTAAGTGTTTTAAGAAAGTCTCAGTAGAAAAACTTACACAAAAAGTTGTGAAAGAACTCTGTCAAAAGTTGGATAGGAATCCCTCTTTTTACTTTTTTTTTTCATTTCTGCATTAATTAATGAGTGTCCCATCACCTGAGTGTCACATTGCACTCATTTTCAACAATAAATTAAAAGATAGAACTATAGTTGGCTATAATGCCAGTAGGAACATCTCAGAAACCCTCAAAATCTCATATAAGTATTTTAAGGTGCACATTAATAGATGGAATTATTTTCTTTCCAAGCCAGGCTGAAAGCTGTCTAAAACAATTCACACAGCAGAGAAATCAAGAATTTTTAACCAAGTTCCACCCTGAAAGTGAGAGACTGACTGCTTTTCTCCTCAGAAAGGTTTAACACAACTGGATTCCATTGTGGAATGACTGTATAATTCTGTATTCTCATTCCAACACTCCAAGCCAGTGTGAGCTTTGCCAGTGTTGTCCTACTGAATATCTAAGTGCCACTCCAGCAAAGCAAACGTTTTACTTCAGCCTGAGTTGCCTCTGCAGGACTTTTGGGCTTTTGCAGGGGCTAAAGCACTTGCTGTTTCTAAATTGGACTAAATCCACATGCTAAGGACAGCAGGAGCTCTACAAGGTTGAACCTGTACATCAGAGGAGCTCTATCATGCTGCCAGGTGACAGACGTGCATTTGTGATTGTTTTTAACTCATTTTTAACCTTGCCCTTCTTCATACAAGCTGACTGGACAGCACCATGCATGGAATGCAATTATTGGGGACTAAAATTAGGATATAGCTTTTAATATGACAACCAATGTGGCATTAGCATGTATTTAAATCAATTCTGTCCACTGTGGGTTTTTTGAGATATGATAAAACAGGGGGATTTGGAGATCACCAAAAGTGTCAAAGCTGTATACAGGAAGAACCCAAAAATCCAGAGACAGTGAGGAGCCCTCCCAGAGGCCAGGCTTCTGCTCAGCTTTGCTGCTAGGCTGATCTGTTCATCTTTCCAGAGATAAGGAGCAAGCAGGAAATTATTTAGTAATGAAACAGCTGGTCTGAATTTGAAAGAGGTGAAGAGGGACAATAAAAAGCGATATTAGCCCCATAAAATTGAGGAACTCTTGCTATTTCTAGGTGATAATTTTGGCTTAACACACTCAGGGCAAGCACAAACACAAGGGAGAAACACCACGAGCTGGAGAGGAGGATGAGCTCAGCCACAGCAGCCACTGCTCTGAAGCTGCACTGACATTTCCCAGCTCTTTACATTCATTTCCTCCCAAAAGGCAGCACCTGCCAGGAGTGTGCCCAGTGCACTCACATGCTTTTTCACATGACAGCTTCAAAACAGGTAACAGATGTCACTGGAGAGTAACAAGAACTCTCTTTAGATCTAATCAGTGCAATAGTGGCTTTCAAATGCATTAGTGGCACTTACAGATCATCTACAGCTTTCGGGGTTTAAGATAAATCATTCTTCAGAACACAGGCATCTTTTATCCCACAAGCCTGAAGTGTTGAGATCTATCACACTGGGAATTTACTATGCATATAAACAGAAGCACGACGTTCAAAAAAACAAGAGTTTGCAGGGATCTTTCATCCTGACACTATACACTGAATGTAGCAAAACATTCAGTTCCCCTCTGGTTTTATTTTCACTGCCTGGAATAGGAAGATGACATGGATTTAATGAAATTGCATATGTTCTATCAAGACACAAGGCAAGAGAAGGGAGTTGAAAATGAAAAGCTTCAAGTTTTGACAATGGAAATAATGAGGAGACATTCACAAGAGATAAGGAATGAATGATACTGATCTACAAAGATTTACAAGTGTGATTTGTCATGTTCTGAGCAGGTCTGGTTTTGTGCCTGTCAAACTCAATAGAAATACTCCCCTGAACTCTACTGTGTTTAGGTGCAAGCCCTTAATCTGTAATCTTAACAAGATCTACAGGCTAGAATTTCAAGTTAGAAATTCTAGACTTGAAATGGGATCACAGTTTAAGGGGGTTGCTCTCCAACATTCCCTAATATATATTGGCTGGACCATCAGTGCAGTCTTTAGAAAGACATTGAATATTGATTTAAAGATAAGCTGTATCTCAGTCACAAGACTGAGACAAATTCCCATTTCAGACCTACAGAGACACCACAGAGGTCACCAGCTGAACCAGCTCATTCTCTCCTGGAAAATCCTTGAGGCTGTGACCGAAATAAAAATGTTGGTTGAACTTCTCAGTTTGTTTGCAACAGAAATAAAAATAAAAATAAAAATAAAACAGGGAAAAAAGGAATCAAATCAGCGTTTTCATGAGGTGCCTGGTGCTGTCACTGCTGCTCCAAGGGAGCACAGAAGAAATTCATTTGCAAGGGAAGAGCTGTGTGAGAGCAGTGGGCCGGCACACACGGGATGACAACAGAAGTGCTGTGCTCAAAACAAACAGCACCGAAGCTCCAGCACAACCATAGCTCACAAGCTCTGCCAGCAGCCTGGAATAAAAATAAAATTGTTTCTTCTGTCGCGCCTTCCCTTTGATAAGCTTTCAAGCGCATTGCAAACATGAATTAATCAGCTCTTGGATCACTCACGGCATGGAAAGAAGGCTGGGGCAGAGACAGGGGAAACAGGATAAAAGAGTCCTGGCTGCTGGTGCTGGAGAAGTCACCAGCTGCTGATGTAACTCTACCTCACCCCAGTCTGCAATGGAAGAGTTTGGGACAGTCCACAAGGCATTAAGGTACAAGGTATTAAAGGATGCTATTTAAAAGATCCTCCCACATCAGCCTACATCCTGTGTTTATTATCAGCCCAACTCTGCCGCAGCAGAAACATTTAGGACTTTTATTACAGGCTCACACAGCTGCACAGGAAGGCCAGTGACACATCCTCTGTGCAATGTCACCCTCAGGCTTTGCTCAAATTTATTACAAAACGCTGTACAGAAATTCTCATTCTTTGGTCACTACTTTACAGCTTTACTATTGCTTCAAAACACCTACACAACTCTATGGCTTCAAACTAACTCCACTAAAGCAAGAGATCTCCTCAGCTTTGTGGTGAATTCTTAGTTTCACAGCTCTAATATGAGTAGCAATAATGTGACTTTTTGCTGTTTAACCTTAGCAAACATATTTTAGCTTTAATGCACCTGTCAAGCCCACGATTTTTTTCAAATGCAGAATCATTTTAATACAAATTTGCAAAAGACTATGTCAGACATTCAACTGATAATGATTTAACTTCCCTTTTATGAGTTTTTGTAACAGAAGCAGCGCTGCAGACAGATGTAGACAAGGTCTTGAAGTGCAATTCAAACAACTACAATTAGTGATGAGAAACTGCATAATTTAAGTTAAGAGTTGTGACCCACTTCAGCGGCACAGCAATCTTAACTGCTGTCAGGAGACCAGGAAAAAATACCTTTGCAATATTGGATTTCAGCAACCCCACAGAAAAATATTCTTTTTGATGTATTATTACTAAATTACTTTTGAATATCTGCACAAAAGCATGATTTTTTTTTAAAGTTACGTATTTTCAGGAGAAAGGAGAATCTTGATCAGTTTTGTTGGTGATAATGGATAGCAGAAAGAGTAAAGCTTCATAGATTAAGCAGAAAAAGTATACCTGAAAAAGGAAAATAAGTAAATTTACACCATGCTCTAGTCTACTTCAAACTTGTAGCACGATATAATTCTAAAGGAAAATAGATCCCAATGAGTTTTCAAGTTTTTAATCAGCTGGTGCAAGTATGGGCACGTGGGATTCTCTCTCATCCCTCGAGTTCTTCAAATGAATGCTCAACCTCTTTATAAAAAAAAAATCTAAGCAAGAGAATGACTTGATATGATAAAAATATGGAACTCCCAAGGTCATTTAATTTTGGATTTTTTTCTCAACGCAATTGCTTTCAGAAACTCCTTTATTTACACATCTTACACCTCACCATCAGTTTCCACCAGTCTGCTTTAGAAAGTGTTTCAGCTGCTGGCTTGGGAAAGAGAAAGTCACAACAAGCCCCTCCTTTCTTTTCTAGGTGCTATGAAAAGAGGTTTATACATCTCATCCACTCTAAAGTTTTAACTCTGCACCTGACAAAATGAAATTTTAACCGTACTCATCTTGACAAAGTGGAAAAATACATATATGCAGCACTCCCATGATCCTAGCAGTTGCTATGCTTGCTGCTCACACTGTATTAATATATAATAAAAAGAATGTTCTGCCTTATTGATCTTCAGACCACAGCTAAGAGCTCTAATGCTTGAAGCATACCAAAGCTGTTTTGCTCTTTTCCTCATTCTCTCCCTTTTCCTTGGCTGCATTATGCTAACCTCTGCAAAGTGGTTTTTATTACTTGATACGTTGTTGGTCTTTTCACCTTGAAATTGTTGACAGGAGAATAGAATGCTCTGTGTTGTATTTTTAATCTCTATTCAAATATACATCTTGCTGGGTTTCACCCTGTCAAGTTAATCCCTTGGAAATATCATAAAATAGCAGTGAGGTATAAAAACTGCAGAAGTGCTCAGTGTGGGACAGGGCTCAAACGTGCCAGGAGAGCCTTGTCTCTCCCTCGGAATGGGCAAAGAATTCCTTGGGGCTTTTTGTTTGTCATCCTAAACTGAAAGCTGTCTTGGTGATAAGGTGACTTGAAATAGAAAGCCTTGCATATGAAGCAGCCCTCCTTTTGTGCTTTCCAGGATCAAGTGGAGGGTTTTGGTTTTTTTTTTTTTTTTTTTTTGTTTGCTTGCTTTTTATTGTACTTTTCTTTACTCACTTCACAGCTATTGCTCTCTAGGATTTTAATTATAAGCTGCATAGAGCCTAATATTCCTTTCTCTGCGCTTTTACTGTGTCTCAGTCGTGTTCTGAAACGTTCACAGCCATCTTTTTTTACAAGAGAGATGACAAAAAAGCCTTTGAAAGGGCTGGCACACAGAGCAGATTCTATCACAGGGCGGTGATCAGCCGCTCTGCTCCCACCAGCTCCGGAGATGAAAGCAGCGTTAAGATTGTGATTCCTCCATGGATCCATGGGCAGGAGCAGAGGAAGGTCACTCTTTCATGAGACGTGTGGAGGATACCAGCACACTCTAATTCATTCAAATCACACTCAGAATTCGCTGTGAGGATTTCCTCGCTGCAGAGCAAGGAGATCCTTAGATCTGCCAGGGGCATTGTGCCTTTTGATGTGCCCGGGTTTGAAGGGCGGCTGGAGCAACTCCTGTCGAAGAAAATGAATTGCTTTGGTTTCCAGAGCCACCCTCACCCTTCTGTGAAATACACGGAACTTGCTTAGATGTTACAGAGCCACATTAATCAAAGTTCCATAAAGTATAAGTCAGGAAACAAAGAAAGATACTTTAGTTTCTTGCTTAAGATTGTTCATCACTGGTACTACATTATTTATCCTTTGTTCATGTTATTTTAAGTTAGATGCAATCTATGCCAAAAATACAGCCTGTAACTTCAAAATAGCACGCATGGAAAGGGAGTCTCGAATTTTTAATGGACTTTCCCCCTTGCTCTCCTGGACATGCTGCTTAAGTTGGGTTCACAGGAAAAAGGGAGCTATTCACAAATTTCTCTCCTACATAATGGCAGAGAGCTAGATTGAGCAGTCACCAAAAAAAAAAAAAAAAAAAAAAAAAAAAAAATCACACAAACACCCCCCCCCCAAAAAAACCCAAAAACACAACAACAAAAAAACAACCAACGAACAAGTCTTAGTCTAGAAATATCAGAATTCTTGTTGTGCACTCTCAGCTGTGGCCTGAGGCTTCATGACAGTGAGAGTCCTCCATCACCTGGGCTCAAATTCCACTTCAACAGTTTCCTATTCACTGATATGAAAGCTTCAGCAAGACCAGTTTTAACACAATAATAATTTCTATGTGCTTTGAATCAGGACCAAGATTCTGTAATGGTTGAAGCAATCCTGCAGCCATTGTCTCCTTTTGAAGCTGATGTTAAAAAAAAGACAAAAATTGAGCTCTTCAAACAGATTCTCTCCTTGATTTTCACTACAGGTTGTCACTCTGTTCCTTTCTTATGAGGAACAATTTTATCCTACTGCTCACAGGAAGAGCAGTAGGACATAATTGAAGTTGAATTAATAGCAGGTATTATGTGCTAATGCAATCACACTGATATTAACTGGACACTGAGCACTGGAATATGTTTTATGTTATGTTTTAATCCATTCCTGTAACACATTTTAATGCTTCATTCTCTCATTTACTGGCATAATATTTTCATGCATTCACATTCAATGAAACACTAAAATCTAGAGTGAACCAGCATCTTGAGGGTTAAAGTACCTACTGGGGTAAGAGAATTTAAATCCTTCTACAGGAGATAATTAGCTGGGCTTCTGGAATCAAAGAATGCTAGGTTTCCTACAGCCACAGGGATTGGATCACAACGAGAAAAATGATGGACCAAGTTTGGCTCAAATTGGTTCCAATTCCTCAGCCAACCAAGCAATATTAGCATTTTTCTATGATATCTAAATTAAAGGAAGAAATGTTTTGGACTGCATGCTTTGAATGAACCCACAGGGAAGGTCATGGGGATGCTCCATCTGTGCTATCTTCATCTAAGCAACCACTCACATCTATCATATACCATGCAATTAGAATTGCTATTAGGTTTTCATTTCCTTTTGAATGATCTACAGCTGTTAAAATGCAGCCCTTTTGAGGGAATATGCTGATTTGATTAAGGTTTTGTCAGAAAAACATTCCTTAGCTCTCCATCTTAGGATGGTACAAATAGGAGTTTCTGGGCAGCCAACAGATCAAAATTGAGAGCAGTTCAGTTAAAGCTCTCCAAATTTTCTTTTCCTGCTAGTTATTCAAGAGGGTCTGTATTGATTGCTTAAGAAAAAAAAATTATAAAACCTTTAGGACTTGGGATCATAACAGAATGCCAAAGCAAAACCAATAAATTCTCAAACACTTTCCTGAGAAAATTATTTCCTATGAAAACTCATGTTAAAAGTACTTTGACCTGAGCTCTAAAATTTACAATCAAATGCTCTTTGCTGAAGCTTGTGAGAAGTTACACTTCCCACTGCTAGCAATAATAAGAAAAACTTAAAATATGCTTGTTTCATTTAAACCTTAAGGTTAAATATATGTCAGGAACACAGAAATTGAAGATCAGGACTCTGTTTAAGCCTGACATCACTTCTGTTGAGTAAATAAAATTTTCATTGCTGTCTTAGTTATAACTGTGTTCCCATTCCCAGACAGATAAAAATATTTATGGTTTTACAAAATGTGTTGTACTGCCAGCTCTGTTTATTGCTATATCAAGCATGGATGATGCATTAAGATTGTATAGCATGAACACCTACAGAAATTTAAAAAGACAAATTCAGGAAATACAGCTGAAGTGAAGTTGCAACCAGAATGTAATTTAGAATAATCAACCCTCTCCTCCAGATTAATATTTTAGTTACAAAGCTGGGATCTTACTTCAAAATTCTAGTGGCTCATCAACAGTCCTTTTGTTAATTGTCCATTAGAATTATTACTTCTAAATTGTCACAACAGGGATATTGTGAAAGAACCCTTTGGTTCCCAATGGCCAGAATGAATGGTCTAAGGAACACTTTCTGGTTTAAATGTGCCCTAGTGAGCAGTGCACAGTCTGTGTGCGTGGCACCAGGACAAACTGGGAATGAAATATTCACCACTTTTCCCTCTGCTCCACACAGATCTTCTTCAAACCTTCAGAGCAGTGTAAGTCTGGATTTTGGCATCACAAGGGTGGAATAACAAACCTGAAGTTGCAAACCCTGCTCCAGGCAGGTTGAAAGAAAGAAAAAAAAAAAAAAAAAAAAAAAAAAAAAAAAAAAAAAAAAAAGAGGGGCAGAACAAGGAAGAAGAAATCAGTCTCTACAAAATGAGGGGCCACAGCACAGTACCTGCCTTGTGGAGGTGGAGCTGTGAGAGCCATCAGCCCTGCAGAAAGCAGATCAAGCTCTTGAGAGAGCTCAGGAGCTCTATTCTCATCTGCCTCAGCCACATTTTTGTGGAGTCTCCTTGTCCCTTCTAATCCTCTGGAACTGTAGAAAATCACCTCCTTATTCTCCAGGGTGACTCCAGTGCTGGCACTAAGGTGAGGTCACACTTTATCTGGGAAGAACTGTAAAGCAACGCTCAAAATGGGGACAAAGTGCCTCCAAAAGTTCTCTCCGTTCATCCTTTTCATTGAATTTGGTTCTCACTCTCTAAATTATTCTGTACACACCCTGATTCATCTTTTAGCACAGAGTAGCAATGGTCATCAATGTTTTGTGACTCTATAAAACAAGATTTGTCAGTCCCCCGGATTAATTTGTACAATAGTGTAGGAAGAAAGCTCTCTGCAATGAACATGATTTCCTGTATTGTAAAAGGCAGCTCAAAAAAAAAAAAAAATAAGCCATGAATTGGCATTCAGATGTACTGGAGAAAGCCTTGCCAAAATGAGAGTAGATAAAACAGCATCTATGCTAATACATGACACAAAGACTATGGCACAAAAATTCTTTCAAACTAAAATACGTACAATTTGACCATTTCTTACTGAAAAGAAAGAAATAGCAAACATTCTTCTAGAAATTATAGAGAAAGAAGACCAATATAGGTTATTTACAGCTTTTAGTCAGCTGCAACGCTAGGTAAATTTACTAAAATATAAAATGAACATACTGCATTCCTGTCCTTCACCCTAAAGCTTAGAGCTTCTTTTGTCTCATTTCATATGGGTTCAAGGCACACACTGCCAGCTTCAAATGATCAAATAAATTTAACCAAAAAAGAATTCCATTGTCAGATTGTGCCCTTCCAGTCACAGAAAACTTGTTCTTTGTACTCTTTGCTTGACTGCTGAAAGAGTACAAAGAACAGACAAACCATCAACACACCATGAAAAGGGAAATTGGGAAGCCCAGCTAAAGAGGAACCAAAATGCATAGATGAGGTCTAAAAAGTGCACTGATGCATGAGAAATTCATAGGACTAAATAGCATAGCTCTAATGGAATTTATGTTCCAACTCCCTTCACATCAGCACAAGTCATCCCTAACTCTTGAGGCCGAGGAGACCAGAAGTGAAGAAGAGAAAGAAAACTCAAGCCAGAGATGACAGCAAGAAAACTCAAAGCCTTTCTCAACTCCAGATGCATCAGCTGAACAGAGGCAGGCAATGACAACCAAAAAGGGGTGCAAACAGAAGTTTCACGTCAGCACGTATCACCTCTACTCCTTTTTTTGACTCAACTGTTTGACAGGCTTTGAAATAAGCTGGGTAACTACAAACATGAGTATCAATGAAAATGTAACCAAAGAGAAAAGGCACTGCTACATCACAGTTTTCAAGAGGCAGCTGAGCACTTCCAACCTATTCAAACCCCGAAAAGAAAGGATTGTCAATGCATGTTTTGATTTTTCAGAAGAATCACAGTGATATGTTCACACACCGCATTGCATTTTAAATTACTGAGCAACACAAGCA
This sequence comes from Sylvia atricapilla, assembly GCF_009819655.1. Lineage (NCBI taxonomy): Eukaryota > Metazoa > Chordata > Aves > Passeriformes > Sylviidae > Sylvia > Sylvia atricapilla. Next base: position 4,484,320 of record NC_089151.1, read on the forward strand.
TGTAAGAATCCTGATTGCTCTAAACTGAGTATAGGCACAGGCAAGTCAGAGAGAGATTTCTCTGAAGTTCACCTTTGCTATTTTTACTAAGGCTGAGCCTGGAGAGCTGCTCTTGCTCTTACTTCTCTTCAAGAAATATTAACACCTTGAATAACAGTCACCAGAACAAATGAAACTCAGCTAAATTAAAATGAATAAGTCAGCAAAAGTGACTCTGCGTGTCTGTAAAACTCCAGTACCTGTCATCACAGATGACTCAGCAGAAGATGGATGCTCTCACTGCAGAGCCCTGGGATTCCACTGCTTATCCCCTGCTGAGACTTTACAGGAGCAGTTTCACGTGTCCAATTCCAAACAGGTACAAGGAGAAGGTGAGAGACAGGACACGACAGCAAAGATGCTGGTGGGAGTTGTTTATGACTGCTATAAACCACACAGGGAAACATTGCCCTTCTGTAGCAGCCGAAGGTAATTTTCAAGCAAGACAATGGAGATGATATCATAAGTCACAGGGGGCTATTCACATGTCCATTAATCACGTCACAGAACATGCCCTGGTGTCCCGTTTTCCCCACTGAAGTGGCAGCGATAACCTTCCAAGGATGACTACACCTGTAAGAGACTCAGCAGATCACCAAAGCAGCAAAGCTTCCACTCTGCGTGCAGTTGGTCAGGGTATGACCATCACTGAATACACACCCCGATAATGTGCCCAAAACCACAGCAGAGATGGTGCCAAGGGCCAGATCGAGAGTAATTCCTAACTTGTGGAAAACATGAAAGTGATTGCATTCAGTCATTGGAACAGCAATCAGGATACTCTCACCTCCCAGGGAGAAGTGGATACCATTCACAATTTGTTGACAAGGCTGGTGCAGTTGCTGCTGCACTCTGGCATTTCAGCTCAAGTGAAATGCTCATGGTTTGAAGAAAAACCAGCTCAAGCTTCATTCCCCAAATCTAGAAAGAATAATTTCTGGCCATTCTCTAACCAGCACAGGAATGGCTCTTTACCCCCCTTTGGCACATTCCCTCTGGCTTTGCATGCCATCTCCGTGCTTGATGGCAGTGGCTTTTCCAGAAGGCTGTACCTCCACCAGTATCCTGCATCCAAAGAACAATTGCTATGGGCACAAAACTGCCTGGCCCCAAAAACCAACTTGGGGAGTCAACAGCACATGGGAAGATATCAGGCTGTAAAACCTGTCCTCTTCTCACAAGCTCTTTTCTCCTTGATCACAGGAAAACAAAAGTCTTGTTTGAGAGCTAAAGACACCTTTTTCATTTCTCAAATCCGTTCCACTTGCAACACCTTCAGTTTATATTTAAACAAAACACTCAGTCCTGTTAGACTACAGACATCTGTTCTGAGGTGTTCAGGGTGTACCAAGGGCACAGGCATCACCAGCCTTTCCAAAAGCATGTTCTTAATTGCACACTTAATGACTGCTAAAAGTACAGAATTGATGCATAAACAAGCAGCTGCTTCATCTATCTGGAACCTATTAAATTATAGCAATCAGAGAAGTCATCTGTTCTACCAATCCTGATGCTGAAAACACAAAACTACAAGTGCAAACCAATAGTGTTCACATGCAAGGAACAGCAGAGGAGGTTATGAATGGAAGGATTTTGGCCATATTTCAGTGAGGGCTGCTCAAACAGAACCATTCTGTCTCATAAGCCTAATCCAAGGGGCTTTTCCTTCAGGTCTATAAAAAGGAGCAGTGCAAATTTTGCTTTTAATTGAAGATTGGCAGAGAGAAGTCTCTAGGGGAAAGAATAATGTAAAACCAATTAACTAAGTTAATATAATAAAAATTCATATTGAAGAGAGAAGAATTCATAGTCACTAACTCTCAGGTGAATGTCCAGCTATGAAGCCAAAATGGCTCTACCCTTTACCACAGCAGTCAAATCCTCAGCAAAAATTGCACAGGTCATGTCTCCTGTCTCTTAAAGAGGGCCCACATTAGGACAGCATCAGTATGTGGTCCAGGTGTGATGAAGTGTGTGCACAGAGGGAATGAAGCTCCTGTGTCTGAGAGCAAAAGCTTATCTCTATTTTTAAAAGTCATTTGCCTATGCAATAATGAATCTCACAGCTAGGTACTGATAATTTAGACATAATCTACCTCAGGCAATAGCAAGGCTGAGAAGCGACCTTCTCCATGCCAGTCGGCCCCAATTATGCTTTGTAGGAAAATACTTTCTCACCTGTATGTCTAAAATGCAGATGCATTCCTTTTTGCAGTGTTCAGTATAAAACCAGAGAGGAGGAGGCCCAAATCAAGTCCCAATGCCAAGGCACATTTTGAGACAGAGCCTCAAAGTCAGAAAAGTGGAAAGATGCAAATATGAGTAGTTTGATTGAATATTCAGTGAGTAACTTTAGAAGGACAAGAGAGGGAAAAACCTCATTTGTTTCCACGTTAGATGAAGAGGAAAAATTCATAATCCATGGGCAGCAGAATACGTATCACACAGAGAAAAGAATTGCATTTGCACAGGCTAAAGGACACCAGTCTTTCCGTAGGAAAGATCCATTTGTCATATCTAATCCAATTTTTGCTTCTGAAAAAGACAGTCAGGAGGGCACTGTCAAGGTGTTTTGGCACAATGATTGATATCTCCTGACAGCAGCTGCTCAGCCTGGAAGATGTGGCCTCCTAGAGCAGGAGGATTCAGCTTCCCCACCAGCTGCCACACGCTTCCTTCTCATGTGCAAGAGCTTTGAATTAGCGTAAATAAGCCAATCTGTTGCTAAACTGACAGAGTCAAGTGTCTCTTTTTACTCAAGTTTCATAGGAAAAACTGGCAGGTTGGAAGCAATAGGGACATCCTGGGGCTCCTTTTGAGGAACAGTCATGGCTGGTCAGGGTGTGTGCCATGGTGAATAAAGAGCACGGCTGGGATCAAGCTGTAAGTTGTACATCTTTCTTCATGCATAAAGTGGCTGTTCATCATGTAAGCATCAATCCTTAGCAATAAATATGGAAGATTTGTGTACATGAATGCTGCCCAAATCCCAAAAGCCTCATTCCAGCAAAATCTCATTGACTTTTTGGTCAGCATTTAACAGAACACTAAAAGAAAAGCCCTTATGTGCTTTCTGAGATGAATGTGCAGCCAGCCTGGAATGAAGCGTGTATGAACATTTCATTAACAAATTTTCACTCAATTCATAAATATGCATAAATTTTTGGGGCTCATTCTTTGTCATTTAGAGCCCGACCTAAAGTCCTCTGAAGTCAGTACTGAGATTTCCATTAACTTCTCTGGAAGCTGAGCATGTCACCTAAGTTGGGAAGATAATGAAAATGAAAATAAATTATATGCATTGAATATTTTTAAGGTATGATAAAGTTAACAGGGAAGAAGCATTATTCTGTCAGCTCTAATCTTTATCCTCATCTATGTACATTTTTTTCCTCGAGAAATCTGTAATGCTAGTAATAATCTGTATTTATTTATTTTTTAGCTTAAACCCACTGGTTCCATTACACATTACAAGGTCGCAAAGGAGAGGAGCTCTTTGCTGCAAGGTCCTGCACGTTTGGTTGATGTGCTCCTCTTGCTCTGTCAATCAAGAAGTTACACTGAATAAATTCAGCTCTCTTGGAAAAACAGCTTAAGAGCACTTAAAATCTAAGGGTAGTAAAGTAAACAGTCTGCTAATCCTCCAAATGCAAATAAAGGCTCAACATCCAAACAGCCTTTTTCTCCAGGCAATTACATGGCAAATGCACGCACAGGCCTTTGAAGTGCCAGCTCTTATGACATTTTATTTGCATAACAAATCTCCCAATAAACTTTTCTTTGCACACACCACAGCAAAGCACCATGTACGGCTGCGTGAGTTGTACTCTAGCACCTCAAACATCCTATAGATTTACTCATCTTGTAATCCACTCAGCATTTATTTATTCCAGCTCTGCCTGATTTTCATGGAGTCCCAGGGTAGAGTCCACAGGACTCACCCACAGCTGGAACACCACTGCTCCAAACTGGTGGGCTGTGAAAATCTGTCACACTCTACAAGCACTTGGACAAAACATTCCAATTGCAGCCATCTGAAACCGCAGCAGAGGAACCAGTCATTTATTTCAGTTGTGAGGAATTTTTAAAATGACTGATCCTGGTAGGTTTGGGGCATATATATGTACAAGTTTATTGCCCAGCCTATTAGAAGATACAAGTCATGCCACTTCCAAAGTTGTAAGTGGTATTACCAAGGAGTTATACTCAGCTAAATCGATCTTGCTTTAATAAGTTCTTCCAGGAGGAAGGTGAGCTTTAATTAAATGAGCAGAAAAGCCTTTCCAAAGAGTCTCTGGTACTTTCAATTATTTCAAAGTTAATATATGATGAGTCTTCCTATTGAAACTTTTCTTTGAATAACAAAACTAGAGGTTAGTTTACAATGGTTGATGGTTTATGAGGTTACAGCTAAATAAAAACTTGGTTTGGTTCAGTGTAACCTCAACTCTTTCATAACCACCATGAACAGAATATTATGAACACCACATTGAAGACAACAGAGAGATTACCAGCAATTTTAGTGGCCTTTTTATCAAGTCTTTACCAAATTAACTCACACTGTGTGCATCCTGAGTGATTCATTGCTCAGAGTCAGAAAGAGTCACAGAGCAAGGTTTGACATGGTCTGTCAGTCTCTGCTGTGAAAGATCCTGGATGTTTCCCTGGTGGCTCTGATGAACCACATCCCATAGTATTTCTGTGCTAAATATCCAATTTTAGGTTGTTATATGGTTATCTCATCATACCTCAAATCTGCATAGCTGAAACTCTTCGGGGTAAGTAATGAGGAAACTTCCTTTTATTAATTACATTCAAGAGCCTGAGCAAATTGTAGCTAAACAACTTCATATAATTTCATAGCAGTAGTGCTTTTTCACTTCAGTTATGTTACTATTACATTCAGATGTAGGAACAACACTTGCATTTTACAGTAGAAGTTGAAATTTCATTTTCATGCTAAAGGAGAAGCCCTGTTTCCCTATAGAACCAGGTTACCTGCACAGAGCACAGTAGGCTGAAAATAACAGCATCAAGGGAGAAAGCAAGGAAAGAAAAAAGGGCAAAAGCAGTCTTATCCCCCCTGAAAGCAGAAGATTAAAATAGAAAAAGAGAAAGCAGCAGAGAAAGCTTTCAACTTCTGATTGTCTTTCTAAAAGAGCATAAACTGCCAAGAGTTGCTGGGACCAGCTCTACAAGCAGCAAAGAAGACAAGAGATTTCCTCTTTTGTCCCAGCTTCCCCCTGCCAGTGTAAGTGTGCCCATGGCAGGGAAGGGACAATCTGCCTAACATTTCATTCTGAGGATATGGGAAGCCAGCAAAGAGGAAACTCTTGACCTTCCCAGCGCAAGCAGCAAGATGAGAAGGGATCTCAGATCCTCCCACACTCTGTTCCCTGTTCTCACCACTGGGAGTTGGCTCCTAGAGCTCCCTGCAGAGACAGAGGAGCTCAACTTCTCTTGCTCCTCCCCCTCCCTACAGACTGCAATTTTATATTTCCAGATTTAACATGGCACACTCGTATTTACAGATTCCCAGAGAAAGGTTTACAATTTACAACTGCCCAGGACTGCAGCAAGAAGGAATCTTAAAGCGTCTTCAAGTGAATGGCACAGATTTAAGACTGAAAGTTAACAAAACCTGATAGACATTCCTAAGTTGTTGAAAAGTTTGGCAATTGGTATGTGAAGTTTTAAGATTAAATGGATTATGATTTCTATAAAGAATTAAGTTATTAAAGGAGTGTCCTTAGATCGTGGAATGGACTACAAACTGTTTGAACATGGTAGTCTGACTGCTCCTGGTTCAGCACTGAAAAAGAAAACTTCTCAGATAACCAGATCAAAGGCTGTGTCTGTCAATGCTTTTAACAAGCATGTCAGTCTGAAAATGGCCACTGATCTTCCTCTATCCTTAAGTCTCCCTTTCTCTCATTAAAAGAATTCTCAGTTATATAAAAACATTTTTCAGAGGACAAAACTACACAGAGCATGCAGCAAGTGATCAGTGTCATGCACAGAGACAGTGAAGAAACAGAAACCAAACTTGTTAAAATGACAAGTTGTACAAAATTTAATTTTAAAAGCAAGGACTGCTCTTGCACTTTACTGATTCCAGATGGTCACATCTGTTGGAACCAATATCAAAATTAATGTAAAAAACAGAAATTGTAGCAGATACTTAAGATAATTCTCCTATATTGCTCCCAGCCTCAAAGTGGAGCATTTGGAATCATGTGGAGGGCTGGAATAATTTCTACTTGTCTCATATCCAAGCCACAAACCTAAATGAAGGTGTAGTTTTCTCATTTAGAATTCCCATAGCTGGGTTTTTTCAGGATGCTCCATTTCTAGAAACCTTTTAGTATAAAACACTGTAAAAAGTTAACTAATTTGAGAGCCACTATTACCCTGGCACCCAACCTAGTAACAGCAGCAGCCCAGATGTTTTGTTTTTACAGTTAAGGTTTTAAAACAGAAACGGCAAGTTCTTGTACAGAGCTACAGCAGTGCCTTCCTTAGAGGTTTAAGTGATTTACAAGAGATCTCAGTATCACTTTCCACATGTTGATATGTGGGAATGTGCAGGAACAGAGCCTGCAGGAAAACACCAGAGGCACTCCTAACTCCTTGGACAAACGCTGTACAGGTTACATCAACTCCTAAGAGTTGTTTCATGAAACTGCTAATTAAACATCTCAACACTCTGACAACAGGGAACACTGTCTGGATTTTTAATTTTCTTTTTTAATTCAGATTTCAGTTTTTAAACCAGGTGATGCTTCTACCAGCAACACCTTGCTCCATCTCAGCCAAGCAAGCAGAACAGAGAACAGCAACCCGTCCTCCCCAGCTGCCATGCCCCCCTACTTTTCCATCCATGACAAGCAGAATTATACCAGCTTGACTGCCATGGACTCACTGTAGCATGCGCTGACATTCACACCTGGTACCCAGCCTTCAATTAGTCATTCACAGATGCTGAATTTGTGGCAGCAAGGTCAAAAGCCAACTTTTTGCAGGTATTTGTCGATTTGGCACGAGAACTGAGCAAAGACGCCAAGAAACCATTGAGATAAATTGTCAAATGAGCAGTTAGACAGGGGAAAAAGCCCATTAAAGTTCTTGCTGGTGAGAGCACAGCAGAGCCCAGTATTCCTGGTGTGAGCATCAGAAACAGGCCTGTAAAAGGATTTGCAGAGCGTGTGGTTTGTCAGTGTTTGTTAATGGACGCCTCACTGTTACCAGGAGAGCCAGGCAAGCCCCAGGCTCTGCTCTGAGGATGTGCCCTGCACTCAGCACAAGAATTCCCTGTTCCTCGGGCACCCTGAGCCTGTCCTGGGCAATAGCAGTCACCACTTCTGCCAGGGTAAGTGGTGATATAAAAGCAGAGAGGGCATGGCATTCATCTCCGGATTGTAAGGAAGAAATGGAATGAACCCTTGACCCAGAGCTGCCTCTGGATCTTTATCCTTTAGAGCATTAGACCCTTTTTGTTGTATAAATTGTATTTCTATTGAATACGTGCCCTCCTCCCCCACTCCTCTTTGCTATGTTCTAACCTCCTTAACACCAGTTCCTGAACATCCAGACAACTTTTGTTCAAATGTACCTCAGGCTTGGCACTGGGAATTGCAAGGGGAAGAGGCTGCACTCTACAGTGGGACAGGTTTTGAAAAGCATCTTTCCTCAAGAACCTCTTCTAACAAAATAATCAAGAGGAGATAGGAGACAGGTTGCAACACCCTGAGCACTTGAAGAGACAGGTATTTAAACCTGCGTGTAACAGGGCTCTGACAGAGAGCTCTGCCAGCATTGCAGAACACTCCAAAGGCTCAATAAATCAGTGTACAGCTCGTATAATCATTGGTATTTTTCATCCAGCAGCTGGTTGTGCAGCAGAAGAGGCACCATCATCATCACTGTTGAAGGCTGAAGTCCAGTTTAATTTGTTTCTGCAGATCTTGAGCACGTGGTCTAATTAGCTGTTTTCAGAAGCGTGAAGCGACTGGCAAAGCATGGAACCACCTCTTCACTTGGCAGCTTTAGTGTTGGCTTAGCTACAAGTGCTGTGTGTGCCTGTGTCTCACCATTATTGTGCACCTGAATACTCTGTTATCATCATCATCATCCTCTCCAAAAAGATATTGCGTTGCAGCCTGTGATGTTTGCTTAACCCCTGCACTAAAAGGTGCTGCATTCCCACTGCACCAAAACAGCCAGAGAGTCAGCCTTTCTCTTTTTGGGGAAAAGAAATCATCTCGGTTAGCAGAGAGAAAACAAGGAGGTCACCAAATCCTTCTAAGTGTTCCTTCAGGTCTATTGAATTAACTCAAGACCTTCTTAATACTCTCCCAAGAGCACCACAACCAACTGAGATTATCACACATTGCACTGGTCCTTAAATGCTTTCTCTTCCCTGTTTACATGCAACCTCTGACATGAGTTTGTATCCGATGCCAGAGCCCAGCACCTGCCAACACTCCCATCCCAAGGGTGCCGTGGCTTCAGCTCAGCCCGTTATTAGGTGCCAGGATTTGTCCCCTTTCTGCTGCTGGAGCAGACATCTCCCTAGAGGAACACAGGGAATGAAGATGGAAGAAGCTTTTTGGACTAACAGGAAAATCGTGCATTTTGTATGGTGGGAAACAAACATTTGAATATCAACATTTAATTAGCCTAAATTAAGAATATTCTGAGAAAACAAGACCCTTTCATGAGGCAAGTTCTAAAGCATAACGTTGCTCCTTGTTTCACTGAGGAAAGGATATTTGGTGCATAACTGCGCTATGGATGGTGGTGATCACATTTTTTAACTCCTTTCTGCATAGATCCAGTAACTCACAGCTAAAACCTGCTGCTGACGGCGCTGATAAAAAACCACTGAAGTTGATGGCCCAAGCAGAATTATAAATAATATGCTACTAAAAACTCAAATCTCTACAAGCTCACCCATAACTTGTGTTTTATTTGTGGATTTCAGCAGCTCTTTCTGAGGAAGAACCATCTGAACACTCGAAGATTTCCTAGCAGTTTCTGGAGAATCATCCTTAGAAGGATGATTTGTAGGCAAAACACTCCAGCAAAGAGCAAAGACCAGTTGTCTCCACTTTCCTTGCTCACAAAGCATATTGTTGCTTCTGAATGAGATACTTGGGTCTAACAGTTAATAAATAACTGGGAGCTTGTAGAAGACAAGCTGTGGGATTTGACATCATTTTGCCACTTGAGTTATTCATCTCATGTCTCACTTGGCCCATATTCACTGAAGTTGTAAGTTAATGCAGGCTGACAGCATTAAAGCAACCTGGCCTCCAGTATATCAGCAAGAGATGCATCCTGTGTCATAAACCAGAATAAAATGTCATGCCTCTAACTGCCACGGTATAACATGCAAATAGCAAAAAAAAAAAAAACCCAACCAAAAAAAAAAAATTAACCTCGCTGGTCCCATTTTTGCACCAGATTTAAAGTGTTATTTCAAAATATCTTCTCTCCTTTTATCTGTGCCATGAGAGGTGGCACAGGGTCAAAGAAAATGACATTACAGAGGTTTACCTAGCAAAATCATTAAAATGCACAGGGTATTTGTGTAACGATTGCAAGGAGAAGAAAGTTAAATTATGCTCACTTGGTCTCTCCTCATACAGTTCAGAGGCCTGCAAACCAATTAGCAAAACTGTTACCTCTTTTCTATTCATTAACTGAATCCTTCCAGTGAGGTATTTGCCCAGTTCTCACAAAAAGGGAAACAAAACAAAGAGTGTAGAGAGCTCTGTTAACATTCTCATCCAGCATAACCAGCCTCTCGGTCTTTCACTAGACTAATCCCTCCTCTTTCACCACTTGCATGCAGATGGGGACACTCTAACACCCCAGTGAAGGAGTTTAGGGGCCTGTTACAGCCCAGTCTTCCCATCTGATGCTCACAGGGGCTTGAAAAATAAATGAGACAGCAGCTTAGATTATTCACATTACAGAACTTGTCAGAATCAGGCACACAGCTTCATGATACTGGCAGAAGAAAGAGGCAGATTCCTAATTTAGATGCTTTCATTTGCCTACTAAAGGCTGAATTACCATTGGAAAGCCTAGGTATCTAACTTAGGCTCTTAAATCCGGATGGGATGAATACATTTCCTTCTCCAATCTTGCTCTCAAAGCTGCCTTTTATTCACTAATTGGTGAGTGTCAGAAGGGAGCAAAACAGGAAACACCATTAGGAAATCTGCCTGTGAATACATACGAGTGTCACAAGCACATTCAAGAGATTCAGGTGCAGAGTCAATACCTTGAATGTTTCATGCTAAGCTTGCTCAGATTGATCTGATGCCTTGACAGGTTCTCTGGGGTTCACATCTGTGTTTGTTATTTACACACACAGTGGAAGGATTCCCCAGGTCAGGGCCAGTCCAGGCACAAATTCAGAAGCAAAAATCTCATGCCCCAGGCATCCAGCCTAGGACACAACAAATAAATCAGACGGGAGTGGAAGGTAGTCCCAATTAGTGTTACTTGCCAACAAGTCCAGAGTGAAGCTACCGATTCCTTACAACACAGAGAAATTTTAAAGAACAGTTACATGAGGATAATAAAGTGGTTTTGCAAATGGCTGCAGGTAGCTCCTCCCGGGTCAGTGGCAGCATAGGAGAAAGAATTTGTACCACTGCTCTCATCACAGGTAGAAGAGAGAGCTGACATTTCCATAAATAGGAGCAGATGTTGTAAAGGGCCATGAAAGCATCCATACCCCATGAAAATCTTGCCTCTTCCTCCAAATACAAAATACAAGAACTGCTTTAAAAAGATAAGCAATATACTGGGTGTCTGACACAGAATGTCCAGATTCTGCTGTAATGCAAGGAAACAAGCAAATGCTGGAATTATAAATATCTCCACACCTGACTTACTGACATTAAGACATTCACTTAACAATGCCATTAAACCCTTGAGAACACAGGCACAATTCAAGCCCAACTCACTTGCCACAGCCAAGTTCATGAAGTTTAGAATTGCTTTAATGGTGTGATCAAAAAGGTCTCCTTCCCTGTTACACTTGTGCACTGAAAAAATCTTTTTTTTTTTTTCAGAAAATAAATATGATGGCAAGCATCAAGTAGAATGCCCTAACAGTAGCAGACCTCTAACTGGGGCACAGATGCAGCAGAGTAAAAAGCCTGTATTACCTTGCTGATACAGAAAACCACATTCAAAACCCATCAACTGCAGGTTGCATGATGACACAAGCTACCAACAGCACTTGGGAAATTACTGAAGTTGCATTTTATGTTTTGCCATCAAAAAGCCAGAATGGATTACAGGGAATGAAAGACATAAGGAGAAATACTCACAGTATAAGAAAATTTTCCACCTGTTTATAAGGTACCAAACTCCTACTTTCAGTTGGTGGTTGTGCCGGGGAGTTATTTCCCTTGCAATATACAGATTTTATTTTTCTCATTTTTAAAGGGTACAATAAGACCACAAGCCAATTCATTTGTGCCATAAATACGTCCATAAGGAGAAAGGAGAACATTTGACAAGAAGGACATTGCAAATAACAAGATCACCACAGACTCACAGAATATTTGAGGTTGGAAGAGGACTCTGGAGGTCAATTAGCCCAACCTCCTCCTCAAAACTTCAAAGTCAGACCACATCCTTCAGGGCCTCCTCCAGCTAAGTTTTGAAGTCTAACAAAATCTCTTTCTCTCTTTATTAAAGAGGCACTGCAATATCTTCACCAAAGACCTCCCAAAGGAAGTGAATTAAAATAATACAAGGGACAGTTTTGCTTACTTTGGTTGAAACAGATTAGAAAAGCAGCCACAGAAAAGTTCTGGATGTGATTACCCTTGGCATGCGTGCTCTACACCAAACAAATCTTTGCTGTCTTAAACCAGTTTGAGATAAAATAACCCAAGGTAAAGCACCTGCTGCCTTTTATGGTCTTATTGGCTACAAGGGACTGAAAAGGTCCCATAAACTCAAATTCACAGCTCCAGAAGCCAGGAACCCCAGAGATACCCATGGTCTCTGCTTCCTACACAGGGACCATTGGACACAAACACAAAGAGCATAAATAAAAAATCCTCATGGTGTGCAAATACTTAGGGGCAGCTGGTTCTAAGCAAAGCTCAGGGGTTAACTCCCAGTAAAACCCTGGCACATTTGAGCACTAACACAGGGCAGACCCCATTTCTAACAGACCTTCTGCATGCAGGGGAAAACAGTTTAATAACATAAAACCAGCACAATTGTTGCCCACTGCTAGGGAAGTCTTAAACACATAAGGCAAGAGCTTATGTTACCTCAAGAGGATGTAGGACAAAGTTCCTTCTATTTAAGATATTAAATTTTGGCCTACTTGTATCCAGGCAATCCATCTTTCCAAGTGACAGGAGACGATGACAAGGTAATGAGTTTGTATCCTTTTATTTTCTTGTCCAATGCCAAGAGCATTCACTCACACTCCTCTGCGTTCTCTGTCCAAAGATGACACAAACCCACAATTTGCTCTTTTTCAGGAGAAGAACCTCATTTGCCACAGTGAGCAGGCCCAGTGCCAGCACAAACTGCAGTGGAACATTTCAGGAAAGCACACAGGGGAGTCCCAAACCAGAGGAAAGTCCACAGAAAATGAGAAAGCTTTCAGAAGCCCACAGACCACGGGGCCAGGAGCAGCAGTGGCCAAGACCCCCAAGCACAAAGGGGCCAGGAGCAGCAACCAGCCCAACAGCAGAGCACTTCATGCAAAAAGGGGATGCACTGAAGGACAGGGTCCAGGGCTGGACTTGGCTGTGCTGGGTAAAGGTTTGGACTTGACCTTAAAGGTCTTTCCAACATAAACAATTCTCAGACTCCAATTTGTTGGTGCAGAAGGAAAACTCCCCTGGTTCCAGCTGTAACCTGGCGACAATTTGTTGCATTTGCTGCTTGAGAGAGCATCATGTTCCAGACAGCACCAGCTCAGGTCTGGTTCCCAGGGAATATCCTGTGCACACAACCAAACCAAGATCCTGTAACTTAGAAATTACTACAGCTACCCTATGTATGCACAAAAAATACCCCTTCTATTTCACAGACAAGCTAAAAGCTGCAGGATCTGGGTCATCGGTTTTGGTGCACTTCCTCAAGCTTTTCAAATAAGATTACATTCAAAATTATTATGCAAATAATGAAGATTAATTGGATTTAGTAAGAAATGAAATGTCATCACTTTATTTTTTAGGTAACACTTATGGTGAAATCCTGACATTACTGAGGCCAAGGGAGTTTTACAAACAGCCCCCTGGGAGCCCAAATGTCATCCTTAATGAGTTATAATACAAAATTACTGATATTTAGCATCCTCCAGCATGAGGCTATGATTATAAATTATTTACACTTGAACATCCATACTGCATAATGGGTTTAAAATCAACTTATAGGTAAAGAACCTGAATCATCCAATATAATTGTCATTTCACTGTAACAGAAAATTGGGAATTTTTCTAGTTCATATGGACAGAATGAATCAAAAATTGGGCCTGCACAGGCAAAGGTCTACTTGTTCTACAACACAGATCAAGATGCTGGATGGGTGACTTTTAATCACTGCTGAAAACAAGCAAACATCAAAAGAAACTCAATGCCCCTAGACAGAAATAAATTTCATAGGGCTCATATTCTTAAAAAGTCGTCTTGTGTCCTAAATAAGAAGTGAAAAGGAAAAACAGACATCCAGCATCACAGTTAACCATTTGCACTCCTTGGGAATCTTCATCACACTGAATGAAAAAAATCTATTCTAGTGTCAAATATCGACATTATCCCACCCTTAAAGTGCTATTATTCTCTACAAGTAGTTTACACATGACTGGATAAAAGGATCGCTAGAATATTGAATATCACTGCTCTAAATAGAATTCACATCCCAGAGGGACCATCAGAAGAGAAGGAAAAGATGCTAGTGCCACATGTATGGCTTTTGATGCCCTGCAATATTCTGAGATCTTGTTCTGCTTCTATATAAATCCCACCACTGACTCCAGAATGACCAGAATCTGCTACAAACAACACTAAAGCCAGATTACTTGGCAAAACCTCTCTGCTTCTTACAGTGGCAAGATTTAAAAGGAACAGTTTATAGAGACACAGCCCAGGAAATACTGCTCGATTGTGCACATTCAGTTCCCCCATAAACCACATTCCCATCACTGGGCGTGCCTGAAATGGGCATTGCTCATGTCAGAAAAACAAGCTGAGTTCCCAGGGTCAAGGGGAGTCTCGGCAGGTGCAGCTGCTGCTGCAGCATCTCCTCATCCTCAGCGAGCAAATCCATCCTGTGGATGCCCCGGGACACAGAGGGACAGTGTGAAATGTCACACAAATGTCACACGGCCCCGGGGAGGGCTCACAGGTGCAGCTCAAGGTGCAGCAGCCCAAAGGCACCTCCGCTGTGTCTGCCCCTTTTATGGTCTTATTGGCTACAAGGGACTGAAAAGGTCCCTTTTCAAGGGACAAGGCAGCCCTCAAGTTTCCTGAGAACACCGAGACAGAACCAGACAGGAAATCCAGCAAGGGAACTGCTGTCACCTCGTCTTCACTCTGCTTTGTTCGAGAGGTTGTTTTCTTTTCCTCTTAGCCTTCGAGCACTAGCAATAGAGTTCTGTGTATATCACCACAGTCAAAGCACTGGTAACTTGCCTCAGAGGAACAGGGATTGAAAAAAAAAAATACAATATGAACACAATTATAACAGATCATAAACTTTTAATGGGATGCACTTCACTACCGAGACACAGTGTAGTTAAGGACTATCAGTCATTTTAGGATTTCTTCTAAAATTTCTTTCATTTCAATAGAAAACAAAATCCTTTTAGGAACACAGCTGTTTTCCTAGTCAACACTTTATGCAGACCTGTTCTATTTGCTCAGGTTTTGAACAATATCTTAATTTTCACTCACTCTTTGTCCTGAACAGATCTATTGCATAGTGCATCAACTCCAAAACTAGTACTTCCAGGAAAATTAACTATAACAGCTATGGATAAAATCATGTTTTGTTTATATTTCAGGTACTAAACAGCTGCTACTAGATATTGCTACCAGATGTTTTAGAATTATATGCAACATTATGCTCAATCTTAACTTTTACAAAATTGCAAGATAATAAAAGATGACACTGCTGTAGTCAAATGATTTATTAAAGGAAAAATCATTAAGCTGCTCTTAAGCTTCACACCCCACTACCCCAAATAACTCGTCATTATATACATCAGTGAACAGATGCAAATGTCTGTAGCATTCTGAGGTTTCAGTACCATCCCATATACCAATTAGATATCCAGATGCCTTTAACAGCCCCATGCACATCTGTCCACCTGAACCTGAACGTGTGATGATTGTTCATTTTGTGCTTGAAGTACCTGCAGGATGACACCAATCTAGGTTTCACACAGTTCACACAAAAAGCAGCTTTTCCTGCCACAGAAATGAGCTCTTACACAGCCTAGGTAACGATTTACACGTTGAAAACACTTGGAATATAAACCCTGGGATCGCTGAGCAACAGGACATGCAAAGATTTGGTGTGTTACATTCAATTTAATTTAGAGCTCACTTTGCAAATAAACTTAAAAAATTGGGATGTTTGCTGTGTGATTTTAAGGGGTGTAGGGAGTGGCTTTTTAAACCAAGTCTTTTAACTGATGGTAATCAAAGTACAGGTGTTATTTTGTAGAAGCTCCCCAACTGAAGCCACAGAGCAACAATTGCCCATGTAGCCAACAACCTTTCCCATCCACAATCACAATAAACATGAGTAATATCAAACAGGAGCCACAGTAATTATAGACCTGAACACTGTCCTGGGTTCTTCTGTGCTAACGGAGCCAGGCACAAATATAGTAAACCTAAATAGCTCCTTTCAATCTTCTAACAGGAAAATACACACATTAACTGGTCTACAGAGTACTTTAAAAGTTTGTGTAAACCTGTGTCTAGGCAAGCAAATAAAACATTCCACCTAATTTTCTCCTCACATGTAGCAGCAGCAGGTCCTCACCAAGCAAAGCAAATTGCCACAACCTGGAGCCAGCCTGTAACAGAGCCCATTAGAGTGGAAGACACAGGGAAAAGGTCCTTGAACTGTGTTCTAAATCAGGAGCAGGTTCACTTAAGTCAGGGAACTTCCCCCTGAGACAACAGGGAGGAAGAGAAATACCAGTGTAGAGTGGCTTTAGCTGAGTTTTAGTGGTTAAACAGCTTATCCTGGAGCAGGAACATATGCATGTGTTACTTCATCCGCTTGTTCTACCATGGAGAGAAAAAAAGCAAACTAAATACAAGAGAGGAAAAGAAAAAGAGAAATAGTGAGGGAGATGAGCCAGAAATGATTGTTTATAACTTTAGATAGCAAATCCCCAGTTAATGTATACTAGTCTAGCTCCACTGAGGCCACAGTCGCCACACAATTTACACAGCTGAGCATCTGGCTCTAAATATTTAACTGTTCAGAATTCTAGTGTGCATCCTTGCGTAGCAGAGCTTCTCTGACTAATCACACTAGAGGTAACCACATCTTAAGTGTGTAGTTCTAAATTGAGTAATATTACTATTAATAACAGCGCCTAATTAAGACATCTATAATGTTTTTAATTAGAAAAATTGAAAGTCCTTCTGGAATTTTTCCAGTCAAATTAATTCTGAGGACTTTAGACGTTATTACAAGCAATGTTACAGGAATGAAAATTAGGTCTAAATTAGGACATGTCACTGTACTTAAAAGCAGGAGGAAAAAAAAGAAACACATTCCATTTTCTGCTCTACACACCATTCTCTGCTATAACATCGCACCACAGGGGAAAATAAAAACACCATTTTGTGGTTTGCTCTAAGTTGCCCTGCATATAGTTATACCTGATGTATCTCTAAGGTCTGCTCATATTTTGACACTTTGCTTCAAGGCTCTTTTTAAATATCACATCAGTATTCTCTTGTGAGCAAGTATTGCCAGAATCTTAAAGTGACGATTCCTACTGGGTTGATAGAGGTCCAAGTCCTTGTGGATATAATTCATATGAATTATGCTTGTCCAAAGAAATCCATCTGTGAAGCTGCATGTTTAGGCAGGGAAGCACTTGTGGTTGAAAACTATCAGATCCAGCCTGCCAAAACCACACAGGAAGGAAGGATCCACGTAATCCTGAATGAAGCTCTTGAGGATAACAACCAGATATTTCAAAACCTATCAAACCTGAGTTTTCATTTGTACTTCTCATGGACCAGTTCTTCAAACTACTCCATGCACATTTCCAGTGTGCAGCTGCTGCTGCTTCACCACTGCTCCCATTGTAAGGATTTAGCAAAAGCATAAATCCATGAGTCTAGTGCACAGCTGGATCAGGTTACTTGGAAGCTGTAAAGATACTCAGTCCTTGCTCTTCAAAACAGCTCAAATGAGCAGTTTTTTTCATACCACTGATGTGAGTTTGAGTGTGTTCAAAAATACACACAGGTTCAGAACCTGAGAGCAAGAGCAAGAGACTGGCCTCTGAGTGGATTTTATACAAATATGTCAGACTCAATTACAGGAACTCGAGGTGAATCCCAAAAGTTCAGAAGCTTCAATCTTAAGGCGTGAACACAAGTTTAAAAAGTAACAAGTTACAAACCAAGTATTACCTTTAGGAATGAAAAAATAAGCCATCATAGCTCAACAAAACACAGCTTTTTCCTGTTCTGCATTGTGTGTATGATCACATGTTTTCACATATGTATGGATCCACAGAACATGGAAATGCATACACTTAACATTCTCCTCAGTGTGGTACTTATTGCCTTCATATTTCTCCACTCTCTGCCATGAAATGCTTCCCTCAGATCATTCTGACTCAAAAAAAACAACTTTGAGTTCCACAATTCATTATGTCTTAATAAAGACAAACACAACAGTGTGTGTTTCAGGCTGGTCTGTTAATTAGGTGGCTTGTCCTTGAGACAGAGATTGCACAAAAGGCTTTTTTTTTTTTAATGCATTGTACTAACACTGAGGATGTTGTCAGGCTTAGATAATACTTTGAATGGGCTTGCAGCTTACAATGATTAAAGTTATGATAATAGCAAGGACATTCAGACATGTACAAGTTCCCTAATAGCTCAGGGAGGTTTATCCTCTTTCAAATCATAGTGTTGTTTACAGCATCCCAGCTTAATTGAATTTAAGGGCTCATCAGAGAAAGAAAATCTGATCTCTATCTTCTGTTAATACCACAATATATTAAATGCAGAAAGCAAACAAAATGTTTATCTGTTATTAACACTTGACAGAGAAACCTCTCGGACTTTAGAAACAACATCACAATTATTGCTCTCAAGTATAATGTCAAAACGATGAAAAACTTTAAAAAGCAAGCATTTCTTTTCAAGATCTCATCAGTCAAATGCTGCATTACACCTAAAACAAGTCTAAGAAAAAAGTGCTAGGATAGGACTAATATACCTGTGGATGCCATAATGGAATTTCATATTTAAACTATAACACTCATACTGGCTATCATTATTTTCTTATCAAGCATTTCACATAGAGGAATCTGATCAATTATTACTCAAACAACTAACTCTTAGCTGTTAGGTTCAACCTCTAGTTTGAATTGTGTTATAAAGAAAGAAAAAACAAATCCATTTGCAGCAGTCAGCTGCCCATTGCTTTATGTAGGACTTCTATCCAGCACTTCACTGGGGACACAAAGGATTGTCACATCTTTCTTTTGGGCTGCACAGATGTTACACACAGAAAAGAAGTCACTGTCTAGGGAAGTTTGGGCAGGTGTCACTGCTTCCCTCCTCAGACCAGCTCAGAGTAAAACCACAAACTCTGGGAAAGAGTGACAAATGTGGCACTTGGAGGCATCTGAGGGGCATCCAGTGCCTGCACTGATATTTCACAAAGAGCTGTTGACTGCTCTGAAGTAGGTAGATGAACACATTATTCCAGTGAAGGGGAAAACTGTAATAATTTGTTCTTTCATGCAGAAGGAGAGAAGCATTCCTGGAAGACCAGCTCCACTCCTTTGATCACAGCAAACTGCAGACAGCACATGGAGAGAATGGGAACATAATTCTTTCAGCAAGTTGAATGCACGACAGAAACACAGATCCAGCAATTGTCACATGTTCCAGTAGGTTGTTTGACATTGCTTCTCTGAGAATACCAACAATTTCATGTCTTAATTCCCCAAGTGCCTCTGCCTATCAGGATGACAAAGGATGAACTTGAAATGAAGGACAGACAGCCTGATGACTTCTGTGAGTTTGTGCAAGATGGGGTTTATCCAGCAATGGCAAAGAGCAGCTGAGAGTAGTCCATTATCCATCTGCCAGGACTCACTGGATCCTCACATAAAATATGTTTTTCAGTGCCCGATTATCGTGATTTAGAGGGCAGAGGGGAGGAGGTACAATAAATGCAAGAGGAATAAAAACTTATTGCAAGATAAATCTTTTCTGTTTTTTTTTTTTTTTTCTCAGATTTTTAAGCACACAATTTGCTTTAAATGCTCACAAGCAAGTTAATTTAAGTTGCCAAGCAAAGAAAATGACAGAGTACTTCTGGAAGAAAAAAAAAAAAAGAAACCTCAGGGAAAAAGGATAATATTCTTAAAAACCCATTGATTCTAACCTTATTTTTCTTTAAGTAAAGCATTGATGCTGATGATGTATTTCAGATTATTGAACAAGAACAAAACGACAACAATCAAGCTTCCCCTTCGGGTGAAGTCATTCTGTTAACCACAATTCCCCAAGTGCACTGAAAATACATCTTCATTGGCACAAGGAAGCTGCAGCACAGCTTTAAGACGAGGACTAAATTCTGGCAGTACTGCACAAACAGAGGGATGGATTGCTCATTAAGACACAAATTAATTACTATAATCAAAGTAATTAGTTCAAATAAACAGATTGAGTACAAGACTCTTTCCAAGATCCCCCACAAGCTACGCTGCTCTGGGTTCTCAGTGCCAGGGTCAACATGTACTGATGGGTGATTTGGGAATCCTGGGCTGTGACTGCACAAAAAGCCTACTCAATGAAGACTTCCTAAAAGACTTTCCACAAGCTCCTTCTTTGATTTGTACTTCAGCTTCCTCTGCTCTTAAGTGATATTATCATCTAACTTCTGTGAGAAATCAGGAAAATAACATCAGAGATGTAGTAGCTACAGGAAGCAAAGTCCCTTCATTATGTCACATTAATCATGGCCCCCAGTGATGAAATTCTGCCTTGAAAGACACATCCACGTGTTTGTAACTGTAATAAGCAGCTGTAAAACACAATTGAGAGGAGTCACTTGGATCACTGGGCACCTGCCTGTCCCCGTATTTGCATTACCCTCTATTGCACAGCTTCATGCAATTCCCATGCAGCTCTGTACTTGCAAGGGGCAGGTGCCTCAGTTAATCCAAATCCTGGGAGACAACAAGTGTCCATCTCCTAAAGCTCAGCTCACCTGCTCAGAGCTATGATTTCAGTTATAACCTAACAAAATCTCATGGCTTAACTTCTCCCCTCTTCTAAATGCTGGCACCTTTTGACTAAAAATTTAGTCTACACAGTTTTTTATGTATCAGTTTCTGCCACTCTGCAGCCAACATATTAAAATCCCTGCCTGGTCTCCAGCAGTCCATAAAAATCTTACAGTAAATCCTGCAGCTGGAGACGTACTGCTGGTACCTTGCTGGGTGCACTAGACAGCAAAAAGAAATAAATAGCTGATGTAAGAAAGTGCATTAACTTAGTTCCACAGAGCACTTGGAGAGTTGTTTTATTTTCTGTTTTCTCTTGGCTCATAAAACAATTGAAAACTTTGGAAGTTCTGTGAAAAGCAGAGTTATTTTTCCCTGCCAGAAAAACCAGTTCTAGGGCAAAGCTATACTCAGAAACTCCAGAAATCCTGCAGGACAGTCTGTCAGGCAGCAACTGACCCCTTTAAAGAAAACTGAATTACTGCTTTATGTTATAATATCTTTTTCTTTTTATAGTACACCAGAGATTTCTCACTGTTATGTTTCCAAGTCCCTTCCAGAGGCATGCTCATTAGATCTTAGGAATCTCTGGACAGGAAAAGCTCAGAGAGGACACAGTCCTGGGTTCCCAGATTGATGCTGCAATTCTGAGATCTTGACACAGGTCAGTTCACAGACAGACAGATTAAGATTCTTCATTTCCAATCTATTTTTCTGTATCACAAGCATAATGCAGCACTGAGCATGTCAGGGACTACTCTTGGTGGCAAAATAAAGTTAATGTTTTCCAGAGTGCAGTTACCCACAAGACCAGTCTGACATTTCAGGAGTCAAGAGCAGTTATTATTAGCTGTGTCTAATAATATTGCAAGTTCCCACCCATGGAATCTGTGTGCAATCCTCCACTGAATTGGCAGCCTTTGGCAGTATCACTGCCACATGATTTGAACCGGGCAAGTCTCAATAAAAAAACCACCACAGCGCTGTGTAGCCAGCTTGAAAATACCCTCACTGCTCTAGGGAGATGAGTGATCCCTTTGGAATTGGTTTTTGGAACAGCAAACTAATGAATCACTAACAGCTCTAAAGTAGACAGAATGTATTGCAACACAGCATGGAGTGCTGCAGAGCCGAAGGAAATCTGTTTACAGTGCTTCAGCAGACACTTGAAATCAAGATGCTCAACAAGGACGAGGTTGTTAAGAGAGAATTGAGGCTCCAAGTGCTGAAGCTCCACGTGAAGTTATCCCCACCAGGACCAGCAGCCAGTCCTTGGTGCCAGGGGTGGGCCCTGACCCAAGAACAGCAAAGGCAAGGCACAGCTCGAGGGAGGGCATCCACATGGAAACAGGGCAAGGGATGGAGCAAGAAACAGCCCTGCCCTCCTGGGCCTGTTGGTGCCTGCCTTTCAGTGCTAAAAGAGACCAGAAATCACTTCTGTCATTCAGACACACTCAGTGCCAACCTCCCCCCAGCCACAGCTGCCTGGAAACCTTGTCACTATGAGTTATGTGATATTTGCTAATGGTGCTGGGTTGACACCAAACTTTGCATTCAAACCTAAGGTCAGCCTGATGCATATGGTTGGTGGGATGGGAAAAGGCACTGCCCTACAGTTCAGAGTCTTAGTGAAGCAGCAGAGTCTGAACAGAGAAGCTAAAACACAGAAACAATATCAAAATCCACACAGAGTTTGCTGGGCTAGGGGAAAACCAAAGCTCAAAACACACTTCAAACTAAGGAGACGCAAAGCTGCAGCTTTGGGTAAACTCACTGCCCTGCTTTTCCCCAGCCAAAGCTGGGCTGCTGCACAAATATGATACTTTGGCCAAGAGGCCAGAAGTGTAGTCCCAAAAGTATGCAGAAAGGAGAACAACTTTGAAGGGAACAGTTAGAGCTTTGTCAGGACAAATTTCAATTTTAATTCACTAGTGCTGCTTATCCAGTAACTAGTTACATAGCTTACAGCAGAGAATTACTAAATACAACAGAATAACAGTTTATTCCTTCAAATTCTATGGCCCTCCCAGTCCAGGAGCCTTGTTTCAGCCTGAAGCTGGCCAGTAGCACTGAACAAAACCAGTGAGAGCTTTCAGTACAGCTGTTAAGGAAGATGATCAGATAGTTTTATCCATTCACACAAAAATATGGAAAAGGGGCGATTTAAAAGAAAAATTGGTTATTACTTAAGCGGATTCCTCAAGATTTGTTCTTAGTGAAATTCATGTAAACACAGCCACAGGAGGTGACTACCCAATGAAACAAGGAATAAACAAGTGGGATAAAGAAAAAATGTTTCTCTCTGTTGCACAAGACTTGACCAGCATATGACAGGCAGCCAGGTAGTATGAATAAATCAAAGGTGGACTATCATTTATAGCTGAAAAGCTTCAGACCAAAAAAAGCATCCAAATTCCACTGCAGTTACTGGAAAGTAGTTTTAGAAACACCAAGAATAGTTGTAACAATGCCAGATCAGAGCCCTACCCAGCTGCTGCAGTCTTCCCTCCCTTCCCCAAAGAGGTTCAGCATGAGAGTTTAACCTGGTCACCTCATTTAAAACCTCCTCCTACCCCAGAATCTGGCACACAATTCCTGTACATCTCTGGGAGAGATGGACGGCATGTACCTCCTCTGCTTGTAAAGGAAAAGAATGTACTCACAAATCAATCACAGTTTTACGAGGAAAAGAAAGGAGGATCTTCAGTTCCCATCATGTTTGGAGCGTTATTCAGAACTGCACATCCTCCTCAGGAGCAGTGATGCCGTGGGGAGTGGCAGTGCCACAGGGCTGATGTGCCTCAACCACACTTCTGTTTCCATCCCCTGTCCTTCCAGGAGGGATCCAGGGAGACTGAGCTCTGCAGCCCTGACTGAACAGGGTCCTGTCCCCACAGAGCTCCCACGGAGTTTCTCCCTTGTTAAAGCAGCTCACAGCAGTGATGGGAGGTGGCTGCATCCAAGCCATGGCTGCAGCTGCCTGAGGATTCTGGCAGGAACTCCCCACAGGCGCCTGAGCCTTAGTTCTGTGTCACTGCAACTGATTCAAAGCGACACTTCCAGGGAAACTTTACACTTGGAATACAGACACCTGCCTACCAGGCAAACCAGTCGAGACCAGAGTGCCAATTATACAAGCATAACATGCCAAACAGTGAAGATTTTTGGATGCAGCAGACATCAGGCCAATCCCTGCCCTGAGGAAATCCAAGTTGACCTGTACAGCAATACCAGGCTGAATCCCACACAGTGGAACAGGGAGAACAGCAGCGGAGCTCAGGCCTGGAGGCCTCTGTGCTGCCCAGGCTCCCAAGGCAGAAATCAGAATGCTGGTCAGCTTGCAGTCATTACACGTGTACAAGGGAAAACTGCAAAGTAACTATTTTTTTCTATTTTTGTTTTCTATTCGATGTTTTGAAAGGTCAAATGTATTTGCACTCTGCTGTGTTGCCTTTATCAGTGCTTAAACTCGAGCACTGCCAGATGAATCACGAGTGGTACAAAGGCCCCAGAAGTACAATGTCAGGAGCAAATCCATTGTACATGAATTGTCAGTTGTCAGGGGAGGATTGTTTCTGTTTGAAGCACGGAAGGACCTGCAGAAAACCAACAGCTAGTTTGCAAATGTGCCCGAAGCCAGGTTCTCTTCCTTTTAATCTCTTGCTCTTTAGCTGGCCTCCAAGAGTTGTCAGAAAAATAAGAGAGAAGGGATAAATCTGTGAAATTATTTATTAGCAAATGTGGTAGGAAAGTCACATCATATCTGACAAAATTTTGGAGCATTTCTCTTTCCTAACAGTTGCCCCTTTTAAGCAAGACATGACCCAGATATTCCTGGTAACTGCCTTGTTTCATATTTATTGCTAGAAAGCCACAACAGAGTTGCACTTCCCCTCTGAGGTTCTCTGACCCTTTCCATTTTCTTTGGGACATTCTCATTTCCATCAGCAGGCAGCTAAAATCCTGCTGGTGTCACACAGGGTGAAGTCACCTTTGTCATACACACAAACCAGCTTCAGACAGTTAAATGCAAACAGCCCAAAAGAAGCTGCCAAGTGCAGCCCTGCAATGAAGGCTACTTGGGCCTCACAATTTTACTTATACTCAGTTGTCTTCTGTTCTCTCCACTCCCATTCCTTCCCCTTCCAATTAGTCAATTAGAGGAAGGCATGTCCTAAGTTTATTTCATCTGTGTGATAACAAGTTTCCCAAAGAATCAGTAGATTGGATTTAATTAATACAACGACGTCAAAGCAGATAAATGTTGTCCATCAAGGCATAGAACAAATGATAATAAAGCCCCACCAAAATATAAAATGTAAAAGGGAGGAGAGTTCTGTGGCAGCTAATGAATGCTGGAAATGGATAAAGAGTTTTACAAGGGATTAAATTTCCTGCCTCTCATAAACCAGCACGCTGATATACACAAATGTGCATAAAACAGTATCACCATTTCCTGGTGCCAGCAACTTCAGATCTAGATATGAGCAAGAGCTCGGGATGTGAGTGTCAGCCTAAGCTCTCAGGGAAGATTTGTAAATGAAGATGTGGAAATCAGGCAACAGCAGGCTGTGCTCCATTCCTTTACACATCTGTTGACTGCATCACAAATATAAAAGGCTGCTTTCCAAATCCTAGCAGCTGCAAAAAAAGTGACAGAACATTGAATACCATTTTGTCTTTCTTTTTCCCTTGGTTCTGCTTTCCCTGCCATTTTTATGCTTTAAGGTTTGCTCTTCTCTCTTGTATTCTTCAGTCAACCAGTGAAAAAGAGAAGAAATTCAGCAGCTAACTCAGCATGATTATTAACAAATTACTACCCCAGCACTTCTGACTCCAGGAGATCACCAACCTAACACCATTACTGGGGACAATAAATTAAATTCTCTTTTCCACATGTGCAGAAAGAACTAGACTGCTCTAAGGGACGGAGGGAAAAAGAAATAAGATGATATGAACATACCAAGAAAAGCACAAGGTGTGTCTCAGATGCATAAGGACTGACATTACAACATTTACAGTTCCCTATCACATTAGCCAAAAGTTAAAACATAACACTGCACAAACTCTGTGGAATCTTCAGATTACCCAGTGAAAATATGGCCCATGTGAAATGTTAAAGGAAAGCAACTCCTTAAGTGTGTCTGGTTCTCTTCACAGTGCAAGAAAACTTCTGTTCTCTTCTCTTCTATCACCAAAAGAAAACCCTCTATAAGCATCAAGAGCAGGGGTGGACTTTCCAGCAGAGCCTGTTGAACCACAGTACTAAAAGTTATTCACAGTAGTAAAAATTATTCTCCCTTTCCCCCAACACTAGGAGTTCTGGAGGAAAGTTTGAGCATAAAAACTAAAGGAACTCAGACTATCTGAATTATTTTAAACAGATGGAGGAGAAAAGAGAAAAAAGTAATTTGAACAAGGAAATTACAGGGATGCTGATGCTTCCAGTCAGCCTGGAGGTAAGGCAGAGAGAACCATTCATGCTGTGCATGATGGCTTTTTATTCCTACATATCCCAGCTAGACTCCACAAACACACAGCATGCAGAAATCAGAAGTCAAGAACAAGTTGGAGAAACAATTCTGTTCAGGTTCAACAAGAGTTATTGCAGACAGGCAAGTCGGTTTGTTTTACACAAACTCCTTCACCCGCCCCATAATCCATGTTTAGCTCCCATGCACAGCAAGAAGCAGGTTCTGTGCTTGTGTGCCTTTGACTCCTGAAGGAGGAAAAAGCTTTGAAAATTCTATTACTGGGAAGCAAGTGCAAGACTGAATCCGCATTTCAGAGAGACAAACACACAGGAAGAAGCAGCTGTTCCACAAAATCAGACTTTGGCTTTCAACAAAGTCCGTACAAATCCACAGAGCCTCATGTTTTGGGCATGTACCAAATGATGCATCCACGTGTCCTAGTCCCTCCAGGAATTCAAACATTTGAACACTCCTTCACAGTGACCCTTTAGGTCAGCAATATTCCACTTCCAGGAGCTAAATATTCCACTTCCAGGGGGGAACAGCCATGACCAGCAACTCACCTCCTGCCAGAGCAGCCCAAGATTTTGGCAGCTCTGCCTCCTCCAAACTGAGAAAAGGAAGGCAGACAGGAACCTCTGTCAGTGAGCAGATGGTGGGAGAAATATTCTGCCACAGACTGTGTCTCCTGTTGCAGGGGAAAGATGCAGAACCTCTGCCTTACCCAAGTAGAATTGGTTGTGCATTATCTGTCCCCATTTTCTACCCCAAACTCCTGTGGCCTGAAATGCCTTGAGTGTAAAAAAAACTGCCAGCCTCATCCTCCTCCTCTGCTCCACCTGATCATTGTGCCAGCAGCCAGCACAAACACCAGCTGTGAGCAAGCACTCTCGGTTTCCTTATGCTTAAAGAACTCTGTGCAGTTATGGTTGTATTTTATCTTACTAGTTTCCTCTCTGTGCAAGTAACTACTGTACAGAGATAGGCAGTTCCTTGGCCAATCATAACTAATTATATTCTTGAAAGTTGAGCTGCATTATTAAAACACTGCTGAAAACATCACCTTCTGATTGGCCTAAGGACTAAGTTTATTCTGGGCTCCCTCCAATCAGAATTAATCTTTCTGGAGTACAATGAAGTGTCACCATTGAATCAACACCAGCAGCCCAAGTGACAGCAGCTGACATCATTACTCACCTAAGATAACAGACCTCAAGTCATTGGAACAGGCAGATGTTGGAGGCTGTCTCCCATTTCAGAATAATGTCCCTGTCGTAACTGAGCAGTTATTTTAGGGAAGCAAGGATAAATTCATTACCATTGGGAGGGTGCTCAGATATCACAGCAATAGAAGCCGTGTAAGCATCCCAGTCCGTGCACATGGCACTGACACCAACCATCCCTCACCCAGATAACAAAAGGAGGGGCAAGGCAATCAATCCACATCCACTGGAGGTTTGCTCCTGTGTTGGTGTGAGCAGCAGTGCTTTGCTACTGCAAACACACAAAACTGAAGTTGAGAGATGTGCACGACCGGAAGTAATTTCCACAAGAGACAAAATTTCACGATTTATCCCCAGCATCCTTATCTTACTTCCTGGTAACACATGGTATGTGAACTTATCAGCTGCTCTTTTTCCAGACTACAATAATCAATGCCCTCACCACACAAAGTATCACATTTCTGCATTGATAACTAAACTGCAGAGATCAACAATTAGGGAAAACTATTGGTGACATTTAAGACTCGAGATTGCATTCTTGTTTATTGTTTTTAAATGGGACATTCTAGTATAAAAACATCAGAAGAAAACAATTATTTCAAAACTAGATATCAGAGGCTTACCCCTTCCCAAAAAGCAGGGAATGTGGGTGCAAGAAGCTGTGCTTCCCATTATTCCAGGCTTTCCTGATCATCCATCCCTACAGCTTTGTTCCACCAAATAATGTCTCTTGCAATGATATTGCCACATTCCACACAGAATTAGCTCCAGAAGCCCAAGTGCAAGACAGAGAATGGATTGAGTGTTCAAAGCCAGGCTGGAGAGGACTTGGACCAACCTGTTCTAGAGGAAGGTGTCCCTGCTCAAGGCAGAAAGGTTGGAATGAGATGATCTTTAAGGTCCGTTCCAACTCAAACCATTTTATGATCCATTATTAAGGAAAGATGATCAAATATGCCCCTGACTAGTTTAGTGTTCAGGTCAGAGCTGTATATCAGTAAAGTGACAGGAATATTGATATCCATAAATCAAGATTTATGGAGTTCAGAGTCCAGTTAGTTTAATCTGGTCATGAATGATGGAAACAAACCTTTTAGGAAACAATAAATTCACTTTGCCTGGCACAAAATACAACCTTCAGGTAGCAAGTGAATACACATGCCCAGAAATCAAAATAGATTTTTATGTATTGTTCTATTTTGATATCATTCTCATTTATCTTTACCCACAGGTATTTCATTTTGCCTTTCACCTGGATAATACCCAGGACTTCCTGGCACTGGCAAGACCAGTTACCTTGGCAGAAGGTCAAGCTGAACACCTTTTAATTTGGCTGGTTATTTAACTGTACAGATCAACTCAAACCCACAGCTGAGATATCCATTCTTGCTGCAGAGAGCAGTTGGAGTTGCTCAGCTTCCTCTGACAGAGCTCTGAAACAATGGGTTTAATGGGGAAGGAAATGCCCATCCAATTCTAATTCCTAATTCCATCTCCTTTCACTCAGGGTGCAAAGTACCAGATGCTCTGGATTTCTGCTTTGTCAACTCCAGAGCAGTGCTATGTTCAGTTCTCACATTTTTTTATAGCTGTTTGTTGTCTGATAAAACGTGGCTCCTCAGGGACAGCACAGGGCTGTCTCCAGAGAAGTGTACAAATACACCTTATTTGGCAGCAGAAGAACTCAAAACAAGAAAGTTTGTCTATGGGAAAATGCAAGATCCTGGGGACACCATTTCTGGGGTTTTCTCTGCTCCCAAGTAGTTACCAACTGCTGAAAACGAAATTAGACACAAGAACACTGTAACAAGCTAAGGAAGGGGAAGCTTTACATGGTACTCCTCTGCCTCTTTCCTTATATGCTGTCCCTACAAGCTCTGGGTCATACTCCTATTTCAGACAGCTGAGATCTCTCCTTTTATACAGCGACCTCATGGACAACTGCCAGCTTTTGTTTTACACTCATGGGTTCAAAATCCCCTGCATTTGACTTCAGGACTCTTTACTGACAACTTGCACAGAAGCCCAATTCCAAGTTATGCCAAGAAGATGAAAAGAAAGAGATTGAGTGCCTATAAAATAGATGAGGCAATTATCAGCACGGTGTGTGCTTTGTAACATGTTTGGGGTTGGTTTTTTTTTTTTTGCTCCATAGAAGTTTGAACAAAACTCAGTGTGTCAACACTTTTATGGATTGATTGGAATATAAGCAGTTATCCATGCTCTTCCTACGTGTGCCACAGCTGTGCTCCTGCCCGTGTGGCAGCCAGCCACGGGCACAGGGAATCAGGACTCCCTCACTGTGTGTGCAGCCAAGTTTGCCACCCTTGGAGCAGGAAAGGAGCTCTCACACACAGCCCAGGGAAAGGCAGAGGGGTAACAAACAGCAGCCTTCAGCACACAAGGAGTAACAGCTGAGGTAACCTGAGCTTACAGGTACACACACTGACAAAGTGAGCGTCTCCTATCCTAAATCCCAGTTGTATGGATAAATATTTCTTTGTGTAGAGCCACAGTGCTGTGACATCTTAATGATCTAGAGCCTGAGGTCTGCAGGTTTTGATTCCTTGCTACACAAGTTCCACAAGGTCCATCTGCCATGATTACTCAAAATCCTAAAACATCTGCAAACTTTTAGAAACCCACTTGCTGTCTGTGCTGTTAACACAGCCTTCATACACACAAGAATTATTTGCTCTTCATTACATATCAGGCTGCAAAGTCCTTGGGAATTAAATATTAACTTTTAGAAACATATACATTGCCATTATTAATAAAGAATTAAGCATTCCTTCAGAGTGAGAATGAAATAATTTAGACTGAAATAGATAGCTGTTATTAGGAGTTTGTCAGGGTTTTTTATTTATTTAAATGATAGTTTTGGGAGTAGAACCTTTATCAAATGGAGCCTAAGGAATCCTAGGTAATAAGATCTTATTAATTTCAGGGAGCCGTGTATGGGTGCTCAATTTTGAGACATTTCAAAAGCTTGAAGGTGGGTGTTCAGTTCCCTAAGAACAAGGGTCATAAAGATACCAAATTAGACATCCATACATGGACATTCATAGATATCAGAAGTTATTTAAACACCTTAATCAGCTTTTCCAAATGGTTAGAGATACTGAAAAATGCTGTGTGCTGAAAAGATTCACCCCACCCTTAATACCTCATATTTATTTTAGTCTGCTCATAGAACTGTTTTAACCAGCTCCATTGAACCAGATCTTAAAATCCTTCTCTTTCTCCTCTAGCCAAAAAAATTAATGGTGCAAAACAGTAGAATATTGGATAAGATAGGAGCAGAATGAGTTCCCTTCATTTGAAACAGTAAGGCTTTCAAAGAATTTGATTCTTCCATTTGACAGAGAATACAGTCCACATCACACGCACAAAAAAATTTAAAAAGCAGTAGTAGGCAAGTTTCCAAGTCCTCTGAAGATTGAAACAAGTGGCTAATAAGGCAAGGCTTATTTTTCTCTCCTCTTTGGCATTTAATATCCTCCTGATTTGTGTACACTAACATTGTGTTAGCTGCAGGACATGAGAAGTGACAGAAGAACACAGCCTCCCATCTGGGCTGGTCCCATCCATCTGGTGATTAGGGCAGGGCACAGTGCAACCATATGGCCATGATCAAGGACCCACTAATATCATCCAGAGTTAACTGGGAAATGCAATAGCCCACTTAGTCTCCTAAGGATGATAAATGCCTCTCATTCTGTTTCTCCTCCCCGATGGACATTGTAGATTTGTCTTTTTGCCTGCACAGATGAACCTCTAGTTAGAATCACAGAATATGTGGAATTGGAAGGGACCCACAAGGATCATTGTGTCCAGCTCCTGGCCCTGCACAGGACCATCCTCCAGAGTCACTCCACGTGCTCCAGAGCATTGTACAAACTCTTCTTGAGCTCTCTCAGGCTCACTGGTGCAACCACTGCCCTGGGGAGCTCATTTCACCCTCTGGGTAAAAAGCCCTTCCTAGTATAAACCTAAACCTCCCATGACACAATTTCTGGCCGTTCCCTGGGGTCCTGTCACTGGTCACACAGAGCAGACAGCAGTGTCTGCTCCTCCTCTTCTCCTCACGAGGAAGTTGTGACTGCAATGAGGTCTCCCCTCAGTCTCCCTTTCTCCAGGCTGAAGAAACCAAGTGCCCTCAGACACTCCTCACACCATTTCCTCTCAAGGCCCTTCACCATCTTCGGTGCCCTGCTTTGGACACTCTAATATCTTTGTTACATTGTGGTGGCCAAAACTGCCCTCAGCACTCGAGATCACCCTAGCAGAGAGCAGAGCAGGACAATCCCCTCTCTTTCCCAGCTGGGAAAGCTGAGCCTGATGTCCCCAAGGACACAAGGGCTGCAATACACACCAGCGATACACATCAAAACAGCGACTTTTACACCTGTAACTCTCCATGAAACAACAAAAAACTGCTAACCTGACCTTTGTACTCAAAGTCCTAAATGAAGACTCATCCTCCAGAAAGATTTATGCTGTCTTAGGAACTCTGAAACCTGAGGCCAAAATCCTGCACGCTAGTGCAACCCAGCAGCTGAAGATTAGAGATGCAACTCCAGCAGTGATGCAGGAAGAGTGGAACACTGAAAGCTTTGTTATCTGGGTTGCTTTTACATATTAATAGAATGGGAAGAGCCTGCTTATCTTGCAGCAAACAGGAAGAAAAGGAAGGCAGAACTTCACAACTCCTTGAAGGGGCACCACTCTTGCCATCTGCGTGGTTCTCAAAGTCCCTGTTGCACTAATCTATTGACACAGCTTTTAGGAATATTAATTTCTTAGACATCAAGTCACTAAAAGCCAAGTCAATAACTCCCAGTGGATCACAGCACAAATATTACAGTTGTAAGAAAACCTTTTTGAGGTTTTGATCCTCAGAAACAGAAAGCAGGTCCAAACAGTCCATCAATCTAAGCTACATCTTAGATTGAAGGATTGAGTCTCAGGGGGTACACAAAGTGGGGTTTAATTGCCATTACTGCAGAAGCATTTTCATGTTTTCACTTGGCTGCTATAACAAACCCCCTCTGCTTATAGCAGTAAGGACTGTGGTCAGGTCCTGGGTAAGGATATTTTTAGAGGTTAGAGCTGTAGCCAAAAGCCATCTTAATTCACTAGCACCAACCTTTCCTCCAAGGTAATATTTGAGAAATAGGACAGACAGCTGCTGGAATGGCTCTGTGTTTTGGGAGACACCATCTTGTGAATGAGATATGCAACTGGAAGATGGTTTTTGACTGCATAGCCAAAACTGATGGCCTGAAACTGTGGGGAGCAAGTGTCAGCCTGCTCACAAAGTGCTCATCAGTACAAATAATTATACAGAGTAATTGACAACTGAATTTTTCTAACATTTTAAAGCATTTTTACAACTCTGATATAGCACAAGAACCACAGGACTTCTCTAGAACTCTCAAATAATACGACCTACAGCAACATGATAGAACAGGGAGCTACTTTGGCCAGAATTTGAGCATAATCTGCAATCTTATATCAACACACTTATGTGAGGAAGACTTGTCTTTTTTCCTGAAGCTGTTAAATTTCTTTTGCTTTCAATACCTGGGTGCTGCCTTTCAAGCTGTGCATGGAGCCCTCTTCTGGAGAAATCTGAACAAATAAAAGCTTAAGAATGCAGCAGTGTGGGCTCTGCACTAGAGGAAAGAGTTTGAGGACTAGCTTTCTCTATTAACTCTAATGACAAGCTTGTAAAATCTACACATTTTTCCAATTTCTTTAGTTGCAATCCAGTGAAGCATGATAGTTATTGTTAAAATTATCAAAAATATGGGATTTTTTCTTCACCTTGTAAGCCTTGCTTACAAATTTTGAATCCTCTCTGCATGAAACCCATAACATAGAAAAGGAAGACTGTGAACAACTTTTGTCTTAAAACAAACATTTTGTATATAGGTTTTAGAAAATATCCTTTGGGGAAAGTGTAAAACGTGGAGATTTTTAAATCAATCAGATCAAAGTATGCATTTACTTCTTACTGTACCCTGTATAGTGAACTGCATAATCTACCAGAGTACATTTAGTTTTTATTGTCAGCTTCAGATCAATAAAGCTGTATATTATAGTTATGCTTTGGAGTTTTAAATGTGAGTCTGAATTAAAGGATTACTTGAAACATCTTTCTCAGTTATTCCAGCTAATGCTCAGTTCTCCTCTTGGTGAAAACAGAACAGTTGGTAGTAGTGCAGACTAAATCTTTGCAAATGGAAAAATTAATTTATTTCCCACCTGTTTACCATAGTTTTTGCATACATACTTAATGGGCTGCTTTGATATGAAAAAGTGATTCTTCATCTTCATCCCTTTAATGCCTCAAAAGGCAAATTCTTTGCACTTTAAAAATGCAGTTGAATTAGAGACAGACCAAGAAAACACAAAACCCAAGTTACTAATTTTAGAAATGTTCTTTTCATTAAAAAAAGGAACATTTTACAGTTCATGTTCTTACTGGCATAAAAGAATTTCTTCAAACTTTTTTCTCTACACTGTAAACTTTGCTATCATTACTCTGAAACTAAGTTATCTTCTGCTTCCACAAAAAGATTACTAGATTGCTCCTTCTTAGGAAGAATTCTACGAAACTTGGTCCTTTCTGGTTCCACTAGCATTGCATGATATGAGACATTCTTGCTACTCCTAAGGGAGAAAAAAAGAAAACTTGCAGAAAAAGAACCCCAAATGTGTTACAACCACTACACAAGCAGATGGTTGCATTTGTTTAATATGTTGTTTCTCACATTCTTCTGTTTACTTTTCCTGTCACAAGAAAGCTGTGCATGCGGGGTGTCAAACAGGAAAGCCAAACAGTGTTTCAGTAAATCCCATTTCTTTCCCTAGCACTCCAATTCATACTTTAACCTGCCAATATTCAACAACCAAGACCTGAAATCAGAATTATGTACACTTCCATATGACAGTCTGCTTCATTCCCCAGTTCATTAACTCTTAGACACAATCTACAAAGTAAATTTGGAGATGCATTAGCTCACGTGGTGGAGAGAGACATGCCAAGACAGAGCTGTACATGCTGATACAGAGGGTGGAGTGCAATTTGAGCACTTAAGCACCACAAGCTCAGCCCTGCAGTCCAGCAGAACTCAGCCCAGCCTGGGAAGAAACTCTGAAGTATCACTGAAAGTTATCAATAAAGTGCACAAGTGTCTTCAGAATCAGGTGTCTGCACCTTGTCAGATTTTAGGTAGTCATCAATGTTAAAAAAATGCCAGCTATGTTTAATAGGCCCTAGAAGTCCATCCTCTTGTATCTCATACACATCGCTTTCCTACAAAGGACCACTAAAGAAAACCCAAATTCAAGCTGATTAATTCAGCGGTGAGTTAGAGAAGCTGTAAAAAAAAAAAAAAAAAAAAAAAAAAAAAAAAAAAAAAAAAAAAAAAAAGAAGACTGAAAACAGAGACAAAGCCAAGCAAAGCAGATGGGAGAACTCAAAGCCAAGATGAGAGAGCACTAGTTCAGTACATCCACAGGTTGCCTTTCCACTGCCTGTGCCCTCTGCTCCCTGAGCATCGCCTCCCGCTGCCTGCCCAAGCTGGATCCCAGCCCGGCTGTGACACCTTCTTGTCCCCAGGAGCCCTCTGGGCTTCCCCAGCCCACGGGACAGTGCTCAGCCCTCCCTGAGCAGCACCTTGGCCACTGTCCTGAGCCCGTCCCGGCAGAGGACACCGGACACTGCCGGTCCCCAGAGTGACCCTGCCGGGACCTCTCCATGTGCCACCAGCACACGCTGCTCGGCACCAACCCCACGGCCCCAGGCAGCCGCTCTCACTTGTCCCAGTGCCCGGAGCAGGATTGTCATCCCCAACCCGCCCGAATGCCTTTGTGTTTGCTCACTCCAAACCCCACCGAGGCTCCCGCTGTCCCGCAGCTCCGGCCCTGCATTGACTGACTCCCGACCGCCTGAAACCACCACCTCAATGTCCTAACCTGGCTCCACAGCGTGAGCATCGCCCTGCCGCCTCCTCCCCGCACGCTGCGGAGCTGCTCTCAGCGATAAAGCTCTCCCCACGGTGATCCCTCTCCGGTTTTCCCCTCGGTGCTCCCAGTGATGATCCCTCTCCGTTTTTCCCCTCGGTGCCCTGCTGGGGATCAGCAGACCGAATCACGCCAACACGGCGGGGTCCAGCTCAGCGTCCCGAGCGCTGGTTTGACACTAAACCCCACCAGCCCTGTAAGGGTTAACAAACCCACTCCGATGGCGAGTGCAAAAGGAATGAACTTCCATCCCTGCCCAGCGCCGGGATCTCAGCCCGCAGCCTCTAAACGCAAGTTTACACAGAGCTCGGAAGACAAAAGGAGGGAGAATGCCCTTAAGCTGGCCGACAACAAAGGGTTTCCAAACCTGCTCTGAGCTGCCCAAAAGTGAGCCCTGAACAGCAGCCAGAGGAAAAGAGAGTGACCGGGAGGTGCTGAGAAGTGAGTCCCTGCGCCTTGACAGGCAGCAGCAGCGGGGCTTCAGCAGCTCCGGGGTTTTAAGGCTGGCTGGTTTTGCCTCTGCTTTCTGGCAGAGGGGGATCTATTACATTTAATACGAGAAAGGCTACATGGCAAGTCACTAACGGAGTATTACACATCTATCGGGAGAGTACCGGGAAGGGAGCCTTTTGCAAGGTCTGATTTTATTTTTTCCTCCATATTCCCCCCTCCAATTCTTTCATTTAAAAAAGAAAAAAAAAAAAAGGAATAAATAACGTGAGCTGCCTGTAACAGCCTATAAACCGACTACCCAGCACAAGCCACAGAGGAGAGAGGCAAATCAAAGTTGCAGCATTTGATATGACAGAAAATATTGCCGCTGCAGCTGCAACCGAGACACTTGAAAGATTCCCCCCACCACCCTTCCTGAAGGGAAACAAAAAAATGCTATATATCACACGGCAAATTGGTTGTAATTGTGAATCAGGGGACTATGAGATCCTACATTCCTAGCAACTGGCTTAGAGCAGAGATCCTGCATCTTTAAACAGTAATTCGAGCAATGTATAATTACTCAGAAATCAGAGCTGAATTACAAATACTTTCAAATCCAAACGCACAAAAGCAGACAGATGAAAGAAAGCAAGGAAAAAAACACACATTTCTTACCTGGGACAGCAGAAAAGACAGAGTAAGTTGAGTTTTGTGCTGCATTTTG
Organism: Sylvia atricapilla; assembly: GCF_009819655.1. Lineage (NCBI taxonomy): Eukaryota > Metazoa > Chordata > Aves > Passeriformes > Sylviidae > Sylvia > Sylvia atricapilla. The sequence goes on from NC_089151.1 coordinate 4,520,756, forward strand.
CCAGACTAGAAGGTACCAGAGGCTTTTTCATTCATGCACTCGGCTGCACTGAGCATATTTTCACTGTGAAACAGCCTTTGAGAAGAGACTCTGCCTTGAGAGCCAGCCAACTTCCCAAATAGATCAGCAGCATCATCACTAAAGCATTGGATAGAGTCTGATGACCAGAACCAATGGCTTTACAAGGATGATTTCTTCACAAAGCATCCCCATTTTGCATCACACATATTGGGCAAGCACCTCTACAAACACGGCACCTTTAGAAAGCATTTTGCTTTGGTGTATTTCTGTGTTTAGTTTCAGTCTAACATTATGCTTTACAAATCTCAATAGTATTTTCCCTTTTAGAGAATGGACTTGCACAGAGAGAAATAAGAGCAACTCTGAACACCACTGCAAAGAGGTCCTCTTTATTAAAATGTTAATAAGGTAAACTTATTTTCAATAATTAAAAAAAAAAATATGACCTCTGCAGTTTTGGTTACTTCCAAGCCTTAGAAGGAGAACACAGTGAAATTTTTCAATGCAGTAGAAACATAGGTTATATTTTATGTTTTCCCCTCAATCTCACAAATCACAATGAAGACAGATCCATTCTAGCCTGCAGAAAAAAATGCATCATAAGGCAATAGATTTTATTAACTGCTCGGGTAATGGCAGAATTTGCTTTTAATTCAACAAACTGGAATCTAGGACAGAGTTTTGAAGGTGCATGTCCTTCAATTAGGAAAAGTTTTCCTGTTTGAAAGAGGAGACCTGGTGTCTCAAGGACCTGCTTTCTCTGGATTGGTTATGTTGCAGCCCAGTAAGCAACCCAGGCAGATGGACCAAAGATTAGGAATGAATTTCCAACTCCACCTCTCTTGCCACTCCCCAGTATCACAGCACTCCAGTCCTTTTCTGAGCTGTCTCCTGGCAGTCACCAGGGTTACTGAGCAGTACCCTTCCCCCATTTTTAGAAGGATCAAAAGTCTCCTCAGCTCTCATCAGTGATGTTTTTTTTTTTTCCCCTCACTTGCTCATCCAGCAGAACCAGCTGCCATCACTTTCTACTCTGCCCCACCACGGGTGGCTGCTGTGCTGGTGGAGATGAGAAGAAATGTGGGGAGGGAAAGGAGGCAGGCAGATACGGAGGGATAAAGGAGCTGCCAACCACTTTGAGCTCCCTAGCATCAGCAGGAGCTTCCAGCTGTGAAAAATGTTGTTTGATGCAACCACTGCTAGTCTACTGCTTGAGCTTACATCTTCCTTTACATACCAACTGGACCAAAACTGAGGGAAAACACTGTCCTTCCTAGTCTAAACCCTCACAGGCAGCAATAACTCTGTTCCAGTACCTCCATTACACGTAAGTTTAAATTAATTCTCAAGTTGGAATAGAATCCAAACAAAACCCAGCAGGAACTACCAGTAGCAATAATAATACTCTATATAACCACAAAAGTTTCTTAGACATAAAAAGAAAAAAGAAAATGTAGGTAGATTGTTTTTTTTTTTCCATTTTTTAAGGCAGAAAGTCGGCTTAGCAGGATAAAGAAGAAAAACCTTAAGAGCTCTTTGTGACTAGAAATACATGACTGACCACCTCCCATTTTCCTTTCAGAGAGCCAGTTTGCCACCAAGTATGATTCCCAGCCTCAAGAGGAGCACCTAGGAATTTATAAGCCAGGCTGGGTGGGGTTTATAGGGCATATCTCACAGAACACAGCACCAGCCATTCCACAGAGTGCACAGCCTTTGTATGGGGGCACTGGGATTTGGACACCCTTAGCTCCCACCAACAGGGGCCAAACAGCTGAGTGAGTTACCAGACCAACCAGAAGTAGGTGGTGGCTGAAAGAAACAAAGGCATATCTGCATCCTGTTGTACAGGAAAGGGACTCATTAAAAAAAAAAAAAAAAAAATAGAAATCAAGTCATGGGGTAGATGATTCACTGCAGGATAATGCAACGTGAGATTTGAGCCAACATGAGCAGTTATTTTCTGTACAAGGCACAATGTGGCTATGGGGCCATCCCAGCACAGGGGCAGAGAGGGGAACAAGGAGTTTGGGGTGTTCTCAATGGTCCTGCAGGAACATGGCCATCCCTGCAGCCATGGCACCCTTCCCCATGCAGAGGGGCTGGGCACCAGAACCCAGCACAGGACAGGACCTGCCTCCCCAAGGGGTTCTCCCAGCCCAAAGAAGCCACATATCACAACCTTTTACCTCCAGAAACAGCCAAGATGCTCTAGTAACAATTAAAGAGAAAATTATTTTTAAAACAACCAATTCACCAACCTTTTTCCCTCCAGTTCCACAGAGCTTCTTCCCCCTGATCCAGTCCATCCCTTCTGCTTTGACCTCTACTCACTGCTGCTCTTACTTAACCCCTAAAATGGCAACTGTTGATTCCTGGGGGTGGGGATAACCATTCCTACAGGGCTAATTAACCATTCCTGGAGGCTAATTAACCATTCCTGGAGGGGCTAACCCTTCACAGGCCAAGCCCTGGCACAACATGGTGCCCAAACATGAGGGTGGCTGTGCCCACCAGCAGTGCTCACCCCCAGGGTCTGGCCACGCTGGGAAATGGCCTTTGGGCACTGCTCCTCTGAGGAGAATTCCAGCACATCACATCCCTGGGTGCTGCTGTGGGGTTATGGGGTTCACTGGGGGCCCCAGCAGAGAGGTGGGCATCTGCTGCAGTGGGTGCCAGGAGAAGGGTTTGACCCCTTGAGGTGGGGCCCCAGCCCAGCTGTGCTTTCTGGGGTTATGAGAAGAGTCTTCTTTGCTAATTAGCTGATTAATGAAGAGATGGTAGGCTATTAATTAGAAATTAATAGTTGGTTCCTCTATCTCAGCTTTAGATCACGGGAGGAGGCTCAAACTCTACAAAACTTTACTGAGGAGCTGAGACAGGAGGCAAGGCTGCTGGTGATGGAGGGTGGTCTCTCTCTAAACCCCAGCCTGAGGCAACTTTGCTGCACAGATGAAATAAAGCTGAGGTGCCATGGAGCAACAGTAACAGAAACAACAGCCTCAGGTTAAAAGCATAGTTAATGAGAGGGTCCAGAGCTCCCCTTTTATGGTGAGCTGTGCTTCTCTTCGCTGCCAACACAAATTGTGTAGTAAGCTTGAGCAGTGACTGAGAGGGTCTTGGTTTGTGACAAAGAAGGCTCCTGCCAAGACCTTTTCTGACCCAAAACCATGTTAACTGATGGGTGTAATATGGTCTGTAGTCTTTAGACACAAAATGCCATCTTTTCCATTTATAAAATGTGGAGCAACTTGACACATCAGCTCAGTCCCTCTCCATGACATTATCTGGCCACAGGGGCCAATGCTGAGCTGAGGCTAATGTGAACAGTAGTAATTGCCTGCAACACACAAGGAGTTTTCAGAGATAGACTCATTAGCAGATGAGGGAGTGACTGCATGCTGCCAGAAATGCCTTTTGACCTTCAGAAGATTTGCCCTATTTTGTAAAAGCTGAGGATCAGCTGCTGTGAATCTATCAGAACAAGGGAAGTTTAATTTCCCATTAAAGTGGGTCACATGAGAAATCCGGATGTGAGAAAGAGGCACTAATTTCCTCTGCCCTACTGCTGGCAGTCTACAGCCTGGCTGCTTCACCATGTCCCCTTTTCTTCAAGCCTGGAAAAAGGTGTTAGCCTTGGGCAACAACTGAGGGTGTGACAATAGGATGAGAAGTTTTAAGAAGTAAATGCACTTGGATTGAGCTGGAATCCATAGAGGAGTGAAATCCCATCTTCCTGCCTGAGGTTCTCCAGCAGGAATAAGTGAAGCCACTGGCTGCAATCATGTTTTATTCTGGAGGATAGATATTCAGAAGTCTGCAGCAGACCTGATTTAGTGAGAGTAGAGGAATGCATTTCCAGGTACTCTGGTTTTCTGCTTGGCAGTTCCATCAAAATAGGTTTGGGTACGGATTTCCAGTCTTAGTGCAGGTGAGGTTTCTTTGGGAAAGATTCACAAGAACACGAGGAAAAGGGGGATTGCAGTTTGAGTTTGAGCCCACATCTTTTCATTATGTACCCAGCCCGGGGCCTCTGTAATACCCCAAACTCCTGCAAGTCTTTCTTACATGAAGCCTACAAACTGCTGGCAACAGAAAGTTTGGCATTAGTTCAGCCTTCTCTGAAACCTGTGGGACTTCTGAATGCTTTGTCTGCTGTTTCCCTACATCCCAGCCCAAGCTCTCAGACAGTAAAAGGGTTTTGTTTTTATACTTGCTAAAAGGCAAGTCACAGGCAGCTAGAACAAGCTGATACTTCAATGGAAAGAAACAGGGTGTGTTCCACTGTGAGAACAGGACTAAAACTGGTTAGTCAAAAAGGAATTTTATGTTTTGGAAAAGTCCTTAATAGACCATCACACCCTTTTTTGTACAAATCATCATCGTCATCATCATCAAAGAAATCCCTGTTCTTGTGAACACACGATCAAGTTTTTCAGTTCTTAAAGGAATATTATTTGGGTTTTGCATGGTTTTGGATGCCTGAGCCCTTTAAGCATAAACAAAATGTATCTTGAACTTCTAAAACTGAGCTGTTGTAAATCATTCTAGAGTAACAATTTGCAGAAATGTACAGCTAAATTTCTAATCCTTGCTTGAACCAGAAGCAAACTGTTCCTTAATTCGACCTCCATCTGAAGCAATATGAGGAAGGAGTGAGATGAGCCTTAGGTATGTGGTGGGTTGGGCTCTCCATGGCATCTCCTTTATGGAAAAAGGTTTGGGTTTATTTCCTTTCTCCCTCTGGGCTCCTTTGTGGGAAGAGCTCTTGCTCCACAGCTGACTTGCAGCATCTAAGAGTTTCCTGGAACAGCTCAGGTACTATCCCATGTCTGTAATGAACTTGTGCCTCTTTCAGCTGGATCACAACAATCGAGCCTGCCCTGTGAGCTTGCCCCAACTGCAAACCTCCCAGGTACCACGGTTTAGTGACAGTCTGCAGTAATTCAGCCGCTTGAATCCTACAGCCCTATCCGTGAGCAGGATGTTGAATCCTGCCACTTAATTTACCCTGTTTTCAGCAATCCAAAGGTGCTGGAATGGGCTGCCCAGGGAGGTGGTGAAGTCACTGTCCCTGGAGGTGTTTTTGAAAAGACTGCGTGTGGCACTTAGTGCCATTGTTGATAAGGTGGTTTTAGGTCTTAGGTTGGACTTGATGATCTCAAAGACCTTTTCCAACCTAGTTAATTCTGTGATTCTGTGATCTCACAGGCTGTCAGCAAAGCATAGGAGTATAGAAAAATATTCTTGCAGTGTTCCAGAAGGAAAAGAGAGGCACACAACACAAAGCGGCACGATTAAGATCATCAAGGTGGTCAGACCCAGAGCTGTAAATTGCTAAATGTCTCAGGCACTGCCCTTTTTTGTACTGAAAGAACCTGTGGCCTTCCTGGGGGACCCAGGACCTTCTTCTGTTATTGTGCAAAACCCAAAGTGAACCGCAGCTTAGTTCAGCATCTCTTTTGGCTGGGCTGTCTGTTCCCATTCCCCACATGTGCCTCTCCCTCCTTGTTTTAACACCACTGCTCCTTTGCCCTCCCTCCTACACAAGATTGTATCTGGACTGAATACAGGTGTTCTGGAAGCAATTACAGCTTCATGCAAGGAGAATATGATGCATGGCAGCTCATTAGTTGTTTGCCATTATTACGGGAATGACTCCTTGTTTCCCTTCTGACCTCACCTATTGTCTAGGACATGAATGGATATAGGAGTGAGAAAATTTGTTTTGGCAATGGGGTCTGTGTTTTCCAAGGCTTGGTAATATTGAATTCTGCCCAGAAATACAAATCAGAATAATTAACCAAACAAATGCACAAAAGACCTTATCATTCCCTATTTTGGTAGCAACTATACTAACTCAAAGTCATTATTTAAAATTCACTATTCAAGTTTATTAGAAAAGTCACTCTTTTATACATTAAAAAAAATAACATTTCCACAGGAAATGGGAGAAAAAGCAAGTTATCACTGTCAGAAGTTCTTCTAAGACATATCCAAACTCAAGATATTCATCATGAGTAATGGGAAAGTTAATACTGCAGGAATAAATTAACCACAGAATTTTAATGGCTGTATTGTGTGACAGTTTCTAAAGCCCAACCAAATATCAGCTAGGAAATTCAAATGTGAGAGATATGCTCTTAAATCTCACAGCTCTGGATTTGTTTTAAAAATCCCTTCTTATGATATAAGGGTCATTTAAAATATTCTACCATGAATATACAGCTTACTTATGGGTAGAACATCTCACCATTCTTACCCAGCCACAAGCCAGCTTAATCTTTCATCTTTTCACATAGGCAGAGCAGATACATAAGTATATTTTAGGGGGAATAAAATAGTTGAGAGAGAGAGAGAGGGAGAATGTGTCAGTCTTTGAATATCTCTGCACAGGACTTGAGCTGACGCATCAGCCCAGAGCTGTTAAACCTCCTGACTTTGGGCATAGCTGCTTTCACTGGAGGTGTTAAGAGAGTGGGGCACTGCTCTCTTTCATGCCATTTTCAGCTGCTTTTTATTTTTTTTTTTTAATTTTTTTTTTCCCCTGGCCAGTGCAGCTCTGTATTTCACATGCCATTATCACAAAAATATGTTTGCAAAGCCCTTCCATCAAAATGGTGATTGTATTTGCCCTGGGCAAGGCAACAACTGCACGGTTTTGGGTTAGAAACTGGGTCAGGTATCAGAGGGCTGCCCCAGCAAGAGGCTGTAGGAAGAGACCTGAGCAAAACCTCCCTCAGAAAATGAAAATGCACATCTGAGCAACGTGTCCCAGCATTCTGTAATTCCCTGATTTTACAGCCTGACTGTGGAGAGCAGAGTGGGCAGCCCCAGCTCTGTAACAGGGCCAGGCTAAGGGTGAGCTCAGGGATATCCTTGTCCCACTGAACTCAAATTGCCATCGATTGCAGCAGCATCAAGATTTCACCCTCCATCCTTCAACTCCTTCTGCCCCATTAACATTCACAACCCTTTCTCTATGCAACAGTCATGGCTTTTAGGCAGATAAATATCTTACATGTTTCTCAAGGGTGTCATACGCTATTTAGTATTTTCCCTCTGGTATCAGCACCTGTTAAGCATGGAAATAAAGTGATTAGTCTTACATCTTTGGCTTCGAAAATTGATTTTAGGATACATCTCCTTATCATTGGTAGATTTGCCAACTCAAAACAATGATACTCTCTTCAATGATAAATTTTCTCAGTCTTGAAAAGTAGGAATTGGATTGGGAAATTGTCTGGATGTCCCTTTCTCATGGAATTCTTTACACCTATCAAACCATTTATGACAAAGCTCTCTGATATTATGTAGCCTTAGAGGAAATTTGTCTCTGCAGATCCAGACATGACATAAGAAAAAAAAGTCCTTGTGATGCGGGGGTGGAAAAATTAACGTTTGAAAATTGAATGTTCTTTTAATAACCAGAAAGGTGTTTTGTTTGGGTTTTTTAGGTCTGAAAATAACCTGGAATTTTAATCAGGATATTCAGACTGGATAAAACGTAGCATTCAACCTGCATCAGGGGATCCTTTCTGCCCTCCTGCATCCAGAAGGTGCATTGGGCTTAAACCATCTTCAAGTTTTGGCTCCTTAAGGAGGAATCTTTCTCAAACAAACCACTCTGTATACACCAAAACCATCTGATTCTTGCACTGCTTCTTTACATGCCTTTGAAATACTGTATATTATGCATGAATTCTTGGTTCATCATGTATCTCCAGATCTCTTTGTATTTCATTGTTTGTCTTCAATTTTGTATCTTGCTTATGTAAAATTCATTAAGCCTTTGTAAATATGAGGAAAAAACCTGTTCCTTTTGCTGTCTCCCTTGGGATGCTAGAAGGTTACCTTGCCTCATGCTCATCTGTAATCTCTCTCTTGGGTTTAGCTTTTAATGTGTGCAGTACTCCACGAAAGAGGCAATCCAGGATGTTTTACCAGGCTTAGCCTCATTGTGAAACAAACAGCTTCTGTTGAATTGATGGAACTGGACCTTCTAACACTAGAACAAAATATTCTTGTATTACCTCGCCTTGGTCAGCTTGTGACCATACAATTACCTGCTTTCTGCTGACTGGGCCTCTCAGAGGAGGAGCAAACAGCTTGCAGTGGGTCACTCTGGGGCTCTGAGGCATCACTTAACCCTCGTTCTGAGATCCCTTATCAGGAAATTTGCTTTCTTTTAATCAGGAATGAAAGAGGGGTGGAATGCCGTGAGAATGACCCACAACCAAGTACTAAACTCCTTATTTTTTTCCTATTTTAAGTCAAAATAGGACTTTGGTAAATCAAAGAAACCCTACTGGCCACGCTTGGTAAAAAAACCAGTGCTGCACAGTCTCGTGCTTGCCGTGCAGCAGATCTTTGGTCCCCTGGGAGCTGCAATTCACTGACATTTATTAGAGCAGCTTTGGGCACATTCAACTTTAAGCTGAACCCAGCACTGACAAGCCAGTAGATCAAAGAAGCCACAGTCAGCTCCACAATACCTTTTTACTCCTCACACTACTATTAACAACATCAGATCAGGAAATCCCCTGAGCTGCAAATAGTTGGAAGCTGGAAAAGCACTCAGGGGAAAGATCATGAGAATGGCTTGTTCCTGCTCCTCCTGAGGCATCTGTTTATGGCCACTGTTGCTGGGGGTGTCTCAGACACCAGGGTAAACTCATTCCTAAAAGATGACAAAAGAATTCCTGGGAAGGCAAAGGGGCAGAGCAGAGGGAAGGGAGGTGGGGGACTCTTGGTGCAGTGGCACCTGCAGAGGAGAAGAGAAGGTGGCAAAGGTTGGGACCTCAGGGATCAGCAGCACACGCAGGCAGCCGTCCCTCCCCATGGCAGAGCAGGAGGTGTGTGGGCTGACCCATCCCACTCTGCTTGTGACCATCATTTTACCCTTTTCCTTGTTTTTGAGCAGGGCAACAGCCCTGCCATCAGTGCAGGGGATGCTCAGGGGGAGAGCAGAGGCTCCGTGCAGCTGCAGGGCAAAGGCTGTGCTGTGCCAAGGGGAACCTGTGCTCCTGTCAGGATTAGCTCAGGGAATGCAGGTGAGATGGATGGAGCCAGCACAGCTGTTCCTGTGTTAGACACCAAACAGGGCTTAGCAAGGAAAATCCAGATAAATAAGAATTATTCTGTAGTACTAGAAGTATTCTGTAGAAATAGAGATATTTTCTAAGTAGCTAGTTTTGTCCTCATTTGGAGAACAAAAGAAACGTTTTCTTCAGAGAGCTGCTTAAAACTGGGGAAGCAAAACCTGTTTTCTCAGAGATTCCTCACAACAGTCAATGTCTGGTTCCAAAAAATGGCCAAAGTGAGCTCCTAAAGCCCATGTACCACACCCTGTGTAGCAGCACTGGCCAGCTGCAGCCCTAAGGAAACCTGTGCATCACAGTTTGGGGATGCAGCAAAGATAATAATATGCTGAGAGGTGCCAGTTTTCCACTTTCCAGCAGGTTTCAAAGAGATTCAATAGCACCAAGGCAACGAGAGCTCTTAGAAAGCTCTGGGGAAAGTGTCTCAAGTGCAGATCCTGGAATGACCTGGGTGGGTGGCACCTGGGAACAGCATTCCTGAGGTCCAGCTGCTCTGGGAGCAATGGGAGTGAGCTGTTTGTCCCATCTGTGCCACCCTTCCCCGGAGCCCAGCACATCCATGGTGCTGCAAGGACATTCCATAATAAAACATCAGCTCAAGGCATTGGCTCTGTGCCTGGCACCCAGAGAAATGTGAACTTTTTTTTAGTCTGTGGCAAAGGAAAAAATTGGGTTTTTTAAGCTTTTTTCATCTTTTTTTTTTTTTTTTTTTTTTTTTTTTGTAATTCTTCCCACTAAGTAAAGAGGGACTAAAATAAAACTTCAGACCAGAATGCACAAACTAAAATACTGCTTTATTTTAGGAAGGGAGATTTTGAGAGTGCTGACTCAGCTACTGGAATCAGCGCTTCCCTGATTGCCCTCAGTTTGAGACCAAAATTTAAGTATTTAAGTAAGATGCAACAAAATGAAGGGTGCAGATGACTTTGTTAACCAGTGGGCAGGGGGTGCACCTGAGAGAAGAAAGCTGGCTCAGTGGAAGCAATTATTAATAATAATTATTAACAATTAACTCTTTCAGTCTATTGAACCCTGAAAGCCAGAGATATGAAGTAATAGCAATCAAATGTTATTAAACATGCCAAGAGTCTTAAGAGATAATCATATACAATCAAGCTTCAATAGGAAGAAATAAAATTTACTTATGATTAGATCCAAGTCAAAGCAGTCAAAACAGATGCAAAGGGAGCCAGTAAACTCAGCAGAAAAAAGTCCTCAGGATATCTACTTATATGGAAATTTAATGGAGTTTACTAAATAAATAAGTTGACTAGAAAGTGATAAAAGCTGGTCTCTGAAGGAAGCAGTCAGGTTGTATGTTCTTCAGGAAATGTCATTATTTATCTATCTAACACCATTTCAAAGCTTGTAGTTATAATATTGCCAGGGAGCCATCAGCCTGAAAGCAGAAAACAATAATTGTTGAGGAACTTCCTGAGAAACAGCTTTTAAGCCTGGAAAGCTGAGAAGTTTAATCACAAATCAAGTTAAGGAAGAAAATAATGAAACAGAATTCCAATGCAGACAGAATGCTGTTTCAACATTTTAAAACAGTTGCAAAGAAGGGCTGCAGACAACATTTCAGCTTTATACTTTATTCAAAAGATATGAGAACATAAATTAAGAGCCTTAGTCTACCATGACAGGGTATTGGATCACTAGCACAGAAAAAGAAAACACCACTAATATTTTCTGCTTAATAAAGAGGGTGAATAGAGAGGGATCTGTTGATCAGTAACTTTAAGGCAACTTTAGGTAGGTGTCCGTGTCCAGGTATGCAGCCAGCTAACAGGAGCTGATCCAGGTTTTTGTAGCTTCCAGCTGAAATGGAAGAGAAAATGGAGCTGAATCCTGGCTTCTAATAACCTCTTTTTCCAACTGGTTGAGAAAATAAAGTATATTTCTCCTTACAACCTCCATCTCACTGTGAACTCTTTTGCACAGTGTCATTACATGGATGATGATGCTAAAAACAGAAAAGAGGCAAAGGGTAATATTGTAATCCTTCAACCAAAGCCTTGAGCTCTGACCTAATATTGCTGGAATACTGGACAGGCTTAAAATATTGGGGTTTGGGGAATGAATTTTCCAGTGGAATGGCAGAGTAACCTGACAGCTCCATGTGAGCTGATGTGACAGTATCCAGAATCACCATTTCCTGCTGCCATCTCTCCCCAGCGCTCTCCAATCCTGCACACAAACAAACAGGCTTTGCACTGCCTGCTGCTGCTGCTCCATGCAAAACCCTTGCAGACCATAAACCTCATAACAAGAACAGACAAAACGGATTTGTACACCGAGGTAAAAGCCCTGGAGGTCTGGCTGTGCCTGCTGGTGACACTTGCCCTAACTGGAAACTGCGTTTCTATTGATTAATCACGGAGGAGCAAGGAGGCAGAGTGCTAATACATCCTGAGGGCATTGATTAAAGCAATCAATGCTGTCACATATTTATGCCACATTTTCTTTCTTGGCACACCTCTTATTTTTACGGTTCTGTGGTTACTCAAGAGCCTGGTGAGACTCTGCTTCTCCCAGCACCCAGTGCTGAGCAGGATTTTACCTGAGTTCACGTGGCTTCACAGGTTTTAGCAGCAGTAAGTTCAGTCAAGCTTAGCTCCTTGCTCTCCCAGTTTGTAGGGAATTTATCCCAAACCATTTCTTCCACACCAAGAAATATATTAACCTCAGTCAGCGAGTAAGACGCCGTTAGAGACGACAGGTTGTCTTGTTCCTTCCTCTTTGCCACGAAACAAGCAGCAGGAAAACACATTCAGCCTGATACATTTTTCAGGCCTTTTACAATATGTACGCAGCTGGTTCAGTTGACAGAACTATCCAAGTATTATAAAACATCCAAACATCACATCTTTATCTCCATCCTGGACTAGCAGGCAAAAAAAATTTTATTCCCCACCAGAGAACTGGAGCATTTGTCTCCAGGTACATTCTCTGCAGGAGCTCTCTCTTACTCTGAATTTTCTTTAGGCAATTCATAACTGTGGCATAAATGGTCAGTTCATAGCGTTGACCATTACTCATGTGAGGAATGCAGATGCAGAGGACTTGGTTCCACAGGATGTTTTGTTTCTTTTTCCACAGAAACTAAAAGGTCCCCTAGATTTCATACCTATGAACATAATTCTTCATCAGGCGAGTTCAGGTAAGAGAGAAGGTTTACTGGAGATTTTGGTAGGAACTGCACCACACCTGATGCTTTGCATTCCTTGAGGAGATTCCCTTGATAGCCAGACGAACTGAACCAGACAGACAATGTGCAATAGCACCATCTGGTGACTCCCAATAATCTCACTGTTGCCCCAATTGCCGAAGATAAGATCCACTAAAAAAAAAGACAGAAAAATAAGGATATGTATATTTGTAAAAAGGAGAAGGATTCAGTAAGAAATTGTTTTAATTTACAGAGCCAGTTCGTCATCTCCGTATGTGTGCAATTTCCATACTGCATGAAGTGGTAACAGCAAAAGGAGATGGTTCATAGAGGATTTGGAGAAATCTGGTTTTAGTTAACTGCGTGATTTTCCATCCCTAGTCAAGCAAATTCTAGCATTTAACAAAATATTCAAAAGTCAACCCAAGCCCCAGGAAAGCCATACTTGTTTAGTGTTTAATAACCAAGCATTTTGCTGCTGTGCCACTCAAATGGGATCATCTTTCTGCTTTCACTGTGACCTGTTTGGGCTGAAGACTGTGTCCTGTAGATGAATCTGCAGCCTCTGGGTGGAAGAGGCTGATCTGGGAATGTTGTTCTGGGGGTTCTCTGAGAGACAATTCTGCAATCATAAGTCCTGGTGAAATAATTACAGAAATATTTTATTTCTGAATATCAGAAAGGAAGATGTCCTTAAAGGATTTAATTTCACAAATTCTTTAGTTTCATTTATTCCTTGCTGGTGTTGCTCAGTCTCTGAGCTGAATTTTGCAACCACCCTGCTCCGTTTTCTGCTCTGAATGTGATGTGATTAGAAACAACATCCAGGCAAGAAGCTGATGCTTGGGCAAATCTATCCCCTGAAACAGAAAAGATTGAAAGGTTTCTGCAAGAGCACAGGAGAAGCATGGAAAAGTCCAGGACCTTCCTTACATGGTTGTGTGGTTAGTTATCACTTAGAAAGGAATTGCAGGAGAAATATTGAAGAAAAAGTGCAACTTGCTGTGACTACAGCTGTGTTTATTTTTTCTAAAAAAAAATTCTGAGGTAGTTGAGCACAATAAGATTTTCTGCCAAGTTAAAGCCAAAGGAGAAGGCTTGGGAATTTAAGCAGCAGTCCCAGACCTGATGAGAAGTCACTGGAGAGTGAAGGCAGTAATTACAAGGTCATTGTACATCTCAGGGGTCTAAATGATACCCTTAATGCATTTTTGTGCTGCACATGGATCCCAAAAGATTTCCATTACTCTGTTCATGTCAGCTGGGACGTGTGTTTGGTGCTGCTCCATGAATTCTTCACTGACAGCACCACGTGATTTTACATGGGCTTGAAACAGTCTTTTCAGGTGCTCTTTTTAATATTCAGTTTTGTTGAAGGATGCATATGAAGGGACAATCTTGCTGCAGATTTTTCATTTAGGTATGCCTCAAAACTGTGAAGAAACCATTTTGAGCTGTCTTCTGTGGCTAAGAATAAATTATTGTCCTTTTGATTTATTATATATGTACCTGGTGTTGCAATGACCTGCAGCCAGCAGGAGCTCAGACTTTGACTGTAATACAACATGCATTAGTTTTCTCTATTCATGAAGAGTGAACAATCTGTTCCTCTGCTATATGTATATTCATATTCATATTATTTTATTGAGGATAGAAATTGGAAATATCCAGAGAATGGGATAGGAAACTATTGACTGAATGCCAAACATCTTTCCAAATCAAAATAAAGAACTAATAATCCTCATTGTGCCTGTCAGCTGTAGCCAGGTTAATGGTATGATGATAAAAATAAACAAGCTGTTTCACAAATGGGCTGTAGCACACTGGGGAACTCATAATGCCCCACTTTTTGTTGGCCTTTCCTGCTGATTTTTCCATTTTTGGGGTCAGCAGAGATTTTTCTGTGTTGTTTGCCATGTGAAATAGAAATTCCAGAGATTGGCTGTGGCTTAGTGCACTCTGTACAGCTGATAGATCTGTGTGTGTGTGTGAAAGAAGCTTTGCACATCATTACATCCTCCAAGGGCTTGAGCCATCCAAATCCTTTGGGCTGTGCCAGTTCCCTCTTTTCCAGGGAAAAGCAGACAGAAAATGCTCGTGCAGATGCAGGAGATTTCTTCAAGGAGACAGTGTTTTGTTTTTATTCCATAGTGTCATCCTCTGGTGAGCTCTTGACTTCTTGTCTGGGATCCATGAAACATCATTTTGACTACAGAGAGCCATTTCAGGGTGATTTATTGCACCAAAACCAGCGGCACAAGAAGAGGAATATATTCTGGTTCCCATTTTTTGTCTGGTCCCATGTGTGCTGCTATCCCTCACATTCCTCTGCTAAATACACAGGGGGATGAGTACGTGGGTGTAAATATGTATTATTTCTTTGTTGAGCTGGGAGTGAGGTCTGACAGAAGATTTGCAGTGTTCCCCACACCTTCCTGTCAGGAATGTGTGCAGGGAGGGAAGGGACGTTATTCAGTTCTCTGTAACAAGGGGCAAGGTCTGAGGAGAAAGCACAGCAAGTCCCAATACAAAGCACCAGCCCCTCACCTCCTGCTGCCTTGGTTTGGAAAGACAGGTGTCTGCTAGGGAAGGCAGGAGCCTCCCTTGAAATGGAGAATGTAAACCCCCTCCCTCAGAATTATTATAATTTTGAAAGGAAAGGGATCTCAGGCAAAGATACGGGAATAGGAATAACAGTTCTTTACTAGGAATATTAAAATAAAAATGTAGTAGCACAAAAAAACAAGTAAACAAAAAGAAAACACTGACAGAGTCAGAATACAATCCTGGTCGAGGTTGGTCAGGGTGTTGGTGTCAGCCCAATCCAGTCCTCCTGCAGTGACAGATGTGGTTCTGTTGGAGCAGAGATTATCCTGTAGAGGGGTGAAATTTTCCTCTGAAGGTCCAGTGGTGCTGGGATGGGTCTGGTCTCCCTCTGGGAATCCAGTGCAGACAGGCTGTGCTGGTGTTCTGAATCCCAGGTTTGATCCAGGTAGGAATGTTTGGCTCCTCCTCCTGGGTGGAGCATCTCCCAATGGGATGATGGAATTGTCTGAGCCCTGCAGTGAGCCTGGATGGCCCATGAACAGCAGATATCCCCTGCAGGGAGGATGGGTCCTGGAATGGGTAAAGAACACTGTCCCATCTGGTTTAACAGATGGCAATAGAATACATGGTTACATCTTGCATTGCAACGTAAGAGCCCTGCCTCTCCAAGGACACATTCCCAGTGTGACCTTAGTGCTGGGGTGTTGGAACAGGGATTCACAGCCAGCAGACTGCTGCTCCTCCCGTGCTGGGTACAGCACAGGCCTGGCAGTGCTGCAGTGGCTGCTTCTGCTACCATTTTTGTGTACTTTTTTCTGTTAGAAATCTTTTGAAAATCCCCCCCTGACTCAGCTTGCATATTTAGATACTTAAATATTTAAACAGGCACTGGATACTGTTTCCCAAGAGAGCTTTGTTCCCTCCACTTGGGGACCTCAATGTATTTCCTGTCATCTTTAAGTGGCTTATTGGTGTCCTTGGAAATCCTAACCACGCTGATGACTGGAAGGGGACAATGCCTTGTTCTGATGATTCATGGAAGGCATTAACATCTACAATCAAAAATAGGGTCCTCAAGTAATATGTGTTCCAGCTCATTTTAGTTCTTCAAATTGTAAATCGCTTTTCGTAGGTATTTTTTTTAAAAAAAACCAGAAATTTAAAGTTAGGGGTTGGGGGGGAAGGGAAGAAGCAGAAATCAGTTTATTGTTGTCATAGTTTTTTTGTCATACCCTAAATCCTTAAAAATGAGGATTTCACTGTGTCCACAGATAGAATGCTGTAACACACTGAGTTCCTCAGGCTTATAAGCTATTCACTGAAAGTCAAAAGTTTATAGAAGGGGAGCTGCAATGTAAAGTTGTTTCCTCTGAAGTATTATTAACATTTGACAGACACTGATAGATGTTACTAAAACATCTTGGAAAGGCCAAGGAATAATTCAGCCAACACTTCCTCTGATTTTGCTTTTTGATATATCCCCTCATAAAAAAAGTATCCTTTTGATGGATATTTTTTCCAGAATAGAATGCTGTATCTGAAAGAGGGAAGCAAAATATTTCCTGCAGTATTTTCACACTGATGAAAAGCTTGCAAGAAGGAAAAGGTCATTGCACTAGGATGCAATGAAATAATTAATATGAAATAATTAATACCTAAGACACAATAGAGAAGAAATAATGGCTGGGTTCTGCCTGAAATATCCAGCACTGATTTATGGGTTCCTTTCCTCATATAAACAGGAAAATCTGAAAGTTGATTTTTTTGAGGAAATCCTCAGCTGGTTTTAAATTGTTCCTTATAAAATCTATAAGGTAAAAATGTTGATCTCTCCTTTTCCTTTGTGTAGCATCCTTTTTTCTAACTTTCAGTTCTGCTGATGACTTTGGGCAGCTGAAGTTTTTTATATAAAACTGTTCTGAAACTCTTTTTGCATGAGCATTTCCCTCAGCTTCAATCCCTGCTCTCTTTCTCCTGAATTATTCAGCAGCACAGATAACTTATTGGCATGAATCTGTCACCTTTGTCAGGAGTTTATCTACCTCTTTTCTCAGATAATCCCCTATGACTAGCTAATCTTTCCTTTTGACTTACATCCCATGAACCTTTGAACCCTTGTTTTTTTTGTTGCTGTTGCTCCAACCCTAACCACTTCAATCTCTGCTGAGTATCTTATATTTCTTTCAAGGACCAAAACTGTTCATAAAATGTTAATGGTGTCTTTCTTATTTCCCCATAATGCTAAAATAACTGTGATGTTCTGTGGGCTTGTCTACCCCAAGAAACCAGTGCACAGCAAAGCAAGGGATGAATTTACAGCTCCTCACTCCTCTCACAGACATTTTAAGGGCACACGGAGTAGAGGATGAGTTCTTTCGCTACTAAATGTGGAGTAAGCCACCGTGAACTTAAATGTTCACAGGGTTTTAGAAAGTAGCAACTAGGGCAGAGAAAAATCCATAACAGCTCCCTGTCTCCTGTAGTAGAGAAGTATTCCTAAGCAGCTTCTTCCCTGTCTCTAAGAAGGCTTTTCTTGTGGTTACAGTAGTGTGCAGGAGAGTTGGGTTCAGGTACTCCGTGCATCTCCTGACATCAAAGCACTCAGTATAAAATGGTTGAAAATTTCCTTTCGAATTAGTGCTTCTTTAAATTGGAAGCTTGGCTTGCAGAGAACTAATGTGCATATTAATTAATTCATTCTTCCACTTCCTTTGAAAAAGCTTTTCTTGTGAGGGCAGAAAAGAAAAAGACATGCAGGAATATTTTCATTGTTTTTTGTTGTTACCCAAAACACTGAGCTTTTTTAGCTGCAGCTCAAAATTTCCCATGAGAATTGTGTCAAAATTTAAATATTTTTTCATTTTTAGCTGTATTTTTAATTAAAAGGTCACATTTTCCAAACAGCTCAAGCTTTACCATCTCTCTGCCTCAGTTCTTTGCCTGTCATTTGGGATTATAATTCTTTTCTATCTCTTTTTGTCTCCAGTCTATTTAGATTATAAAATACCTCTTACTGTGTGTTGATCCAGTGCCGAGCAGAATGGGATCCTGAGCTTGGCTGGGGTACAAAGTTGCTACTATAATGCAAATCAATACTAATAAATGAGCATCAACCAACTTTCCTTTTCACCTTTTACATTTCATGTGTTTCACAGTCAATATGCTCTTGAAATCACTGCTGGACTTTCTCTACTCTCATATATCTATTTATCATCTAAAATCATCTATAAGCCCCCATCATGATCGATGTCTCCTAAGAGTACAGCCTTGTAATTATTTTCTGTCCCCTGCTGTATCACCTTATTCTTCCCTTCTAAAAAGCATATCACCCATTTACTTGCGCATAAGCCTAATTAATTTTGTCAAATTATTTTTAATTTGTTGGCTTTGATCCCACCACATTTGTTGCCCTCCTTCCCTGATGCTAATAAATTCATTCTCTTCTCAAAATACACCTGCTGCCAAGTTTACACGTGTAATATGAAGAGTAATCCCTAAATCATCCTTGATGGGACCCATCCCATTGCCTCAGCCACCCTTTCGAGGTGTGGCCAGTGACTTATCCCTTGTCACTCAGCCTTTTCTGGAGCCAAATGAGCAGCTTTCCCCACTTACCAGGTACACTGACTTTGCAGATTAACCTTCTGTGTGGTGTGGCTTTTAAATTTGCTTAATTTATGTCATCTGTTTCACCTCTGTCTGCTGGTTTGCTCACGGGAGCGCAGGAGGAGAGGGGCTGAGCCGGCTGGGTTCATCTGCACAGCCCCAGGGGTGTCCTGTGGGGCAGCCCTCAATTCCACCTGCACACAGCAAAGAGGAAGGACAGAAAACACACCAGAAAAACCCCTGAACAGGGATGCCAAATGTTCAGGGGAAGGTTTGCTCTCCCTGGTTGTCAGAGAGGGAGGGAACAAGAGGGTTAAAAGTCTTGTGTTGAATTAAATGAAAGAAAACAAGACATGACACAAACCATGCTCCAAAGCTGAGCAGACTTTCAAATGGAGTATTTTAAAGGTAATTTGAGAGGAATTTCATCGTTGCACATTTGTCAAGATGCCACAGCAGGTTGACCTTCCCATGCTGCTGAAGAGTTCTGCACTCAAAGGGCCTGATAGCTCATGAGCTCATCCAATATCTCAGGTAGCTCTTGAGATTGACAGGCCTTTTTTGCAGCCATAAAACTAAGCTTGAGCATCTTTATTCTTTGGTGCTATCAGGTCTGGCCTTCTGAGCTTCTTTCAGCAGAAATAGAGAGTTTTCACAGGGGAAAACTGGAACAAAGATAGGTAGTAATCTTTCTAAAAGAGAGAATCAATTAATAAAGTCTCCTGGATTCGCTCCAGGTCCAGCTTTGCAGGAGTGTCTTTGGAAGCACTGCCATCTATGAGCAGTCAGGACTCCCCAGGCAGCACAAGATCTTTCAGTGCGTGAATTATAGACTTCGGCCTTGAGAGTATAAATGATGGTCGGGAACAAGAGGGCAGATACAGAGTTGTAATCATTCCAGCTTCAAAGTTAACTCAGCACTATATTGCTTCTCTAGACTTCAGGAAATCAGCAAAGAGATCTGATTCATCCTTGGTGGAAGTTCCTTGACGTGGCCTGGTTGTTAAAACAGACTTCCTCTAGCTCCTTCGTGCTGTTTCAACAACCAACATTTGAACAGCTCCCCCAGCACACAGACCCCAGGAAAGCTGAGGGATTTACATCATAAACTCATGCTTAGAAAGAGGTGAGTCCAAGATTTCTAAATGTCCCAACACACAAGAAAAATGCACTTACCTGCATCAGTTCATCAGCCTTTATTAATAAACTGATATGGTGCTAGACCATTATGTAGAAGGCAACATTTGGTCTGAATTTAGTGATTGATAACGTTTTAATGGCAACCATTAAAATGCAACTCTCTGGGTGTAGTTGCTCCTGCCTGGAACAAGGTAGAGGCCATTCCAATAGGAGCCAGAAAATTTCTAGAAGCTAATGCTCCATAAACACCTGCACAGCAATTTGCAGGGTCAGAGCAAAATCTGCATGTGCAGTAAATACAAATCACAAACAACATAAATATTTTGATAGACCACTAGACAATGGGACAGGCTCACCAGTCACCCCTACAAAAGGACTGATATGTGCATGGATATAGATACAATATATAGATACATTTTAGAATGTATCAAAAGTACAATTTAGTTCCTACGAATCTGGAAGTGTAGTCAACTATGAGGGGTAATTGTAGTCTACTGACCTGTAGCCCCTGCAGCTACTCGCAGAAGCACAGAGCTGATTATTTCTCAGAAATGCTCTCTGGGGTTGTAAAATGTATTTTGCTTAATACAGCGACGGTGGAGCCTGGGGTCATGGGGAGAGTGAACAGTGGGCTTTGTAATGAGCCTTAGAAAGAGAAGGGCTCTCAGAGCTTCATCTCTGTGTGTCCTGGAACACAGATCAGTATTTGCTCTCAGTGTGTTTCTGCCCTGCTGTCAGACTGAAGCCCGTTCACACACACCCATGTGCACACACACACACACACAAAAACTAGCACACTCTAAAAATCCCTTTAAACACTGCCTCTCCCTCTTAATAATCCCTCCCCTTTGTGGAGAGTCTCTCATTGGGATAATCTCATTATGGGGCATCTCCTTGACAGGTTAATCTTCTCAGTTACTTCCTGAAGATTTTGTCGTCTTTTAATCTGGAATACAATCGGATAACATCTACAGATCAATATCTTCTTTGTAGTCATGTTCCAAAGGCTATGAGAGCTGTTCTTCCATGCAGTTCAAATGCCTCATTAAAGATTTCTCACACTGTAAAACCCTTCCAGAGATATCATGCCTTCATTTGCTACACACTCAGTATAATGTTCCTTAATTCACTCGAGTGTTTTAATGTCTGTCACAGTGACTGTTCCTTCCCTAAAGTCAATATATTTCCTTAAAATAAACTTAACAGCTCCTACACATTTTCAACAAGTAGTATATTAATTTGAACAAGCTTTAAGTGAATCATATCAGAACATTTCTTATGATGCCCTGTCATATTTACTGCACACTTCAACATGAATATGGTATCTTCTCATTTGTTAACTTTATGTCTCCAGTGACAGTAAATTAAAATGATCTGTTGAACTCTGATTTTCTCTTTTTGCCTACACTTCCTAGCATAATTACTTTTCATCGTTTTATTGACTTTTTTTTCTTCTAGTAGAATGCTTCCCATATATTAAGCTCTTCAAGATAATATTAAGAAAAGATTGTGAGATTACCTGTTGAATGTTCTTGGATTTGTGCATATTTTTAACCAAGAAGATTTCTCATACATTCACAGAATTTTTTCTTTTATTTTCAAAACAGCATGATAAGGGAATTATATGGACCAGGAGGTTCATAACCATAACCATTCCCAAATGCTGGTTTCTCTGTTGATGAATTCTACTCACCAAAAAGCACAGAAGAGATGGACTAGATATTTCCTTCTATGGGAAACATCATAAAGACAGAAAGAAAGAATAGACAACGTTAGAAGGACAAACAGAACAAACTTTCCAAAGATATATGAAGAATTAAGACTAGCAGTGAATGAGTATTTCACTCAGAAAGGAGTAAAAAAAAAGAAAACAAATAATGATTTGCCATTTCACTCTTTTGTAAGCTTCAGTGATTAAGAGTCTGAAAATATACCTGGTCTCAATTTACACAGCAAGGTGTTTATTAGTTTGTCAGATATCACATAGGCAGAAGCTAATTTGCTCATAGGGTATTCTGTAATTATACCACTGAGTAGTTGTTTTAAGGGATCCAGTTTTAATTTGTTCCTCTTTGATATAGTCATTTAATTACAACACAGCACAATTGATTAATTGCAAGTACATTTTTTTTTTTTTTTGAGAATTCACCTACAAAGTACAGTAAGATATTGGAGAGTGGATGGCAAAGAGCTGCAGGATTTAGTTTATGGGGCCAAAAGAGCATATACAGAATGCAGACTTGTATTTTTAGATGGAAACACAGCATATGCTGCACAGGTGAGATGATTCCCTGTCAAGTTCCCCACTTCCATCTCTATTAAATACGTGACGGAGGTGGGAATCTTCAGTGTCTCTGTTTGCCTCTTTGTCAGAGCTCTCCTAATGGCCCTGATCCAAAACTCAGTGAATTCCATGAAAAGATTCTATTGACTTTGGAAGCCTTTGGACTTGGCTGGTTACGAGCTCATCTTTCTCTCTGATCTGCGAGCTACCTGCAGCCTTTGAGGGCAGTTGAGAGTGGTGATAATTGAATCAGCACGGGCTCCTCACCTCTGCTCCCTGCCTGGGTGATGCTGGCCTTGCCCAGAGAGCTGGAGGCAATCACAACCTGTCAGATGATGCCCACATTGCCTTGTTACCTTTTTCTCAATAATTTTCCCAGTAAACACAGAGGTTAGAGACAGGCTAATAGCCAGTGAGGCAGCTGGTGTCAGCAGAAACCTGGTTCAGTGAAGGTGTAAATGGTCAGCTGAGCACAGGAGAGACAACAGGATACAGGCATTACAACGCAAACACAAAACCTTTGGGGTTTTTGGGAGCCCTCAGGAATCCACTCAGCACTCTGTTAGGTCAGAGGCTGCCAGTAACAGGAGCAGGCTGGCCTGTGTGCATCCTTGCACTGATGCTCCAGGATTTCTGGGCCTCTCAGAAGGTGGTGGATCCTGAAATGCACTCCAGCCCCTCAAGGGACCATTCCATCAGCCCAACCACACATGGCCCTTTTTGAGGAGGTGGATCACAGTCAGTGATTGGATGGCACGAATGGGACCCCTGGTCCCTGTCATGGTCACACTGAGGGGGAGTTAGAGCTCTGTGGCCTCTCCTCCTGAGGAAGGAGGAGGATGTGGAGTGACAGCCTTGATCTCAAACACCTGAATTTTCCCCAGAGCCTCTTTGTGGTCTCAGTATCCTCTTGAGGATCTCAGCCTTCAAGCCCTACTTTCTCAAGCCATTTCCTGCAGCGATCAGTAAAACTACACAGGAATGTTCTTTACCTCACCGTGAAAAGGCTGGGCTTTAAATCTAATGAAATTTAATTGCAGCATTAACATTGCACAGATACTGATTTTAATTCAGAACAGCAGAGTCATAGGGAGCATCTCAAGAATTAACTCTGTCCTGACTTACCCTGCTTTATGTGGTGGATTTTCTTTGTAGACAAGAGGGAAATATTCTAGCACTAAATTCACAGGGAAGATGCTGCTTTGATATATGCCTGAACAGTGCACCCAGCAGGGTTCAAACAGCCTGACATTCAAAATTAATGCTACAAACACGACCCTAAAACCATCTGGACTTCTAAAGTAGTGGGCCATTAACTTT
Organism: Sylvia atricapilla; assembly: GCF_009819655.1. Taxonomy (NCBI): domain Eukaryota; kingdom Metazoa; phylum Chordata; class Aves; order Passeriformes; family Sylviidae; genus Sylvia; species Sylvia atricapilla. The sequence continues at coordinate 4,543,947 of NC_089151.1, forward strand.
TACAGTGTCAACCTATTCATTCTTACATCAGTTTAATTAATGCACAACATAAGATATAAAAGTAAATATCACACGGACGAGCACAATACTCATTGTTGACTTCAAAGAAATGAACTATCTGACGAGCTGCAAAACATTAAAAAAGCCACCTACACATTGCCCACACATACCCATGGCAACAAACACACATCAACACTGAGCAGAAAAAAAGCTGAACCTATCGAAGTTTTAATATTCATCATCTGAGGCCAGTGTGATTGCATTTGCATGTCTTTGCTGCTTTTTTTTTCCCCCAAGGACAGAATGATGGGGGGGGGGAGAAAGTGTAGAAATGAAACAGAAAGTGCTTTGAAGCCTCTGAACGGTTTTGATCATACGTCCAAAACGAATCTACAGTTACTTAGCGAGAGTGTGTGTCTGTTACAGGACATTGCTTATGCCCTCTGAAAATAAATCAAGATGGACATTAATCAATATGTGAATGTTCACAGGAAAGCAACTGGTGGCACTGCAGCCCTGTCTGTTACCTTCTAGGACGAGTGATCTGCCACGAAATAGACAAAAAAACGTGATAAATTCAATGCAATTGAGGTTCCTTTTCCCTCTCTTGAAAGAGGAAGGCCTTTGTTATTCATATATATTATTTTTCAGTGGTAAACCAAAACATCTGGTAAATGATTACTCTAAATTGCTATAAAACATTGCCTACATTCCTTTCCATACATCTGTATTGACATTTTTTTCCTGGCATGGGCTCAGATTTACTTCTTGGATGCAATAAGTTTTATATTTCCTTCTGCTTTTTTCATCCTATTTGCCTGGCATTTACCCAACACTCTGGACCTTCTCTTGAAATTACTTTTACAGCAGCAGAAAAGGGGCTTCACTTCCAAGAAGCCCAACCCTCCCTGCGAAACACCAAATGATTTCTGCTCAGTGAGATGAGAACATCCAATATCCTGCAGAACCTGTCAGTGTGAATGGGTCTCAGGGCAACATCCAAAGGGTTATGAGCTTTTGTTGTTGTGTGGTTTTTCTTTTGTAATAGGTTGTGAAATGGGTCCTGACATTGTTTCAGCTGTGACATTGTAGCTTGAATTGGAACCACTGGCCTATGAGATTCTCCATTAATGTCAGCTCCACAGCATCTCTTTCCTGCTCTCCCCTGCACACTTTTATAAACCTGCCCACCCTGTTTGAGAGAAGACACAAAGTGCAGATGTGGCAATAAAAGTGATCAGCAGTGTGGGGAGACAGGAACAGAGCAGACCACGTAAACTGGAGACAAGAGAAACCTCAGGAAAGGGACAGAGGGAGACAAACAAAGTTAGAGGGATAGGAAAAAAAATCCATCTCTTACTGATATTTGCCCTCTCACTTAATGAAGTCACAATCAATTGATCTGAAAGGCGACAAATTAAAAGCTGATACAAAATGAAAGAAAGCACGGCGTGATCCATAGCAGCACTAACCAAAATGAAATATCACTGAGGACCAAAGCTAAATTCAATCCAAAACCAGATTAGATATGCAAACAATGTGAAAGTGGATAGTTACACTGCAGAGAAACACAATTGATTTTATTCATATCAAGTAAAAATTACTGTGATATAGGTCATAAGTCAACTGCCACTAATAAGGTTTAGAAGAATTTTCCCCAGGATCATTTTCCTCTGGACTAGGCAGACTAAAGAGCCAATAACTTCTGTGTTCTCCCAGCAATTACAGCCAGGCTTTTCACTGCAGATATATGGTTATGTCAGGGGGTGGAACAAAGTTTGCATATATACTCTATATCCAAGACAATGTCTGGAAACAAATAGGTCTCTGCACAGTGGAACCAATGAAGCTCTGTGCAACTGTCTTAAATCACAGCTCCTGTATGAATTCCCTTTTAATACAATTTTTTTCATTAAGTACAGAAGGATTTTTAATGTCTGTTTCTCTGAAGAGCTAAACATTGCAGAGAAAATATTCCTGACCCCTGGTAAACATCACCTCAATGGAAATATTTATTGTCTGTTCTTCCTGTTTACCTGTAGAAATCTTAACAGCCATCAGATTAACCAATGGGTATAAAATGGGAATAAAAATACTTGAAAGAGACCAATAGCTCAAAATGCACACAGAGCACGCTGTAGTTGCATAAGCACTAGCAGGAGAAATCAGGACAGAAACATTTATATGGGAAGTGCACTCCAGCCCAGCCGCCTGCCTCCCCCACACTCCCCCAAAAATCATTCAGGAACAGCAGATTGCAAAGAGCAATCACACCAGCCACAGGTTGGCAATCACATCTTCTCCAAACAGCAATCATGGCTCATACTGATGGACAACAACATGTGAGAAACTGTCATTTTGATATTTAAAATCTGTGGTGTGTAAAACACTGTCAGTCTCAGCTGGTGGGATCCGAGTTGCTGGCGAAGAAACTACAGAAATAACAGGACCTGAAATGGACCCTGCAAGTCAAAATGTTTATTTTCTCACAACTTTTCAACATTATTTGTCTATGCTGCAGACTCTACAACTCATTTATTTACCTGACACTGTATTTCAGTGAATAACACTTGCTCTTAGGACTTGAAAATTGTAATTTTTTTTCTCCCTGCCTCTTCTTACCGAGTATTGGGCACAAAAAGGTTTAATCTTGCCCTAGGGTCTAAGAGCTGAAAGCAAAGTTGTCTGAGGCCACTTGGGTGGGAAAAAAGGCTGTGTTAGCAGCATCCTCCCTGTGCTGTCTCCATCCACAGCCCTGCTGTAATGTTGGTGGTGGGACCAGTGATGCTGCAGAGGGAGTAAAGGTTTGACCCAGTTGAACTTTATGGTTTCCCAGCTGACAGTGAGGAATTACTTCCTGTGTTCCCAGTGCCAAAGAATGACTTAACTGGAAAAATTGGAATTTTTTTTCTTTTTTTTTTCTTCTTTTTTTTTAAAGACAGACAGAAGGAGAGAGTCCTGATGGTTTTATGAGGAGAGCAAAAATCATAATGGATTATCCAGCACAAAATGTCCATGGGATGAATGAGGCCCTTAAAACATCATGGCTGGGGCTGACATACTGCCAGGCTTTTGAGCAGTTTCAAGACTTTGCTTTCAATTTGGACTTTAAATCAATCTCCCCTTTGATTTCAAAATTGAATTCCAGAGACATGGGGGACAATGGGAGACATGAGGGACAATGCACCCTTTTGATTTCAGAGAGGGTTTTTTTAAGTGCATACATAACTTGAGAGACCAAAGGCTCTGCCCTCCAATGGCACATCCAGTAGGATTTCCTTCTGGAGAATGAGGTGCAATGCTGACAGTGAGAAACCATAAACTGAATATGTTCTACTGTGCAATACTCAGGAAAGAAACCTGGTGATTATACAGAAAATGGGAAAGAAAGTCCCAGAAATTATGAAACAAACCAAAAATGGTACAGTATAGATGGAGACAACATCAAAAGATGCAGCAGGTTTTTGCAACAGACTAAATTCTGTTCTCCTCATCTTCTGAGAGAAGTGTGTGAGCACTGAGTTATGTCCTAGTGATGGAGGAGTTGCAGTCATTACGTGGATTGACAAAAGCCTGATTCAGCAATTTGCAGTTTTAGAAGGGGCTAATGGAAATACCATGCACTGAGGAAAAGGTGTGACACCTACTCCTTCCAGCTGGAGTTTCTCCATTAATCTCCACAGCCTTTGGAACAGGAACTAAGAGTGCTTAGTCCTCTCTAAAACAGGTACAGAGCCATCTGTCAGGGGACACTGTTTGCCATATTTCACTGTGAAGGCTTTAGTTATTTTTGAAGCCAAAATGGGGTTTGTTTTGCATAACCAACACTGAGGAGGACTCAGAGAACCTGCACCTTTTGTCTGGTTTTGGAGCTGGTTAATGATGATGCAGTGCAGCTGATGGGAGCCTCAGAGCTGCTCTCAGTGCAGGGGGACCCAGGACAGTGACCCAGGACAGGTGCTCCTTCCTTCTGCTCCTCCCTCAGGCCACACTGTGGGCAATGCCAAGGAAAACCAGCCCCTGGCCTCTGCCAGAATATCTGAGACATGTGCCAGCCATGCTGCTAAGCCACAGCTGAAACTTCTGCAGAAGTGCCAGCTACAACAGTTGTTGCTTTTGTTTGCATGTTACTGCCACTAAGTCAGTCACTGTCCTTCAGCTGCCACAAACTTGAGATGATTTTTTTCTCCTTTAGGGTAATTAACAAGAATCAAGCTGTATTTTCATGCTAAAATCGAAAAATCTCTCTAGGTGGCTTTACAGGGCCTTTTATTTGTGCTTTTTTGTTTTATTCCTTGGAGATCTACTGACACAGCTCTGTCCTGAGCAGAGCTGGTTTGTAGCAATTCATGAGTTTCAGGCAAATGTTCAGCCTTTCGATGATGAAGAGCTTTGCTGCTATTGGAGGGAAAGCTGATCTGGAGTGCAGACCCATCTGTTCCTTAATAACATTTAGAGGCAATATTCCATTTCTACCTGGAAGGCAAGCCTGGAGACAGAAAATAATCATTTTTTATGAGATATTTAGATAACTATCAGAGACTCCTGCTTCTTACAATCAGCGGTATCTGCTACTGCTATTCCTCATGCTTTAGTGGTTTGGACTTGTGACAGAAAATTCATCTTTGGGAGGATACATCTGTGAGTGCCACAGCATACAAGATTGATCAACTTCTGTTATTGCTTTGCTGTGTACAGTTCTTTTTCTAGATGTACATCTAGCCAGAGAGATAGTTGGTCAATTTTCTCCATTTTTTTTTTTTTAGACCACTGATTGCTTCCTGCTCTTAAGCCATTAAAAGATGCTGATAATTACCAGGGCATTGGACACGACCCAGAACTTGTATTGGAGAAAATGGAGGAGGGTCTGCAAGCATCCATTGGAGGTCTCTTAGAAAAAAAAAAAGTGGCTGCCAATTCTGCAGTTTTTTGCATAGTAAATCTGAATCCTCTGGTTCTAAATAAATATGAAGCTCATTCCACTGAACGACTGGGATGGAAAAGTAATCACTGCTAGAAAGGGAAAAGATAAAATTCTGTGTCTCTGTGGTGCCTTTCACCAGAGGATTTTGCTCATGTTAATGAATCCCTGTAACATAATAGCAATATTGAATTTCTTATGGAGGATGGATTCAGGACTTCCAGAGACCTGTGGCAGAAAGTCAGAGTGCTGAAGGCAAAAGTGGAGCTTGGGTAACAGTTTGACAACCTAGACTTTGGTAACAGTTTGACAGCTCAGTCTTAAAAACCAACCATGAAATGACCATGATTTAAGGGAAGGAAAAGAGCAGCTCCCTGAGGCTCCAAGGCAGTGCTGTGCATTCCAGCCTCCAAGGACTGGGCAAAAGGAGGAGGGAAGAGATCATGGCTGTTCAACCTCACCCTAATCAATCTTCTGAAGGGACTGAGAAGTCCTACCTGGTTTAGGATCTCTGCTCTGCAACACATTAGGAGCAGGCAGCACCATGCAGGACAGTCACCAGAATTAACACTGGAAATTACCATCAGTCACCAGAATTAACACTGGGAATTACCACAAGTGACCAGAACTAGCACTGGGAATTACCACCAGACAGTCACCAGAATTAACACTGGGAATTACCATCAGTCACCAGAACTTACACTGGAAATTTCCACCACTGACCAGAACTAGCACTGGGAATTACCACCAGACAGTCACCAGAATTAACACACAGAGGAAAGAAATGCTTGCCTGGCGGGGGTGAATCTTTGTGAAGTCCTTCTGGCACAAAGAATGCCAAAGGGGATGGAGGCTGCAGATCCCAGCACTCCCAAAAGTTCCAGTCTTTTGCTCTCCTCCAAGCTGGGTGATTTGATTCCAGCAATATCCCCATTACAGGAAGATATATTAACAGTTTATTTGATTTTCCCTTTCCCAAAGCACAGTTAGCTGAGGGACACTGCAAAACTGTATTTGCTCGTGCCAATATCTCTTTTGCCTGCAGATTTCACTCACACAGTTCATTCTTCTCTCCCTTCTCCTCCTCCTCCCCAGCTGACAGTGCCAGGATGCCCTTGCTGCACTCTACAAACAGTATGAGCCTAATTATGGATTTTTTTTTCTATCTGGATCTTAGCGAGTTTAAGTAAAAAACAAAATATTTAGTTGCTACAAATTAATGAAGACAACAGAGCACACATCCGTTGTACGTCAATTAGCAACATATGGTGAAAGGCTTGCAAAATAATCAAATGATCTAACAATAAAGAAGTGAAATAACGTGGCAATTTCTCCCTCTTAGTAGCTAAATATGTTACATGATGCTTCTTTCACAGATTTTCTAAGCAGATTGTGGAACACCTGCAAGCATGTAAGTGCTGGTTTATCAGGGCAAGCAGCAGGTAGATTTGCTATATAAACCACCGTAGTTTGATTTCTTTTGGACAGTTAGAACTGTATTTAGGGAAAAAATAGAGATGTCAGGTAGTTTCAGAGAGTTCAGTAGGGGTTTTTTTAATTAGGTTTTGGGTGGGTTTTGTTGGTTTTGGTTGGTGTGGCGTTTTTCTAAAAAAATGATAGAAGAGTAGAACAGTTTTCTAATAAACTTAAACTTTTCCACCTACATTTTTTTTTGTGCACCAACCAAACGCTGGGTGTTTTGTATACTCAGGAGCAGGAAAGGGAAATGGGAAGAGGCTGGGATGTACTTCCCTGTCACAGCCCCTCTGCTCTTGCAAGCAAGCTCTGCCTCCCAGAAAACGTGCACATCTTTCAAATTCTCGCTTCTGAACCCAGCTCATGAGCCCAAAAGAGGCAAACTTTTTCACTAACACTTCTGAAAATCTGGCCGTTTATTTAAATGTGAAACATAAATTAGGACTGGTATTGAGATCTGGCTTTAAAGCCTTGCGTAGCTTTGTTACATGAAACCTTTATGAGGCTCACACTACGAGCTATCTGCAGACAAATCTCCCCATTACCACAGATAGCTGTGCTCCTTGGAGATAATATATGTACATCCTCAGATCCTGATTTTCTGAGGTTATAAATCCACCACTCCGAAGCACAGCGGCAAATCCAGTACTTGAAAACGCACTTTACTGTTGATGAAGATGAAAAATCGTATTCACTGTCTTCAGCAGAAGAACTGCTGCTTGATCCAGTTAGCCCTGACGCCTAAATTGTAAAGTGAGTTTATTTGCCTGCAGAAAAACCTGCAGGATGATGCCAAGGGACTGAGCAGAAGGACAGATGGGGATTATTGAGCTACGGAGACCAGGAGGAAGAGAAGAAAACTGGAGTAGAAAAGAAATGGCCACCTTTGGCTGTGTTTTTGTGACAGCTCATGGCATGGGGATAAATAGCGGGGAGGTGACACCAGGTAGTGCACAAAACCACAAATCATGAATATAATAATGGAAGTTTTACATCTAAACTTTTCAAGGTATTAAAAAAAAAAAAAAAAAAGGAGAAGCTAGTATGGATGGGGCATCACTGCCATAAAAAAAAGCTGAAGGTGTCGATTCCCAGCCCCAGAACTGCACATCTCACCATGCCTCTCCTCTCAAGCCATGACCACAGCTGTCAGATCAGGGCCCTCCTCTGCCCTTGAACTGAATCTCCCACTTGGCAGGGGCAAGACAGGAGCTTAGAGGAACCCAGGGTATTCCCAAAAGTATGCCAGAGGGAAGGAAATCAGAAGAGGAAGCATAGTGCAGGAAAACAATAGGAAAACTCCGCATCCTGGAAAAGTATCAGATTATAAAAATAATAAAGTGATAAACCAACTGTTCTTCTTTGGAGTCAGCCATAAGAAGCTGTGGGATGAAGCTGAGGTAACCTGGAGTGGAAAATATTAATAACTTCATTTATGACTTCTATAAAATTGACATTATCCATTAAATGGGCGTTATCTGCTTTTTTTTCATATTCATGGAAAGAATCCAAGGTGAGGCAAAGCAAGGGCTGGGAGAAAAAAAGATCCAGCCATTGAAGTGCATCATGGTTCAGACCTTGAATTCCAGAGGAGTCAGGAAATGTGGAACCAAAGGAACGGTCCGGAAAGGAGAGGTGGAAGAGAAGAAGGAGTGGTGCCACAAAGCCTCTGACCTGGGCTCCAGGGACAGCAGTTCCACATGGGCAGGAAAGTTCAGCATCTGGGAGCAGAAGGGACTTCAGGATCATAACCAGGGCCTCTGTGGCACCAGTGAGCTGTTTCTGGTGTGCAGAAATCCATCACAGAACTGCTCCTGAGTGGAGGGAAAGCCAGCCAGCCATCCCTGCTGCTCAAGGTCAAGTCCGGACTGTGAATATAATGCTGTCCTTGACTACACTGCAAAAGGAAAAATTACTTTGGTGCCTTGTCACAGAGTTCAACCGTTTCCAATCAGTAATCACAGTGCAAAATCATGCCTGGTTTGTGTTGTGAGGAGTGAGCCCAACTGGATTTTTTTTTTTTTTTGGCCTATGCATTGAAAACTAAGCTGAAAACAACTCATTTATATAGGCCAGCAATTACTTATTTAATTATAACTTTCACTCTCCCCATACAGTGATAAAAGGATCTGTAACTCACACCAATAGCATAATGCAAATCTCCTCTGATTCTTTTAGCTCGTACAAGAGATTAAACATTCCTCTTTAAGCATTGTGATTTCTCTCTTCTTTCTTGTAGAGTCGGAAATAAAAATTTCGTTTCCTCTTTGTTGTACCATGAAATCTCCCTTTTCTAATGAGTGTATGAACCAGTCATTTCGCTCTTAATAGGCCACTTACTGAATTTGATGGAGGAGATAATTAAATGTGACAGATACTCGTATGCATCTATCTTAAAACTAGCACTCAAAGATTATAAAAGCCATAACATTCTCTTAATGAAATATGGCTGAACATGAGAAAAACACATTTCAATGTATCTGAAAACAGCTGCAAAATTTAGAGATAAACACTGTTAACACTTGATAAGCCTGCACGGTTTTGATATGTACCACAGACATAACAGCAACAAACAAATACTCTTTTTGAAGTAGATGAAAGCTGGAGATAAATTTGTTTGCCTTTCAAAAAAGAGAGAATGAGTATGAAAGTCCAAGAAAATATACACAGTGTAACTACTGAAGCAAGAAAGAGGCTTTTTATAACTTGTAAAGAAAATGCCAAGGAAAATTCATTTAAATAAACCTTTTCAAAACTTCAGCACTGAGTTTCAGTGGCCATTAGTCAGGCCTTGTGTTCCTGGGTGGTGTTAAAAGCCTGGACTATGGCAAAATATATTGAGAAACCAACTGGATCAATAACTCCAAGGATTTTCTCCATTCAATCTCAGCCCTGCTCTATTCACCCAGCTGGGTTCTTGGCACTTTAATTTAGTCCATTTAACTAAGGGACAAGAAGATGCTATGGAAGGTGGAGAACTAATTGTAACAGCATTCAGAAACCAGGAAAATGGGACTCTTAGGCCTAGTGGGATGACAGATGCAGGCAGGGGCACTGCCAGGAAACCACTGGAGTGCAACTGGGATCCAAGGCCAGGGCAGTGGGAAGGAGCACCAGGGCAGGGCAGAGCTCCCACACCTCACTTGGCAAAGCTCCATTGGTGGAATAGCTGCTCTGGAAAAGTTTAAACACTTAAACCATCAGGTGGAAGATACCAGAAGAGAAAAGGGTAATTTCAGAAAAGAGAAGTGCAGTGAAAGGGATGTGAGGAGGAAGGCTGCTGCAGGGAGATGGGGCAGCAGGCAGGGACACCTCAGACATGAAAACATGGCCTTCAATCTATGGAGATCCACATCTGTTCAACAGTTCGACAGGGTGATGCTGTGAGATCATCTGAGACCCCAATCCAAGGCTGGTGACGGGTTTCCACTTTAATTTTTCTACCCTTTGAAAGGTATGTGCTTGCCTTCCTGGTGGGAAGGAACTGGTTTAAGTATTGCTAAGATTGTTGTGCTGTCCAGCTGCATTTCCTGCTGCCGTGGTTTGACTGCCTGAGTTTGGAAACCATGCCAGGATCCAAATTATGTGACAGGGAATAACCTCCCTTTCTTGCTTAGGCACGATTCTCACGATTCCTGCAGAATCACTACCCACTCCTCAAATTTATTTACAAGGGATCCCTGGTTTACACAGTATTTAGACCTGAAATTATCAGGGGGAAATAAAAAGGTCACATAATTTCAGGGCTATAAAACCTGTTTCTAGCACAGATAAACTCTCCTGCTCCCCCTCTGCCTATCAGGATGTTGCTCCTTTTAGCAACCTTTCTTGGGTTAAATGATTTGATGAGCAGCTTCCAGTGGAGAAAAGTACTTAATCCCACAGGTTTGTACCAAGAGTCAGACACGAGGCTCTACGGCAATGCTGGAGCTGTGTCATGCTCCAAGTGTTTGGGCCATGCCCTCTGAGATGATTGGTGCCATTAGAACCCAGAACCTGCCCTCACAAACAGAAAGAGGCATTTTGGAGTGGGTGGTCGCAGGCTTTGTTCCAAGAGCAGAGTTCACAGGGTTGAGTGAGATGCCTGAATTCCCTCTGGGGTGAAGAGAGAGGATTAAGGGCCTCAGAATGAGATTCAAAGCAGGCAGTGGGTAAGGCAGGGAACACTTAAGCCTGCCTTAGGAAGTACTAACGAGAGGGGTGTATCTGAAATCCTCCACAGATCCACGGTTTAGTACTGACCCTCATCCATGAGAGAGGAGATGCTGTGAAAATGGGATTCAGAGCCCATAACCCCATTCCAGAATTAATTTGTCAACTTTGTGTTAACGCCAAGGTTAGAAGGCAGATGGGGCAGGAAGTGGAGGCTGTAACCACAGTCTACTTTTAAAGCAGGAACAATCTGTGTCTGAGCTCCTCCATGACTTCGAGAGGTAAAACCACATCCTTTCCTCTCCAGGAGGGCACACATAAATCTCAGCAACCGCTTTCCCTTTCTCCCTTTGGAGTGACAGAGCAGCAAATAACAGCGGGGCTGGAGATGGGGAAGGGACACGAGGTGAGGGGTGGGAGGCAGAATGACCCTGGCAATCCCTTCCCTGCAGCCCTGCAGAGCGAGGAGCCTCAGCTGCCTGCAAGGACAGCAGAGCTCTGTGCTTTGCTCACCTCTGTCATGTAAGAGGAATACAGCAGGTGTAAAGGTAAGAGGAAACTGTGCTTTGATCATGAACAAAATTTATTTCAGGCCGCACGAGAGGAGAGAGGCCATGGGGCAAGAGGAAGAAGGTGGTGGAGAGGAGCCAGCCATGGCAGCTGCAGGCAAATGTGCTCTCGTTACCGAGCTCTCGTCTCGCACTGGGAAAGCCTTTGGATGAAGCACTTAAAAGAGCAGCCCCTAGCTATTAGCTGAAGATTTTATTAATTTCCATGTATGTGCCCTTGTAGAAGGTTGAATTTCTTTCCATCTCCTTCAGCCCTGGTGTCCTTCAGCCCTCTTCCCACATTCTGTGTTGGCGGCGATTTCCAGCGCGTGTCTCTAGGGAACACAATCCACACACTTCTCCTCCTGGTGTCTGTACCATTAATAGGAAAATTCAGCAGGACCCATGGCAGGCATGATTTTTAGTCTCCCTCCTCCTCTCATGTCTGCTTTTATTCAGACAAATCAGCAGCACTTCAAAGCTCCTCACTTTCCCAGCATCCAGAACACCTCATCCCGCCTGCTCCGGAGACACTGGGATAAATCAGATCTGCTGCATTTCCTCGCCTTACTTAATCTATTGCTTTTGGGGATTTGTTTTCAAACAAAATATCAGGATAGCTTGGCATGGGTTATTTTTAGCAAAGCTTAGTTGCATTTTCTGTTTCCCACTCGACAAAATGGGTTTTTTCCACCCTGATTAGCTCTGAACCTCATGCAGAGGCTGTGCCAGTGGTGGGGAATATTTTGGGTTTGCTGAGACAAAGATGTGTATTTCTTAAGTATCATAATTCTTTCTCCTTGGTAGCAACCCAAATTACCCTGCATACCAAGCCTGACCAAACAACCAATGGTTTGCTGTGCTGGGTTAAATAAAAGCACCTCCTGTTTCCTCCATTCTCTATATATATTATTATTTTGCTTTTCTCCAGTCACACTGGACTTGTCCAGGTTTGAGCAGTAAATTACCAGACCTGCAGTTTGTTTTGCCATTTCCCTCAGAAGTCTGGGATGGAAATTATCTAGTCTCCCCTCCCATAGATGCATTAAGCTATTTTTCTTTGAAGGAATCTTTAAAATGCAAGCAAACAGTAACAAACAGTAATGGGCAAAAGTAAGGCTTTTTGGTCCTGTTGAATGAAGGGATTTTTTTTCCTTTCAACATACTGATATGAGGAGGTTAATGTGTCACTATAAAAGAAATGTGGCACTCTGCTGTTCTCTCATGGAATACATTTCTTAAATTCTCTCTGTGAATTTACATCTTTTTCCTGAGATGTAGTTTGGCACTTAGTAGGAAATGAATCTTAAATATTTTGAAAGTGTAATTTAACATCTCAGCAAAACCCTGAATTGTGAATTGTGCTTTATAGAAATTTTAAAGGCTAGCTGAAGCTGACTTCAAAAAGAATAGAGAATTGCATTTTTAGGTGATGCTTTAGCTGCCTATGGTTCTCCTGTAGTTTATAGATACCTTATTTATCAAACTGTAAACCTGGAATATACCTTTTAATTTTTTAGGGTGATTTTTATTTTGAACGACTTTTCATTCTTTGTGTAAATATCATATATACATATAGATATGTAAAAAGTTATATGCAACCAAAAATTGTTTTTTAACTAAACAACAGAAAAAAAAATAAAGTCCTGATACTCTAGAAAGAGAGATGGATATGGTTTATAATTGTTCATCTATGAGTTTTATAATTTCTGGAGATACATCTAAACCATTCAGATCAACTCCACAAGACTTGGGACAGAACTGGTGTTGCACTGATCTTTTTGTTCTGCTCCCATCCAATTGGTAAGGAATAATCTGCCCTTCAGCTTACATCAATTTTCCATCAGTTTAAATCCACGTTCACACCCATCAATTCTGATTTATATGGATTTTAGTCAAAAATTAGGGTTGCTCTGAGTGTGCATCTGACAAGCCTAAAACATTCAGGGGACAAAAAAGCAGTTTTACCCTGCAGAGAGCCATTAGTGCGTATCCCCAAGCCCATGTACACAAAAAACAAAACAGTCCCCTGTGAAACCTCTGATCATCTTTTATATTTTTTACAGCAAAACGGTGCAAATTTGTCCTGTGATGGACTTTAAAGCCCCACTTTTAAGTGGAACAGTCAAGCTGTGGTGGGTGGGCAGCTGCTGGAGGAGTGGGTGCCCTGGGCCACCCTGGCCTTGGCAGATTTACCTGAACTCTCCCACCCTTGGCACCTGCTCAGTGCTTGGTGTTTGCCACTCAATGTGATCATTGTGTTTCCTGTAAACGCTGATCCACATCCAGCAGTGGAAATCTTCCCTGCAGTTTCAGTTCTTTGAGATGCCTGTTTCAAGCTCTGGGTTTGATGATGTGTTGAGCAGGCACTGGAAGGGGTTATGTTTTATTAACCTTCCCTCCAGACTAATGAATCGTTTTACTCAGCAATTCATTAACATCCTAATGGTCATTCAGGTCTTGTTTGAGCACAAGGCGGGGGGGAAAAAGCCTGAAAACATACAAGAATGCTCATTTTGTAAGACTGAAATCAATGTGTGTGTGTGTGTGTGTAACTCCTGGTAACTGTGCTGGTCCATCCCAATTGCAATTCCCCTTAAATCCAGCTGTAATATTTCACATAGACAATGCACATTATAGGAGAAAGTGTCACCATTTTCAGTATCCTCTTCTTGTGGCCAGTGCTGAATAGGATCATCTGACCAGCCAACACTGCAGCATCTTTTATTTGGTATTATAACCTCTTCTTGTTTTTCTTCTCTTGTTAGAGAGGCAAATAAATCTTGAATGGCTCCTTTTCCTGAGGCTCCACTTATTTTCATTTTTTCTGGGTTATTTTTGTTTTGTTTTGGGTGTTTGTTTGTTTTTTGGGTTTTTTTTTTTTGGTTGGTGGTGGTTTTTTGGGGTTTTTTGGGGGTTTCTTTTGGTGGGGTTTTTGTTGGTTTGGTTGGTTGGTTGTTTTGTGTGTGTGTGTGTTTCTCTGGATTATGTCTATTTTTGCTTTTCCTTTTCTCGAAACAAGACTGCCCAAATTAAGCACACACCATTTACAAGGTTACTGAGAGTTTTGTTCTCATCTTTCATAGCCTCACCCCTGGGTTGGTCTGTGTTTGCTGACTCAGGAAGTTCTCCTTTCCAGGATGGCTGCACCTCTATTTATTTCTTCTAATCAGGCTGAGTCGAACATATGCTCCCTTCTGCTGGAGCTCTCTCCTCTCTAAAATTGTTTTGGCTGAGGCTTTATTAGGTTGTTAGATCTATGCTGCTTGCCCTCTTGCTCAAACCTGCTTTTGGGCTTTTGTTTTTTATGCTTGTCTCCCATCAGTCCTTTTAAAATGAGTAACTGTCAGAGCTACGAGATTTATTTTTATTCTTTCCATCATTACCTATTCCAGAGCATGTTCCTGAGCCTTTCTTTTCTTTCCCTCCGTGAGAAATAAGAGCTCACAAGAAAGTTTGGAGATTTGACACTGGGAGCAAGAGGCAAGTAGGGGATCCAAGAGTCCCCTAGAACAGAAAGAGGAGATACATCCAAAAGAATTGAATTTCAGCTGCAGTCTGATCTGTGAGGCTATTCTGCAGCTACAGAAACAAAGGAAAACTGGGAGTGGAGGGAAATGAAAGCAGCGTAGAGGGCAAGAGGAGCCTTTGTGTTTGGGATAGAGTTCTAAGCCTAATTTAATTCATAATTGAAAGCAGGATGCAGTGGGAAGAAGCAGACAATGAGAATACAGCAAAACAAAAGGCTGACCAGGCTGAGTGTGAAGAGATGTGAACAAGTTTTTTAAAAAATCAAAGGCAGAGTTGCTGTAAGCTTGGAAAATCTTCTTCTTTACATTCTGGTAGTTTAAAAAATTCTGTTCAAAATTGGAATGAAACCAGCAAGCATATGATGATTTCAATCAGAAGGAAAATCCTGGAGAAATTAATCTGGAAAAAAATCAAAAAACGGTGTTGTTTTGATGTTCCAGGGTAGCAGGGAACAGCCAGGCTGTGGGGAGCAATCTGGGCTGGCAGAGGAGGCACAGACCCCAAAATCTGACAGCCCTGGGCTGAGTCAAGGCAAATCTCTTTGTACTTACCTGCACATGCATATTTTTCAGATAAAAGTTACATCCCTATCTTGTAGAATGTAACATTGTATGGAGAAAGAAGATACCAGTAGTTATGAAAATAGACATTTTGTTTTCAACATGCAATATTCCTCAAAGTTTTCTCTTGGAATTTTTGCATTTTTTTAATGGAAATTTGGCCCCAGATATTTTCAGAAAAAAAAAATTAGGCAACCAGTGGCTGGCAGGAAACACATCTGACATATGTCTGTGCAGACGTGTGGCAACTTATGGTGCTCCCAAGGACTGGAGTCTTCACACTTAGCAACAGATAAACTGTGATGGTCGCCTGATGTTTTCTTTTGGGGCCCTAGCCAGTCGTATTTTTTATTTCTTTTTTATTTATCTCTTTTTTGGCACATGTAATGAACATAAAATTTATAAAGAGCACTTACAGCAGCCCGAAGAATCTGTTCTCTGAAGTGACTCTAAATGTGTGGGACAGAGGAAATCAGCTACGATGATCTAATGAACCTGAAATCTGTCAATTTAATAAACTGTGAACAACAAAAAACCTCAACACCCAGCACCTGTTGGTGTGAGCTCTTATATAAAAAGTATCTCTGTTAATGGGCAGCATTCCCAAATGGGAAACACTTGTTAGCAATGCAGGAAATTCAATTCTGAAACTGCTCACGTTATGTTGTACAATATATAACAATAGCAGCAACCAGAAGAGCCATTTTATCCCATGTTTTGACAGAGGTTTAATTCACAGCTGATTTATAACATGACCATGAAGACCTGAAAGTCCATGCACTGAGTATCAGCCCAGGGAGAACTTCACTTTTAATACTTTACATTAAATATAGTTTATTGTTGGCCCACTCTAAAGGGATGGAGCAGCAAGGACAAAATAAAACAAAAGTTGGTATCTTTTGGCAGTTTTGTGGCAGTTCTGAGCATCTTCTGAGCAGGAATCACAAATTATATCTACTGACAAGCTGAACTATTGTAAAATATAAATGAAGTGAGGGAAGTTTTGGTCCTGGCGTTGCCTTTCTTTGGTTTTCAAGGATGTTTTTTTTTAAGGATTTACAGTTTAAACCCTATGAGTAGTGCTTATGCCTCTTTTGAAGCTTGAAATGTGTCAGCTGAAGCCAGGCAATAATTTATAAAGCAATCTCAGTGCTTCTGCACCTCTCCACCCCTTCCTCCCCAAGAATCCAGATGTTGGCACAGGGCTGAGCATCACCTTGGCAGCACCCCCAGTGCCTCAGGCCCCCACAGCACCCTGGGGGTGGTTGGAAATACTGTGAGGATGCCATAGCAGCACATGTGGCATCTGGGAAACCCCTAGAAATTTAACCCTGTTGAGAGGGTCCTCTGCACCCCCTCTGATGTCCCTCTCCTCTCAGCTGGTGACAGAGAGGGCACAATAATTGATGGTTGTTTTCATCTGAGCAATCTGGAGAAAGGAGGGGAACGGTGTTGTCTGCCCCATCCCCAGCATTGTTGCACTCCCTTCGCTCTCATCAGAAGCAAAAACTCCGAGGAGTTAAAGCCCTCCAGTACAATCAACACCATTTACATCCCTGGCCACCCAGGACGCTCTGATTTTTTATATTTATGGCCAACTGTTTAAACTCCCTTCCTGGTTTGGTTTTAGTGCCCGACCATGGCTTGATTGCCCATTACTGAGGCAATCACTGAGCTCTTTGATTGAGTGAGCAGCACAGGTTAGAGGATGAAGAGATTCCTTTTGGCAATTACCAGTTGTGAAGTGTTTCCACGCTAAATACTTGCCGCTGAAGTAAATTTATAATCCTTATTTTTTAGCCACTGCAAAAGAGACTTCCACAGGTTCTTTCCATTAATTGCTATTTCTCATTTCCAGATGTAGGCCTCAGCATTTCGAGCCCGGCTTATGAAAGCCCAAGGAGTGGATGTGCATGGATGGCTAATCCCGGGAAATCTGCAATCCACAGCACAGGAGTACTATCAGTAAATGCAAGTTTGACAGTGCCTTAGCTCCTGTGCCAGAAAATCGCTGCTGTTGTACCCTCCAGGCACAGCAGTGAGGGAATTGTAGAGTCATAGACCCAAAAACTAACACGGAGGAGCTGCAGCAGCAGGGCTCAGGACTGGGAGGGTTTGGCATTGCCCTGTGTGACATTCCAGCACAGATCACACCCTTTGTGCACACTGAAATGGGAGCTGCACTCCCCACAATGAGGGAGACCCCAAACACTGAATTTCAGCTCTTTGCCTCTTGCCATCCCCACTGCTCTATACCCCCTCTATACCACTGACACAAAGGTATCAGCTGAAGGAGAGGATTTGGTTTTAAACCCCAACAGAGTGGTCACAATAGTGCAGCTGGTAAAGGAAGAGAAAGCTCCTGTGATTTGCAGAGCTCTGACTCCAAGCTGCAGCTCTGCCTTGGTTTGCTCAGGATTGCTCCATTCTGCTCCCCACAGCCAAGTGGTAAAAGGAGGGACCCCTTAGAAAAGTAACAGTGGGTGAAAAGCAGAGCTGCCCCTTTCTGAGCAATAACCTGGAGCATCCTGCTGGAAAACATCCAGTGGATCCATCCTCCTCCTGCACTGGCTTTTGGGATTCAACGTGGTGAAGGGAGGTGAAACGTCCAATTATTTGGGCATTCCATGTGTCATCTGCAGGAACAAGGATTTACCTCTGAGGCAGGGAGAGCTGCATGGAGCAAGGGCAGAGCATCATAGACTTGGCACTTGGCTGCACAACCAAAAAGTATCTTCTCACTTCTACTTGTGTTTCACTCTCTGAAAGCTGTGTGGAAGAATTTAGAGCTGCCTGGGTAACCTGTGATATTCTCACTGCAGCTTGAAATTCATCTAAATGTTGACTCTTAGAGAGGAGCTTTGATGGAGAAAGGCAGTACCTTGGACCAGAGTGTTTGCACTAAACCCCTTGAAGATCAATGAGCCAGAATGATCAGACAGTTCCAGTTACTTTTGGGGACTGCATTTATCTTACAAGCCAGCCTTAAAATTTGGTCTTCATACATTATTCAAAGTCCAGATGTACCTAGCCTTTATGCATTTCTTCTCGCCCATAAAGTCTCTTCATTGCTTTTATTGCTACTGTAATAATAAAGTGGCCTCTTTAATATGCACAGTACAGCCACCAAAGCTGTACTTACTAAGCAAATGTTTTGGATCAAGTCAGTTTGGCATAAAACAGATTCTGATGGTTCCAAATGGAAACCTCTCTCCTGCAGGAGCTCCCAGAAGCTGGGAAATGCTGTATTGCATAAGACACAGGCACCTTGTGACCCTGGGAAAACATTTCTGGAGTGTTGTTGCTTTCCAAGTTGCAGCAGGGGTTTTTCTCTAATTTAATATGCCTAAAATGCACTGTCAGGATGTGTATGCACACAGCACAAGGCTACGTGATTTTCTGCCTCTGCTTGTTTGCTCTGTTGGATCAAAGCTTTAGTGAAAGTGTATAAAAATTATTAGCCTGCACAGGCATATGATGCATTAATGTATATGTTTACATGCGTAAATGCATATATTTATATACACATGTATATGTGTATATTAATATTAGTGTTTTATTAGTATTCAATGCCACTAATGCACATTTATGAGCTGTGAGATGTTCCCAAATCTGGTCCACGGGGGTAGGCAGGCAAGGAAGACACGACCCATTAAAAGAGGCCATTGAATTTCTGTGGTACAATTCCAGCTGTGTTTTATTCATTTGCTGTTACCTTGCAATAGTTCTTCTTTGTGCTTTCTTTGTTTTCTCCCTGCAGCTTCTTTATTTGCCAACACTGGGGAATTTTGCTTTTATGAGGTGTTTTCAATGCTTGCTTTAAGGAACATATTTAAGTACCTGAAACACTTTGGGTTTGTGATGTCTGAGTTAAATATAGTATCACTCTGCCATGTACAACATGTAAATATCTACGGCATAAACATTTTAAAGCACTCAGAGCTGAAGCCCCATTCCCCCAAACATGTGTTGTTCTCAGTACAGGTAGATTAAGATTAAGTATAAAATGGCTGAATAAATGAGCATAGGGAAGTAAAAATTCCCTCCTCCCAAGAGAGCAGTTCAAGTCTGCCCAGGTGGGCTGTGCTCAGGTGCTGTGTCACCTCACTGCCCCGGGTGTTGTCCGGGTGTGGGGTGAGCCAGAGGCTTGGCAAGGCTCAGGTCAAATTCTTCACTCTTCCTTAATTCTGTGCGCCTCCACTGAGCCGAGAGAACTTCCCCATTCCTGATGAAAGTTGAGATGAATGCACTGGAAACTGTGAAAGTCTGAAATAGGAGGTAGCAGTGTGGGCTGAGGTGTATTTTGCTCTGCTAATCGCTGCCTGCTGGAGTCTGCAGACAGGAGGGAGCTTTTATGCTGAACGAGCGCGACAGGGTCACGCAGGACTTGGTGCACCTCAGGGACAGAGTTTCAGAAAAGAGTTTCAGTCTTTCATCAACAGTCTCTGCAGCTGAAAATCAAACAAAATTGTTTAAAGAGCTCCAACGGTGCCATACCGATGGCAGTCCTGGGGGAGCAGGGTGGTTGTTAGGACATCACCAGTGTGAGCTTATTGACCACAAAGTTGTGGAGACAATAAGCACGGGAAATGTAAGAGTGAAAATTAAAAACCTTTGGAAAAGGCCTTTGTGAACACGCAGGTTCGCCAAGGATGTTTCCCACCTCTCTATTGATCTGTTGCTGTAAGTCACAATGACTGTCCTGCTCAGAGAAAAGGACTGCTTCCCTCAGAATGTGTGCTAGACAGAAGTTGCAATCACTGCTCCCTAACAAGAGCAAAATCCATCCTGGGTGGGCTGCAGGCAGCAGGTCTGACAGCCCTGCATGGGAAGGGTGTGTCCCAGCTGATTGCTGCTGCCTCCTTTATGAAGGTATTATCTATATGTCAAGCTCCATTTCCTTAAGGGCCCCGCTTTGCCTCTGAGCAGGGTTTGACACGGGCAGGAGCAGAGGGAGCTCAGAGGGGACGGGAGCCTTCCAAGAGACCCCCACTGTGCTGGGAGCTCCACCACCAGCACTTCCCACCCCTCTCCTGGCCAGGCTGGGGCTGTATTTATAGCAGCAGAGCTCTAGTATGTGGTTGGTGCATTCTGATGAGAATTACTGAGGCAGAGGAATGAGCTTCTGCCTCTGACTGGCATCAGAGCTCTGTTCCGGCTCCAGGAGGGCGAAAACCCACTCAAAAAGCCATCCAGACTTCATTATTTATTAAAGCTGGAAAAACAAGTTGCCTGAGTCATAAATACATGGGTAGCATCGGTTAATCCTGTAAGGCAGCGCTCTTATCACAACGACTTCAAGCACAAATAAATTGTTTCTGGGACCAAGAACACATTTACAAATGTGACTGAAGCTACTGGCAGTATTAAGATGAAGATGCAGTGGGGTTTAGATCATGGAATGAGTGATGCTGAGGAGAGTCCTGAAACAGGCCTTTTTATTAGAGCTCAGTATGCTGAACAGAAGTAGCGTGCCCAAGATATAACCAGGCATGAATAAAAACCACCACAAAGTGTGTGTGCATGGCAGTGAAATATTACATGTTGAGCACATCCTTTGTGTGGTTTGCAGCCACTTGGGGGGATTGTTTTCCCAGCTCTGGCTTAGAAGTGATTCACCCTCTAGAAACTGGGAGTACTTCTTTCTGCTCTGTATTGTGTCTGTTCTGCATGGAGCTGTGTCTGTTTGCTGCTGTGCAGACATGGCAACAACGTCACTGGGTGAGAGCAAGGGATTAAGATGACGCAAAACCAGGATTGTTCCTCTGAAATTAAGGCACTGCCCTTCTGTGCGCCGTGGGCAAATGTGAGTGTGTGACCTTGCTGCTCCTTGCACTGACATCACTGTTTGATGGATTACTACCTGTCCACCATGTGCTGCAAAAGAGTGAGAAACACCAGTTTGTATAAATTCAAGTTTAATTGCTTCTCATGCCAGCGGCCATGTTTGGTTTACTTCTGAGGGATGAGGTTTTTCAACCCTTTTGAAAAACACCTAATCTGCATCTCTTCTTTCAGATCACACTCTAATCCCTTTGACTGTTGTGATTGCAGCCGACTTCAGAAGGTTTTCCACCAATTATATTCTTATTTCTGGATGTCATCGGTGGGGCTTAGAAGGGTGCTTTCTTGTCTTCCTCTCTTCCCACAATAAAGCAGCTGCACAGAAAACAGATGGCGTAGAGTCAATCCAGCTGAAATTAATGGAGTCAGGCTCTCCACACAAATCTCTGCAATGAAAAAGGAGAGATTCACGCACAAGATGTATGTTGTTTGTAAAGGAATTTAGTTCACGTAAGGGATAAAAAGCTGTAACCAGAGAAGAGGGTAACCTGCTTTTTTAAATCAAATCTCAACTACAAGTGCACAGGAGCAGTCACACTGAAGTCACACTGAAGCAACACTGTCTCAGTGGATGCCTTCACTTTTGGAGTTGAAAGATGGAGGAATATTTGTATTCTGGCAATGATGTGTTTAAGCCATAACTGTGCATTGTTACAACATGCAGCCAGATTTTACATGCTGATTAATAACAAATTTATGACTGGACTAATTTGAACCCACATAAACCCTTAACACTGCAAATAATCCTTAAACCACTGATCAGAACTGCATGACTTCAAGAATAGGCATTTGTGCATTGGTGTTTAAAGTCTCTGTCCATAAAAATCAGGTTGCACAGGGGAGCAGATTTACAAAGGTCTTTTCCTGCCTACCAGGAATTCCAAAAACACTTAAGCAATTAGGCTCTGAATACCTTTATGGCTGGTACAAATTAGGTGACTAACTTATGCAGGTGCTTTGGTGAATCCCACTAGGCTCATCTATGCATAAAGAGGTTCCTAAACAATGCTGATGTGTTTGCTGCCGTGGTCCTTAAACCTTTCGGTGACATATTTTGTTCCTTCCTCTGAGTAATAGAATTGTCTCCTTGCTGTGAGTAATCCACTTGTCAGGAGCTAATGCTGCATCTCGCAGCTGCTCCAGGCAGGTGGGGTCATGGCTGGTGTCGAGCCAAGCCACTTAATTCTCCTCCTCCTCCTCTTGCTGCTGCCTGGAAAAGATCCAAAAGTGCATTGCACGTCTGCTGGAGCACACCTGTGCTTGGCACCCGGGAATTGCAGCCCGGATTTCCAAGGATGGATCATTAAATAAAGGCAGGACTGGAGTGAGTGGTGGTTCTGTACCAGCCAGTTTGGGTGGTGTGGAGGGAAGTGCTGGGTGGATGTGTTAGAGACTCCTCTCTGCACGAATGTGTCACAATCTGGATGTAGTAAATATATCTGTGTTGGGGCTGAGTCTCACTCTGTTGTGATGAGACAAAATGACAAGTGTACTCTAAGCAACAATCTTACATCTCTTCAACAAAAAATGTAAAACTTCTTTTTATTCACAATAATCAGGGATTTGGAAGAGGGAATGGCAGACGTAACACAATGAGGGTAAAAAAAAGAATTTCAAGGGGAATATCAGATGCTCCTGATTAGTCACGAAATGCAGCAGGTTATGCACAAGCAGAGCTGCCTCAGGATGGTGGCAGAATCCTGTTCCAAAGGTGTGAGCTCTTTACAAACAAATCATCAGGAAACCTCAGCAGTCCCCATTCCTGGAACGACAGAGAGAGGCACTGGGGCCCTGGGAGTCACATTTTGGCATTCCAGGGAGCACGGCCTTTGTTTGTGCTACTTTTGGGCTCAGGCACTGACATTTCTGTTCTTACGTCTGGTTAAGTGTTGCCGTTTGAGGAGTGAGTGTTGTGTTGGCTGGGGAGGAGGGAGGAAAGGAAAACTTTCTAAAGGTGAGGCTGGCAGAAAGAGGAAAATTACTCCAGCTGATATTTCAGGTGAAGTTTCACAGTTGTCAGCCAAACCATCAGGCAGTTTACCCATATGCTTTCCTGTTTGAAACATTTTATTCTTTTCCACTTCCAGATACAAACAGCCTTCAGGGATTTATAACATTTACTTAAAAACAGCAAACATTTTCAATTATTCCCACACTGTTCAGAGACCATAATTTACTTAATGCTATGAACAATCACATTTCTCGGGGACTGCTGCGAAATGTCACCTCTAAAGGATGGTTCCCTTGTTGGTAGCAGTGAAAGCCTGGGTAGTAGTTTCCATTTTTTATTTTGATTTAATTTTCAGACAATTCAACTTTCACACCATGCATGAGTGACTAAATTCATTTCACTTGTCAGGAGAGAAAAATTTTCATAATTAAAATCTAAACCGAGGGTGGCCTTTTGCTTGCTGACCACATATTTTCTCCTCCTGTGGTTGGCTTTTGTTCTGGACAGTGTGGGGTTGGGGTTTGGGTTTCTGTGTCCCTCCCTGAGGGAGCTGAGGTTGTTTAGGCTGGAGAAAAGAGGCTCAGGGGAGGCCTTTCCAATATCTACAACAACCCCAAAGGAGGTTGGAGAGATGTGAGGGTCAGTCCTTTCTTCCAGTAGCAAGTGATAGTAGGAGAGAAAATGGCCTCATGTTGCATCCACAGGGGATTGGGTTGGATATTGGGAAGAATTCCTTCACTGGAAGGGTGGCCAGGCACTGGAACAGGCTGCCCAGGGCAGTGAAATCACCGTCCCTGGAAGTGGTCAAGAAACAAGTGGATGTGGTGCCCAGGAGCAGAGGTTAGGGGTGGAATTGGCAGTGCTGGGATAATGGTCAGACATGATCTTAGAGGTCTTTTCCAACCTTAATGATTCTGTGATTCCGTCATCAACACACAACCTTCAGAAATTTGTCTGAACACCTTAGAAGAATTTAAATGAAGGAGCCATGGCTATGGATGAAATTCCTCTTATCCACGGCAAGACAATCCACCTTTTTTTTCTATTTTTTTCCCCCATAGCAGTGCATTAAAAGTTGATACCATGTATAATTGAGCTTTTTATATGCATGAATTCCCTCAGGAGCACCCTGGTGTGAAAAATAATGTGAACTTGCTTGTGGCCTTGTCTAAAACCAGATGTGTTCCAGCAAGGTCATCCCTCTTTGGGTGATCTCCTGGAGCTGTGAGTGACCATGGCTGGTGCAGGAGGTCTCAGTGTGCTGTGCTGGGAGCTGGTTATTGCATAACCTGAATAACCTGACTTTCAGGTAATAACCTGGATTTCTTTCCTTTGATATGATGGTGGAGGTGAAGAATCCTGTCCCACCAACCAGCTACTGAGTAAAGACTAATTCAGCCACAGTTTGGAGTGGCCAGTGCCAAGCTGTGCAGAAAGCTGACAGTAAAATGGTTGTGGCTCCTTCACCTGGCTACCATGGAAAGGTGGATTGGCTGC
Organism: Sylvia atricapilla; assembly: GCF_009819655.1. Classification (NCBI taxonomy): domain Eukaryota; kingdom Metazoa; phylum Chordata; class Aves; order Passeriformes; family Sylviidae; genus Sylvia; species Sylvia atricapilla. The sequence continues at coordinate 4,568,427 of NC_089151.1, forward strand.
CCCCCTGCTGCACCAACCACCCTGACCAGCTCCTGGTTCTTGGGAAGGGTCCAGCACCTCAAAACACCCCTGCAAAAAAGTGCCCTCAGTCCTTCTCCCACAAGCTGGGCTCGTTTCCATCAAGAATCCATACACTATTCCATGAAATGTACTGGGCATTAAAACCTTATGCAAATAATTATTCCAGCTAAGTCGTGGTCGTAATTTCCATTTCACTGAGGTCAGTTGCATTACATTTTTTAGTTCAGCTTCTGGTGGTATAAATGGCTTGTGCTCTTCTTTGAGGGTGCTGGTTTTAAATTAAATATAAAGCTGGGATGTGTGCATCTGCTTTAGGCTCCCAGGCCACTGAGGTGCTCTCTTTAATCAAAATCCATTACCTTTCATGAGATGCAAAGGATTAACCCTTAAGTGACTCTAGGGACACTGTTCAGTTAAAGTTGCTCTGATAAAGTCAGTGCTACACAGTATTTATGCTTTTCTGTTGAGATAAATGGTCCCTGGGAAGCGCTGAACTAAGCAAACCAACAAGCATAGAATTTCAGAGGTTAATTGTATTCATGTTCTTTTCCAAACATGGCTTTCAAAGGATTATTTATCCATTTATTTTTCTTTTCCTTTAAGCTGGTTAAAACTTTTTAAAATGCTACATACATCCTTCATGCAACATGGTTCTGTTTTTCCTGCTGCCAGGAATGTGCCTTTTAGAGGTATGGAATCACAGATGTGCACACAGTTGTGTTATCAAAAGTTTATCTTTCAGTTAGTCGAGGCTGGGAAAAAAGTGAGAAAATCAAAGGTTTCAGTTGCTACAAAAAGTGGAGGAGAAATGAGTTTTAATTTTAAGCTGTGTAGAGTGCATGCTGGAAATGAATTGTGCTTTTAATTAAGTTTGTCAGCACGTTATGCGTGGCTGAAGCTAAAGGAAATACTGTGGAGGTGTGAAAATCTAGGGAGAGAGAAGTTGGTATTTTATCTCTTACGGCCTCGAGGAGAAACATGGTACATGTGAAAAATCAAACACCCTGCAGAGTTATCTAAACAATGGTCTGATAAAAAGGAAAGATTTCCTCACCAGCCTTCCCTCACTCACATCCATTTGCATCTGAACTGGGCAGTGGAGGCTGCTGTAGCTAAACCAAAACTTCACTGATGTGGAAAATGAGTTGTTTATTTAGCACAAATATAACAGCAAATGTACCAACAGCCTTACAAATCCAACCAACAGAATGGATTTAACCCAGCTGGTGGTAACCCAAATGTCTGAGCAGTAGAAAAGAAATTCAAAACCCATTGTTGTATCTTCCTCCGCCTTGGAGAAGTTCCAGCCCACGTGTCCAAAGGAAGGTCCCTGAACAGCAGGCTCTGAGCTGGCTGGGGCAAAGGGCAGCTGCTCCCCTGCTCTCAGCAGCTGCAGGGCTGCTCGTCCTTCCTGACCCAAAAAAGGTCACATTTTTACTGAGCTCTCATTCAAGGATCTTTGTTTACATGTTCTTGAGGATGCTATTTTACCTTTGTGCATGAACGAATGGGAATGTCTGTGGTGATCCTGATAAATCTACTCAAGCATTGACTCTTCTCCATCAGCAGGAATTGAGGCAATTTGTTTTCCTCACAAGTATCTTTTTATCACTTTTTGAGGGGTTTCCTATTTGTTCTTAACCTTTGGGGAGGAGAGTAATCCCTTTTTTTAACAATGATTTGGTTTTCCCTCTCTCCTGCACAGACATTAACAAACAGAGCCCTGTGCACCTCCATTCTTCACATCGCTCACCCAAGAAGCCTGAAGCTGGGGTGGGTGGAAGGTGCAATTAATCCTGTTGTAATTAATTAGGTACAATTAATCCTGTTGGAGTGGGACAGGAGATGCTTGGCTGGGAGGACTCATTGCTCTGCCTCCCTGGGAAAGGCTGTCTGTGTCAGAGAGATTTGCTTTGGCAGAGCTGGTTCCTTGGGAAAACACCAGGATGTCCAGCCTGGAAAGGGCTGGAATTCTGCTGCTCCTGCTGCCAAGGGAGTTTTGATTTTTTTCCCCAGGAGCAGGATTTCATCTGAGATTTTTACTGTCACTGAGAACTGACAGAATCCTTGAAGTCTCAATTTCCTTGACAGGAGTCAGCTTGCAAACTCTTATTTATTCGCTGTGCGGCATCCTCAATATGCCACGGGAATCATTAACCTACGTAAATTAACTGCATCCTCAAAATGTATAAACAAGCTAATTTTAAGCATCCTCTAGATCTGAGCGAAACGTATTTTGTGTGCTAAAACATTGAAAATTGGAAGACATGACTGTGAGAAGAATGGTGTTTAACACTCTGAGTGCTTTTTATCTTCAAAGAGCTTAACAAACCTCAGTTGATTAATAATTTAATAAGTGATGTATATTAAAGTGTAAATAGTGCAAATACAAGCCTCTCATAAAGATTTGGATGCCATGGCTAAGTTGTTGGGGTTTTTTTAGATAAAGCTGGTGTAAAATTAATTAAGCAGCTAAATGAGCTTGTACATTCACTTACCTTTTAAACTTAGAGTTTCAAAAGTTATTGCAGTAATATAAAACCTGAAAGTATTTAAAAATAAGGAATTAAATTTACTGGTTTGGATGGCCAATAAATAAGGTGGCTGACAACTAAACAAGAAATTAATCTAGAAAATTGTTAGAAAAGTCCTGTGTTGGACAGTCACACTAGTTGCCATTTAAAAATGCAATTTGCCGTGACATGTCTTCCATTTGATACTTACAGAAGAAATTAGGCAGAAAAGCACCTCATATTCCCAAATACTTTTAGCCAGTGGCTTTTTCAAGGTTAAATAGATGACACACACGATCTTTGAAGTAGCAAATGGTGCTACTAAAAAATCCATTAATACACATACTAACACAAATTTGACAGGGCCTCATGGCAGTTGTTGGAGACAGCTAACAAGGGATGCTTCACAGGACCAATCACATTTCCACGAGGTTCATTTTGTTAATTATTTGTTACTCTGAGTGCAGTGATAAAAGCGTGCTAATATGCCATGGAAGCTTTTTCTTTCCTCTGGCCTAATTAAGGACAAACTCTTCTTTTGGACAAGACATTGCAATGGCATATCTTTCAAAAAGGTGCTTTTAAATTTCTTTTCACTGTGTTTCTGATTATTCTAGAATTATTATCTAGGAAGGAGCAATCCACTGACTGGAGCTGTCAAATATTCAGCCCACTGAATAGCAATAGCTGTCAAATTAGTAAATATTATCTGTATTTGCAACAGCCAGCAAAAATACGAGAGTGCAGTGAGAATTCTAAGTGAATGTGTGGAAAATAGATCTCCTGGGCTCATGGAAACTCATACCAGCAATGGATTTGCCCATTGCAAGTACTGAGCACGCAGTGAGTGCACTTCCATCATCATCCTTTGCAAAATCTCTCTCCTTAGAGGGCTCCTGTGACTAACAGTTTTACCTTCAGGGAACACCTGGGCTGATGTGTTTTGTGGCTCCTGTGTAAGCAGGTTGGATGACTGCTGAGGCTGAAGTTTTCTGTAAACCCTGCTTCTGCTCACCAAAATCTCTTCAACACATGTTCAGCTTAAAGCCCAAGGAGAATGACATTCCTGGCCAGGAAAGTACTTAAGCAAATGCTTAAATTTCCGGGTAACAACAGGCTTGAATTACGTAGATGCTTCTCTTTAAATAGACAAGCCAATATTCTTCTTTCTCAAATATTTCCTTAGCTCAATATTCCTCTTTCTCAGTATTTCCTTAGCTACAAACTGTAGATCACCCGGTTCCTCCTGCACTTCCTTTGCAGGCAGGATTGGTGCCACTTCAACCTTTTGCAAGATCCTCAAATGTTTCCCATTCCTGTTCTTCCCACGAGGTTCCCTCAGAAAAACAGCCTAGATGTGGCTGCCCGTGTGGGTCTAGAGTTGCACATGAGGATTGTGCAGTTGTGAGGGAAAAGGACCAGCAGTTTTTCTGCTTCCAGGACCTGCAGTTTTACCAGCACAGCACATGATGGTTCTTGCTGGATCAGCAAAATCTACCTCTGAGCTGCTTCCTCCTTAATCAGGCTGATGATCAGGACACTTGGGAATATTTTTCTTGTGTCTCCACTTTTCTGTACAGCACTTTCCTCAGCCCTCAAGCACCCCCAGATGAGTTTTCAGCATGCATATGAGAATTGCAGTCACTGAGATCCTCTCCGGGACCGTTTCGAACGCTCTCAGTTCGCTTTCGCGGCGTCACAAGTGTTTTGTGCTGCTCTCATCTCCACGAGTGCTGTGGCTGCTGAGAAGCACTGCCCACTTCTCAGAGGTGTTCTCCCCCTTCACTCTCTTCCCAAGGAGGTGAAAAAAGTCCTTCCTTGCTGTGCAGCACAATCCCCTCAGAGGTCTCGGATATTGTACTTGACCATCGCCCTGCTCGGCAAAGTGGGAACAGGATTGTTCTGTGTCTCTACCCTGAGGCCTGTGAGGGCATCACATTATTTCCTCCCTCCAACATTATCTCAGCCCCCACTCTTCCCTCATTTAACAGTACATCTTCACTTAAGAGCATGATAGCTCTTTCAAGTATTTCTGTTCCCCTCTCCTTTGGACTTACACAGTTAAAGCCATTTGGCGTCTTGTCAGTTTACTCTTCCTGAATATTAAATTATTTTTTTTCCTTTAAATAGGTAGTCACTAGGTTGTGTCATTAAGAATTTTGGCAATGCTTAAGCCTGAAAAATAAATAAAAATACGAGTAAAGTGATTCTGCACAGGAGGCCACAATGTCCTACATAATCAGCCTCTTCCCATACATACGAAAAATTAATTTCCACTCTGTATTAAAAATAGCACCTTGTTGAGCCAGATTGACACTAAAATCATTTTAAATGGAAAGATAATATTAAATGTATCAAAACCACCTTCACGGGTATTCAGGTACCAAAGGGAGAAAAAATAAAAGGAACTGTGGAGTATTGATGAGGAAGTTATTACTAATGGCTTGAGAATTTAACAGTCTCCAGGCAGAGTGTGTCTTGGAGTAGGGAATGGCTTGAAGGTGAGTTGAGCATGGATTTCCTAGTGCCAAGGAGAGGAGCCACAGAACTCTGTGTTCATGAGGGCAGTGCTTAATCTCTTTGAGCTGCAAAATGGGCAGCTTGCTTACTTTAATATGGTATGAAGTTTCACAGTTTTAGGGGTGTTTTTGCCTGAAATAAGGAGATGTTTGCACCCACCTTGTGGTGCTGGTGGACGGCCAAGGCACCTGGGGACTGTGCATCACCCAAAAAGTCATCAGCAGAGCAAAGATTGGGACCTGCACCACAACATGCCAGGTGTTAGGCCACCCTGCCTCCCATCACGAGCTGTTCTAGCAAGGGAAAAGGGTTTTGGAGAGAGAGCCTGTGTCTGCTGAAAATGACAGGCTGGTGGTTTGAGCCATTCCTTGCCCACACCCAGGGAATCAGAATCGGATTCCTTCCCCCTTTGAAGCTGACTAACGTGGTTTTTCACATAAAATCCATTTACTCAGGCTGAATGCGGGAGGAAGAAGGGTGAACTTCCCCATAATGCTCACAAACACTTTGATATCTTAGCCTGGGAGGCACCATCGAAGTGCAATGGATAATTATTAATGAATTAACTAAATGATTAATTTAGTTAAAAGCTAAATTATTTAATTATTCATTAAATTAGCCCCAAATGCGGCAGCAGCATGGAGACGAGCACTCAGCCTGCAGAGCAGTAAAACAACTGGCATTAAAAAGTTGTTTTCCCATTATTTAATGAATTAAAGCTTTGGTCATAAACAAGTCATCCAAGAGCCTTTTCAGTCATGGGACAAGTGATGCCTCTCTGGTGTGTCGTTACAGATGATAGCAGTGAGAGATTGGAGACAAGATGAGGTCATTCCTAATGAAGACGAACTTAACCTTTTTGGTAGTGAGATGTCTAAAACTAATTAATCGTATTCTTAGAAACTCCAGCAGAGGTGATTAAAGATACGTCATTCAACAGAAACTTCCCTCAGGAGAACAATTGAGGGTTTACCAAAACTGCAGAGGTTTTCCAGAACTTAAGCACATTTTCTGAGTAAGACCACTTGTGTACGTGTGTGTGTGTGTGTGTGTGTGTGTGTGTGTGAGAGAGAGGGAGAAAGTGAAGCCAGATTCATTTCTGGCGTGTGGCTCCCCTGAAATCAAACACAACAAAAAGGAATTTGGGCTCAATCATTTTTTAGCTGCCCCTCTAAGCCAGGCTTTTAGCATGTCCCTCTGCAAACAAAACCAATTGAAAGCAAAAAAAATGAGGATGGGCTCTCTCTTGCTGCGTGATGATTTGCCTTCTCTGCCATAAGAGGAGCTTTAAAATATTCACTTTCTTTGAGCACACATGCAGGTGTGACTGCACAGGAGATCCCACAGTGGTTGGAGGTCACTCAGAGCAGGGTGACACCCCAGACAGGCAGCACAGGCACTCAGAGGAAGTTCTTTTAAGATCTTAATTTGAATGCACCAGGCAGACCTCTGCAGAGGAAAAATGGCCTCTGAGGAGTTGTTGAACATAAGTTCAAGGGCAGGTGTTCAGCTAATACTCTTTGTGCAGTGGACATGGTGAGAAATAATTTCTCTGGCTCATCAAGAGTTTCATGGATTTTATTTGTTAGTTGAACTACTGCAGCATATTCCTTTCCCCCCCCAAAATAACAGCTGAAAGGAAATGACTGTAAAGGAGCATTTCTGTGATGGTGGGCACTCATCCAGGATGTGGGAGATCAGAGTTGAAGCCAGGCTTGGGCTGAGCTTCCATGTGCTCACCCAGCTGCCTCTCCACATGGAGCAGTCCCAGCAGAGATTCTGGAGGAGCTCTGCTCCAGGGCAGTGGCAGGGAAATATCTCTGGGATGTGGGAGAACAACTCCCTGCTTCCAAGATCACAGGAGGATGTATTTCCCACTCTTTAGGAGCATGCTCCAATTAGCTGTTTGCATCTTTCTCTCAAGACACTTCACTTTGGAGGTTAGAAACCTTCCTCAACAAACATTTTGATGAATTTGCTGTAAAACACGTTTTTTTTTCCTGGCACACTAATGTTTGTGAACAGAAATATGCTCCAGCAAAAATGCTCAGCCAGCTTTAGGCAGGACTTAACACAACTGATCGACCTCCGTGCTGCAACCCCCAAAGCACCTCTGGTCCCTTTCTCCCTGGAGACTGCAAGGATGTGTCAAATGTGTTGTCAGATGTGTTGGGTTCACCTGAGCAGTCAGAAATGTTCCTGGTAGGGAAACACCTCCTCAGTGTCTTTGCACTACAGTGACTTTCATTCCCTGCTCAGCCCTGTGTTCTTTTGCTCCCCAATTCCCTTCTGTGGACACACAGACGTTAACTGACACTGCCATTATCTCCTTGCAAGGCAGAAAGGAGTCCAGCTGCACTTGGGAACAGCTATTTAGCCACTTCCACGAAGTCTCACAATTTAGACCATCTATCAGCCCCTGGAGTCCAGTCCTTGATTCAGCAACATCCCCAACAGACAATTAAATCTATCATCCTAACTTGTCCTATTGAAGTCTGCTGGCAGGCACAAGGCTGAAGTTATGTCTGTCCTTGAAAGATTAGGCCCCTTATTCTCCTCTAGTGCTTCAAATAAAATAGTTGGAAGCCAATTTCTTGTAAAGTTCACTGGTTTTCCACCTGCAGAGCAGCTGTGGGCAAAGGGCCTTGTGTTTTATGACTATTAATAATTCCAGCCTGTGCTGCAAAAATATATGAGAAACTTCAGCAATTTTTTTCAGTTCAGTACTTGAATCCTAGAATTAGACTTTGAGACATCTTGTTTCACACATACTGCAGAGGCGGAGAATGGAGACAAGTTGTCATGCATGAATGAAGATGCTGGGAATTAGATGAAAGAGATTTTCCCACCTCCTAATAAAAGTCAAAAGTGACTCATCTGAAATACAGGAGATTAACAGTGGCCAATAATTTCAGTAGTGGTTTGATAAAGTTTGATGTTGGATATTCTTATGAAAAATTTGATCCAAGAAAAACCTGTGTGAGGCACCCGAGAGCCAGAAACTTGATGGTTCCATGTTAGAACCATTTTAGGCCAAAAGTTTGAAACAGAACTCTCTCTCTGCTCTTTTCTTCCTCAAATCCACAGTTCCTTAACTCTGAAAAAGCTTTTAAAAGGGTTTTTTGGTCTTTTCCTAAAACAGGAATTGACAGGTTTCAGAACCTGTAAAAGAAGAAAGAAAAATGGTTTCAGGTTAGTGGCAATTAATATGCCAGCTACATAAATCAGTTCTCTTCTATCCTGGACCTTAGCATTAAAAATAAAATATCCACATGACATAATGAAAAGTAGGAAAATAATCACCAGTAGACTTATATTTTCCCCAGATTGCAGGGAGAAACCCTGGAAACATTAACTATAGAGGCATTTAAAATGCATCTCTTAAATTTATCAGGATTTCTGGCTGACAAAGTGTTACTTTAAACTGATTTGCAGCATCCGTCCAAAAGTTGATCTTCAAATGAAAAGATCTAGATTTTTAATTCAGGTCTATAAAGTTCCAAGGGCTTTTGGGCAGTGAACAATGAGGTCAGCATCCTCTTCAGAAGCCAGGGTGATCTACAGGCTCCAGAAGTTCTGTGTCCCACTGTTTATTGCCGCAGGGAGATAATTAGAGTCCTGTTTCACAACACAGAGATCTCAAAAGCTCACTGGAGTTTGTCCTGGGTTCTTAGAACCACCTGTAATTTCTAGCTCTGCAACCAGGTGGGAGAGGATTTGCACCTGGTGTAGTCCAGGAATTTGGCTTGGAAGTAACAGGAGCGGCCTTGGCACCAGCAGACAGATCCTGGAAAGGTTTATTTATTAGTGTGTTGTGCAAGAAAATGGTCTGTTTCTCCTGCATTTCCAGAGGCCATAAATTTTGTCTTTTTGAGGCTGCAGGAGGGGGGAGTTTTCCTGGCTCATTCAGGTGGCACTGTCAGTGAAGGAAGCAACAAGTTTAGAAACAAAAACTGTCTAAACCACTGTCCTTCTGTAGATCAGGAGGAAAGCAACAGGTCAGTGGGGTCTTTCCCATCCTTCTGCACGAAGATAAACTACATGCTGAAGAGTTCCTGTTCTGAGGCGTTTTATAAGGGATCCCTGAGAAAAGAAAAAAGCCGCAGAACCTTTTCCCTGTGAATCTCCATTCAGCTCGTATTACAGTTGAGCTGCTTTAGAGCCAGGACAAGAAATCCCCAGCTCCATTTCAAGTTGGGGATTTGCAGACCTGGAGGTCTCAGCCTCTTTAGTGGGAGAGTGTTAAGAGAGATGACATAATCATATATTAACAGCACAATAAGCTACTTACTCCTCTCTCTGACACTGAAACTTGGCTCTGGGGAGGCAGCCAGACCATTGTCTATTTGAAGGAGCAAAGGTGAGGCATCACACTGGTGTTTCCATGAATATTTCATAGCTCAGAGCAGTAACCTGTCTGTTTCCTTACAGATGCCTGGTTATGCTTTAAACAAAATGCATAGACTGTAGCTATAGGCAGATGTACATTTGCTTAAATCTTCCTTTGTACATCAATAGGTTGACTGAGATTGCACAGAGTGTGAAAACATTGTACAGAGTGGAGGAAGAAGGGGGGGGAAAGAGATCTCGAGGGTCTGACAGCAATTTTCTTGTGGTCTTTTCAAATGAGAGGGAAGGACATGATCAAAACCCTCATAACAAACCTCATCTGCTGCCTGTGCCCTGCACAGGGATGTGCTCCCTGTCCCGCTGGAGACACAGGAGACAGGAGACACCAGTCCCAGGTGCTGCTGGAGGAGGAGAGTTGTCCTCTGCTGTTCATGATGCACAAACAGGCAGCTTGGCCTCCACCACCTCAAAGGCAAGGGTAACTTGTGCCTCTAACAGTGATTGCCCTCTCTGTGACTCTTCCCTTTTCATTTACTCAGCACTTTCAGTCCAGTCTGTTTCTTTGGAAGATATGACTAGAATAAAATGATAAAAATAATCTGAAGTATTTCTCAATGACGTTTTATGCCCTATACTAGTGTTAACCCCTAGCAGAGCTCCCCAGAATTATCATTGATGGTGGCCTACAGATTGACTTTAAATTTTGTTGCCTGTTTTTTTTTTCTGGACTTCCTCACAGTATTAAGCACTGGTGGCTCTGCAGTAAAAAATGAAAACTCCATGTAGTTTTTTGTTATTAAGATAATGAAAGCTTGCAGCAATTTTTTTTTTTATTGCACACATTTTCACCTCCAAAAGCAGCAATATCCTGGTGCATTTGCTACGTGCTTATAGTGCAGGAGGAAAGCAGGGAGCTCAGAGGACTGGGAAATGCCACGTTTCTGAAATCTGCTGCACAACTGCCATTAACAATAATGGGCATTGTATGTCTGATGATCCATCATGCAGAGCAGAGAAGATTCAGCCCTGGGGGTTTGCTGTGCAGCCTTCAAAAGTGCAAGGCAAAGTATGGAGGGAAGTCAAGGCTGAGGAGAGTTTTTGAGCCTTTCCTGCCCATAAAGAGATGCTAAGAACAGCGTTGTGATAATGCATCTCGTGCTCCCAGTGGGTGCTTCCAAATAGGGAAAGAGTTTCAGTTTACCTTCAGACATTTTAGGAAGTTTAACTGGAAGGTTCTGTGATTTTCTCATTGTAATTGGCTCGGGGCCAGCACAGGAGCATGGATTGGGCTCCAAGAATGTAATTCAAAGTCTGTTGTTCATCCCATTGGGCCAAGGGCCAAAAAGTCAACCCAAACTGTTAAGTACTAAAGAAAGAGAACAAAGAAACTCCTCAACACTTTTTGAGGTGTTGTAGCAAGTAGGAGACCAGTCTCTATACTGTGCTTGGCTTTGCCTTTGTTTTTGCATTATTTTTCTTTATTTATTAAAACCTTTCTGATTTTTCAAGACACACTCAATCATGCTGTCTTGCTAATTGATTTTTGCCACGTCTCTGCCAGGCTGGACCTTCAGAGGTATGGGTAAAACACATAACAGCATTTTTAAGTCCCATGAAAAATCTACATCTCTGCTTTGATTTGTTATTTAAGGAGGGGTGGGGGTTAATTGATAAGATAAATGAGTTTCTAAGCCCAACTATCTAAGTTCAAGACTGAACCAGCTGCTGGTAACCAGGTGATTAAGGATCCTTCTGCTCTCAACCCAGGGGCTTGGTGCTCACAGGGTCAAGAGCTCTGCTCTCTGTCTCTCTTCCTCTTGAAACAGGCAGGCTAAGCTGTGTAAATGGCAAAAAGGCCCGGAAGAGTCTTGGCCCAGCTCCTCTCCCTGGTGTTATTTGATGAGCTACCTCAGCATTGTAGCTGGTTTAGAAAATAAAACAAACCCACAGCTTCCATCTGAGTTTTTCCAGACAGCTTTAATTATTCATTTCTTAAAATCATCAATATAAAAACATTCTAGGATCATTTTAATCTTTGTTTAGCTGCTTTTTACATGGACTTTTTTTTTCCCCCCTAGAAAGAGTACTCAGTTTTCTAACCAAATTTAGTTAGGATCCAGTTTGCAAGATTTGTCCCACATCCATCTGAACAGAGAGGCAAAATGTTCCCCATGGAAAAGGATCTCAGTGAGGAAATAGGACAATGTCTGGTGCACAAGGACAAAATCTGGGCCAACACAATTCATTAGATTTCTAAAAACAAAAGGACCACTTCATCACCTCCCCAGGCTCCTCATGAGGAAGCCTTTGGAAGTGCAGCTTGTTCTTGATTGCTGACCCTCAAGTCCACAGTATGGTGATTTTTGCTTTTCTTTATGATACTTTTATTTAAGGCACAGTCTTCCTCTGAAAAGTCCAACTCTTGGCAGAAGGTCTCTGTGTGCTCTGGGTTCTGTTTTTCAGTGTCAGCAAGGAAATGTGTTTTCTCTCCTTTGTTGCTCAGTCAGTGATGGAAACCAGGCACAAGCAGAGGGAAAATGTTGGACCTTAGTTTTTGGTGGATGCCCACACTATCACACACAAATTCAAATGAGTTAAAATGAGCACATTAAAAAATGGTGAACTGGTGATTTGAGAGCCCAAACTGACTTAAAATTCTTTTGCTATTTGTGACTAAGTGTAGAAAAAGAGAAAATGGGAGAAAATGAATGTGAGCTTCAGATCCAAATCAGAGCCTGCAGATCTGTCAGGCAAAGATGCTTTTGAGCAGGAAATGGGACACATCTTTTTTTGAGGTTGCAGGGAATTAATGTTGGTCTCTTGTGTGTCACTTCTACCTTCATGTTTTGCACGAAGTTGGGAGTTCACCTTCCCTGAAGGTTTTTCCCTTCAAGGCTTCATTTCTCATCTATCTGCCACTACCTGGGAAAAAATAAGTTACATGTAAGATAAGCTGAAGGATTGTTCTTAGACATAAGGATTCCTTAGAGTCTGATGTAGTTCCTCACCCTGCCCCTTTGAAGGTATCTCTCCAGTGTGACACTTGAAAGGGAATAGAAGAGCAGCCATGGGATGCTGCCAGAAGAATTTTGGTTCAAAATCCTTCTGTTGGCAATTTATATCTGTTTTGGCTTTTTTATTAGAGGGTAGAGTTGTTTCCCGAAGTGGGAAAAGCTCCATCATTTGGAATATCTAAGGACAGTGAATAAGGTTTTAAAAATTCATTATCTGGATCAGCAGTAAGGAGTTTTTAAGGCTTAGATGTAGAGTATGGACAAAGTGGCCTAATAGCCTTTTTTCATCTGCTGTTTTCATGGCCCTAAAAGGCACTTGACTTAAATAATTCACTTCCCTGTGTTCCCAGTAATCTCCCACCTGTCCCTTTCAGAGCACACTCTTGTACTCTATTAATAAATGACTTTACATTTGTGTAGTCATATTTCCTCCTACCTGTCTCTTCTACTTTTTCTGGGGTTTTTGTGACCTAAGAAGTCTTTTGGGAAAAAAAAATCTTGATTAATCTTTGTTATGCATGTCCCAATGTTTTCTAGCCCCAGCAAAGGATGGAAAGATAGATATATTTCAGCAATACAAATGCAGGATCAAGCACTTGGTGATATCCTTGATTTGATCATAGAATGGTGATGACTGCCCACAAATGACCCAGTTACAAGTTATGCACTTCAGGAGTCACTTGTCCCCACACTGGCATGCACAGTGGCACGTGTGTGATGTGATGCAGTTATCTATGCCCTGTTCAGGACAAATACAGCTGAGATGTTTGAGATCTGCATTTATTTAGTTTTTTATTGCCACTTCCTGATTGACAGCTATTCAGAAAAGTGTTTCTCTGGGCTATGTTTGTATTCTCCAGGTAGGAGTGTATACTGCATCTATTAAGACCTTCTGATGCCTGTCACTTTTATTTTACTGAATAATGTACCTGTCGTTTCAGCTAAAACCCAATTCTCGTGTTGGTGGGAGCTGCTTTTCTTCTCTTTCTTCCAACATTAGCTTTTCAAAAATCATGGGCTACATCTTCAGAGGAACCAGCCCCTAAATCTGCTCCAGCAATCAACCGCAGGTGCAATTTTGTGAGTACAAGCAATTGCAGGAGGAAATTATGGAACTCAAAGATCAAGCATGGCCCTGATTTGTAAGCACAAATAGCGAGGATAAACGAAGTCGATGGGAACTGTAAGTGCTCAGTTTCTCAGTGTAATGCTGCTGTTTGCACCCACAAATTAGATGATAAGAAATCAAATCCTGCCGTTCGCACTGTCAGTTGATTGCAGGATTGAGGCAGGAGACTGAGACATGAAGTCCCCCTAAAAATGTGATCCTCCACGCTCACTTGTGCTTTTTCCAATAAAGGCAGCATTTGTCACGTATTGTTGGCTAATCTGTCTGATTTGACATCTTCAGCAGTGGGTGGTATCCCTTGCTTCATGTTTTTTTGAAAAAAAAAAAAATTTTAAAAAATTAAATTTAAAAAAATGGGGAAACAAAACATAAAGCAGTGGGGATGCAGAGAAGTTGCTTGCAGGAAGCAAAGGGGTAATTTTACAGCCCCTTACACGCTGTTTCCTTGCAGTAAATATCAATTATGAGAGCAAGTTCACAAGTGCTGGGACAAGAACTGGGCAAGAAACTTGTCCTGCCCCATTCCCCTGCCCTCCTCAGTGTGTCTGGGTCTTGGGAACTCGTGTCCCTCAGGAGAAGCCTGTCTCCCAGGATATCTCTGTGCATTTATAGTCCTCACCTCGGTGCAGCCTGGTGGCAACAGAAATTGCAGCGGATAAATCACTCCATAATTGCTCTGCCTTCTTGTGTGTTCCTTAAAAGAGTGAGGTGTAAAATGTTTTATGTAGTCCCACTGTTGGGTTACAGGTTAAACTCAAATCCAGACATATTTTTTGAGCCTCTTACACTTTGGACTAAAAGGTAATCATTTAGTACTAGTTATCCAGAATTTTATATCTATATATATCTCAGGGGTTTCCTAATATACACTTAGTAGTTTGAACTCGACCATAATTACACTGTTATTATCTTCATAAGCTTTACTTATCTCATTATCAACTCCTTCCCATGTTGGAGGTCAGTGGAGTGTCCCTTCTATTAGCCATTTAATCCTTTTACCCAGTAGCTCTGTTCTCATTGATTCACTTACTGTATTTCTCTGTAGCTAATATTTCTGACATTTCAGACCAACCTCTCCCTTTGCCTTTTACTCTGTCCAGAGTAATAATCTCTACCCCTATAGATTCTGAGTTCATTACTGCTGCTTTAGGAGTGCTGCAGGTCCCCAGTAAAACCTTTATGGCTTTGCCTTTGGAGCTCTCTGGGGCTGCCTGTCCTTGGCACAGGGTGGGGCTGGGGGACACAGCCAAAATGTGCATTATTTGCAAAGAGGTGGGTGAGGATGGCCGTGCTGGTGGTAATAAATAAGAGGAAGCCTTTCCCATAACTAGGAAAAATTACCATTCTCATAACACTGCTCCTACTGATTTATATCAGGTATCTTAGCTGATGGATACTATGTTGTTTTAGAAATAGCATTTATTGATTTTGCTCTCCCTTTGAGATACAATTAACATTTTTGAGGCTTTGTTTCTCAGTTCCTTTCCATCATATTGTCATTCATATGTGATCCCATTCGATGTGAACCCCGGCTTGTATTTCTGACTGAGATTGTTGCTGAAGAAAGGAGATTCTGTGTAGGAAAGAGAGAGTTTAGTTTTGAAAAGTCTTCCAAGTGTTTTCCCAAAGAAATTATTTCCTGTATGCTAGCTTGAAGTATCACTGAATTACAATTATTTTAGTTATTTTTTTATTTTTAATGAGGTGACAGTTACTTAGGCATCCAGAGTGTTCTTCAGCTCTTGGCAGTCTTAAGCTGAACACGTGCTAAGTCTAGCAAGGATAATTACACCAGCTGTGACCTTTTTGAACACATATTTGGACCAAAGTAGATTTCAGTCATTTTTGATTGACTTAGAGCTTACTTGAATTTGCTTTCTGTAAACTTCGAATATTACCTTCCTGGTGCTGTGTTAAACTGGGCTGCGTATGTGTGTCGCGAGTGGTTTTATCATTTGATATTTGTTCCTCCTTATGAGGCCTGTGGGCTTTGGGGAAGCTTTACAGAAGATTGGGACACGAGTCCAGTGCTGCTTTGGGCTCAGGTGCCTGTGACAGGCTGTGAAAGGTGTCCCAGAGGTGGGTCCCACTGCGCTCCTGCCCCTACAGGAGTCAACTCGTGGTGCCTGAGCAGCTCAGTGATTCCTCTTTTAATGCCTCAGCTCTTAGGAGAATAAAGGGGAGATGAAAATGAATAGAGATAAAAGTTGGTTTGGGGGTTTTGTTTTGGATTTTTTGGATAGTTTTTCTTTTTTTTTTTTTTGGGAGGGGCGGGTCTTAGTTTGGTTGGGTTTTTTGGTTTTTGGTGGGGTTTTTTTGGAGGTGGTGGCTGAAAATCAAGAAACTTTCGTTCAAATCAAGAAACTTTTGGTGTTCCTAAGAGTGTCCTTGTATCCATAGTGGAGTTTCAGTTCAACTACACCTGTAATTCTACATCTTTGGCTCTGGTTTATTATTAAAGGGCAACTGCTTAATTAAGAGAGCTTTATTCAAGAACAAATGTCCTGTCAGGTATTTAAGGGAAATTTTACTTCTGTTTTTGAGGTGAGCCCCTGAGTGTGCAAGCTGGAGAGTGGAGTCAGTTAATGCAGCATTAATATTAATTTAATCTAATAAACAGATTTACCACTAAGTGAGTGAGAATAATTTGTTGCTATTTATGCATTCCTCCTTCTCAGCATTCTTATGCTCACAGGATGTATAAAGTCACATTTTATTATTTCACCTATTTTGGCTTCTGTGCTACGGGGCAGGCAGGGCTGGCAGCGTTCACGGGATTTGGTTTCTTTCCACTAAACAATTTCACCACTGACCACACAATGCATTTGTTTCTCTGGGAAAGGTGTGCTCACTGTGGAATCCAAGGAGCTGTCAGAGTGGAGACACATCACTTGAGGCTGCTGAAAACATCCTGGGCTTCTCAGGGCTTTGTAACCTCCCAGCAGCTACAGCTGAGCCCACCTGGAGGTTTCCATCACTGCTGAACAGAGCTGGGTTTTGTGGGAGGGAGGTTTTTCCAAGGAAGGTAAGCAGAGGTAATTCTCTTGTTGGCTAAACGACACCTCAGAGGATAAAGGAGGTGACATTTGTATCTCCTCTCTGATCATTCACTCCTGTGTAAGGTTAGGGAGCGGGGTTGTACTACTCTGAATGCACCAGCCTTGTGTCTGCCTGTGTCTCCCCTTCCCTTGAGAAGTCCATTTTGGGGACAGGTGTGACTTACCAGATGGATCCTTGCAGCAGCAACGAGGCCTGTTTACTCGGGGAAATGGCACAGGTTTGCAGAGTGGAGCACTTGCTGCTGGGGCCAGGAGTCATTTTAAGGGATTTTACTCATGGACGGCTGTAATCTGATGATGTTGGCTGAATGTTCATTAGCACTGGGAGCACACTGCACACCTCTGGAACACACCTTCCAGGGCTGTTTTATCCCAGTGTCTGCATCCTTGGGGATGCTCTGCCACACGAACCAAATCAGGGTGGGCACAGGGAGCTCAATGAGGCGCCGCTGATGTGCAGTCAGACCCCAACAAAGAGTCACTCTCCATATTTTCCTTCCATAACAAAGCTCAGAGAGTGCTTTTAAACCAACCCACAGCCCGTACAGATCCATCTCACCTAAAACCTCCTCTGTGTCTCATGAGTCACCTGTGTTCAGATCCAGCTCATCTAACACCAGGGCTGCTGATCCCCCGTTAAGCCTTGATGATTTTTTTTTTTTGTCTGAATTCCCCAGCTGTGAGCTTGGCCACAGCTACTCCTGCTGCTCGGCAGGGTCCCTCGGGGTGGAGTCTGCCATCCAATTACCCAGGCTTTGCCTCCATCCAGCCTTAAGTGGCTGCTGAAGGGATGATTCATCTTAAATCATTCTTCTTGCTAGCTTTTTTTTTGCTCTACACCGCACGCTTGTTTGTTTAAACCAATATAGTCACATATAAAACCCTGACAGCACATGCTCAACGTGCAGGTAATAAAGAGGGCATCCTCTCAACAGTTTGTCCTCTTCAGCAGCCCTTATGTTTGTGTTTTGCTGTTTCCACTGAAACCCTGCAGGATGGGATTTTTGTGTGTGGAGGTACAGGCTGAACAGTACTGTGAATCCTGCCCTAAATTGTGAATTTGGCGTAATCATGTGGCCTTAAAAGATGGTGAAAGCCAATAGATGGGATGAAATATCCCATTAGCTAATCATGCATGCTCCACTAAGCTGGATTTGTGTTCCATGCAGGTTGTACACAACGCTGTAGATATTGTGGCCCAATTTTTCCCTGCTCCCAACATTTAAACTCTGCTGGATCCTGTGATAAATGTAATGGATAAATTCGTGTATATAATATTGTATCAAAGTTTAGTCTGTTAAAAAGCTACTCCAGGGCATCTCCGACGTTCCAAGGCCTGTGGTGCAAGCTGTGAAACCACAACATTTGGGACAGAAATGACACGGCCGGACTGGAGATGGCCATTCATCAATGATGGGCCTCCACTTCACAGCTGCTGACATCTGGTATCAATCTCGATAGGGGATCTTGATGGAGGATGATCAAATCAACACCCCAAAGACGAGATCCGGGAAGATCCTGAATCGTCTTTTCATACTTACGGGAACCCCTTTCAAGACCCCGCTTGGAAATAGACACATGAATATTTGGACTTCCAATGGACTTAGCCTCAGGATAAATAAACTGTATAAAAACCCTACACCAAGACCCAGTGTGTGTGGCTGAGGTCGGATGGTGCCGTTGTTACTGTCACTCTGCCCACCCAGCATTCCATCGATGTGGTTCGATTTTATTGTGGCTTTTTAATTGGATTTTGGAAAATTGCTAAATAAATTCTGTTATTTTGAATTGGCTTCTAATCATTTATAATACTCCCATAGGTAGACGTGAGTGATGAAGATGTGGCCATGCCCAGGTGTGGGACTCCTGTAGCAGTCACCCTGCTGAAGGCACCCAAGCAGTGCCACACGTGGAATTGGAGCCTGGTAAAAGCTCCAAGCAAAACTTGCTTTTTGCATTTGTGAAAAATGAATGCCCAGCATGAAGCAAATTCCTTCAGAAACACGATGCAGGTTTTCACCCAGGAGACTATAGTAAAAAATATAAAATGCTGCATTGATTTAGAGGACCTGGAAATAAAGAAGATTGCAGGGTTTGGGTTGGTTTTTTGGATTTTTTCCCCCCTTCTGGATCACTTTAAGCATCCGTACTGATTAATGAGTATGACCCATTGTGTGGCACGTTTCAGGGTCCCTGTCTCTGACCCATCTCCCACCGGGAAGACATAGATAAGAAAGCCCAAAAAGTTCAGCAGTGGCTTCCACATACAACACTCGGTGAGTTTCAGCAGGGCTTCACAGAAAGCTGTATATTTTCCTCTAAACGATCTGACCTGCACAGATCTGCAGGGCTGCCACAAGGTGAGCACCAGGAGCAGCATCCCCCTACATCCGATGTGGGGGGAGCTGAGCTTTTCCTAGATGTTAGTGTTATGAGCCATAATATCCTGAAAGTCTTTCTCTCGAATATATTTTGGGATATATTCCCAAGAGGGTTTTTTTGTTTTTTGGTTTTTTTGGGTTTTTTTACTTTGGAGAGAATCCAAGGCTCATTCTTTTAGGCTATAAATTCTTCAGCGCAAGGATTTTTGTTTTTCCTTTATGTCCCCAATGCACTCCGTGCCACTGCACCGCTCAGTCCAAGCCACGTAATATATTACCATATGAAAACATCATTTACATTCAGCCAAGGCTCCTTTTATTCTCCCTCAGAAGTCTAAAAGGCAGGTGGGGTAAATCACACCAGGCTCACTCTGAAGGCCACCCGCTATAACCTGGTCCCAAACCCAGCGCTGTGCCCCAGGTCACCCACCCACCCACACTCCCAAATCCCTCAAAACACAAAGGGGACACAGAGATGGTCCTTATCTCGGTAAGAGTTTAGCTGAGGGATGTGGCCCCAGGTGAAAAATCAAGGAGACACCACACAGAACATCCAGGGAGGAATAAAAACACACTCTGGAAATTTCCAAGTACTGATGATCTTGTGAATTCCTTTAGTCTGCATGATAACAGGGATCATTAAAATGAAAACGCTCTGCCATTGCAGGCAGGAAAGGAATCTATACCACTTATATGATAATACTATGGAGCTACATAGAGGTTCATGAAATATGGATGTGCTTATATGCACCATAGTCTAACTTACATTTGTAATGCTAAATAAAGTATCTCCCTGCAAAACACACACTCCTGCAAAAACATTCCGGTGGGGAAGGCTTAGTTTGATTTACCTCAGGTTAGCACTCTGGTTTTTTTATTATTGTGGCGTTTTCTTGTGCTTGTTATGCAGAAATTCTGGCACTGAGTCTTCTCACACTCATATTGATGGATGGGAGGTCACCGAGGTTCAGCTCTGGGTCATTTTCTGCATTTCCCTAACATCTATCGATACTCTTAGCTTCTTGTTTAAATCTTGGATTCTCTGCTTTAGAAACTGCAACTTAATTACATGTGCTGCATATTCTATGTGTGAACATGCCTCACACACATGGATTATGTGGGATTGTTATTGCTTGATAATTATATATTTGCAGTTTAAATACCTGTCCATAGCCATCAACAGCAATTTATACAACACTGTGAACAAATACACAAAAAATTAATTTCTGTCGCAGTGAATTTACAAACTAAGGCTACACACAAGTTTAGTTTTGTACACTTCAGGCTTCATCTTCCAGCAGGAGAAGGTTTGCACGGGTGGTATAAACATTTATGTCTTCATAAATGCACTAAATAAAAGAAGGATGTGATCACAATGAAAGAATAAGAAAACACATGCTGAACTCAAAGAGGGTTAGGGCAAAGATTAAGAGACTCTGGATTTATCATTTTCAATTTATATGGCTGAATTATGGCTTCAGGTTCCAACCGGTGTTATGTTGTAAGCACACAAAATCGTGGAAATCGCCCAGAGAAAAATGTTCTTTTATCAGCAAATAAATGAGATTTAATGAAAATAATGGTGCCTTAGCCACGAAAGACTTCTCTATTGCTCATTGGTACTATATAATTCCTGTCAAGTGTCATGTTTTTGGAAAGGAAAGGAGTATTTTTTGGATGCTAAGGAGAAGACTGGACAGATCCTGCAGCGCTGGTGGACTTGGCCCAAGCCATGACAATCACTGCCACTGGCATTCCTGGCCTTTGGCTCCCTTCCCTCAGGTGCAGGATGAATTTGCAATGCAGCCCCTGTTTAGTTAAACGGGCTGACACTGCAGTGTTTGACACAAAAGCTGTTTGTCCACCTGAATGTCCCAAATACGGGGCATTAGACACACTGCACATTCAGCCTGGTGGGGAATTGGGGCATTTTTAGGAATTAAACTTCAAGATTAAACTGTTCCAAGACACTTCTCCCAGCAGGGTGTCCCTGTACCACAGCTGACACTCAGTTGTGCTGCCCCATGGATTTGGGGATGCTTGGAAAAGCTTTAGGGAAGCTTCTTGTTCTTCCATTTGTCCAGGGGATTTGGTGCATGGGGAGTCTGTAATGCATGGACCCCACGGGATGCTCAGCCTGGCTTTTGCTGATCCTTCTTTTCATCGCCAAGAGGTGACACATTAAGCTCTCAAATACCCTGTCTCCTTCCCAGTGTGGAGATTTTTTGGGGTTTTGTTGCAGGACTAAACCCAAACCTCCTGTGTCTTCCCTGGGGCCGAGCCCTGCCCTAGCAGAGGGGGGCTGTAATTGCACAGACAAGAACTAACAAGGACAAATCAAGATAAATCCTGCTCCTGCAGTTTGATACATTTATAATTTTCTTTTTCTTTTTTTTTCTTTTTTTTTTTTCTTTTTTTTTTTATCTTGCAGCCTTTAGGACAAGTGTCCAACAGCCTGTTTTTCCTCGAGTTTAGATTTTGAAGTCTGTTTCTCCCCGGGAAGTTAAATGGATGAGCAGGAGTTTGATATTATCTGCCCCTTGCTGTGGAAAATGTCAGAGGCATGCCATGACAAATGCCACAGCTCTCCTCTTTCAGAGGCAGGAGCATCAGCTGTCAGTCACACACAAACTGGTGGTGTGTATTACCAGGCCACTAAAGCTGGCTTTTACCCAAATCCACATTTGTGGGAGAAAAAATGCCCGTGCATTCCTTTGTGGCAGAAATGAAGACCAAGATCAATGGCTGGCTCTTTTTAAGTCTTATGTGCAAGGTAAAACTACTCTTTCACTCTGTGATAATGTCAAGTGCAGAGAAATATACACCCAGTGAGGTCATGGTCAGTTCAGGAGAAATATGTTTAAGGATAAATTGCCTGCCTTTTCTCTCAGTGTGGGGGTAGGGAGTGGCTTCTTTTTGGTAATGAAAAGTGTATTAAATGGATGATTGCCATATCTGGATGAAATATCATGAAAACTAACAATTAGGGGATTTTTTTTTTAATATTTGTTTTTAATCGATGTGATCATTTCTATTCTTAGCTTCCTGCCTGTTCCAGGGTTTTGGTGACGGCAAACTGCTCCTGGCTGGCTTGACATTGATTTAAATGTTGTCAGCTGCATTTTGCAGCACAGCCCCATAGTTTTCCTGGTATTTCCATCAGTGTGAGGGCGAGATATGCCTGGAACCACTGCGGAGAAACAGGAAACCAGGAGGCACCGTGCTCTGGAGGGAAGGAAGGGATTGCCTGACTCAGATATCAGCCAGGAGCTGAGTGCAGCTGCCCATAGGATTTGAATAGTGGTTTCTTACCAGGAATACCAAGAAGCCACCCTGAAGGTGTTAACTGGGTGAGAAGCAGACCTTCCAGAGCTTGAACCACAGCAAAGAGCTGATGGAGGAGCAGGAGGTGCAGCTCCTTGCTGCACTGCCAGGCTAAGGGAAGGGTCAGCCACTGCCTTTGCCCCCTGCAGCAGAGACAACCACACCAGTCCTGCTCTGGGCACCATTTTGTTTAACTTCAGCTGTTCCCAGAGTCAAGTGAGAAAGTCAGAAGTTAATTTAGAAAAAAGAAAAATCAAAACTTGGAACATTCACAGCTGAGGATTTCCTCAGGAAGGGTGTTTCTGCTGTGACTTTGCACCCATCCCAAACCTAAATTTGTTATCCATGTAAGCCAGCACTGCTTCTTATATGAATTTCTATACAATACTGTGTCATAAGCATTCCAAGTTCTTTTTCCTTTATAAACAAACCCCGACCTTCCTTTTATTTTGCATATCCTTGTATTTAATTTCGACTTTTAAGTAATTTATCAAGATTACCATTGGGCAGGATGTCCCTTCTTTGTCCTGGAACACAGCACAACATTCCAGTTTGGGGATCCTAATGCTGCTGTGAAATATAACAGGTGATGGCTGAAATGAGAACTTTCCTTTCTGTGTCTCGTTCTGTTCTTCCAGCCTTGGGCACCCCAGGCTGGAATTTGGATCCCTCAGGGAGGAGATTTGCCAAAAACCACCATTGGCTTGATTGTTTCTTTATTAAAATTAATTTATGAAACTAGGCATTAGAGGAAAGGCAGTGCTTATAATCCATCCACATTTTATAAAAGGACAGATCCACAGCCCTACTTGGAAAAGAAGTGTGGAGGAAGCTGGTGCTGCACATGATTGCATGGAATCCATACGGGATGAAGGACAAACTGGGGTGAATCCATCTGGAGAGAAACAATAATTAGGGGTAGTTTGGGGATAATAAACTCGAGGTTTATTTGTGTTAAACCTCGTGTTATTGAATGAAGTGAAAGATGGAGTAAACACTAGATAAATGCAGCATTTTCTAAATTGTGAAGTGTTGCATCAGATTGAAAAAAGGCATAAATTAAGAAAAATAAAAGGGGAGGGAGAAGAAACTTCCTGATTTAATACTGTGTAAAATTCAGGTTGTTGTAATGTGCAGTCAAAACAACTGGGAAAAGAAGAAATCTAGGAGGTAGGAAATCAGTTGGGGAAGGAAAAGGGATTTAGGAAGCAGCAATGACTTCAGGCAGCTGTGGAAAGCAAAATGAGAATAATGTGGGCACACAGAGCACAGAGAAGCCACCCTGGGTTAGTGCTCTGTGTGTGTGTCATGGAGAGATGTTTCTTTCATGCCACTGAGCGGGGCACCTCTGAAATATAGAGGACATTTTGTCCTGAAGGCTGGAATTTTGACAAATGCTCTGTACTTGCCAAAACCTGCTTCCAGTGAGGATCCCGGGAGCTTTGCCATTGATTTCAATGGGAGCAGATTTGGGCCATTGCTGAGACCTCTCTAAAATTGACCCCTAGAACACAAAAGAGGCTGACAAGTTAATTTGGCCTCGGAGGTAGGCAGCCAGGATGATTAGAGCGATTCATTTAAAAGAGAATATTAAAATAATTGACTGCACGTTGGCTGCACGGATGTTTGGCAAGATAATGGCCTGAGCACCGGTTATCTGTGGGCAGCACCCAAAAGTGAGGTGCTAAATGTGGATCAGGAACGTCCAAAGGGAGAACATCTGGAGTGAAAAAACCACCACGAGAAATAAAGGTTGAAATGCAAAGTCCTCTGCCAGGATGAAGGGCAGCCAAGGACTATTCATCAAAAGGAAGTGCTAGGTTTTAAAAGACAGAGCACATGAAATTGGAGTGTAGCACTAAGGGGACTCTTTCTCTCCCGGTTTCAGTTATTCCACAGCAATTAACTTGGTAGATATTTGTGGACAGAAGTTAGAATGCATTTTGTTTGACAGCAAATATTTCTCATCCCGGATGCAAAGCAATAATTTTACTTTTCCTTGCATCTTTCGGAGTGTTTGCACTTCTCTAAATCCTTCCTGTTATCCTCTTGTGATGGGGTTTTAAAGGACATTAGTGGCCCAGTTTCTTTTGTGAAGCGACATTTG
Source organism: Sylvia atricapilla (assembly GCF_009819655.1). Classification (NCBI taxonomy): domain Eukaryota; kingdom Metazoa; phylum Chordata; class Aves; order Passeriformes; family Sylviidae; genus Sylvia; species Sylvia atricapilla. The sequence continues at coordinate 4,592,845 of NC_089151.1, forward strand.
GGGACAGGAATGTGCAAAGAGTGGGTTTGTGTAACCCTGTTCTTGTCCAGGGGTGGGGAATATTGGACAGATCTCTCCCTGACAGATTTCCTCTAAAGACATAATACCCTTCATGGAAAATAGCTAGGTATGATTTGTCAGTGCAGCAGGAAACATTGTTTTGAAACATCTGAATCCAGGTGTTTAATTTAGCTTTCATCCGGGAGCCACTAATGGACATGTTGTTAAATAGAACATTTTACATTTCACTGCAAACCACCCTGTGCTGCTGGGAACTTTTCAGGGCTGATTGGCACTAATGCCCACCAGCATGAAAGGGCTCTGGAGAAAATTATGCTCTTCTTGACGTGAGATGAGGGGTGTAAAACTGTGCCAGGAGGTGCTTCCATCAAACCTTTAATGCAGAAGTGATTTGAGGACAGCAGAGTAAATCCTGGGGTTCACGAGAACCAAGCCAGGGTGGAATGAACCTAGACATAAAAAACTCTTCAATCCAAGTCAAGGAGAATTTCAGACATCTTGTCCCTCAGATATCTACTTCTGGTTTATTATAGATATTTATTTGATATTACATATTTCATATCCTCGCCCCAACCCAAATATAGTGACATTTGCAATGCAAAGGAGGTCATTGTGTTACTACAAATGAAAAAAATCACTACTGCATTTGTTAGCCTTAATCTATGATCTCATCTACAATATTTAATTCATAAATGCATATCTGCAAATCTAAAGTTAGTATCCACATAAAGTATTATAATAAACACCTATATAGAAATACTGGAGGATAAAAAGGTGAAATAAATCTTTCCACTGCTATTCTGAATTTAAAAATAAAAAGTTCAATCAGCTCTTATAATTCAATATCTTGGCAGTGAGATGAGAAGAGATTTGAAGGGCTTGATGCGTTTCAGTGGAGATGCAGGAAGTTTGGGGATGAGGAAGGAGGCTTCTGACTATGAGTCAGTATTGCCATCCTTGAGCACCCTCAGATTCTGATTCAAAGTTAAAGAAAATATCTGCAACTTCTCTTCTAATGAAGAATAAAAAGAAGTAGATGATGTTGTTTGACTAACAGGTTTTGTCACTTCAGGGTTGCATTTCACTCTACTTCTTACCTTCCTGTGGTATTAACCAAATGCCAATACCCTTCCCTCATTCTGGAGGAATTGTTCTCAGTATTGGACAGTGAAAAAGAAAACAGCTGAAAAATTGTCAGATATGTGCCCTTGCCAGACAGCTGATAAAACTGAAGGCTGATAGGGAAATGTGAAAATTTCAACCAGGAAAAATGCTTGAAAAATCCTGAAAGGCAGAGAAGGGGCAGAGCACTGGATATACTTGTCACAGGGACTGTTGGTGCTGCTGGGAAGGGATTGGTGTGCTCCAGGTGAAATCCCTACTGCTTTAGTCCACAGGGAACTGGAGCTGGGGTGACAAGGCTGTGCCTTGCTCTAGAAGGTGAATGGTATTTGTATGATGATTTTACAGCCATTTTGTGTCAGCACTATAGCAAGAACTTCTAATTTTGCTAAGAACTGGTGTCTAAATACCAAAACATATTTTGGTTCTTTGCAGTATTTGATGAGCATTTAGTGCTGACCTGTATGTGTAAAAATCATGGCTTATGAGATATCCTAAGTGTTTGGAAACTCGTTAAACCTAATATTTTAAAATTCATGTAGCTCCAAACAGTTTTCTCTGACCTACTAAAAATCATTGTAGTTATAAAACCCTAAGTGAGCAAGAGTGAGCTGTACTCCCACGACTCCAAAACTTCACAGAAAAAGTTTCAGCTATGGGAAAGCTCAAACTAAAGTCCCAAAAGCTGAGCAAAGCAGTTGGGCAATAGTAGTTATAGGTAGCAATTTTTAAATTTTGGTAAAGACCAGCAAGTCCTTTAAAGTGTGATCCCAAGTGAATTTTGGAGCAGTAGCAAGATTGGGATCACAACTTCTGTCTCCCATGCCCCAGGACCACCCCAGGTTAGAAGATAATGTTAGCCCAGGGTCAACCCAAGTTAATAACACCTATGTAGGGGCAAAATACAGATTTTCATTAATGGAATTGCACATACCTTGTATATTCCTTGCACATCCCAATGTATTTCCCATGTATGTGCATATGTGTATAGATAAATACACGAATGATGATGGAATCCATATGAAGAGTGAAACATTTTAAGAAGAATTAAACATTTTAAGAGCAATGAAAGTTTAAATGTTGCTCAAAAATGTTTTTGAGGGATTCCATAGCTGATGAACGAGGCAGTTTTCCCTTCCCCCCACATCTTTCCCAACAGAAGACTTTAGAATGCAATGCATTTATTCCAAAATCAAATTTGCAGCTCGCTAAACTCTTTGTGTTGTTCAGAATGCACCTACAGAATGAATTTATCAGAAATAATTAGTGTTTTTATAGCCAGTGCTGATTGCTGCAGCATCACATTCCAGTGTTGGTTTGTATAATTGCAAATCATTTCCTAGAGGTGTCACACAAAAGCAGAAGATGTCTTTTGGAGTAGTGTAGTGCCCATGGAATATAAGATTAACACTTGTATAGTACAAGAAGACATGTAAAGACTCACTATCCTTTTTTTTTTTTCCTTTCTAACCTTGTTGATGTCATGAATATCAATTTACATCTTTCTTTTTTTTGAGATAATTTAACACTCCATTTAGTCATCCTTGGTAATGCAAATCATATCAATTCTGCTGCCAGACTACAAGGTGATCTCCATTGTATCCCTTGGAAATGAGAGATCCATTTCTCTTCGTTTATTTTTTATTAAAAGAAAAATCCTCCCTTTTAAGCCTTTTGATAAGAAACAATTGAGAATTCCAGGAATTTTAATCAGGGAGCAAAGTCGTAACCACCCAAAAAGTATTACCCTTTCCTCCTCAGTTATTCTGCCTGCCTCCTCTCCCTCCTCCCTGCTCAGCCCATTTGCATAACGTGATTAAGAGAGCAGTAATAATTACAGCAGCACATGAGGGATGCACAGCCTGGCACACTCTGTGCAGGAGGCAGCAATGCTGCCCTGCACATTTTCCAGACATGTGAAGGAGCCCCCAGGGTCCTGGCTCTGTCCCAGCTCCACCTGCAAAGTCCTCAAGCCTCCTCTCTGCTGGAATCCTGGAAACTTGGATTTGGGGGATTTCAGTATATAACAATACATGTGAGTCAAGATGGAGGATTGGGGTGTTGTCTGAGTTCTTCTTCACCTTCTTCTTCCTTCTTCTTCTTGGCTTCAGGAGGTTTTCTGTAATTGGGTGGAAAAGGTCCACATTGTGGGCCTTGGGTGGTCATTATTGGGTCAAAAGTATGAAAAATAGACGTGTCACCTCATTATTGGGTGATTATTACTTAAATACCCTTGGAAAGGGTTAGAAGTGCTCCATTTTTGCCTCGTTTCTCTAACTTGCTAGTTAGAGCTCTGCTTGTGAGCCTGTAAATTGATAAGAAACAATAAACATCCAGGTCCCAACTCGAAACCTACACTTCCAGTGTATTATTCATCCTGACCTTGGCAAGGAAAAGAAAAGAAGCCAGGAGTGCCACACCTCTCCATGGAGCTGGGATCACTCCAGACCCTCTCCCAGCCCTGAGAAGCTCCTGCTCTCTCAGGTCACCCTGAGACCCCACAAAGGTGCTGATCTCCTCCAAAGCAGAGTGGTCCCCTCAATGATTCATCCTCCTGAACCACAGCCCCAGCTAATACAAAGCCAGGAGATTCTGAACACTGCAAGGCAAAAGCAATTTTCCACGTAGAAATCAGTGGGCAAAGATTTAAAAGCTTTTGCAGAACGTTTGTTTTTGTAACTTGATGGCTTTTGTGGGTCTTTGTTATCACAGCTTGAGTTGCAGACATTTTGTGTGCTCACCTTAGCTTTGCCCTACCATTAAAGGCTACTGAGGAAAACATCATCTTAGAATGAGCACATTCAGTGTGAAATTTCAATATTGTGTTGCAGATCTGTTAACCAGGACCAGTTCACTCAATCACCATAGCTCAAAGCCTCTCAGATCCTTTTCAGCCTCAGCATCTCCGTGAAGGGGGCAGTGTCCAGGCAGGGATTGTTAATCAAAGCACCAGAATAAACCTCTCCTGTAGCAGGACAGTAGCACCTGATCACTGCCTGCCCATCCTGCTGCATATATCACCTGTTTACATTAAAGATGAAAACACATATTGTGTCTTTATTTTTATTTTCATTAAACAAATGCAAAAACGGGAGCTGAACACATGTTGTAAAAGATAAAAGATCTCAAGGACTTGTACCTTTATGGCATAAACCAGATAAAAATATATTCAGTGTTTGAGAGGGGAGAGGAAATCATATCTATGAGAAAGTTGGGGGTTTTCTCTATTGTGTATATCCAGGTGCAAAAAAGAACCATAAAACCATCTGATGGTGTCTTCACCATATAAGTATAAGTAATGTTGGGGCTTTTCCCTTCTATAAAAGATTATCTGTTTGGGTTGTTCTGGGATGAGTTTGCACCCAGCTACAGATAAGGACTGACACATGGTATCTGATAACATTGATGTCCCTGCCTGGCACACAAAACCTGCTCTTGCAAAGTGGAAAGGTGCTGCAAACACTCGTGAAAACAAACACATAACACCCAGAAGGAAAGCAGAGCACATCAGAGCTGAGTAACAGATTAAAAACCTTCCTGTGCTTCTGCAGGAAAGCCCAGAGGACATGAGCTCCCAGGGACCACCCAAAAACTCTGCTACCCTGCAGCTCCCAGAGATTTTGGGGATGAGGATGGGCTGGTCCGGGCTGCACAGACGCCCCAAGCTCTTGAGCAACTCACCAGGGCTGGAGGGAGGAGGAGTAAAGCAAGGCCAAAGATCTATTGCATAAAACATAACGGTATCTTGGATTCTTATGGTGAATCCTGGGGGTTCTTTTGATGTAAATAAGCCAATTATTTCTTTTTCAACGTGTTTTCTGCTGGGTTTTTTTTTTGTTGTTGTTGTTGTTAATTCTTCAGCAATTCACTGGTTGAAGCAGCATTTTGCACAAAGACTGGTCAGCTCAGTCTGCTGAATGAGAGGCTCACAATGGAAACTGCCTTTCCAGGAGAATGGATGTCCTTTGGTTCCCCCGTGTCTCACTGGGGAGGTCGTGATGAAGAATCCAGTGGTTTCCATTCAAAGAAAAGAAAGGTTTGTGGGGCCAGACCTGGCAGCACAGATCTGCACAAGGAGTGGAGGGTGCAGAGAGAAGGGACACCTGCCTTCACCTCTTCCTGCAAGGAGAACCTTCCCCATGGCTTCACATGAAAGTAACATGCAAAGGCATCAACAAAATTGATAATTAATTACAATTAACAAGAAATTAAAACCCTAAATTCATACTGGACTATTAATAAAGATATTTTTCTTCGTCCCTTTCTCGGGGGTTAATTCGAGGATGCCTTTGAGACAAATCCTCTGCAGAATGCTTTTGCTTTTAAAATATAATGGCACTGGTGATTTCTGATTTCACTCAGGAGGAAATGCCTGAGAAATTTTCACTCTAGAGGAAAATGCACCAAAAATGTTCTTTTAAAATTCTTGTTTCCATGGTTTAAAAGCTGTGATTATTTTAAATGCTTAATGGTAGCTGAGTATTTATACTGGTGACTGTTCACTTCTCTTTGCCCTGTGCATTTATCCTATTAGTACACGTGTGTGAGTGTGTGCATTTACGTATATTTAAAACACATATGGTGTGGAAAAAATATATATTTATCCATTAGAAGTTACTTGTTCTTCCATCTTTTCAAGTGTCTTGCTGCCAGCTGCCAGCATCAAAGGAAGTGAGCAGCTGAAGCATTACAGCACTCTAATTTCATGTCTATTGGGCACTGCTGCTTTGCTGTATATTTTCTAAAAGAGTTTATTGTCCACTAGGGCTCTTTTAAAGGGAGGCTTGGCTACTGGGGACCTTAAAAGTGATGAAACTTAAATGCAAATCCATTCACCTTTTCTTCCATGCAGTAAATTCTACTACCTGCACTCTGAAATGCAGAAGATAACTGTTACAGTACCCTATTTTTTAATCTATTGTTGACTCTGTTGGGCTAATTTACTTATATTTACTGTGTCCAGATGTGATGCAAATCTCAGGATACAGAAATCACCAAAAGAGAGTTGTTTGTTCCTGGTAGAGGAGGATTTAACATCCGTGGTCACTGCTGAGCTGGTGATATTGCTTTCATTTCATCTTTGCTAGAGGGCCTATTCCTGAATAATGGTGATGTCCCTGGATTTGAAAACACAGCTATGGGAGAGGAGGTGCTGGTAAGAAAAAGTGGGGATGGGTGTGAAATACTGAAGTGGAGAAAATGTTTCTCCATCAGATCAGCAGAGTAACAGATGTGTTTCTGCTCTGTCTTTTGACTCCTCATGACTCATCTCCACAGTCAGGAATCAACACTGCATCCTCGAGAAGAGATTGAGTCCTTGACTCAGAAATCCTTGTAACAGACTGTGCTTAGCTCTGAGCATGTGCTCAGCTCTTAGCTTGCCCTCACTGCTGCAGGGATGGCAGAAATAATCATCTGTGATGCTCAGTTTTGTTGGGAAAGCTTCCATCCATCTGAGGGATTTACATAATCGATTCCTGGGGCCACATCTTCAGCTCCAACAACATTAGTTCGGAAAAACTTCATTAACAGCAGAACTCATCTATGTTCATGATGCTTGGTGGGACCATCCCCATCTAGGGTGGTCCATATGATGCCTTGGGAAGGCTGAGCTGGAGCAGAGACTGGACAGAGTTGGAGAATAAAGTAGATATTTATTGAAAGGCCTTTAGGATCCACCTCGGGCAGGACAAGAGCCTGGCCAGGGCTACACCCAAGGTGGACCCAAAATGGACACAAAATGGTCACAAAATGGACAAATGGTCATGAGGTCTCACACTTTTATAAGTTTTGGTCCATTTGCATATTGGGGTTTAATTGTCCAATTCCAGCTCCAGGCTGTGAGGTCCCATCCTTCTTGTTCCTCCCTTCACCCACCCTGTTTGTGCTTTGGGGCTGAAAGTTGTCCTTGGTGTGCAGCAGGACAAGGATTTGTTTTGTGTCCCTGCTGTGTGCAGAGCTGAGTGACACTGACTGTGAGCTCAGAGCTGCACCCCTGGGCACCACAGAACCTGAAATACAGGAAAATAAAACTTAAGGCATCACATAGGCTCAGTCAAGATGAGCTGGAAGACAGCAACACCTGCTCTGCTCTTTTGGGGTGTGTTTTGCAAATGTTTTTTCCTCTCTTGCATCACCTCAGTGATGCTTTTAATAACAATCCTCATCACCAGCAACCTTTTCTGCACGGTTGCAGGGATGTGCTGAGGCAAGCAAAACACTGTATACTGACATGAAGAGCTGCTCTTTTCATAACAGGGAGCTGCAAGTGGAGACTTGATGCTTCATAAAATTCTGACATCCTGAAAAGGGAGTCCTAGAGCTGTTTTATACGCTGTAGTAAAGGTGATCTTTGGAAATTGCTTGTTGAATAACTCCGTAGTCTGCTGTACATCATTTTTATTGATGATAAGGAAGATGTCATCACCGTGGCTTGCCTTGGAGAGGAGGTGGCAAGGCATTGAGTTGGTTGAAAACATGATATTCCATGTTAAAGACCTCAGTGCCTGTTGTGGAAAGAAACTGTTCCCACTGGTACTCCTGGGTGTATTGACTGCAAAGTTTATCAACACATCTCCCAATGCTGCACAGCCCAGAGGCACAGAACTCTGCAGCTTCCAGGAGTTCCTTGGCTCCTGTGTTAGGGATTCCTGGTTTTCAGTGCCATGTGGTGGTAGCTTGTGTGAATTACTGACTTCTCTTCCCAGCCCAGCCATGGGGATGGACCTGTGCAGGTCTTTAACCTTCAAGCTCAGAATCACACCCCTGCCTGCTAAATATGGTCAGGGTGGCTTTTATGGTGTCTGCAATGTGTAGACTATTAGGGAAGAATGATTGGTTTTATGAGTGGATCGGGATCTCTCCCCTGTGCTGTGTGTGCTGGATCAGAAAGGGGTCACCTGTCTCATGGGGGATTTATGTTCACTGTGCTACTGAGAGCAGAAAACCATCCCAGGTATTCTCAGAAGCAGTTTACAGATTCAATCATAGAGCATGCACTGCTACAAGAGGTCTTTGCAAATGGTCTCTCTCCTACATCAGCTTGTGTCCATTGAAATCGCACAAAACAATTAAAGATTAATCATTGTTAAAGCAAATACTTGCTTTCCCCTTCAGATAGGCCCTTAAACTTCTTTATAGAGCATCTTCTCCTGAAATTTTCCACCTTCAGAAGTATTCTTTTAGCCCTGGGAATAAGGAATGTGCATACATACCAGATTTGTCACAGATCTCTGGGGTTCCAGCCTCAGTACCAAGACTTGAACACAGCTGGTTTATGCTTGGGAAAGGGATTGTGAGGCAACATCATCTGCAGCTAGGAAAAGAAGGATTTCATGACTCCATAGATCATCATTCTGTCTCATTATTTAGTACTTGGGCTGATGAGTCTGATTTCAGTGTATCCCACACAGTCTTGTATTTTCCATACATTTAAATCCCGTACATTTTCTCCCTTTAGATTTTATGTGATAGAGACACCCCAGAGCCTTTGAGAATCTCCTGTTGGAGCTGCCCCAACCTTCCTTCTAAGACATTCAGCTGTTCTTCATCTCCTCCTTCAGGAACCTCTGGAATGAGGGCACACTTGAATCCTGAGTACTCACAGCGTTTGCAGTACCTGTGTTTCATTTCATAGCCAGCACATTCTCAAGGCATTTGCTTTCAGAGGCATTCTCCTCCTATTTGTGGTTTTGATGGATTTTCAGCTTTTCCCATCCATTACTGAAAACAGGAATTAACCTTGAGTTTGAAGATTCATAGTCTGGTGATTACAACATCCACAGCTGAGAGATCAGTCTTGTGTGAACAGGAGAACACTGCTGTTCCAAAAACATCCCAAAGCATGGCAGGCTCTTCCTGTACCTGCTGCCACTCCCTGCCAAAATGGATTGATTGGCACATGCCCTCTGTGCCTGCACCTTCCAACAGGAGGAAACTGTATATGAGATAACATTCATGAGATCTGAGGTTTTTTCAGAGCCATCTGCTTTGGGGTCTCTCGGTCTGGCCACTGGTGCCCACCATGTCAGAAGGTCAAGATGAAGGAAATTCAAAATTTCATAGAATAATGGTTTGGTTTGGAAGGGAACTTAAAAGGCTCACCTAGTCCAACCTCCTGCCATGGATAGGGACACCTTCCACTATCCCAGGGTGTTCCAGCCCTGTCCAAACTGGCCTTGGACACTTCCAGGGATGGGGCAGCCACAGCTGCTCTGGGTACCCTGTGCCTCATCACCCTCCCACTGAAGAAATTTCTTCCCAATATCCAATCTAACGCTGCCCTACTTCAGTTTAAAGTGATTTCTAAACTCTAGAGAGACAGCAATTACCACTTGTGTGGGACGCCAAGGATTTCCTGACACCCAGCATGTGAGAACCCCAGCTAGGCAGAGCAGTCTCCAAAATCTGGAAGAGGTGTTGGGAAGAGAGGATGTCCCATGTCAGGGTGGCAGGAGCCTCCTCTGAGCTGCTGACAGAGCTGCTGCCTCTGAAGGGCTGGGCAGAGCTGCCACAGAGGCTGCACGCTGCTGTCAGCAGCCATTAAAAACATTAAAAAGGTGAAAACTTATGGCAGCACTTAGCGAGTCCCAGGTTATTTGCTCGGTGTGCAAGGAGACCTGTGTGTCACTTTTTATATCGGTGCAGGCACCAGAAGCACATTTAATGTGCTGCACAGAGAGTTTATTAAACACTCTGCATTTAATAAACGTGTGTGTGTGAGTATGGATGTTCAGCACTTGGCCATGCAAGGAGAAGCCTTTTTTTTTTTCTTTTTTTTTTTTTTTTGTAAATGAGGCCACCTGTTCCTCCTTCCCTGATTTGACAGGTTTTAGTCTCTCTTCTCTGCGAGTGGGCGGACAGTTGGATTTGATTTACTGGATACTCTCCTCTGGTGTGATTGCAGCATAATTATATCGATAATCAGCTCAGTTTGTGGTCAAAATGTTCTCCAGCACACACACACACACTCTCAAATCCCAGATTGTACAATGCATGGAAAAACCTGTGTCGCTTTCTGTTTCACAAAGGTTTGGTTATGTGATAAATACAGATTGATTTCTGAGGGCTCGTGGCTGTTACTCAATCGACCAAAGGTGTGTGGTAGACAATAAAATTTACAGTTATGCTTTGTAGGTATTTCATCAGGTGAGACTGGTCCTTGTTAGAGGAGTGTAAAAAATTGGAGAATCGATTTTATTTTTTTTTTTTTTTCACGTATTTTGATGTGCAGGTTCACCTGGAAAATGGGAAAGAGACTAAAACTGTGGAAGGAAGGTTCGTGCTACACGAGAAAGAATATATACATTTTTCCACCAAAAAGATTGATCAAAATCATTTTGGAGAACATAGAGGTTTTCACTTATCTGAAAGCAAAAATTGTTCTGTTTGTTTAGGCTTGCTCTGTTTTTGTTATTTTTGAGCTTCAAGAAAGTATAAAGGCAGATATAATTAGAAACATCCTTTCATTTTTAATAAGTGTCATTGAAAATACTTTTTAAGGGTTGTGGCTTTTTTTAGATAGAGTTATTTTTCAGTTTTTTTCAGTTTTATTATTTTTAAATGGTTGCTGCATTGGATGCACACTCATGGATTACCAACTGGGCAAGTATTTTACCATGGGAAAAAGTTGTTCCGAGCACTTGACCTGGCTTTGAAACACACACAGCACTTTGCCATCAATGTTCCTGCAATGAGTAAACTGTAAATTATAACTAAAGACAACCCAAGTGCTTAAATGCATTGGAAATGAGGGGTCTGGAATGGGTGTGTGCTGGACTGGTTAAACCCTCAACCCAAGCCAAAAGCAAACATGGGAATGAGCTGGGATTGGAGCTGAGCAGCTGGAGAGGTGTGGACTGGTACCACCCACACTCAGAGGCACCAGGAACTGCCATTTAGCAGGGTTTTTTCTGCACTTCTCATCCCTTCAGCTGCTCCAACAGAGTAGCCTGTGGATGAAGGTGAGGGTGAGTGGTGGTTTCCAGAGAAGCTTCTGGCCCAGTCCCCACCAGAAGTGTCCCTTGTCACCCTGCAGGCACAGCCAGACCTACCAGACACACCTTTGACCCTCCAGCAATGCTGTACAAAACCTTCCAGTTGAATTTTTTTTTCTTTCCAAGCCAACAAAGCCAACCCGGCTGAATGCTGACTACTGAAATCAAGGCACCCCCAGAGGGTCTGTTCTGGATAAACAGTCAGAGTCAGGACTGTAGGACTGGAGCCTTCCAGCATGCATGAAAGCAAACAGACCCTCTCCAGCCTGTGCATGCAGTGTCACTCCATCAGCACTGATGGTTTCTCAGTGGATGATGTTATTTCTCTGTCTCATTGCTCCTAAAGCTCCTTGCTTTAAGACAACCAAGCTGTGCAGGGCCAAGTGTGCAGATGTCCAGGTATGCCCCACTCTCAGTGGGACTCACTCCAGCCTGCAAGGCCATGACAGACAAGCAGCTCATTTTTCACACCAGAAAAAAAAAAAAAAAAAAAAAAAAAAAAGGGGGGGGGGGGGGGGAATTGGAATCACTGAACCTTAATTAATTGTTGTAGCAAAGGCTCCCTCTGCCTTCAGCTCCACAGTTCTCTCCTTGAGGAAATGCCAGGCAGAAAGGATGTTTTCCTCACCAAGAAATTCTTCATGAGCTTCTCACACTCACAGCCTGGCAGACCTGGAGCCAAGGCAAGATACAATTGCCTTGATTTTGGGGGAGCTGAAATGAATGACCAGATGTAAAAATGAGCAGAAGGAAACAGCACTGAACAATGTCACTGGGTTCAGGGGCTGGCCAAAGCCAGGTTAGGAGAAGATACTCCAAAGTTGTGGCATTGCCCTGTCCTGTGGCAAGGTGTGGTGAATCTGTCCTCAGCAAATTCCTTGTGCAGTGCCTTGGATTTGAAAACATTTCATACAAAAAGGAAATCCTGGCTGGCTGGGGTTTATACTGTCTTTCTACCCTGGTATTTCTGCATCCCAGGACCCAAAACCCCTCTGTGGGGGAGGAGATGGCAGCAATGTCTGTGACACCTCTGGGGCTGTGACATCACATCACCACCCAGAACACTTCCAGTAAATCAGGCAGGACTAAGGTGGTTTGCCAAAGTGGAAAATTTAATTTTATTGTTGACTACATTGAAATCTGAATGTTATAGAGCTCAAGTTTTGCCTCTGTGTTCTTCCTCTTGAAAAGAATTGTATGTTGTGCATCACAGTCTACCTGCAAACACCACCAACAGTAACAAACCTGTTACTGGCAAAATTAGTCCTGCAAAATTAAAGTCCTTCCTGGTACCATCATGTATGAGACCACACAATGGGTAGGACAAGGGAATAACTCATCAGAGCACTGGAAAAAGCTGATTTCTTTATATACATGCTGGAGGGAAAAGGTAAAAAGGAAACTTCTGGCAGGGAGGAATATCTAGTACCTTGCTGCAAGTGATCTTAAAAATCACATATCTTTAATAATGTAGGAACCCATTTCATATCGATTTTCTGGCAGCTGTGTATTCTTAAATAGGTCAAGCAAAATTATAATATTTATTTTGCTTTGTGAGCAGAAAAGTTAAATCATTTCATTTCAAATTAAAAAAAATAAATAAATAAAAGGCAACAACCCCAGAAGATTTATTCCCCCAGCCACAAAAATGAAAATTTCTCAACGTCTTAAAAACATCTTTAAATAAAATGCATTGAGAAAGACAGTAGTTCGAATAAGCTTTTACATATAAAGAGCTAGAAATTATTTGCAGAGACAAATTCTTCTAATTTGATGTCACCATTTTAGTGGTGAGAGAACCAAAGCTCAGTAGAGTCTAGTAATGAGTCAGGCCTTCAATTAGTATTTTGTTATTCTAAAAATAATGGAAAAGTCTAGAAAGGCTGGAGGCTCTTCAGTGTCTGCATGCAAGTGTGTTCATGTGAGTATTTAATAGGAGTAGGTCTTTAAAATTCATATTTGAGTAGAAATTTAGCCAGACCTTTGGCTTCTTCATGCTGTGAAAATGGAAAGTGTTAACATTTTGCTGGTAAAATGTGTGCATTCAAAGCAGAACATGGCCTTTAAAATCCCTCGGGAACCTTGTTTGATCATTTTCTCCCTGATAATGTTTGTGTTGCTCTTGCATGGCTTTCTTTTTGTTGTTTCCTTACTTTGTGATTTTATCTATTCACTAAACAAATTGTTTTATCTATTTTATGAACCTGTGCTGGAGAATTTATTTATTAAGATAATTGGTCTGGAGACAAAGAAAGATGGGGAGATTTCGCCTCTAGAAAACTGAACTTCAGTTTAGTGAAAATATGGAAAGGAACGAGCTTCTTTCTGTTTTTAATTCTGTGTGAAGTGGAGAGGGGCACCAATTCTTGTCCCCTCCAGCCTTGCTGCTGTGTGACCCTTCCTTTGGAAATCCAACTGGTGTACTGGAGGCTCCTCCTCTGGGATGGAGTGTCTGCAGTGGCTGGGTGGGGATGGTCAAACTAGAAGGGTGGATCAGATCCAGGGACCCCCCCTGCTCCATTTGGTCCCAGCAGCAGTAAATTAATGGCTCAGAGTGTTTGCTGCACTTCTCAAACAGAAGGATAACCGCATCCCTCATATAAGATTCACACATCACTGGTGGCTTCTGCTGGATTGTATCCAACCCAGAAATAGTATCCAAGTTTCAGGTGGTGAGGCCTTGGAGAGCTGATTTTTTTTAAAAAAATAAGGGCAGATTCTTTCAGTTCTTTCTAGCCTCTCCTACTTGAAATGCTATTTCTGCACCTGAGGCTGCTGGGCACTGATATCCACTAGACATAGTCCAGCCTGAGATGAGAACCCAAGACAAAACCCACTTGTAGCTCCAACACTTAGCTTCTGCCTCTAAAGTACAGCTGGAAGCACCTTTCACTGCAACCTTCCCCTTCTCCTTCCTGTAGATATTTCAGCTGTTATCAGCCTCTCCAAGAAGGCTCTGTCTCACATGCAGCACCATGTGAAGTGTAGTATCTCAGCACAGTAGAACCAGTGGGAAAAAAAAAATAAAAAGAGCTGCAGAACTGAAATGTTTTCCTGTCTCTTGTTTTAGACTGTTCTGGTGTCACTGTTGTGTTCTGCGTAAAGAGAATTGAAAGAACAGACCGTGGGAAACTTTCCCTTGGTAGAGTTCCTCCAGCAGAGAACAAAATGCCAAAAGGAATATCCATGCTCTGAGCTTCATATTAGAGAGAAGGCTATTTTTAGAGGTTTTACCCAGAGAGCACAAACTTCCAGCAGCACAGTGGTGCACCAGTGAGCTGCCTGTGTGCTTTGGAAAGCCCTCCTCATGGTGAGTGCAGACAAATGTGCTGAACCTCTGTGCTCAGCCAAAACCTCTGCAGCTGGAGTCAGGCAGCAGTGAGCAGCTCCTTTCTGCTTGCAGACCGTGCCTGGTGCTAAAGAAACTGTGGACTCTCTGAAGAAAACATATGGGGATGTTCTCCTGTCTGGTGATCATGCTAATTTTTCCAATTACACTGGTGTTTTGACTCAGTGCTTGCCAGCATTCCCCCAGCAGCAGTGCCAGGCACTGGCACCAGGCTGCTCCAGGGGCTGTGACACACAGGGTGACAAGATGCTGCTCTCAGCACAGCCCAGATGGAGAAACTTGAGTTTTTCCCCCAGCAAACCACAGCAGCAGGGCAGGGAAAAACCTGCAGGGAAAAAACCCAGGTCACAGCACCTCCGTGTGTGCTCGGCTCTGGTTGTATTCAGACGTGCAGATATAATAGGTACAAACCACCACTGGGGGTTCTGCAGCTGAGATGCAGGAGAGTTGAGATTTTGGGGAAGCAATAGCAAAGAGGAGGTAGCAAAACCAGGAATGTGGATCCTGCAACGACCAGCAGCAAAATGATGAACACTAGAGAAAAAAGGAGAAAAAACTAGAAACATCCAGAGGTGTGTTTGATCATACAGCATCCACTTCACCCCACCTTGGCATTTGGTCAAGTAGGAGCCAATCCCTCTGCTCCTCTGGTGAAAAGCAGCCTGACATTTAGCAGGTGTTGGGTCCAAGAACTCTAAGAGCTACTGACTATTTAAAAATTAAAGCTTGTCTTCAGATCGGTATTTATGGAGCCAGCACCAACCTAGTGATCTTCCCTAGCAGGAAATAGATTGTAATTTTTTTAAAAAAAATCTTTCCTGATAAATTAAACCAGATTTCAAAGTGATTTTGGCAAAAGATAGATGAGGATTTTTGTACATTGCTGTTACGTTAGTTAGAAGGTGTGATTTTTTTTTTCATTTTTTTTTTACATTCCTATGTGTCAGAGCTGGGCTAGCAAAAAATTCAAATATAGACCAAGTTTAAGGATGCAAGTTGTATTTCACCATTACTCCTCAGGCAGGGAGTATGGCACATGTAAGAGCATTTCACTTCCATGAGTAGCACATGAAATAAAACATCCATTTCCTTTTCATGCCCAGAAATAGTAATAGTGTCTGGAGAAAGGAGATGACAATTTATTTTGAACACCAGTCATTGCAGGATGGTTATAGCAGAGTTAGGGCTGGTCTATGGCTGTGATGCAGCCAGCAGGTTTTAGAGTGGCAATTTTGCCTGTCTGCTTGCCTAGGGATTGTCTGCAGGTTTTTTGAAATGCATCTGTATCGAAAAATGGTCTCAGAACAGTTTCTGGGACAGATCTCGAAGCCTGTAATGCCTCCCCTCCAGCCCAGCAGTGTTCCTGTCTGGAGCAGTTACAGCAAACTGTGCTCCCCCATTTGCTAACTGGGACCAGTTCAGTGTTAAATTGTTCATCCTGACTGTCCATCAGGTTTCTCTTCTTTGTTTTTACAGGTTCTGATCCAGCAAGACATTAGCATATATATGAATTCAACTGTGAATATTTCCACTGAAATATAATAATAGCAGCTATAGCAATGATAATGATAATGATAATAAGAATGAGATGATGATGATGACAATGGTGATGATGATGGTGATAGTAATAATAAGAATAATCTTGCAGCCCTAAAAGTGAAGGTTGTCCCATCCAGTCCTTGCCTGAATGCTGGTGTCTGAAGCAGAAAGCAAAAGGATTTATTGGTGCCAAAAACTCAATCTGAACTGTTCACCACTCTTAATGAGCCAAGTGTTGAGTTTCTTGTTTAGCCTTGAGCCAGGCAAAGCTCTCCCTGAGCTCTGCAGAAGCTTTATCAAATCTTTAGGCCCTTGCCTATATGGATTTTCCTTTTCTTTCCTTCCCACCATCTCAGGACATCACCATCCACCCCATCCTGACAATCCCTTCCCAGATCTCTCAGCTGCTGGGAAGCTCAGTAGCTTTAAGCCACCTCTTCAGATTGAGGGGGCAAATAGAGAGAGAAAAAGGAAAGGAGACAAGGCAGAGAGAGATCTCTCACATCAGCTTTGGGAGCCCTGGAAGGTTTTACCTCTGGTTTGTGATGTTTCCTTGAGCTGAAGGCACTTTGGGCAGGGGCTCACTCCCTGGTCCATCCCACCAGGCATGCTCACAGCAAGGAGCAGTGCAAATTCCAGATGGCATCTTGCCCCCAGAGGGAATTCCAAGGTTTTTTGGGCTGCTGCTACACAATCTGTAGCCTTAACCCCTTGCAAAGGGGCTGTTGCAAACAGAGAGAAGATTCAGACCAATCCAAATTCAAACAGCAGCACTGTTAAAGCAATTGCTCCACCCACCCAACTCAAGTGATGTGTGCTCTAAAAATGCATCAAATAGGTTAAAAAAATACACTTCAGTGACTTCATGCTTTTGTCCGAGGAAGGAAAGAGCAAATTAAAAATCACTAAAAAGCAAAACTCAGTTCAACTCAGAAAACTGACCAAGAAGGAGAGGGGACAGAAGAGACACAGAAGAGAGACTTTGTTCAGTGGTATCAGGAACCCGAGCAGCAGGTGAGGTCCCCACAGAGATGTGGGTGACCTTGGCCAAGTCTCTCTGCTTTTTGCTGGGCTTATGTTTTATCTGAACTGTCTTAGGCATTCAGGCTGCAAACCCTCCCCAGCTGGGGCTGTCACAGCAGATTCACACGGTGCCAAGCAGGAAAGGTCCTGAGTGATTCTGCATTTCTGGGCACTGGGTAGAAAATAGCTGAAAAGGTCTGGGGTTAATGCGTGAAGATCAGGCATTACACTGGATGTGAAAAGAAAATACAGCCTGTACTGGATTTTTCTCTCCAGAAGTCCCATTTATTTACTTTTTACATCTGCAAGGAGTCCTAACCACAGCCGAAAACCAGTCACTTCTGCGCAAAAATGAAGTAGCTATTTTTGCAGCACACAGTAGTTTTGGACAGGATGTGAAGAATATTACATCTGATTGAAAGTAAAGCAGCAGCAGAGGTGGGCAGGACATAATTACCCAAATTGTGGTTTGGCCAGGACAGCAATAACATCCAGCATGAAATGTCATGAGGTTGTCGATTCCTTTCAGTGTCCAGCACAAGTCTCTCACAGGACCTCCAGAGATGGCACCTCCCCAAGCACAGATCATTCTCCATCCAAGGACAAATGTAATCAACTCAATTGCTCAGCAATACTTTCTGTTTTGCTTAATACCTCCCTTTTCCCAAGCTGTATAAAGCCAAACCTATTTGCTTGCAAAAGCTGCCCAAAACACTGTGGCTGCAGGGAGGGAGCAAGGACATCCTTAAAACCATAGAAAACATGTAGGGTTTGAATCCTCTCTTGTTCCCTGGGGTGGAAACAGGCTTCCTGGGTGGATCAGGCAAGAGAGGTGAGTGGTAGTGATGTGAATGAATTAATTTTAAAAAGTGCCTCATGGGCAGTGCCTAGGTTTGCCTCTGTGCTGGGACAGAGGAGCTCATCAGCTATTTGGGGCTTAGTTAGGGGAACTTGTTTTAGTCAAAGAACCCATCCTGAAGCCATGAACTGTAACAGGAGCAAGATGAGTGAAGAAAATCACCAAGGGGAAGAAGAAAAAAAAAAATCAGATCTCAGGTTTTCACACTCTTTTCATCATACAGAGCCTGCAAGGGTAACTCATGGAAGGGCCAAAGCCCTTCTCATCTCTCCCTGGGTTGCAGGGTGGTTGTTCTTTTTTTTCTCCCCCAGAGAATAAAAAGGCTCCTGCAATAAGAAATTATTCCTTGAACTTTGTAGGCTGGTTTCCATACGTGAGCCTTTAGCCAGCTCATTCTTGCTGATTTCCACTTCTGGCAGTACTGTTCATGCAACCAGACTCTCTTTAGTAAGGATTGGCAAGAGTAAGCTGACAAACCCTTTGGCAATAGGGAGGGGGGAAAAAAGAGGGTTTTTTGCTTTTTTTTCCTCACTAGAAGTAATTTGTGGCTCTATATTCGAAAGCTGCTTTTTACTGAATAAGAAATTACTGTAATCCCAAAATGGTCTCCAAAGTGCCACAAAGTCGTATTTAAAATGTATGTTAATCTTCACATCACAAATGGCCTTCTCATTTCCCACTTTTACAATTCCTTTTGCTTCTCAGAATTGTTTTTATTTACATCTCTATGAAAACAGAATCAATTCCCCCATACACATAGTCGCATATTCTTTGGAGTGAATATATTGATTGAAAAACCTTCTACCAGTCTTATTAATCTCAGGCAGTATTGACTAAGTACAGTTGTACCTATCAGTTTTACACGTGGAAAGCTCAAAAAATAACAATATCAATAATATTCTGCAACAGAAACAGTCATTTTATAAATAATGAATGTGCCATATTGAATTTTACAGGTATTTGGGGCACTTTTTTACTTTTAAAGGCCCCGTGTCCAGCTTTGTTGACACCAATATAAATAAAAAATAAATCCATTGCATTCAATGCAGTTACATTCGAGCAAGAGCCAATATAAGGGAGTCTTAGAGCAGTCATTTGTCAAACCAGAAAGTAGGACATGGCATAAGTACCATCTGTGGAGAGTGATTCATAAGACAAGAATGCAGCATAATCAGTTAAATAAATACTACCCTTGTGTTTTCTACTCTAAGTGGACCCTACTCCACACAAATCACAGTGCAAAGCCAAAGCCATTGCAGGGACACGTGGAATTTGTTATTCCATTGCCTGGAACTGGGAGGAATTAACTCCACTTTAAACTAGAGCAAAGCCAGAGCCTTACAATTATTCCTCTTCCCAACAAGCAGGATCTCAATTTCTGCCTGGAGGGACACGGCACGAGAGGCTGGAGCAGGACTTAACCAACAACTGACCCCAAGACAGGAGCTTTTGAGATAAGACATCCCCCAGCTAGGGCTATAATCCATATTTTGGCTGTGCTGGGCCACCAGGGGCCCATGTGGGCACACAACCAGCAGGGAGAGGCTGGAGGGGTTGGCTGCCTTTGCAGAGGAGCCAGGCAGTGCCTGGGACTGGCATGGACAGTGGTGGTGTACAAAGGGTTCTGTGTCAGCACAGCCTGAAACCAGAGCCAGCTCCCAGGGCACGGGTGGGTTTGTTGGGTGGTGGATCTGCTGGTGCTTTTAGTAAGCTGTGGGAGTGTCTGAGGTCTTGGAGACAGAGGTGAGGTGAGCTCTAGGATCACATCTCATCTCCAAGACACATCTCATGTTGGTTTCCCACCTGGGTTTGACCACAGTGTGCACATCCAGTCAAGGAGATGAGAGGAGGGCAAATATAAAAGCAGTGCTCAAATGTCATCTGGAAAATAAACAGGGTGATTTGTGGGCAAGAGCATTTCATGTACATTCTCTTATTTCTCTCTCAAGACTGGGTTTTGCAGGGAATTTTCTTTGGGTATGCTCTGCTTAGGAGAAGGAGCCTGTGCTTTTCAGAATCTTGACTCCATCAGAGTCATGGTATCCTTCCAAACTACAACAAAAATCAACATAATAAATACTTTAGCAATGAGTAAGACATTTAAAGTTACTTTAAAAGGTACAAGATCATTATGATGAAAGACACTGCATATCTTTTATTTTTTATTCACTGTACAATTATCACTTCAATCATCAGAGGTCCTAAAGGCCACTTCTACATTAAGTGTTCAGTATCACCAAACTTTAGTGGAACAAAGCCCCTTCTCAAAAGAGGTCTGAAATGTCAAGAGATCAGACCAAGAAAAAAACTAGAAGGAAAAACACAACGTGACTCGTCCCAGCAGGCAGCAAACCAAGGAACAGGCCTCAGGTCTTGTGGCTGAGAGCTGTAATTTTTCTTCCAGCCTCCACAGCCTCTTGGTTATCTTTTCTTTTCAGATCTGTTCCTTCACCCTTTAGCTATTGTCACACTCGCTGTTCTGGACTGCAGTGGACTTGATCCAGGAGGAAAATGCCCTTTAGTTAGCAAGGATCAGATGGATATCTGGAGATTGTGTGCTTTGATTTAGTACCCTCAAGGTTTAAATTCTAATTTCAGCAGTGCTGGGACTTGGGTGTGCCACTGTGGACCAACTCCCTCATTTTGATCTGGTTAATCACAGCTACAGTGACTCAGGCCCATACATGAGAGCAAGGCTGAGACCCAGGAGAATGTGTCTCCCTCTGTATTTCCAGAACTTTTTGTTCTTGCTTGTTCCAACAATAAAAAGGGAAAAGACTTTTTTTGGTGGCATTTTGGCACTTCTGCTGCCATGACTCATCAGAGGTATGTAAAAACAAGAGGAAACTTTTTCAAACTTATTGGCACTGGAAGGAGGCAACTGTTTATTTTAATCCAGTTACTTACATTTTCCCTTTTCTTTTACAATTCCATTTGTAAGAGGGAATGCAAATTACTGACACAATCTTAAACATGCAAAGAAGATGAGCATTTAGAAAACTGCATGGAATGTGCATTTCTAAATCTCTACATAAGTGCAAAATATTAAACTCTACCAAATTTTAATATTTGGGCACTGTCTGAAGGACAAAGGATGCTGAAAACATTACAAATGCACTAGCTTAATTTTTCAGTTTGTGATGGATTAGCTTTAACATGCATTTTAATTTGTAGTTGGATTTTATCAGCTGTAGACAAAGTTTGATAATCTCTTCTTGTTTAATTAGCACAATCCTCTTAGGAAGGAGAAAAGCACAGACAGCAGTAATTTATGTTCTCTGACAATTTCATACTGACAACCTGAAATATCTTCTGTCTTTAAAACATACCTACATGTGGTCCTTTCAAACATCTTTGTCCTACCTTCTCTTTCTGTTGTGCACGCACTTGTAAGGGGAAAATAAAGAGAGAGGGCTTACACTATAAAATAATTCCTCTGCATGAAGAGCCAGGAGAATGTGTAAATAGACTGCAAAAATAACAGCTGGCTCCTTAGAAACCAAGAGGAACACTCTGAGAGAGGCTCCTTGATACATGAATCCACTCATCAGCATTGGGGCTTTAATCTGGTTGGGTTTTGGGGTTTTCTTTGCATGGATGGGAGCTGAATCAGATCCTTTGTTTCCATTTTTAACCAGCATTTGTCACTCTGGAGAGTTGAATCCTTGCATGAGGGGCTGGTATTTTCTCCTGGCACAGAGCAAAGAAAGTTTCTGCTTGAGTCCCACCCCACAAATCCATCCTTTCCACAGGGATGCTGTTCCACTTTGACCTGCTCTGGATGTCCATGGGACTGCCTTTGCCAGGAACAGGGACCTGTAACCCCTCAGTCCCTTTTGGAGTTGAGCCTGTACCACCAGGATCACGGGGTCAGCACAGACCTCCAGGAACAGGAGCTGTTGTAGGGGAAGGGAATGCAGGGAACCATCCCACCTCCAGAGGTGCTGGGGAGCAGGAGACACCCTGAGCTCCCTCCTCCATGCCAGAAAAGCCTTGCTGGGGCAGAGGGCAGTGACCTGTGGCAGCTCAGCTCATCCCCACAGCCAGCACAGCTGTCCCTGCTGGCTCCAGCCAGGCTTTGCTCCTCCACTGGGAAGAGCTCTTTGAGTTCCATGGCGTGTAAGGCCAGCAGGAGCAAGGTTGAGCTTGCTCTGTATCACACCCCTACATAGTTATAACCATAGAAACCCGACATAAATTTTTTAGTGCATATTTTACACTGCAAGGCTTTTTAGGTCAGGCTTTAAAAGGACTGAATATATATATATATATATTTATTTTTTTTCACTCTTGCCTTCCTTTGACTCTGTTTTTAAAAATCAAAATCTTCCCCTCTGATTCCGGCAAGCCCTAATGGTAAATTAATGCTGTTGTAATAACTTGGGCTGTGCCTTTGGAAGGCATCAGATGACTCTTTTATTGCAGCTGTATCCAAAAAGCTCTATCCAGCTCCCAGCCCTCTGTGAGGCTGTTTTCCCATCCCTCCCTGCCAGTTTCCAGGCTGGAATAGATGAGCACTGCTCTGTACCCACAGATGGCTGGAACAGCACTGTCAGAGGACCTGTGGTTTCAGTATGCTCATTCTGACCTTTAGGGGAAGCAACAGTGCCCTGACATTTAGGTTGGTTTATATCCCTTGCAATCCCTTTTCAATTAAAACTCACATCTTCAGGGCTCCCTCTGAGCATCCCACAAACATTTATGATAAATCCCCAATGAACCAGCTCTGGGCGGGCTGGACTGTGCTTTCACCTGGCTTCCAGGCTGCTCTCAACATCAGAAATCCTTCATGTGACCCTCTCTGGATGTATTATTTTTCTCATGAAAATCCCAGAGCTGCCTTTAAAAGCTGTGGCGTTTCAGGTGGAGGCAGTGTGGGAACAGTCCAGCCTTCAGTGATGCAGAGCAAGAGGGCTGCTTTCCATGCTGATGAGGCCAGCGGTGGTCCCCGTGGGGAGCTTGTCTCTTAATGATGTGTAAGAGTGGCTGCTGGATCAGGGAGAGGCTGGGAGCAGCCAGCCAGGGAGATAACTCCATCCTCTGCCTCGCAGTGGCTGCCCCGTGTCATTGGGAGCTGCTACATCACAAATCCTGAGCAAAAATGCACTTAATGAATTAGCTGCTAAGCCTTGCTTCCCCTGCATTATCTGGCTCACACTGATGTCTCTCTACCTTCTCATTTTGCCTTTGAAGTGGCTTCTTTGAGAACACGTATTCCATGTGCTCAGGCTCAGTGGACTGGCATCACACTCCTTCAGCTCCTTGCCTTCCCTGATTATGCTTTTCAGTATAAATATATGCAGATATTGTTGCATTTTCTTGCTTAATCTCAGCAGGCAACTTTGCTTTAAAGTAACTTCAGGCAATTACTACCCAGCCCTTCCCACAGCAGCCTTTCTGACACAGGACCCAGCTTTGGCGTGACAAGATCCAGATCAAAGGGTGCTCAGGAGTTGTTTTTGCTTTTGCACTAACACTGCATTGGGCCAGCACCTGAAGGAAGATGTCACCCGTGTTTGGAGACCCCAAAGCAGAATTTGGGGGTCGTATAATAATTATTCAGCTTTCTAGGCAGTGATTTATCACTGCACACCGTGACTCTGTGGCCAAGGGAAGGGTCCCAACAGGAATCTCAGCTGAACCTTTAAGGGAGGGTTGCTATAAAATATAAATGACAGCAAGTTGTACCCATTTTTATCTGGGGTGGAACAGAGATTATTTGCTTCTCGTGTATACCAAACAGAAGAGTTTATCCCTTTTTTTATTCACCTCTCTTCAGCTGCTCTCCCAGTTAGAGCAGGATGTTTGCAGTATTGACTCGTTCAGACTCCCTGGGTTGTTTTTAGGATGTTTTCAGGCTGTTTTTAAAACAGGTTGTTGTTGTTGTTTTACGTGTTTTGCTGCTGGCCATAGTCAGCAACAGGAATTAAGTGCATTATTCATAGGGGTGGTGTGAACCTGTGAACAAGCTAGATAGAAAACCCATCCAAGATTTCTGCTGGAGTAAATCACATCCTGCCTTTGCCTATCAGTAAATATGACTACAATTACTGTTCAAATGTTAATACTATCAGCAGTGTTTTGCAGTGCAGGCATTAGGAGGCACAGCTGAGCTTGTCTGACCTGATCAGCTGAGGCAATGCATGCATGCTAATTAATTCATTGCCTTATTTGTCTCCTAATATGTTTTAAAAGGTAAATTAATGTTCTTCTATCTGGTATTTAATGAATATCTTACATCCTGCAGTAGGAACTCATTTGCTTTCCTACCCTATTGCCAGCACCAGTCACAAAGAACTGGTAGAAATTTGCTGGTGCAGGAAGCCGTTGTCTTCAGAGCTGCAGATTGCTTGATAATGGGATTTTTTTTCCCTTTTCACACCTATGCTTGCAGCTAGGAGAGTGTTTATATCCAGCTGATGAACTGTATTTGAAAGATTACTGGAATAATTAAGATTTCAAACAGAAGCAGTTGCACATTCCCCTTTTCTTTTCCTAACAACTCATATATAGGCGGCTGTGCCTTCTACTATTGTAAATAAAGAGAATTATTGATGCTCCCTTGACATTTAGGGGCTGCCTTAAATGCAGTGCTATCATTTCCTCGACACAGCAATTTTTTCAGAGAGACTTTTTATTTCACACAACAGAAGTGGGTTATTTTGCTTTGCCTTGTGCACCCTGACATCTCCACAGGCACTGTAACCACCTTCCCTCAGGAGTCACAGTCGGCTGCAGCTCTCATCCCAGCACTGCTGGGATACAGATACAGCCTACTCAGTCTGTGTAGCTCATAATGAAGAACTTTTCTTTTTGGGGATGATAAAAATATAAGGAAACACCACACAGTGGGGAGGGCTTTAGGTTCACTGAATCTGCTTTGGCAGTGGTTGTTAACAGATGAAGCCAGGAGCCCTCCAGATGTGAGCTCCTGTAGTGCATCTCCTGCAAGGAGCTGGTTTTCCCTGTCATTCTCAGGGCCTTGCCACAGTTATGATCTTTGTGAGCTGGGGTTTCATTCAGGCTGTGGTTCCCCGTGTCCTGTGCCACGAGAGCAGAAATTCAGCAGGCAGGGCTGCCAGCAGGGCACCCTCCTCATCAGCTGCTGAAGGCTGGGGCACCTCACAGGCACCCAGCACCCCTGTCACATCACAGCCAGTGCCTGCATAAACGTGGGATGCATGTTTTCAGCTGGAAAGTCTCACCCTGCCTGTCTCTGCTTCCACATCCCCACTCAGAAAGGGAAGATAAGGATCCTCCCGAGAGAACAGCAAAAGGTGTTTGTTTGGTGCGTGACAACCAAAGCACAGAGTTACAAATGTCTGTTTTAACTTTCCCCTGAGGGAAGGGAGAGGGCTTGAGGAGGTGACAAGAAGAAAGTCTGGCTGATGAATGACAAAGTCCAGGTGCCTGTCTGGTCACTGCTGATCTGAGACAGAGTTTTGTCACTCTTTGATTTCATGTTCCAATAAAGAGAGCACTGCAAGCACAGAGAGAGAGAAGACCCATGGCTGGCCGAGTTTCAGTTTAAGTGAGCAAGAGATGGAAAAGTCAAGGAGAAAATGAAGACCCAGGATGCTCACAGCACAGGGTGAGGGGCCAAGCCCACATCTGCAGGACTTTTCCCCACTGCTGTGTGCATTGGACCAGGCTTTTCCCCAGTAACACGTCCTGTGAATGAGGCAATGGCCCAAGACACGAGCCATGGGATGTCCTTGTCACTGGACAGCTTTGGTGCAGCTGGACTTGGAATCACCAAAGCCCTTGGGTGCCAATGAGAGTTTTCACAGAGATAATAACTGGCACAATAACCAGCCCTCACTGGGTAATTTCTTTGACTAATTTTGTCATTAAACATTTTGAAATGAAATATAAATTTAAAAAAAAATCGCAGAAGGAGTAAAAATATGGTTGGTTGCCTACTACTCATTTTAGAGTGTAATATTTCTGACAGTACGTGTAAGTTTCTCCATGGACAAAAGATCTCATGATTTATTGAGCCATTTATTAATTAGAAGATTACAGCATGACTGCTTCCCAGTAGCACAAAAAAAAAAAAATAGACTTAGAGTTAATTATAAATGCTGTAAAAATGTATAAGAAGATTCATAATCCAGCTCACATGTTCTTCTTGCTTGAAGTTATCCATGAAAACACTTAAAATATGTTCAATATTAAGTCTGCTAAATCCTCTTCAGCAAAAACCTTATATTTAGGTAGATGCTGTTATGCCCATTCTTAGGCAGGTCAGATCTAGAGGCATAAAATATGATTTCAGCATTAAAGTCTCTTTGCATGCTGACCTGGGCTGTGCTCCTCATGGAGGCTTCTGTGCTCCAGCATCTGGAGAGGTTCTGTCCATTCCTGGTGACATTTCCTCCAACCTTTTCCTCCCTTTGCCCTTCGAGGATCAGCTCTGTTAGAAACTGCACCTCCTGACACCTGTCCCTCCAACATCTTCAGTGAAACAAGAAAATCTGATCCTTGTCTTTTGCTAAGAGTTTTGTTCCTATTTCCCACAGGATTTTTTTTTTTTGTCAGTTTAATAGCCACAAGCTCTCTCTTTGCGCTTGATAATCCCTTTGATCCTCTTCACTCATTGCTCAGCACAGTGCCATAAGGATGTTACTACTTTAATCTTTTTGCCATTGATCAGTAATATTCCTGTCTGCTGCTTCTCTGTGATTCCTTTGCTGAAATTGCCACTACATCCCCTCTATGTTTTCGTGGAGGAAGTGTCATAACACAGGGAACTCTGCAGGAGAAGATCATAGATGCAGGAATGAGTTAAAGAGCTTGAGGAGAAGGGTTAGGACATTAAGAGCGAATTTATTGGATGTTTTACACATTTGTACTGTAATATTCTTTTTTCTAGGCAGGGAAAAAAAATTACATTTAATCACAGTTTCTGGTCTTTTGAGCTGTCTCTGCTTCCTTTCTCTTCAAGGCACGAAGAAGGAATTCTATAAACACTAAGAGCTCCCATTTCTAGTGTCTCTCAATGGTTTGTGGGTGGAATGACATCCTTTTACAAGGCAAATAGGAGATTTCCAACTCTACTCGAGATCTGAGAATACCCAGCTTTCCTGCTGCTTCCTGAAGTAGGTCATTGCCAGGAGCAGATTAGCTGATGATGTCGCTGGTGATAACAGGGGATGCAAAATAAAACCTTCTTTCCACAGCTATATTGCTTAACAGCAGTAGTAATAACTAAAAAAAATTATATATATATATATATATACACTGTGAGGAAAGTGATGCCAGCATGACTCAGAGCCTCACAAAGGGTAGGCACTGGTTCAAGAAGAAATTTTTTGCATATGCTCATTATTCTGGGTATAATTACACTTCACTGCAAATGGGCTTCACCTGCCACATTTTGTTTATGGGTTTTTAATTGTCTAAGTTGTGAGGCGGGGGAGGAAGGAGGCAGATTTGGTTGTGCCCATTATATGTATGAAGAGCTTTTGCAAAACTGTAATTCAGATATGAGTCAGAATTTTGGGTGCACCTAGGAGTGAACCACAATTACCCACTTTTATGAAAATAAGATAGTAATGCATCAGTGGGAGAAATAACTTCACACTAGTCTGTTAATCCTCTAAAAAGGGCAGAGTTTGGGGTTTAGATTCAGCTCATGCTCTGCTACAAAGGCGAGATCTGCTCTGCCACAGGTATGGAGATGGAAAAGGGATGTCTCCAAGATCCATTTTTTTAATAAGCTCTCCCAGATGGAAGGTGCCTGTGTTATTTGGAGGAGATCAGATGAGCTTTGTTGGATGTTTATCCCAGTAGTGCCATCTCTGCCTGCTGTGGTGCCATCTGACCTGCTTTGTCCCTTTTTTCCTTAATTGATTAAATAAGAACTTCCTGATTGTTTCAATTCTAAGCAAGCAAGAGATACTGCTGCTCCACTCACATGACTGAAGGTCTTGTATTTCCAGAAGGATTCTCTTCCTCACAGCCCTGTGTTCAGATTTGTTTTTTAACCAGGAGTGAAGACAAGTCCGTCTATCAGACCAGAGGCTGCTGGTGCTGAAGTGTCAGGGTCGATGATGTATGGCAGAGTGTCACCTGTACAGAGAGGAATTATCCTCTCCACTCCCTCTGTATTTACTCTTTGTATCTGTGAGTTATCACATATTCTCCCGGCCAAGGTCTTGATTGCCAGAGAAAAAAGTAATGGGCATGAGGGAAAATTCCTGTCTGGCTTCACCTTGGAACCTGGAGGGTGGTTATTTCCAAACCTCCACCCAGGCTGTGCACAGAGAGCCACACACAGGGCTTCGTTCACCTCCCCATCACCGCTGCTGCAATTCTGTAAAGCTGTGGAGGCTCCTCACTTTTCCAATGTTCCTCAGTTTGGGGAAAGTTTGTGGGTTTGAAAGGAGCCAACCTAGGACCCAAAGACTGCAATCACAAATTTACTGGCTAAAGCCAGATGGACTGGCTGTCACCTACAGCCCCCTTTGGTCACTGTCAGTCCCACGAGGGACCCCCAGTGCTCCCAGCCCCAAATTCCACCCTGGCAGGTGTCCCCTCTGCAGGCCACAGTGCCATCAGCTGTTAAAGCTGGAGGCTTCACTTGCACCATCATTTGCTGTTTCTTGAATTATTTATTGCAATTATGCTGGTGATGCACACAAGTGGTGCTGTTGTGCATTGTATCCAGATGTCTCCAAACACACTCCCAGGGCCAGCTCCTAATTTTAGCTACCTCGGCAAAATATTCTCCTCTGGACTGAGGCCCTGTTTGTGTTCCTGATGAACTCTACAGCCAAGAAGATTGCTGGCTTAGGGAGCTAAATACTGCTCCTCTGAAAGACAGGGATCACGAAGGGCACAGATTTGAGCTGCGCAAGATGATTAAGTCAGGCTTCTCCTCCACATGGAGACCTCTTGCACGGCCAAGAGGCAGAGAGAGGAGCCAGGGCACGCCAAGGGTAAGATCAGCTGCCCTAAAGGCACTGCAGATGTGCAGCCCTTCCCCTGTGCATGGCAGAGCCCCAAGGCTGCAGATCCTGATCAAGCTTCGGTGTCACGTGGGAGCTGCAGATGAGGTCCTGGAGCTTTAGTCAAAGTCAAGGCTGTGATATTCATAACACCTAAACCTGTCACCAGGAGATACTGTCATCCAACCTGCTGTTTCTCATCTGAATGAATTGCTAAGCACGCATAATAAGATGCATCTATTTAGCGACAAATAGAAGTTGCTTATCAGGAACTTGGTGTCAGGAAGGGGTTTGCTTTGTTCAGTGGCGGGGGGGGGCCAGCCTGGGAGATGGAGCTGTGTCCCATTACTTAAAACTCCCCAGGGAAAATGGCCACACAGCATATGCCAGAGTCAGGGGGTTATTTATTTGGCAGCTCTGAGTTGTTCCTATACTGCTTTGTTAAGATTTTTGGGCTGAAGTTTATATCTCTGTTCCCCTGATCAATTGGCTCGTAGGTCAGATTGAACAGTGGGTAGGAAAGGAGTAAATAGAGGAAAATCCACAAAATGTGTGAGATGGGGAACCAGTCCTGTTTCTTCTCCCAGTCCTCTTTGCTTACCAAATTAAGCAGCTGACGTGTTATGGAGCTGAGTGTGTAGGAGCACACCAGGCTGCCCCAGAACAAGCGAGTTTTTGCACCAGACTCATATCTCTATTTATTACTGTCATTATTATTGACACTGGTGGTAATTTTGTGTGTGCGACACCTCCAGGCTGAGCATTTGGGGAACGGTGAAACTTGTTTACAGAGTGATGCAGGAGGCTTAACAACACACGATTCAAATCCATGCTGCTTGTAAAAGGCATAATTTTTGTATGGCGTGCTATAATTATTGTATGGTGTGTTTATTAATAATAAAAGTCACATTGGGAAGCTTTCTGGCTGAAGTGCTGTGAGAAATGAGATGCTTCCACCATCTCCCAGTGGGCCTCCCCATCCCAGACCGCAATACTCTAATTAACTTTTGTCAAGTGGCCCTTTGAAAGTAAGAAAATGAAGTGATCTAGAAGTGCCTACAGAGCTGGAGCTGATACCTGAAAAATTGCTTTCTATTCTCCACCAGGAAAGAGGGGAAAAACCCACCAGTTAATGATCAGTTTTCTAAATGTGGTGTACCTTGGGACAACAGATGCACATGAACTTCGGGGAATGGAGCAAACCCCAAAACTGTCAGGATTCATAAATTAAAGGACAAAAAGTGAGGAAGAAGAAAGTAAAATCTTCCCCAAACTGCATGGCTCAGTAAAGAACATTTGTGCCAAAGGGGGTAACGGCATTTCACATAAGATGGAAAATAATGACAAACTACTGAAACTGGAATATTTAGTGTCCATTTGAGGAAGAATTAAAAATCGGCAGTATAGCTTTCCCAGAGTCTGCATACATATGTAAAATCAAAAACTTAAGTCATAAATTCCCATCTCACTCATCTTCCCTCTCCCCCAAATTCATACATTTTAATACCAGAAGAGACTCTGACGAAAATTTTTACTGACTGCTGATGGGACCACATTTCCATACAAGGATCCTGCTGAGCCTTTCCCATCCCTACAGCTTCCTCCCCACCCTTGGGGTTCACATTTCCCTGGGGTCCCACTGCTCTGGCAGCACCTCTGTACTCCCACTATCACCCCTGTGTACAAAAATTTGCAAAATTGGCCTCCTTGATTGCAAGCTTGTTGGGACAGGAGGGTTGTCTTCTCATACAAAAACTGCCTAGCACATTTTTAGCCCAGCAATGATAATAATCTGAAATGTGTTTTCTGGGCTTAAAATGACTTTGGTGTCTACCAAAGTTCTTGGCTGCCTCTGTCCACACTCAGATCTTGAAGGACCTACAAGCAGCAAAGGATGTAGTTTTTAACCTGGAAATGCACAATTGTTTTATACACCAAACCCAGACCAGGAGCAAGAAACTTGGCATTTCTCTGATGAGACTAAGCCCAGTAAATGTCCTCAGAGCCTCTTTCCCTTTTGGGTCTAAACACATCCCAGCAGCTGTTGGTGCTTCCCTTCACTGCCTTTCTACACATTTTTTCTCTAATACAACATCTCTCCTGAATGAAGGAGATAAGATTTTTGTCCCCTTTGTTCAAACCTCAAATTTTCTATTTTCCAGGGAAGAGTGGGGTCTTTGTCAATCCTGTTTCCAGCACACAAATACATTTTTTATGTTGGTAGTCTTCCAGCTGTTTATGCATGTCTGTGTATGTGTTCATCACTTTAAAAAAAAATCAGCATTTCATTGTATCTGTGTGTATATGTAATAGGAAATGGAGATTCATTTCAACCTCAATCTTGTTATTACTTCCACAAAATACACCCCTAATAACATACATAAAACTGCACAATTTTACAGTGCTGAATTGTTTTGACTTCATTTTGAGCAAGGAATCTGGGTTACAATGGGGAAGTTCATGAGATCATAAATTCTGCCCACTAAAACTGTGCCAGACACTGAAACTATCAACTACAGCTTCCTCACAAGAGAGAATTATAATTATGGACTTTGCAAGGTAAACTTGAACACAAATACTTGCTTTACAAATGTAAAGACACAGAAATGTTAATTATATGGTCTGTAAAGATAACCAATTAATTTCTTAAGGGAATGGGTTTGGAAAGTCCCCCTTTGAATGTTGCCTCACTCTTTGAGCTGCTGTGGACATATTGGATTTCTGCTGCACATTGTATTTTCTGGTGATAACATAATAGGCATAAATTCGATCCACAGTAAATGTAAGAATGAAGAGAGAATTTAAAATTTTTGGCTGTTCAGGAGGTTGCACATGACATTTTATTGTTGGACAGTATTTCATGCAAAGCTTACAAGTCTTTTCAATTGTAGATGCTTCTTTTGTTTAATTTAAGTCTTTGAATAGTATTTTAAGAGTGATTGTCAATATTTCAACTTATCACCTTGTGGAATCATTATATTAATTCACACAACCTGTAATATGTGTCATTTCCAAATTTGAGACTCCCCATTCCTCACTGCTTGGATAAACCCGGCCAGTTTTTAAATGTAAAATACTTTTTCTGTCAGTGCTCCGTTGCAGCTTTTTTCACCCAGTTACTGCACAGGGTGGATTTTTGCTCCTGGTGTGATTATTTCTAATCTAATGTGATTAGCTGTCCCTCAGTTTTACACAGGAGTGTGTGTCTCAGAGGTGGGAAGGTGACTGTCCCTGGGCTAAAGAACACCCCATGGTCTTACCCACAGCTGGGAGCCTGGGAAAAGCTCTTGCCTTTGGAAGTTGTGAGCTCCCTCCTCTTCTTTGTGCATGTTTCATGTATTAGTGGGAGTTAGACAGAATGTCTCACTACAAACTAATGATTTCCTGGTTCCAAGCTTTCTTCAGATGATCTCAAGGAAGTCTGGATCTCCAAGTGCAGGAATTAACACAGCACACAGCAAAGTGGAGCTTCCCATTCAAGGTCGGCCAAATCCCACCCATCTGACACCACAAAGTCTGGGAGAAGGAAGAACAAAGGTCTGCAGGTGCTTTTTCAGACCCAGCTTCCTCCCCATGGACAGGGATGCAGCACCTCATGTGAATAAGCTGCTGCTCTGCCCCCTCCGTTATATCCCATCACAACGCCAGGTTTAGCAGAGGAAAACCAATTAATTAATTCTGCATTATTAAAGCAGACTGCTGTCTTGGCTCTTCCTCTCACAGAAGAGGAATTCCTCATGGAGAGAAGGCCCAGTGCTGCTGGCAGGGTTCTCAGAGTGCTTGGTCCCCTGGGATGTGACCCTGACCCCTCTGAGCTCCCTGCCAGCCCTGCTGCATTCCTGCAGAAAGGAGGGTCTGACCCCCTCCAAAACACTTTTCACCTTTTTTCTTTTTGGGATGCTCACATGTTAATATTTTGGAGAGGTGGTGCACTATCCCTGTGCTGCCTCCACGCCTGCTGTATGGAAATTCATCCTCTCCAGAGCTGCTTCTGTGTGAAGTTGTGGTTCAGGCCTATTATCGTTATTTAAAGTCACTTTCTCGGCAGCGTAATAGTAAAGCTTTTTATAAAATATATTATCATTCTGAACTTTGTTGTTAGCAAGAGAAAGCAGGAATAACAGCATGCTGGGTTCAGCCATCAATACAGAGGGTGTATCATCAGTCAAATCCATAAAGCTTTTAAGCTGTCTTATTTTAAATTAAGGTTTACAATGCATTACAATGGGATATTTTAAACTGTGTACACGTTTTATCAGGTCCTCGTGACTCTGTAAATACTCTCTGATTAGTAGGTCTAAACAGAGCAGGCTTGATCCAAAGCTGAGTTTTATAATTAAATCCATTTATTTTGAAGGATGTTACCTGTGTTTCATGGGGGGGACTGAGGGCTCTGTTTTCATTTCTCAACAAAGGCAAAATTAAATTGGAACCAACTTTGATATTCACCAAAATCTAACAGGACTTGCTAAAACTGTTGAATCAGAAGATTGGCATTACATGGAGACTTTGGACAGGATGTTAGATTGTGGTAGTGAAGGGGAAATATGCAAAAAGGGGCAATATTTATAAACCTGATACCTGTGCCACCCCTTAAAATAGTGCTTCCATGCCTCCAACAGTGTCAGGGCTGCACAGTGCTAAATGTCCTGGAGAGTACAGCAGGATGACATTAATGTGCTTTAAAGATCTCACCTTCATTTACACCACCCCGAAAGGATGGAAAGGGGAGCAGATGGCTTGAAATGACTTGTCTGCAGTCAGAGACCATCCAGCAGGAGAGTTGTGATTACAGCCAAGACTCCTCATTTGCAGTCTGGTGCTCTGAATTCAACCAGACAAAATCCATGTTCAGGTCCTGGTCTTAACTGCACATCCTGGCTGGCAGCTGTGTAGGAGAATGTTTGATGTCTAAGGGTAGATGCAGTGCTGTGAGTGGCAGAAGGTCACACCTCAACCTCTTCCCACACTGCCAAGCATCTGCTCCGGATCTAGGTGCTTAACACAGGATGAGAGAGGTTTGATAAATAAGAATAGTTTAGTTTCCAGACCAAGGCTTCCCCAGGAAACCTGCCAAAATGACCTTCCACCTGAAAAATTTGGTGACTCACACAAAGGCAAAGAGTGGGGAGATGAGCTGGGATACAGAAGCTGTGGATGCAAAACCAGCTTTCTTCTTCCCCTTTCCATTTAGAAATTTCTCACCCCATTGGTGACATCTTTAGGGTTGCACAGGAGGTCTGCAGACAAACAGCAGTGGAGGAGTAAAGAAGAATACACAAGAGATGGTGATGGAAGAAGGTGTCTGTGGGGAAACATCAAGTGCACAGCCCTGTGAGGTGAGCAAAGTCCTGATGGCAGTGGAGGAGATCAGGAGTTTCAGGTTGAATCATAATTGTATTTCCAAGTGTGATTGCTCTCTGAAATATTGGCTGGCACTGCTAGGCTAGAAAGAATAATCTTCTAAGTTTCACATTCAGCCCACATTAAATTAATGGTATTTGAGTCATGCCTACAACTGGTGCAAAGGCAGGAGAAATCAGAGCCAGAAATCAAAAGCTCAGATCAAACCTAAATATTCTCTTAGCAGCCTTACTAAAGGCTGTGGTCAAGGCAAGAGTTGGCATTTAACTTTGTCTGCACAAGACTGACAACTAAATGAAGGGGAAATCAAAAGCCAGTTTAATTGTTGCCTGTTGTTATTGTCAAAATGACCGGCTAATTAAATATTTATTGTTTACTGGTTTCAAGCATACATTTGGCATGTTGGGACGCTGTGTAATCAGTAGATCATACATTTCCCCAGAAGGAAACAGTAGCCTCACAAAAGCCTGTTGTGAGGATTAGCTGGCTAATGGGCTTGACTCACCCCCCTGAGCAGCGAGGGTGCAATCTGCAATTTCAGTTCTGAGCTCCCAGCTGGAAGTGCTTCATGCTCCCGTTCATCCTCCCAGCAGGGAGATGCAGCTCTTGCCTCCAGCCTGGGCTCTCTCCAGCCCTTCCAGCAGAAGCTGCCCGCCAGAAGCAGAGATTTAGCACAGCTGGCTCCATCCTCTGCTCCTTTCCCTGTCTTTCCCTCCTGTCTGGCTCCTGTGCTTGACGGCTCAGTGGCTGCCCTGAGGAATGAGGCTGTGCTCCACTTGCCTTCCTAAATGGGAGCTTCTGTGGGGATTTCTGAGACTCCAGAAACCAGAACGCTTTCTGCTTGGGCTGCAGACTGCTGGTTGTTTCCACCACCAGGAAAAAGAGAGATCCTGCAGGATCCCACACTCCTGCCAAGCCTTAGGTGAACGGTGGTCCTTTGGGGCACAGCAGTGAAGTGTGAGAGATGGGGATAATGCAATCACCTTTGATGATGAACAAAGCCTTTAGATGGGCAGTGAAGCTGGGGAAGGGTCTGGAGAACAAACCCTTTGAGGAGCAGCTGAGGGAGCTGGGGCTGTTCAGCTTGGAGAAAAGGAGGCTCAGGGGAGACCTCTCTACGATGGCCTGAAAGGAGGTTGTAGCAAAATAGGGGTCAGCATCTTCCAAGCAATAGGCTGAGAGCAAAAGGCCTCAAGTTGGCCCAGGGTAGGTTAAATTGGATATTAGCACTGAAAGGGTGATCAAGCACTGGCACAGACTGCCCAGAGAGTGGTGGAGTCACCCTGGAGGGATTTAAGACTTGTAGATGTGGTACCTGGGGACGTGGGTTTGGCAGCGCTGGGTGAACGATTGGGACTGATGATCTCAGAGGTATTTATCAATCTAAATGACCTTGTGTTCCTTTGTGCTCCCAGCTGCAGGATCTCAGGTGGTATTTTAGGGGGAGAAGGAACACCTGCACCATGGCTGGAATGGCTGGCAGCACTCGGGTGTCAGAGCTCAGAGATGCTCCTGTGAGCCCCCAATGGGTGCAGTGCCAGCTGCTCTGGGAGAGGGGGGAATCACACTCAGATTACACAGCACAAAACACTTCATGCCTCCAAGGAGACTTTTTTTCTGATTTACACCCCTGAGTGGCACAGTGGGGCTCAGCAGACTGTCAGCCTCCCCCATCCTGCCTAGCAGTGAGGAGGGCAGGGGCAGCAGGGCACAGGGGGTGCCAGACCAGCCCTTCTCAGCTGCAAACATTGCAGGGGCACAGTGCCAAACTGCGAGTGAGCAAGGCTTGGGGACGCTCACGGGGCTGCAGACAGCCTCACTAAGGAGGAGGAGGAGAATCCAGGCAAGCCAAGCCAGAAGGAAAGTGGGAAAATCTGCAGAAATGAGAGTGGGCTCATTGCAAGCAGCTTCAATCAGAGCTATCCCCGCTAACAATCCGACAAAAATAAAAAAAAAAAAAAATAAAAAAACCACACACAAAAAACAAAAGCTGGTATTTCCAATTCCTCAATTAAAATGTAATTTACACCCTGCGCTCTCCCTCAGATAAAAGCATGCTTTGTTCACCCAAGTGTGAAACAATATTTACAGAAACATTTTGTGGCTTAATGTGCTGCTCTGATGGAGGAGCCGCTGTGCATGGACCAGCCCAGAGGCAGCTCCCATTCCAGGGCTCCAGGGCTGGGGCAGCACTGGGGACAGGGCTCTGGGCGCCTTCAGGAGTGGAATTTCTCCACAGCCCAGGCCTCAATTTGTGGCCATGGAATAAAACTATTCTGCTATAAAGTGCAGCCCATCAAAATTTGTGCTGGCTGGGCAGGCTGGGACCTTCCCAAGAGCTATCTCTTCCTACAGCAGCTTCTGGGCCTCAGCAGAGCACGTTTACACCTGTCAGAACCTGATTTTGGGATGTTCCATAGGGAACTTGGAGCATGAAATGAGGTTTTACTGGGGATAGGGGTGGGAGCAAGGATGTTCTTGTATTTAGAGCTGCCTGTGTTAAGCAGGAGCTGAAGTGCTGAAGGATGCTTTTCCCTTCAGCAGCTTCTCAAAGATGAGAAAAAATGTGTGGAGAAAGGGTTGTACTTTGCTACCTCATTTCTGATCCTTTTGGTTGGCTTATGAAGACGATCGCCTTCCAGGTCTGTCAATCCCAGACTGAAGAGCTTCTGGCATAAATAGGATTGGAAAAGCTTTCTGGTACTTACCTATTTGGTAGGAGGACTTGGCACAAGGTCTCTCAATGCAAGTATTTAATTTCCAGTACAGAATCTCACACTCTTTTCGGTAGCTTCATTAGAAAATTCTGGTTATTTCAACCATCTTATTATTTTTCCAACTTACCTAAATGCATTCAAGGGCAATGAATATGCAGTTTGTGTTTAGGAAAAAAAAATCTGCATGAAAGTTAATGGAAATCTGCTAACAAGCACCCCACTTCCATTAATTGATTCCCTAATCCAGTGAAGCATTAGTCATATAATTAATTTCAAGCATTCGATCTCTACAATCAGAATTTCTGGCTCTGATCCGAAGCCAATCAAACCACCAGCAGCCTTGCCATTGATTTCCATGGATGAGATCCAAAGGAACTAGGCACACGTTAAAATTAAACACATCCTTAATTGACTGCTGGGGGCCATATTTAGATCTCCTTAAATTGCCTGTGCCAAGCAAGGCCCTACAAATGCAGGAAACGGGGAGCAAAAATGTTCCTCCTAAAAAATGGTGCCTATCCCTGAGTATACAAACTTACCCAGCGTGCTGTTGTGTTTTCCTGGGGTTTGGCTCTTGTCCCTAATCCACTTGCTAAATTAGAAAACTCGAGCCACTGTGACACAGGCTGCCTGAGACAGAAATACTTGGGACCAAAACCTCCCTTAGCGCCTGACCTGGTCGGGGGGTCAACCACCTCTCCTTAGCTCTGTGACAGCATGACTGCATGTCTGCAAAACCAACACAAAAGAGTGGCACTGCACTCCATGGGGGACCTGAGGGGCTTTTTGTAGGGCACAGCCTGCTGGAACAAGGCTTCTGTCCTAAATTTACCATCAGAACCCAGAGCACAACCCCAGACTGATCCAATCTCTTCTTATTTTGGATCAGTTCGCTTGTAGTTACCGCGAGACCTTTGCTAGGAGCACGTGTGTCCATCTTAGTCTGGATCTAGGGGACAGCAGGGCTTCTCCAGGGAATCAGGAATTGTATCAGGGAATTCAGTCCTGACTCAGAATATCTCCCCCTCCTCAAGAGACCAGTGTTGCGACAGCTGCCTTAAAAAACCACTCCAGACTAGAAAAACTCGCCAACTAGGCAATTAAACTGACAAAATACCTCCAGTTGTGAAAAAATCTAATAATTTGTGGGTTGGGGGCTATTTGTGCTTTTTTCCCCCACTAATTTTTTAATTATTATTATTATTGCTAGAATGGATTAGCTCTACACACTTCTATCTTATTTGCAAGCCAAAGAATTATAGATAGTAATTGGATAATCTCTCAATTATCCCCAGTGACTTAATTATCATCATTAACTGTATTTATTTCCCTAATGTGGTGGATTTCTTTTGGGGGTTTCATTCTCCAGGCCTATTAGTTTGACTGATAATGGGGTATACTGAAAATAGCAAGGCAGAATTATACAGTTTTACGCAAAATGATGGGGTCATACCTTCCAAAACACAAGAAAAAAAGCAAAACCCTTTCTATTTCAGGGATATGTCTAAACCCAGACTTTTCAGCTCAGAAGTTGATTATGTAAATTATGGAATTTCATCTACATTGCACTGAGTTTCTGAATATACGGTGAAATTTGTTGCCTTGTGCTACAAGAAGAAACAGCTACTGTAAATTGAAAGTCAAAGCAGACAGCAAACACAATACCTTAAGGAGAGAGTGCCACAATCTGAAATTTGAGCAGGTAAAGCAACTCCTTTGTCTGACTGGTGCACTTGTGTTTGGCCGTAATTAAAAAGGCCTGGAAGTGAAACTAATTCCTGCAGCTTTCTACCAGGAGATGGATTGCCTGACTAATGAGAAAGATCTCATCCCCACAGCCTCCAACACCATGTCCAGTGCAGGGCTCTCTGAACCCCATTTGCTGCTGCTGAATCCCAGAGGGGGCTGAGTATCCAACACTGCTAATCCTAATAATTAGGAACACACACGAAAGCTGGTCCAGCACCAACAAGCAAGAGGTGACAATTCTTATTCCTTTCCATGCCAATTTTCTACGTGCCTTTGTTTGTCTTTTGAAGAGCCTGAAGCAGCAAAACAGAACTGTTGGAAATTGCTTTACATTAGTTGATTATCTCTGGCTAAGTTGAGAGCATTTGGCCTTGCTTATTTGGAATAATTTAACGTGAGAACCCCACAGAGGGTGGTAATTTACAGGGTATGGTCTCAATTGTGGGATGTTCACATCGCGAGGCAAAGGGCGGGGGAACTGCCAAACATATTTAGATAAATCTTTGAACTGCTGCTTATTATTCCAGTCCTTATCTTGTTTCAGTAGACCAAATGCTGTTAAAATCACTAATGTGCTCATATTAGAAGTAAAATTATTTGATGTTCTTTGTCTTTCAGAACCATAAAGGCTAAATTTCCCATATAACCCGTTCAGATGGGCTGTATACACACACATAGATTTGAACAGATTGCATGAGGAGCCCTGTTGTAGGTAGAGGGTTGCTCTGGTATTTTTGTCCCCAAATTCTCCAGGTTATTACCTCATGCCCCTTCGGGCTAAACAACCCCATCAGCCATCATATTGCCACCTCCCACCTTTGGCAGTCAGAGCTTTGTCACTGCCAGCAAGGGCATGGCCCAATATCAGCACCTGCTGCTGATCCAGCTTTTGATTACCTGAAGGATTATCTTGAAGCCTGATTGTTATTTTTTTAATTACAATGGGTGAATTGCAATGCTGTTTCAGTAACCAGATTTCCATTTTATACATAAATATTGGCTTTTCAGTCTGGTGCAGCGGGAGGATGCTCACACCTTTGCCAATAGCTTCCTCCTATGTAAGTAATTGGTTTTCTCAAGGTTATTTATTTAGATGATTATTTGATAGCAGACTGCAATTTTGTTGTCTTCAATACATGAAAAGCTAATTTTTCTCTCTATTAATTTGTCCTCTGAACTTTATTCCTTCACTCAAGCTACAGCCAAAAGACCAAGCCCAGTCATAGATCAAATGCCAATATCTGCTGTAAATCCATGTAAACCAATGGATTAAACAAGCAGAGAATCTGGGCCCATATATATTAGAGAAAGAGAGAAATAAATCTCACCTGCACTGAGAGACTGCATTAGCTCATTGTGCTTGTAAGACTTTAAAAAATCTAATATAGATTCCTGTAGTGGATGAGAACGGGGAGCTCCATCATTTCCTACAACCACCACCACGTCG
The DNA here is from genome assembly GCF_009819655.1 of Sylvia atricapilla. Lineage (NCBI taxonomy): Eukaryota > Metazoa > Chordata > Aves > Passeriformes > Sylviidae > Sylvia > Sylvia atricapilla. Next base: position 4,632,982 of record NC_089151.1, read on the forward strand.
AGCTGCTTTGTGGTTTTTTTTGTGTGTGTGTACCTTGTTAGGACAAGGCAGGGAGTTAGCTCAGGTGGGAAAGTGAATCAGTTAAACCAGATTTCATCTCACAGCAAAAGGAGCTCGGGTGAAAACAACCCTATGTCAACACGAAGTGCTGATTTTAAAATTTAATGTGCTTTAGCCAGGGCACTTTTAAATCACATCTCTGCTTAACCCAGTGCCTTTCACAAGTGTCCCTTGAGTGCCTACAGCACAAATTTAGCCCAGATTTGCTTTATTTTCACAGTGTGTTGCAAAGGAGCTGGAATTTAGGCTGGGGGCACCTGGATGGTGCCCACCCATGCAGGATAGCATCCCTCTGGCTCATTCCAGTGTTTCCAGAACAAATTTTCCCCCAAAGGCAGAGCTGGAGATCTCTCTGCTGATTCTCTTGATGCCTGGTTTCTCTCTCAGACCTGGAGCAATTTGATAAGGTGAGAAGCTCAGCTCTCAGCTAAGACACCTTGAGCTTTCCTCACTGCAGAGAAAAGCCTGAAGGCATGAAATGGGGATATCTGGAAGGGCTCAAAAACTGGATAGCAAAATAAACCTCTTGCCTCAAACATTAACACTTCAAGCCCTTTCTCACAATCCTGAGGAATGAGGGCAGTGTCAAAATTTGGGGAGACCTGAGCACTTGTGCTTAACCGTGCTGCTCATCCTTAGAGAAGGAACTGCTAAATCCCATAAGGTTTAGCAGCCTTAGTGGGAAATGAGAGGTACAAATGAGCAGGAACAAGGATAGCATATCCTATCCATTTCCTTGCTGTTGCTGTTACACGGGCTTACAGCACAGAGGGATTGTATTTAAATCCCCAAAAAGGTTTTTAATTTAAAAAAAATTAATAAAAATATTCAGGTTTTGTAAAGTTCACCTTTCAGTGTAATCTTCCAGTGATTTAGAAATGTAATTATAAAGCAAATTGACAGTGCCCTTTAAAATATGTCATGTAGGGAAATTAATTTTAGTATTTCTTTCCTGACTTTTCTTCTGTTGTTTTTTTTTTTCCTTCACTGTCATATTTTGCACTAGAGAAAAACCATTTGAAGGTCCAGTGAATCTCCCTTGCAGGAGCAGGGAATAGAGGGGCACAATCCCATCGCATTCCTCTCCCTTGCACCTCACTTTCATATTTTCCTGTGTCACAAGCCAGATGCTCTTTTCCTCAGGTCTTTCAGCCAGCATCGAGCTGCGAGTTCCATGGAGTGGGACTAACCTGCTTAATTCCTCAAGTACTTCGGGCAGTGTCTAGGTGACAGCACATAAGCTCTTTGGGATGAAAGTCTGCACGTGGGAGGAGCAGCAGGTCGCAGGGGGAAGCCCTCCCACAGACATCTCCCTGTGTGTGCAAGGAGATCCTTCAGCCTCTCCTGCCTTCCCAGGCACAGCCTGAATTAAGTTGCTGCGATGCAACTTGCACAACTTACAGGCTAATATAATTTGTCACAATTAGGGCTTGATTGGATGTTTTCATGCAGGTTGATCCAGGCCAAACTGCTACAAATGACCTCTTAGGCTGAGAGCATGAAGCAGATCTGTTAAACTGAGGGTGAGACTGGGAGGAGGACGTGGGGAGCAGCTGTCCTCCATGGCCATCACCTCAGCTGAGCCAGTGCCATCCGGACTTGGAAGCACTTGAAAGCAGGGAAAATATGCAGGGAACACGGCTGAGGAACATTCCTAACTTAGGAGGAGTATTTTAGTCTCTCTGAGTATTTTCATCTCTGTGAAAGTGCGATACATGTGCTTAGTGCCTGGCATCCATTTGGACGAAAAGATGGAAAGGGAGGGCAAATGGGAATTTTTCCTGCAGCCCCCCAGGTCTGCAGTGGGATCAGGGGCAGCAGCCCATGTGTGTAGGGCAGAGGGGGGCCCTGCTGAAAGGTGAGGCAGTCACTGTCAGCCTTTGGGAGCTGCCCAGTTTGGAGCTCAGGCAGGAAAAGGGACTCCAGGCTGAGCCTCTCCCAGGAAATCATTCCACTTTGCAGGGAACGCTGCTATAAATATGAAAAAAAACTCCCCAGGCCATGAATGGGAATTGTCCCATCCACCCTGATGAGTGCCCTGACCCCACATTCAACGCTCCCACAGCAGAAGACAGAGCCCAGCCCTTTGTTTGCGGCCGAGGAGCTGCTGGAAGAGCTGCCAATCCCAAATACACGTGTCCAGCTGCAACCAGCATCTGAGGCCTTCAAAGCCCACAGAGGACAGCTGGAGGCAGGGTGAGATGCTTCTGAATATAAAGAGAAGTTTGAGGCCCTCAGCTTGGCTTTTTTTTTTTTTTTTTTTCAGTGCCCAGGGCACAAAGCATCCACTTCACCTTGGCACTGCTTCGCTCCCGAAATAAGTGCTGATAATGACAGGATGACCGCTCTGCTCTCCTCCTCTTGGTGGTAATGATGCTCATTATGCATTCAATGGGCTATTTTACAATATGAATTCATTTAGAAAAGGATAATTAGTCCACAGCTTGCTTTACATTTTATTTAATTTTCTTTACTTCTGTTTGGGGGGAAAAAAAAAGAAGAAGTATGTAGGAATTGTGTTATTTTTGCAGCAAGGAAAATGGAGCTCTTTGATTATCCTCACTCACAAGAGATATCATGAAAATGGTGCCCTGGTTTTTTGCTGAATAATTTCTTGCCATTGAGCATCCAAAAGAGCATTTTAATCTCAATGTACGCTCTGCTATTGTATCAAATTAAGAAGAGCAGGCACGGGAGGCTGCTCAGTGAAGAATCCTCTTTTCCATTAATTTGGATGTGTTAAGTGCACTTTCAGAAGCCAAAAATATTCTTGTAAAAACATGATTGCACAATGGGATTTCTTTCTAGGGCTTCAGTCAACTACCAGCATTCATCATTGCTAAAATTGAAGCGGGAGTGAGAGAGTAACATCTCCAATTAACAGAGGCGCATCACTGAGCTGTTTGTTTTGGTTGGGTCTGCTAGTGAGATCCTGTGGGGAAGGCTTCCTACAGACCCACCAGAGCAGAGGATTTGGGGCTCTGAATCCTCCCTTGCACTTCCAAATCCCTTCTGCTTTTCTCACAGAACAAAGCCCAAAACAAAGCGGTCCCTGCTCAGAAGGCGTTCAGACAAACCGATTTTCAGCCTGTGAAATGGCAATCGCTGTGCTCCAGGATGATATAAATATATTATATATATGATATATCATATTATATTATATGATATTATATATAAATATATTGGCAGCTGCAGTGCAATAAATTGATACCTCTGGGGAAATGGTTCCCAATGGTTTCCAGAAGGTGAGGAATAAATTGGTCCCCTCATTGCTTCTAGCAGGGATGTCACTGGAGATGTCTCTGCTCCCTTCATGGCTCCATTCCTGAGCCAGAGCTCCCTTGGGTCAGGCCCCTCACCCAGCCGAGTTAAGGTCTGGTTAAGGGGAGCTCCCTCACCCCGTATTTGTGTGATGCACTGCACACGCTGGCAGCAGGAAACTGAGGTCAGAAACTGAGGTTTTCTCTTGCTGTCAAAGAGAAATGGGATCCATATGTTTGGAGAAAAATACCTGGAACTGCACTGGTGCATGGCAGCACTTCCTGCTGACCGACCCATTTATTGAGAGCTCAAGATCAGTTTTCCTAAATAGCCCCTTGAGTCCCTGGCCAACCCCTGTTCCAGGAATTTCCTGAAGGTGCTGTCTCCTGTACAGCTAGAGTCAATAAGGCATGAAAGAAATGAGATCTGAAACAGTGTAATGTATGAAATGTGACTTGCACAGCAGCCTTGGATTACAGCAAGCCCAACTGCAATGCCTGGTGCTCCCCTTTACTTTTATTTCTATTAATATTCCTCAAGCAACAGCAAAGATCGATTTGAAGTCGAGAGCACAGAGAGTCATGGGAGTTTCATTAGCATGCAAATCTGAGTGAATTCATTAGCCCTGCAACTGATGCTGATGCTCCTGGAAACTAGTAAAAGAGTAAAGTCTGCAGAAGTAAATCAGGCCGTGCTAATGAGCCTGTTAATAAAGCTTTTGTAAGCCTTTTCCAGAGCCAAAGTGACAAAGCACATTGTCAACGTTAAACCTCTGCTACTCAGCCTTAGATGAGAGACTCATATTTATTTTATTTTATTTCATTTTATTTTATTTTGTTTTATTTTATTTTTATTTTTATTTTATTTCTATTTTATTTGGTGCTGGGCTACAAAGCAGAGGTCTATAGAGGAGGCAGAGAATGAGACAAAGGCAGTTACAGAATTTTCTCATCAGAGATAAAAGTATTGTGTGGCTGCAGAAAAGAGATGGAGTGACAATTGCAACCGTGCAAATAAGATCCATTTGACTGAAATTATATTTTAAAGAAAAACAGGAGACCAAATTTGTTATAATGGGCCTTTCACCTTCTGGCTGTATGTTCTCATTTTCCCTTTGCTTTATTAGGCATAATTTCAGGATTGTGTTTTGTTTCATCTTCTTCTGAACTTGCAGAAATGCTTATGGCACTGATGCAGTGCCTGCCTGGCTGGGGGCACCACAGCCCCTGCACCTCCTCACTCTGTGGGGTGGTTCAAGGGGAAACTGGACACTCCTGGGACTCCAACCCCTTTGTTATAGGGACTGGAAGGACCTGTCCCAGGGCAGCCTCTGTTCCTGGCCCCTCATCTGTGAGAAATGCTGGACTGTGGCAAATCTGGTGGGCTCTGACAGACCCAGCCCTCAAAAATCAGGAGCTCTGTGGTGCAGGGAAAGGCCCTACTGGGAGCAGCCCAGCTCAGCTGGATCCATGGCTGCTGGTGCAGAAGGGAAAGAGAGCTGGGAAGGCTCGTGGTGGGAGCAGCAAGTGGTCCCTGGAGGTTGCTCTGATTTTTGCTGGCAGAGACAAAGCCGAGCACGTTGCATTTAATAGATTGAAACCTGCATTTCCGTCCACGCCACCTTAGAATAGAACCTTCCTCTGCACACACATCAGCAGTTTTCAACCCTGTGGTTACAGGTAGGAGGGTGGGAAGTTAAGGGAGTGGGTGATGTTTAATCTGAGGATCACTTACTAGCACTGTAGCATTTCTCCTTTTACCTTCCATTCTGACAACATTTCAGCTGTTGCAGAGTTAGAGATCTCCTCTCGCTGCTATTGGGCCAAAGGCTTTAAATTCTCCAGGTGGGAAATAAATTGCAGGGCCCAATCCACAATCTCAGCCGTGACCTGCACCACCAAGCCAGGATGAGGCTCATCCCCCTTGACCCTATGTGTGCTTTGGGTGGCAGCAGCAGCCACAGCAGGCAAAAAGGCTCTGGGTTCACCAGGCTTTGAGGCAGAGATAAGGGGGAGGCCAGGTAGAAATCTATTTGGTCTCTTTTTGCAGCAAGCTCTTTGTGTAAAAGAGCTCGATGCAGGGGGAACCTGATTACTGCTTTCTCATCAAGTGGAAAAAGAAGTGCTTTATACACAGGCTGATGGAAAACTACTGGAATGCTTTTCAGTTCCCCTCTCTAACCCTTAGTGCTTTCTGGTGCCTTTAAGGGAACAAAATTCTGGGCTCGAAAAACGGGGGAAATATATCAAAATATATTTGGAGATAATGGCAAGTAATACAATAGGCAATGCAGCTGGGCAATAAAAGAGAGGCAAGGGGAAGGCATCAAAAATACCATCAGAGAGTGGAAGGAAAGAAAGAAAACAGAGAGAAAAGGCAAAAGCAAGGGAATGAAGGAAATAAAAGCCACTTGTACAATGGGGTGACAAAGGACAAGGAGATGAGGGAAGGGAGAGAACAGCGCCAGGAAATGAAGAGATCCTGGAGGAGTAATGGAATGGAGTCATGGGCAGGCAGAAGCAGAGTGGAGAAATGAAGTGGAAATGAAGCAAAGGGAAGTGTGGAATGGCCGTGGTGGTGCTGATCTGTTCCTGCTATAGCTGCAGAGCAAATGTTTGCATTAATAACACCAATGCCTGGTTATGTGAGGGGAGAGGCAGCTGCTGGCAGGGGCACTGCTCGTTCAGTGCTGTGGACACAGAGATGTTGGGCCTTTTCCCACAACCTCCTTGGGCTGAGAGGGGAGGAAAAGCACCAAGAAGTAGATGATGTCAAGGTCTGGGCCAACACCCATTGGTGTGACAACCCACTTGTAGCCTGAACCTTTTTCTCCACTGCTGGTAACCTGCCCAAGGGCTCTAGAGAGCTGAACTGCATTTATTAAAGTATCAGAAATCTTTCTGCCCTGTTCTCATATACAAGTTCACCCAAGGAGTCCATCTTGCCTGTAATCCCACAAGGACAGTGCCACAGCTCCTGTGCTCAGCTCCATTTCCATTTCCCCTGCTGCCCTCTGGGCACTCAACAGGCCACACCTGAAGTTCAATTGCACTGGCACCTTCCACATCAGCTGCACCATCTGCTTTGATTCCTCTTTCTTTTGTATTATATCACAATTTTAGGGTTGTTTTGGTTTGGATTTTTGTCTTTTTGGACTTTGTTGCTTTTGGGGGGGCCTTTGGGGGGGGGGGTTGGGGTTTTTGTTTGGTTTTGTTTTTTATTTTTGCTGCAGCTGCAAAAGCTTTGAGCACATTCCTATAATAACTCCTATACAGCTTGGTTTAGGAGATATTTGGGCTCTTTCATTCTTAGCTGCTGAATTACATTTGGTTATCAACATGCATTATATCTGCTGTCAATTAGCTGTTATCTAACACCGTGAAATGATTTAACTCCTTCAGCCTGCTCAAAGATCTGTCCCTTACCAGCACACTCCTTGTATCAGCTTGCTAAGATCCAGGCAATTTTGTCACTTTTTTTTTTTTTTTACTGGTGCTCATTACAGCTAAAGGTCAGTTGTGTTTCCATTGTAAGCCTAGGGATAATGGCATGATCCAGCAAACTCTTTCTTGTGTAAAGTTAACAGGACGATTTGCATAAAAATCCTTACTAGGGGAGTAATTTGCAGGATTGCACCTTCAAAACCTTCGCCTCAGGAGCAAGGCAAAAGCTGGAACCTGGAACAGCAATCTTCCAAAGCCATATTTTATCAGAGGAAACGATCAAAATTTAATGAGGAGAAAAAGGTACTTAATGGCTGTAGACAGTGTAATTTCAGCCATAAAAATGGGATCATCTTGTGAGGCATCTTGCTGCGGCCTTTCCAATCAATGGCATGGCTGGCAGCAGCCTCGGCCCTTACAGGATGAAACCCTACAAGGCACGGGGCAAAAAGTCCTAACCCACTGCAAAATGCACGTGATGGAGGAGTGACTGGGCTTTTCCTCCCTGGAATCTGTGCTTGGCTGCAAAGCTGTGGCAGTGTTTGTAACTGAGTGTTGGGGGTTAGGTTTGTCCCATTTTTCACTCTAAAGAATTTTTTCCCCTTAAGTTATTGAGGAAACCAAGTGTTGGATACTTAAACAAAGAGGTGGCCAAAACCCATTGGGGAGATCTTTTCTTGATCTGTTGGGAGGGAGGGGGCGGGGGCGGGGGGGGGAGTAACTGCCTTCTCTGATAAGAAGCCAGCAGTTAAAAACTCGGTGGAGCAGTGTTGCTTATCAGATGGGGCAGTGTTGGTTATCTCTGTTCATTCTTCCACTACCTCCATGAGATATCTTCTTTTAATGGGCCATTAAAGCTCACCAATGACATGACACATCACATCATCCCATTGTGAGATGCTCTATCCAGGGAGGAGGAGCCCAACCATCTTCACCTAGATAAAAAGGAGCAAAAAATGTCACCAGACATCCAGTGTTCCCATAGGATTCCCAAAGGAGGGCTGGACCCTTTGGCTCCACAGGACCACCTCTGCTTCCAACAAAACCACATCTGCCACTCCAGGAGGGCTGACTTTGGACTGTTTCCAACACCCTGACCAACAGGGAGTCAGGTTGTATTTCTGAATCTTTCAGAGTTTTCTAGGATTTCTTATTTGTTTGTTTGCTTGCTTATTTTCCTGTACTACAACATTTGTATTTTTAATATCGCTAGTAAAGAACTGGTATACCTATTCCCACATCTTCGCCTGGCAGCCTTTTAATTGCAAATTTATAATAATTTGGAAAAGCGGAGGAGGGGGCCTTACATTCCAAGGGAAATTCCAATCTTCCCTGGCAGATACCTGTCTATCTAAACCAAGACACCGAGCGTGGTGAAATCTGAGGCAGGTTGAAATCTGAGGCCTTGCAGCCATGGCTGGTGCTGCTGGCATCTCAGAGGGGTTTTTCCTCTGCTCTCGCAGCAAATATTTCAAGGGTTTCACCAGCTCACTTGTTTGTCTTACTGGAGACTCCCTGAGGCTCAGTGCTAGCCTTGAAAATCTATTTACATTTTTAAATATATGCCAAAGTGTAAGCCCTGGGACCATTTGGAGAAGTTAGGTAAGCAAAACAACCAAAATAGAATCAAAAAAAAGTCCTCTAGCAAGCCTTCAGTGAGTATTTCTGCGAATTTTCTTGAACAGCCCAAATGTCAAATGCTAGCCTACATTTCCCAGGTCACAGCTAAGAAAAGCAATGGATGGATTTGGCCATTGGTGAGCAAATATTAGTCCTGGACAAAGGCACTGCTTTATTTTCCAAGTGTACCAAAATTAGAGAACCCCCTAGTGCTGAATAATTTTGTTCTGCCTTACTGTGAAAATTCCCGGTGTTCAATAGCCCTCCACAAGTTCTCATTTGATCCCTGTAGTGCAGTGCTCCTGTGGCTATATGTCAGCTGCAGTGGTGGTAAACATGTACACACTACTCATTGAAGGGCTTTTAAAAGGCTTCTCACTGTGCCCAGAAATTACACCTGTGCTTTCTTTCTTACCCATGCTGTTGGCTTTGTTTCTCAGGCTATATTAAGCCCTTTTTTTTTCCTCCTTTCCCCACTGAAAGAGTGTTAATGTAGAAGCACCTTTAGTCCTGCTTTCTCTCTAGCAAGCAAATTGTGCAGAGGGACAGAGATGGTTAATCTGAACAGAGAAGAAAAAAAATATGGGGATGGCAGCAGATGTCTGCCCCTCCTGAAGACACTTGACTTTTCAGGAGCTCCGTGGTGTTAGCTGAAATCCGTGGCAGCTGCAGTGCCTGGTTTCCCGGAGACGGGGACCTGTGATATTCTGAATATTCTGACTGTATTTTCTCTATCCAGAAATGATGAAGGGAGACAGAAGATGTGGAAGCCTGAGGAGCTGCATCAGAGGAGGGGGGAAGGTGGATGCAAGGGTGCCGTGAGGCACTGGCCTCTAATAAACTTCTGCAGTGTAGGAGAATCTTTCAATCTTAAAGATGATTTGATAGAAACAAGAGCAAGAGAAAATGAGGTAAGTAAGGTAAAATACCATACCTAAAAGACTGTTTGATCTGTTCTCACTGCACTGCTAAAAAGGGGAATTCAAGCAGAGGTCCTGCTAATGTCAGTGGTCAGATTCTACACTGATCTCATTTGTACATTTATGGGGGAACCGTCACTCAAGAGAAAGACAAAGAAATCAAAGAAACAGAAAAAGAAATCAACTCCAACTGCTTGAAGATCTCTGATAGCACAACGGTACTTTGGATGGTGGGAAGTCAGTCAGTGAAGCTCTCTGATGAGGAACATGACTAAGAAAATTAAGACCTTTGAAGTGAAGTACTGGTGTGGGATATGTTTGGTATCTCTGGCAGCGACAAGTGCTAAGAGTGGCCTTGCACTGAATTTTTGTGATCCAGCTCACCCTCTCTCATGTAAGAGCCCCTGCATGTCCATGGCAGTGATGCTCCTGTCAGGTCCCACCCCAGTCCCAGCAGGCTGCAATCTTCTACAGCTCTTTATGTGGGTTTGGTTTGGGTTTTTTTCCATAGGACCAGACCCAACTTTTTTCCCCAGCACATGCCCAATTTGCAACATCAACATTGTGATTTGCTGTTAAATATCTGCTGATGCAACTCTGCCGAGGACTTAGCCTTCAAGTTTTATCCAATTCATTTAAAAATAATAAAGCTCTTGCTCTGCATTTCCCAAAAGTGAGAACCAAGCCTCGGAGGCATTTGCATTAATTATGTTTCAATCTTAAGAAATGCCTTCTGAGCTTCTCCCTCGATTCATTGCGGTTCTTGAGCCTCAGACTGATCACACTGGGAGTGATCAGCACGTCTGCTCTCGGGCTCGGATCCTGCCTCTCCATCCTGCGAGTGGAATTATCTCTCTCTGTCTGCACCCATAAAGCCAAGTGCACTTGTGCTTCCAACTTCCGCAGAGTGCCAGGCGGTTCTCTGTGCTATTAACGCCTGCAATTAGCACTGACAAAAGTGCTGTTCCCCCCTCTCCTCCCCCAAACCACGCTGCCTTGATTGGTTTTTAAGAAAATCCCAGGGCACTGTAATACCTCCCTGGTAGTAATGTTTCAGCAGAACAGCAAAGTTAGTGAGGCGTGACAGTGCTCTTTTTTCTCAACCTATACTGAACATCCTTAATCAAGCTTTGCTTTTTTTAAAAATAATGGGCCTAATTCTCTTTTGCCTTACAGTATATTCATGCTTGTGTGATTCCATCAGGACGTATCCTCAGCTCCTGCAAACCAGCAGAGCTCTTCCGACTTCATTTAAACCGCAGGAAGGCTGGTAATAGCTGAAGATTTGGACTGCTGATTTCCAAGCTATTCCTGATTTATGCCAGTTCTAAAGGATAGTGGGTTCAAGCTTTTCTTTTTGCCTTTTTTCTTTCCATTAAGTACACAGTCTTTACCTCATTTATGTCAAAAAATACGTAAAGTGCATCCAAGCACTGACCTCTCCTCGAACCCTCTCCACTCCTGCTGACCCTGTTATAGAGCTTGCACACCCAGAAAACATCCAGCAATCTCCCTAAAGACCCCCAGGAGGATCAGGCCAGACCATGAGGGAAAGTTGCCTCATACCACTACACATACATTGCATTTTTTGTGCTCTCTAAATTAGACATGCTTTTCCCATATCCAGACACACAATGACGTTTTGTCAAGGCCAGACTGTGCTGTCTCTGAAGATCTCCCAGGAGGAAAACTTATGGATGCTTCAGCACACCCCTGCCACAACCCAGCAGCAACAACAAATCCTCAGCCTTTGCACTGAGCAGGTCCTGCAGGCTGATTTAGTTCTTGTCTCTCTTTTCTTCCATCCCATGTTCCACAGTCATCTGTCTGAGCAGCTCTGGGAAGAGCAGCAGGCAGGTAAGGAAAGTGAAGAGGAGAGGCACAGCATGTTTCCTCTCAGTGGTGTCAGATTTGTCTTTGCTGAGGTCCCGGCCAATTTGAAATGCAAGGAAGATGTGAACCAAGACAGAAAGGTGCTGAAGGGCTGCTGGGTTGAAGTCTGTTCCCATGATCAGAGAGCACACATTTATAGAGGCAGTGCTGTGGTTGTCTGGTATTAGACTGAGGTTTAAATTAGGTACAGGCTCAGTGATGGCTCTGATTGCACCTGGGACCTCTGAGTGCAGCACAGGGCAAATAAATAATGATGTCTGTGGCAGTAGATAGAGATGCTGTTACTAACTTTGATACAGCAGTGTGAAACACTGGGTGAAACATCACACAGGCTGACAGATTAGAGATTTTATAGGCTTCAGGTACAAGAATAAAGAAAATAAAACTTGAAATTAACTTTCTGTGATAAAAGTAACCTTGGAATAGGCTTTTACACCTGTAAAAGCTACCATGTGTTTCCCACTACTGTCTGCAGCCAATATTCAATGTAGAAATATGAACTGTAGAAATTGAGCTGTAGTTCTGCTATAAAACTTTTATAAACTTGAGGGCTTATGGATCTAGATCACTACAGAATAGAGAGTATAAAAGCTGTTTGAGAGGGAAAGTGTCTAATCGTTGGTTTTGCACTGACTTACTGCATTCAAAGGCATAACTTGGGGTCTATATTGTACTCCACCGACCACACATACCTGCAAAAATATTCAGAGTTTTTAATTCAGTCCTGAATTCTCAGTTATTCTGTGGTTTCTCAACTCCCTTCTGAAGAAGCAAGGACAGCAGGAGGAGAGACATGAGGCAGGTACCAGAGAACAAACTATAGGAGTGTTTGCATCAGCTTTCTTGACATGTTACATTGTGTAAAATACTGGGACACCTGGCAATACATTTTTGGGATTCCCCTGATGCCTTGGGAAGGCTGGCCTGGAACAGAGACTGGACAGAGTTGGAGAATAAAGTAGGTATTTATTGAAAGGCCTTTAGGATACAGAGTTGGGTAGGACAAGAGCCTGACCAGGGCTATACCCAGGGTGGATTAAGAATGGTCACAAAACAGCTGAGTGGTCACAAGATCTTACATTTTTATAGGTTTTGATCCATTTGCATATTGGGGTTTAATTGTCCAATTACAGCTTCAGGTAGTGAGGTCCCATCCTTCTTGTTTTCTCGCTTTGGTCCACAGTTGTTTGTGTTTTTGGGCTTGAAACTTGTAACAGTTGTCCTTGGTCTTCAGCAGGACAAGGATTTGTTTTGTGTCCCTGCTGTGTGCAGAGCTGAGTGACACTGACTGTGAGCTCAGAGCTGCACCCCTGCGCACCACAGAACCTGAAATACATGAAAGCTCAAACTTAAGGTATCATTTCCCACCTTTAGAGACTTGACAAGGCCTTTTCTTTGTCAGGTCTCTATTCTAAATATCTGCTAGTAACAGCAATCTCTCACAGAGGGAAACACTTCAGTATCTGGGCACTCTCACTGTCAGTTGCCCACAAAAAGCTCCACTGCTCCCAGTTGTGCTTTGACATCTCCGTGGCTCCAAGCTGCCAGGACTGGGACATGTCTCCCACATGAAATCAAAATGCACTCGCCTTTCCAAAATGCTTCATTTCTCTTTTGTGTTTGGAGCTTGGCTGCACAAGTCAGAAGAATTTGGTGTCATCTGTTCTGAGGACAAGCCCTGGCACTTCAAATATTTCCCTTCCTGTAGGATTATTGTCACCATTTATCATCCTGCATACGTCTGAGGGTATGAATTCTTGCTCCTCAGCCCACCAGTGACATCAACAGAGAGAACATCACACTTTCATGCAATTGTTTCCTCTCAGCTGCTGCTCGTCTTTTAATAGGGACCTGGATGAGCAAATCAGGACAATTTTATGGTGTTCTGCCAGTTGTGACTCACTGGTTTTTCCGGCACTTTAGACAGGAATGTTTGTGTCCTGCAGAGAGAAGCCTTTCCACGCAGTGCTCCAGCCCAGGGAGAGCTGCTGAGTCCCTGCTGACACTCCCAGCAAGGCTGCCCACACCTCCATGCCCACCATGGGGGCCAACAAGAGAGGGAAGGCGCTGGGTGAGGGCTCAAACCAACATTTATTAATAGTGATAATTATTAAAAATCAATGCCATGTCCTTTCCCCACCATCTCTCCAACTCTTTGTTTCCCCCACAATGTTAGGGAGTGGGATTCAGTATTATCCTTCATTTTATGTGCTTTCTAATCTGAGGACTAGAGCAGGACTAACCATCACGAATGCTTTTTTTTTTAGCTTCAGCCTGATTCAGAGACCACATCCTGAGATGTAAATCAGAACTCTGATACACTGGAATAAAACTGGTTTATGGTAGAGGGGAAAAACAGGTTCAGTTTGGTCTAAATTATCCTCTTGCACATCAGCACTCCTTCCCAGGAAGGCAGGGGTTGGTTATCCAGGACATTAGCTGTTTTCTGTTGTGGAGAAGATATATTTGCTGAATTCTTCTGCATGTTAGGAGGCCTCCTTCACAATGATGTTTCATGAAATCAAGTGTAGGACAGTGCCCTCCCTCTCCCCACAGTACATTAGGGTTGAACTCATGGAAATAATACAGTTCTTGAAAAAGACTTGGTGAATCTACATAATTAAAAATCTTTCCTGCTGGGGGTTAATGATTTGGGGAGATTAACTTGATAATGTAATGTAAAATGTCGAAATCAAAGTGTGCATCCAGAAACACTGGTGCAGCTCTGCAGTGGGAGACAATTTTAAGTAAACAACCAGAGAAAGTATTTTGCAATTAAATTAAAGATGTTTCCAAACTACTGTACTTTGCTATAAAAAAAAGCATCATCTTGAAAAGTCAAGTTTCATTTATTTTAATTAGTGCTGTCATGAAGTATTCCACTCGGCAAACACTGACTAACAAGCCCATTGCCAGACACCAACTTGAGATCTAATAACAAGAAAAAATAACCACAGACCCTTCTCATGTGGTGTCTTCTGGCCCAGCTCTCAGGTAGTCGAGATCAGCCTCGCTCCAGCAAAGTCAGTGTGACATCCTGATTTACAGCAGGTGGAAACAGAGGCTTTACCTTCCCTGGAACGCCCTCTGGGAGGTGACGTGAAGCCTACTGACATCAGCTGCTTTCAGGAAAACTCAGGCTCAAAGCTGTGTGTGCTGGGATGCATCCCTGGTCCCTTCTGCTCTCCTCACACTCGAGTTATTTAACTGGAGAGGCGTCAGTATCAAATTGATGGAAAGCCAAAGTGATCTTGATCCTCCTTCGAGACTTATTGTTGAATTGCATTATATATAAGCAGAGAAGCTCTTTTATTATTAATGGGATAGAAAATCAGAACCATCAAGGAAAATGATATAATTCCTATTAAGATGGATGAGTTGAAGTTAAGTCTGTGTATGCCTAACAAGATTGTTCTCTTCAACTCCTGCAGAGGAGTATTGCCCTCCCAAGGGAAAAACCTCACCCTGGTGGGGAAATGCCATGAACTCCTCCTGGGCAGCTACCCAGCCTGGCAGGCAGCTGTGCAGGCAGTGCCCACAAAAGTCCAGGCAGGAGGCTGCTCAGGGGTCTGCCACAGGCTGGGAAATCTGGGGCTGCCACCCCAGGAGCTGACCTTCCTTAGGATCTCTTGTTTAAATCTTTTTCTCTGTCATCCAATTTGTTTTCACATCTGCCAAGTATCGTGGCTCCTTCTGCATGTCCAAAGAGGGGATTATTTCACAGGCTTAAATCTCACTCCTAAAAAAAGGAAAGTTACACTGATAAATACTTGTTGTCTACACTGGGAGGCTGGTAAGGAATAAATGGAAGTGAGTGCGAAGGGCACTGTCAATTCTGCAGAAATGCCTCTTATTTCACATGGCTGCCATCACATCCAGAGGGCTCAAAGCAGTCTTTGTGCAGCACAAAGTGCCCTCCTGGGAGCGAGTGAGGAGCAGCTGTTCTGGGCTGCTCCCTTACTTAGGTAAGCCCCTGTATATAAAATCTAAATATTTTGATTCCATCCTGTTGCCCATAGCTAAAACCCCCTGTTCCACCTCAATTCATCCCTTCTCTCTGCTAACGCCCTTCAAGTGCTTACAGACTCTTCCTCGCCATTTAGCCCGTGCTTTAATCTCACCTCTTTATTCATTCATCACAAATCAATCTCTCCTGCCCTTAATCAGGGCAGTGCAGCAGCTCTGCCGGGAGCTCCCTCCCATCCCTGTGCCACTAATGAGCAGGACCAAGCACCAGAGCCTGGCAGGTGGTGCAGCCTCCTGCCCTGAGGGATGCTCAGCACCCAGCCCCAGGGAGTCATGTTTTCCTTGTGCTGCTCCCACCTGCACCCCTGACACCTCCTAATGCAAAATCAAAGTCTGTTTTCCTCCTGCTGGCAGCCCGACGTATCTTATCCCCATTAGTGTCATTTGGGGGAGGAATGGCTTTGTACAGATAATAATAATTTTCATTTCCTCATTCAGAATCTCCTCTTCTACCTGTAGGTAATTGATTGAGTGCTAAGAACACTCCCTCTTTTCTTCTTACCTCGTAATAAGCACCAGCACATCTCTGCCAGTGTTGAACTCAGCAAGTGAGCTCTCTGCACCTTCGAGTGGATCCTAATCCAAACATTATATGGCTGAAAGCATTTGAGTGCTTAAAGGATTCACGGCTTTTCCCTCTGTTCCCCAGGGGTATTACACACAAACCAGCCAGGCAGCAGGTCCCTCCCCAAACCTCTACAGCAGCAGCAAGACCCTGAATAGTCTCCATCTATGCAGACTGTTGTATCTGATTTCCTCTCCACTGCTAATCTGCCATCTTCATCAAAATTTCTACCCTTAGGTTGTCTTTCACTGCATTTTCCTCAATATGTGAAAACTTCATTTGAGGAATATCTTTGTCTTTCTTAGTCTTGCAGTCAGTACAGGTTATGCTGAGATGCTCACCGTCTGGTGTGTCTTTGGGCACCCAGGAGCAAGCTGAATGCTGGATTTGGAGCCAAGAGGGGAGCTGCCCCCCCAGACTACGGATTCTGTTCTGGTTTATTTTCTTGCCCACTCCTTATGGAAACAGAGCAATCTCTTTCTGCTGTTGAATGCATCCAGCCAAGGGACCCTTCCTGCTCTGGGTACTTTACACCAGTGGGGTTTTGCCCCTCACTGAAAGTCTGCATATGTGAGATGGTGAGGGGGAACTCACAGCTGCAGGTACAGGGAGGATGTTACACAGACTCCTCAGGGTCAAACTTTGAGCTCACACTTTCTGCAGTAGTGGCAAGCTGCACTGGATGATTGCTTTGATCACTCCTATTCTGGCGTGTCTACTGTTCCTCAGTTTGGTTTGCTCATTTTCACCACCGATGGGTTAATTCAGATATTTTCTGTTGTTTCTGGTGCCCATGACACTCCTTTTCTCTTCTTTTATTATTATTATTATTTCCATATGGGGACACTTGGCCTTCCCCTTGAACGTTTCCTGTGAGTGACCACATCTTTTCTCATCACAGTGCAGTCCCCAGTCACTAACAAACAGTGTCAAACTGTTCTGTTCTCCATCTCTTCACCTCTTGGGGAATGTTGGCAGCTCTGCTTAGCATGTGCTCCTGCTCTTTTACCAGGAAATTTGTGTCTCCTGGTGTCTCCCTAGCAAGCTGCTCTCCCACCTCCTCCCAGTTTTCAGGGCAGTGCCACCAAGCCAGTTCCCTCCCCAGCTCACCTCACATTCAGTGTGGTTTTCCCAGGGTGAAATTCCCCAGTTTCTCACACAGATCTGGAAAACGTTCTGGAGCAGATATTCGTACCCTACTCTTAAAATGAACCATTTCTCCCTACGTCAGTAACTGCTGCTCTCAATGCCCAAATAGCACGAAATGACTGGGTTTTCCCTCAGCATGATGGACTGAACTATCCACGGCAATGTCAGAGATCAGAGGGAGAAGAAGGTGGCTGAAATGAGCAGAGCTGAGCCAGGGCCATAGGGAGGAAGCTCAGCAATAAAAGAAATTGGTGAGATGACAGCGAGATGATCTGCAATCTGAGCCCTCCTCATACCTTTTGTTTTTAAACATACACTCAAAACATTTCAGGGCTTGAGATTGTTTTCTCCTTTCTGGGAAATTATTTTGTCCTTCCTTTTGCTGACAGCCATTGGGGAGAATGAAACACTTTGGTTAGCCTCAAACACCTTGCTGAGCATTCTGTGGGTTGATGCTTTATTGCAGCTGACACCAATCAAGGCAAATGGACAAAAGTGAGATTTTTGATTTTGGATCCATGGAATGAAGGGAATAAGTAAATTGAATTTGGACTCACAGTTCACAGGAAGGGGCGAGTAAGTCCCAGGAAAGGGTTTATCTTATCAACACCTCGAGCTCTGAGAAGAATGGGCTTTTTTACAAGGAAGTCTGCAAGCTGCAGATGAGTGCTTGTACCATCCCCATTCCTGGGATTTCATGGTGCAGCCAAGGTCATGGGAAACTGGTGTTAGAGAGGAAAAAAAGAAAAAGAAGCCGTGACCTTGTCCATCATAAAAGATTGAGCATTTATGAGTCTGGTCCCAAAAGCTCCCCTAGGCTGGCATCAGTGGGAACAGCACAAGAACCAACCCCACGGGACCAATGGGGAGCTGGAATGGCCTGAAGCAAACATCTACACTGACTTCCTCATATGAAAAACGGTGACAAACTTCTGCAAAAAAATGTGGAACTGTTTGAAATTCGCAGTTTGTCACAGCCCATTGTGAATTCAATAACAGTCCTTCTTTCAAAGGAAATCTCTATGATGGCATACTAAGAAAAAACAGGCTTCTTTCTAATAAAAATGGCCATCAAGAGGGTCTGCTCCTGAGTGAGGCTTTGATAATATGAGCCCATGTTCCAATGGCTTCAGTATTAAAAACTGTCCACAGTTTGTACAGAAAATAAGTATGTTGTCATATCTGGGAACAAAGGGAAACAGGAGACACCTGGAGAAAGGCATTTCTAGACTCCTTTAGGAGAACAGTACCTAAACACCCACTGCACTCCTCTCCTGTGAGGAAAGGCTGAGCGAATAGGGATTGCTCAGCCTGAAGAAGAGGAGGCTTCAAGCTCACCTAACTGTGGCCATTCAGTACCTGAAGGGGCCCACAGAAGGACCTGAAGGGACAGGACAAGGGGGAATGGCTTCACACTGAAAAAGGGTAGGTTTGGCTTGGATATCAGGAAGAAATTCTTCCCTGTGAGGGTGGGAGACCCTGGCACAGGGTGCCCAGAGAAGCTGTGGCTGCCCCTGGATCCCTGGAAGTGTCCAAGGCCAGGCTGGATGGGGCTTGGAGCAGCCTGGGATGGTGGAAAGTGTCCCTGCCCATGGCTGGGGATCAGAACTACATGAGCTTTCAGGTCCCTTTCCAACCCAAATCACTGCATGGCTCCGTGATTCTAAGACTGAGAATGTGTTTAGATATGGGAGGAATCTATCCACATATCCACATACTGGGAGAAAATGAGGACTGCACCCAGGTCACAGCAGGATTCATTGCTCTGGTTTAATATCAAGGCTGCTTGTTCGTGCCAGTGAGTTACATCACTTTTCTTTTGCACTCCTGCAGCATTAACAGCAGGAAAATGAAGCAGCCTACAAATCCTCACACCTTGAATATCCAACCAAACCCACGTCCCGAGCAGCGCTCAGCTACTCTGCTTTGGGTACAGAGATTCGGCTGAAAGGGAAGGGAAAGCCAGATCTCATTTTGTTCTTCTTGCCGCTCTAAATTTCTCTGTTCTCTGAACAGCTTTATCACAGCACACTGACCTCTGCATAACCCTGAAAAATAACGGGAAAGCACCAAAAAGCCTTTTCCTTTCCCGCAGCTCTGAGCGCTCCATCCCGGGGCAGGGCACGCCGGGCGCTGCGGGCATCTCTCGGGGTGCCCGGGGTGCTTCTGTGACTTAACAGTGACATCCAGCGGTCATCGGGTCCCTCTGACACCGACCTGCCCGGGAAACCTCGACAAGTCCCTTTTCTTCTTGAAAACTCGGGTTGTTTGTGCACCAGAAGGCGCTGAGCCAGGAGAGAGCTCTTTCCTCCTGCTCGGGATGTTCTAACTCAGCTGCTCTGCTGCATCAGTCTGTGCCTCCAGCTTTTGGGTTAAACCTCCGAGTATCAAATAATCTTCAAATCATCCTGGTTTGCTTCACTTTTATAACCCCCATGTGTTTGCAGCATCATGAATATTATTCATAATTGAGCTGCTATGAATGTAAAAATCAAAGCCCTATGAAACATCAGACCACAGAAACTTTTCCTCCTACTAGTTATCACACTAAACACAAAAATAAGCAGTTTTCATCGCAAGTTTAACACTACAGGCATATTTTTACATGATAATTTGGTCTTCAAGAAAAGTCTAACTGTGAAGTTTAATGATACCAAATGAAGCAGCTTGTCAGTTCATATTTATAATCAATTCTGAGCTTTTGCAGTTCCCCGTGTGTTTCTTTATTTTGTTGAAGACATTCTGACAGTCTTTCTCAAAACTGTCTCTAGGAAAAGCAGCATGAAAACCTGCAAAGAAACAAAAATCTTCCTACACTCCTGGCTTGGGGTTTGGTTGGTTGAGGAGGACACCTTCATTTCCGCCATGGTTATGAGCCTGATCCTCAAATGCCCAAATCTTTGGCAGTTGCTTTTCCTACAAGCCATGAGTGGGTGCACCAAAGTCCTGGAAGAGTCACTAGAGGTTAAAAATACAGAAATCTGAAGCGTGGAAAGCTGCAGCCAGCAGAGCATTGCTGAATGCACACATGAAGGTCAGGCAGCACTTTTGGGGCTCCCCTCTCCCGTTTTTGTCCCCATACCCTGGTTGCACTGCCAGGAGATGAGGTGTTTGGTGTTGGTTCCTGAGCGCTGCTCTCAGTGCCAAGATGGATACAGCCTGCCAAGGCCTTGACCTCCTGGGTTACAGGACCTGCCTTACCTCAGGTAGGAACATCTGAGCCATTATTCATCATCTGTTGCCACACAGTGACAAATCAGGGTCACTTCTCTGCTGACAGGGGTTAGCAGGGGAAAGCCTGACTCCTGCCCTCATCCTCCGTGGGAACACATCATGGAGCCCAGCCTGGCTGCTTTATTTAAAGCCAGATTTCCTCTGTGGTTCCCACAAAAGCACTCCTGTTGCTCCCCAAATCCCTTCTCCCCCTCAGCAGGATAGAAAGGAAGGATGTGCCCAGAAGCACAGGCAGGTCCCAACACACATCTGTGCAAGATGCTCACTGAGGGTGGGGAAGGAAAAACCTGGGGATGAACCCTGCCTCTCCTGAGTACAACCTCTTACTGCTTTGCACTCAGAATTCAGTGTAAAACCCTCGTCCTGTTGGAGAGCTAAAAACCTCCTCAATCTGCCCCACTCCCAGAGAAGGTGACTCCATGTCACAGGCAGTGCAAGCAACAGCCCCATGTCAGGAGCCAGAAGATGTATTTCCTCTTAACACAAGATATGGTGGGTCTAAAATGACTGCAACTGCCACCACACTAAAAAAATATATCTGCTTCCTTCAGGGTTTTGATGTGAGGTGATCCCTTCAGTCTCTCCTTAGCTGACAGCTGCATTTCATGGACTCATGTCCACTCCAGAAACAAAAGCAACCTTTGCACCTCAACAGCCAAGAGTGGATGACCTCCCTGGAAGCACCTCCTGATTCATGGGCGTTCATTTGTCCTGGCTTGCCTCTTCTCTCTCTGTCCCCCTGCAGGAGCCAGGACACAAGGTGCCTGGAGCTTGTGTCCATCCCTCTGTGTGACCTTGGGTGAGTCACTTTGCTCCCTCCTGTGCTTTGTTGTGCAGTGCTGGGGATTGCAGAGGTGGAGGAGGTGGAATGACTGCCACTGTGCATGGGGGTCTCAGCAGTGGTCCCTGTCCCCTCGTGTGGCCAGCACTGCCCATCTCTGGGATATTCTGCAGGGGCAGAACCAGCAGCTCCAGCAGTTCCGACCGCAGGAAGCACGTGCTAATTCCTGATCAGCTTTTAATGATCCCAAACCCCGCTACTGACTCAGGCAACAGCTAAATTTATCCCAAGGTTAGGGTGACTCTGCTGTACTGAAATCTATTTAAAGTCAAAGCAAGCACTTCAGAATAACAAGTTGTTATACAACTCCAGAGACCAGGCAGCTTCCCGTCTTCTTTTTTTAATGCAAAAGATAACACATTTCCGTATTTTGTACGTGTTAATTGTTGGGAACACTGTCAGATGGTTCAGCAAATTGGAAATGACAACATCAACCTGTTCAATCCATTAAAATCTCTCCAGGATCGTAAGGGACATTGTCAGCCAAGTGATGCTGGCACCCCTGTGGTAAAGCCATCTTGATTCTCATTAATGACTGGCTTTACAAATGAGCAGGTTTCCTCAGCGTGCCCTGCTCCATCACATTACCCAGGAGGGGCACGGGCACAATGGAAGGAAACCCAGAGGTAAAAGAGAAAACTCTCACCCCAATGCAGACTTAATGAAGAGAACAGATGAGTAAAATTTGAATAGGTCCCAGGCCACACGGCCAAGATAAAAGGCTTTCTCCTTGTCCAAGGACCTCCACAGGAGTTTAGAGGGAATACAGTGCAGATTCTGGAGCAGGTTTTTATAGGAAAGAAGTGGTACCTTTTGGAAAAACTCTCAAGTCTCATCTTCAGGGGAAGCGAAGGAAAACAATAACCCCAAATCCCCAAACCAAGCCAGCTGTAATTCAGCTCTGGGCAGCCATTCGGGGGAGTCAGTGTTTAATACCTTGACCTGAACCTTAGCTCCTCTGTGCAGAAACACAAGCCAGCTCCAGTCCAAAAAGCTGTAGAGATGAGTTAGTGCCATGCTACGCCCAAGCCAATATATTGTAGTATTTATTTCTACTAGTATTTATTACCTTGGCTGTGGTATTTCCCAAAAGCAGAAAGCAGCTGTGTCTAACTTCCACACCAGAATTTTCAACTAGCCAGGACTGAAGGCAGAAAAAACTTGCATCTGTTTTCATCCATGCTGATAGACACATCCAAAATCACTTTGCTTTTGAAAATGTTGTCATAAAGCTGTTAATTGATTGTAGCTGTGAGATAGTTCGGCCCATCCAAAAGCTGAATGTGAAGATCCTGTATCTCACCCAGCTCATCGTGTGCAGAGCCCTCAAAGGACAGCAGCACTGTCATAAAAACCCAATATCCCATTATCCTAATACTGATGGTTCTCTAATACAAAAATAATAATAATTTTTCATTTCCCTATTATTTCTGCACTCTCCTTGCCTCTGCAATGTTACAGTGGGTATAAAAGCCTATCGGGATGGATCACAGATAGAGATTGCATTAATTTAAAACATTGATGGAATAATGGCTATGACACAGGGGACAAACACAAGGCTCTTATTTAAGAGCAAAATTTTATTTAAGAGCAAAATTCCCATTGTTTTGTGGTTTAGGACTGTGGAGCATGTCTCAGGAATGGCACATTTTCTCCTTTGATATCCCCAGCTGGGCCACGTTAGTGTCTCATGAGCCAAGCTGTTGCAGACTGTTAGTATTTCTTTATCTTTCATTTATGCCATCTTGCCTGCTCTCCTGGGCTGCTCCAAGGCAGGCTGGCATTGCCAGGGAGATTTACTGTGTGTACTTTGTATACAATTTAATTAGGTCTCTATTCATGCCTCTCACCTGACACTTACATAAGAAATCACTCATAAAGTGCTCGCACAGCACGCAGATCAATACGTGTCTTAACTGCACCGTGACTTTCAGGCTGAAATGAAGTGCCTGCACTTCCTCAGGCTGTGTCCACCTCTGCTTTACGGCCTTGGAGACACATGGGTTTGTTCATGGGGTTTTCTGCAGCCAGGCTCAGCATCCTTTGGTCACACGGGGGTCGTGCCAGCTGCCCCAAGCACGGGGGTCTCAGCACATCTGGGATGGGGCATTCCCCCATCTCCTCTCATTTTGGCACATAGCAGCTGCAGCCAAGCAGGTGTGAAGGAATTAAGGCTTTAAACAAGGAATTGTTTCTTTTTGTCACCTCAATTTCATTTTATTAGAGTTCCTGACAGCTTCAAGCTTCAAACGTAGCAGGAAAGAGTAGCTAAAACGTAGTACTATTATAATATTGTCACTTCCATTTTTGCCAGTGTTTCTAATAGAAATCTAAATTATTAACTCTCATGCTCCATCAACGTGAGGCAGAAAAAAATACAGCTGCCTATGTTAAGGTCTAGCACACTGGAAAGGGCCCTTTTGGAGAGGGGATTGTCTCTCAGCTGTCAGGTCAGATGATTTTTCCTCACATTGGCTGAGGTGGGCCTCCCATTTACTGGGCAGATCATGTCCAGAGTAGGAAGGATGGAATATTATTCTGTTTCAGGGTGAATATTCAGCTTGTGCCAGCACTCTGCCCTTGTGCAGCTCAGCCCACTGCTGTCAGCAAGGCTGAGCTGTGAGGTTGCCTCTGAGTGAGTCTACACCCTAATCCCTGCTCTGTTTCTCTTCTTGAAGCCTTGTGAGTACAGAACCTATAAGGAGAAGGTCTGCCTGAACTCTAACCTCCCAAGTTACATGGAGGAGAACCCAGGGCAGTCTTTATTTCCAGGCAGAGGGAGGTGAGAACCTGTAGGAACCAAGTGTGCAAGACATACAGGAACCTACAGGGAAATCCAGCATCTGAGGTGTAATCCCCTCCACAAAAAGAATGCCTTCCATATAAAGTTTACATTATAAATATTTAATAAAACTTGAAATGACACGTGGCCTGTCTAAACACAGACTTTCAAAAATAAAGGAATTCATTTGACAGCTGAAGGGTTTTTTCATTTTTCAATTAACAAATGCATAATAGAGCTCAATTTACTATTTTTTTGTTTGTTTTTTGAAAAGAAGACACGTGGGTGTATGCATTCAAACATGCTCAGGAGACATCAGTCATTCCCTGAGTTTTCCTTCATACTCCTAATTTCATTTTCATGTGTCCTTTTCCTGTCAGCTGTGACATTCAACTCCAGAGCTCTTTCTCCTGCTTTCTGGCCCCTTGAGAGCCACTTGCTCTTCAAGAGTCTTCTTTTGAGAAGGGGGAAACTTCATCAAAGGAAACCATTTTGGCAAATGTGGATTGCACTGAAGGAGGTGGGAAGCCTAAATTTCTCCCCCATTTGGATTCCCTTTTCTTGGACTAAAAACCAAAACTCTTTTTTGGCTTCAATGAATGGTCCCCACAGGCTGTTTTTCTCTTCTCAGAGACACCTGTCGATAAATCCTTTCCACCCAGCAGCATTATTAAAATTTAATCTGAAATCATTACACTGTAATCTACAAGATTTCTTCCATGTGATACAAACAGCAGCACTGTTTTGAAGAGTAGAAATTAAAGATTACATTTCCTGCATCTGGACACTTAAAATCTACATTTGAAGTCTTGACATCAAGAGTCAATTTTGAAACTTCAAATCCAGAGAACTTGGGGGAAATCCCACTTTTACAGTTCAGAGGAAAGGCATCCTTCTGCTCATGAGGACATCCAGTAGATAATCTCCAGATGGAAATTAATTTATACACAGAATAATAGTTCCATTAATAAGATTAATGCCAGGTACAGCTCTATAGATTATTGAAAAGACAAAGTAGCCTGATCCATGCAGTTAGAATGAGATACCTGCATTAATTAGGATACTCATCTGACAGTAATGGTTACATCAAACAGATCAAGGAGCTCAATCTTCTCTCATCTCATATTTCTTTCTGGTTTGTGCTGTCAATAGCTTTATCAGTTTTCTTCTGTCATACATATTCAGGAAGAATAATATTGCTGTTCTGTGTAAAATTTTACGCAGTGTAAAATCCCTTCTTTCTCCATCATGGTTCTGATCTAAGTGATAATCAGCATCAGGATTTTTTGTGTGGGTTTATTTGAATGGGGGAAAAATCTAGAGGTCTGGTGGGTGTGAAATAGGTCAGCACTGGCTCCCCTTGTCTTGAGCTCTGGACACTTTCCCTCTTCAGACAGGAGCAGCAGAATCCACCACCTCAACTTCCATCGTGGTGTCTGCAGATTGCCTTTCACTGAGTGAATGGAAGTCAAACAACAACCCAGGCAGGAGATAACATAATTCCACAGTCCAGAATCCTTCTAAATGTCTAAAACAACCCCAAATAACACACTGCTCAAGGAGAGGATGCAGCTCAGGCCCGTGTTGTGCTGATGCTTTGCCCTGCAGTGGGGCACCCCTCTGGCCTCGGGTGTGCCCTGATTTGGGGCCAGGGCTGTGCCAGGTCTTGCTGATTCAGAGCCCAATACACGAGTATGAATGAGGCCACTGGCACCTGGGCAGTGTCCCCTTATTTGTGCACCCCCAGGACACCTCCCTGCTTTTAGCCACAGGTGAGCCTCCCCTCGCTCTGCTCTGCAGCGTTGCTGGGAGGGCTTCTGTGGTGCCGTGAGTCAAGCACCACATCACCCTAACAACCATCCTTGGGGAAGCAGATCACTCTGTTCTGCTCTGTTATACTCATCCCCAAGTGCAAGCCAAGTATCTCAGTCATGAATGTCAAAACAGATAATGTCTGGTTAAATGATACAAGATAGGAGCAGTTAAGCTATAAGCTGTCATGCACCCAGAAGTGATTGACAGGGAAGCTGTCTCCTGATGGTACCTGGGAATTAGTGAAATGCTTAAGGTGAAGTTATGTCTGCTTAGCAGAGCTCCTGTTGTTTCACATTAGATGTAATTCTGGCAGTCTTGCTGTTACAACACTTTTTTTTCTTTCTTTTTTTTAACAAAGATTACCACGCTTTTGTATCTTTCTAAAAACGTGTTGGGCCCTCTAACCCGCTGTGATTAATTTTCGAAAACCAAAGCTACAGTTTAGACTAAAGAAACGCTCCATTTTTAATCTCTGCACCCCATGAACCACATTGTGCTCAAAACCACTGCTCCCCTTTGAGGGACGGGTGCCCTGGCTTCCCCTGAATGGTGAGACCTGGAAACGCTGCGACTCTCCTTTGATTTCTGTCTGCACTGAGTTTTGGCTGTTGATAGTGGTGCCCAGCTGTGAGATTAATGTGTCATTCCTGTTATGTCAGAATTACTGGCGTGCTGTTCTGTCATTTTGCTGAGCTGCAGGAGCTGCTGGGCAGCTCTGGATTCTCTCCGGCGGGGATGAAAGGAAGTATCAGGTGAGCTACAACTGGGGAATCTGTGCTTGAGATTTCACTGCTCCAGCTCTCAGAGTCACCTGCTTTGTCCTGACAGGTGCTAAAATCATTTCTGCCTCCTCCACTGCTGTGAAGGTGTTCACTGTGAGCTTACAGATGGGGATGGATGGTCAGGTAAGCCAAAACCAGTTTAGCTACATGGTCACCCCAAGCCCTGAGCTGTCCTTACACACTGGACCCATCTTCTTCCCTCCACCCCCCAAACCACTGAGCACAAGGTGGCTGAGGGCTGGTCTGTGCTCAGAGCAAGGGGCTCCATCCACACTCGGGGTGGGTGACAGATTCACAGAATATCCCGAGCTGAAAGGGACCCATAAGGATCCAAGTCCAACTCCTGGCTCTATGCAGGACACCCCAACCACCTCCCAACCATTGTCCAAATGCTCCCGGAGCTCTGTCAGGTTTGGTGCTGTGAACACTGCCCTGGAGAGCCTGTTCCACTGCTCAGCCATCCTCTGGGTGTAAAACCTTTTGCTGATATCCAGCCTCAACCTCCCCATGATGCCGTGAGCAGGGGCCTCAGGAGCAGAAGGGAGCACAAGGACGGGATGGAGGAATGTGAATTTCCACTGTTATAATGACTTCTAGAAGAGGAGTAGAAGAAATAACCAAAGATAGCCCAAACCAAGCTGTATGTTGAGTCCTTTCAGCTCTGGAATCTCCACCATCAGCTATGCTGAGAAGTGACCCACTTCCAGGCCACATACTTGCCAATTGTATTGCCCCATGGAAATTCAGATTTTTTTTCTGAGTGAAGGGGAAGTTGTAAAGATCTTTGGATGTTTTCCTGCCCAATTATAAAGAAAAGAAATCTCACAAAACAAGCAGGAGGGCTATCAGTACAGTTTTACAAACCTGAACTGTAATTTCTTGTGTTTTTATACCCAATCATTTGCAGCAGGTTGGAGAAGCCCCTGAACCCCATGCATATCCAATTGGCCAGCAAGGCTGGGATATAAGCTCTGATCCCAGATGCATTCAATTTTGTAGAAGAATTGCTCTAACCCAGCTTTATTTGACCTGAATCCCACTCGGGATATTTCCAGAGCACAGCAACCACTTGGGGTAAATTTTCACCTTTCAGACTGGAAGGAAAATTTGGCCTTTTTGCTGAGAACACTTTCCCTCAGGTGCCCTAGCAAAGGGGGGAGCTGGAAGGAGGCTGAGCTTCTTTATCCTGCCCTCCAAACACATCTCCATGGTACTTGGACATGCTGAGCAGTTTCAGGAGCTTCCCACCAGTTTGGGGTGCTCCAGGGACACCCCACACAAGCTCTTGTTGCTCCCTCACACTTCTCTGTTTCTCCAAAACATATTTGAACTCTGCCCATGGTGTTTGTCGAACAGGGAGGTGTTTGGATAGCATTTGAGTCTGCTGTGTTTGAAATGTTCTGACTCTGCATAAATTTGTCAGGCCTGAAGATTATATTAACCAGAAACTCGCACAGGGAAATCTCCCAGCCGTGCACACTCGAATGGACTTGCTAAGTGCTCAGGCTCAGGAACCCTTTCAGTCCAAGTTCATGATTCAGTGAACCAGCCCTGAAATGCAATTTCAGCCCTGAAAGTGAGATATGCTCTCATTTCACTCCCATATCTGCAGGGCTTTCTTGGGGTTTTTGATCCTTTTTAACATTTTGTGCCCTGGTGTTTATGCCCTGATTTGGCTCGTTCTCCATTGCAAAGAGTTCTATGCTTGACAAAAGAACATCAGGGGCAACCTGGAAGGTATCTTAGGAGGTCTTGAACACTAGCAGAAGGCCTGAGGAGGAACAATTCAGCTGGCAGATAAATCATTGTAACAAGTGACCTGACATTTCCTTCACATTTGACCATGTTGCAGGGTGAAAACTGACAAAATCCTGTTCCAACTGAAAATATTTTCTCCTGGTTGTGTAGCTGGTTAATCCTTAAAAACACCCAGATTTTCCATCCCATCACGGAGGAGCTCAGCTGTGGCTGTGTGCTCATTATTCCCAGCTGGCTGGAGTTATTATTCAGCTTGTCTCATTCCCAGCTATTGTTCTAGTTCACCTTAAGCCTGTTGCACTAAAAACATCTTCAAGAATGGCAGTGGCACCATTTTCTGGGCAGTTGAGGACTTGAAAGCATGAAAGCTAAACAGGCAGCTGGAGTCAATCTGCAAAAGTCAGCTCAAAATCAATAAGATGATACATTTCAAGTGAGAGGATGCTGAATAGTTATTTTAAAATGCCTTGGGATTAGACAAAATGCACTTCCCACCCCATTCATCTATAATAAGCTGTTGGCAATTTCTGCATGATTGAATTTCATTTCATATCTAGGTTTTATAGCAAGGTTCACCTGCGCCTGTATGTTTTTTTCAGTCCACAGATTATTTTGAAATGTTTGGGGGTTTGGGTTTTTTTTTAATAAAATAGTATCACCCTGAGGGCAACTGGAGCAAATAGTTCTCTGGGATGTGCCTTCTGTTGAAGAGCTTTGCTAGTAAATAAAATTGTCCTTTTGGGGATGACAGATGAAATAGAGTTTGTGAGAGGAAAGCCAGGGGACTTTGCTGTGGGATGTGAGAGTTTGCAGTCCTGACAGCTTCCCTGAGGGTGCAGGAGCAAACCACAGCTAGTGAGTACTCCAGAAATGTGTGAAAACCTGCACAAAACAGCACTGAATGGGGGGGTGGGGGGAATAATGAAAGCTCACTCCCACAGTAATTTATTAGCTCCATGATTAATGATTAATGAAGAAAACTTTAACAAAGAGAAAATGCAGGGGCTCCTTTATGTAATTTCCCTCCAGTTCATTTGGGCAGTATGTGCACACTGGAGGCGAGCTCAGTGAATTTAAGGGATTTTTTTCCTGTGTCTTTGCAAAACTTTAAGTGAGCCTGGTGTGTTCAGGGTCTCCTCTAAGTACTGCAGTGGGAAAGGGAAGGGCTGCCACAGCGGTCCAGGCCCGGAGGGCTCAGTGTTGGAGCATTACAGGGATGTGACAGGTTTCATCTCCTCCAGAAGTGGCATGGAGCAGGCACAGGGTCCCTGCAGCTTCCATGCCTGGTCCTGCCCACCCAGCTGCTCCTCCCTGCCCTCAGGAGCAGGGCAGAGCTCGGGTCACAGCCCCTGCACAGCTCCACTCTGGCAATCCAAACACCATCATTTCTCCAAACTCTCTGGGATGCCAACCTGATTTCCTTATCTACCAGCAGCTTCCAAGTTTCCCGCAGCAAAAGTCAGCCCATGTTGGGAAAAGCCCTACCACCTGTGTGTCTGTTAGTCCCACGCCTTTCCAGGGTCACCCTCTGCTGCAAACAAATCTGGCACTCTCTGGGGTTACTGATCACTTCAGTGAATGATTAGTATCACCATGGGGGGAAAAAATAAAGCAGCATAAAGATATACATTTTGCCTCCAGTAATTCCTCCATCTGTTGATAGGCCTAGCAGGGTGTGATGCTCAGCCTGTACAGATTTCAAATCCAAGGTTTGCCAAGACACTTAACTGAGTTAAAGGCAAATCAAATACAGCACTTTCAGGAAATTACAACCACCCCATTGTTTGACTTTCACTGTCTCTATTTCAAGCTGCCTGATTCTTAAGCAAAGCAAGATTCACCTTTGTATTTTAACAGTGTGAGATTCAGAGCATTAATTACGGGTGGGACAACTGGTCTTTTGTGCTCAGAGGGACCAAAGTGCAGCTTGTAGATGCAAAACATCCATTTATATGAGTTTGGTGTGTCCACCACATATTTTATAACCAGCACTTGGGTCCCAGTTATGGAAATCATACATAGACTTTTTTTTAAATCTCTCAACTGATATGAATAAATAATAATAATGTATTTTATACATTAATGTTTCTAGAGGGGTATAAATTGTCCAAGAGTGATAAAGAAATGCCTTTTCATGGATAATTAGAGACTTTACAAATGGCATCTGGAGGAATTAGCTCTCACAAACATGCAGGTAGATGAGCAGTTTCTTAAGTGAAATATTGATTTTAAAGATTAACAACATTTTCAGAACCTGTGCACTGCCAAGTGTTTTTTGCCAGATGCCCAAATATGTAGCTGTGTAGCTAGAATGAAGATTTAAATAAGTATCTGAGTTGAAATAAATGTCCTATTTCCTACTCTCTAATCTTGTTTGAAGCTCTGGGAGTCCCGCCATTCTCAACATCAGTTGGTAGTCAACAAGCAAATAAAGCCTATGTTGGATTAGTGGATTTTTGTTCCCCCCTTAGGACCTGAACATTTTTTCTTTTCTTTAATGTTCAGACTGAAACACTTACTGCATAATAACAACAACCTGAGTCAGATGCAAGATGCATAACTGTGAAAAATATGTTCATTGCTTTCCTTGCAGCCTGCCAGTTTGGGAAAGAGAGACCCTGGCTCACATTCAAGCTTTGGGGATTGTATCATAATTTTGAATACAGCCCAGGATGCACCTGAATCGGGAAATTCAAAGAGCCAGGGTAGTTTTATCATCTTAAAAGTACTACTGGGAAGATGTGAAATGGTCAAAGAAAAAATCCATCTGTTGAGGGCTGTAATTAATCTGTGAGAGGTCCTTGCAAGAAGGTCCCTGCAGGACACCAGGTGTGCACAGCATGAGCTGGTGGCAGACCTTATCCCCCTCCTTGTGCTGCCTCACTCTACAGCCCACCAGAGAGAATGGCAGGGACCAGACTCCCTGTTCTAGAGCAGCAGAACTGATGAAATAGAGCCTGTACACCAACCCCCTGCTTCAATCTTCTCTCTGGTGAATGTCAGACCCCCAACTCAGAGCAGCACGTCCAAAGATGTAGTGCTGGTTTTACTCAGGAGACAGCTGACAGGAGAAAACATTTCATTTCTGGGCTGTGTGGGTGGTTAGAGCCATGCCTCATCTTGATGGCAATGTGCAGTTCTGGGAGAAATGTCCCTTCATTCATTTATATAGAAATAATTATAGATGTATACAGCCATATAATGGAGAAATGTAGAGATCAGCAGAAATTAATGCAAACTGTGTTTATTCTGATACAGGAGAAAAGTTCATCTAAGCTCCACTTCCCCTGTATTCTTGATTCCAAAGCACGTGTCCTGGACAGGGTGGGACACATGGGCAGGAACTGGTGGTATTTGCCAGTTGTAAAGTCCCAATCCCCAGCAGTCTGTCCTCATGTTTGCTGATGGAGCCAGACAACACAGGCTCCCAGCCAAAAGCCTGGCAAGGCCAGAGTCTTCTCCTGCAGGATCCTTTCAGTGGGTCTTGCTGCTGCCTGAACATTCTGTGGATTTTCCATGTGTTTTCTTGGTGAGAAAAGACCTTCAGTGACTTTCCTACAGGTTGTGAAAAGCCAAAATTCAGCTGTTGGTGCTAACAGGGCATCACAGCTTCCTTTGAAACTGTCATCCTAGCAAGTCTTGTTACTGGCTGTGGTGGGATCAGAGAAATAAAAATAGAATGAGCTCTCAGCAGGTAAATCTGTGTGAATGCATTCCCCTCTCTGGCTGAGGCGCCGACCTTAGAGCACTGCAACCTTCCCTCCAGACATCTCTTCTTTCACACCACACATGAACCTCACATTCTGCTTGACTGTTCTGTGAGAGCTGAACCTCAGTTTATCGTCAAGGAGCTGCTGTGTGACCCTGCATCCTGCAGAGACACCTCAGCAGCATCAGTGCCTGTTTCAGCATTAACTGGCAGGTGCCACACTCCCCCTGTGACACGTCACCCAGGTGCCACCATCAGACCTGCAGGGACAGGAACAGCACCTCTCATGGTTCTATATCACAGAGCCAAAGTCCTGCCCCTAAAGGAGAAATGATTTCCTTCAGCTGTGGTTGAACAGAGAAATGAAACTTAAACCTTGCCTGTTCTCTGCCTGGGCTCTGGTCCCTGCCCATGGTCAGAGGTTCAGACCTTCAGTGCGGCTCTCACCCAGGGATCCTTTGTTGCACCTTTTGTGCTGTTTTGCTCCTCCAGTTTGTGCATCTTCCCAGTGCTAGATTTTGAGACCATTTATGACAGAAGACAGGAAAAACTGGCACAATAATCTACCTATTTTTAATTTCTCTCAAGACAACTAACCCTCTTCCATATGCACAGCCTGCTAACATCTCCTGCCTTTCCCTCCTCATTAAACCATCTTGAAGAGCAGATCTCATTCCAAAAAAGCTGTGAAGCAGCTTCTTCCCTGGGTAACACTTCTTTGTTCTGGCTCAACTTCTACAAGTTATTTTGATATTCTGCATGCGTTAATTC
This sequence comes from Sylvia atricapilla, assembly GCF_009819655.1. NCBI lineage: Eukaryota > Metazoa > Chordata > Aves > Passeriformes > Sylviidae > Sylvia > Sylvia atricapilla. Next base: position 4,665,611 of record NC_089151.1, read on the forward strand.
TCTGCTTGGAGGAAAGGACTCTCAGAAATGAGAGGTTTAAGCTCACATATTTTACCTTACACACACAGTAGCCAAAAAGTGTGGCTGGCTCAGCTCTTCCTACTGGTGCATTGCAATGACTTGTTGAGCTGTGGTAAATAAATTGTGTTTCCAAGCTCTCAATCTGATGCTTCAACTGCCTTTGAAGGTGTCACCTTTCTTCTTTACACAGCTTGCAGCCTGATTGTTTAATTAATGTAGAATTTAACTTTTCCTGAGGAGTTTCAGCACTCCACATGAACACTGACTATTTCAAAAGACTCAGTGAAACAGCATTGCATAGAGATGTCCTATCAGTCAAGGCTGGAGCCTTGCCCACATTTTAGAGATGATGAAATGCACATATCTCTCTAATTTTGGTTCATAACAGATTTTTTTCTGCATCTTTCCCTCTTCTTTGACCAAAAAGAGTGGTTGAGCTTGGTGTCACATAGCAGTCTATTCACCTCCTCCAATGCCTATATGGAGAAAATGCTCAAAGGAGGAAAACAGGAATTCCTGCTGGGTAGGAATACGGGCAGTGAATGCTGACAGTGACAACAGGGAACAGATTCACTCCTCATTTTTACCACTAGCAGGATGGGACACAACGTTTCCCAAACCTTTTCCACCGAGCTGTTTTGAGAGTCCCTGCCTTGGGGCCACCAAAGGAACAAAGCCAGGAGGTTTGAGAGGTGAGAGAGTTCCCAACCTTCTGGAGGGGTGCACATGTTCCACAGGGAGCCTTGTGGTTTAATTCCAAAGATATATCAGCTGAAGTACTGGAAATACCCTCCAGTTTTCTTCCTGTGTGCTGTCACTTGGGGGTTGTCTGAATCTCATCGAAACCCGTGCAACTGCAGCTGGGTCACCTCTGCACAGGACTGCAATGCTCCTGGTGGCCAGGAAATGGCTGTTCATTTACCTGCCTGTTACATTCTCTACAGGACTGCTTTATTTGATCTCAGCTCTTCCAGCTGTGCAAATTTCCCCCCCATTATGTCCCTTTTCCTTCTGGCTGTTGATGGGTTGGCAGCCCTTTTACTGCTGGCAGGTCACTGAGTGCACAAAGTGCTTCAGTCAGCAGCTTTGGGCCCCAGCAGACACCTCCTCTGGTCCCCACCAAGCAGCACCACCCCAGAGCTCCATCCAGCCTTTGAACACCAGAGAGATCAGGGTCCTGAGGCTGGATGTTAGCCCAAGTTCCCTCAATAACAACCCAGCGTGAGCCCAGATGAGCTGTCAAGCTGCCTGATGACGCTGCTTTAAATTCACGATAATATATTTTTCTAATTCAATCTCTAAAATGGAAATGCACATTTCAGCTCATGATTTCCAACTTATCTCCGATTTCCTTTCAGCTTTTCAATGTTGCTGAAATGCCTTGTGCTACAGGCAAAACACACTGATTATGATGGGGCTTTTCTTTCAGCAGCTGCCACTGAGCAATGTCACACACAGGGAAAATGGGAAGTTGACTCTGCCCAGTTGTGTCAAACATTTGAAAAGAAGAGAGGAAAAAGAACTTTTGGTAAAAACACAGGTGGTAACTGTGGCTTTTGTATCCCGCTTTAAGGAAGAGTACAAGAATGGTTTTTTTAAGGAATTTAGACATGGTAAAACTCCATGAGGTGAGGAATCAAAAATGCATTATTTGTTAGGCACAGTAATTAAATGACTATACAGCATCAAGACAAATGCATTTGTGTATCTTTGAAAAGGAAGGGAAGATAGGAAACTATTCATTTATACAATGTGACTAAAAAAGTGTGGCCAAAACCTCATTCCTACAAATATAGCTAAGTCCCTTCCACAACAGGGACAATTTTTTTCTGGTCCAAGGGATGAGTGACACACTGGAATTTCAATTCTGAAATTAAAGCAAGTATATGTACCCCTTGCACACTGTAGCCTTGGGAAAATACCAGTGATCAAATCACTCACACCCAGAGAGACAACTGCAAATTAGAGTGAGAGCTGAGGGGGCTTCCTAATGATCTGAGGCACATCGTGCAGCACTGTGGGATGCAAGGGTTTCTGCTCAAGGGTGTCCTCTGCCTACAGACACAGAAGAAGCCCTGCTTGGATCCAAACTGGGAAAAACACAGCAAGACACACAGTTATTTGCTGCCTTCAAATAACAGCTGTCCTGAAGCAGCACATCTCTGCCTTTTTGCTGTCAAGAGACTTTGCACTCTGCGAGGGCAACCTCGATTAGAAGCTGCTTGTTGCGACAGCCTGGGGAGAAGTCTTTGTTGGATCAAAAACTCCCTCTTTGTCTCTGGAGAAGAAGGTTGCCCCTCTCTTTTCCAAGGTAACCTCCTCTGAACCAGCACTCGGTGTTCTCACCTCCGTTTTGGATAAAACCATTACCCTCAGTGAGAAGCTGAGCCCAGCAGGTGAACAGCCAGGTACGAGGGACTCATCAAAACCAGCAGCTGCTCATGACTTTCCTCCTGCGACAACAATTTTGCAGTTGATAAGGGACATTGATTTTCAGTAGATTTCAGTAGATACAGACCATTTGGGAGTGGGGAGTTAGAATTTCTTAGTCTAATTATATGGCCAGAACTCCGCTGTTTCTTTTCTGTGAAAAGGGCAGGGAATATCATGTAAGGAAAAGCTGCCAGAGAAAGCAAAGCCAGGAAGAAACTCTAAACCCAGATTCTCCCTGGGGGTGGTGTTTGAGCTGGGTCACCACACACCCCTGATGGCACCAAACCATGAGTGAAGGCAGAGAGGGAGGGAGCCAGGCTGGCACATCTGCCATCAGAGCCTGCATAAGAGGCATCCTGGCAAGTCCTGCCCTGCTGAACCAGTGCCTTTCCAGCTCGCTCCTGGCCTCCGCACAGGCACCTACTGCCTGGCAAAGCTGGGGCACAGCTGCTTTTTGCAGTCATGTCTCTATCTCTTGGCTGCAGCTCTCCCAGAGCCAAGGCAGCCCCTGCCTCTTCTGTCCTTTGAGCCCATAAAAGCTGCTGGCTCGAAGGCAGGAGCACCGAGAGGCCGTTCCCAGCCCTGCACAGCTGCACGCTTTGCCTACACCACACATTTCGCGGGAGCGAGAGCCAGTGTGTGCTCCCAAACTGTCATATTGCACAATTCTTCCTTTTCCCCTGTAGCCCTTTTCCCAACAGCTTGGATGTTTCAGCTGGAGGATTGGGAGAAAGCTTTCCCCAGCGTGGAAGTGGGAGGACAGATCCCACAGGACAGACATCTGCCACCCCTGCCTGCGGTACTGAACACATCACAGCCAAGCTGGGCTCGTCTCGCCAGGGCTCGGTGGGATTTAAACCCAGGGGACCCCATCTCCTCTCCTTTGCTTTAACCACACTGGGAGCTGCTCAGATCTGTGCCACGCACTTTGAAAATGTGAGGGATTAATTTAGTCCCTCGAAATTTCCCTGCCTCCCAAAGTACACAGAGCGAGCGCGGCTCTCATTTAGCGCTCGTGGAAGAAGCTGTCATCCTCGCCGCAGGGAGGCAGGGATTGTTTTCATTCAGAGCAAGCCAGAAAGGTGCATCTGATGTAGGGCAGACAAAAGACATGATGAAGACGTAGTGCTGGGGAGGAAGGGGGATGGAGAAGCACTCGTGGCACAGCTTTCAATTAGGTGCCCTATTTTGTTGGCAGGGCTGGGGAGGCGTTTTCATCTGTTCCGTAGGCAGACAGTGATTGCTCAGGACCAGTGCCCTCTGTGAGGATGCTCACATCTCCACCTGAAAGCAAGAGAGAGGGACTATCAAACAAATGTTAAATCATAAAAGCAGCCACACCAGCAGCCTATTAAAGTCTGAGGGAGCGCTGTCGCGTCCGCTTTCCCGACCGTCAGCTGCACTTTCAACTTCATTTCACAATTCAGGGGATGTTCATCACTCAGCCTCTCCCCCAGACTCCTCTTGCATTAGCAACACCCAGATCCAAGGCTTGTTTGCCATTAGATACCAGAGACACAGAGTGGATTTGGCCTAGAAGGTGGGATTCAAGAGTCTGCTGTAACAAACTTGGTGGAAATTCTAACAGTGCATTCCCTCATGGGCTTCATGTGTTTTATGAGTTGTTCAACATAGTTCTTGAGATGTCCAAATCAATTCCTTGCCTGCTTCTGTTCCCAGCTTCTTTAATGCAGTGTTTCTTTGGATTAAATTGGGCAGTGCGGTTGAACGTGGCTTTGTCACCCACATGGTTTTGGCAGGGCAGCTCCTTCTGATTGCAGAAGTCTAGCAAGGCAATTTGCCTCCACCAGATGCCACGGGAAAGCTGGGAGATGAGAAGCTGTTAAAAGCAGCTATTTGAGCGTGGTTCTGGGCTCCAGCCCAGCAGGGGAGCAGGTCAGGCAGCTGCTGGACAGAGCTAGATGAGCTTCTGGGGTGAGAGGCACTGGAAAGTGGCCGTTCAGCAAAAGCAAGCTCCAGTCTCTGCACCCAGTACCATGCCAGGGTCAGGACTGTGATGCCTTCCTGTTGCTGTCTGAGATTTCTTTCTTTCTCTGGACAAAAAGGTGAGTCTTGAAGGAAGTCACTTCAGCTCTGTCTTTAGGCCTCCTTTGGTGGTGAGAATCATCCAGGGATGATTCAAGGAAACAGAAATTCCAAGAGGTTCGTAACCTCAAAATGATGAAAAGCAACTGAAAATGTACCAAAGTTCCAGGATTTGCAAGTGTTTGTCCAAAGTGATGCTGCAGGTATCCTGTGTGTGTTACACAGTTTTTGTGCTTTCTCAGAAGAGGAAATGTAGCACTAATTCACTCTGTGAATTTAAATAATCTGAAATTTCTCTTTGCTTGAGGTTCCTGGCTGAAAAATGTTATACATTAGGAAATGTAATCATAGGGATAATTCATGAAATTCATGATTGAAGAGAGGGTCAGGAGCAAATGGTCTAACAAGGAAGATTTCTGGCACTGCTGATTCTGCCCTTGTGCACAGGGGTGGAGTGCACAGTGTGAAGGAGCAATCTTCCTAAATTCTCTTTCTACCTTATTTTCTCTCACTGGCCAACCACACACCAGCCCGAAAGGGGACTTCCCAGGAATAGGGAATATGTATTTAAAGAGCACCAGGAGATCCTCAGTATTAAAAGAGAATGTGTCCCAGGAACTGTTAATTTTGCTCTTACCAGTTCTTGGACCTGGCATACTGCACATCACTGGAGCCTTTCCTTCCCTTGCAAGCAGCAGAGGAAGAGGCAGAGGAAGCAGGAGCAGGCAGGGATCCACTGAAGGCCACACTCCTCTGGCAGAGCCCACAGCTTCTCATTCCTGACATTTATATTGGCTCCACTGCAACACCACTCTCTGAGCATGGGATTCACCCTGACTAAATTTAAATGCCTACAACGATTTTTCTCTTCCCAAACTTGCTCAGATGAATTACACCTTGGAAGAAAACCCTTCTCCCTGCTTGCTGTGGAGGGAATAGAGCCAAGGGCTGCACAGCGCAGCACTGGAAGCAGGCAGGATGGGTCCCTGCTGCCCAGTTCTGCCTGGGAACACTTTGCCTGTACTGTAATAGGGATAAAATCAGGTTTCCATAAGGCATAGCCTCGTGGCAAAAGCATCTAAGTTAAAGGATGCACAAATCACTTTGGAGCAGCAGAATCCATAAAAACTCATTATCAGTGCCCTGTTGTCTGGAAATTGAGCTCTGGAGTGAGTTTTCTGATGCCTGATGAGAGCTAAACTAACACTTCAAAGGCTTTGTCAGCAAGCTGGTATAAAAACTGCAGAAACAAAATATATCTAAGAGTGTCCCCCTCAGCCAAATTTGACCTAAGTCATCCCCTGGGTTCAAAATGCTCAAAAGAACACAAAGCACTGCAGTGTTGGTTGGATTTCTGCTAAAACCAAATGGAAATGAGATTCTGACTCTCCTGAAGTCAATCACATCTCTGTGCTCAGGAGTTTCCTCAGAGCAAACCTGAAATTATTTCTTTCCACAACAAGAGGATGTTGCCAACAGAGCTCTTTGGAACTGTAAACGCTTCCCCATCATGCTTTATTTTCCCATTATCTTGAGTGCTCATAAACCTATTGTCTTAATTTTAATAAGATTACATACAGTTTGGTATAAATGCCTTCTATCCATCACTATATTAGAGAAAAGAGAAACAATAATAACTTAATTATCTCTTATGCAGAAACTAATTATAATTCTCTGGATTCATAATCAATAGTTTAAAGCTGTTCTATCTCAGAGAACAGTTTGTCAATATTTTATACACTGTTAATAATTCATGGGTTTATTACACAATCAAGCAGGAATCCAACTGCAGAAGGTCTCAGCACAAGAGGAAACAGCAGAGGGAAAGCTGAAATGGAAGAATGCAGAACCCTCAGGGTAGGAGGTGAGGGGAAGGTGGACAGCTGCCCTTACACACACCACACCAGCCTGCTCCACCTCTGATCTGCAGGGGTAAGGTTGTGTTTGGACAACAGAAGAGTTGGTCAGAGGAAAGAAATACACCAAAATTCCCCACTCAAAGAGCCAGTTAGAAGGAAAAACTGTATTTTTCAAGTGTGTTATCAAAAATTAATATTTCCACTGGGAGTTGTGCATTTGGGAGTGTAGGAGAGAAGGGATGAGGAATGCCCTATGTGAGAGACAACCAGCATTGTCCTGGCTCAGCTGCACCATCAGCTCTGTCCTAAAAAATGCAGAGACATAAATTACAATCTCTCTTCTTAATATCCTTCTGTCTTGAGCCAAACACTTGTCCCACGCTTGTCCTTTGTTGCTGCAGTGCTGGAAATGTTGACTCCTCTGCCCAAATCACCCAGGATGACGCAGTCTCTCAGAAAACCCTGCAGGGATCACCCCAGGAAGTATAAAAACTGCCTAAAACCAGAGACATGTGCAAGCACAGCCTCTGTGATGTGAGAAAAACAAAGTGAAATATTAATTACGATGATCTAATTTGAAAGAGCTCATCATCACCTTTTGAAGAAGAGAAAACCCAAAAAATGTAGGAAAAAAAAAGAAGCTCCTCAGGTCAGCCTGAACATTTGCTGTCCCACGCGTGGGAAAACACTCTGGCTGAAAATAAGATGTTACAGTCATGAGGACTTGGAACCAAAATGGGGAAAGTGTTGGCTGTGATCCGGAGCAATTAGGGACAGCTGCCTGTGCTAATGTGTGTAGGAGAATGCAGAGCCTGCTGCAGAGAGGCAGCTCTGGAATCTGCACTGGGAGGTGATCAAAGAAGACTTCTGCCTCCCGAAGTCTAAGCTGGTGCAGCAGTGGGATCACGGCTTCCCTACAAAAGGGAAGCCCAGCAGTGAAGCAGCAAATGCCTTTATTGGTCTGAGAGTGTGACTGTCACCCTCTGAGTGCTGCTGCAGAGTCCAGCACACAAAACCATCCTCTCCATCAGTTTGTTCTGTTTAATGAGTGCAGCACTGGGTTTGCATGGAGAGGTTCTGGTAGAGTGCAGCAAGGGTCACTTCTGGCAGAAGCTTCCAGGAGCTCCCACAGAGCCAAGGCTGGCCAAGGCAGACCCACCACTGGCCAAGGCCAAGGGATGGTTGGTAGCAGCTTTGGGAGAGCACATTTAAGCAGGGGGAAAAAGCTGTTGCATAACAGCAGCTGAAGAAAGGAATGAGAATTTGTCAGAGAAACGGCTCTGTAGATACTGAGGTCGGTGAAGAAGGAGGAGGAGGAGGAGAAGTTGCTGAAGCCATCAGCAGTCAGTGGTGCAGCCCCTGGTGAGGCAGCTGTGCCCCTGCAGCCCATGGAGGAGCAGAGATCCACCTGCAGAGCCTGGAGATCCCACATCAGAGCCTGGAGATCCCACATCAGAGCCTGGAGAACCCCACATCAGAGCCTGGAGATCCCACATCAGAGCCTGGAGAACCCCACATCAGAGCAGCTGGATGCCCAAAGGAGCCCATGACCCACCACAGTGGGAATGCTCTCTGGGGTTTTTTTTCCCTCTTAGCATTTGTACTGCTCTTCATGAGGAGCAGTTTTGGTAGGTCTGTAGAACAGGCTGGGACAGAGTAGCCCTCACAGCACACTGACATTCTTGTTTTGATTACATTTTTCTTTTCACATCATTATCAAGTTCTAAAAGTGTCAATAAAATAGGTGCAGGATAGTAAAATCTTCAGAGTAAGTAAATGGACATTGTGCTAAACAAGTTCTGCCTTTGACACTATTATCCCTAAATCAGCACAGATTATTCAGGCTGGGGGCTTTTAGAATCACAAGTGGCTGGCATCATTTCTCAGTTCATCATCCTATTAGCCATAATGACAAAATACTTCTAAATATGAAGATTGCTCTTCCAAAAGATCCCTTGTGAACAATTCCCCAGGCGCTGACAATATTTATTAACTCTTTCTGCATGGAAGGGACTGAGAGAAACTCAAAATCTTCAAGGATTATCCTGAAACATTCAGCACCTCTGAATTTTCTATCACTCTCCTGGGACCCCTTTGGCTCTGCACTCCCATCTCTAACAGAACTTGTTTAGCTTCCACCTCTGCAGCTTCTTCCCTGCAGTTATGTAAATCCAGCTGCTGGGGCTGAACCTGGAGTGCCATAAAGCCTTTTAAAATTTCATTTCATTATTTTTGAGTGGGTCTGTTTACGCTGATATTAAGTTTCTTTTACATCAAGCATAAGTTTTGCTGTCTCTCCAGCCAATGATTTCTGCTTGCAAGCTTGAAAAAATGACAGCTCCCTTCCCTGCCCAAATTGGGAACACCCTCGGCGTAACCATGATGAAGCTTCCCTGTCATTCCTTCATCTTTCCGCACCTTTACTGACTCGTTTCCTCATTGTATGAGTAGAATTACCGGGTTTATTTATTGGGCTACACATTTCTAAGAACCTATTTAATGCACAGTTTCATGAGACAGTTTTCATGGAATATAAACTTCATATTCCAGCTCTCGAGTAACAGATTCCTTTTACTTTGCACTGACTAACACACTTTAGGTCTCTAAAGCAACACCTTTTTTTTCTGCTGGGCAAGGTGAGATTTCAGCACACCACACCCAGGAGCTAATCCCATCTGGGAAGGCTGCTGCTCTTGCTGAGTTCGGTCCCGTTGGATTTCCAAGGACGAAGCTCAGGTCTGTGATTAAGGAGCTGATTAGGTGCCAAAAGCCTCCATACAGTTGCAAAGGTCCCTTGCAACACCATTTTACATCCGTTGCTGCTACCTGCATTATAGAATTCCCCTCCATTGTCCATTTACTCAGTAAAAGTCAAACCAGCTACACGAAGTCGCTCATAGCCTGGCTGAGCTATGAGTGAGTGACTGAGCATCTCAGGTTTCAAAAAATCTTCTGCATTTCACTGCAAAAATTACCATGCTCAGGTTGGCCAAATCAGTGCCATATTTTTATTTCTGTAAACCACAGAGGTAATGTCTTTTCGTTTTACAAGAGAGCAGGAAGCAAATGCAAACGAGGTTTTCTTCTCCAGGTGAACTGGGATATTTTGCATTTTATATAAAAAGCAACGCTACCTCCAGCTTCTGCCCTGCTTCGCTGCTGTTTTCTTAACCTGTTTTCATAGAAAATTACCTGTGTTGATCTAATTATTTATTACAATTTGTGGTGGTAGTGAGGTATTGTCAGAGACCTGCATCTGCAAAGAGCCCATGATGTTTGCAAAATGTTTTGTTTCAGAATTGTTTGAACGATTTTACGGGCAAGCACCAGCCCGGGTGTTAACAAGCAGCTCTTTGATGGTAGATTATGACAGACTTTTCTTGTATCATCACAAAAGTTGAAAGAGTCTCCTGTTAGCACCATGTCATACCAGAAGCCTGAGGTATACTTGCTGAAATCATTTAGTGATATTAAACATGAGTAGCAAGAATTCACAAAAAAAAAAAAAAAGAAAGTCTGAAAGATAGTGTGAAGGGTGAATTATTTTACAATTGCTTCCTGCGTGATCTTTACTCTTTCATCCACAGCATTTCCTGTCAGCTGCTGGCAGAGACAGCACAGTGGGTTAGAAGGACCCTCATCCAAGCCACTTTGACAACCACATCCATCAAAAATAGATAGTGGTTATTTGTCTGCTCCTTCATTCTTTCATCAGGAGATAATTTTTCAGTTGTCTCTCCATGCAGCTCCATAACTACAGCTAAAACACACTGCAAAATGGCAACATTCAGAAAAACATCCCCGAAACTATCAGTGTCTCCTGGATCTGTTCCCCCACAGTTTTGCACACATATGTACATGTGATGATGAGAGGTTCATGCATTATGAAACTCAGTTTTTAAATGAGATGTGGGGGTTTAAACATAGCTGGTTTACTTCATGCTGTCTTGTCATACAAAGTCTTTGAAATTCTGTGTCATTCTGGGAATTTTATTTTTTTGTGTGTGTGAAATTTACTTTCTTTGCTTAGGCAGGGATGGATAAATCAACAAGGCCACACATCTTGGCTTCTTTGAGAGACTCACATTTTCTCTATAAGTGCTGAACATTGCACTGGATGTCAGAGCTTGGGTTTTGTTTTCTTGTGCAAAAAAAGCACCCTCCTAAATAGTAGACGTCCATTTATTTACACCTTACTGGCATTTAAGATGACAGTTGTCCCAGAGATCCCAAAGTGGGACAGGACAGAATAAAGATCCTCTTACATCCCTGCAAAGAATCCTCACATCAACCTGAGATTATTTTATTCTGAGCCATGTTATTGTTGCTTTCTGAATTTAGGGTTATATATAAATCAGCCAATTTCAGCTGCATTTAAGAACCAGTGCTATTTCATTTTCCCTGTGTCTTGAAACCTCCCTTAAAGTACATTAATTATTCTTAAAATAACAACAATAATAAAATAATAGCCTATGTATTTTCTCAAACAAACATTTTTTATAATTTCAGAATGTCTTGTTTAATTACCATTATCCAGCCATTTAAAATAAAGTCTTTCAGGAAAGATATCTTCATCCTAAAGAATATTTTAAATTGATTTTTCTATTTTTCATTAAGATTCGCCTCAAAAAAAGCAAAGACTGCTTTTCAGTATAGACAGGCTCCCAACATGTGCTGCCAAAATCTGTGCTTGTCACTTTTTTGGTGGAAATAGCTACTTTAGAACTGTTTATATATAATCAAAATTAGGTTCCAAAATGAGCTGCAGTATCTATTAAAAAAGAGGATAATATTATTTTAGAGAAACTAATTGGAAACTTGTTTTTTTAGCTAAAGTAGTTATTATTTCCATTATGACAAGCTGGAAGCAGATGAAATTCACCTTTATCTTCTGCAGCCTGGTGTCTCACACTATTTATTCAAACTGAAATTAAAACCTGAGAGAACCCCAGCGAGACATTTTGCACCAGTTAAAGATTATTCTTCTGGAAAAGAACTTTTGCTCAACAATTTCATTATGTTGTTGCAAGCATATTTATTATAAAAGGGGGGGATACATCAATTAAAATGTATCTGGCCTTGCATATATCCCCCTACCCTTAATTAAAAAAATAGCTTAAAATTGTACTTTTCTAAGGAAACTAAATTTAGGGAAACCTGAAGGAGGGGTGGTGCAGCACAAGTAAAACCCATGGGAAAGGAGATGCTCTGTCAGCTTTGGGAACCAACTGAGCCCTCTCAGTGCTGTGTAAGGGCAGAGTCCAGGCAGCCCACCCAAAAGAAGGGCATAAAATAAGGCAGAAATCTCTGTCTGCATCAAGCTGCCTTTACCCTGCCCTGTCAACCTGTAGCTCCATGCCAGGGGAAAAAGAAATGTCCTGCTTGGACTTGCATGGGAGAAAAGGGACAATGCTGATCCTGCACATTGGCACAATTAAAAATAATACCAAAAAAAAAGAAAAAAAGCAGCTGGATGCAAACTTTGCCAAGGGCTGCACACACAGATGTTGTCCTTGGGTGAGTTTAAAGCTCTGAGTTCTGTCCCCCTGTGAGGGCTGCCCCACACAAAGCCACTGGACCCACGGAGTGCACCTCCCAGCATTGGGAAAGCATCACCTGCACATGGAAGCAGCGGGGTGAAAAATTGTTTTCTACTCTACTGACTGAAGTCTAATAAAAGGGATAAGGTCACAGGGGTGCAGGCTACTTTTCATGTTTGGAAGAAATTTGTTCCAGGAGTGTAAAATGATAATTGCATGAGGAAAAGGGTGGTTAATAATTTTCCGTATTAATTCGAACGCACAAAGTTAATTGCAGTTTGGCAGTAGGAGATATACAAATTAGGAGAGTTTAATTCTGCTAATCCTCAGTTTAAGTTGCAGGGTATTGAATATAAATATGATTGTCTTACAAAGGGATGAATCCTGCCTCCACCAAAGGCAGTAGGAGCTTTCCCTTGGCTTCAGGAGGAGCTGGGTTCAGTCCCACGTGTCTGGGTTAGCTGTGCATGGATGAGAGAACTGGCTCAGGAAAATGGACACTAACATGATTTTTCTCTCAGAATATGGGCCAAAAATTCCTTGGAGAGCCTGAAAAACTTTGGAAAACTTCCTCAGCCCTGCTATTCAATTCAATCAGCTATTTTTGGCTACCCCCATGCACTGTGGATGAAGTTGAGTTCTCTGTGGCTTTCCATTTCCCACTTCATTGTCTGACTGATCAAAGAGCCAATGCTAAAAATCCCTAAAATTCAGGGGCTGTAACACAGCCTGTGCCATTTCACATTCAACAACCTGCAACAGCCCATCAGCTTGACCAAACTCTCCTCTCCTGCATGCTGTTATCACCACTTGTTTTATACATCTCCTTTGAAAACATGTCAGACTTTAGCCCCTTCCTCCTATGAGTAAACTCTGGGAGATAAGAAGAAAGCAAAGCAAACTTACTGCCAGAGGCTGGATATTCCAGATGAAAATGTTGCTGTAGGCTTCAGTGGATGCAGAATGAGGAATGATGCAGTTCAGACCTCCACCCCTGAGCTAGTGCAGGTTTTGGGGACAATTCATATCTTTGAACACCTCTAAAATGGCAATAAAGCTATTTATCCATCTTTGTAAAGTATTTGCATAGCTGTATAGCTGAGAAATGGAATTTAAGGTTGATCAAGGCAGAAGGATTTAATCTCTTATGGTGTGATATATCTGGGCCAAGCAGTCTGCCATCATTTGATTTGAATTCGTGTGCACAAATGACGTGATATAAATAATACATGATCAGTCCAATCAGAAATGTATATTGCTTGAAAATACCCATTTGGCTTGAAAAATCGCAAGAAAATCAATCCAGGATCTCTATAGACTTTAATAAGAACACAGGTTACCACATACAGCTGATGTGAGCCAAACCCCCTCATTTTGAGTTCAGTTATTGCTGACCTTTCAGCCATTAATCACCAATTTAAGCGAAAAAGTTGAACCCAGAGTGTTTTCTAAACACTTCCCCTCCCTTCCTGGTGATGATTATTATATGCTGTTCTAATTAAACAGCGTAATTTACATCTCCCATCATGAGAGGATACGAGCACCAGAGCAGATTTATCTCTCTGGATTGCTTCCCTCAGTCACTATGAGGCTGCAGCAGTTATTTCCCCCCTGGACCTTCAAAAATGCAGAAACAGAGATGCTCTGTGATTCTGAGTGAAATAATTTTGATGTCACAAGAAATGTCATTAAAACCACTGCAGTCTTTTAATAAGCTCCTTCTTGGGAGGATGGATTTTCAGCTTCTTCGCATCAGTGCTCGGCAGAGTAACTACAGGGAAGCTTTGTGCCCGTGTCCCTGTTACAAAATCCATTTCTTGAGGGTTTATAATTACAACGTGCCTATAAAAATTTACTTTAGTCTGAAGCTCGGGATATAGTTTCTCAGATGGGGAGGAAATATTGCTGGCTGAACTTGGTTTAAATCAATTTTGAGTTTCAAGAATACAAAAATAATAAGGTTTGTGGGTTTTATATGCTTTTCCTGTGGTTCTATAATTCAGAAAGAAATCACTTTGTAGAATAAAGTGTCATGTTTGTTTATACGGCAAAGCGGGAGAAAAAAAATAACACAGATAAAACTTTTTATAGTGGCTAGTGAAAATCCTCAGACATTCATTTTTCCCAAAGAATTTCCCTATAGTGTTCTCAGACCAAAGCCTTGCCCTGAATAGATACAATAATGCATTTTGCAGGAGCTCAGTGGGTTGTGGAGAGGTCTTTAAAGTAGGTGGAGAAATAAGGGATGGTGGTTCCTGCATCAGATGAAGATTAGGCTGCTTTGTTCCCATAGCCTGGACAGCAGAAGAATCTTGGATGAGCAAAGGGGCAAAAGGCATTGCTGAGACACCCTGGCCCTGTGGCTGGGCACAGTTTTGTGTTCAGTCAAAACTGGCTCGTGCTTAGCTCATTCCAACAGGCATTTTCCTCCTCTCCACATTGCAGTGCTGAGGAGGAAAGCAGAATGTGCTCTTATAAAGACTGCTAATAAAAACATCAATAACTGGGCTGTACACAACTGAGAATTCCCATTTATATTGGCATGGCCAAATGTCTTGCAATATTTAGCCTTTGGCTTTTATCAACAAAGAATGGAATGGTGCTGTTAAACTGAGAGATTGGTGACACGAGCAAAGCCCAGCAAACACAGAGAGAGAAAAAAAAAAAAGACAGAAAACAAACCCTATAAATCTTAGTGTAATATTTTTAATTTCATTTGGAATTCAAAATCAAGTCAGTTTTATCCAATTAAGTATTATTCAGTCTGTCTTTGTCAGCTCTTCCCCATTAGACAAAATGTTCCACTTCTCAATATTCTACTTCTGTGTCAAATTGACAGGGTCATTTTTCACACAACAAGCTGAGATTAAGGTGATATTAAACTTCTTTGCATACAACAACCAAAATCATGCTGCAATAAAAAAAAAACCCTTGCTGTTTTCTTCTCCTGGTATCATTAAGGATGCCCTTCTTAGCTAATCTGATGGGTTCCTGAATATCTACAGCTCTCCTTGCCCCAGGGAATACTGATATGATATTGCAGGTTTGGAAATTTTGCTTGGGCCCCTAATCATAACACTCTCTTTTTCCCATTAGCAGCTTTCAGCATAAAGCAGCAAGATACAGCCAGTCCTAGGTAACCTCAGGGCCCACTAACAGGCAGTGCAAGGGCACACCCAAAATATTGCAAAAAAGATACATTTGTTACAGGTGAGCTTTTTCCTTACGTTTCAAGGGAAGGAAAGGAAGCGTTTTATTAACTACTTCAGTTAAATTATAAATTTTAAGCCCAGCATTAGGACTTTGAAGTCAATCCAAAAAAGGAGAATTTCCTTGCTGTGTGTTATTTCCACCTTGCAATGGATCAAGCATGTCACTCTCACAAAATGACTGAATAAATGATCTTTAAAAAAAATTAAAAACTTTATCAAGAAACATGGCTATGAACACATTTGTCCTTCCTTCAACTTCAGGCTTTTACTATTACTGATTCAGATTCCATATGTAAAGGAATATATTGAGTATGTGCGTGGGGAAAAGAGGAAGTATGTATATCTTCCACGCCTGGCTGAAATCCAAATGTGTTCCTAAAACCCAGAGAAACTCTGCCCATCTGACATCCTGGCAGTGTAGGGGTGTGTAACTGGGGGGGAAAGGGTGGGTTCTAAGGAGGACAGAGCTGTGCAGAGAGATGCAGGGATAACTTGATGAGGATGGTTTACTCCAACAGAAAGGCTGCCCAGGAATTTAAATGCTCCATCTCTGTAGCAGCTCTGGAAATCCTAGAGCAGATGTTGGACACAAAGACAGATCTTTGGGTAATCGAGTCCCAGCTTTCGGCTGTTGCACCATGTTTGGTTTCCTATCAGCTCAGTCATGGCTCTGGGAAGAAATGCTTTCTGGAGCTAAAAGGCATTGGAAATCAGATTTTTCTGTACATTTAGACTAAAATATGCAACCACAGCTCCTGCAACAACACAGGGGAAAAAAAAAAAAGACACAGAAACATCATCATAAAACTAATCACTTGCTATAGTCCCATGGCATGAAACAATCAATACACCATGAAACGTCGCTGCTTGTCAACAATCTCTTTTCAATATTTTCCTTTTAAATGTCATGGAAAGCTAAGCAGTCTGATTTTTCTGAGTGAGCCTTCAAAAATGCATTTTTCTCCCTTAACAGGAAATTTCTCATGATCACTCCTGTGCTTCCTTTGGCAAAACAAAAGCGATATTCCCCCATATTAAAGCAGTGCTATGCAATGGTCAATTGCAAGAGAATTCAGGAAGAAAAAAAAAAAAAAAACAAACAAACAAAAAAAAACACCACAAAACTGTAAGAAGGGTAGCCAGACAACAGATACACTTCCCAAATGAGGAAAAATGAGATTCTCACTGGCCTTTTTCCCAGGGCAAGCCTAAGCCAAGTAGCTTTTCCCATTCTTTTACAATATTACTCCACTGCTTTTATTCACCTTTTAGACCCTGCCATTTCTTAGCCACTATTGCATAAGGTCAGGGGAGGTTCATCTCTGCTGTACAAAACTTTCAGACAGCAATTTTTTTTCTTCTCTCATACTAAGGTAACTTCATAATGAAACTAACTTGGAACCCATAAATCCAGTTACTTTCAAATAAGTTTCAGATGGGCATCAAGACTTTAAGGGTCATATTAAAAAGAAATGGATTTTTTCTGGGTTTGTCCAGTAGCATCCAGGACTCATAAAACTACATTAAATATCAGCTTCACTTTTCACAATATTGCAGTGATGAAGAAGTAGCTCAAAATTGATTTATTGATCTCTAAAAAGACAGATACATAAGGTTATTAAGTTACTACGTCAATATGCGAAAAATCTATTACTTGGGCTTGTTAACATTCCTGTGTTGGTTAACAATGGATATAAAAAGGACAAGGCAGACCCCTCCCATCTAAAACAACTGTTCACAGACAAAGATTCAGCACAATGCCTTTTCTGGAACCTATCTACTTCTAGGATGGAGTCAGTGAGAAGCATCATTTGATGTTTATTTGCTTCCAAAATTAAGTCCATGTTCCAAAATGTGTACTTCATTTTCCCAACCTCAGTGTCTCCCTGAATACACTTACACTTACACATGTATCTGAATTATTTGGCCAATTTTTTTTCCTATGAAGTTACATGCAAAGAGAAGAAGTGAATGTTCAGTGTTTGAAAATCAGCCATGAGCCAAAGTATGAATTTAAGGAGAGATAGATAGATAGATAGATAGATAGATAGATAGATAGATAGATAGATAGGTATATATTCAGAGAAAAGTGTTTCACTCCACAGATGTAAACAAAATCCTTTTTCAGTCAGAGAAAGCAAGGTCCTTGTGGTTCTTAATTTTGAATCCATTAGAGTTTTCAATGATTTATGAATATGTAGAGTTTGTGTCGCAGTGGGTTTGGTTTTGTCACATCACCTCAATTTTTCTGATGAGTCGCTAATGAGAGGTCAATTACTTATGGAAATTAGAAAAACATTCATTGAGGAACTGGTCCGAGGCAAAGTGTGCTACCCCATAATGTTTTGATATAAATCATTATGGCATTAATGAATATTTTACTCTTTTTCATGTTACAGCTTATTTCCCCAACCTATAAAATGGCCTTAATATGATTTTGAAACAAACATGAGTAACTGCCCTAAAAACATAATCATATTGTATATATGATAACTGCAGATTATCTTTTTTCCTTTAGCTATAAAAGGTTTTCTCAGGCATCAACATCTTGCTGTGAAAGCTTCAGGTGATCAGACCAGCAGTGTCAGGAACACCAGGTTTGCTGTGCTGAATCACAGCCCTGATGTGGCACCTGCCCTGGCTCCATTTCCAGGCACTACATGGTGGGAAAAGCACATCCTGCACAGCACCTGGATCCAATCCAAACTGGTGCTTGTAAATTGTCCTCCTGACCCCAGGTACCCAGCACTGCAGGAAAACATCCAGAGCCTGCAGCATCTCGTCCTGACCCCACTGCTGGTGAACCCTACCCCTTTTTTTAGTCAAAGACCATCAAGAATTAGTGGAAGGTAAGAAGTTAAAAACATTCCTTTCACAATTCACCTTCTTTCTGGGCACCTATTTTGTGTTTTCTAAAGGTCTCGAATGGCATAAAAACGGAAGAAAGGAGGCAGAAAGAATTCCAGGGACCAAGATGGATAGTGGGTTAGTTGCAGTACCATGCAATTAAATTTAGAGGCCAGGGATATAATTCACTGCTGAAATTCAGCTTTGCGCCATCGTAAGTTATTATTTCAGAGCAGAAGCTGAAATGGCCAGAAAGGGGAAAGTGTACAAGCAGAAGTATAATTGGACTTCAGTATTTCATATTGATACCCTGAGATTTCCACTGCTAAGCACTGTTTCAGAGTCTGACCAGGGTAACACTGCTGTGTAAGATCTCCCATATTCAGGCCACTAGATTATCCTGTTTCCCCTGCAGGCACTGTAAATCAAAAGCAAAAGATATCCCATTATGTTCTGGAGGACAGTTTTGTTGGCCTTTCTTTTCAAACACAATCTGAACACACATGTTTTTTATGTGAGTCTCATTTACTTCAGCTTTACTTTCTTGAATACAGATTTAACTTGGGAGGAGTGAAGGCAAGTGGAAAAAAAGCAGACCTTGAAACCCAGCAGTTATCCACAGAGAAGGAAGGTGGCAGCTGGTTAAATAAAAAAAAAAAATTACTGCATCATCATGTGGATGTGATTTTCTCAATTTCTAAAGAATTACAAGGACCTTATCCTGTTGAACCAGCCTCAGTTTGGACTTAGGTGAAACCCCTTTTTGATTCAGAACCCATCATTTTGGTGTGGAGAAATCCATATTAAGGGGTTGGTCCAAAGTACAGTGCTGCCATTTACTCTCAACATGACATTGGGTGGCATTCAACTTACGTTTCTAATTCCCTCTCCCTTCCTTCCTTCCTCCTTGGAAAGATAAACGTGTGAACAACAATGAGGTATCCAACTACTAATCGAAAGCAATATAGTTCTGCACAGATCAGCTCCTTGATGGAATAAAGGAGTGAGCATGGATCTAAGCACCTTCTCTTCATATCATAGCCTTCATGTTGTTTTCAGGAGCATTTTTGTCAGGCAGTGATGAAAGGCTGAGAACAAAGTGAACAAAATTTCCTTTTACTGCTTAAAAATTCTCAGCTTCTTTGCTATATCAAAACGCTGTCTCTTTAAACAAATCGCACGGTTAAAAATGCCAAGTTATAATTCAGCAACTAACTCTGAAAATGACAATTTAATCAATCAGAACCAACCCTCCTGAAAAAGAGAGGTTGGGAGAAAAAAAAAAAGAAAAAAAAAAAAAAAAAAAGAAAAAAGAATCTTAAAGCTTTCATGCAATGCGAGTGGTTGAAACTATAAAAATGTTCAATCACTGTAGAACAAGCCTGCAGCATCAATGTTTATTAAAGTCAGGGGAGCCATTTATTGACCTGGGAAACAGCAAAGCACCAGCAGCACTGCTGGATTGCATTTTTATAGTTAACAAACGGAGGATGATATTTTCCTTTTCTCTTCTAATTGTGATTCCATCAAATCCAAAAAGTTAAAAGCCTCCTGATTTTTAAAGGAAAGCAAAGAGAAGGATGCTCCACATCGTTCTGCAGTCATTCTCTTGGCTCTGACTCCTAACACGGGGATATATCAAATAATTTCAAATATTTAGGCTTCTCCACATGCCAGCAGAATGACAGACCTGCATGTGCTCTCTCCATCATTTCAGCTGATGGCAGAATATAGGGAGCTACTATTATGAGGCTGGTTCTTTCTGTAATTAAAAAGGAATCACTCTATTTATTCATACAAAGGTTACCCTGTCACTGGACCAGCCAAAAGCACTCAGAATGAATTGTGCTCTCCCAAACTGACACCAGGCATTTTCTCTAAAGACATATCTTAGTTGTTCTGGAAATTTGGTGACTGTTTTGCCACAAGCACATTTTAAAAACACACCTTTTCGTGCTGCATAAATAGTGAACTGCTGAAGGATATTAAAAGGAAAGAGTCAGCAACGTGAACTGTGCTCACAGATCCGTGTCACCCAAAGTACAGGAGTCTGGCTCCTGCTGCCTTCTTTCCACATCATCCCCATCCACAGGGAAACCTGCGGTCAGCTGAGGAACGCGGGCCAGGGATTTAAAACGCCCTCTAAACCGGTGTCAGTGCCACAAAAGAGGACTTTAAAAGCGAAGAGGGTGATGAGTGTAGTGTGAAGGAGAGCTGGAGCCACCCCGCATCCTCCGTGGATGGGGTAGGAAGCGGGATGAGCAGCGCGGGGTGTACATGAGCGCATCAAAGGTGATGAATATCGTAACAAATCCACCCAGCACCTCAGCAGCTGGCAATACACCGCATGCATTAGCGGCTCGGAGCGGGGTGGGAGCAGGAGAGATGAAAAACGAGTCCTTCACTTGCAAACGGCACCTCTGCCCCGTGGAGGATTTCACGCTCTCACCGTGGGGAGCACAGGGGACAAAACTGCTTTTCCTGATCGCACCCAACACTTCACACCTTCCCTGCAGGTTTGCAAACAGACCTCCGGCAGCTCCACTTCTCGTTTTCTTTTCCTCATTCATAGAGAAAAACACGCAATATCTTTACTTGAAACACAGTGGAGGAGTCTGACACAAATTAATGAGTCGCCTATCATACTCTAAGAATTTTGATAATTGCAATGGGTGGGGGGGAAGGCTTCAGGTACTCCGAGAACTGTAAAAAGCTGCTTCGGAATTCAAAGACAGCTCATGAGAAATCAGATCAGCTGATAGGTTGCTGTAAGGTTTGAGATACCCGTTTTGCGCTGAAATGATACTACTACGAGAATATGAATAAATAAAAGGTTATGGAAAATGTAAGCCACGAGTTCCCTCAAATTAGATCCCATTGGCGTGAAATTACTTCACAGCTGCCACATGTGTTGCTCCAAGAGAGATTACTCCTTAAATAATGTTAATGACAACTTTGATTTGACTTCTGTAATTACTAGAGGGAGAAGGGACCACATTTCCTAGGAAGAAAAATCTTTTATCTGCTTGTTTAATGTACAGTCTTTGATGAGATGGAGCTCCTTTCCCCCAAGTTATTTCCCTGAGTATTTTTGTTTTGAAAAAGAAATGGATTTCCAGGTTGAAAATGGAGCTGCTGTGCAGCACTCAGAGCAGTGGGAGAGGCATCTAATTGTCATTTACAATGACCCTCGATTCTTCTCTAAACACAGAGAGATTCTTTTCCTCTGCTGACTCTCCTCACCCTCACTCCACAAGCAGCCGTATTTACAGGGCTGGATTCTTCTCTGAGTTGCTTCCACCACCACCAGTAAATCATAAAAATTTCTCCTGCAATCAATGGAGTGCCTTCACATTTACCAGACAGTATAATCTGGTCCACAAGGCAGCTGATTGTTATCTATAACCTCCCCATCCAATTCAAGTGATGGGAGATGCAACCCAAAAATTTCCTTTTGACTTTTTTACTGCCAAAATAGATCACATTCTTTGGCAGCCTTTTTACAATCTCCACTTTTCTAAATAAACATCACAGAACCACTACTGCTTTTACTGCAAAATGCTTCTCCCTGCCTGTATCGAGGCGGGTTTTTAGCTGACGTGCCAACACACAGAGGCAGCAGCTCTGTGCAAGTGTGGGGTGCAGCACCAAACACGGGATGCAGTGGGGACCAGGGAGCACCAGGAATCATTTTCATGGTTAGATAAAGGTGAAAACCCCCTGCACTCTCCCCATCCCAGTTAGACACTGCATGGTGATGTAAATCATTAGAATGCAGCTCCCAGAGAATTTGGGATAGGATGCTCCTCAACAAAGGTAGAGAGGAGCTGTTATGTGCAGTGCCTAAATCCCAAACGGGCTGTGAGCAGGGTCTGCTGAGGAATTGTTGAGCTGGGATGTTCTGCAGGATGGAGGGACAGAAAGACAGCTCTTGCAAAGGCCACCGAGCAAAACCAGGTACTACCACAGCTCAGTGGCTGCCAAAGTGCTGAGGAGAGCACGGTATTTGGAAGAAATCAAAGTACATTCCTGGACTGTAAATGAACTGAAACTGCTCAGAAAAGCCCTGACATTGAAGGTCATGCAATTAAACACAGGGCTCTGATTTGCAAGAATCAACAAAAAGTAAATGCATTATTAAAATGCACGGCAAATAGAACATAATACCAAAAATGGACAGATTCTGGCTGTACTGTGCCATTACATTAATTAACAGCTTTCCCGGATTGGTTTGCTCCTAAGATTCAAAAACATTCATTCTTCGATGAACATTTGTACTCAGAAAATGGCAAATTTCATCCCAGCCTTCTTTTGTTGGGAAGAAATGATAGCTCTTAATGAGAAAGGGAACAGAGAAGGAGCTAAACAGCATAGCTCCCACAATCACAATGTGACTTTCTCACTGGGGCCTTGAACTTCAGAGCAGCTTCAACTCATTTACAGAGCCAGGGAATGAAGGTGCCTTCCCTATATGAAAATTAAATATTTTCAAGCAGCGTTATGACTTTGCCTTGAAGCATTTGTGGCTCCATGTTTCATTGGCATTTGTGGTCATTTTAGTCCACTGAGCTTAAATGTGTAATAAGGATGCCTGGATGTGGATAATTCTTCCTCCTTTCCCACTGCAATCAGGTTTTGTCCTTCATTATACCTTTCTGTGGAGTCTATTAGAGCATAAATCTTTACAGAGTTCTTCAAGCTTTGACCTACATCTTGCATGTACGGGAACTTTTCTCCCTAAATTGTCTTTTGGAGCACACCAGTTCATTAAAGTTTTGAACACTGAACCTTCACTCTTATTGCTTTATCACCCAGTTTATGCGCCAAATGCCAAAACAGGCATCAGAAATCTGATTTATGAGGATATATAGAGAAATTGTGGTACATGCTTCTGACTGGGAGTCAGCTGGCAATTTCCTATCAGGATTTCCTCCTCAGCTCCCAGTGCCCAGCACAGCAGTCCACCAACAGCGCTGCCAGCACTGAATTCACAATTCACCATTCAGGAGTAACAAAGCTTTGAGGCCTTTTGTAATATCCTTGAATTTGCGTGCTTTCCAGTTTTAATCACATTTGACCATTTTGTGATTTTCATGGTTGTTGGTTTTTTGGTGTTTTTTTGGGTTTTTTTGGGTTTTTGGTGTTTGTTTGTTTGTTTGTTTGTTTGTTTGTTTGTTTTTTAAATAAGTCAGCACTGATTGAAGATGGGGGAAAAAAAAAAAAAAAAAGTCAAGCAGTCTCCAAATGCCAGTGTCAGAAGTATTTTATACTCTCTTTGAAATATCAGAAGACTATGGATGAACTGTAAGCCAGCAGTGCTATCCAACACACAAGCACGGGTAAGGCATGCCAGGTTCGCCTATTGATTTACCATTCCACACCTTAGCGGAGTTATTCCCTGCTCACACCGCCGACCCCCCTCACCCCGCACAGCCCTACAGCCATTTCCACGGCCGGTGTTACAGCCCGGCGCACCCCGCGGCCGTGGGCAGGCCCTGGGCAGGCCGTGGGCACGCCGTGGGCAGGCCCTGGGCAGGCCGTGGGCACGCCGTGGGCAGGCCCTGGGCAGGCCGTGGGCAGGCCGTGGGCACGCCGTGGGCAGGCCGTGGGCACGCCGTGGGCAGGCCGTGGGCAGGCCGTGGGCAGGCCCTGGGCAGGCCGTGGGCACGCCGTGGGCAGGCCCTGGGCAGGCCGTGGGCAGGCCGTGGGCACGCCGTGGGCAGGCCGTGGGTAGGCCCTGGGCAGGCCGTGGGCAGGCCGTGGGCAGGCCCTGGGCAGGCCGTGGGCACGCCGTGGGCAGGCCGTGGGTAGGCCGTGGGCAGACCCTGGGCAGGCCGTGGGTAGGCCGTGGGCAGACCCTGGGCAGGCCGTGGGCGGGCTGTGGGCAGGCCCTGGGTACGCCCTGGGCAGGCCGTGGGCAGGCCGTGGGCAGGCCGTGGGCAGGCCGCAGCGGCCGGAGGGTGGAGCCGCGCCGCCGCCGCCTCCTCGCCCCGCTCCTCCCGCGGCGTGCGCGGCCTCGGCGCTACGCGAGCGCGGGGATCCGCCGCGGCCTGTGGGCCGCCATGGCCGCCGAGGTGAAAACCAAGCTGTCCAAGAACCTGCTGCGCATGAAGGTGAGGGGAAAGTTGGGAAGGGCGTGCGGGAGGGCTGGAAGCGGCGGTAGCCATGGCAGGGGGCCCGGCTGTCCACACGCGGCCGTGCCGGAGCCCTGGTGCCCGGCATCCCGTGCCCATCGCCAGCCACGCGGGGCCAGCCCCGGCCGCCTCCTGAACACAGATGTGTTTATCCGTGGTCTCTCTCTCGGGTTCCTGGCTGCTCCCCCGGCAGGA
Source organism: Sylvia atricapilla (assembly GCF_009819655.1). Taxonomy (NCBI): domain Eukaryota; kingdom Metazoa; phylum Chordata; class Aves; order Passeriformes; family Sylviidae; genus Sylvia; species Sylvia atricapilla. The sequence continues at coordinate 4,689,898 of NC_089151.1, forward strand.
CATCGCTGCTGCCCACAGCGAGCTGCTCCAAGGCGGCCAGCGGGCTCCGGGCTTACACACTGCAGCGTTCGGGTGGGAGAGCAGCTTCCAGCAAAAGGCTGACCTCAAGAGCCAGCTCCAGCGCGCCGTTCGGGAGTGCTTTCGTTCCAGCTCCTCTGCGGCTGGGTGGTTTATTGGGAATTTAAATTAAAAGATTTCAATAGTACGCTGAAATGAAAATATCAATGCTGCTTGCTTTGCTTGGGGGCGGGGCTTTTAGTATTGAGGGAAAAAAGTTTAGGTTTTGGGGTGTGCGTTTTTATCCCTGTTTGCATTGCTGGCTAAGGAAATCCCAGCCTGAATGGGGATTAATATCCAGTATTAACTTTCCCAACTCATAAATGGGAGGGATCTTAGTAACATCCCGATGTGCTTGTTACCCTTGGAATTGTGAATCTCGTGTCACCAGGGTGAAATTAGTCTCTGCTCACTGTCTGATGGATTCTGCTTCACATCATGTACTACAACTCCTAACTCATAAGAGTACACTGTCTGATTGATGATCCTTTATTCCTGGAAAACAACCAGGAAAAGCTGAGTTCCTTTTTTTTGTTTAATGTTAATACTCAATTTTTTTAACTGAGTGTGATGGGGCCTTTGTGGCTTCTTGCTAGTGGTGGTTTATTTAGCCATTTTTTTCCCCCACGTATTTATATGGGCCTATATTTCACATTCTGGCTGAAAAGAGTTAGCTGACTTCAGTTCAATTTTTCACATAAAGTGCACTCTGCTACAGTTGGATGATGGACTATTTACCCTAATTAACAGATGCTGCTGAATCTAAAGCTTGTTCACAGAAAATACAAAATACATCTTGCCTCACTCTCAGAAGGGAGTAGGTGTTGAACTGAATCAGCCAGCAATGTGTGGCTCCCATAACCTGGATGGCAGCATCATTATTTTTCCTTATTTTTATATAATACACTTTTAAAATGAAATTTTTCTTGCTGTTGTTTGTCAGTTTACTAACCCCCTGGAGATTTCAAAAGCAGGTTTTTAGGTTGTTTTTCTGTGGAAGGCCATGGAGAACCCACCACGTGAATATGCTGCCATGACATTTGCAGGTTCACAGTCCAGGCAGTAATAACCAGCTTTGAAGAGATCAGTAGTTTTTGAAAAGGTCATACACAGATCTTGCATTTAGCACTTTGTTTCTGCAGGTCTTCCTGTTTACAAATGTTTTAATTAAGCCTTTAGCAGCTGCCTCTGCAGGTAGTGATCCAGTGTATTACCAGAATTCAGCAGGTGGGTGAAGTGGCACCCAGAGGTGATTGTGTGGTTGGTGGTGTTGAAAGGATCATTCACAGTAGATCCTGGGCCACGTGGAGACAAACATTTAGATCTTGCACCATTTGGTCCCGATCTTGTAGCTTGGGGAAACTCACCCAAACATCTCCTCAGTTACTGACTTGCATGTTCTGTGCTTACCACAATGGGTATATTTTTAATTCATCAATGTGTGTTTACATTGAAGAGAAACCTGATCACATAATTTTTATCTAGGTTTTTCCTGTAGTAATCTTTAGGAACATAATCTTTAAAATGGAGTGTGAAATGATTATTTAATTGGGTTCTTGTAGCAGAATTTCTTGTGTTGAGATTTCCAACTGGCTAACCAATTTCTGTGAGCAATGTGTTTTTCCACATGATAGATTCACTTATTTTCCTCAAGAAGATACTGTAATTTTAATTGGAAAGCTTTGACATATTCTGAATCGACTCAGAAAACACGAGTAAATTTTCCTTTCATTAAAGGTCTTGTACAGTGGATGCAAATAGAAATAGAAAATTAGGCAGTAGCTCTGTAGGCTTGTACTTCTGAGTTTGGGTTGGTTGGGCATTTTGTAAAGACTGTAAAGATGTGTGGGTTGTCCACAATACACACATTGCACACCTATATCACCTGTATATTTTTACAGGACTGTGTGTGAACTGTACTGTTGGACTTGCCTCTGTCTGGGGATTAGGTTGTTATAAATGTAGACCTCTGACAGGTACAGTTATTCCAACACCAATTTCTGTAGATCCTCAGGGAGGTCCCAGCTTTCAGGGACGTGGGACTATACAGATTATCACCATAAAATTTTGAAGAGTTCTATTTTTTCCCTGGCATGTTTCATGGACATTGTTTAGATTTAATTGTCACTCAGTTCAGGCGCCTCACTTGAGACAAATGGAAATTAAAATGCTGTTTCACAGGCCTCAGGTCTGTAGTTCTGTGCTCTCAGCAGTTTTTTATAGGCTGTGACAGATGTCTTCTTCTGCTCCCAGCTGTTGAGAGGTTACTGTTCCTACCTGTCTGTTCCCATCCTCTGACAGAGGTTATCACCGAGGAGGCAAGTGACAGGAGTGTCCTTGTATTAGGAGAAAATAGCAGTCTTGCCCTCAACTTCATTTTTGGTCTCAGCTATTTTGGCAGACTGTTCCTGCAGTGAGTTAACAGGTGATTAAAGGTAGTGCTGGACCATACTTCTGTGGGTCAGTGAGGGTTGAAGAGCTGGGAACATCTTCCTTTAGGACAGCTAGATACAGAGGACTTTCCTTCATAGTCTGATTTCAAAGTCTTACGCTTTTCCACTTCCAAAGGCAGGTTTGTGCCTTCAGAGCTATAAACACAATCCAGTTCGTTAAATCTGAGAAAAGAAAAAGATGGTTAAACTATTGATGTTTCAAAAACTGGCCAGCCTGGTATGACCCACCTCTAGCTCTGAGCTCCAGTTTCTATGGGTGGAGTTGCTTCCTGATGTGCAGCAATAGCTTCATTGCCTTCTCTCTGGCCTTCGCTGAAACATTAGAAAAACTTTAGTAAAATTAGGGATCTGTGACAACTCCAGTCCATCAAAACTAACCAGGACAGCTCTGTTTCTTCATATGTAAGTACAGGTATGACTGACTGTTGACTTTCAGTAGATAGCTGTGATCAGTTTAAATTTTCCATTGTCTGTTGGCCCAAACTTTGACCAAACTCAGAGGGGAAAGAAAAAACAAAATGAAAAAAAAATTTACTTTGTATCAGCTGCTAAATATTATGTAATGGTTAATTGCCATCATGTAATTACTGCATATTCAGAAGATACTCACGATGCAGAAAACTGAAGCTGTGTGTTTGTGTCTTTTTTGTAGTTCATGCAAAGGGGTTTGGATTCACAAACTAAGAAACAACTGGAAGAGGAAGAAAAGAAGATAATTAGTGAAGAACATTGGTATCTTGATGTACCAGATCTAAAGGAAAAAGAGTAAGCTTGTAATCTTTTGTACTTCTTATCATTATTGGATTGTTTTGAAATGGAAATAGCATATTCATATTTTTTTCCTGTTAGATAAGTATTATAAATAACCTGTTAACAGAAGCAAAAATAGTGACAGACTGGAATTACAACTTCTTTTATTACTTATTTTTAGGGCTGTTCTTGAGGTTGCCCAGTGTAGTTTGACCTACTTTCAATTCTTGTGTGTGCTGTTTTCTTTCACTCACACATTCTTCTAGATGCATGTAATTAGTTTCAGTCAGGATCCAATTCATTCATTGCTGTTTTTCCCTTTCATTTGAAAAAATAAGTTTGAAACCTTGTGTTAGTAAATTCAGCTCCAATCACATGGTTAAGTTGATTCAGGACAGTTCTGTCCTCTTGTGTCCAGCTCACTTCAAATCCTGATTTTGAAATAGGAGAGAGAATGGCAAAAATAAATGAAGGCTTAGCTAATAAGAAAAAAAGTGTCCTGCTCTTTAGAAAGGTGCTTTAAATAGCAGGAGAACTACTTTTGAAATTACTCGGGCTTCATCCTTTCAAAAGTGGAAAAAAATTCCACTGAGGGAGAGCACACATACTTTTGAAAAAGCTGGGAACCAAGGAATTAACTGTAGTTGAATAAGGCCATTGATAAACTCTTTTCCATTACTCTTGGTGGATATGACAGAAAGGTATTTGAGCTTCAGTTGCAGCAAGGAGTGTTCAAGCTGGACATTGGGAGAACTTTTGTAACAATAAGGCTATTGAAGCTCTGGAGTAGATTGCCTGAGGAGACACTGGACTCTTCATCATGGGGAGTCTTTTGAGGACAGGTTAGCTGGACCTCTGCTGTTCATGGCACACGTGTAACTGATCCTGCCTTGAGGCAGGACAATGAGCTCAATCTGTTCAGCCTCAATTCTGTGATCGTGAGAGTTTGATTTACATGGGAGATGAAGAGGATGAGGAAACGGGTACATATGTGTGAGGAAAAGGATGGAACAATCCACGGAAGTACTTTTATCTGACACGTGTATTATGAATGCCTCAGGGTCATGTTTCTTTTCTCACTCCACGCTCATTAAAAGAGGAAAAAAAAGGAGGGAGAAGGGGAAAATCTGTCTGCTGAACAGAGAGTGACACAGTGTTTTATACCCTGACAGACTCAACGAATGCCTGGTCTAACAGCACAATGAAAAATTAATTAGAAGCTTTTGCTGGTATAGTAGTGCCACCTGGGGAGTGATATTTATGTGGTATTTTTATTCTGGCAAAAGTATTAATGTAGGCGGAACCATACAGCAAAGAGTGCTTTTTGTCAGGAGAGTTAATTTTGCTTGTGAAACTGGCACAGCTTTACTGGCAAAAAGGATTCCTTTGCACTCCAAGCTCCTTGTACTGATAGATTTATCAGAGCAATTAAGCAGAAAGTAGTTGATGGTTTAAAATATACTGTGGCTTTGTTTATTTGTGTGGGGGGAAGACAGCACATCCTTTTTGCATTTGTTTAATTTGATTATTTTAAAGTGCATGGTTTGATAAAGTGCTGGGTTTGGGGTTTCATGTAGGAGCTGTATAATAGAAGAGAGAAGCTTTCTGCGATGTGAGGATCTCGTTTATGGCAGAATGTCCTTCAAAGGATTCAATCCAGAAATTGAGGTACCATTTCAGTGTCCTGGTTTGAGGTTGTCTTACTTTAGGATTGAAACCCTTGGAGATGGGGATTTGAGTGTTCACTCTGCAGCCTTACTGGCCTTTGCAGCACCTCCCATAAATCCTCCCATGTCCAGAAACTCCATCATTCAACCCTAAATGTTGATCAATGCAGCATCTGGTAAATAGAATCTTTTTACCTTACTTCCCTGTGTGGTTGGTCAGTAATTACATGACTCCTGCAGATTTTCCCTCCCTGAAGTGAGGAAACCATCCCACATGCTGCTCACCAAAACAAAAGCTCACTTTTCCTCCTGACATAGAATGCAGAGTCCAATCTACAAACCTTCAACCCTGTTCACTCAACACTTGCTTGTATAACTAAGGCCTTCGAGTTCCAAAGCAAAAATGCTGGGCAAGAGAGTCTTTTAATTTCTTTCTGGAATGATTCATGCTGATAGAAATAGACAGGGACAGTAATAAAAAGATTACCACTGAACTGAGGCAGGAGGATGAAGGTGTAAAGACTAAGAGATTTGCAGAAGGCTGTGTAAGGTAATTTAGTAGAGGATTCTTTTAGTTCCTTTGAACTTGCTGTCCCTGTGACTCAGCATATGATTGCTTCATGGCTTTTACTGTAAATCCTTGAAGATATTCTTTCTTCTTCCATTCCAAGGTCTGTGTGCTAACACCACAAGGAAAGATTAATTATGATCTAACTCTCTGGTCTCCTGGAGATGTTTGGAGTGCCCTTTAGGATGTTTGAAAACACTCTCTCTCTGTTGCCTTTTCTTCATGAGTTTTCATAATGATGAGCTCTAGCCTAACCAGGAACAGAAAATGATTACTAAATTTGATTCTTACCTCTTACACTCTTCCACCAGTGAATTTCAGCACTGGCACCATTGTGTCATAGTTACATGTTTAAGCTGTTTCTCACTTCATTTTCAGAAGTTAATGATCCAAATGAACTCGAAGTGCAAGGAAGAAGAAATTGAAGAGGATGATAAAATGGAGGCTGATGTGTCAGATGAAGAAATGGCCAGAAGGTAAGTTAGATTTTTATGATATAATCAGTACTAGCTAGAAATAAGATATGTTACTGTATTACGTGTGGGGAAATAAAACCCAAAAAGGAAACAAACAAAACCAAAAAAGCCCACACTAGGTATGGAACTGTACCAAATTGATTTTCCAGGAATGCTGGTGTATATTCACTTGAATCTCCATCACATTGTGGGGTAAAATAACTTGTATGGGTTTTCTGCCCCTTTGATATCCAGGTACTCCATGCTAATTCCCTCCTTGTTACCAGTTGCTAACAAATTGAAACCATCAGAGTGAATAGTAATGTAGTAAGTCATGTAGTACTTGTGCTTCTCCAAGCTTTTAATGACCAGGTTTTTACTTCATTTAAATTGTTGATTAGGTTTAGGATATGCTCCACGATTTTTCCTCTGATTTTAATAAAAGGTGTAATTTTTTTTATTCTCTCTACAGATATGAAACATTAGTGGGAACAATAGGGAAAAAATTCTTGAGAAAAAGGGACCAACGTGTACTCAAGGATGATGATAAAGATGAAGATGATGAAGTCGAAGAGGGGAATAACACAAGACCTAGTAAAAGAGCTAAGAAAATATTCTTAAAACCTCAGGATTAATGTCAACTGCACAAGTGGAGCTTGTTACCTAATGCCTACCAAACAGACTACCAAGAACTGGAGATTGATTGGAGTTTTTGCTATTTAATGTAAAGGGTGGATTTGTAAATCTGTTCTATTCTCATTGAAATTTCTACCATCCACAGGACAGACACTTTCCAAAGTGGGTGTTTATATAATGGATGTTGTACATCCTTTCCTCTCAGCAGCTTTTTGTGAGTGGGGCACTCATCCCATCAGTCTCTTTAAATGTTCTGCATAGTTAAATTGAGTGTTGCATGCAATCAAAAGCAACATTATTTACAATTTAGCATAACATCTGAAAGAAGTATTTGGAGTAAAGATGAACTGTGTTCAGTTCAGTAAGGCAGTTCAGCTTTCACTGCTTGCTTTATTATGAAAATGAAACCTGTGCTGTCTTCAAATTAAAAAAATGTAGCAGAACCATGCTTGGTTTATGGGCTTTTTTACTGTGCTAAAAATAAGATGGGAGAAGAACAGAGAGATAAAATCCACTTTATTGAATTTTATTTTTTATAAAGTTTATTTAAAAATAGAGGATTTTGTAGTGAAACTTTTTTTAATACAGCAAGCAAAATATTGGGCAACGTTTACAGTTTGACATCTGAGCAGATTATGAGTCTTTAGTTTCTGCCTTCCAAAAGAAGTTTGCTAATTTCGCCTCTTTTTCAGCAAAAAAATCCAATCTTATAATTATGTAAGTCTTGTCATAAAAGCATAATAACAGTTTCAGGAACATACTTGAAGGCTGAATAAAAACTGTGGGGTTTTGTGTTAATGATTCTGGATTAGCTTATTTAATATAAAAAATCATGCTTAATACAGTCTGATCCAAGGGGTGATCCTGTTCTGTGCTGGCCACAGATGTCTCCCAACATTAGCTGAGTGGACTGATGTATTTATTTAGCATGTGATGAAACCATCTGAAGTAGCATTAGGATAGAAACACAAACATTCTCTTTGGTCAGTTGGTGCTCTGGGCCTATTAAAACATCAGTGTGGTGGTGTCTAAAATCATAGCAGTTCTCTGTGTGCGGCCTTTCAACAAGAAATATTGCTATTGCTACATTTCCTCAGGATGTCCAAGCTACTCATTCTTAACCCTGGCTCTCTGGAGAAAGAGCAATTTGTTAATTGAAGCGAGGAGTGGCCATTCTGCCATGGGCACCAGGCTTTTTTTGGTCTTTTTTAACAGCTCAGTGAAGCAAGACGTGCAAGTCAATTATTTAAAGAAGGACACACTGTGTCTGCTGTATTTTGCATGTGATATATGGACTATGATCCATATATCAGGAGCACCTAATTAGATATTCAAGATGGATCACACATGGAAAGAGAAATATACTTTTAACCTAGTAAGGGAACTTTGTGCAGGTGGAAAGGCTGTGATTCATGATCTGAGATAGTTTTTCAGAGCTAATTAAATGCTACTGGTTCAATTACTTAAAACCTGATCATATATTACTGCTAGCTGAAAAGGAGTTAATGATGGCAAGACATTTTTCTTCCCATGGAAGATGTGACCTGAGCTAAGAGATGATTTACTGTTGGTCATCACAAGAAAAGCTTGGAATATATCCCATTATTCTTTCTTGCTTATTAGTAGGGAAAATGATTCCTCTCTCTCTCTGAATGCATTTCTTGAATGGAGAGTGAATTTCTCCATAGTTGCGCTGAATAGTTGAGGGGTAAAGTGTGTTCTGGTGAACCACCAGCAGCTAGGAGGTGTCACTGCAATTGCATGTCCTGAGAGACCATTGGTTGGGCAAGTTTCCAGTGGTGCCATGTAAAGAAGCTTTTGGGTTATTTTGGTAACAGCAGTGGCTGAGATGAATTCTCTGTGCAGTCTTCCTTTTTCAGGGCTCTGCAGAGAACTCTGCTGCATTGCAGGGTTCTGTTCAGTCCAGTGGGGGTAATTCTCATCAAAGGGCATTCTGCCTCCTTAATTTCATGTCATTTCATGAGGGGTAGCTGGATATGGGAGAGGCACAGTCCATGGATAAGCACATGAGAAGCTAAAGAGCTTCCTAGAAAATCCACTAATTGGGACAGAGGAAGGTTGGTTCTGTTTCCTAAACATGCCCAACAGCAACTGTGAAGAAAAGGTAGATTTTAGTTTAATGTCTTAAAATCTGGGGGCTTTGCTGTTCACATTCAGCTGGTAGCTCAGTGCTACAGTAAGACCAGCTACTTATTTTTAGCACAATCTTTTATTCATGGGGCATTTGCAAAATGTGCCTTTAAAAGCACCATCCGTAGTGTTATTGTGAGCAAAACAAAACCAAACTCAGCCCTCTGTGACTTTTTCAATGTACTTTAAGTACAGAATTACAAGCAGACATGGTGGGATCTTCTGAAATACCTGTCTGCATTTGCAATGGTATAAATAGATGGTTGGATTTAAATCTGACTCGAGCTTCCTACCTGAGGTAGGAACATTCTGCTGTATAAAATCTGCTTGAACTACTCTTGACAGAGGTTGTAAGCATAGCAGTGAAATATTCATAAAGCAAACCTGCATTGATTCAGGCTTTCTGGGCTCCAACAGACTCCAGCACATTTCATGTTCAAGCTCCTAAGCTGTAGGACTTTCCCACGTGGTCATGTTTCTAAATGAAAAGTGTTTCTTTGACAACAGAAGCAAGCTGGGTAAGTAGGTTTTTTTTATTTCAGAAAATGGCTACCTGCAAAATGAAACTGGTAAAGTGTTACCAGACACCAGAAGTGTTTGTGCCTGTACCCTGAGGTGCCTGAAGTGTGATTGTAGGTGGTGCTCACTGACAGCTCACATATCTCTGTCCCTTGTCAGGAGAAGTTTGGTCCCTCCCTTTGGCAGGCTGGTGGTGCTTATTTTGTAATAAATGCTGGGCTTGAAAATACAGAATATTGAACAACTTTGTCTTTTTTGCTGATGTTTCTCTTTTATTCTGCTTAGTATTGGATCTTAAAAAGCCCAGGACCAGAGTCCAACTGAAGTGAGCCGTCCAGTGTGAATTTAGTAATGCTTGAGCTGATTAAACTTTGGTTCTTGGGGGGGGGGCAGGATGTTCAGTGGTGCCCTGGAGTTTGAACCGTGTTTCTTGTGCTCTGTGTCTTGTTATCTAATGACACACTCCATTATGCAATGCTGCAACCATGGGTGGCTGTCCTTGCACTGGGCATTTCCTGTGTGTGTAATGGGCAGCTGGGCTGGGATTCTGGGACTTCATCCAGCATTCAGACTTTAAAAGAAATTGTCTTGTCTTTCTCTTGATTGGAATACCATTCTTTTAAATTGTATTTGGAATTAGATGAGTCTAGGGGCAGGGGAGGGGTGGTTTCTCAGCATTTGTTTTGCTTCATTTGAACAACAGTCCACAACTAAAACTGCAAAATCACTTAGGCTCTCATTAAACCTTTCTCTGAGAGAGCTAATAAACCATCGTGGTAGGGAAGGATGGCAGGCATCCCATGGTTCCCTACTGCATGTGAATTCAAGTTTCTGTGAGAGCCAATGCTTTAAGGACTTGCTGTTTTGTTTTCTTTTTAGGCTGGGAGAACATCAGCTCCTACAATACTGCCTTGCTAATGGAACCCCAGCATGAGGCCTCGGGGTTTGTTTGGTTTTGTTTGGTTTTACACCATTCTCATCTCAAACCTCTGAGGCATTTTGGGCCTGGCATTCACACCTCAATAACCTGCTTTCATCAGCTTTGGGGGAGCTTTAGTTAAACTGTGAAACTGTTCCTTAGCTGTATGTGTTGACATTTCTTTGTGTGATTTCATGTTTCCCAGTGAGGACCTGCTTATAATTGTCACGTCAAGATGAGAAATCCCTCTTAGAGAGTGGTTAGTAACAGATGGGAGTCAAGGAGGTGGCTGGGGCCTCAGTCACCAGCAGCACTGTAGATCTTGGGTAAAAATCAAACAGTTGAAAGAGAAGCTGGGTGAGTCCCATCTCTGCAGGCCCAGTGAAATGCTGATAGGAGCCCATGACTGCCCAAGAAACCCTTGCATATCAAAATTGAAGCAAATATCTGGGAGCAACAGCAGGAAAGTTGGAGGCAGAATAACCACCCTGTTAACGGCTATCCTCAAGACACTAAAACAGCTGTGCTTGATGGCACAGAGAAATGTGGTTTGATGAGCTGGGTAAATGAGAATCCCATCAGATAGAATGGAGGTGGTCAGTGCTTTGAAGCCTGTAATGTTCCCTGAGGTCTCAGGGAGCACCTTGTCATGACCAATTATTTAGAAAGAGGTAAAAACCTTTAATGAGACATTAATATGAGGGAATAACCTGAATGGAAATTACTGAACAAATTCCATCATTCCATTATTAACAGAAAAGCTGCGTTCTGGCCTCTCTTGGGTCTTTCAGTGTCCCCTGTCACCCTGCCTGCCTCTCATTTCCTCATCCCTGTGCAACTATCTGTGGACCCAGGCCATGAGCTGCCACTGTGTCTGGTCACACATAGAGCTGGCACACACCACAATCAGCCCAGAGCTGCTGGCTGCCAAGCCCAGCAGAGATGACTCCTGGGCCTCCTCTTCAGTGATTATCTTCCTCAGCCTACGACCTCTTCATCCAGGTGCCCGTAGGAACTCACCATCTCCAACACCACTGCTACATTTGTTCAATATTGGCCTGTTTAGTTCAAGAAGTGACAGGTAACAGGTTCCAAGGAACAGGTAAAAAGTGACTGAACAGGTAACAAGTAACAGAAAGTGGCCTCCAATTATGCCAGGGAAGGTTTTGATTAGATACTAGGAAAATTTTCTCACAGGATTGGAAAGGACTGGAAGAGTGCCAAGGGTGGTGATGGAGTCACCGTCCCTGGAAGTTGCACTTGAGGACAGAGATTAACGGTGAACATGGTTGTGATGTTGGGCTGATTGTTGAACTCGATGATCTTAAAGGGCTTTTCCAACCTCAGTGATCCCATGATCCTAAGAAGTTTGAGGTGGGAAGGGTTGGCCAGCAGATCAGCAGCATGAGTGAAGAGCCCTCACTGGGCAGATGGTGTGTGGAGTCGGTGCAGCTGGGGGCAGCTGCACCTGAAACAACTCATAATGTCTTTATTTTCCTTTTATTTATTTTCAGGTATACACTTAGAGCATTTGTGAGATTAATTATCAGATGATGTCTTTGAGCAAAAAGACTGTTCAGTGGGAGGAATCAACATTTGACCTATATTCAGACTTATTACAGACTGGGAGAGAGAGTGTTTTTCAGTTTCTGCTTATTTTTGATGCATTTAAGAATGTTTCCCCTTTCTTAGTGGTTTCCCTGGTTGGGCTTTTTGCAGAGAAGCAGGGTAGGAGAAACATTTTCTGAAAAATGGGGAAACATGATTGTGAAAAAAGGTTTCCTTTAGATTTGACTGGCTCCTTGGGTTGCTTGGATACAGATGAACAAACACTAACAGCATTAAAGCTCCTGTGTTAGGGGGTACCTATTCAGGACAGCCATATGGGCACTCATGTTTGCAGGACAAAATTAAGGGTATAGAAGGCTTAGCTTCATGTACAAATATAATGGAGTCCTAAAAGTACAGAATTTCCACCCCTTTTGGGACAAAAATAAATCTAAGCCAGCTGTGACATTTAAGTACCAGTCACAGTTTATAGGATGATTACATCTCAGAAACAAAGCTTAGTAGTTATCTCCTTAGAGCCCATCAGCCACAATAACACTGCAATATATAGAATTTTCATCACCAGAAGAATAGCTACATACCAAAAATTACTTGGGGCAGTTTTCTGCAGTAATGGCTGGAGGGATGCACATGATGATGATTTTCATTTTGTACTATGGTTTGTCTAAGGATGATGGTGAAAGAATTATGCCTCCTAATGCTCCTTTCCAAGATGACAATGTTTTACTCATATTAAACGTAGAGGAATGAGATGAGCTGTGATGGTTGGATCTTGTAAAAAATGAAGTTTTAAATGTGTACTTCATTGTCTAAATGCTCACAGATGACTTGTCTTCCTATAATAACCTTAAAAATGTGTTGGCAGCATATCACAATTAATAATCCATACTCATGTGCTACAGGCATATTTCTTACCCAAGCTTATAACCAGATTCAAATCAAATCCTACATTTGTGCCAAAAATTGAATGGCAGCCATCTCCCAGCAAATAATTTTACCTAACTGACTCAAGAGTCTTAAATTTCTGATTTTCCCCGAAGTGAAATTCACATTAATCTCATATTAATGTATATATCCTTCAGTCACTTGCAAAAGAATCCCATAACCTTGCAGTAAGGATTGCACAGAAAGTGGAAAGTGCTGTACACACGTAGCATTACTGTAGGTTTTCTCACCCATCTAGATTGTGTAAGATCCTTTAACATTAATGGGGACAAGTTTTCTCTCTAGGGTGATGTTGAATTTCTCTTTGAGGGTTTTTTCCACCTCTTCATCTTCAAGAGTTACAAATTCCACCAGATCCATGTTTTCCTTGTAGTTGTACGTGGTCTCAGTGAGCGTCCACCCAATTAGCGCTCGGAATCCGTCGGTGGTCTGGAGGGCGCAGATGGACTTCTTTGTGAAGAGGGAATCTGGAGAGGTCTGCAGGTATGTGCACTGGAAACGGAAATCTTCCACTGTCCGTGGCTCAAGGCTGAACATATAAACTTTCCTACACTCTTTCTTCTCCAGCAGATCGGAGTTGGAGAAGCTCTGATTGGGGATGTATTGTTTCCGCCTCATCTTCTCCAGGTACCAGACGCCGTTTTTTTCCGTGAAGCGGAAGACGCCGGGAGCCTGGGGCTGCTCTTTCCCTGACACAAGCTCCATGGGCTGCCACATCTGGTAGGACACCCCGAAGCCTCCATCAACCACGTAGGCTTTGCCGTCGATGACGACCTTCACCACGAGGTGGGTCATCAGAGTGGCGTAGGCGTTCTGGTGGGGGTTGAACACGTAGGCTCCCAGAAAGCTGGTGTCGTACCCCAGCCCCTTCAGCACCCAGCCCAGCAGCTGGTTGTTTTCCATGCACCAGCCACCCCGCTTCCTCCTCACAATCTTGTTGTAAACATGCTCCAACTCCAAAGTAATTTTCTCCCCGCAGTGGATGCTGAGGTTTTCGAAGGGAACGGCACGGATGTGGTGCTGGAATATATTGGTTAAAGTTTCCAAGTCTTGTTTTTCAGTGGAGCCTTTGTAGCCAGTTCTTGCAAAATACTCTTCAAGGTTCATCTCACCTGTAAAGGAAGGAATTGTGTTTTGGTTTCTTTACATCAGTGATTTATGATGCTGTGAAAAGCTACCTTGGCTCTGCCAGCAAAGATGCTTTAATTCACTGAACCTCATCAGAACAGCTTTTAAAGGAAACAACTATTCCTATCAAATGGTTCCCTGAGCAAAGAGCAGTGCACGTGAGGGTTTGCTTTTGTCTTAGAGTCATCCCTCTGGCAAACAGCTGATGCCATTTCAGTTTCACACGAGGCGGCTGTGAGATGGGGATTTGCTGTGTTTGCATTGTAACAGCGGGGTTAAGAGGAAATGTATGATCATGCTGGGGAGTGTGTACAAGGGTTCATGAGAAATGGTCTAAAGCCACTGCTCAGTGACAGGACTGTCACTGGGGGAGGCAGTGTCATCTGCCAGCAGGAGGGAGGACAGACTGAGCCAGGATTCACATGTTCTTTTCATGAGTCTGCCACTGATGGACGTGACAGTAAATTAATTGCTCGTTCAGTACACGCTGCTCTTCCACCACTTATAAAAAGTTAACATGAAAAGTAAAGTGACAAGCTTTGTTCAGATAATTATAACTGAAAAAACCCTGACTTTTGAAAGAGGCACAGACCACTGAGTCTTGTGCCTGCTCTGTGTGTTGTAGAAACTCATTTTGGTGTTGGAGTAATGGATCTGAAGGGAGGTGAGTGGCCTAAAAGACAAGGAGCACATCTCCATTCCCTGCCCTGTGTCTCACAGGCCACCCTGAAAATGAACAGGGCCTGCTTTACTCTCTGTGGTCCTGAGCTTTTCCAAAACTCACCAATCCTTAAACTCAGCAGCGAGCTGTTGAATGTTTACTGCAAACTAGACTTTCTCAAGATGATTCTCAGTGGCAGATTCGTGCTGTGCATATTCATGATGTAGAGGCAGTTGTCCCAAGTTCATGGAGAGCACCAGCAAAAGCTACAAGTTACCTGCTACAGAGAGGAATTTAGCTTCCAGTGATATCTAAGTGTATTGTTGGAGGATATGTTGAATGTAATATTTGTTAAGTGTAACATAAAAGTCGTGGCACTTTCGATTTGCAGAATCTGAGCATATCTGATCCTATCACTCTGACTGTGAATGCTAAATAGATCACACCAGTGTAAAGCTGGTTCTCAAGTTTGTATTATTTGTGATTTCTTTCTGCAGCTGCATAATATGCTTGATCAGCATTAGATCTGGACTGCAGGAGATGAAAGCCACTGTTCTTTTGAAATGTGAGCAGACCAGATGAAAAGGCAGGTACTGAAAAGGTCATCCCACAAATGTGTCTATGATTTATGCAGAGAAAAACATCAGCAGAAGAATTTTAAAGGTGCAAATGAAGGTGTTCATACAAAAATATTCCTTACCAAGACTATACACAGTATCAGCAATTCCACAGTTGAAAATATGTTATTTGTCTTCTTTTATTCTAATACATCAGCACATGGACTTCCTGGATTGCACAATCCAGAGTCTGTAATTTTTTTAAGTTGTTTTTAAAGAGCTGTAATTTTATTCCCTTAAGCAGAATCTATTGATTATTCGACTGAACTTTTGCTTCCTTTGCACTTGCAATACTTTTAAACAATTTAAATATCTAAAAGCATGACTTCCAACAAGAAGTTGCAGTTCTAAATTCATATCTACTATTGTACCTAAACAAAAGAATCTATTCTATAGTGAAGTGAAGCTTCTCCTGAAGAATGAAAGGTAGAAAAATTGAAATTGCACATCAGTGTTTTGCCCTCTTTAAGAGCCCCTATTTAACAGGTGATATTTTAGCTCTATATGTGCACATTTTTAGAACATCTTTCCTAGAGAATGTTGCCTACGTTATTGTCCATGACCTTTACCATCATAAAGAAACCAGGTTTTTTGTATCTTTCTTTGGAGGGTTTTTTTAAGAAAAAAAAACTTACCTCTTATGAGATCCCTTTTGATTTATTGAGGTATTCAGTTTCTGGGTGGTTTATTACAGGGGCAGCAGTCAGTGAAGCCAGGAGTGGATACAGACCGTGAGGGTTGTTTTTCTAAGCTCTGCTGGCCCTCGCTCCTGAATCTTAAATTCCAAGAAAGGGCAGAGTCCATCCAAAATGAAATCACATTTTTGGACTTTGCTGATCCGTGAGCAAATTAAACTTTGTTTCTTCTCTATTAGTAGATGGTTTTGCTTTCCCCTAGTTAAGACCAGAATGAACTCATTTTCCATATTAAATAATTACAGTAGGCTGTTGCATGTGGCGTTGTAACTTTTTAAAATTAAATACTGTTATTTTGCAAGCCAGCACTTTGCAGTGGAGGATGTTAATCTGTGCCCTGATGGGGACACTGAGGTGCCAAGGTGTTGCAGGCTGTGTGTCCCTGAGCTCCATGGATGCACCAATGACCCTTCTTTGCCCATACAGGAACTTTTTTCAATCTGTTCAACTCCTCAGCTGCAGCAGGGAGTTATTGTGGAGCTGCCACACTTAATGGATGCCAAGGCAAATATTGCTTTCCATTTCTGCTCTAAATGCCTCCACTGGCCTCCTGAATCCTCACAGCACTGCAGTGCTGTTTATTTAATTCTCCCCCAGTCAAGACTGTCTCCACTTGGTTTGATGGAGGTGGAATCATCAGAGGAGGCCTCTTTGGGAAAGGCAAAGAACATATTAGACTGCACCTGGGGAAGCACCTGAGTTTTAGGCACATCAGGTGCCCCGTAGGTCTGTGGTTGACTGAAACAAGCATCAAAGTCTTCTCCTTGGCTGATGTTCTTCTGTCACCCTCTTTCATGGCACATCCTGTACAGTACCACAGGTATCATCAGGTAAAAGGCTTCTGTGTTACGGATGTCACACTGGTGGCATATCCTCACTTCCCAGGCCTTCCTTTTTCATCCACATTTTTTAAAGTAGCTTTTGTGCAGAGTACTGTTTGTAATAAATACAAGGACTTTTCTCTGTAATACTGTCATGTCTCCTTGGCAGCAAATGAGGGCTTGGTCCCAAAAGTTTAGATTATAGTTTGATCTTTTTTTCCAGTTTTGATACCAGAAGCCTGGTTTTTAATAACTGTTGTGTCATCTCATCTTCTACAGATTTTATTTTGAGTTCAGAGACACAGATAAATCAGACTCAGAAAAAGTGGGTACTCAAAATTAGAGAGATTTTGGGAGGTTTAGGTACCCTTGGATAAATATCTTACTTTAAGTCAATTTCTGAAAAGGCAACAGGACTCAAGTCTTTCAACTTTTCATAAGCTAATCAACACCTAATGGTGGCTTGTTTTGAGAAAGTCTTAACCTTTCTTTTTTTTACAAAGTCTTTAAAAGTCAAATTCAGCTCAACTTTAAGACTGTTAAGGGAAGTGAATAATTTGTAAAAGTCACTGAGAAGACTGGAAATAATGCCAGCAAAGGTTAGAGGTCTTTCATGTAAAATGGTAACACAACCTCTCCTTCTGTATCATTTTGATCTCATTTGCCATAAAATACATCTGCAATAAAATGAGTTCTTGAGAAGGTGAACAAAAACTTAAGGAGTCAAAAAATTTCCATATGAGCAAAGCAGAGCTAGTAAGATGTCTTGGTTTCTAAAGAAGGAGAGGTTTAATAAAAAATATGCAATCAATATATGCAGTTAATTAAAATGTACTGGAATTTACCAAGCTTGGTGACTAGCTCAAGTTAAAAATGAGATTATTGTAATTAATGTTAATTTTAGAATTTTCCTCTTGGCTATTGAAAGATCCATCTTGCAGTTAGATCTTATCCACTAAATTAGGCGGCAAGCCACGAACATTTACTGGTACAAGTTTGTTCTCCAGTACTATGTTGAATTTATCTTTCAGTGTCTTCTCAACCTCTTCATCTGTAAGGGTTGTGATGTTCACCAGGTCCAAGTCCTCAGTGTAGTTGTATTGCATCTCAGTGAGGGTCCATCCAACTAAGGTAAGGACCCCACTGGTGGTTTGGAGGCTGCAGATTGACTTCTTCCGAAGGATGTCATCTGGAGACACTTGGAGGTATGCATTTAGCTCCTTGAAGTCATCTATGTGCCGTGGCTCGAGAGTAAATTTATGTATTTTTCGGATATTCCCCATTTCTGGAGTATAAGGGGAGGCATTATGACTGTTCTCAGGAATATAATGCCTCCTTTTGACTTTCTCTAAGTACCAGGTGCCATTGTCTTCCATCAAGCGGAAAATGCCAGGGCCCTGGGGTTGGTCCTTCTCAGAAATCAGCATCAGTGGCTGCCACATCTGGTAGGGGCCACCAAACCCAGCATCTACTATGTAGGGATCTCCCTTGATGACCACCTTCAGCAGGATGTGGCATATCTCATCACTGTAGCTCTTCTCTGCTGGTTCATAGCTGTTTGCACCGAGCATACAGACGTCGTACCCTAACTCTTGCAGGGCCCAAAAGAGGAGGTGGTTGGTCTCCAGGCACCACCCACCACGTTTCTTCCTCACAATCTTGTCATAAGTAGCCTGCAAATCCAGCTCGATGGCCTCCCCACAGTGCATGCTGAGGTTCTCAAAAGGAATGGTCTGGATGTGATGCTCTAAGATGGCTGTCAGGGTTTGCAAGTCTGCATCCTTATGGGGCTTGTTGAAAGCTATTCTTCCAAAATACTCCTGAATGTTCATTTTGCCTGTGTGAGCAAAAAAGTTGCCAGTTACTGCTGTGCAGCTGTCAAGGGGTTCACTCACTCCTGTTTCTGTAGCACAGGCTAACCAGTCTGCAAATGTAGTCTGGGCCCTTTTATTGAGGATCTAAAAGGATTTAAAGTGTTTCTTTAAAAAGAGACAAGGACAGGAACAGGTGGCAATAATGCTTTCCCTCTCTCAGGGGCTGCCTTCAGACCAGGTGGCTGTTATTCCCATGGGAAGACACAGCACATGCCATAACAGAATCCCTGGCCACAGAGGAGGATCCCACATGATAAAAGCTTTCAAAAATCAAGAAACAACAGGTTTGCAGAAAAGCTGCCACACCATACCAGCATAAAAGTCACAGGAAGAGTTTAATGTTTCTTCTACTGTACCAGGTAAGCAATTCTTTCTTTATCCCACAGATAATTTAACTGGAAGGGTTTGCATGTGTGGATTCAGTTAACTGAGATTAACATCTCAGTGTGTCACCCTTTCACACAGGTTTTCATGTGAAGTAGATAGTTGTTTTCTTAAGCTCTTAAATTTCCCTGGGGAGCTTAGACAAGGCTTTGGCTGTGAAAGGAAGGGGCTTTAATTTTTCTAACCTAAGGATCAAAGGAATTGATCTAAAAGTACATACAAGGCATATTCATAATATTTTTGGTTTTTTTACCATCTTTTACAAACTAAAGTCTTTAGTTTTTGATAAAATTATTGGAAATATTTTGTGTCTTTGTATGTCTGATCCCCTTCCATTAGCAGAAAGACACTGTCATTGGCACTGGTTATGTGGCCAAGATACAAAAGGTTCCCTGTAAGACTTCTAATTCAGTGATTTATCTTCTCTCTGCAAGGATTTCTTTTGCCTTTAGTTTAGATTTAATATGACTTTTTTTTTTTTCATGCAATGACACTTGTTGTTCAGAATAATTCACAATCAGTTAAGGGCTACACTAATTTCTAAAAAGTCTGAGGATTTCTTGCTTCCTTCATCTGGTTAAATGTTCCCTGGGAGAATTTTCCAAAAATCCTTTGATGTGGATGAGATGGGACCAACTCCCTTCCACTGAATATTCCCAGCTTTGGTCCAACTGTTTCCCCCAGCAGTTTGACCCCATGTCCATGCATGAAGCTTGTGAAAACCCCACCTCAAATGCATAGGTGGAGGTGTCTCCTCCCCAGCAGATGAGCACGTCCAATGGCCTAATCTCTCAACTTTAACCCCAGTCTTGATGCCAGCAGCACAACTCACATGACCTGGTTGTATTGATCCTGATCTGCACTAGTACAAACGTTCAGACTAGCTAATGCAAACCCAAAGGAAAATATGATAGAGTAGAGGATTATCCCAATAAAGGAATAAGAAATAAACATTTTCACTTCAAAAGGACTCAAAGAGTCTACATGAAAAAACAGTAATGTCTCTTTGATACTGCATTTTATGATTTTTTTTCTATCCCTTTTTAGGACAAGGGCACTCATCTCTGGCAGGATCTCCTTGGAAACACTAGTAGAAAGCCATTTCCTTCCCAACACACAGCACACATGCTCACTGGCAGGCTCATCCTGTGGTCTTCTGCCTCATTTTTCTTTCTATCCCCACTGTCAGCAATTTTACATAGGAAGATAGAAACATCTTTACCCCATGAGGGTGTTGAGCTGAACCTCTGTGACCAGCAGGAGTCCAGAGGAGTGCATCAGCCTGGTGGGTCTGACATGCTTGGAGTTTGTTTTCAAGCCAATCCAGATCAGTCCCTGCCCTGGGTCACAGCAGAAGCCTGATGCCCTCCCCATAACCCAAATCCTGGGTCTGGGTGTCCCCATTACATGGGGAAAGCACAGGATAAAACCAGCTCCCTTCATCCAGCCATGGAGAGGCCCCATGGGGCCCTGGCAATGATATAAAATATATTGGGAAAGCATTTTGGGAAATTTCCTGCCCGTGCCTCAGTTTCCCCAGCTGCCCCTTCTCCATCCTCATCAATTTAAAGCCTGCTTCAGAGACAGCCTTGTGGTGGCTGACAGAATGTGCTCTGGTCTCAATGAATACTTAAAGAGGCTTAAGTATAATAAAGCTGCACTAGAACATCCCTGACATTAGGGAGCATCCACATAAATCAGTGTTTACTCCCTCGCCTTCCTGGAGGCAGCTTTTTCCTTGGCACAACCATTCCCTGCTGTGTGAGCTGCAGCAGTGAGCAAGCCCTATCCCGGGGGACAGCTTGTGTTCCAAAACTGAGTTGCCAAATATCCCGAGCCTCATCAGCCTTGTTTGCTGCTGCCCCTGCAGCAGCTGAGCTCTGCTCAGCGCTCCTGCAGCTTCGTGGGTAGTGAGATTCAGATGTTAGTTCTGCCTGTCTGCACGTGTCCCTCGGGATCGCCGGGTCCTTCTGTAATTAGGCTGAATATTAGGAGCAGTTCTTCTCTGCTAAAAATCATGAGGGACTTCCAAGGCCGGATCCTCTTGCACATGCCTGCACTGTTTGTTTGATTCCAAGTTACACTGTGAGTCAGTAGCTGCGTTTTTCATACACTCTGGCTGGAAATAAAGGGTTAGTTTAACTCTCAAACACCCCGTGTTGCATTTGGAAAACACCCTCGCAATGCCCTCTCACCATCAGCCCTGGGGCTCCTGTAGTTCATGCTTTGCTAGCACACCTGCAGTGCTGTGCAGAGACTGTGCAGACTCTCAGGGGTGAGTTTCCCAAAGGGGCTGACCCAAAGCTGCAGGGTGAAGTTAAAGAAGTGCTTACCTCACAGGCAGAGTCAGCACAGGCTTTCCACCCTAGGCTGTTCCAAAGTTCCAGGAAGAACTGCACTGCCAATTGCTGCTCTTAAAGGTCCAGGCTGCCTTTACTGCCTGTCAGGGACCGCCTTCTCCTCCAGCAGAGCAGCCAAAGAGGGGAGACTTTCTTCTTTTATAGTAGTTTATATTCTGATGGTTTTGTTGGTTCATTTGTATTGGCGTGTGTGTGAAAGCTCTATCATGCCATTTGTTCTGTTAGGTGCTGCCTGAAAATGATTCAGTCCCCACACTGCTTATAATACTGAGGAGTTTTTAACCTTCCATGTCACTGAATGACAGCTGAAGCCTTCCAGGAGTGCAAAGCATGGGCATCACAAGGAACCTTTGTAAGTGGTTATAACCTATAAACCTGTCCTCAACCCTGCAGGTCACCCAGGGGCTTCAGTGTCTGGGGCACCTTGCTGGGTGCTCCCATGCTAAAGCAGCAAAGCAGTCGTGCAAAAATGATGCAGATTTTACATTGTTGACACTGATGTGGTCTGGATCCCTGTAGGAAGTGATTTATGACAGACAGAGAGTACTCCAAGGTAGGAAGTCACTGATTTATTGGTGGAGATGGCAACTGTTGAACTAATCACACCACACTGAGCAATTCCTTGTGGCTGACACCAGCTCCCACAAAGCAACAAGGCCAAGTCATGTATTTCTCTAAATTCCCCTGGGTTCAAAGAGCAGCCCTGTCCTTCAAAAGGGAAAATGCTACTCCCAGAGAACTGTGAGCTGCCTGAACCTGCTGTGCCTTTAAGTATTTGCCTCCAAAGTTAGTGATAAGGAAAAAATTAACTAGGGCAATCTGAAATAAAAACTTCATTCTTTTCTTTTTTCTTTTTCTTTCTTTTTCTTCTTTTTCTTTTTTTTTTTTTTCCCTTCCAGCAGCAAGTTTCCTTGTATTGCTTGGCAGGACACTGTGCCTCTGTGGGTGAGCAGGAGGGCTGAGCTGTGCCAGGCAGGGGCAGCACCGGGCATAGAAGATAAGTCAGCAGAAAGAAAAGTGCCTTTCCCTGTTGCTGCCCTTCACATGCTGCATCTTGAGGGCAATGGATGTAATGCTCTACTCTTATCTTAAAGGTCTGTGATTTTATAGCTCTGGACTTGTTCCCCTGAGCCTATGGAACAGCACAAAGTGCGGGAAATGTCCTGACACAGGGAGAGAGGAGTGGGTACAGCCCTTTTTAACTGTTTCCTGTGTTTGTTCCCACAGAGGATGGAGACTCTTGGCTTTGTGTGGATCTTCTCCTGCCCCACAGCTTTGCAGGACCTGCCTGGATTTTATCTGCATCCCAATGCTTTGTCCCTGCTGTCCCACTGAGTTCAGCTCCTCCAGCTCTCCCACTAATCTGGGGACCAGAGAAAAACATAGGTCATAAACAAGCCAGATCCTGGGATAATTTCTTCTGATCTTCTTGCAACTTGTGTTGGTCCACACCATAAGAAGCTTCTCTTTCTTTTACAACCACATTTCATTTTCTCATAGGATGGGAGGGCCTCATGTGCTATAAAGAACTATTTGCACCCCTGCAGCAAGCCCATGTAAGTGAATTTGACTCTGGGAAGACAGAGGTTTCAGAAGCTTGCTGTGTCTCTAAGAAATATATTTTGAACATGCAGAATAGCAGCTTTTATTAAATCTAAACTGCTAGTTCTAGAAAGCTGCACATGCTGCATAACAAGTGAAAAAGGTTTAGTGAGTTATTGTGTTTTTAAAAGGCTTAGCAGGAAAATATTAGCACATACAAATAACCAGGACCACTTCAGTGATGACTTTTTCTTTTTTTTTTTTTGATTATTTTTTTCTTTTTTTTCTTTTTTTTTTTTTTTTTTTTTTTTTTTTTTATTTTATTTTTTTACTTTGGGAATACATGCTGTAATGTGGGGGGAAAAAATCTGAATAATTCTAGTTCACAGTGCTTGATTTTTTTTTTATTTAATTGTAATCCACTAATACAATTTGCTTAATTATAAGTGCATAGTTGTAATGCTTCCAAGATCTGTACATAAAGGAACATCAGGGATCTTCTCAAAGGGCAAAGTGGTCACATTTGAGTAATTTCTCCTCCTAGAAATCTTAGCCGTTAGGTATGTGATTAAGATTCATCATTTCTCCTTATATCAATATAATTAGTATCACTGCAAACACATCCTCAGTGGAACAGATATGTTTCAGAAAAATAATTCTGTGCATGTGTTTGGGTTCAGCCATAATAATTAACGTGTAATAACACCCAGAGTAGAGTCTGATGAGAGGAACATGTATTCCCAACCGTCTGCTGCTGAGTGTGAGCAAACAAAATGCTCAGGAGATGCTTTCAGTCCAAAGAAATGCTGCTCTTTGGTTATGTCACCGAGAAAACAGGAGCTGTGCAAAGTCTGAGGCAACACAGAATTGTCGCTAACATTTCTTATCATCAGTTTTAAGTCATAAATAACCTGTCCTCAAGTACTCACACGGTGAGTTTGCACAAGTGTGGGATGGCCTGACTGCCACATGAGAGGGTGTTGTGGATGTGAGAGCAAAAAGAACAGGCTTATGGCTTAACTGGAGAAACTCAGAACAGGGTATCTTTGGGTTTTTGGCTATTACATTCCCAAAATAATATAGTATTCATTTAAGAGACAGATATGATTTTCCCCAGGTGGCAGCACCAAGTAATAAAGACAAACACATACAGCTCCATCATTCTGCCCAGCTACACTGGGTGTGTTTAGAAAAGCTTTTAAGAGATGAAAAGAGCAGGGAATGGGCTGAGTCTGCTTCCCACTAAGCACAAACAGAGGGGCAAGGATCTGATTGAGCCAGGCAGGAATTATTTGTACCCAACCTAAAAAGAAATGCAGGAATAGGTTTGAAAATCCATTTATTTTCCAGATTCATGCTAGTATGTTCTGCCTTACACTGGTGTAGATGGAAGGAGAAAGATTAACCTTTGGATGCTTGTCAGAAAGAAAGGGAAGAATTGCCTGTAATGCCACTGAATTGAATTGTAATTCAGGCAGTGAGTTAGAACAGAGACAACCTGCTCGTATTGACAGGCACCAATTTCTTGTCTAGTGTTATATTGAATTTCTCTTTCAGTGTTTTCTCTATTTCTTCATCTGCCAGGATTCTGATTTCCACAAGATCCATGTTGTCCCTATAATTGTACTTTATCTCAGTGAGTTTCCACCCCACCAGTGCCCGGATGCCGTCGGCGGTCTGCAGGCTGCAGATGGACTTGGTCACAAAGAGAGAGTCAGGTGCTGTCTGCAGGTGGGCATTGCAGCCCCTGAACTCCTCAATGTCTCGTGGCTGAAGGGTGAAGAGATAAATCCGACGGCAAACTTCATATTCCACATTTTGGGGAGTCGAGGAGCTTGGGTTGAGAACCCACTGCTTCCTTTTCACCTTCTCAAGGTACCAGGTCCCACTCTCCTCCTGAAAACGAAAGACTCCAGGAGTCTGAGGCTGATCTGTCCCTGAAATCAGCTCCATTGGCTGCCACAGCTGGTAGGCCATCCCAAACCCCCCATCCACAATGTAGGATTTGCCATCAAGCTCCACTCGTAGCAGCAGATGATCGATTTCATCTGGATAGGCGTCAAGCTCTGCCACATAAACTTTTGCTCCCAGAAGGGTGACATCATAGCCAAGGGTTTTCAGGACCCAAGACAGAAGGTAGTTGTTTTCCATGCACCAGCCCCCACGTTTCTTCCTCACTATCTTGTTGTAGGTCGCTTCTAGGTTCAGCTCAATGCTTTCTCCACAGTGAATGCTGAGGTTTTCAAAAGGGACAGCTTGGATGTGGTGCAGGAATATCTCTGACATGGTAGCCAGGTCTGGCTTATTGTAAGAGCCCCGGTAAGAAATTCTCGCAAAATACTCCTTGATGTCCATGCTGCCTCTGAGAGAAGGTGGGAAAAAATAATAGGCAGTGTCAGAAGTGGTGGAAGGCTCTTCCCCATCCCTTATAATGGGGTGCTCGGAAAAGGAGCAGGATTTGACTAACGTCTGTATCAAAGCCAGCTGAGTAATAGTGCTGAGAGAAGCCAATGGGGCACTGCTGATGAGCACAAATGTTATTTTTATTTGCCTCTTTTACAGCTGTGACGAGAGGCTCCAGCTGTGCTAAGCACATTTCAGCAGAGTTCCTGCCCAGCAAAGCTACAAATCTCTGTAGGAAGGAACAAAAGCAGTAGCAGCGATGTTTCCCTGCTAGAAATTATAGGAACTGAGACTCTCCAGATCTGAACTGCTTTGCTCGTGGTTTGACTCAGCAAAGCAGAAGCAGAAAACAAACCCTCCCACTCTTGCAGTGTGATCCAGAGCCTCTTCTGCAACCAAATCTGAAGCAAATCTGTCCTGCCATGGTGTTTCATTCATTATTTAGGCAGCCAGGCACGAGCTGGTCTCACCTGCTCCTGCTCCCTGTGCTGGTGATAACAGATGTCACCTGGAGTGCAGAAGGCTTTTTTAGGGCAGGAAAGGCTGTGGGAGGTTTTTTGCTGCATCTGCTGAGAGCTGCCTCCCCACAGCACAGCTTAGCACCCCGGTCCTGCTAATCACAGCCCTTCTCCAGCAACAGGAGGAAACCAAGGTTTGGGCCTAAACCACAAAGTTTAAAGGCCTCATTTTCTGAGTCATTTTTGGGGATGCAGTTGCTCCTTCTGCTCATGGTCTTCCCACTGGTGGGTGGCTGCCCGTGGGTGAGGGAGCAGGCATTGCCCTTCTCTGGGATGGCAGAGGGCTCAGTGCAAGGCTATTTCACAAACACAGGGGTGGAAAGCAGCTTGAGCCCTCCCAGCCCTTGATGGAAGCAATGGGATTTTGATGGAGCCAAGTTCTTTTGTTATTTCTCCCCAGGCACTGCTAAATTTCAGACATCTGTAAGTATGGAGCAATGTTGTTCCCATTATTGACCCAAGAGGTCCAAAAATGCTCTCAAGTTCCTGTATGCAACTCCCAAAGTAAAATCAAAAGAAAAATATCCAACTGTTCAACAGGATTATATTCCCTGTCTGATGAAAAATGCCATACCCAAAATTATATGGTACTTCTGATAAGGTACTTTCAGTACATAAACAAAACAATGAAAATGAAAAATTCCCATCTGGTGTAGTATCCTGGCAGAAGCAGAGGGTGCCATGGTTTGGGTCCCCACATAACCTTGAGGATAGAGGCTTTACAGAACTCTGACTATTGTATCATGGACACCACATGTCTCAAAATCCAAGCAGGCCTGAATTATCCACGATGGGGTTAAGAGCACCAGAATCAGGAGGTTCTCTTTGTTCAGCTTTTGGCTGTTCCCAGGATTCTCCCAGAACTACAGTTCTATTCATTTCTGAAAACTTGGCACAAGCTTAGTTCTTGTCGTGTGAATTTTAAACCAGCATCACCAGCACTGAGATGTTTCTCCCTTTTTCTCCCTTCCTTTCCCTCCACCACAGCAAGCAGAACATGTGCAGTAACTTTTTTACTTACAGGGAAAATATTGGTGTGGGTTTGTCTGTCTGTCCATCTCTTGAGAGCGTCTACAGGGCTGTTTTAATGGGGGTTGCTGAAATGAGGCAGATGGCACAAATGCCTGAGTTGCTTGAGGCTCTCAACTGAGTAAATAAACCAGCGTATCTACAACACCGAGCAGCTGATTCCCTGCTCTGCCCTTACACCATTTCTGCTGTGTTTTGTCCCCAGGCACATTTAACTTCCTGGTTAGAGAGCACTCAGCTACCAAGATCTGTGGGTTAAGAAAAAGGCTTACCTGGAAAATCAAATGCCAGTGTACCTCCGGGGTTTGGGGGTGGTTCTAGGCTAAAGCAAGTGACGTGGCTGGCTGTCGTCTACTTAGCACAGACAGGGTTTGAGGACTGCTGCTCTCCAGCTGCTCTTCAGGGAAATGTCCTTTCCTTCAACTTGCTTTTACCCGCCTCTGTCAGATTGCGAAAGCTGGGAGAGAAAAAAAAAAAAAAAAAAAAAGAAAGAGAAGGAAAAAACCACCCCGAAGGGTGGAGCATGAGAGCTGGAGTGAGCCAGCAAAGCCAGCAGCAGTGTAAACCTGGCTGTTGTTAGAGCAGAGGCTGCTTCACATTTTCACTTGTTTGATGCTGTTATAAATGCCTATTATAAAGTTGGCTTTTTGCAAGGTGTGTGCTATATGATTAATATCTTTGTGGTAAGGATATAAGTTTTTATTTCTGCTGTTAGTAAAGAAAATTAGGCAAAGTGGTAGTAGTGATAGAGTATGCTTAAACTGTCTGTTTGGCTGGGATAACATCCAGTGAACATGTAAAGAAGACCCTGCCATTGATACACCAACTATCAGCATCTCCCATCCGAAGAAAGCACAGACCAAGGCCCAATCTGGAGGTGATGATGAAGACACAGCCCAGAAACACACGTGCTCTAAAAAGGCAGACCCAAGGAGGGGCCATGCAAAACAGTCCCTGGAATATGGAAACTAGTTTATGGAAAAATAGGAATATTCAACAGATTGATACAATAGAAAGGGTGTTTAAAGAAAGTCTCTGAAATAGCAGGGTGTGGACTCGGCTGAATGCCAAGTCACCTGGCCAGCTGTACTTTGCATTTTTTATCTCCTAATTGTCTTATCTTTTATTAAACCTATTCCTTATAATTGACATAAAAGTGAATCTCATTTTTCACAATGCTGTCTGCAGGGGCGTGCTCAGGCTGTCACCAAAATGTTTTTGTTTCAGTAGTTGCTGGATGTACTCAGGTGATGTGTTTTTTTCCTCCCAGTCATTAGATTACTATTTGTTTGGAAACGTGGGGAAGGAAAGCTTGTGTGTGTGCAGTCCAAGAAGGTTTTTGTGCTGTTTCTGAAGAACAGCAAGATTTCAGCACAGTGACCTGCACCTGCAACCTGCTTACCCCAGTCTGCAGCACAGGAGGTTCAGTGCTGCCTGTGCCTCCTCTGCTCTGTGTGATTTCCATGTGGTTTTTATTACAGCAAATTTCACAGAATATAAAAAAGCACTGAGCCAGCAGTGTGCCTTTGGTCTTTGCCCACAGGAATCACCTGCAGATGTTGTTGATGGTGAAGATGCCCTTGGCACAGTGATGATTACGAGGTATTAACATATAGGTAGCTCCATCCTCTCAAAGTATTTAATGTTGCTTTTGTATCTCCCAAATTTGCTTCCATTTTGTCAAGTCTCATTCATTCATTCATTCCCTGACATTTACAGGATCTTCCCCATTAGCTCCCCAACAGTAGTTCCAGTCCTTCACATTTAGTGTCAATGCCAAGTTCCATTCAAACACTGATTTATTAGGATAATTAGCAGAGATAATAAATCAGATGCAACTAAGATGTCTGTGATAGCCCATTACACAGCTCCACTCCCATATCAAAATTTGCCTCTTTATCATCCCATCAGTGGCCCGTGTGTGACCTCACAAGAGAAAACCCATGCCCAAGCCACAAGATGCTGAAGGGAAAGGAGAACCTGCCCTCATCAGGCTGATCTGGGCAGATCCAAATCAGTACAAAGAGAAAGTTCATACTCCTGTCTGGATCTTGCTGATCTTCTCTTCCCACAGACACTTATTTTGACAGGGAGAAGCCAAAAGTCAAGCAGGCAGATCCCAGTCCTGATGGAAACCATCCTGAAATTCCATGGACCCATCTCTGTACAACATGAGGAGAGCCATCCATGCTCCTTGTCCAGCGTTATTTGGGACCAGAGAGGGTGCCAGAACTGAACACTTGCCATGTTCCCTTATGTGAACTGGCTCAGGGTCAGTTCCAGAGAATTTTGAGGTCCTTTTTAAATGGTGTTTTCTGGCCCAGAAGGAGCAAAACCTGGTACTTTGATGCTCAGCTTTTCTCAACTCCTCTCCCTAAAACCTGATACTGAGCATTTTCTTCCATGTCTTTCAAATTCTCGTCCCAGCTCACTACCCTGCATCAACTCTCCTTTTTCTTCATGCACATTTTACAGCCAAGCCATTGGCACCATAAGCTCCCACCCTCCCCAGCACAGGGCAAAGCTCAGCCAGGGAGTGCCAAAGGTAAGGGAAGGCTGATCCTGAGCCCCAAGCCTTGCTGGAGTCTGTTCAGTGCCCTGCCAGAGCATCAGGGCTAATTCCAGTGGGGCAATAAACTGCAAACCCAGCGGTGGGTAATGGCCACAACGTGCCCTCAGCTGTCCCCAAGAGCCACAAAGGGCAGAGCCCAGCTGGGATGGGGACCAGCACCACGGGGTGAGTGTGCAAACAGGAATGTCCTCAGAAAGGACACTGCTGTCCACCTGAAGCACCATTTCCCAACCTTGGCAGGAGCTGGAGCTGGCTGGGATTTTTTCAGAAGATCCTCAATGTAATTGCACTCACTTTTATATAAATTTAAACTGCTGACAGCGTTAAATTTAATACTGAAATCCTTCTCTCATCCTAACTCTCCTGAGAGACCTCATCAAAGATGGTTTGCAACAGTCTCTGTCACTGCCAGGCCCAGGAATGGCTGGGTATTCCAACCTGTGCACCACATGCAAAAAAAAAATACTGTTTCAGTATTTTCTAAGAGGAAAATATTCTCGAATAATGAAAAGGTGAAATGACCAAAGGAGACTTACATGTGTATGAATTCAAGGGGCCAATAAGAGTTTGCTCAGCCTCTGAAAGTCCTTTGGTGAGATATATATATATATTTCTAAACTCTAAAGAAAAAAGTCTTTGCAAATATGTCCAAATGCAGCAGCAGTCACCATTTATGAGCCATGAAACTACCAAGCCTCATCCTCAGCAGGGTTAAATTGTCCTCATTCCACCAGAAGCATGTGGCAATGCTGCTTCCACTCACCTGGCTCTGGGTCTGCTCCTCAAAAAAGCTCCTCTCAAACCAAATTGCTGTTTCAGTGCAAAAACCCTCATGGGCTTCAGTGGGAATCTGGATCAGTCATAGTTCAGGCAATCAGCCTGGAAACATGCAAAACAGGAACAATTACACGAGTTCTGTCATTCCCATTACTCAGGATTTATATATATATATATATATTTTGGAGATAGGTGGGAAGGAAACCTTTTATCTCGGTGAAGAGTGTTACAGTGACAGCAAAGGGGGAAAAAAAGCAACTGTGTCTTTGGAAAACACATTTTCATTACAATGTGCTAACACACATCACAGAAATAATATATGTTTGTGATGACAAAGTATTCCCACCACTCCACTGCTGGATTTGGTGTACAAGTGGGGAAAAGAAAGGAGAGATTCTCTGGATTAAAAATGCTCTCCCAGAGCATTTTTACTTACCTTTACTGGGATTTTATTGGCTTTCTGCCCGGCAATGTGCTCGGGGGGACACACTGGTGTGACTCCCAAGTGGCACTGCAGGGACTTGTGCACATTAAATACCTTTTTCACAGGCTTTTTCTGCCTGCCCTGTATGTTTACAGCTGGTATGAACAGCACAAAGCAATGTGCACCATGTAGAGGTTTCAAGAATCATCCCTTTTCCCAAAAAAAGAGATCCACACCTGCTGTGATGCCCACACATCACCTATAATAATATAACTTATTTTTTCCTAGCAAAGAGCAGTTTGATCCTTGATCATACAAACTAGTGAATGGCCTTTGCTGTGAGATGATGAACCTGATTAATTTGACATCATCCCTGGGCATTTTCATCCCATAAGATAAAAAGCAACTAATTTCCTTGCAGTGATCATGGTATTTCCTTTTCCTCATCACACCGTTGCAAATTGATGCTACACCCAGGGCAGTGTCTCCTCACAGGCAGATGCTGAGGATTCTGTCATGATGGAAGATTGCCCTCCACCTTCCAAACCCTTATTTAATAGGAGCTGTGGTGTGAAATTCTGGTCAAATAATCCTTGAAAAGTAACCACCTGCTTTTTTAAGCATCCGGAGGCACATCTCTTCTGCTCCTCTATTTAAAATAAATAGAGCTGTCGTGGAGAAAAGCCTGTGGTTCAGCCACGTCCCTCTGAGACCAAACCAAGCACTAGATTTGTCAATTCACACTAATGCTATTTTTAATTGCTTTCTCAGCAGTTGTGCTGGGACCTGCCCAGCTGCACCTTGTGTTGCAGTGCAGCCCCTGCCATCCCCTGGGCCACACAAACAGACTCAAACATGATGCTGACAAATACATTGTTGTCTCTGGGGCTGGAGGCTGACACCCTGAACCTGGGGTGGTGAAATGGAATAAAGTGCCTTCAAGTCAAGATAGCTTTGTGCTAAAATAGCCGAGCTCTGTAAACCCTTTGGGAAATTTCCAAGATGCAGCAGGACTCAGCAGCCAGCCAGGCCAGCAAAGCAGCTGCAATGTCCTTTTTCCTCATTTTCCAGCTTTCATGAGTGGCACCAGGTGCTCTCCAGCTCTGCAGGGAAGATGGGGGGAGCAGGTCTGTAAATCCTTCAGCAAATGAAACCCTTCCCTTTCATCCTCCATGAAAGCACCAAGCAACCTCACCAAATCATCTGTCTTTTGCCAGGTCCTTACCCAATTTACAATCATTTCTCCAGTTCCTGTCTATGTCAGCACAGCTAGTGACTTTCCAGGCAGTATTGTATCAAAACCTTTACTGAAATGCAGCTCCCGAAGTCCCACTACACATTTCTTCCTCCTAGAAAATCTCATACCTAATCATAGAAACTCAGTAGTTAATTTGTGCTACCATTTCTAATAAACTCCCATCCTGTGGCTGCTGCTCACAACAGTCAGAGGCAGCCATAGCATCTGATGTGCCTGAATCTGTCTCTCCCCTTGCACATCTATCTGAGGGATATTCTCCAGCGGCATCCAAAATCAGACAGTGAGAATGTATATTCTGCTTTCAGCTAATAATTGAGAGACTAAACCTGCCTGGCTGCTGGGGGCTCAAGGGAAGGGCTTGGAAATTGGCTGAGAGCTTCCTTCTCAACTTTTGTCAAAGCAGCTCCTGAATGTTTCATCGTATGAAAATTCGCCTGCATATTTATGTGGCCACAAAGATTCCTGGGTTAAAGCTGCAAAATCAATTCACCCACTGCATCAGCTCTGCATCCCCACTGTAACTCAACCTGGCTGGCAGGGTTTTCATCACTCTGCACAATGAACACTTAAATAGGCAATGTCCTGCCCCATCCTCCTTGGAGAAAGATCTTCTTTTAATCCTTTGCTCATTAAAGTGCCATTAATGGGGCTCAGCCCCAGCAGGGTGCTTGGGCAGGACAGCAGAATTGAACTGAGCCTGGCCAAGTGGGCATGACTGTGGCCAGATTGCCTGACTGATACCACCAAAAGAAAAATCCCCCTTTTTTTTTTCTAAACTGCCATCAATCAGTCAGTAACCTGGAGTGGAAAACACTCCATCAACATCACAAAACCAGTTAGCTCCTACTGCTGCCAAGCACAAACCCAAGTCCTGCTTTGGTTCAAGATGCAAACCCGAATTGTAGCTCTGCTGCCCAGCTGGCATTCCCTCTTTGTTTGCCTTTTCCCTGGGTGTCTGCCTGGCGCTGAGGCTGAGCTGCTGCCACACCACATATTCCAGCCACGGAATAGGGTTCATTTTGCTTTCCCCTCCCTGGGGACCAGCTCGTACTTTCAAAGCTGCACATCATTTTATTAGTTCTATTCCCAGTCTCCAAAACGCCAAGTTTCTTTTCTATGAATGTGCTGCAATTTAGTACCATCAGCAAACTCTGCTGAAGCAGGGAGAAATGCAGAGCCAGGGAAGATCCCTGCAGAAATCATCCCCCAGCTCTTGTGCAGCTGCAGCACTTTGCTCTCTGTCAGCCCTGCAGTGCTTTAATTCACATAACCTACCCTCACTTGGAGCCCATCTCTTTCCCTGGCTTCTAATTTTTTGTTTAAGTGTTTAAAATGCTGATTTTTTAAAAATATATGTTTATTGTTTCTACTGGTAGCACCCTTGTGAAACATTAGTGATCACTAGATGTCACTGTGATTTTATTCTGTCTCCAGCCCAAGTGAACCATCATGATCCCTGGGCTCTAGAGAGCTTGCTGTAAAATCCTGCTGAAGAATTTTTTAGTGATCAGAAAATTACCCAGCTGCTGTCCTGACAGAGGGTTCCCTGGGCTGGGAGGGGAGAACCAGCTTTGGCTGAGTTTTTTGGGGCAGTTGTTGGCCCTGATGTGTGAATAATGCAAAAAATAAGGCAACTTTGGGGCCAAACACCCACACACGTGTGTGTACACGTGTCATGCGTGGCTGTCCACACGGTTTCTGCTCAACATGTGAAAGTCCTGTTAATTTTCTGTGAGTTATTGAATCCCTCTGGTGTGTGCAGCCCTGCAGAGCCCTGGCTGTGTGTGGGTCCCTGGGGCCTGGACATCTGTAAGGCTCTTCTGCCCCTTTCCCTAGCTTTAATGACCAAAAGTACTTAAAATTTTGTTGGTTTTCCTTAATAATCACCTCACTTCTCCCTCAAACACAGAGCTCAGGTTCCCTCACCATCGTTGAAGCACTCTCATCTCCTTTCTTTCCATGCAATCATCCCATTCCTACTGTAACTTCAGTTAAAACCACAGCTTTTAAAACTCAGAAAGCTCTACAGAAGCATCTTGCCTCTTTTCCTTATCTTAAAAGATGTTACAGAATACATTTCTTCAAGGCCAATGCAAATCCACACTCCCCTATTTCCTAAACTGTTGATTTCTCCATTGTACTCAGCCTTTGGGATATGGCAATTTAAATATTATAGACCACACTCCTGCATGGGCACATGGGATTTAGTGTTTTTTGTTTTGTTTTTGTGTTTTGTTTTCTTTTTTTAATTGGAAAAAAATCCACTGCTAAAAATCATTTGCCTGCTTAAAAATCATTTGTCTCCATCTGATGACATTATCCAGATCAGCAGAATGAGACTTCGCTCTGCACTTCAGTCTCACTGGGGAATGTGCCAAAATCAGATCTTTCAACAAAACTCAGTTCCCGGGTGTGCAGCACCGGCAGCTGAGCCCGAGGAACCAAAGCTCTTTGCTGGCATCTTTTGGTGAGCAGGGAGAAAGGACCAAGGGCCACGGCAGTGTCCATGTGGCCTGGGACAGAGTGGCAGAGCCTGGGCACATCCAGGAGAGCTTCAGAGCCAGGAAAATGAATTTTCTGTTCCAGGGAGTCAGGATGGTAGGAGAGCTGCTGGGGTGGGAGGTGTGCTGGGTAGAAGCCAGCTGAGATTTCTGTAACAACTTCTTGCCCTTTGAACTCCTCCACATTGAATTTGTAACCTTCTGCCAGGGTGACAACAGGATTTTAAAGGCTCCTGGGTGCTGCCTCTTCTACAAGCCAGGGGTGGGCTGCCTGGGCAGGGGGTGATGCCACAAATAAAGGCACCTTCTGGCTTGCTGCTTTCACCCAAATTACACGGCCTGTCCACCTCTGGTAATCCCAACATCTTGGCTGCTCTAATATAACCTCTAATATGCTCTAATAACCTGGTATCAACACCATCTCAGTTCTGATGAGCCATTCAGGACTCATTAAAAAAGCCTAAATGAGCAATAATGCTTCTGGACAAGCATTTTATTTTTCTCTGGAACCACCAGAAGAGATTTGTTGGTCAGGATGACAAACACCTTTTGTCTTCTCTGTCAGCCACAGCCTAAAAAGTCCTAAATTTCCTTTGGGTACTGTTAATTAGTTGAAGAGAGACAGTTCCCTTCTTTAGAAACTCTCCTCCACATCTCCACACAATCACATTTTTTCTGATGAGTAACAGCAACAGACAAATTCAAAGTAAAGGGACTATTAAAAGTTTTGCCACTGAATTTA
Source organism: Sylvia atricapilla (assembly GCF_009819655.1). Taxonomy (NCBI): domain Eukaryota; kingdom Metazoa; phylum Chordata; class Aves; order Passeriformes; family Sylviidae; genus Sylvia; species Sylvia atricapilla. The sequence goes on from NC_089151.1 coordinate 4,724,893, forward strand.
GGCAAACATTAGAGATTATGCTGCTTAATTCACCCTGACTGGCACTTTATGCAAGTGGCCCTGAATGAAATTATAGTACCCACAATCAGATCTCACTTATCAACATGACTCAGAACCTCATTACATGATTACAACCACATCTCTGTTAGATTAGTGCCCGGCAGACCTTGTTAATTGGAGACTCATTAGCCCTGGGAAAAAGCTGATGCAGAGCCGCTGTTGGTTTACCTGGGGCAGGAGGAGTGGGTTTGGGGCATGGTGGATGCAGCACCTGGGCTTTGCACACATCTCCTGTCACACTCAGGGTCCTGGGGGTCGATGCCTCTGGTGGATCCCTCTGCCAGGAACAGCACTGGAAGGTCTTTCCTCGAGATAACTGGTAAAAAAATGTAAGGAGGGCCAGAGAAAACAAAGCATGTAAGTAATGAAAATAACATCTTGAATCTGCTTTCAAATATAGAGCAGGCTCCTCTTGAGGAATTGCATGCACTTTCTTACTTGTTTTGAAGGACCATAGATTACCTGGAACCTGATTGTGCATACATAAAATGCATTGGAACAGTTCAATTACAGGTGTGACAGCTTTAAGCCCTATTTAAATACAGGCAACTCCCTAAACATAGAGTGTCTCTCCAGGTTATTGACTGACTTCAAAAAATTCAACTCAATCAGGAGCCCCTTCAACAAAAGCCAGAATAAACCACTGTCAGTCCGAAGTGAGGGATTGCATGTTAAGAGTTAGCACACATTTCATTTCATCAGTTGGGAAACAGATTAATATTGCATGGAAAACAGTTCAAAACAAGACTGAAGTTCTGTAGAACACCCTTACATAAACATTACTGTAAATCACATTTTTGAACAGATTTCATCTTTGTTTACCCAAAAATACCCCAGAAGACAAACTTGAACAATACAGGGCTCTGAATTCATAGCAGAGATTAGTTAAAGCAGATGGTGAGTCTGTGTGGATGTGCTCCATCAGAGAAAACGTGGCTATAATTGGATTTATTTTAATTCACTCCCATTTTGACTACAGGGGAAATACAGGTGGAGTCCCTGCTGCAGACAAGCCCCGAGGTTAGGACTTCCAGGGAGCTTTGCTCTCAACTCCATTTTGAAAATTGGGCTTGAATGCAAAAATAACACTAGGTGTTTATAAACGAAAGTGAAGCCCCAGTCTTAAAACATTCATTCATGGTCAGACCTCGCCTCCATAATTCACTCTGACTGGCACTTTATGGAAATGGCCTTGAGTGAAGAAGTCCCCACGCAGAGCTCTGAGTTATGGAAGTGTTTTGTGCAGCCCGGGCTGACACTGCTGCAGGACTCTGTGCTGCTCCCCTGCCCTGGGCTCAGTTCTCACTTGGTTTGCAGCAGGGGAAGGAGCAGATTCCCCTGGGGAGGGTCCATCCTGCAGCACAGAGCCAGGGGAAGGCAGGCAAGAGCCTCCTCCTGCCACATCACAGAATGTGCTGCGTTCCCCTCTCTGCACCCTGCTGCCTTCAGGGATTTCCTTTCTGCCTCTTTATCTGAATACATGGTTCTTGGATTCTCATGTGGCTTATCTGCTGCCTCAATGGTACCCAACCATCATTTTTAACCTGGGTTCCTGGTTGCTTTTTCCTCCTAGAAGGGTACTGGTGGTCTGAGCCCTGACTCCTCTGAGGATTCGTGCTGTTGTTGGAAGCACTGCAGCACGAAAGGGGAAGGGGTTCATTTCCCTCTGTGCCGAGCTGTAATGGGTGTAAATATATCCCATAATTACAGGCATATTGCTGTGCAAACACATAATAATTGCAGCTCTCGTTTCCTGATGAATTATACATGACAGGCCACCCCATATCCCTAGCTGGACACGTGTTGTGTTGACTGGCCGTGCTGAAACCTGTCATCAGGAGCCTCAGTTTCCCTCATAATTTCTCTCTTTCAAAGTGCCTCAGCCACCCATGAGTGCAGGACACGTGCAAGTTTCTTCCCAGCTGCCCACAGCAACCCAGAGCCAGTCCAGCTGGATGGCCACGTGGAGATGTGGGACTGCAGGGGCAGATGGTGCGTGGGAAGGGATGAACTGCCTGGCCATGTGCACCTCTGGTGGTTTTTATTTCGTTGAAATTGGGTCCGTGTGTGTGTGTGTGTGTGTGTGTGTGTGTGTGCTGATTCTGTGTTTGAATCTGAGCAGTCCTGGCTGGGTGAGGCAGTGCCCAGCTCCTGCCAGGCTGTGGCTGCCTGCTGAGGCGTGGAGAGCACACCAGCAGCAACACACTGCTGCCAGCCTTGTCCCTGGCTCAGGCACTCTGAAATTACTGCTGATTTGTTCCAGCAGAACCCAAACACAATTTCAGTCATTCATCACGAAATCAAAGCCTGTTTCCCCATCCCAGCACAGAGCAATGGGAAAAGACCAAGCTTGCATCTGTGCTCAGCCTTAATGAGGGTAACCTTTCCCCGAGGCTGCCCTGGGGGAAACAGCTGCCACCAGCCCTGCAGCACACAGATGTTGCTTCCTTCCTGCAGTTGTTTCTTTCAAGCCTTTCCTCAGCCACACTTACCCACGACTTGCTGATGCACACTGGCAGTGCTCTTGCAGGCTGCCCAAACTGCGTGGCCAAACTCAAATCACATCAATGTTCCTCGTCTGAGCACCAGTTTTACTTGGCATGAGACCAGCCTGTGTTCTAGCATCCGCCCAAAATCTTCCAGCTTTACTCCTTTTGGATTAGCTAATTAACGCATCGGGCCACGTTGTGTTCCCTGCAAATTGGCTTTTCAAAATATTTCTGTAATTGGCCCAAATTTCTCTCACCAGGCATCTGCAAACCGATCTTGCTGTGATATGTTTGAGCACACGGCCAGGCAGTGGGAGCTCAGGGACTGTTCTAAAGGAAAGCAGGATGGATTTGTGGTACTTTGGTGACATCACCCATCCCTGGTGTCTCTAAAGCATCACAGGTGCTGGGTATGACCAGGAAGGTGGGACAGGACTGCTTAGATTGCTGCACAGATCAAAGTAATTCCAGCAATATCCTCCTTGAGCAAGATGGGAAGGTCTCTAAATTCAGGTTGTGGGAGCCTGGAAGGTTCATTTCCATATTTGTTCTGTGCACAGCCTGCTGAAATGCCCCGAGCAGAGTCACTCTCACCTCTGATGCCTCAGAGAAGCCCCAGCAGCCACTAGATGTCACCAGGATTTTACTTCCTTGGCAGTCTGTGCCAGCCGGGACCGTAAGAAAATAAGTGGAAAATAAATAATCATTAATAATAAAAAAATGTCCACCTGTTGCAGTGAACACTGAGTGCAGACAAGAGGGAAGTGACCCAGAATTCTGCTTTTCTGTCTTCTCTGGGAGAATTTAGACAGAGCACCTGTAAGCATGGATCTGGCTTTTGTCTTTTTATGGCAGGAGGAGTGTTTGATATCTTAGAAATCGATTTCTCCAGCCAGGCATCAGGCTAAACCTTAATGCACTTAGAGAAGCTCTGTTTAATTATCCAACCATTTTATCTGTAAAATTCTTCCCCCTGTTTGGTATTCCTGCCTGGAAAGAAGCGGGAGAGCAGCACCACCTGGGCATTACAGTGGACAAGGGAAGATTTGGGGATGAGACGGACCAAATGGCTCCACATACAAACAGATCAGCAAAGCCACTTTCGGCAATTCCTCCATCTCCAAAATGTGTGAAGACAAAAGAAAACAAAGGGGCCCAGTGGTCAGTGCAGCTGACACATTGATTTCCACTAACCTGCACTGTTAATTATTAACCTGCAATTACACCATTCATAATCCGGGGATAAAGATTAGATATTGCGCTCATAACCCCAGGAAGTTTCACTTTATCTCTCACCTCATTGGCACAAACTCACATAAAGTCAGGCCCCGGCAGAGGTGGGATTTTGGCAATCCAGCACCAGCTCAGTGAGCACTGGAGCCTGTGTCCCAGCTTCCAAACCTGTGCCAGTTTAATAAAATAAAATGCAGGAAACCTCCCCAGATATGTGCTCAAGCACAGGATGCACAGAGCAAGGGCTGTGTGCAAATCTTGCCAAGTCCCTCCTGAAGTCTCCCACAGTGGCAGCACAGCCCTTGCCAAAATATAAAACCCCTTCTTTGCTTTTGGTCATTCTCCCCCTCATTAACACCAAGGAGCTGGTGCTAGTTCAGGTGTCTGCCCATTAGACACAGAGCCTACAGTCTAGGATATTTAGCTATTGAATTGAACAGAATTCTTTTGTGTTTGTTTTTTTTTTTTTTCTTAAAAACCCTGGTCTTCAACTGTTGGGGTTTTTTAACACAGATATTTTCATATCCTTCCCCCTATGGCCAAATACCAGCACAAAACATAATGCCTTCAGCTTCCTCTTTGGCTGCTGGATTCTCATCCCTGTCCTGTTGCTCTGCTTCCTTGGGTCCAAGAAGATGTTTGTGCAAGTCCATCCCCCTCACGTTCACCCAAACCCAGCAGCACAAAAGCCCTTCAGAAGGAGCTGAGGGATTGACCTCAGCTCGTGCAGTAATTCAGCAGATCCCTGGGAGGATGGCTTTGGATAATCCCTGAAAGGCATAAACTGCTGAAAACAGGGGTCTCTTTCTGAATTCATTGCCTTCAAAATTTCCATAGCAGGGTGACAGTGCCCATACCCTGACCAGACCCAAATCCATCCCATTTCTCTGCTCAGATCCAGAGCTTTATGCCCTGCCACAAGAATTACTGGAGATACCCACATCTGCTGAAAGGATTATTCTGGGCCTCCTACAGCACATGTTCTTTCAATCTGAAGTTCACTGTCACCCAAGGAAAGTCAAACAAAACAGTCTTAACAGCTCTGTCAGAAGACAGCTTTATAAAATAAGTCCAAGAATATTTTCATTTTTTCCTCATGACACATGAAATATTTAATACAAAAGAAAATATGCCTGGCTTGGAACTTCCTCCAAAAATGACAAGTCCAAAATTATCTCAACTTAGAAATATTACTAACCAGATTGTTAGTCTGAGGTTTGGCTTATGATCACTTCTTCTTAGTGCTGCTAAGCTTGGAATTATTTGCAGGTTTTGTATTTTCTGTAGAAAGAAGGTGAAGCAGGAGATGCATTTTGTGGCGACTTCTTGCACAAATACAAAAGGGCCAAAGTTACTTATTTTAATTTCTTTCATGTGACAATATCTGTAACTTTCTGTCTCTTCATACCCTGCTGCTGGTTCAGGTTTTTTTTCTGATAGTAAAACCTGGAATGTAATACCCCAAAGGACTGACCAGAGCTCACTTCCATAAGGAAGGCAAAAAGAAATGCATCTCCATCTTCTGTGCCACGTTTTCCATAATCCTCTTCTCTCGCTTCCCACCCCACCCTCTCAGCACAGAAAAAATGCCCCTGACAGGTTGGGAAGGTGATTCTGTACCCTCTGCCCACAGAGGCACAGCTCTCACCTGTGAGAATCCCTCACAGGATCAGAGCCACAAGGTCTCTGCTCAGAAATCAGGCACTAGTCAAACTCCCCAGACCTGCCTTTTTTTTTTTTTTTTTTTTTTTTTTTTTTTTTTTTTTTTCTTTAAACCAGGTGGGTATATCCATCCAGGGCTATGGTCTCTTAAGAGGTGAAAAAACTCTTTCATTCCCAATGTCTAACAAGAAGTGATGATCCCACCATTGTGTGAGAGTGGCCACTGTCCCAAACAATGACACTTCCAGTGTCACCAGAAACCCCAGGAGCTGGTCACCTCAGCAGTCTGTGAGCTCTGATTCACAGACTTAAAAAATTAAATTAAATTTTTTACATTTTCTTTCACTTAAAAAAAAAAATACAGCTGCAAATGGCACAGATGGGTAATTCTTTCTCTGGTAAATGACCCAGGCCAAAGCCTCATGTCTCAGTGTCAGGTGCATGATGAGAAGATTTGAAGGCCAAATTTTCCATGACAACCTCAGTCCCTTTAACAAGTTTCCCCCTAAAGCAAGTGCCAGTGTGAGTGTAGAGGACCTGCCACCGACATGAGTAATGCACTGGGTCAATGCATCTTGCCACTTCTCAGCCCAGTTAGTTTAATAACACTTATTTAACTTGTCTTTTTGCATTAAGCCAAACATTTTGGATGCCCTGATGTAGTTTATGATATTTTCTTGCTGTTGCATTTGATGGTCCTATTTGTGATTCAGCAAATAGCACCTAAGTAATCAATATTCTGTCTGGGTGGACACTTTATTTATCTACAGAGCCACCATATGAATTCAGCTGGTTTACTAGAGGTCAAACACTTTTCATCTTCTCCATGAGCCATGGAAAATTGAAAGATTTAAACCCCCTTTGAATTCCTGTGATTAACTCAGTGAAAATATCACACTCCTTTTTTTCAAACTCAGAAGCAGAATTATCTTCACTGTAAATCTACCTCATTTTGACACATTGATCTCTGCATAATGGGCGACATCAAGTGCTGAGGCATAAACTGGAAGCAGAGGAAGAGTTATAAATGGTGCTGTTAGCAATTATCTTCCATACCTACACAGTTCCTTCGGGCTGGTTCAAAAAAAAAGAAAAACCCAACAAAGCATAAAATTAATAAGAGCTGTATAATTTGCTCTGGGGAAACAAGGTCTGGGATCCACTCATTTGGGAATTGCACCCTTGTGGCACAGAGCACCCATCCTGAATCAGCCAAAGGTCCATCCATCAGTGTTCCACACTTACCTCAGCCTCATCCCTCCAGCTGGACCGAATCCAGGTGCCTGCAATGCCACTGCTTTCACCCCACTGTTTAAAAAGCAAGAGAAATCCATTATGTTTCAGGAATGAGGAGGAAAGGAGAAGCTGAAGACCAGATTTCAGCTGTTTCCCACCTACCTCATGCAGCTGCACAGTGCCACGGTTTTCAGGGCCAACAGGGACAAGGAAACCCAATGACTAAACCAACAGAATAATGAAAACTTTGTCCTGGATATCTCTCATATGGTTTTCCTGCTGGCATCGCTGATTATTTTATTAATTTGTAACTTTTTAGAGTTAAATTCTTAAGGTTGCTTAACTTATCCAAACCTTTGTACATGAAAGTTGCGTCATTTTCTATAAAAGCATGATTTAAACCCCATTTAATTAAACAGGGAAATCCCTATACAGACACACTTATATCAGTTTTAGTGACTTCTTCCTAGTTATTGCATTTGACCTGGAACTGGTTTAAGATTAATTAAAATAAGCCACTCTCTCAATTCACTGTGACTTGCATTCATTTAGCTAAATTAATGTGAAAAGTGGAATCAGATTAAACAAGAACAAATTCTTCATGTTGGCAGGACTTAATAGCAATTGTTGGTGTGATTTAGACACTGCTGCCCATGACCACAGAAACTTCAAATACACTTAATCATTTTATCCTTAGTTTAATCATCTTATCCTTCATGCAAGTGAGGACTGACTTCTTCCAGTGCAATCAGCCTGAGCACCAGGACAAAACATCCAGAAGTTTTCCCTGGTTAGTTTGCAGGGATGCAGAGCTGAGATCATGAGAGTTCTTCTCATCCTTCCTGTTTTAATTCCTCCACTTTCTGGTACATTTTTTAACCTGTATTTCCTCCACTGGTTTAAAGGAATGTCACAGGCACAACGTTTAAAGTCCTGTGAGGATGAAGACAGATCAATGTGTTCTGTAGCTCCATCTCAGAACTAAATTAGATTGGCTTGAAATTATTTGCTCGCAGAAATCTCTTTAGCAGTGTATTTTCCTGTAGACATTATGTACTATTCAATAAGACTTTCCAGTGACATGCTTGGTGCCGATGAAAGAAGGAATACATGGGAATAAAAGTCATGCAGGTGAAGCAGAGGGGCCAGGAGCTGAAGGGTGAGGAAATCCTGGTGGATAACCCAGGTGGTTTCAATGGAATTCTCCAGTTCTTCCTTCATTTGGAAATTAGCAATGCTTTTATGCAATTTGGATGATTTCTGTTGACCACTGAGACGTGTTTTAACCCCTCACAAGGAGGTGGGTGTGTGCACATCCCCAAGACACCATCCCTTGGCCCTGCACCTTTGGGCTCATCTCTACTCTATTCCCTTTCAAACTTTATATATTTTCAGGAGGAAGCAGTTTTTCTCCATGGTTTACAGGAGTTACGTGTCCCCAGGATCTGTCAGGATGTTTGGGTTTGTTCCTGCACTGCTGGCTGAGCATCACCTCCCACACCAGTGGACAGCCAGCCACTTCCTCACAGCCAGCACAAACAGTTTCCATCCCAAAATTTCCATCACCGACCCAAGAAAATGAGGGCATCAAATCCTTGCCTTCAGCAGGGCAGCAAACTCAGCTCTTGGCTTTGGTGTCACTGTGTGACCCCGTGTCACCCTGTGTCACCCTGCTGGCCCTGCAAACACCTCTGGCTCACACAGTGGAGGTGGGGAGAGGCCTCACTGGAGCACAGGAGCTGGAGATATGAAATACATTTGTCAGCACCACAGCAGTAAGAGGAGGTTGCCACAAGGTCAAGGGAGAAGTGTCCAAAAATAAGGATAAACAAGCTGGCAGGGAGCAGCAAAGGAGGTCACAGCCATGCAGGATGCAGCCCCTGGCTCTCTGGGAATGGCACCACTTCAATGAGATTTTTACGTCCTTTAAAAGCTTGAGTGAATGAGCTTCTCTTTCCAACCAACTGCCAGGTAATAACAATTTGTTTGCTATCAACCATCTGACACAGAGTCAGCTCTGTATGAGAATACCAGGGCTTTTCCTTCTGTCAGACCCTGAGCTAAAAAAGAATCAGTGTGCTTCTCTCCAATTTGGCCATGAAAATGCTGGTGAGGTATTCACAGCAGCCCTGGCCTGAGAGCAGTTTGGCTCTGCAGACCTTCAGCAGTGTTTCTGGCCACCTGATTTCCTGCAACCAGGACAAGATGACTGGCTGGCAGTCAAAGAGGGGGAAAAGCAAGAGAGGACTGAAGCAACTTGTGGGTGGTGATAAGTCTCATCTGAGCAAGCAGGACAAGGTGACCTTCCTCTTAGTAGCCTGAATCATCTTCTGACAGTGTTTGGGGGTTGATTTTTTTTTTTAAGGGATGATCCTTTACCATGTTGAAATACTTTTCCACTGAACTTTTCAAAACCTTTCCTGGTGACCTGACTCACAGCTCCATGAATCATCAGATGTTCAATCCATCAATCAATCATCGACTTTTGTTTTTTTGTAAAATCGCTATTGATGTTGTACGCTATTAGCTTCTTGGCACCTTCTACTAGAATTTCATCAAAGCAAAATGCTGATGCAATTAGCAAAGGATATCAATTTATGCAGCAATCCACATTATCCCTTAAAGCTTCATTAGCCTTAGAAGCTCAGGCACTGGAGGGAAAATTTGGGGAAGTGCTCTGTTACCTTCAGCAGCTCAGCCCATCTGCCCTGCTGCAGTGCTCCCACATTAGGCTGCCCTTTGCAGCTGGGAAGGGGAGATTTGGCAGCACCCAGCACCTCAACACAGAGATATCCACTGCCTCCATCTCCCCTGTTCAGCCTGAGCACCCACTCACCCTGTTGGCATGAGCCAAAGCCATTGTGTGGGGCTGAGCGTGTTTCGACAGCCACAATCAAAGCAGCCCGGGGGCATTATTTGCAAGGAAGAAGAAAACAAACTGCAGTTCAGCTTTCCTGTCCCAGAGACAGCCTGGAGCTCCTGCTGGTGGGTGATGCTCTCCTTCTGTGCCCTGACCAACTCGTGCTTCTCCTCTTGTTCCCTACAAACACTCCCGAGGTCTACAAGGTATAATTGCCCCAGTATTTCACAGAAAAGCCACCAAGCGTCAGCAGGTGGGATGGAGACCTCACTTAGCAGCCCTTTTGCTGGGAAGGTAATTTGGTCTTTAAAACTCTGAACACAACCACTTCTTTATACCGGTTTCACTGCACTTACCAGTAAATATTTGATCTCCAGGGTTTTGGTGTAGTTGTTTTTTTGGGTTTTTTTTTTTCTCTTTCAGCTGAATAACTTTTATTATGTTGATCCACGTTGTTGTCTGTCTCTCTGCAATTCTGAATACGAGCCTTGCCCTTGACTGCACAGCACAATGAAAGCCTCCAGGTCACAGCTTTCAAAACACTTGATATTGTTGTTTTTTTCTTTCTGGAAAGAATAAATAATATTAACCTCTCTTTTAGTGTAGAGGAAAGCATAAAAAGGAGAAGGCTTTCAGAGGCATGTAAAAAAGACTAGTATTGAGCTGGGAGGATTTTAAACCCATTGACTTATTTGCACAGCCTGACACAAAAATTAACTCATCTCCCAATTTGCTGAATAATTGAAGTGAGGAGACAGATTTACTGGAGCAGCCAGGTGAAACAATATTTTTCTTTTGCCTGCACATCCCAGCTGGAGCTGGCTTGTACAAAAGGCAGGTACTGCCCCAGTGCTGTACCTGGAAGTGAAGGCTCAGGGAAATAACACAGGCTCAGGCTGGTCCTAGACAAGCAAAAAGTAAATGGTCTGCATGTTCCTACATGCAGATAGTTGATTTATCCCACTGTAAAGCAGAATTTGTTCTGATACAAATTCTACCTCTTATTATTCTTAATTATTTTCTTTTTCATCCTAGTTTTCAACTTTCTCACAAGTTTACGAGACAAAAGAGGTTTAAAAACTAAAACACAATTAATTATGCTATTTTACTTGTCTACAGTGACATACATTATTGTCTTCTTAAATTTTTTAGCAGCTTGGAAAACAGCAGGAATTAGCAGAGGATTTTCTAAGTGAACTGGCCCATTTAAATTAACTGCATCATCCAGCTTCCTTCTGGCTCCGTGCTTGAAAGTGGCAAATCTGACTGCTAAAAACCAGCACTACTGCTGTGCTGGAGGTGAGAACAGCCTGCTGCTAGGGACACTACGTGGGATTTGGGCAGAGACACCCAGTTCCACCTTCCATGACAGGTCTTGAGTGAGCTCAGGGATGTCAGGTACAGACAAATTTTTAGAGGCAGCCACAGGACTCACAGGCAGGAACTCCAGGGGCATTTGCTGTGCTGAAGTGCTGAATTGCAGGCTCCCAAATCACATCAATATGAAGCTTTTGGCGTGCACAGACCTTTTAAATAATTGGGTCTTAAATTTAATTAGAGGACCACTTCAGAAGATGAGGTGCAAAGAGCTCAGTGTGTCCCAGGGCAAACAGCCTCAGTGTCTGTGGCAGCTCCTGGGCAGTCCCAGAAAGGAAACAAATCCCACACCTGACACCTTGCAAGGGAAATATGGAGCTGATATTCACTTGTCTGAATCTCACATCCAGGATAGAAGACCCAGTTTGGACCTGCCAGCACTTCTAGGAGCATTCCTGTGTCTGTTTTTTTTAAGCAGGTTTTTCAGGAGTGTCTATTGACACCCAAAATTTATACCCCTGATTCAGCTGAGGGTCTCTGCATGAGACAAAGCAAAATTTTGCTCTGAAATCCAAGACACTTCCTCACACCAGTGGCTAAGCAGGAATTACTCTGACAGGATTATCACAGTTGCTCCTTTTAGCTTTCCCTTCACAGCCAGCCCACGGCAGGATCATGCAGAGCTGGACACAGGAAGGCTGAGCCTCTCCTGCTGCCCTGAACTGCTGCAGTAAGTTCAGCAGGAGCCCACAGGATTCCTTAGCACACAGATGGCCAAAACCCCTCTCTGAGCACCCCATGGCCATTGTCAGGGACATCCACCACTGCTGGCCAACCACAGCCTCAGCTCACTGAGGCCAAGGAGAATCTCTGCTCCTTGCTCCTGGTTCCACCCTTTCTGCTTTTTCAGCTGCATCTTCCTGACGGATGGCAGATTGTGACACAACTAGAGCATCTCCTGTTCCTGCAGAACAACTTTCCCTCCTGTCTTCATAAGCTCCATCATTGCACAAGCCCTTGGTGGCAGCTGCTGTGAAAACATGGAATAGTAAGAGGCTGTCATTCATCTTTCTCTGAGCCTCTGCAGAATTGATAAAATTGTATTTCTGGATAAGATTTAAAGGGAAAAAAAAACCCTCATCCAATTAAGAAGCACGGCCAGGCAGTCACATAGATTAAGAAGAAGAAGTTTCCAGGTGAAAAATTGAATCTGCCTGGATGGACCCAAGAGGGGAGTGTAAGGGCTCTGGAGGGAGAGGTGCACTTTAACTAATGCTGTCTGTTGGGAACCTCAGCCAGATACAGCCTGAGGGGCATCATGGGCACAAAGAAAGGAACAGAGCCCACTGTCAGCAAAGGACAGGGGAGAAGGAGAGAGTTCTCCCCAGTTTAGTTTTAGTTCAATAAGCTGAGACAGTTTTTCTCATTTTGTCGTGTTCTGTTTTGGTTTTGTTTAATTCCTGCCTGTGCTACTCATTCAGACATTACAAAAGCAGACTGAAGGCCTGGTAAGGAGCTGATGGGCTTTGAAACTTTCCTGCTTTCCAATTCAACGGCCACAAGAGAAGACTGCTGGTGCTGGGGCTTGGCTTCCTCCCCTTGAAATGCTTTTTGCTGAGGATAAACAAGTTGGGAGCCCTGGCAAGGCACTGGACAGCCAACTGCATCTGCATCAAACCTCAGTGCTTTCCATGCCTGGGGAGATTTCACAATTTCTTCTAAATTATCCATGAAATACCATTTCATTTGTAAATTCAAGCCCTGTATACTTTTTTTCCCTCTTAGCTTTTGCTGTTTACAAGGATCTAGATTTTAATGAGAACGTCCTGTGAATCTCACTCTGCATATTCCTGGCAGAAAGGATATGGGAATATCAGATTCCTCAGCTCAGTGCATTTACCTAAAGAAGGGGACACTGTGTGTCTGCAAGGAGGTGAAATGGTTGGCACCTCTCTTTCCTTAACCTGGGAAGAAAATTTGCAGTTAGTTGCTGTTCAAAGTAATTAAGGCTCTAGGCTGGGACAGTGTGTTCTGTGCTCTTTATTGCAAACCTCCTCCTTAGTACATTCAGATTGGCTCCCACTGCTTTTATCACTGGCTTTACATTCATGGAGTGCACAAACATGATCTTTCCAACAAGAAAATGCAGCCCAGACTTATTCAATGCAAACACTGAGAATTACCTGCTGCAGGTCCATCACTGTAACAACAGCAACTGGCCACGTGTTCAGTCCAAAAATGCAGGTGAAGGCAACGATGCTTTTATAAAACCAGCGAAAAAATTCCTACAAAACACATCTCAAAGCTGCCAGATCCAGAGTCCTCCCTCTGTTTTCTCGAGCTGTGAGGTTACTGCCCCAGTAAGAGCCAGTCTGGGCTGGGTGCAGTGCAGTACAGCCAGGAGAAGCCTTTGGTGCCTCCGTGGGTTGTGCTCAGCAGACCTGACACCTCGGGAAGGCAGCGTTGGCTTTGGTGGGAGATGTCCTGCAGCCAACTCCAAATTTCCTGTGCCTGGCACTCAGGATGCCTCATTACCTGCCCCTGATGGCACCTCACAATACACCATTGCCTCGCTTCCTATCATTTTTCACCTCTGCCCTTCAGAGATGGGCACTGTTCCACCCGTCCCTCCTGGCAGCACACATCCAAGTGACACATCCTCAAAACACCCGTCCCAGCAGATGCTGCTCAGCCATGGAATTCCCTGCTTTCCTTCAAATTCTCCACGTGGCACCTCCACTCCCACTCCAGCCTGATTTTCCTCTTCATCTACCACAGAGAAACAGCTAAATCGTCTGCTTGTCTCCCTGTCAAATCTTACCACAGGCACATTATTGGAGTTAAGGAGACCACAGCTCAACAGCAGAGGAGGTGTGTTTGTTGGGGAAAACTGCCATGACTTTTAGGGAATCTTAAGATTCTTTTTTCAGTATGTTGCATCATTCCTCACAGCCCAGAGCATCTCTGTGGATGAGGGGATTTTTTTTTTTTTCTCAAATTCAGGTGTAAATATGCTGTAAATATTTAGCAATGCCCAGTAAATTATCTCATTAATATACTGGCAGAGAGACAGAGCCTCTGATTGTTGTCTGAGCAGTTTTTGGAGTGTTGCAGCCGAGCAGGCAGCAGCATGTTCTGCTGTCTGGATTTTAAGGAAAGGGGAATTATCAGAGAATGCCACTCCCTGGTTCCTGTGAGCACTGGCACAAAGGTGCCAACAACACTCCTCCAAATATTGCACACAAGAGATGGGTTGTGCTCCAGCAACACCTGCTTTTATTGCTGGTCCCAAGTCACACTGAAGCTGCTGAATCAATCAGACCAAGGGGAAGGAGGAGCTTCAACTGGTTGAGGTTGGAAGTGAGTAGAAAGCTGCTCATGGAAAAAAAATCAGTGATCAGCTCTGCTGCCTGGGATAAATTGGATCGTCAAAGTCACCCTTGACACAGGCAGAGAGCAACCAGCTGAATGGCACGGAGGGGTCACAGAAACTCCTTCTCCCCAGAAGAGACCAGTGATATTTGGCACAGAGAAATTCTGTGATGCTGAAACAGCTTGTGAGACAACCCGTGGGGAATCCCAGCTCATTAGTGTAAAAATTAAGACACTTAAATGCTTCGGTATTGAAAAACTAATTACTGCACCAGGAATTTGTTAGATGTAGAAACCTCCATTAAAAACCCAAGCTACAACAGGGCTTCAAAAGGTTAAGGAAACCAAGCCTGAGGAGTTTCCAGGTCTCTGTGGAAGCATTTGCTTTATGCCCAGGGCCTCCTGCAATAGTAGTGGGATGCTGCCCTGGCCATCCTGGAGGCATTACTGGTGCTCAGCATTCTGCCCAGCTGTATGTGTGCCAGGAGCAAACTAATGGATGTCAAATAACTGCCCATTCCCAAAGGAAAGCCAGTATTTGTCTCCACTCCCAGCAATAAATACACTCAGATGGAGGCAGCTGTGCAAATGCTGTGCAAACAGCACTGGTGTCACTCTGGAAAGAAAAGGGCCTGTGAAGGTGTTTCACACACCCAGGTAGGATCCTGCCAGGCCCCTCAGTGCTGCCCCAGGCTGGGATGCAGCCAGGATCAGCCTCACAGTGGCTGTCCCTCCATGTTCTCCACAGCAATTCTTCCATAAGATATACAGCTGCAGGCTGAACAGCACAGGAGCTTCTTCAAGACCAGCCCAAATCAAGACCAAGCAGCAGCTTTGGGGAACCAGTTTCTGTGGTGGCAGAAGTGACCTCAGTAACATGAGACCATCACACCTTAAGAGATGGGCAACCACAGGCAAATCCTTTTTCACCAGCCCTGTTTTTGTCCTCACCCAGGCACACAACTGCCAGAACTGAGTGTCCTCCAGGCTGAGCAAACACTGTGGAGTAACAGGAGAAAGCCAGAAGCAGGGCCCATACTCAGTGGATACCAGGAAGTTGTGCAAACTTCATAGGGAACATTAACCCCTTCAGAGGAACTGGACTCTTCTAAGCCAATTCCCTCAAAATGGTTGGGACTGGCTATTTTCTGCAGGCACTGGATATTTTGTTTGGGGTAAGGCATGCAAAAGGTTTCAAGAGCTGTCTCTCAGGTCACACAGTCAGGAAACCCTAAGCTTTTCCTTACAGCCACAAAGATCGGCATCTTCAGTCATTAATCCCATAAAAGACAGACAGTGGGGTGCAAGCATCACATCCTACAGTTCCAAGTCTCACCTAGCATTAGGGTGAAAGCCCATAATTCCTTCCTTCCTCACACAGTAAGTCTGTGATGCTTACAAAATGCTTTCAAGATGCTTTAAGCCAACTAACAACAGAAACAAAACCAAACAAATCCACTCAGCTCCTGCATCTCAGCCCCAGCAAGGACACAGCCTCTCCCAGGCCAGGAGTGCCTGTATCTCCTTTGCACCAAAGCACCTTGACAGATTTCAGCTTGAAGCTCTGACTGGTACATGGCACATCCATCACGTTGCCCTCATTCCAGCTGAGGCACCCTTTCCTCCCTGGTGCCCAAATTCAGCTGACTGCAGTGGAGCTGGGCTGTTGTGCCGCTCCCCTTGAACACCACCATCCATTACACTGCATGTGGATCTGTCACCACGTCCCATTTGCTTCTCCACACCATATGTTAAACCCAGAGGTGGAGCAGAATCATTTATCTTCTTGTTTTTAACATCAGTCCTTTTTTTTTTTAATATTGCAGTTAGCCTTTTCCTACCCCTAAGGACACTTGCAAAATGCAGAGGGAGCAGTGGCATGGCCCAAAGTCATGGGTGTGGGTCACTCCTGGTGAGTGGATCCCACTTTGGGGATGTTTTTTGGGGTGATTTGGTTGGTTAATTGGGGTTTCTTTGAGAGCAGTGCTTCCTGCTCTAAGGCAACACACTTGCAACCACAGTGGCAACTTTTGGGAAAAAAGGGACATAAACCACACTAGTATTGCATGAACAGCTCCCAACATGAACTTCTAACACATTTCTACACGATAAAACATTTTCAAAAGTGCTAGGTCTTTAAAGCCTACCACTGCCTTAATTCATCTATGCCAAGCACACAAGATGATTACACTGCTGCACACAAGATGATTACGCTGCTGTCTATACATTAGAACACTGTTAATTCAGACTGTTTGCTCTTCTTTCCCCAATTCATCCTTTTAATTCAATTAGTCCTTTAGGATTTTGCTCTTCAGGCAGTGAATGGAGCAGGCTGTCTGTCCAGAGAAGTTGTGGATGGCTGTTCCTCGATGGGGCTCTGAGTGACCTGGTTCAGTGGAGGCTGTCCCTGCTCATGGCAGGGGGTGGTTTGAACGAGCTTTAAAGGCCCTTTCTGACCCAAACCATTCTGTGATTCTACAAATGGAGTTTTTCTGAGAAACTAATGGCAAAAAGATGCTTTCTGAAATACACAGAAGCCGTAACACTGGTCCCAAACCCTCTGTCCGAAAAGATAGGGCTTGCCCACACAGCAGGAGAATAAATCACCCTCGGGCCATTCTCTGACACATCATCCTGAGGGCTTTGTTGGCTGTGTCATGCACACACCAGAGATTTCCACACACACCAGTGGATTGGTGTTGGGCTGCTGACAGTGCAAGCCCACAGACAGACAGACAGACAGACAGCAGTGCCTTCTCTCACGGATTGCTGAGATGTAAATTACTATGGCTAAAGGCCAAACATTTCTCTTTTTCCATTATGAAACCAGGTACACTGTGATATTCTTTATCCCTAAGAAAGAGAGCAAAGGAGTCAGCACTGCCAGGCTTGTGTGGGCTGAGTGTGGGAGTGCAGTGCTTCACCAGCATCTCCCCTTTCATAGGGAGGTGGAAATACAAGACTCGTGTGTCCCATTACCACTCAAAGCAGCTTGAGGACCCCTGTCCTCACCACAACACCCTTTTTCTTCCTGGGATGGGATGCTACAAGACCAATTAATGTAAGACTTCAAAGTAAGTAAATTTATCACAGGTCACAGGCTGTTAAATGACACTTTAAAAAGTCAGGTGGAACACGGTGGGTAGGTCAACCTGACCCAAAGTGTGACAATCTGCCCAAACCCATTTCCTGAGAATCATCTTTCTTCCTTCCTTCCCTTTATACCAGTCACTATCATTTTTGTTTTCTTTGTATCTTTCATTCTCACCCCTTGATCTTTGCTCCATATTCTGCCTCTTATTTTGAAATGTATCCTTTGATACCACGAGGGGAAAGTCCCAAATCAGGGAAACATGGCCAGAATGCACAACTCATAGAGGAAAAAAACAGTCTAATAACAGGTCATTTCTGAAGGGCTCTGTGGAAAGAACAACACACTTTGTACCTCCAGACCTCTCCAGGTTTAGCAGACTGGTAGCGAAGGCCAGGCTGGCTCCACCAAGATTTGAGAGCCATCCTTTGGCCCCTGAGCTGTCCCCAATTTTTTCACTCATGGCAGATGCTGAGATCCAAATTCTTAGCTCCCAGGATTAGTTTCCAGCTTGTTCAGTGTTCTTTCCAGAGCTACAGGCAACAGCACGAACAGGGATATAAACCTGGATCATTTAACCTACATATTCCAGGCATGAAACCTGTGGAGACTGTTTATTTCACTGTAATTACTTTCATACAGGTTGTTAAAGTCAGATTCATTAGCTTAGGTTACAATGACCTATACAACATGCTTAAAACCCATTTATCCTATTAAAGGGATTTAAAGCTCGCCTCCTTTCATGAGATGTCAGTGATTCTTGATTTATGGTTTGGTCACGCTTTAAAAGTAAAAAGCAATTACCTCTCTTGCTATGGTAAAAGCCCACTGCCTCAAGGTTGCCAGAATTCATCTATAATTGAAGAGCAACAGCTCTGATGTTCAGCTTGGCTGACAAAAGCACTGGCTATAGAAACCCTGCCTCGATGGTGCCTGCATTCAGGGAGCCCTGCACCAGCTGACAAATTCTGTCAGCAGCAATTGCACCCCAGCACACATTGGTGCAGGGTAATGTGTTGCAGTGGCAATACTTTCCATTTATGTGTCCTCAGACTTCTGGGAGAAAAAAAAAAAGTTAAAAAAAAATCCCCACCCAATTTCCTCACCAGTGCCAAGATTTTTTTGTTTGAACCCTTTTCCTTTGAAGCCTGCATGGATTGGATTCCAAATTAACTTCTCTGAGCGTTCCTAGAAATATGATGACTCTCTGATGCACAGTGCCCTCGGGGGTTGCATCATTCTAGGAATCCAGTTGACTTTCAAAACACAGACATAAACAGGGTAAAACAGACAACACTGTGACCCAGAAAAGATTCCCAGAATCAGTCTCTTTAGGAAAAATATCAAAATTCACACATTGGTCCCAAACATGCTGCAAATAGGATTGGTGCCCAGATGGGTGCTGATGGCTTCATGTGGATTCTCATGTGGACTCTTGGCTTCAAGCAAATGAAATGTGGCTCTTTTTGGTTGTACCTCTGCAATGCTTTGCCCAGGTGAGTAAATTGACAGCAAAACCAGAGTGGTTTGACATCACTGAGACCTGAAAGTTCCCTGGAAGCATCCTCTTGAAACAAAGAATACATACAAAAATTCTAAATGCCTTTCATATGCAATTATATACAAAAAACCCTCTCGCAGCATGCCAGAGGAACATGGAAATGATTCCCCCTTTTCCAAAGACAGCAGGGACTCAAACTGGCAAAATCTGATATACTTTATTTGAGAAATAATTACATTTCTGTTCATGCTCATTAAATTAGACAAAGTGGCTATTACCTTTCTCCCTATTGCTGTTTTTAACCCCTCCAAAATGGGTCTGACCAACCTCCTACAGAACTTGGAAGCAGTTTTAGGATGAATCCTTGTCCCTGCATGAGTCCATAACACTCAGTGACCTGGAGTTTCTCATTCTCCTATACCACCTTTTCTATCCAACCCAAACCCCCATCAGAGCTCTCATTTGAGCACATCTTAAATTTTCTCACTTTAAACTTTTCCTTACCTCCAGCCACATGGGCAGTCCCACACATTAACCCTCCATGAAATACTGGCTTGGTCCTTTGGCAAGTGGCCACCAAAATTTCCCCACCACGGCCAGTCAGTGACACAACCACAAAAATGCACAATATTTTCCCCATCTTCCCCAGCCTGCAGCTTACATCAGGGAGGGTTGTCATCAGGTTGTCATAAAGAGGGGAAATGGAGCCAGAATAAAAAAGTTATAAAAACAAATTGCTTTGTAACTCACCTTCTGTCTCCCCAAAGCTGCCAATCTTCCAATCAGCTCCTCACATGAAGGGAGAGCATGTGGCAGCCAGAGCAGGAGAGTGGCACCTCCAGGACCCCAGCCAGGGAATTCCTTTGTAAAAAGCATCCAACAGCATTTACTTCTTGGTCACAAACTTCATTCCATAGGCTGGATCAGGGGGATGTGTATAAAACCTGATCTTTTATCATGATTTCCAGAGTTTATAACCCCTTTTTACTCTATACACATGTGTTTGTCATTTATACACACTTGAGTACTGTGATCAAGTGATCTTCTAGACTATTATTCATCATCCTTTTTTAGTGCCGCAGCCAATTTCTTCAGTTTCTCAGATGCTTTTCCTCATACCACGTGCATTTTAAAAAAAAAAATCTTATCTTTGAAAATAAGCCCAAATCATGATAATTAGTTTGGGGCTTTTAATATGAGATTTTCCACTGCCAGAACTCAACTTCCCCTCTCCCCATTCCCCAAATATCTTTGTATCAGATCAGTCTTCAGGACAAACAAAGCATCACAATACCCAGACATTTGTCCTTGAGAGGATGAGCCGGTGTCACCACCAACATCCCGTGGGCTTGTTGGCCACAAACACCTACAATTTATCCTGCAGTTCTGCCACTCTCACAGTTGGGATTATTTGCAATGCAAGCCATTAAAAAAATAAATTTCCTCCTAATACTACAGCCCATTAAGGGACACATAATTCAATAATGTGTTACAACAGAATTATCTTTAAAACACAAAGGAAGATCCCTTTAGGAACAAAACAATAACAATCTTTGAAATCACAATTATTAGAGACCCACGAAAATATCTTTGTAGTTAGGTGAAGAAACATAAAATGACTATTTAGAACAGAAATTTCCTGGGAAATAAAAGTTTAAAAAAATAAAATGAAATCAAAACTTCCAAGTAAATGCCTAATTTAATATATCTGCAATGTGCAAGATAATATACCTATTAGGAAAGTCAAGGGGAGGAAAAAATATTACATTTTATAACCACAGCCAAATAACAAAGCAACAATTAAAGATTGTTATGGAGATTGCCAGGCAAAGCAGCTGACTGACTGCAAAGACAAATTTCGGTTGTATTGTGTGCCTGAGGGCAAAATTCCAGCCTACAGAATTTACACCCAAATTGGGCGTGAAGGGAAAAACAGCCACCTCCATCCACGATGGAGATAGGCTCCTGTCAGCAAGATCTCTCACCCTGAGGGCAGCCAGAACTCACAGGCTGCCACCAGCACACACACCTAGCCCCATACTCACCTTTCCCTACAGAGCTCACCCCCAGCCCCACACTCACTTTCCCCTATAGAACTCGCCCCCAGCCCCACACTCACTTTCCCCTACAGAACTCACACCCCCAGCCCCACACTCACCTCTCCCTACAGAACTCACCCCCAGCTCCATACCCACAGCCCAAAACAGTGATCAACTGCCATTTATCCCTCTGCCCTGGAAAAGCTCCCCAAGCCTTTTCCCCCTTCAGTGCTCTCCTGCTGTGGGGGCAAAGGAGGGGATGTAGCACTGATCCCTGAAAAGCACAAAGAGTCACAACCATCTGGTTACTAAATATTATTGGTTTTTATTACATATCTCTGCTGACACACTAAAAAATTGGGGGGAAATAGATAAAGGAAGAAATTGGAAGAGAGAGAGAGAGAGAGAGAAATAGTCTCAGATTTCCCGAGTTCAAAACACTGAGTACACTTCCTCCAAGGAGAGTAAGAGTCTGCAACCAGGGCACGGATATAAACCCACCAGGTGAGAAACCTCAGTAGCAAAAGCAGTAATTGTGACAAAGTGTAAGGACAGGAGGGTTCCCTCACTCTGGTACAGAGTCCAAAGGTGGCCTGAGCCCTCTGAGCATCCTCTGTGCATTTACAGCAGCCTTGCAGTGATGTAACAGACACAGGGCAGTGATGGGATAAAATACCATAGCTGCAATGCAAATGAAACAGTGATTTTGTCCAGTTGGGTGCAAGAGCACATCACACAAGTAGGATTCTCACAGAAGAGTTCGAAGTTGCTCAGAAAGAAAAGGGAAAAATTGTGTCTGCATTTAAAGCTCAGAATGAGATCACTTTTAGTTTTTCATCACTGGAAAAGAAATGCATCTTGTCAAAGACAGGAGACATGGCCAAACCATGGCACTCAGGGGGATGGGGATTTTGAAATCTTTCAGAATATCACAGCCTTTCAAAGCCCAAGGATGTGACAGACAGTGCAAAAAGGGAATTAGATGGGAAAAATACAGGTGAGTTGCCCAACCACCTGCCAGTGGCAAAGGGGTTTATGGTATGGGACACCAGGGAGGGCACCTGGTGCTCCTGGAATGAAATTTGGGAAGGGAGGTGACCCCAATCTGTCAGGAGTTGGACACTGGACTCCAGCAAAGCCACATGAAGAGTGACTGATCTCAGATGAGTGAGCACAAACTCCCCCCAAAGCAGAGGGAGACACAAGAAGGTATCAGGAGAAGTGGGCAAAAACATGAATTCTTTGTAAACCCACACTTGAGCAAGGAATTGTACAAAAAGCAGAAGTGGCATCAGACTTTACTAACAATTAGATAAGCACAGGCATCTACAGGCAATGCACAGGATGACCCAGACAGATCAAATTAGCAGCTGATACACCCACTATGGTTATTTTTATTACTGCAGGAAGGAAATGGTTTATCTCTTCATAAAGATCTTGATCTGTTCGCATTCATTCCCCGCCCCCCCCCAACTAATTCATGTTGCTTATTCTAGCAAAGAGCAGATATTACAAACTTTATATATTACAAAACTTGGAGGAAAAGGACAGTAATTTCTTAGGTTCAACAGCAAGAGAAAAACACCAGACCCCAAACATATTAGGCTGAAGCTGTAGATAAAAAGACTTGTATTACACAGTTCTAAGTCTCTTTAACAATAGGAATATATTTAACTTCTTACAAGATTTCAGGTTGGTGACTCTCTGGGGGGTTTTGTTTTGCTTTAAAAAAAACGTGTTCTGCATCTCTCTGTGTGCTGGTGATGCCTTCAGAAGCAGACAGGAACTATATAATTTCATGAGGTACTTTACACAGAAATCAGGACACAAAGACAACAGGGAAACACTGAAATTCCTCCAAAAATGCCCCATCAGGGAATAGCTTTCTATTTGTGTTTATCCACTGCTTTTCCCAAACATTACTCTTAACAAAAAGATTTCCCTCTTTGCAAGGCAGTACCAATGCAAACTTAACAAAGACAGCACAATAAAGCAGCAGTGTCTGTACAGAGTTCTTCCCAGCGACCTCAGCCAGTGAGAGGAACACCTCAGAGGTTCCTGCCTTCATCTCCTGCTGTTCTCAGCTCCCTGGGCACAGAGCCAGCCCTCAACACCTTGCTGATGAAGAAGTCGTAGAACCAGAGGGGGAAGCAGCAGAAGATGCAGAGGGGGACGTAAGCCCCTTTGCCAGGGGTGTAAAGGCCCTGGGGTCTCCTGGCCAGCAGAGCGTGCAGGACAGCTCCCAGCACAGGGGACAGGTCAGGGGCACAGTGGGAGGGCAAGTGCAGGAGGTAATTCCTCAGCCCCAGGAGATATTCCTCCCCATAGGCCTGCCTGGTGTCTGCAGGGAGGTTCTCCATCAGCTCCTTCTCCTGCTGGTCCCACTGCTCAGCCGTGCCTTCGATACCTGCAGGGGCAACATCACAGGACAGCGAGTGGGTTTGGGGCTGGATTTAAACAAAAAGAAATCTGTAATTAATAGCCACAGTTAATCTAAAGCGAGCCAGTGAAGAACAAACACCACAGCTGGTCAGCAGCCAGTGCTTTGAGCTGGAAGAGGAGGGAAAGCACAAGGACTGTGCTACGCAAAAAGCACGAAGTTCACGCCCCATTTGGCTCCTTTGCTCTACCTAAAAATGCTCTCTCACATCCAAACCAGCATTTTTTTTCTTTCCCTCTTGTTCCCACTTTGCCATTCTGTCCCAATTAATTTTGTGGATGTTTCCAGTCAGTATTTATTATAAACAACTGAGGGCAGACAGACAAACTAGGATGAACAGGATTCTCTTGGGTTGGCCAAGTGCTAAGCTGCCCTTTCACAAGAGACATTAGTATTTCAATAACTAGTTTCCTGAAAGATTAGCCTTCTATTAGGACAGATTTAGAACTGTAATTTAATCTATTTGTCCAGTTCATCTGCATAATGTAGGAATGAAAGCAGGGGCTTCTCCAGTGGAATCATTGCCTAACTACCAAAAATTAAGCATTGCAAATAAAGAAAAATCTTTTAATCTCAAATCCCAGGACTCAATTTTACCCATAAACCTGAGAACAGCTAAGCAGAGCCCTGAAGGTGAAGCCTCAGGCAGTTTCCACTGACCATGCAAAGCTGTCAGAGCCCAGAGCATCACAGGGCCCCTTCCCAAGAGGGGAAGCACTCACGGAAGCAGCATTTTATGAAAAAAAAAAGACCAATTTGATTTACACTGACATAAAAGAATGCTCTGGGCAGGCATGGCCTGCAGTGAGGGCATGTGCAGCAGGAGATGAGTCTGGAACCTGGACAGGCTCTGCAAAAAGTGCTCAGCTGAAGGAGGAGGAGAATTTGGAACAGAGAGCAGCAGGAGCACACAGGGGAAGAGAAGGAAGATCAGAGGATATTGGCAGCAAACCAGCAGGATGACAGGTATTGCTGCAGATGCTGCCCTGCAAGACAGAGCAGCTCAATAAAGAGAGCTCTGATATTGAGGAAGGGAGGGCTGACAGGGGACCTGAAGCTCCCAGGCAGGACAAGTGAGCCACAACACTCAAACTGGACGCACAGTGCTGCTCTGTTTGTCAGCTCCAACAAAGCTGGAGCAAAGGGAAGGCACCAACTGCCTGAACACTGCCCTGTCTCAGAGAGGGGAGGCAGGCAGTGAGCAGAGCTGGAGGGAACACCTCTCACAAAAGACACTGAACTTCATTTCCATAACCCACATAAAGGACAGGGGGGAAAAGTCTGACCCCTGAGAATCACTCAGGGCTCTGTTGGAGGCTGCTGAGGTACAGGGAAAGGGGAGAGGCAGAAAGAACAATCCGAAATGTCAAACACCAACCTGTTCTGAAGCCTGATGGATGAATTGCCATGACTTTAATGCCCCATTTGGAAAGCTCTTGCCTCATTACTCCAGAAAACATGGACAGAGCTGCTTTGGATGCCCCGTATGCAGCGTACCTCGGGAGTGGAATGCCTCCTGCAGGAGCAATAGAAACCTGATAAACCTCGACAGTGGCTCGTCCCAGCCTTTATTTTCATGATTTAGAAGGGAGATTATAGCCCAACCAAAATTATGCCTCTCTCGCTGATGTTAAAGACGAGTCAGTGAGGGAATCATTTCTTGCTGGAGGTTAAAAAAGAGTGAAAGTTGTAAATTAGCAGTTGCTTACAGCAGTTAGTAACACCTGGGAAGACACCTTGTAGGGCAGAAAAAATAAACTGGACTGCATTTAAGGGTAAAAACTGCTGAAAGTTATGACTATTGATTTGAGAAACACAATGTTTGAGTTCATATAAATAGTGAAGCAGTAGTTTAATACCCCTGTTCTTACTGTAACACACATTTCAAGCCCTTACAATAAAGCATAGTTAGAACAAGGTAAGCAATATCAATTCTAGCTTTATAAAACCAACTTTCTTTCCTATTCTCTCCAGAAAGGCCATAATACAAAATTGGGGAAAACCTCTGGAGACAAACCACAGCTGGAGTCCCACCCCATGAGTGACTGGACTCCCTGAGACCCAGCACAGAAGCAGATTCCTGCCTGTAGTTACATCCCATCTTCTTCAATCTCAGAAACATTTGTTCAGATGGGAGAGCTGAGAGAACACGTTTACAAAAACAAGCCTCCAGAAAACAGTATCTTCCAAATGCAGAGGTTTCCTCTGTCCCAAAAAACTAACAGACTGTCACTTCTTCAGGGCTAGAAAAATACAAACATACTTTGATTTGAGCATCTTCCTCTTCAGCCCTCCCACTCCCTTCACAAGGTTGGTGTCATCACCACACAGGTTTAAGATCATCTCAGCCACCACAGGCAGTGCTGGGAGCAGGGAACAGAGTGGACAATCCTTTCCTTGAGGCACATCCCTCCTTCACCCTGCCTTTGTTTCACATGCTACACTTTCATCTCCATGTGCTTGAGTAGTTTAAAGGAAAGTATCTCAGGTACAGGGGGATTTTCAGGTAAGCCACTGGGATGACCAAGGGATCACAGGAGCTGTTTACACAGAGCCATTCCCTTGAAGAAGTCAGGCCAGTCATATGTTAATTATTCTTCTGTATGCATCTGAATAAGCTGCACTGGTTTGAGCCAATTGAATCTCATACTTTTCCCTCTGAGGTCAGGCTAACCTGAGCCCAGTTAAATGAGCCCTACACAGACAGGAATAGATTGAGCACAATGAGACCTCACTAACTTCTCCACTAATGTTTTACCAAAGGACCCCCAGACCCTGAATCAAGAAGAAACTTTACCCAAACCTGTCTGTGTGCAGCAACATCTCTGCAGAGAGCTGGAGTTAAAGTAGGGTCATTATCAGCTCCTGTAAGGGCAAACTACCCAGCACAGGGATAAATGCATTTCTCTCTTCAAGGCAGCTCAGGGATTCTCATCAGGAATTAAAACATCTGCCCCGAAACACCCACAGAGAGCTTCACTTGGGTGCATGGAGGAAACAGGTCTGACCTCAGAGCAGCAGCAGAAAGGTTCTGATAATTCAGCCCTGATTTCTCAGAGGATCAGCAACAAACCATGAACACAGACATGCAAATACAGAGCATATCTGGGATTACAGAGAGAAAACAGTGCCAGAGGCAGACTGCAGCCACATCCTCAGCATAAGGGGAACACCAGGGGACACCTTCACAAGTCACCCCAGCAATGCAGCAGGACTCGGGGGGACTCCAGCTGTGCAGAAGGGCAAACAAAAATGTGGGGAGCACATGACCCAGCAAATCTCTAAGAGATCTTACTCCAAAATACTTTCCAGCAGCATGACCTCCTGCTTCTAGCAGGTCTCATTTTCAAAGGAGCATTCTTGCTCCTCAGCTGTTTGCTACCAGATCCTGCATTACTGTATTACATTAGTTCCTACATTCTGGCAACTCAGCTGTCCTCCTAGACTAGAAGGTCATGTTATAAACACATGCATATATATGTATATTAAGCAAAATTTATGGGGAAAGAAATGGAAATGATATGGTAATTTTTAGAAAGGTTTTAGATTGGAAAAAAATACCACCTTGCTAAAAAGTTAGGCCTAAGTATTTCTAAGACATCCAAACTATTTTTAAAGAAATATAAACACACAGCTCCCAAGTTATCAGCAGATCACACAAACTGAGGTGGTCACAGACTTCTGCCTCAACATGTTACAGAAATACCTGTGATGTACCACCCATCTTTATGACAGCTCACAAGGTTATCACTCATGGCATCTAGAACACCAGATGTGAATTTTAATTGGTTTTTTTTTCCTCACGGCATCTTTTTGGCCACATTAAACTCTTCTTTAAAGGCTGTTTTGTGTGAGTGGTGTCCCAAACTAAAGAAAAACCTGGGTTTATTACCTTTACATTTATTCCCTGGGTGTACTGACAACCCAGACTAACCAACACCTTCCTTGGCCTTTGCTCCAGGGCTTTATTTGGTGCTG
The DNA here is from genome assembly GCF_009819655.1 of Sylvia atricapilla. NCBI lineage: Eukaryota > Metazoa > Chordata > Aves > Passeriformes > Sylviidae > Sylvia > Sylvia atricapilla. Next base: position 4,752,171 of record NC_089151.1, read on the forward strand.
GAGCTCAGCTCACCTGCCATGCTGGACATGTTCACCAGCCTCCCCTGCGATTTCCTCAGCAATGGCAGGAAGGTCTTGGACACCTCCACAGCCCCAAAGAAGTTCACCTCCATGCAGTGCCTGTAGGTGCTCATGGGGAGCAGCTCCCCATCAGCAGGGAAGCCCAGGATCCCTGCGTTGTTCACGACACCCCAGAGTCCTGGGAAGAGGAGAAAGCACAAGGCTGGGACACACCAGGGAAACAACTCCATAAGGATTACACCCATGAGCTGGATGGTGACTCCAGACAGAAACAGAGATGAGATGATGCACATTCCCCACTCCTTGCCCAGCCACAACCATCTTCCCACATCCCAGAAAACAGGACATGGATTGAAATGCCCTGACCACCCAAGACTTTACCCTGGAAATGTCCTCCACACCTAAGCCATGGTGCAGTCAACAGCGAAGAGATGCACCTGCTAAGCTGCTACATCAGGACTTCCATGGTAAAGAGGGGAGGAAAAAAGCTGTACCTGCATTTTGCACCTTCTCTGAGACTCTGAGGTAGGCCTCCTGGACCTGAGTGGTACTGGTGATATCCAGCTGCAGGACAGAGAGTCTCTGGGAACAGGAACGCCGCAGCTCCTCAGCTCCAGGCCCATCCTTGTTCAAAACCCCAGCAAACACAACAAAACCCAGGCTGTCCAGGTATTTAGCCAGTGCATGTCCAATCCCAGTGTCACTTCCTGAAAGCGACAAAAAAACATGGAAAGTAGGTCCGTCCTACACCACCATTAAAAAAAATGAAAAATAGACGCATTGGAAAGTCACTCAAATATAAAGAATAATACAATGACAAAGTCCCTGAAATACACATGACAGTAGAAAGAAAGGCTCAGATCTGAAGTTTGAGGAGCTGGACCTTTAAATGTTCCTCAAAGATTGACAGGCCACGTTCTCCTGACTCAGAGCTGGGGGAATCAGCTCACCCTCTGCCACTGACAGATGCTCTGACTTTACACATAGAGAAGAAACAAAGCCCTGCTTTGGTTTTATACAAACATTCAGACTGGAACCTGACAATAAAAGTATCTGAGAGGAAAAAACAAAACAAATCCCTACTGTTTTAATTTGAAATCTCCAAAGGGCAAAGCAATTATAGGGCTTTCAAATTCAAACTCTGGATTCTATTGGATTCTTGGATTCTATTTCTTCATTCTAAGAAGTAGTGTTATTTAATTCACACATCTACCACAGAGATCCCTCAGATAAGCACTTTTTATTACAGACTGTAACCAAGCCAAAACTAAGCAACTGTTACTTTACCTACAAAGCATTCCAATGCTTTCAGAACCTAAGAAAGCTTCCAAATGACATTTTTGTGCTAAGTCAGCTACTGAATTCATGGAAATTTGCATCAGAATTTCTCTTCTCCTCTCTATCCTCTTCCAAACTTATTCCCAGACTTGGTCTATATAAAGCAATGACCTAGCTGCAGGCAGCACTGTTAGAGCAAACAAACAATGGTCTTTGGGATCACAGTTGTGTAGCCCTTCCCATCAGCTACCAATGAGGATATTTAATGAATAATTTGATTCAGGAGTCTCTCCCTGTAACAGAGTATTTTGCTGCTGCTACAGAATAAAAGAATGGTTTGGGTTGGAAAGGACCTGGAAGATCACCCCATTCCAATCTCCTGCCATGGGCAGGGACACCTTCCACTGTCCCAGAGTGCTCCAACCCTGTCCAACCTGACCTTGGACACTTGCAGGGATCCAGGGGCAGCCCCAGCTGCTCTGGGCACCCTGTGCCAAGGTCTCACCACCCTCACAGGGAGAATTCTTTCCTAACATCTGATCCAAACCTGTTGGCTTTTAGTTTGAAGCCATTCCCCCTTGTCCTGTCACTTTTTGTCAAAAGTCCTTCTCCAGCTCTCTTGGTGCCCCTTTATGCACTGGAAGGGGCTCTAAGGTCCCTCCCTGGGGCCATCCCAGCTCTACATCTGTATTCACAGGAGAGGTGTTCCAAGCCCTCTGATCATTTTTGTTGCCTTCTCTGGACTCACTCCAGCAGGTCCATGTCAGAATCCCCCCTCCCCTGCTGCCCACAGAGTTTTGGAAGGAAACCAGACACATCTGGATGTCTGGTCACATCCAGCTTCTCATCCACCAGCACTCCCAAGTACTACAAGTTGATTTGAAGTGTTTTCTCTCCATTTTTTCAATTCTGCTTTTCTTTCTTCCCACCTGCAGTGAAGCTTGCTCCATAAGAAAGGAAACACATCACCCACGTCCCCAAAGCCTCCCAGTGAAGTGACACAGGTAGTGACAGAGAAGGAGTTTGCAGGGGCTGTGCTTCAGGAGCTTTGCAGAGGACTAGATTAGGAGGAAAATGAGGTGTTTAATAAATTAATACAGTTTTTACACTGTAATCAGCCTGTTCCACAAGACTGCATCAGATCCTCCACTGTAACTACAGCAGAGAAAGATCCTGGATGCTGCTGTGCACCGGGATCCAGGACCTCCTGTAATAACAATTCACTACATCAATGCTCAGCTTCCAAACCCTGGAAATGTGAATGTGAGGCAAAGGACTGGAGCTCCTGCCAGACATTTTACTATTTTCTTGTTTGTGAAAGAGCTGCAATACTCCCTACTTAACCCTACTATAAACTTCTGAAGGTTAGTCTGTGACTTTGACACACCAAGAAAGGTATGAGAGTTATTCACAGGTCTGCTCCTACACTGAAAATATGTAGTCAAAAGGATTTGACTGCCAAAGAGACTCCTCATAATCGTGTTAGATCCTCTTTTCTGGATTCTGTCTTTTAACTGGGTCTTTAGTCCTGAAAGGTGAAAAATATTAATTCCAGGTGGCTTGAAGAAAACACGTACTAAATGTCTGCATCAATCAGTGCATCTTAAAAAAGTAGGAAAGGATTACTCATGCTCTATTTGATTCCTAGGAAGAAAAAAAAAAAATCAGCTTTTTGGCATTTTTGAAGTCTGCAATTTGCTGAAGCTGCACCAGAGCACTACAAATATTAAATTGAGCTTCTCCAGTCCTGACCTGACAGAACAAACCTGCATTCTTTGAATTCCCTAAAGAGACATGAAGAAGCCTGCAAATACCCCAGACACAACAGATTTCTAAGTTTGGGGGTGGGCTCACTTTTTTCTTCTTTTTTTTTTTTTTGTGAAAACCCTACTTTTAGGTCAAATCCTTCCTCTTTCATCACTCCCAGCAAGTACACAGCCACGGCTATATAATATATTCCCTGTAAGTTTTACAATGCAACTTTAAATTGAAAATGGGCAGAATGCAATGCAACTTGAGCTTGGGATGGGCACAGCAATTCCAAGAAAGCAATAAAAGTTGTTTTTATGGTTGCCTGATGCTGGGTTTGTCCCTGGCTTTTTTATTCCGAAACAAATATGATTTGAGTTTCAGACCTGTTATTGAAGTCCAGAGAAGCTTTACTATTCCAATTCCTAGAATTCAAAGAGTCTCCATAGGGAAAAAAAGAAAAAAAAAAAAGACAATTCCCTCCCAATCACACACTTGCTTCTATGTCAAAAGTAATTTGTGGGTTATGAGAAGACTTATTTTAAGGAAAGCAGTCACTACTGACTGAGTGACCCTTTACTGAGAATTTACAATTAACTCATGCTGGACATGCATCAAATTACTCCCCCAGGAATGGAAAGACCAAATGAACTGGAGAAATTCATCCCACTGCACACAGAATAACCAGGGACAGAATTTTGCAACTCTTGTTATTTTGGATCTTGGTAGTAATCTAGTTTTTAGGGAAGGTGGCTATTGCATTTACCACTGAAGTGTTTGCATGCCAGGAGCTTCTACTTAAGGATTTTGGAGCTCTTGCTCCCAGCAGGAGGATGCACAGCAGAGTTTCAGCAATGGCTTTGAGCCTGCCCACATGCCCACAGTCACCCGTGTGAAAAACCACTTTGACCACTGGGCACAGTTTTTCCCTTATCCTGGAACTCCAGTGAACTGCTGGCTTAAATAAATAATGCAGAGCAGCTCTGCTACAAGGAGCATCCAAAGAGGAGCAGAAAAACGTGTGACAGAGCCCAGGGGCAGCAGCAGAGCTCACTCCAGCCTCTGGCCAAAGGCTCACAAGGAATCTGTGGCAGCTGCCCAGGACACAGCCACATTCCTCAGCCCTGCAGGGCTGAAAGACAGAGGGAAACAGAAAAAAACTAATTAAAATCACTACTTTCCATGAAGTGCCTGCCTGTGGTCTTGTCTGAAGTGAAGAAAACGACACCAAAATCTACTTAAAGACACCTTGCACCTGCAAATGCACAGGGACACACATCCTGTAGTTGGTATGGGGACGAATACCATAATCAGAGCAATTTAACCAAAACACATGTTGAGAAAAACTTCTGTTTCAGTTGATGGAGGGTTTGATGGATTAGCACAGGATCCCAATAAAGACAAAGAAGAGCCTCCTCATATTAATCAGCTGTCAGAGATGTCCAAACTTGCACTTCTTTAGGACAGTCGCAGCCCAGGTACAAGGGAAGAACATTCCCTCACTGGGCTATACCCAAGTGTTCCTAACTCCCTTATATTGTTCTAATTCACACCCCAGAGCAGATAAACTCCCAAAGAGTGCTTTTTCCTGAAGATTTGCACTCTTACAAAGAGCAAGAAGATGCCCAAGTGCAAGCACACCCCCTGAGTGTGCAGGGGTGGGAAAGGATTGCTCCTAATCCCCACACCAATGTCCATCTTCATCTGCCACACCTACAGGGAGAAACCCAGCTGGCAGATACACTGCAACGGGAGAACTTGCTGCTGTTCTTGTCCTCTTTCAACTTTTATACTTCATCCCTGTATTAAAGCTTGCTGGGCAAATCTAAATTATTTACAGGTGTCCTTATAAAACAAAATAAAGTTCTGCTAGGAATTGCTATATAAACCAAAGCAACGTAATTTCGCATTCCAGAGGAGGGGAAAAACCCACAGAAAATAAAATAAAACCCAGCAAATTAAGAGTGCAAGAAGCAGTAGGCAGGTACTCCAGCTTAAAGATTTGATTAACACAAATAAGGAACGTCTAAATAAACAACGCCTAAAGTTGTCGAGGAAACTGGAGAAAAGCCATAAAACTACAAAAACGCCATCCCTGCAAAAGAAAAGTGGGGTTTGAGTAGATCAGAGTAGTAATAGAGACTGAATTAATTAGCTCTGAACTTTCCCTGCTAGTGAAGGGAAATACTCCCTCCTAAATGATTTCACAGAGGGTTTCAAAGAGATGGCACCAAACCAGTGCCGTGAAATATGTGCAGAACAGACACAGTGTGCACTGTGTACACACACACCCCTGAAAAACTACTGTACACCCACCACCAGCACGATTAATTCAAGCAAATAAAAGTAACGTATGAATGTAGTGTTCTGAGGGCTCCCGGGGAATTATTGTCTCTACAAAAAAAAAAAAAAAAATTAGACCATCATAAGTATTCTTCTGCTTCTCGCACCACTTAATTTCACAAGTACGTCTAAAAAAAGCTGCCTTGTAAAGATTAAATGAGACACTAAAAAAATAATAGCACCTATTAAGATGCTCTTCCACTTAATTTCAGAGCACTTATTTACCTGGAAAAAAAAAATAAAAAAAAAGAAGAAGAAGAAAAAAAAATCTCTGTTGAAGCAAATATAATAGCAGGGAAAATGAAAAGGAAAAAAAAAGAAATCTCTACTGAAGCAAACATAATAGAATTTAAAAAAAAAAAAAAAAAAAAAAAAAAAAAAAAAAAAAAGAAAGATAAAAAAGAACTCTCACAAGCACGACGAGAAGTTTTCCAGCCCACTCGTGCGCGCGGGCGGGTTTTGCTGGGCAGCCCCTTACCTGTGATGAGCACGGCTCTGTCGCCCACGGGCAGCATGTCGCTGTCCCCAGGGCACACGCAGCTCCAGAGGCACACGGCCAGCAGCAGCCCCAGCCCCGCGGCGGCCCCCGGCCCGCCCGCACACAGCCAGGCGGCCGGCAGGCTCCAGAGCAGCGCCCTGCCTCTGCCCGGCACCGTGACACCCAGCAGGGTGCTGACACCCAGCAGGGTGCTGACACCCGCGCACAGCCAGCCGAGGGCACGGCCGGCCGCAGCATCCATCGGCGGCGCGGGGGAGAAGCGCGGAGAAGGACAGGTACCGCTAAAGGCAGCCGGGGTTATATAGGAGCAGGGGGTGGGGCAGCGAGAAGGGGCTCTCTTGAAGGGTTTGACATAATCTCACTCACCCCTGGCATCAGCAAGGAGCAGGAGTTTTCCTTGCCTTTACCTTTTCATTCCTTCTGCCTGACAGCTCCACCTTCTGAACAGCGCGCCGGCTGCGGGCTGATTGACAGCGCTGGGAATGGGCATGATGCAGCAAGCGCTGCCCCAGGAAAAGATTAACTGCTGCTTTTTTTTTTTTTTTTCCTTTAATCTTTAAAGTACACTTTCCTAGATAGTGAGAAAAGGGACAGTTTCCTTTATGAGAAAGAGTTGGGCTTTCCTGCTTAAAAAACAAACTTAGGATGTAGTTTCAGTGGAATTGGTTTTTGATGGGCAGTGAGAAAAACGAGTCAGGTCAGGGCTGTTTCATCTCTGGAACACAAACTGTCGTGGGCTTTATCACATATGGATAACCCTCCTCCTTCAACAAAACACCCCTAAATTGCCTTCTCTGCTTTAATGCCCACCTTTGCTTATTTATCTACTCCACATTCAGCAAATACCTAAAGTACATTGACATTCAGGGCTGCTGGGAGCAGGTGGTTGCTGGTTTGCCATGAGGGGCACTTTGTCAGGTGAACACAGGTAGCACACCTGAGATCCAGTCTCCAGCTAACCTCCAGGGATGATATTCACCTGGGTTTTGACAGGAATCACCAGTTTGGTAGCCACAGCAAGTTGTGTGTAGGGGGAAAAGTAATCAATATATTAAAGAGATTTAATACCTACTGTGCTGTGTTCTGGAAGTTATTTAAGCAATTTTAAAAAATAATTAAAAGCCAGCCAGCTAAAGGGGTTGAGATAAAAATTAGCCATGCATATTTAACCCTGTTTAAAAATCCCTGATGACTGATTTGAGAGACAAGCCTCCATTACCACAGACCCAGCTAACATGATGTAGCTGGTTTTCCAACCAGCTCATCTGTCTGATTTCACACACGAAAAAATTAAGCATATGGTGCAAACCTGACATGAAACAGAGCACATTCCCATTCCATTATGCCTTTAAGGTTTTAAGGGATTATAAATCTGTTGAATGTACACTTTTCCCACCAGTGAAAATGTTTACATAGCTCTGCAGGTAGTTTACACCAGAGATGAAGTCACGTTCCTAAAGGAACATCACCCTCAAGGTCTGCTCATCATTCATGACTCTTGGGAACACTCATCCACCCATCCTCCCACCAGTGCACAAAAGGAAAAGTATTTTCATTTCTCTTTGCCATTTGCTGCTTCTGACTTTATTGGCACACTGCTCTTGAGGTCAGCTATACCTTGCTGTCCATTAAGGCGTCTTCTTAAATATTTTCCTAAAATTTTAAAAAAATTCCCGGGGAATTTTGCTCTCCGCATCACTGGTCTTTGCCACCCGATTTGGATGATGACAAATGTGCTGGCATTTAGAGCATGAGCTCTCCCACTTGAGGGCACAGTGAGGTGGAGCTTTCCCACAGTGGGATGAGGGGCAGAAGGGATCACCCCCAGCGTGATGTTTGTCCTGGTTTCCCCCAGCCTGTGGGGCTGAGGCAGAGGTGGGCAAGGGACCATGCTGGGGTGGCCACCGTGCCTGGTCTCAAGCTCCACGAGACTCCCCCTCTGCTCCAGTCCCCCCTACCACTCACTGAAATGTGAGTTGTGCACACGCACAGCCCCTCCCTCAGACACGGCTGGCAGGGTGGGGGATATTTGGAAAGCTGAGGATGCCACATGCATTCCTTGTACACCCACCCACTGTGGGGCACGGGCACAACACCTGTCTGCACCCACACCCCTGCACAACAGCTCAGGGGACTGGCTCTGTCTGATTCAATGCTCAGATTATCATTTTAATATAAAATACAGCCCACTGAAGGCTTCTTTTGATGAGAAGTTGACCATGTGTTCAACCTGGTGGGTGAAAAAGATGCCGTGTAAATGCTGAGATCAGGCACACCAGAAAGGAAGTTGTGATCTAAAACTGGCTGAAAAATGCTAGCATGGAGTACCCACTTCACAAAGCCTCTGCACTTCCTCTGACACCAGCAAGGACAGATTGCTGCTTGAGGATTTTTCAGCACAATTTTGCCACAAGGTAAGTTTTATCATCCTGTGCCAACTACTCACGTTGAAAAAAAACACCTACTTTTTCTCTTTACCCCTTTGAATGTCTCCAGCCCTAAAAGCCACACAATAACCCAAGATTGCAACTGAGTTTGCATTATTTCCTATTTCTCTATGCCATGCTAACTCATGCTATGAATATACACACCCTTACCTCACCTTCTTGTAGTTTCCTGGAAAAAGGAAGGCTCCTCCAAATTGTCAGGATTTTGCATCACCATGATATCTGTGTAATGAGAGTGGATTTAAGTTCATTGATTTGGGGCTAAGCTCACCCTACTCTTGCCAGGACAGTTCCTTCTTCCAAGAGAAGTGGGATGGCTTTTCAGAGCCACCTCACAATAACTCAGTGCCCTGTCCCTTTACACCATGGCAAGCTCCAGAGGCTGGACTCAAGTCTGGACCCTGATTCCAGAGTCAGCCCATGCCAGTGGCAAACAGCAGCACAGAAATGATCCTGAGCATCCTCCTGGCAGCTGTGCCATCGCTGGCCCTCACTGAGCACTTGGATCTCTGTGCCTGTTCCTGATGTTCCTCCTGGGGACTCTGCAGATCTCACACGTGCCCTGCCATCTAAATCTCTCCAGGATACGTGGTGACTCTGGAAAGTCAATTATTCAATGGCAAAAGAAGATGGCTTTCCTGGAGAACAATCACCCCATGGTAATCAGCAGCATGAACAGTCAGTCTCTAAAAATTCAGCTTGTCTTCCTTCAAATCCTACAGTCACAGCACCTTTCAGCTGCTGTAGTGTCCCTGCAGAACACTGTCCCCAGGACAAGGCAAGAACATCCCTCCAGTGTGTGGGACCTTTATCACAGTCATCAAATTGTTGATCCACGCTCCCATTCTGGAGGCTAAATCAAAAATTATTCACTATTCATTTACCTCCTTCGCATTTCTTGAAGCTTTTGTCCTGTCATACTGTGCTGGCTCTATGTTTTTCAGCATGACGGACGCAGCCTATGCTTTTGATTGCTATTCTTAAGACCAAAAAAAGGGCAGAAGAAACGTTCAGGTTCCTCAGTTCCTTTGAAATGTGGTGAAACAGACCCTGGTCAAAACTTCTTTGAAATACACCACCAAGCTCCTCCTTGGCTCTGCCTTGGGAATGAGCTGTCTTCTGCCTTTGCATTTCATGGCTCCCTGTTGAGTTCAGTGATTTTTCTGATGTCCATAAATCTTTTAAGCCTCTGTGACCTTCCATCATTAGTAGAAGCTTCCAGTTCAACCACAAGGTTTTCAGGCATGTCTCTGTTACCTCATCCTGCACTGTTTTTCAGTTCTTTGGCCACTTTTCCCATGAGCTTTCTTTGTACTTTCCAGTCATTTACTAGTCAGTATTTTTTCCTTTCAGCATCTTCCCTCCAGCCAGAAGTACCACGTGTCATATCCAATAGCTGCTGTCCCAACTGATACAACTGATTCTCTCCTGTCCCAAGTGGAACATCAACTACACTTTCTAGAAGCATGAAGCACTTTTTCTACACATCCAATCTCTGCTTCAGCTTTCTCTGCTAGTCACAGATTTATTTTCATTTCAGGTTATAATTTCCCACAGAACTCTTCAGTTTATTATTTTGTTGTTTTGCCTGCTGATTCAGGCCTTTTCAGCTGTGGTTCCTGAGAGCTCCTGCTCCATGTACTTCTTGTTCTTTTGTGGCTTGGGTCAGGGCTCTGCATTTCAGGTTCTGTGGGGAGGTTCTGACATACATAATGTCTGAATAAAGACATTCACTTACTTTTCCTGGAAAATAATTTCACCATAAAACAGGTTGGAATCTGTTTCAACAAATGAGTCATTAAGCAAGACAGAAGCAATATTCTAGTGGCTAAGTACCTATAGAAGCAGGGAAAAAAAAAAAAAAAAAAAAAAAAAAAAAAAAAAAAAGGGAATTACTTATTTTTATTGCTGCAGTTTCTGAGAGAACATAAACACCTTCATACATTTGGATTTTGGTAGAACTAATGGCTACAGGAACACTTGTCAGGCTGTCAGTCCTGAATGCAGAAACTGCTGAACTTTCATAAACCAAATTCATTTGGGCAAACAGATTTTCCTCTTATAAATTCTGTAGAACTCCTGTACAAAGGTTGAGATAATCCTCTTCCTTCAGCCTGTTCTCTCTTCATGCTCAACCTGAAGCACATGAATTGTCCCAGTAAAGACAACAAAACCATTACTCTGCCTAAAGCTAGAAATGCAGCTTTGTGAATTAAGATCTCTGAACTCACAGGCATGAACTGAATTAAAGCAAAAGAAGGATTATGTATAAGTGAAAATAAAGCTTTGCAACCTCTCCTTTGTCTTCAATTTGTTTATTTAATAGACCCTTAGGGAAAATAATTCCTGTCAAATTGCTATTAGAGGAAAGTAAGATATATCTTTTACTGCTAAGCTGCAGGAGATTTTGTTTTTAGAAATATAATAATGGTAAATACTGTAAATTCAATTGTAAATAGATCCTGAAGATCATCCCTTGGCAGTGAACAAAAAACTGCAGCCCATCATTCCTCAATATTCATTACTAACAAAAGGCAATAATAATAACAACAGCAGCAACAACAACAATTTCCTCAGCTAAATCTGTTATTTTCTCAAATGTAAGAAAGAACCTCAGAGAGAAGAATGTCTGTACTGATGGCAAATTTGGACCTGTAAATGAAGCCAAAGGCTGTAAGTTCTGCCTCAGTATTTACAAGAACTCTAATCACCCTTTGTAAATTTTCTGCAGTAGACAAAACATCAGAGAGATCATGAAAATTATGAGCACTCCTTTGTATTTGCAAGGGAGGTTTTCTCCCCGAACTCTCCAGACATCCATGTATCTCTGGGCTTTCAGGAGGAGCTCAAAGGGGATTGCACTCCTTCCAAAATAAGTAATTTTTATCAACCCAATTGTGGTTATTTTCCAAGAAGAGGACAGAATCAGAAAACCTAAAGGCAATTAGGCACTCTTTAGGAAGTTAGCCAAGAATCATCTCCAGTTTATCCTCATGAGAAGTTACACTTGCTTGCCTCTTTTCTGTCATCCAGCAACATGAGACAGTTTTCAGAGAACCATCAGTGTGAGAGAAGAAAAAAATACCACTTTATCTTAGTGCACTTCTCTGACAGCACAGACTGTTCCCTAAAATTTCCTTTGGTATATTCAGAGTAACATCCCAGCCCGGCCTAGGACAGAGCACAGCACAGTGCTGCCTCAATAAATGAGAAATAAAGACATAAGATGTGCTCTCAACTGGAAGTTTAGTTTGTTTTTCCAACTAGATTTTTATTATATCTCCCTTTTCCCTCCCCTTCTCTGCAGCTTTGCCTCTCTGAAGTTAGTGGAAGCATCTCAGCATCTCTGTGCTTAGAACACAAAGGATTTCCACATTTTCATAGCCCACAGCCTGATCGTTTCTTTGCAGGTGCTTCCTGAAAAGCAAATGCAGCTTTGCCTGCCTTACTTCTGAGGCTCTGCCCTAACCACAAGTCATACCAACTCTATCTACATCAGATAAAAACCACACTTTGCATCATCTTTCTGTAACTGTTCCTCCTGCATGTCTTCAAACATTGGCTGGTTGGAGACACATCTGGTTTACATCCAGCCTTTTTCATGACATCTTAATATTAGACCACAAAATGTTTTCAAACATTTAGGTATTATCTATGCAAAAGCCACATAATTTTGGTGCAGTTAAATTCATAAGTAGCAATGTAAATATGTAGCTAAACCTAGAAAATTAGGCAAACATGGTAAGCAAAAGTTGGATTAAAGTACGTGTGGACAAACAGAGAAATTGTCTCAAAGAGACTCTTTGAAGTGGGGGGATTTACAACATAACTTGTCATTCACTGTAGATAGTGACAAAATTAACAATTAACCCCACACAACCTACAGCCCCAGAACACATCTGAGCTTGGAGCATGGACTCTACAAAGGAGATGAAGGAAAATCGGTGACAGCATCTCCCTATTGTCACTTGGGTTATTAACTACATACATCTGCCACGTGCCTTCCCTCCACCTGCAAACCCTTAAAAACATTCCCTCCTCTCACCCGAGGAATTTGCTTATTTTTAGGTTTCCCTCGGAGTTACATCAGCCAGGCTTTGAAATGAAAGCCAAAGCAAAATGAGCTGAATAAAGGAGCCACAATTCAAACAGCATTAAGCCATCAGCCATGACAAAGTGTCACCTGCTCTCAGCACACTGTGTTTGCTGTCACTTGAAGGACAAGCCCCTCGCTTCCAAAGGCTGAAGCCATATGTATTTTTCCTGCTGAGGAATTGTGACCTCACTCTGTGTGTAATCGATGACTTACATTACTGTTGTGACTGAATGCCACGTACTGGATGTCCCCGATTTCCCCTTTGGGATCTGACGGATGTTCCCATTCCCGGCGTTTTTCAGCTGCAGTTGCATTCAAACATTGTCAGGAATGACTTGGTGACAGATGATCCTGCCATGGAGCAGGGGGACTCTCTGAAGGTCATGAGTTCAACCCTCATATGGGGCACCATTAAAATGTGAAGTTTTTAATCTTTTTTCTTCCTGTTAGTGCCGGGATTAATGCACAGGAGATGCAGATTTTCATGTTTGGACTCAGTTGTTTATTAATTCTTACAGTCTCATGAGTTGTGAGTTCTAGCTAACAAGGTAGAAAATGGCTGTGCCTTTAACTCTTTCCATGGTCTTTCAAGCATAATTTGTCCAATAATAGATGACACCTATATTATTTTTACTTTTAACCCAATAACTGACCACCCGTGGTCCACAATGCAGACTTTTCACCCAATTAGAAAACACCATCCAAACCCATGAAGCAGAAGGTGAAAGAAGAACTCAGCCAACACTCCAAAACCTCCATCTTGCTCTATATGCATTACCATATACTAAAACCTTAAATTCTAAATTTTGCACCCTGTGATATTTATTAGACACTTCTATTCAAACCCATAATCCCAGTGCTGTCACTCAATTTCAGAAGCCTGTTCCACAGCCTCAGGTCAAATTGTGCTCGCCTGAGGGTCAGACCCTTTTAGCACAAAAAGGCTGAAATCCACAGCTTTCAGCGTTCCAACAGGGGACAAACAACCCCTGAAGGTCACTTTCAGGGGGTTGATGGTTCTGTGGCAGGCAGCATTTTAGTTAAATGGTGATTTTCCTCTGGGCAGTCCACTCACTATGAAAAATCTGTGTATTCAATGTAATTTTGTGTTGGTTTTCTTCCCTTTATTATACTGTCCATCTTAAACATTTTTTTTTTTTACCATGCAGTGACCTTTCCCCTGACTCAAAAACTGTTTGGATGTAAGCAAATTTAATGCCATTAAAATCACCATGACTGTCCCCTCATCAAACTATACAGATGATTTAAAAGGTTGCTGAATGACAGTCCTGAGACCCATTATGCCTAAATGCTCCCCAAGAGCCCAAACTCACAGACACTTACGCACATTCTTACAAATAAACACAGATATTCACAGGCAAGTAAAGAAAGAAATACTCACAGGCAAGTTTTTAAACATGCACACCTGCAGAATTAGAGCCTGCCTTAAAGACCTTCCCCACCTGGATGGGAGATATGACAATGGATTCCCGCAAATGAACCTACATCATAGAACTATTTATTCCTACTTTCCAGGTGACACAACTAGCAAGTCCAACTTTAAAATGAACTTCTCCAAGTTTTAAAGTCAGTGTTAAAATATTATCAGGCTCCAGGTGGAGGTCATTCCCAAACAGGCACAGATTCTGTGGGGATAAGTCTGCACAGGACTCCAAAATAATCATCCCTTGTAAGGGATTCCTTCCTGAGCTGTGCAGAGCTCGTAAGTTGTTTTATTAATACTGTAAATTATTGCTTCACTCTTACTTTTTAATTTCAAAACTGTTTTTAACAATATATACGACAGCCTCAGGGCCAATGTCTCTCTTGGAGGCAGGCAAACTTTGCAGGAATCACTAAGGGTTAGGCAGGCGTAGCTTCAAAGGCAGATTTGGGACCTATAACATTAATTCATGCACCAAATGGAGCTCCAAAATCCATTAAGGAAAAATAACTAGTAACCATCTGTCTTTATTCATCAGGCTGAAAGCAGTTAATCAAACCTAGTGGACATTTTTACTTTCTTCTTTCTCTCTCAACAGCTTTGAACACAGATGCAGCCTTCCCATAATTAAGCTGAGCACTGTAGCTCCTAGACAGATTAATTCTGGAGAGCTTGTCAAAAAATGTCACATGGCAGACAGGTTCTGTGTCTTGTCCCTGGGATTTCTGGGATTTCTATATTTATATCTACATATAGGGGCAGGTTTGGAATGGAGTTATTAAAAATAATAGCCCTTTATAATTCTTAACCCATTCTCTATAACGTGGTAGAGTTTTTTCTCTCTCTTTTAGGGATGCAAGTCAGGATAGGACCTCAGCAGTGAACAAATGTCTCCAGGAACTGAGCTGAAAGATGGGATGCAAACAGGCACCAGAAGGGAGCTACTTTTGCTCACCACTGAACCACACTTTTAACTGAGGGGCAAAAAAAAAAATCCTGTAAACACATTGACAGTGTCCTGAAACAGCAGAAAGGTGTCCCAGCTCACAGGAGTTCTAGTCTAACAGGCTGGAATATCATTAAATAGCTCCTGCCCAAGAGCTATTCCAGGCACGTGCTTTCAGGGAAGTTCTCAGATTGTTTCTATCAACTTTAAAAGGATAGACACAAGTATCCAAGGAGGCTTTTAGCTCTCAATTACTTTTAACAATGAGCCCATATGTGGGTTTGATTCCCTTTTTCTGAGTACTAACATTTTAAAGCAGAGAGCATATCCAATTCTCAAGGATTTTATGTTACCTGTTAAATATTAGGTTTTTTCAATTTAAGCTCACAGTCAAATTTATGGACTGAATCTAGGATTTGAAAGACCCTAGGAGTAATTCTCCCTTCCTTTGGACTGGATTTTTATTTTTAAAGAAAGTAAAAGATCACATCAAACACATTTTTGTGCAGATAAAATAAGAATTTCAATGTCATTTAAAACTTCAAAGTTTAAAAGTTCTTGCCATGATAACTGGTTACAAAGAGTTGGCTACCATTAAATTTAATAAAATAATGCAGCTTGGAAATGAGATGGGCCAGATAATGAGAGATGGTCCCAGAAAAAGCCACTCAATGACTGTGGCAGAGAGACAGGTGAGGGATTTTCCATTAAAACTGGACCACAGGAAGTACTGAGGCAAATCAGTAGACATTGATCAAACTTAGCTAGTAAAATTCAAACTAAATCAAAAAGTTTATATGGGATGTGTTTTGTATCCTTAGGAGTATCATTTTCCCTTCATATGTTTAACTGCTGATAACTGATCCATCCTCAGTCTTCTGTCCCCCCAGTTACACTGAAAATGGAAATAAGGCACCCAACTACATTTGGGAAAGTGGGAAAGAATTAAGTACCTCTAAATTCAATACCAGACTCTACAGCAGAAAATAGAGAAGAAAGAGGTATTTCAAAGAAAAACTCTGCTGACACAATCTCTCTTTCAACAGCACTTCTTTCCACCAGAATATTTAAGCATTTAACTGTTGTAAATGCACCAAGATGTAAATACCATTCCCACAGAACACATCAATGAACTGAAGCAGAGAGAGCATCTTCTATTTAAGTGAAAAATCCCAGCTGAGAACTCCTGGATTGTGGCTCTCAGTCCTGTGCTCAAACACCTCCTGATGGGAGGTGCTCCTGGAGCCATCAAATAACACTTCACAGATATCACAACAAAGCTCATCTGACAGTTGTGGTGTAGATGCTGCTACAGAATTTCTCTGCAGAATGAGAAAAAGCAGAAAGATGCCCAGCTGAGAAAATCCAAAGTGGGCAGTGGAGACTGGAAGAGCTCATCTGGATCAGAGAGAAATGTAAGAAATGTTTACATATGTAAATGGGCAGATACAGGTGAGGAAAAAATTTCTTTTACACAGAAAGATAGGGAAAGAAGATATTACTAATCCATGGGAATCATGCCAAAAGCAAGAATAAAAATGTTATTGTCTGAAGATTTTGCCCATGGCCAATTGTAACTATGATACACCTGGCCTCAGAGTTGTGATTCACAAACTGTTTCCTACACACATGACAATACTCTTCTATCTATTTTATCTGATGTTATCATCCTCATTTGGTTCATGTCTGTTATCAGAAACAAAATTTCAGCATTGATAAATCCAAGCACAATTACTGAAGATAAATCAACTGAACTTTAAAAATGAACAAAGGTTTCAAAATTCTGAAGGTGAGGTTCTTCCTACTCTTTTGTTGAAGGCACAGATTGTTCAAACTTGAACCAACCTGCCATCAAAACAAGTCTCAAATCCAAGATCTTCAGTGAGGCACAAGCTGTACCTGCATTGCAGCAGAGGCACATTGAGCTGGAATTTATGGAGAACACAACAGGGAGACGCTGATCCAGGCGAGGTTCCTACATAGTGCTCTTCTGCAGAATTGCTACAGGTTCAGTCCTGAGCACTGCCTCAGTTTCACAATCCTGGGAGGATTCTTTGCACCCCACTCTTAGTTTTCACACATCTTCCTTAACTCCAAGTCCAGCTGGAAGGAGCTGAGGAGCTGCCACCCACTGTGTCTCCTCTGAGAACAGAAGTTCCATGCAAAACCCTGGATTTAACCAACAGAGAACAGAGAGGAGTTACCTCACAGATGGAAAAAGTACAAACCTGAGTCTCAGATGAGTATTTTTAAGGCCCAGTAATCATAGAACCATTTAGGCTGGAAAAGAACCCCTAGGATCATCGGATTCATGACAGGAATGGGCAACACTGGAGTCTTTAAAATGGGAACTTCATAGTCTGTGAAATTTTGTGAGCATGTTAAACAGCTACTGCAACCTCAGGAGGCTAAAGCACAATCTTTGTACACACCTGCACAAACAGGAATGCATTCAACAACTTGTCCATGAATGTAAAAGTTCAAGTTTACAGTAATACAAGGCAAAAAAATAAAGAAATACAAAGACTTCTAATGAAAAGGGGAGAAGAGGCAACAATTGCTTTCATCTGTTCTTCTGAATGCCATCACATACTTGGGTTTGTGTTGCTATAAATATGTCCTTTTGTTATCTCTAAAATGCCAGAGAACACAGAAAGCTTTTATGAAATCAGTATTTACTGGAAAGGATCTTGAAGACTTAGATGAATGGTGTTAGAGGCTTACATTTGGTATCTCACCTGCAAGAGAACAGTTCAACTACTAAAAGAGTCAAAATTGGACAGCTCCATCACCCAGAGACTTCAGAGATTGCAGCTGAAATACAACAGTCATCAACTCAAAGGCTGCAGAGGCAGCCCCAGAACACAGGCATCAGAGGGGAAATAATTACTGACAACCTTTCTCAGAGTGCTGGTGTGAAACCTTCAGCATGTGGCACAAAACAAGCTCCAGCTCCTCCATGTGAACAATACTCAGTAGTACTCACATACATATGTTTAATTTAGCCTTAATTCATACACTAAGTGTTTCTCTATTTATTCCATAAAGGAAGGAAGTAAATTAAAAGTTTGTAACATACAGCACCTTCACTCCAAGAGATCAGTGATGATAATCACTTCAGCCATTACGGCCAGAAGCACCAAGCAGTCAACTTGTTCAATAATTCAGGAACCCAAATAATCTAATTATTCTAATTTGAAGAAGTCTGAATAATGGAACTCATTAATGATGTAATATTGCACCAAGACTACCCAGGAGAATTGGGTTTGGTGGCAGTAGATGTTAACTGAGACCCCTTTTTAAAGTGTAATCTACAGGAGATGGAGCCCTGCTTGGAATGCTGCTTTTTGTAGCAGAGACAATGAGGGAGTTTCCAAACAAAATGGGAGGAACGACTGTAGCCTGCTCCCACAAGGGACATCCCAAATTTGAAATTCTCTTCAAGTTAATAAACTCCAGGACACCAGGGAAAGCCCATCATGAACAAAACCCCTCCTGACAAGGCAAAAGCAGAGTGACCCATTTGCACACAAGACACAGGGAGTTTGGCTGCAAAATATATTGTTATTGACACCTCCAAACTCTGAGTCATTTCGGTTTCTCAATTATAATTATGGAGGGCATTTTCTTCATAAACAGAGAAAACATGATGGGAGGTGGGATGGTTCTGCCTGATAAGCTAATAATGTGCATGCTGTTGAAGTTTGATTAACTGCCTGCTTGATGCCTGTTCCTAGCACAGATTACCTTTATTTATGGCAGAAGGGAAAGGAGCCAGGACCAGCACTTCACGAGAAACCCAAATGGTGAAATCTGCTGGCTTTGCCATTAACACTATGGCACTGAAGGGATTCCCACTGGCCACTCAAACTGCTTTCACAGCCTTTCCCAGAGCAATTTTCAAAAGGGCAAAGGAGCTCAGGCAATGTAAAGTCAAAGACTTGGGGAAAGAACTGCACCAGATAATGTTTTCTCTTTCGGAAGGTGTTAAAATGGCAACTGCTAAATGAGGCCTTCTTTGGTACAATTTTTTTTTTTCTTAACTTTAAGATTACGTATTCAGCTTGAGAAACCTTCATTATACAAGAAAGCCAATTACAAGAACATGTTGTTCCTCTAAGTCATCTAGAAGAACATTTCAGCTTATGCAGTTTGTCCATAATGTGTTTGATGTTTGATTCTTCCATGTTCCTATGATGAATGGAGAATTAAGCTGATGCATGACTGGAATTAATCCAGTGTTTTCCACTGGCACAAATTCTGTTTCTATGGGCTGGATACTCTCTGAAAGACATTGAAGCAGCACTTCAAATGCAAAGCTCCTTCAGAACTGTTTTACCATAAGAATCAAAGAAAAAAAATCAGATATCTCAATTCCCTCGTTATTGAGATCTTGCTTCTCCTTCAAAAGATGCAAAAAATCAAAATTAGTTATAATCAGATGCTGCACCACAACTTCTGCCCCAATGAATGAAAATTAGGAGAAAGAATAACTTGCAGGAAATCACTGGAAGTTACAGCACACCTCCAGTTGAATAGATCCCACTTTGAACACCTTCTTTGTGTTATCATTCCAGGATAAAACATGTCCAAATAAGGCTTTTGAACAGAAGAAAGATGCATGTTATAACTATCTCATCTTTGTAACAACAGTGATTTTCCCCCATTTTAGAGGTAATGGATTTATTTTGTTTTGACTAAGTGCTTTGAACCTCCAAAATTTTTTAGTTCTGAGCAAATCCCTTTTAAAGGAAAACTCAAGCTTCTGTCAGAATCTCTTACCTTGAAATAGCTCAGGATAGGGTCACACATCAGGCCGTGATAAAATGCTCATAAATTCTGAATTCTGCAATCGTTAGTTTCATGGAACAGAATAAATCAGTATCAAAGACACACAAGAGTGTGGTGCTCCTGTAAACACCAAGATGCCATTAAGGAAGCCTTGTGGAAGTTGTCTCACTCAAGCAGATCTGAAGCAAGAGATTTTGTGGTTTTTTGAGTTTGTTTTCCCCTACTTCAAACTCTTACCTAATCTTTCCCCTGCAAAAATTATGTAATTTTTGGAATGTTTTCAAGGTCGTTACAGAACTAAATGGTAGTAACACTTTTAAAACCAGTGTCCTGTTTTCTTGCAGTTCTAAGTGCCTGCAAATGGGAGACCATGGCCTAGACCTTGAACACAGAACCAGGAATATGAAAGCACCAGAGGTGTGAAGATGGAAAACATTTCCTCAGCAAATACACATCCTTTCACCTCATCCAAGTACATTTTCCCCTGAGAAACCCACAGAGATGCTACAACAAATTCAGGCCCTGGTGTTCCTGCTGACACATCATCACCACCAATGTCTGCAGGCTTCTCACACACACAGAGAAAATTAGCACAGTACAAGATATGGATTAATGAACACATTTTGCCTTGAGTTTGTTCTACATATGGTATCTACAGCACATGATTAGCTGCCTGTGAAGCTGAAAGATCCCTTAGATCCTTCCAAAAGATCAAAGCACCACCATCAACTGGGTGTGCAATTATTAGTGTCAGCAATTCTTAACAGACCAACCTCATCTTGCTTTGGCTGGAGGGTAAGATTTCTGTAAACCCATGGATAGCCGAATTAAATGACAAATTGCTTCAACAGGAATCCGTTCCTTGTTATTAGTGTGGTAAATAAGGGCATCTGGATGCACATCAATCACACTTGAAACTGAATAAGACAATTACTGAAATGTAAGTGCATAATTACCTTCTGAAATAGCTTCCTATTGAGAATTTAGAAGACTTCCTTTAAGTAACAGAACCAAAGACGTTCAGCACTGTGCTCCAAAACCTGTCCTCCTCTACTCTGAGAGCAAAAACACCTGTGAGAGTATTTGCACTAATGTTTTACTAGTCCTCCCATAAGACATTTCTTGACATACTAAATTTTAAAGTATATAATCCTTTCAGGTACAAAGAGACTCAACCCTTGAGCCCTTGCAGTCCTGTGTGCAATATTGAAATTAATAATGAGGTTACAGGATGAGCTAAACCTTGGCTCTTACTTCCAAGGTGCTGCAATTACATTGGATAGCATCACCTTGTACTGCTGAGAACTAATATCAGTGCAGCATGTTATGCAAACAAATATCGACACCTCGGAACATCAGGTGACACATCAGGTCAAATTACCACTTAAAAAAACACATGAGGCTTAAGGGAGCTTAAGATCAGTATCATAGGAGCAAACACTGACTTCAGACACCTGGACTGAAAGGCTCAGGAGTGGGTGAGTCCCTGCAGACTCTGTTCAGCTCCATGGAGGTTAATATCTACTATCTCACGAAGATTAATATCTACTCATTCTAAAAACTGGGTTATTGATGTGCCCTGCAGGGTACACAAAGAGACACAGAGACCACAAACAGCGACTTGTCATCAAAGTAAAATGGGAGAACACAGGTTATTCTCAGTCCTATGCTCCACTTACCCCAAAATACGCAAACTTTCTTCCCTTCCCTTTAGGATAAATAACTGCTGCTTTTGGAAATGGAATAATCTACATTTTTTGAAGCAGAATGGAAATGGAATGGAAAAAACGTTTATTTCTGGTGGCTACACAGAATGTATCCATCACTTCCTACTGCTGAATGGACACCTCAGAATCAAGCTTGTTCCTTAAGAATCTTTGCCAAGAGAATTCAAAGCATTTTCAGTGTCGTTCACAGTAATGACTTTTTCAAAACTAATGCACTGAGGATGACCACAGTGCAACCCACCCAGAAAATCCAAGTGAGCCAAGGCATGACTACTGAGCCCAAATTGTTGTGCTGTGGGAAGGCAGGCTGCCCTGTGCCAGCCTGTTGTTTACACCACACAGGGCACGTGTTGTGTGAAATAAGTAATTAAGCCCTGCCATCAAATACAAAAGTGACATTAATGATGTCAGTGCTACAGCAGTGCTACAACAGCACCCTCTCTCAGGGTATTATCTGGGTTTGTAACTGCAGAAAGAACAATCCAGACACTTAAATACTTGCTTTGACCAGCAACTGCTTGGTATTTCCACCCAAGCTGTTCTTTTGGGGTGAAACAGCCAAAGTTTGAGCAGCTTGTACCTTCTGAAAGCTCTGCAAACTCCTACACCCACACTCCCAGCCTGAGCTGCTCCTGGGGAAGGGGGGATGGAAGACTCCCTCCTGCACAGCCTTGAGCAGAGCTGCCCCCAGCAAATGGGGAGGGACAGAGCCCTGTGAGCAGGGACAGCCCCACATCCCCCTTCCTCCATGGCTTCTTCACTGGACCTTGCTTTGGGACATGTATGAAAATGGAACTTGTTAGCTACAGGTTAACATTCACCCCAAAATCCACATCCACACTCCAGATGATCCCAAAACAATAACCAAATGGAGCCTTCTTTTTTGACAGTATAGAAAGAATTACATAACCAAGCCCTTCAGTGCAACATAAAAATCTTCCTCCATCCAAGGATCTCAAAATACTCTGCAAACTGTCTGACCCTTTCCAAGACAGTTGAGTAGAGGCTACTTCCCATTTTGTGAATTCCTGCTTTGATAAGGAATCCACTACTCCCTGCACCTCCTTCTAGTCAGGACTAAATGTTTATAAAGACATATGTCCTAAAGTGAGAGAGCACAGAGAATTAAATTAGGAAAGTTATATAAAGCAACAGCTCGGATGAACAGTTCACTGAATGGTGTTCACTAAACAGCAAATACAATTAATACTGAAATCCTTTTCCTTTCTCAGTGTGGAAAAGATAGGCTAGGTTTTTGCATCACTGAAACTCACAGGAAAAAGCAACTAGAAGCATTTTGGATGGTCACCCTCACATCACCAGATGTTTGACGCTTCCACAAGCAATACTGAACATCTGCCCTAAGAAGTCAGTGCTAACATTTTCAAAGGGTGTAACTTGCACTGTTTTCTGAGCTCTTTAAGCTCCATAAGTTTGATTTCCCGGTTTATTAACATATTTAGAGCAGCTCCCATCTGAGCATCAGAAACACAAATGAAACCAGCACAGCCATAACCTCAGGCAGGGAGAAAGTTCAATGACACCTTTGTCACAGAACACAAATCAATGTTCTGAAGGTCACTAAGGAAACCTCTGCCAGAGCCAAGATGAAAACTCAGACTAGCATTTTTATCCAGAAATCTTTCCTCCTTGAAATATATTCCAGTCTCATCTAGACTGAATGATTCTAATTTCGAACATTACAATTCTAATTTCCCTCATATGTTCTGTTTTCACCTCTTTAGTACTGTTTTAATCAACTGGTTTCACATGATTTAATAAGGCCATAAACATGGTTGGTCCTACCTTGTGTTAAATCTTGTTCTCTTCTCTCATTGCATTGTTCAATGAAAAAAAAAAAAACCAACAAAAAAACCCACAATTAAGTAATACCTAAAAGAAATCAATCAAATAGTAAGAAAATGTAAGCTAAGGTTTATTTTCCCAGATGAAATATTTCCCTGCTTCCTGAAATAGTACTGCTGGCACGCTTTGTGTTTTGATGACAAAAGTAATTTTACTAGCTAAGTATTTTCAATTGCAAAGGGAACCAGATGAACTAACATACTATGAAAGAATAATTAATTATTTCATTACTTATTCTTTCTAACTTGCACTATTTACAGCAGCTGCTTATTTAGCTGATTTAAGGATTCCTTTGCAGCCCATTTCAGGCTCATTGCAGATAACTCTCAGTTACACTGCAAATCCTTCTATCCTGACACATCTTGCCCTAATGTGCAATTCAAGGTATCAGTGCAATCTCTTCAAGTTGCTGTAGCATAGTCTCATTCTCTGCATGCTGAGATACATGCAAGGCATGCTCCAAAAAGCCTGGATCTTTAAAGGGAAAAGTAGGGTTTATATGGGTTTTTTTAAAGAAAGACAAAGTCTCAGGCCTAACATTCTTTTATGTATAAAATAAACCTGCAGATCCATTCATATGATAGCAAAACAGAATTTATGATACATTCAGAAAGCCCAGGAAAAGCAGAGTCTCACAGGAAAAGAAAAACCAGTAATAAATGGGTAGTGCAAAACTGACATCTGAGAGTGTCAGGTCTTAACACTGATCTGTCAATGTAAAGTGAGGACGATTATTTACTCACAGCTTTCACAGATGTCATTTTGAAAGAATTAATGTTCCTCACTATTCCCTGAAGCCAAAAAGGACAGCTCACTATAATGAGAAATAAAGCTGATAGTGGCTTAAGAGCAACATCTTTACAGTATCTAAACCACAGCCTTATTATAATCACAATATCCATAATGATGAGAGAACCTGACACAATTCACTCTCTGTAGATGACACCCCAGGCAGAGGACAAGATAAAGCAGAAGGGACAGAGAGGGGTCTCAGCCCTGCAAATTGTCCTGCACGGACACATCACAAAGTCCAGGGGACAAGCGTCACCCCGGGTTCACAGCAGCCTGTTCAAACAGAGGGATTTGCTCACACAACAACAGCGTGAGGTCACTGTTCAGACAGCACAAAGCTCCGGAGTTATGAGGAGAAAGTGGCTGAACATGGAGTTTGAAGGAGATTGAATATCCTTGGAGATATTCAACGCCAACACAAACCCACGGAACCCCTCTGGCCGAACCTGCTTTGTGCAGGGGTTCAACATTCAACAGGGCACTATCCTTCCAGCCTCAGATATTCTGTGCTCCTTCAATGTTCCGTTCAAACGCAATTTCTTTGAGCTGCGGTACAAACATCGGGAAAGGCTCCGCTTTCACCGTGATCCGGGAGTCCCCATCTCCGAGCGCTCAGGCTGCGAGCGGCGGGCACCGGCATCACCCTCGGGCACATCACCGCACACACGGCGGGCTGCCAGGGCCACCACCGCCGGGGTGTCACCTCACGGGTGTCCCCGCCGGGGTGTCACCGCCGGGGTGTCACCGCCCGGGTGTCACCGCCGCCATCTCGGGCTGAGCTCGGGCTGCCCCGGCCCCGCCCGGCTCCATTTGCCGGGATCGGCACCGCCCCGGGAACCGGGCAGGGAGAGGCAGGGAACCGCAGGGGACCGGGCAAGGAACCGCAGGGAAACCGGGCAGGGACAGGCAGGGAAACCGGGCAGGGACAGGCAGGGAAACCGGCAGGGACAGGCAGGGAACCGGGCAGGGAAACGGGCAGGAAACCGCAGGGAAACCGGGCAGGGAACCGGGCAGGGAACCCCGGCACCGCCGCAGGTAAGAGGAGACCCCGGGCGGACACGGCTCCAGCGCAGCGCTCCCTGCTCCGGCTTCCCTTTGGAGCCGTCCCGAATCTCCGCTCTCCTGCCTCCCCGGCGGAGCCGAGGGCTGCAGCGAAAGCCTGGAGATCAGTGAACAAGGACGGGAAAGGCGGGTTGGTTTTAATGTGTGTGCTCGCCCTGTGTTTTGTAGGTCAGTTCCAGCGCACAGTGCGGGAGGAGAGAGGATGGAAGAAGGAGACGCTGCCAAGGAAAGAGTGCTCATTACTGGAGGAGGAGGTTATTTTGGCTTCCGGTTAGTGCATGAAATAGTTATTACGTACAGGAATACATGGGAGAGGCTGCTCATGGGGAGACAGCAAAACCCCTCGGTAAAAGGGAGACCTGCGGGCCTGCGACACCTGATCCAGCCGATCCCATCCTCTGGGGTCTCAGCTTTGAACAAACCCACTCACTCTGTTTTAGAGGCTGGAAGTAACGCTGTTACCCCGTGCCCAAAAATCAGCCTCGCAGACATTTCCCTGTGTGCTCACCTCTGGACAGGGCTGGGGTCACCATCGCCAGCCCTCTCGGAAGGACAAGCCTACACTTGTACACACATTTTTTGCTTTTGACCTGCAAATAGTTACACGTGTGCTTAGCTCTAAAGGTTAACAATTCCAGCTGAACTCTCAGGAATATATTATTTTCATGAACAGTGATGGTTTAGGATTAGAGTGGTTAATAAGGTGAACATTTCAGTGAAATCCCATTTTCCCGTGCTGGAGCTTTACATGGCCTCTGCAGGCCATGTACAGGAAAAATCCTATTTTGAGCCCTAGGCTGTAACTGCTCAAAGAGGGGAGAGAGATCACAGTCAGGACCAGAAAACAAAGTAAATTTCGACTCGGGAAGGAAAAAAAAAATCTCAGAAGAAGCCTGACTTCTGCTTGGCTTTTCCCTCTACTCACATGCCCTTAAAGTACAATAGAAATACAAAAATTCAGGAAATTGGAAGAGAAACACCAGAGTTGTACTTTGTGTCAATACCTGTGAGTTGGAGTAAAACGTAGACATGTGGCAAAGTATTCATAGCAGCTTAGAAGCCTCTCCCACTCCTCTTCTCCATAAATTTCAAACACAACAGCGAAGACCAGCCTGTTGTTTTGACAGAACTGGGATGGCACAAAAGCAGGAAGATAAAGGTAGTAAAGCTGCTTTTTTGCTGGTTTTTTTTCCTTTGTAATATTTGGCAATAGTTGTACATCTGAAAGTTGCTGTTGCTGATCTGAAGGGGGCAGAACTTCAGTTATTTCTCTTCAGAATTTTCATTTACAGCAGTTCTGCCTCTTTCTTCTCATTTTTTTTTCTCCAAGTGTTGGTGGAGTGTAAGAAATCAGTTCAGTACCTAAACTATCACAGGTGAATCTTCTCTGTAATAGGGAGCTGAGTATTTAAAAGACTCCCATCAGAAAAATAATCTGCATTAAAACAGCTAATAGTCTTCTCTCCCTTCCAGGTGAGATGTTTCATGCACCTCAGTGCTGTATCCTAATGTACTGTTCCTGTCATGTTTCAGTTTAGGTTGTGCCATATATCAAAAGGGAGTCGACGTGATCCTCTTTGATGTCGTGAAGCCACTTCAAACTGTGCCAGAGGGGATGAAGTTTGTGCAGGGGGATATCTGCCACCTGTCTGAAGTGGAAGAAGCTCTCAGAGACGTGATCTGCGTATTCCATATCGCTTCCTACGGAATGTCCGGCAGGGAGCAGCTGAACCGAAAACTCATAGAGGATGTTAATGTGAAAGGAACAGAAAATGTCATCCAGGCCTGCAGGAGCAGGGGAGTGTCGAGCCTGGTTTATACAAGTACCTACAACGTGATATTTGGAGGCCAGATTATAGAAAATGGGGATGAGTCTCTGCCTTACCTCCCTCTGCACCTTCACCCTGATCACTACTCCCGAACCAAATCCTTGGCTGAAATGAAGGTGCTGGAGGCAAACGGTGCTGAGCTGGGAAATGGGAGAGGTGTGCTAAGGACCTGTGCTCTCCGCCCAGCAGGGATCTACGGGCCTGGGGAGCAGAGACACCTCCCCAGAATAGTCAGCTACATTGAAAGGGGCCTGTTTAAATTTGTGTATGGAGACCCTCTGAGCCTGGTAGAGTTCGTACACGTGGACAACCTGGTCCAGGCTCACGTCCTCGCCTCTGAGGCCCTCAGAGCCAGCAAGCAGCACGTTGCTGCAGGCCAGGCCTATTTTATTTCTGATGGCAGGCCTGTAAACAACTTTGAATTTTTCCGACCGCTCGTGGAAGGTTTGGGTTACAAGTTCCCAAGCCTGCGCCTTCCCCTCTCCCTTGTCTATTTTTTTGCATTCCTTACTGAACTAGTTCATTTCCTTGTAGGGCGTGTTTATAACTTCCAGCCCCTCCTCACTCGCACGGAGGTTTACAAAACTGGGGTCACACATTATTTCAGCATGGAGAAGGCCAGGAGGGAGCTGGGCTACGAGCCCCAGAAGTACAGCCTGGATGAAGTGGTGGAGTGGTTTAGATCCCAGGGATGTGGACCAAAGCCAAGAAATTACACCATGATGCGCCTGGTTCGGGATGGAGGACTGCTTGTGGTGCTGATTGCTGTGCTGGTCTCCTGGTTTCCATCTGCAGTGACATTTTCACTCTGAAAGATGAGATGCTGAGGACAGAATTTAGTTATGTTCTCTGCTTACTTTTGGTTTTGACAGACATGTAATAAAAGATTTTAAAAAAAATACATACTTGTGTGATTGAGGTAAATAACAGCTTTATCCCCAAGGAACAGAACTGCTAAGTAAAAAGGTGTAATTTTTTATATATACTTTCTCTTCAAAGTAAAACTGATCAGATCACTAACAAGATGAAGCTCAGTATTACTGCAAACAGCATTTTATTCTAAGGTACAACAGCACAATACAGAGAATGGAACAAATGTCCTTAGGCTGACTCTTCCTCCCTGATGGGATTAGACTCCTGATCCCTGCCCTTCATTCCTGAAGAGTTTGTGTTACATGATCCAGAGGAGAATAAACTTATTCTTTGATCACATTCCAAACCCCAGTTCTGCTTCCCAGCTTGGATGTATATATGCCTAACCAAGATTAACTGATAAACTGCTAGACAATAAACAAATGGGGTTTTTACATTCTGGTTTGCTTTCCTCAGTTAACTCTGGTATCTAATGACATTTCTGGAAATGCACCGTGCTTAATCTAAATTACAGCAAAGTGCTTGAAGCACCACAGATTTGTAGATTTTTCTGACAGTAAAATATGCCTGTTTAAAATGAATGAGCCAGCTGAAGTGCATTCATAAATAAAGCCTATGGTTTTTCCCAGCATTATCAAATGGTTAAACAAATAATTCATCAAAGACATTGGTGAGTGATTGTATTCACGTTCCAGTATTTATAAAACACTTCTAGCCTTTATTAATATTTCTTTAACACCTGACACCATCTGAATAGAATTTCAGCTTTGTGATAGGAAGATAAACACACACTACAAGGGAACTCATAATTTCGTGGAATTTTAAAATTAGAAGACCAGACTAGAAGTACAGGTCACTGCTGTCCCACGCAATTCCCTCTGTCAATTTAATATAGAAACTGAGAAACTTCACCTCAAATGTTAAACACAAAGTTGTTTTCCCTTAACTCATCAGCACTGCAGCTTCTGTACTCCTTGATAAAAGCAGAATCCTTCAAGAATTTAAAACTTCTCTTTAGTCTTTCCATTTTAATGGCTGAAGCTACACAGCTCTTAAATTATTAGTAACTTCCAGATACTTCTGTTGAACTCTGAAATGGGGAAGTAATGAATAAGAAGCAGAGCAGTTCCATTGCACTGTTAAAAGGATTCTCAGAAAACAAGAGGGCCTAAATAGAGGAACCAAGCTAGAAATCCACAGCCACCCCTACTTAGAAGATGCAGGTTTTTGTAGCTCATGGTGACTGCAAACAGCATTATTTTTTGACTGTTATCTTCCTGATAAAATTCACCTTAAAAGAACCCAGCCCACACTATTGGTAACTTTTTTTTTTTTTTTTTTTATGCTTGAAATCTGACTTTTCTCCCTCATTCCCCTACCAGTAAATACACCATGAAAGAAACTAAATTTAATACTTAGCTTGAGGGACAGCTCAAGAGAGAACTCACTTTTTTTCCCTTAATAAAAAATAAGCTGTTTGTGTGGCAGGAGTGTTGCACCTTCTTATAAAGAGCTTATGTGCCTCCAACTGAGCGCTGATGGCACAGGGGCGACTCTCCAGGAGTCATTAATATACAACATCATCTGCAGAAAGAAATCTTCTTTTTAATAAAACAGAAAAAAGACATTCATGACCTCATGAAAGCACTGGGCCGATGCTCTCTTTCCAACAGCTCTGTTTTTTCAAGTGGAAAGCACTTTGTTCTTTTCCCCTTTAAGTTCTCTGGCTTTGACACAGTGTTATCAGAAATAGATTAAAAAATTCTAATGCCAGCAGAAGACAAAACCAAAATGTAGAAGAAATTGCACAAGCCTGTTGCACAGAAACAGCATTGGTATTTCGTGCCAAGTCTTGTAAAAAAAATTGTTTTTAATATAGGGAACTGAACTCCTGTGCCCCAGAGGAATTTTCTGTTACTTGTAATCTTTTAGCAAAACTCAGCTACTGCTTTTTGTAATTATCTCAACAGCAGGGCTAGTGAAAAACACCTATGGAAGGGTCCTTAAGCCATGAATCCTAAATCCACACTGTCAGTACCAGCTGAGCTTCAGGCCCTGCACAGCTTTTGAGGTACAGCAGCAGCGGCAGCTCCTGACAAGACAAAAATAGCCCAACAAAACCCCAAATACCAGAAGTCCTGCAGAAGCTGAGCTCAACACGTGAAGCTTTTCATCTGCCTGGAGTCAAGGACAGAACTCTCAGATAACAGAGCAGGAGGCACTGTTTCGTCCTAATGGCCCAGGAGTGTGCTCCAGCACACGGGATTATTGTGGGGACACACCCCAGAGCCATCATCAGTGCACTGGGGATTCATTAATTCCATCTCAATTAGCTCCATCTATTACAAAATCAAAGTCCTGACCACAGCAGAAGTGAAGGATACACTTACTCTTTCCAAAAAGAAAACAGGCAGTCTGTGGCTGATACTCTAAAACTGCTTGAAAATTCCATCCCTGCAAAGACAGTCACAGCTGCTCTATTTGAACTGTTTTAAAATGAGAATTCTCTCTCCTTTTTCCTGTTCTTTGTCATTACTCCTTGTGTATATCTGGGTAAATTAGGGTAATTAATTCGAGTGTGTTAATTTCTTGCCCGTTTTCCTGAATTCCTGAAACTGATTAACCAGAAATGCACCTAAAAACTGAAAGAGAAAAATGAAAATATAGCTCAGATTCAATTTTTCCTAGTCCTCAAAATCAGTGAACAACTGATAGGTGCCTCACTATAAAGACTGATGCTGATCTTTAAAGTGAATAGTTTAAGTTTACTTGGTCAGCTACTTAACCTCAGACACAGCATCTCAAGGTACAAGTTTGCTAGATATAAATATAAGAAAACTTATATTTCTTATGTGTATTTATTGTATATAAATAGTATTTATTTCAGATGTTTAATCAAACCAGATTTTTATAGGCCCTCCTCCTAAGGGACCCAACCAAAACATCCCTTTGTTTCTATTTATTACTGATTCCCACATACCTTCCAAAGTATAGTGGCATATTTAATAATTCACTATGGGCTCTTCAGAGAAAAGGGTCCAGAATGCTGCTAATTTACACAAATTGTGTGAATCTGGGGATTAAACTGCAATTCAGGAGTACACAAGTTGTAGTTGGGGGATCTACTCCTTTACTTTGGTCAAGCTCACAATTCCCCGTTTTGCTGGAGTAACAACTAAAAATGTAGACTAGCAATGAATTAAACTGCTTTTAATTTAATTTAAATTCTTTTAAAACTAACAGCTGAGCATGTTTATAAATGCTGTTATGGATCAGAAGATAAATTCATCTCTAAACTGATTCTGAAGGTTAATTTTCATTATATTTAACTTGTGTTTCTCATGATATAAAGGGAATTTCAGTCTGGAGGAAAGCCAGCTAGCTGGACTGCAGTTAAAAATGCTGACACATGACTGTAGCAGAACTCAGCCACTGCACTTCAGCTTCCACACCACATTCAGATTTTTTCAACTAGTTTGGAGGATTCAAAGCTAGTGTCAGGTACAGAGCTCACAGATCTCACCATCTCCAAGGTTAAAGAACTGCAAAACTAACAAAATCCCTTCAACAGAGAAATACATAGATATGTTGGAGTGGAAAAAAGTGACAATACAGGCAATAAAACCTAAACGTAGTAAATTTTTGGACTACAGAACTCATGCATACCAATACTCACCAAGGTGGTTTGGATGATTTAATGACCTTCTAGAATTAGGGTGCAGACACCTCATATGGATTCATGTTCAATAAGTATGTAATTTTGATCAAAAGATGAGAAAAAACTTGTTCCCAAGACTCCCAACAATTAAAAAAGTCACCACATAAAGACAGAGTGCATTCACCCAGCAGCAGTCTCCCTGTGCAGAAAGTGTTCTGCAGAAACCTCACAGGCAGAAAGTGTTCTGATGAATTTTTTTTGTAAACATCAATATTACTGTTCTTCCAAATTACCACAAATTTAATCTTTGCCTTGCTCAGATTTTATTGTTCAAGCTCACACAAATCTGATTCTCACTGGGGCTGGCGTTTGCACCTGCCTCTCACTGGAAAAGGTTGGTTTGGAGTCACAAGTTAAACTCAATCTTTGACCTTTTCCTTCTGCCTCATGTGTTTGGAGCCAGAGGAAGTGCAATCATAACCATGTCTACTGAAACAATCATTAAGTCAGTTCATCTTAAAAACACAGAAATGCCCTTCTGCCAACCTCTAGCAGAGCACACCACACCGCAGCAGCAGATCACTTTTCAGTAAGAACTCACTGCTTCAAATGACTGCCAAAAGTCATGAAATTCAACAAGCAATGCTTAAACAAAGAAGCACTTGGCATCATTCACATCAATGATGAGACATCAAAAATTATTTATTAAAATAAGTTATTTCAATGAGTTAAAACACTTTCTGTAAGAATATAACAATATAACAATTGTTAACTTCAAAAATTCGTAATTTTTTTCCTTCCTGGATTAAAAAAATTAGCACACACATTCAAACCTACTTTCATACTCAAACAGTTACAACTGTGATAAAATTGCTACAGAGTCTGCCCCAAGGAAGAACTGAGAGGTGAGGTATTGGAGATAAAACACAGAATGCAAAAACCAAGAGAAGAGTTAGAGTATAGCCTTGCCCACCATTTGCAAGTCAGCAGAAGAGTCACTGCAGGATTTTCATTCTACACAGTGTATCATAGTCTGGGGAGAAGTCATATTGTAAAACAAAATGCATTTGCATAAATACTGATGGAGTGCCTCTTATAACTCCTGACACTATGTGTGAGTGGAGAATGTGCACAGGACTTTTCAAAAGAGTACAAAATGAGCCAATTCTTAAATATTTGCACAAGAGCAGCATGGGAGACTTACACCTGTGTCCATCACACAGTGGCTGTGCTGTGTCAGGAATATACACACCACTGGAAGAAGCCAGGACAAATGGACAGTTTGGTGGGGTCTGCTCTGGAACTTAGCTTAAAAAGAATTCTGCCAGGCAGAACAATCCAAACCTGAATAATGAAGATAAAACCAGCTCTGTACAGCTCTAGGTTATAGCTCCACCTCCCAAATCCACAGTTGATATGATTTTTTTTTTTTCCTTTGTTTGAGCAGGGTTGACACGCATCTAATCCTTGAACAGGTCAATCACAGCTGGGTACTGAAGATATTTCAGGAAGGAGGATGAAAAGCAGAGAATTGCCTTTAACTTTTCTCTGGTTTTCAGTTGGGTGATTAGTAATTAATTTCTTTATAATAAAAAATTTACAAATGCCACCCCATTGTGGGATACACTATTATAACACTTTCATCTCTGAGACAAGACTGTCTTTACAGAATAGCTAAAACCTCAAGGGGGATCCTCAAACCATCATCTGTGAATGCACAATGGCATCAATTAAGCGCCTCTTGAAACAACAGAAGTCTCAGCGTGGGGAGCAAGAGAAATTGAGAACTGCTGAGGCAGCTGCAACAGGCCATGAATCCCAAATCTCTGTGCAAGTCCTTTGTGATCAGAAGTACAACTCTGCGGAAGCAGCATTTTGTGCCTCAGGCAGTCACTCCGAAAACTGAACTCCTCTGCACACATCTGAATGTTGAATTTGGGAATATGGATAGCAAAACTCATCCCGTGTAGAGGTAAGACAACCAGGAATTTGATGGTGACAATGCCAGCACTAGCACAAAGGACCAACACATACACAAATTATGACAACTGCTGTTAAATATTCCATCGAAGGCCTTTAGTTCTGCTCTGGCAGAAAAATACACTTGCTAATCTAATAAGTATTCTCATCTGCAGCCTCATGTTCTTGATTTGATTAAAGGCACCAGAAGGATGTACCTCTATATTTGTGCACACTATAATTCTTGGATTAGTTACATTTTGGGAAAACAATCTACATTTACAGCACACTATCATTTGACTATCGTCTACATAGGATTGCAAGATTAAAAATTGACAGTTCATTTAAAAATTCATTTCTAAGCACATTAGCAGCTGAAAGGATTTGCAGAAATGATACTGTACAAAAGTAAGTGCTTCCCAGAATTTTAAATACCTTCCCTTTCTGCAAACAAACAGATATCTCCTACTGTATATCTTTTCCTTCCAGTGCCTCGAGGCTGTGAACAGAAGTTCACAGGGGCTATGAATAGAGGTTCACACATTGCTCCTTTCTTAAACCTTTAAAGAGAGTTCAACAGGAAAAACACAACTACAGTCCCAGAGGGTATTTGCTTTCAACAAAATTAACAAATCTTGTTCTCGAAAATGTAACAGAAAACTTTTCATAAGAGACAATAGCTGCCCAAAATATTTTATACAGTATCAGCAGCACAATCTGCTGTCTCGAGGACTGTAACATACATAACATGACAGTGCTGGTGCAGAAGTGCTTTTACAGCATTTAATAAATTAAAAGCTTACTACTAGTTAATCTTGAGGAGCCAGCTTGTTAAAAGTGGTGTGATTCCATGCATGCAAATTGTTGTGACTGTCTTATCTACAGCCTGTGTAACCACATACAGGAGATGATTTGTACTTCAGTGATTGATAATGAGAAGTGAGGTCCATCCAACTACACATCCTCAAGTTTTAAAAATCTTGAATACACAGAAGTTCTGGCCTGCACAGAGGGTATGCTTTGTACAGAATATAAATTACTAGGTATTAAAACAGCTTTTCTTAGAAGAAGAAATTATAAAGGAAATCCAGATTTCCTCTTCCTGCTCTTCTTCTCGTCATTCCATCTGATGAGACCGTCACTGGGTAGGGATGACCAGGATAAATTCACCTCTTCCTGAATTGCACCATAAACCAGACATCAAAGAATGATGGGCTCTAAGAGTAGAATTTGCTGTTACTGACTTTCTTCTCCTTTAATCTTAAGGGAAAAGAAAAGGAAAAAGTCAAGCCTAATAGGAATTTGTCAGAGGAAAACAGTCTACCAAATTCAATGTACTTGGATACCAATGGCAAGTAATGAATCAGCAATGAGCACTGCAATTTTTTTCCCTCAATAAATGGGAGTAAACAAGTGATTCATGCAGCTGTTCAGCACACATTAAAAAGGGCAAGAATATTTAAAGTCTTGAGATCTACTCAAACTCTTGAGTGCATGAAGCCTCCCTCTATCTTCCTCATACCCAGCCCAAAGGTGGCAGCAAAGGAATAGGAACCTTCCCCTGAGCTCTGGAGAATGCACTGACACTGAACTGACAATGCTGTGCTGTTACAACTCAATACTGGTTTTATCTTTTGTGGTCTGTGTATCTCTTTCCACATATCTCATATGTGCATGACATTTCCAGGGACATAACTCTGATAGTGTAGCAAGAGTGAAGAGGTTTATTTATTTGTCTCTATATACTTCCAGGCTTTCCTCCAGGAAAGCAGCAGAGAGGGATACAAAACCTGACAGGATTACAAGTGTCACTGTGATCACTTGCAACTGAGATTTCGCTGAGCACACATTCCTCAGCTTCTGCTGGCCTCTAGTGGCTTGAGACCCAGCTTGGCTTCTCTACAGCCCTTCCTCATTCCAGATGAGCTCATTCTACCCTCAGCACTCTTTAAATGCTCCCTTTGAGATGTCTGAGATTCCCTTACCATAAATCCTCTCTACACAGCGCTGCCTTGGAAGGGAGAAGGACCATCAACCCACCTGCGGTTGCAAGTCTCTTGATAAATCTGTAGTTTGTGCTCATTGACACTGAATTCTTTCAGAATGGCATCCCTGTTGGGGTTCCTCAGGTTCATGTGGGTGTCATAGAGGAACAGCTGGGTGTTCAGCTCCTCCTGGCGCTTCCGAAGCTGCCGACACGAGGAATAAAGCTCTTCTTCACTTTCCTTCAAAGGAACATTGGAAATCAAGGTAATTTTGTAAAACGTTTTCCCAAAAATACATTTCCCAAAAACATTTCCCATTTTCCCAAAATGACACAGAATCGACAGAGTTTGGGGGATGACTTTGTTTTCCTAACCACGTTTTGGTAACTGCATAGAACGTTTTATAAAGTTAGTTTGATAGAATGTTTCTGGAAACAAACTAACTTAGAAAGCACTAAGAAACCCCTCAGCTTCACAGTATGACTAGCCATACCCTCTGACAGGGGCATCAGGGACATTCTAGCACAGGTCACAAAATCCGTGTATCTAAACACTGCCACTGGAATATTTTTCCCTAATAGTCTAGTTGAGGAAAGAACAGAAAATAGTCTATCATGATGGCTTATTAGATTGTAATATTATTAAAAATACATTTTTACAATGTTTAGGTTTTGGCTCTTCCATCATATTTGGGCATCATGTGACAAAGTGACAGTTCTGGGGATTTTCTATTGAAATGCAGAGTAAAGGTCACAATACTGACTGGTCAATAGGACCCTTTACAGCAGCAAATACTCAGGTGATCAAGAAAGAAGGACAGATCCTCTATTTCTGTGTAACTATGGCAATTCAGTACTTGCAAAGGAACTGAGTAGGTCTGAGTTTCTACTGTGGCCCACAGTAGAAGGTCTCAAAATATTCCACAGCCATAAACAATCATCATCATTCCCTTTAGGACTTGAAATTATTTTAATACTTCAAAACTTTGGATGCCAAAGCTGCCTCTTTATAGAGTTACTAGTGGGGAATAGAACTGGCGGAACTGAAGTCTTAATTTTCACATCAGCAGCAAAACAAGATACTCCTTCTACAAGAAATGACATGCAATCAATAAATGTAATAAATCCAAACATTTTCAGAGGCAGCATACTAATAAGAATGCCTCTTTCTGAATTCAGTTCAGATCTAGGAAAACTGATAGCTTAGGAACATACCCAAGGGGTTTCAGTTACAGCAAGAAGATCCTTTCCTAAACCTTTTTTCCTCCTGAAACACATTCCTATGCAGGCATGGGTTGGAGCAACTGAAACAGCCTCAGTGCTACGCTGCTGATTACTATTTAAAGAGTAATTTATTTAATTTTTGTTTGTAAAGGGGCAGGAAACTTTGTATTCCCAAATCATAAAGGAAATGCAGACTGCTAATTATCAATTTGCAGGTGTAACCATCAAGATGCATATGTACCACTGTTAGTTCTCGTAAATGAATGTTTCCACAAAGGTACAGCTTAAATTGCATTTTAAGGTGTCCACTTCAATCTTTAAGTCAAGAACATATATACACCATTGAGGTTGACTGTAGTCAGAAAAAGCTGAAGAAATACATGCACTTTCTAAAGGAAGTGATCAATTTTCAAGCAATTTAGACATGCTTTTAAGTGCAACAACCACCTCAGTATAGTACAATTCCTGCAATATCAAAAAACCTGTTTAAGTTGTACAGGAACTACGTAAGGCTTCACATAGTAATTCACAAATGTGCATGCTTATGTCTACAATATTTTTGCTTTACTATTCCTAAAAAATTCCACAGCCATCTGTAATTCCTCATTTTAATTTTGTATTTCATCTCCAAGCACATGCAGATGGACTCTGTATATAAACAGGTCTGTTATTAAATTATATTCTTTTATGGAAGGTCATCACTGTTTAAAAAGAAGCAGAGGGACAGAGGCAGCCTTGATCTTTTCTGATGCTCCTTGAATGATCTGGCAAAAGTTCTGGAGTTGACAACTGTGGTGAGTCTGGATTTGTTGCAGGCTGCCAAACAAAAGGAAGTTTTTGGAAGTTGTGCTGCCACTGCATTATCACCAGGCATTGTAAAAACACCAAGCTGAGCTGCATCTTTACTTGGCTTAACAGGCAGAAGGGGATTCTAGAGTGTGAAATGTGCTACTGTCAAAGGAGTCAGTGCTGACAGATTGAGAGACAGACTGCTGCTATGAACAACACTTTGAGAGCTGCTCCTGCCCCAAGCAGATAATGATCTGGATTCCTGAAGAGAAACCAGGGCAGGAGGGATTTGCAATGTATCCACAAGTGATGTCCATGCTCAGCATTAGGCAATGATGACTTTGTCAGTTTTCTCAAAGGCAGCAAGCCCAAAACCAGCAGTTTACCTGGTCTTTACCAGCAGGCCTCCCCTTTGAAACTTGAATCCATGAAATATGAACAATTTAGAAGTTATCTAGAAAGGACATAGGTCTCCTCTTCACACACACATCCCTGGTCTCAGCTTCTAATCCTCTCCTGCTCTCAGAACTGCTGCCTGGCCCACAGAAGGAATTTATAGGAACCTGCCACAGCTTTCGAACATTGTCATTGCACACACTGTCATTTTACATCAGGTGTTATAAGGTGACTTCATAAAAACCTCCACAAAGGATGTCTGAAAAAGGTTTCCACTCCTTTGGGAAGAACAGTGTGACTGAATTCAGAAATTTCCAGTTCAGTGTATGCAACTGCAGGCACAAATCCCTCCAGAGACATAATGACTTAAGAGTTCACAGAAGTTGATGTTTCAATCAGAAAAATAATGTAACTGGGGTGAAGTGCAGTGTGGGCCTGAAAGGGTTGACAGACTACAAATAAGAAGTTGAACTTTTTTTTATTTTTCTCTCTGAATCAGAAGGGTGCTGGAAAGCACCCTGAAACAGCCACTTCCCAGAAGCATCTTTAAACTTTCATCATATGACAAGTGTATTTAAATTACATAATATATTATTGAGAAAGAGTCTAAGAAATATTCTACAAATAAACATATACAGCAGCACCCTTGGAACACCAACAAACACTGTTCACAGATCAGCTGCTTTAATGCCTGGATTCATGAGCATCATTATTTTTCCCTATGTGTTTTAAAATACTACTATTTCAAGCAGGTGTTTAAAGAGGCTTAAAAGGAGCAGATTAGCAGTTCTGTAAGAATCAGATATGTCTTCTGCTTGATGGGTTGCTTATTTTAATGAAATACTGGGAGAAATTACTATCTTCTATTGCTGAAGTGATTTCTTTTTATGTAGGGCCTTTAAAAAAATTAATCTATGAAGCCAAAGCTGATTTTAGCTAGCTTTGCATGGCATCAGTCAGTTAACAACGAAAGACAACGACCATGCTGTTACAGCAAAAACTATTGGAGGTAATGAGGCTTTGTTTGTGCATTATTTCTTTTAACAACCGTGTAATCTGTCCACCCAGAGGGAGAGTAACTCAATTTGTTCTATTTGTCTTCCCCAGTACCTGCAGAAGAAATGCCTGACCACGTCAGACACAGAACAGAAAACTGAATCCTCAGTTCCTGGTTTCCACAAAGAACTGGTAGCAGACACAGTTAAGTGCACACAACAAACCCGAGTGCTTCTCACCAGAACTTGTTGCATCTCACAGTGCACCAGAAGTGAGGCCAGCTCTATATCTTCACTGTAGCCATTCTTGAGAGGAACTGACCTAAAACCTGGGGCAGGGGGAAGGAAAACAAAGGGCAGTTATAGACTCCATCAAGGGGGAATTTGCAGTCACAGAAATGGTGCACACTTTGAACATTCTTCAGTGCTCAAGTGCTCCTCTGCTGAGAGCAGGCTCTACTATGGCAATGGCAGAAAACAGCAAGACTGGCAAAATTGAGAAACCTGATTTCACGTCAGATGAAATGAAAAACTAAAACTTAAAAAAATTTAAAGCCAGAAGAAAACTTGAAAACTAAAGCCAGAGGAAGGAGCTTAATCGAGGCAGGAGGGAATCTGGCATCAGAGAGGAAAGGAAAGCAGAGCACAACAATGCTCAACAGTACCTCATTAATACCACTGATCTCACCTGATTTGATTCCTTTGATGGGAAAAGTGGCATGTGCTAAGAAATTGGGATCACTGAACATATCCTCCTCATAAACAACAAAGCGCAGAAACGCCAGATTTGGGTCATAAATTTCAAATTTCACTTGTTCTGCATAAGGTGCCCAAATTGGATTAAGGCCATTGTCATCTGTAATGAAAAGGAAAATAATTAATTTCCAATATTCATAAGCCTCGTGCTCCATATCCAAGAGAAAGCAGGAAAAGCATTAGGAAAAGTCATGTACCTTGGCCCAATTTTTCTAGTTATGTACAGAACACCAAGACTTAGTATATGTGACACAGCCAGGAAGTTTGCTCTCTAAAGACTTGGTCACTTCCCACAGAAAGTTTAAAATCATAACCATCTTCTCTGCAGTACTGTGGAGCCACAAAGCACCTTCTGCTTCTGATGCTGTGTTTATTTTCCACTGGTTTCACTGGTTTGGATAATCAGAACCAAAGCCTGTTTTTCACCAGAGGAACACTTGCATCCAGAAACACTAAATGATGAAATATGAAGTGGCTGAAATATTGTCCCCTTTCAGCACACTTAAATTCATGTACACCAAACACATTCCTTACCCAGAACCCCCCAGGACAAGTTTTGATCAAACTTCTGATGCCTTTCAAGTTAAACTATTTTACAGCCCTATACACCCAGGCTGTCTCCAAGGGGGTGCCAGTCTTAGAGCTTCAGTTTAAATAAACATAGTCTGGAGCTCACAGTAGCAACTCCCCATTTGGGCCAGACTTTTGGGAACTGACTAGCACTGTTGGAGGCACTCTCAAGACAGTAATTTTTTAAAATATGCAAATACACAAACTTATGCATGGGCAACAATATAACAAAATGGCACTTTTTTCCCCCAAACCATAACAGTACTGTTTTTTCTAAATTTAATATACATCTAAGTTTCTCAAATTAACAGGCCTCAAGATAAGTAAGGGAACAAACCTTTGTGACTCCAGAGCTATAATAACTTACTCCCCCTATAATGTTCATCCTCTGCTCACTTCATTTAAGTACCTGGAAGCAGAATCATATCTCTGCAACACGGAAACCCACAGATACTCACTCACAACTGTTGTCTTGAATTTGTTGTTATCATATTCAGCCCCAC
This sequence comes from Sylvia atricapilla, assembly GCF_009819655.1. Lineage (NCBI taxonomy): Eukaryota > Metazoa > Chordata > Aves > Passeriformes > Sylviidae > Sylvia > Sylvia atricapilla. Next base: position 4,792,768 of record NC_089151.1, read on the forward strand.
AAATTTCAACCTCTACAAAGGGACAGGCAATGCTTCTACCAAGTTTAGGAAGATGACGAGCACCTAAAACCTGCAAAAGCAACTGTAAATTACAACCACCTCCCCAAAGGAAACTTGGCATCATTGCTGCTGAACAGAAGGCAGCCTACAGAACTAGAGGGGGAAAAATCCAGAACAGGGAAAAGCACACATTCTCTCTCTTGAATATGTTTGCATGTATTAGCTGTGCCACCAATAACAATACCTCCCATAGTCAGGGTAACTCAATGATTTTCATTGTAAGAAAAAAAAAAAAAGACACTGTAGCTGACATTCATTACACACAGTGTGCAGCTCCAGGCCAGGCCTGTAGCACAAGTTTCGTTATCTTTCTTCTGTGTTTATTACATACTCCTTTCAAGACATTTCTGCTTTGCATTCACAGGCCCTGTTTACCTCACCTTTAAACTGTAGTGAACAGAAATTAATGTGTTTCTTCTTGCTCAGAAAACATTATTTTAAAGAACCTGTCTTACTGCATAGCAACTGAGAACAGAAACAAGTTCAACCCTGTTTGGCACCCAGTCAAGATGGCAACATTTTCCAATGATAAACTCATCTCTTTAAGAAAAAGGAGAATGACATTCAGATTAAGTCACAGTGTATTAAATATGAAGTGGGGGATCAGCTTATTAGGTTTTCTGTTTAGTTTCTACATTTTATTATAAATATCTTTCACACTCAAAATCTGTGAACTAGTTAGTCTGCTGGTAATCAATCTCCAATAGGGCCCTTCTACTAAGAACTCATTTGACTGGAAATTCAGGTTAGTTAATTTGATGTATTTTTTAACAGTTACACAAAATCATCCCAGGATTGTGTTTTCAGTCCTATAGCACATTCTTCATTAGCATGATAAAGACATGTATTTCATTTCAGGAACCAGTGAAGTTAGTTTTATTCTCACACACACTGACATTTAAAAACAGTATTTTGACAATCTGTCAGATCTTGCTCTGAAACACAATAGCTTTATTTTTAGTTTTTTATAGATATTTATGACTTGCAAAAAAACAATTTATAAAGGAGATTTACCCTCACTGTCATAATCATCTGCAATTTCCTCTTGGAGTCATTTGGCATTGGGTCATACTCCTCATTCCTCATGCTCTCTGGCTGCAGCACGTAGCCAGTGCGTCCATTCAGGGAAAACAAGGCATGGTTCAATTGCATGTATTTATCTGGGGAGAGAGTTAAACAGTCACAACACAAGATCCCCTGGAATAAAGCTAAGGAAATACCAGATTAATGTCTCCTCTCTGCCATTCTTTCTGGTCACCACTTCATCAGAAAGAGCTGCAAAGGTGGGAGACTCGGTCCCTTCAGTAACTGAATCTGACAGGCCATTTTTTACCAGTTCTAATCCCAAAAAAGCCCATCTCCATCCCCACCTAGCCTCCTAGAAGTGTATCACACACTGGCTGGCCTCACCAGGAAGTGGAATACAGCCCTGTGGCTGCACAACCTGAAATCTACCTGAAACTCACTGCAAATATCTCTGTTTGCTTAGCACAAGGAGACTAAGGTGAAATATTTTTTTTTAGGGCTTAGGGGCAGTTAGGCTCAGAGACAGGGCTTTTAGAGACCTATTTCTGGGGCCCAGATCTGAATGGCAACCCACACATTATAAAGCAAACTTCCAACACCGCTTCTTGCAGAGAAGTTCAAATAATTAGGATGATGATTAGAAGGGCCAGGAAGGGGCTCATTTACAGTGAATCAGAAGGTGGATTAGATTCTTTTTCGAAGGGAAAATTACCTGGAGTTTGGAAGTTCAGAGCCACCATCTGGGAACCACAAAGCCAGAGGCGAAATGGGTCATAGTTGGATGAGTCAACCCTCTGTCCTTTGGGATACACACGGGTCAGGCCCTTCAGGTTGTACTTCAACAACTCCAGTGGCTTTTGCTTAACTATGCTCTCTGCCTTGTTTTCCACAAAGGAACGGATTTCTCTGAAATCAGGATTGTCTACACAGAGGTAGGAGGAAGAAGAGTGGTTACCCAAGGAAGAAAGAAACAGACATTTATACTGTATTTTCACCAACACTTTGTTTTACTTTGTTTTGCCTCATTCTTTAATGCAATAATTGGCACTGTTTTCAGACAGACACAGCAAAGTGGTTGAAAATCAAGCCTGGAAGTTAAAATTGCCTTCGTGCCACATGCTTTACAGGAGGGCAATAAGAGCCTGCAGTCATGTTCTCATCTTATCATTGCTAATAATGTATTTCTGATCACTATAACACGTATTTAAATGAGACATCTTTTCCTGGGTCTAAATGGGGAGAAGAAAGGGTGAGCCAGGGTTAGCCAATGTCTCAAAAAATGACTATAATTATAATGTCTTAAATGCAGTGACAGCTTATTAAAAACATTTGCAAAGAAACTTAAAGAAAAAGGGCACATTTGCTGGCTTCTCCAGCAGCAATGACAAAAAACTGGAATAAAAAGTACATATTTCAGTGTCAAAATGCACAGCTGCACTTACACAGGCCTAGTTATATTATGAAGCCATACATAATTCCAACATCTTAGTCCTGGCAAACATGTTTTTACAGTAAAATTAAAAAATGCACAGTAAACCTATTTATGAAGGTTTTTACAAACAAACCACAAGCGTTCAGCCAGAGTTTTTAATCTCAAAAAAGTCAATCGACACATATCTAGTGAGTTTCCCATGGAATATTTATCTGAGAGGGTGTGTCTAGTTCACTAATTAAAATTTGTGACAGTTCTTTTGTGATAGATGAACAGCACCAAGTTCCCTGATGTACAATTTCAAAGTGCTTTTGAAAACTGCCTGGGTGAAGCACAATTTTGCTTTCCAATTGGACAGAATTTATCTTCAGACCTAAGATCCCAACTAACATCTGTAATGATAGCAGAAAGGGTGAAAATTAAAGGCAATACCTAAATTGTCCTTGGTTTTGCTTGTTGGCTTGCAGTAGATTACTAGATCAGACAATTCAATAGCAATTAACTGGTTCTTTTCCCAGTATTTCCTCCTGGTCTCCTGGAAAACATAATGAAGTTTTAGATTATAGGAACACAGTATTATGGCACAGTAGCTCCAGGGTGCACTCTAATGAATGCCTTCTTTGGTGCCCAGATTCCTATCTGATACCTTATACACCTACACAGATGTAATGCACTTTCAGACCCAGCTCAGAGAACAGGTAATAACCAAATGGTGAGGTTTACTTTTAGGGGGTTTTTTTTGTGGGGACAAAGGTGTTGTTTTATAAGCAAGGGTTTCAGTTCTTCCCTGACCAGTCATGCTCGAAATCTTGGCAACACTTTTTTTTTCTTTCAGTGTGGCTCTACTCAACTCATTTTTAGTTACATTTTTAACCCTATACCTCATATAAATGCAAATGTATGCAGAAAAAATGCAAAGGGTAGTAAAGTGTTTCTGTATCTATTTATAATCCTTGGCAGAACTTAAGTCTTGTTAGCAGCTCCCAAAAAGTGAAATTCAAACCCTCTGAGCATCATTCTTCTGTCATTTTCTATTTGTGCACCAAACCCATCATGTTCTGTATGGAAAATCATGTGCAAGCTCATTGAAATCCCCCCCCAGTAGCAAACCCACTCTCTCAACTTCCACATTTGCAACACCTGCTCTGAGGAAGCTGAGCAGTGTTCCCTGCCAGCAGAGACTGGGAACTGCTAAAAGCAGCAAGACGTGTCCTGAGTGGAGACATTTGGGCTGGAGGCTTTTCAGGCATAAGAAGTAACTACAGGATAAAACATGTTAGAAGAGTCCCACAGTGATTAGCTTTGGCACAAAAGATCATGAAGCAGCAGCAATCAGGAAGCCTTCCAAAAGAATTCCCTCGAGACAAACATAAAAGGAATTAAAATCAGAACTAGGGAGCCACGGGTTTCCAGAATATCTCATTGAACCAGAGATTATACACTGAAGTCTAAGAAAAACAAAGAGGAATACAGTATTTAGACTTGGAAATAACCTTGGGAAAAAGCTGTACAAACCTCATTGTACTCGGTGATCTACCACAGACATTACTCAACAGTAACCAGAGCTCTGAGCAGCAGAAGATCACTTTTTGGTGGAATGGGCTCATTTCTAGCCAGAAGCCTCTAGAGATAACCAAGCAGGAGAGCAAGGAACAGCCACCCCAGGGAGCATGGCAAGTGTCAGTACTGAGCAAAGATTACAAGAGACATGAAGCTTAGTTTTATTTTTTTGTGCATAACAGGCATTGCCCAAACCCAAACTCCTTTAAAAATCCCCCTGTATCACACTGCAGCACAGTCTTAACTCACTGTGCTTTTCCCTTCCCCAAAATTCAGCCTGTTAACTGCACTGGCAACAAGGGCCTTTCCTCCTCTTCATCCCCTCCCCATGCAGCAGTCAGTCTATCATGTGAACTTTGTAGAGGCCACGCTGTGAGAAAAGCCTCACAACTGACAGAAATGAGTTTTAAAGCATCTTTGAACACAGACTGTTTAATACTTCTCCAACTGTATGAAGAGAGAAAAAGCTGCCAGGCTCCTGAAGAGCCATTGTTGTAGCATAAAAACATTCAATTTGGAGACACTTCTTTTAGGTCATGTTTCTCTTCTTCATTTTTAGTTCTAAATGAAAGCTTGGCACAAGAACTGTATCTCTCCTCCCCCAACAATAGGTCAACAGCTCCTGTTGCTTCTCCCCTTGATGTATTTACAGTCCTCTGCTTGAGACATCAACTTGTCTGCCATAAATAGGATCAGGACGACCCTCAGAACTCTTCCATTGCATATGACAGACAAACAGCATGAGCCAACATGATACTGAAACACATTTTCCATCAACCATATCATCCACTTAACAATAAAAGGTAAATAAAAGCAACAAAAACAAAGACAAAAAGAAAAAAAAATAGTATCCTTAAGCACAGCTAAAGTAAGGACTTTTTGGTCAAGTCAGAGACTTTTTAAATACCAGAAAAGATTGCAGGGAGGTAAATTAGTACATCAGAACAGGAAAAGCAAGTCTTGAAGAATATCTTTAAGTGACAGTAGAGGGACATAGAAGCTAAATTCAGGCAGAATCCTTGAATCTTTAGGCAAGTATTTGGAACTACTACTATTGAAGAACTGGGAAATCCAGAATGTGGTTATTAGTTACAAATAAGCTATCACCCAAACAATCCTATCAGTGCCACTGGATTCACTGGAAAACAGAGTTAGCAAAGAGGATAAGAAGAGTTTAGGGAATGGCAGCTCAGATTTCACACATCATCACTGGTGGATTCACAGCCCTGAAAAGAACAGTCTGATATCAGAGCTTCTGCTGCTTAACACTGGGATGAACCAGTGTGACCAGATGGAAAATTGCAATGGTATCCCCTCTGGCTTACCAAGCACACTTCACTGAGGGACAGGGTGCAACATAGACAGTACTCTGGTGGAAAACTCCTGTTAACATTGATTTATATAAAATGCTAATTCATGTACTATTCCCCAGAAAGGTTATGGAACAAGATACACAGCATCAATAAAATGAACAAACAGCAATATGCAAGAGGGTGAAGGACCATATAGGGCAGCTAAAGACAAAATCTATTGTAAATTTATAGCAGTACATCATTAAAACAACAACAGATAAATTTGCAGCAATACCTCTTCTGCTGTTTTCCAGGTGATCTCACGGATACTTTGGTACCATTCAAAGAGTTCTTCTACTTTATCAGTTGCAAACTCAACACTTGGGTCGTCTGGATTCTTGGGTTCCAGAATGAAGACAAAAGGCTTTTTGTGTTTTCCTTGCGGCGTTTTCACTGTTAGGTAATACCATAGCAAGAAATTTACACTGAAATCCAACAGCTCTTTTCCTAAGCTGTCATTGTTGATTTATTGCAGCATTTAGTATTATGAAGTTTCAACATATTAATTCTGCTGGCTGTATTATTACAAGTAGGTGTTTCAAGGGTTTGATTTGGTTTTCTTTAAAATCTCTCCTGCTAAACATGAAAGAGTCTACCCAATAGAGAAAGGTCAGGAGTCCATATATAAGCATCAGAAAATACACACCAACGTTATACATATTGAGCACCAGGATGCCACGACACAGAGAGCCCAGTGGGTTGTCCTCAATGATCTGAAAAACATGAGTTAAATCTGACCCTAAATCTCTGGAGTGAACATGCACAGAACATTAACAAATAATAAATGTGCACCATTAAATCTAATCTTAGCTTTCCTGAAAGCATGCTCACAAGAATCTCTCCAGTGAGAGCAGTCAAAACAAGACTACTTTGTAGTAGCTTCTGTCCTGACAAAATTGTTCATTTTCCAAGTCTGCTTAAGGTTACAATAACCAGCGGGGAGGAAATGTAATACTTGTGGTTTTCTCCAAAGATTTCTGGAAAATCATTGGAAGTGCTTCAGAAGAACAAAAGAATTCAATGCTTTATTTTAGAAATTCAAAAATGTCAAAACTTATTACTGTTCAGTCCTGTTTTCTTTTGTTCAAGAGCTGTTTGTCCAAGACACGAGATGAAATCTTTTAGATTCTTTTGATGAACAGGATTCATTTATGCATAAATACTTGATAATAGAGAGTAAAATTACCAGAAAGGTGTGTCTGGACATATAGTTTTCTTATTTGCAAATCTACAGTGATTATACAGGAAAACTAGTTAAGTTTCAGGCACGTTATTGTTTAGCCATACTGTGAAAAATCCAAACTGTTTATGATTTTTATTAGCTGGAAACAACCAGAATCTCATAAAACCTCACCAATTCAGCTATCATAAAATCATAGATACATGGGGGATCCTTCCAAAACAAGCTATCTCCTTAAATAGCTTTCAGCAAGGAATGTCCTGACAAAAATATTCAGGAGCAGAGAACAATGAAGAATGCATTAATCCCTCTCTTCTGCTCTCTCAAACACAGCACATGGAATTGCTGAGTGTACAAACTAGACTTCCACTTCCAGTAGGAAGTGCCAAGGAAATGCAGTGGACAAACCGTAACCCTCACCTGGTTTTCAAGCTCAGCAGAGTTATCAGATGACAGATCTTCAACATAATTAGATGGAAAATAATGTTGGACTTTTTCTCCATAATCCCCCTTCCACCTGAATTTAAACAGGAAAGCAGAGAGAATGAAAAACAAAAAGTTAAAGAGCTTCAAAGGCCATTAATGAAGCAATAATCCCCAAGAAATTGTTCATTAATACCCCACACTAGATTGTCTAGCTGGCTATCACCAAAAATATAAATGATGAAGTAGCTAAGAGCTCTAACAAAGTAATCATTAACTGTAGTAACAGATGATTTCAGAGGGATTACAGTTACTGTAAACTGCAATTAATGACTTAAGAGGCTTTTTCCCCCTCCAGTACTAAAAATACTATTATGTGGTTGATTACCCTGCAGAAACTACAGGGAAACATTAGATTCCCAAGCTTTCCAAGCAATTTACAAGCCAGCTAAAAAAGAAAACCTGTTATGAAAGGAGACTGTACAGAGCACTAAAAAGGTGGGTTTGATTCCTGAGAAATGCACAGCAGAGCAAGGACACAAGTAGAGCAATGATTGCAATGACTTCCCAGCACACACAAATGTTCAGGAAGGATGGATGTAGTACAGGAAAAAAATATGAGATATACCAGGCTATGGAGGTTCTGCAGGCTGAGGTTATTGCTGTGGGATAGAAAAATGAAAATGACATGAAAGGAGAATTGAAGATTAGGGGATTTTGTGTTTGCGGGTTTTTTTAATACACTGGCATAAAGATTTATAAGGGCACAGTTAATAAGCAGCAATCAGACAACAGGCAGTTTTTAAAAACTACTACTCAAAGCTCATTTTTTTCCTCCATCCAGTAAGTCACCAGAAGTTCTCCCAGGAGGAATCTTTGTCCTTACCAGCCTCCAGTTTCCTTCGTGACATTATGAATTAAAGCTCCACGAGAGAAGCTCAATTCATCACTCCTTTTGGCTCTGTAGTCATACAAGGCTTTCACCGTTCTCTGAGGCTTTAAGAGAAACAGAGCAAAGGGGTCATCTGGGGGGACAGGTCATAAAATAATCAATAATGCAATCTAAAAACAAAACCAAAAAAAAAAAATAGGGAGGACTGGATTTTTTTGTTGTTGTTATGAAGCTCAGAAAACAAAATACTGAAGTTCCAGAGTGACATCTATTGGAAGTAAGTGATACTACTTTGGTATTCTTCAAGTATCAGCTTGGAAGAAAAAGAAAAAAATAAAATCTTTTTTGGTGCTGCAACATAATTAAGGTTAAAAACATAAAAAAAATTTTAAAAACCTAAAGTGACATATAAATCCTCTATTTTTATAACAAATATTCCTAAGCATTTGGAGTTTTCAGGCTTAGGTGCCTACAAAACCACATCAGCTATCCTGCTGGTCACACTTCCCTTAGAAAGATGCACAGTTTTAACAGGAGGAGCTAAACCTTTATCTTGAATTTACTACTACCCAAATGCTTCAGCAGCAATACAAATTCACTGGCCAAAATGACTTAAAAAGAATTATAGTCACAAAATTTACAAGCAGGTGATTTTCAGGGGAATTTACAAGTAGGCAGGCATCAGCAAGAATTACAGATAAATAACGTTCGCTGGGACATTTGTTTTTAAAACAGTATATAAAGGATAAAAACTCTAATAATTCATTAATAGACCAAAGGCACCAAATTTTTATAGAAAGCACATGAATAAACTCTGCACTTACTTGTGCATACAGAACATGTTTGCTAATGGAACAAGAGTGCACAGACACCCACAGACAGAAATTTTCGTGTTTTACTTTCTTTCCACGAAGATGTGGCCTTCTCAAATTGAACCCTCTCACAGGTATTTAATTTGGGGGCCCACCAAATCAAATCACCTCCACAGATCCAAGAGCAGAAAGTGCCCAAACTCCCAGTCTGAATAAGTCACTAAAGGATCTGCACACAAGAAAATGTGTGGGTACAAATTTTAAAGAGAGAAGAGAGGCTAGAAAAGGTCACACCCTTTCAATTTCTGTTGTCCAGCCCACCCTAGACCAAGCAGCCTGATGCTTTCAATTCTTCTTATTACTGCCAACAGGAAAGCAACAAGTCTAATATTGAGAAGTCTACAGTAAGTGTGACTATCTTTCTTTAAGCATACCACTGTGGGGGTGATTTCACTGGGCTCCACATACATCTTGACTTCATAGAGGGAATTAATGTCTTTTTCCTAAAAATGAGAAAAAAAAAATCAAGTTTTAGGAAGCAAAAAATTATAAAAGTACTTCATGCTTCTTGAACTTTTATATCTGAAACCACCTTTTTGAGAGCACACAGGCCAACAGAAGAGAAGAGAAGCCAGACACTTCTATTTTGCTCACTTCTATAGTTGAACATAACTGAAGATGCATGTGTCATTTAATCTTTCTATGCCTCAGTTTAATGAACAGTAAGACCTAATGAAACAGCAATACCTTGTAAATGTATCTTTTAATCAGTCAAAGGTTTTTTGATTGTGAGTACCCTTCTATGTGCAACCAGAAAAGAAACACCTGCAGTTATGATTTGTGTTACAGTACTTTAGTACCAGCACTGGTTTCACGGTTAGATAACTCTACAACACTACACAGAGTCCTATTTTTCATTTTATCATCTCCTTGTGATTCCATTTGAACCCAGTCCTAGGATACAGAACCTTTGCTATAGCCAACATTATAAAAAACCCTGAGGTCTAAACCTTTTTAGTCCCTTTTAGTCTCCCCAGAAAAATCAAAATCCCCAGGTTTTGATTTCCTCAGACCTGCCAGATGTAGTTTCCTGCAGCTTTTAAAAGACATATATTGAAAAGAGAAGACAACACCTCAGGCTTTCCAAAGCAAAGCTCCCTCAAAATGAAACACATCCATCCAGAAAGTAGTCCTTTGTCCTCGGCTAATTATCCAGGCTCCTAGTTTAGTCAATGACTAGAGACAAGTCTCCTGGGGAGATTTCCTCATGCTTATCTCAGTGAGCCTTCAGAGGTACCTTTTACCACAGAAGGTACAGGATACCATCCTTGAAATGTCCAGTGAGAGGCAGAGCAGAATATTTCATGTTTTTCCAAAGCCCTTAGCAATTGTCATCTGTACAATCATTTTAAGACCACTGCCCACTTCAGCAATAGAAGACAGGGTCAAATTCAGGCAAGGCTATTATCAAAATCTCATTTTAGTAGAGTAACAACCCCCAGTACACAACGGGGCTTCACTAACCAAATCATGGGGAAGACACGAGTTGGCTTTTAATCAAAGATGAAGCTGTTCTTCGCACCTTTGTGAGAGAAGTCAGTACAGCCATCTCAATTTCACAGAAAATGACCTGCTTAACCTGCCCCAGAGATCCCACACCAGAACCAGGGCCCACCCGAGCCCATCCCAGTACCGTGCTGTAGCGCTCCAGCAGCTCCTCTGTCACGGGGTAGCGCAGTTTCATCTTCCTGTACAGCGGGTGCTTCTCGTAGTAGGTCACCAGCTCCACCAGGCTCTCAAAGTAGGCCGAGGTTCCCAGCACAAAGTGCCGCCCCTCCTGCAGGATTCGGAAGTGCTTCACCTTCCCCTCCGCTCTGCGGAACAAGGGCACAGCTGGGAAAGGTGGCAGAGCTCACAGGGAGAGCAGCAGGGCTCTGAACTGCACCACAGCTGCTCTGTGCACCTTGACTTCTCTAACGAAGCCTCTTTTCTTCAATTATTATGATTATTATAATTGTTTTGATAGCTATGGAAATCAGTTTTTAAAGAAATAAAAAGCTTTTGTGCTCGAACGCAAGGTTGGTATTTGCATTGATAAATGCAGTAAAACCATCCATTGACAATCATCCCATTCAAAAAGATTCTTAAACCCTTTTCAAGCTGCTGAAGTTTTGGTACTTCTTGTTTTCCCTGGTGTGAAATGGTTTTATTGAGATGCTGCGGCTCCAGTTACTCCAATGTCCACCTTGGTAACAGCAGAAAACTTCACCCCAAAGTACACAGGAGACTGGGGATTTTGGCCATCTTCAATGCACAATGAGGCATGAAAATAAGCAACTTTATATCTTGCTAAACAATGCATTTTCAGAGAAACAAAATTTGATCTGAAGACATTACGCAGAACACCACAATTCTATATATTTCATTTATGTTTTTACAAGAACCACAAAACTGTTCAAAACTATTTCCTCTGCAGAGATGAGCCAACAATTTTCACTTTGACAGTTCGGTTTTATGACAGGTCAGGATTTCTAGGGGATAAGGAGATAGAATCATTGATGAACCTGCACCTGCACTGCAGTTTTGAAGGAAACTTCAAAATAACACTCTTTAGCAAGGAGTGTCAGAGAATGAAAGCAGCCATCCATAGCTCTATATGGGAAGCATGGGACAGCTGGTGCTCAAAAAATCTTTATAAAAGCATAAAGGTTCAGGACAGTCACAAATTTAATCTTGCACACACACTCATACATGAACCTGCTGCACAAATCAACCATATTAATTATTCCAAGTTTGAAAGCAAGAATAGCACGACTCTAAAAAGACCATTACTTTTTTAAAAAAGAAAAACCAGAATATTGTTGGCCTGCTAGGTAAGGTGGTCCTGTCTTTTCTTACCTGAAAGTCATGGCAAAAGAATCAGGTTCATCTCTCTTTCTAATGAGAAAAGCTCCATCCCGAGGGATTCTCATGAGCATGTCTTCTGCCTCACCTCGACTCAAGTTGTTATAGTACCAACTGCAACAGTGAAAAACCAGAATGGGTAAACATTGCAAGGCTTGTCAAATGTCATTTACGGAGAGTAACAGACAGCATTATTAACAACGGAGTTTCAAACATTCTAAGAAAAATTATGCATTAGATTTTCCCCACCCTAGCACCTATGACAGCAGTTTAATACAAAACATTGTAAGACAGCAGTTTATTTTGGATGAAAGCATCACGAATATATCAGAACATCTTGTCTGTCTGAAATAATAAAACATAAATCTGCATTTGTTCCTGAAACAAAGGCACTACATCCTGCTTTTAGTCTGCCATTCGGTTTTCAGTATTTATTCCATCTTGACACAACAGATTTAAGATAAAGCCTAAACACAGACAAAAGAAAGACACCAGGGATTTTAATTTTTATTCAGAGCTTGATTTTATCTTTCACTACAGGGATGGACCTGTCTTAGATCCAATGTGCCTTCAGTGAAGCTGTGGCCACTTATATAGTGGCACTGTAACTCCAGCTTATGCAGAAAGGCAGGAAAGTCTAACCCTTAAATTTTCCTTCCCCTCTCACTGGCTTCCAAAGTTATCTGTGGGTGGTCAGTGCCTCCCAGACCCCAATGTGGGGGAAAAAAAAAATTAAAGTCATAGATTAGTATTTTACATGCAAAGATTTACTTTTGCCCACTGCAAAGAAAACAGAACAAAGGGCAGCGATAAGTGTTCTGCCAAAAAACAAGAGCAAGCTCTGCCCAGGATCTGTGGCAGACAAACACCAGCTGGAAATCAACACTGTGCTTAGTTCCTATCACTACGGGGTGAAGTCAGCCTAACCAGCACTGACAGGGTGAGGCAGAGGGTGGAGGTTAGGCAAATGTGGCTCTTTGGGCTCACTGCCCCAGTGACAGAGCTTCCAGAGCACAGACCATGACCACTTAGTTGCCAAACCACAGCCAACTACTAAACATCCAACCCGACCCACTGGGTGTTGTAAAACACTGCACAAAGGAAGAACGGGCACATTTCCACAGCGTTACAGCTCTCACTGCTCTTCCAGTGGCTACTAGGAAATTGCTTTCCCAGTAACTACTCTTCATTGTACCAGGTTCTCACAAAGTCAGTGCTCTCCCTCAGCATCTTTCAGGAAGCCTATTCCTCAAACTTCCACAGACAAGCAACACTGAAGTGTGCTCCTGAATCCAGGGAATCTTCTGTGCAAAAATCCCACCTAAAGCAAGGCAAGGACACTGAAATGAGAGCAGTGCTTGGCCTCTATACGTACTCTTTGGTCTCGTGAGGGCTGGGGTTGGGCACAGCGTCGGTGAGGCGCAGCTCAAACTCAGCACACCGCAGGTGGGCCTCCTTGTAGTGTTGGATGAGATCATAGATGCTGTCAAAGGTGAGGTTGTCTGTCAGGTAATATTTCACAGTGTCCCCATCGCTGGTGGAACGGATCCGGCAGTGCTGGACCCTGCCTGACCTCCTGAAGGAGTAGATGGGGTATAAGGGAAATACAGAGTTTGTAACTGATTTTCTTCTTTCAAAGCATCTCCCCACCCATTCCTGGTCAACTACTTGGGGAGCTTGTGAAGAGGCAAGAAATCTGTGTCATCTCATAAGACAGCCAAAGTAACAAGCAGCAAACATTCCGGCAAGGAAGGTGACAGGACCAAAATCAGTCATTTTCAACTGAGAGTAGTTTAAAATCTGGCATAAACTTATTCTGTAAAATTTGCTCTGATAGCTCCCTGGGTCAGAAATCCATTTGACGCTATTCCTTGTAATGTTCCAACCAGGAGAGAAAAGAAAACACCAAACCCAGACAAAAAAAATCCCCCATTACATTTGTATGACAATGACCATACCAGAAGGACAAGGTGTAATCATCAGGGAAAGCTTCACTTTCCCTCACCAGGAATGTCCCATCCTTGCCACCCATTTCAGCACAATATTCCTGGAGCAGTTTCTCAGCAGTTGTTCTCCCCCCTTTCATCTTCCCATGGAACCATTTCTCTTTTAAGTGCAGTTCAGTTCGTTTCACCTCCTAGACCAGAAAATAAAAACTTTTTATAGCACATTGCTAATTTTATGACTTTGAAACTTAGTACTTGTTACTGGTGATACATAACAATCTACTACTTCAGGATTTCAGCCCTTCCTAGGCCTGAGCTCTTCAGCCAAACACCTTTATAACTACCCTGCTTTATCATCCACAACAGCCAAATAACACATTAGTAACACAATACACATTAGTTCATTCTGCTTAGTTTGAGAATAGCAGTAATACTTAAAAGACAATGCACACATCAGCGTTAGCATAGAAGTACAGAAGTTATATTTCATTGTCCTTGTACTCCTCCTTGCAAGGCCTCCACTAACCAAGGGAAAAAGTTATTTTACTAAAAATAAGGTTAACTAGAGTTGACCTTTATAGTTTTTTTTATCCCCACGCTTATCTGATACAGAACGTCTACAATTTCATCAGCATAAAAATACACATCTGTAGACATTAAAATAATCTGAAATAATAAAACCACCACATTTAAACAATAAAACAGAGCCATCACCTTTGACGAATCTTCATCAGCATTCTGTTCTATATCATCACTGAATGAAAGCTTTTCATCAGCAATAGCGCAGTAGTGCCGAGTCCATTTCTGAAAGTTGGGAGATATTAAAACCATTAACAGAGGGAAACTCACTAACCACTCTCAACCACAATCTCACAACAGGGTGCAACAACAAAAAAAAAAATACTTTTTTCCCCTCATCCACACCTGTTCAATGGACAACATTACTTACAGAAACATTAAGAAAATTCATGTGAATTTTCAGTATTACAGAACAGATTAATAACCTGTAGCAGATGTCATAGAAATAATACCTGTTCTATTGTGTCCCACATGTAAAGTTCTCCTTGTTGCTTCTTTTCTTCTTTCTTTTCTTCCAAGTTCACATCAATGTCTCCCTTTGGCCCCAGTTTTTTGTGCTTAAAAACCAGAAAAAAAAATCAACATTCATACACTCAGAGAGAATCACAGATAAAATTGGTCACAATGTTTCAGCATACTCAGTGTTACTGGAAGTGTCTCCCTCCCTTGCACAGCCACCTTCTGTCATTATCATAACAGCAGCTGTTCCACAAGGAACAACAGCTCTGGAACTCCTTTCTTTGAAATTTAGATCCCATAATAAAGGTTAAAAAAAAAAAAACAAACAACTAGTAGAGGTATCATTGAAGCAGTGAAGAAACAAGTAGTTTGATAAGATCTCACCATTCTTTGGAGAACAGAAAACATGAAGTGACACATACAAAGAAATAAGGATAAACAGGAATCCTTCTGCAGGAAGTAGCACATAAGGAACAAAAATCAAAACAAAAGGGAAAGATAAGGAATTAAAATGAATGAGGAATTCACCCTTTTACGAGAAAAAGGGAAAGCTTTATGAAAAAAGGGGTCAAGTTCTACTTTCTTCAGAGTGTTCACTAAAGTGTCTCAAGGGGCCACAGGCAATATTAATTACTTAACTGCAGTTAATGATGGATTAATCATCTCATAGCAGACTCAACCACACTCAGCTCTGCACAGCCTTCTCTTGGCTGATTTGACAGGCCTATCTGAAAAATCTCACAGGCCAATGAAGTAGGTGTTGCCTCTGACTGTTTACTGACAATGTTTTCCAAACAAAAGCCAAACAACACAACCAGCTCACAGGCAGGTGCTGATCTATTTAAAGATTCGTCAATGTTCTTTTAGACAGCACAGAGAGATATGGATGTTCTCTTGTGCACACTCATAACAGTTTGTAATTCCTTTTAAATCAGATCTGTCATGTTATTAATCACATGCTCATGCAAGACCCCTCTCTGCTCTGCGTGGAAACAGACAGTGTGGAGAGAACAAAAATAAATCCCCAAAAACTTAAGCACAGAAGTTTTCCACCTTATAGTGGGGTTCTGTTATTTCCATTTTTTCATTCAAGAGCATATTCTTATTACCTATCTACCCTTACTTTCTCCATTCAGATGTCTAATACATAGGATGCAATACTGTTACAAGAGCAAGAAAACAGGAGCATGGACAAAAGTAATTATTATTTTACTACAGAGATCATGAGCAGCCCTGAGATTCTTCACCAAATTTTGCCATTTGAAAAGTTCTACCACAGTTTCAATCTGAGAAATCTTCTTTTGGTTGTGTTGTTGTTGCACAACAGAACTCATAAAACACCTGCACTTCCCACAAGGTCTGACACTAACAAGGACTGCCTTCTCAGAGCAGGGCCTCTGTGTTTCACAAGTGTCTCACTAAACTGCGTATTTAAATCACACTGAGTTATCAATTTGTGAAATGCTCACAACTTCAGTGTGCAGCCGCACAAGCTTTGGGTTTCACTCCAACGAAAGGACGTCTTTGAAAACAAAATAGTAATACTGATCTATCCTCCTATTCAGGAACATACTTCTATCATTTTTAAGCAAGCCACATGGTGTAAAATGTCTGTGATGAACACCTGCAGCAGTGAACCCTTGTTGAAAATTTAGCAGTGACATTTCAGGAGTCGAAAGACCTTTAGAAAAGAGCTGACGTTTGATCTGGCACTTGAACTGCCAACACTTACTGCAAAGGAAACCAAGAGCACTTCAATACAGAGTTTTACAGCACACTGTACATTACTGCCAAATGTAACCAGTAAACACTTCAAGCAAGGGGTTCCTTGAAACTAATCTGTGAAGTCTGGAACAGTATTTCAGACTCCTGCTCTCGTTCTCCTATTTTATCTCCTGACACAGAAAGCAAACCTACCTTGATGATGATTTTCTCTTTCAGCTGGGTTGGTGATGGGAGCTGATCTGCACTGGCTTCAACAGGCTTCATTAAAAGCTGATCCCCAAACACCTCCTTGAACACTTTGGCCATGTGTCGCTGCTGCTCCACACTGCAGTGCTCTTCAATTGACAGAATCACTGGGTATCTTTGGTGGACAAAACCAAGGTGAATGCAGACAATTTCTTTTTGCCATAGCTGGCAAGGCAAGGAAAACAACACCCTCCCTCAGCCCCTAGATGAGAGAAAATATTTAAAGGAAACAAGAAGACAAAAGGAAGATATAGACACAACAAATAATAACAGCTGTGCAATCACAGAGTTGCCAAGGTCAGAAGGGCCCTGTGAAGGCCCATCTAATCCAAACCCATTCTTTAAAAAGGCCCAGTTCCTAGGTTAGAGGTTATTCAGAACTCTATCAAGAAAAGATTTGAGTATCTGCTACAACAAAGATTCCCTCCAAGCTCTTGGGGCAGAGTTTCACTGCTAAAGTACCGTTATGTGAAAATTTGTTTCTCCTCTCCTCAAAATCATGTCTGTTTTCCTTCACATGTACTCCGAGAAGAGTCTGAAACCATAATGCATCCCTTATTATGATTGTCACTAACACAAAGTTCCTGTGTAGACACTGATTCACATGGGAAAATATTGCCTCTCTGTGTCCAAGTGGTAATGTGGGAAAACAGGACATTGACAGCTTCATTCCTCCTCAATTATTGGGTAATATTTTTTCATGTTAAGGACATCTCAGAACAAGTTAAAGAAGGGCAGAGATGCAGATCTAAACTGATGCTACCAGCTCAGGAGACATGCTGTGAGTTCTGTATCTTCTCAGCTAAGACCTTCCCTACCACAGAAACACCACCTGACGGATGTATTATTTGTCAAATGCACTATTTTGTTATTTCTTTTAAAGATTTAAGACATACTATTAAGCATTTGAAGTTTCAATTTCAACTTAATAAAAGAAGACCCAAAAAAGGAGCTGGAAACCATTTTAGGGTACTCACTATCCTCCTTAGCAACAAATGGTTATGCACTGGGACTCTTCCTCAAAACAGCATCTATTAAAGACCCACATATGACAATAATGAAGGCTACTGGAATCCATTATTGTCTGATTACTTTTTGCTCTAGCTCACAGAGAAATTAAGTTCAGAAGGGTCTAAGCATATGAAAACAGGCTGAAGGAAAACAAAGCTTACTCAGATGTAACAAAGGCATGGTCTTTGATTGCCTGCACTACGTCATCGAATTTGATCTTTGTTGTCCGTGTCCATCCATGGTAAATGATGGGTTTCCCATCAGGACCATCCCAGCAATCCACTAGGAAACACAAGCAGTGGAAAAAGTAAGGGACCAGGTAGATCCTAAAAGGACTCTGGTAAGAAGAATACATCCAAAACTTCAGTGTTCTATGTACTGATTCATAGACATTAATGTTCTAATAAAGCATTATATCAGATGAATTTATATCTCTCACAAAGGAAACTGAGTTTACTTAAATAAGAGCAAGACAAATAAAATACAGTACAAAATGTTCCCAAAGCATTCCCACATCATTATGTGGGAATCTGGAAACAAGAGATTCAGACAATTATAGTGTCAATCTATTAGTTTACACTAATTTTCCAGGGATAAATACACTCCAACAAGTGACAAGCTGAGAGCTTCTGTCTTTTGTTGATTTCAACCCTGAAACTCTAATTTGAGATACATTTTGCATTAGTCAAATAAACAACATGAAATTAAAGTGAAAATTCCCAATAAGGAACACAGGCACAGAGCTGAAGACACATACACAATTGCTGGAGAACAAAGACATTAACTGATTTAAAAGCAAGTTAAACAGGATGACAAAAGGCACCATATCACAAAAATCTCTGTTCCTTAGGCTTGTCTGTATTACAATGAAGGTAAATAAACTATCTATGCTACACAAGTACTCCAGCTTAAATCCTAAGCTTTCATATAGATTCAGGATACAATTTTTAGTGGAAAGTGAGAGGAGATTTAGGAAAACTCTCTTAAAACTGCCTGGGAACAAGAATCAGAGGAAGTGAATGAGGCATTGGTGAGACATAAGAAAAACAATTTAAGGAATCAGTGATTTTTATATGACTAACTTCAAATTCAGAAAACAAAACAGTTCTTGATTTCAGTTCTTTTTTCTTTCTTGGTAAACAGGGGAAACTACTTGTACAGACAACATGTCACAAACCACTCCACAAGCTCTTTACTCACACTCAATACACCGACATCCCATCCTGAGGCACCTGATGTAAGCTTCTGTGGAGGATTCACTGCGAAGCTGGTCTCCTGTCAGGTATCTAAGGAGTGAAAGGAAAGGTTAAGAAAGGCAGTTAATTTCGACCAGTTCTCACTCACTCAACTGGGTGACATTTTGCCTCCTGTCATGGACAATGTATGCTAATTGTTTTTGCTGTCATTTTGTTGGTGGTGTGGTTTGGTTTTTTAATTCTGATGGAAGAACCAGACTTTGCTGATCCTGATGCTCTCAGGTTTTTGAATGGACCAAATTATAGGAGGTTAAAGGCTCAATATAAATAGCAACCAACTCTGACATCCTTCTAGAGAGCAAATCATGAGCTTTGAAACCCACCTAAACCTCATCATGCTCAGGCATGAGGATGTGGGAAGGATGTGGAAGGTATTTAGAGTAATATCTTACCTTATACTTCAAAATACACCTGCTATAAAGAATGCACTTTACTGCATTCCCTGAATTATTTTATTTGCTCATCTCTCCTCCCTCTCTTTACAACTTTTTTTCCACTATAGTGCCAGATGAGCAAATCCCCTTCATTTGAAGATAGTTCAAACTCATCATCACATACTTTGTACAACTAATTCTGACATGAGGTCAATGAGGCTATTGGTGCTTGAAAAAACAAAAAGAAGCCACTTCAGTAACTTCAATGTTTGAAAGGAGAGATGCTTTCAGAACAGTTTCAACTCAATACTTTTTATTTTTTAACAGGACTTGGGTTTTCTGGCAGCTGAGCTGAGTTATATCTCAAAACCTGTAAGATCTTTATGAGAAAGGGGAAAAAGAGTCCCAGAAACTCTATTTGCCACATTTATACCACACTGTAGGAAGGTTTCACACATCACATTTCACAGCACATTTCTGCCATAATTTACTGTCTCTCTCACATTGCTACACTTGTTTGAACTGGGATAGACAAGAGGACTTTTGGTAACTTACGTGTTATGAGAGGAAGAAATCCAGTAGTGGGACAAAGGATTATTCATGTCCTGCACATCTATTGAATCGTATTTCTCATCCCAAATACTGTTTTCTTTTGCAAATAGGTAAGCGAGGAACTACAATACAAAAAGAGAGATTGAATCTAAATATTTTTACTCTATGAGAATAGAAGAAACCCAGCAATGCAGCAAGAGGGGCTTAGAGGTCCTGCCACCCATTGAAAATTCTGTCAAAGAAGTCTATGGGAACTACTACAAAGTACCATTATCTCACCTCATCAACAAAGAGGAATGGTTCAGCAGTTTCTCTCATAGTGTCGTCAATAAACTTTGTCATTCGTTCTCGGACTTTACTGAGATCCTGTGCCCAAGATTCCTTCAGAGAATTGCAATACAGTAAAAAAAAAAAAAAACAACTTTAGAAGTGGTGTTATTCAGTACAAAAGTCAAACAAGGAACAGAGAGATCTACAGAGAGATAGACACTACCTAAGTACATATGTTCACTGACAGGGCGAAAAAATCTGGCCTCCTTGGACATGCCTTAACTATAATCTCTCTCATTTCTAAGTGCAATCTGAACATCCTTTGAAAACAGTGAAATTGGGAGAAAAAGAAAGTAGCAAGCTTACACAGGAAATGTAGGTCTCATTTTTCAATCACGTTTGCAAACCTGGAGCTCAGCAGTGCCTAGCAAATATTGCACCTTTTTTTTCACATGGAGTCTGTGCTAAATAACATAGAAATCCCTGAAGACTGTTCCAATCCCTGCCCTCGTCCTTACCTGCTTGCTGGCACAGGACATCTAACTTTACTCCATTCAATAGGCAATTACCTTTGACTGGAATGCAGGGAGGCAGCAATGTGAGAGCTGCAAAAATTTGGGCCATGGCCAAGGCATTACCCCAATGCTGCTCTGGTGACAGCAGTGACCAGGCCAGGCATTCATCTCTGACTGCACACAGCATCTACTTCTAACCTTGTCTGTTTATCTACATGCCTAAGTGGAGGCTTGTTAAAACCCTATTTACTTTGTCCTCCCTCTTGTCCTCTAGTGCATCTTCATAGGCTTTATACAGATGAAAAATAATAGTTCTTGTGGACTTCAGTGGCAACAAAGCAGAAATCTTTCCAAGGCTCAGTATTACAGTGGCATCAATCATATTCCATGAATCTTCACAATTCTCTTTTAATGAGAATTCTGTGATATAACTCCAAGAAAAAGAGTTCAGTATTTCTGTAACTTCCCACCTGCTGCTCGTGTAGCAGGAATCTCTGGAAGTCATGGAGGTGAACTGCTGAAGCATCTGGACGGTCAGTATTTCTTTAAAAAAAAGAAAGGGAAAGTGAAGCTAAAGAAATAAGAGAGGTTAATCAGATGTTACAGCAGAAGATGACGTGGGTTTGGATTTTCAGTATAAAGGTGCTGCCACCAGCAAGAGACTTTTTATAAAGGATTTTCAATAGGATTTAGAGTAGGCATGTAATACTGTATTATCCAATTACTGTATTTTGGGCCTCCTGGATTCCTGATGTACTTTGGAGAGGAATTCATTGGGAAAAGCACCAAATCTGTAGTCATTGCTTTGTAGCAAATGAGCTGCATTAACTTGACCGGGGTGTTGGTAAGTTTAGTTGAGGCACATGGAAAAGCTTCCTTTAAATTATCACAGAGCCACACTTCACACGTAATTCCTTCTTTGTAATATTTAGATGAATTACTGTGATAGACCAAAATCTTCTGGAAAAGGGGGCAAGGTGCAGCTGCACCAAGGAAAAGTGATATCACTGATTTGCCTTCTGTAAGTCACAGACACAGCAGCATCTGCTACCACAAAGGTGCTTATAAATCTGTGCTTTTAACCAGCCTCACAGTTTAATTCATTACATGGCCCAGAGCTAAGGAAATACTCAGTACACTCAGAGTAAACTTTTAAAGTTACTTCCTGAATCTGTTCGTGTCATATTCAAAACTAAGATAAACCAGTTTAATCCACAATCAATGGGTTAGCAATGCCTGGGACTTTTTTCATGCTGTACACATCTTACTTAAACTTTCAAGTCCATCAAGCGGAAGATGCAGAAACCATTACTATCAGCATTCAGCTCAGGTCTAGGCAAAGCCTGTGCACCACACCACTCTCCAGACTGAAGCAAAAATTTCTGCATCAAACTGTCCTTTTATAGCTCTGTTTCAGCTCTTTATAAAGCCAGAGGACAGGCAACTTCAGTTCATACCATTTTTGTAGTCAGAAAGTAAAAGACAATCATCAGGACTTACTTCCAATGTAAGTTCACCTTTCTGAATGCAAAAATATTCATGATTTCTTTTCACTTACAAAAATGTCAGAACAACAACAAAAATATAAATAAATAAAACAAACAAAAAAGTGAGGTAATTAAAAAACAATCCTGCAACACTACAACCATATGAAAATGCAGAAAAATAATACAAATGAAAAGTCTCACCCAAGAATGAAAACAGAGGAATCCTTTTTGAATTCATCAAGAATCTTAAAGAAACAAACAAAAAAAGAACAAGCATAAAAAAAGGAAAAAAGATAAATAATTCAAGAATATCCAAGTTTCTACCCAAGTCCCTCTAATAATGTCCATTGGTTTGAAAAGGGGAAATGAATGTCTGTCTGCTCTAGAGAAGTTGCATACAAGTTAGCAAGACATACTTTTAACTAAATGCATAAGAAAAAAAACTACTACCAAGGCTGGCAACTGCACTTCAGGCCTTTTAATGTGAACACAATTCTCAGATAAAATACTTGCTTTGATACAGCAACTTAAACAAACAGTGAAATTTCTGCGGAGTTTTTACTGTTTGATATCCCAGAAACACTGGAATTAAGTATCATCCATCACATTTATTCAAGTGAATATAAAATCTAAATTGTTTCTAACTTGGTACAGCATTTTTAGAGATTGCAGGAAACTTATCAAGTGACCCAAAGCATTTGTAAGCAAATTGAGACATTTCTTTGCAATGATTCACACAGGGCAATAACAGGAGCTTAAGGAAGTCAGAGAGGCTCCTTACTGTGTGTTTTACTCTTCAGCTTTCTGCTCAAGCTAATTAACAGGACTTTCATGGCCAAAAATAAAACCCTGTCAGTTAATCTAGGGGTTTTTATCACTTCACCATGATTTCAGCATTACTTTTAAACAGCATTAGCTCTATTGCCAGAAAATCAGCACTGACTTTTACTACTGAAGCTTCTAGTTTAGCATCTGCAAAATTAAAAGTTGAATCCACAATAAGCACACAGTCAACAAAGACATTCATGCAAGTAATTTCAAATTATGTGTTTTCACACAGTTTTAAAGGGTTCCCAACTTTTAGAGTCACTAAAAGTGTGCAGTTTCCACCAGCTTCATGAATCTGTACAGCAAATACAAGCAAACAGTGGTCAAGCAGTTGCCCACTTAAATTAGCTAAAATGTAAATCCACTGCATTTATGCTTTCCAAGGACTGTCTGATGCATGTTCTGTAATGGACTTGCTGCTGGCAATCTGGAATTGGTTCTACCAGTAAAAAATACCAGACCAAACCTAATGAAAAGACATTCAGCATCCTGAACAAACTCACAAAAAGAATTCCTCCTAAAAACCCACTAATATCTGTGCCTATCCCTCCTAGCAACACACAAGAAGCAACATGAATGACTTGTTCATCTCCTTAGGCCAATTGCTAATAGTGACTGTAACCTACACACTGAGTGCAGCACTGCATCCTTTTTCTGATACAAGAATGAGGGAAGAAAAGAAAATCAGTAACAAGAAGATAACCAGCTCTCACTACTCTGATGCAGCAGTTGAACAGTATGAAAACTATTTATGAAAAGCTTACCGATTTCTGTTGTTCAAACATGATTTTCTTGTAGAACAAATGAAATTGTTCAAAAGTAAGCTCTTCCTTCTGAGCACCTATTTCCTACAACAGAAAGTAGCAGCGAATTTAGACCTCCCTGAACTGCACTTGCACAGTGACCAAGTTACCCTTACTCCAGCTGACATTCTCTCACACAGTCTGTTCTACTCCAACTTTATTTATTTTTACCCACTTGGATTTTTAAATTTATTTATAAGAATACAAACAAGAAAACAGATGTTGGTTTATGACATAGTGCTCCTAGCCCCCATCTTTGGCCTTGCATTTTGCACCCTCACTCTATTTCCATGACTGAGAGAGAAGTAGAGCCTCATTTAGTCATTGTTTGCTGGGGAAGCAGAAGCAAGAATGTCTGCTTTAAGGGTGGAGAGTTGGAAAGTAGGAAAGGGTGGGGACATTCCAGGTTCCTGTAGGAATGGAATGACCTTCAAAAGTTATTAACATTGGCATTAGTTGGAGACAAGAGGTCATTATTTGATCATATTGAAAAAAATATAGGATGAAATTCATGTAGAAGAAAAAGAAAGATAAAATATTTTTCTATGTACTTGCTTGGTACTGGAGCTTAAAATGTTGTTGGCTTTTGGTCAACCACACAATGAAAAGAAGGAACATTTATGTCAGTATTTTCTTACACCTTCAGATATAAGCAAAGCCAAGCTGACAAATTAATCAATATAATTTAACTGTACATGACAGGAATCAAAAAATACGAAGTGTCCTAAAAAGAAACATCAACACTTATCAGATAACACCTAACATATTTAAGTTATTAAGTAATTACCGCAAATTTATCCTTCAAGTACTTCATGCTGCTCACTTTGAAGTTTACTTGGGGAAGGACAGTTTTCAGCTCTCTAAGACTGATACTGGGGGGAAAAAGGAGAAAAAAAAGATAGAGAAATCACCACTGTTGTGTTGTGTCCAGTCAGCTACTCACATATTTTCTATCAACACAAAAATGTGACTATTGAAACATTTTGGGTAGGGCTCATCTCACATTCCTGTAAACTTATCTAAACTTAACGCCTACATGGAAGCAAGCTAGACGTGGAGGAACAGACATTTCAATTAATTTGGAATTAAAAGAGCCATGTTGTAGAGGTATGTATTTCTCTCAGCAATTAGTCAGATCTAGATGATCAGCTCAAATGTAGATGTTTATACACAGTCAGATGAACTGCAGCCTTTCTTCCACTGAAAATTGATTACAGACACAGAAAACGAGGCAAAGGCTGTACTGAACAGATGAGCACAAAGAGAAAATAAAAAACCCCAATTTTCAACACCATTTTAACCTTTTTCTCCAGATGTTATTCAGTCTGGTAATGCTGATTTGCAGCAGTGAGTCTCTTCCCTTCTGCAACATCTGAACATGATCTCATTCTCCTCACCCAGCAAAGTCTTCCCTTCCAGTTCCATTTACACAACCCTGTTAATTCTTTCTGCAGAGTTTCAGAATGCCCAGTGATATCCCAGCAACACTTCAAAAACCAAAGTTTTCTAGATAACAGCAAGTCAATAGAACACAGGTACAAACCTGTGGGTCCTATTGCTAAAGCCCACAAAATATTAAAGCAACACCAACAGTACCCTACAAAACAAGACTGAGGGACTCTGCCTTGACCTACAGGACAGTTCAGAAGCCATTAAACCTCTGCAAACAGACGGCCAGAACAGAGCTGCCTGAAAGGAACAAAACCAATTAGCACGTGGATGAAAGTAACACTTCCATTCTACAGCGTCCATGCAAGCAGCTACCCTGTGAGATATTCTCATCTCCATTGTGCAAGAGGGAAAGAGGCAAAGCAAGAAGGAACTAAGTCCAAGTCCATGCCCAAACCAGATTAGAACTCAGGAAATTCCTGGCTTTCCGCCTCGTCGCCAGACCTCTGGAAAAAACACTATTAAAAGCAAGAATGTGCACTCCATTTGTACACTAAACACCAAGCACAAGCAATTTCCTCTGGCCAGAGAAATGCAAGAGAAAACAAAGAGCTGGGACTTCATTACCATGGGAAAAAACATCAACCTGTGGAACAGGACTTGCCTAACCTTGACAATTAACCTGCCTAAAAATCACAGCTCTGAACACAACACACCTCAGTCCAAACTCCTTTCCTGAATTTTCCTAAAAGCATCAATCATCTAAGAAGAGAAGGAAAAACTGCCCTCTCTACAATGCAAATCTCCTTGGTCCCAACCAAGCTGCCTTGTAGCAATAAAACCATCCTAAAGCAACAAATGAAACGTCTTCAGCAGCCACAGCTGCTCCATCCTAACATTTGGTTTTGCTTTGTGAACCCCAGCAACACCTCCCCACTGCAGGGTTAATTCTCAAAATGCATCAGTCAACATCCAGTAAAGGATTGGACTGTGGTCAGTTGAGGAAACAGCTCTGAAATGGGCTCTCAGCTCACCCTGCACGGTGCCACAGGCTGCCTGCACAAAGGTGTGATTTCCTGCAACACCACGGCCTCAGTGACACAGTGAAACACCTCACTGCAGTTTGCTTTTGGAAAAAAGGTGTACATGAAAGGAAAAGCACGAGCTTTTCTACTTTAGAAAAAAATGAATGTTCCAGACAAAGAGAAAAATCACGGTGAAATTATAACACAGAAGGGAGGAAAAAGTAACATTTTTCTAAGTGTTGCATGATTTCTGTCAGCTCTAAGGAGAGGTGTGCAGCTCAATTCACCTTTTTAAAGAACAATCTGCTTTGCGTGTAAAAGCTACAAAGCCACATCCCACATGGACCTGAAAGGAACTACTGGAACTCAAACACATGAAGCCACACATCACTAGAACCCTGGGACTTCTTTCACATGAGAAGCACCAGGTCAGAGGTGATTCTTTGGCTTTGGTCTGTTCAGAGACAAGCCCATGGCCAGGCCAGCTGAGCTCAATCTCTACAGTAACACATTGCTCATTCTGGCAAAGTAATTCTAGGCTAAAATTTAAATTATTTAGTAGTCATCATTTATTTCCTCATTATACCATGTCCATAAACCTGAGGGAATGCTATGAACACACTATATTTAGCAAAAGGCAAAACTCAAGTTGCTAAAGCAAGGGCAAATGTCATTTTCAGGGATTGCATACCCCATATTTTGGACAATGAATTCTTTATTTCTTTTCATTCTATGTTAGAATCCACAACAAATAATTCACTAAAAACGTGGGAAAAAAAACAGAGCTTCTTACCTATTTTTTCTAGTTTGATCAACAGAATAGATCTGTTTTCTCAGCCAGCTTGTAGAAGAAGGAAAAAAAAAATCTAATTATAAAGAATATACAATGCCAATGACATTTTAAAATCCTCAGACAAAACACAATAGAAACACTTAAAAGTTTTAAGACCCATCTCTTTTTTGCAAAGCAAAAACACTACTAGCAGTGCAGCATTCAAGGATCTAACCAGTTTTTTTTAACCACATTTGTAAATATGTACTTTTCTGCTGCATTTTAAAATCACATATGTACTTTTCTGCTGCATTTTAAAATCACATAAACAACACAGGAAGGGGAAGGGTGGGCAGGAGAGAAGAGAATGAGTAACCAGAAACTGTAAAAAAGTAAGAGGATAAAGTGAGCCAAAACTTCAGTTAATCTAAACTGCACTAACACCACAAAATCAATGATTTCTGCCAGATTTATCTTCGAGCTGCTGGCTCAAATATCTGTTAGATGCATAAAAATTAAAATCTAGAGGAAAGGGAGAGATGTTTAGATAAATTTAAAGAAAATCTTCATTACAGTGCATGTCCGTTTTAGACGAACAGTAAAATACTTTCAGTTGCACCAACAGTAAATAAATACATACACAATTTTGATCCAAAAGATAAATGCACTGCTAAACTGATCTTCAGCTTCAACAGGAATTATTCTTGTCTGACAACACCAATGTCAAAGCCACAAGTTGGTCAGGGAGCAAGCGAGGGCAGAGCATATCCTCACTAACAGCAGTGGCCACAAACAAGAATGCCAGCAGTGATGAAAAGCAATGGGGTACGGAGACATTACTAAACCTTGTCCACAGAACTGGCAATCTGAGCCTGAGCAGTTTCACACACAACACCCTCTCAAGGATAAAGGTGCAGTTTCACCTTTATATGGCTGACTTCTGAATTTTCCAAGAAGCCAACACAAAAACACCAGCTGCTCTTGTGACCTCATGAAGAGATTTTGTTTTGGGTGCCCAGAACAAGGTGAACTGCAAGTTCACATTAGTGCATGAAGCAGAGTGTGACTCCAGAGCACCTACGTAGCAAAACAGACACTGAGAATTTCCATACGAGGTTTCAGTGTCGTACATTAACTGAAAAGTGTTTTTTAGTGCACCTTAAAAATTTCATTCAGATTTTCCTCTTTCAATTCCCAGTCTCACGAAGTGAAAACATGTCCACGTACCTCTCTGTGATTGCAGGTGTGGGAGCACTCATGACCTCTTGATACAAGATATTCAAGCCACACAACCATTTATCAGTATCATCTTTAGAGTCAGCTGAAAAAAATAATATGCTATAGTAGACATGAAAACAAAATCAACACAAAACCAAGACATAACTGGTTTAGATAAACTCTAGTATACAAAGCTGCTAACCTCCCTCTTTGATAAATCTCATTGCATAGCTTCATGTTGCTACTAAAAAAACTGATTAAAAAACAGCATAAATTTGGGGGTATGTAAACTCTGACAAAAAATACCTGCTTTAGAAGATGGTTGATCTGAGTAGGAAACTTTCACTATTTCAGCAAAAACACTACAAAACTACTGCTGAGCTCCTGTGGTAACACAATTAAAAATAATTTTTTTATCTTCTGTCTCCAAAGTGGCAAAAGCCCAGGACCCAGATCAGAGCAACTTGAAGGGCACAGGCAAAAGAACTCAGTACTGCCATAGCATAAAGCTGGTTCATTATATTCCAAGCAACCTACAATAAAATTGCAATATACTGGCTTTTGACATAATCACTTTCTATTTAACTTAACCATGTCTATCAACACAGATTTTTCCAGACTAAATTTCTGCAAGACAAACAGAAAGGAAGCAATGTACAAAACTGGTGTAGAGTATATAAAACATTTCAATACAAGTCAGAAAAAGGTCTAAAATTCCTTATGTGGCCTAGCTAGCAGCCAGGTACGTCTTCCTCCCAACCCTCCAAATTAGTATATCATTGCTTTGTTTTGCTTAAAATTTAGTTTGCTTTTCCATTTCTCAAACTAGAAGAGTCCTTCCCATCATTTATCATGATTGCATTGGGTAATGGTTAAACCCAACAGAAGCAAGATGCTTGCTGGGCACAGCTTTCCATATGAAATACCAGCTAAGCTGAAAGAACCTTGGATGAGATGTGATCTTTACAGCCCTCAGCTGGGCAAAGTCCATATGATTTAGCAGGCTGGCTCTGAAATTGCATTAAGGTATTCTTCAATTAAACCAGCTCTGAAAAAATATTTTCACACAGGAGCTGAAAACTTTTATCAGCCTTCAAAGCAAACCAGTTTCTCAAAAGGTGAAGATTACATTTTATTTAAACATACTTTCAAACAATGCTTTATCCCCCAAGGATGGAGCTGCAGCCCAGTCTCAGCTCCCCATGGAAATGTTTTTCAATTAGTTATAATTTCGGAAAGAACACCCACTACCACTGCCAAACCAATTCTTCTCCCAGGACAATTCTGCCCTTTATGATAGCCGCCATTCCCTTCAAGGAACAATTCTTTTATATTGTTTTAAGAAACCACGACAAAGCCCTTCAACAAGGAAAAGGATTTCCCCCTTAATTGAAAATTATATCATGTTTTTCTGCAGTTCAGCATTACAGCAACAGCTCATGGTACCAAGTGTTTTCAAAGTATTGGCAGAGGCCTGTTTTGAGAACTGCCATGGGGGAGAGACTGGGGGGAGTCAGAGGAAATCAAGCTGAAGTCCCTGGCACAGCTGCACGTAAGCACAGCCACTTAAAATTTTCACAGACTTCAGTCAACAACGGTAAAAATTATTTAAAGTTGAAAACCTCTAAGGATGGATTAGTCACAAGCAGTCTTGTCTTGCAAAAAACTTGTCTTCTAATACTGCAATCTATAAGAAATTCATCCCATAAACAATATAAAAATAAAAGCTGTCAGTATTTTAAACATTTACAATGCACTCCGTTTTTTCTCACATTAAGATTTTGCAATTAAGTTAAATATTTAAATGGGTAAGAATGTTCCTGCTCAGGACAGAGAGAATTACTACTCCAAATAAATTGTCTGTATGGTTCTAAACCAACGACCCATTACAAACTTTTTAGAAAAGAAATCTCTGTAAATTCCACTAGTTAGAAACTGTATTCAGCCTGTACTGTAAAAATTTATATCTCTTCATTTCAAAATCTTTGGGTTTGTGACCCTGGATAATCTTGCCTGTAATAAAAAGTGCTCCAACCCTTTCTATAGATACAGGGAACAAAATTCTCTTTGTTACACACAGATCTCTTCATTTTAAATTTATCACTTTCCATATTTTATTTATGGCTTCCTAGTACTTATTTAGAAGAGGTATAGTGTTATCAGCTGACATGCAAACATATAACCCAAACTAAAACTTCATTTTTCCAAATTAATCTGCCTTTGTTCATAGGCAATGGGAAAGTTTCTGTGATACAGCTGCAGTGTAACTTTTAATGGCTGTTAGGTCCAAAATCATTTTGGTCAGACTAAAAGTGTTAGGACAATATTCTGGCCACACTAAATAGCTGTCTTTAAAGAGGCAGATCTGCTCTTCAGTTTGAAAACCTTACTGGAGTTACCAGCAGAAGTCTGCCTTGCTAGAAAAAATGACAAATGACACTCGCACTCCACGCCACTTGAAAGTGAGACATTCCAAATGCAGCAGGTCACAGACAAGAAGGGCTGAGTAAGAGGTCTGGCTCCAGATTTTAAGCATCTGGTGCACTCCTAACTGCAGAAGTTAAAACCGCAGTCTGCTGTGCATTCCTGTTCCATCAATGTGTTTGACATGTTCAATCGGTAGCTTTAAAGACGAAAGAAAGAAGATAAAAGTACCTGCTAAACTTAAGGTGTTGAGGACAAACTGGGTACCATAAAAAACTGTAAAGCAGTGTTCTTCTCTGTGCCTTGCTTTGCAACGTTCAAAGTCCTTGGAATTCTTTCCTGGGCGAATTTCTTTTATTTCCATCAGATCCACTGAAAGGAAACAACATTCAGTCAGTACAACTGCAGAGCCTGAAATGGGAAGATGGATAACTCAAAACATGCACACACATATAAAACCGATATATATATATACATGCAGATCCGTATTGGACAAGAAATGCAAATTGTGCCAGCTTGCAATCCATAAATCCACAAATAAATAGTATCAGACAATAGTGGAAATGGACCAGAAGAAGAAAAATAACCTGTCATTTATTTATTATTTCACTATCACTGATTTTCCATGGACAAGGTGTATACACACAGCCCTTTAGGTTGCAGAAAATGTGATTTCACAAGTGGCATTAACTCTAAGCAAGTAATTTTTCAATTGCCATGACAACTGTTCAGAAACAAAAAAGAAAAGATACAATTCTACCTTACCCACCCAAACCACCCACATACATCTTAGATAGCCAGCTAACCTTGTCAGCTAGTACAGCCACTGGTACTTTCAAGAAAAATATCTGAAATAGGAATATAAGGAAAAAAATTGAGCTTAATAATTAAAATGTTTAATGGCCATGGGAGTCTCCTCATGGCCAGCTCCAGAGAGTTCTGTGTTATTTAACATAACCTGTTGTATCACTTTCACCTCGGGGCTCTCCAGGGAACACGGGTGTGCATTGCAGCACAGCAGAATGGGAACCCTGCACAGGCACACACTTTTCCAAGTCAGCTCCATTTTTTTCAAGCCCTTGCTACAGGGCCTGCAGAACAGGAGTGAGACAGCACTGAAATAGAAATATGTGTGCTCTCAAGATAAGATACTTATTAGAAAACTGAGGAAGTGGTTTTGCTCTGCCTGTGGACCAGAGAAATAAACAGCTCTTTCCACTTCTGGACAGTCTTGACTTACAAGCTATAGGATGAAGAGTGAAGAAAAACATTTCATGGCTGCTCTTGAAATGTGTTTATCAGACCTAGCAAGTTCCAAGGAAAACAGCTGAGGGTTTCTGTCCATGCATTTAAGAATGCCACAATATAAACCTCCGGTTTTAAACGAGCACCTCATCAGTAATGGAAGATCATTAACAACATAATGAAACAGCAGCTCTGCTGCCAGACAAGGGTGAGCTGAACAATGATAAAGCTTCCACTTGTCTAACACTGCATTTCTATGATGCCAACATGGATAGACAAGGGAGGAAGTTCATCAGCAAAATCCTGATAATGAAACATTAATTCGTCTTGGAATTTCTTATTCTCTGCAAAATATCGCAGGCCAAACTTCTACCTGACACTTCTTTCTCACAGTCATTAAACAACTTACACTGTGAAAATGAGACCTCAAGGGTTAACCTGCACTAATCATAGCATACAAGCATCTTTCTTAAAAGAATTTTTCCAGGCACCATTATTCTCAAGGTAGAGGTTTTAAGGCCTCAGCCTCCCTCTCAGACCACAAAAACATCTCCTAAGATCTGCGTGTCTGATTGGTCAACAGCCCTAAATTTAGACGCAAACTCCTAAAATAAATTCATATTGTGCCTATAAATGGCCAGGAACCAAAAGCTCCTAATAATTACTCTAATCCCCTCACCACTCAGAGTCTCACCTGGATCCCCAAAGATGTACCTAAATTACCATCCTAAATGTCACCATCTAAAAAAGTTCATCTTAAGCCACAAATTTACGTTAATATCAACAGAGAAGAATCCAAATCCAGACACAGAAAGTATCCAAATGGAGAGGGGAGGAGGTTGCATGGCTGCAGTAAATGGCACGGGACTGCACACCAGGCTGGCTCATTCTAACCATTGGCAACCCCAGTCACCTCTTCTGCTTTCCCTTCCCCCACAAATCCCTGACAAAAAACACAGTTTTAACTTCAAAGTGAATCACACCTTTCCTTTCAGACTCCTTTAAATCCACACACACCAGCAACACAACAAAAGGCCCTCTCAAAGTACAAACTAGAAGCAGTGATAAAAGAGATTTCACAACCTGCACTGCTGTTGTCATTTCCAGGGGCTCTTACCTCACACCGACCCCTGAAATAAGCACACAGACTTACCCAATGTGTCCCCTCAGTTACACACGCTCACTACAGTCCTTCTTGCATTACAGCCTTTCAACCCCAGCATCCCCTTCTCCTGCATGAACCTATGTGTATATACACAGTGGCACAAGGATTTTGGTATGCACAGACCTGTTATTGCTTCTCCAACTGGTTTTTCAGAAAGAGGCTCCCTAGACCCTAATTGTTATACATGTAGTAAATAGAGGAACGGTTCAGCAAGAAAACAAAATTGGGTGAAAGAGAGAAGAAAGAAATATTTGTATTAAAAAAATCAAATTCAACATTTAACATCCGTATTATTTTCAGGCAACGTATTCTATACATCCTGCAAAATTTGGGCAAGGTATCATTAAATTTCCTTAGAAAATAAATGAAACAGGTACACAACACAAGCTTTCTTACATATTTTTACAGAAATAAAGATATAATACACATTATAGTTTCAGAAAATGAATAGAAAGTACCTGTATGTATTTTAATGACATTCCATAGTGTTGGTTGGGATGTATTACTTTACATTATTGGAAGAAAAGCCAATGCAGAGAATCCAAGGGAGAAGAGAGAAGTGTGAACACCAAGCATTAATTCTGGTTTTGCACTAAGCTCTGTATCCTCCACAGGTAGTCTGGAATCACCTGGCACCCTCCACGAGGTGCCCAGTAACTCCAGAATGGCTGATTCCAACTATCCTGAGAAAGGAGCAAGCCAGGAAAAGCTGCAACATGTTTCAGACTCAGATTGGTAAATTAACTGCACCAACTTAGTTGTTAGGCAGTTATTGTGAACTTTTTACAGCACAATCTGTCACTGAACAATTAAAATGTAATTTCATACCTATGCCAGAACTGCAGGCACAGCACTTCAGACACACTATTTTTGTACTGCCTTGAAATACTGGAGCTTTCCTCCTTCTCAATCCCACATGCAAATTGCAGAGCCATATCCTGACACGTTTTCCTGGGGCCTGGTACACTCAAAAAAAGCATGGGCTGGACAGATGCACCTTGCATCAAATCCAATACACTTGCAGGTGCAATTTCCACAAGAAAAGTGAAATATCAAAATACTTCCTAAGGAAACATGTATGCCCTGTAGAGAAATTGACTCACATCCAGCAAGACAAGGAGAGCACTCCCCCAGCACAGCCAGTCCCCAGCCAGTTTACAGAAGTCTAGTGCCACTCTAAAACCCGCTATTAGTTTACATTTCACCCATTCCTTTATGTGACTATTTCCCCAGGTTGAAAGGATCTCCTTAGCAGCCTCATCAGTCACGGATTATTCTGACAACTCCCTCAAGTGGCTCTTTAAGAGACCAGACTCCAAGGCACCTTCAATTACCAGGCTCCGATCTGGATGTGCATTCGAGGCACTTCAGAGCCTGAAGCAGCCGAACTTCATCTCCTGCTGCTGTGTGTTGTTTGGCAAATCAGTGAATTCAGTGGATCATTACACTACTACATAGCTGCTTTCCTAACGCTGCACAGATTAATTGCTCAGTGCCCTCCAGCGCACCTGACAGAGATCTTTGCTGCCATGAACTTAACAATAAACTTTTGATCCTCAGCATCTCCACTGATCTCCATTCAAAATAACCCAGCAGCAGTGATCACGTTCAGTCACACACTCGCAGGTACAAATTCCTGTCACCTTTCCTTCAGTCACACTTGGAGGTAGATGGTAAAACAGAACCTGCATTTCACTACAGCAGGTGCTGTGCAAGCTGAGGGGATGACATGATACAAGATAACCAAAGGCAGAAAACTATGTCAAGAGGAGAACTGTGAAAAAAAATTACATTGTTATACACAACACTGTGCTCCTCATTCCAGGACAGAACCAGCACTGCTACTTACAGAGAGAAGTTCTGGCTCTGTCTGCCACAATGGTCACCCACCAGCCACCTCTGAGTGGGAACACAACCGACCAGCACCTGAACAGAGAGGTGGGTAAGGGAACAGACTCTGCAGAACAGCAGCCAGTGCCACCAGCAGAGCACCTTCTGTGAGCTGCAAGTGTCCATCTAAGTTCACT
Source organism: Sylvia atricapilla (assembly GCF_009819655.1). Taxonomy (NCBI): domain Eukaryota; kingdom Metazoa; phylum Chordata; class Aves; order Passeriformes; family Sylviidae; genus Sylvia; species Sylvia atricapilla. The sequence continues at coordinate 4,827,725 of NC_089151.1, forward strand.
AGAGGGAGGTGAGTCTGCAAGAACACCTTTGGTCAAGTCAGATAATGCTAAACTGGAATATCAGGCTGATTGTATATAAATGCAGGGGTCAAAAAAACCTTACAAGTTGTCAACCCATCAAGGTATCTTTGATAGAAAAGTCCACATTAACAGTGTAGGAGTTTACCTGAATCTGCCACTATGGACTACAGAGTTCTGTAAGATAACATTCCTGATTCAAAGCCCAGATTCCCCAGGAGTCTTTCAGTGTCTATGGCCACAAAATGGTGCTTGGGATCAGAGCTCAGTCATGTACTTACTGAAAGAAAAAGCCTGCAGAGAGATTCAGAGGAGGCTTACAGAGTCAGAAATCATGCTGAGAGCATTACTTCAGAAAGTCTCAAGACGGATTAAGGGAAACTACTGCCAACATTCTGAAGAAGAAAATAAGGGGCTCTGATCACCCAAGCTATGGAAACCAAGACATGGGGTGGCCATTCTCTCTATGAATATAATTGCATTTTCATGTGTATATATATGTATAGCAACATTCTGCACTCAGAACCAGATTTTTTTTCTCCAAAAATTTACACTACAAAATATACCAAAATAAGTTTCATTTTAGAAAGGCAGAAACTGCCCACTGCAACAGAGACTGTGTGCAAATGAGTGCCCAGTGAATGAAGGAAGCCTTTAGTATCCTTTTGCAAATGCACTTCATGGTGAGGACAACAGCTCTGTTCTCAGTTCTGCAGGATTAAATATTAACTACCCAAGGTGCGTTTTAACAGCCTCTTTCCACAGCAGGACTAAAACACAAATGAAATGTGACTCTAGAAGGAACAAGGTGAGGTTTCTCTCGGAGGACAAAGTCACAAGAAAGGAGAAATGTGCTGCAGCATGGCAGGCCTGATGCGGCAGGGAAGGTGATTCAGCTCATATAAACAGAGCTGTTTACTGAGACATTCAGCAGCCCAAGAAGTTATTACAGACAAGCCACAAAACTTCTGAAAATACAGTTACAAGGATGAAACGTGAGAGAAAGTGTGGTGGACCTTGAGAAAGCACCCGTGAGTACCTTTCCAAGGGGTCCCCTGGGGATTTAGCTGAGTGATTGACACAAGGTTTAGAGAAGTGCACCTTTTAAACCCACAGGGTTTTACATAACCGGGTCACACAGAGCTGGCATGTACAGCAACAACAAATTACTACTAAATTCATAACTTCTCACTGGATCACTCAGTACAGCATCATGTTACAGTGCTTCCCAGCTTGAGCTCTGAATTCAAGGGGCTTTTTCTATATAAAAAATTAACCCCACCAAATGGTGTAAGTATAGGGTAAAATTTACATATTGCGCTCATAAAAGTTCACATTCTGCTCCATGCAACAAAACAAAAATGTTGGCATATAAACCTGACTTTGGGAAAAGGATGAAGTACCTGCATCCCACATTCCCTTTGATCAACCAGTTTAGGGGTGCTGAGGTCTGTGCAGTTCATTCCATCCCTGTTTTGCTGGCTGGCCATGACAGGAAGTCTGGTTGTTGTAAGTTAGCATCAGACATTGCAGAACTGAGCTGCTAAAGGGAAGACATTATTTGAAAAGAGCTAGAGGCTACACAGGTTCATTTTTTCATTTGACCACAGAAACCAAGCTTCATGTTCAGCTGAAGACTTACACAAAGGTCCTCTGGCTAACAACTGAAATACAGCCATTTCAAAACACACACACACAAAAAAAAAAAAAAAAAAAAAAAAAAAAAAAAAAAAAAAGTGGATTTTAATGTTCCTATGTGAAGCTACTTCATGAAGAGCAAGAAGTGGATCCACTTTGCAATGACATATATTCAGAATACAGAAAGCAAATGACAGAATAGAGACTCGGGGTTTTCAATCTGAGTTAAAATTATTTATTACTTTAAGTCGGAAACAGTAAGGAAATTCAGACAAAAATTCTGCCAGCAGTAAGGAAAACAAAGATCCCTATTAGAAATCAGCAAGATCAAGTCCAGTGTTCAAGCCAAATTAAAGCACTCATTTCACACTCCTCACAGAATATATAGATGCTCATCACCTCTCCCAGAGAGGTTCAGATCTGTAAATGTTTATACCATCTTCTCCAATGGGAAAAAAAAGTTTCTCACCACAGAAAAAAAGTTACACTGATATTAACAATTCTACAAAATTAATAACACAGCTGTTTAACATATAGAAAAAAAATCAGTGTTTAAGAATGTGAGCCGCATGCATGAACACTTTCTTAGGTGTTAGTTTTTGAAGTTCTCCAATGTAAAAGCCAAAAGGATGCACAGCATCAAAATTTGCTCTCTCTGGCAGTCATCTCAACAAAGATTTTAAAAGCAACATTATCAAAATTTAATTTCAAGGCAAAGACGCTGCTGGATAAAATTCACAAAATAAAACAGTAAAGATAAAAACCCCTAACCCTTGGTAGGTAGAACAGCACTGCCTGTGGCAACACACAGAAGGCTGCCATTAAATTAAACTACAGATCCCTGCATTTCCCCTCACCCTGTCAACTGAATGTGGCCTGACCTGCTGCTGTTATCTACATGACCCTATTAGAGATGCACGGCTTCTGTAAGGAGCTTTGATCATTAAATATCCAGGTGTGACATTTGGCAGGAACTAGTGATTCCTGCTTGGCACTATAACAAAATCTGAAAGCACAGGACAATCTTACAGACTGAGAAAAAACAGAGCAGCTCCCACAGGTTCTAATTCTACTTTTAACATGAATTTACCAAGTGTGTTTTTAGTTTCCACGTTCCCTTTACCTGTGAAACATGAAAATACAAGTTCATTTTATGTTTGAATTGTTTAATCATGTCTTAGATGACAAATTCTGTAAAATCTTCCCTTTTCACCAAGGAAGAAAATCTCAAGTGAACTTAACACTTGATAACTCTTTTCTGTAGGTTAAATGAAAAATCAGTAATGCTAAATGACTTCGAGATGGCAAATTTATTTAAAAAGAAGCCATTTTTTTCCTACAAACTCTGGGAAAATAATACACATAAAAACTAGAGCAGCGAGACAATGTGAAATGAGCAGTTCACATTAATTCTGAAATAACATGTTATGCATTGTCAAACATAGGTTTCTGTTATAAATGACAAAAAGACACAAGATAGTCCTATTGCATTAATAAGGGTCTGGGCTGCAGAAAATAGAAATGGCTGTTGTACTGTGGTGCGCCACAAGCATCAAAAGCTTCAATTTAAGTATAGCCTTCATTCCCTATATTCCTTTATTCCCCCTTCATAATTTTGCAATTACACTAACATGATGTCTGTATTTCTGCCACTCTCCAATCCAAGTACTTCATCCTCTGAAAAAGTTTTCAGACTGAATTGATACTAACATTTCTCTTTCAACTTTACCTACACCCTGACCTCTCGCTCTGCACACAGAAAAAGCAGTTTCACAGCTGATATATTACATAACTTTTTCTAAATATGGCCCTCTGATGCTTTAAACATATTTCTTGGTATGAGCTTGCACAACTAAATTGTCACTAGATATTTTTATTATGAAGTCTTTTGCAATAAATTAAGAACATGAAAAAAAAAAAAAAAACAGGTGATCTTTCTTTTCTGAAAATTAAGGGATTAAAATATGGTTGATATGATTTTACAAAAGCAGGTCACCTCTTCACATGAAAAAAAAATAAAATTCCTAGGTATTCAAAAACAGACAAATCATCTTGGTTCTTCAAATAGAATCTTCCTTGAAATGAGCATGCTTGTATTACAGAGAATCACACACTCGCACATTCAAGGATGGCATCACAGATTTCTGAGAGTCTAAATTTTCCTGGCTGTGAATCATCCCTTCACTCAAGGCATTCCTGGAAGAATATGCAGAAACTCACACATTTTCCAGTGACTAATCCAAGTCTTTAAGTGAGCTTTCCCTCAATAATTGTCCTGAAAGCACTTTGCATCTGAGAAAGAATGGAATATCCATAACAGACCAGCTTCCTGGAGATTTACACCTCGCCACCTGCTTGCTCTACAAGCCTAAATATCCTAACTTTGGGCCCTAATTCATTCATGTGCATATAAATGCTATAGCACAGTTTGGGAGGCCTTATTTGCGAGTGTCCTATCAGACAGCAAACCCCAGGTGTCAACCACACTGCTGTGTGCCTTAGCAGAGTCCTGGCAAATCCTGCCCTCCCTTGGCCACCTCTGGGTGACCAGCCTGGGACAGTCTGAGGTGGGGAGAACAACCCCGGGTGTGTGTGACCCAAGGGTGCCCATCCAGACCCAAACACAGCTGTAAAGGTTAAACACGCAATAAAAATCCACAGCATAACCAAAAGGAGGTAACACACTGCAACAGACAGTGCTGGAAAGTCACAGCTTCACAGTCACCCACCCAGTATGCAGGGATTTGTTTGTGCAAGAAAAGGGGCCACTACAAATTAAACAAGTAAATCAAATTGCTCAGTACAAGGAAACCGAACTTTCCTCAAGTAAAAATAAGTTCATTCTCTCAAATGCCTGTCTGGGTACACAGGTGAGACTAACCTTGGAATTTAACTGCTTAATCCTGGGCTGTGAAAACATCCCCCCAAACTTAATGTCATGCACTGTTAAAAATACAGTGCCTCAAGATCTACTGTTGAAATAGTACACTCTTCTCTAAAGGACACAACCAACCTGTGTTGTTTCATTTAGGGGAAAATACAGAGGTTTCTCCCCAGTTCCTTTCTGTTAGAAATTCCTTTTGTATATGGCAACTCAAGTCTCTCAAAAGCTCAATGTAAAATCTCCAGTACTTGGACACTGTGTGATCCGAACCACACACTGAAGACAGAGATTGTTTAAACCAGACTTCCTACTCTTTGTAAATCCTGACTTCTTATCACATCAAAGACCTGGATCTAGGAAGAGTTTTCCAAAGTTTCTCATCCAGAGAAACACATCTGCACTGAGCAGGAAATAGCTTTAACTTCAGCAACTCTTTCACTCTATTCTATACAGATATGCTGGTAGGTTTTCAACAAAAGAGGCCTTTTCATGAGCAATGCAATTTAAAATACACAGTAGTGCCACTTTTGGGCCCCAGGGTTGTGTAAATATTTATGTAAGTATAGCTAATCCTACATCTCTCCCTTGCCCTGGTCAATTGATTCCAGAATAAGAGTGGCTGCCTTTTTGTTATTGTGAGGCTTAACTTAAATCACTTCCAAAATAATATTAACAAAACTTGCAAAAGGTCATTGTAATAATTATAATCAACTCTGGCTTAGAGGAATTCGAGTGTTCTTCAAACATTTACAGTCCATCAGCAAGAAAATCAGCACCATGACATCCAAAATTCCCAACACTACACAGGGCAGATAGGAAGAGAAAAAAAAAAAAAAAAAAAAAAAAACCCACAACTTTTTTTTTTACTTGATCTCGAAAAGGAAAATATTAAAATAAAGTATAAAAGTTGGACACCATCTTCGCTATCTATTAGCAGCCTATTTTTGTGTCCCCAAGTTAAAGAACTCTCCTCACTATCTGATTTAGAAGCACAAGCCCAGAGCAGATGCAAACACTGAGTTTTCTGCCTTCTGTAAAGAGCAGTTGCCAAACTTGAGTTAAAATAGCACACACGGAACAGGAAACCATCTTAACTTTGCCACTTGTACAGAATATTAATTCTTTAGGGACTGACACACACACAAGTAGCAACCATTAAGATCACCTCATCAATGTTTTAGATTTTGTACAGCATAAGTGTATTAATATAATACTTGAGATGATAATGCTCTACCCTCAATGACTTTTAAAAAAATCAAAAAACAAAAATGTGGGGTTTATTTGTCACAAGGCCAAGACAATCCACCAGCATATATTTGGGGCCATTCATATATACATCCATATTCAAGAAGCTGCTCTATTCAATTATCGAACAGGGAAGCTTCAAATCCATAATTTTTCCACTTTTCAAGCAAAAAGAGAGCCTGAGTCTCACTCAAAAGAAGTAACAGCAACATACAAATAACTAACTAAATAAAATACTTCCTTCCTCTTCAGGAAAAACGCTGTCAGCAAGTTAAAACTTCAGTGACTTTCATTTCTAGCACGGTTCATGGTGAGTTGGAACAACTGCTCATATCTTTTTCTGGAACAATACCTGCAATATACAGCTTGTGAGGCAGATTCATTGCTTTTTAAGACAATAAAACAGTATTTTGCATATCTGCACTTTAGATTAGGACCTATTTTTGTTCCCATTATTATACACATCACTGAAGTGTTGCTCAATTAAAACAACTGCTACAGCATCACAATTTTTGTGGAGAGACAGATGGCTTTTGGGTAAGTCATAGGTCTGGAGCAATATTCCCTGTTCTGCAAGCCAAGTCATTACACTGCTGGATCACCCAGGTTTATGAATCAAATAACAATATTCACCTTCTTTTAAAAGCATTAAAATCCACACATAGAGCAAACTTGTTAATTTATTACCACAAACACACACCACCCCCAGAAAGCTTTGATAAAAGGTGATTACAAGATAGAACTGAAGAAGCTGACCCCAACATCTGGAATGCAGAGTCTGTTCAGCTTTAAATTTGTCCCCTGTGGGGAAATGGCAACAACAAGACTTCAAAACAGGGTCAGAGATTGGTTTGGCCAGAGACTCTGAGGTCTCCTTCCCTCACTGAGTAGTCATTTTCTGCTATGTTTTAATATTATTGCTCTGTGTGTAAACCCCAGGCTTTATTTGCTAAACAATATTCAAGCACTGCTCTCATAACTGAATTCTACATGCCCTCTCAGGACTTTTCTGGCACAGTACCAGCAAAACACTTGCACTTGCATTCACACACATCATAATAGGAAAGGCTAATTACCCTCATTTGTCATGTAAAAACTGGAGCAATGAAAGATTATGATCCAGAGTACCTGTTAATTGGGTGTCCAGACCTGTTTGCTTTTCCCCAGAATACTGAATACGACCATATTTTCACCACCAATGATAACAACATCCTCCCAGACAATCTTTATTTTCACTATATCACATTTCCAGTTGCAGGTCCAGTCTCCACAAGGAATGAGACAGGAATCAACGGAAACAGTAACAGAGATTTAATATTTTTAAGTCAGGAGCATGAAGAGAAACTGCTCAGACAATCCCAAAATCATGCAAATTCTCAATGCCTGTCCTTGCAACCTTACAGATCAACGGGTTTTTAACTTACCATGTATTTACCAAAAAAAAACCCCCAAAACCTTCTCAAAATCCACACCTCAACAGACCAATAAATGATTCTGGCATTTCAGACAAACTATTCAATTCCTTTATTGAGGACACTACTTAGCAGCTGTAGAGTAAAATCATGCTCACAATAATTTTAAAAAGTTACCATATAATCATATGCAAGCATTCTAATTATATTACACCACCCTGAGCTGCACAAATCACAGAATCACCAGGCTGAGCTTTCTTTGGCATCAGTTGTGTTCATAAGAACTGAGGATTAGTCTCACTTTATTCTTCTCTTCTAGTTTTTGCAGCCCTACCTAGTCTTACATTCCCCTTCTATTTCCTGACCTTGTTATAAATAGTGAGTTTAGTCAGTTCCAATATGAACTAAAGAGCCAATACCAACTCAGGGCCTTGAAACCACCTCATATCTCAGAGCTTCATCCTCTTAAGTCATGGGTACTTTCCAATAATGGTCCTAAATAATGACCTCCATCCTGAGACAGTAAACTGCCCAAGAATACCAAAATGTGAATTCAGTTCCCTTGTATGTGAAGGTGTTTGGTTGGTTCTTTTATGGGTTTTTTGTTTTATCTTGGTTTTTTTAGAGAGAAGTGGTAAAGAATAATTACTCACTAGAATTTATAAGACATAAGGATGGATAACAGTCTGTCAATTCAGGGAACACAAACACCACTGTGTTTTTCATCCCAAAGATGAAAATTTTGAGAACAAGGCTAAGGACAAAAGCATATTAATCATATTTAAGTAGTGTTATATATCCAAATAATGAGACACAGATGATTCTTCGTCTACATTACAAAAATTCAAAATATTCTCAGCAATTACCCAACTCTTTCAGCCAAAATCTTCAGAATGTTAACAAAAGGCCTGTTAAATTAATATCTGACAAGTACATCAATTTATTAGTAACTCCAAGCTCAGGTACACATTGCAAATACTCACAGAAACCTTCAATCTTGTCAGCTGTCTTGCTCCATGCTACCTGCCTGGTTTCCATTATGACTTGAATAGTCCTTCTTTCAGGGCTGCTCTTCTTAAGACTGAATATTGTCATAACAGTTCCCAGTTCCAAGGTCCTTTTGATCTGGCTTTTCTCATACTCAGGCAGCACTCCATAGTCTATATTCTTTCTGGGCATTTTTTTTTTTCTTTTTAATCAAACTTTTATGGTCCTTGGTGTCCTGAAGAGAAAAAATACAAGGAAGAAAAGGGAGGAAATTCAATATTTACAGCATTTTCAGTTCTTTAAAGATCACATTTATGTAGTTAGATATCTAACAGAGGCTCATGCAAATGCAAGGCAGGTACATTAACCCTTGCTGGTTTATCCCAAAAGGAGGTGCAAACAGCCTTCACAGACGGCAGTTCCAGCAACATCAGCTTGTGTAAACTCTTGCACTGTATTAGAATTTAAACCTGGATGAGACCTACATGAGAATGTAAAGCAGGTAACTGTCCTTTTGAGAACTGTAATGAAGGGAAAATATGAGTAATACAAACACTGAAATGCTGGCTACACCTAAACATCACTTTTTGTACTTTTAAAACTTCATGGCTCTGTTTCAGTCTGCCTTTTCTTACTCACATGTTGGGCGGCAGATATTTGTGTGCATGCACTCGGGACACATCTCGACACAGAACAGCCAAAAGAGGCATGGGTGTGTACAGAGCACATCTCACAAGTATTAGCAAGTTCCTGTCCTCTCTGGTCTCCCACATCACTGCATCAAACAGCTAATTACCAACCTGATTACCCTTCAGTGAGATTATTTACAAACAGCATGGTCTGCAACCTGCTCTTTGAGCCATGAATGAGTGTCGCTGTCACACAGGTCGCAGGGGTTGCTGCCACACAGCTCCCAGCCCTCTCCTTTAACCCCATCCCCGAGCGGGACAGGTTTAAAGCAGCTCCGTGCATGCAGCCAGCAGCCCCGGCGCCTCCTCTGCTTCTCTTCCTCTCTCCTCAGACCACTGCTCTCCATCACAAGCACTTTCAGTTTCCGTGTTCATGGCTAATTCGACCGTGGCCCTTCTCGCTTCCCCTTCCCGGCTTCTGCCGGCCCTCGCCCCCTCACCCCGTGTCACTGTCCCCTGACTGCTCCGTGCTGCTCCTCTCACGAACAGCGCTGAACTGCCTTCGAACAGCGTGTCACCAGCGCTTTAGGAGCAATCTCTCTGCCTTTGAAGCTGTCCGGTGCAATCTTTCCAATCCCTTTTTGAATTCTACCACTTCAATAAACACTTTTTTTCCCCCCAAAGTTAACAGAGAAGCCACAAGAGTCTCTTCTTACCTCTACACTGCCAACAGTGAGCTTGAAGAGCTCTACAGCAGGAACCATTCTATGGTTTGCAAAACATTATACACGTTATTTAGGGTTTTATATTGGCTTCTTACAGTAATAAAAAATTAGAGTATTCTTTCCCACTACAACTGACAGTTGTACTCCAATCCTACAACTTGGAGTGAGTAAACAACTTTGAAGTATTGTAAGTAACAGCAGATTTATTGTTTTCTTTTAGCCATAATGTATCTGATCCTGTTAGACTACCTGAAGATAATCACATTATCATTTTTAATTGTGACAGGCCTGAACCTAAAAAGACAGCTATGGTCATCTTACTACAATGATTTGTTAAAAAATGAAAGGAGGGAAAAAGAATGAATTAAATCCTTTGAACACTGTCTGTTTTCTGACCAAAAAAAAATAGAAACCCCATCTTCCCACTTTCTCTTTTCATTAAGAATCATAATAAAAGAAATGTGCTTTGACCTGGGACAAGGTTTAAGCATGTATGCAATATTACACTGAATAATAAAGAAATGAACTTTTAAATTAGTATAGTTTTACAAAAGATGATAAAAATATACATCAGCTCTGCCCTTTACAGTACAAGATATAGCTGTTAAATGAAATATGATTTAGAAAAACAAGGAAAGAAGTTTCTAAATACAGCTATTTAATAAAGGGCAATGCAGCAGGTTTTTTGAGAGATAACTCCCTTAGTACAAAGCAACTGCCTCTCAGAGGTGGCTTCTTAAACAGTTTCTGTTGAATATAATACACTGGACTTCCCCTTTTAAAGGAGCTCTTTCTCCCGAAACCAGAGAAAACAGAGGATTTAATGTAACTTAACTCCTAAATCATAAGCCAAGTTTTTGACTTAAGGTGGAAAGAATATTGCAATATTTGATCAGCCTAACTGACCACTCCCAGACTGTTTTGGCTACCTGCTCCAGTTTGAGTAACATCACAGAAGAGCTGCCTGATAGTAAAAAAACAATCAGAAGCCCTTGGCATTAGACCCTGAACATCAGAAGTTGACTTACACTCCCACAGGAGCCCCTCAGCCTTCTTTACACCCATCACTGCACAACCATCTGAATTAACAATCTTTCTAACCATTCATGCAGCAGAACTCTGTGATGACCTCCATCACCCCATTACCTGGATGCCTCTAACCCAGCAGAGTGTGAACGACAAGATGCTGGGTGTAACAGAAGCATCACTGCTCTTCTGCTGAAATATTACCTAAGCCTAAGTTGGAAAGATCCAGCATCACTTACAGGACCCAGCAAGTGAGTTAGGAATCACCAAAACATGCCACAAACTCTAGATTAGACACAGACATGACTCTTTCCCTTTGACTGTACAAACTACAGGAGCTAATTCTGAAAGCGTCCTGCACCATATGCAAAACTTGGATCACTTGTTACTGCTTGTGTAAGACCTGTTCTGATAGATTTCAATTGAAAAGCCAGACTGATTTGGACTAAAAAGTCTAAAAGACACACTGCAAGTAACCAAGTGAACATGGACATTAAAAAACCACAAAAACCAAATTCTATTTAATCTACCCTGTCTACTTAGTTTTACTTCATTTACTTCAGACTTTAACAAACAAACTCTTCTTAGCAGAAGATCAGTGTACAGCTCATAACTCTCTTCATGGTAACAGAGAGGAAAAACCAGAAAAGGCAAGTTATGAACATACCAGCTAGTAAAGAATATTTCAGATAACCACTGATGAATCCACCTGTTATAATTTCACCCATATGACACAGCAGGTGCTTTCCAGACGCAGAAAGTTAACCAAGAATCGCAGTCCAAAGTTTGTCTCCGGTCAATTTCTAAGATTTCCCGTGTGCTCTGGAAAAGGTTTGCTACATCCCCTGCCCTGAGCTCCGCCTTTGGGTTGAGGACATCCCCTCGCCAGATGGACACCCACCAGCGACAGTACCCCAGCACTAATAACTAATAACACTCGATGCACGGCCCTGCAGCTGCTGCCGGCAGAGCCCCGGCGGGACGAGCAGCGGAGCCCCCGCAGGACGGCGCCCAGCTGCCCCGGGCAGGCCGGGCCCTCAGCCCGGGCAGGGCCGTGCACGGCTGGGCTGCTCGAAGGCACTGCCAAGGTTTCCTTCCTTCTTCTCCGTCAGCCTGGGCTGCGGCGGGGCCCGGCCACACACAAGGAGCGGGGTGGCAGGGCCGCCTCTGGCAGCCCCCAGACTCCCCTGAGCCCTCCAGCCCAAGTGCCCACCGCCCCTCGGCACGACCGTCCCTCAGCCCTGGCTGCACCCCGCGCATCCCCCGCCTGCCGTCCCCAGAGGCGGACTGGCCGCCCCGCCCCAGCCCCGCGACACCTGCTGCTGCTGCTGCTGCTGCTGCCACCGCCGCGCCGCCCTCACCTGCACGGCGGGGCTCCGTGCGGCGGCGGGGCACTGCCGGCGCTGCCGTCCCGCTGCCGTCCCGCTGTCCCGCGGCGCCGCTCGGGGCTCGGCTTGTGCCGTCAGCGGGAAGGGGCGGCGCCACCTGACCCCGCGGCCGCCTGGGGCTGCCCAGGGAGCGGGCTGCCCTCAGCGCCGGGGTCTGCCCTCAGCGCCGGGGTCCGGCCCTCAGCGCCGGGGTCCGGCCCTCAGCGCCGGGGTCTGGTCTGCCCTCAGCCCCGGGGTCTGCCCTCAGCCCCGGCCCTGCCCTCAGCCCCGGGGTCCTGCCCTCAGCCCCGGGGTCCTGCCCTCAGCCCCGGGGTCCGCCCTCAGCGCCGGGGTCCGGTCTGCCCTCAGCCCCGGGGTCTGCCCTCAGCGCCGGGGTCTGCCCTCAGCCCCGGGGTCCGGTCTGCCCTCAGCCCCGGGGTCCGCCCTCAGCGCCGGGGTCCGGTCTGCCCTCAGCGCCGGGGTCCGGCCCTCAGCGCCGGGGTCGGGGTCCGGCCCTCAGCCCCGGGCGCCGGCCCTGCCCTGCCGCGGCCCCCTCAGCGCCCAAGCGGGGCCGGGATGCTCGGCGTTGATTCCTCGCCCTGTCCCTCTGCCCGCCCCGCGGGGGCTGTGGAGGGGAGCTCCGGCAGCGCTGTCCCCGCAGGGCCCCACAGCCGGGGCCCGGTGTCCCCACAGCCGGGGCCCGGTGTCCCGCCGCTCCGAGCTGATGTCCCGCTCGTCTGAGGAGGGTGGTTGAGCCTTAGGAAAAGGCTTCACTGTCGCTGGAGTTACCTTGGCAAGTTAAAACTGACTCCAAGTGATCCGCTAAGATTTTATCGCGCGTCAGTTTAGGAGTGGAACTGCTAAAAGTGTTTCCCAGGCCGGGATTCACAAGAATAGTGGCAGGATGACATGCTGCTTGCAGGTCAAGCTCTGGTGCTTGAAGGTACAGCCATTCAATTTGATGTATTGGTCCTGCCCCAGACCATTTCATAAATCTGGGGGAAATTCCTACACCCCCAAGGCAGGATGACAAGGTCATCACAGGGAACAAGTCATGCCAGTTCAGCAAACATCAAAACAAATGCTCAGAAACAAAAGCTAGGGATGCCACAGCATTTGCAGGGAAGATCTTGGCCATTCCTGCAAGGGCTGTGCCATGTTACAATGGCAAGTCCTGTGTTCCAAATGCTGATTCCCAAGTGCTAACATTAAGTTTCATGGAGATAATTGTTCATCTCCCCTCCTTCCAATATTGGTGGGTGGCAAAAGGGAATGAAAAGCACAGCTCTTTTAACAGACTATTCTATTGAGAAGAAAAATAGTTTTCTATAATTTCAGTCAGCATTATAAATGGTTGAACAGTAGTCAAACATTAATTGAGACTTTCACTCTATGCATGCAGAAAATACTGAAGCAAAATGATACTTGCAATGGGTTTCTGCATCAAATGATACCAATAAATAATACTCCCTTGGTACACAGAAGGAGAAAACGTCAGTTGTGTCCAGCTCTTCTGTAGGAGCAATTTGGGGAACTCTTCCTAAAAGCAAACTAACAAGCCTTTATCATGGTCAAAAACACCCAAAGATTTCAAATAAGTATGACCTATCAGAAAAGAGCTGAGGAGGACATTCAAAATATACCACCACAAAAGGAAGGAAAGCCTGAAACCCAATACCTGGGAAAGGTGTGGTTCATTTTAAATGCAAAATATGAAGATGATCATTGCAAACTTATCACTGTTTGCTATTTTGTGAAGACTTTTCACCTTTTCCCAGATGTCCCAACCTGGGAAAAGTTTCTCTCTTTATAATGTCTGAGTCAGTCACAAATTCACAGAACAACATGTAGCAGGATCCATAGTGGTAAATTAATAAGAATAGCAGAATATTTACTAATCGTGCCATAGTGTCTCTGCCATAGATTATTTTTAGCTCTTCATCTTTAAAGTCTTCAGTGTTTAATTTTAAAGCTGCCTTTGAAATTATGTGAACAGTGGCGAAAAGCAAGAGTCAAGCAGCCAATTTCCCCAGCTGCAGAAGCTGATACCCAAACATCCATTCACATCACAGACAGCCGAAGGGTGCAGGTGATCCTGGGCATTTCACAAGCAGGAGATGGCAGTATTCACTTAATGTCAGCTGTCAGATCCAGGAATCATCTGGGTCCATTGTCAGTGAATCCAAACTCCACAAATACCAGCCCCAGCAGCCCCTCCTGGTTCTGCTTCGCTTGGCCAGGTACCAACAGTCTCCTCACCAGACATATGGCACAGCTTCAGCACAGGAACCACCCTTGAACAACTCAGAAGCCACACAGGCACACAGTTGCTCATCTTTAAGGTATTTAGAGCTGTGCTGCAGTAGTTAATACACTGCTGCAAAGAAAAACTTTGGTCTGGACATATTTGTGGTTGTGCCTCACTGATGTTTTGGAAGGACAAATAAAACCTATATAGCCAGAGAAAATGCCTATGTTGGAGAGAGTCATGGCTGCAGTAGGGATCATAACACTGAATCCTGTAAATTGCTGGATGTAACACAATCTCAGATGGACTAAGCAATCCTTAAAACCAAACCAATCAAAGAGTAACTCTTAGAAATGCCAACTGTTACTCAGCATATTCACTAGACCCAAAATAAGAGTACTCAGACTTCTTCACAATCCCAACAGATTTATTATCAGAATCAGCAGCTTTGCTGTCCAACAACCAAACCTCAAAAATGAGAGCTTCCAAGCAGACAACATCATTTCCTGTAAGGATTATGGATCTCATAGTCACAGATAACTATCCAGTGACATCTCCAGTCCTTTTTTTGTAGGAAAAAAAGCCTAGAGGTACATACTGAGGAGAGGTGTGGGAAAATTAGTTCTCTGAGTTGAAAAATCTGCCTCAGCAAAACCTGTGTGTTTAAAAAGATGAAGGTTAACCACTAGAATAAATTCTTCCTTCCTTTATTTTTTCTTTTCAGTTTAACGTCCTTCTTATATTTTTTAAAGACACCTTGTATTGTTAAAATATCACAATTCATACTGTAAGATCTGAAGAGCAATTTTTTTGGCTAGGAGTATAGTTTTACATTTTGGCCATAAATCCCTCAGAAAGGGAATTTATAGTGTTCACGCTGACACTCTCTTAATTACAGCATTGAAAAGTTCAACTCTGTCTTATATTTGGTAATGAAGTGTTGATTGCTTTCCCTGAAGAATAAAGCAAGGCATGAAAGAGAAGCACAGGACTGGCTAGGCAGCCTCATGGATATAATAAATAATGGTCACAAAACTGGTGCCACTTCCTCACAGGAGCTACAATGAAAAAACAGCTTTTGTGTAGAAGACAGAAGTTGAAAAGCTTTATCTCATCAATTATAAGAAACGTTAAAGAGTGATTAGACAGGAGGAATAAATATTTTAGAGTGTCACAGACATTATCTAGCCAAAGGATTTACTAACAACCACAGTATCTGCACTCCTGAGCAGGATGTATGTTAGCTCAGCTAGATTTTCTGGTTTATAGCTGCAAAACTTAGAGCCAGATGTTTCATGAAGAAAACTTAATTTTTAAGATTTGCCTTTATGAACTTTTCATCTGCAGGACTCAAATCGGTTTTAAACCTGTCAAGAGAATTCACAGAGAGCTGAGGTAGCAACTACTGCTGCAGTCTGGAGGGAAGAGGGGAAGGATGTCCCTCCCAGTGACTGTTGTCACTGGCAGAGCAGTCCTGTGCCACCCCAGCTCCTCATGGCAATGGCTTCAGCTTCTCTGGGAAGCCTTGATCAGGTGTTAGTGATCGTTTTCAGTGGCTCAAAGGGCCTTTGTAGCATGAAGCTGACCTTTGGGAGCAATGTCCAGCTGTAGCAGCACAATTCAAGTCATGAATTTTACAGGAGATCCACCTTCAACACCATCACAAGGGTGTGACAGCTCCGACACTCCCAGGACATCTTCTCAGCATAAAAGAGCTCAGGCTCCTTGAAGTGAATCTCTTGTGGAAACTGTTCTAGTGTGTACTTGGCTCCATTCTTATCAGAGTTGCATTTTAATCTTGGTAAATTATTGTCACTTAATCATAATATTTAAAGTAAATATTGACTTAAAGTAAACTACTAAGGTCACTAGCAGAAAAGCTGACATGAAGGAAGGGAGGTTATACTTGTAAGTGGCTGGCCTGTTGCCTGCTGAAATGTTTGTCTGAGTCCTCAAATGTTGAGCTACTCCTCAGTTCAGTCACCCCGTCTCTTGTTATTTGCAACATCTGCATATAAAAAAATCTTCTGAGGAGTTACTGGCCTCATACACAAAATACAGTGCTAGCCCTTATAATTTCTGTAACAATTTGCATTTGTAGATGTCAAAACAAATTTTAAAAAATAATGGAAATCATTATATCACATTTTCAAAGGCATCAGGCCCAGAGGGTGAGGAGGTTTGCCAAAGATTTCACAGCAGTTACACACTTCGGGCAGAACATTGCTTCCAGGTTTTATCCTAATGTCCTGACTTTGGAATGGCATTTCCTCATAGCAAAGCTCGCTGTACCAGAAGAAACCTTTTCATTTTTCAGAATTATATTTTCAAAAGTTTCAGTCGAGTGAAAACTCTGCTGTGTGGTTTGGGATGTTCAATAAAAACCTTCTAAAAATACATGTAAAAATATTTTAAATAAGCATCAAAGGGCATTTTTACACACACACAAAGTGCATTTTTAGACACACACTAACAAGTTATTTACTCAGCATCTTGAGCCAGCTTTGACCACAGAAATTACCTGTATGTTTAAAGGGCCTGCAATCCCACCTTCAGGTGAAGAGTTAAATATTACAGTCACTACATCCACAGTGATAAAATGCCAGTAGCTCATTACCAGTACTATCAACAGTGAGTTGATACCAATGTTACAAGGAAAGGAAAACTGCAGAAAACTCTGCAGGGAACCAGAGAAATTTTTCTCCTGTGCTTTTTAAGCTAATTACATAAAAATCTTTCATAAAATCATGTGATTTTTGAGTGGGAAGGACAGGAAAAAGCCAGCATTTGACAATAGTTTCGAATGAAGTGAGTTGTAACTCAGCAGGAAACAGTTCAGCTCTCCCCTCTAGGCAACTTTCAGCCTTTCGTTTCTTTCCCACTACAGAGTAGCCCCACAAGTGAGTCAAGGAGAGAAAAGGCTCTGTGACCATGTGCTTTAGCCTCCTGCTCTTCTCATTATCCCTGTAAGCCTGGAGAGGTTTAGGAAAAGGACCTTGAGGCAGGCTGGGCACAATGAATGGGGCTGAACTCAGCCTTCAGCCACTGCTCTGAGCTCAGCCCGGGCAGCCCCACAGGGGACATGTGTGAGAAGCCACACGGTGTAAGAAGAGCACACACCAAAGCTTCTCTCCATGGTCCTTTCCCTTTTTCCTCCCATTCTGCTGAACTCTTCTTAACATTGATTTTGCTACTGCTGGTGGAAGCTTTTCTGGGATCATAAAACAGAGATAGCCCAGGTCTTTCTCTACTTTCTACATGGCTGATTGCAGGGATTTATTATTGTGCAAGGCCTTCCCTCAGGGCTCACAGGAAGGGAGGAGAAGTTCCTTGCATCTGTGCTCACTCATGCAGAGATCAGCTTTAATCTGACACATGCTACATCAGAAAAGTTTAGAAAAGCCCTCTGGTTAATCAAAGCACAAGAATTCTCTGGGCATGGCGAGAGCGTGCTGGTCCTAATGCAGATAAGCATGTAGTCATGTAAAAACATGTCAAAAGTCTCACTAAAATCAAAATATGATTGAAAAATTATTGATATCCTTGAGTGATAATTTCTGAGTAGGGATAGAATGAGAGATACTCTACAGGGATATGCCTTCCAGATGCCTGTGCCTTGGAAAAGCATCCATCTGGTTCTATCTCCAGGATCAGCATATTTGTGTAGAATGCAAATCACTCTTGGAACTGCTGTTATCTTTCTGCACTGTAGTCATAACTGAGTGAGTCATGTTAAAGGGTCAAAACCTTCTGTTCCACTTTTGTGATAAGCATCTTTTCAGCATGCAGTGTTAGAGATGCTGCATGCCAGCAGATGGAGGTGGGAGCTGGTATGGGGTGATCTATAACCATGATCTGTACTGAGAGACTTCTGAGTATCCTGGGGAGCAAATTTACCTTTGTAGCTTCAGAAGAGCCTCGGTTTAGATGAGCAAAGGACCATTTTTCAGAAATGCAGCCAGATATCAGCAATTCCATATGGCTGCTGCTCTCAAATACATGTGTGTGTGTATAGAATATACATAGAATCCTATTATTTCACTTAAAATATTTTTAAAAATCCTTTCCCATCTCCAAACAGATAATATTTGTGCAAAATTCAGAAACTACACAATACATTTGTAAGCACTAGCTACAGCATCTCTCAATCACTGACATTTAACTGAAAATCTGAACTTGGACATTCTATGAGAAGCTTTAAAAATAAACACAAGATTCGAACTATACAGAAAAAAAAAAAACAATGAAAAACAACCAATTTTCTTTCCATGGAGAATTTCTAACGTGCTCCTCATTTAACAGGAGACAATGTCTAGAATAAAGAACCTAACAATATGAATTTACAAGTACTTATTTGGCCTAATCTCCAATTAAAAATATATTGGTTAACTTCAGCTGAGCATCCAGGACTCGAGTGCTTGTAATGATCGTTAAAATGCCACACACACATACAAAAATGGTTTCCTCTTTTCTTCTTAGACTGGACTAGTAATTTTCAAGTACTACTCCCTCTTTCAAAAATACGATTTTTAAATTTCCTTTATGATTAAGAAACTTCTTTTATCCTGAAGCTAAGCTACAGAATATTTTACAGGAGAGAAGACAAAGGCTGGAACACTGAAAGCTCTGCCAGGTAATTTAAACCCAACTGTGTTCTCTCCAGAACCTTTCTGTCACACAGGAGGAATTATTTAACCCCATTTTTGCAAAGGATAACTGCCCTGCTGAGCCTCAAAGGCAGCAATACAGAGCTTACCTTTAATCCTGTGCAGAATAATGAGTGATACACTGCTGAGATTAGTGAGGCAGTGTCAAATGGAGGTTTCTTCCTCTTTGTACTCTGACTCCACCTGGGTAAAAGCACACTGTTAAGACCCCTTAAGCATACAAAATCTCTAATCAAGTTTTCAACAGCCTGGGCCTTTTAGCTAATTTAAAATTTAAACGAAAAAAAGTTGTCACCTTTGATGACACTCACTTCTTCGCAAGGACAGATTTTGTTAGGGCTGCTGCTAGCAAGGGAGAAAAAAAAAAAAAAAAAAAACACCAAAGAAAGAAGTTCTAAGAAAAAAGTCGAACGATAATTCTGAAATATATCCCTCCCAGCCAGCAGGACTCTCTCCTCTTGTAGCACCCTCATGGGCTGAGCCCTTTTGACACCCACTTGCATCTGTGTTAATAGCCTGGCAATGTGTTAATGATGCCCCCACCTGAGATCAGCAATTCTAACAGTTTCTGGTTGTCTTAGGCAAATTTTAAATTCTTTGCCTTCTGGTTTCTAAACTTCTGGGATGGCCTTTCTTTCTGTTTTAAGTTTTTTCTGCATCCAAGGGGTTTATAATTTACTTATTTTACAAACACTAAGAGTCTCAGGGACTCTGCTCATTGAATTTTTAGGAAAATGTCGAATCTCTTAAGAAAAAACTCAAACTCTGAGAATTGAAAAAAATTCATGTCTGTTTTGAGATATGCATTAATGATATATATGCAAACATTCAGCTTGTGTTCAGCCACGTGCTGTCAGGAGAAAATGGTTTAAGCATGGAACTTAGGATTTAAAAGTTAGACCAGAAAAGAATTCCTGGTTTGTTACTCTGGAGGGAAATAGATTAAGAGAAGGTTCACTTTGTTAACAACTGATAATTTGCACTCGTTTTATTTTTTTATTTTAAAATTAGTGAATACATTGAAGCTGAATAATACCAATTTTCAATCGATTTATATGCAAATAATAGAACTTATAATTACACATGTAGATAAATCTGTTTAGAAATAAATACAATTTTAACAGATTGAAATGCAATACAAATATTTGTATCAAAACAGAGTTTGAATATGGCAAAACAGAGTTCAGTTTTTGAGATATTTTATGAAAGCAAAACAAACTGTGACACTATTCGACAAAAAAAACCATAGAGAACTAAAAATAAAAGGCCATGCAGAAATATAACTGGAAAAGAGGTTCCTTATAGGACATCTAAGGCAAAGTAAGAAAATCCTGCTCCCAGCAAGTGCCAGTCAGCAGCTTTCCCCTGGTCTGGCAGCACAGATGGAGGGAACACACAGAGCTGCTGCCTTGATGACAGACATCTTCGACAGGCTGAGAAGACCTTGGCCACTGCTGTGGCAGGAAAGCCTCAGTTATACAGCAAAGACAAGAGCTAAAGTTGCTTTTTGATGATTTTTGTAGCGTCACAACTGCCAGGTTTTAGCACCAGGCAGTGCAATAGCAGCAGTGCTGCAGCAAGGAGATATTTAGCTAAGAAAATTGCCAAAAAGGCAACAAAACCCCCATTTTGTTATATTCTTTCTGCATTATCAAGGATATTAGAGAAACAAAATGTTTCCAGTCTCCTACTACAGCGGACACAGTGAGGTGCTTTGATGTCAGGGAGGAGATCAGTCAGCAGAATCAGAAAGGACAGGGCTGGAGAAGGTGATGTCCCCAACCCTGTGTCTGCCTCTGCCCTGCTCTGCTTTCAGCTCCCTTCTTCTGAAGAGCAGCTTGCTGCCCCCAAAAGATGAGAGATAAGGTCAATGGAAATGCAAGGTATTGCCAGACTGTGGTTACGATTTTTTTTCTCTTTTTCTTTTTTCAAAGAGAGGAAATAATGTGTGCAGAGCAGCAGTGGTTCATATCGGGTCAGTCAGGAAGTGTGGGGCTGAGAATTTTAAAGACAGGTATTTTTGTTTTGTGGTTCTCTCAGAGAGAAAAAGCATACAAGAAAACTTTTTTGGTTTTGGCTAAAAAATGGAAACTTTGAGTTCACCTACAGCTAGCTGAGGTACCAACATCATGTTTCTCTCTGAAGAATGTCACTTTAAGTGGAATGCTTTGCCTCTGTGGCTGGAGTTATTACAGAAATGCTAAATAGCTAAAACAGTGCTCCTTTGGATTGCAGCACAGAAAACAGCAGAAGGAGGACAGGAAGACAATGAGAGATTATTAACTCTATTCCCACAGGTGAAGAGCTGAGGCATAATTGGTTTGAAGCTGAAGTTTCACACACATCTTCATTCAGCATTTACTGTGGAAAAATGCAGCCCCTGCTTCTGCTGTCTGTCCGTGTCTGCCTCTTGCCATCTCTGCTCCAGCTCGACCCATATAGATAAGAAAAAAATCTGAAAACACAAATCGAAAACTAACACTGGGAATATTGCAGGCAATGGAAAAAAGAGGATCAGCTGGAGATATACCTCTTTAAATTACAAAACTGCTTTTAATTTGGCCTTTCATGGTCGTTACTTATTAGCAGTAAACAAGCTGATAATCTGTACTGCTGTAAATGGGCATGGGAAATTAATGCAACAGAACCACTCAGAAGCTCACAAGAGCAGTCCTTGAACAGCGTAGTTGGCTGAAATACCTGGAATTCAATCTGCATGTTACACAGTTACATCTACCTTCTGATGAGGAAGCTGAAAATAGAGGCTCTGTAATTAAGCAAAGCACTGTGTGTTTTGAAATTCGTTAATGAAAAATCCAACCAGCAAACAACTGATTCTTGTGTTGACAAAGAGAAAAGGAAAAATCTTTTGTGCCAAGACACCTACGAACAACTTAAAATACAGTAAGAGATATCTCAGTTGATGTGACCAAAAAAAAAAAAAAAAAAAAAAAAAAAAGGCATTTTGCAAACAGTAAAAGAATCACCAAGCAGGAGCTTTTTAAAACCCCCATGATGATTTTTAAAAAAAATCCACACTAATAATTTCTGTTGAAATATTCAAGCAGAAAACTTGAGAGCAGAGCTGCCTTGGAAGTGCTATTTCTTGCTGACATATGTTTTACAGATATTTTTTAGACCTTCAGACATCATGGCGTTATTTATGTGTGTGCTGAGAACAAATTTGCTGCCTTCTCAGGCTTGTTCAAAAATGTTTTTTAATCACTCTATCAAAAATCAGGCTCTAGAGAAAAATTTGGATCAGCTGAAGAGAAAAAAAAAGCTGTGCGTGGAGTCCCTGCATCACACTGGTTCAACACTACCTCCTTTTCATTTGTACTGTTAAAATGAAAGATGAATGTTTGAGGGATAATAAAGACTTTTTTTTTTAATTAGTCTTCCCTCTGACTGAAGAAAACCAGCAGTCTTTCTCAACATGTTTTAATTGAGAAAAGCAGGGAAGAAATGGCCATGCTTCTCGTACCAAAGTGCTGGGTTACTGCAGAGGAGAAGGGAGCCCAGGCAAAGTGACAATCCCAGCTGATTTTACAGGAAATGCCTTTTTAAAGAAATGGCAGACACATTTTTAGCAACTGATTTGCAACGATTTGTTCAGGAAAAAAATACCCTAAAATCCCCAATACAGAAAAAAACAGATCCTCTTTACTTCTGTCGCTTGGCCCTTGTTGCAGGCCCTTGAAATCAAAGAGCAGGATAATAAACCAGAGGACCTCACTGAGGCTGTGCTGTGGTTTTGTAGCACCAGGTCACATCTCAAACCCCAGCACCTGAGCTGCTGCTGTTGTGTGACCACGGCTGGGCCACTCGCACTCACACGAGAGCCGTGGGGGCTCTTCGCTTGTTCACATCACTGCGGGCGGAAACCAGAGCTGGGCTAAACAAAACTCTTGCAAAGTATCCAGGAGAAACCCCTGAACTCAATGGAAAGCAGTTGGCTGTTTGCTTTCCTTCCTTGTTTGCCCTCAGATTGTTTGGACGGCAAATATGGTGGAGGTTGATGTCGCAAAGGGGAGAGGGACGACTTTCTGCAGAAAGCACCGCACAGGCATCCCGAGAGAGCAGCAGCATCCCAAAAGACTGAGCCTTTCTCAAGGGACCAGAACATCTCGCTGCAAGGGGAGCTTCCCAACCCCTCACCAGAGCCCCTGCATGGAGACTGGTCTGCACAGCCCGGGATTTGCATGGCAGGACACAGCTCCTGGCAGCCACAGCAGCGCTCTGCTCTCCCCAGCCCTGCAACTGCTCCTTGGGGACTTCAGCCAAGTCACTCTGTGCCTCACCTTCCCCAGCTGCAAAATAGAGAGGAGGATACTTCACTTTGCTGAGATTTTGGATCAGGAATACAGAAGGAGTGCTTGTGATGCAGTATTTTTATTTGTGTCCACAATTTATCAACAAGGCTCCACCACCAAAGCAGCATTATCACTACAACTAACGTTGCTATTGTTTTACTCCAGATGGAATCTGTGCTATCAGAAGTTATCTTGTTGTACTTAAAAACTAAATCTGCATGAGTAGTACTGAAAAAAAAATTGTAATTCTGAGGCCAATATGCCAACCATATTTATTTATACCTCCATTTTTTCAGCTACCATATGATACAATCATGTTGGCAAAAAAAGAAATATATTTTAAAGCGTCAGTTGTTGATGGCAACTTTAAGACCTTCCATACTCCTTTCCCAAAGGCAAAGGATTATGTAATAAAAAGAAAGTCAGTATTACAGCACTGAGGTTTGGAATTAGCATGATAAATTGAATTTTAAAATAAAACTGGCCCTATCCTGTACTTACAGATAATATAACAGAACTGATGCTGATAGGTGCTGTCACTAAGAAAATAACACAGAAGGAGACTGCCAGAGTAATATTGCTATTTACATATGTCACATTATATTTATATGTCCCTTCTACTACACTTCCTCGAGCTGGAAGGCTGTGGTGTGCAGACTGTGAGTCTCAGTTGGGAAACTTGCTCCAGTTCCAATTCCACTCCTCCTGCCTGAAGCCCTCAGCAAAACTTCCAGGAGCTCCTGCCTGCTGTGGTTTCAAACCAGTGACCCAGGAACACCAGCAAGAATCTTTGCATGGTTCAGATTCCTAAAATTCTCCTTTCCCAGGACATTAAAATACCATCCACGCTACTCTGGCACTTGTTACTCACAGCAGGATTTGTGTGCATTCTTCTGGGACCATTTATGCCATCCTCCCTTTTAATGACAAACTAGTGATGGTTCACTGAGTCTAAACTTACCAGGTGCTTCCGTCACTAAGATCTTTGCTTGTGCAGTGCTTTTCTACAAGCTGTGCAGAAGGCACATCCCTCCACAGGGAGAGAGGAGAGATGCCTGCTTTCCTTATCCCTGGGAGCTGCAGGACAGAGATGAAGGAGCAGCACACGATTCCCTGGTCAATGGTACTAATTTCCATAAGCTGCAGTGTATAAAACTTATCATGTGTGGGCATGTGAGCAGAGCACTAAACACAGGTAGGATCCCCATCCTGAGAATTACCCCTCCTCAGCCTCTTATCTGTCCCTCTGCTGTGTCTAATCCTCTTAGTTTGTTGCTCTGCTGCTTCTTGTGTGATACCACGGTGCCACTCACTGCCTACATCCAGTATTAGCAGACTTTCTGCTCAGGATTCATTCAGGAAAAGTGTTGCTCAGTGCAATTGTACAAGTTTCTGGCTTGGCTCCCAAGTGTCTCTTCATGCTACACACCAACTGGGTCTTTTCAACTGGTCTCTTTCAAAGGGGACTCATAATGAGCAACTAAATCTAACTGCACCAGCAAAGTCACCTCCAGACACACCAACAGCCATATGCTGTTGGATACAATTATACAATTCCAGTAGTTTTGATGTTTCCAAATCATTACTTTCCCAGTTTCCCAATGGCTTTTTCTCAGATTTTATCATTTACCTCATCCACACAGGCTACTTAGTGCCTAGTGATCTCTTTCTAGATAGTTTACAGCAAAGATGGATTAAAGATCAGTTTAGCTATTAGCTCAGCCGTTTCTGCCAGCCTGACTTTCTCCCAGAGATAGGCCAGTTTAGCAGCTTATCTTCTCAAATCTGCTCTTGCACATGTGACCCATATTTGCATATGGCCCAATCCCATGGGACAGGCACGTTTAGTCCTTTGCATGCTGTACGTTACTATCCCTTGTACAACGAGCTCACTCGGGGTTTGGTGACTGCCACAAGAGCAGGCACACAGGTGTGCATCTCACTACGGATATCACCATGGGGTTTACCCACAGGCAGTGAACAGTAAGAACAGTCTTGTATTGAAATTAAGCTTAAATAAAATGAAAGCAACGGTCTACAGATTTATAGCTAGAAATGGTATTGAGTATGAGAATCTCAGAGCACCAGAGTTTCTCATAGCTGACAAGTGGAGTCAGACTTTCTTGACAGCTAGAGCTGTGATTTGATACTTTTACAAAATACAGTGATTACTAGTAACAGCAGTAAGAAGACCCTAATGCAAAAGAAAATTTTATTCTTACCATCAGATTGGAACAGCTTTCTTTAATACATATTCAAGGCAGGGCTCAAGGCTGTGTTTGATCTTCAGGATGAGTAATATTTTGCTAGGTAATGATTTGTTCTTGGGAAGTCTAGCTGATTGGCTTCCTGATAACCTTGGATGGAGAGCATTAGTGAAGAACAAAATGACATTATAAAGGGGAAAAAAAAAAAAAAAAAAAAAAAAAAAAAAACCACCTGCAAGACCAGACAAGGACTCCCTGCCTGGACACATGCAGATCGATGACTTGGCTTGTTAGGTCTGTATTTCAAGACCGTTCCCAGACAAGCTCAGATTTATTATTGAACACTTCTTTGAATGTGACAAAGTCCAGCGACCATCACTTTTCAGTGTTATTACGGCGGAAAGGGCCGTACCCATCAGCACTGCGAGCCCGCAGGGGCGGTCACTGATGGCACAAGTCCCGTTCGCTCCCCAATGTGTCCCAAAGCCGGCTCCTTTCCTTTCCCAGCCGCGCCGGGCGAGGGCAGCAGAGATTGCGGAACGGGAGCGGTGTGCGGCTCTGCGGGGACACCGCGGGGACACCGCGGGAGCAGCCCGGCTCTCCCGGCCACCCTGACCCCTGCCTCGCCACCACAGGGACTCCTGGAACCGCTGCTGGACATCCCACGGGATGCGGAGCCTGAGAGGGACGTGTGCCCCGAGAATCGGACGATAAACTAGCCTCTCTTGAGGGCATAACACTTTAAAAGTTTTGCGATGGAGTCACCGTGCCTGGAGGGGGTGACAGAGGTGTAGATGTGGCTCTTGGGGACGTGGTTCAGTGGTGGGCTTGGCAGTGCTGGGCTGATGTTTGGACTCGAGGATCTTGGAGGGCTTTTCCAACCTGACTCCAGGGTGCTCACCCACATGCAATGGGGAAAGGACAGCGAGCAGCCAAAGCCGGTGAGCAACATTCACGCCTTAAGCAGAAAAATCTCAACACCGAGGCCCTGGCTGCAGGTGACTGATTTCCAGAGTCTGGGTTAAGTCTGATTTGGTGGCACTCAGCGAAGGAAAGGCTGTCATTCCCCACTGCGAGGCCAAACCACAGCTCTGTCGTGCAGCCGCGAAGAGATGGAGCCGTGCACCAAATCCCCGCCGCGAACAAACGGCGACCAAGGGCTTTTAGCTCTTTTTCCTTCCACTTCAGCCAGGTTGGTCCGAAGGCTCCATCCAAAGTCAGCTGATGTTTACAAGCAGCGATAAATCAAGCAGAAAGCGCTGACGGTAATGCTGCCCCTTATTGATCGGCTGCTGCAGGTGATGTTTAGGGGAGGGCTGGCCATTCCCACCGTCCCCTGAGTAAAAGGGTTGCTTCGGGATACAGTCAGGTACCAAGGACGGAGCTGGGAGACAGTGATTTGGGCTCCCGTGTGTGTGTTGGGCTGTCCTGATTACCCTCGCACAGGTCACTTCATCCAGAGGCTCAAAGAGGGCCTAGTAGTTTGAGTCAGAGGAGAGGCGGATACAGATGCTTTTCCCTAAGCTGCCTCTCGACCTTATAATCTTCTTTTCCCCTGTCAACCAAAATCTTCAGCCTTTCCTGCAAGGGTACATTCTGCTTCCTTGCACCTCTTTACCCAGGGATGTGGTGTGTGTTGGCTGCCAGGGTGGATGCCCTTCTTCAGCCAGAAGATGAGCCAAACCTGTTTGCAGGAGCTGGAGGGACAAAGCATCCGAACATAAATCCCATACTCCTGTCAGCAGCTCAGGCAAGGATGGGTGGTTTCTTGAGACTGCTCCAAGCCAAGCACTGTGATTTGGTGTCATCTGGACCATTCCCCATTGAAATAGCTCTTCCATTCCTGCTGTAATTTCCATAAAGGAAAATATGAAAATCTGAGTTATTAATTTTGCAGGAACACAATTTCCCACTTAAAAACAAACATTGTGGGAAAATTCCCAAGAAGATCTGAATAATACATCTGTAACACTGACAGGCAAGCCCTGTGATCATGTGTCTTTTATTGCCTGGGGTCTATTTGAGCTCTGAATCCCATCTGTGATGCACAAGATGGCTACTGAACATCCCAATGAGAGAGTTGTGATCTGTCTGGAAATATATCCTACAATAATCTTTTCTGATATTTGGTGTAATAAAGGGAATATTGTCGTTGATTACTTCACTGATATGTAACTTTCTGCTGGCAAAACTTTCACAGTAAGGTTATAATAACATCACTCCTTGGCATCTCTGCCAGATACTCAACTCTTTATTTTCTGTTCTGTCATATAAGCTGAGTAATTTATACGCCTGTTCAATACAAAAGGTGGTTATTATATGTTTCAAGAAAGAGATTTGACAATACCTGCCTTGTAAGAAATACTGAGTCGTAGAGAGGCAAGGCAAAGGAAAATGCTGTAAATCAAGAGGTGACAAGGCAGTTTTCAGATGGAAGATTAGAACACTGTTCAGGGTTGCACAAACAAATATGTTGAATTATAGACAAAAAGCCACTTTCTAGCATTTGTCCCCTGTTGCTGCAGCCCTTTTAGGGACATAAATCCCATTGAAGTCAAATCATGTCTATAAACTAAATTCCAAAATTAATCCATAAGTAGAGTCTGACATGGAAATGCTTATTATTAGTTTGATTTGTACGAGATGTATAGATATGATTTCAAATAAAAGCAACATTATGGAAAAAATTACGTCAATTGCAGTTTCGTCTGAATAAGGACTGCACAGTATGAATGTGTCCCAAAATAACACAACTGCAGTGATCTAAGTGAAGCTTAGCTAACATTCCCTGCACTGTATTTTTACACAGGTACTTCTATGTGACTGCTTAACCCCAGCTTTAAAACAACATTGATTTGACAAATGGATGAGGGAGAGCCCCTTGGTCCACCCAGGGAGAAGGAGCAGTGGCTGCTTTCCAACCTGTCCCATGTTGCAAGTGGATGTGTTTTAACTGAGGCACTAAGAACCCTTTGCTGTTTGCCATCACAGGTCTGCCTCCAGCCATGCAGGCCAGCTGCCAGGCACAAAATGTGGAGATTTAAATACAGCAGGAGCACAAGGAGAGAGAAAAATGTATGGATGTGGGACTGTGTGGCAATGCAGTGAGGGAGCTGCAGAAAGGTTCTGCCTAGGTCTGCTTTCCTGCAGATGACCAGGGCAGGTAACCCCAGCCCAGCAGGCAGGACTCAGAACACAAAATATAAAGGGTTGGGTGCCAAGAGCTGATCATGCAAACTGCCTTAATCCCCCTGAGGAGAACGCCTAAGCACCGTGGGAAAGAGCAGTTCATCGCGGACAAACATCCAGTGTTGTCAATCCACTGCTGAACTCCTCTTTAGAGGCTCACAGGACAAGCCCACCCTGCTTCTGCCACTCTGTTCTGTCCTGCTTTCCAGGGGAGTGCTGCTCCACCAGCTGCCAGCTCCTGGGCCACCTCCATGGGGACTACCCTGCTGTCCCCAGACACCACTGTGCAGCCCAGCAGCCCTTGGCAGCCACAGGGAGCAGGGCTCATCCTGACCCTGGGCAGCACCTGGCTTTTGCAACATCACAGAGGAACAGGAGACCAAAGCATGGGAAGAGAAATTCATCCTCCTTCCAGTGTCCCCTTGAGCAGAGATATCATTTCTCAATCTGGAAATCCAGATCCCAATTCAGACAGCAAGGTGAGATTATTATTAGCTCTCAATTAAAACAGGAACATCATTGCCACTGAAGATGGAAGGGGACACTCCCCCTCTCAGTGAAGCCCACCTGGGAAAGGAAAAGCACCTTCATATTACACTGGAGAGAGGAGTGCAGTCACTGCTCTTTTGAGGCAGCAGCTCGGGTAGGGGCCTGGTGACAACAGATGTGATCCTTCCTCTAGAGGAGCTGCTGAACTGTGAACATGCAGAAGCGGATTTCCAAGCCCAGCAGTACCTGCTGCCTTGGGTGACCTACTTTTTTTGCACGCTATGTGAATAGGGTTAGGCAACAGTTAATTTGGTGCTGAAAACTGAAACAGTTGGGCAGCAACAATTACCACGTGTCTGGTGAATGCAAACCTCAGTGCCCCTGACAGGGGTTCCTGGGCACTACCACATTTCTGTCCAATGCTTCGGGATCATATCCAGCAGGAACACAGTGCTTTGCTAAATTGAGCATAATCATTCCTATTCATTTATCAGATCCAACAGGAGTTTTGCTTATTACCATGAGTGGTAGTTTACCGAATGTTCTGTTTTTAAGGTTAGCTCTTAAATCACAAAAAATGAAAAGCATTCTCCTGCTGAGCATCCAAGCAGTCCTGTGCATCTGGATGAGCAAAACCGAGCAAGTGAGGCTGGTCAGCAGGATGAACACACCAGCACATCCAGCTTTCCCAGTGGCCTTGCCACACAGCACAAATAACATCAGCTATAAAATCCCACCCTACCTCACCATCACTCTTCACTGGGCCCTGTGCTAGCAGGTGTCTCATGATTCCTCCCTACCATCATTTCATTTCATCTGGGTCAGCAAATGCTCACTTATATCTGTACTCATTTGTATTCATCCCTAGTTGAGTCTTCACTGAGATTTTAAATATTTGTCGCCCATACGGCGAGGAGAAATAAGTTAACAAGTGAATCACTCATTTGGACTTTGCATTAGTTTCTCACGCCTGTGCTAAACGATTAATAACTGTTTCCAAAGTTGGGATTCAATAGGATATTCCAGTATATATATTTCAGTATGATATGGTACTTTGTAGACAAATTTTAATTTTTCAACAATATCTGATTTCTTGATACATTGGCCAATTTGCTTAAACAGGTTTCCTCAAAATGAACCCCGGTTACCAGCAAGAAACTTAACCCTAATAGTTTCAGCTCAAAAACCTGGTGTGTTTTATCTCCCTTTTTTTTCCCAGAATGAGATCCTGGCACCCTAATTCACAGGCACCAGAGCTGATCTCCACAGAGAGTCGCAATCAAGTCAACTCTTTCTTTGCAGCACAAAGGAAATCACATTTCTTTGAAATGCCGAGGAAATCTGAATGTGTGTTCCTGTTTAGCATGATTAAGGTGTCACATAGCACTCCCACGCACCCCGACACAGAGAACTTCTTGCCGGCTGCTGATGTCAAAGCAAATCAGCTGAAAACACGGAGGGGTTCTGAGAAAGACAACTAGGACGCGCCAGGCAGGCTGGCAATGAGCTCCCCTGTGTCAGGGGGACTGGGCAACCTCAGGGACCACCCCTGAGGCA
The DNA here is from genome assembly GCF_009819655.1 of Sylvia atricapilla. Taxonomy (NCBI): domain Eukaryota; kingdom Metazoa; phylum Chordata; class Aves; order Passeriformes; family Sylviidae; genus Sylvia; species Sylvia atricapilla. The sequence goes on from NC_089151.1 coordinate 4,858,326, forward strand.
GGGCACAGGATGGGGGCGACACAGGAGCCTCCCCTGCCCCCCAGCAGGTTTCTAATGCAGGCATAGGGCACAGATCTTTCATCACGTAGAAATTTCTGCGTCTGAGCTGCTTGTTATAAAACCCTGATAATAACAGTGCATGTATCCATAGCAATTGGGAATCTCTCCAAGGGGTGCACTGCTTTGCTTTTGGATTTTCCCAAAGCCTTCTCTGTGTGTGCTGCATCTTGGTCCCAGTCATTCAGGACATATCTCTGTCTATCCCTGTTCTGTCTCTCATCACCCTGATGATTCCAGCTGCCATCCTCTTGCTTTTCTTCAGCTCTTTGTTCTGTATATTTTTGCTTGTGTCCTGTGGTTTGTCCACTATTAACATTAATAATTTAGGAAATTGTCTGCTTCTGCTGAAATCAATTCCTGTGCTACCGCTGCTAAGTGCTGGGCCTGGGCCCAAGAGCTGCTATGATGGGGACCAAACAAAGGAAACAAAATGAAATGAGAACAGAGAAAAACAGGCGCCTCATCCTTCAGCACCCTGTGAATTTAGGTGGGGAAGCTCAAAGCCTAAGAAACATTAGCACCAGATTTCAGATGAAATCACAAAAAATTATTTCATTTCATTTCATTTCATTTCACCATTTCATAGGTGTCCCATATATGTGTTACCATCCGGGTGCTGGAGGAATTTGGCCTCAGTGCAGGAGCCCCACAAGGTCCATCCCCCAAGGCAAGGCTGCTCAGACACAGGCAAAGGGGACTGACTTGATGGAAAATCCATCAACCTGTGCCTCTGCAGCTGCTCATGGAGCAAAAACTGTAAAGAACCAAAGTGCTTGTGCTAAGCTATTGATGGAAGAGGCTCTTAGTGCCATCAAACCTTCATCACTCTGCCAGGGTCCATCTCCCAGAGCTACACCAACCTCACACAGCAGATGCCATCCTGATGGTGACTCATTTCCCTGCCAGTGGCAGAGGAATTTTCTTCCATGTGCCTCAAGGCTCAGGCTGGGGGGATCAAGTTTACCTTATTTCCTTCTCTGGCCTACACAGCTACACTGCTGAGGGCCTCGTGTGGGGATACTGTCAACAGCAGAGGGCACGGACTCTGTCTTGGAGACACATTTTATGTTTGCAGTTCCAGGACTTTAATAGCACTGTGAGAGAGAGAGAGATAAATAAGATAATGAAAACAGTGATTTAGGGTCCAGGTATGCAGACAGTTTGACCAAGGCTGAGAGGATAAATTCATCTGGTATAACATCACTGAAACTCAACTCTCATCTGTGCTATTGAGCCGTGCAGCTGGGCTCCTCTGTCCTTCCTAGAGCAGCATTTTAGCAGAAGGGGTTTTTTACTGGGTTTTTTTAAAGTAGCTGGATTAAGACACCACCGCCAGACATAAGCAGGCTGCAGCTGTGCCCTGAGGGCAGGAGAGATTGGCTGGCCAGAGGAGGGCTTGTGCCAGGGCTGGGGCTCAGTTCCACCAGGAGCTGCCAGTGCCCCACAGCTGGACTGAGCCCTGGCACACCCTGGGACCAGCAGGAATCCTGAGAGCACAGGGAGGACACCACCACACAAATCCCACTGGCACTCCCGGGGAGTGGGCATGCCAGGAAGGGTGTGGACACCAAATGCTTCCACTTGCCTCCTCCTCAAGAACTTGGCTGATGTTCCCTGGGGACCCCAGGCCGGTGTGCTGGGGACTCAGTGCTCCACTCCTGGATCCAGGCCATGTCCTTACTGTGGTGCTGGCTGCCCACTCCCACAGCTGACAGGCAGAGGATGTGAGGACACACTTCCCATACCCACCGGGGCTGGAGGTGCCTGCAGGCTGGGCAGGAATGCGCTGCCAGTCGTGATGGGATACGGCCAGAAGCCAGCGCAGTCACGTAATTAAATAACGAGAGCAGATTAGGCAATCTCTGTGCTTCACGTTGACAAGGCTGGAGGAAAGAACAGAACATGTAATCAAATGAGGGGGGGTTCTTTCTTTCTTTCTTTACTTTGAAAGAAAGACAGTATTACAGCCCTGTAAGAGGTGGCATTGCATGCGCTAATTGTGCTGCTGGGGATATTTCTCTCTTGCGGGTTTCAGGATAAGACTGAGATTTTTATTAAAGCCTAAGGGAGAAAGAACTGGAGGAGCTGGCATTCACTGGGAATTAAGCCCCCAATTCGCTTAATGCTTATTCAATAGCTTCTGCCCCTCCATTTGGCTAACCTGCCTAAGAACACATTCACTTCTTCACATCAGCAACCTGCAATCAGAAAAATCACCTGTAATCCAGCTCCCTCCAGGCACAGACCGATAGCTTCACGCTCTCAGTGACAGATCAGGCTAAATAAAAAGCACAAATCCACAATCTGATATCAGGAGATGTCTAAGGCTTCCTTCTTTTGATGATTTCTGCCAAGATATTCCTGCTGAGTCACTGGGTTTGCAGAGCCATGTGCTGGAGGGAGCTGCCAGAGCTGACCCAGGGCAGGGGCTGCTGCTGCCTGCAGAGGCTGAATGGGAGCTCTAAGAAGCACCTGGGCACTTTCCTTGGGCTTTCCTGGCAAAGCTGCAAGCCAGGATTGGAGAGAAATTGTACTGAAGAAATCATCTGACTGGTACAGGAGGTGCTTTAGCCGGATTGCTTCACTGGCTTAACAGGCAACTAGACATCCACTTATTCGTTTTCCCAACCCAAGGATATAATTTGATGACTCACCACCATTCAGGTACCACTAATGACAGTTCGAGTTTTTCCCCAAACAACTGATTTCAGATACATAATTCATTTAGATCGTGTTAAAAAAAATCTGCTCCTGATTTTTGTCTCTATGGTGCTAAACATATCACGTAACGCCTTCTGCAGCAGTGACCTGCCTTACCCTGAATCTGGGAATCATCCAGACGAGTGAGGCTCTCTGCTTTTTTCAGTCACCCTTCTGAAGTGATCTGCACAGAAATGAACTGCCTGGAAAGAGACAGCCTGAGATGGCTAATAAATGTCCCCAGGCTTTAGCAAACCTGCCAAAAACTCGCTGGACTTAGTGCAGCATCTTTGGTTTAGTAAAGACCTGCAACATGCAAGAGGGCAGGTACCCCAGGCCACAAGGGGATTTGTGGTGTATGTACATGCAAAGAGACATTTTGTCCTATTTGGGAAATTGCTGGCTAAGCTATAGGTGACACCATTCCCTGGCAGTGTCATTCGCCCTGACACCTTTTCAGTGGGAAGGCAGCTCATCACGGCCAAGATGTGTGTGGAGTTGCCTTATTTACTCTCCTGGGGTGGCATGAATCAGAGTTGAAAAGTGCAGTATGTTGAAGTCAACCCATATTCCCATGATGTGCGAGTGTGAGTCACTCAGCAGGGAGATTCTGCCAGGGTCCCTCCTGGACGACCCGGCTGCGTTAAACACGCCGGAAAACCCGCGGATAAAAAAATCCCCGGTGACGCACGGGAGCCGAGTAGGCTCCGTGCCTTTTTGGGGAAGCTTCTGAAACGCCGACGTTTCCTCTGGATCAATAATCTGGTTGGCAGAGCAGGGCTTTGAAGCGATCCAGAAAGCTCAGCTCCCTGCTCACAAGGCCACTGCTGTTCCTCCCCGGGAGGATGACGCGTGGGGTAACCCTAGGCGCAGGCTGGGGAAGGATTTCTCTTCCACATCTATTTAAATCTCCTGGAAGAGCTGCTGCTGACAGGAAAGATGATGCAGGATGGGAAAGGGCTTTCTAGGGATGGGCAAAGAAAAATTTTTAAAATAGAACAAATCCCATCCCAAGGTATCACAGCTGATTTCTGGTTTTCCTCATCACCTCCTTTCTCCCTTCTGTCCTCGATAAATACCATTTGTGGGGCTGTTTCCTGCAGCAAGTGAGCTGGGACATTCAGACAGGAGTTTCTTGGCCTTAAACCCTGTCACTCCTCTGATTGTCCAGTTAACAGAGCTAATCCTCCTGTCCCTGCAGCCAACACAGTGAGGACACCACTGTCTCAATGATGTTTTCCATGCTGTTGTCCTGACTGAAAATACAAGGAAAAGCCACTGACAAGAATATTTCCAGATAAATATCTCATTAATTTCAACCACAGGCAGCTGTGAGTCATTTCCCTTTGACTACACTCTTCTCTTGAGACCAAAAATTGGGTAGTGGAGATCTGGTACTGGGTAAAATTCATAATTATTTTGAAGGGATATCAATAAATTGATAATTATTCTCAAAAATTCAGGCCTAAAAAAAAAAAATCCTTCATTTTCTCAAGAGATTTGCTGTTAGTTAATCGCCTTTGCTCCTACCACTGCTGTGGGATAAAATTAAACCATTTTACTGTGAAACTGTTGGACTTCCTTTAAAGCCTCAAGCAGCAAGTCGGGCTTTCCCTGAACCGTAGCTCTGCCTCCTGGTAACTTGTGTGTTTCTCTCTCAAAATAAAAGCAGCACAAAGTGATTGTCAGCCCTGGTCACCTGCTCTACCACCTCCTCAGTGCCCTGGGTGGGAGCAGCAGGCTGGCTCCCTGGTGCCATTGGGATTTGGCAGCTCTGCTGTGCCACTGCAGAGCTTTTCCCTTCCTTTCCTTCCCAGCAACTGGCTCGGCTCAGCCACGGCGAGACTCGGAGCCTGATGGATCACAGACCCCGGGGCCTGAGTGCCAGCAGTGTCTCACATGCCAGATGTTTCTCTTTTAGACACATGGCTGCTTTTTTTTTTTTTTCCCCCTCTTTTTTTTGCCTTTTTTTTTTTTTTTTTTTTCCTGAAATAACAACAGCTTGACCAAGACCCAACCTCTAAAATCAAAGCTACAGCTGTACCTCGGCGTGCAGACAGGCAAGGAGACAGTCCCTGGTGGGGTGACACAGGGCTGGCCATGGTCACACGTGGAGTGGTGCAGTGGCATCATGTGATCCATCACTGGAGCCTTTGGGTTTGCGCTCAGCATCCACTTAAAAGCACAAAACCAAACAAAGATTCCCAGACTGCTGTTTAATCACTGGGGGCTGCCTTAAAATGAGCTGGAAAAGAACATTTCCCGTCAACTTTCGTGGGATTTGGATTAGACTTTTTCACTGGAGATGAATTCATGGCAGGACCGAGCCCTTGGCCAGCAGCCACCGTGTGGAGAGGGCTGTGGAGTCCTTCTGGGCTGTCAGCACTGCTGTGGGAGCACTGGTCAAGGTGCTCACATTTGGCCAACTATAGCATGGCTTCAGCTGAGCACAGCCCTGAAATCAGGGCTTTATTCAGACCCAAAGCTCTTGCCAATTATTTTTCATCACCTCACTTGTTGTTCGTTAGCCCTGGGTTCACCCTGGTGACTGATGACTGCTCTTGTCTGAATTCAGCGCATTTCTGCAGAATAACCAAACTTCACGAGAAGCTTCCCATTTGTACTAATGAAGAGGAGGGAAAACGTGATGGTGGGGGAGGATAAACACTGTTGTCATGTCATGAATTTCCCTAATTCTCCTTGGGGGTGGTCTCTGACGCTGTGGGTACTCAAAGGATTTTAACCTGAATCACAGGAAAAAAAATTCCCCAGACCCAACTCATGGTGTGCTGGGACAACCTCCCAGCAAAGGAGTGGCCACAGATGGGGTTGTTTCGTGCTGCATTTTAAGACATGGGGGGATGGAAAATATCCCATCCACCTGCTCCTCCACAGTCACCCCTCCAGTCACTTGTTGGCCCTGAGGCCACACCACACCATGTGCCAGGAAATGGACCCCACACCAGGCTGAGAACGGTGTCAGCCCAAACCAGACCCCAAAACCCAACGCAGCCTCACTCATGAGCTGCAGGAAGCCAAGAGCTCTGTTTGGCCACCATGAGGATGTTGGAGCCCATCAGTGGACAGCAGGTGACTTGTGGTGTGGCAAAGGACAGTCACAGAGCCATCATGTCCCCGTGTCCTTGCTGATGCAGTTCTCCATCATTCCCAGGATCAGCTGGCACGGCAGTGGAGGCAAAAAATGGACAATTTCACCAACTAACTTCCACATGGGGCAAGGAGCAGGGCGCAGCTCAGAGCCCTGGGCAGCAGGGCAGGGAGAGGAGGAGGAGGAGGAGGAGGAGGAAGGCCTGGGCCCGCAGTGGCTGGTGCTGGAGCTCGGGCGGGTTTCCTTGGCAGCCGCAAGCTCAGGGCACTCACCATACCTAAGTGAAGATTTTGTCACCATGGAAACATTGATGTCATCGGCTCTGCAGCAGCCTCAACCTCAACTGCAACTTTTTTCTCTTTTCCTTCCCCCTCCCTGGTTTGGGGATTTTATTTTATTTATTTATTTGAGAGTTCCTCACAGGAGATGACCCTGGTCCTGGGCTTGTCAAAACATCCAGAGATGTCCACCAGCCCAGCCCCTCCTCATGTCATTTGGGGGTACTGGGGGAGCCTCTCACTGAGAGCCCCACTGAGATGGGGCTGCTTTTTGGAAACACCCATCAGGACCGTGCTCTGCCCTCTGTGCACTGACCCATTTTCCCTGTCCTCATAAATGGGCTGCATTTCCAGGAAAGGTGGTTTGGAAGCTCCCGAGATGCGAAGGAGGTGACCTGGGCAGAGGCTTGGCACTCCGCGGTCCTGCAGCTCTCACTGTACAGGAACAAAAGGTCACTGTCACAGGCACTATGGCAGAGGCACCACCAGTCACTCTCCTGTCAGGAGGAGGCAGACAGAGCCCAAAGAGGGAATGAATGAAGGATGTGATCCTGTGTGAGCATCAGATGGCCACACACAGCTCTGGCTGCACGGAGGAGCCTTGCCCTCGGTGCTCAGGGGAGGTTCCCCCAGCTCTAAACCAAAAATCCCTCTGACAACGACACCCAGCACATCTTCTGAAGAGTTATGAAGGAGCAGGACCTGGCATCTTTACCAGGCTTGAGCAAGGAGACTCAGCCCTCTGCCAGCCTCAGTTCCAGGGATGAACTTCATCCCGTTAGCCACATCCATGATTCCCCCAGAGCCTCCTTTAACTTATCAGTTAATAGTGGACTGTTGCAGAAGTCTGGGTCAGACTGTTCCAGCCAAAAATACTCTACCGAGTTCACTGCAATGTTAAAACAGGAATTTCACCTCCGTGAGGGCAGGAGCAATGCCGTGTCTGAGCTCAGCTGTCCCTGCTGCCCCTCACACAGCCCTTCCCCCGGGTCACAGGGAGATTTGTTTCAGCTGTAGCTGGGATTTTTATAAAGGTCTGGTTTATTTTTTTTTCTACAGTGGACAAATCCTACTCCTACACTAGGCCATGGTGCAGACAGAATCTCTTTTCCTTACCATGAAGGGGATCTCGATGGGCCCCATCCAGGCACGGGGGCACAGGGATGTTCCCCCAGCCCCACCACTGCCCATCCCATCTGCCAGGCCGGAGAGAACCACATGGAAGGGAGACAGCTGGTAAAACAGAATCAGGGAACATAAAATCCTACTCAACAGACAGGTTTACAACACCTTTTCTCTTTTATAAACAACCATCAACCACAGACTGTGTGTTCCTAACATTATGGCCCAAACTGAAATTTGAAGTGTTCCTGATAAATGTGGTTTTGCAACCTTCAGGGATCACACTCTGCCCCTCTGCAGCAGTAAATAACCAAACCTAGCCCAAACACCATAAAGCACCTGGCAAATGAGTCACTAACATTAATTATCCTTAATGTCATCATAATAGGTAAAATATACAAAGAAAAGTGTCCCTAAGCCAAGGTTTCAGTATTTCAATATAAGGAGGTACAAAAACAGGATAAAACCAGCAGCAACACTTTTAATAAAGTGAGACAGTCAGTGGATCTCTGACCTCATATTCAAAGCATTTAAAAAGAACTTTTTCATAATTTAATGCAAAGGCAGGGATTTCATAGCAAAGGCTCATTTAAAAACGGGAGATTCTGGGTGGGAGAGCCTGCTATGATTTAAAAGGATCTCAGTATCTACTGTGAACAAATCAACTTCAAACGTATGCTGCATAAGAATTAAAGGATTAATGTTTGATATCCTATCCCAGCTGGAAGAAAAATTAACAAGAAACTGGTTACTATATCAACTGCCAGATCTGTGAAGTAAACTGGTGAATTTAGGTGCTGAGACCAATTTAATGGTCTGAACACAAACTGAGAGTTCTGTTCTCCTACCCAGAGAGGAGAACAAACCTCTACAAAGATCCAAACCCTGGCTGGATCTTTGTAGAGATTAGTAGGAAAAAGATATTTACATCGACAAGATTCATCCATGGCCAGCAGATCTGTGAGGTTTAGGTATATATGTATTTAAAATCTGATAGGATCTACTGGAGAACTGCAAAGGTATTACAGTACTTGTTTTAGCTGACCAGTGAAAAGCATGAAAGTGAGATTACCTGAAAAAAACAAAACAAAACCGAGGTATCGAGTAGCAGGAAAAATATCTGCATGTTTGATATACTGGAAAAAAAGACATTCCAAGATCTGTTATTAATAAAAATGGCTAATCTCAAATACTTAGTTAAGCTTTCCCCCCATCAATAGAAAAGAAAATGGAAAAAAAAATGTATCAGAACATCTACTTACAAGAAATATTTCGGTATGTGTACTCCATTTAGTTGGAAAAAATCATTACAAATTCAAGAGACAGCAATATTCCTGAGTGATGTGTTCTAATGGGCACAGCTGGTCGGTGTTCCAGGGGCTGGGAGAGGTCAGCACTGCCCTCAGCAGCACTCACTGCCCTACTGCTCAGAGATGTTTGTAAAGTTTCAGGATTAAAAATCCTTGTGCATATGAGACAGGAGGGTGCTGCTGCTCCCAGGCACCAGGGCAGGAAATCCCAGAGAAGGGAACAGGCCCAGCTGCTGCTGTTTTCCAGAGGAGCAGTCCTGGCTGGAGCTGGCATCTCTGCTTTGCTCTCATCTCATTACTACTTGATTCCTTTACTGCATTTGGGGATTGCTAGCCCAGAGCCCACTTTATTCCCAAGAGGACTTCACCTGAACAGAGGCTTGATGCTCTGTGGGAAGCAAAAGGAGCATGAGAGACACTACTTGTGCTCGGTGCTGGAGGGCTCAGAGATGGAACCTCTCCAGCCTTGGGGAATGGCCAGGTCACAGCCCCAGGACAAAGCCTGCCTGCTCTGGGGACAGGAGATCAGCCCAAGGACACTGCAGAGTCCCCACACCCACCCAGTGCCACCATCTCCCACAGCTCTCTGTGAGCTCCCTCAGCCAGCCCTGGGCAAGGAGCCTCAGGTCCCCAGGCAGGGGATTTGTGGATAACCTGGGCTATCCCACCAGTGCAGCTATTTCAGCACTCCTCTACAAGCAAATCCATGCTGAAGCCTCAGGATTTTAGGTATATATTTCACTCTCTGAGCAACAAATAAGCTGAGCCCACACTGGGGCTGGGGAACTGGAGGCAAAGGTACTTTGTGAGATTCATCTCTGTGTTTGGTCTTCTGAAACTCAAAAGGTAGCTGTGAGCAGTGGAGCAGCAGTAGGAAGGCAGGACAACCACAGGGTTTTAATGAGGACAGGAGAAAATTGCTCCTGAAACTCGGCAGTGCTGCAGCTTTGTGCTCTTTGGACTCGCATCAGAGCTACTGCAAGAGTTCGGGTTGAAAGCCGAGAGCTGCGGGTTGGACAAGCCCCTGGCATTCCAAATCCCTGGGAAGATGGGCTGCAGTCACCTCCCAAACAGAACCAGGCAGCTTTTGAACAGCTCCATTATCAGCAAGCAGCAGCTGGGCACAGGCAGAAAGGCATCATTATCCAGAGGAAACCACCAGCCAGCTTCGAGGCCCAATGCCCTGGTACAAAAAGCTCAGGAAAATCAGAGTGCAAGCTCAGACACAGCATCTCTATTACAGCATGTGTAATCCCCACCTTGTGTCCCCAACAGGAGATCCTCACTGAGACACAACCCTGAGACAGGCTCACAATGCTGCTCTGTAATTGCCAGAGGCTGCTGTGCTGCCACAGTGATGGCTCCAGCCAGGGCAGACAGACCCTGGGGTACCATTTTACTGAACTCCACACTGACCACCTCCAATCTCACCGAGGAGTTCAGCCTGCTGCCATGGCAAGGGGAGGTTCTGCTGTTTCAGAAGCCTGGAGCAGGGAGGGAGCACAAAGGAGGAGTTTCTTGGAGGCTGCTGCAGGAGGCAGGACCAGGGCAGGTGCTGAAGGGGGATCTCACACACCCCCGTTCCCTGCTCACTCCAAGTCACCCAGGGAGCATCTCAGCAAAGCTCTGTGCATGTCCAGGCTTCTCCCACTGCTGATAATCCAGATGAGGTTGCAGAACCCAAACGCTGTCACCAGCTGCCCCAAAGCCTGGGGAGCTCAGGGACGTGTCATTGTCCACAGCAGGAAGAGAAGCTGTATCCAACATTTGCCTTCATCTCACCAAGGCCTAAAGCTCTCCTTCCTTGGGCGATTTCTCAGTCTCTCACACAACATGTCAGGAATATTTCTGGCTCTTCTGGGTCCAGAAAGGTTTTGTGAAGTCTTTGCTGTTGCCAGGGCAGGACAGCCCATATGTAGTGCTGACTGCTCATGGGAAAACACCCAAAAAGCCCAACAGACTCAGCTACAGCTGTCTGGTTTCAGTGAAGGAAAAACAAGTCAGGTTATTCTCTTCATCAAGGGCCATCCTGTGAGCACTTCTTAGCTTGGCTGGAAGCACAGTACAAACCCTTGTGTTCCTCCATGTCCTGAAGTCTGTTTTGTGGAATGGAACAGAAATACAGATAGAAGTGAGACTACAGGAGCCAGGTACCACAGCTGATGAAGGTGGCTCTCAGAACACCTGCAGGAATTGGATTCAAGTGGGACCCATTGGTCTGAAAGCTGAAGTTCAGTAGCTGTGCAGACAATGGAGGCAGAGTCGTGGAGCTCCAGCCCACACCCTGCAGGGCTTCATCAAAACAGTGACAAAAGGCAAACACAGCACAGCCCTGCTTTTGGAGGCTGCCCTAAAATATACCTCAACGTACAGAAACCCCTCTTGAGCCTGGAGATGCCCCAGTGCTTCCCTCCCTCACTGCCTACATCAGGCAACCAGTGCAAGAAACCCTCTCACCAATGCAACTCTTTTGATGGCCACTGCAAGGACTCCTTCAGCATTTTGTGGATCGGGGACAGTGCAGAAAACAGACTTGGGGAGAGATGCAAGAACAGGACACACAAAACTCAACTGGTCCTCCTCCATTTCCTCCTCCTTCTCCTCCCTTCTCGGTGGTTCCTCAAGCCTGAGAGTGGTGGCCAACAGCCTGGCTGCCTGCTGGGCCCCTGCCCTGGAGTCTGCACACCCACAGCATCCCCACAGCACCAGCCAGCCAAAGCCTCCTTCGAAGAACACACAAAGCACGCAGCTAAAAGATATTCACTTACAGTTTATTTTTGCCTGAAATTATTTCACATCTCTTTGTACACAGCTACAGAACAGTAGTAGTAAACCATTGGTAAAAGCAACAGTGCTAAGGAAAATGTTGGCATATTTTTTCTTCTTTTTTTTTTTTTTTTTTTTTTTTTTTTTTCTTCTTCCTTCCCATACTGCATCTTCACACAGTCTGGGATTTGAAGGGGGAAAAAAAAACCTGACACACACTACATGAGTTAAGACTCAATTTCTGTTTCATTATTTAAAAAAAAAAAAAAAAAAAAAAAAGAAAAAAAAAAAGAGAAAAACGACATCATTTGGGATGGGGTTGTCTACATAGCAACAAACTTAAAAAAAAAGAAAACAACAACAACAAAAAAAAACCTGAACAAAAAAGCTTGGCTTTCCATTGAATAAGATTAAATATATATATATATTTATATAAAAAATTACATTGGCTGTATGTGAAACCTCGAGGTGCTGAAGAATAAAATAAAAGTGTTAAACAGAGGAAAAAACTTCTTTTTGTTTTTTGTTTTGTTTTTTTTTAAATAAGCAGCTCTGTACAATGAAGGCTCATTATGAAAAAAAAAAAGTCAACAGCATAGTTATAAAAGAAACCACGATTTTTAAAAAAATCATCTTCTAAGCAACTGTGGAATTTGAAAAATGTAGCAGTCACATTTACAGACAGGTCAGAGCTATCGGATCAGCAACACCGCGATTTCCTCAGTCTCCCCAGAGGAACATGCAGAACAATGCGTGCACAGAACAGGGCAGGGAGCAGGGCACAGGACAGGGGAGGGAAGGAGGGGAAAAAAAAAGAAAAACCCAGAAAAAGCTGATGCACAAAGTGGAGGGAGAGCTTTTTTTTTTTTTTTTTCTCTTTTTTGAAATATCGGACGTAAACAGAAAACATCGGAGGCAACTGGTAAAATCTACAGTTTGCAAACACCCCGTTGGCAAAATCAACGTCTTGTCCCCGTCTCCCGTGTTGAAACCTGACATGGCTTAAAAGACTAAAGAAAGTTTTCAGACTTTGGAAGGAATTGTGACTTTTATTAATCCCTGCACCCCCTCCCCCAACAACCACATCCCCCTTGATAAAGATTTTCCTTCCTATTTGATAACATTTGAGGCATTTTGAAATCAAAAAGACAACGCGATGAATGTTGACAAAGAGGGAGTATAATACAGTTTGCATTACTAAAAGGCAATTCTTCGAGGAGGACATTTCCTTAAAAAAAAAAATAATAATAACAACAAGACAGCAAACTAGTTTATACAGTACTATACGCAAAAAAAGGGTAAAAGAATTAACAATTCATAAATAAAACACAGGTCCCAGACCTGTTATTTGTGAACCATTTTCTTAAATAGGTGCATTATGTAAATCTTATGTACAACAAAATTACTTTGCATAACAACTGCAAGGACATGGGGGGAGGTGAAAATCATATTGGTTTTGGTTTTCTTCTCTTGAGATTTTTGAAGTTTGATTTTCTGGAGCAAAACTGGTGAAACAGGAGTTCTGGCTGGCTGGGTGCCAGCCAAGGAAACCCAGGTAAGTAAGGACAAAGGAATATAATTTTTTTTTTCTCCACACGGCATAAAACACAAAGGCAAATAAAATCCACAAAGGTGTTTTTTTCCTCTTTATAATCCTCTTGCTGCTACAAAGTCCTTTTTTTTTGTTTGTTTGTTTGTTTCCTTCCTTTTCAATTTAAATTACGTTGATTCTGAAATCACAAAGCTGAAAAGAATCCGATGGGCTCCAGGCTCGCCCCGTCCTCCCAACACACACAACTCCACACTCTGCTACCCCACAACCACAACTCCAGCCACCAAGTCCCCAGACTCACTGCTCTACAGGAATTGGCCAAAAGTTATTTTCTGGTTTGTTTCAATCTGTCTGTTTAAAAAAAATCTTTTCCTTCTGGTGGGAAGCAAAAGAGAAGAGTCGGAGGCAGGGAGAGTTCACCAGGCTTCGGTGTAGCGGACGTCCACCTCCTTCAGGTTGGGGAGTTTAGCCTGTGAGGGGAGGAAAGGCCAGAATTAACAACGTGTTCAGGGCTCAGGTAAAAAGTTCCTGCCAAATCTCTTGTGGTGGGATCATTCCCTGCATTTATCCAACAGAGCAGTGGTATCCAGATCTGGAGGAGGAATAGAGAAGTGGGAGGTGAAAGAATTTCCTGGGGAAGGAGAACACCTTGCCCCGCTGTCGTTGGTGTTGATGATTGGCTGCCCAGGGTAGGTAAAGCCCAAAAAAACCTTGTGTCCTGTGACTTTGTGTGTGACAGCAAGCCTGGGGCCTGTGCAGCTCTGAAGATCGTAGTTGTATTTTGAATGTGGGCTCCCAAAGGAGGATGAAAGCACCTCCCCTTGGCAAGGAAAGCCCAGAGCCCCACTGGCAGTGAGGATGACAGGCAGCCCAGGAGAGGCAAAGGGCAGACACAGCTCTCTGGCCTGGGAGCTCCTGTGTGGAAACAGTCCCTGGACTTACTCAATTCAGACGTGGTGTCCAAATCTGGAGGAGGGCTACAGAACGGGACAAACTGGGAGGATTGATCTGTCAACCACCAACTGCAGGAAGAGGTGTGACACCCTGGGCCAGTACTGAGCTCAGCAGTGAGCTGGGGCAGGCATAACACCATGCTGAGCCCTTACAGACACACCGAGTCCCACCTGCTCTAAAACCCAGGTCCAGATCAGACCCCGACCTTCATTTTTTATGCAAATGCTCAGCAAAACGTGTCTGTCCAGCTTTGGCCATGAAGGCAGTGGACTCGAACTGCAGCAGAGAGAGACATGTTCCTCCTTCAGTCTCCACACTGCTCATTTCACCCTCCACGGACTAAAACAACTCGTGGAGCATCAGCAGCTTTAGGTGTCCTTGTGGTCTCCCTTGCACAGCTCCGCTGCTTTTGGCCATATCCTCCCTGAATCACCCCACAAGAGGCAGATGGGGACTGGCTGTCTGTGCTGGTCCTCACCAATGCCCCTTCCATGCTCCCTGACCATAACTGCACGGCTAATTCTCTCCAAACAAATAAACACCTTTAATTAGGCCAGGGCATAATTGAGGACTTGGAAGTTTCTAGGAGTCATTATTACCTCACTCCTTGATTTATGTGCACGCATATTTTGATAAGAGCTATTCATAATCCTACAGACACTGCCAGCAAATAATTTTTCAGTTAGGCAATAATGACTTCAGTAGTGGGTGTTTATTTATTGTCTGGTTCAGCCTGCCTGGTACATATGTGGGTGTCTGTGTGTGTGCAAGCGTGTTTAGTGGGGTGGGGGATGGAGCTGAGAGGAAATGTCATCACCGGCTTGTGCCCCAAATGCTCTCGCAGACCAATGTGAGAAGAAGGAAAGATTTGTATCAAAAATATGTTCTTTGAAGTCTCAGCTGCTCTTAACAAATCTACAACCATGTGCCCCAGGGAGAGAAACTACTACCTTTGAATACACACAGAGCCCGAAAAAAAATGGCCACCAAGATAAATCTCAATGGAAGAGGTGAAAGGGGAAACGTGATGCCTGTCTGTTTTCTCAGCTTTTTGAATTCTCTGCAATCACCAGGATTTTGCTCACAGGCAGTTTTGCTGTTTGCCCTAGCAAGTCACTTTCTTGTGTGGCTGCTAAGGACTATTAATGCCACATCAGAGCAGAGGGAACTGGTTAGGAAAATGTGAGTTTTAGCAAGAAGTGAGTGGCAAAGGGGCTCAGAAGCAGGGGTGGGACTGGGGAAGCCTTTCAATAGATGTGATTTCAGAGCCCTAGGCCAAACACAGCACTGACCTTGATTGTCTGTAAATGCCTGGGGCCTGATACAAGCTCCATTGTGTAAACCCATCTGCAGGCCAGCTGTTAATTCCAAGGACTTCTTTGCATATACAATTGTGACACAAGTTTTTAAAAGTTGATCTTGAAAACTCCATGCAAGCAGCATTGCAGCTGAGTCCCTGGGGGAGCCCTGGCTCCAACAGCCAGGACCAAAGATAGATGTTTGCAGTGAATTTTGAAAGCAGAGCAGTTACAGGACTTGCTTTAAGTTCCAAACTCAACCCAAGGTTGTGACCTTTTAAGTAAACGTGGCCCAATCTTGTTTCAACATCCAAGACAACAAATGTCAAGTATCATCTTGAGTCTTTGGTTCTCTAAGGTAAGATTTTGGGAGATGCGACTCACACACCAACAGAATGAAGCCAAAGACCAGGTGAAGTCATGAAAGCCAACACATCTCAGGCAAGCTCTGAAACCACCTGGGGGTATATCCTGGTTCTTTACACCATCATTTTGCCTAAGTGGTTATAAACTCACAGTAAAACCAGACATTACATGTCAAATTTCAGAACTGGGCATCTGTGCAGACGTTTCTGCTCAGAGCCCAATTCCAGTCCTAAGAGGTGTCAAGATAAATTTGCATCCTCCTCAATGCTTTCAGTTCTCCCTTTGCATTCCAAAGCAAAGCTTCATGAGACTGTTCACCCCAGTTACTTTTGGTCCTGTTAACAGCACAGGATATGGTGTGCACTAGATTGTGCTTGTCCCTGTATCCTCATCAGAAACAACCAACATGCTTCTATTTATGAAACTTACTGATATAGCCTTTACTGTTGATAGCACAGGCAAAAAGAATCAGCAGCTCGATTTATCTCATGCTTCTCCATTTAGTATATTAAATGTTTCCTGGGTCCATCAAAGCCAGCAACCTCCCAATGCTGCTTTCAGTCATTATATCCACAAAATAATACACTTCAACCTCTTCAGATAAATTTCATGCTACCCACTCCACAGGATCAGTTCTCCCTGCCCTAGGCATCACCACCATGCTGTTGCTACAGCTACTTCTCATCTTTACAGGATGCAATTCACAAATACCTTGAGATCTTCGTAGGTATCTGCTGAAAGTTTGGTGCTGTTCATATTTAAACTACACAGGCTCTTCATGGCTAAAAGAGAAAACACACGGATTTTCTTAAAATATCATGCTTCCAGTAGGCCAAAGCATAAACAAGACATGACTATGTGCAGCACTCCCAGGAAAAAGCTGAACAGCATAAAATATAGAAATACAAATGGATAAACAGCTGTTTGGGCCCTCATCCAGGAAAAAGTCCCTATTTAGGAAGGGCCATTAAGCATATGCTTATGACTGCTGACTTCAAAGGAGTTCAGTCAACTTCTCATAATCGGTTTCCTGCACATTATTCTGAATAGTGCCCGTTCTCAGTGCTCTGCGTGGTGCTCACAGGGGCCATGCTGATCTGGCAGTCCTCCCTCTCCTCCCCCCAT
Source organism: Sylvia atricapilla (assembly GCF_009819655.1). NCBI lineage: Eukaryota > Metazoa > Chordata > Aves > Passeriformes > Sylviidae > Sylvia > Sylvia atricapilla. The sequence goes on from NC_089151.1 coordinate 4,874,966, forward strand.
TCCCATTTTAGGCTCCAGTACTTACTAGAATAGTTTCCTAAGATGAGCCATAACTACTGGCCTGTCTGGCATGTCTGCATAGGATCAAGCCTATTAAAGTAGCCCTCCAAACCCAGCAGTGAGGTCTGTAATGCACTGCTGGGTGCAGGAGGCGGTTCCATTCCAGCATTTCGAGCAGCTCTCAGTGCTCAGGGAATCCTGGATGCCTCCCACTGCCTGCCTTGTTTAAACTAAGAACAGGGAGAGTTTCACCTCCCCAAAAACAAAGGTACAAAAATTGCCAGAAGGAGCATGGAACCTGCTGCACACAGTTGCTGAACTGACTGAGAAGCTGCTTTGCAATCTTCCCCTCCTGCACCACAATGGCAGGTCTCATCCAGAGGGGATACCCATAGGAAGAAATCAGGGAAGTCCCTGGGCAACAGGTCAGCACTTGAGGTAGGGACAGGTGCCATCAGTGATGCCAGAGGCATATCTAGAGTATGGCTCAGGAGGACAAAGCCCACACGAGGCCACTCAGTGCCATCAGGCTCAGGTCACCATCCCACAGCTGGACAGCTGCAGGACTGGGCAGGGAGGAGGGCACATGAAACCCAAACACAGCCACAGCCTGTCCTAAATCCCCGCAGAAGCAGCGCTGTAGCACTGAAAGATCCATCTCCTGCCTGAACCCACAGGAATTCCTCAGAGCCCACCACCAGTGCCCCACACAAGCCCCTCTTTGTCACTCACAGCTCAGTGCCAGCAGCCCGGCGTCCGTGACCGGCGTCTCGCACAGGTTGAGCACTTGCAGCATGGTGAGGTGCTCGGACAGGAGCCGCAGCCCCGCGTCGCCAAACTGCGGGGACAAGCACAGCTGGGTCACACCAGGCACCACGTGCTGCTACAGCCTCAGAGCATCCACATGGGGCCAGAACCTCAGAGCAGGAACCCACACCTGGTGCTATAACCTCAGAGCAGGAACCCACATGGTGCCAGAACCTCAGAGCAGGAACCCACACCTGGTGCTATAACCTCAGAGCAGGAACCCACGTGGTGCTATAACCTCAGAGCAGGAACCCACATAGTGCTATAACCTCAGAGCAGGAACCCACATAGTGCTATAACCTCAGAGCAGGAACCCAAACCTGGTGCTATAACCTCAGAGCAGGAACCCACACCTGGTGCTATAACCTCAGAGCAGGAACCCACACCTGGTGCTATAACCTCAGAGCAGGAACCCACACCTGGTGCCAGAACCTCAGAGCAGGAACCCACACCTGGTGCTATAACCTCCGAGCAGGAACCCACGTGGTGCCAGAACCTCAGAGCAGGCAGGACCAGAGAAATGGGGTTTGGAAACAGGGTCTGAGCCAGCCCTCAAAGCCACGCTCCCATCACCAATGACAGCAGAGAAAGCAAAGGGTTTTCTCCCTGCCTCGCAGGCAGGGAACAGAGAAATTAAGTGACTTGTGTGCACTAAACCACAGGCCAACACTTAATTAGAGTGGTGCCTTTGAAGGCTGGACTTTGTACAAGCGGGCTCCCACCCAGGCTATACACGATGGTTATGGCAGCCTCAGCCAGTTCTTAGCCACATCACACAAAAAAAAAGCACAATGCAAGTGGTATTAATTAGCTATTTTGGTCTCAAGAACAATGCACTATTGATTGGTAATTGTTCTATTGACCCACTTGGTTTCTGCTGTTTCTAAATTCTAGATTAATGGAAACCAGGATATCGCAAAATAAAATGGAATCTAAACCCTTTTTCTCCCTTTTTAATAAAAAGAAACCCCCCACAAAAAGCAGGCTCTTTGTTCAGTGAAATCAAACTCATTTTGAACAAGAAGCATCAAAGTTTTTCAAATGCAAAAGTTACACTGTTAAGACAAATCTGGAGGAGATACAAACAGCCTTAAAACAAGCGAGCAATCAGCTCCTATTTCATATTCCCCATATAAAAAAAAAAAAAAAAAAAAAAAAAAAAAAAGGTATTTCTGGGATACAAAGTAGTTAGGAAAACAAAACAATATTTACATGACATTTTGGTTAAAAAAATGCTGCTTTTTGTTGTTGCACTGACAATCATCATGCTTTCAGAGAGCACTACAAGTAGATGTTAACAGAAAATGGGGAAACCTATTCAGTGGAGGACCTCAGAGGGCAAAACGAGCAGCGAAATATAGAAGGAAAATTTAATTTTCGAAGTTCCTTCATTTAACAGCAGAATAATTTGTTCAGTTAGTTTGGGTCTTTTTTTTTGCTTACAAAATAATCACATTCTCATTATAATTTTCTTCTACTTATTCATTATCTGAGTTTCTTTTTGTTGCTGTTGGGTTGATCAGCTTTCAAGCAATTCACTGCCTAAACTGCACAGACTCTGTGCTTTGCCTGACCATATGAGCTCCACAGCATAATTTTTTCATCCTAACTGGGTGGAAAGCAGAAGTATTTTCCAGATGAACAGCAGCACGGGTTCATCTCAGTACACAGTAAAAACCATGCCCAACTGGAACATTCAACCCAAGATAGCAGCAACACTTTTATAATTAAAAATAAAACAAAAATTAAAAATTGGAGAAAAAAAAAAAAACAGGAGTGAAGAGAAAAAAAATCAAAAAAAAATCAGCTGCCAAGATGAGCTAAACCACAGGAAGGCCCTGTAAAAATAGCAGGAGGACAAAGTCATCTAAGCAAGCCTCTTCACACACTCCTCTTGTGCTGACGTAGTGTGGAATTTTGGAATTAGTCAGCACCGGTTCCTGCTCTGAGTACTCACTGCAGAGCTGCAGAGCACTCACCTGAGTTGACCACAGGTTCAGCTGCTTGAGTGAAGGCAGTTTGATGAGGTGCTCAGCACAAGCACTCGTCACATTGGTAAAGGCCAGGCTGAGGTTTTCCAGATTCCCAAAAGATCCCGAGCTTAGCAGGCGGGCCAGGTCTGCATCCTGCAGACAGACAGACAGACAGACAGACAGACAGGAGATGGGTAAGAGATTGTGGATGCCCAGCCTGGAAGTGTGTGGTGTCACCGATACTGGTAAACCAGAGCGAGTTGCACAACTGCTCCACTTGTTTACAGTAACAGAGAACCACACAGAGCAGTTTCTGTTTGTTTGGCAAGCAGCTGGGCTCTTGTGGCAGTGTTGCTTCACACACCCTGGGAAAAATTTGTCCAAACATTAGGGCAAAAATGTCCTTTGCGTGTGTATCCTTATGAGACACAAAGGCTCCAGTGTCACAGCAAGTGCTGAAGATGGGTCTTTAAACATCATGAAGATGTAACCAACAAAGTCCAGGTTCCAGCTGTGCTCAGCACCATTACCTGGCCTCAGTGAAGGTAAGTCTGGGTTTCAACCAGGCTTAAGTGCTGGATCTCTTTGAGATGTCCATGACTGAAATCCAGAACTGGACATTGTGAAGTTTGCCTTTGTAATGCAAAACTCTGTTCCCCCAGAGCTGCCATTCCAAATGTGAGCAGCACTATAAATGTGACAGCCTGCTGCTGGTGTGGGAAACTGCTGCACAGACCCAAGAGCAGAAATGTGCCCTTAGTTGTGTAAACTCCAGTTGTGTTGACAGAGCAAGTGGAATGGCTCCCCACTCAACTGCCCAAAACCACCATGCCACATGGCAAACATAAATCAAGTGTTTAAATATGGAAAGACAAAGCTTGCTTTTCTATTGACATGATTAACTTACTGTGGACTTGGATGGCAGTGTTAACCTTGTGGGGCCACCTTTTCTTTGCTGTAAAAGAGAAGATATTTTGGTCAAACAAGCTGCCATTCTGCATTTCAGACCCACTGAAGTACAGCAAGCTCCTCACTAGGGCAAACCCTGCTCCCATTTCAAAGCTTCCTGCCAGCCCTTCCACCTCAGCCCTGCTTTCCCTGAACTGAGTGTGCCTGTTGCTCCCCTGGGGACACCCACTAACCACAGCTAAGTGGGTCCTCATGCCATTTGTCTGCTTCAGCCTGCCAGCATTTGGCTGCTTTCACTTTAAAGGAAACAGCTTTAAAATGCTGGGCAAAGTGAGCAAAGGGGTTAGGATGGTGCAGCTGATAAAATCAGTTGCTTGACTTCAAAAAAAGCATCTACTTTTCAGGCTAGGAGCAGGGGTTAAAGACAAATATAAATGTGAAAGAGGGAAGAGGAAGTTTGTGGCTATGGTTGCATAGGTGAAAAAACTGTTAATGTGAGCAGGTCCATTTTAAATCTGTAGATAATAATAATAGTAGAGATAATCCTCTCTTTAATATTAGGAAGAATCTTTTTCTATAGGCTCTAGCTCTAAGAACTAGACCTAAAGGCCATGTCAGTGAAATGCTGGGAATGCAGCATTCAGAAATGCTGGCCAGCATCAGAGCCATTTGCTGCTCATATGTCAAAAGGTGGCAGAATTTGACAAGCTGACTTGTAAGATCTTGAGACAGCAGGGTTTCACCTTTATTCCTTCACACAGATCCTAAGCAGGTTATTGAATATCATTCATAAACATAGTAAGGGATTAGTCACATCAGTAAATATCACACAGTATATATATGCACAGTGAAATCCTCCGAGGACTGCTCCCATCCTGTTGTTAACTGGGAATTTCACACCCTGCTTGTCTTTCTTTTGTACCTCCATTTGTGGAGAGCACAGAGCCCAGTGTGCTATGGCAATATGTGCAGGGTGACATACCAGCTCCTTTAACTCCCTCTGCCTCTCACACAGCTGTTCATACATTCTCTTTCCCACGTCTGTGCTTTCCAGGGTGGAGATGATCTGGAGCTGGGTGTCATTATTGTCAATGATGTTGTATTCCAGCATCAAACACAAAATCTAGCAGCAGAACAAAAGGAGAGCGGTCAGTGCAGGGCTTTCATTCCAGTTCTTTCAAATATCCTAATGACACTGGGCATGGTGGTTTAAATTCCTAGGTAAGTTTTTAGAGTATGCACTATGGAGTTTAGATTAGAGGGTATCATAGCAGTATTTATGGCCCTTCCAACACATGAAATTAATTTTTTATTTGTAAAGAATGAAGTGTAACCTCCAAAAGCCAGCCTGTCTATCCTGTCCTTCCATTAGTGCTCATTCCTTCTGACTGAGAGGTGCAATTACTTCCATCAGGCCTGGGAGATGGCTCCATGCCACAGCCCTCTCCAGAACAGGTACAATTGATCCAGTATTTCCCAGGTCCATGGGCTGGGCATTGGCAGAGCTGGGACACTGCACACCAGCTGCAGCAGAGCCAAGCAGCTCCTTAAGGGCTGGATTTTCCATCCCTAAGTGCTGGGGTTTCTGTGCAAGCAGAACACGTGTGAGGTGTACCCAGTGCACGAGGTAGGATAGGTAAAGGGCAGAGAGGCTCCATGAGAGGATGCTGGGAGCTCACTGCTGTGGCCAGGACATTCCCCACCTCACTGGGAACACACCCAACTCACCCTGGGGAAGAGACTGCCAGGAGTAAGGCAGATCCCAAGGGATGATTCCAGTAGGTCACACAGATTTAAGACACAGGCTGCCCCTCCACACTGCCTTTCCTTTTCAGCTATGTATCATGCCATTGCAATTAAAATGCAAAGCTTTTATTCCCTCCACAATTTCAATTATTTTTAATGAAGAAAAAAAAAATCCAGCAACATTATACTCAAATGCATGCAGCATGCTCCTTTTTTACTGAATTAAATTAGCATGCACAGATCTAAGTCAATGAAAAACTGTAACCCCTTCCATCTATGTATCTGCTCTCTTTCCACTGACAATGACATTTATCAAGCAACTTCTCCTAAGAAACCCAGAAAAATAAGTATAAACTATTAGCACAACAAAAATAACAAATCATAAGCATAAAAAAAAGAGTCTATTAATGCAAGCAAATAAAGCTTTATAAAGGCATTTCCTGTGCACTGCTCATTTTGCAGGTGGCAAGACAAGAATCAGGCACTTCATCATGGAAAAGCCTTGTGGTTGTGAATTGTGGTCTCTCATCACAGCCTACACCACCATGGCCATTTACTTCCCGTCCCAATCTCTCCAGCTGCATTACAGCAAACAATCTCTCCAAAAATTCATGCACCCACCTTTAATTTAATTCACACTCATATCTACAGATCAGCAATATTCTGGTCCCCTTAATTCAGAGAAGCACAACCACGCCCTGCTGGTGTTTGATATAACACAAACCTGACCCTGCTAAAGCCAGTTCTGGGAAAGCAGTGTCAACCTGAACACTGCTCCTAAACCTCTATGACCACAGGAGTTTAGGGCTTACCTCTACCATCGTCTGGTTACCCCTCAAAGCCAGCAGCATGCAAGGTCCCAATTTATTTTCAGCCAGTGAAAGCAGGAACTTCTTTGTTTTATAGCAGGATCCCATTAAAATATGAACCTATTCAAGAAACAGAGGTAAAATCAGGGGTGTAGGCCTAGGAAACACATATACCTCTGGAAGAGATACTGTTAAGCAGTCAAAAACTGTTAAGTATTTGCAATAAACCTAAAGGAATGAAGGCTCTCTTTACAATTGGGGTTGCAGTGTCTCAACAGCTTCACTACTGAATGGAAGTGACTTTTCTAAGGCGGCGATGCCCAGTGAGATCTGAGGGAGTGGGAAGTTTTTCCTCCATAAAGGAGCCCAGCTGACAGCCTGACAGAGGCTCCCCAGGAAACATCAGAGCAGCTGTGCAATTGCCCCCATTCCCAGTAACCTGATGAACCCAGCGCCGGGGAAAGCACCGGGGATTTTGCTTCTGCATCTGTTTGCGCTTGGGTTTCTCTGGAAATGCCAGCTGGGGAGCAGGGGCTGTGTGGGCTGGGTGTGTAGGCAAAAGGCAGTGCTGCTGGCAACCTGCTGGCCTTGGTTAAGGGGTGGTGACAGACAAATCACCTGTTCAGGATCAACAGACAGGACCTGACTGCGAAAGGAAGGAGTGCTTTAAGAAAATCGGATGGTCCTGTGCACTAAGTCAGAGATAACTTCATGGGTTTTCATCCTCTTGGGCCACTATCCTGCTTTCTCTTTTGCTCAGTTTTCTCTGAAAGGAAAGAACTGTTGAGAAGATCCCCTGAGGGACACTCCTTCAAGTCCTTGAGCTGACAAAACTGTTCTGCAGACTCTGCAAGCTCCAGAAAGCACCGTGTGATATCACATAGTAACACCTATGGCAGAAATGCAAAGCCACTCGTACAAATCAAGCATGTCTCTTGTCAGAAAAGAAGTTGGTCATATTATCTCCAATGTAAAAGCCTTAGAGATTAAATGCAGGGAAGTCTGGGTTCCTAGAAAGAAGTCTTATTTCATAGCTCAGATGGCTGATTGACCATTTGCTGCAGAACACATGAGAATTTGCATTTTCCAACAGCCTAGGCAGGAAGAGCTCCATTCTGTGAACTCAACATCAGCACTACTCTACAATGACCTTGTAAATACATTCTGTGGCCCCCCTGGCTCATGGCATTGCCTGCACAGTGTTCAATACTGCTGAAAATATCACAACCATGCCACGATGAGGTCAATTCTATGTGAATCATGGCTTCATTACCAGCAAGCTCTTTAAAAAAAACCAGAAAATCTTATTTTCCTTAAGCATCTATCAGCTCAGGTGGCCTTTAAAAATGTGAACCTCCAAGCCAAAAGGGATTTAATTTCATGCAGTTTTCATTAAGTTTTTTTAGCGGTTTTCTTGAGCAATGGAAAATACTAACACTGACAGTAAAGTAACATTAGGTGCATCTCAGAACAGGGTGTTTTTCCAACTTTATGGTTAGTCGTTAGCAGCTCTTAAAGTATTTATCAACATCCTTGCAAAGGGCACAGAGTACTGCATATTAATGTGTGTTAGCATTGTGCTTTCTCATGCAAGCCATCTCCTGATGCTCATAAATATCTTGAACCACAACAGCTCTCAGGAGAAATTACAGAGTTCTGAAGAAATTTTCTTTTCAAAGATAAAAGACAGATGAACAGTGAAGAGGGGTGAAACCTCTTGTAAACACTCTTCTTCCATCATCATTTTCAGAGGTATCTGATCCATCTGAATTTAAGGGTAGAGACAGATATCTATGTTCTTTATGTCCCAAAATGTTCAGCATGTGAGAGATGCACAAATGTAGAAAGTCACTTCCCTATGTACCTAAAGCCAACTTCAACAAATATTTTCTCCCTTACCAGGAAAACACAGTATTATCATTTCCATCTTTCTTGGTGTAAGGAGAATTAATACAGAGAGAGATCTACATGGCTTGGCCCAGGTTGCACAAGAAGACAGTGCTTAAATCACATCACTGATTAAAACCTGTTATTTTCTGTCTAGCCCTTCTCAGAGTTACAAAAGAAATAACAACTGGAAATGGAATGCTGGTTTCTAATTACACCTCTTCACAACAACGTAATTGGGCAGAGACACTGATAACACCTTTATATATCTATCCATCCATCCTTTGATTAAGCCAATGTAACTGTTGGTTTTAAATTCCAGGGTAGCCTATAAATGTAAGCCATAGGTGTGGATGTACAGAACAGTCTGTCTCTCAGTATTCCATGTTCCCTGAGAGGGTTTTTTATACAGACAGACAAAGACAGATCTTCATAAATACAGAAATATGTACATATGCACAAGCATGGTTTGTGTATTACTCTACCAGTGAGAAAACATGCCAAGGTTCAAAAAGAGAACAGTAATGTGCTAACCAAACTGTGGCTGCCAAGGGAGGGCAATGGATTTGGTGGCAGAAAGATCTGGATTTTCTGGTGAACGCTCATGGTTAACAAAATCGTGACTTTTGGTAATTAATTTTTTGACAAAAACAAGTAAATCTTGTTACTGCCAACTAGGCATTATCTACTTACTGCAAAGAAGTTTCTAAACTCACATCACTGCAGACACGTACCATACTGGCAAAGAGCTCTCCATCATCATCACAGGCCACTCCCCCAGGGCTGTAGAGCTGGAACCAGCCGTCCTTGCCAGCCCTCACACTCAGCAAACACGAGTGGACCTGCCAAGAAGTGAACACATTGGGAAGGTTACAGCTCCTGCCAATAACCACCAGCATCTCCCACACCCGGCCAAAAGTGACTGCAAAGCCAGGGACTGCTGGAAATTTCATGGTTAATATTCCAATCTAAGGAGCTGCAGGCCGGTCTCCACTCCCAGAATCCATTTTTTCAGTGTAACCAAGAGGGAAGCTGCATCCTCCCTTACTGCATGGCCCTTTTCATTCCCTTTATACAAATCAAAGAAGAAATGGCTCTAATCTAAACCAGCTCCCTTCACTTGGGTGAAAAAAAAAAAAACCCTACCACCAAAAAACTAAACAAAAAAACCCCCACAAATTTCTCAGCTTCTGTCATTTTCCCCCTGCCCTCCCAGCATGTGTGTTTATACATCTGATGTGATCTGCATACCAAATGTGGTGGTGGCTGATGGCTTGCTCATTCCAATCATTAACAATTCTCATTACTCCTGCTCTAATAAAATTTGACCAGAGTCAGGGTGAAGGAAATCCACAGGGAAAACTCAACAGGGATACATAACAAGGAAGCTGCACTGGAGAACTGGCACCAGTGAGCAACCATTAGTCTAAATTTGGCCCACTGTAGAGATTACTATATTTAGACCCACAATTTAATAGAGAAGTCATAATTAAGCTTTATTTTTCCTTTCCTTTTCTTTCCCTTCACTTGAAGAAACAGAAGTTCCATTTCAATTTTTGAGGTGTGTGTGTGGGAGGTAAATTCTTTCCTTTGGGCACAGAACACTAGTGACAGATGAAATCCTGGTGCCATTCCAGGACAAGAAGGTCTCTTCTGACAAGGGTAACTACTGCTCATAAGAGCTAAACCCATAAAAATGAGGAGTTCTGGGCACTGATGATACAGCTTCACCCACAGTTTGAGGGAGTTTTCTTGCCTTCATGCCAAAAGCAAGAGTCACTGTGGATGAGAGGTTCCCTCTGACTCAGCCAAAGCTGATGATGCTGAGCAGGCTCTGAGTGCAGCTCCAAGGCAGCAGCCACCACGAGGCTGCAGCAACACACCTCCCACCCCCTTTCTGCTGCCAATTCATCAGAATTATGGTCATTTGCACACAACGTGGCTGAAACACAGCTACAGCAAACCTGGTATTTTGTAAGCTGTGAGGATCCGTGGATTTTGCTTCCATTTTTTTTTTTTTTGTATGGAAGATGAAAAGCTCTGAGTGATCCCACAGAGGGGGAAAATCTGGCTAGTTGCAGTTTACTGCAGGACAAGGACATCAACTGATGCCAGCTAAGGAGGTGACTACACATAAACCACCCTGAGTGGCCACTACTCCTAAAGAGACTTAGGCAGAGTGAAACCACACCGTGTTTTAGAACAAGCTACTTAAGGAGAGATCTGAACAAGGGCAGTTGCAATCCCTCCAACTAATACTCTGTGTAAACTGCCAAACTCACTTCTTGCCTTGGGTCTTCTGCAAATCTCTGAATCACATATTTCAGCTCCCTGAAAAAATAAGAGTAAGAAGGACGAGAATAAGCAGCTGCTTGTTGCAGTACTCATACAGGTATCACATTTCTTTTGTATAACACCTAAAATATATATATTAATGCACTTTAGAGAGAAATAAATTAAACTCTTTCCACAGGAGGGAAATCTGATGCCTAAAAGTGATTACCAAGGACAGTGTCTGTTCACACAGCCTAGCAAATGTTTCAGAGATGTGCATTGACAAGCTCCTTTGTAAATTCTATCAGCACCCAGTGGCTTTAGTCCTTGGGCTCCTGCTAGCACAACAAATTACAAAGAAAACTTTTTATTGCTAACAGAACATGCCTACAGCCCTTCACAGATAAAAGCCATTAGAGACACAATACTGAATAATGCATCATTGCTATTATTGACTAGTACAAGTATTTGTTCAATAAAACAAAGGAAGCTCAGAAACTTACTTTGTGAATTTCTCATGTGCGAGAGCCCTGAAATTTAAAACAGAAAACAGAAGAGTATGAGGATCTGAGAGAAAGGAGAGAGGGGGGGAAAAAAAGCCCAAAAAACCCAAACAGGCACTTTTCAGTTCTTTCCAGATGATAATAAGACTTGCTAAGCAACTGCAGCACATAACACAAAAAAAAGTTTCAAAAAATCAGATAAAGCCTCTTTCATTAACCTAGGGGGAAAAATTACTTTGAACAAATCTTGTAGCTTTTCTTGAGTCTGTCTTAGACAAGGCTCTGAATAATGTCAGTGGGAGCTTTGGGTCAGAAGAAAGTAAAAGACTTACAACACCATCATAAAATTACAAACAGAGTTTTGCCTACCTCCAAGAGCCAGGTGTATTCTTTAATTGCAATGCAATTAGGGCATGGTCACAACTAATTAGCATCATACATCAGTAAAGCAATTAATGGTCATTTTGTGAAGTGCCTTGCACCACGGTATGGTTTACAGCTCCCCCAAGACTCACATTTGACTTAGGTAATGATGTCTCTGTTACCTATCTCCATGCTCTCACTGTAGCCCAGGTAACTTGGTATGGAGGATTAGACCTCTGTGATTCAAGACATCAGGTCATTAGGGGATGTGACAAGCCAGCAAATTGTACAATTACAGGTGGTAATTTTTGTCCGTGGAGGTCTGCACTTTATAAACACCACTGTTCATTATTAATAGGTTTCTGAGGGAGCTCGGCCGATCCGTGGGGCAGCTTCTTCATTTAATGCAAAATACAAATGACAGGAGTCTCTGTGACGCCAGCAGAGCATCCTCCTCCACTAAATCTCTCACTTGGCTCTCCTCCTCACCAGCTTTCCTTCCCTTCCTGTCTGCCTGTCTCTAGTTAACCGTATTTCTTTTCAGGATCATCTGACAGAAATGGGGAAGGAAGTTGAACATGGGGAGGTCTTCACATCCCTCTGCATCAGCCAAAATCAACTTCAGTTTCTAAATCGACACTAGAGGCACAAAGCTCCTGTTACCATCACTTTTTACTTGACGTATATTTTACCATAAAAAAAATAGCAACAAGAACAAGCCAGTAAATACTAAGACAGTGCAAACTCACTCCTTGGGAAACGGGATAGGTTGAAGCAAGCTGGCCAGGGCTGGTCTCCAGTCATCGTAGTCTGACCTGCAAAATGAACATTTTGTTAATAGATTACCAGGTTTTAAGTATGGCTTGCCAACAGTTAGTTCAAGGAGTTAAAAGCTTTTTTACTGTGGGCACCAATAACCTTTCTGGTTTACTGAAGCACTCTCAAAATCTACAGTGACATTTCCCTTTTCTGTTTCAGCACATTCTCCATTGAGGCACAATAAATCTGGTATTTACAGTGACCTCCAGAGAGCCCTTCTTTATGTCAACTTGAAGACATTTGCTGTTTATGAGACCTGTTGACATTTAATCACTAAGTAATACTTTCATCTAAGTTGGTAGAGCAATTACCAGGCCACTGCTATTTACAGCTCTTCTATACATTTAACTGGAATTTTTCTTTGCTGTAAGACATAAGCCCATTTGTAAGAACAAAGTTATCCCCACATCCATTTCTGACACAAAATCCACCAGCCAAAGCCCAGACCCTCCCTCTCAAGTCCCATTAGTAACAATGAGCACACACAGAAGTGAATCTCATATGGGCTGGAACACCTGGGGATGTCTGCAGAAACAACCCAGAAGAGCCTGCCACCTTCTCTTAGTGCTGCTACCTTTTGGATTTCAGTGTTAAAAACCAGAGTATTGGCTGCAGCTTACTGGAAACTTGGCACAAAAGTGTGATGTGTCTTTGGGAGGGAACGAAGTGTAATGTTCTCAAATGGACAGTATCTACTGATAGCATTACAGACAGACAACATATGCACAGGAACTGTTCCAAGAGAAAGCAAAGGGAAAGTTCTAGCCCAGAGAAATTGAAGATGGATGCATTTTCAAAAGTCTCATCCATCTTTTGAACCATATAAAGCAGAAATGTCCATAAACTAATAACACACATGATGTTGGACAGCCCACAAAGATGTATTGACAGAAAAAGAAAATTTAAATGCATGTGCAGGGTACTCTTAAAAAGCAACATGCAGAAGTTTTACTTGAATGGAGAATCATGATGTAAAAATCAACCAGGGAAGCAGTTATCACTTGCCCAAGAGCAGTATGAGCTCAGGTTACACAAATGTGTCATATGTCTTGCAAGCAACCAGCCCATGAGGTTTAGTGCATTAAAAACCAGAAGAGCACATGTGAAGTTACAGTAATCGAAAAACCTCATGCCCATGCCAGTTGTGCTAGAAGCCAGTGAACCTAATTTTCTCCTCCATGAAAAATTCTGTTCTCAGGTCTAAACTAGGGGCAACTCTGAGACAAGGAGTGTCTCACAAACCTAAAGCCAGTGTGAGTCAGTGGCAGCAAGAGCACTTTGTGATCACCTATTCAAAAGGTTCTTTCCAGAGATAAAAAGTCCCTCACCTGCTTAGCCACTGAACAAATAAGGAAGATGATCAACTCTGTTTAATGCCTCAGAATATCAAGACATGAAGCAGGACTTCATTACAGGGGTTGTTTTTTCAATTTAGTCAGTGAATATCATGACACACCTGAGGATGGGACTTGTCACATAAACTGAAATAAGGCAAGGAAACCTTTGACACAACATCTCTAGGATGAGCTTTCTGGGTTCTTTCAAGCTTTGATTAATTAAAGCTATCTACAAGATTATTGTTTCTGACCTAGAGACACATTGAATGGGTCAGTGACACAGAACTCTGGCCTGTGTTCAGCTTCAGCTGAAAGTCTCTTGTTTAAATACCAGGTCTCTGTAGGAGAGAGCTGATGCAGCCCATCTACAGCTGCAGCCCTGAGAAGTGCCACAGGTCTCAACACACAGCCTGGGTCTCACCGTGTTTGTCAGGTGTGAGAACACAGTCCTGACATTTTATTTAAATATGCATACTCTTTAGAAATTCCTAGCTGATTTTATTCTAAAAATAACACATATTAATTGGCAGATACAAACAACTCTAAAAGCAGATTTTTGAGCATGGGAGACTCAGAAGTCAAAAGGCAGAGTTAGAAAATTCAGAGGTGTTAAAGGTGCTTCATTTCACATGAGATACAGCACCCACAAATCTTTTTTACCAGAAGGTTAAAAGCCGAGACCTGCTTTGAGGCTTAGCTCCTGTGACATCTCAGGCTAAGTGTTACACCACTGAAGTTCCTTCTTGAGCAATCTGGAGAGTTGTGATTACTAATAATATGAACCAATCAATTTTTCATGGCTGAGCTTCAAAGGAAATTGCAAGAGTAAGAAAAAAGTTGTGAAATTAAACTGCAGACAGAATGGGACAGTATCACTCTGACTTTTCTCAAAGCTGGGGAGCAGGACAGGTCTGTGAGAGGGCAGTGAAAATAAATCAGTCTGCTTCTCCAGGAGAAGGAAGAAAGAAAGGAAGGAAGAAAACTGTCTCCTACTGAAATATATAAAATTTGGCTGCGTGAGTGGGACCTGAACATAAAATCTGCACAGCCTGTAATCCCTTCAATCTGAGCTAGGAAACATGAAACAAACACAGCACAAGAATAAAACCAAACTACTTATTAAAAGCCTACGGTGTTTCTCCTCCTCCCACCTATTCCCTTTTCAAAAACATTTTCCTTCTGTCTGTGCTCATCTCATCTGCACTCTTCTTTCATTTCAGACAGTTGCTTTTTTCTTTTTTTTTTCTTCAGTCCATTCAAAGCTCCAACACAAGACAGAAGTGTTTGAAGCAGGGAAAGAAAGGGAGATGGATTAGCTCTGGTTGCAGTTAACAAGCACTGCAGTGAGCCAGACAAAGAGCTGGGCCAGGAGAAGGAGGGAGTGCAGAGCCACAGGGAGATCCTGGGACAGCGCCCGTGACAAACTCCCTTCCCAGCTCTCCAAAGAGCTGGGCTCAACACTCATCACACAGCTCAAATCCCAGGACTGGCCTTATAAAAGGGGGAAGAATGACTACCCAGCTCTGGTTTTTGCAGGATTTGCAATTCCAGGTGAGCAGCACAGCAGGCAGGCTGCAGCCTGACCTGCGGGTTCCTGAGAGCACGGAGGGCTGCTGGAGCCAGGCGGTGACAGATCAAAGCCATCACCTGCCATGCACAGCCTCCCTGCCCCTGAAACCTGTCCTAGGGGCTTGGCAGAGCACAGAACAGCCATATTAATTAAATAATCCCCGACTGCAGCGACTTTGCCTCTGGGCCACCATTGCTCTTGGCTTGCCAACATAATACATTTTCCTTCCCCGGGATCACCTTTCACCAAAATGAAAACCTGCCCGCATGTCATGTGCGGCACAAACAATCCAAAACATACGAGCAGCCCAGGGCAACCCCGATAAACATGACACAGGATAATCCACTTGGGATATTCAGAGCATGCCACTGACCTATTGGGGAATGCAGAGCAGCCAGGGGAAGCTCCAGTGGGTGCTTGTGTTTGGGAAGCCGTGGCTCTCATCTCTGAGACACCGCAAGCCCCAAGTCCTCGGCTTTTTGAAGATAATGAAGAGACAAGAGCAACTACTTGGAAGCAGCTTGTTCACCAGACTGGGCAGATTGACAAGGTAACCTCTGTTGTCAGACAATAACATGACCATACCTCCAGACATGTACCTGATCACTTCTTTCCCTGGCTCTAGGTTAGCTCCCTGAATTGTATGATGTAAGGTTTAGCTCAGGGCACCAAGGCAGGCTGAGAAAAAGCCTCAGCAGACCCCTTGTCAATACAAGGCACAAACCTGCTATCTGCAAAACAGTGAGGTGCCTTTTCATGCTCAGCCTTCTTTTGAGATGGGCTTGTTTGGCTTTTTCAAAAGATGAAAATTTAGCACCACTGGAAGACCCTAGAAAGGTTCTGCCCTGACTGCTGAGAACAGAAATGGGCTCCACTGCTCACAGTTGGCATGGAAGCATCAGGAAACAGCAACACAAGGTTGCCCAAAACAGGCTGTGACATTGGCCCCAGAGAGGGGTAGAAGTGTCTGGACATCTGGACGGACCCTTGCCACTACAGGCAGCCATGGAAACAGAAAATAACACAGACAAAGGGTAACAGCTTATGATACAACACCAACAGAGCTTCCCCAAGAGGGGTCTGCTCTCACAAGCAGTTGACCTTGCTATTTGTTGACCCAGATTTCACTGCAGAGACAGTTTAAGTGTCTCTCCACCCCTTGGAACCAGTGAGGTCCTTCAGGTGAAAGAAAATTTTAAAGTTCTCCAGCCCAAGGATGGACACATGGTCCTTTCCACTGCAACTTTCTCTAACCATGGTTGTCCTGTTCAAGCACAAGTTTGGCTCTACAAGACATTCCCAGAAGCCTGGAAACACTAACATAGAAGTAGGAGCTGGGCAATGCTGAGCCGTTCTCAGAGCCTCTAATTTAATATGATGAACAGAAATTTTTCAATTAATTTAGTGCATTTTCTATGCACAGTTTAAGACTTGTAGGATTCAGGAGGCATTGGCTGGTGTCAGTAACACTATCAGAGTCCAGAATGAGTTACAGAATATTGACACAGAAGCTTGATCCACTTTCAAGTGCAGGACCAAAATTATTATGTTACCCTGGAGACTATGTCTCCTTTAAAATCTGCCCAGACTTTGGGTCATCTGCCAACATCTTTAAAATCATGATTTTGTATTTTCCTTTAGTATGCAATAATTGTGTTTCGTTACACAACTATATTAGAAAAAGGGTCAAAGATATTCTAGGTGCTGTAAGAGCCCCACAGATGAACTTTCTGAACTGCCCTTTTAGCTTTCTGTGCAAAAAGTGAAGTATTAAAGTGATTGGTAAATAACATCTCCATCAAAATTAGAAGTGAGTGTTTTCCCCCCAAAAAGTAAGCACTATGTAAGAGTTAAAAGTGAACAATAAAATGTCCTCTGTTGAAGCTACTGTTGAGAATGCTTATTTGCTAGACTTCCAATAATTAAAATTTGCCTAAATAAATTACTCCCTGCTGCCCTAAGTTAATTATGTAAAAAAGATATCATCGCTGGTGACTCTCTTGTTTTGATGATGATACTGAGTCAGACACCTAAAAGAACAATCAAACTCAATGCTAAACAACTTATTTATGTTTGGCTTACCACTGTTATTAATAAGAACATTATTTTACTGAATGCCTGCTGAGAGCTCAGCTCCTGGATAGCAGTTGTTTTATAATTAATGTTTTCTTCCTACTGGCATGTTCTTCAACTCTCTTTCTTCATATTCTCAGATTTTCAAAGTACAGTAATAGTATTTCATGCAACGGAAACCCTTTGTTCAAGAAGAGTTAGAGCATGAAAGTAATCAGCATCACAACAGCATTATCTTGTATTTTTGGTAATAACTACAAGCCCTTCTAGAATGCTTTTCCATCACTGGTTTCAGTATTTAAAAAACAACACTGAAAATCTTTACCTGTATTTTACAAATAAGGAAAATGAGGCATTTAAAAGTGACTTATCTAAAACCCCTCATGGAGCCAGTGGCAGAATCAGGAGCAGATTCTGCATTATTGCTTTCAGGCACCCAAAAAATCAAGGGATGAACAGGAATGGAAGGGAAGTCAAATGAGTGGAGCTACAGCCATGGCTCTGCCTTAGGAGCTGCCCTATGTCCTCACAGGTTGTGATGTCCCAAGCAGGGTGCAGGCTCTGGCAGGGCACTCTGGGGAGAGCTGCACCACTTTTGTGTTATCACTGGTCCCTCAGTGGGAGGTTTCACTTTTCAGAACTCCTGTTGTACAAGCAGAAAAAGGGCCTAAAGCTGCTCCACACCTACAACTCCAACAGTCACACATTCCCATTTTCATTGCTGCTGCTGAGCAACTTGATTTTTTTTTAAAAAAGGAAATGCTCAAAAAAATAGATCGTTTCAAGGTATGGAGAGAAATGAGCTGTTTGTGTAGGAAATTAAATGGGAATTGGGACCTAGCCTATGCAATGTTTAAAAGTGGAGAGACTGTGGGGAAGAACATGTCCATTTGTGAATTTGTTTATAAGTGTGTGTCAGCTGCATGATGAAACCAAAACCGTCAATGCTTAGTGAGTCAGCATCCAAACCAGCATCAGGACTGGTGGAGTGCACAGTGTTTATGGAAAACAGGGAGAGTCAAGGGGACAGGAATAAATACACGACGTGTTTAATGTAGCACCTGGGTGCGTGGAGACTTAGAAGCCCCCAGATGAAGCAAACTGTGATTTTTTTTTTGATGCAATCATTTTTAAAGGCAGAAGAA
Source organism: Sylvia atricapilla (assembly GCF_009819655.1). Classification (NCBI taxonomy): domain Eukaryota; kingdom Metazoa; phylum Chordata; class Aves; order Passeriformes; family Sylviidae; genus Sylvia; species Sylvia atricapilla. Next base: position 4,893,181 of record NC_089151.1, read on the forward strand.
CCTAGGCCACGGGGAAAAAAATATACAAAATTAGCCTTCACAGCAACTTCCTGCTCAAGAATCTAATGGGAACAGTATCTGGTACTCACTTTTCCTGTCTCCAGCTTTGAATGAGTGCTTAAGTAATTGCAAGTCAGCTGTGCAGTGAGTGGAAGAGTGATGCTGCAAATTTGCACTCTGTATTTTGAAAAAAAATGAAAACGTAGGACAAAACCTTCACAAAATCTTCCATCACAGCAGTTTGACTTCATGTTATTCTTTGAGAGTGGACTCCCAGATGTGCATTTGTCTGCAGTGTAGCACATGCTACACGGTTTACAGCAGAGTCCAGATTTCACCTATCACATCTTGGATTCTATAAAGTTCAACTATGACTTCATTAAGCCTTACAGTCTTTAAAAATAATTAATGTAGAAGTTTAACAGTTTGCCACAAAACATACTGCAAATCAGTATCAGAGCTAGCTGTCAAAGTCAACAAAATTGATTTACTGCACTTCTATTACAAGCTCCCTGCAGTCCACCTTTTCTGTTATTCCTTTTCATTTATTTATCCAGAGAAAACCAAGCTTTCCCTGAAGAATATTTTCCTTTATATTCCTGTTTAAGATATTCAGATGTGCCTGGCAGGAATCACTTTGCCACCATTTTGTGGCAAAAGCTATTTGAACACCTGAGACCCAAGACAGGTCTGCTGTACCACAGCAACTGGACAGAGACTCCACTCTAATACGAGCAGATCTGAACAAGTCATAAAACTTCCACAAGCACACGAAGGGAGAACATCTAAGTGAACAACAATCACCGTATCCAACTCCTGCTAAAGTCAGGGCAGTGGTGCTGCCTATCACTGCACAAGCACTAAACCCAGCACAGACCTGACTTTTCTAGCTCTGTCTCAGGCAATCCCAAGAGCCCTGGAGGAGACAAATGGGGTTTTTTGTTTTTTTCTTGGTGGGCAAGAACAAAAACAGAAACCACTGACACCAACATCCCGTCTTCTGTAAAATGCCTGAGGCTCACTGTACAAATAAGCTTTCCATTTTCATCTTCCTAATGCTATTTTTAGAACATCTTGGCAGTGCCAGATGCCTCTTTCAAAGGCTGGGCTCTCCAGGGCTGGAGTTGAGATTTATAACCATTTGCTGGCTAGCCACAGACGTTGAAGACAACAAGCCTGTGGGAAAAGCTCCCCCATTGTGGAGATGACATTGTTCTAAAAGCTATCCAAACCAGCCACTCACAGCATCTTGAGTATCTCCACGTAGCAGCCCAGGATCCTGTCTGCCTGGGCGCTCAGCTCGATGCTCATGGTGCTGCAGGTGGGGCTGACCATCAGGCAGTCGATGAGGTTGGGCTCGCTGTCGTTGCCAACGCCGGCCGTCATCTTCTGGTTGGCCGTGTTGTTGCGCTCCACCTCCACGTGGATCTCGTTGGTGGTGACAATAACTGGTTTGAGACGGGATTCAGTCAAGGTGGCCTCCTGAGAGACCAGGTCAGGGCTCGTGTGGAGAAGGCGGAGGGGGAGGTTGGGCTTTCGGTCACACTGCTGCTGGCAGCCGTTCCGAATTTCCTTCAGGCTTGGCGAATTGTCCCGGCTGGATTTCAAAAAGAAACAAATCATTTCAGTAGGCAGACATACCAGCAGAGAGCGGGACACGGAGTGCAACACTGAGAAGCCACGATTTTTTGCGATTTCCCACAGCATTTCATCCCAACCCACTGGATGGCTTTCTTCTGTGCAGTCAGATTACTGAAATCAATTTGAAACATTAAAGGCTCCAATAGAACTGTCCTGCAGCCTCTATCTGACAAAGATTTGAGCTTTTCATTACTCTAATTGACAGACCAGTTTAGTCTAAAGGTGAACTTTCCTGTCCAAGTTGTGCAAAGCTGTAACAGAATCCATGCCCAATTATGTATCTGGCTATAGTACATGCCCAGACATTTGTCTGCAGCCCTCGTGTCTGGAATTCGTGTTGGACACTGAGCAGCCCCTGTCCGTGCTCTACCATGAGGAAAGTCAGATAGGCATAAACAAACAGGAAACATAGCAGAGGGGAACCCTCAGTGTCTACTGGAAACTGGCTCATGTGTCAAGAACTGCGGCGTCTACTTTGCAGCAAGTGAGGACTCAGACTTTCCACAATAACGGCGACAGCGTTGTGAAACCAGCTCGGGTTCAAAGCTGCAGACACACAGGGATTTACACACAACCCCTTCTTTAAGGTCTCACCCCTGCCTGTCCTCACTCCCTTGGTGAAGTACCAGGGCATGAAGGTTCAGGGTCTCTCAGGTTATCTATCACACCCATCTCATGCTGATCCTGTTGAGCAGCGCCATGGCTTTGGAAGGGAGTAACAGGTGGGAATTCATACTGACCTGTTGATAAATTCCTCGTAACAGGAATAAATGGCAGCTAAGCAGACAGCTACAAGATTTGGCAGGACCCTGGGATGTGGGCATTGTCCTGTTGGACCATGCATGCTGAAAGACAAAAAACAAGATGGTATCATTGCAAGGAAGATTTCTGTGGGCAAAACCAGTCCGACAGAACGAGGTGACAAACCTGGATAGGCATCCTTGGGGAATTTTCAGAAGGGCCATAACAGAGAGATATTTTAACCCTGTAAATCCAATGCTCCTATTAATGATTAAGGGTAAGCCGAAACATCAAATTAATTGATGTGGTATCCCTAAAGTCCTCCTAAAAATCTCACACCTGAGTGAGGCATTATGAGCTTGAAAGATAATTGGAATCATTCTCCAGAGGCTTTGAGCTAGATGTATATGAAGAACATACACACAGCAAAGCCCATTTGTTTGCAATGTGGAAGTAGGCAGAAAACCCCAGACTTATCTGAGAATCAGCATTTTTAAAAAGAGACTTCAGCAACACTGCCTGATGGACTTGATTTATTTGCTGTTTGCCAAAAAGCACCAGCTACTGTTAACAGCCAGTAAAGCAGGAGAAGTAACACACCAAAGCATGGACACAGGACTGGAAATATGCCATAAATTAAATATAACTCACCTGTGAATAAACTTCTTCACCACCTCCATTCCAGCATTCAGCTCATTCAAAGACAGAATGTACTCCTGAGTAAAGAGCCGCAACCGAGGGCATTTCCCAAAATCCTGTCCAAGAAGGAGAGACTCGGTGAAGATGGTGAATCTACATCAAAACTGGGTTTTCAAATGAAACCAGCTCAAACACAACTGAATTCACTTTGCTATCATGCTGACAAGCTTCAAGAGAAGAGCATCTCTGCACACTGAAGTAATGTTCTCCCCACTAATAACAACAGCATTTCCAATCTCTTATTTCCTTTATATCCACTTTGAAAACAAAGTTCTGTAAAATGAAACAAACAACCAAAAACCAAAAAAAGTCTCCCCTATACTTATATTTGTTTTGCACTTTCCACTTAGTATTTTGATTTTGAAATACATTTTTTGTTTGGTGCTTTTGCTTCCACCCTTAACTGCATATTTTTAGAAATAAAACTCAAAATATTATATTTCCATGGGTTTGGCATGGGTGTCTATTCTGGTTTTAGAGAAAATCATTTTGACATGCTATCAGTAAGCAATCAAGTACCAAACCAGAGATCAGTTTTTTTCTCCAGGGATTTTACTCCAGCTACTCTGTGAATTTGACAGGTGAGCTCAAGAGTCACTTTCTTTAAATCCTGCAGTCAGAGAGCCACCTGCTAACTGAAATCCTGCATCTCCTCACATCACCTGCTATTTTTAGATGTGAAAGGAGTAAATTCTGCTGTCTGGTGAGTGTTATTCCACACCACATTTCCTCACATTTACACAGGTGTAACCTTATTACACAGGTGTTGCAGAACTACAGAGCTGGATTTCCAAGTGGGGAACAAGGTCCACTGAGGACAAACAAGCACTCCCAGCTATTCCTCCAGCAGCTGCCTGTGGAAGTTATCCTGAAAAAAATACATGGCAACTGAAATGTTAAAGAAATGCCACAAATGGTGATGAACTAATGGTGGTCTGTAAAAGGGATGATAAACCCCCCCAGCACTGCAACCTTCTGTTAACTCTTTTTGGTTTCAGGCACTTCTAAAGCACAACCTGTATTAATACCCGGTAAGTTTTACAGGCAGAGAAAATGACTAAAAAACTTTGAAAACAAGCTTGGAGTGAACAATGTCTCCTCCAAGCCCTCAGAGTCACCCTGCTGGTACAGAAAGGCTGCCTGGTAACTTCACCCAGCAAAGGGACTGTGGGCAATTCCACATCATTACAATTAACATCATTAAACTTGCAACAGATCCTTCTTGCAGGTACAAATACACTTGAGCCAAGGGCACGAGACCATGCGTGCTTCATAGAACATTTGATTCATTTCATGAACATGAAGACAGCTTTTGCAATTGCAGTTTGCTGATGAAAGTTTTCAACCTGTCTAGGTGTCCCAACTGAAGCTACAATGAAAGTCCAAGAGATCATAAAGAGGACGTCATTGCTGACATCCTTTAAAATCCTTTAAAATAAAATATCTCTCTAAATTTAATATAATGCCCTATCACATACCAAGCACAGAACAATACACACCATCAATACTGTTTGCTAAAAAAAAAATAAAAAGAAAAAAGAAAGAAGGGCTTATATTTAAACATTTGGGCTGACCCTGCAGACAGCTAAAACCCAAAGGTTTGGGAAGTTGCTGAGCACTCCTCAAACAACTCAGCATACAACAGCCTCCAGTCCTGCACTAACCAGCATTATCACCGAGAGAAAAACCTGTCCTTGTTCTTTTGAGACATTAAAATCATAATCTATATCCTTGTTCTTTTGAGATGTTAAAATCAGAGATAAATGAGACACTCTTTCCCCATTTTATAGGTAGAAAACTGTGGAGCAAAACTTGCTGGGAATTTTAAAGGCCACAGAACAAACAGGAGGCAAAGGTGGGAAGAGCCAGCTCAATCTCCTGCCCCAAGGACTGCACTGGGCCTCCTGAGGTGATGAAGTTTAGCGTCCCCCTAATGAGTAACTTTATTTATGTGCGCACACACACACATTCTCTAAAGCACTATTCAGTACAGAAATCTCCAGAGAGTGGTAAAGTGCCCAAATCCACTCCAATTAATACCTGACACCATAAATTCTCAGACTACACACTGCGGTACAGACATGTTGATTTTCAATCTGCAAATGTTAAGTATGGTAAATATACCCAATTCTCTGAAGCTAACCAAATACAAGCATTACACTATGCATTTAGATTTTATTTGAGACCCCTCAAGAGCTCTGGATGCTTTTAAAAAAAAATCAGTCTGGAATCCAAGAATAACATTTACAGAATATTTCACTGAACACTACAGAATATTCAAAAATGTTTACATGTCTGCAGAGTGTTGGCACAGAGCCAGGAATATGACCTTTTTGCCATCTTGGGCTTTCTACCTAGTTCTGTAAACTAAGGGAGTTAAATAATAGGATTGGAAAAATGAGAAATATTAACTGTTTTCTACTGGGTTCGTGCCAATCACAGTATGACAATGGATGGTCTCTAAAATTATATGTTAGTGAAAAGAAGTTGATTATGAAGTTATGGAGGTTCATCCTTGAGATCACAGCCAAATCAACTGCCTTAAATCTTTTATTTGTTATTCTTTGCCACTGCATTGTGAAGTAAGACTTCTTCATGGAACTTAAAAGCACTGGCAGGAAACTTCATGCCACAAAAGCTGGAGAATCGGTAAATGCCCCAGACCTCTATCAGGAAAGGAATATGGATCATGCAAGGATATTTTCAGAGTTTAGGGGAGGGGAATGTGGTCTACAGGGTGGAAAGTGAAGGAGGGCATTTATTTCAAACACTGACAAGGAATTGGTCAGCAATGAGGAGAGAGAAAGTCTGGGTAAGAACAGCCATACAACGACAGAGTACCTAAATCCTGTAATGAGAAGGAAGAATAGCAGTAGAAAAGCATAAGGATATTCAGGGAATCGAGGTAAGAACTCTCTGAACATGAGCCTTAAGGAAAATGGAAACCAAGAGGGCTGGTGGTGTTTTGAAGAAAAAGTGTTGAGGGTCCAGCTTAAAATGAACTCTGCTTTTGTTATTTATTTGATTTTAAACTGTTTTAACTGCAAGGATGGCGTGCAGGGAGTAAATAAGGAGCCAAGAGCCAGGTGGGAGAGAGCTGGAGTTGCAATGCTGGCACTGTTGCCAAAAGAAACATCCCTCAAAACATGGCTTTGCTTAGACGCTTTTGAGGATCCCACCGAAGGCCTATTAGTTCTGCACTGATGAAGTAACACACAATTACACGCAGCATTCTCACTTTGGGGGGCAGATTTAGATCCCACAGCACGTGACAGGCAACAGAGCAGCTGCTGATCACACAAGGTATGGCAGTGAAGTTTTCCAAAGTGCTGGAGCTCCCGTGGCACGAGCACTCACCATGTTGTGTTTGAGAATCCTCTGGACCACCGGGGTGAACACCTCGATGACCACCATGGACCGCGGGCGCTCTCGGCAGTGCTGGAAGGAGCAACAGGTCATTGTGTCAGCTGCAGGAATTATGGACAGGGGTCTCCCCTGCCTTCACACCCCACACGTGGATTACCCCAAGATTAACAAGATCCAAGAACTAAATTATTCTCTCCTGAGATTAAGGTACTCAACACTGCTTGCTCCTATCGGTTCACTGGCATCTAGTAGAAGATTCCCATGGGAGCTCACAAACAGCAAATTCTCTTCCCTATCACCTATTCTTCCCAAAACTCACTGCAGTGTACCATTTTTGGGGCTTATTGCCAAGGGTTTTAAAAGGAAAGGGGCTGGGGACAGGAAGATCTAATCACACAGACAGTGTAATGCCACAAACCTCCTTTCTCTGGGATCCAGGCTAAAAACCTGTGGTGGATCTTGGAAGGTACCAATAACCCACTTTCCCATCACAGGATGAAATATATAATCATAATGTATCAGTCAGAGTAACTTAGGTTGGGAAAGACCTCTGAAAGTCATCTGGTCCAACCCCCTGATCAAGGGCCGATTTTGAAGATAAATTCTCCTTCTCATTACCTTGTCCACTTCCGTTCTGGGAAGTCCACAACCTGTTTCCCTTCCTGCAATCCCCCCTCACACACATTTACAGACAATTAGGTGCCCACCTCTGAGAGAGATCAAAGGCAAAAAAATCCCAAATTAGGAATAAAAATGCTTGAGGTCTGAGGCTACTGATGACCTAAGAGTGCTTATAAAAATGCAAGTCAGAGGAGTTTCTGTAACTTGACTCAATTTCTGTAGGAAGAAGCAGCTGATGAATAACTCTGGATGAGAATTACAAGCAGCATCCAGAATGTTTGACAAATGCATACCCAGTCATCAGTAAGCAAATTTAAGCAGACTTAAAAACGAAACACAAACAGGCCTCGAGGAAAGTAGTATCTTTAAATCCACAAGGTCTGCAATCTAAAGTACTCTGAAGTTTATGGATAAAAGATACAAAATGCAGCACAAGCATGGATTTACCAGGAAAGAGGGTGAGTACTTATGATCTTCCCACTGCCATTACCCAATGACAAAATACCATAAGGGCTGAGTTACACACATCTGAACACAGGGGCTCCAGTGATTTCTGTATTAGCTGTATTTCTGTATTCTGCATTAAACACAGCATGCAGTAGGACACCTCCTGTACCCAGACTGAGGTGTGGGAGTCTCAAAATTTTAACTCACACAGAGTATCAGGACAAAACAGTCTGATATATTAAGCATATGATTGTATTTATCATGATGGTGCTGTTCACCATTCCAGTATCATTGCTTGCTGGCCAAGAACTGAACTCAATCTGGGTAGGAGGTAAGAAGTTAAAGGAAAAAACAACCTCCTGCTCAAAGAACTACATTCATATGCAACTATGAGATTTCAGAAATCAAAGCTGTTCTGATACCTTGCAGAAGAATTCACAGAGGTCAGGAGGAGGATGGTTGTTTTCCAGCAAAGGTGCAATTGCCTTTAAAAAGAAAGGGGAAAAAAAGAGAAAAATTGATTTTCAAGGCGGCAACTGGAGAAAACATAATGCAGGGAAGTATTTTTCTTGGGGAGATAAAAGCTCATTTTAGAAAAGGACAAAATAGAGAAATTAGAGGTGGGCCATATGTGTATTTTACAAGTCAACTCAAGCACAGCTCTCCTATGAATCCTCAGGAAAACTCTGCTTTTAACGACATTGGTGTAAATAGGTAAAACAAGGCAAAGGAGTGCAATATTTATAATGGTTTAAATGGGAACAGGAGCAGATCAATTACTCTAGGATGTAATAAAGCAAGGATGAATCTGGCTCATGTTTCAGTTAGAACATCTCCCTAAAAGAAAAATCTGAACACCACCACACACATATCCTTTGTGAAGGAGTTCAAGCTCTTTTTTGTGAGAAAGAGCTCACTAAAAGCAACCTAGCACTGCTCTTACCTGGGAGTACCCGATTTATCAAAATCAAGCATCTAACTTCATAAAAGCTGAGATCAACCATTCCTTTGTTGCTACGTGAACCAATGTGCTTATGCTGGGTAAACACATTAGAGGTCATACCTGCCACTGAGGGGGTAATGAACTCATGCTCTTGTTACTTCCTTTGTAAATTAGAAAATGGTCCCAGAATAATATATTCTATGTGGTGGTGCCTTCAGGCTTTTCCACTCTTCAGTTACAGGGATTCTCAGTAGCCATTTCAACGTAAGACACTAAACACAGGGGCCAGGACATTTTGTATTAAGCAACTGAACACCAGATATTTTATCTGGATGGCACCTGGGGTTTTACTAAGGCAGCCTTGCTTTGGTTTTTGCTCTCCCTCTCATCTCCTTACTCAGCCCTGTGAGTCTGCTTGCAGTGGCTGTGTTTCACAGTCATGCACAAACAGGTCAATATTAGTATGAATTTTAACAAGGAAACCCAAGCACACCTGCAAAGCTCTGTTTGGTTACATGTAAGAACTATGATACTCATTATCATGTGCCATCCTTCTGCAACTGTTCACTCCTCCTCAGGTGGTGGCCCAGCCACAGGGGACTGATGGAGAACACAACTCCATCCAGTGAGACCAAACATCCTCGCTCCCCATCCAAAACCAGAGCTCAAGATTTTTCCTGAACCCATCTTTGGGAGTGTGTTTGCTCTAGAGATGGTCATCTTTTAGACATGGTCATGGCTGTGTCTCTGTGGTCAGTGTGGCAGAGCTGACAGCCTGAAAAGACCTTTGCCTGTGTTTTCCTTATGAGTGCCATGGTCAGAAGCAGCCACGTGCTGTGCCACGTTGCCCAGCCGTGGCAACACATGCTTCCCCATCCTGAGCAGGAAGGGATTGGTTGGGATATTGATCTGCCCCAGCACCATCCAGAGAAGGAAAGCTGGTCCCATCTGCATGGCCAAGCACTGTGTACTTTCCACATGCTACATAAATACACAGTATTAGCAATTCTTTCCAGGAATAGCCCAGGTTATCTGGGTAATGGCAGTGAGCTCTGAATGGCCAGGAACTGCAGCTCCTTTATGGCTTGGGCACAACCTGCACGAGGGCAGGACCTGAACTGAAGAAGCCATCACCCAGAACAGAGGAAAAACACAGCCTTTGGAGGCCACCTGGTTCACTTCCCCTGCTCACAGCAGGGTCACTTCACATCTTTTACTAAAAAATCCTTTCCCCAAAAACAACCAGTTGTAACTGGGCTCCTGAACTACCTTTTGCACCAGAGTTAAAAGAAAGTCAAAGCAAAGAAAACGCTACTTCAGAAATTTACCTCAGTGGCTGATTCCAGGGTATCTTAAACAGCAGTTAAACACAATTAACACCTACTGGCAGCTACCTGCCACCTTGTTATTTTGCAGAGAGTCATAGAGATGTGATACAATCAGGTGGTGGTGAGGCCCTAGATTAGATTACTGGGAAAATCTGAAAATTGCCAGAGAATGAAATTAAATCACAGCAATGGGGAACCAAGTTCCACCTCTCTGGTAAACTGTTGAGATTTCATACTTGTTTCATAAGCAACAGAGCTGCCATTTGACTCACTTATTTCTATGTCTAAATACATGAGACCTACAAGAAGGAAACAAAGTTGAAGAGGATATTTTTACAAATAAGTTAGCAGGCGGTTAAACTGGAATGACACAAGAGCAATCCCTTGCTCACATACCCTCAGCAATGGAGACATTCTGTATATGGTAGCATTAGCCCCTCAGGAAACTACTCAGCCTAAGGGTTTTATAGGACACATCTGGAAATGACGGGGTTTGACTATTTAAAGTACATCTACAGATATGGATATTGCTGTGTAGCCTCCTAAGGAGGCCATTTGGAGAGATTGTTAACACTCAACATGCTGTGCTCTCTTCACACAGGCTGATGAGAAAGCTTTGCTGTAAGCTTTGCATTCATCTGTGAAACAAGAAGAGAGAAATGACAAAGCCACACAAAAAATAGACAAATGGTTTTCATTCTTGCTTTAGCTCAGCAGCATTGGTGAAAAAGCTTTCACATTTGCCCTACTTCACTGGGGCAGAAGAGAATAATAGAACTGTTATCAAACAGTATAGATTTATCCTCAGCTTTTGACAGAAAGATACTCACCACAATGATGCTCTCATGATCTTGAGTGGTTAAGTTGTTGTTCTGAAAGAGTTGAATAGAAGAAAGATGAGTGAGGGAAGAGCGCTCTTGAGCTGGTACATCAGCACACACAGTACTCAGACACTACCACCAGACACAAGCAGAAAGAATCAACTGCTTATTTTCTGAATAAAACCCGTGGCATTAAAAGCATTCTCCTAAAGCAGGTGGTACAGTGCCTGCTATGAGGACTGGTGCAAGTCTTCACTGCTCCTTCAGTTCAGCACACTAACACCAGGATCCCAGAGGTCTCAGTCAATCAGTGGAAAAAGTAAAGCCAGCAATACATTTCTTTAAAAAACTTTCTTAGGGCAAGCTGTATGTCTCTACAAAAATTTTAAAAGGATTGTTCTGGTGGGGTTTTTTGTGGCCAGTTTTCCCAAAATTCTTTAAACATGGTACCAGAAAAAGCCAATAAATTGTCTGGAAGTCACCTATGCTACCACCTATGCAGGAGAGTTTGCTCTGTGCTTTTTCAGCAGCATGATCAATCCAGAGGTTACAATGGTGGGAGTTGCTAAGATTTTTGACTACTGCAAGAAAAAACAGTACTGGATTTTTTTGTTTGTATCAAATCCTTCTGCTATCATATCAGAACTAAGACATGAAAAGCCTTTTTGGCATTACATTTCCTGTCCATGAAAAGTTAAATATTTGAAACAGATGTTATAGAAGGAGGATAAATAACTCTGAGGAAAAATGTATTTCTTTACCAGAATTAGTAAAAAAAAAATAGCTACACAATTAATTTACTAGTGTATGTATATATTGGTACAAAAATTGTTGGTCAGGGAAGCAAAGCCAATGGAATAGAAGTCAAAGGGAGCTTTACCACTGACTTATGGCATGAGTTAAACTCATTAAAAATTTACCATAGATAATTAAATAAAACCAAAGAAACAAAAAACCAACCAACCAAATAAACCAAGCCAACAAACTCAAGATAAATGGGGCTTATTTTGTTTCTAGAAATCTACATAACATGGGTCAAATCTACATAACATGGGTCATATTTCCCTTCTCCCCAGCAAGTGCAAACTCCACTCAAGTCACAGAAGTCACGAGCAGACTCACAGGCAAAATTTTGACAGCCCAAGTTAAAATAAAACCCACTCCCAAACTTTTAACTGTTTGTCTCTCATCTGAGAGTGACAGGAGCCGTGCTGAGGCCGTACCTCTGAGAGCAGCTTGGAGACAATCTCCAGAGGGGCCTGGTGGATGGAGTCGTCCTGCAGCGGGGACGTCAGTGCCATGTCCACCAGCGTCCGGATCTCCTTCAGCACCACCTCCCAGCGGCTGGGGTTACTCAGCACCTTCTTGTACTTGTAAATCTTCTTCTGCAAGACACAGCAAAGGGCCACAATGACACCACCATAAACCCCTTGAGTGGAGCTGTGCTTCCTGCTGCCCGAAAGGCCTGTCTTGAAGAAGCCTGAAAAGTCATGGTGTCACCCTCTGGCTGTAAGAGAAGCCAACTTGTAAAGTCTCCAGATCTTCCATACAACAGTACTTCTTTCCACTCTCAAGAACAGTATTCCTGACTGCCTAACCCCATCTGCCCCAGTTCCCTGCATGCCCCAGACCATGTCCAAGCTGTTTCAACTGCCCCATCCACAGACCATCTGGACAAGCAAAGGACAACTCTTACTCCTCAGCAGCCATGAGACCACAAACTACTGGAGCAGAAGCTGCTTTGTGTTATAAAAAGCAATGTTTAAGGAAAACCCACCCAGCCCAAGTTCCCAGAGGTGGCTTGATGGCACTCTACAAGTTCAAGGAAATGATGCTGAGTGCTCAAATGTCACTTCTGAAAACAACATGACAGGCACATGAGAGCCAGGAGGGGCTCCACAAGAGCACGGAGGCAGTGCAAGAGGCAGGGAAGGAGCTCTGCATAAGGGACAGCAACTGCCAGGACTCCACTTGTGTTTGGGTCATGTGCCCTTCCCCCTCTGCATGGGCCTGATCCTCTGCAAAAAGGGATGTAGAGAAGCCTGGACACACACTCAGGTTTATTTAACACCACTGATGGGGCACTCATGCTTACATGAAAACATCAGTGTTTTGCACTAAAAATGGATCTTATATTCCTCAGCAGCACTTCCATGAAAATCACATGAACTGCCCATTTTGTGCAGCTTGCACATTTTGGGCTGTACGTAAGTGTAGCACAGGCAGAGGACCTTGCAAAGGGCCTGCATGTTTTGTTTTGGAGCTTTGCAGCTCCCGGCATTTCCCCTGGCGCTTGCCCAGGGCAGCCCCAGCAGGAACCATCTGACCAGGCTGGCTCTCTGCTTATCAGCCACTTCCTTCCCACCCTGGAGCACATCTACTGCTCAACAGCAAACCGTCACCTCTGCACCCCCACCTGAAACACGAGAGGAGAGAACAATGCAGAAAAATACAGATTTCAAATGCATTGGGTTTGTCAGCATTGTTGGGGGGGGGGAGAGGAGAGTGGCACTAGGCTGACATGTAAAGGCTGATAAAGCAATCCAATTATCTTTTTAATTAAATTCATGCCAAGTACAAAAGCATACTGGCAGTGTAGTTCACACTTCCAGTGCATTTTAAGCCACTGAAAAGCTAAATGAACAGAAAAATATGCTGCAGACATTATCAAATGTGGCTGGGATTTCAAAACTGCACAAAAATCTTTGTACTTCTGAGCTACCTGGGACAGAGAAAATCCAATGCATCACAGATTTCTTGGACTCTTTAGGAAACTTCAATCATAGAATTTAATTTCTCTTATTCATACAGTGCCTTTATTTAGGGTCTTTTTGCTAGACCCACTCCAGCACTAAATCCAAGACATCCAGACAGTTTTTTAACTGGAAACAACTCCTTTCTGACTAATCGAGGACACTAAACCAAGCTGGCTCAAGAGAGAGAATTTCCAATGCTGAGACTTATTCCTTGGCCCTGTACTGTGAAGAAGTCAAAGCAGAATTGGAAGCTGACAAGATGTGGGGATGGGGGAGATGAGAGATAACTGGGTTACTGCATCCCTGCCTCTCTGGGCTGACCCTTTTTGGGTGAGTGACAACTCATTTTCAGAGCAGCTTCTTCAGCCTAAGGGGAAGCTGCTGAAGGAAACTCTTGCCCAACAGGACGCTGCTCAGACAACTCCACCACAAATATCCTTCTTTTGCTGTCAAATCCACTTTGCTTGGGGTGAGGGAGGAGCAAGGGAGTTTTTCTTTCCCTTTTAGAGATGTCCATTAAAAGTCAGATTTCTGATGATGCTGACATACATTAGAGGGAAGACAGCAGGAGCTTTACCCGCTGTCACGCAGGGAAGACCAGCCAAAGCTGCTGCTCAGGGCAGACAGGCAGGGACTCAAAGGGAGCAGCAGGGAAGAGCCACCTTTAAAGACACACTGAGCCTGCTGCAAGCACAGAACCCAAACTTATCAGTGTGTGCTTCACGTTTCCAGCACAAAGGACTGAGTGGCACTGACAGACTGAGCTGCAGGCTGCGAACCACATTACAGGAGTCTTGAGTGATGGTGGGAAAGCAGCAGAAAATAAATAAATAAATAGAAGAGCCATCCCCAAGAGGGTTGAACTCTGCTGTCCTGAACCTTTGGCCATGGTTACAGCGCTGTTTTTCTCAGCAGTATGCTTTTCACTGTTGAGCGCCTTGCTGAAAGCCTCAATTAAAGGCTGAAACCTATCAGTGGGTTACAGAAGCAATTTGCTGTGTCTCAGCAAGCACTTAGGCAACACCGAGCCATCTGCTCTGTTCTACCTGTGCTGGCTCCAGAGCAGGGAGCAACAATCACTCACGAGCTGAGAAACAAAGCTGCCTGTTAAAGACCCACATGGAGAACAGGAATATCAATCCAGGGGGTTCACTCCCCCAGATGTAAAAGATGCCTTCAGTTGTTGAAAAAATTCACACCACATTTATCATCAATAGCCTGAACAAGAAAAATACCAGGGTAGGAATTCAGTTTCTAGGAGGATTGCACTAAAGGCAGCAGCTCCTGTGAAAATTTATGAGTGACAATAAACCATACAGCCAGTGTCACTCCAAAATCTTGCCAGGCTGACTTTAAATGCAAAACAACTGAATTTAATAAGTACCCAGAAGAAGCAGAATGAGGAGAATAAGTGACACTGACAGGGCATCCTTCATTCTCAAATCACTCTAATTAATTAAGCCTTGCAGAAATTCAAAGACCTAAGTCTCAATCCTCTTTTACAGGAGGAAAGAGCTGAAGTCCATACATGAAAAATTACTTTTCTAGAGTTATTAAGCTAGGAAATGCGACAAAAATCTATAAGCAATCGGTTTTACCATCAGTGCTCAAAAGCCTTTGAACACTGCTGTGAACAGAAAGTTCAAGAGACCCTAGGAAAATTTCAGGTTTTCCTAAGTAAGATCTTCGCATGTTTTTCTATCCGATAATGGCTTCATCTTGTAGCCCTTGCTCATATACCACTTTTTTTGGACAAAAATGATAATACTGATGTAGTCAACAGCTAAGAAAAATGGACTCTAATACACAAAATCAGCCAGCATGGAACATTTGCCTTGTTCAGCCCTAGCAAGACCTTTCATGTTAGGAACATCTTAAAGCAGCCAGCACACCTGATCCAAAAAGGGAAAAATGAAGTTAGCCTTTTTGATGACAAAATTTCATCCCTGCTTTGCCACTGCCAGCCAGGGAACGTTCTGTACTCTCAGGAACCTGTCTTCCCATCAGCAAATACTATCTTCATTACATAAAGAAAATTAATGGCCATCCCTAATGCCCAAGAGCCTGCTAAATTTTAGCTCTCTAGCTTGCAAAGGATTGCTTGAGTCTTTAGCAGGGAGGCTCTTGCAGAACGGGTCAGGCTGGAGCATCTGCAGGAACGGGACAGGCTGGGGCTCCTGCAGGAGGAACGGGACAGGCTGGGGCTCCTGCAGGAACGGGACAGGCTGGGGCTCCTGCAGGAGGAACGGGACAGGCTGGGGCTCCTGCAGGAGGAACGGGACAGGCTGGGGCTCCTGCAGGAACGGGACAGGCTGGGGCTCCTGCAGGAACGGGACAGGCTGGAGCTCCTGCAGGAACGGGACAGGCTGGAGCTCCTGCAGGAACGGGACAGGCTGGAGCTCCTGCAGGAACGGGACAGGCTGGGGCTCCTGCAGGAACGGGACAGGCTGGGGCTCCTGCAGGAACGGGACAGGCTGGGGCTCCTGCAGGAACGGGACAGGCTGGAGCTCCTGCAGGAGGAACGGGACAGGCTGGGGCTCCTGCAGGAACGGGACAGGCTGGGGCTCCTGCAGGAACGGGACAGGCTGGGGCTCCTGCAGGAACGGGACAGGCTGGGGCTCCTGCAGGAACGGGACAGGCTGGGGCTCCTGCAGGAACGGGACAGGCTGGGGCTCCTGCAGGAACGGGACAGGCTGGGGCTCCTGCAGGAACGGGTGCTGCCCTGGAGGGCTGTGGGTGCCAGCAATTGTTTATTTCTTGCTGAGCAACGGGAGCAGCTCCAGCAAGAGGGAAAAGGTCAGGCTCCCGCACCAAGGTCCCCCCAGCTCATTGCGGGGACGGATGACACAGGCTAGTGTTACACTTCAATGTTGACAGTGCTTATGTAAAATGGAGGTGGCCTCTTGCTACATGCAAATCTGCAGAGATAAAAACAACACGGAGAGTAGACTCTGGAAAGGTTTTCTCCAGTGCAGCAGAACATTTTATTCAAATGCTGCATAACAAGGAACAGGAAGAGTTGCTGGCGATGTCCAACACACATGTTGGCCTGTCCTACAAAGCCCAGGTGCACCATGGATTCTGCAGCATCACCTGCTGCCATTTTGACCTTTAACTCACTACCTTCCTTGAGATAAAGAGGGTGTGGCACCCCAAAACTCAGCTATACCAATATTCTGCTTTAAATACAAGCAGGTATCACTTACTTCATGGTATTCTGAAAAATATCTGAGGTTAACTAGCTGCTAACAGAATTTTCTCTGCTAATCAGAGACGGACTTTAATCACTAGCTGAATCCACTGACACGTTTTGGAACTATGCTCCTACCAGCGATATTTACCAATGTGAAAAAGAAACTTACCTGAAAGGAGACTCTGTAGAGAGTCCCAATCCAGGCAAAGGGCTGGGATGAGATTATGGAAACTTTTCTAAATCAGGGACTTCAAACTGCTCATGCTGCAGTAATCAAACTCTTCCTGACCTTCTGAAAGTTCTGTACAGAAAGACTAATGTGCTGCTCTCTAAAATAGATGCAAAACAGCAGCAGCAAACTTTTGCTCTCCACCATGTTTTCAGGTCACGGCATTTTTTGTGTATTTCATTCTACCCAGTGCAAAATGCTGAAGTGCATCAACTTCTCTGCTTCAGTTGCTTCTCTGAATGCAATTGCCTTGGTCGAGGTTCATTTTCCCACAGATTCCTTCCCACAGGCCAGAGAAATGGAGGGAAGTATTATAGGATAAGCTCTTCTGTTTCTCACTCAGTTAAGGCCTAAATAACACTTCTTTTTTTGCCAACTCACATAAAAAAGATCCTGGTAAAATCACCATTATTTATTACACTGAGACTGGCACCTGTGAATCTATGGCCTGAATAAAGACACCCAGTGACATTCTCTGCCCTGAGCAGCTCACAGTCTAGATGATTAAAAGCAAGAGGGAGAGAAAGAACAAGAAAACCAAGGTGATTTCCTTGAGGTCATATGGCAAGCCAGGAACAGAGCAGAACTGAGGTGTTCTGACCCTCAGGCCTGCAAGGCAATGGCTGGATCCTGGCACCCCAAGGAAAAGCACCACTGGCAGGCACTGTGCCTGCAGCAACTTGAATGTTGGTATCCTGTTCTGTGCTTCCCCACTGCACCATCTCTGGCCACCACCTTTTCCAGTCTCCCCTGATTCACCTGCTTTTTTCTACCAGTGTCTGACACCTTGCTCCAGATCTCACTAACCCAAGCAAGAACCTCCCAAGGCTCAGGTCAGCACTGACAGAGTTCCAGAGCTGACAGAGTTCAGCGGGTTCAGCAAGTGGTGACGTGGGTTCAGCTGTTACTGATGCACGAGCTGGAACAACCACACAGACACTTCCCACAGGCACAGGGTTTGTCCTTTGCTCAGGTACCACTGGGACAGTACCACTGCGAAGGGAAAGAATGCTGAAATAAACACAATTTTACAGGCATGAAACAGAGACCAAACGCATTTCTGCTTGAACCAAGGGACGTGCAAATGGGACATGGGACAAGGGAGGGTCACAGGGCAGGCACCTCAGTCACCTCTCAGTGTGACACTGGGCAGCTGCAACACTAGTGCACTGAAGAACTTGCTCCTGAACCATATTATATATCTTACCTACATATATATGTATATATATCTCCACCTCCTTTGCACACAACTGTCAACTGACTGCCCATCCTTCTGGGCTTCTGCTCTCTGATGTGCTCAATGCTACTGCAAAGATATCCTTCCATAAGAACAGGGGGTGAGAGGATGGAATGGGAAGGATATTCTATCCAAGAGAAAGGAAGAAAACTAAAAGCATGAAATTCATGAGCTTCACTGAAGACAAAACTGCGTGCAAATGCAGTGTCAAAACCTGCAAGCAACTCAAGAATTGTGGCTTTCTTCTAAGCCTCCCTTAACAGGGAGGGAAGAGGTCGTCCTTGCCAGACCCCTGCACTACCACACAAAGAAACTGTGCATTGTTTCTGCTGGTGCCTTGTCTTCCTCTCAAATCACTCCCCAGCCTTTTGGTCTCTCTAAGATGCAGGAACACAGCTGGTCGAGCCAAACCCAGCTCTACCTCATTCCTGCATTTGAGATGCCATAAACCCAGCTAGAAAACGCAACAGGCCAACTGTGGCTCCAGCTGCACTTTGCCTGGGCTAATGTGGTTACTCCTGTAATCAGACCTGTCCACAGGGGAGACATTTTTTGGCATAGCCAACGCTGATGCATTCCCTGAAACCCTCCATCCCTGCTTCCATTTCCTTTTGGCAAACACTCCCATTCTTCAGGCCCCAGTTCCAGCACGAGCTTTACACTTCAGGTTGGCAAAACATCAGCTTTCATCCTGCACACAGCAACTGCTGTTCCGTATTTTTCGTACCAGAGCCAAGTTGGGGTTTGTTTTTAATGTTGCTTTGGCTATGCGGAATTTCACTATGACTGCAGATACTCCAGCAGAAGCACAAGCCACTCCCTGCTTGCAAACAGCATTGGTAGAGAGAAAAAGCTGGTATCTTGGGTTCAAAATTCCACATGACATCTCCCCAGATGAAGAAACACTCTAAAATGTGTTGCCGGTGAGCATTTGGGTGTTTTGGGTTGGTTTTTATTAACTGTACAAAAATCACATATTTTTTTCCTCCTGATCTTGGGCAGGAGAAAAAAAAAACTTCAAGACAGTTGATCAACACAATTGTCTCAGACATACAGAAAAGGTTTGCCCTAACTGCAGGCTGGTGAGAATGAAGTTTACAAACCCTCCTCAGTTACTTAAGTATCTTCTGCAGAATGAGTGAGAAAAAACGTTCCCAGAGAGGCTGCTGGCCTCACACAACAGGGCAGGAGCCAGACGCCCTGCTCCAGCTCCAGGACTTGAACAGCCTCTGACTCATTAGCAGAGAGAAGGTTTCAAACGTGTTCAGACACAACTGCCTCCTCCTCTTGCAGGACCTCACTGCTCCCTGCTGCAGCGTATTTGGCCCTTTTCTCCCACATTCTGGCAAAACCCACAGTTTCCAGAGATGTGTGAGTCTGACCTGCACCATGACCCAGAGTCAGAAAAATCATGCCCAATTCAAAAAAATAAAAAAGAGTATGCTAGAAAAAAACAGGAATATGTGTACCATACACACTCCACGCTTTCTGAAACCTTCAGAGGACTAACTGCATTGAGTGCACAGGGGCAAAATAGTGTTCAATATCTAAAGCCCAGCAGGCACCGTGTGACTGTGGATTTCGACATGCAGCAAACAGAGCACAGATGACACAAGGCACTGTGACATTAAGTGCCATCTAGGTGTGGTCCTTGCTGTGTGCTTTCCTGTGCAGACACCTACAGTTACTGACTACATTATAAAATGCCTCTGACACCCAGCTGAACTGATCCAGGTTCCTATTTCCTTTTCCCTTCATGCCCTTTATGTTCCACACATGACAGCCGTGTCTGTGAAGCCTTGGCATCCACCAGCTCACAGTCTATGGTAGGAATAAATGACTTTACCACTGCAGAGAAAAGATAATGTGTAGGGGGGGAGGAAAGCATGGGCAATCTTATCATCACTGCACTTTGACCAGGTCTGGCAAAGCAAAAAGCTGTGCACAAGGCCACCATGGAGCACAGCCAGGCATACCTGCTGTGCAGAGCCTCCCCCTGCTCTGGCACTGCACCCTTCAGATCCCACTCAGGCACGAGAGAGATGGTCATCACCGGGAAAACAGGACGTGGCCCCATCTGCAAGGCTGCACAAGAGATGCCAGTAATTTCAGGCCTGTGAGAACCCTGATGGGAAGAGCTCACCACCTGAGAAACCACCTCAGACTGGGAGTAAGCAGCTACTATCGCTACATACTGTAGTAACTGCTAACAAAAGATAACCTCAGAAAGATAATCTATCCCCCTTTTTATTTTCTGGGAAATTCCAGTAAGCTGAGGTAGCACCAAGCAGCACACAAAGCAATTATTTCTTCCCAGATATGCAAAATGGATTAAAAAGCCACGTCATCCCTTTTCCTTACTACTCTCTACTGCTGGCAGTGGACACCCTCAGTTTTTTCTGCTCTCCTCCCCGTTCATCAGTCAGCAAAACCTCCCAAATGGACGTTTACCCACCTGTTCCACTTTCTCCTCCTTGGCAAATGTATTATTTTGCTGATTTTCTAGCTCCTCAACACCATAAATGGCTTTGAATTTGGCTTCTCTCTTGTGCACCTGCATCATCAATGTCGTCAGCAAGAGAGATGTGCACGGCTCGAGGAACATGTTTGTGTCAGAAAGCTGCTGCAGAGCCTTAGGGAGAGCAGGGACTGGATGCTGATGTGATACTTGCAAGCATCTTAAAAGGGACTTCAGAAAAGCAGGGTATTTCTATCTTCAGATCACTGGGCTTTGGAGCATCGAATTTTCTGGTTTCTCAAAGGGAGATGCCCAATTTCAGAGCAGCATTTGCATCTGAAACATTCCCATCACTTTGTTCCATGTTTTTTTATTGCATCTTATTGTGCTACATCAGCACAAACCCCCAAACCTCCTGCAACTCTTCAGCCTACAGAATGCCACTAGATCTCTGCAATTTCCTTGTTTTCCTTCTCTTCTGCACAAGTGCTGCATGATGTGCAAGACTGAATGAAGATTCTCAGCTTTCTGATCCCAAGACTCACATCCTTGCTGAAAACCAGAGATCACTGGGGTGCTCTCAGAACCACTGCCCATCTCATGTTCAGAATCACTCACACCATCCCTGCTGTCCTTGATGGATCTCCCCTCTGGTCACACAGCCTAATCCAGTATTCCCATCTTAAATAAAACAGTAAAGAGCATCAGAAACCAGGTGATGGGGAATAGCTGCAATGCAATGGCTCCTGAATGAAGAGAAGGGAATGAAGGACACACTTGCTTTTGGATATTTTTTGTAATTTTCAAACCATCAGTGTTCTGGGAAAAAAAGACAAGGAGCTGTGACAGACAAGATAAACATGAGGCTTACAGCAAGAGCTAGGGCAGATGATACAGGCTGTGACACTTGCAATATACTGTTTTACAGTTTTCTTTGGGTATTAGCAGCAGTTTTATAATCCTCTAATGCATTATGTATATTGTAATGTAAGGACAAAACTGTGCAAGAAATGAAAGAGAAATTTGGTACAACATCTAGATCTCCTTTGCTCCTTCAGGGTCATGGAGGTCTTCTGACACCAAGAGTTCTCATAACATCCAGAATGCAGAACTGGGCCCCATGGCAGCAGCTTAACAAGGCACTTAGCATGTGTCATCTCCCAGAGTTAGGTTTTCACACCCAATGCATCACACAAAGAGGATAATTACACTCCTGGGAAAGCCTACCAGTCTTGTCCTGTCTCCACAGGAGATCTCCTAAAAACAGATTGTTCTGCAGCCAGAAACCTAAACAAGAGAAGGATTTTGGTGCATCTCTATATTGTGACAGTTAGAGATGAGAAGTTGTGATTTGGTGAAGCTCTTGGTCACCATGACCCCAAAATCCTGAGTTGTGAAGAATTAGTCACAAGATCAGCCCTGGAATAATGCGGAGGAGCAATTCACCGGCACAAAACCCGAGGATCCCTCCTGGCCAGCAGCTCAGCATTCCTGAGAAACAACATATTCCAGCAATTGTATCTGCTCCTCTTCAGAGCTCAGACCTAAGCACACAATAATAAGCTGACCTGTTTATTCAGCTGTTTTTGACACCCCTCTATCTTCAGACCTAATATTAGTTTGAATAGGATAGCATCCAAGTCTAGAGGGGAAAATTTAGACCTGGTCCTGACTTAGCTAAAGCAAGATAGAAAATAACTATCTAGCTTCTACTCAAATTTCACCACTAGGCCATTAATTGGCTTGAGTTCTGACTCCTTAAAAAAGGCAGTTTTGGCAATGCAGGAGGCAGCTGTGGGTGCACAAAGCATGTGTGCCTACAGCTGGATGAGGGCAGGGCAGCTCAGAGCAGCAGCTCAGATCCAGGCTGGCTTCCCAGCATGTTGCAGAGAGCCTCTTTGGGTTGGACAAAGTGCTGTGCTGACATGGATATGAGGCTCCCAGATTTGAAGTGATTCATGTGAAGCCAACACTCAGCTGTCACTGCTGCAGATGTACCTTCTGGGAGGAGTCTGCTCCAGTGGCCCCCCCAGAAAGAGTGAGGTATTTTCCCAGTGCAAAGGTAGTGAAAGCTTAAAAAAAAAAAAAATAATCTAGCCACTCCACCTGTTCCAGTCCTTAAAACACTACCAGCATTTCATAAAATGAATAGAAGAAAAAACTTTCTGTCAACATCTTGTCTGTTTTTCATCTATTCATTTCCACCTCCCAAGTGAGATCTGTGCCTTTCTGCTGCGGCAGCACAGCTACCTCTAGCAAAATGAGATCCCAGAAACAGAAAACAAGGCCAAGAATTTTCAAGTGACTTCTGATAACAGATGGCCTGAGACTGTCAAACTTCTGCTGGAAAATGAGAGAGGCAACAGACTTCATGTGCGCACAAAGATATCTCAAGCCAAAAAGAAAAAAAAAAAAAAAACAAGACAAAAAAGACATGCCCCGTAACTGAACTACAAAAAACAAATGTTATGGAAATAAAAGGCTCTAAGTACAACAAGATTTCCATTATGTTGCTCCTGAATTTGCAATGAGGTTGTTCAGATACCAGACAGGGTGGTTTTATCAGTCACCAGATGAACAGCAGGTACATACGGCTGCATTTCCTGTTACCTTTCATATAGAAAAGAAGAAGAAACCATGCCAGCAAACATCAACTTCACCATTAGAAGAGTCATCAAAAACTGAAAAATTGTCTCACTATGTTCCCCAGGAAGTTCAAACTGGTACCAGTCTCACCCCTTGGCAACACTTTTATCCATTTATAGGGCCCTTGGATCCCACATCTGCTCCCACAGAGTACCAAGTCTGGCCCAGAACAGCATCATGATGCAGAGGAAAGGCAGGATCTTAAAAACCTCTTCATGGTCCTCCTGTAACTGGTACCCAAGCATTCCAGAGGAAGAATACAACTATCAGCCAAAAACTTGTGTGCTGCCTTTTATCTGTCCAAGCAATAAACCTGCTTGTCCAAAACTTGTGTGTCATCAAAGCCCACAATGCTCCCAAAGCCCTGAGGCTTTGAAAGGCAAAACTTAATTCCACAGCTTTGGTTCCCATCGTTATATTACTGACTTGCACATAGACACAAAAAGGAAAAAGGAAAAAAAACCAAAACATCATTGGCCTAATTGCATCATAATTATTTATTGTTTTACCACAAAGTAAAAGAAAATGAAAAAAACTTCTCTGTTCTTTGAAAATACCTTTGTGTTTCAGCTAAAGAAAGCAAAGAAACAGCCAAGAGAGTTACAGTTTTGTGTGCTGAGTAACCATCAAGGAGAGGTCTGAAGTCCAGAACTACCACTCCAAAGAACTGCTGAGCTCTTCAAATAGTATTTGCACTATGCAGTAGAGCACAGGGCTATGGAATTGTCACAGGGAACCAAACCTTCATCTCTCAGATCATAAATTAGGTCACTAAACACACTGGCCCTTTTAACTATATTCAATGTGATTTTTTTCCAGATCTCACAGTTTTAAGGCAAGATTTACTGAGATTTAAGGCTGTAAATTTCTTTAATGCCATCATTTAAATTCTATATAACCCCCACTCCTGTATCAGCACTATTTTTAATCATTGCCATGGTGACAAAGCCGTAAAGGTGCTTTACACAAGGAAGGCTTTACCACACTTTCAAGTACGGTTGCTCTTAACTTAATATTTTGCAGTTTTAAATTTCAAAGAAGAGTAACTCACTCTGAACATTCACCATTTGATACAAAAACTGATACTCACCCATGACTATTGCATAAAAAATATTCAATAATAATGAACAAGAAATTCATAACCTGGTCACAATGAAGACCAGAGGGCATATCATCATTCAGGTCAAGTATGACTTTATTTGACAGTCAATCCCTTTGCAATTAATAGGGCTGCTTGTGCATGGAAGTATCTGTTTCCTGAAGACACAGATAGAACAATCCCTATGAGAACCAGGGAAGTATTAATCCAAAATTAAAGTTTTTGAACGAAGGCCAACATTGCTTGTTTCAGTATTCAATGCAAAACGTTTGCAAATCCCAAATGACAACATTGTTCCAGTTTCCTAATTCATGGGATTCAAAACATGGAGTCTGGGTTGAAAATGAACTTTAAAACAAAAGGTGATGTGAGTGTTGACTCAGGGGTGTGTGTGTATGAGCTGCATGAGCACAGGCAGCAGGATGGGGAGAGGGCTGCTGCCCTCAGCTCAGCACTGCTGACTTCATGTGCCTCCTCTGGGGCCTCACAGGCTCTCAGCAACCTCCTACCACCTCAAAGTAAACCCTGCACTGCCAGAGGACAAGTGTAGTGAGGGTGGAGAGAGGACCAGATGATGTTCAAAGGTCCCTTCCAACCTAAACAATCCCAAATTAACACATTTGCACTGTCCCTGCTAAGAGATGTGTAAACTCCCCAACCAAGCAGCAGCACTCATTAGGGAACACACAGGCACTGGTTAAAAGCATCAGTGGGAAAGACAAGGTACAGGCAAGCTTTTCTAGAAGATGCAGGTCAGAGGCACACAAAGCTCAGTTTGAGTCATGCTTCATGCTCTCCTGCAGACCTGGCTCTGTTCTTTCTGTATTGTGTCAACTCAGGACATTCCCCCAAAGGCTGTCAACTGACATGTTTGACTGCTGCATCATCCAGCTGACCAGAAAACACGAGCAACTCACCCCACAATGAGGGCAGTGTTCAGGGCTTACTATCAAGCACAATAAAAAATGCAATGTGCCCTGCAGGAACTTAGGTGAATTCCCACTAAAAAATGTAAATCTACACCTGTACTCTTCACCACAGAAGAAGACCTAACGATTCCTGGGCAAAAACAAACTCACTGATGTCTATTTAACTGAAATGCAACATGGAACTAAATTAGTCAAGTGTACCTTTTAATGACTAATACTTTTAGCATGCAGTGTAATGAGGCTACACATTTTCTACAGAAGATGGTACCATTCTGTGCTGGGCACTACAAATGCACAAGTCTTTAGGCCAAACACTACACAAGCAACAAAGCAGATGGATGCTGGTTGGGAAAATGCCCAAGAGCATGTATTTGCCTATTTGCATGTGGCCCAAAATTACTAGTCCCAGTATCCCTCAAAGCCAAGTTTAGCTGTATCCATTCCCTACAGAAGTGGTTGGTTACCACTGGATGTGCCCTGGATCCAAAGAGGGCAATGAACTGCATGTGTTATTCTCTTTTCTATTTCCTCAGAAAGTGTTGTTATCTTTATTGATACACTGTTATGACTTATCAGCTTCCACATACCAAAGATTATGTATCATGGTTTCAATCCAATCTCCTTGGTTGAGAGGAACTTTCCTTACACAATGGATTAATGATTTATGTTTGAGGAGCTGGAGAGTTGTTAACATGTTCTGTTTATTCTCTGGACAAAGATAGTTTGGCCTAGCTACAACCTGAAGGAAATCAGGCTTTCTAAATATAGACTGAGGTGGCCAATAATCCTTTAGGAGTTGTGATACTCACTGATATGCAGATTAAATGAGGAATTATGAGTAACCCTTAGTGGGAGGGTTTGAAATGGAAAACCCAAAGAGAACATGACCACATAAGGAATATTCACGCTGCCCCTACTTCCCTGCTGACTTCAATGAGCACAGTACTCAAGGAAAAAGACACAACTAAAAAGCCGTTGAACCACCTTGACAGCTAGTTAGCTTGATGACACATAAAACCTCTTGGAGCTGGATCTAAAACATGGATAATTACATGCTTGGTTCTCTTTTATTTCTGTTAATCTGTACCATCTCTTTTATTATTCTCTAGGTTGCAGGAAGAAATTATTCTTGATTCTTATTTCCGTGTTTGTCTCTAGAACAAAAATAATTTCCAGGGTGCTGGCTGGCAAATTGAATTCCCACAGCATGGTAAACCTTAAAACTGCACCATATCAAAGCTCTCTCACAGACCTCAGCACCTTCCTACAAAACCAAAACATGTGCCTGAACCTAAAGAGCTTCCCCAAATATTTGAGACACATCTATTCACTGTTCCTACCCACTTCCCATTTCAGGGTGCATGCAGCATCTGACTCCCAAGGCTTCAAGCACAGGAAAAACAGTCAAAAGGACACTGACAGAATATGACCCTGCTCCCATAGTTGTGATTTAAGAGGGGGCAATCCCCACTGCTGGAAATTCTCAGAATATCACTTTGCTGTCTGTACAGTGGATTCCTCCAGCCTTGTTTGGGCAGGGCAGGAGGAAACTAAACTTAAATCTAGGGCCAAGTACATTGGGGCTCCGGGTTCAGCTGGGCTCCCTAAATGCTCCCAGCACACAAGTACAAACAATAGCAAAATCATCTCAGTTGAATGTTTTCCCCTGAACAACTGTTACAGCTATCTGCACCGGTCTGCATCTGTGTTCTACATCCCACAGAATGTTTTGACCTATTATTTGTAAGACCACTGGACAAATATATCATTCATCAGCACAACCACCCAATTATAATACAGCTGCCGTGATCTCCCTGCCAGCTGGTGCTTTGTGTAAATGCCCCATTCCAGAAGAATAGGTTTCCTGTTTTTTGTGGGTTCCCTCACTACCTGCTTAATTACCAAACCATACAAATTATGGAGTAAGATGAACCTTGGCACCTGGCTCTTAAAGTCATAGGCTACAGTGCCAGTAAAGTGATAAACTTCTCAAAGGTACACACACAACTGCACTCCCTCACTTCCCTGCTGCTTGTCCTCACTACCTGACAACTTGTCCTGCTTCTTCAGCCCATTGGGATCTCACTTAACCTGCCAAAGAGCAGAAAGTTACCAGGCGCTCTTCCTCTGAACTATTAAGCAACAAAAATCAAAAACTAAATTACCTCCAGTTTAGCAAAGAGGAATTTTTAAATTCCAAGTACCTGGGCAGTGACTAAACCCTGTCACTGTTCTTATGGGAAAACACAGTTTGCTATTCTTGGTAAGGGGAAGGGCTTTCAAATCAAGATAATGTTTCACTTGTTTTTCAGAAACAAATTTAATGGGGGTGGGGAGGGAAGCAGGGAAGCAAAAATAAATTCTACTTTGCACTAAGTTAAATTACTCAGAGTTTCCCAAAATGAGAGGCTTGGGTCAGAAGCACTGGAAAGTTTAAGAAATACTCCTTCAAAAACAACTCCCACAGAGCAAAGCTCCTTCTCTATGACTGAGAGGCATGTAAGCAAGCCAGGTCACTCTGTCTAGCCTGGCTTGCTTGCTTTCTTTTCCTTTCTTTAAGAATTTGTTTGTTGGGTTGAGTAGTAAGGCCATGTTGCATCTTTATAATATCTTACTTGATGTTTTCCAGAGTTGCACCTCCCAAGCCCAATTCTCCCCTCACAGCAGGAACCAAGTGGCCATGAGCCACCAGCACATTGGGACCACAACCATCCTGCCTGCCTGAGGGTGAGGTAGAAAAAGAAATTCCATCATCATTCCTATCCATGCTTTCTCTGATCATCTCTGCCTGCCAAAGCAGGAGAGAAAATAACGGCCACATGGATATACTGCCTCTGCATGCTTTAAGTGCTTTGTTATTCTCAGGAGTTGCAAAGAAATCAAGGCTGGCTGGGTATTGTGTTAATGATACTGTCAAGAGGCCAAAATAAAGTGCTACACCACAACCCAGCCTTCTGCTATCAGCACTACTGTCCCACTCTCGTTTGGGCAATCAGGGTAACAGGCTGCAGAATATGCCAGTGGTCTGGGAAAGGAGATCTCAACACTTGGCTTTTGCTGATAAGAACCTGGAGCGGCTCAGAACACGATTCTGCCAGACACTGATGGCTACACAAAGCACACCAACACCGTAGTTTTGCCACACAACAATTTTGCAACTATCAAATACACCTACAACAAAACCAGTTTGGTGGGAGGGACTTCCGTATATTTTTCCATGTGGTTGCTGTCAGCAGGCTGAAATCTTGATAAGCTGCACAGCCAACTTGGCTGACTTCACTGAAACCCTGCTGAAGACAAGTCCTGAGCTGAAAAGATACTGCTCGTGTTTCCCACTGCAAGGCAAGGGAGGACAGCCATATTCATCTGGCCAAAACTTGTTCCCAACTGCCTCAAAGATCCATACAGATTCCATCCAAAGGTCAGCAGCTACGGGTTTTGATGAGGAATGTGCCGCTTTTGAGAGACAATGTTGTCACTGTGATGCACTTTCCCTACTCAGGGCAATCAGTCCATTGTTTCCACTGAAAATAAGAAGGGGCTTGAGGTCTCTGAAATGGAAACTGCCTTTAAATCCAAATCATCCTAAAAATGACCATCCAGTCTTTGTCCTGTTTAAATGTGAATTAACTGCCTATCTACTCTGTGAAGGCAGTCACATGTTGATAAAGCTGGGCTGTCCACTTCATTCGTGACATAGACACGGTAAAAGTGCAGACATGTTCTGGTTTAGGGTTTCTGCAAGAAAAGACTTTATCCATTCAGAGCTTTGACAATGAACAAACAGGGAATTCTAAAAAGTACTCTTGGAGGCAGAGAATGAAGAAGATGAAGTACAGAACTTACCTTCCACTGCAAAGAATGGAACCACTGATCCCTCAGGTAACTGTTTGCAGCCTGCAAAAAAGAACATTTACAGACTCATTAGTATCTACCAGTCCTTCAGGTCACTCAGGTACTTTATATTATAACCAGTTTTATTCTTTTCACAGAAAGCAGTGACACAAAGACCTTGCTGCATTATAAAATACTGAACCAAAACCTTATTAACCTCCTATGAAACGCTGTCCAGCCCGAAGACTGTGAAAAATCCTCTGTGAATTCCATTAGGTGTGGGTCAAATCTTTAACACCTTTGGGGCATTTGCCTCCGTCATTAATCACTAAAAACAGAGCAGGAAGATGGGCTGACACTTTAATAGGAGGGGTGGGCTTTTTTCCATACTCTGCTTTCTTTTCTTGCCCTGCTCCTCAGCTGGCCCCAAAGCCATTCAAATAATGTCTTAGCTCTTTCAGTGATATTAGAAGAGTGAAAAGCACAGCACAGACGTGCAGATACATGCACAGACTGTTTGCAGCAATGGCATAGATGTTGCAATAATCACTCCCAGCCATCACCCATTTTTGTCCGTATTAAGCTCAGCTGCCAGGAATTCCCAGTGTGAAGCCAGGTCGTAGCCAATGAAAGAACAGTTCAAAACTCCCAAAGGTCAAAAGGCTTGGTATTAAAAAATATAAAAGCTTGTACAGTGACGTAAATATGCATGCCTTAACAAGGTGACATAAGTCTGAAATATTTGAGTGGGTAGAGATGCCCTTTGGCTTTTCCAGCTCCACCTTAACGCTGCCAACGGGTAATTTTTACTCACGTTTCAAAATGTTTTAGAAAAACAGTGAAAATTACAGGTTGGCCTATAAATCTATGTAAAAAAAAAAAAAAAAAAAAAAAAAAAAAGTGAGTTTTTTTGCCAGTCAAAAAGCACATAATTCTTGCAAATTAAAGATCACTTATTAAGTTTCACTCCTCAACATCTTTTCAGGTAAGTGTTCAAAATCCACACTACAGAATGTATTTAATCTCCCAACACTCATTCAGTTCACTGATAATGGCAGGAATACCAGAAGTAAAAATGCTGTATGGTTACCAAAAATGTGTTTAATCTCAAGGTCAGCTGCTGACGGTTCAATGACATAAATTTGGACTGATTACTCTGAATTAAATGGAATAATGTCCTTTTGTATATGTATTACATATTATTTATAACTTAATGATAATCAGTTGCTCCTCCAGTAGATGGTGAGGCAATAATCTTGGCTGACCACAGAATTTATCAAAAACTTTCCATTTCAAGAAGAATGCTGACATATCAGAGTATGAAATTGCTACAAATGTAAACAAACTTCCTTTTCTATTATCTTCTCTCTGCATGCAATGGAAAATTGTAAAAACATTTGGAGCGCAGATCTTCTGGATATTTCAGTCAGCCAATATTTAATGACTTTCTGTTATTTACACAGTGTTTTATGTATATGTGAGCATTATGACTCAAGACAGACTTTTTACCTGTATGTTATGGAATTGAATTTCAATTCAATATAATTTATATTATGTTTTAATACAATGAAAAGGTCAAAAAACATTTTGCCACCAAAAGGCACAAGAATATTTTTTACCATAATTAAAAAGACATGAAGGAAATACTCTTAAATATTTCTTATCTTTTCCCAGAGAGAATGCTCTAAAACCTCAACAGACTTCTTTGAAAAATTTAACTGAGAATTCAACCTTTTTTCTTTTTCTTGTTTTAGGGAGACAACTGGTTCATGCAGGAGAACAAAAAACCTCTTTTCCAAACTCTAGCATCAAAGCCCTCTAAAGAATAAGTAAAACTGAAGGTTTTTGTAGGCTTCATGTACACAAAGCAATTGTATCAATAATACTGCAAGGTACACATCCACTACATCCTTTAAAAAATTAGGAAGACTGAGTTTACAGGAACTATACAAACTAAGATACTGTTATTTAAATCAATAATATCAAAACTATTCTAGGGGAAGGAATACTTCACTCAGAGAGGCAAAATGTCAACCTGATTCAGTCCCTGGTCTGAAAGTAAGAGCAAATGCTGAAGCCCTAAATTGAGATCTGTTATTTATTCTCCTACTTTAATGATGTCAGTAGCACAGAATGTAAGACCACTGTAAATAATTAGAGAATATTACACGTAGGTAGATTGTGGAAGTGACTGGAGCCCTAACTATTAGTGAGGCATCATGCAGAGGAGGAGGCACAAGTGGACTGCAAATATTGGGAGAGAAAAGAAATGCAGAATGCTGCAGGACACAAAACCAAAACTGGCAAAGGAAAGACTTGTACAACTCTATGGCAGCAATATACAAATAAAAGCATTTTAAGAGTAAAATCAGTAAAGTGACTGGGTTTCAAGTGTGGGACCAAGCACTGTCTACACGCAGAGTTAGTTATTGTAGAGAAGTGATCAAGCAAACTGGCACTTGGGTGTAGGTTAGGAGTCTGAACCACTTTAAACACACACAGCTTGGGCTGTTATTCAAGACCACTTCCCAGGAAAATCAAGACAAAGAAGACAAAGGGAACAGAAAACAGAAAAACAAACCTTTAGAGAGTGCCCACAGTCCTATTAGTGATCAGGACTCAGTGGTAAGAGAAGCTTGGATGGCCAGTGGCCACTTCACCAGTGCTCTTTACACCATGTTCAGCACAGACTGAGTGCTGCACCCCAACCACCCTTACCCTGAGGGAGCTGACACCACATTCCCCATCTCCCCCAGGCTGCAGGGACTAATCCTCCCAGTGCACCCTTCCTGCCACCTGACTCCAGCAAAACCACAGCACTGGGCAGGAAACGCTGGATCCTTCACAAAGCAACACAAAGATCTCACTCTTGCACAGCGTCCCTTGGTCCTCCCTCCTCATTTTCAGGCTTACTGAGAAGGCACTACAGGCAGCACTTCTTCCTTACCAAAGGAACAGTGAGTTCCTAGCATGCCAGGATGAAAAAAGAACCACCGAGCTCTTGTGGGTGCTCAGCTGCCCAGCCAACTCTGCAGGCACTGACTTACTCGAGCATTTGGGTTATGTGAGTAACATTTCTGAAGTTTAAGCAATGAGCACCAAAGTGTAAAGCATTGGGGGTAACCACAATTCATTTATGGGGTTGCACACAAACATTTACAGTTTTATCTATGTGCACTGACAGAACCTAGGCTTTCTGCACTGAAGTCATCACTTCCTGGGAACTGATACCTACAGTTTTTTACTGCAGCTAAGGGCATAGTTTGCTATATTTGTTCAGCTCTAGGGTACAATAAAAAGGAGAAAATGAGACAGAAAAGACTTTAAACCAGACTTTCCTTAGGCATTCTGACCACCCAGGGAAAATTTTTCTTACTTTCAGCCTTGCCTTTCAGTGAGTCCAGTTCTGCTCCACTGTTTTGACAGCTACCGTTCCAACTTTAAAAAAATTCATCTGGAAATGTTTTGTCTCCTGTTGTCACAAATAGTAAGTGAGATAGGACTGGTTTACATATAGAGGTATGCAAAATAATAGTTTAGGCCCCTCCTGTGTTTAGCATATTTAGGCCCCAATTCTGCAAATAAATTGTTCTCAAATGCAGTGGCTTTAGCAGGGTAGTGGGTGACACATGGTCCAACTGAACTTCCTGCACAGTCAAAACCTCACATTGCTTTTGTACAACCACAACACAGTAGAAAAAATACTTTAGAAAACAGGAAAATGTGGGTGCAAAACTCTTAAAAGGCTCAAGAAGATTAAACTACTGGTAGCTTATTTATTATTACAATGAGGAAGAAGAATACCTACTTTAAGAACATCTACTGTTGGCAGTATTTTTTTTAAGATTAACTGATCCTGGAACTGTGTTCTGAAGGATTTTCTATTCTTATTTTTGGGGTGTAAAGGTTCAGTCAGAAAGGAAAAGCCACATGGGATCAGCTGTAGTACAAACTTTACTCATAGGATTAAACTCTCCTGCTTTAAAAAGACAGCTCACAGGAGAAAAAACTGTGCAAGAGATTAAATGCCTGCATATGCAAAACTTTGGTAAACATGAGTAAATTTATATCTCTGCTGAAAAAGGAAGTATTTGCTCTGCACCCCAACTACTTCATTTCTTGGCCAATGAGTAGGAATACAAGTTTATTACTAAAAAGCAGTGAATGTTTTAAAGGCAAGTTTTTATTTTGCTCACAAAAATAGGAAACTGAACACTCGCTTCATGCCAGTGTTACAGCCCCTGCCATAATTTGTACACAGACAAGGAGGGAACTAAATAGGAACCAGCATATTACTGAGAAACAGAACACCTGAAACAGCAAGAAACAGAGCATTCTAAAAATTATGGTGAAGACCTCTGCCATTCCTTTAACAGTAAATTACCATGACATCCCTTGCTACTGGCATGTGTGTTATGCAGAAGAGTACAAGAACAGGCTTGTCCATGTAGCAAACTGTTCCCAAGTTTCTCCTTGCAACAGCGTCCTTCACATAAATGCTTCTAAGGGATTTTGCCATCTGAAAAGATGTGGCAATAAGTGATATTTGATGACCCAGATTTTGGCTTTGATTCTTCATGAGTTTATTCTGCGATTCTCTCTCTCCTTCTCTTGCTTTCTGGTCAGCAGGACGGGGGGTTTTGCTGTGCCTTTTTTCCGGCTGATATTCATTACTGGGATCCACAAAACAGCACAGGCTCCTCTGCCCCCATTTATTGTCAGCCACGGGAACAGTGGAGTGTCCCAGGGCTGCAGGAAGCCAAGCCCCATGGCAAGCACACAGCAGTGCAAAGCCTCCACATTGCTGATGCAAATCCCAGCATTGCACCTCTGACTTGGGCAGAGCTGCAAGGGAAACCTGCCACCCTTCTGGCTAAACCCAGGGTTCACACAGAATTGCTGGGAATTGCTAGAAATGCCCTTTTCCTCCTTAAAACATTCCCTGCCTCTGCTGGGCTGCAGTCCTTGTATGACCTCTCCACACTGGCAGCATTGGCTGGACTGGCACTTCAAACAAAAGGCAGGTTCTCCAAGGAGACTAAAATAAAATATTACTGAAAACCCAGTGGAAACATTTACCGTGGGGACTCCCTGGCACAAAGAGCGTGGTCAAGCACCGAGCTGAACGTGTGACTGTTGTGCTTGTCAAGGCTTCCTGCTCTGTTTGTTTTTCCTTCTGACTACACTCCATTGCCAAGAAATGAATAAAACAACACGAGCGACAGGGATGGAAGTGGTGGCTTTAAGGCTAAAAGAAAGGACACCACAGGAAAGCAAGGCAGTACTGCCATGAGTGAAATACCAAAACCTTTTTCCTGGGACTTTTCCTACATCTGGCGCTCAGCAGCTCATGAAATTATACTGTAAGGGTTTTTTTCCAATCTCTTTCAAAAAGTTCTTCCAGCTATTTCACTATCAAGGTTAGCATCCCCCTCATAATCACCCCCACAACACCATGATCACACCTTGTACTTTACAAATTGAAAGCAGAAGAGCAGAAGCCTAGCCCAGCCCAAGGAGACCCTGCTATTCCTGATACTAAAGAGCTCACACTTCATCAAAAGCTAAATTTAGCTCCTACTTCCTGGCCTCAAGAGCCTGTGGCCTGTGAACCAGCTTCAGCAACACCTTCTTTCACACCTGCTATCCCAGCTGGACAGAAAGGATAGACAGAGGGAAGAAAAAAATTCTGAGATTTTGACTGCTGCTTATGGAAAGTACCAGACATCATTTGGCAAGGGGAAAGAAAACACAAGCCCTCAGTGTGTCTAGAAAACAGAGTCCATGATCCCCAGAAACCTGACTGTCCATGACTCCCACATGGCACAGTGGGAATCCCCAAGTGCCAGGCAGTGAAACGCTCAGATAGCTGTGCTTATTCAACAAACACTGAGTGGGAGAACACCACACGTAAAATGACTTTTAAATGTGAACCCAGCCCAGATTAGGCTTCTGCTGCCTGGGAACAAGGACTGCCTCTGAAACCCAGGTAGACACGTCCTGTTACATTGATCCCATTTCCTAAGAGGAGCTGCATCACCTCCAGCACTGCCTGTCAGACTTTGTGTGTTAAAATAGGTTGGGATGGGTCAGCGTTGCCATGGGAGGGCTTCAGGATGATGTAAGGAAAGGTAATGGCACTCTTCCCTCTCTGACTCATTACTGTGCACTAATAAGCCAGAAATAGACCCTGGTGACAGCACATAGAGGGGATGAAAACTTGAACATGGACAGGGGCTCTCCTGTGGCATCTGACACAGAATTGTTTAGGTTAGAAAATACCTCTAAGATCAAATGCAATGTCTAACCAAGCACTGCCAAGCTTATCACTAAGCCATGTCCCCAAGTCTGCATCTACATCTTTTAAACACTTCCAGGGATGGTGACTCAATCACTTCCCTGGGCAGCCTATGCCCTGAGAACACTTTTGGTGAAGATTTTTTTCCTAATAGCCAATCTAAACCTCCACAGCTTTTCCCTCACCCACTAAGCAGGTCACCTTGTCACAGG
Source organism: Sylvia atricapilla (assembly GCF_009819655.1). Lineage (NCBI taxonomy): Eukaryota > Metazoa > Chordata > Aves > Passeriformes > Sylviidae > Sylvia > Sylvia atricapilla. The sequence continues at coordinate 4,928,679 of NC_089151.1, forward strand.
AGGAGGTCAGGTTGGTCAAGCAGGACCAGCCTTTCATAAATCTATGCTGCCTTCAGTGCAGCAGAAATTGGAATCTTACATTTTTCTCAAAAATGAAAAATTGGGAAAGCCTGTGATTCAAAGTACTAAACTGCTTCATTTTATGTCAAATCATGTCAATAATATCTCGTAGTATTAAAGAATTTACAATGCAGCATGTGCAAAAACATAGACCAAAATATAAAATTTATATTAATCAGATGAAATAAATTTGGGGTAGTCAAAACAGTTCATTTAGACATTTTTACATAAATACACACACACTTTATTTAAAGACTTTGGGAAAAAATTAAAATACCAATTTCACCAAAAGTGCACTTCAGAAGAGACAGTACTGGGAACATGTTTTGGACTAGTTTGATTTGTTCCACTATCATACACTTCCTGATACTAGAGCTGGACATTACATCAGAGCATGCTGCTGCTCAGACCAGCAGGGCAGAACGATTCCATAAAAAACTGGAAGTCACCATTTCCCAGAGATGTATTGAAGTCTCTCGGACATCTGGAAACAACTGAACTATGCAAGGGCTACTTTCTCTGCTCCTCAGTTGAAGTGACTTTTGGATACCTCTACTCTCTGTTACACATACTAGAAAATTTCTGCTCAACTCAACTACGTCATAAATCCAGCTTTTTCAACTTGATTTCTTCAGCAGACTAAACATAACTTTGAGAACTGTTTTGGATTTGTGAATACACATTACAACTGTATAAGGGAAATCTAATTTTATACTCCCTCCAATCTGACCACATCTGATGAATCAAGATACTACCAAGGACCAAGTCATATTAAAAACATTTTTTGCAGTTTGTATTTTGACTTCTGTTGAAATTCCCATAGTTATAATGTAATCTGATCCAGAGGGCTCAGCAAGGTAGCAATAAACAGAAGTCCAGCTCACTCCACTTCTTTATGAGTTCCTATGAGGTTACATAAAGACACCAATCACTTTGAAGAAAATACCAAAGTATCCATGCTGAGATGTTACTGTTTTACAAATATAATTATTTATGCATTTGGTTTGTTGGTTTTTTCTTCTCCTTTTTTTTTTTTTTTGTTTTTTTTTGTTTTAAAGAGACAAATGTAAGGCTGCTCCAGATTACAGCCTGCCTACAGCCTATCAATTTCCTTTCCCCTCAGCAGGAAGGTGTGGGTTCAAGCTTTATCTTGTATTCCATTAAGCAGACCCAAAAAGGCAGCTGCCATAAAACTACGGAATAAAGAGCTGGAAACAGAATTTGGAAAGGCAGGTGTAAAAACTCCATCTGTTGAAATAGATACAAACATAAATGCTAGCACCACTAGGGAAATCTATGGAAAAAGCAGAATCAAAATTATCACAAGAAAAATCAACCAACTTCAGAAATTCAGACAACTTTCTGTCTAATTAATTCCATTAATACATTAGGCAAGGAACATTTCAACAATAATGAGGACCCTAATCTTGCTGCTGGGAAATCATGGCTTATCTTCACAGTCCTCCCTGGATGAAATACATTTACACCATAGTCATGGCTGCATAATCAACTGAAAAAGCAAAATCTCAAAGGGTAACAAATAAACTATCTTCAAAACAATGTTGAGAAACATGAGAGAGAACCATGCAAGAGTTAAGTTGAAGCCAGTTTGGTATTTTTAAGTTATGACCTTTCAAAGTTCTTTAGGGGCCGTGCAGCTTTTCCTACTTATTCCAGAGCATTTCCAAAGCTCAGTGCTGTGGAGTGCTTTTCTGTCATTAAAACTTGCAGTGACCTAAGGGGGGGGCCTATAAAACCTCACAAGTGGATGAAGAAATCTGGAATAATGTAAACACAGTGTCTCCTGTTTGAAAACAACACTTCAGAGAAGCAGCATATATAGACAGCCATACAAATACACTGAAATATTTCAGTGAAGATTGAGTATCTTTTAAAAATAGGTTATCTGTGAGTTCCAGAGCAAGTTCTGGGTTTCCCATATGAACTCAAGGATGAAACTTTTAACTTTTTTCATGAAGGAATAGGACTATATGTAAAAACGCAGTTGTTCCCACCCATTTCAGTGTGCCTTTACAAAGAGCACCACTTTGCTGCACAAATTCAGCAAGAAGATTTAATCACTGTGGCCCAAAATTTCCATTCTGACTGTTAAACACCACAAAGAGTTTCAGAGCTATCACCCAGAGCAAATTTTCTGGTGGTTAGCACCAAGCTCTCTGCCTTTTCTGAGTCCATCTAATTAAGATTTCATGCACAGGAAACAGCAAGGAGTTAAAGGAGATTCACAGGCAGAGAGAAAGAAAGTTGTACTTTTATGTTTACTGTACCTGCAGTAGGACAGTACCCCCCGGGATTGTGAGCTGTAAACAGTACTTAGGGGCATTCTCCCAGGAGAGCAGTTGAACATCTTCAATAGCACTGTAGGAAATGGAGTTTTCCATGTACCCAGTTGGCTGCAAGAAAACAAAGGAGAAGGGAAAAAAAAAATGTTTACTTAGCCATCATAAGTTTCACAATTGCAAAGTAAGAACAGCACTATGAAAATTACTCTTGGTGTTGAAAGTATCTGCAAAATCTAATTGAGAAGCAAAATTCCTACCCAGGTCATTCTAGAGAGAGACCCATCCAGCCACCTTCCTCCAACTCATACAACAGTTAAGATCACTCACATAAAAACAAAACCAGGCGAGTCCAAGATGCCTGAAATACACAAATGTCAAACTGTCTTGGACCCAAAAACCAATGGAATCTAATTCCAGGCTGACTTGAGCTATGAAGGGGTCTGCCCATGCCCATGCTCTCAATGCATGAAGCAGCATCTCAATCACACAGACAGATCAGCACTGTCCTATAGCAACATTGCTTTATTCAACACATCCTCTTTGTATTCTCCAGCTGCAGTTCTGATCAACCACATCAACAAGATCCAGACTCCTTCATTTGACAGTGGTTCTTGGGGCTCCAAAGATACAGCCCTCAAGTCTCAGACTCACACAAAAGCAAAGCAGCCAACATGCTCATCTTGGCCCATAGGTAAGTCCTGGTTTCCTGCAGAGAGTGCTGATGGTTTAAGATCAAAGTCACAATTAAAACATAAATAAGTAACTGCATTTTGCAGTTAAATGTACAACACAAACTAATAGTTGCAGGAAAACAAACTTAAACATGAAACTCCTTGTTAGTATCCTTGTAATTCTTAAAAGTTACAGAAGTACAATTATCTCTGAGATAGGTTGAAATATAAATGTATCCATGCAAGCACACATGAAACTATATTTTAAATTAAGTAAATACACAGTGCTATAGCTGTGTATTTATTGAGTATACATACATACACGGTACTTAATGCAAGTAATTTTTAAAGTAATTAAATATTTAACAGAGGTCCTCCAAAGACATCATTTACTTTGCTGTGCTACAGCGTAAGTGAACTGATCAGTATTGCTGTGGCACAGAAACTATTTTCATACAAAAATAATTAATCCCACCTCATGGATAAACCATAGACTTGACCATGTCTTTCAAGAGACTAGAGCTCATTAAATTTATGAATTATTTTCTCACTATTACCGATTTACATATAACTTCAACTTCTCAAACTCACTCCCACTGTGCCCAATACATAAGCTATTTTTAACTGACAGTCTTGTAATAATGAAGGCAAGGGAGAAACCACATGTATTTCAGGGTCAAACAGGGCCAACTCCTAAAATCACAACACAGGATTCCTGGGGGCGAGTGTGAAATAAGCAAATTGCATTTGGAACGTCTCTACTTCTAATTGGTACAACTTTCTCCCATAAGTTAAGTGGGTGGTGCATCTGGGAACCGTACTTCGGAGTTATACACTTCATACATGTTTCTAAGCCCATAAACGTCATCCACCAAAAACGCAGTGACAGCCCTGTCACCCACCTTTGCTGCTACAAGAATTCAGCTGTCTTTTCAGCAAGAAAAACCCAGTGAGCCACAGAACTCAACCTCAATATCATTTTCCCCAACGGCTGTTGCAGCAGCGCTCATTTTGCACCAGCCCAGGGTGAAAACAATTTTCACTGTCTCTTTAACGAAAACCTTGTTATGCAGGAAGTATGATAAACTTCTGCTTATTCATTTACCCACAATATTGTTCTACACTAGTGACTGGAATCCCAGTGGCTTAATGCTGATACTGTACGTCATGCATTGCCTACTGGAGAGTAATTATCTCGTTCTCACAGGAAGCCAAAGGCCCAAGATCCTTTGGTAATCAGCATTACAACACTAAGGGAAAAATATCAAAACAGCCAACATAAAATCTAGTATGCTCAGGGGGCAAAGTTATCAAAAACATGCTCTGAAAGACCGGAGAAGGGAGAAATCCAGAACCAGTTAATGCAAATATAAAATGAAATTAATCAAAGCAATTTAAATTTCTCTTTTAAGAAGGTGCTGACTGCCCTTAATACCCTCCATTAACTTCAAAGAGGATTTGAGGAATTCTCACAGAATCTGTACTCAAGAGAAGCTTCTCCTATACCTTAAATCATCCATCTGAACAGCATTAAAGACAATTGAGCCAGTTCAACCACAGCTCTGTACCCATACATGAGTGATTTCATCCCAGGCACACACCTCTTCTCACAAGACAGTCCTTCTCCTTAAGGAGAATGGAGGAGCAGATTTCTGCAGTTTGCCAAGGATCAGAAGACTAGCTAAACCATAAAATGGAATTATGCAGATGGCCAATCACTCTACATGAAAGCCAATGAGGTACTTCATGTAGCATTCATACGATCCCATGTCCCCACCTTCTATCTTGCCATACTACACACATACAGTTGTTTGCCATCTTACTCAAAAAATGAGCAGCCCAAAAACACTTCAAATCTCTGTAAGCATCATCATATGCATTGCTTTTGCTTTCACAAAAAACACCGTGTTCTAAGAAGTGAAATATTTTCAGTTCTGAAAACACCAGTTACAGGCAGCTTCACCTCAGTTTCACAACAGAGAGAGTCGAAAGCACAGTGATTTACCACTGTATAGCATTTCCTTAAAACTGTGCTGTCCAACACTGAGGACCACGCTCCCAAATCAGAGCTGGGCAGAAATGCCCTGAAGAAGCACCAAAAAGAGCTGTCATCAAACCTGAGTCTTCTCAGAGCTCACAGAGTTGTGGTGCTCCTCACAGAGACCACAGCACTCACAAAGGGTCAGCCCCACACCATGGTGTCCTTTCCCTCACCTCCCCACACACACAGATGTAAGGACAGAGCCCTGTTTTCTCAAGACCAAGCACAGTTCAGCCATTTATCAGGAAATGGCCTGAGGTAAAACCACAGCCTGAGTCACTGGTTTCTCTTAAGACATAGGTTATTTTGGCATTCAGGTATGTGAGCATCAATCACAGTGAATCATTGTGGTTGATAAATAAGCAGTGCAAGTGCTGCACGTTCTCATGTTCAGCTGGTCTTGCTTGCACCCACCCTCCAGAAGCTGCATCCTCACCCCCAGCTCTCTCCATGGGGAAGTCAAATTGGAACAACACACGACGCCAGAAATGCGGATTCAGACGTTTGAAAACACCTAAAATCAGATCCTCAGTGGGTCACCATGAAGCATCTGGCATCAGCACTAGTCTTAAGCAGCATTCCCACCTCCATCCACCCACTTTGTCTCTGCCCATACAAATACTTGTCTGGCTGTGGCATCAGGCAGATCAGGGAGCCCATCCAGCTTGTGCCAGATTACTTTTGAGCTCCTTCAGCCCCATTTCTAACATGAAACAGAAAATAATACATTAAAATAACTTAGGGGCAACATATAGGGGAGCTGAGGACCTGAATACTTCAGTTTAATTATTGGTTTCAGACAGTCTAAAGCCACAGCATCCTGAGCAGCAATATGTCGAGTTCAGTTGAAAATGTCTTTATTTAAAAAAATAGTAACTCTTATTTTCATAGCTATCATTTTTGAAAGGAGATTTAGACTTCCTGGCAAAGTCTGAAATCTATGAAACGAAGATAGAAAATGGACTTTTCTACCTCACTCAAGAAAATTAATCCCTTATTTAAGAAAGTCTGGCCAGAGAATCTACATATGTCAGCTTACAGATTTACAGTTACAGCTTGAACTTCAGGCTGTTTGCTCTTGAACATGTTCAGAAAAACTGTAAGAAATTCATAAATGAAAATGCAATTTATTACAACAAACAAAAACCCCACAAGGAAACAATTTTTTCTTCCCATCAGCCTTTAGCCCCCTAACAAAACATGCAACTTCTCTGCTGGGAAATCAGGTATGTTTTAACTTCAGTGATAAATTGGTCTTTTTTCAGTTCCATAAAGATTTTTTAATCATACAGCTCTGAAACTTTGCACCAGAATAGGCACACACCAAAACCTACTACAAATCAAATCTTAAGGGAATCCAGTGCTCCCAAAACTGGAAGAACATATAGGCTCCTGTGTAAGCCTGGTTTTCTCTTGTGTTTCTGGGAAAAGTCAGCAGCAGCAAACTATTCAATAATGCAAAAATCTGCCCACTTGCTTCCATGGGAAATTCTAAAAGGGAAAGAATAAACATGACGTCCATTGTTAATATGAGGCTTGTATGCACTTACTCATATAATAATGCACTAAATCTTCAGCTGCATATTTTCCAAAGAAAGCATCTAGGAAAGATGAATTCTACAAATAGCAATGGTTATTTGCATTAAAACATATTTAGACTGACAACTCCCACCAACACAACAACAACGGAGGATGATTTTTCCCAATTAAATACTCCAGATGGTGGGGGGAAATGGGGCTATTCCAGACCCTTTCTCTTCTGCTGTCAGGTGCTTATTTCTCTCTTGGCTGCTCTTAAGAATGAGTCGTGCTCCTGCTGTAGCCCAGGACACTGAGCATGCTGTATCACATGTAAGTTTTTCCTACCCAAAGAAGATTCAGACCTGCTAAATAACACATTGGGAGAGCAGATTGCTCTCAAAACTTCGATGGGAGTGGAGACTATTCATTGATACTGAAGGGTAATGGACTCTGAAACTGCTGAAAACAATGGCTGACTTGAAATAAATCTCTGTTAGAAGACATCCATGGCTCCAGAGAATGTTCTTACAAATACAGATATTTCAGATAAGGGCAATTAACATCTTTGCTCATTAACTACAGAACCTACCAGAAGACATTTATCAAATTCAGCAATTAGTAGTACTATGCCACAATATCCAGTACAGTACAATTTGTCTTTTTCTTGACATGGAAGAATTTACTGCCACGCTCACTTGTTGTAATGACTTGAGAGAGTCCATGTTAATCTTGCAGAGATTAACCTGATAACAAAACAGACCAAAAGACTAACAGCAAGGAGACATCCAGCTCTGGCCCACAGCCACACAAATGTATTCTGAGCTTTCTTGGAGCAACATTCTCATCTAATCTATCAGACTTCCCAGCCTCTCAAACTGCCCATCACCACCATTCCCTCCCCACTCCTCCAAGTAAGTAGGTGGTTTTAGGTGTTGGACCACAAAAAAAGATTCCACCTGTTCTGTGTAGTGAAACGAGTGCTCAACCCAAAGACCCATGGGATCTCCCCACTGGGCAAATCTAAATTATTTCTGCTTGGAGCTGCATTGTTCCCAATGTCTCCTAGTTGGGTATTGATGCTTGGTGGGGTTTTGGTTGGTTGGATGTGAAATTTTTTGGTCCATGGAAACAAATTTGGACACTGTGACTCAAATCTTCAGTGAGGTTCCATGTCAGTCAAAGTCGAGGGTGTATTAGTCCAGTGGTGATGAGAGGTGAAAAGAGGGAGGGGGTTTTCCAGCCCAATTCTCTGTGTGTGGGTGACTGTGTGTATAAACACCCATGCGTGTCTGTGTGTGTATAAATGTACACACACACCTGTCTTTCTCTATACAGAGAGATAAAAGATAGCAGAAATATATCCCACATCCTCCACACAAAAATACAGCAGCAACTGTATTATGCTCAGTGCAAAGTAGCTCAGGTTCAGTGACAAGATTTAATTGAGGAAGAGCAGATCCTCCACAAAGCTGGTCATCCAAAATAAATCAGTGGAACTTCACTGATTTATACCAGCTGGAAATCTTAACTCAGAAATCCAACAGAAGTTCAACCAAATCTAACTCAGCAGCAAAAAATGTGCATAAATCTCTTTCTTTCCTCTAAATATTTAAGACAACCAAGACTGGAGGCTGTTGCATTAATTAACCTTACAAAACTGATAAAAATATAAGAGCTGCCAGTAAGAAACAGCTTACCCCACACTGTGCAGAGGGAAAAAAAAAAAAACCTTCCAATCTGCAGTGGGGCTGAAATATCACTTCTGTGGAGCTTTAGCAAAGGGACAGGCCAAAACTGTCCATCAAAGAGCTGACAAGAAAAAACTGGTCTCAAGACTAGGACATACAAGCTTAAAATATGTAAAACCTGTGCAGCAGACACCAGTAGTGGGAAGAACCTCAAATTAATTCAGATCTGAAGCAAGTTAAAAGCACAGAAGTTCATTATTAAGAAAAAGGGAAAATAAGGTCATGTAATGGAATATGCACCAGGACAGAAGAGTCAAATAAGCAGGAAAAATGTATTATTTAGCTGAAATTCATATAGATTTTTTTGTTTGTTTTTAAACAAGGACCTTCTTCTATTTTACTGTCAAACCCAGGTGAAAGAGCGCTTCTGAAGGTTTGCTTATTTGAATTTCTGGGAGTAAAATAAGACATATCTTGAAGATTTTCTGAAGAGGCCCATTATCAAGATGACCTTGTCTAAGCAGCCTGTAAGAAAACAACCCTTTCTCTCTGGACAGCTTAACATGACAAAGGGAATTTCTCCTGAGACTTCCAGTGGCACCGAATGTAACATTGGTTGCCACGCTGGTGTACAAAAAGCTCTAAGGTCAAGCCTGTCTAAGAAACCTTGTCTCCTGCTGTCAGACCTCTGCTAACAGGGATGAGGATGCTGCCAGGTGCACCTGCCCCGCTGCAGAGCTGGAGGCTGACCACAGCCTGCCACTCAGAGAGTGGCCAAATCTGCCAGATCATTGCCAAGGGGTAAGAATCGATCCCAGGCCAGAAATCAGGAATGGGAAGAGAGGAGTGAGATTTTCATAGACACTGACCTGACTCTCCTGCCAGGTGCAGCATCTCTGCTTGGAGCAGCAACTCCCCAAGCGTGCACAGAAGACTTCAACACCTCCCAAGGAATGTAAAGAACTCAAAGAACAGGATTACTGTCCCCCATTTTCCAATGGAGAAGAAAATCTCAGTTAAGGTAGCAGCTGCACCATGCCCTTGATTACACCTGATAGAACATGAGAAGCCTGAGAGATGTGGGAGAAGAACTCAGACTTCCTGACTCCAACCGTGTGAATCAGCTTCAAAAACATCCCCCTCCTCCTCCTCCAAAACTGGGTCACCAATTCCTAAGAACGACCACTCCTTAGCATGGTTCATATTCTTCATATTTTTGCATTTATCACTGCAGTCCATTAAACTCTCCTTTGGGAATAAATACTCCCCGACCTTGACAAGATGGGTATGTTATTTATCCAACTTCCTTGAAATTACTTCAGCAAAGAAGGGACACCACCAGCCAAAATACAGCAGGTACTCACAGGAGCAGCAGTAAGAGAACCAACGACTTCTTGCAGAAAAATATACACACATCTACTTCTGTAAGACTGTTGTTAGAGGAATATTGAAAAATCCCTAACTTTTGCCCAGAATATGATATACCTACTGAGTGCTAAACAGATCTTGGGTCACTATAGCAACGATGATATAACAGAAAACAAAACCACATCCTTGTTCAAGGCTGCTCTCTAACATCAATTCTTTCAACAAATCAGCTGTGTCACACTCCATGAAATGCATCAAGTGCTGCTAAATGACAGAGAAGAGAGGGTTACGTGTAAGGATTTCAGACCAAGCAGACACAATATATGCTAGATTAAAATGCCACCCTTTAATGAAAGGTCATCAGATGGTTTCAAATACGAAGGCGGCACCTAGATAATCAGTCTGTTGAATAACTGGAAGCTGTACTGTGAACAGGAGACCTCTGTGCAACTGGGTTTTTCAGAACTGGTTTAGGGGCTGCCAAGAGCATGTTCCTATTGCAGATCATCCTTGTACTTGTAGTGGTTTTTACTTCTGGTTTACAGATCCCCAAAGGCCTGCTGTTCACTATCTCTGTTAGGTCAACCAAAGGTGAAGAAGGAAACCACATTTGTTATCAGTAGGGTCACATCCACTGTGCAAGGATCTGCTCCTCCCATGGAAAATTTTAGGGTTTTCCAAATCAAAAAGGCTGAAGGCAGCTGTGAGGGAAATAACACATTCACCTCTGTCACTGGAAATGTGAAGTCAAACCTGAAAGGCCATTCAAGTGTAAATTACTGAATTTGTAAGAAGCTGAGCTATCCAGGATCTCAGGTCCCATTAGAAATACAGAGTCTGAATCATGGACTCTGCAATACTGACAGTTCTCACCACCTCCTCAATGCTCATTTCTTACTACAATTTATTTACAAGAAATTAAGCTGTTGCAGAATTAAACACAGCATAAATAAAACATACATGAAGTTCTGTTTTTTTATTTCAAGAAGCATTCTCCAACATTACTTATGTTCATGCCTTTTACCTGTAGAACACTGAATCCCTTAGACACTTGGACACTCAATTTCCATTAACAATTTTTTCCTCTTCTTTTTAATGCACCCTTAACCCTGCAGTTCCCAGGAAATCACATCCAATCTCAATTGATGAACAAATACCAAACAGAGAGTGCAGTAACCCAACTAAGCTTCTGAATTCCCAATAGAGAATGCTCTAATCTCATTGTTTTTGGAGAAAGTATGAGCAGGTCTTGAGTTCTCAGGAAAAAGATCAACACAGCTCTGTGCTGTATGTAGAGAAGAGAAAGGACATGCAGCAGAGCCTTCAAAAAAGCTATAGATATCCTGCTAATGACAGTCTCACTAAACTCACACTGTTATTAGGAAAAAAAAAACAACAGGCACCTCCTGGGGATGAGTCAGAGCCATTTGGAATCACCTTCTGCTACAGGAGGAGGTGGAAAAATGTGCTTAAAGTGACAGTGCTTTGTCTGACCTGTCTTATCTTCTACAATAACTTGGACAGGTCTACTTAATTTTAAGTGAGATTCATCTCTCATGTCTGCAGCAGTGATTTCCCCCCGATTCTGTTTCTCAGCACAACAGAATGACAACGAATGGAAAGTACCCTTTCCTTCCCTCCTGCAGAGCCTGGAACCACCCTGTACCACCTCCACTGTTGGTCTCCCTCATTGTTTAACATCTGACTGGCTGTTTGTACTGGGAGGGAGTGCTGCTATTTAAATAGAGCTGACTGAAGTATGTGCAATACCTCTGAGGAAGGGAGACAGTGAGGGAATGGAGAAGGAGAGGGCAACTGCAGTGAAATATCAGAGGAAATACTGGAGGAAAGTATCAGTTGATTGGGAAATGCATAATGGAGAGGACATAGAACACCAGCTAGAACCTAAATTACCTTTGTAAGTTCTCTTACTATGCAAAAGGATACCATGCATAAGAAAGTGACGCTTTGATTGAAGAAGAAAAGTAATTAAATATTTAGCTAAAATCACAAAGGCATTGTGCTCATGGAGAACGATGTGGGATGAAACTGGCATACCCAGCTAGCAAACTTTTTGTTTCAATACAACATTTAATAGTCTAGCAAGTTACTTTTTCAAGAAAGGTGTCCTTATCATCATCTGCACAGACACACTTTGAAAAGCAGAACAGAGAACAGCCCTACAATTAGGCACTGTGAAACTGGCAAACCCTTTCATCTGGGTGGCTCCCGAAAGGCTGGAGAATTCCAAGGAATTGCAATAGTTCCCCCAGGGATCCCAGTGCACACAGCTTTGAAGAGATGCCTTCCAGAGAAGCCCTGTTTATCAGGAGCTAATGCATCACACTCTTCTGTCTCACAGTGTGTTTTGGAAAACTAAGCCACCTTAGTCCTCCAACAGCATTTTCTGTTCCAACAGGATGATTCAGCCCTCAACAAGACACACTCACTTGTTTCCTCTGCGTGCTCTGACACAGGGCTCACGCGTGGGCAAAGAAACAGATGTACCTGCCCTCCCTGCTACTGCTTGAGAGACGAGCCAGGGGCTGCCACAACACACCAGACCATCTAGATCCATCTCTGAGTGAGGGAGTTTTGGAAAAATCGAGTTACTGGCACAGCCAGCAGCTAATGATGCACATCTGAAGGCGAAAAGAAATACAAGTGCTTCTCAGGCTGCAGGAAAAAAATCAGCTTTCTGGGTTTTCTCTGCCTGTCTACTTGGCCTTACTTATATTCCCAAACCATAAAGAAGGCACAGTGCTGTTGGGAAAAATTGCACACAATCAATCAACACAGAGATAGATGGCTTATACACTTGAGAGTTACATGTTCAGTGAAAAAACACCCTCTCAAAACAGCATCTTTGCATACTACATTAGGGTGATTTCCCCCCACCCTCCTTTCCAGTTTCATGTAAAAAATCTGTTTTAAAATAAGCTTTAAAAACAAGCTGACCTTTCAGGTTGTGTCAGCACAATGGCTGCAAGTTTCACTCCCACCTTTGGCAATTATGTTTTGGTCTCCAAGAGCAATTACACTGTCAGCTCTGTGCATAATCCTGCAGCAACATCCTCTATCAGGATTACTGTATTAATTTATTTACTACTCTAAGGAAGTAAAACCTATAAAACCTTAAATATTGTCAACACAAGTGTGTAAGACTGAGTTTTCCAGTGAGGCAAGAAAGTGCACTTGTTCACAGCTTTGACCTCAATGCACAGTTACTACCCTTAGCCTAAAAAACTTCCACCAAGCAATCTGAATGTCATTAGTGAACTGCTTCCCCAGAGTTTAACTGGCCACAGATTTTCCAACAGAAAGCTGTCAGAAAGCCAATACTACTGAAGTACATTATCATTTAATGGTAAATCTGAATTCAATCCATCACAGTCTTACTTACAGCCACCAGTGAGTGTTATGATGCGGACTCTAAACACTGATGAAAACATTGAGTCGCTTCCCCTTGGTGACATTTTGGTTTCAGCAGAATACAAAAGCTTCCAAATTAGGTGTATGTTTGAACTCTACACCTGAACACACATCCTGCGTTTTGCCCACTACTGCTTTCATCAGCTTTACTCAAAGCAGGAATGGAAAAAAGAGGTAAGCATTCCTGCCCTCCTCTATGTAATTAAAATCCACAAATGCCACCACGTCACTGTATGACACCACTGCTGCACAGCTCACAACCTTAACAGTGACCTAGGAATTGCCTTGGCTACATGTTCCTACAGCACAACAGACTCTCATGGAACTATTAAGTTGAAAAATGTGGCTTTACCAGCAAATCAACCTGAGCAGAATTAGTATGAATGGCTGAAAATCAAGAATAATTAGTGTCTTTTTTCCTACTTACATCTTTCTAGATGTCTTTTACAGAAGAATGCTTTATAGAGAGATTTGTTTATTAATTTCCCCAGAAACAAAGGAACAGGTCAAATAAATATAAAGCCTCCTAAAATAAGGCACAGCAGCCATGTTGAACTTCTGAAAAAGGCCCAAGTGCTCAGCAAGCTTCAACTAGATATTATCATGTCATTTTAGGGAAGTATTATTGCAAAGGAAATACGAAGCTTGCAAGATAAAGTAACCTCTGTCTTTTTCTCTATCCTGCATTCTGCTGAGAAAGCTTTTTGCTTTCTGTTTCTGAAAAATATATCATTTTAAAATATAGATCTTTGAATATCAAATCAGATTCTGTTCTTGTTTTCTTACAACAAATTCCAGGTTACTGGAAATGAATAAAACAGAAACCAAAACCAAATTCAACACTGCAAACAGCATAGCAGATAATTTCCAAATACTCTAACATTTTCAACATTTTTTGATCCCTAAATTCAACTCAAAAGTTCAGAGAACAACTGAGGAAAACGCTTCTCTGCTTCAGATTTAAGTTCAGAACTTTAACCTCAAATCCTGTTCTTTGGGGGAAAAAAAAAAAAAAAAAAAAAAAAAAAAGTCAGACTCAGATCCAAAGTACCGATAGAAAGTTCCAGTTTGACCCCCATCCCAACACCTCCGCAGCCAATCCTAATAATTTTCTGCCAGTACCACTCTCGAAGCACAGATCAAAGGCTTTGCTGTATATTTGGAGCTATTACTGTGATGCAAGGATTAGACATGAAGAAGGAGTGTCTTATTTTCAAAGGTGCAACTGCCTGAGAGTGTATCTAGCGCATATCAGAGCATTACAGGCTCAGCCACAAACAGCAGTGAAAGACAAACCACACCTCTGAAATTCTTGTCTTGCCTCCCATTTTCTTCATTATCTCATCTAAGCTCAGTCTCTACACGCCCGCTCACAAGGAAGACATACCCAGTCACCAGCCCCCCCTATTATTTTATTTTTATTAATATTTTAATGATTTTTTTTCCCATTTCTTCCCAGTATATTGTTCCTTTGTGACACAGAGCTGGAAGCACAATGCTCCAGCCTGATGCTGTGACCTCTGCAAGAGGCAGAGATGCAGCAGCAGTGCCTTGGTGGCAGCAGATGCACTGTAGATGCCACTGAATTCTAGCAGCACTTCTTAAAACACAGCCCTCACGTCTAATCCTGGCAGTAATCTAACACTAGATTAAGTATATTATTGTCTCTAGAAATATTACATCCGGCTCTAAATATACAGCTGCAGATGCACACAAGAGTCAACAACATTGCAGAGAGAAAACTGCCTTCAGAATGAATGCAAGTCCTTGTACTTTCAAGAACAAAGGCTTCATCATGAAGACTCAAATTGGTTAATTCAGTAGCTGCACTAGGTTTTAGTCGTGTGAAGAAAGGGAAACATAACTGCATCCTTCAGTAACTAAGAGCATCTTGGGCAAGTCATTAGGAAAACTGTTGGTGCACCTAATTAAGAGTCCAGCTCCAGACACATTTTGAGACAAGCAACCAGCGGCTGCAACAACCTTTATCACGAGTAAAGAACTGAGATTCAAGCCCTAAACTTGTCGTTTACTCCCTCACACATCCATGAACAGAATGAAAAGCTTGTGAGCTGCAAATTACAAGTCAATGCCAAACTTGTTGAATGAGGTTTGGAAGACGTCAGACTAGACAATCACAATGTTTCTTCTCAGGCGTTAGAAACTACGGTCCCTGACTAATGCTGAACCCATTCAGTTCTCCTAGCAGGAAAAAAAATCATCCCAGAACAAAGAAGAATGGCAACTGTATTGTCCTTGCTGAGAAAAAAGTAGCACAGGCTTGCAACACTGCCACGACAAATAAACAGAGCTATTGACAAGGCACGTTATGAGAACTGCCCATCAACCTTACAAAAAGCATAAATAGCCATGGCAGACCATTAAAATGTTGGATGAGAAGAGCTGAAGATGACACTTTTGGTGCCAAAAAATGTTTAAGGCATATACACAGGTGCAAAAATTCAACCATGTCACTAGCTGCTGCAGGATGAATTCAACCCTTGATTCTACTGGTCCTCTTTGCAGCATTCAAAGCTGCTCTGAGCATCTGCAGTTCACACGTGCTGAAGGTCCAGGGAAAAAAAGTGACCAAAGCTCTATGGAATTTACTCTTCTCCCTAATAATCCACATCACACAATTGGTCTCCACAACATCTAATTAAAATGCCTTCAAACTGACATTTCTACAGGAATCTTGGATGCAAGTTAGACCATTCCCAGAAATTACTCCAGCCCTGTCAGACACAGATGATCAGCAGCTTCTCTGCCATTTAACTTGAAGTTTGGACTCCTTGAAATCTCAGTCATCTCATGAACCATTTTAATAAATTAATGACATTAATTAGCATGGACTGACATTATCTGGAGACAGAAATCAGCAGCTGAACCATCAGCACATCTTTAAGAATGCTGAGACTGAACCAGGCTGAGGATGGAGATGATTCAGGTGATGCTCTAGGACACTTTTGACTAGACCTATAACCAGGCCTAATGCTCTCCACAAAGAAAAGCATCAAAGGTGTGAATTCAGACTACAGACAGAATTCAAGAGGCTAAAAGATGTCCCTCTGAGTTATGTAAATACTAAAGTAAATGTAGTACCGCCATATGTAACTGCATTATGGAAAATAAGAAGTACACACTCATGCACCTCTTCCTTTTTCTTCTGAATGGCCCCAAAATGCTCTAGGAATATAATTAAAAACATACATGAAAACAAAGAATTTTATAAATCTGAGTCGTTGCTTCTCCAATTCCAATGAGAAATCAAATGAAGCCCAGGAAAATTCAGGTCCCAGTGAATCAAATGCTAAGACTCAAATCAGATGCCCTGGTTTCTGTACTGTACTCCAGTCCTGGCATTTCAGCATGAGACCAGAGCCAAACCCAGACAGTTCACTACCCAGAAAACAGACATTCATGTGGCAAAAACTGCACTTCTGTTCCAACTTAGTCATCTGGCCAGGCTCATGCACATCGTGCTAACATTCAGTGTCACCCAGCCACAGGTTCCTCTAGGCTCATGTTTTGATTTTAACAGAAAAAGCTTTGGGAATGCAGGATCTCAAAGTGTTGACATCAAGTGGGTTTTAGCAGAATTTAAAATGGAGATTACAGAACTGGCAGACAGCAGCAGCAGTCATCTCTCCCAGTGTTAACAGGAGCCCTGCTCTCTCCCTAGAACCTCAGATTCACTGGGGTGCCTGAGACAAAACTAACTTCATGCTGAAGTCTGTATATATAAGCTGTTAGAAACACCCTATGGAAATACTACAAGTTTTTCTTAGAATGTTTTTTGCAATTTTTTTGTTTGTTTTGTTTGCTTTTTATTATTAATTAGTGCTGTATAATGCACCAGGGACCCAAAGCTAACAGCAGTCAGAGCTGAGGGGACACAGTCACTCTGCTGCTCTCAAAATATGAAACCTGACTAAGTGAACTTGTCAGTTTTTACAAGTCTCTTCCTTCACTTCTGTTTATCTAAAACAGTATCTAGAGACGAGTTCACCACCATCCATCAGAAATGGTAAAAGCAGAGGCTGAAAAAAGAACAAACTCCCCCAGTCAAATAAAAAAATTGCCATGTTGTTCTTCTTCTTTCTAGCAAAATCTCCAGCAAACAGAACAGTAAATTTGCAAACCCAATGAGACTGATCAGAAATTACATCTTCTCAGACGCTGGCAAGAGTTCATCAACAACATGCAACAGTATCTCTGCTATGGGAAGAAGGAAATTTAGGACAACTCTCTACAGCCACTGTTCAAATATAAGCCTTAAATTTCTGAATAGGGCAAGAGCATTGAAAAAACTGAAAGCACAGATCTGGCAAACATAATGGCAGATCTTTTGTGCTCTCATTCTACAACACTGCACTTCATAATTTGTGCACAATTCATTCACAGAAACCTAAGAGTAAAACCATCATACAGTGAGGAGCAAAACTGAAAACGGTTTCTTCCTTGGTGTTTTAATCCCCTTTTGTGAAAACAATATGTTTCTATAATGCTAAATAACAAATTATATGTCTGCAGAATCAGGCTCCTTTTTCAATTACCAGCCAATTATTTCAATACTGAAAACAGAAAACTCAAGTCTTCCTGCTCTACTACTCAAATTCTTTGTAAATTATTTTCAAAGACCAAACGAGATTTCTCATTCCAGTTGTATTCCAACATGATCAAGACTTACTCCTTCCAGCTCAGAACCTGTAACACTCTTTCATTTTAGTGCCTATTAGAAATTAGAGGATGCCAATATTTTATTTGGCAGTCAAGAAAGCCTTTGAAGCTTGATGTCTACAATGTCAAAAGACAAGTAACGACAGAACTTAATTTGTGCAGATGAGAAACTATTTAAAAATCAGCATGGAAATTTCAGCAACACCCAGTCAGGATCTTGGCTCTCTGAATGTGTTCCAGCAAATGCTTCCGCTTCTGAGCAGAATGTGCCTGTACACAAGGGTGTGAGTTAGAGATAGTGACCTTAAATACACACAAGGGGAGCTTAACATCCACTTTCTGCAGGCCTAAAAAGAACAAGGAGAAAAGTGCAGCATTCTTTTCAGATTTTGCTGTGCATTTCTGGACACCTTTTCTGAACACAAGCCCCTCAAGCTCAGGTTTGCTGTGCTTGGCAGTCTCTTTTGTGTCTTTTGCAACACTGCACACACACAAATTGCCTGTGGTTTCATGCTTTGCTTCCCATTTAAAACTAACACTTAAACAGTAGCTTTATTTTTGTTAAATAAAAGCGCTTTTTTTCTGAATTCTGATATCTATTTCTCCTTTTCAGCCTGAGGGAAAAATTATTTTTTTACAACTGACACAAATCATTCTTAAGAGTAATATCTTGTCTTTACCATTTTGATTCACTAACTTTCATTCATGTTACTCCTCAGCTTTTTGTGCTGTCACAAAAGCAGTGACTGCAAGCAGCATAACGTTAATTTTTGGACTGTAAGCTCTTATGACACATATATGTTGGAGACTCCAAACCACAAAGAAAAAACTTAGATAAGGAACACGTAACCAAAAAAAGACCATATAACATAACCAAATACATAACAATAAGTAATCAAGAACCACCACTTCTCCCCAGTTCTTATGCTGAGGGGGAGAAAAAAAGAAGTCAGATAATTTCTATATATGGCTGCAATCCATCTCCTCCTGATGGCAAGATGGGTTTTTTCATTATCCACTGAATATCAGACAAAGCCTGGACAACAGATGATGCCTGTATGGTTGATGCTCTGGTTGGGGAGAAGAGACCCTCTGCATTTGGGGTGTTGACAGCAGCTGACTGTTCATTCAGCTTTTGACTTTCTCAGCAAGCTCAGGTGCCAGGGAACCAGAGAGAGCATCCCAGAGAGGAGGGAACTGTCACTGCACAGGGACTTTGGCCACCGCTCAGCCCCGGAGGTGAGTCCCTCTCCAGGGAGAAATCCCACACTTTTCACACACCCACCAACTCCCCACATTCCAGCAGTATCAGCCAAGGGGGCAGCCAGGAGTGGAGGGGCAGAGCTGTATTTACGGCTGCGTATCAGCGCGCCTTTGGGAGCCGTTTGTCCGCAGTGACGCGCTCTGCCTTCCCACCCAACGTTATGAAACCATCTCAAACCCCAGCGCTTCCTCCCTCACACGGCCTTCCCAGCCCGCCGAGGGGAGAGCTCAGCTCTGCCGCCAGCAATCCCTAATTGCTTCAGCAGAAGCTGGAAGACGTCAGCAACCGGACTTTCTGCTCCTTATTCCCTGAGAAAGAGGAGGAAAATCTGCAGAGAGCACGGCTTCGACGGCAGGTTTGGTGTTGACAGCCTGGCTTTGGCCAGCCACGTGGGGAAGGCGAAGGCTGACCCCGCGTGCTCCGAGCTGTGCTCCCTGACCAGGGCTCAGCAAGGGTGACCCCAGCAAAGCAGCACAGCAGTGAACGCACTGAGAGTGCTTCTGTAACCTCACTAACATCTGCAGCTGAACTCATCGCAGCGAGAGAGACAGACCTTCCAAACAATCGAAACTGAAAAATGAGAACTGGTTTAATTGCGCAACGAGGGAGAGGAGCTCCTAAGTTCACCAGCACATTACTGCCCTTCTGGCAACTTTGCTCCAGCTTCCAGAAATCTATTCTGATGATTTTAACAGGCTGCTTTGACCTTTAGGGCTCTTGAGAGTTTCTAGGTTTCATACATCTTCCTTTAGGCTGTGCCTTAGGCCTGGCAACATATCACTGTATACCTGCAAAACTTCTTGTTCAGCTCAGTCTGAAATATCTCAGAATCTGCTTTCTGACAAAGAGCTTCTTCTATTTTTGGCCAAAGGAAACCACGTATATCAATTACAAAAAAAAAAAAAAAAAAAAAAAAGCTCCAAACCCAGTTGCTGCCACAGAGACCTAGCTGCTTCACTTTGTTTTCTACAGAGTAGCAAAAAAGGCACAGCCCCAAACTTGAAGAATCTGTCAAACTAAAATCATCTCACACATAAGACGCCTTATCACAAAGTAGCACGCAACAGCTGAGCTTAGTTTATTTTCTTAAACTGCCTAAATTAACTTGGCAAAAGCAAGGACAGCACCACTCACAAGGTGGTATGGTACAAGCTTACACTACGTGCCAGTTTTACAAAGCAACCATCCAGCCTGTGACTTCCACATCCTTGCAGGCACAACCAACCTTAAGTTTCTCGGCTAACATTGTCTGTCTGCCAGCAAAGAGAACATTTCCTAATAAATCACAAAGGTTCCTGGGATGCTGTCACAGCACAGCCAGGGTAGTAAAGTGCAGATACCACCACTCTCCTGAACGTAGGGCAGTCCAGCTCAAACACACACCCTGCACACCACTACTGCCAATATTCCTGTAGGCCGCTTCTCCCAGCAAGCAGAACCCCTTGTTTTGACCAGTTTTAAATGCTAATTAGTTTAAACAATGTTAATAATTAATTTAGCTTAATCAGTCCATAAATTGTAATGGTGCCAGCTTTTGACAAAACACAGGCAACACCCTGGGATCACAGAAGATGCACCAACATACCCATCAATACTGACTGTGGGTGCTTCACACAACGAGAGCACGAAGGATGTATCATTGTGAATTACCACCAAGTGGATCAATACAGGAGGAACATGTCCCCTAGACCAGGGGACAGCATTCACACTCCTGCTCTTGATCTGAAAGCTCTTGTTATGAACACAGCACTGGGGCTTTGCAAAGTGACAGCTGGTTATCAATGAACAGAAGGAAAGCAACGTCATTCAGCCTCAAAATCTTGCTGTCTATCCCACTTAATTTCTTGATGCTAAAATCTTGGAACACAGCAAATAGAAAGCTTTGCTTTGCTTTTCTCTATTTCAATCGTGCTCAGCATGGACTGACATGAGCAAAGTCAGAACGAAGGCCAAAGGAAAAACTGGGTCAGGAGTGTTGAAGCACCTCTGACCTCACCGGCTGTCCTCAGTTAGCAAGTGGTAGGATGTGTAGTAGTGGGAGTCTGTATTGTTGATACTCCAGCTCTGTAGATAAACAGAAACATCTGATTCTGGAAGCAGATAAGCAAACATCTTTCATCAGGGCTAAAACAGATACACTTCAGAGCAATGTGCAACTGGCAATGATCCTTATCAGAAAGCTACCTTTTGATTTCAATTTCAGAAAAATGATCACTCATACGTTGCAAAACAGTAAAAGCCACCCTCCACGTAGAAAAGCGAAGCCTTGACTAACCATATGTGGGATTATTTACCTACGTCACAGATCTGTGTGTCAGCAAAGCCACTACTTCACCAATCAGCTTCAGAAAAAAAAGGCCAAAAATGAAATGCAACATGACTCCTCTCTGTTTCCCTACTATCGTACTGCCAGCGCTAGAGAAAATGGGAGGTGTCACAGGCATCAAATTATAACAAAACTACAAATTATAACAAAATCTGAATGGCTTAGAAGGAAGTTACATACAACAATCCATTCAGTTAGGATAAGAAATGCAAGACAAATCATCTAGAAAAAGATGGGTATGCAGTTATACAGTGTGCAGAGCAAGAGTAGGCAAGTAGTCAGCAATGTTGGGCACTTCTACAAAAAATAAGGACTACTTAGCCCACTGAGACTCAGAAACCCTTGCTTCCCCTTGGGGTTCAGTCACTGTCAGGCTGGATATTTGTTTTCGTTTCTCTGTGTCTCTGGTTCTCCATCTCCTCACATGAAGGAATTTTCTTTGCAAGGCACTTGGAGATCCATAGATGAAAGGCACAGTAGCAGAACTAGGTCAGACAATGCTAATGTGTACAATCAACTCTGCAATTTACATGGCTGGAAAGTGTAATTAAAACTCTACATCACTTTTCTCAAAGGTTCAAAATAAGACAAGGTAGGTTTGAATCCAAAATAGAAGACATACATTTGCACCTTGGTTTATATAGCTGCGTAACAGCTTTTTAAACTAAACGCACTTCAGAGGAAAGCAGGGGACAAATCCAGGGATTAGCTAGAAGCCACGTCATTTCCTATGATGTATCTATTACTTTACCAAAACCTTTAAAAAAAACCACCATACACCAACATGAACTTCCTGTGCTCTGACCACTGAATGAGCAAGCACAGTTACACTTCAAGAGATCCTCTGACTAGCTGTACTATTGCACAAGCCACTGCACACAGCACCCAAAACCTGAACCCCAAGCTGATCATTTCTTCCAGTGTAACCTTGCTGTAAATCTAAAAATAGAGTTGCATGTACCAGTTAGACTGGGTCAAATGCTTTTTCTTGAAAGATAGCACACAATCTATTGGCTTTACAGTGGCGTGTAGCGTAATGCAACATACACATTTCTTCTTTTCTCTCCCCATAGAACCAAATCCCACAGGTTTCCCTGATTTCAATTACTAGTAGACACAGCACGAAAACCACCATCACAGTTGGCAGCAGCTGGCATCTTTTCAAAGAGCATCTGTGGAGAAACCCAGAAACGACTGGCACGGGATCTCTTAGAGGTGGTCTCACCACAAGGGCAGAGCACTGCGAGGAAACCTTTTTTTGCAGCCCTCTGCCCTCGCTGCACGCCGATGACCTCACCCGGCAAGGCTGCCTCCGCCAGCGGTAATTCCAGCCCGAGGAACATACCAGCCACTCATAACCAAAATTATCAGGCTCCATCTCCAACACAGCAGCCAACACCGCCTTTGAAGTGGAAACTGAAGCCCAGGGCTTTCTGACTGTGTGATGAGGGTGCGGATAAACAGAGGCAGCCTTGGTTTCCTGGAAGAGGGGAGAGGAATGAGGGAAGCAATGCGTGGCTGGGGAGGTCTGATGTTTGATTCAGCTCAGCTGAGGTCTCCCCTTCTTGCATACCTTTGCACACAGGGAGCTGCTGTGTTTACTGAGGGCTCTGGTTGCTCGTTGGAGGTACGACAGGGACTGGCAGCTCCTGTTAAGGAAGTGGCCAAGAAATGTGGCCACTCACAGAGGCAAATGTTCCTTCACCCACGCTTCTGCAGAAGAGATGGTCTCCCCATCTGTTCCTCCCTTCCAACTCCCCAGATTGCAGAAGGACAGGACACAACAAATGGAGCAGAAACTGATGTTACTATCTTTCTGTAAAGCTAGTGTAGTACTTGAGGCTTAGTACAAACTATGTAGACAACAATTTAAAACACAAAGAAGGTAAGTAAATCTCAGTGAATCCTATCAGAAATTATTAATTCCAGTAGGTTGGATTTACTGGGTGAAATACACACACCAAACTGTGAAGTAACACCCAGCCAGAGCTCTTTTATCATGTCTTTAACACAGAGAAAAACATAGGTAAAGGACATTTTACAGACTGGCAATGTGATATAAATGTAGGAAAAGGACACGGGGTAATTGCATCACGTTTCCTTCTACCCAAAGGGTTAATGCTAGTCTGGATGACCTCCAATTGCATCAAGATGAAATACTCAAAATGAAAAGGCAATGTAAAACTCTCTGTTGGAGCCCTAAATGTTAAGGGGTTTTTTTCTCCTCTATCTCAACTATGTCAGCTGTTACTGGAATTTATTGGATAAATGGCCACAGAGACCATTTAAGTAAGAAGCAGCAACATAACCACAAGGGAGTTTATTTTATGATTTGCAACGAGGTGCAAATCCTGCCAACCACTTTAAACAATCAAATCAAACCTAATTTCCCCTCCCTGGAAGGACAAAGAGTATATAAATCTAGAAGAAACTAAAAAGGCCTGTTTTGCTTCTGATCCACATAGACATTCCTGGTAGCAGCTCCAATGGGTTATGGGATCATCTCCACTCTTTTTTCAGAAAAACTAAGGCATGAAACAAATCATCTCTTCTCACAGAGCAAATCCCTAAGGAGGTTTAAAAAATGGCTTGCCCACAGGTCCCCAAGATGTCCCAAGAGCTCTTCCAAAAATGTTTTGCCCGCAAGAGCCCAGATGTCCAGAGCCATTTGGGATACAACAGGATAAAGTGGCTTTTGCAGAAGGCTCAGGTTTGCTAGAGATTGCTGCATCTGTCAGCCCTAGACATCTCTAAGTACATAAATGGTCCCTCACTCTTACCTACTGGCAAACTAAACCACATCCTTTGTAACGACTGCTCCACAAAAAGTTTTGCAACTGAGTAAGACCGCACACCACTCTTTTTGCTCCCTATTTCAACACTATTAAACTCTAAAGAACATTCAACTAAAATGAAAGTGAACAAACAAGGTTTTCCCCAAAGGGCTGGCACTGGGGAAATGAAACACAACCCGTTTGAGAAGCAGTCATATACACCAGCTCCACATGCCACCGCTGAAATCCTCCTTTTGTGTGTTTGGCATCTCAGAGAACAAAATGGGGAAAACAAAAAAAAACACAAAAAAGCTTGGTCTTTAAAGGACAGATCATTCTCCCAAGACTGTTTATGGCCTACCTCTTGTTAAAATATTTCTTTGAATTTATTTATTTAGATGGCTTTTAAATGCAAAGGCTCCCTTCCTCATGCCAATCTTTCATGGAGACCGCTGGTTACATCTGCTAGCATTTAGATGAGAAAGAACAACAAAAAACTTGCAGCTCTTGCAAACAAGGGTAACCCACACATTATCATGTGTGTGACTGTGGTGCACTTCCACATTCCTTGTGGAGCAGATGAAAGGGCACCAGGCTGCCAAAAGCACCATGCAAGACCAGCTGCTCTGAGGAGCTCCAACATCAAGAAGTCTTCGCTGTCCCAGCAGCTTCCCTGAGTGCTGGAGCCTGTGGTGCAGCCCACTGTGGCTTGGTCCCAGGAGCCAGCAGGGAATAAAGGTGGTGCTCTGCTTCACACACAGCCAAACCAGGGCTCTCTCTTGGCTCAGGGCAGGGCGAGAGAGGGATACATTGATCTGCTGCCATTTATGACAGCAACTGGATGACCCGGACGGAGGCACAGCATGAGCAGGGTATCAGGGAAGGCTGCAGGAATCCTGTGGTCACACCCTGATTACTAACTTAAGAAAGACACCTGATGTCCTGAACATTGATTTTAATTCGAGAAAGAGGATATAGCAGTAAAAGGCTTCTGGCATTCATGTAAATCCTCACAGCAGAGCCTACACCCAGGGCTCCTGCCTCTGCCAGACCTTTACTGCTGTACCAAAAAGGCAAGTCTGGAAGGCAAAACTGGGAAACCCCAGCATGTGAGCCTATAGCTGCAGTTAGGAACCAGCTGACCATCCCCACACACACCTGATTTAGCAGGTTCAGTGGTGAACACAAAGACAGGCACTTCCCTTTTGTCTAACTCTGATCTACATATATCAGTCACTGATCAAATTATCCCAAAGAAACCCTTTTATCTGAGTAGAAAAAAAATCAGACAGCAGACACATTTTCTCCTCCAGCTGAGCCAGAAAGAAAAAGGTGAGCCCATATACAGAAGTGAAAAGCAGAACTCCTGCACCGAGGCTGGTTGCTGAGGAACAGTGGAATCACTCATAAAGCGGCTGTTCCAACAAAGGGGCTCCAAAGTGTGATCACTGTATATTTACACAGTTGGTTTATCTGCTGTAGCTAACATGGCATGTTTGCTTCTGTTTTCAGCAGTACGAAGTACCTGCAGAGAGGAGCACCAGAGCAAAGGTAAATTAAATAAATAAATAGAAACCTAAAGAGGAGATTCACCAAGGAGTCTTTCATTTCACCTATGAAAACAGGCACTGCAGTGTGCTTGGTGCAGAGATGGGCAGGTGGTCAAATCCCACTGATCTCCTATGAAATGACCAATTCTCCCAGCAAAGATTCAGCCCGAGACAGGGGTGATACACTTTTACATCTAGCTCTACATTTTTGAGATGCTTGTGTATGAATCGCTGCTATCTCAAGAGGTCAGCTCCAAGATGAGAGAAATGATCTGAAGATCAGCACTGCCTGTGAGCAAACAAAGGCACAGACCCAGCCCAGGAGGACGAGACACATCTCAGGGTTCCCACCCATGCACAGCTGCTGCCTCCAACAAAAATCGATTTGCTGTGTGTTTGGAAACAGCCACGTGCCTGGTCTGAGGGCCAGGCAGTAAATGCACAGCATGGGTGTTGCTTCCTGCCCAACTTGTGGTAAAAGTTGTTGATTGGAGATTATTTGTGTTGTTTGCTCCCAGCAAAATGTTTACTGTGCAAAAGATAAACGAGTTCAAAAGATAAACGAGTTCAAATTCTATGTGTCAAAAATCCCGGTAGGAACAGCAAGACATTGACAAAGAGCAATCAAATGAGCAACAAGTGTGATAGATGAGGCATTTCAGGATACCAGATTTCTAAGGCCTGCAAATAACCAAAACCTAAATCATAACTCCTAAAACAACTTTGCTCAGAAAAACTACCTTTCAGCCTGTAAAAGAAGAAAAGGGGTATAAAAGGGAAGTAGAGAAGAATAAGGAAGCTACCTCATGGTAACAGCCAGTTAAATTGAGTACTTTGTACATTTAATCTTGTAAAACAAACACTGAAGAGTCAAAAAGAAAGTGAAAGACTCAATTGTACTTAATGCACAGAGACATGTTCCATTCTATCAAATCCTTGAGATAGGACCACGTTTCTTGCAGTCAAACATTTTTGGAATTTCCCACTACCTCTTGGTAACTAGACATTCATGCTCATTTCAGCCATCAGGACCCAGACATCTAGGTAAGATACAGGCTCCTGAAATCCCTGTGACAGTGGCTGCTCTGAAAACCACTCATCAGTATCATAACCCAGTGATCCAACGCTGGAGTCACCCAACCAGCCCGTCGCTTTCAGCGCTTATCTTCCAGAGTATCGCTTTCCCCTCAATTAAACCAGGCCATTAGAACTTAACTGTAAAAGGAGCTATTCGTTAAAGTTTTGTCACATCCTTGGATGAAAATGCCCAAAACAGATGTGAAGAGTTACAAGATTTGCGTTCATAACCAAACCAAAAATGAACATAAACAATTATGGTACATTTGCACACAGCATGGGAGATCCCCCCTCCTGCCATCTCTCTTCATGCTCCAGTGCTCTCTCTTCAGAGGATGGCAGCTGTTAGAAAAACAATGAAGGAATAGAGCATATGAGAATATTTACACCAAGAATATAAGATTAGACCTCAGCAAGCAATTTCTCTCCTATTTACACAGGCCAAGTACCCATGCATATATATACTCACTATATATACATATATATATATATGCACACAAATATACGTACACAAAGGATTCTAAAATAAGAAAGGATCTTCTTCAGGATTCGCATCCTTACAATCATAAAAGCAGAGATTACTCTTACTCAAATACTGTTAGAAATTACTAGATGTTCAAGTCCCACACCAAACAGTAAAATGATTATAGCCTCCACCCAAATTCTGCAGCGGTAAAGCACATCATAATAAAGGCCACACGCCTCAGGTGTGTGGGAAACAGTGAATAATTCCTCCCCAAATTTATTTCTACTATATTTAATCTAGAGTCCATGTTCAGAACGGGATAAAAGTTAATGGAAATAGCAGAAATATAGACAGTCTTTTGAACCAGAAGCACATAAAGTATAATTTACAAAACTCACCACTATTTTGTATAATTTACAAAATAGTGAAAAACTATTAAATAGATCTAATTTTGTAATGACATGTCACAATGACAATTTGTTGTACTTTAAAGGACTCCATTCAGTATGCTCCCAACTATCATGAAGTACTTTTTCTCCCACAGCATGTGTACTTTACCATTACATTTTCTGGAAAACATGCCTACTCCTAAAACACTAACACTTTCTTTTAATGACCAACTGAAGTTACAATCCCCAAATTTCCTGATCAACTTGACCAAATTACATCTTTGGCAACTGTAGAGAACACCATGCATTTCTGTTCATGCCCTTCAATCTTCCCTACTCCTTGCTTGGTGCTTTGCAGATTATTCACACCAGCATTTGCTGGAGTCAAACAATCTACACACCAAAACAGAAGCACCAGTAACTTGCTTATGTATAAGCTCTGCACCAATCCAAGAACCTTCCCTAGACATGAGCACGCAGTGCAATGGCCAAATTCATCTCCATCTGCCCTGAACTGGTTAATGGTGTGTGACATGGAGTGAGCAGAGCAGGAAGAGGGGACTGGACTGGCAGCAATGCAGGATTTGAATGTAGCTGACTGAGGAGCTAAACAGTCCCAGTACAGGAGTTTGCTGGGAGATCTATTACGCAGGTTGTGACCTTCATCAGCCTGGACTTTTATCGAAAGCCATTGTATGAGAATGTCAGAATGCCACACCACATTGCAGCATTCACATCCAGTCTGTTCTCTTTACTGCGCCCACTGTCTCAAAAACTGAAACGTCAGATAGTGCTGAAAAGATTACGTCTTTTCATCTATAGTCCAGCACACACTGGAATACAGAAAACCATTTTTTTCTTCCTACTTCCAGGAAAAGGTTCCCAGAGTTCTCACAAGACAGAATCACAGAATCATTCAGGTTGGCAAAGACCTCCAAGATCACTGAGTAAACCCATCAACCCATCACTGCCAGTGCCACCACTAAGCCATGTCCTCAGGTGCCACAACAACATATCATTTAAATCCCTCCAGGAATGATGGCTCCACCATCTCCCTGGGCAGTCTCTTCCAGTACTTGACAACTCTTCAAGTCAAAAAAATCTTTCCTAATTTCAAACCCAAATCTCCCCTGGAACAGTGTGAGGCCATTTCCTCCTGTCCTGTCACTCGTAAACTGGGAGATTGACCACCACCACCTGTCCAGCTTACTGAGGGTGTACTTGATTCCCCCATCCAGATGATGGATAAAAATACTAGAGAGACCTTGCCCCAATACTGAGTCCTGGAGAACTAGTGAGCAGCCCCAGCTGGATTTAGCTGCATTCACCTGCTGTCCTGAGCGTGCAGTGTGATGGCACTCGAGATGGGCTGCTCCTTGGCAGCACCAAGGTCAGGCTGACACGCCTGTAGTTCCCTTAATCCTCTTTCTGGCCATTCCTGTGGATGGGTGGCACAACCAGACATGCACACTGCTGCATCAAAAAATCCCAAAAGGTTTGCTTGTGTGCCTAGATCAGGTCAAAGACAGAGTAAAGTACTGGCGGCCCAAGCACATTTTACTGGTGTGCCTAGGCCATGGGTGGCCCTTCAGAAGCTGATTTGTCTATCTGCAGTAATTAACAGCTCTTCTGTGCTCCTCTGGTTTTCCACTCATCAGAGAGCCCTACCCAGCGAGGCAGCAGCTCCTGGCAGCCAGTGCTGGCACTGAAAGCAAATAATACAGATGCCAATTTCCCAGCTCAGTGAAAGACGGTGAGAGAGCCAGATAAATTGAGCTGTCTTTCTCTGGATGTTCCCCTGCAAGGTCTCTCGCCACCACAGGTCTGCTGCCACCAGGCAAACCATTTAACCTCGGCAGAGAGCTCCTAGAAAATAAATAAAAGCACTTCTCTGTGGAATAAACTTTATAATATTGCCTCATCACAGACATTCAACCAGGGAGAGATCCACCACACATTCCATTTCCACATGACTGCAGATATTTATATTGGCTGATGAAGACTATTGGGGGCCTAAAATCTGTAAATATCTGTCCAATTCTTCCCAAATGGCTCAGAACAGCCATTTGGGGAAAGGCAATGACAACAACAAAAAATCTCCCTTCTTTTACTGGCCAATCATTTACTTATTTATGGTAAAAAAACCCTTGTGTGGTACATGGCACCAGGCTTGGAAAGGCAATGCAGCATCCGTGTTAGCAAGCCAGTGAGCTCAGATATGGTATTATTTGTGTCAGACTCATGTATTAGTGAAACT
This sequence comes from Sylvia atricapilla, assembly GCF_009819655.1. NCBI lineage: Eukaryota > Metazoa > Chordata > Aves > Passeriformes > Sylviidae > Sylvia > Sylvia atricapilla. Next base: position 4,958,546 of record NC_089151.1, read on the forward strand.
TTGCCTATCTCCATGTAGGTACTCTCACTGGACTTTGCAACAATTAGCAATTAGTTTCCAGTGAATGGTGGGAAACAGCTCCTCCTGAGGAAGTTTGTTCTGTAAGTTATCACCACTCTAGAAACTGCAAGTTCATTTCTCTTTTGCAAAGCAGTAGAGCTGGTTAGCAGTGTCTGGCAATAACTTTGTTAAAAAAAATTCAGATTTAAACCCCACAATCTTACCTTTTTATCTAAAAGGCTAATACAACGTGCCAGGTGGTCCTGGGCATTTGTGTAGGTATTTTAGGGTGAGTCTACAACTGTCATTATGACTTGTAGCTACAGAGGCTGCCAGAGCTTGCTTTTTTCCACTCCAGCCCCGAGAAAAATCCTTAACCTGACATGAGCTCAGGGAGATGTTCCCTGGGATAGAAGGTCATGGACCCACCTTTACATTTTACTTTCATAACTCAAGGCTTGACAGAACAGCAACCCTGAAAGCAGATCTGACATCAACAAGTTAATCTTCTCTAATTGCAGTGTTGCCTTCAAAATTTAATATATTTCCTGATGAAGGGAAAAAAAAAAAAAAAAAAGAAAAGAAAAAAACAACCAAGCCTTCTCACAGGCACACAGATTGCACCACACCTTTCCCAGAAGCTGGGAGGAGACGAGCATTTTAATGTACCTGGCATTTCAGCACACAGTTGAAGAGTCCTGTCTTTCTGGAGCAGACTGGTAGGTGGTTTGGCAGTTCCACATCTTTCCTTGCAATTTGGGTACCAATGGAGAAGTGACAGAGGAAGGAGCAGAAATCCCATTTCAGTTTCCAGTCATCCGTGGTTTAACTTTTTTCCTTTTTTTTTTTTTTTTTTTTTTTTTCTTAAGTGGAGAATTCAAGCAAAGCTTTAGTTCTAAAAATTCCCAATAATAAACTGTAGTTATCAAAGAACTCTAGTTAATCTATAATCTTTACAGGAACAGTGTGGCAAGAACATGCACCTATAATGAAGTTCACACAGCTGAATTTGTCCTAATGCAGCCAGAACTGGATGAACATGAGGTAACCAAAGCCCCTATCTCTGCCAAAAAGCTTAGCACTGAAATTCACTGGGCTATCAAATCAGGTTTATTTTTAAAGAGAATTTGGTGCTTGGAAAATGAATGTGGTATGGTCCCTTTCTACAGCTTATGTGAGCCAGCACAATGTAAAATAAACCACTGGCTGAGAGGCCAACCCTGAAGTTCTTTATCTAACCTCCTTTGTTTCTCTTGGGCAAAGCTGTGATCTAACCCATCTCTGCTTTACCACTGCCCCCTTAGCTGGGCTACTTCAACCATTTTCAGGCCTGGAAGGTAAAGGTGATCAGGGAACTGACCCAGGCCAAAAATAATCCCCCCTACTCGTTCTTTCCATCACTGATGAATTTCTTGACCTCTCTCGCCAGGCTGCCTGTAAACAGCTGGACCACCCAAGCAAAGGATGGTGTGGAGGTGGGAATGACAGGACAGGAGGCCTGAGGAGCTCCAGCCAGCTCCTACACAGAGGAAACTTGCAGCTGACAGCCTTTGTCAGTGCAGCCATGGCCTTTTCCACCAGCTCAGAAATACCTTGAAACACACATTTTCTTTCCTAAAACTTGATTCAGCATTGGCAGTGTGCACAGCTGTGAAGAGCTTTGCTTAGGTAGATGATGAAAAGCAAGCTAAAGCTGAAATCAGAGTACAGAATCATAGAACCATTTAGGTTGGAAAAGATCATAGAGTCCAACCATAACCTTCCATACACAGTGTGGAAAAGCAGCTGTTTTCCTCTATGGTCAGGCCCGGCTGGGAAACAATTTCAAGCATCAGTTTCAGTATTTTTTCCTTTCCCAACCCAACAACAGCTGAGAACACAGGACTTGTGTTACTCAAGTGATAAAAGATGAGTAAACTCTCTTGTTGCATTAGTCAACCCAGCTCAAACCTGGAGCAGTGCAGATGCAAGAGCCTGCTTAGAAGTGCTGTTGGAGCAGCTTATTGCAAAACTAAAAATTCCAGAGGAATCTAAGCCCACACCTGCCCACTTTTTAGAGACAGCATTGATCTGGCTCCCACCAGTCAGGTACCTGTGTACAAAGCAGACACATTATCTGGTATCTCATAAAGGCCATTTAGACACTATTTCAAGTGTAGCCAAGGGAGCTGCTCTCCTCCTGTTGCTGATGCTTATCTCTGTCCAAACCAAAAACACAGTGTTAAATTTAACTGTTGTTCAAAAGCACATTTTAGCATCCAAGCAGGAAACTGGAATAATTTTGAAACACTTGCCTTACTCGTCTCTTTTAAAAGAGAGCAGTTCTCAGCCCCTAGTAGCAAAAGTAACATTTCCATAAGCTGCTCAGTGTTCCCACAGACACACATACATGCTGCTCTGTTCACAACCACCCAGCCAAATTTAAAGTGTGAAAGCAAAGCACATCCAGCAATTGTTTCCATTCAAAATGCCTTTTGTGATCCAAATGTGGGGGTGGTGCACAAGGAGGAGATGAGGTTTCCAAATAAGGATGTCAAAACTGAGGCCAAATTTGAGGAACATCAAGCATTCCACAGTGTTCTTCATCAGCATCTCCCAAGGGCTCCACTCCACCAAAAATATGGGTGTTTGTGGGAGAATAACTTCAGCTTTTGGCCAAGAAAATCGCCAGCTTTGGCACACTAGAACCACAAGCAAGGACATTTTATCAGTTGTTCTGTTTTAGCACATTTGGTTTCAGAAGTCTCTGCACTTGTGTATTTGTGTAAAGTCTTTGCATTATTTAATAGAGAACCCTGAATGCACACATGGAACTGTTGCCTGCCGACCTACAATGAACTTGTAGACATGTTGATTTTATCTGTTTAACAGATTAGGTTTGCACTGACAGATGGACAATGCTACTGTTAGATTAATTAAAAATTAATACCATTAATGTTAGATGAGCATGAAACAAATTACCTTTGAGGTAACATACTTCTAAATAGGGGGAAATAGAAAGCAGTTAGTGAAGTTTGAAGATAATAGCTCCTAGTGAATTTAAATACATTTACTTGCAACTTTTTTCCTTTTTCTTCTGTTTTTCCTCTGGCAATGCTTTTACTAGACCAGACTCTTATATTATCTATTTTATTTGTGTTAGTGTTTATCTGTTTACTTGTGTACTCAAATTTATAGACCATAATGGCAAGCCAAATAATTTCAAATGCCCCTTTCATGGAATATAATGCACTGGTCGAGATGTACAGAACTATTAATAATCCATCAAATCCATCAAATCATTCCGTTTTCTCCCATTAGCTTTTTGTTAACAAGAAGTCAAATGAGTATTGTATTTCCTCCAGTTCTGCTAACTGGCATTCTTACAAAGCCCATAGATCAGTTTTCATTCTCCTCCTCCTTACATTTCTGAGGCAGAAGATTTAGACTCTTGGGTAATATGCAGCTGGTAAATTTTTCTGACATCACTACCCACACAATTTTGTGAGGGTGCCCATTGAACCATTGTTTGAAAGCAAGTCTTCAAAATTACTAACCAGGGTAAAAATTCTGCAGTGCCAAGAAGCCAAGCTGAGCTACTCATTTCTTAGTATCCACAATTCAATTAACTGCAAATACCACAGCAGCAGCAAACCAGAGTTTCAATTTCTGCTGGCACATAACTATAAACTCAGTTCAGTGAACAGACTTAAAACAAGAAACCTCTCCACAGCATAAATCAGATACTGACACTTAGAAATATCTTCCCAAAGGAAAGATAAACAGGATGAGGGAGAGATTAGGAGTATTTTTAAGGTCTGTTATTCTAAATCTGAACTGTAAAGATCAATTGCTACTGCAATTATCAGTTTTACATTTTTATTTCCAACAATAAAAGCTAAATATGTGGTAATACAAGAAAATTCTGTCTCCACAATACCCAGATATCAGAAATCTGATATCCACTGCAAGCCTACAACATAAAGAAACTAAAGAATAAAACATTCTAGTGGTCATGCCAGGCAAATCAACCCAAAGCAACAAGGACCTGAGTTATTAAAAAGGATGTGCTTGACTTCAGTGGCAGCACTTACAGGCATAAACCTCAGTCCCATATAAAGAGCTGTCAGAGGGCATACATTTGCACACATTTTACTGTTTATGATGATCAAGATAAACTGGCAATGGATGCAGAGTTCTGAGTATTTTAACCCCAGCTGTAAAATTAACTCCAATAGAGTGTTTTGAATTCAAGATGATAAAAGACCTTGCAGCCCACAAGTTGAAGGGTAGGTAGGTAGGCAGGCAGAGAACAACCAGAATACAGGTAACTGCATGGAGTGGGGCAGTTGTGATATTCTCATAAAATTTTATGTGTCAGGATGTTCAATGAAATCGAAAGGAACTTTGCAATCAATGTCAGTGGCAAGCACAAGTGACAGGCTGCCACAGTTTGGCATCACTTGAACATCTACAACACATCCAATTTTTTATAGGTTCGTGTATAATTCTAGTATTTTGTGGTTCTGATCAAAATGGCTCAATTTCAACACATTTCTCAGCACAGCATTAAATTAAATACATTTAAAATTAGTGACAGGTGTTTTTTAAACTGCATTTTCAGGTAACTCTTTTGTCCCATAGTTGTACAAACTTTCATGTTTCTTCTCTGAGCGCAAGAAAAGGGGAGGAAAAGGAAGAGCTATCAACTCTGTTTCTGGATTTTTTTTTTCAAACTTCTGCTTTTCTTTCACTTTCTCTGGCTTGCACTGCTACATCCCCACCTTTGAGATAGAGTACCACAGCATCAGCAGCTCCTGGCCCAAACGTTCACCCACAGAGTCCAAAGCAAGATCTTGATACCCTCTCCATGGGATATGCTCTGCTGGTAACACTGGGCACAGAGGGCATCTGAAACACTTGTCACACTTGTCACATGGGTACTTGCTCTGGTCTCCTCAGCTGCTGGACTACTTATTAACTTTGCTGCGTTCAACCTGTGCCACGTTTTGACAAAGTAAAAGAGAAGCTGTTAAACAATCACTTCTGACACGAGAGAGCGCCTGGCATCCCTGCGGAACACAGATTAACAAAGCCTGTTTGCACTCTGGTTGTCACAACAGAATTTAGACTGGTGACTTGTTTCAAAGGTGAACTTGAGCAGATATGAGCAGGAGGAAGGCGTCACAATGAGGTCACCACCCTATTTCACCACAGGGCAGCCCCTGCCTACAGAAAGTCCAGCTGACGTCCTCAGTCCCCACTGCACTCCCTCTTGTACCCCAGAAGTGGTATCTGAACCTCCATCACCAGTTTGTTCTTTGGCCTCTGATCTAAGTCCTCCAAGAATATTGATAATTGCTGCAGAATCAAGATTATCTGACACTCTGTTTGAATTTTTAGATGGCACAAATACCTGGGGACACATTCACAAAGGGACAGAGCTGATACAACTCTGCAGTGTTTAACTTCCAGGCACACAGCTCCCCATAAAATACACCCAGCACCAGGCCAGGACTTTGCCCCCTGGTCATAGCCTAGTCATCTCCCAACAAAAGGTGATTGTGAGAAGAACAGGCATTTCCAGAGAGAAGAACCTGCACCAGATGCAACCAGAGCTACACAGATTTGAGAACCCACTGGGGTTTTTTCCTGTTAAATCAGTTAATTCACTTGATTTTTTCAACATCTTCCGGGCAGTTACAGGGTAGACTAAAAATAAGAAAAAGAAAAATAAAATTCTGAAAGAAGTACAAAAATAAACCCCAAATTTACTGAGTTCTGAGATACACCAGACAGGCAGTATTAATGCCAGTAGAGATCAATACTCCCACAAAATAGTGTTATGCTATGCCTAGAAAGCAGAGGGAGCAGGAAGGGATATCTAACACAAAACCACCCAAGTCTCTTCAAGAATAGCTGTGAGAGCAGCAGCAATGACTGCAGCATACGTACAAGTAATTACTGTCAGGACTCCATCTGGATCAAAGTTTGGCCACTGTTTTACTAGCAGAAGAATCTCCAAGTTAAAACTGAATTTTGAGTTATGAGCCAGTACCTCCCTGTAGTTCTCCTTTTCCCTTCCTGTACAACCACAGCACTTAACCAAGGAATTTATGTTTGTTTGTTTCTTGTTCTTATCCTGCAGGAGAATTTTGATTCAACCAAGAAATTTAACTCAGAGGCAAAAGTAATATAATTTTCACCGCAAACCACCCCACTTTTCATTTTTAAACTATTCTGTGGCAGCCTTTTAGTGTTCCAAATAAATATAAATAAAACAAGATAAAAACAGAAGGAAAGCAAAGAAATATGCAACGTAGGTTGCCCTCACCCAGACAGGGATAAAAAAAAACCCAAAAGCAAGCTCTGCACAGCTGTAAAGCCAGGTTCTTTAAGTTTAAACACGGAGCTTCTAGTCCAAGCTTTGCTCTGTCCCATTTCCTACCTTTCATAAAGTTCTTAACAGTGTACAAATGAGATCATACAGGAGGAACTAATTAACTGTACTTTCCCTCTGCTGCTTACCTTGCAATAACTTCGCTATGTAGAAATGTCCTCATGCACAGGCTCCACACCCAGCCTCCCTCAGTCCACAAGAATACCCTGACCATACCAAATACTTTTTTTAGATGGCATTTTCCAAGCATCCTCTGGCAGAGAAGGAATAGAAGAAACTCCTACTGGTGAGCTCAAACGTCCAGCACTGTCCATCTGTGCACCCCTAGCAAACACAATGATTTCCCCTGTAATAATTTTCCAGCCTCCAGCAATTCACAGCTCCTCTGGGGGAAAAAAATACCATGTAGAAATACCACGTTCCACTACAAAATCCCAGAAACTAAATTCAAATGAAATTCAAAAAATAAGTAGGCAATAAAAGAAAGGCCCAAAAAGTAAGCCTTCAGCTTGGAACAGACTGCAGTTGTAAGTTCCTTATTCCTCCTTCTGTTTGAAAATGATTTTCAAGGCCAGAACTACAATAACCCTGTCCAGACACAACCTGGAAACTGTGCACCACAGATTCAAAGAACAAGCTACAGCTATTGAGGAGTTTAGACAGCTCCTGGGAAAGGACCATTTTGCTTTTATATTTCCACTCTCAACATGGGGCTTGGTGTTTGATGTGGCAGATTTCAAATGAGTATGTCAGTACTGACCTGGATTTATGGATTTAATAAAAGGCATTATTAATCACTGCTTTTTTTTCTTTTTTTTTTTTTAAAATTAGTTTTTCCTCCTTGAAATTCCAGCTGACTGCATTGTTACATTTTAGCTAAGGTGTCTTTTTTGGACACAGGAACAAGCCAGGTCCTGTGGAGCAAAAATAAATGTTACAGGTTCCACCTGTAAAGACTTTTCTTTATCATATTTGTGAGCTCAAAGAGTAACTCAGGTTTCATCTTCACCCTGTCACACCAGTAACTCATCAACCACTTCCTGCTGAACCAGCCTGTGCTCAGTTCCCTCACATGGCTCCTGATGTCTCACAGCTCAGTCACTCCTTTCTCCATCCGAGTTCCACGACACGTGTGTGCTCATTTCAGTGACTATTGCACTGAAGACAAGCCCAGTGCAACAACATTGGATGAGTAATGCTTCCATAATATACTGTGTAAAGAGTTAAAGATTAATACTGTTTTACAGGAGGTGAAATAAAGGTGGAAAGAGAAAATAAATACCATTCTGACAACTATGCACAGGGTCAGCTGCAAATCAGAAATTCCTGGTCTATCACTCAGCTACGCACAGTTATTACCATAGGACATGCAAACATGACTTATGTTCTAAGAGATCAACTGCAAGGGACCAAAAGTAAACACCCACTCAAAGATTTCATGATCAAGAAGAATTAATAACTGATTAAGCGAATATTGATTAATTAGAAAGGTGAACCAAGTTACTGCCTATTTTTGAGGAACCATGACTAATTCTTCTTACGTCTTGAGGACTTGGTTATTTCCTCCTGCATCTCAAAAACTCCTTCTTCACCTCTGTGGCATTGTTTTGTATTGAAATCATAGTCCAATTCTGGCTCAGCTAAAATTAAATTAAAACAGGAAATAATGAACACGTGTGTCTGTAACAGACCCTTCACTGCCTGAGGAGCACCAGCTGGAATTAAAAGCAATCACTGAGGTTGGAGCTTTTTAGGATCCAATTCCACCCTGTATGAGCATCACTTGTACAAAAGGCTAATTTAAGAGGAAACCACACTGTTCAGTGAATGCCAGACCCATAAAGAAGTCAGGATTTGGGGCAGTAGAGAGTCAAATCTGAGACAGTTTGTAGGGGTGGGGACCCAGGCAACGTTGCTCACTTGTTTTTCAACCTCCTGCCAAGTTTCCGTGCAGATCAATAGCAATGAATCATATTCTGAGATATCAGGCAAAACCTGCTCAGTAATCAATATAATACAGGAATACAGTATGCCTGAAAATGATTGAAGAGGTTTGTGTTCAATTCTCCTGCACAAAAAACCCCTACAGTATTTTCATTTCACAAGCTGGTTTACTAATTATAAATGTATCTTACAGAGATGCTAAGTTAGTGTGGCTTTTCCAGTAAAATAGGAATAATCCGGACTATCTTCTATTCTGATCAGAGAACTGCCCAAGAAGCTGAAACACAGTAATTTACGTGGCACAAACAACCTTATCCAAGGACACATACTCTTCTAGAAGGAAACAACCAACGTCAAAACTCAAGTGGAAAAAATGCAATGTCAGCATCAGATTGTTTCCTGACCTGTTCTAAATTTGGTAAATGCGATATTTTCATCTGGGATACACCTAAATTGTGTAATTACCACAACACCTCACCTAAATATGGGAAGACGCCCACCCAAGATCTATTGGCATTCCAAGATGAAGGGAAGAAAAGGGCAGCATCTTCTTCCACCAGCACTACCATCCTTGGCAGTTTTCTCATGTCTTACCATAAATACAACACCTGAAACAAAGAATGTGCATTCAGACTAGGCCTGGAAGGGAGTGTGAGCAGCTGGAGAAAAGCTGGGCTCAGTGATGCCAAAATGTGCAGTGAGAAGAAGAATCAGAATTAAAATAACAGTGAAACACTGCGAGGCCATTGTATCAGACTGATGCATTACAAGGGATTAAGGAAGAAACCTCACTGCAACCCTTGGCCTGAACTGGCCACGGTATCACTTTCCTCCCTGCCTACAAAAATCCTGCCAGAGGGACCTTGGTGCTCTGCACCTTTAGTCAGCAGCCCCAGGACTGGGGCTCACACTGTGACACAGGGAATACAAATAGAAACTGTTGAAACATTCTCATTTATTGTACTGCACTGAAGATGACTGACCCCATCTCAGAAGTCTAAGAAAATCTCAAAGGCTCCTGGGACAACTAAATGAGTTATTTCTAGCACACAGGTCTGCCTCATTTTAGTCTACTGTTGCATTGGTTGGACAACAAAAGCACCACTGTGCTGCCAAACCTGAACACCACACATCAGAGAAAGCCAAAGTTTTAGCAAAATAATTTTGTGGGAGGCTAAGGGATTATGAAACCACTCCAGTTTTAAGATCTTCCCAACAGTCCAAAAAAAAAACCACAAAAAAACCCATGCAATGAATGTTAGATTTTTCAATTGTCTCTAAAATAGATTGTTCAATGTACAGAACATACAAAAAGGGATTATTTATGGAGAACATGTATGTAAATAAAAACATGTGTTGTCTATAAACAAACAAGAGCAGCTAAAAAGAGAGTTTTATTTTTAAGAAGTCCTGTCTCCCTGTCATTTTGACTTGTGCTCCAAAATTCCCATTTGCATGGCTTCCATGGTAACTCTTCAGTTCTGCTCATTTTTACAAAGAATGATCCAAAAGCCACAAAAAGAGCATCCACTCAAGGCCTATGCTAAAGGCCAGTCTCAAAAGCCATGAAGGAAAAGAAAGGAAAAAAGGAGCAAAAGAAAACCAGATAAGTCCAGGACAAGACAACTTTATATTTTTTGGCATCACCAGTGAAAACGGCAACAACAAACAAGCTTTGAGTTATCTTAACAGAACAACAAACAAGCTTTTAGAGTTAGTAATCTCTTCTCACGGTCAATACACACAAACAGAGCCTCCTGCTAAGGTCCTGGTCATGTCACACATCTGGGGACACCAGCAGCAGGAGACTCACACCACACAAGAGGCAGGACCATATCCTTCTGCAGTTCAGATCCAAACCCTACGGAAATGAAGGCTGTAAACCGGCAGATAAAAGCCCCTGGGGGTTTGGAATGGCCTTTCAAAGGCTGGTGGTGGCTGGGAGAACAGTGTGGGAGATCTCTGCTTTTACAGCACACAGAAAGGTGAAAAGGTCTTTGGCCACAGGTAAACTACAAGGAAAGTTACACTTCTGCTGCCTTTTATGTCTCCCCATTTAAACTACATAATTGTTTTAAACAGCCTCTCGGTTGCAAGTTGGGTTCAAACTTTGGTCACTATGCTCAGATAGTAAATCAAATGCCTCAACCATGTTATTCTCAGCATGTGTTTTCGCATAATTATTTCTTTGGTAAAGACAACACTACCACAGAGAGCCCTTCTAGCCATAATACAAACACCACTTGGCTTTTTTTTTCCCAAAGAGGTGGTTCCTCTTTGACAGTTTTCAATGCAGGATCACCTCAAATCAGAAGAAAAGCTTTAGAAGCAAGGACACTGGTATGTACTGCAAGCATCCCTCCTTTAATGGCCCTGTGTTACAGGAGCAGCACTAATTCACTTCACTAAATCACTTCCCAACATTTTGTCAAAGTTTAGGGTAAAACTGTATTTATAATTCTTCTGTTAACAAAAACATAGCTGAGACTCCCGGGACACTGCTCCAAAACATACCATGCAATAATTTATGCTCCCCCAACAGCCAGCCTTCCAATGTTTGCTTATGAGAAGTTCTATAGGATGTTTTGGATATTACTAATTGGAACTTAGAAAAACAGCACTCAGAAAGGAGCCCAACCAGAAGTCGTGGGGAGAAACATCTGCCAAACGTCTCTCATCATCTCCCAGTGCCCCTATCAACATTTCTCAGATCTGCCCAGGAGAAAATTCATCAGACAAGTTATCGGTCTGCTGAGGAGGAAATCTTTATTTTTAGGCTAGTTTTACATGTATTCTAGGCTATGTCCTTGCATTTCTCCACAGCACCCACTAACAAGGCACTGGAGGTAGTAAATCTTGAGTTTCAAGACCTTGCTTTGTTGTCTTTTTAATATCTGCACTTGTTTAAAAAAAAAAGAAGAAAAAAACACAAAAACCGAAACAAAACCCCACAAGTAGAAGAGCTACTATCAGAGAAGATAAAGAAAAGTGATTAACCACTGAAAAAACATTGTCCTTGTTGAGAAACATGCTTGGGGCAAAATAAGTAAATTTTCAGAGGCCAGTTGGGCAATGGGTGGAAGTTTCCAAAGCCTGAACCAAGAGGGTTGCAATGTTCACTAAAATGTTTGATTTCTAAGGTGTCAGTGCTAGAGAAGACCACACAGTGCAGAAAAGGCACCAGTTCAGCCACAAGTTTCTGAACTCGTGGTTAGCAGAGCTACTGCTGAACGTAAAACGAAGCCACATGAGCAGGACCTGCAGATTTGTACCACAGCCAGAAAGGGGAGAAAGGAGGGAGAGAAGCAGCAGGGATCACATTTCAGCCCTTAAGCATCTCATCTCTTTGACCCTCTGCATCTGATTCCAAGCTCAAATACAGTTCTGACGTCCAAGTTGTCACCCTATCTCCAATTAATCAAAGGAGAGTTCTGTTTAAGTAGTCCCTTCTCAGGAATCCCATGGCCTGGTTTGGAATTTGATCTCTGTCATAGCTGTCAACAGATCCTCTTCTTGCTTCTCCCTTGCTTTTGTTTTTATCTAAGACAGCTCAGTAAGCCTGAAAGGAAACATGCACGGACTGAGCAAGGGGATACTGGGGCTTTTTGAAGAATGAAGCATCATTTTTCCTACAGCGAGCAGGGACAGGCTCAACACTGCTGAGGACAGAACTGCTAAAGATACATTAAACCCTCTGAAATTACCATTTAAGACTGCGCATTATTCTTAAAAATTGAGGGAACATGAAGCTTAATTAAACCTGACAGTCAAATAGCTACCAGGATCTGTTTCATGAAACTTAGTGCTTTCTGATTTGGGTTCTTTTAATTGTTTGCCAATCCATTAACAAACCTTCCCGCAGTGCCCCCATGAGCATAAAGAATCTGATCTTTAAACAAACTGCCTGGAGAGACCAGTTTGATAAGCAGCGAAGAAATAATTATGCCATTCAGAAATCAATTTATTCTCAGGCAGAAATGTATTGCAGCAATTATCTTAAATATGGGGTGAAGTCCATGCACAATCACTGCACCAGACTTTAACATAACCTTTTAACAGTGAAGTACGAGAGAGATGACAGTATTATCATCTCTGCCTAAGAGATTAAGAATGAGACTGACACATCTTTTTCACTGACTTTTGATCAAAACATGTCTAACTGTGTGGAGGGAGGTCTCAGCTCCCTGATAGCTACAGCTTGGAAAAAATCATCTTTAGGAAATCAATGCCCAGCCTTTTCAACACACACCTAACCTTTGTCCTGTCACTCACTGCCTCGCATCTTAGATAAACACCATTTCTTTCCTCACAGGATACGCCCATCGCAGGCAAACTGCTAAAACAAAACCTTCACAGCCTCAAGTTATGAGGATTACTTGAATTTTTTTTTTCTGCACCAGAAAAGCAGGAACTCCCCCAGCTTTTCCCAAATAATCTTCCACCCAAAATATCTCAGGGTGATTCTAAATACGTACACTGTGCTAAGCACCACAGCACTTTATGGTCTAATCCTGTAAAATGCTGAGGGCTTCCTGTAAGGGCTGAGTACCCTCAACTCCTACCCATCCACAAGGGAATATGAGAAGCATAAATTTTGCAATTTAAACTGAGAACCGAGCGCTAAAAATTAACCACACAGTAAATAAAATAATTTTATAAAAGATCTGCAGGTTGATCACATGCTTAATCAAAGTATGCAGCTGCACAAATCAAGCAGGTGTAGAACAGGGATGGGACTGGGTGGCAATTTTGGGGGGATATAACTCTGTTATTTACAGTACAGAGTAACAGGCTTAAAACAAACCATGAAATCCTCAGGTCCTCAGTCCTTGACAACATGTGAGAGAAACCCAGCCTTAGCTGGAAATGTTCAGCTCAGTACCAGTAACTCCCCATTTGATGGTTCTGGTTTTTTTTATTTGCCTATTGAGTCAGAATCCTCACAACAGGACAAAATAAGATAGAAAAAGGATAAAAAAGAAGGCAGCACTGATCCTAGAAATAATGTATTTGGGCCTGGTTATGGTGATCTACTGAAATTAATGAGATAAGATTCACCCCTCTGTTCCAAGCTCATCTTAGCCCCAGTGTGAATCTGGAGAGGAGCCCTCCTAATTAAAGGCCTGAACAACATCAGAGCTCCAGTTGAGAGACAAAGCAAAACACAACAGAGCTGCAGTTCATTCTAGCAAAGACTAAATAGGAGGTGTGGTTGATTTTTTTTTTTTTTTTGTTAAATCAGTGCAAAAAGAGATAGCTGTGAATAAGGTTACTGGTAATCTTTCAGTTTGAATCTACTTCCCAAATCTTTTGACTAACAAATGTTTCACCTTGCACTTCTCTCAGAAGAGTTCACAAAGCAGAAAGCCAAGACCCACAACATTAGTTATGTGGAAGAACTAACTCCACTTCCCCTCTCCTGACATCTGTCACTTGCACAAACTCATCCAAACTTACATTCAGCTTACATTACTAAGAAAAGGCAACCAGTCTCCTTTTCTCAGCTGTCCACAGAGGAGAACACAATCCCACACTTTCACTCAGATTTTATCTATATTAGAATATTTCAGTTCTCTCTCCCAATGTTTTTCACTTGCAATATTTTCACTCCTCTATTTCATTTCCCATATGGAAATACTTTCTGTTTTGTAAAAAATACAAAGGAAAGGATTGACAGAAGAATTTCTGACCAGTTTATACCTGAGAAAAAGTTTAATAGTTTCTCCAACTTTGCTTTGCTCTACTATTTCTTTCCAGTCATGGTTTTGCTTTTGTTTTTCTGTTATTTGATGATGATTAAGCATGGAGGTAATCCTTTCATTTTACAGATGCCAAATCCAAGATATTAAAAAAATTATTTTAAGTTGATTTTATAGCCAATAACTCTTTGGATTTGTGGATGCTCCCTCTCCCATTTTCTTCATTCACCTTGCAGAATGTTAATGCATGTGTAGTCTCACTCTTTTCATCTCAATGCATATTGCACAGGGAGGGAAGCAAAAAAAAAAAAACAAACCCCAACTTCTTCTACAGTATTTGTCATGGTGAAACTGTGAAGCCCCAGAATAGCTGCCTGAATATACCCAAAAAGCAGCCCCTCCCTGCTCCTGATCTCCCAAAGCTATCTGCTACAGTAGCAACAAGCCACTGGGAAATAGAGAGTTAATTTTTTGTTAAAACAAGGCATTCCCCTGCACAAAGCTGATTCATGTGCTGAAAACCCAAAGCCAAGACACTGAGAATGGGAAGTAGAATTACAGATCGTGCGTCAATGATTCTGGGTTCCCCTTTTCTCTTGTTGCTGAATTACTGTAGCTTGCATGTTCTCAGGACACAGACTTGAGTAACAGCAAGAAAGCCATTCTCTAAATCCACTGAGCTGAAGAACTGCCATCATTTTTGGTGGAATTTCCCTAATCAGTTGGTTCAATGAAAAGAAAAACTGTGGCCAGTGAGGAACAAGACACTCTGCAGCATTTTAATAAGTTAAGCCACTATGACTTGCTCAGCAGAAACGTCAAGAGGTTTTGTTTGCTTTAAAGGAAACAGTTAAAGTAGCTGCTACAGTATTTGCAGTGACTCTTTCCCCAGACTCAGAGCTATTAATGACTGTAATTCTGACTGGAGTGCGATTTAGCAATAGTCACGTTGACCCTGTGCAGCGTATCATGGGACCATGCAGCTCCAACACGCTCAGCAAATATTAACCTGGTTATTCCCGAGGACACAATTTTTATTTCTGTTTTTCAGGTGAGGAAACCAAGAGCATCAATAGACAGAAAGAGAGAACCAGCTCTGGGAAATAGTTCTCTCGCTGATGAAGCATTTGGTCAGTAATAGAAATGTCATATTTTGATTGCAGGACAGCAATTTGCTTAAATCAGCCGTGGTATTTCAGTGGGACTCTCATTGTGCATGGCTTGTGCAAACCAATACTAAAGGTCAGTGTACTTAACAGCTACATAAAGTTAACATTGTTTATTGAATGCTACCGGCCTAATACAGTAAAAAAGCCAACACTAATAAAGACACAAGGATTTGCTCAGGATGACCACAAATACAGCAAAAGCCCATTCAGGGTGAAAGAGAATTAATGCCCTCAGTTCTTTAAATAATACAGTGCCAATGAATGTCTGCAATTCTGGTCAGAGCCAGTTCATCGTGTGCAGTAAAACCCTTTGTGAGGAAAAAAATGCCTTTATTTTCAGAAGGTTCCAGTCCCAGTGTTTTTACTCTTCTGTTGCTGTTTGTAAAAACCCAGAGAAACAGAACAAAAGTCTGGTCCAGTGAAATGGAGAAAACATCACACCTGACATCACATTCATCCTATGATCTAAAGGAACTCTTCCAACCAGAATTACTCTTTTTGTTTTCATTCTCAGCAGAAGTCCTTCCTAACCAGATAATTTCAGGTAAATCTGCAACACTTGCTTTCTTAGCCTTCCTTTGACATTAGGAAGGTGCACTAACAATTTCTCCATAGCTGTAACTAGGGGGTTTCCAAGTCATTCCTCCACAGAAATGGAGACCTAACCCATGTAACTCTTCAGGAAACTGCCAACAGCAATGTTAATGAAATGGAAGAGACACTTGTCTGGTACCATATGGAAATTAATAACAACATAGTCATCAGACAAGCTGAAAACCTGCTTTCTCTGACCTTCAGAGACAGAGAGACTACAAACAAGCAGCAACAAAAAAGTAGCAAAATGTAGGACCTGACAAGTGAGGTGTTTTAGCAGCACTGGAGATAAAGATGCTCACTGATGCTGACCTATTTTCCTGGGCTTTATTATCCATTCATACATGTGACTGGCAAAACAGATTAATAATGACACGTAAGACACAGAGAGAGGATCAGAAAACACCTTCACCCATGAATTAAGAAATATCCTTTCATTAGAAATTTCTTGGTGAATGAAACTGAAAAGAGAAAAGGCTGAATGAGGCACTAGAGTTGAACATTAAACCTTATTTTCCAGTAGCACATAGTTAAATGCTTTATTCCATGTTTGTACAAGGATCTGAAGATATAAACCTGTCGCCAAGTATTAGAAACATTATTTCTCAAAAAACCTTAATGATGTAGCGGGTGCAAAATTTCTTGAGCACTTCCAGGAGGGAATATGTCTTTAAGAACAGCACATCACTTACATTTCTTTTTAAATCTTTGTATGACTTGAACACAATTTGACTTGAAAAACTTTAAATTGCCAAAAGTGTCTGTAACAACTGACTTGTTATTCTAAGAGAAGGTTGTATCAGGGTTAGAAATGTTTTTATTCAAAACAGTATTTTTATTTTTTTCAATATTCATTCAGTTCCTTTGTTTAACTTGAACTTCTGAAGTTCTTCTTCCTCTGACAGAGGCTGTGGATTTGGTTTTGGATAACAGCACATGGCTCCACTTCCCCACCAAACATACACAGATAATAGTGACCAATTAAAAAGCCTATCATGAGAAACCACATGATTTATCAGCTTCACTGGGATGACAGTCCACAAGAACTAACTCAAGAATTGGCAGAATTGTACCGACAGTCTTAATGAGTGCTAGTAAACGCCCCTTTGCATGACCCCATACCAATAAACAATTTGCCATTTGACATGTAATATATACAAAACTTCTAAAATACTTCAGAAATATTCTTCTTTGTAAATTATACTTCCCAGCAGAAAAACAAAGCACTCTCCAATAATAATAACTGTTAGAAATCATGCTCCTCAGTGTATACATTGCTTACACATGAAGTACAAGTTGTCTTCAGAACTAAAGTCTTAAGATTTAATCCAAAGGCCACTGCAGCCAATCCAAACATCTCCCACTTTAATTAGGCTTTGCATCCAGCTCCTACACTGCAGTTGTGTGTGGCTGGAGCTCAGGACCAACTCATAAGGATCCTGTAAGCGTGTACCATCACAGAGAGCTCTGTCATGATGAAATGAGTGTTTGCCAAATCACTTCCTAGTGCATGTCCACCTGCCCTGATTGCTTTTTGGCTCCCACTCTGCCCATTGCAGAGCATCCCGTTCCCAGCAGGATTTCAGCCTATGCAGTATTTTGCACTATCAAGATCTACAAGTCCTAGCTGTTAATTCTCCAGGATGTTTTAAGTTCATTTTTAATGTGCTTGACACCTACAGTTTCATTTCCACTTGGGACCATCAGAAACCAAAGTCTGAAATGAGCAACATCCCCAGCATGCTGCTTTTCTAAACACATACCCCAAATAAAAACAAACAAAATGCAAACATTAAAATTCAAATAAACTAATAAACTATTTTCTCAGAATCTTAGGAGCGTTTTGTCTGCAGGATAAATTAATCACCTTAATATTTTCAGTTTACATTTTTATAATTCAAAATACGTTGCTTTTGTTTGGCAAGCTTTACACATTCATTTCAGTACAGCATCAGCCACATCCAGGCTGGAGCTTCCTAGCGGGTGGCTGTTCTTACTTGTACTACTTAAAATTCCCTTCCACTGACCTGAACATCACACAAAATGATGCTAAAGCAATTTTACAAATGTGAAATTGTAAGGAGAACTATCCAAAATTCACGGGGTTCTTTTTATATCGGCTCCAAGACGTTCAAATGGTTGTAGCAGAGCTTTTTAAACACCCAAGCAAACATTTTACAGGCAAACTTGGCTGTATTAAGTACAGCTAAAATGGACTAACTTGAGAAAACGGCTGCCAGGACATAGTGGAGACTTTCTGTTTGCACATTAGCAGTCACTGCTAAAGCCTCAACGGAGCAAATCAGATGAACGTGCATTAGTTTGACAGCTTAGAACAAACATCTACAGTTTCTCAAAAAACAAATCAGAAAAAAAAGTTTTTCACTTCCAGTTTTTCTTTTGCACTCCAAACCGAAAGCAGAGCCCTTGCTATGCTGCCAGTGACCCCCAGCCCGTGGCAGTGGCTCTGCAGGCAGGGCAGGCTCACAGGGTATCGGTGTCACAGTTTACTATCACCGAGATGACTACACGTGTAAGAAGCACATTCTTCCCATCACTGCACTTACTCCATAAGGAAATCAGAAAGGGCACCAGGCCAAAGTCTGGTAGTTAAGCAGACACACTATCAGGTTTCCCACATTCAAAAATCTTGCTGCCAGGGAAGCACGAAAACTGCTTCCTCCAGGCTGGGTGGCAGACAGAAAATTAAGCGAAACCTAGGCAAGACCAAGACTCTGCTGATCTGCATAGGGCTTTGAAGATTTTTATCTAGCTGAAGTCCAGCTTTCAAAACACAGGAGTTTCCTCTTATCACCCAACAGCTCTTTCATTTTCAGCTTCAGTTCCTTTATCATAGTTCCCTGACAGAGCTTTATCTCAAATCATCCCTTTGTGAAAGCCATAAGATCTCCTGAGCAGTTTTTATCTATCTGCAAACACACACATGAAGGTTGTGCCCACTGCAGCTTTGCTCCCAGCATCTTGGCTAAACTGCTTCCAGTGACAAGCTCTGAGTAGCACTGATAGAAAGAAAACCTCCCACAGCCTAACACATACCTCCTGCTCTGGCAAATTCACTCCCAGTTCCTCTAGGGCAGAGAACAGCTTTAGGTCCTTCCTGGCAGGACAAAGAAGGGAATCTAGTTTGTTATATCCAGGTGATTTCTGATGTGGGGTTTATGGTGGAGATCTCGATGTTTAAAGGTGAGGGTGTTAATAAGATTCAGCAGCAGAAGACCAGAGTGAGTCAGAAATTGGTTTCCTGATCCCATGGCAGTGAGCTCAGCGGGTCAGCCCTGATGGAAAGGTCACTCTATAAAACAAACAGGTCCAGCCCTTGTGCAAGGAGCCAACAGACAGAGCTGGGAGACTCTGCCATGGAGCTCAGACAAGGTCTGCACTCGGGGGATCCCTGCCCAGTGCACAAGCAAGGGAAGCTCAGGGTGACTGCTCAGTCCTTGCCTGATGTTCCTAACAGAGAGCAAAAACAGTCCTGAGCATCCATGAGGGGAGCACCAAAAACAGCCTCTCACAGGAAGCATCAGCCACCTATATACCAAAGCTCTGCTAAGAAATGAAAGAATTACAAGGCAAGGGCTGAAATCTTTATTTAATGGCATTTTTCTGCAAAAGAAGTCATTTACTTGATGCCCCAGGTATTCACTGCTGCATAACAACTTGGTAATCACATGTCCCACTGCTACCAGAGCATATGAATGTGCTGGTAAACAACTAGCTCAAGTGAGAGAATTCAATACGAAAATTGAAGGTATTTTTATGCATATGGCTGTTTTGGCTATTTCTGAAAGGTAGATTTTGTGCTCTCTGCCCTCAAGGTAGGATCCATTAGTTATCCATTTCATGTTTATATAGAATCCTGACAGAAAGACACACACTGGCTCTAAGACCAGAGGGAAACAAAACTGATTAATGAAAATAAAGCAATCCTACCAGTCTTGATAACAGGCACTATGCTACTACCTAGTTTAAACAGAAGCTTTCTTTCACTCTACAGAAAAGTACTCCCTGAGTGGCCAAACATATATATACAATTGCAGTGGGGATCCCAAAAACCTGAACTGAGGCCAAAACAGAGCAGGCTGGAAACTCTCATTCTCTTCTGTAAGGCAGTACTGTCTGAAATGCCTCCAGACTCCTCCAGCCTACCTGCTTCGATCACTTCTGTACCAAGGATGATGAATGACACCACACACATTTTGATCAGCCAGATCACACACATTTTGAGGGCCCAGTGCAAAGCCTGATAAGCCAAAGGAAAGCTCCATATCAATTTCAGTGGAAGCTGGGTCTTAAGAACGGTTGGACAACAGATACGTTTAATTAAACTTACCTGAACTTGGCCAGTCAGAAAAAAATTCAACCAGCAGGCATCAAACCCTGCAAAGACTGTGTGTCACATGCTGTTGAGTCTCCTTTGGTGCAGCAAATCAACTGCTGTTAACAATAACACCACCTTGATAATACTTTTTTCCCACCTAAGCTGTACTGCCATCAGAATGTTAAATGACAAGAGGTGGGTTGCCCATTCAGTCACAGCCTGTTTGCATGCGAGTCCAGCTTCAATGGAGTGCTTCAAGACAAAGGAGACCAGTGCTTGCACAACGAAAGACAAAACACAGTCCTTTATCCCAAAACTTAGTCCTGATGCTATTTTTAGGGCTACCAGGTTTGTCCTATCAATAATTTCTCCAAGACATCTACGCAGAAGGAGCAACATGGAATATTTCCTTTGGTTGCTACCTAATTGTTGACACAATGTATGCCTCCAAATAAATCCTGCTCCAGTGTGGTCGTGCTTCCTGACCCAAGGAAAGGAATCCCAGTGAAGAATCACAGTGCTGGAGAACATCACTGGTGTTTTAACAGGCACCAGGTCCCAAGGAAAGCAGTTGCTTCAGCTGCACGGATGTCACACAAGCCTCTGTTTAAATACTGCAAAGTGGTAATCTCCTGCTTTTGCTACTTTGAAACTGAGGAGGCAAAGGAAAATATTTGAATGTGCAGTCCTGAGGTCAGAGCCGAAGTTTGATTTGGGTTGGTTTGGATTAAGGAGAAACGTCCAAGAACAACTCACTGATTTACTTTATTTCAGGACTTGGCACACAGCTTGGAGCAAGTTCAAAACCCGATGACACTGTGCCAGAAAATGCTACGGAAAGAGCAGAGATAGGAGACATCTGGACTGTGTTAGAAACTTAGAGCCATAAAGTCCTTTAAAAATATTCACTGCTCATGTTGGGACTTCTCTTGTTTTTGTTTCAAACAATCCAAATGTTAAAACCGTGTTTCAAATTAAAAGTGGGGGAAAAAACAAAAACAACACCAAAAAAACCCCAATGCCTCCCCTCCCCCAAGAAGAGCGACCTAAGCCAACTACAAAAGTAAAAACAAGATTATTTTAATGACCTCAGAAGAAAAATGAACACTCCTACAGTGAAAGCAGTAATTCCCAATAGCAGTGCATCAATGCTCCTACAGTGAAAGTGATAATTTTCAATATTATTGCATCACTGCAAACTTCTCACGCAAGTAGGACAGCAAATGTGTCCTATAAAAACACAGCCTCTCTGATCATTTAGTATTTCTGCTTTGACACTATTTTAGCCTATCCAAGGCACAATGAAAACAGTGGCATTACCCAAAAAAATCTTCTTGTGGTCTGGGTTCTAAGATGTAACTGGAAAAAATATTTTTAAATGGTCATTTAATTGTTTCCATCTTAATTCCACGCATTTGGCAGCAGTCATGCTGATCACTTCATAGTTCCTTAAATGCAATGTAATCACTTGTGCACTCCCTTCCCAGAAAGGCCCTTACAAAAATGAATGGAAGGAGATGAATTTGGGAAAAGAAACAGCTATTGCCAACGTTTGATAGTAGGAGAAATACAGGACAAATTATTCACAGAGCTCTATCAGAAAGCTGAGTGCTTTTATAAATGAATTTGTCTCAAAAATTCCAATTGATGCTGCCTAATTGAGTGAGCCTTGAAGTAAATCTTCTGAGTGGGGAGCAGCAGGGCTCCCCAGCCCCTTGCCTGCTGGGCTGTGAGTCAGGGGCAGAGCTGGAGGAGCACAGGAGCCCCTGGACCTGCTGGGGGAAGGACACTGCAGCCCTGGCCTCGGGTAAATCTACCATTTGGCTTTTATTCCACACTTCCCTCACCTGCAGCTTTCCCCAGTGGAGCCACCTGACAGCAGGTGCCAGTGAAGTGCTGGGGTGCAGAGCACACCACATGCACAAGACTGCACCTCCACTCACTGCAGATTCCTTTTTTCTCTCTCCTCTCTCTGAGGATGACTCAACAGACCAAGGTCTTTAAAAGACCTTTCAAGATCCCAAAAAACACAGGTCAGGCTAGCAGAAAAGGAACTTCACTG
Organism: Sylvia atricapilla; assembly: GCF_009819655.1. NCBI lineage: Eukaryota > Metazoa > Chordata > Aves > Passeriformes > Sylviidae > Sylvia > Sylvia atricapilla. Next base: position 4,980,732 of record NC_089151.1, read on the forward strand.
CACAGAAACTGCATTTCCCAAAGCTTGTAGAATGTGAAGAATCCATTTCAGCTTAAAAAAAAATTCCTTAAAAGGCAAGGCAATTCTAGCCTAACCTGTCTTCCAATACAAGTTTCAAGCAGGACAGTTACGAGTAAATTACAAGCAAAACCCGAGTACCAAGAAAAGAGCTCATGCACAGCTGAATTCAAGACTATGACCAAGCTGAGGCTCAAATATACTCAAGCAGGTTTGAGTGGCATGTCCTTAAATTATTCTCCAATAGTGAAAACCTCTGGTAAGGGTGGATTTCATTTTAAAATATACTACCTGCCACTTGTTCAGAATACACTTAAATTAAAAAAAAAAAAAAAAAGTCAGCCAGTACTTAATTTATTCCATACTCTTGATTATTTATACCAATTAAGAGGACATAGTATCCCATTCTTCCAAATACATGCTTTGGCACAGCAAGGACTATCCTGCATTCAGCAATGTGCATCATTTCCGGCAGCCCAGCTCCAGGAATAGAAAACCAAGGAAAGCAAGACAGGCAGATAAACAAATCATTCAGATACCTGAAAACCCCGGAGATACTGTAGCTATTGTCATTTTACACCTAAGCTCCTCTGAGGCGTTCTGACAGTGCCAAATGTAGATGGAAGTCAAGAATTAATGGGCTTCTTGGAAGCAAGAAGAATTCACAGAATTATGCTCAAAAGCAAAGCAAACAATCCAGAGACTAAATCTTGCAAAGGACATTTTTGCCCACACTGAACACTGCCCCATTCAACACACTCCATTTGTTGACTGCACTACATTTGTTCAGCACTCAATGACACACCTCACTAAAGATTATTAGTTGTGTCACCAGGAAATTCTTTGCTATTTCAGGGGTCTGATGTTGCTTCTATCATTTCTAGTCATTTGCACCAACTTCTAAACTTATACCAAACCTGTATCACAGCATTTCACTTGCAGTGCAGGAGATAGGATTTTCAGCTCTCATTCAAAATATTCTGTTTCAAAAGACGAGGAGTAAGAGTACAGGAGTAAGGAAGCAACAGAAAAAAATACCTGCTAAAGACTATACTTTAGAATAACATCTCTGCTACCAATTAACCTCAGCTGGGATGGTCATGCAAGACACCAAAGCAGGAAAGTCCTCCCAACCCAGCAGAGCTGGGCCAAATACAAAATCATCTTCCCCCATCATCCAACAACAAACCAACCCTTTTTACTGCAGATAATGCTCCTCTCCTACTTCCTCGTAATAACTCATGAAGCCAAATCAAGGAGGACAGATGCAGGCCTGAGCTATAAAATCCAGATTTCATTTCCTATCACTCCCCTCCCCCAGGAGCTCAGGGGTGTTTAGATTCTGGGCTGTGGTTTAAGTCCATCTGTGTTCTTCAAGTATAAACATCTTCATTGAAACCAGACTCATCCTGCACAGCCATTCATTTAGTGAGCTCATCTGTGAGAGACACGGGCTGGCACATTTCTATGACAACCAAAAAAAAAAAAAATCCAGCTTGGCACAAATTAAACAGCTTTTTAAATCCTATTGTTCCTGAGGCTGCTTTCTTTCTTTCCCTCTAGTATCTATAGTTATCTTGGATATACTGCCCAGAACATCAACTCTCCCTAAACTGGCCCTCTTTCCATAGGGAAACAGAAGCATTTTGTAAGATTTCCATGTGAGGAGGAATGCTCAAAGAATAAAAGAATCAAAGCAAAGGAAATACAGTCCTATCAGTTCTCAACTGAACTAAATGTGCACATATATCCAAAAGACACAGTTCAAAGAGGGACCTAAAACCCTGAAAAACTGCTTCCCAAAAAACATCTTCCCTTTGTGAGTCCAAGTAGCTTGTTTTGTTTAAATATCTTGTTGTGGGTTAACTCTTGATAATAAAAATTAGAAGTACTATTTTCTCTGCTAGAAGAACAAGCTTCACCATTTTGAAATATCCTCTTTTCTCTTGCTGGATCTCAATATGGCTTTTTGCTTTAACATTAGGCCATCCCAGACATAGGCTTCAGGTCAAGCAACTGATAAACTTTCTTAAAGCACTACTTTATTTAAAAGTCCACACGCTAAACCAATTCAGTGTCAGAAAAATAAAGCAGCACTTTCTCTGACACATGCTGCCAGTCAATGCAGAACACATATTGTCCTTATGGTTGTTATTCCATCCCCTCAAATCACTCACTGGCAGCTTACACAATTCACTAATTGTAAGTAGTTAGGATTGTTTTTACTAGTATGGCACAGATGCCAAATCACTCTTAGTGATTCCCAACAAGAGAGAAAGATGCTATGAGTAAAAACAATGGAATGGATTCCCAGGATCTAGACATGCCAAGTCACAAATATAATGCCAAAAAAATAATTTCCTTTTTTCCTCTCCTTCTCTCCACTTTTCTGAGATTCAGAAAAGTAAAGTTGATTCTGAACTTTTTTGAGATAGGCAACCTTTTGTGGCTTCCACTAAGACCCTCTGTGTTTGCAACACCTCGAGCCATGTGATCACAGAAATAATAAATCACAGGATTAAAGAGACTGATTTTTTTTTTTTGGTCACAGAAACTTCAAGTGCAACTTTGTCTACTATGGTCAATCCTTTCTCCTGGCATCATGAAAAGTTTCCCAGTCACAGATAGATTGCACTTATCAGCTCAATGATTTTCATCTCTACAATGTTTTGACTTGATCTTTTACCCACAAGTCATCTTGTTTAATTTGCTTCAAACATTTTGCCACACACAATTCAGAGTAGTGATACACTGCCAGGCAAAGTATTGAAATGTTCCCAAAGGCATAAATGAAGGAAAACTCAGATATCAGTGGATATAAAAGGTAGTTCTTATTTCTTAACCAGCCTGCCACGGATGAGGAGCACAGCTCTCATGTTATGGCTGTCTGTGGTAGGTGTGAGCCCAAGTCATGCAGCTGAAACCACTGGGACCTCCTGGTGGAATTAGATGGTAGAAAGACAGAAAGTGTCCAGTCCTAAGGTCTCACTGATACTACCAAAACTCTGGATAGCAGTAACATATAAAGCCACAGGAAAGGGCATTTCCTTTCAATGACCAGCTCTGCTTGGCCAACGATCAAATCAAAATATTTTGGCTAATTTCTAGTAAAAAGAAATACGTATCCTTTTTTTTTTTTTTTAACAAGTAGCTATTTAAGTGGTAAACTTTATTTTTCTGTGCAATGTCTGGCATGCCATAAAACTAATAAAAACTCAGTCTGAAGCACTGCCTAAGAGGTCATGTGATAAAACTATGGCAAATGTCACAGGATCCACCCTATTCTAGCTCTCACCTAAGCCTGCAGCGGGCAAAAGAGTCAGAAAAACAGGCATAATTTGGGCAAAACCAGAATCAGGGTAGATCTGATCCTGAAAACCATGAACTCACACACAGCAAGACTGATCAATAAGTGTAGCACAGTCTCTTCTCCAGTTTAAATCTGCAAATGGTGGGCTGCAGTGTTTAATGTTCTGCTGCCTACACACGGCATCAGATCTACCCACCAGGAACACACTGGTGTCTGCAGGAGACAAGCACCCATCCATTCCAGAACAGGCCACACAGTATCATTGTATTTCCAGCTCTCTGCAGAGGTATCCTACGCCACATCCTCTCTCTTGAATATAAAGATATGCTTCTACTGCTATGGCCAGTGCAATGGCTGCAGATGGTGATCAGTCACAAACAGGAACCACCCATCCTTCTGCTGCACTGCACTGAAGAACTCAGCAGCAAACAGTTCCCTCCCTCGTCTCCACTGCTCATATTTTTGGGCACTCAGAAATGCACATCTTTACACAGCTGACTTTGTCCCCACAGCTGACAGGTAATAGGGCAAGTGAAAATTCAAGCCACACAGCAACAGGTTTAATACAGGGCAAATATGATGGACAACACACACACACCCTCTTTGTACAAAGGTCAAGATTTACTCGCAACCAGAGAGATCCTGGTTTTTCCTACACAGATGAGACTTTCAGTTCCCTGATGAGGAAATGAAGTGATGTGACATTAAGCAGCTCATGAATCTCTTCAATTAATGCATTCTGCACAACAGAGACTTCCAGGGAATTATCTGCAACCACAGCAGTGCCTCATTCCCATTGCTGCATCCCTGAGAATGAGTCACTTCAATTCCCATATTCCTGCTGCAGGCAGAGAGCTAAAGACTATTCCCTGCCTTCGTCAGGCAAATGGCTGGAATCAAACACTGAAACTACTTGCACAGAACTTTAATTAAGGTTACCTTATTTTCTGAAACTATGGGAGTGTATTTACCATCAGCTCCCCACTCTTCACTCTGATTAGGGCTTCTGCTACAGGAGGTAACATTTCCATCCCACCACCTTCAGGGAGCAACTGAATAATGTGCCAAACCACCATGCACAAGGGGGTAAAGAGGAAAAACAGAGTTCTGAAATGGGTGGAATGCCTTACTGCTCTCCATGATATGATGGGTCAGGAAGATCAGCTTCACCTGCAAAACAGTGCTCTCCCAAGCCACCAAACTCTTTATCACAACACCATGCCAATTTAAAAGATATTTTACCAATATTAAACTAGCTTGGAGAATATAGGGATACAACTGTGGTTGGTTTTACACATTTAGGAATACTGCAATTCTAATTAAAAGTAAAAAATCCCCAGAAGAGATACAAAATCTGTGTTACAAGTGTTTTCAAAATTGAGAAGGCCTTTGCTGAATATAGCTAATAGTCTGTGTTTCATGTGATTTGCAAACTAGAAGCACTGGAATTTTAGGCCAGGAGGGTGTCACTGATTAATGGGGGTTCTCCCTTCCCTCTGGAGTGTAGGTTTATAGAAGAGTAAGATCATGTTCTCCAGGCAAGTTTATATGAAATGATTTATCTCCAGCCAGCTGCAGTCAGACATCTGCTTGTTTTTATTCCACTACAGAGAGATTCACACCCCCCCCCTTATCTCCAAAGGCAGCCAAGATTATATCCAACTGTAAAGAGAAACCTCCAGCCATTATCAAAACTAAAACTTAAGAAGTCAAGTAAATTACACAGAGGCCACAGATACACCTAAGTCCCACCTAAGACTGAAGAAGTTCAATTTAATGAACAGTCTACTGACTTTGAGGTAGACACATCACCTCTGTATCCCATTTTTTACACACAGATCTGCCCAAATACATGAAGGTATTTCTTTGTTTTGAGAATCCCTCACACATTCCACATGGGATCACGCAGACAGTCCTCATGTGGTCAAATAAAGTTTGTGAACCCATGCCTTTATAGCTTTTCCATATTAATCTGCACTCTGGGCATATATCCAATTAAAGCCTCATGTATAGATCACTAGGTTACTAACCGGCTTGCATACTGGGGGGAAGGGAAATAACAAGCTCATGACTGCACAATTTAACACTGCCTCTGCTTTCACTTTTACATGCACCAGTCTTTTTTAATCTAGTCTTCCCATAAATAAAGAGTAATGACGCCTGCTGAAGAGCAGCTCGGGTCCCTGCATGCTGGAACACACAGTAGCTGATGCAGAATGCATTTACATTAAGCCTAACTCCAGTGCAAAGCAGACAAGGTCTTTTCACAAACACGTTACAAAAACAGGAAGCAAAGGGGGAAACTTCACAGTGTTTGGAAACAGCAGAGCATTGTTTGTACAAGTTTTTCTTACAATTCCAAAATAAAAAAACGGCTAACATGAAATCTGAGCACAGCAAGAGCCTTAGATCAGACACAAAGGTCTCAAGACAGCAGCACTGAGAAGATCTCCAGGTACAGACTGTACAGGCAAGAGGATGCAACGGGTAAGTTTGTTCTCTTATTTCTGCTAAGAAAATCTGACAAGTAGAGACACAACCTCCCGAACCCTTGACGTTAAACCCAGATAATGTTACACAGCACTACATCTTTATCTCCGTTAAGGCGGGTGTGATAAATGAAGAGGCATTAGGAAACACACCAAACGTAAACATTCCCTTCATTTTTTACCGGTGTTCACAAGGGAAGGTACAATAATGGCTCCGGCCTCACACACTGAGGGCTATCACTGCCCCGTGTGAAGAAGCTGCACTGTGGACAACATCCCTTCGAGATGAGTCAAAATGTTCCAGCCACAAGCAGCCACCGACTCAGAGATTTCCCTTTTCAGCTGGAGCACACAGATCCGTCTTATCCTCCAGCCTGAAGCTGTTTTAATTCTTTCCTCCCATCACCTCCGTTCTTTCCCTTCCTCCTCCAAGCCCACTCAGGCTGTGCTGTAGCACCATGAACACACAATACATTGATAATTCAGATAGTCAGTGCTGCCTCAATCCCAACCCATCCCGGGTTTAAAACTCCAATCCACAGGCACAGAGCAACAGAGGACCTGGTTCTGGGTAAGCACCACTGAGGACTTTCCCATGCTGTCTGTATCAGGGAGCAGCCTGATGAACGGTCAACTCCCACAACAGATTCTATGATTTCACCATATTTAAAGTACATTAGTCAACCCAAGTCACCAAGAACATTTGAAAGGACTTACAATAAATCAGGAGGTTATTTTCAAGGGAGGCAGTGACATAGCACCAAAAGAAGCATATTCTAGTGGTAGGAAAGAAGCCACTAGAAATATTTCTCGCTGTCAACAAATTTTTTCACCATAAGCATCACACAAAGAAGACATTGTAGTCTTCAAAGGAAATGCTGGGCTGCAAAGGGAAAGTGGTTACCTGGAAGGGGCATGTCAATATTTAACACCAAAGTGCATGTCCGGTCCTGCACATCTCATTTAATTTCAAGCTTTTCCAGCCTTATTTCCTGTTTCATTCCCAGCAATCACAAAAGGTGAATTATCCAACCTTAGGAAATGTGCTTTCAGACTGACAAGACATGTTGACCATGTCCCTTCTTTCACCTTCAGTAACAATGTTCTGTCCCAACACAAGTTTTACACTTATTTCAATGTGTACATTATTTGATTGCAAAGTAGAAGGGATTTTCAATGCCAAGATCCACACAAACCATCTTCCTCTCCTCCTAGGGAGAGCCTGTTTCATGGCTCTGGATGTCAGGCTACTTTTTAGTTAAAAATTAAAAATTTTTCCTCAAAAGTCACCATAACAGCATTGACAAAAAAAGACAAGGAGAGAAAAAAAAAAAAAAAAAAAAACCAAAAACAAAAAACACACACACACAAAAACCCCCAAAACAAACAAACAACAACACAAAAACAAAACAAAAACCACCACCAAAAAAAAAAAAAAAAAAAAATAAGCCCAAAAAAACCAAAAACACCACAAAGAAAGGAAAAACCTGGAGGATTTGAAAGAACCAAAAAGAGCTGAAAGAAAAACCAAAGTAATGCTGAATAATTTGTACTTGCATAATATCTTTCATCAGCACTCTTCACTTCCATATAGGGGCTGCATTTCATAACAAACATGATAGGGAATACTACTTCTACTACTTCAAGCCTTTATTATGCAGCTGGAGTGGATACTCCTTTAGTAAGGAAAATCTGAAAAATTACCAGTGGTCCTGCACAGAAAGAATAAGCTGAAGCTCCTTTTCCAATTCAATAATTGCGCTACTATAATCTATTTACTAAAGGCAGAAGTTTACAGCAATTACACAGATTTTCTTCTGGTTTAAATAATGAGTGAATGACATCTGTGACATGACGCTGTCTTCTCTTCCTCCAGACACCCAAATAAACCTCTCTGTTCTACGTTCTCCTGGACGAGGAGCACAACTGCTTCACTGAACATGATGAATCTTCCACAAGGAATCAACAGGTACCCAAACTACAGACATTTCACTGCTGAGGAGGAAGACAAGGACTCAGATGGATCTCATTCAACACAGTCTAGCGAAGGAGATGGAAATCTCTGCTGCGAAAGTAAATGCTGTTCTTCAAGAATCACTGGGCCTTTCACGGCTTCGTTCCCCTCCTTCCACCTTCCTTCTCAAAGCCAGGATAGTGAGCAAACTGTTGAGATGACAGAGCAGCACAGTAATCACCAGAGCATTAGGGGCACACGCTCACAACTCTCCATCACCGACATCCAGAGCCCTGCCTGACATCAACAGCCAAGGCAAAGAAATCCCTCCTTGTGCAACCACCCCCTCAAGCTGCCAGGAACAACCCAACACTCAGATCCCCAGCCACAGTAACTGCATGGCCACCACAAAAAAAAAGACCTGCAGAACTGCAGTTTCTTACACCACTGGCTCACAGCTCCTCTATTTAAGAGTGCACATGAAGTTCTACTTTCAGTTTCCTACCTTGTTACAGCTCACGCTGCACCAAAGAGAAACACGGCGTTTTAAGATGCCTTTGCAATCGTATTCTTCTCAAAGGATTCCTAAATCTATGAGCTCAATATCAAGAAGCTTGCATGGTAGTAAATCCAAAGTTTGAGAAGGGAGAGAGAACTGCCAATCTTTTCACAAAAAAAGAATCGCAGCACTCTGCTTCTTTAACAATTTTGCAAGCTCATTCTCATCCTGAAAATTTCAGTGCAGTCAAGGTTTCCCTGGCTTACTCTTTATTTCTGAATTCAGTCTTAACAGCCTCTGAAGCAAGAGCAAAGTGGTAGGTTGTCAGAAGTGACTATTAGGAGGATACACAAAGCACACACGCTGCAGAAAGCAAAGACTTGAACTGATTGGCACCTGGCTCCCCGACAGATATTTTCTTTGCAGGAAGATTGAAGGGTAGTAAGAGGAGCACGACACTCTGGGCCACGTTCTGCTGTCAGTCACTCTCCCACGCTTCCACTGATTTTTAATGACATTTACAACCATTAAGAAAATGAATAGCCATCAAAATCAGGAGGGGAGATGCAGCCTAGCAGACAAAGCAAAGGAAAATCATTTCTGCTCCAGCTCCCACCAGTGATTTATCAGGAGCATTAGGGCAAGGCACTGCTGATCCTTGGTGTCCAACCTTAGGTCCTCCAGAGTGAGCCACAGATGTACACACCAACTAAGAAGGAGCTGCAAACTAAGCACGAACCAACAATGGCAAACGTGTCTGATCTACATTAAAGTGACTCTGTTTTCCTCACATACAAAAATAGTGACCATTACTGACTTTGAGATGGTTGAAGCACAGTGAAGTCAAAACCCAAGGATTTACTAGAATGAAGATATTATACTGCCATCCAAAAATCTTTTTTTTTCCCTGTTTAAAAGGCCAAAAATAATCCCTTTTCTTTTTTGTTCACAGGTCAAACAGCCACTCATGTTTATGGAAAAAACCTACACACCCTTAGTATTTTGATTAAAAAGTTGGAGTCCACTTGGCAAGTTTCAAAATCTTTTTTTTTTTTTTTTTTAAAAAGCAGTCCCTGCTTTACTATTAATAATGCCCATCCCTGGAAATGGGTAACAAAGCCATTCAGTTTTATTCTGGACAGCAAAAACAGCCTGCTCACAATACTCACAAGTTTTAGTACAGTAGCAAACGAGAAACTTTTGTGGTACAACAGGATCCCCCTACAGCAGGAACCAGCCATGGAAAGAGGACCCTGCCAATCCCAAACATTTATATTCAAATAGCCAAAACAGACAAAGACTGGGAAGAAAAAAAAAAAACGAACAACAATATCACAGCTTCACCACTGAGAAATACCTGCTCAGTATTGTATGGACTGCGGGGAACTGCACCATGGGGTATCTTTAGGAGATTTAAGAGGGGGAAAAAAAAAAAAAGGTGTTATTTTAAAAATGTTGCAACTGTCTCACTGCAAATGCAATCACCAAATGTTGCTCAGTTGATGTTAATTGTCCACACATAAATAAAAAATGAGGCCACTTTTTTGTTTATAAAATTCTTGCCTTACCTTTGGGGCTTACATCATCAGAAATCTCATCCATAAAACATGCATGGACATTCACACACTTCAAAATATGTACAACTTATTTCTAAGAAAAAAATACTATTTCTGATTCTCATCTGCTAATACAGTTTCTCTTTAGGTCTAAAAAAAATTATGCAAAATATTAATGTAAAAGAATTGTATTCGGGAATACAATTATCTATTCTCAACAAAACCCTCTGATTTAGCTTAATCTCAGCTTTCTTCAGGCAACACTTACTGTACCACATCTTTGAAAACAAAATCTTACAAATCCATTTCTGTGTGCTAATAAGGTTTGAGTTTTAAATTTTTCAAAAGGAGAAAAATATTTCATTTTATTTAGCCTTTTTTAAAGCATTAAAGTCCAAGAAAGGAAAGCTCTTTAGTGACAGTGTCAAGCATTCAACATTCCCATTCTTAATAGCAAGAAATTAGTGATCTGGAGTTTCAGAACCATTAGATACCCATTTTTTAGTCATCTTTTTTGAAGTCCTGGTAATTACTCTGTTAATCAATGAAAGCAATTATTCCTTTTAAATTTTTCATCCAATGAGAAAACCATGCAATCCCTCAGTCACAAGAATAAGAACTTTAGGGAAGCTGCAGCATACTTTGAAAAGTGCAAGAGCTCTTACCTCTAGAACAAGCTGATATTCTGAGCAGACAGAGGGGAGAGAGATGCTCCAGAAAAGCCCAACTCCATTTTAAACCTCTCACTTTGCCACGGCCTCAGAAGTTAATATGGTCACAGGTGCAAATCTCAAGCAAGGTAACAGCAGAAGCAGCATCTTCCTACACCTTCTAGGAATGAGGAGCAGCTGCCCCTGTAGAGGACCCACCCTCCTGCAAACTTCAGCCACGACCACATACCGCAGCAGCATTTCAGCAAATTTCGAGACCAAATGGGGAAAAGAGAGCTACTTGCAGCAAGCAGCATTTTTTTGTTAATAAAACTCTATTGTCTGAGGAAGGGAGACAGGACAGAGCTGGCACATGCCCCACAGAGCAGCAGTGATGGCTGGAGGATTCTGAGTGTGGTTTTCCCCATAGATGAATGTCACAAACTCACTTAACACCAGGATAGTGCTGTCTAAATGTTGTCATAAAACAGGTGAAAGAGCAACAGCTTCCACACCAGTTCTGCCTAACAGGGAACTTTCCAGCAACCCTCTCGCTCATGGAAGAGCCATTCCAGCCACTGCAGGTCTCTTGGCACCTTGAGATCTGCCAAGCAGAGGGAGGAAAATGAGGCTCTGAGAGCTGTACAAGGCTGAGAGTGGTGTCAGCCATGTCCCCCAGCCAGCCAAGTGCGAGCTGCACGGTGATCCCTCGCTGAACCTTCCTGGCTCCCTGAACAGCACATCCTGCCATTCACGTTACAGGCAATGAATGGTAATCCCTCTCCTCAAATTACCCTCCTGATTTCAACAGAGCGAGACCAAGAATGTACGTGACTGAGTGTACTTCCAGTTCAGATTTAAGTAATTGCAACTTGACGAGTTTCTTGAGCTCAGTTAGTAATGGCACACATCTAGCAGAAACACTCAAATCCAGAAAAAACATGTGCCTTTTTGTTAAGTTTCTCAAAAAAAGGAAAAAATATTATTTAGAAGCTTGCTAAAACTGCGATTAAAGTGGAAGAACACAGCCTTCACCATACCCTCATGCCCTGGACACCACAGTCTGTGACCTGCCAGGTTACCTGCTTTTATTTCCCACTCTACTGGCCCTGTCCCATCAGTCACGGGACAGCCCAAAGGGCAAAGTCAACAAATCACTTTAAGTACTGGAAATGGCAGCACTGGTAACAACAAACGTCCACAAATCCTGGAACATGAGTCCCCTCTTCCAAAACCCAGAGAGTATTTTTAAATTCTCCTGAATTTTAAGCCTAGGAAGTAAAGGCCTTCTAACTTAGCATCTGGTTCTGACTTCTTCATGTTTTGCTCCACAACCACAAGAGCTAAAACTTCATTCACCACTGACGTGATCAGTTATAACGTATGCTTTTCAATTGTCTTTTCCCTTTCCTGGTGTTGTCCCCGCATTCTTAAATATTGTGCAAAACAGGAAAATTTTACGCAACGATTTAATAACACATTTTTTCTGGCACCAATTGCAGCCTGCCATGGTTCCCGCTCTCTTCTTCCTCAACAGTCTGGCAGACTATGCACCGAAACACATCAGCTCCCTGATCCAGCTAAAAGACAACAAATCTGCAAAAGGTTCAAACAGAGGGAGTGCTCCCCAGCCAGCTCACAGAGATTTTTCTCAACCTGACCCTGCAACCTGTTAAGAGCTTACAAAAAAATGGATTGACAGGGAATGGCAGAGATGCAGCAATGAATGGCACAGGCCAGGGCTGACTCAGCCAGCACTGCTGCCAATGACACTGCATCGGCAGATGGTGCAGAAAAAAGTTATTTTTTTGAGTGCACATACATGCACAAGCTTTCTAAATGGATTATACGTGCTGAAGTATCAATCGCCTTCAAACACCTGGCTGTTTGTGGAATCTAGCACTACGTTATCTGTGAACACACAGAACAAAAGTGATGCAGCTAGCACTGCTCAAAACACCAATAAACAAGCCACAATCTACCCATGCAACCCACAACCTAATTACTTCTAAAGACTCCAACAGGCTTGAACTATTTGAGGTAGGTCTCCTCTCTCATAAATCCTATATGAGGAGATAAGTAAAACCCTATTAGGTCAGCCATGCTTATTAACATGGAAGGAAATTGTATCATGTTAAACTCATCTGTTACCTAGGAACTTCAAAAGTACCAACAGATTATATGCAATAAATTGAACAGCTCCAAAAAAAAATCACTCTTTTCTATGGACTAAACCTACCACCTTTTTCCTCCAAAAAGGCTCCTCGGTGCACACAGCTGCGTGAATGATTTTGGTGGGAACAAGGCCTCTGCTCTCCTACAGCTGCTAACAAGTCAAACCCAACCTTTTACACTGGAACACCGACGCAGATGGGACGCTCAGCATAGCCTTTCACCTCTGAAAAACCAAACGCTGTTGAGTTTCACAGAACCATGAAGTGGTTTGGGTTGGAAGGGACCTTTAAGGATCCTCTTGTTCCACCCCATGTCATGGGAGGGGACACCTTCCACTGCCCCAGGTTACTCCAAGCCTTGTCCAGCCTGGCCTCGGACATTGCCAGGGATTTGGCAGTCAGCTTCTCTGGGCAGCACATTCTTTCCTAGAAGGACTACACCCCACCTTGGATGATCTGTCAGACTCTTCCCATCACTATTATCATCACAGTTACAATGTTCCACTACAAAAAAAAAAAAAAAAAAAAAAAAAAAAAAAAAAAAAAAAAAAAAAAAAAAAAAAACCACACCAAGTATTATCTCAGAGCTCCACAAAGGCCCAGCCCTGTGAGGGATGCTGAGCTCTTCCAAGCCCTGCCCTGATGCAGGATCAGGTCCCATTGAAGACCAGAGGCAATTTACAGTCTCTCCCATGGGGACTATTACCACCACATAGTTACTAGCACCACATCTTTACTCCCCAGCCAAAACGAAAAATGAGGCACAAGTATTTCTGAGTATCCTTTTTATTTATGTTCCTGAACATGTAAAATTTACTGGCTGGGTGTTAACACTAATAGCCTTGAGAGTTTTCACTCTGTCAATGAATATGGCTTCTGTTTTCATATTTTATATAAGCTCTGTGACATATAAACACATACCTTAACACTACTGACTTATAAATATGCTTTTTAACCACTGCAGGAACTATATATGCAAAGGTGTGTTTGATAGCCATTAAACAACTTTAAAGAAATATCGTTTTAGGTTTTCTTATGTCAAACTACTGACTAATAAAGCAATAAAATAAGTGTGTCACAGCAGAGCAATATTCCATTAAATCTGCAGGTCCTCAGAAAAATTTGGGGTTTGTTAATGCAGGCACATGTGCTTGCCTTCACTTGTGAAAGAGAATCTCAATTTCATCAGTACAGATAACACGGAGCAATTTGTTCTCAATTTGCAGAGAATTCTAAATTGTCATGGCTTTTATGCAAATTATGATGTTTGGTGCTTTTTCTGATGTGCCTGAACCAAACACCTGGGAGACAGCAACAACCCAGAACAAGCAAATATATGTGCACCCAAACCCCACAGGTACCAGTTCTCATCAAATAAAAGCATCATCTGCAACAGTAAAACATGAGAAATATTAAATCTAAATAGTAATTTATCCTTCCATTATTATAACAAATCAAAAAATTACCTTAAATTGCTTTGTTATTTATGTGTTCATACTTATTTATATATGTAATGACGGCAGACGCTCCAATCTAGCTCAAAGTCACATTTGTAGAGCCTCATCAACAGTGCAGGACCTAAAGATGGCACTTGGTTCACTGAACAGACTGTTGATTATTATTATTATTAAAAATTCATATTAATTCTGCTTGCAGTCTGGATAATACTACAATATTCCTTTTTCAGGAAAGCTTAAAAAAATTCTTCTTGTAAGATTGTTTTGAAACTTCTGAGCTCTGCATAATACTTCCCACTCGAGCTAATTGTTTTTAAAGGGAAATTTAATTTTTAAAAGTGTGTTTTTCTAACTAATGGGAACCTGTGCTAAAATAAACAATGAGTCCAGCTTGATAGGAATTTTTGCTCTATCTTTACCAAAATAAGGAAGGAAAGACATGTAATAACATGCTGAAACACATGCAGTAGCAGAATTGTTGAATTTTAAAAAACAATTAGAAGACGATTTTCTACTCCACTCCTCCTGTTTGAAACAGATCATCCTGCCCTGCCTCATTTAATATTAATTAGGTATGTTCTTGTCTCTAGAAGAAAACACAAATGCAGTCCCCTAATCCACTGACATTCTTGTTTCAAATGCATTTACGATTAGCCAGCCTGTCAATAAACTATTGTCCTCACACATCATGTCTGGACAGAAAAATGTTTAAAAGAAGCTCAAGTCTTTTCAGGATTGTCACCAGCTTTGAACAAAACATTTACATTACACCCAGCCCACCTGCCAAGGCAAAACTGAGATATGTGAAATGGGCATGAAAAGCCAGTTTCCACCTCCTTGAAGGATATTAATGAGTAACTTCACGGCCTCAATAAAGCCTTATCTTTCCAGATGGGAATTAGAGAGGTCATCCCTAGCCAGAGACAATGAATCACTTATTTATTCTTTCCTTGTCTGCTGCACATACATATGTATCACAAGTCTTCCCTGCAACCCAGGACCTGAAAACTCATTGTCCTCAACATCTACTCCTCACTGGTGCAAGAGGAAGAAAGAGAAAGGCAGGGCAGAGACATGGAAGAGACAATGCAGAAGGATATTAAAGATACAGAACAGTCATGACACCTATGTTTAGGGGGGTCAAAATTTGAAAATCAAATTTTACATTGCTCTTGAAGAAAGGGTTACTCCTAACCCCACCCTGCCCCTCCCAAAAAAAAAAAAAAAAAAAAAAAAAAAAACACACCACCACAACAACAACGAACTATGTAAGAAATACTAAATTGGACCTCATTTCTGTATTTGCTTTTACTATCACTGCCCCTCAAGCTGCGCAAGGACAGATCTCACGGGTGAAAAAAAATTAGTAAGGGTGCTACATTTGAGTTTGGTAGGTGTTTATAAAATAAACATTATTCCTCCCATGGGGGAGAAAGTCAAATTCATCCCCAGGCAAGCTGCTGTCTGACAAACAAAGTTTCTAAGTGTCAAAATTTCCTACTGGGACTTTAGCATTTACAGTAACAAAACAAAACAGAAAAAAAAGCTACAGATCTGTATTCACTTTCTCCAAAAACCTCTCTTAACCAGAACGAAACCCTGGACATGATGCAAGTGGAACTGTCATGGTCATGGTGACAACTTTGGTATATTTAAGCAATTCTTTGAGAAATAAAAACATGACGCAAACAATGGAAACAGACATAAATCAGATGAAGTCCTAACACCTACAGTTACAGGACTGTCCACAAATTAACACCTTTCCACATTTACTAACTGGGTGCATATACCGATTCAGAATACACTCATTTACTATTATTATTATTATTATTATTTAATTAACATGGGCTTATTTTAATCGAAACAGTCACTTGTCATAATGTCAAAAAATGCACTTGACATAAAACATTATTTTTTCCTCCCTAAATTCTGCTAAAACAAGATGGCCTAACAGTTGCTCCATTGCATTCTTGCATAGCACTTCTGCTACCAAAAACTATCTTGTCAGTACAAAAATTGTAAATGCCTAAATAAACAACAAAACTAGTTATCTCTCAAAAAATGTAGGTAGAGTCTCATTATTTGGACTTACATATGTGGGCACATACCATGTCTACCCATGGAATAAACCATAGATGAATAATCCACACACAAACTAATGCTAACTTCTATAATGCAGCCCAGGGACTGACAAGTAAGAGCTTGTGGGGAGAAGAATTTAATTCAAATATATGTCTCAAGTGACAATAAAAAGGATATAAAGTGCTTAGAATCAACAAATAACTTATCCTCTGTACTTAGGGACATAATTTGCCAGATCTGGATTTAGCTGTCATTACAACTTTTGCTTTCAAATGCAAAACAAAGTGATGTTATTTTCCCGTTCAATTTTATTCATGTTATATAGAATGCAGCAAAACTCGTCATGCCAGAGGATTTGCAAAGGGATGATGTGAAGGTTAATTACTGGCTGCTCATAAAGCATCCTGCCTGTCGAAAGCCCCATGTGTAAAAATGACCTTGTTATCAAAGCTGTTGAGTGCTCCCAACGCTCACTTTCAATGGACAGAATGGATAATTTTCTACAGCTCTTGAAAACCAAATTAGTTGCATTCAAATACCTACCTCGAG
Source organism: Sylvia atricapilla (assembly GCF_009819655.1). Classification (NCBI taxonomy): domain Eukaryota; kingdom Metazoa; phylum Chordata; class Aves; order Passeriformes; family Sylviidae; genus Sylvia; species Sylvia atricapilla. The sequence goes on from NC_089151.1 coordinate 4,997,470, forward strand.
TTTGAGGAGGTTTTGGCACTGTGCCTGTACCCCATTTCTGTAGGGGGTGGGGGTTAAACTACCACGGATTTTGCTTAAATCACATCTTTCCAGCTCAAAATGAAAAAGACTATAACACAGGTATCATAGAACCAATGTCTGAAAGACACCTGCTAAACCTAACCACACAGGCAACAAGTGAATGCAGATCTTATCCTTGTACCCTAATTACCCCCCGGAAACCAAAGACACATCTTGAAACAATAAAGCACAGATATTTCTGTGAGAAACAGTATTTGTAGGGTGAGTTAGAACTGGGAAAAATGATAAGGCACAAGACCAAGCACGAAGAGCAGTGCTCAACAAAATGGAGCCTGCAATGCTACGCACAATGCTTTAGTATCTTCTTGCTATTTATACACATAAAATAATTAGGAATGAGAACACCTCAACATTAATTAAAGCACAGCCCCATAGGACTTCAGAAATCTTTTCAGGGATGGTTTCTCTGGTGACAGCTTTGCCAGCGAGCGGAGTTTGACGTGTCCTGTAAAAATACAACTTCATGCCTGGTACTGCCACATTGCAGAGAACAACATCTGAAGCATGATCATGCCTCTCTCTACCCGTATCCTCCTCCTCGGCTTAGAAATCATCAGCTATGGGTACTGCCAGGAAAATGCCTCATCCCCACTAATATTCAACTCCCCCTCTACAATGATGGTATCTTAACAAAATGAAGAACTGCAAAAACTCCTCGTGCTTGTGTCTTTCAGGAGCTTTCTCCAGCAGCGCTCGACCAGATCTTCCTTCTCCCTTTAGACAGTAGATCTATCAAAGAAAGAAAATATTCCCTTGGAAACATCCTCGAGAGCCCAGTGGAAACGGCAAGCAGAGATGTCATTGTGACACAAAAAAGAGCTCTGTGAGAACAGGCAGCTGGCCTACCTGAAGGTTAAAGTAGCTCCCACTGAAAACCTGCTCTGAATACTTCATGATGCAGGAGAGACATTTACACACACTAAGTCTGTGTACCAAGGTGTGAAAAAACTCAACCTCCGAGCACAGCACAGGCTGGATGAAATCCATTGAAATACACCATTAACAGAAATCTACACAAAAGCCAATCCACTCTCTCCTATCAGTGTCCTATAGGAAGGCCAGAATGAAGCCATTGAGAAAAATGAGACATTTACATATAAATCAAAAAAAAAAAAAAGACAGGATCCAAGTAGCTACTGATTAAAGATCAGTGTAAAACCCGTTTTGTTAATCGCTTATTAGATAAAATCTGTGTAATCACTCTACATACTCCACAAATATTCGAATAATATTGGCCATAAAATTTTAAGTCGGATATGAAAATATAAATCATATTTTTCCAAGACTCTATCCGTCTATTGTACATCTTCTGTAACGCTGATATCACCACCTCGCATTTTTCTCTTGCATCATTTTCCAGCAGGAAGAAAACCCCTGAAGGAATCTCCATATTTTCCAATCACATTGCCTGTATCTGGGCAGGTTATGTGACCGCCAAACCGGAGCCCCCAGAGCAGGCCTGAAGCACAGCAAAGTCGGCGCACAACCCGAGCCTTTCTCCCTCGAATTAAAAGCATCCTCCACCTCCCTCGCCTCCAACTTGGCCAAGGTGCCAGCAGGTATCTGCCGACTTCGGTTTCGGATAGAAAGGGCTCAGTATGGTGACTGTATGTCGGGTCATGTCGAGAGAGAAGGAAATTTTATTTTTTTTAAAAAAAAAGGAAATAAAAATTCAACAACAATAATAACAGCAATAGTAGCCTTGCTCGGAAAATAATAACAATAATAATAAAAAAAAAAAGCAACACCGAAACTGCAAAAATAAAAATCCGTAGGATTACGAACAAAGAGGGAGGAAAAAAAAAAAATCCTTTCAGGATTTTCGCCGGCATTCCGGGACGCAGCGGAGCCGATCCCCCCTCGGCCAGCGGCGGCCCCGGGGGTCCCCGGCCGGTCCGGGGCAGCGGGCGCGGGCATCCCCCGGCCCCGCCGGTGCCCCGCGGCCGCTCCGTGCCCGCCCCCGCGGCGGGGCCGCCGGACCCCGCAGGGCTCTTACCGTGGCCGATGCGACGCTGTTGTCCGCCAGGGTCAAGTGGTGCGGCTCCCACCGCCGCAGGAACTTGGAGGTGAGGATCTTGCTGAGAAACGTCCGGGGGTGCCGGATGACACACACCTGGATGTCCCCCTCCTGCAGCAGCTTGTACCTCATGCCGTTGCAGTGGAGCAGGGCTCTCCGGCACGGCGCGGCACCCATTTTATTCCCCTCGGGAGCGGACATCTCGCCCAGCAGCGGCTTGCTCTCCTCGGGCTGCCTGCGGTCGCTGCCCCCGCCGGAGCCGCCGGTGCGATCCATGGCCCCGCGGGCCGGGTCGGGGGTGGCGCTCGGCCGCCCGCGGGGACCGCTCTCTACGATGGGTAGGGACGGGTACAACCAAACAAAATAAAATTCAAAATAAAAACTATAAAAAAAATTCCAACCCCACGCGGCAGATTAAAAAAAAAAAAAAATTGCACGCTGAAGAGGAAAAATTTAAAAAAAAAAAAAAACCTGTCGTGGAAGATGGGGGTAGGGACTGAGCCGCACCGAAGGGAGAAGGGGGAAAGGGAAGCGATAAAATCCTTATTCAAACTTCCCAATCCGCCCCCGGCGGGTCACAGCGCCGCGTCCATGCTGCCGGGCGGGCGCCGGCCGAGCGGAGGGTCGGCTCCCGCGGGGGCGGCGGACAAAAGCCGGCGGTGGTGGCGGCGGTGGCGGCGCGGGGGGCTCCTGACGGCGGCGGGGGTTGCGGGGCGTCCGGCCGCGGCTCCTTCCTTCCCCCCGGGGCGTGTGCGCGGGAGCGTGCGGCGGCGCGCGTGCATGTATGTGGGTGCGGGTGCGCGCCCGTGGGAGCGGGCGGGAGCGCGTGTGTGTGAGCGTGCCTGCCTCTGCGTGTGCGTGTCTGTGTGTGCGGGTCCCCACGCGCGCCGCCGCCGCGGCAGCAGCAGGAGGAGGCGGCGGGAGCGGCGGGCGCTGCCGACACAGCCCCTCTGCCGGAGCGGCTCCGCGCGCCGCGATTGGCCCCGCCGCCGTCACGTGCCGCCCTGCCTGACGTCAATGGCCGCGGAGCCGCTCCGGGCAGAGCGGCCGCGGGAGGTGCGCGGGAAGCGCCGCGCCCCTCACGGAGCCCCGGGATGGTTCGGGCTGGAACAGACCTGTGAGATCATCGCTCCGACCTGTGCCCGAGCGCCGCCTCGTCAGCCGGACCGCGGCGCCCAGTGCCGTGTCCTGTCTTTGCCTTGAACACCTCCAGGGACGGTGATTCCAGCACCTCCCTGAGCTGCCCGTTCCGATGTCTGATCGCCCTTTTTGTGCAGAATTCCCTCCGAACGTCCAACCCTAGCGCGGCTCGTCGCGGCAGGAGGCTGGGCAGGGCTGGAGGTGTGCGGGCACCGCCAGGCCCCTCCACCGTGAGGGGAAGCCCCAGGTGGAGCCCTCAGTGCCGTCGGTGTCCCCGGTCAGTGTCCCCTCTCGCAGCCCCCGGGCAGGGCGCAGGGTTTGTGACCGCGTCTCCTTGTAAGTGACAAATCGTCGCAGGTTGAGTTTTGAGCATCCTCACTCCAGCGTTAAGGTCTTGTACAACAGCTGCAGAGGATGGCCGAGGAAGCCCGTGCCAGGCTGCTGGCACTTCAGCAGTGATACTCCCTTTCTTCTGGCGTTACGGGGAAACTGGGAACGGCTGCGCTCCTCAGTGCAGCAGCCCTTGGAAGCCCAGGGAGAGCAGCACCTTCTCACACCGTGCTGAGCAGGGTGTCCAGTGCCTTCTGATCGTCGGCGAAGCAGCACAAGCGTTTATCAAAAAAAAAGAGAAAGCAATGAAAAAACCAACTCCCTTCTAAGCCTTCTAAACCGCTTAACAGCTGAGGGATGCTGTGTGCAATATGGATGCCCTGCCCAGAGAAATTATACCATCGATACTTGCTTTTTTCTCAGTGGTAGAACTCAAATCTTGTTTCCAATTTCCTCATTTGCTCAACCAGGTTAGGACCAATTAAAAAAATACATTGAACGGTGGGACCCCTCACAATGCTTATTATCAAGGTCCAGAATTTAAAAGGAGCTTACAGGGCTGTTTTAGATCATGCTTGCAACATATTCAGAGAAAGTATAAACCTTTACACTTGAAATACTTAAAAGTGTAAGCTCTCCTCTGATCGAGGGAGGCTGGGAAAGGGTCTGCTCTGAGCTGAGCCGATTATTCCAGAGTGTGTGCCCTGACTTGGTTTGTGGTGGCATCTCCCCGTGCGATAGTTCTCGGATAGGTCACCGTGCCAAGAGAGGTGCCAGCAGTTGCGGGCAGCGTCACCAGCCCACCCCAGAGAAAGCTCTTTCATCTGATCTATTTGCATCACGAGTCACACGCAGATTATCTGGTGGAGAGGCAAGCTGCTGCTGGAAAGGTCTGAGAACATTTGCCATAAGACCTTTTGTAGTGGCTGCTGTCAAAGACAATACATGACCGGCTGGACCACAATTACAGCGAGCATGTCCATCACGTGTGTTGTTACGGAGCTGTTCTGTTGAAATAGGCTTGCATTTGACGGAAGAATTGCTGTCTAAACACTTTCAGAAAGGAAGGGGTTTTTAACCTATCAATTACTAGCAAATTTGAGGGATACTTTTGTTGCATGTCAGCATCAAAATTATTTATAAAAAGCAAGGAAGTCTCCGCAGTACTCCCAAGTACCAGTTGATGCAGAATTATGCAACTTGGCAAAGTTTAGAAGAAAGCCACTCGTTTAATGACATAAATAATACAACCAACAGGAAGACAAAGATCTCTTTTATAGAGGTTCAAATTGTTAGTATCTCAGATTCCTGGTAATCACTTATCTCCTGAACTTCAACAAAGTGACTGGTCATTGTGCAGTAAGCATTACAGGCAGTTCCCATAGAGCTTTGTACACCATATATTGCGAGGCGTGACTGACACAGGCATTTACCCTGACACAAACCCAGATCTACTCATACCTATAAATATGGATGGAACTGCAATAAAAACAATAAGAAAAAATACTTGCAAACCAAAGTAGAAAAATACAGCTTTGTTTAGATGCAAGTTTCGCTGCAGGAAGTGTCTGTTTCCAGGAGTTCACAGGGTGCCTGGTACAAGGGAGACCTGCTTCATTTGAGGCACTGTTCTGGTACAAGTGATAATCATGTCGATAGTAGGACTATTCGCATACACTCACCTGCACCAACACTTCACTCAGAAATAAAACCAGTGGGACTATTCCAGCCAAACTCTGTGCAAATGAGCCACCTGCTCAAACCACTGCTTTAAATCTACCGCAGTTGTCCTCACTGAGAGCTGCTCGACAACAAGAGGACGTTGTGTAAGAGTCTGGTGTCCTTAAGTGATTTTCCTGGCAAATTAGAGCATCTGTTTTCCACTTGTGTTCCATGGAAAGCAGCAAAAAATCAAGGCTGGTCTATAGTGATCAACCCATGAATTACCTGAAAGGAGGCAAGTCTGGAAATCCACCATTCCAAAGTGTTGAAATCCACTGAGACACTGCAAAAGCCACTCCTAGCAACACCTGCCAAGGACAGAGGTCCAAATCCTCAGACATGCTGCGTATTTGCAGCTCTCCCTGAATCCTCACTCTCAGGCTGCAGGTGTTCTTCTCTCTGAAGTAAACTCAGCAGAGCACGATAAGATCAAGGCATGAAATCTCACATTGCCTGCCAGAACAGGGCAACCCAAAACCCTGTCTAGACAAGTGAAATTGAAACAGGCTGCTAGCTGCCCAGCTCGCCAAAATGCACATTAGCCATCCAACCTGCAATAAATAGCCAGTGTGTGACCCAGGGCTGAATACATTAAAATTAACACCCTTCCTCATATCTCCCATTAATTATAGCAAGCCGAAGTTGGATCAGTTGCAATCCTGGCTTTTTTGTTCTTCCAGACTTCCTCTTCTGGCTCCATGCAGAACAACAGACATCTCAGGTATACATGCTTGGCAGTATTTCAAGGTGGTGTTTGGGGAATTGCTGCATGTTTTCTTTTCTCCCCCCAAATGAACAAATCCAACCAGAAATTTATCGTGAGTATGAGACAATAATTCATTTAAATAATAAACACTGAGCAAATACTTCACAATAAAAAGCACATCAGTGTAAATACACCTCTAGCTACTCACAAGGTGCTTCTGGGCATGAAAGCAGTTTTGAATAATTCAAGAATTTGTGAGGTTTTCTATGAAATACTTTATTTCTGTGCTATGAGAGAAACACAACCCCTGAAAGTGAAAATTGAATAGTTTATTCTTGATACTACTACAAAGTAGAAGCTCATTTAAGGCAGGGCCTCTAGGTACAGGTCAAATTTGAAGAGGGAAGGAGATAGAGATTTGTTCTATTCTGCAGAAATATCCGTGCAACTGGACCAAAACTAAAAAGTTGGGGCTGGCAGGGAAGTGAGCAGAGGTAAAGATGTTTTCTCCAGAAGAGAGGACATTGACAAAAGGGCAATTCAGACCCACCTGCCAGTTCTGTACCCTACTCCTGGACTCTGCCCTTTCATTTGCACTTCTTTGTATCTTGCCCTCTTTTATTATTCACTGCCATTTCATAATAGGCTTTGTAAACAGAAGCATCGCTTCCTGAAAGACACTGTAGCCTGGAAACCTGGGATATACCCACCATGGATACACCCACTGGAGGTAAACCTACCAGTTTAAAGGAGATAAGACTTCTGGGTCAGCAAGAGATTTTTTTTCTCCCTTTTCCAAAAACAATTCAGTTGTGACAGAGTTCTTCAGAATATTCATCTGCTCACTTATGTATCTGTAAAACCAGGAAAGAGCATTAACACAATCACTTGCAAATACCTGGGATTCCAGTCTTAAGAAAAAACTGCCACTTTTTATACATTACCAGCATTTGATCTCTTGGAGATCTTCGCTCAGTTCCATCAGGTGTTCTGCAGAGGTCATGTCTGGGTGCTAACACAGAAGCAGTCTCCTGACATAACTTCTTAAGCTTAGTAACACCTACCTACAACCACGTCTTCAAACAAAAGAAATGTGATATTCTGAAGGAAAAGAAAGCAGCAACTTGTGTCAAGTGCTCGGTGCCACTAGCACAGGTTTCATAGTGGTGAGGGGCTTGGAACACCTATGAGAAAACCCTTGAGATGCCAAAACCTATGCAGGAAAAAAATATTGACTAAAGTCACCTTGTCTGAGTGTAAACCCATACAGTGGATACCTGTCAAGTTATGAGGGACTAAAAGAACAGTTGTGGTAAGGGCCAGACACAGACAATTGGATGCCTCAAGAGGGGATGTGCTGACCACTGTCCCCACAGCAGCTATGCAGGATTTGTTGTATACTTTAAAAGAGAAAACAAGGAAAAGGAATAATAATCACTTACTACACTATTAATTATTCCTGGTTCATTTTACAGTGTTACAACATGAATACGTGACTTGGCAAACTCTTTTCCCAGTCAATCAAAGAGGGAAGAAATGATAAATCTCCTTTTACTGTCTCTCACTAAGATTTTCTGTCAGAGGCTGTAAGGGCCTACCACACTCATGCTTTCTGTAACAAAAAACCCCCAAACAAACAAACAACAACAACAACCACCCAAACACTTCTTTTGTCTGCTTAGCACATCCCTGGGAGTTACCTGTTCAGAGATGTGGGACACATACTGTTTTTCCAAGCAGAGCTACAAGGACCAGGAATTCCCAAATTGTATTCAGTATCAGTTCAGACTCTTACACAGCAGCTGCTCCTCTCATGTTTGGATCCTCGATGCATATTAGAGATAATGGAGCTTTCCTCCCTTATTCACAGAGGTGCTGCCTGGATTATGGAATTCATTAGTCAATGCTTGCAAATTGCCACTGTTGACTCAGAGCAAATTCCTGCTATCAGACTCACTAGTCAGCTCATTTTCATGACAATGCTGTATTGTTAAAAAATACTTTTAAACCACTCTTCAGAGAAACTGGGGAATACAACACATTCAAGCAAACACCTAAAACATCAAAGAGATGCAGTCTCAGTAATGCTAAAAGTCCTGCATTTGAAGTGTGTTTAAATTAATCAGTGTGATGGTGTTAAGAGGATTCAGTAAGTCATAAAGCTTTGGGCAACTGAATTGCTTCCCAAAAGGGGTGATGGGCATTTAAACCTAAATAGATAAAGATTAAAGGAACCCATCCTGCAAGAAGTAGCTGCCCCTGAGGAAAAGGAAGGCCTTGATTAGGGCACCATTGATCACAAGCACATAAAATAAAGATCGGATTTACAAGAAGCTCTTTCTTTTCCCCAAATTTCTCATTACCCACTCCTGAGACTAACAGTAATTCTGAAAGACACCTCACAGAAGAGTAATAAGTGGGAAATCAGACTCTGCTGAGAGCTTGCAATTCTCTGACATCTCTGGCATTCAGATTTCCACTCTTTTCCAAATTACTGAGTCGCTGGGTTCTTGCTTTCGCAGCGGATGCACATCACAGCACAGGGCCGACTGTGAGCTGTGCAGACCCTGGGGACAAATATATCTTTGATTCCTCACTGACATAATGCACACTCTTGAGTGCATGATGCAGAAATACTTTTTTTTCTGCCTGTCATCATCAGATGCTCTGATGCAGGGGGATGTAGGATGAAGCTGGTGGTACCAATTGCTAGAAGGAGCCTGCCATCTGCTGATCTGAGCAGCAATCCAGTCTGACTTTTCCCAGATCTGATTTAGTGGGATCAAGCACTATACAAAGTAGGTTAAATGTATCTGAAATAAAGCAGAATTAACAGAGTTTCTAGGGTGAGGGGATTAATTTAAGTGGAAAGAGGAAGTCTCAACTCTTACAATATCAGGTCTAAATCTGAACTGGACAAATAGAAATAAAGAGGCAACTAAAATAAAGCAATTAGTCAGTAGGAAAGAGATAAGCAGAAGACACAGTCAAGAAAGAGCCTGAATTTTTTTTTTTTTTTCTTTGCTTCTCCCAACCAGAAAGTACAGCTAAGGTACCTCACCATCACCCTTCCAATTTACAGCAGTTCTAAACTTCTTTATGGCCTTCTTCCAGGGCCACCCACATGCCCAGGCATGAAAAATGCCCTGGAAAAGGTGAGCTCTCATCAGGCTACTATCTCGGTTTACTCTCATACTTACTGCCATCAGGATGTATGTAAAAAAATTATCATTTGGCAGGACTCGGTAAAAGTTACCATTTTCGTTACACTGTCTGCATTATTGTTCCCATCTCTAGCTAATATTTCCTATTTCATCAATAGATTACATCCTACCAGTCATTCCAAGCTGCAAGTCCTAATCAGTTTGAAATGCTCTATTAGCTCTTGATACATATAAAACATCACTGTAACACAACCAAGCATAAAAAGTCAAAAGGAAGGATGGGGTATGATGCAGAGCTCTGAGCTTGTTGCAATGAGGTGGTTTCCCCAAAACAGAGGAAGAACAGCTAAGAAAGAAAAAAGTAGCCCCCAGTTTAGGGAAGTGTATCTTCTCTCACTAAACCAACAAATGGGGAAGTGAAATTAGAAGTGGATGAGCTGCTGAAAGACTTGGATTATTTTTTTAAAGACCATGGGGAGGAAAGAAAGCAGACTAGGGAAAAAACATTAAGTATTAGCAGGATTAGTATCACAGGTTCTCTGGTGAAGAGGTCTCATAGAAAGAGAAGATAAAACATCCTTAATTATTGTTTTTACACTGAAATTCCTGTGTTACAGTCCCTTCAAAACAATGTTACACAAAAGGCAGCTGAAGCTCTCCCACTTTTCCACAGTCCTTTCCTTACCTTAATATGAGCTGGGCTATAAAGTAAAGTAAAAACTCCCATCTGTTGATAATGCATATCATCCAGTGCTGGAGGCTTTGTTGTGCTAAGAACATTGTAAATACATCTAACACAGACCCCGGCCTAAGAAGTCTAAGCAAACAAATACAAAGGACAGAGAGGTGCATCCATTTAATGTGGTTATCTTTCATAAGCTAAAGGAACACTTTGGTCATTACATACCTTGTCATTTTTACCTGCCCATCAGCAGAGCATAGATTATTTCTTGAAAGTATAATATCTGTGAAGGCCTTACAATCCAAAAGGCAGCAGAGAAAAATAATAGTAATTTTCTTTGGACAGTCCCTAGGTGAAATGCAACAAGAGCAAGAAGATGACAAATCCAGAGAATTTGTTTCTGAAAATAGTCCGTTTTAGATGGTCAGTAATAGATAGACTGTACCATATACCTAGAAGAAATGCATCACACATCATAAGCAAATTTAAAAAATCATCAACTCCCCCCCCACCCCCCAATTTATGCCTGTAACTTTAATAGTGCCCAAGGCTGCAGCTGACCATCAAAATCAGGGTTTCTGAGCTACTACAATATTGCAAAACAGAGGTGTTTTCTATGATATATAAATCTCTTCCAGTATCTAAGGCTACTTTTTCAGAACATGAGAAAGATAAGCTGAAAAGAGTACATTTGGATTAAGCTCTTCACTAATGCTATAGCAAGCTTTAAGATAAAAATGCAGAATGAGACATTGCAGGAAAACACCAGCACCAGCTCTTGAGCCTTTAGTAAAACCTTGAGAGCCTTAAGGATGGTACAGCTGTTGCTGCAAAACACCTTGTGGATTGGTTAACTCCACCAGCAAATTGCACCAGGGCAGATATCAATTTACATCTGTTTACCACAGCCACACAGGTGATGGGAGCAAAGGGAGTGGATGCGACGTGGGCAGCATGGAGCAGGGTTGGGTTATCATTATCAACAGCAGGAGAATAAAGGCAGTCTGTGTGTTCCAGGCCTTGTTTGTGAGTGCAGGCAGCTGGGGTTTGGCCTCTTGTTTGTCCTGCAGTCAAGAGCAAAGATCATTACTGTCCTAAACACTTCTATGAATTAAACAGTGAAACAAGAACCAAAGAAAATGTTGGGTGGAGTTAGCAGGACTCGGCAGTGGGTAGGAAGGTGTAAGCAGGGATGATGGGGCTGAGTTATCATGTTTAGAGGCCTGATGGTATGTAACTTACATCTCACTGTAACCATAATGAAGATATAGGTGAATCCCATGGTTCAAGGTCATCTAAGGAAATTACAGTTAGCTTAGCAGTAGTTTTTAATGAGTCCTGCTTGTGGGCCTGAAAAGACAGTTATTTGTCCACTTTAATTCATGCAGTTGTTTCAGTTAACCTACATCCGTAGCTAAAATACATCCTTAATTGGGTGTGGGAGCTAAGGCTCCATACTTTGAGTATGATGGGCATTCAAGGAACAGTGTATTTTATACACTAAGAGCTGTGCAGCTGGGTTCTGGGAACAATTCTTCCCATGACTGTGCACAGCGATTCAGTTTGCTCTCATATCTTTAAGCAAGAGAAAAGGAAGACATGGCTATTCAGAGCAATCAAAAATGGAAATTTAGGGGTGGTGCAAGTTCCAGGAACCATTCCTTGCCTGGGAACAGGAGATGATTTTGGGATTGACTGCTGTGCTGCTTTCACACTGATTTTTGATTATGAATGTGTATGGGTTCTCACTTGCTATGCAGCAGTAGTTGACCTTTCCTAGGACAAGCCAATTAGTCTGCAAGAGTGAATAAAGAGATATTATCACCTTTAATATCTGCTGCTGCTGCTTTTCCAAAATACTCTCCTGTGGGCATTAAAGTGATGTTTTCATTTATCCACCAATAAAAATGCAGCCTTAACCCATCTGTCTGTCCCTCTGTGTATATATCTGGGTAATTTAATAAATGCTTCTGGGTGTTGATTTACGTCATTGTATCTGTATATAAGCCTGCCTCTGTGAGCATGCTGCTGGTTGTCTCTGAGCATTCATTGTCTGCCTTGTGTGTGTATGTCTGTGTGTCTGAATGTGGTTTTGTTTAAAATTTTTCCCTAGAAAAAACAAGAAGTCAGATGTTTCATGAGGTTGTTCGTTAAAACCAAGGGAAGGAAGGAGGAGACAGTAAGGGATAATTTAGAGAGAAACAGGGGTAGATTTGGCTACAGTTAATCATCTGCCTCAGTCTTCTCTGGAGGTGATGGGGGAGTTCATTCCAGACATTAAAATGTCTCAGGGGAGGATTGTATAGATCATGCTGGAGGAGAAATGGAAAGAGTAAATTATCCAAAGGCTCAGAAAGCAATGGAGCCAGACGTCATCTGATCCCAAGCAAGGATAAAAACAGGGAGAGAGAACCTTCACAACATATGCCCAGGATTCCCTGAGAAAGTGGGGGTAGAGACAGGGAAAATGATTTCTAACTGCTATAACTGAGGTAGATTTCCAAGATACCAGATATCTGGTATCCTGATACCCTGATTCCAGCTGCGATTCTGGCTCACAGGGAAAGGTATTATTCTGAATCAGAATGCAGAACAAAAGAACATTAAAATGGAGGTAAATGCAAAGTTTCTCAACATTTTAGCATCCCCTGAAAAATACGTCTGAATAATGGCCCAAGAACACTTTCATAACACGAGTATCCTCAAACCAGCAGCACAAGGGGTAGGATGGATTTTCCATCTCCAGTGCCCAGATCACTTTGCACACACAGCTTGTTTTCCTGCACTTAATCATGGGCCTGACTCACCACCCCTTCTCTGCACTGTTCACTATTCTCCCAGTTCAGCTGCAGCGTAAACAACTGAACCAGCAGCACCTCACCAGGGGAAACAAGGGGAAGCAGCAGTGGCCCTGTCCACGCACTGTGACATTTTCTGTTTCAATCAAGAGGAAGATAATTCCTGTTTTGGAAGCTGTTACACACCCCAAGACCACAGATACCATCATGATACACCAGAATCAGAAGTCTTCAGCATTGGAAGGCAGGTATTCCGAGGACAATATGCCCATGCCACCTTGGAGTGGCCTTTGTCAGGCAGACACTGTGAACACAAAATGTTTGTACATGGAAATACTGGGTTTGTTACCTGCGTCCTCCATGACACCTGGCTGCAATCCAGTACAGTTCCTGAGAAATACCTGGGAAGTTTTCTACATTTCCTTTGTTTGCAGAGGGACTCCTACGCAGCACAACTCTTCCCTATAGTGCTGTTAAACATGAGTAACATCAGCTCTGATTGCTGCATCCATTTCCTAGTAGAGGTAAAAGAAACCGAGGAAATTAGAATTTATATTCCCATGTATAATCCTTCAAATGAAAACTACCGAATAAAAATATTTTCGGCAACAAAGTAATATCTTTCTTACAGAGAAAAGCATGACTCAGACCTTGAGACACTTGGACCCTTACAAAGTAGCTTCCCTATAGGAATTCCTGCTAAATTCATAAACCTTTGACAATCTTGTTCACACTTGTTCTTTTCAGGAAGTTTTCCCCATATTTCCAGACATCTTTCCTCTAATTAAACATCTTCCATAAAGGAATTTATTACCATAGCACACTACAAAAGCCCCTACATTTTTCTCCAGCCCCCCTAAGTTTTTTCCATCCTGTCTGGGGTGCAGGTGGTGACCCTTCTGCGGGGGCCCACCAGTGCCCACATCCCCAGCCCAGCAAACCCAGGGCCATTCCAGCACTTTGCTCCGTGCATTACGAGGGGATGTGTCAGCCAGGGCTATTGTTTGGAACAGGAAGCAAGTTTGGCCGCCTCTGTAATTTAGATTGTAGGCAATAAGCAGGGGTGTGGTGTGCAAAGCAAACAAGGCAGGATTAACAGCTCTTTTCACTTCTGGACAAGGAATTGGGCCGGCGGTGGCCCACAGGATCCTGCACAGTATTGGCTACTGCTTCTCCTCGTGACCCCAGCCAGGAACGAAAAACCAGAGTGTCCTCCAGGCTTTCAACTGGAGAGTGAAGATAAAAGTCCAGGCCCCATGTTCTGACAGAACTTTATGAGCTAAACATCTTGAAATGAGATTATGAGAGAAAATTAAGAACAGTCCTCTCCTTTCAATAGGTCTTTAAAAACAATAACCAGGCTTTACTGTAAATTCATTTATTTTCCTTCAGTGTGCCAATTCCCAAGCTGATATCTCCTCTGTGTACCAGGGATATATATAGATCTAAATGTGGCAAGACAGAAAGATTTTATTTATTTTGCATAAGGACAGCAATGTGGGGAGTTCTTTTTTTCCAGCAAAACCTCACATCAGAGAGTGAATTACACATCTTGTTAAAGAAATACTATGAGGTAAATAAAATCCAAATTATATTTAGCTCATAGGAGGGGTGACAAATACTAGTCAAGTTGACTATTGCCTTGCTGGAAGTCAGTCAAAAACCACTGTCAAATAAAGCACGAAAGTAGAGAAAATAGAAGAGTCTGTATTCTTGCATTTGCTAAAGTGAGCAACATTTTGCTGTTTCTTGCCTGCATTTTTTTAAAACTAGTCGTGGGTACAAGGAGAGGTACTTAAAGTCAAATCCATGCCTGCATCCTGCTGAAATCACCTAAAGTGCCTGGTCTGGGTCTCCAGAACAGTCTGAAAACCCCTCACTCTATGCAGAGGATCACCAGTGACAAACTCAAAACCTGTGTCCATTGTCCTGCCAGGTCACTGCTGCTGTGGCACCACACACATCCTTCTGTGCCTTACCAGGGACAAGTGTCCACATCCACACTCCCCACTGCAGCAGCTGTGGATAGGGCAGGTTGCATGAAGCAGGGGCAAGCAGAGGAAACTCAGGAATTTCCTTGCAAAAACCCAAAGCCTCTGGCGAAACAGGCCTAGACGTCACTGTGACAGTATTAGCTCAGAGTAAACTCAAAGCAAGCAAGAGGCAGCCATAAGCGTTCAGATCCCTGGAGCCAGACATTCATTTAATCCATAAGACTTCCCATGCAGAACTGAGCTTTGTGGGGATGTCCTAGACCCATCTAGTGATCAAACAGGCTCTCATTTGCTCCCAAGGCAGAAGTGCCTCCTCTCACTAAGCACTCCCTACCCTCTCACAGCTCCCTTCTGGGTCAGCCCTCCCCACAGGCGAGTGGGTGCAGGAGGATCATCATTCTTTCCTGGCACAGCAGCTAATCCACCCAGCCTGACTGCAGAGAGATAGATAGCTGGCTGTTGGGAAGCAGTACTGTGTGGGGGAAGATTTTTTAACCTATTCTTGCCTTGTTCCATGTAAGGAAGCCACAAACTCTCGCACAGAGGCAGATGATAAAGTTGCCTCCTGTATCTAGAAAGGACACCTAACCAGAACAACTGGAATGTAACTTCAAGAGTTAACAGAATTTTCAAGCAGTCATTTATGTGCACTATATCAAATGAACATAGAATTATTGAAAGATTCTCCCACCTTTTCTTGGTTGTTGGGGTTATTAAGTGAAAGCAAAGGTTTAAATTGCTTGCCTGAGACAAAAGGGCCTGCAGAAAGCTGCCTGCCAGTCCTTAGACTTTGCTTTGCTAACAGTGACTGTCTGGAGTCAGAGTTCCTTCCCTAAGCACTTGAGCACTGTGAAGCCTTGAGAGGACACCACCTAGAGATAGATTCTGGGTGAGATTTTGGAAAATGGTTTGCATTCAAGTAGCAGTGTGATTACCACTGGAATGCTGGTAGACACACACAGAGATTTTGTGACACTCTGTTGTTTTACAAAAGACAAGTGACCTGCAAAACCCCAGGTTTCATATCTCAAAGTGGTGGGGCAATACAACCTACAGAACAATAATGACTCACTGGGAAACAGAAGGATCAAGCTTCAGGGATCTCCTCCTCAGTACAGACCTGCAAATATATTGGAATAATTTGCATTGCACAGCTTGCCTTGCAGAATCCACAGATAAAAATCAGGCTTGGCATGGCTAGGATATCTGAGCAATATTTAGCAGCAGAACAATGAGCCAGCTGGGAAAGCATATACTTATCCAAATTCAAGTGGGCAAGTAATTTTGGGCAACGTGGTTACTTATGGATTGCCTGCACAGGGAAGTTGGGACAAAGGAAACTAAAGTTTGAATGCATGGCATGTAAACCCATTCCAGAAAACGGTGCTGTAAACAGTCCAGTTGTTCTCAGGGTGGTGCATGAGAAATGCCTATGATTTTTTTGGTGGCACCAGAGCAGAGGTCCCCAAATACCTGGGCAGCTGACACAGCTGCTTCTTTCTTCTGCCTGCGGCCTGACACCCTGGCTTTACACAGTGACTGAAGAATTGCCTGTTCCTTCACTCATTGCAGAAGTTACTGCCTCAGTAATATGAACTGAAAAAGCCAATCTTCCTCAGCTCTTCAAACCCTCCAGCCCCTCTTGGCTGGAGTAATTACATGCAGTGATGTGAAAGCTATGCCAAAGTTGGGATGAAAAAGCAAGACAAAAGTAGCCTGCACAGATCTCTCAGTGTAAGGCACCCGGCATAAACGAAGCATGGATTCAGGTCCTATTATTTAGGGCTCAGGCTATAAATCACAACCAACTGCTCTTCATTCCCAAAAGTCATGTGTCTGGGTGACACTCCAGTCCCCTCCTCCAGCATGGCAACACAAACAGTGGTGATCCTGGGGGAAGCAAAGATGGAGGCAGTCCCAGGGGTGCTTAATGTTTGTAGGTACAAGTCCCTTTGAAGAGGGGAAAAAAAAAGAAAGGAAGAAAGACAAGAATAGGGCCCAGAGGAGCTACAGAGAGGGAGCAGACCTCACCAGATGTACACGGAGCTAAAGGGCTTCATCAGACTTCCCTGTCCCTGACCCATCAGACATATGACCTTACTTGCTAATATTGAAAGAGCACCAGAGGAAGTGGGATTTGCACCGTGTGCAAGCAGTGGGGAGCAGGATATGCTCAGTCCGTAGTACATGCCCAAGTCCATGTGTGTTTTCAGCACCTTGGCACCCTTGGGAAACTGTGGCCCTGGCTGTGTTAGCTCTGGCTGCAGGCTGGGCTTGGCCAGCACCAGAGGGAAGGCATGTGGCATTCTCCTGCACTGACACCCAGGCAGCTCACCATCCCATTTTGGGAGCCAGGCCATTTCTGCCTTTAACAGCAACCACATTCAGAGTTTTTGGCACTGAATGGCTACTGTGGGTTCGTTTCCCTGTGGGTACACGCATCTCCTTTCTGGACAGAGTCATGATGAACAACTCCACTGCCACTTGTGAGGGCTGGATGCTGCAGCAGGAGGACTTGGAGAGTGTAAACTCGAACTCAGGAAGTTTCATGAGTCATCATTGCTCCTAAATTCCCTACCACTTGGGGATGCTCCAGGTTTGGTGCACACCTTAGGGGACCCCTGCTAGGATACGAGGCATTGGTGAGGCCCAGGACAGTCAGGAACAAAATGGCATTCAAGCATGACATATCTCATGGTTATCACTATGGTGAGAGTAAGTTTACATATAATTTGAATAAAACTTTGGGTGGGGAGCCTCAAAGAAGGTTAAGATACTACTTAGCACTAAGTAGCCTCGTGAAAGCAAATTGAAACATGAATCTACCAAAGAGGCTTTTTTAGAAACGGAAGGAACTAATTCCTCTTGCCATCAGAAGCTCAGGGGCATTCACAGGAGGTTCATTTCCCTGGAGAACGGAGTTTCTGCTGAGCAGGAGAGGACTGAGATGACTGGAAAAGCAATGAGAGTGAGCAGGGAGGCCTAAAGGTGCGGGAGCAGTTTCATCCTGTTCATACTTCCTCCTTCCAGCAGCACTGCTGTGCACTGAGGCATTAAAGGTGAGATCTCTTTGCATCACACTGGGCCCTGTGGCAAAGGAGATGCCCCTGCAGCTACATGGGAGTTTCAGAGCAGGAGTAGTGCAAGAAATTACACTTATCTCACTGTCAGCTGATAGCAGAAGCTTCAAGCAAAGTCCTTCCACTCGTGATGGTTTCAGCCACCTCCCTGAGCAGCCTTTTCTCCCTCCCCCATGTCTACACACCACTGAGATGGCTCTGCTCCCCAAATAGCCTCTGGAGCTACTCCAGGAGCTCTAACAGCCTCGTTCAGGAGGGATGAGAGTCTCAGTAACCAGGGATCAACACTGAGGGTCAGTCAGTTCTGTGCTCCCCTGACAGGAACAGTTCCTCCAAGGTACAACCTGACTTTGGAGCTCAGAGGATCATCCTGAACAACTTTCTGGCATATTCAAGCATCTGCCTCTCTCTCACCTGCCAGTAACACAGATGTGCAAAGGGCAAGGACCAGAACTGAGGCCACCACCAGGGACCAATTCTCCATCCTCTTACTGGACCATGTGTCTTCATCTCTGCTGAGTTTCTCACAGTAGCTCTGCAGCATTCTCACCTGCAGCTCACTCACTGACACACAGCAGGTATGTTACCCCAGCTGGCCAAAGCAAGGACAATTAACTGAGGGAAACAAAAAATTCTAGGCACTTTTCTGATACCAAACAACACTTTTTCAGCATGAAGAAAATTTAAACTACCATAATTTCAAGTTACTAGGATCTCTTTTTTTAAAAAGAAAGAAACCAATAGTTAAGGTTTGAGGCCTCCAATACAAATAGAAACAGATCACATTTATGAGATTAGGATTTAGTATTTCTAGGTAATATTGTGAATTTGATAACATTCATGATTTAGTAGGACTGCAGTGCAGAAACACTAAATCTGCTTTGTGCTTTGGACAAATCACTTAATCACTCTGATTCATGGCATCCAGCACTAATGAGAAGAGTCTCTTAGACTAAACTTATCACACATACAAGCTTTGTTTTGCCAATCAGGACTGTGCCAGGAAAGTGCAAATACCCAAAGATTATAGGCAATGGTAACGGGTGTAGCAATAAGGACAATCTTGATAATTATGTACCTTCAAAAGAGAAGAGAAACTTGTTCTGACTTGCAAATGGAATAAACCTGTCATAGCTCTGATAGGAGTCACCCAGGCTGGCAAGAGCTAGGGATTTTTTTTTTTTTTCAGGTCTCTTTAATAAACTGGTACCGTGGGGGAGTGGTGGAAGATTCTGTGAGAAGCTCTGCTGAGAACACACTCCCTTGGTCCTCTGAATTTCCAGATTTCCCAATCTGTTCTGCTTTCAACCACACGCCATTCTAGGTCCAAGCAACACCTCCCTGTCTAGCAGTCTGCTACATTCACAGGTGCCTTGCAATGTCAGAGCAGACTTTGCAAATAAAAGCCTAAGGAGACCTCTAAATATTTGTTGGACTGGGGCCTTACTTTGAGATCTTAGTGCTTCTTATAACCCAGGGTCAGACTCAAGAGCAACACTGACATCGCATATTGGAAACACGTTGTTGATTCAGCCTAAGAAATTCTGTGGAATATTTCTTCCTCCCCAGTTTCTCTGAAACCAACAAAGGGATAGAGACGTTATATGGCTGTTATGATGGCTGTTTCCTCTAGTAAACATCATCATTCTAGTGTCCTCTAACTCAGTAACTGTCTTTCCCCAATTGTTAAATGCAGTCATAAAGGAAGAGAGGACATCTCTCCATTTAACCACAAATTCAAAGCACATCCAGAGAACTGAATGTACCAGGGAAATCCTGTAGGAAGATGTTCTCTCACCATACCACCAATGAGACTGAAAAAGTCGAAACAGAGAAGACTTCTTGTTCAAATTCCCTTCTACAGATATGAAAAAATTTGGAACAATATTATACCTTTTCAAACTCAAGGATAAAGTAGGCAACAGCTATGCTACCCCTAAGTTACTCCAAGCATCTATTTAGGCAAGAAAAAGTTAATCTTTAGGACCTTTATAACAATGGCTTTGTACAAAGAAAAGCAAATCCCAGGAGCATCTGTCACACCAGACCAGGGTCTGAGGGTGGTGCCATTTTAATTACATCAGGTCCAAGGAACAAGTTGGATTAAGGAACAAAAAAAGGAGCCCAGAAAGTTGGAGCAGTTGGTAGCAGGTAAATTGATAGATTTTGGGTTATGCCAACCACCAGACTAATATCTCAAGGATATAAAACACCACTCAGCATGAATAAAAAAAAAAGTTGGGAAAAGATGTAAACATTGAACTGAGTTGTGGCGCACTTGATCCTGATGCTACATCTCCAAATGGAGACAGATGGAGCATGTCTGTGTTTAAAGATGTCTGTTTTCCAAGAGGAGAATGCTACAATGGCATAATGTTAATGTTACACCTGTACCAGGGAGTGAGTCCAGCACAGCTCCCTGAGCAGGGACTGTTTAACCTTCACCACTGCCTTATACCTGAAGGGTTTGTCTCTGGATGTTCTTCCTCAGCCTTTCCTGTCTCATTTCTTAGCATGAGGGTTACACAACCATTCAGCTGCAAACCAATTTTGTTTTCATTTTAGCTTTCACAACCTTCCTGTTGTCTTCAAATGAGTACAAGATAGTGAGGGGGTTTCTTTGTTACCTTTCATTGAAATATTCACTTTAAGATGGAAAATTCCAGGGAGCAGGATTACCATAAATCAAAGTGAAGCAGCATTTGCTAACTCCTTCGTTTTACATGTATGTGATTCACAAACTGCTTCATGAAAATGGAAAAGTGATCGAGGAATCGCTCAGGTCCGGACCAAAAAAACCCAAACTAATAGCAACAACCTAATTTCCATGAAAATGGGCTGGTCTCCAAAGCATCTGCCAAGACCAGACACTGTGGTGCTTGCAGCTTTCCTTTGTTGGCTCTTCAAAGCAGGTAGAGCCAGGAACATTCCCGTGCCTCATGCCAAGCTGTAAGATGTGGTACGTGACTTTCAGATGAGGGAATTTCACATTTCTCCCTGAATATTTCACACTACAACAGCGAGGAGAAAAGCACAGACGCGGCTGAAACGAGGAGGAGATGAACTGAAAGGCTAAAAATGGATTCTTCAGCGTTACTCTCGAGTATGGGGAAGTGAGAAGGCAATTAAAACCAACATGAAAGGAGACTTAACTGCACATCAGCAAAACCTGCTGAAGCACAGATAGCAAGAGGCAAAGAATCACCCGAGCCCTTCGCAGAGGAGGGCATTGCCCTCAGCTCCGCGGGCAGCTGATGGGGAGAGATAAATCCTCCCCGAGGCTCCGAGGGCTCAGTGCCCGGGGAGCGCTTCTCTGCCCCGGCTGCCGCGATTCACCCTCACACACAGCCACAGCCCGCGAAGAAACGCGGGACAAACCCAGCCAGGAGTTTCCCTTTAGCCCCTCGGAGGGGAACAGCGGCACAGCCCGGCCTCCGCTCGCCGTCCGTGCCGTGAGGGGAGCGCTGAGGGGAAACCCAAGGAAGCGCTGGGCCTTGCGGAGCCATGGCTCCTCCTGGCCGTGGGTTTATCAATCCGAGCGCTGGGCCTCCAACACCTTCCCGAGGACGGGCACGGGAGAGCCGGGAGAAGGGGAGAAGGGGAGAAGGGGAGAGTCGATGAGGACACAGCGGGAGGACAGGCGAGACTGGTTTGGAAGGGGCGGGCAGCGCACGTGGGAATGGAACGGGGCAGGGTGGGACCAGCCTCAGCCCGTCTCTTTGGTCAGGCAGCTTTTAGCATTTCAAAGCCTTTCTTTCCTTTGTGACTCCAACCGCTGACTAAAAGAGGCAAGCAGGTATTTACAGGATCAGCCGAGTCCCTCCTGCCTCGGTGGCCTGAAAGGCATCGTCGCTGTGTCCTGCAAGCAAATCGCGGTGTCCCGTTCCAAGGCTTTCCTGGTGCCGGCGCAGGATTATGGAAAGGGAGAGCAGCGCCGGCTGTGGAAAATAGACAATAGACAACAGAAAATGGAAAATGTCAGGGCCCTGCTGCTGCTGGTGGTAAGGTGAACCCTGGACTCGCCTCGGGAGGCGAGGGCAGGTGTCCCTGTGTGCCCTCCTGGGGTGGCAGAGTCCGAACAGGCACAGTGACAAACACGGCGACAGGCGTCCCTGGGTGCTCTCCTGGGTGGCAGAGTCCGGGCAGGCATGGTGACAAACGGGGACACTCCAGCCCCCTTCAGAGCAAAGCACCACGATCTGATGTGCTTCATGTTCCAGAGGCACAAGGTGGGGTACGAGGAGGGGAATCTGCTTTCCTCTTCAACACAGAAAACATCAAAGCTGTCCTAAAAAATTAAAAGCTTCTGGACGGGCTCTTGGTGTATTTTTAAACACAAACCAGACCCATTTCAAAGCACTTTCCAAAGGTCTTTCCTGAACGTACATCTCATGCAATGGAAAAACACTGCACGCCTGGCATTTAATATTTTTCACCTGTGACCCAGGATTGATGTCTGTGTAACTCCCTGATTTAATCCAACGACATGTCTGAGCAAGAAAAAAAACCCTTTCAGAGTTTGAAAAGGAGTTGGAAAAAAATAAAGTCACGCTCAACACTTCCCCTTCCCTAGAGAGATAGGAGTGCTGCTTGCCCTTTCCTGATGATAAGCATATCCTGGTGGTTAAAAATACATTTTGCTCTTACCGTAAATTCTCCATTAGCCAACTCCTTCAGCCCAGCCCACAGTGTTGGGGTTCATGATTCCTTAGAGGCCACACGTGACAGAGCTTGGCCTGTGCGCACCCAAATGCACTGGGGAAAAAAACAGAAGTAACAGCTCTGATCCTGCTGCCATTGGCTTCACCTGGAGCAGAGAAATCTGTGGAGTGGCAAAAACATTCAGATCAAATGATTTATACCAAGACCCTATGGATTCCACATTAATTTTCTGCCTTTTCAGCTGCTTCCAGAAAAAATGTTACGGGTTGTATTGAATTCTGAACAGCAATTAATTCTTCTGTTAGTTTTCCAGTGATCATTGTGCAAAGGGACAACTCAGTAAAATGGAGCTAGTGAACAGCAGGGTCTTGTTGCTTGGTTTGAGATTCTGAAGGCCAGAAGCTTGTTCTTCACCTGGAAAACTCAGCCTGTTGAAAGGTGGCTCCAAAACTTGGGCTGTGCAAAGGACACAGGTGCCACCTCTTACCGAGGAGGCACTGGCCCTGGGAAGAGCCTGGCTCAGCAAAGCTGGGGCTGCTCACACACCCAGGTGTCTCCACAGCAGCTCAAACCTGCAAAAGGGATCCTTTGCCAACTGCATGCCTCTCCTAGCATATTCCTGCCAGGAGAAAGCTGATGGGACACTCCTCTCTCAGGCTGAGGTAGAAGCTGGGGAACAGCTGTGACTCCCTGTGACACAGAAATCACCGGAGTTACAAGTCCGGTTGCGTAAACTCAATACTTTGCCTTCTTGGCAAGTACCTTGCAGTTAAGGAGGTACAGAGAGGCCTTGCTCCCAGGCATCAAGAGCTTCAGCTGAAAATCCTGTTTGAGGAACTAGTTAGGGATTTCTCCTGTGAGAATTAAGGAAAAAAATGTGAGGGGTTAAATAGAGGCAGAAATGGGAACTTCAAAAGTTGTATCTCCTCTGTACATAAGAGGTAAAGGAAACCAGGCAGCAGCCCTCTTCCTTTTCTGTTAGGATTCCAGGCTGTGGAATAATGATAAATCCAAGTTCACCCTCCTGTCTTTGTTTCCAAGACTCAGTAAGACAGGGGAGATATGGCAGAGCCCATCTGTGCAGCCATAACCATGGGAACACCAGCAACAAGGGTAAATCAACACAAGATTCCCTATCATCAGTCTGTGTTTACACTGGAGGCCTCAGGCTCCCTGCACCAACCTGGTGCAGTCTTGGACCTTGGTATGGCTGTGGAACTAAGTAAGAAAAGGGATTTATGAAATAAATATTCATTTTTCTGTCCTAGTTCCCACCATCTCTTTTAGAACACACATTTACAGCACCTGGTTTCTGCACTCTGCTTTGAAGCCATGCTGCTGCCTTCCCCCTTCACTCCCCTTGCACAAGCTGCCCAAAACCTCAGATTTTCCTTGACTCCTACCTCACACTTGGCCTTGCCTCAGTCCTTTTGTTTGGGAAGAAGCAGAAAGAGCTCTGGGTATTTTCCTGAAGATCAAACCCAGGGGAGGCAGCCCCAGCAGAGGCAAGGGCCAGTACCCCAGTTCAGGGAGCAGCACAGCACGGAGGTAGAATATTGCTCAACTGGAGTTGCAGCTGCTTGGCATCTTAAAAATGTGCAGGTCTCTGAACTTGCAGGGGTTGTGTCTGCACGCTGTGACACAGCCAAGGGTCGGAATATCAGGCAGCCCTGGAAGGAGCTGTTTGTACCTGCCCTTGGGAGCAGTTATGCTTCACATATTTTTCTCCTCTGCTTTGAAAGGTCACATGGAAGAGCAGTATTTGTGAAGGGGACAAGTGAAGGTGACTGCTGGGGAGAATGGACACCTTGGAACAACCATGAGAGCTTTTCTAGGTGAGCAGAAGCTCCTTCCCACTCCCATTTTTTCTGGGGTGGCCATTGACAACATCCACAGCCCAGCAACCACAAGCATTTACTGCCTGGGCAGAGCCAGGGAGGGACTGATCCCGCCTCCCCTCATTTCCTCATTGCCTTTCCTCCTCCATTTATTTCCTTTGGGTTTTCCCCTTTGATTAAACTTCGGGCATGTTGGAATGTTTAATAATAAAACAGATAACTCATGGGAGATGATATTTATAAAAACTACTTCTTTTTTTTTTTCCACTTTTGGTAAGACCTTGAGAGAAAATCTTGAACTACATTCTTCCCCTTAAAAATAATTAAAAAAAAAAAAGCGGAACAAGTTAACAAGTTTTCAAACAATCAATGTTTTATTTGGTTAATTTATTAAACACCTTTAAGACAATTAATTTTGGTCTGTACCCTTCTATAAAATGATTCAAGTTCTGAACAAACCTCCGATACATAAAGCAAAGTTACTTTTTACCATACGCAAATTTCAGATCAAAATACAACACTCTGTTTTCTTACATTTATAAAACCCGGTCAAATACAAACGACATTAAAAAAGATAAAACACTTTCACTGATCCTTGGTACAATATTAACAGCACAATTTGCACAGTGGCGACTAAGTCCTCAAAGCACAAGTCAAATACTTTAAAAAGGGAGTTTCCCTTTAGTCACCCAACGTTCTACTGAACACGTAAACAAAGCGAGTGCTACTGAATCCAGGAAAATTCCCGTGTCCCTTTTCATACCATGTGTGAGCCATGAAGCAATTCTGCAAGGGAAGCTACTGGTGAGTAACCAAAGAGCTTTCCTACTTTGCTGTTACCAGTTTTTGTGCAACTACTCCATGAAAATAAACAAATGGAGGTGGACCAGACTCTGCACTGGGCAATTTATGGCAACTAAAGTAAACCAAGAAATGAGTGTTTTTCTAAAAAGTGACCAAAAGAGCTATTAGAAAAAAAAAATCAATACCAAATTATCCATGGGTACAACTGGAGTAACTGCCTTTTGCTTCACCTTCAAGGCATCTAATGAAGACACAGAGTGTTTTCAGTTGTTGAGTTTGTTCAATTGCAAAACCCAGTGTTTCAGCAATGGGTCAAAGTGCCAGTAGAATTGCACATTTTTCTTCAGTTACAGAATGCATGGTTGCATGAAACACTCATTTGGTGCTACACCTGAGAGCCTGCACTTTAACACTAACCTGTGAACATGTGGGATCTCCTACAAAACTGAAACAAGAACGAAAATTAAAACTGCAAACATAAAATGATAAAACTCAAGTCTCAATTGATAGACACTCCTGGGAAGGTCTTACTTAGCAAACTTTGCAGCAATACCTCAAGAAGATAAAGTAAAACCAGAGCAATGCTAGCAGGGTCTGATGGATCCCCTGGGCTATGCTTTGCACAGGCAGTCAGGGCAGTTGTACCACAGTGCAACTCAAGGGTTTTTGCCTGAAGTTCTGCAACCCCTTTCCCCTACCCTCAAACCACTGATTTTACTCACAGTTCAATTGTAAGTTCAGTAATTCAGTCTCAGCTAATGTGAAAATGTGTACATAATTAAATGTAAAAATACACTAACTTTCCTCTCTCCTCCTTCCCCAAACTCACATCAAACCCATGAGGACACCACACACTCCCAAACTTTTCCTAATCTGTTAATGTTCACATAATCCCAACAGAACAGAGAACTGCAAACTGCACAAATAATACAGAGTTAAATAATGCTCAAGTGTAAACAATTCAGGATGGACACGGTTTAATAAAACCCTAGTGAGGTACAGCAAAAACCTAATTTTCTAATTTTGTGTTTTAAGTGCAATTGAAACGCTGCTGTACCGCCCTTCTGCAAACACATCTCCAGAATTAAACTGCACTACTCGGCTTATTCCCTTAAAGCTATATACCCATGCTATAACTCATTATATTGACTTAATGCAAATATTTGTGGGGGAAAATTAATTTACAGGGTTAATTAAAATCTTTTTTAGTATTCAAAAGGAATGATAGTAAAGGGATCAACCATGGAAAATGTGGTAATACATGTTTTTAAAAAGATTTCCAATAATTCTAACACAAAACAGCAAGTATATTTTGAAAAATGCATAGAAACCCTGTCAATACAAAAATCCCCACTGAAATTACACAACTAAGCAAATTTAATTCAATATTTTATGTGCTTTTCCTATAAAGGCCACTTTGACATACAAATACAAAAAAATTTACATTTTTTTTCCCAAAATAAATTATTTGTTTCTCAATTAAAAATACTGAATATGGAAGCATAACAACCCTCTATCATGCCAGCTGCTCAACTGCAGTGGCTATTCCCAAAGAAGAAAATCTCCTAACATTTTCAATTACCAAAAGAAATAAGAAATGGCTTCAGCCTGTGGTCTGCCTAGTGCTAGGAAAAACCTGGGGGAAGGAATGGAACAGGCTGAGCCCCTTACACTGTGTGTGCTGGGGAGGGAATGGATGTACACAGATACCCGCAGAGAGAGCTTTCCTGCTTGTCTCCCAGGTTATGCACCAAAATCCCTTCTTGGAATCAGAGAAAGAAATCAAGGTCAATCTGAATTAAAGAGAGACAAAATAGTAAAAGGAGGTAGGAGACAGAAACTGTACGAGGTCCAGGGTGGGTTAAGTAAACGAAGAATTCATGATCACCTGGGAGAGGAGAGCTCCTCATGGGAGGCAGAACCAGGAAGAACAGTACCTGTTTTTTAACGGGGAAGAAAAGGAACACAGGGAACAAATTTCACTGGAAAAATGAATCAATGGGAGAACAAAGAACCTTTACCAGCAGTCCTGACCACATAGGCATTTATCCCTGAATTGCCACAGAAGCAGAAAAATCAAACTCACACAGAAGCAGCAGAAATGAAAACGTACTTGAACTGGATTTGAGACATCACAGGGATTCTTTACTGTAAGCACCAGATCCACAACTGACTGACACAGGGAAAGCAAGACAACACCAACCCAGGGGGCACAGCAAACCCCAAACACCAGACATGCTCTAGGGCAGGGAGGTGCAAACGTGGTGAAGTGGCCCCAGAGGGTAAAGCCACACTGGTGGGGTTACAAAACAAGCTCAGTTGACAACACCATGGGACAACAGGAGGGACATACTTGGAGATCACATCATTCTGAGCCAAAACACCCAACAACCTGACCCAGATAAACTGCTGGGCCAGGCGAGGGGGCAGGAGGAAAAGCAGTGAACTAGAGCTGATCTGGATACAAGATTCTTGGGCAGCCATTGAGTACAAGCTCTCCTAACCTTGGACCAAGGACTGGGTTTGGAAGGACACAGGAGCTGCACTTCTGTATCACAAGGAATTCAGCTCTCTGGTGTGCTGTATTGCATAGTTTGATTGAGGTCAAAGAGCATTTATGTCTTATTTTTCCCTGTTTACAGAAGTAACTCAACATACTCCAATCAGAGCATTCCAAACCCTGGCCCCAAGTGATTCATCAAGTCATTTCTAAAGAATTTGGGGTGGACATATAAAAGCTAGAACTCCATTCCCACAGAAAGCACAGAAGGACCCACAGAACACGTACACACATAAAAAGCCTGTAACAGTAACCACATCTGTAATACAGGAGTCAGAGCACAACAGCTGGATGATGGGGATAACCCTTGCTGTCCAGCTGCAGGCCACAGATGGTAAACAAGAGGTGAGTGCTTTTACCTCACCACACCAATGTGCCTTTTGTAGAAAAAGTGGCAATATATTCTGACAATATCCTGGTAATTATCAAGATCTTAGATTTGACAGAACATTGAACCTTTAGGAGAGTGGCAGCAATGTGACATCACATTCCAACACCCTCCTATTACTTGGTTCACAGAATACAGATAGCATAATTGGATTATTCAATAGTTGTTTCATTCTCTAAAGATAAAATATAGTATTTGTACTGTACAAAGTCAGACTAAGTACACTAGTTATCATTCTTATAGTAGTATTCATATTCTTTAACTCAATCCCACAAGACTCATGGAACTCAATAAACATGGTTTACAGAGGGAAAACTCTGAAGATGGAGCATCTGATGTCCAAAAAAAATTTAGTTTTTCCTTCTGAAGGTAAAACAATTCCAGCCTATCAGGCTCCCACTCTGGGTTATGAAACAGCGGGCATACAAACTGGGATGCAGTTTCACATCTCTGGTTTCTCAAAAAAAGAGAAAAGTGCAGTGGAAAAACAGGTGGCCAGAAGCTCCCCAGCTATTTAGGCCAGTACCTGTGGTTCCACACTGCAGACATAGTTCCAGAACCCACAGTTCCATACCTCCAGAAGTTTCAGATTTAAATACAACAAATGCCAAATAGTGGATCTCCTATAACAACCCATAAATCTTTGTATCTTACCCTTATGTAAGGGACAGCGTGGACTCATCCTTACCTGTGCAGCAGGGAGCAGCTGCAAGGCAAGGAATGATGCTGCTCCTCAGCCTTCCCTAGAATGAGAGGATCGGGGATTTGCAAACTCAGGAGAGTTTCTCCATGGTCTCTCATTTATCAGCTCTTTTTCAGAAGTGCTGCAGGTACACAGATACTCCTGTCAGCTCTTTTTCAGAAGTGCTGCAGGTACACAGATACTCCTGTAAGGCCACCAACTGGTGGCTCCTCTGCAGCGACAGCCTGTATGAGCTCGGATGGCCCAGAGGGCAGCACCCAACATGTGAAGGAGAAGGACAAGGCAGTCTCTGGACTGTTTTCAAAAGGCTAAAGGGCTCTCAGCTTAACACGACTGAGAAATGCTGCAGCACTGGGACTGCAGAGCCTATGAGAAGGCAATAAATAACCTGCTGTCTGGAGATAGGACAAATTCAAACATCAACCCTTCCTGCTGCTTCAGACAGGGCAAGAGTAGGACTTTATGTGCTTCAGAGAAGGAAAAACCTTCCTGTAGCAGTGTTACCAAATTGATACGGACCAAACAAAAATAAAGACAGCACAAAAAGGACAACAACAAAGTTCCTATGGAGAACTAAAATTCATCTCTCTTCTCCACGGCTTGTGTCTAAAAGAGCCTCTCCTCAGAGTGCCCAAGCCAATATCACTGCAATGGAAGCACTTGGGAGCTTCCCTCCTCCTGAGCACCTGTGGCACCCAAACCCTGGGGGTCTGAGCAGGAAGGGCCTGAGACAAACCCCACACTGGGCCCAACATCCCAGTGATCTGCCAGCCACACTGGCCAGTGTGTCCCAGACACACAGCCAGGTCCTGGGACCAAGCCTGGTAAGATTAATATTTATGGAATAGCCACCATGATGCTAATGGAAGGCTCTGGAATTAGCAGCTAATTGGTACAGTCTGCAGAGTTATGAATAGCTCCTTGTTTCACCCCTACTATTTGTGCATGGCCACTAAAATGTTTGCTACATTGAATTCAAAGTTAGTATGAGCTGCTACTCAAAATTTTAGAGAAAGATGTTTTCTGTGAAGCATTTCTCAGTTTTGCCTTTAAAAAGAAAAGAAATGTAGCATTTTCCCATTATATTTTGTATTATTAAGGCCTTTGACAGTTTGGAAGCATTTATGAAAAGAGATGCTTTTCAAAATAGAGATTGAATAGTCACAGGAAAAACTCCACAGAACAAACACAAGCTGATTACCAGCTTATATTGGTACTTTTAGAAGTCAAGCACAGTGTAAGGAATCCAAAACTATGTCAAAATAGCACCTTTAGAAGCAGAAGAGAACACACTTTTTAAAAAACTTCTTCAATCTAAGCAAAAGCCCACATACCTGGAGATCACAAAGAAATGGGCAATGACATAAGTTCAAGTACGGAAGTAACCTTCCATACCTGGGTATTGATTTCAACAGTTTTTCCTCTGCAGGTGATTAAATGGGGAACTCCACAGAAAAATATATAATTAAACATTACAGAAAAATCAGTGAATCTCTCTATTGAGATAATGGATCAAGTTCACAGGCAAAACAGTGAGAGCAGAGTAGAGGCAGAGAGAAAACTATCTGATCTGTCCTTAAAAGAGCAGAGACTTCTATTTTTTAAACAGATCTTTTCCTGTTTAAAAATCATCAGGACAGCCTTTCAATTGCTACTCTCATTTCCAAGTATAATAGTTACTTTCAAGTAATAGAAATTTTTATTTACTTTTTACAGCAGCTGCAGGTCAACCTTGGTCTTTTTGTACAGAAACATTAATTCAAAATGAAATTAAACTGTCCTTGGGCAATGGTACCATTCTGTCCTGCTTCTTGTCTGCTTTTAGGTTTTTATTTAATTGAAGGACAAAATGAGATTTAAAACAAAACAAAAGAAAATATTTGACAAAGTGCAAAGAAAGAAAAAATGAGGTAGCTGGGAATAGGGGCTTTTCCCCCCGGACAAGGCGCCAGACTTCCAGCCACAGTGACACACGAGGGACTGGGCTACACCTGCTCTACCTGCAGGTTTGCTTACAGGTGTTCAGGTGATCTCTGACCTGCTGGCATCAGTTTTACAAGCTCAGTGAGAAGTCATTTCATTGTGTACTAAGCACTGTCCCCAAACACACTGATGTGCCGAGATGTGCAAAAGCCACAGGGAGCAGGTTGGTGTGGCCACCCTCTGACCCTGGGACCACGGGCACAGGCCGCGTGTTCAGAGGGAGAGTGAAAGCAGAATCCTGTTAATAACAGCAAAAGACAAAACACCTGAAGCCAGAGTTGTGCATGGAACGCCCTGGACCTGCCCCTGATGGGCTTTGGAGGGCAGGCAGTGATGGTGATTCCATGAGTTCTGTACCCAGGACCCAGCCTCTTGCCCTGTCTGACACTCACAGCAAGGTTTGTGCAGTGTAAGGAGAATCTTGTACTGAACCTTCTCCACGCCTTAGCACTGGAAAGGAGCTTCCAGGAGCCCCCCAGAACACAGCTTGCTGTGTACATCATGGAACCAAGATAGGACAGAACACTCACCATGAATTCCAAAAGGCAGTCTCAGACCCTTGAATACAAACATGTTTCAATTATAAGAAGAAAACCACTCAGGCTTTGGAAGTCAAGGATTAAAAAAAACAAAACAAAACAAAAAAAAACTTTAAAATTGACATAGCAGGTGTTTCCCCAAGCAAACAAAAGCTAGAACAGACTCCATGTTCTCTAAGCAATCCAGAGGAGTCCTTTGGATTAGTTCAAGACCAGCTCTGAAAGAGTTTGAAAGTATTTCTTAAGAGGGCACTCCCTGGCTTCCCTTCAGAAAGAAACTATAGCAAGAACTTTACAGAATGTCAGCTGTGTTTAACTTGATCACTTCAGCAGATACTCCTGTGTACTACTTTATTCACTCCAATAAAAAAGCAAGCTTTGCTTTTTAGGATACAGAAATAGTGAAACAAGTGACAGGGATGATAATGCTTTCCTGCTATTATGTGTAAATTAATAAAGCAGATTAATAAAACCCAAAGCTTTGGCATGTGAGATCGTTCAGAAGAAAACCTCAAGCCCAGCCAAGGATCAGGTTTTTGTAGCACACTGCCTATTGCAGATGAAAATTTAAACTTCCCAAAATGGCTCTTGCTTTCATCAGGTACAAAATCCACAGAGTTGTTTTTTTGTTCTGAAATTGGCAGAGGTGGCAGCCCAATAACAGAATGCACAGAAATGACACTTGGGAAACAAGTGCACAGCCTGTGGAAGGGGGTCAGTCAGGCTCTGACAGGGTTTACAACTATAGATAAAACTTGCCCTCGACAAAAAACTGAGGATGTCTCAGCATTAACTCAAAAGAAATGGAGGAAAGTCAAATAAATTAAAAGAAAAATTAAATATACCAAGTGCCTAAGGTGGTAATTCAAAAGCCCCCTCCCATATTAAAAAAAAAATAAAAATTCTTGTTTTATCAATAAAATACCACTAATTACACAGGGGATGCTTCTTTATATTATTGTAATCAGACCCATCAGGTTTTACCAGGGCTCAGAACAGCCTCATTTCATTATGCAAATTCAAGGGCACAGGTAGGCAGTGGCATTGAGCAGCTTCATGTACTGAAGTGCTCTGGCAGGTGTTCTCTGCTCACAGAAACCCTGCAAAACTGCTGGGCACCCAGACTTTTTCCATTGAAAACCTCCAATCTTCCAGCTCACTTTTCAAGACACTTCAATAGATTATTTCAAATAACCTCCAAATATTATTCTTTACAAGTCCTTTATGCATTGCAAATACTTTTATAACTAAGAAGCAGCTACCTGGAATATGT
Source organism: Sylvia atricapilla (assembly GCF_009819655.1). Classification (NCBI taxonomy): domain Eukaryota; kingdom Metazoa; phylum Chordata; class Aves; order Passeriformes; family Sylviidae; genus Sylvia; species Sylvia atricapilla. The sequence goes on from NC_089151.1 coordinate 5,029,934, forward strand.
AATTTTAAAAAGTATTATTCAGATTTTGTATCACCAATACATTTTCAACATAACTACCTGTTGGTAGTATCTCACGGTTTAATTCTCTTATTACCCTTAATCCTTTTAAGCAGGTGTTTATCTAGTTGGGCACTTTGCATGGCTTTAGTCTATATTTTTAGGTAACCAGTTTATCAAAATTTTGAGAGAATTAATTGCTGGAGAACAATTAATTGCAGCAGTCAGACTGCAGAGTCATGCTGGGCATGACTGGTCAGAGGTGTCACCTTAAACCCTGGCTGCAATCCTTCCTACAGCAAGGAACTTCCAAGGGGAAAAAAAGAAAAAAAAAAAGAAAAAAAGAAAAAAAACCCCACACCATAACCCATAGAGATGATGGAGAGCAGGTGCCAAACTTATTAATAAACTTCAGAGCACACAGAGGTGACCTCCACAGAAAACAGAGTTTCCCCCAGACTCCACTACCTTCAGCTTTTACCGGCTCACAGGCGACGTGCCCTGGAAACACAGAACCTACGGACACAGCTCCCAGCTCCAAGAAAAAAAAAAACAAGGAAGAGCATCAGAAAATGGCAAATGTCAAAGGGCTGCAGCAGTGACGACTGAAACACAGGTCTGCACTCAGTCCTGAACGGGAAAAGGAAATACTCCTTTGGGAAGATGGAAATAGCAGCTTCTACAAACACGGATGCAATTAACACCCCTCCCACCCACCTGAAGCAGCCGTTTAAGTACTCCAAAGAGCTAAAGAGAACAACCCCCAAATCCTCGGTGCTAAATTAGAGGCAGAAAGGATCCATTTAACACTAAATTAAACATAATTCCTTGGAAAGGATCACTGTGAGTGGCACCAAACCACGCCTTAGTTACAATGCTCAGTCTGCCTGTGTCCCTGGGCACGGCCACACTCCCCGAGGCACAGTTTCCTTTCTGCAGGTCGATTGATGCACACAAATTGCACTTAATCTAAACAGTTAGAATTTTAAACACTAAAGCCTGTTGTCAGCTGCCTTTTATTATATACTTGTGTGGCACCAGTGCTCTAATAAAGAGCAAAGTGTCCATATGCATCACATGGAGTGATACTCAAGGCAGCTGTGAAGAGTAACACAAACCTGCAGAACAGTATTTAAAAAAAAACAAAAAAAAACAAAAAAAAAACATTGCTTTCAATAGCATTCATTTAAAAAAAAACCCAAAGAACCACTGCTCTTTTTTGGAACACAGTGAATTTTAAGCATCTCTGTATTTTAGTAGAACAGTTGAATTATTATTATACACAGAAGAACCCAGAAGTTTGGCACTTGTAACAACTTGCATTTGTTATTGCATCCTCCAATCCGCATGGCACATGCATGGCAGCAGAGCCCATGCAGGCTGCATGGCCACAGCTTTTATGGAACAGAGAAACTGCAGCTAAAACAGGGAAAAACCTCCCCAAAGCCCTCACTCCTGTACTTGTGCATTTACTGAGTCATGCAGGCACCAGAAATATTGCAAAGCAACCAAGCTGCCTTGGTTCTGGAGGGAGAGTCCATAAGCCAGGCGGTTCAGTAGCTTTGATAAAAACCTCTTATTTTCATCAAAATCTCTGCTCCTGAAGGCAGGCTGTGTGCCAGACACGTGCTGTGCAGTCAAACACCAGGGACACAGCCTGCCCACAGCTATCAGCCAGCTGATTTTGAGCTTCTTTTGCTTTCAGAATCACCTCTGTCCTTTTGTGTAATTTCATATTAATTTGCCTTCAATCCAAAGGTGAAGTACCCTCAAAGCTACAGAAATTCACTTGGCCAGAAGCAGCTGGGTTGACACAGCATTTTCACAATAACTAAAATTTAAGGACTAGCTGACAAAATATTTAAGGACAACCAGATCTTGCTATAGTACAGCAAAACAGAAGACTCTTCAGGATGTCTCTTCTTCAGGTTATAAAACCAGAAAGGGAGAGGATCTGAAATCCAACCCTGACTCTAGGAATACGAGCATCTGTCAAGGCCAGGTAAGGAACAGAGCCAGGCCAGGCATGTGCCTCCCTCAGAAACTCAAGGGATTTATTTTATGAGAGCAACAGCACTTTACACCTCTGCTTCTGTAATCCTTGTCTGCTGTGCAGAGCAGCCACAAGACTACAAGTGTGAAACAAGCACAGAGGACCCTGCTGTGTGCTTATAGTAGCATACATTTTTTTCCCCCTGCTTTTCCTGTGAAATTAACAATTCCAAAATTTTTCTAAAATTATCTGTGGCACATGAAATAAAGGAAGAACAAACTTTTCTTGGAGGAATTGTGGGAAGATACGAAGGCAGGGGAGAAAAAAGCTACCACTCATCCCATCTTCCACAATTCCTACCTCGTATTTGGTGATTTTCTGATTTCAGTAGCTGGGGTTGGTCCAATTCCTCAGCAGGGAAAGGAAAAAGGATGCAGAGGTCCAGCCCAAGTGCCTCAAGCTCAAGGTGGCCCAGGCAGTGCTCATCCTGCATGGACAGCTGGCTGGGACACCCATTCAAACAGTCACCTGTGGAGGACCTGGCTGAATGTCACTGCCAACTCATGAGCTGGGAGGAATTAAGGCTACTGTGCCAAGCAAGGACAACTTAAACAAGTTTCTAAACTGCCAAACCACCTCAAACCCCTGGACTGCAACTCAGAATAACTCCTGAGTTGTTTCCCATGTGGTTCAGCCATCATGTGCAGGGATACATAGTGCCAGGAGAGCAGGGACAGCTGAGTGGTGCCATTTACCAGTGAACCCAGTTCAACCTACAGCTGTTTCCACGTTCAGCACACTCAGCAAACTGGTGACCTCCCTCCCCTCAGCACCTCTGTAATCATCACAGCCTCCCCTCCTTCTGAAGTCAACCATCCCTCTGAAAAGAGAAAAGTCAGAGGTCAGCTCTGCCTCTTCACTCCTGCACCATCACTGGTACAATCCCTGGAGGAAGGGGGAGCCTTGGCTTCAAAGCCTTGCTCCAAATTCAGAAGGAAATCAAGCCTGGTTATTGCACAATCCAAGGGATGCACTCACAGATCAAAGCTGGACACACAGACAGACAGACAGACAGGAGTCAGACCCCAGAAGACACATCCCTTCCCTCCTGCACACACAGAGGCTAGAACAGCTCCTGGATCAGTCCCACAGACAATGCAGATGGGGAATGGTCCCATCCCCTTAGGCAAGGCCAAGGAAGCCAGTTTTGAGATCTCAGGAGTGCCTAAATCTTGAGCACAAACCCAAAATCCCATGAAATATCCCTGGAGACTTGGTCCCCAGCCACATGGAACATGACACGAGTACAATGTGCTCAGAAATTCAGTTTGTGACTGGTTCAGATACAGAGGCTTAAACTTCTTGGTCAAATCTCATTGAGTGCATTCACAACACGCCCCAGTCACCAGCAGATTTGTTTGTTTTATTTATATTTTCTTTAAAAAAAAAAACAAACTAAGAACACCTAGTGTCAATCCTACTCTACGTGTAAACATTTGGTTCAGTAACTTGAACTGCAAAACACTGCTAGAGTATTTACTTGGATTTATCATTTGCATTTATCACTTACGTTTTCTGGATGCTGAATGCCCTCAAGTGTACTGGGAAGCTACAGGGACTCGGGAGATAGCAGCTGGCAATATTCTGAATAACATTTTCGGAAGTTTTCCAAGCCACTTAGAAAACTGAGCTCAAAGTGAAACAGATATTTAGGAACATTCATCACTTTTGAATATGGGATCTTGGCACTTTGTCTGAGGAAAAAAAAATTGATCCATGTAAGATTTTTAAAAAAAGGGAAGTTTTACAGATAAACTAACAGCACTTGATTTATTTCACAAGACAGCCAAGGATGGAAATAGTGGTTCACATTTTTGTAGTAAAGCATTATATATAAATTTAAAATCTAAAGACATGTATATACACACACCAAGTTTACTGCAATGCATAAATATATAAACTTTTTAATAGGCCAACTAATATAGGTCAGAAAATCGATGTATATAGTTCAAGTTTTGCAGCACTTCAGCATCTTAAAAAAATTGAAAAAAAAAAAAAAAAGGTCAATGGATTGGCTGCTGCCCTTTTCCCCACCCTCCCACACTCCTCTGCTCAGGAATAGAGTAATTCCAACCCCACATCAGTGCTATGGAAGGACTGAGCAGAAATAAGTTTCAGAATGGCTCTTCAAGGACTATTTAGTGAAATATCGATATTTTGAACTAGTTTGGGATCATATTTCAACACATGTAAGATGATTTCAATAAAGATGACAAAGGTGTACTAACACAACTGAGGACAGAGTTTGGCTTGTCTGAGGTCCACAAAGTTGCAGAGTGGAAAGTCTTGTATGTAGTTATAATACTGGTTGCACAAAGTCTCTTTCTGAAGGGCAGGAGGTATTATTTCTATTTTCCATCTCTCCCATTTTATTCCTTTTAAATAAATACAGGTTATGTCCCGCCCATCACAACAACAATGAAATCAAAAACTGAGGTAAAACTGTTCTACCAGCTGATCTTGACTACAAACAAAAGTCAATTAAATATCACTACTGATGAGAACAAGGCTTAGTAAGAAATAAAATGCAAGGTACTAAGTTCTTCACTACAACCACACCATAAAACCCAGCTTTCAAATTCAGACAGCAGTAAACAAGACTGTACTGTAGCACAGAAATCATTAGTAAACCAACTTTTGATCCCAGTTAAAGTCACTGTACAAATTTTCCTTAACTCTTAGTCCAAACCCCACGTTTTCTGCAAAATAAATATATCCTTGTCATATTTCACCTTTGTTCTAAGAGACATAAAATACACCTTTCTATGATCCTCAGTCTTAAAAATCATTCTTAGCTTGCAAGCAATCTGAAGTAAAAAGGAACACAATCTATTTAATTTGTCCTTTTGCTCTTACCAAAAGCAGCAATCATCACTAACTGTTCCAGACATGTCTTCCCTTTTCACTTCAAGGAAAACAACCACCAAAGCCCACCCAGAAGCGCACGCCACCCACCTGCAGACCAGTTCATCAGGCTACTCGAATGACAGTGTAGAAAAAAAAACCAGTTTACTTCTTTGCAGAGTACTGTATCCATATTCTGGGGTGTATCCGTTTCAGGTTAGTCCATTTTATATATATTAAAAATATTTGTCGGAATGAAACCGTTGCAAATGAATGAAAAACCGTATGTACACACCTCCACCATTTTTTAGGCACAGACCTTATCTTTTGAGAAAGGACTAGAAATAAAAGGTGCAACGACCAACAACTCCTGTGGCCTCATGCTCCAACAGCAGCCCACCAGGGAGGTTGGTTATCGTGTAGCTTCTGTGTATTACAGCTATCCAGTTCCAGATAGCACATGGATTCGTATCAGTTCCCCGCAGGGGAAACGCACCTGAAATCTTTTTTTTTTTTTTTTTTTTTTTTTTGCTTTTCAATAAGCTTCGCCAAAGGAAACAGATTCCCACCAGTTTCAGACACAAAAATCCTCCTTCAATAACACGGTTTAAACTCCAAATGGTTACGACTGAAGGTGTTTCCTCAATCTCCCCTTTTATTTTTCCCCCTTCTCTTCTTTTTAATGTGTACTTAAGTTATTTGTTCCCAAAACAAGTACTGAGACTCAAGCTTTTGTAAGCATTTAAAACAAAAACAGTTACCATACCAAAGCACAGCATACAGTGTAAGTTTCAGCTGTAATTTCTCAGCTTTTTCCTTTAAATAGAGCTAGATTATGGTGGACTGCACAGAACTCTTCCAGTCTCCTCCCCTGGCAGCGGGCAGATCACGGAGAAGGTACTCGGATGCGGAACAAGCCCTGCTGCAGCTGCAGCCGGAAGAGTTTGCAGTTGGCGATCCGCAGCGCCGCGCAGCCCGTCCGCCGCAGGTCCGACGGGAACAGCGGCTTGGTGCGCTGCCAGGTGCCCGTGCTCCTCTTAAATTCCCTAACGTAGTCGTAGTTTGTACCTGAGTTAAAAAAAAGAGAGACGGAATGATTAAAACTCACTGTGAGCTGCCGCCGGGTTTTAAACTCTCGCAAGGCGAATGCGTGAAGGAGAGCGCGCACAGGAGCACAGATCAGTGTCCGGATGGGACGTTGAAATTGTCGTCAAAAGGGAACTGCCACGACATTTCTGATCTACTTAAACCCACCAAATCTGGAATTTTGTTTGCTTGTATTTCGGAGAAAGCCCTGCTACACACCCATATACATACACATGGCCACAAAAGTCTTCCAAATCTATTTTACAGAGCGTGGCCGGATGCTGGCAGCTGAGAATTGAGCATGTTTGATAGCACACATCTGTTTGCTTGGGATTGAGAGCCAAGAGTCACTATCACATCCCTATGAACCACTGGACGATGCCCCCAGAATTGCCTGTTTCCCACTGCAAAGACAGGAGCTACATCCTCAGGCACTAACAGGTCTTCTTACATTTAGATAAAAGGAGTAACACACTCTTAGTCTTGACCTTTTGCAGTCTTTAATCACCAAATAAACCCAATGCTCATAGCACTGAACTAGTTACTGAAGAGGTCCAAAACTAATCTGTGTGTTTCTGTATGTCCAGCGTAACCCCCTGACCCACAGTGACAGAACAGTGTCCCAGCTTCTTATTCTTAAAATGCTCAGTCTCATCAGTGCCAAGTATTCAAAATATTGGAAGGAAATGAGCACAAAGAGGTTTTTAGTCCTGGTTCTGACCTGTATCGAGATCTCCAATCACGTATATGCTGGCTCCGATGGGCACAGCTCCATACACAAAAGAAGAGCTAGTTGGGATACATAGGTTCTGGTCATTTAGATAAATCCACCTGTAAAAATAACAATTAAAAGACAGGATTTGATTTTTAGTGAGCACATCTTAAAAAAATAATCCAGAGTCTTTTTGCAGCTGTAATCTTTGACTCAAAAGCAGAGAGTACATATTGTTTTGTTCTGTAAAGGAAACATTGTATAGTTTGGGACAGTTCTGGTTTCTCCCAGCCAGGAAAAGCAGTATATACTGCTGTATCCTGAAGTTCCTTAATTCAGAACTACTCCACTCATCTGTGTAATATACCTATAAAGAATTCTTGCAGCCACCCAGTGTGGCCTTCTGGGAAGAGAGAAGCACGTTAGAGAGCCAACAACAGCTATGCCAATCAATTTTCCCTCCAGAGAAAATTTTAGGCAGTTTTGTCTTAAAATTAATCTTTAAATTGTCTTTAAAATAAACACATGTAAGTTTTAATGATCCATAGCAGGGGGAATAACAAATTGCTATAGCAGAACCTTGTTATTAAGCAGTGCCTCCCCCATATAATTCTTCAACTTCTTGTTAAAGTGCTTTATCAGAGACAACAAATCCTTTCCTGCTATAAAGAATGCAGCACTTGGCAATGCTTAACTTCAAACAAGGGATAGAAGACTGGAAATCAAAGTGGTAATGGAATTTGGAAAAGAGATGTCCTTTATCTGGAATTGCCACAGACCTTCCCAATCACATACCAGGCTCTTTTCAATCCCTTTCCAGCTCCTACAGTAATCTTCCAATTCCCCTGTGTTCACTCTAAGCACAGGCTCATTTCAACATTACATCAGCCTGATCTTTCCACCAAATGAAAAGCAGTTTCCATGTTGAAGCCTTTGGAAAGCAGGTAGGGATGTACTCCTCATCCACGTGGGATGCTGGTTTATAAAGAGGTTCAAAAGTTTTCAGCATCCTCTCTTGGTTCTGAAACAAATTCCTACAAAATGCTGCTGCACCTTTGCAGATGCAGTCACAGTTACCATGTACAGACCCTGAGATGTACAAATCAAGGGCATTTTAGGGGACAGCTCCTACTCTTTTTATTAAATAATTTACAGAGAACACAAAGGTCTGAGAAACCTTTGAAAATCATCCCATGTATTTTCATGGCCATACCAGGTTAATTTGAAGGAAAAAGGTAGAAAATGCCCTCCCAGAGACTGCTGATCTTGGAAAATTCTGCATCATCTGAACTCCTTGATTCAGAAGTAAACTACTCTTCTGGCACTGAAGGAGATGCTGCTCCATATCAATTATCTTGGAGACAGAAATCAATTTTTAAAGGGCAAATGAAAGGATCAGCCATCCATTATTTTTTCTTTGCTGTACACTGAAGGATCAACGCTCTGTGCTAAGCAAGGAAATGGTTTGTAGCTGTCACAGAGGAGGACAGATGAACTAAGGAGAGAAAAGGGGAAGTTCTCTACACTGGTTCAGAAACTCTCACAGATCAAAACAGCTTGCACCATATTTCACTAGCTTCCTTCCCTTACTGCAGGAGGAGGACACAGTATCTTCACTGCTTTTTAGCAGCAAGTGACCTAGAATTCTGAAAACAGAGTAAGTGGCAGAGAAATGCAGGAGGACTGGATTTTTTATTTTTTTTTTTTAATTCTAACTATAGGACCAGGTTAAGAAAGGGAAAAAAAAACTCAAATCAGGAGTTTATCTGCAGTAGATACTCTGGGTTTTGGAGTTTAAATAAAAAACTTAAACCCACAGGGTGAGACCCAAGCATTTTCCTACTGTGCCTCACCAAAGGACAATATTAATCTATCTGTAGCTGCTTGTGAAAATTCATCCTCAGTCTTTCTCAACGTGTATACTTTAAAAAACAGGCACCACTTTTCAGGAACATTCACAGCAGCTTTAGCAGTTAAAACTAGGAAGGAACAAAGAGAGGAAGGGCAAGGGGTCACGTTTCATCAGAATTTGACTAAGCTCCAGCTTAATGTGGGTTGTGCCTGCTGTTTGAACAGTATGGAAAAAACACCATGACCAAAAATTCACAATCTTCAGGAATCTGAAAACAGTCCTTGGAACAGAACTCTTGCGTACTTCCCTGGGATGGCTCCACTCAAACCGAGTCCAAGAGGGGCAGGGGGAAGGCAAGTCCTGCTGCAACCACGGGCAGAAGTGATGTCTCTGAAACTGGAACAGGTTTCCACCCAATTTAAAAAAAGAAGGGAAGGAATCCTGATTTTTTTCAGTCTTAAAGTGAGACAAACAAAATGATCCATTTTAATGAAATTCCTGCACTCTGACTGGAAGGATGTTGCTAATTACACATACTATGTCACAAGATGATTTAGTTCACTAGTTATATACTGCTGAAAGCTCTTCCTTATTTTTGTGATGTTCCAGTAGCAAAAAGAACATTGTAAAGGATATTTTACCGAAGTACTGCTTCTGAAAATTATCTCTCACTTTTATCCCCCTTAATACCTGCAAATTTTTGTAATTATTTTTTGAATTATGAAAAGAAGGAACTTACAGGTGCACTTACAGGCACCAGGGAAAGGCAGCCAGTGGTCATATACCTGCAGACCTTGCAAAGAATCCTAAAGTCCGTTTGGGCTCTATTAAATATTTCCAACCATCCACACTGAAAAGAAAAAACCCAAGTGTGTACAGACATCATCCAATTCTCCACTTGCAGAGAGATGGTGCACAAGGTGTGCTATAAATTATGGACTCTGACAGGAAGGAAGTCTGACCCATCAAGGTCTTGAATATGTATTTAAGACTTGCTGCTTTTTATGGAGTAGACCAACACTGGATCACTGAGTGAAGGATACCTTCACATTTCCATCTTCCATTTTCACATTCATTAAATCTGTTTTTAGCTTGATCGATATGTAAAAAAACAGGATACAATGCACACAAAGCTCAATCTACAGCATTTGAAAAAAAAAATCTACATCCTGCAAAAACCCTGAAGTCTGACATAGAGCTTTTTCTATCTTTGGGTTCACTTAAATCCACTCATGCACATGACTCTAAAGACAGGCTGACAAAACATTTATTAATTGAAAAATCTCAGTTACAGCAGCACTTCAAGTATGAGAATTATTTCCTACATTACCCTGTGCACATTTCATGTGGATGCTACTATTCTGTCTCACTTCATTTATTTTATTACTTGTTTATACAGCACAGCTTAACAGGAGTCTCAATGTTTATTTTTTTGCTAGTGTGAAGATCCCAGTCTTTGAAAAGTCTGCGTCATGGTTAAGAATAACAATTTTGAAAGCACTGCACTGTGAGTTATTTTGGAGTAAGTTATTGTTAAAGTAAACAATATTAAACAAGCCCAGTCCTTTAATCCAATTCAAGCCAGAATTATGGCAGCTTACATGAATTAATATGTTTATATACTGATGTGAGTACATCCTTAGACATTCACACTGGAGTAAAACTTGTAACTCAGACACTCAGGCTCTGCATGCCTGGGATGATGCTGGACCCTGTGCTCTGGCAGTGAGGCCTGAGGCACACATGGAAATTCCTGCAGGTGACACAGGTGTGCCCTGCTGCACGTACCCACAACCAACATCATCATCCCACAGCTGAACCCACAGTCCTGAGAGTTCTCTCCACAGCAAAAGTGAACATCATGGAGTTCTGCACTTATTTCAAAACAGCAGGAAAAGAGCTCATTACAAAGTATGCAGTATTGGCATGTAACTATTAAAAAAGTCACAGTGAATTTTGTTCTGAGACTGCTAGAATTGATCTGCTACACAGATCTCAGAGGGTACTGAAACCTGAGAGTACTGACAGACCCTGGAGCTGAGTGCTGGAAATAACACAGAGACACTGCACCCTCTTCTGGCTACAGCACTCCTGGGCTGAGCTGGGACCTTCCAAACCCCGGGAGCACCATCCCCAGGCAGTAGCTGCCACCATCCCAGCCTTCCCTGGTCCCCAGTGTCCACAGGAACCCCCACAACCTGTGCCCTGCCTGCAGGTTCATGCTGAGTTAAATTTCTAAGCTAGGACTGGGCAGTGGCAGAGCAGAAAGGGAAAGTCTGATATCTCAGCTGCCCTCCCCATGTCCTCCTCCATCAGCTCCATTAGTTCCCTCTGCTGCCTCCCATGCCAGCACAGCCCTCACACCACACAGCCAGCACTCAGAGCAACTGGGGCAGCTGCAGTTCCACCACTGGAATCCTGGAAGGCCTCGGGGATGCCACCAGGCAAGGACACAAATGCATCCTGCTGTGGCGGTTGTGGGTGCTGCAGGCAGCAGGTGGCACCACCTGCAGCACCCAGGCTGGGCCCTCAGCTCCCCAAACTCAACCTGCAGCAACCAGTGAAACAGGTTTGCAGCCACTGCTGAGGAATCACAAGCTCTAACCTTCAGAAGAACAGAATCAGGCTGGAAATATTGCAAGTAAATCAGCTGAAAATAGCAAGTAGGAGAGAGGGGAGCACTTCTTTCCCCAGTTCTTTCCCTTTCAAAGACATCTTGCAAAACATTAATAAATTTCTACCATTTCCCCAGCCCCCAGAAAGGCTAGCAAACACTAAGGGAGCATCAGCAGCAACAGCCCCTCTGATCTGTCTGCTTTCTTTAACCAATTTAAAGGATGTTTTTCTTCAGCTTCATTTGATTATAGCTAGTTTAGACATCACTTTGAACAACAGAGAAGACCTCTTCATACAGAAATTAAAGTCTCTTTACAACCATATCTTGCAAGAAAATTATATAATGAATTTACATCTACTGTTCTATTTTTGTGTCCTTTTATACAGGTCACTGTCATAAATCAGTCTTGATCTTCTAATAAAGACATGCTAATCTCCTTCACTTGTTAGTAAGCCTTGAAACATCTGACCACAAAGTCTTTTTAGAATTTAATTTATGAAAGAAGAATAATCCAATTTACAGTTATATGCAAGAAAAAAGTCACTGGAAGAACCAAGCTTGTCAGTTATGACTGGAGAACAAGATGACTAAACAAAAAATTCAATGTAAGGTAACATTTTGAATGGTTACCACATGTAGTAAGGTGGATTTCACTACCAGAGTCAAGAGATAACAAATGAAGTAATCAGAAGCAATTTCAAAACAAGCAGGAGATGAGCCATGCAGTGTGGTGAGGTGGCTGTGGGATGTATAGCATCCATAGTGTCTTTCCTATGGCCAAAGCCTACATGGCTGCCATCAGCTGTAAATGCTTGGAACAGAAATGCATGGAATTTCTCATCTCTAGGGATTCCCTAAGCTGCAAATCTTTGGAGATATGATTGGATTATGAAGATATATCCCTGTACATACATACATACATTCCTCTGTAGAAAACCATGGAATCATTTGGGTTGGGAAAGACCTGTAATGAGCACTCAACAGGGAGCTGTGGGCATGAGCAGGGGTGGGGGCAGCAATACCCTGAACCTGGGGAAACTGCAGAGTGCAGGGGAAGAACCACAAACTCCCTGTGTGACCAAGGTGGTTCTCCTGTCCAGGGGCACTCAAGACCCACACAGTGGCTTTAGGCTTGGCATGTTAGAGGAAAAAGTGGAGCAGAGAAACCCAGAACATAAAATGAGCAATGTCACAAAACCTGAAATGAGCAACAGATACATGACACAGAGCTCATGTGCTTTGGAGTGCAGGACCAAGGAGTGAGGGAACAGGCAGATGTCTGGGTGGCAAGTTATTTTCTGTGTTTAGAGCTGCAGCCAGTTACCTTTTAAACTCATCATGATAAAACTCTGATTTGCACGTCACCATCTCACTGGCTTGGCTGTCGTCACGACTCCTGACCCCACCAAATACATAAAGCTCAGAGGCAACTCCACAGGCCACTGCCCCAAATCTGAAAATCCAAATGAAGAAAGAATATTAATGCAATGTATCAAGACCCTTTTGCATACCCTTGTGAACTGTCTTCATATTTTACTCTTTTATTTATTTATACATGCAGATGCCTTAAATATCCAACAAGATGAGTCATGGATATTAATTGTAAGCACCTAATTCAGATCACAAAAGAAAAAATCTGTAGAAGTATTACTCTAAAAATATTCTGAAGTTCCAATTGAACTATAATTTCTAGTTTTCATTTCGCATTAGGGACTATTGCTGGTAACATCAGGGCTTATGTTTCCACAAAATCTGTATTTATTGCTTGGATGCTTGTCTTTACTCAGCCACATGTTAACTACAGGCTACCATGACTCAGAAAGACCTGGTGAGATTCACAGGCCATCTTCATAGATTCTTCAGAAAAAGGACACTTTCCTCCCATCAGAGGGTTGGAAAAGCAATCTAGCTCCCCTCCTTTTGTTTTCCCTCACCTCCTCTCTTTGAGAGGACAGATTGCTGTCCACTGCTGAGTCCTGGGGTCGTAACACTCCACAGATTCAAAGAGTTTTCCATAGGAGCCTCCTCCCATTGCATAGATTTTCTTCTTCATAGCTGCATAGCAGCCAATCTTATGAAAAAAAAAAAAAAAAAGAAAAATACATCTAAAATGACACACAAACGCACAGTATTGAAAGCTGTCTATACACACATACAGAGGCATTTGGGTTGCCTGTACCATGTGTCAAACAATGCAAGGAATAAAAATGCTCAGCCAGAGTTTTGTTTTGGTGCATAAAGAGAGAAGAAGCTGCTCACTCTCATTTCATTTAGAGACTATTTGCTGAAGGTTCTACTTGAAGCAAAAGATTAAAATACATTTAGATATAGGTATAGATATACACGTATATCTGCATTGACGATTTAACAAGAAGCAACACAATAAATAGGATGTAGTTTTTACCTTTCTAACCATGGTCAAGTCTGGCTGCTTGGTCCAGGTCCGGCTATAAATATCATAGCTCTCCATAGAGATCAGCTCCCTTTCACCATCCTCACCTCCCAGAATATACAGAATCCCATCAATCTCTACCACACCAAAATTATGTCGTGCCTAAGGAACATCAATAAAGTCAACAATGAAAAACATTACTGCCATTGTGAATAAATGAATACAGTCTTATTTTTCAGAGCATCTGTCTGCAAAGTGCTATTGGTATTATGCCTGGCTTTTGTTTTTTTTTTTTTTTTTTTAAATGGTGAAGTCCTAAACACCAGCAAATGATTATTAATTTAATCAGCTAAATAAACAAAGGGTATCAAAACAGAACAACAACAACAACAAAAAGAAGGCAGAGCAGCAGAAGCCAAAGAGACCACACTGAAATCTAAGAACAGAGCTTGGCCACATTTTAGTTCCCATAGCAGTGGTCTCCACAATGAAGCTGTGGCTTTCAGGTCTCTATAGCAGCAAAGCTGGGACCCATTCTCTGTGCAAAGGCAGCTCTTCTATTTTCTATGTATGAGCCCAGCTACCCCTCATTCTCACAGCAAACATATCACAAGCAGGAAACTAAATGCATCATAACTAAAATTGTAGCCAAATCTACATGCCTTTGTCAACCAGAGATTGCAAAGAGGAAAATCCTGTGGTAAACAACTTCTTAATAAACACCCTGTGCTGATTTACAAAGATAAAAAACACAGGTGTATTAAGGATATATGTTTACAAATAACAAACTGTTACTTTTGGATGGAATGTAATTATGAAGAAGGAAGCATTAACTCAAACCAAACCTAAATATGTCTGTGCAAGCCAAGTTCTGTATGTTGGCCAGTCCTCTGTCCATCTTTTCTGCACAGTCCGATCCCTTTGTCCATCTCAGAGGTCTCTTGTTTTAGAAGGCCAGTATACGCAGAACATTAAGTATACTATAGGACTGATTCATTATGAAATTCCTGAAATTTTGTAGTTCATCTTACAGTTAGCTCTTCACCAATTGTTTAGTTTTTCCAGATCCAGCAGTCAGCATCAGACCACAAGAACAACAGGATATAAACAGAAGTCAGTCTGTAGCATGATTTTGAATGTGTAAGATGCAAGCGACTGGAGATTCAGAATAAAATTTTGCAGAAGAAAAGGAACATTTTGCCAAAGTAAAAACTTAAATCCCAACAGTTAGATAGAGATCTTGCCTCATGCATTGGTGGTAAGGAACTCCATGAATTGGTGTCTGGATCATATTTCTCTCCAGAGCTTAGCGTTCCCTTGTTTTCATCCTGACCACCAAGCACAAATAAAAATCCTTCTGTAAAACAAAATGTAACATGATCTTAGAACAGGACTCTCAAGAAGAAGACTCACACCTGCACACTGAGCAAAACAACATGACTGGTGAGCTGTATTCTGGAATTCACTAGGAGATCCAGACCAGTCACAGGTCAGACTCTGGACTGGAGAAGGTAAAGCACATACTTACATCTGACTCAAGTTTACCCCTGCAGATACCCTTCAACATATTCAGTGATGCAGCAACTAGAATTTACTTAAAACATCAAATACTCCTGGAGAGACAGATGTAGCAGATTCCCACAAAATGTTGCAGGAATAGTGATTTTAAGACACTCAGATGACAGGGATTTTCACAGAATCAAGTACAGTTTTGGGCAGACAAAGGGGAAGCATGAAATAACCCCAGTGCAGTCAGTATTGAAAAAAATATATAATTATAAGCTGTATCTCAGATTTTGAGGCACTGGTGTAAGTTTTCATAACACTGACTTTACAAAGACAAAGTTCCCCTTTACCTGCTGACAATACTCCATGATTGATCCTTGGAATACTCATAGGAGCAAGTTCAATCCAGAGCTGTCTATTGGGATCATAAAGAGGACACATACACCGCATCACTGAGGTTGGTTTCCGTGATCTGAACACAGGGTGGGGAGGGAACAAGCAGAAACAGAAAGACAAAGACAGAGTTTTACGAGTTCACTGTTAACACCTTATGTCCAAAGCTTGCTTGTTCTTGTTTTCCTGTATATTCATCACGTGGCATTTCCCTGGTAAGGAGAAGACCCCCAAACCAAACATGTAAATTGAGTTTGTACAGACTTGGAGACATAAAAAGCTGATTCACTGCATTCCTACTGTATCTGCCTGTAACCTTTTTTATGAACTTTGAACGAGCTAAGAAGAGAGTATTAGTAATGTCTGAGTAAAGTGATTCACAAGCTGATATGCAAAATGCTGTCTGAGTGGTTTACGATGTTTCTATAAAGAGCTAACATCTAAATGCTAAATTTATTTAAACAAGACAGAACCCTCCCTTCTTCTGCAGGGGGTACTCTAGAAAAGAAAGAGATTATTGTGTGGAACAGGAATTTTCACCTTATCTCAGATGCACCAATAATGACTTTTTTGGAACCACATCTATTATAAACAAAACAGTTTAAAGCACATATTCATTACTTCTAAGTTTTGTTAGAGATGCTTTTCAGATCATCAGAAATGATTCTGTGTTTAAGTCTATTCATTTAAAAAAGAAAACCAGCTAACACTTACTGAACAAACAACCTTAAGCTTACTGCAGGTTGAATGTCAGAAACAAAACAACTATTTACTGCTGAATCACCCCCCAGAAGTATTTCAGGTGTGTCTGAGTAAAACAAACCCAAATGATAGCGTAATCAGCAATAAGTGCACATATTCTCTGCACTCTGTGTTTCCAGAGCGCCGTGAGTGCTGACACTGGGACCAGCTGTGACTCCACTGCACACTTACACTCTCTCCTCCCCTCCAACAGTCACGATGCACTCGGAGTAGCCCCGGGGCTTGAAGGAGGCCAGCATGGCCTCTCCCTGCTGCGGGGGTGTCAGGGGGATGTTGTTGCACTCCTTGACGATCTCGCGGACCAGCGGCTCGCTCATCATCTGCTCGCGCAGGTAGGCAGCATCCAGCCCTGACACCCACACCGCCGACATCACATCCTTCATGTGCACCTGGGGGAGGCAGCAGGGACACACAGTCACCCCCAGCACACAGCCACCCCGACATGCAGATGTTTAGCAAATACTTGAGAGAGTTTTTGGTGCTGGTAAGTAATAAACTATACAACACGGTGTTAGTATGAAAACGCATCGAGTGCGCGAAGTTTCTCTATGAAAGTGCTACTTGCTTTGCTGCCGTGTGAACAAGATTGTATCATCCAATGTGAAAATGGTGCGCTTTTTTTCTTAATGCCTATTAAATCATAAAGGCAGCAGATGATATCAACACAGCTTTCACCCTTTTACTGCAATGCCATGGTCTGCGTTTCAGGCAAAATTCAATAAATTCTATAAGATTAGTCAGGAAAGAAACAGATCTATTTCAAGTTCCCAGTGATTAGAATGAACACTCCGATTTGCGCCACGTTCAAAATACAAACATTTGGATGTCCTGACCTTTCTGGATTCTGAATCATGGGAAATCCACCTAATCACCGCTTCAAAGACGTATCTTTCATTTCCAACATTGAGCTTTTCCATCGACAGCACTTCTTTCAGTTTTTGAGGAGTCAGTTCCAAGAATTCCTCTGTGCTGCTGACATCTCGAAAGTGAGTTTCCAGATACTCTGAGGCAAGGTAGTGAACATGATGCAAACAATAGTGCAGTGCAAAGTCCCGAATACCAATACAGTTCTCAGCAGCTATGCAACCTTCTAAAAACTCACAGCAGAGAGTTTTTAAGTCTGTAAGCAGCAGGAGATCAGCTGCCTGTACCACATCTTGGATAGTTTCTTCATTTAGCCTGATCTGCAAGAATTAATTTAGAAGTTATAGCTACTATCACTCATTTGTTCCATGACATGCCTGCATTCATTACACTCATTCCCAGTGGCTGAAGAATGGAGTATTAATGCCAGTGTAAAAATTAGGAGAAACTGATACGACTGCTAACCATTTATTAATTAACACAGAGTTGGAAAGGCATTTGCTTGACAGAAGGTGTGGAGCAGAAATTTTGCTAAGTTCCTGAAGTAACTAACCATAAAATTGCTCTTCTCATCCAGGAACCTAAAACGAGTTTTGCTGTAATAAATAAGTACTTTCTTTAAACATACATGAAGGAATAAATTTCAAGCCAAATCTGCCCTTTCTTTTTCTGCTGGAAGCTAAACTCATTCAGCAATTTCAGTCTGGTTCCAAATAAACCAGACACACCAACTTTAATTCCTGCTAAGGCTGCTGGCAGGCAGATCTGACAAGAGGCCAGTGAGGTGGGCACAAGGGGCAGGAAGGGAGGGTGCCTGCTGTACTGTAGTGCTCAGTGATGGGGTCTCCATCTCTGTGCCTACCAAAGCAGTCCTTGTCACAGCTGACAAACACTGCCTGGTTTAAAGCAGGTTACTGAAGGTAGCCACTAATTTTAATACAAACATTTGACATTGACTCTATATTTTAAAGTCTTTCCCTGCTGCACAAGAAGAGCAGAGACAACTCCTGCAGAGCCTACTGCCTCGACTTCATATGCAGGAGTTTTATCACAAAGCTTTAAACATCTTTCAGGATAGCTGTGTTAAAACTCAGGTTATTTTGCCAAATAATCCAAGTGAGGTTAAGGGGTTTTTTAATACCATACCTGCCCACTGAAGATGTAATCGAGTATCTCTTTCATGATATCAACAGATATCCCTTCAAGTTCAATCTTGTACGTTGAGCCATCATCCTTTGGAGGATTGTAATTCAATTTTGTTCTACAGAGAAGAGAAAAGAAAAAGAGGAAAGTTCAAAATCTGGGCATTGCTTGCTCTTAGTTTCTGAAGAATCTGAGATCTCAGAACATGGATCTCTTGAGCCACAACAGAGATGTTAAAACCTTTTAATGTGATGGAAATACTGTGCCTTGAATTAGCACATAGGTATGGCCTCTGATACTGCTCATCACATTTCCAAACTGAACAAATCTGTCAGACTTGCAAACCACCCAGGCCATCAAAGAGCCAAAGCATGTTTTTATCCCAGCTCATTCATCACAAACATTCAAAAACTTCACTCAGACCTTCCAACGGAACAGCAGCTCTGCTGACAGATGAAACACAAGAATTTGCTTTGATAAAGGTGGAAAAAAACCCAAAGCAAAACAGAACCAAAACTTTTTTATCAAGGAAGAAATAATTAGAGTTAGCAGATGTGATCAGAATATTTACTGGCAGCACAAACATTTGGATTGCATTACCATTTTGTGTAGTTTATGATGTTATCAGCCTAATGCTGTGCCTGGCTGTAACCAAGTCATGCACTCAGAGTTGCAGGAAACAGCTCATGTGCTGCTCAGCAGAGCTTTAAATATTCATCTACATCAGTGGACACTTCACTCACAAGCCATTTCTTTAAACACACCAGGAGCACTTTGATGTGCCTGTGAATAGAATGTTGGGGGCTAGGGGAAAAGGTGAGGAGGTAAAAATAGCACAGCAAACACTTTGATTTCCACCAGCTGTCAGTGCAAACGCTTCTTCCAGGAGAGACAACTTAAAGTGTTCAAAAGGGAGCAGCATCCACCAGTCTGGTGCAAACAGCCACAAGAGCTAATAAAAGATAAATTTTAACATATTTTTCCACATTTTGGTCAATGAAGAATACATTATATAAAGACAAGAAAGTTTGTTTCACTACCTCTGTATATATATAGCGACCTACATCTACACCACAGGACACTAAAATAAAAGCTTTTAAAACTTTTTAACATTCATTTGAATATATCCTTAGACAGAACCAGTTTTTAAATGTGAAAAGCTGTGGCTTTGCTAAGCTGAAAGCGTCCAGCCTCCTACTATCCACACTCATGCTAAGCAATACATAAATAGGTCTTAGCTAAGGGCAGATTCTGCCTCACTTACTCATATCGGAATAAATTAGTTTCCACAAAATAAGCTGTAACTCACATCAAATAAAACCTTCGTCTGTAAGGAGCTATTTTTAAGTGTGAATAAGGGCAGTAATTTTAGCCCTCTAGTTCATCATTGTGGTCCTGTCTTCACATCCCTTCTCCACTCTGCAGAACACCCAGAGACAGCAGAGCTCAGCTGCCCATGTACCACTGCACCAGGGCTGGATCTGCTTCACCCTGTCTGTACAGCACCTGGCACGAGTTACAATACAAACAACAACAACAACAACGTGGTGTGGATTAGGAAATGGTTTATTTCCTAATACTTGGAAGGAGATGAGGAAAACTATGTGACTCTCATTAAAGCGCATGCTGCAATAGCAGGGACTGATTTACAGCTTGTCAGGTGAAAACTCCTGTCCCAAATGTACATTTCCAGCAGAACATACAACGTGTACCCCAGCCCGAGCCATCCTTGCCCACGTGCAATGTGCATTTTTCATGTCTATGAGCTCCAAACAAGCCACAGAGCATACACACAGAGCAAGTGCCTTTTCACTTCTAACAAAGCAAAGGTTTCTGTACACACATTTTTAAATCTATCCAAACTACCTCCATTTATACCTGAGTTCTGGGATTCTCGGTTTGTACCAAAAGGCACTTCTTGACTCCTAGGATGAAACTCTGTTTTCTTTTAATTTAACATAAAATGTATCAAGGTTCACAGTCTCTGGCTTCCTTCAGCAGAACAGACAGCTGGGTGATCCCTGGATTTCACAGGATTCAGGGACCTGTAAGCAGCTATTAGGATCAAACACACAGCAGTATCTACACAGAACCTGGGGTGTCCAACACATTGTGGGGCTTAAAACAGGTCCAAGGCATACAACAAGCATGTTAATGTCAGCACAAATGGGGAGATTAGGGAAAGGACTCGTGCTCTTTATCACTAACTTTCATCTTAGCATCACCTGTACACACCCAAGCTAAATCACCTTATTGCACGGACTTTACACTGACGCCTCCTGGTAACAAGAAAGTGTTGTTCAGAGTTTTTGGGTCTTATCAGGGTAGATGTTCTATTACTGTGTACTTTTTCAGGCATCAACAGTTCCTAAGCTGAAAAGAAATTACCTAGGCCCTAATGCAAGGCCAAAACACAAAGCCAAAGCAGAAAAATAACCTTGAGAACAAATAAAATTACTTCAAAGTTGCAGACACTCGTATCTAGGCAAACATCCACCTTATGCAAATGCTTCCCAGGTCAGATTAAGTTTTGTTCCTATCATCTGTCATGGGAAGCAGCAGTGATCCATCTGTCACATGATTTTAATTTGCTGGTTAATAAAATACAAGGTTATTTATTTCAGTACAAGTACTTCTGAGCTATGCCAAGAGAGCCATTCCCAAAGGCAGCTGGAGGTACTCCTTGTCACTCACGTCAAAACTGCAGGACAGCTAATGGCTGTTGGGCAGAGGGGAGGAAAAATATGATGCAAGGACATATTATAACCAGGTTTGGGACTGGAAAAGTTTCAGAAAAAAAACAAATCTTGAGTCCAAATGGAATAAAAGCTGAAGGAGGAGAGAAAAGTAGGAGGTGTGCAAGCAGAGGGCAAAGAGCCACATCTCCTCTTGCATCACCCAACACCAGCTGTGACCTGCACCCACACCTTGCCAACAAACTGAGGCCTGGGCATCCCTGTCATAACACACAGAGACAGAATGAGAAAGTTTCCAAACATGTTTTTCCCAGTTCAGAAAGACAATGGGCAGCACATGGAGAAATACTTAATCCTCGCCCTCTATCAAATTTCACTTTAGAAAATAAATTACCAGCTATGCTTAAGAAGAGGCTTTCCAATCTGTCAGCAGCTCAGAAGGAGGATGCCTTCTTTTTGCCACGCTCCTCCTCAGGGTGATTTATTCAGCCTGTGATTTGTGTGGCTGAGAGCTGGAAGTGGCAACCCAAGGTGCAGAGATGCGCCAGCTGCAGCACAGCTGCTTCTAACACAGGCATGTGACAGCTTCCTACTGCAGACAACATTTCTAATTACTCTAAAAGCACTCCAAGCTGTCAAACCACACCAGAAAAAGCTGCCTCAGTCTTCCTTAATTCAGATGGAAAACCAGAACATCAAGATCTGGAAGGAAATAACCCTCCCAGCCAACCAAAACCCCCATGAGTTGGGAGCAGAGCACAGCCAAGACAGAGCTGGAGGAAATGAAACACGGCAACTTCTTCATCCTGTTTTGTCAAGTAACTTAATTTTGAGCAACTTGACTCCATACATGTTTTAAAACAATAATTTCCATTTTTTAATTAAGATCACGATTGTGAGTTGAAATTGCTTCCAGTAACATAAAACTGTTCTATAAATGCTCAACATCCACCCCAACATCTTGTGCCTCGTCAGGAAAACTGCTGGCACACACAACACCTTGAGCCAGTGGCAAAAGAACAAATGGGTTGATGTTGTGTTTTGATGTTGTCTGTGTGACAAATTTAGAATCTGCTGTTCCACATCACTTAAGGAATACAATCCTAATGAGTCATCTGAAACACTCTATATGAGGCAGAATGAGGATAAAAATTCCAGTACCTCTTCCGTATATGTAAGCAGTATGAGCAAGGTGAATCCTCAAAATGAAAACACAGCCTCCAGAACTGATGTTGATACTGCTAGGAACAACAATTTACATCTAATGACATAAAACAGATTCAAATAATAAGGAAAAAACCCACAAGCAAAAAGCAAACCAACAGGTAAATTAAGACTGTCCACACTTCTTGTTAAAATTAGGATGGAGCTTCCAACTTACTGTTACATTAAAAGAGCAAAACACATCAAAATACAACCAATACTTCCAACCTTACAGTCAATCCCTGTGAAAGCACTGTTGTGCTTTCAGTTAAGATATATAAGAAGCAGATTGAAAAGAAACCCCATGTGTCTGAAAACATGGTTTTCTTACATTTTACAGTTGAAAGTTTGCACGAGGGGAATAATCACTTTTAAAAACTCAACTAGACAAAACAACAAACAAAATGAAAATTCAAATTAAGAACTTGGCCACCACTGACACCACTTGTCTTCCTGAGTCAGACATAATTTTGTGGGAATATTTTCCTCTTCAAAAATCTCTGCCTTTTCTGTAAAGTATTAAAAAAAGACAACTGATGTGTTTTTACAATGGTCACATTAAGTTATTCAGAGAGCAAGAGCACAGCACTTGGAAAGCATTAATCCTTAGACTGCTGGTGTATTGGAACCTAAACAAGTGAAGAAAACACCTGTCTGCAAAGGCTGTACCTATGAGAATGCTCCAGACCACACTCACCACAAGCAGCTTGTTGATATTTACAGTGAACAGCCATCAAAAAAACTCTGGGAAACAAGAGACAGACGCTTTGGGTTTGAAGCTTTGCAACACAAAACTTTTACCTGCTCTCACGTCACCACGGTGTAAATGCAGTTCTCTGACCTACTTACACTGCAGGGTGTCAGGAACCAGACTGCAGGAGACAAGAGGGAGACACTCGGCTTTTGGAAAGGAGCTGTCTTCCCAAATTAATGATTTTGCCCCAGATTAGGCATTAAGGGCTGGTCTACACATGCTTTGCCAGAATTGCCACACAAGCAAACTTCAATGCTTGAGTAGCAAAGCTGCCCTTCGAAACTAAAGGGCAATAAAATTGGGGTTTGATGATTTATCCTTTATTTGCACCAGTGTTTTGGCTTTCTCCAGAGAGCATCAGCATTTTGAAATGAAGTTGAACCTCCAAGAAATGGTTCCAGCAAAGACATGCACCAAACCTAAAACATGCTTGCAAGGATGACTCAGTCCCAGAAATGACAAGTGAGTACTTGGGAGATTTTGCATCACTAAGGAGAAAACAAAAAATCTGCTTCTGATGTAAACATAAGGTCAGTTTAGTCTCCTCGTCCAGGCTTCCTCATGTAGGTTTGAGTCTTTCAAGTACAAGTTTTCCATGGTAAATCTAATTAATTCCTACTTAGGACTGACCATTTTAATGGCAAAGGTTTTCATTTGTCTGCCTTTATCCCTGCAATGTTTTCTCCCATAAAGACTAGTCTTTCTACGTGCAAAAAAACTCCTTAATAATCACATTATTAAACAGGTCAGACATAAAAACATGATGCAGCAGTTCACTCCACCCACTGCCATCCTCCAAAAAGATATTTTACAACCAAATCAGAAGGTTTCCTTTGAGGTCGCACCCTGGCCCTTAGCAGCACACATAAAAGTCAGTCTTCACCACACCCTGCAAAGGGTGCCAGCTCTCAGAGGATTTTGGCTATGCCTCTCCTATGTCTCTCTCCTTGAGATTATCTGTAACTCCAACTTCAGATCTCAAGGCAAAGGAGTCCATTTAACAGCTCAGCACAAAAACTTGCAGAAGTTTCTTTGTTTGCTTTAAGAGAAACAAAAACTATGACATATAACTTAATTTTTTCAACTACTGAGAATTTGAAGTCAGGCAAAAATATGGCTTACCCCCCTTTCCATGAGAAAGGGAACAAGGCAATTCCTTCAACAGCAGCACAGAGGACATGTACAGGGCTCATGGGCTTTGCTCCATGGAGAGCTTGTTTACCATGAAAATCTGAAATTACCCTGATTACACTGAGCTCATCCAGAGCTAGATTGTAATCTAAATTGGAAATCTACCCCTAACCAGAGTGTCTTGCCTAAACATGTGAGTTAGCCCTAAGTAGACAGAACACACACTCAACAAACCGTGCCAAGGACGGACCCTGGGAGTTCTCAGTAGCACCAAGGACCTGATGTTTCATTCCACTTCGGGTTCCTTCAGCCAGCACAGAAAACAACCAAGCAACTGCACCAGCTGAGACTGCAAATGAGTCAAACACAGGCAATGCAGATGAGCTGCTGGGCACCTGTGGTTCGTTCACCCCAGGAGTGGCATGAAGCACGGCTCAGGCTCATCTGTGATGTGGTGGAGGAGACTAGATTCAGCAATCTGTGATGGACCTTCCTGTGACAGAAACACCTGCCACTGGCTTTAGAAAGGTGGTTTGGGTTTGGGTTTTTTTTTGCTTCACCTGACACTCGAGTCCACACACTGAACTGATGATTCCCAGCACTGTCACACTTTTTAGGTAGCAGTTTGAAACCAGGACTTTCTCAGAAAAACAAGGGAAGACATTTTTGAAATAGAGTTTAAAGCCAAGAAATGAAGAGTGTCTTACCTGAAATATGTCTTCTTTCAAATTGACTCTACTTTTAAACTTGTTTCTTCTAAAAAAACATTTTTAACAAGTAGAGTACCTTGCTGCTAAATTTGCTGTTAAACATATTTAAGAAATGCAATGCTGTGTAGCATGTGTCTAATAACTCAAATATTCCTGTAACTTACTAATATTATTATTAAACAAACACCAACAGATCTGCTGGGAAAACTTGGATTAACCAGGTTTTTATACCTCACTTATCCTTACAGCACACGGGAGGAATAAGCAACAGAGTCAAAGAAAGATTTTCCTAATTGATGGTAAGTATGAAGTCAAATGGACAAAATTATAAGTGCACGAGTAGCATTGTGGAACAGCTGCAAGATGTTTGGAATCCAGCTGAGGGAAGCACTGGAATTCTGGATATGCCCAGAGCTGGAAAACACAGATCTGCAAGAGCTTCACAGAAAGCAATGCCAGAGCCAAGAGGAAAAAGGAACACGGATTTCATCAGCACAGGAGTCTCCAATGCAGAGCACTCCTCATGTCCATAAACAAGAGCTGCACCAGGCAGCCCACATCATCCAGGGGATATAAACCAACATGCCTGAGGACATAAACCAGCCACTAACCACATGGTATTAAGGACATATTTCCTTGATAGGGACAAGGACTTTCAGAGCTGTGCATGAGCAGTGATTTATTTAGGATGTTTGGACATATTAAGCAGTGGCAAAGATAAAATATGAGAGGCAAATACAGGAGTGGAGACTTCCCTGTGTATGGGTAGCACTGCATTGGTACTCAGTACCAGCACAGAGAGAAACTTCTGTACAATATTCAGAATAAGAGTCTGAACACAGTGAGGAAACAAATCTTTTCAAAGCATTTGTTACTGTTCGTATTTGTCAGTCCACACCAGGAAAAAGTTCCTTTAGTAACTGCAGCCAAGACCAACACAAACAAAACAGGTTCAATAATTTAAAAAAAAGCACCACCAAAAAAACCCAAAACACAAGTGAAGCATTTCAGACTCATCAGCTCCACACACATCAGCAACTTCAGAGCAGCCCTGTTCCAGCCACAAAGTACATTCTAAATCAAGCAAAAAAAAAAATTAATAAAAAGAGTTATTTTAATAATAAAAGTTTTGCCAAACAAGGCAATTAACACAAGTGTAAAGGCAACCTACAGAGTATAAATTACCCAGACATCCCAAGCAGCCCCATCCTGCCACACCTTCCATCCCAGCTCGCCTCTTACGTCAGGCACGCGGATGAGCTGCACGTCTCCAGATACAAAGAAAGGACAAGAAATTTCATCTCTAGTTCTCCTGGGTAAACAAGATGCTGTGATTCCCAGTTCTCCCTTTGCCTGACGTGTAGCAGCAGCCCAACTGTATTTTTTTACTATTTTGGGCTGGGTAAGAGCCTTATGGCTTCTGCCCCTCAGGCAATCTCTAAGGGCCTGTTGGAGCAGGAATATAATTAACAACTCCCCACTCAAGCCTGGTATAGTGACTTCTAAATCCCTTTTTAAACCATAAACTTTTAACATATCTTTATCACCGTTGCCCCTCAACTGCTTATCCAAACATAACATGCATGTAGACACTTCTGAGTTGTGCCAGGCAGAGAGTTTCTGGCCAAGGCAACTATTTTGATTTATTGCCTCTCAAAGTCACAGAGACTTTACAACTCAGCTACCACTAAAGCACAATAGGTAGCATTTCAATTTAACTTTTTAAAAATCAAAACCGAAACAAAACTATGCCAAATTTAAAAAACAAAGTCTGGAAGCAAATTCTGGTCTCATCTGTTCCTGAACTTCCTACTGCCAGAGCAGCCTCCAAAGCTCCCAGGAGACTGCCAGAAACAAACTTCTCAAAAGGAACCTTGAAGCCAACAATGGCTTTAGAGCTCTCCTTGACAGTGCAGTTACCACAACACTGCCCTGCACACCCACAGTGAAGAGGGAACAAGCCCTGGCACAAGTACAGCATAATCTGGCTAAAGCAGAACTTGGGAGCACAGGGTTCTGACAACCCAACAGCTCCCAGCTCCAGCTGCCATTTGTGTTCCTGACTTCAATGTTCATCCCAAATTGAAGAAAAGTTTTAAAAACACTATAAAAGGCCTCTATAAATGTCAGTAAAGCCAAACAGGTACCAGGAAATAAGCAGCAGAAGCTCCTGGCATGTGTTGGCTCCTACTTGACCTTGCTCTACAATATTCATTGTCCAACAGGTGTAACAAGAAGTGCCCAGTCACACCTCCAGGGTGCAGGAGGGACATCCCGTCCCACCTCCCACCCCAGCACTCATGAGTGCTCCCAGACACACTCACACAGGGATGGAGTCTCAGCAGGCTCCCCTCGTGACAATTGCAGATGCTCCAAGGGCCAGGACACAGAGGAAAGGGCAGGAGGTCAGTGATGGGGGCACGTCCCCCCACATCTCCATGGAAATCTATTTCAGCATTGCCCATGGCTGTGCAGGGGCTTACAAGGTCTGCAGTGTTTTAGGGATGTCAGAAGGTTGAACAGGACAAGTGAGAAGATGCAAATGCTGTCAGGTTATTTCTGACCAAAACCCATTTACAAGCAGTACAGCTATTTATAAGTACGTGCAAATAACGTGAACTTAACCTTACATTTACATTCTTTTTTAGTTAAATTATACTCATCTGAAAAAAGATTTAAATATGATTACTGGTCCATTACTGAGTTTGAAAAGCCTTGGGGAGCAGTACAGAACACATACGGCCATCTGTAATCTGCTCACGCACATGCGTGAAAATCAAAGACAAAACTTGCTGAGGTAACAAAAATGTCTTAATTCAATTTGTAATGCAGCAGCACAGTCCCTGCGTAACAACAGTAAATTTGTCTAAGAATATGGGCTTAAATATCCTCTTTGTTCAGGTAGCTCCCACATGCTCCCTGTGATCCAGGCAAGCAGACAGTAAGTGAGCAAAATATAAAGAGTTGCAAGTTTCAGCTGGCCAGGAACGACTCATGCCAGACAGTGACAGATCTGTTCAGATGGGAACATCTGCTACTGCTGAGGATACCAGGAATGCTTGGACCTAATCTATCCTATAAAAGGTTGGTGGATCTATGCCACAGCTCAGGCCAGACTTACCAGCACAAGCATGGTTTATTTGGGTAAAAGCCCTCTTATGCCACTGTAATTTACACCAGGCTCTCAAACTAAATTAATTAAGCCAGGGCAATGGATCTACACTAAGGCAATTGCCAGGACAAAGAGTGGCACCAAAAAAAGCGCAGGTTTCTGGCTGATTTGTTACAGAAGAGAAAACCAAGAGCTAAGCTGGCCCAAATATAACCACAGCAACATCACCTTGAGCCAAACCACGCTTTGTCCTGTGGCGGTTTCTTCCTAAGGAACCCTCCTTTTCTCAGGCTCAGGAACATACCACAAGATGTTAGAGATATGCAGGGAGACTTCTTTGTACATGGCAGGATTTGCTCCAGGGGCACACAGAGAGATTAGATAAGCCTGTACATATAAGAGAGTTTTGTAGGAATTCATACAACCACCCCAGACCTCACTGTCCTGAGAGAGCTACAAACCACTTGGCATTAAGCAGTTGAGGCAAGACCTCAAGAATCAGACTACCACAAAAATTAAAATTCTTACTGGTCCCACAGACTGAAAATAAAACAGGCCTTTTTTTATTTTTCTGTATTTGCAGAAGCCACACTATGGATCAGACAGGCCGGTGGAACTCAGGACACCAATAACACTTCCAATGTGTTTCTGTGCCCCTTCATGCCTTTTTTCCTCTCCCCACTGAAGCTGCTATCTTTGAGCTGCATGAATAATCTAGTTGCCAAACAACTAGTGGGAAAACACATCACTATAATTTACAAGAGTCCTACTCATAACCAATCAGCCAAACAGCTTCCATGCAAAACTAAAAAACAGGTAACGCTCCTCTCCTTGTGGCTGCACAAATCCTTCAGCACAGGCAGACTCTGCCCACACCCAGCCACCCCCTCACAAAGTCCATGCCTACTTATTTTCCTACTCACACCCTAAACTAGGCATTCATGCAAACCCTACAGTTTCTGAACTCACCCACTAACTTGCCCACAGCCGCAGCACACAATGACACAGCCAGACACTGAAAACACCACATCAACTCATACTTCCACTGCTTCGCTCCAAGTTCCATGTAAACGCTTATTTTTATTCCAGTTTTTACTTAATGGATTTTTCTGAGCTTTATATTGGAATTTTTCAAAGGAGAGCAATCTGAATCAATTGGCATTTGGAGACTGTAACAGCTTGTGGTACCAGAGCTTTGGAATCAGCTGCCCTTAAAATACAGGGGCAGGATATTCTTGTGTGTCCTGCAATAACTGTTTATATAGAGGCCTAAACTGATTTTCTTTGAAAAACCAACACTCAAAATAAACAGGACTTGCACAGACTAGGCAATATGTGGAGATTAATTTCATCTCCAAAAAGAGCCACTGAAACATTACCCTTGGCTGGAAACACAATGCTCCAACACTGGCAACCTACCTGACCAATTCTACCCAGTGTGAAGACCAGCTGGACTAAGAGAGAGATCCTGGAGTGATAAAAAGGAGACAGGCAGGCAGCAAGTAAAAATTAGGCTCTGCAAAGGTAGGTAATACAGATGTGTTTCCTAATGTGCCATACAAGAACTAGGTACATGTATTTTTGGTTCTTTACATCTTGAAAGCCTGAGGAGCAGACATGAGTAAGCTCAACAAGAAAAAAAAAAAAAAAAGGCACAACCAAACAACCCCACACTTAATCATATTTATATATTAATGCATGTAACCTACTTTCACACATAGTTAATGAGTTCCTTCATGAGATTTGAACCTGAACAGTTCTGAGTTTAAAAAAGCCACAACTCTAATGACTACAAGTTTTTTTGCTAATGTAGTTGTGTCTGGAGCTCTTATTCCTCACACACAATTAAGTCATGTTTCCCTAGTATATTTTTCAGAGATTAACAAAATGCAAACCTTAAAGAAGAAATTCTGTGAAAAGGCTCTTCTCCATAGGATAATCTACAGTATCTTTTATTTAAGCATTTATTTTCACAGTAAAAAAAAAGACATTTTCTGTAAACTCATCCTGCTGTAACAATAGAACAGCAGTTTTTCCAAGGACATGACCTCTTACCACCTACAGCAACTCCTCTGAAACTTAATGTCAGGCATATGGTCATCTAAAATATGATGGCCAACGACCTAAAAAGCATTCAGGCATTTTAAAGAGTATGAATCAATGGCTCGTTTCTATTTCACATCTTTGATTTCTTTCACCACAGTCTTCCAAACCTGCTTCTCAAGACAAGCAGTGACAAAAAATTATTAGTAGTGCATCGGCTCCACCATGTCCTTTCTGCAAATTCTTGATGATCTTCCTTTTCTGTGCATTTTATTTCATAACTCAGCTTTGCTAGCTCAATCAGTGCAGAGAGCTGTTTACTTAAGTCTGTGCAGGATCATTGGTATTTAAAAGTTATTCACCAGCTTCATATCCTACCTATTTTTAGTTTATTTTTGGACTTGAGAATGCTGAAGTTGCACTACAATGGTCGCCCAAAATACTGTATTGCCTAAAAGCAGATGATATGACACTGCAGAAGGTTGCATTTTTTTCAGACTGTGGCATAAAGAATCCCATCCTCACCTAGTGCACAAAAAATTGCAAATTTTATGACAACTTCACAGGAAGCAGCAGCCAGAAGAAATGTCCAAACAGTGCAAAAAGTCTGCTACAGATTTATGATAATCCTGTGTTTGAATGGTACTGAAGGTCTGCTCCTACTTTACACATGAAGACAAAACAAATGCCTTTACTACCTGCAAATGAGTGGACTTAAAAACCCTTTGAAATGAACCACTTGTACGTTTTGTTTACCTGCTCTGACATGCAGATATGTACCACAACATCTCGTGGAGGGTTTGTTCCTTTCCCCTGATGTCGCTGGACTTGTCAGCACTGAGCGTGACGGGTTCAAACTGGTGTCAGCAGGACTTTCCCTGACCCGGGTTTCCCTGCACAGGAGCAGCTGTTTGCCAGGCACCTCGGAAACCATGACTGTGCTAATGCAGCTCGTCCTCCCCAGCACTCGCTGTCAAGTGGCACAGTTCTGACTGCACATGCTGGGGACAGCCCTGCCAAGAGCTGCCTGCGATCCTGGCACGGCCAGCCTTTGTCCCTCTGGCAATTTCCGAGTGATGTTCTTAGACGTTGTGGGGACACAAGCGACGGGGTGACAAACTTGTGTTTTTATTTTTTAATTTAGAAGCCGATGTACTTTAGAACTCATGACCACCACCTGGAGCCCTGCCTGCCTAAAAGACATTAAGGAGGAAAAAAAAAATGATGCTGAAGTGCTGACTCGGTGCGGCCGAGGGACACACACAGCCCAGCGCTTCCCAACGCCCCTGGGATGCTGCCCCTCGGCCGGACACCTCTCTCGCCATCCTCCCAGTTCATTCTTTAGGGGTCACTTGTTCACACCAAGCTCTTGGCAGTAATTGAGTTGTTGGGGGGGATTTTTCTCCCTGGTGGGTGACACAGCCCCTCAGCGCCGGGAAAAGCAGCGGTGTGATGCCGAGAACGCGGCGGCTCCTGCGGAGGGGCCCCGCGGCACCGGCCGGGGCCAGGCAAGGAGGGAGGGAGGGAGGAGGGAAGGGGGAATGAGGTGGCCCAGCAGCTGCTCCCACAGAATCACAGAATTGTTGGAAGGGACCTCTGGAGATCACCCAGTGCAGCTCCTCTGCCAAGGCAGGGTCACCTGGAGCAGGTGACACAGGGACGCGTCCAGCTGGGGTTTGAATGTCTCCGGTGAGGGAGACTCCACACCGCCCCTGAGCGCTCGGGCCAACTCCGGGCCGAGGCGCAGCCCGGGTCCGCAGCCCTCCCCGCCGGCCTTCCCCGGCCCCGTCCGTCCTCGCACGCCGCGGATCCCGCTCCTTACATAAGCCCGGCGCCGCTCCCCGGAGCGCGGCCCCTCCGAGCGGCCGCCCGGGGGCTGCGGGCCCGGCCCTACCTGATGTAGGGGCTGGCGGCCGCCAGGATGTTCTTCTGCACCGGGATCTCCTCGCCCTCCAGCACCAGGTGCGCGTCGCAGAACCGCGTCTCCTCCCGGAACGAGCTGAGCGCCCGCAGCAGCCGCGCCGGGTGCTGCGGGTCCGACACGGCGCTGGGGCCCGACATGGTGCTGCTGCCGCCGCCGAGCCGGGCCGGGCCGGGCCGGCTCAGTCCCTGCCCTCACACCATGGCTGAGCGCCCGCCCGCCGCTGACATCATCTCCCGGCATCATCTCCCCGCGCCGCCCCGCGGGGGCGGCCCGGCCCCGCCGCCCTCGGGCACCGCGGGCTGTCGGCGGGCGGGGCGGCCGCGGCCCGCGGAAATCTCGCCCGTGTCGCCTCACGCCTTTGGAATGCCGCTAAAGGCGCTCCAGAGAAGGGAACGGAGCTGGGGAAGGGGCTGGAGCGCCAGGAGGGAGCTGGAGCGGGGTCAGCCTGGAGAAAAGGAGGTTTAGGGGGGATCTCGCTCTGCACAACTCCCTGGCAGAAGGATGGAGCCGCGGGGTGGGTCAGACTTTGTGCAGACAACGAGCGACAGGAGAAGAGGAAATAGCCCTAAGCTGCGCCGGGGGAGGATTAAGTTGGACATTAGGAAAAATTTCTTCCCGAAAAGGGTGATCAGACATGGACACGGGCTGCCCAGGGAGGTGGTGAAATCACTGTCCGTGGAGAATTTTAAGGAAAAGCCTGGAAGTGGCGCTCGGTGCCGTGATCTGGGTGACACGGCGGTGTTTGGTCATAGGTTGGACTCCATGATCACAGAGGTCTTTTCCAATGTAATTGATTCTGAGATCCTGTAAAACTGGCCTTTTATTTGTTTGTTTGTTTGTTTGTTCCCTTACATGAGCTGGAGGTAAATGTTACGGGTGTAGGCACAAGAAAAAGTAAGAGAATGAGAATTAAATACAGTGAAACTCTTTGTGGCACTGCCGCTTTCCGCTGCTGCCCACTGGAAATGTGACCTTTCCCAGCAAAAAGATCTTCTTTAGGACAGTTCACATGGTATATTTTAGGCCGTTTATTATTGTGCTTAATTGCACATTAAGAGATTACTTGATTCCATCTGCTTTCTTAACAGCATCCTACATTAAAGCAGTGAAACTATTTGCACTGAGCGAAAGTGTTTCACAGACTGTGATGTGCTCGAAAACAGACACCCAGCTGGTGCTGCTGGGAGGGACCAGCAGAGCAGCTCAGTGTGCTCCCTGTGCTGACAGGCACAGCAGCACTGGCATCTCCCAGCCTCTGGAGCACCCAAATGGATGGCATGCTGCCCATCCCTTCACTGGGAAAATAACTTTTTCAGAGGGTCTGATCTAGTAAAGCTGTAGTGGGTCACATGCTTTTATTACTTGCATTTCAGTGGAATGTAACAGAATTCTATCATTCGTTCAGATTGATGGAATCTCCAAATCATTTCACCACTTGGAAAACGAATTAGGGTATCTGGAAGTGACCCCGTAGGAAAGAGAAATCAATGCCTTCACAAAGGCAGCCTTGTTCTTTCCGAGCTGGACACAATGCTAGTTTGTTCTGCAGCTGGGACATCCTCACACATCACCCAGCAGCCCAAGCCCTGCACCCAGGGCCAGGTGGAGAGTGTGCTGAGCCCTGTTGGAGCCAGGCTTTACAGCTGATCCCTTGCTGAAGTGCTCCCTGACTGAAGAGCGGTCACAGGGAGGAGCACCGTGCTGCAGGTTTGTTGTGCAGCCCTGAACAAGAGTTTTAGAAGCAGAGGCTGTAGGACAGAAGGCCTAAACCCACAGCAACGTGCATGAAACACCAGCAGCTCTGCAATACTTGTGTTACATACCCATTTCCAAGTATTAGAAGGCCACCTTTTCTTGCTTGGGTGTAATTATCCAGGATGTCAGGTGTAGGTTGAGGATCCAGAGGACACATCCTCAGCTCTCTTTGAGGGTAATGAAGGCAGACAGCCTTCACTGCTCCTTGGCTGCAGGGGAAAGATGTATTTTGCTTGTCATTAATACTCAGGTAATTGCAGAGCCCAGGGAGCAGTGGTTTAAATTATTGCAAAAGCTGTCATTGAGTGGCCTGGTTATTTGAAAAGAAAGACACCCGTGTGTTTCCCTGCCACCTGCACAGATTGTTACAGAGGAAAACATTGTTGCATTTCTGGTTTTTAATGCGACCTGGTAAACACTGTTTCTGCTTCCTCCTGCTGCCTATGTGGGGCAATGGGACGAGGTGTAACAGATAATATCCAGTTCCAGAGAACAAATTCATTGTTATACCTTGTTATTTGTTCCATTTAATGGGCGTATTAACAAAAAAACAAACCAAACCACCAAAACAAAAAAATGCTGAACCAAACCAACAACAAACCAAACCACTCTATCAAGGTCCATTTGTAGCATCTCTGAGGTAATTAATTATATGTATGCATACCCGTGGCCTGATTCTCTCACTCAACTATGTATTTTTCTTTTAATGGAGATACTTATCTTTACTATTTTTTTATTTGCAGTCACTCCATCTAGATTTATGTTAAGCCATTATTATAATAATTCCATGAATTTTGCTGGGCTAATTTATGACTCAAATTGGTGCAAACCCTTGGTATTTCATTCACAGCAAAGGGTGTCAGAAGCAAACCAAATGACACTCATTACCACGTGCCATGTTACCACATAAAAAAAAAAAAACCAAAAAAACAACCCATACAAGTCTGGCAGCCACTTGGCAAAGCATATCTGCATTTCCCCTTGCTTCTGTCAGCCTGGAAATGATAGTGTGTTACCATATTCAGGGTAAATGTTTCATCAGATTGGTATTGCAACCACTAAAAACATTCTTGAACAAATTTGTGATTAGCTGTATGGTTTTATTCCTATTGTCTCTGCTGCAGGAGGATACTGGGATTAGCAAATGCAGATTTACATCACTGTTTTTCTCCTCAGGTTAACTACAAACTTAACGCTAATCAAATCCTGTGTCGTACTGACCAAGGGAATATGGCACATCTCATTTAAAAAAATCATATGCAAGACAAGTTCTTATCATTTATTTTCTGCATTGTTTCTACAGGAATGTAAATAACACATTTGCTTTCTTAGACTACAGGTTGTTTTTATGATGAGTGTATCACCTATCCTGTCATCTCTACCAGTAAAAATTACCTCCTCAGAAGTCAAGTAACTCCTGTATCCAAACCCATGATCATCCACAAACAATCCTGTGAGTACTGCAGAAGAAATTCTGGAGAAGAAAATCTTAGAAGGAAATTTGTAACGATGGTTAGATTTTTTGATTCATCGCCACCATGTAATTTTAGAAATGTATTTGTGGACATTTTTTAAATCCAAACTTTTTCATATGAAAAGAAACAGAGCTGATGTCTTTTGCCAATATCACAAGTCAGTTGTCTCTTCCAGTACTAGTTCCATATTATTTACAAAAATGGAATAAAATTTCTTCATTAGAAGATAAAGTGCTATTAAATACTAATGGTAATATGCCTTAAAAACACTAAAAGTGACTATTTCTGCAGACACACCTTACTGAAGTGTTTATTTCCATTTTATGGAACATGTAAACATTTGAATGCCCAAACTTGCATATTTTAACTAGATCTGACCACAGTGTTGGGGTTTTTTAGGTTAAAAATAGCCTGTACACGTTTATCCTAACAAAGTGCAAAGACTTAGGCAGAGGAACAGAGCAGACAGGAGCCAGATTGTGTTGGTTCAGTTCCTGATCTGCCACAAACACCTTAGGTAACCACAAACAGGTGACCAAACACCAATTTTCAGGTGGTGGGGAGGTAGTAAATGTCAACAATTTCATTCTGTTTCCTTCCCATAAAACACCGTGAGCAGCACAAGCACTGAGGGAATGTGTGTGTCAAAGTGAGAGGCACCTGAGCTGTGTGGTGCTACAGAGACAGACCAGATGAACACCTGAAATGGATGGATGTGCACCTGGTTTTCTCCATCAAAAAAGGTGCTTCCAACAGCAAAGATATCTACAGTGAGAAAATACAGTTCAAAGCAAAGAAAGCTCTCACTTTAGGAAAAGTCAGTACCTTAAATGAGGAATACACTCAGGGGGGTAAGAAATGCCATTTCTGTAACACAACCCATCACATTGTGCTTGGCACTTGAACTTTATGTTGAAATGTGCTTTTTAATTGTGACTGTGAGTGAGAGTTGTGCACTTTTATTAGGAGGCATCTGGTACAGGCAGGGATAAACACATGTGAGAACATGGAAACTCCTATAGACATCAGGCAAATGCTTAGTTTTGGCAATAGCAGCTTCTAGATTCAGCTACTGTGGGGTTCAGATGAGGCCTAAATTAGATCTTTCGCTCTTTGCATAAACTATTTGTTAGACATATGTGTCTGAGTTCTGCTAGAAATACAAGCCTTCATTCACATACATACTGCTATTAACAGAGACTTGTGGCAATAGCAAATACTACAATTCTTATCTTTTACACAATGTAATCATCTAATTACACGAAATGCCATGGCAGATATTCTGCTCAAGGAAAACTGATTTAAATGCAAACTGCCTAAGATTGAATGTCACTGAAGTATAATTGAATGCTACATATAACCATATACTCTATTTCAATAAAGTTACTTGATTATGTCAACATAAAAGTGAAAAATATACCATGAAATTAATAGAAAAGCTGGGGGAGGTTAGGTTTTGGATAAGAAAAATGTAGCACCTCAGCATAATACTTTGGTTATGGTAGAGATTAAGGAATCAAGCACCAAGAGAATACATTGCCATGAATTATTAGTATCAAGGCAGATAGTTTAACATGAGGTTGTCTGGCAGGAGACAACTTTCATTGTCAGCTGCAGTCTTGCAACAGCCCATGGAAGTTACATGACCTGCAGACATGTGTGACTCATGCCATGTGTCACCCTATGAATACAGTACTTCATTTGCTCAGAAAGCTTTGTTCTACTGAAATAAAACATTTCTTGTTACCCTTCTGTCCCATTCCTTGCCCCACAAGCTGTATTCAACATTAGCACTTCATATTGATAATTCTTCTTTTGGAATAGTGATATACCAGTTGTGCACACAATAATTTGTAATAAAGTCATTTCTGTCTCTTTTAAGAGATTATATGTAGATATCGAGGAGGTTATAATTTGTCATTTCTTATCATAAGAGAAGGCTGTTCTTGGAGGATACTATCCCACATTAAGTAGCAGGCTATGTCAGTCTATGCCATACAGTGAATAGATTTTACTCAGTCTCAGTTTTCATGGCTTGCTGTGGTATAAACATTCCGTGCAGGTCCATGTGCATTTCTACATTTACCGTGGCTCGACCCAGCTCTGTGAAGGTTTTAGCATCCAAGACAAGTAGGAAGGGTGGATCCTTTGGGTCAGTCTTCACAACACAGGTCAGAACAACACCTGTGACATACAGATGAAGAATTAGAAACATATAAAAGTTTCACTAAGCAAAAAAGACAGCCCCATCTCAAAGTGGAAGCATCAACCCAACTGTCTTGACTAAGAATACTGAAACTTGTGAGATTTTATACAAAACTCATGCAACCTCAGCTTTCAGAACATCATCATTATTTTACCATCATCCTCTTCTTTTGCATCAGGGCTGGGAACAAAAACGGGCTCCGATGGCCAGCAGTCATCTTGTCCCCAGTGGAGCATTTCCTTTGTCTGGGTATTAAACTTTGCAATCTAAATGGTTGTGACAAGAAAAGAAAAATGTCAGTGACCCCAACAGTGCCTTTTTTCCAAAGGTACAACATGAACAGACTGCTGGCAGGGGGGAACAAATGCTAACTGTTAAGGCAGGTATCATCACAAGATAAAACACCTGGTAAATGTTAAGTTTTGGAGTCACATTTTATGGCTGCATAATCACACAATCATTTCATTTAATTCGATTACAATTGCACTTTTCATTTACAGGTGTTTAATAGTTCACAAGTGCTAGCAGGTCACAAGAGACCCTTCACTGTAAGTAATGCCCCTCACTGCAGAGAGTCCAAGACACAGAATATTTAAGCAACTTGTTCCAATTCACTGAGATTCTGTAGTAGAGCAGGAAGCAGGATTTAAACCTGCCATTTTCTAATCCTGGGAGTTATTTTTCTTTTATTGCTACTTCCATATTCCTCAAGGCCTTCTATTGTGCAGTAGGGTACATATGCCAGAAGAAAGGCTGTTCCTAGTGAGGTGTAAAGATCAAACCAGTGACATAGACACTAGTGTTTACTGAAGGAACAGAGTGTGTATTTTCATCCCACTGAGTGGCCAGACCTATGGCCAGAGGGGAGACCTGGCATTTTCAGTTCAATTCCATTAAAGCCTTTTTTCTACCCACAGAGATGCAGTTCTATTCTTTTCCATTTTGATCTTTAGCCAAAAAAATACGTTTACACAAAAGTGAAACCATTCAAATTACTGGAGGAAGAATTAGAAAGAATTCTCTCTTCTAGCCAAGATGACAGCACTTTCACTGACAGACTTTACCTAAGGATTAGGTTGTTGTACTTGCATTTGTTAAACTGCAACTAATGTGAAAAAAGATCCTCCTACCAGCACTTTTTATTATATTTGAGTCAAGCAGAGATTACCTACACTGTAAATCATGAACTTGCAGATTTTTTTGAGTTATTGTCAGATGTACTGCAATAAATTTTCTTGCATCATGCAGAAATCCAGCTTTATTTTGTAATCAGTTGTGGTAATTATATGCAGGAACCAACAGGGACTTCAGTTTGTGTTGCCTTGTAGTCACAGAATAAGAATTGTAAAGAGTGAGTTTGTCCATATAATACTTGTACATTTAAATCTAAATAATTTTCCCTTAATCTATTTGTACTCCAGGTTGTCTCCTGGCATCATGCACATGTAAACAAAGCATTTGCTGTCTCTAATAGGGAACTAACTAGCAAAATAGAAAGTCTCCCTAAAATTAGATATTGTTTTAATATTTAAAATGTATTAGGTAGTGTTGCAATATCTTATTTTTATGTTAGGCCTCCTAAAGGGAAAAATATTGAATATATACATGTGAATATTACTTCTTTTTCCTACTCTCTCCTTTGTAGTTCCTGGTACATCACAGAAGGTTCAGCCCAATTTTGCAGAGAAGTGATGGTCTCAGTAACTATTCAAGAGACTTTCATGGAATATAAAGCTGGAGTAAGAAACCTGAGTTTATGAATACTTTTTGAGGGTGATGGTACAACATGAATTTATCTTTATGAGAATTTAGGCATTTCATGTTTCCTTGCACGTGAATGACCCACCAATGGGAAAATACTGACTTTATAAATGTTAATTATACCTTTGTAGGAACTGGACTCCACTGGACTTGTGTTGCAAAGACATACTTGTATTTTTTGCCATTATAATCATAGTTGATGCGAGGCAGTTCTATCCCTGTGTAAAATAAAGTTCAAGACTTAGGAACAAGGCAAGAGAAAACCTCAAATGAAAATCTATATAGACACACCAATCTTCAGGAGGTTTTGCCCTGTAAAAACCTTGGCACTACTTAAATAAGGTGTTGCATAGACTTTGAATGTTTGAATTTCTAATAATCTGAAGATGAGCATTAATATAAGTAAGCCAGGGCTGTTAGTTCAAGAGGCAACAATTTTTCATTCTTAGGGATTCATTAGACTGGAATTTATGAGGGCTTTTCTGGGGTTTTTTTTCTTTCTTTATAAATACCTGACATGAACAACTGGGATAGAATTGGAGGCTGCCATTCTAAGAAATTACTTTCACCTCAGGTAATTTTGTATTTACATATTCCTGTTATTATCTCCTGATAAAAGGTTAAAAATCCTCTTACAGAGGCAATCTTTATAAAATAAATTTGAACTACTACTTATAACAGACTTATTTAACTAAAATTACTCTTTTAACAAGTAGATTTGCAAGCCATATTAATAGCTGTGAGTTCAGACTTGGAATCTTCTATTAATACAAAACTGTTAAAACAAAGCATCACATATTTAAAGGATGTGTCTCACCTTCACATAGTATTTCAGGTTGGCAATAGATGTTTCCATCTTTCTCCTTTACAGCAGTTGCAGTAGAGGGAAGTGTGACTAAATTAGAATCCACTACAGCATCCTGAAAGAGACAAATGCTGGAAAAGTCATGGATCTCTAAAAATAGACTTCTGAGTTAGATTTTTATCAGGTTTGATATTAATATTAACAATTTGGGGATTAAACAAATAAGCTTCCAGAAGATCCTTCTTATAGCATTTTAGAGACTGAGGTTTTAATTAGAAATCTTGTTGCACTCAGAGTAGTTTAATATAACATAGAATAATAATTTTGAATCACACTGAGTCTTTAGAAATGTTTAGATACACTTGGCTGTGATCCAGAAGTATCATAAATCTGAGAATTTAATAAATAAAGATGGGTTTCAAGGAATGAGGTGTCAAATTTTCACTGAAAGTCACCAAGGTTAGGTTTTTGCACCTCCTAAAAATCAAGTACAAAAATAGGTGTGATATACTCTATAATATCCTACTGCTGAATTCTTAAGATTGCAGAACAGCTGGTGTGATCCAACATATCCTTTGTCATTGCTGCAGAGCTGTTTCTGAGACAAGAACAGAACAGCAAGGTTCTGGGATGTAGAAAGAAAAATTAATATCCATTCCAAAGGTGCCAGGCAGAAACTTGCCCAAGTTTCTGGGCAGTATAAAATCTTTCCTGCAAACAATGATGTAAAGTGATGCTTTAAATTAAACTGAAAGATAAAATCTTTTCTCTTCCTGCTATATATCACACTTACATGAAATCTTCTAGTTTTACTGTAACCACTGCACCAGTTGGAAGCATGTGTGTAATTGTATCTGGCTTCCAGCGAAGTGTAAGAAACAGATTGTGCAAAACCTCATGCATGGCCTTGCAGTTAACAGCCCAGTGGGTTTTTCTGCTTCTATTTGATGTCATTTAACAAAATCTTAGGGAAGAAAATTATGTGTTCTTCACAGCCCTGTTCTCCAGAGTGGATGGGGTCAGAACCAGGATCCATAACCATGTCCAGCTGCCCAAGGCCATATCCCAGAGGACATACAAAAACCAAACCTCCTGCATGCTTTGGGCATCACAGAATCAGAAATTTGCACATAAGGGCTGGCAACTAATTATGCCCCCATCATTCATACCTGATGCATTTTAAATTACAGATCAAAGAATAGGTTAAAAAGTA
This sequence comes from Sylvia atricapilla, assembly GCF_009819655.1. Classification (NCBI taxonomy): domain Eukaryota; kingdom Metazoa; phylum Chordata; class Aves; order Passeriformes; family Sylviidae; genus Sylvia; species Sylvia atricapilla. Next base: position 5,070,943 of record NC_089151.1, read on the forward strand.
GTTTTCTTTCTACCTTGTCACATTGCAGAGGAACCACAAATCTTTTGCAGGTTGGTATGGAGGTGAGTTTGACATTCTCTTCAAAGTCTTTACCCAGGTTTTTTAAATAAAACATGTCATATAAGCTATTGTCTGTATAGGCAATAATATCAAAGATAATGTGGCCATCCTCTTCATAAGCATTTATATGGTGAAAAAACACCATAGCATCAGTGTAAAACTTGGTGGGCACTTCTTTTTTAGTCTTCCTGTCTATAAAGTGAAACCAAGTCTGAAAGAGAGAAAACATTATTTTAAACCATTCAGAATCAGCAAATAGTTATTTAGAAAACTATTTTCTAATGGTAACCATCAACATTCTCTCATTGTGTATTTGTACTGAAGGATATTAAGAACTCAGGGTTTGCTGCTAGGAGACAAGGAGTTCCATCCTGAAGAAAACACAGCAGTAAAATGAGTGTGGGATAGCTTCAAGCTCACTTTACTGTTGCAAATTACTATTTGGGCTAGGCTGAGGATTGATGTTTTCCAGAAAAACCTGGAAAATCCCCTGCTCTCTTTTTAAGTTAAATAAACCTGCCTTGGTTGAGAGTTTCTGTTATACTGGTGCCCTGTACCTCAGCAAGTCCCAGGTGTTTATGCCCAGAGCATGTTGAAATAAGATTCTTAGAAAACAGTTTTTTCCCCTCAGTTTCCACAGTGAAAGCCTCTTCTTTTGTTCAGTGCAGGCTTTTCCACCAGTCTGGCTCTCCAGCACGTGCAATGCACCTGGAGCAGATCTCACACACCACAGACAGAATTTAGTTTGGACCAGGAGCAACTGGATCTGCCTTGGATGCAGATTGGAATTTCTCTGCTAGCAGCATTTCTAGCAATGCCAAACTATCCTCTCTCTCGAGAGCTTCAGCATCAGATATTTGTTCAAGAAATTTCTGGATATGGGAGACAGTATTCCAAAACATACAGCTTCTAAAAATGTGCAACACGAAAGTCAAGATTTGGGGGGAAAAAAAAAAAAAAAAAAAAAAAAAAAAAAAAAAAGAGTGACTACTGAAGTAAATGAACCAGATGAAAAACAGAACAGTGTGGAAGAGGTCACTGGCCTGCCTGAGTCCATGGCTCAGCAGTAGGAAAAGTACCTTATCATCCTTATTAAAGGCAAGGCAGGAAGCCCAGCTCACACCTCGGATGTAAGCAGTTGCCATTTTGACAATATCCAGTCTGAAGGGCTGCTCTATGAAGATAATGTAATTCTCTGTGATTCCAAAGCTGTGGTAGTAGCTGGGGTGGAGCAGAGAGCGAGAAGGGATGGAGCAAACCACTTCCAGGTGCTTGAAACAAGATTTCTTCTTTTCTTGTTCTGAAGATGAATGATAAAAATTAAAATTATATTTCTAATAAATTCCATTCCAAACTTGTGCTTGGATTTCTCCCAGGCAGGGAAGAACTGGTTCCTCTCACTTTTATTTGCATTTTCCTGTTAAGATAGTATTTGTTTACTCCTGTATAATTAACATGGAGCTTTGCATGCAAGAAGCAATGCAGTGAAATCACACTGCTGGATCCATTCAGGCACAGCCCCCTTGTCTTGGGATTTGATTCCACTCATTACTGTCTTCAGAAGTCCCAGCATGGAGGAGAAATATGTTTAATTAAATCAGCAGCTTTAAAAAGGGGTTCAAATGCCTCTGTGTTTTTTAACTTCTAAGGAGATGTTCCCAAATTTGAGCTCCAGCTAGAAATTGTAGACTGGTCTTTCAGCAGTGGAAGGCCTCTCGATTGTTCAAGAAGGGACAGGCAGCACAATAGCAGCTGATTTTCAACAACACACAGCAAAAAAAAGATCTTGAAGGAAAAGGAGCAAGGGATTTACTCTGTGAACTATGGACAGCATTTCAGCAAGGGCCAGTATTGGCCAGGTTAGAGAGGAATTAACTCTATATTAGGTTTTATTTGGTGTCATGCTTCCCTATAATTATAGTATCAGCACTTGAAGAGAATTTTCATTTACAAAGAAAATAAAATTTTCAACTTCAAATTATGTGTACTGCCCTACAGAGAAAATTGTTTTAGATTCTTCATCTAAAAGTGAGGTTCTTCCTACTGAAACACCCTATTTACACAGTACTCAAGAAGAGCCTTTGAACGAGCACATGCCCAGACAGGCTAAGCAGTTAATATGAAGTTCACAATAGGTTGAAATTAAGAAAATGAACACCATTGGTTACTAGAACAGCTGTATCACCACCCTTGCCCTGTGAAGAAAATAAATTGCTAACCTGTTTCTAGAAAACACCAATAACAGATATATCTTACCTGGTACAGAGGAAGGAATCTTAAATAGAAGGTATTTTGTCTTCCCTTTATCAACTATTGAAGTGCCCATGTTGAGAACATTTCCATCACTGTCATAGTGTGGGTGAGAAGTTGCCACATTTACAGCCACATATTTGTTGTAGTCAACCTGGAAAATGATACAATAAGAAATTTGAGAGATGTGTAAGAGAATGAAAATTGATCCCAGCTAACACCACAAACCCACCAGATATTTAGCCCTGGCAGCCTCATATTGGGACCCCACTTACAAATGGCTTTGAAATTTAAATAATTAAAGCAAATGTCTTGTCTAGTGATTCAAATGATTTCCTTATTCAAGGCTAAAAGAAGTTACAGAATCTGAATTACAGCCACCTCTCTCTTGACGCCACATAGCATAAGAGAGGATTAGCTAAGCAAGATATTCTGCAAATGCCCATTTCACCCTGAAAGCACTTGATTTAACAGACTTGTCTGGCAATCTACTGGAGCAAAATGATTTCTATTTTATCTAAAACTTGGAAATTGTACTCAAACTGTTGTGTGGGCTACAAAAAATAACCATTTTATATATTTCAGTGTCTCAAGTTCTCATTTTAATAATTAAATAATATCTTACATAAGGTCCTTGGAAAACAGTCATATAACTGACCTACTGATTTTTAAATTATGTAAATAATTTTATAACTACAGATACATAATAATGGCAATCATCCAAAAAAATCATGTAACAGTGCTATTATTCTTGCAACCTTCCTAGATTATGTGCAAGTGAAATTGCTCAAAGCCCAGCTTTTCCCAAACTAAACAGGATTTAAATATGAACTCAGGAGTTCATAAAAGATATCTTTTATCATTTGGTATCTTCACTTTACCATGATTTCAAAAGTAAGGCAACAGTAGAAGAAAAGTATTTTGTGTCCTGAACATGTTAAAAGAATCTTATGAATCAGCCTGAAATTTATTCATCAGCAGACAAGGAACCAGAATGACAGATGGTGGTTTGTACCTTCTCCAATGTCTCCAGAGTCTCTGGATTAATTTTCCTGATGAAGTTAGTCTCACCAGTAGCATAAAAATCATCTCCAGCTTTCATAATGTTGATCAGACAGTTGTCTGTGAACTCAGGAATGGTGTGAGACAAATAGGAGAATGCCCTGTCCAGAGGGAAATTTCATTAGAGCCACGGAAGCTGGAGCTGCCTTTTGCCCACAAGTGACCCTGCAGTGCCACAGCCCTGGGGCTGCCTCTCCCTGCTGTGCCCACTCCTGGCAGCTCCCTGGGAAGGGGGGAAAGCAGAGGAGATGGACTTCTCCAATTCCTTGGCCTGGCTGAGGGTTAAGGACGTGCAAGTAACAGTTTTTCCACTCCCAAATGGGCATCCAGGCCCATTGAAGCTGTCAGCTCTAGGACATGCACTGGATTATCAGAATGGCTAATAACACACTCTCCTGTGCTTGTCTTGGGAAAATTTTGCCTGCCAGTTCCTACCTAAAAGATGGTAGGTTTTTCAGTGCATGCCTTGATAAAATAGACGGGTTCATTTACTCCCCAATGGAATATTTTTGTTCCCAGTGTTAGAATATCACAATTACGATTTCAAAGAAGATTGAACTTCACGTAGGCTTGACATTTTGCTTTATCAGTGTATGATTTCATCATAGTCACTAGAAGCCAAGCAAAGTTACATTTGAACTTAAAATGCCAGAGTTACTCTATTGCTATTGGAAGAAGGAAGAAAATCCCATCTCAGGGGAACAACTTACAACATATCAGCTCTTTTGCAATAATTGTCTGTGTATGTGTGCTTACCAAATAACCAGCAAGGTCTGAGGTCACTGGAGGTAGTTCAGTGACAAGTAGGACAGAAGGGTGACCTATTTGCACTTACTAGTGAAGCCCTACAGCCAATTTTACAGGACCAAAGATAACGTGATGGCCTATACTTCACCTTTCTGGTGAAGTTTTTCTGATTTTTTGTAGTTACTGGTGCTTCTCTTTTTTTGTTGGATAGACTGTGTATTAATAACTTTCACAACTCTAAATTTTTTTCTTTCTTGATTCTTCTCCCCTTACAGAGTATTAAAATGTTTCACTAACTCTGGAGAAAGGTGTTTTTTTTAATATAATCTACTTGTGTTACTGAATAAAGCAGCAAATATTGGTGATAAAATGAATTTAAAATATTTGCCTTAGACTAACCCATAGGCAGTACATATCTCTTGGTCTTTTCAATATGTAGCAATTGTAAATTTACAATTCAATGGTTGTGTTTGTACATATGTGTCAAGGGTAAACAGAAAGACATCTGTGCTGAAGAGAGAAGTAGATAGAAGAATCTTGTTGGGAAAAGCATTGCTTACTTGGCAAATATGTTTTTGCATGGATCTGGATAAGCCATAGTCCCAAATTCAGACACCACGATTCTGTTTGCTTCTATGTTGCAGTTGTATGTGTCACTTCGGAGATATTTACTTCTGTAGTAAACTTCACCTGAGGAAGAACAAACAGGTTTCAATCACATTTTATACTTAGTCCTTCAAAAACTTAGCACAGGTAGAGGCAGAGTAGCTGTCCTTTAGCCAACAATGGAATGAAACCAACAATTCCCCAACTTCCTGTTTTAAAGGATTTATGGCTGCTGAGATTGGTGATAATTTGTCAAGATTACCTGACTCCCAGTAGTAATAATGGGGAACTTTTGAGGAGAAAGGAGGGATTTGGATAAACTGTTCCAGAAAATAAATGTGTGCAAAAATTATTAATTATACAATCCATTTATGGGTGGTGGAAAATCGCCTGCATTGGCAAAATTTAGTTATGGGAGTAACAGATTGCTTGAAGGAATGAACAGTTTAATGAAATACTATACTTGAATGAACAGAGCTCTGTTCACTTTAGGTAAATAAGATATACTGGCAATTTAAAAAATACTGATTATTTCTTTTTAGGGTATTTTGTTTTGTAGAGCTGGACAAGCTAGAAATCCTGCAATAGCATACATAAAATGTGTCCAATCACAGAAATGAGAACTAAAATGTAAACACCAGGATTAGAGAAAAACAGGAGTAAATCTCATTTATTTAATAGATACATATTTTTTGCCACAAGAATCCAGGTGTAAACCACCCTGTCTTACACTGTGTAACAGCTGAATGGGTGAAAAATGTTATAACTAAAAAAAATTGAATTGTTTAAGATGGATAGCTGCCTGTTTTTCCTCCATAAGAATGACAAGCAGGAGGAGGGACTGTAGGGTGTCAAATGTACTAAGGGAGGTTTGACATGTGAAGTGACACAGTGGCCCAGTTTCTCTCCAGGCAGTTGTTATAGCTGTGACCAAATCCCAAAAGGGGAGTGCTGGTCCTTCCTGAAACTGGCCTGTTCATCCAGCAGAACAGCCTCTGGACACTCCAGTACTTGTGGCTGCTCCTTTCCAAACAACAGAGGTTTTCTTGTCCCGGGTGGAAGGCAAAGGCTGCCCTGCAGTGACCTGCCCAGAGCTGGGTTTGTGCTGCCCTGGGGGGACAGCAGCACTGAACTTGGGCACTGCAGAAGAAAGGACAATGTAACATCTCCCTGCAAACAGCCCTGCAGAGATGCTCCAGCTGTGCTGTGAAGGGTCAGCTGTGAGGAGAGACTTCCCCCACAGCAGTTCCCCCCTCACACATCACTCTGCAGACAAACCCCACAACACCCTAATCCAGCTCTGAATAGAATTAGCAACATAAGGCACCAAAATGTGGGTTGTTGAGTTCCTTTTAATCTTTTGTGCAACAACTTACCATTTTTAAACGTAAAGCTGTGCAGCAGAGCCAGGCCATCAAACCAGTGGTTGTACTTGCTGTCCCCTATGGTGTGCATCCCTGGGCCATTTCGGAGCAGTATCCCTTGTAACCAAGTGGGCAACTGCCCTATAAACAGAAAGGAGTGAATCCATTCATTTTGGCAAGGAGAATGTTCCAGGACAGTTTTCCTAAAGGCAGAGGCTTCATGTAGTCAGACAGACTGTAGGTGTGTTTTTGTAGGTGTGTTTTGTGAGATTTGCAGTACCATATAATGATATTTGAGTTTGGGTTAACTGAAATTTCCCCTACTCAAAAATGTGGCAGTAGTGACATTCTGCATGACTATTGCTATTGGAGATTACTGTAAGAAAATGAGATTGCTGGAATGTAATTTGTTAATTATCAGGAAGTAAGTAAAATTGGACCTTTCCTTCCTGCATTCATATTTTACAGTGATACATTTAAACCCTTCTGCCTGTGCCAGAAAAAGCTAGAGCTTATCAGAAATAACCATATTTTATAGGTTATATGACTTGCATTGGCTTTCAGCACATCATCTTAGAGTTCAGGCTAAATTAATTCCACTAAAAATATATTGATTAAGTTACACAGCATAATATAGTGTCATTTGGGAAGTGCTTTTGTGACAGCTTTCATAATGTAGTGTTTTGTACACAAATAAAGTATAGGAACATTGTACTGAAAGTGTATAGGTCCTGTTGAGGTTTGAATCATAAATGTTGCTCATCAAATCCCTGCAATAAATGCATCACCTATCACTTGACTGAAAGAATAATAACAATTAAAGAATGTCAATAGGCATATCACATATTCAATAAAAAGCTTGATTTGCTTCTTTGTGCATATGACTCCTGAGGGAACATTTAGGATCACATACAGCTTCTCCACACCATTCCTGCACTGGGTATTGCCTTGGCATAAAAACCTCTTCAGAACTTATACTCCTCCTTATAATTTAGTTTTTGTGACCCTACATTGATTATGCTGACACACTTTCTTGATAAAACACCTTTACAACAGCTAGACATGTCCTCATATGGACCTTAAAAATTAACTCATTCCAACACCTGCCATGGGCAGATCCACCAGACCAGGTTGCTCAAAATCCCATCCAACCTGGCCCTGAGCAATTCCAGAGATGGGGCACCATCATTAGGGCATAACTCCATTAGAGTTACAGTCCTGCAATACATGAGGTACATAAAAAATTATTGACACAATGGATGAACTTTCATAATCATCGTAATCATTGTTATTGTTGCTGTTATTTTCTAGAAGAGCCTGGAAAACAAAACCTTGCTTCTCTTTCTAACACAAGAAACTCCAAAGCAAACTATAGTATATTTTTATACATGATAATTTTACTGGGAAAGATAAGAAAGGGAAAAATATATTTTTAAAGCACTGTGGACTTTATTCAGTTTCTAAAATTTCTGGTGCAATTCCATGTCCTTTCTGACAAAATTTCAGTGTGAAAAACAAGGAGCAAAGGGTCATCTAGTGAGGTTTTCAGAGAATTCATCTTATTGGAAATAAGCATTTCTGAAAATCACACTGGGTACCAAATCAGCACCCAAAAGTGCTTATAAAGCTTTAAAAGTGTGGACCTTATTCTTTTCTGTAATGTATGAGGACACATTGGTGACACAGTGAAATCCCCAAATATTTGGACATTTATTAACTATGGTAACAAGAGAATCTCAGAAAATCACATGCTGTAGGAGAACATGGGATAATTGCAGCCCATGTTAGAAGTGTGATCGATATTTACAGTGAACATATTGAGTAGCAAGGAGCCAAATTATTGGCAGAGTTCAGGACTACCAAAATATTTTAAGAGGTCATGGTTCTCTTTTATTTTCTTTAGCAATGAAGGAATGTTTTATATGTGTAACTTTACCTTCTGAAATGCTCAGTCTTTGTTCGAATAAACTATTGCATAATACAAATCAGGTCTGATAAGTTGTTTGCAAATAACTTCAAATGTTTTGATAAGAAGTTGTTATCTTGAGAAAAAAATTGAAAAGCATAAACCCATAAAAGCATAAAATAATTCAGAGGCATTAAAACAAAACACTTTGCCTGACTTGACACAAAATCTTTTCCAATTCGTCCACCAAAAGGAATGGTAGATTCCGACCATTTCTTGGAGTATGTGTCACAAAAAACACAGCCAAGATTTACTAAGTAGGCGTTCCCAGCAACAAATATCCCCTGAAGCTGTAACCAAAAAAGAAGTCTTCTGTAAAGTAAAAGAAATGGGGAAAAATAACATCTTGGTTGAGTGTCATCCCTAGAGAGCCACCTTAAACTGTCTCCCCGAAGGATACTCCGCAGTTTCCCCTGGTTTATCTTGTAAACCCTCTTCTTATCGCTACCCTGTGGCATCCTGCACTGGTGCTTTGCTACTCAGCGGTGCTGCTGGTGAAGAGCCCCGAGTTTAGAGACCATCCCCGGGAGAGCGGAGGGCAGGGCAGGGCTACGGAGAGGAGAAAGCGAAAGTGTGAGCAGGGCCATGGGGGAGGAGGTGTCCGAGCTGAAACCCCGGGCTCTCCCTCACCACCAGCTCCACTGAGTCCTGTTCAAACAGACTTTCGAAAAGTACACAGGAATGCTCAGGGAGCGAGAAAAAAGTCCCCCAGTAGGGTCACAAATACTGTCTGAGATCAGCCCTTTAAACAAAATTCCCTTGCGCCTCTCTCTCAACTTCCCTTTCCAGCGCTGCCTCGGGCGAGGAAGAGTCGCAGTTTTTACGGACTGGAAAACACTGAAATAGCGGCTCGTTTGATAACAGATTATTCTTTCACTTACCTTGCACCTCAGCTTTTATGGGCTCTGGGTGCTCTTGCTTATTCCTGCCATATAGCGTATCCATCTCTGGTGAAACAAGCGCCCGGTGCCCGCGCTCTGCCCGGCCGCTCCTGCAGGCGCCGTTGTCCCCCCCGCTCTGGGCTGAGAGCGGCTCTTTCCTGTCACATATAAAGATAAGGTCAAAGTGCAGCTCGAGCTGGTGGCCGGTGGCTTATAGATTGACTATTTATAATAGCTGATCTTTAATCCCTAGCACATACACTCTAATTCTTGCACATTCGTATTAAAATTAACTCCTTCGCTGGCTCCAAGGGGAAGGAAGAAATGTGTTAACTCTGCTCCTCCTGACCCTGGCAGAGGCAGGGGACAGCTGCAGTGGCTGAAATAAAACCTGCAGCTTTCCAGTAAATGTTAGACACTGCTAAGGATGCTTGTACCATTTGGCTGGTAGGGAGAGGAAAAGAAATCTCTGCTCACTGTTCTGGATTTGGCACTTTGGGAGCACTTCAGAGCAGAGGATCATCCTTTTCTTGCCATTCTGTGATTTTAAACTGGGCTCTTCCATGAATTTACACATTATCGCCACTGAATATTCATGTGATGTATTTCTTTATGTACAAGCTGTTCCAGAGTCAGCTGGCAGAGTGGCACATCTTTGAACTACGTATCTTTTCACTCTGTCATATTCTCCCATATGTGACCCAAATCCACCTATGAAAGTATGGTAGGATTCATTAAAACTAAGGCAGATTTTTAACTTCATGCTTTTGTTTCTAGATAAGGTACTTAACTGAGTTCAATGCTGTTAATTTTAAAATCTTCTGGAAAGAGAATTATTTCAATATAAAGCATGTGATTGCAGAGTAAATCTTAGGCTCCACTGACCATGAAGGATAAAGAAAAATCTTTGCACAATTATATATTATGCAACTTCATATGGGGTTACCCTAAAATCCGATTTTTTCAGCTGAATCACCATTGTTCCCAAAATGTTTAACATCACTTCTTAAGACTGACTGATCTCTTAGAACTATAACAGTTATTTTATTCTAAACATAATTTGTGCTACAAATTCTTCTGACACATTTATTATACATTATTCCTCTTCTCCAAACCTCTTGTCTATTTGATGGCTGATCTTCACTCCAGGAGATCATCAGGACAGCGTGCCTTGGTCTCCTTCTGAAAAGCACTGACAGGAACAGATGAGAACAAAATAAAAAAAAAAAAAAACAGATTAGAAGAGAAAATATAAGGTCTTTGTCTGAATTAGCAATATTAATAAACTGCAGGATTGAGGCAAAAGGCTGTAGGAGATGAAGGGGATCAAAGTCCACATATATGTGGAGACACATACACGTAGATATGTATATCCACTGAATAAATGCATGTGTGTACTCACATATTTGTGAGAGTGTGCACTGAGATGTTGATTCACTTCATACACAAAGCCAAGGGGTTTTTCAGCAATGTTAGGGACTGAAAAGGATCTGGCAAAAAACCAAAGCTGCCAAACTGTACTCTCACTAAGCTATGGCGAATTTTTCTCCCTCCACAATGTTCTGTTTTGCTCTAATATCTCTGTTTCAGTGTATCCTCATTCATTTGTGCGTGCAGCTCTTAATGCTGCAGTTTTAATTATCTGACCTGTAAATTGTCTAATCTGTAATGATATTAAGATTTCCATAGAGCAAGAAAGCAATAAAAAGATTAATTCAAACCTCTTTTGCCTCCTCCACCCCGCGTGTTCATGCAGGTTAAGGTTCAGCCATGATGAGATAATTGGAAACCTTGTCAAAAGTTGTCTGCATGGAAGAGCAAGGAGCTGCAGATATCCAACAGCTTCTGAAATCAACCTAAATGTGTTTGGTAGCTAATTTTAGCTGCTTGAAAGTTTTGTCTCAAATGTTGTGCAACTTAAATAAAGAAGCTTTATGGAGTTACTTTTTCCTGCTTGTCAGTAAACAACATTTCATTTACCAGCAAAACACTTTTTTGTTTGTTTTTTAATCACATTAATGACAAATAAGCAGTTTAGTACAGTATATGAAGATTAATTTTCTTGCCAACTGTGTGATTCCCCCCTTTTTACATTGAAAAAGCAAAATATCCAAGCATTGATTTGCAATTATAATGTGCAATTATCAGCAGTAGAGGATGTGGATTAGGTGATTTTTCTAATTTTATTCTTTGTCAATGTTTTTTCTTGTAGCAAACCCCTTCAAATATAAGTCTTTCCCCAATCAAATTTCACACTTCTCTCCACAGTTTTCTCTCTCTACTCACCCCTCATGACAGTATTTTTGAAGTCACCAGCTCCCCACCATGTGCAGATTTGCTTCGCTGTATTTCTTTCTGCTCTAAATAACTCTGGTGAAGGCCACAAACTGTTTCCTCTTGGGCCCTTTCTGACTTTCACTTCCCTCCAGTCTCTGCCTGCCCTGAGCTTCTCTCCCAGACTTTAAAAGGGACATGAAGACATTTTTGGAAGCTGGGGGTGACATTTTGGGTGTGATCTCTGTGGTTAATCAAAACAAAGCCTTCCAAGGCAGCAGAGCTTGTTAACTGCATTTCTAGTACATCAATAATGCCACTGTGTGCCCACCTTTGTACTTTTGGCTCACTTAGCAATAGGTAAGTTATTGCCTTATTAATCACAGAGACCAATATAATTCCTCATCTCTATTGTACTTAATTAATTTTAATCTCAATCTTTTGCTTATAGAAATTGAGTTCTAATTAAAGCCCATTATCAAACATCAAATTGACTAGACATATATGACTTTAAGCTGTGCTAAGAACTTTCAGCTATCAACAGTTATCTACCACTACCAAATAAAGCTCCAGTAGTAAAACTGATATGAACTTAGGAATTGTTCTTGCTGAAATCACACTGATTGCTATCTCACTTTCTAGAAACACTTAGGTTCTTATCTGCGTTAAATACTCTTTTATTGGCATGATCTCATTTCACAAAACAGCCACCAGACTATTTAGAAACACATCTCTTGCACTGTCCAGATATAATTGAAAACACAAATTATTAATGTAGTTTTTTCAAATTTAAATAAGAATAGTTTCTCAATATTATTCTGATCAGATATTATTTGGGTCAAAACTGTTTTGATCATACACTGTTTTGCTCATTATTTGGACAAAAATAACTGAGTTCATAAGACTTTAATTTCCTTGGCAATACTTTAATTTTGGGGAGAGGAGTTTTTTTGTGAGAATTCACAATTTCTTTGATAAACAACATTATTGCTTTCATTTTTACAGTCATAGTTCTAATACCTACCTTGAAAAATATTGAATTGTTCATGAAAATAAACGTACAATGTAACTTAATATTCAAACCCTTCAAGTGCTGAGGCATGGAACTTCTGGCCTATCCATACTGGTATCCATCAGACTGAGCCTGCCCAGTGATCATAATGTGCAAATATTTAAACACTACACATTAAAACAAATAAACAACCACAGTGCCCACATAAACTTCCTCTCTGTGGGACTTCTATAACCTTATCTGCACCTTTCAACATCCCTATTTACATGCTTTAATATGTAAATGATACAGTTCAGTCACGTGTTTTCAAGTGGGCAGAATGACAACATGAAGGTTGGCATTCGATTCCATGAGGGAAGGTGTAGAAATGGGGTCACAAATGGGTACAATGACAGAAGTTAATGTTGCTGCACTCTATTCTACCTGGTGGCCTACTGTACATCTTTGGGGGAACATAAAGAAAAACTCAAAAGGACTGCTTTCTGCTTTTAGGAAATGGCAACTGAGTATAGAGGGCTTAACACAAAAACAGTGTTCCTGAACAGAGAGGCTGCTGGGGCTCTGCTCCTCTCATTATGGGGACTGTGAAGCTGATCTCTTTTGTAAGCTGTTGGATCTCTGCTTGTAAAAGACAATAAAAACAACTTGTAATGAGCTTTTTTTCCTCTCTGTTTCCATGGCCTGTAAGCTCTGAAATAGCTCATAATAAGCAGAAGAAAAATGTGTAACCAAATTAAATAAAACAAACAAGAGGTGGAAACTGAAACACCTTAGAAGCCTGGCCAGTTTTACACTTATGGAAATCTGGAGAGACTGCAGAGACAGCAGCTGTAAATGATGGCTGTAAATTCAGGTCCAAGCAATTTATTTTACCTCTGTGCGTGCTGGGTGAAGTTCAGTCCATTTGTATCTACCAGTTAATGTTTTACCCAAAGAGGGCACCTTTAATGCTTTAAACAGTTCTCTAATTAAGATATTAAGGCAATGGCAGATCTAAATTGTGCCACTTAGTCAAACAAGATCACAAGGACACATGAGGAGTCATCAGTTTCTTGAGGTAGTTCTGCTCCTTTCTGTTTGAACTTGGGGCTCAATTTGGCCATCAATAAGCTCAGCTCAATAAATATTCTTATGGGGCCCACTCATCCCCTTCTCCCTAGCAGTCAAAGTTCTGGTCTGAAAGGCAATAAAGACAAAGGGAAATAGCTGGGAAAGAAGCAGGGATTGAGGCATCAACTGTGGCAGTGAGGAAGGGCCAGCTATGAGCCTAAAGGCAATGGCAGACACTTCCAAGGGGACAGTTCCTACGAGAAGATCCTCAGGGATTTATCCAGGTGTCTTATCTAGGTAACCATACACATCCTATAAACAGAAATTATGTTCAAACCAACAGCTCCTGAACATAATCCTACTTATCTTTATCCTGACCCCATCAGGCCAGGCATGAACGTCTAATTTAATTATTGCACCCTGTACAGATAAGAATTGTTTTCCCTGGTTTTATAAACAAGATAACATCAAAATTGCAACTTGGCAAGGATCACTGGTAAGTTCAGTGTGTTGCCTCATGGAAAATTAGACAGTAGAAGCAACAACAAGACCAAACCCTTTTCAGTCAGCAATAACCGGGTCTCACCATCAGGATAAGCAACACAGGAGAGAAGCAAGGAAGGAAGTGGGGTTGTTATCCACCTTCTTAAACTAATTGGCAAATGGGCGTTTTTAATGCCAGCTGAAGAGATGGAAGGTGTAGGTGAAGGTGTAGAGTCTGTTCAGGACTCAGCACTTCCCACTTATCAGGGTAACAAAGTTCTTTGCACTGCAGAAGTTTACAGGACACAGTAAGATGGACTACTTGTAACCTTGTCTCACGTTCACCGTGCCTGAAAATAATCTTTTTTCTGCCTCAAAGTAATAGAAATCAGTTTTCCATTTTTATGTTTATTTAATTAATAGAACACAGAGGTGTTTATATTCCTGATAAAATCTGTATATTACATTCAGTAATATTCAGGAATGTAAAGATGGTCATAGCCTTCTATAGAGAGTAAATTTACTAGCTCTTCCTCAAGGCAAATGAACAACAGCCAAAATGAACAGGGGCGTGATTTACTCCTTCTCTTTGGCAGCTCTTCACTTCCTTAATTCTTCAAATCTAGCACCTTCTGGTCTCTATTGTGGATTGTCAAGCTATTCTGCAGTGCTGCAGTTTGAATCACAGGACGTCCTCAGGCTGTCATGATGTAGCTGTGATCTGTGATCTGCACTGGGGTACAGATCGGGACCACTCCAAAGTCCATGACTTCTGGCATAAGAAAGCTATTTTTAAAAAAAGTCTTTCTGTTGAGGAAGAATGCAAAAGACATGTTTCCCACAAGAAGGTAAATTCAAGGAGCACTGTTTACTTGACATCAAGTGAGTTCCCACTTATGAGTGAAAAGGGTTTGTGGAAGTTTCTCTCTTCCTGAAGACCCTAGCTTCTAATTTTGATGCTTTAAAAGCAGTATTTTCTTTTCATGTAAATTCCTTTCTCATTCTTGTGGTAAACAGAATAGACTGACAGAATGCTTTCCTGGCACTGAAGTATAAAAAGTCAACAAACTGCCAAAGAGGGAAATCGTCTTTCTTCCACTCTCCATCTGCTGCAGGCAGCTGAAGAGTAACTTATAGCAACCGTAGATTAGGAAAAAAAATGCACATTGCTATAGAAATTGCCAACAGTAGACTCACTTGGAGAGCTTGGCTTTATTTGCAGACACTTCCAAACATTATTTGTTCTTTTTCAGGGCCTATTTCAAAATCCGTCAAAGCCAGAGACAAGACTTCCATTAATTTCAATGCCTTTGGAGCAGATTCACAGGGCAGAGCCTGTGGCACCCTCAGCCCTGGCATTTTTAGTATGTTCATGTGGTCAGATTTCCAGTAGCAGAGAATGAACTGGACAATGTTACAGAACCCATTCATCACAAAAGTGAGCTCCTACTGGAAATGTCTCTATCACCAAGCCAGTACATTTAAGTACAGTCTCCTTCATCATGCCTCTGCTTTCAGAAACAGGCTGTGTTTCTCATATCTAGAAGGACAAAGTGGGAGGGGCTGGATGCCAGCTGCTGTGGAGCCTGGCAAGTCAGCAGGGCCCAAGAAGAAGCAGGGAATCTGGAGGAAGCATCATGCAAACATACAATGGCCAACTAACTGAAGAGCAGCTGCCCTCAGCTCTGACTGCTGCAACAGCTTGAATATAAAACAGTTGGATTGGGCGTTCCCAAACTGAACCCTGTGAAGTTTTGTATGGGACCTGAAAGGGACTCCTAATTTGCAGACACCCCCAACAGAAGCCGCTGATAATTGTAATTACACAGTCTCATCCAGGAAGGGGATGGGTGTCTGGGCCAATTAGCTAATTAGAATATGGATTTGCCTTCTCTAGAGCTGGGAAATCCAGTCCGAATATTCACATCTTAGCTGCTCCATAAGCTCTCCTATTAATCAGTCAGAAATTCATGTGGGATCTGCTCCAAGGGTTCGATGGCTGAACTCTTGATTCACAGGTGTGGTGAGAAGGAAGACATCCAGCATAGTCTATTTTCTTCTCCTTTCCTCTCATCCCCCACAATTTCCCTACCCATTAAACACTTTCCAATTAACTTTATCTTGAAAATGCTGATAACAGTCCTGCTTTTTCCAGCTGAGCAAGACAGCCATAAACTGGAGGTGCAGAAAGGTCTTGGGATTGAAGTTCACTCTTAGATGCTGACTGAATACAGTGCAAGAGTTGACTTTGGCAGAAAGCTTAGGAGCTGGACTGGCACACCGCAGGGATTGGCAGTGCCCTCAGCCCAGCAGTGCAGTGCAGGAGGCATTTCTGCAGTGCAGGAATCCATCAAACACGGCTGATCCCTCTGTGCTGTGGTAACTGGCTCACTGACTCATGTCTAAACACAAGTGCATATCCTTTCAGTTTTGGGTTATGGTGGTATAAATTAATAATAATGGCATCAAACTCAATGGAGTTAATGTCAAGGAGAGGAGGCTCACAGTAGCTAAAATCCTTATTTGTACTGTGATTCTATGAAACTGTTGCCTTTGTAAACCTGATGGATATCTTTTATAAGGAGGTTATAAGGAGATGCATTAGGAGATTTCAGCTCCTAAATGTTGCTGGGCTTGCTTCCCAAAGTCCATCAGCAGCCTTTGGAATGTGCAAATAGGGCTCTCAAGTAGTTCTGATGATTAAGGCAATATTTTCATCTTTCCTAAATCATTGGTTTTAAGTTATGGTCTTCTCTTCTACCTCCCAGCAGGTATAAATATTGTAGCTTCAAATAGTTGAGCAGCTTATCTTTTAAGGGATGATGGGAACATTTCACTTGGTGTTTGGAATTCTAAGCAGGTACAACAGTTCAAAATGAAGCTTATTTGGGACAGCTGAGGTGAATCTTCACATGTGTAAACAGGATACAATAACTATACAATACAATAACGATAGACATTGCATTAGCATCTAAAAGAAGCACCTCAAGCAATAATTATTACAAATAAAGCAATTCAGACAAATTAAACATATCTAGAGAAGCAGTGCGTTTTCCCATCTCATGACTCCTTTTGTTTCTCATTTTTCCTATTCTCACTATTGTATCTCTTTGCTGTTGTAAAGACCTCCCAGCTTCAATGTTCGCATAATGAGACCTTTGATGTAGGAGTTTTATCTCATTTTCCACGTGTTCAACAGCAGCATATATCAACTTTATCTTCTCTGCTCATGAGGAAAGCAATGATTTAATGTCTTCTCAAACTGATCTCAGGTGGGATGTGACATTTGTACAACAGAGCTCACAAGGGTCAGTGCAGGGGCTTAGCAACAGCGCAACACCCCCCAGATGCAATCACAATTATATATTAGGAGTTCTGTTCTGTTCCATGCTCTATTGCTGCTGTTGTGGCAAGCAGCAAAGAGGAAGGAGAAATGCTGAAGGCATGGCAAGGATGACATCTCGAGCTTTTGAAGAAGGCAGCAAAAAGAGTGGTGTTCTGGAAAGCAAGATGAGGGCAACACACAGCACTGAGCTGAGAATGTGGCTGGGAGTCACAGTTCTGATTTCTCTTGCTATGTGCTTGGCCATGGAGGAAGCTACTGATGAAGGAATACCTTGTTCAAAGTACCAGCATGCTTTCAAGCATTCATGCTATGAGTTTGTTAGACTGCAGCAAACCTTCACAAGCGCCCAGAGCTGGTGTGAGAGAGGAGGAGGGCACCTTGTCTTTATTCAAAATGAGGACACTCAGGAGTTCTTGCAAAAACATATTGCTGAGGATCAGGAATGGTGGATAGGACTGATCTCAAACTCCCTGGTGAATGAAACTACTGATGGTAGGTGGTTTTTAAATCATGTATTTAAAATTATATTAGCTCATGATACTTTCTTAACATGGTAAAAATGCAGTGCCTTTGTAGATATCTGCTGAAAAGCCTCTGTCTTATGTTGCTGTATCTTCAGATTTATGTTAAGATATTTAATTGCCTGCTTCACTTTGTTGTTGCATGTTATCACACCTTCCTTTGAATTTTGTGGTTGTGTGAACACATGGTGAATGAGACCAACGTGCTGACCCAATGAAATAAATGTGCTGTGTTAAGTCTCCAGTGGAAGCCAATTCATCCCACTAGGAAGTGCTGCAAGGTCTGATGCAAGGGAAATGGTGAAATCTTGAGGCTGGGAGCACAGGGGGAAGTGGCAGTGTCTCTTTTTATGATTGCATCAGGTTCAATATAAAATGTAACTAAAAATCCTTACCCAGACTAAACAACCTCTGCCTCGGTAGGAGCAGGGCTACAGTCCCACTCTGCAGGCTCTGACTCTAATTGTATTACTGTAGAAAATAAACATTTAGGACACAATTTCTCTCTTCACAGGGTCAATAAGTTGGCTAGACACTTCAAATATAAGCTACAGTAACTGGTACAAGGATCAGCCATCTCCCTTCTCATCCACGTGTGGGTACATCCTGAAGAATGCCAAGTATCAGTGGGGTGTGACTGAAAATTGCAGCCAGGAATTTGACTTCATTTGCGAGTTTGGTAAGATACACAACAGCTGGAACAGTCAAGTGAGTGTGCTGTGATCACAATGGGGCATAAACTGTCCTGTTGTCTTCAAAGTAGCTGGGAAATAATTTAATGAATCTTACTAAATGTGAGCAAACAAAAAGCCATATAACTCCAGCAGGTGCTCTTTTTCCAGTGTGCTGATGTAAGACCTGATGCAAAGAAGGAAGAGCCCACAAATCACTGGGAGATGGAGATGCTCAGCAACCAGGCATTAAGGTCCAGGGTTCCAGCAGGGGCTGGTAAAATAGAAATGGATCTGAGAGTGAATCTAATGTGTAGCTGTCCACATCTTCAGTGGATATAAGCTGGCTGCATTAAAACATGGCTGCAAGAATAAACTCCCACAAAACCACAGCACCTGAGCTAGGTGGGATGTGTGTGGCTGCCCTGTAAAAACACCCATAAATGTGTGCCTGAAAAAACTCCATTTGTGACTGAAGCAAAAATACAATCAGGCTTCCAGAGTCACCACTCCCTTGCAGCCTGCAGTGAGCAAAAGTAAGGGCAAGTTTTTCTTGTTTCTTCTCAGACCCCTCCATCAGGTGAAGTTCAAGGTTTTCCCCAGGTTAAGGAAGCAGACAGGAACCTGTACTTCCTGTGCTCAGACAGAAAATCCACAGACATTGTGTCCCTTAAATTGTGACTTGGAACAACCAGTTCTGGAAAGGAATGCTTCCAACATATAGATACGAGGGGAATTTGTGTTCCTCACACTTTGCACGAGAGTACTTTAAACTGCAGCTGGAACTGGGGTCACAAGCACTGAGAGGACAGTCTGGCTGTGGGCTCAGGAATATAAAAAGGCTTCTAATCAAGTATGCAAGTACAAGTTTCCACAAGCCCTAGATCTGCTACTGCCCTGTCCAGCAGTCTAATACAACTGACATAAATAACAAGTCGTTCTGCAATAAGCAAAACTAATAAAGTTTTGTTCCCTATCCTGATTTTCTGTTGCACATCCCCTCCCTACCGTCCTCCTCAGCACTCCCAGTTCACTCCCATATCCCCAGCATGTCTCACCTCTGCAAATGCTTTTCACTGCCTCAGCTCCCTCCCCTGCAGCTGCTCCAGAGCTCCAGCTGTATGTGCTGGCCACCTGAATTCCATATCCCAGAACAGGAAAACGTGGAGTTATAATTCCTACTCCTCACAGAGACATTGATGTAGCTCTTTCTCTTCTCCCTAGACATTGCATTTAATGAAATTTTAGGGTGTTGGAGGTTTATATCTATACATCAAATTTAGCTGAAGATGACTAACATTAAAAATTACTGGGGGAGAGGAAATTGGCAGACAGCACAATCCCTTAAGCTTATTTTCCTTGCAAAAACAAACTAAAATTATTTTTCCATTCCAACCACGGTAGACAACTGTCTGTTTGTGAGGAAACTATCATTTGTTACCATAGGATCTGACTAAGAGCCCATTAAATTCAAAGACACTACATTCATCATTCCACTACCCAGGAAACCAAGACCAGATCAAGGCAATTCCACCATTGGTGCTTTGCAGGTTAGCAGTTTATTACAGTAAATATATGTGTATCGAGACAGGGTTTGTACCTAGAAACACAGACCAAGTTTTGTACATCTTTCCATGTAAAAGTTCCTGAGACAGCAAATACTGTGAGAAATCTTCAAACAGAGAACAAGAAAAGGCATGAGATAATAGTCCATACTAGAATTTACCAGCAAGTTATTTTTCAAGCTTATTTAGAGAGCTGTAATCTGCAAACTGATCATGTTGCTATAGTTACAGCCAGGCTTAGCTTTAGCCTTTAAATAACAATAGCACACAATTATTGCAGTGTGCACACATTGGCACTGTTACTCAAGGGACTTGAGGGGAACGATCCAAACAACAACAGGAGGACAGTGTATTTAAACCTGGGACAGCTGAGACAAAAAACATCCTTTTGCAACACTCCTCTATGAGAACAGTTATCCACATCCTTCAGTTCAGGTTATTAAGTATCCTGATTACTACATGATACTAAGAATTCTGAAAGATAATTAACTGTCCCAGATTAATCAAAGAATGAGGTGTATGCATTTAGAGCTATGACCTTACCCATCTGAGCAGTCCTGCTGAATGAAGTCAGTCAAATATCACACAGGAACAAAGGAGTCTCTGTAGCAGAAATGGGATCAGCTCTCATCCTTAATATGCAAACTATTCTCCAAAGCAATTACCTGAATATTATGCAATCCATACATCTCTGGGAAGTAAAGGAGTAACTTTAAACCTTCCAGTATTTCAGGTCAAACAAATGCTAAGAGTTTTCCACAAAAATACCATTTATTTTTATAACTAAAATATTTTTGTGTATTGAAAATGTCCTCAGTGTTTTAAGGCAGTATAAACATAAATCTATTAATTTTGACTTTTTAAAAATAGAAATATTTGATTCTTTTATAATTCTTAATTGTTTAGCTTAAAAGGGAGAAAAGAGAAGAAAGGGAAAACAAAATAGACATGCAGTAGAATTCCAGCAGGATTTTTCAGAAATTCAAAAAGGTAATATTCGGGGGTTTTTTTTTCTCCTATTAGAATCTGGCCAGAGCATTGCTTGTGATAATTACAATGCCACTGCACAGTGTGGATCAGGAGAAGTTATTCAAATTGAAGAGAGCTTCTATGGGCGGAAGACCCCTCACTACTGTGTGTCAGAGACTCCTCTCCAGCTGGAAACAGATGAAGGCTGCAGCTGGATCAGTGTCAAGGATGAAGTAGCAGGTGGTATCTTACAGCACTGCTTGTCAGAAACACGGAGTGTGTACCAAAGTTCATTGTCTCTTAAATATTTTATCTTGTATTCCAGTAAAGTTAGCAAATGGGAAAAGTGGATTATTCCTAAAATGAAGGGAATCACAGAGAAGTGCTGACAGGGAGGAGGTTGCTACAGGAGCTGGTTTTGGCAAGGGGTAAGATTCAGAGAAGGAGGAGCAAAGATTCAGAGGAGAGGAGGAGCAAATAAAGGACAAAGGTGTGCCTAGCTCCTCTCACTGTAGGAAGAAAATATGTGAGCACATTGATTCCTTTCCAAATTCAGTGGGATACACAAGGTTTGACAGAGATGGAAGGCAACACATGCAGACAAACCTAACTCCAAGCAGGAGGGGTGAAAAGGCTGACACCCACGGGACATGAGGACAGGAGTGACCTGCTGCTGATCCCTGCCGTGTGTCAGGCACACACCCTGCTGGAGCCAAGGGCTTGCAGACTGAACAGTGACTGTGGCCTGCCCCCAGGGTGATTCTTAGGGATTCTAGCCAAAATTAAACAAAACACATAAGTTTTTTGGTGGTGTTTTTGGTGTTGGTTTTTGGTTGGTTTTTTTTTTTTTTTTTTTTTTTTTTTTTTTTTTTTGTACCTTTTCAAATTCAGCTTTGTTCCAATAAAATGAAATGGTGCTAAGAAATGCTGCACAATAAGAAACACACTAAAGTCAAAGTGACGTGGAAATTTGTCTAGAAATCAGAGACATGGCACTGCTCCTCCTGCTCTTTTTGTTTCTCAATCATCTTTCATCTGAGCTGTTTTGACAGGAAAGGCAAAAGCCACTTGCTGATCTGAAATGCTCCCTTTTCAGGCCAGTGTCATGGCCTGCAGGCCTGCCAGGTGGCAGCAGATGGAACTTTCTTCGGAGATCCTTGTCCAGCTTTGGGAAGCTATTTGTCTATTCAATACCACTGCAGGGAAGGTAAGAGGGAGGACGCTGTCCACACTAGAAGCCTGTCCTGTTCTTTGCTGTAACACTGAAACCATTGATATTTATTCTAAAAATCACTGTTCTATCATCAGGGAAGAAACTGGCATAGTGGCGATCACTGAAAATAGGCACAAAAATGTAGATTCTCTGTCCTAACTGAAGGTTTTGGGTTGAATAAAAACCCCAGAAATTCAGACACATAAAACACATTTGAAATAATGTTCCAACAAAAATTTTGATTTTGGAAAACAATCAGCTCCCTGTCACACCACTAATGCACACAGATTAGCAGCACTACCAGCTGTGGTTTGGAGCAGGCTGACTCTCAATTCCTGAAAATTAATTGAATTTTGTAAGAAAAGTAGACAAACACTGGCACTGAATTGTCATTTTGCTTTGCAGGTCTGCAGCTGGCTATGGTAGAAACATGTTTTGTCTTCGAAAATATCACAGTCACTTTGAACTGGCTGCTCTCACCATACTCTGGGAATCTTTCCTGTACCATTAGCACTGGAGATGGTCACACCATTGATCCTTACTACCCTCTAACGTGAGATAGAGCCTTCATTTCTCTTCAGAAAAACTGTACATTTCATTGGCTGCACTTTATTGAACGTGCCAAGTCTCATAAATGAGATGTTAAAAACTAGATAGCTTAGTAATGAAACATACATATGAGGGACTTGGATTCTACAAAAACCTGTTTTGAAATCAATACAAAATTTTATATTAAGCTGGCAACCACAATCTTTCTTCTATTATAACAAGTGTTTCCTGTTTCCAAGACTATTTATTCCAGATCTTAAGACTCAAAATTACTGAAAACATGTCAGTAATTGCCAAACAAGCAAATATTATTTCCTTAAGTTTAAAGAGTATTTGTTGACAAAAATTAAAATATAACAAGGACATTCTATAGTTTTTATTTTAATTGCATAAAAATCCTATCTTTAATAGATCAAACATTTTTCTGCTGGATTTAAAAATCAGATTTTTGTTTTAGTGGTAGGAATGACATTTGAATGAATGAAATCTGGGGATGTGTTATCATGTAAGGGGAAGATCTTCCCAGGATAATCCTCCACAGCAAGAGCAGTTGTTCTCTTTCTATTCTAGACTGGTCAGCAACCTCACATACAGCTACTCCTCTCCTGGGGAGTTTACAGTTTTTGTGGAGTGCACCACCAGCGAGTGGCACGTGATGGCACAGAGGCAGGTGATTGTTCAAGATAAGGAGGATCAGCTCAGTATTACTGGGTGCTACAGCCAGTATGAAACAGGGAACAGCTCCCACTGCAGAACGCTCTACGGGGAGGTGTTGTGGATCCAAGTTCAGCTCAGTGCAGGTGAGGATAATTTCTCTGCATGATTTAAAGGGAAGGATAAATATTATTGCCATCCATGGGATAGAAGGGAGATTTAAATTATGCAAAATAATCCTTCTTTTTAGTGAATGGTTTCCCTGTAATTTTTATATTCCTGAAATTTATTTCTCTCAGTTCCCTTGGAGGGGTTCTTTCTCAGAGACATTTCACCACGTAAAGCATAACTATAAACCCTTTTTTCCTATTGACAAAGTTGACAGCATGAGCATATTTAGTGACAAAAATCCATATGATGCCAGTCAGAATATTTCTGTATTTGAAGTTAGAAATTCATGGAAATGCTCCTCTGAGTAAGAGGAATCCACTCTGAGCTGGTGTACATTTCTTTCTCACTTTAAGTTCCTGGAAGCCACATAAGTGCTGAAAAAGAATTAAAATTCTTTAGTGTATGTTTGAATTCTCTTCTCGAAACATTCCCAGCAGAAAACACATGATAGATTTTCATTAAGTCACCTTAAGTGACTTTATTAAAAAGGACTGCATTGCTGCAGTGTTCTTGTGTCTCCTGTATAAACACTGGAATACTGCACAAAGCAACTGGAATTTGTTGGCCTATTGCACAAGCCGTGAGAAATTTTCATCTGTGTTTTTGCAGGCAATGGAGTAACCTACAGTATGTTAGCAGATAACAGGACACTGACTGAATCCAGTGCAAAGGAAGGTCTTGTCCCCCATAACCTGACACTCAACAGTGCCTCTCAAGAGCTGATAGGCCCAGGGATACATCAGCTGGAAATCCGAGCATCCAGGAACAGGACGGCGTCGGAGATCTCCAGGAGGATCACTGTTCATTTAATTGAGCCAGTATCTGGAATTCAGGCTGCAGTAGCTTCCCACACTCTGCAGCTGGGGGAGGATTTGGAGGTGAATGTCTCTGTGGCCCGTGGTGCCCCAGAGAAGCTGATGTTTGAGGTGATTGGATCCAACCAAACCCACTGGCACAAAGCAGACGGCTCTGGTGGGGAGCCACGGACGTACAGCGTTCCTGTGCCCTTGGAAGGTACAGCACACTGACACCTCCTGTGCTTCCAGGACACCACAGGTCACATAAAGAGTCACAGCACCCTGGGCTAGGGGACAGTAATGTACAGCTGCTCAAACTTACTCTGCAGAGCAGGATGAACAGCACAGTCCTATGTAGGTATGCTAATAATGGAGCTGACAAATGGGTCTGCACATGCAGACTTAGAGCAAGGCTTCACCTGATTCTTGCAATGGAAGAGACAGTGAAAAGACACAGGGTTTATTTTTTCATGGCACCATCTGATTGAAGTACAAATGAGGACATTTTCTTGAATAGCAAAGTGTTTTCCTCCTGTTTGTTCATAATGTTTCAAGTTTAGACTGTTCTGCATTTTACACTGAAATAATCTGGAGTTCTCAGTAGACAAAGAAAAGGGGAGGTTTTCTGTGTGTCCATTTCCAACACAACTTTTTTTTGACTTAATTATGCATAAGCATTTTAGTAATATTACCCTTCCATGATTACATAGTCAAAGCCTTTAAAATGTGGAATTAGGCAGATTGTGCTAAGAGTTAATTAACAGTGGAAGAAGATAAAATGTTTCCACCTCTAATGAGTTATTCCAACCCCATGCCAAAGTGGGAACACTTAGTAGAAGCTAATTATGATTTCATTTCATGTTTTTAAATTATTCAATATTAAAGTTTCATTTGTTCTCCCCATACCCATTTGAACATCCCTTCCCCATAGGCAGAAATTTTCAAACAAGATAGCTTCTGTCTCAAGATGCCTAAATTCATTTGGCCTCCAGTGTTTGTACACCTCTAGCTTCCTGTGTGATAATATCATAGTCAGCGGACAAAGAATAGCACGACAAGGGCTTGGAAAAGGGCAGCTGAGTTACTGAGAAATTGAGATGATGAGGAAAAACATTCCAGGAAAACTCTTTCAGCAGCGGACACCCATCAGAAACTCCCTGAAAATTCTTAACAAAAAAGAAGGAGGTTTTCTTTACAAATTGGATATTATACTTCAAACCTGTTGGTCTGGGCCCACTGCTACTCTTACCTGGCCCTTTGCCTTCTCTAGGTACTTTTCTAGCGAAAGTGGTGGCCATGAATGCCTTCTCAAACATGAGTCTGGATCTTGGATTCATCACTGTGCTGGCAAACAATTCCCATAAAAAAGGTAATTGCACTAATCTGACAGTGCTGGTTTTGACCAAGTAAGTGTCTTTTTGCAATCAGAGCATTTCATGGAGTGTTTATGGTTTGCATGTGGTAATTGCTTTCCTTCCAGCAACAGCGCTGAAAACTTTTGTGGAGGCTTCTTCCTGATGTAGGCAGATTCCCTGACTTTGATGTAGTCATAAATTAGCATCACTCTGTATATGTAACACATTGCACATTTGCTGTTTGTCCCTAGAAATAATGAGGGAAGTTTATGGCCCGGGACATAGCTTTGAAACCAGAAAATATTTGCATCACAGCAGTCTCATAAATTACTGTCACTAATGACTTCTAGATGGGTCATCCTTACATTTACAAGAGCAGATTATACCAGAAATAAAAAACCTTAGCACTAGTTGTATTGAAAGTTTACCAGTGCTTTCCATCAATTTTCCTTTCTACATCACTGAAACTCCATCACCTTCTGTGAATATATTTTGATTCATAGCATATGTTTGAAGAATCAGGATCATCTCCTTTGTAGTCTGTGATGAGCTTGTTGTTACCATTTTACCTATTTGACTGTGCTGTTTATCACAGCTCTGGAGTCTGATTCTTACAGCCCCATCTTTCACACTGTCAGTAGTCAAATCCTGTGGATTTAAGTCATATTAACAGATGTCTGGAAGCTTTAAAGACAGCACTAAAATATTCTGTTCTTTTTTGCTTTAAACAGATTCTGCTAAGGAAAAAGGCAGATACAAAACAAATACCCAAAAGAAAAATGTAAGTATTATTTAATGTTCTTTCTTTAAAATTGCTTGGAAATTTTTCTTACCAGTGAAAGTGCTGTATAAGACAGAGAAAAGAAGTATTTGTAGCATAGTAAATGAAGGACTAGATGTTCTGTTCCCCATATGGCTTAACACGAAATCTATACCACAAGTCTTGGAGACAAATGTGTTTACAGGCATTCCATCTACAATTCATTAAAAAGATTAAAGAAAATGAACTTTTCACAACAATTCAGTTTTGGAAGTTAAAATGTGTTTAGATGAACTTTTAATTCATCTACTTGACTAATACAAACCTCTCTCTGCAGAGTGATCCTTCAAGTAGAATTTAATATATTTTAAATAGTTCCCAAGTGTTTTATAGTTCTGTCTTGGAGCATTTAAATTATTTTGCAATGAAAAATTTTCCAGTTTATGGCAAACGAAGAAGTTAATGATACACCAATTGCTAGCAGCTGTCCAAATTTAAATAATAAAATGCCAGATAGAATATTTTATCGTCTTAGAAGTCTAGTTTTTAATTTTAACACTAGCAGCAATATACTGCTTCACAAGAAGCCATCATGCTTTATAGATTACCTGTAAATATATATTGCATCAGAGGAGTATAAATCTAGTCCAAAGCCAAGTTTATCTCAGTCTGGTACACAGAAAGACAAACTCAGCCACCCCTTCTTCTCTTTGTTTATAGCTGCAATATATCCAATTTAGATAAAGAAGGAATGCACCAGAAGACAAACTATTGTTCAAGGGTTAGAAGTCTTGGTCCAGATGTGAAGATTTAATAGGAATTAATTCCCTAAGCACCTAGTTTTGAAAATGGGAGCTGCATTCCTAAACCAATTCTGCATTTGGGAGAACTTTGCCGCACAATTTTTCTGTCCCATCTGCTTCTGTTCCCATAGCTTCTACTTCCATACTACCTCTGATAAGGGAAAGATCATATAAACTACATATCTGCACCCAGTGATTTAGGGTCTAAACTTTCAGGCCTTTTTCATTATAAAGAAGCAACATATGAATATGTTTATACATGTTTGTGTTCTAACTGATTCATTTACTTCTTATTTAGGATCACAAAATATATATTAAACCGAGTCGCCATGTGGATCCTTTCACAACAGTTACACTTGGCTGGCCAGAAAACAACAATAATTCCAGTTTTCTCTGGACCTGTGGTTTGTGCATTTCCTGAGCTTTTTTCACCAACTTGTACTTGATGAGCAACAAACTCACTGTTGTTTCAGATCCAGTGTTGAAAATCTGAATTAAGGATGCTTCATTTTCTGGCTTTAAAGTTTGCCACTCACTGTGGCAAACAAATAAAGAATGTCCTTCTACCCAACCCTAGTTTTGGCACCAAACTAATTATGGTATATAATGTGCCATAGTACTCCATTTTGTCTTCTCCCAAAGGTTTCAATTTTCAGTTTTTCAAGATCTACCTGCCCTAAGCTTCACCACCATAGCCAAGGACTAGTCCCAAGTGACTTACACAGTCATTTGCAAAGTACAATGAGTCTCAATAAAACAGCCATAATTAACATTATACATGATGCAAAACATTTCTGGCTGAAAACAGGATTGGGATTCAGGCCATCTGTGTTCTATCCCCATAATTATCCCTGACCTCATACATGACTTTGGAAACCTGTATTTTTGGTAATCCAGATTATCAACTCTTTAAATTGTGTTCAAGAAAATTCTCTCTAAAGCTCTTTGAAACTTATGGCAGTAAAGTCCTTTATAAGATCCTGTTCTAACTATAAAGGAAATGTTTCTGCAGGAGCTTGCTGGCCTGCCTGGAATGAATGTGTGAAGCAACAGATAATTCTAATCAACCAAAGTGAGGTGCAAATCCCACCTTCCTGCCTTCCTCCTCCGAAATCAGCAGTGACTGTCAGGATTTCTGTCCAAAACCATGGCAGTGAAGAGAGGCAGGATGAGCAATGCCTCTATGTGACTGCAAAACAAGAACTGCAACTGGACATCAGGTCTGGTTTTAAACCCTGGTATTCATAGGTTAATATTATTACTGCGCAAGCACAGTGCAAGGCCACAGTTTCCAACAGTAATGAGAATAAAGTGGTATTGTACTTTTAGAATCATAGAATTACAGAATGATTTGGGTTGGAAGGGACCTTAAAGGTCATTTTTTCCACCTCTCAGTCATGGGCAGGGACACCTTCCACTAAATCAAGTTACCCAGAGCCCCATCCAGTCTGGCCTTGAACACTTCCAGGGTTGGAGCACCCACAGCTTTTCTGGACAACTTGTGCCAGGGCCTCAACACCTTCACAGTACAGAAAACTTACTGTTCTAAATCCATTTACACCTTACCATTATAAAAATTACTGACCAAATAAGTCTTGCTGCATTTTTCACTCCATGTTTCTAAACATAGTGAAACATGTTTATAAACTGAAACACATTCTTCCAAAAATCACTTAAGGTTTTTGACCCCACTGCATCCTTCCAGTGTTGGAGATTTCAATGTGTCAGTCTCATTGAAACAACAGGAATAAATGCCATAAGATATGTCTGAAATTGCTCCCAGACTTCTCATACTATGTGTAACTCCCATCTTACTCCCTTATAGGTGTGAGGCCAACTGCAAGCCAGTGAATGTTAGTGATGAAGTTGTTTTGACTGTCTCTGGACAGGAGGACTCCCAGGCCATATATTATAACTGGTATTTAGATAACACATTCCAAAACAAGGTGAGAGCACCAGATTTGTCAGAAATACTGTATAGACAAAAATAAATATCCAGAAAGCCATATGGCCTCAGAGGGTTATTTTGTCAAGTGAATGCTTAGAAAATAACTAGTGAAGACCGAGACAAGGGGGTGCCTGGATTGGGAGGGGTTATAATGAAGGGCATCAAATTGCCACCCTGCTCCTAACAAATCACAACAGAAACTACAGCAAAGAGCCTCTACTGCCATGTGTTCTTTTCTGTCTGATTTTCCAGTCTACAACCCTCCCTCCAGCCTGTAGCCTGACTGGTTTCCAGCAGAATTCTTTGAATTTGCTTCAAAGCAACACATCTGTGTTGAGAATGACCAGCTCCTTCTTGCAGACACAGGGAGAAGCTTTTCAGATTAAAGTAACAGGTAAGGGCTAACAGGGTTTTTAGGGTTCACAGACTCCTTTGGATAGTCTCTGCTGACATGACATCATATAGATGTCACACATGTGCAGCCGCACTCAGAAATATGAATGTAAATTAGTCCACAAGTTGAAAGGTGTTACTTCATATATGAGTTCTTTAAAATAATGAAGACATAATAAGTTTGTTCTGGGGCATGGCAGGAGAAATTCAGTTATCTTACTCCGAGCTGTTCATACCTTTGCTAAGGCTCACCTGAAACAAAGTTATGCTAAATGCTCGACCAAATAATAGCGCTTTCCTTTATAATGCAAACATGAACACATTCGAAATAGTTCTTTTCCTCTTATGGTTTGTCCAGTAGCAGGATTTCATCCCTCATTGGGCACACCCTGCCGTGCGCGGTGCCCCAGCAGGCAGCCCCGCTGTTCGGTAGGCGCTGCCGGGGCACGGTCCTGGCTGATGCTCTGCTCCCTCCGCTCCCAGGCACGACTCAGCGAGGTTACGGCGAGGGATGGTTCCTGGTGAGCACCGTGCCCCCGCCCGAAGCCCCCGGCTGTGCCCTGAGTCCCGAGCACGGCTCGGTGCTCACCGCCTTCAGAGTGTCCTGCAGCGCTCCCGCCTCCGAGGGCTCGGGCCGGTCCAGTCCTGGCAGGCAGCTCACATATTGCTTCTATGTGACACCAAGTAAGTCCGCTGCCTTCTCGTAACACGAGCAAAGGCACGACCTGCCCTGCTCTGCTCTGCAGGGAGACTGCCCACGGGTGAGCCATGCCCCCAGTCCCTGCTCTCAGACAGCAGGAGGTGTCTCTGTGCTGTCTGGTCCCTGACCCCTTCTTTCCTGTTTCAGATTCTCTCCTGGATTGTAGCCCGGATCCTGAACTCTTTCCAGTTTATCTTCCACTTGGAGAAGAGGAAAATGATTTTATTTTACATGTGACAATTATTGTTAGCAACAACTTTGGTGATACAGTTCAAACAAATGCTTCAGTGAAGGTACGCAGCAAAATTAGTTTCAAGTTGATAACTAACACACTCTTGGAGCTTCTTCATCTTTTAAATGTATTACTTCCTTCTGAATGTGCCATAATCACCATTTTTCTATCTCACAGAAACTATTCTCTGTGTACGCAAGGTCAAAAGATCTTCCACTGCCCTTTTTTCTAGAACAGAAGACTAAAAGAATTGTTTGGACATTGACTGAGCAGTGTAAGCCTATTTACTGAGTCTGGAGTTACTCTCTGTAGGCCCCAAAAGCCTCTTACTTCTCCCCCAGTGCCACAGTAAGGAGACCCTTATCAGGCCACTAAAAATAAAACATTTAAAATAGAGAACATGAAGTATTATGTCCCACTCTATCTAGGCTGTCATTAAGATGATCATGGAAGCTGTTCAAAGAAAATTATAACAGCCTTGGCTATGTTGAGAGCATCTGATTCCTTCCTCAGGTTGGACCTGCAGATGTGATGGATGGGAACCTGACCCTGCAGGCTGTGATATCTCAGAAGGCAAACACCATCCTAAAAGATGGGAACAACAGCATGAGTCTTTTCCAGCTGTACAAGTCAGTGACGTCTGTCCTTAATCAGCAGATCCAAGAGGAAAGTTTTAACATGTCTGTACAGACAAACACACGAAAAGAGGTCAGCAAAATGCCTTCTTGGAGTACAGTGTCATATAATGGACTCTTCATAATCTTTGACAGCTCTTAAGTAATAAAAAGCTCACATATCACCACTCAAAAGCAATGAAGGTTTCAAGTTTCTAGCATCTGTCTCAGGGTTTGGCACAGGTTTCAGCTAGTTTTCACAATTTGTCTACATAAATTATTTGTTTTATCACTCATCAGAAATTCTCAATTAATTCTCAATTGTTAATTCATTGTTAATTGTTATTTCATTGATTTAAACTAGTTTATCTAAACCTGATTTTCCAAAGCAATTTAAATATCAATAAAATGGCATCTCCAGTGGGATAAATACCCTATCTAATTTCCCTCAAAAGCACTAGATGGCAGATAATTTTCTTTTGTCCATTTTAGCCACCAGTTGATGTTTCAGTCACAAGCTGATATTTGTACAGTGCTTTGAGTGCCTCAGATGAAGAGATCTAGAGAATGTATCCTTCAATTAAGATTCATTATTTGAATAACATCCATCACACATGGCTCTGCTTTCTCTGGAAGTGGCATTTACACAGTAATTCACATACATTAGTACAAATTCTCACAAGTAACTCTCCTCGCTCTTAATGGATGTTAAGTGTATGAATTCTCCGTGCTGGGAGGTAACATAAAACTCATGATTATATAATTACTAGGGCAAGTGGCATCTTGTCAGTAGAGCTAATATCAGCTCAAATGATCCTTGTTGTGGATCCTTACTCTACTGCATAACTTACAGCAAGCCTGGCTGTCAATACACAGCACTACTTTCACAGTCCTAATTAGCATCTTGTTCCTTTGCCTAATTATCCCTTTTCATCTCAAGCTCCGAGGGCTGATGCTGACAACTCTCTCTGTTGTTAACATAACATCAATGCAGACTGCTCTGAAGATGTCAGAGGTATTGAAAGAAATCACTTACAGGAGTGAAGAGCTGTCTGTCTCAGCACAGGTAAGAAGCAACTCATATCTCCTCACACTAATAGTAGAGACTCTAATTACCCCACTGACCTTGGAAGAGGTTTCAGTGCCTAATAATTATCTGTTCTTACCCATTTTTTCAACTGTACCTGCATGTGTATTTTGAGCAGCAGTATTTTGACTCTGTTTAGTAAATTCAAGTGTCAGATATTGTCTCAGCAATCTCTACAATCCAGGCTATGGCCATTACATTTATCATACTTTTTTGAGATGGAATCCTTAACTTTTAGTTAGAAACATGTCAGGGTGCATGTTTTCTCTCATAAAGTACTTTTAGAACCCTGAAAAGAATTGCCCCAAGAGAGTTTTTCTAGAATTGCCCATATTCATTCACCCCTGATCCTGGCACTGCACAAATTGCACAAAGGCAATGGTCAAGGAACTATTTATGCTTATGGGGGAGAGCATATGGCAGGACAGAACAAAGTGTCACTGGGGGAATTTTCCCAAATATGAAGGCAATAAAAGCAGCTGTCCTGATTTGTGATGTATTATAGAGCTGGAACCAGACAATGGTTTGGGAGCATTTCAGCAGGATGTGGTTAACTTCGGCAAGACAAGAACACAGCTCTGGTCCAGCCCTCACCCTACAGAAAAGCTGCTCAGTGTTCACAAGCTGTGGGGATGAGTGTAGTGAATTTGCTTGGCTCCTTCACTATCTTGGGCCAAAATCTAGCCTGTGCTTTCCCAGTCACAAAGCTGCATCCAGGCACAAAATAAAAATTGTAAAACCCATTCTCCTTTGGCACTTAGCACTTTGGCACTAAGATAGAAATGTATAACCCAATTTACTACTTTACTGTACATCTAAAAGCTATCCTTGCCCAGGGTTTGACAGAAAAGCCCCCTTCACATGTTATTCATCTTTTTATGGATTACATCTGTAGAAGCAGGCTGCATTTTTCATGCCTGTATTCCATTTTGGTGTACCATCTAGTATATAATCTTTATTAGCATTTGAAATATTGCCCTAAAATCAGCAAAAATAATTACAGTAAAAATGGCATTACCCACTAATAGTCCCAAGAGTTTACTGATGTTGCAATATTCAGTAAATGACACAAGGGTCACTTCTGTCATTTATATGCCAGCACATATAAACTGCTCCCTGTGTTTCTCATGCAGGTGGAAGCCAGCAACACCCTGGAACATGTCAGCGCCTCCTTGCTTGCTGTAAACACAGAGCACAGCAGAGATGGTCAGGAGTTAAAGGAAGCAGCCAACTATCTGTTTAATGCAGTGAGCAATGTTCTTAAAGCTTCTGTAGAAATCAGAGCTGGGAACACTTCAGTGCCAGAGGCAGAACAGGTAATTTGGATTTGGTCCAGTTTGTACAGTGCTATGTGTGAATATTTGTTTGCTTTGGGAGGTTTTTTTAAATCTCTGATGCCTCTTATATTTTTTAGTTGGCACTGGAAAGGGTTCATTGGGACCCATGATGGGCTTGAATGTCAGAGGAAATTTCTCCCCAGTTAGATATGTTAGATTGAATGTCTGGTATTGAAGATGTTAGAAGTCTTTGAAGATTTGTGACATTGAAAGCTGAACAGGACAGAGAACACAGCATCAGCTCTGCTAATAGATGACAAGCAAATTTCGATTTTTTTTCAGATTTGCTTCTATCCCCTCCTTTTGCCCCATAATTCAAGGAAGCCACAGGTATTAAATATTCATGATTGCCACTAGTACTTCACAGCTTGAACTAGCTCTGGTTGCTGCTTAGACTTTTGCAGAAAGCTCTGATTATCTGTTCAGAAAGATGCAACATATTTATTTTGTCCTACCCTTTCCCATCTATATGTGAATTGTCACAGATTACTCTGAGTTTCCTGGGCTGAACATACTTTAATCTCATCACTGCAAAGGAGTAGGGATGAAATAAATCTAATTTGAGAGAAAAGATTATGTACTGGACAAGTTTCCCAACAATAACTCCCTCATAATACACAATTGTTATGTAATTAGGTCTTCCTTTTCCAAGTAACTCAACACTAACATGTGCAGCTAAGGGCATTAATACACAAAAGTACATGAATATATCAATTGATGTCATGCTTGTAATTTCAATGTGTAGAAGTTATAAATACCACAATCTATAAGTAAAATCTGTAGGTTATTTATTTGCTCTCTACAGTGTTTCAATGAGAATTACAGAAACTGAATTGCAATAGAATAATTTTCTCTGAGATTAGGAAGCTCATCACCAAGTTTGTCACCTTAGTAAGACACCAAAATTAAATGGAAGCAATGACTAATAATGTGCAGCTTGATGATCCTGTGTACCTTTGTTGTAAGTTTACTCCTCTAATCCTTTTCCAGAGTTCAGTGTCACACCAGCTCCTGAGTACAGTTGAGAATCTCCAGAGTGCCCTTCTGTTTGGGAAGGCACCAGGTGATGAGCCAACAGTCCTCACCTCTCCCTCTGCCACAATGTATATGCACAGGTAACAGCTGCAGTGTCCTCCACTGAAGCCTCTGAGAGCTACAAATAATTGATTCTAGCATGCTTAAACAGAAGCATGTTTGGAACTAACTAAATATTGTAGCATAATGACAATTTCAATAGTGCAATAAGGCTGTAGTTAGGGGCTTATAGTAAGAACAGCTTGGACTCCAGGAACATCACCTCAGAAATTCCCATGTTGTGTGTTCTTTAACCAGCAGAGAATTTACTGCTATTTCCTGAATGAGGCAGTAGTCACTTACTTTTGAAATTTTGTAGAAAACTCATGTCATGCCAGCTAAGGGTTTCTTTTCTTTTCCAAGTTGCCAGTAATGACAGGTTATATGGAACTGTAACCAGCTTGGCAGAAGCAAATATAATCCTGAGGAGCCTGACAAGCATTCTCCATTCCCTATAATCATCCCTAAATTGTTCCTCGAGAGCCTGGTTTTCATCTGCATCAAACTGTGCATTCAAATCAAGAGCATGTTCACAAGAAACCAAGTCTTTCAAATAAGTACACCTCAGTAAAATTTCCTCTCCAGATATGCCAATTCCACCCTTTTTTTTGATCATTCTATGGCATTACATGGAGTACTGCATCAGGGACAGATTCATGCATGAAGTATTTACTGGCAGACATAGAAATAGTTTTGCAACTAATTTATGCTCATGAAGAGAGAAAGTTTCTTTGTATATATGGAGTTCATGCCATTGATGTTTGGTTTTTCCCTTTTTTTTTTTTTTTTCTCTCTCTTTTATGCTGCTTTGCTTACGCCCGACCCTAACAGATTACAAACAGAAAACATGGACAGCACATCCATTAACATTTCCAATTCCAGCTCTGCCAGCTTTACTCTCCCACCTGCTTCCTCTCTCAATGTTTCAGGAGTTGATGGTGAAACAGTGGATATAAGGGCAAGTAAACAGCTTTTACCTAACTCTGTCTGATATCCAGCTTACCTTCGTGATCTAATGGTTTTAGAATTGTTTATCCTCTCACAATGAACACACAAGAACACATCATTACTCCTGTCATGCCAAAAAAATAATTTGAAATCATTGGTCAGAGAAGCCTTCTATCTTAATTTCATGAGGTTGGTTCAGTGAGTTAAGAACAACTAAATGCTTAAATTCCCCATCCCATCCACTTGGATTCACATATACATGGCAGGAGCAGGGAATGGAATGAATCAACACCTACAAATCTATTTGCTTTTTGTTTACATCTTATGCTCTGAGGAGGACACAAGAGCTCAGAGTCCATATCTCATTCAAACTAACCTACAGCAGCCCTCTTTCATCCCAGCAAGAAACACCTGAGGGTGGGGCACTCGGATCCTTCAGGAGACAAATGTGCTGATGGTAGCACATCCCCTGTCTGAATTAGACTGTGGTGTTTTTTCCCCTCAGAACAATACATTGCATATAATTGTCATATTTTCAAAATAAATTTTCTGAAGATCTCTCTGGTTGATTTGACCCTCTCAGGAGACCCCTAAAATACCTGTAAACATTTTTTTTTCCTTGCACCTTGTTCAACTCTGTCAAAGAGGTGTCACAGCGTACGGAAACAATAAAGATTGTTGTACACATTTCAGAATGAAAATCACTTTCAAGGTTTATAGACCCACCTTAGAGATAAGGTAGAGTCTTATTTAAACTAGGATGCAGACTTGTTGGAAGTAGACTTCTATTTGGGTCTGGGCTCAAGCTTTCATTATTCAGCAATTCAGAGTGTGAATAAAATGAAATATTGACATTAGATAAGTTGTCTGACTGTTACTGTCTTCTAACAGATGGTGAGCTTTGCCATGAATCCCTTTTTCTCCAGTGACAGCAGTTTTGACATCAGTGGAACAGTGGGAGGTCTGAGTCTAACTGGCCTGGATGGTTTGATCATACCAGTCAGCAACCTCAAAGAGAACATTGAGGTAAATCCACTCTTTCCTAACTCTCACCCTCTTTTCCCATATTTTTTCCTTTCTCCACTAACAAACTGTCATTTGTTATAATTTGTGAGGTGAACACAAATGCTGGTAGTGTTCATGACATTAGGAAATGGGCTGATGCTGTTTGTAGTTGTGATGGAGGGATTTGTGTGATGTGGTGAATGAAATACCAAGTATTTTTGTCTTTTCTTGAAAAGGAAGCATTTTATTCTTCCTTTAAATGAATGTAAGAATACTAATGGTCATGGAAATAGATTCCAGATTACAGTCATCCCAAAGCACAATGTGAAGTCTGATTTCATCATCTAACCACTGTATTTATTGTACTGCTCTTTGGCTTCCCAGCCCATATATAAACTGACATCTACATCATTCATACACACATTCATGCAACCAATGTCTCAGTCATAACTGCAGTTCTCAGTTCAGAAATGCACTAAGGGTCATAGGTTTTACGACAAGTTTACACAGATTTCAAATTAACTTTTCAGAGGTGAGTTGACAGAATCAAAAAATCACTTTGAAAGTGATATTTTTGCTGGCCATGCTTTCCTGATGTTATGAAAAAAGATAATCTAGCATGTGGCTGCACGCTGAGAAGAAAAATGCTTTTCTGTATTTAAACTTATGTCTTTCTGTTTAAAAACAGATCATGTTGCCAAGGCTTTCAGCAACTCAGGAAGATAAGATTCTGTTGAATCTGGCCAATTATAGCACTTTTCAAGTCAATGTTACCTCAGAAAACACGTCTATAGTGATCTACCTGGAATCTGAACATGACATTCCACTAATACTTTACCTGGGGTATGGTTATCACCCAAATGAAACCAACTACGATATGAAAAATCATCTCTTCTGTAAGAAAACTTCTGGAGGTAAGATAAGTGGCTAGTGACCCATGAACTTGCAGAATGAGCCTTGATCATGAGTTCAGGTGTTTAGCTGGAAAGAAACCTCATGTTTCAGAGTTTCAATCTCTAGAATAAAGTGTTTATTAACAGGGGCAAAGATTGGAATGATTTGATCGATGAGTTGCCGAGAATGATTTCATGCCTGTTTCTTTAATTCATTTATAATATGCAATACAGCTGCATACTTCTGAATTAGTCTCTATATACATACATTGAAACGAAATATTTATGTTCAAGGTGAGACAAACAGCTGGGTTCTCAGCCCAGAAGAACTCATTTTTGGAGAGGGAACCTACTATTTCATGGTTTTACAAGATATGGGAATGGATTCAACAGTCTACAATGGGCTAACTATAAACGCCACTTGCTTTGCATCCCGCTGTGTATTTTGGGATGAGCACCAGGGCGGCTGGAACAGCTATGGATGTCATGTAAGTAGAGCAAAACAAAACAAAGTGTCTGTTACACACTTCAAAGTCAGCCCTCATAACCACCATTGTGTAGTAACTGACATCATGAAACAAGATCATTCTGAGATGTTTTAATAAATTCAAGAAGTTTAGTCATATTGAACTAACCTTTGAACAACTTTCCCATTTCTATTTCTTGGGATGAACTTCTATATAAGAAGAAATGGATCCATTTTGACAAGGCCATAATATATTGTAATGCCCATTACTGGTTAGGTGTTAGAATTAATATTCCTTATTGAACTTGAACAATTTGGTGTGCAGCAGCTCTCTGCACTAACTTACCAATCTCAGCACTGTCTTTTCATTTGCTTAGTAAGTCATCTAATAATTTGAAGCCAGATGTTTTATCAGGAATCTTTTCTGGGTTTCAGGTAGGACCAAAAACAAATCCTAGCAGCACACAGTGCCTCTGCAACCATCTGACCTTCTTTGGGAGCTCCTTCTTTGTCATACCCAATGCCATAGATGTCAGCAGAACAGCACAGCTGTTTGGGACGTTTGTGGACAATCCTGTGGTGGTGACAACTGTAGGGTGCATCTTTCTGATATATGTGCTTGTAGTTATTTGGGCTCGAAGGAAAGACATCCAGGATGATGCCAAAGTAAGTCTCCAGCTAATAAAGTCAGTGTATTCAGGCCAATTCCCACCATGCCTAGCCTGTTTTAATAGGAAGTCTTTAACCAATTCTACTCCTTTCCCCGTAACCCTGTTTACTGGTAAGTAAACATTGCTCACAAGATCACAAATTCCTACTCACAGCTTTCAGGAATCTGTACTTACAGGACAGCTAACACTGCTGGTGTTGTGTGGCTCTGCAGGTGAAAATCACAGTCCTGGAAGACAATGACCCCTTTGCTCAGTATCGTTACCTCGTGACAGTTTTCACAGGACACCGCCGCGGCGCAGCCACAACCTCCAAGGTATCAGTGGCACTGTGTGGGAGGAGAGTTTATTTGCTTAGAGAACTGGATGAATAATGAAACACCTGAGGCTATGAAACAGGACAGCTCAAATGCACTGTCTGAGCCAGAAAGCCCTTAGGTTTGATGAAAAGAGAAATAATCACACATAGGATCAAGATGTGCAAATCTTCATTTTGCCTTTTTATTTTCCAGGTGACTCTCACCCTCTATGGACTGGATGGAGAGAGTGAGCCCCACCATCTAAATGATCCTGATACACCAGTCTTTGAACGTGGAGGAGTGGATGTTTTCCTCCTCTGTACCTTCTTCCCTCTTGGGGAACTGCGGAGTATTAGACTGTGGCATGATAATTCAGGGGACAGTCCATCCTGGTAAGTGGAGGTCTGGAGATGGTGGGAAGTAAAAATCCACAAACAATTTTTTATAATGGCAACAGTTTTCCCTTTCTAGAACTTGAAAATTATCCTTTTTGCAGTTCTAGAAAGAAAAGTAGTGTTAGATTCTAGTTTTTGCAACTAAATAGACTAATTCATAGCCTAAACTGCAGGAACAAGAGTGCTTCCCATATCCC
Source organism: Sylvia atricapilla (assembly GCF_009819655.1). Taxonomy (NCBI): domain Eukaryota; kingdom Metazoa; phylum Chordata; class Aves; order Passeriformes; family Sylviidae; genus Sylvia; species Sylvia atricapilla. Next base: position 5,110,328 of record NC_089151.1, read on the forward strand.
ATTTTCAGAACAGGATGGGATATGTCCTATGCCTTCTAGTTTAGTCACCCTAAGAAGCTAGAGGCCAGAGTTTGTCCTCCACAGCCTTGCTGAGCTCTGGGTTTGTACTCTCAGTGACATTTGACTGCCCTGTGCATTTTTCCAACAGGTATGTGAATCGAGTATTAGTCCATGATCTGGCATGGGATCAGAAATGGTACTTCCTCTGTAACTCTTGGCTAGCCATTGATATTGGAGAATGTGTCCTAGATAAAGTGTTCCCAGTAGCAACAGAACAGGACATGAAGCAGTTCAGGTACCTCCTATTTCATGGACTTTTTTTACTCTTAATAGCAGTCAGTCTGGAAAAACAAGCATGAAAAATACAGACCAAAGCCCCAGAAAAAAAAATTAAAACAAAGGAAGGTCTTTCCACTGTCCTTAAAGGCCACTGAGCAAGGGAGAGAGGGAGGATGGTTACATAAATCTAATCATTACCCTAACAGTAATATCATACTGAAAATATTGGTAAAGAAGAATAGCCTGATAAACCTACAGAAATCCAAACATCTTCTCTTAGGTGTAAATTTTCTTAACAATTTAAACAGGAACTATTCACTTTCCCTCTATGCTGTGGCCAAAAGGAAAGGACATAAGTAGCTATGACCATTCCATGCAAATCAAGCCATGATATTTGACAATTCTTCTAATTATTACTTCTGCTGATAATGCCTAGAAGCATGAACAGGTCAGGACCCTGAACTTGGGCTTTATTCTTCCCTCTCCTTTCTACATATCCATTTGATTTCCCTCTTCTCCCTCCCAGCAATCTGTTTTTCATGAGGACCTCCAAGGGTTTCCAGGATGGGCACATCTGGTACTCGGTTTTCAGCCGCTCCCCACGAAGCTCCTTCACGCGAGCCCAGCGTGTGTCCTGTTGCTTCTCACTTCTCCTCTGCACCATGCTGACCAGCATCATGTTCTGGGGGGTGCCAAAGGATCCTGCTGAGCAGAAAATGGATTTGGGTAACAATCCTCACCGTTGCTTGGGCAGGCAAATAGAGAGACAGCAGAATCTGGAAGCAAGAGTTGAATAAATGGGTTTTTTCACAGGAGAGAGACTTGGTGGTTTATTTTGCCTGGGGTTATTTTTCCTTCTCTCCTCTGTTTGACCTTGACAGGTAAGATCGAGTTCACATGGCAGGAAGTGATGATTGGCTTTGAGAGCTCCCTCCTCATGTTCCCCATCAACCTGCTCATTGTGCAGATCTTCAGGAACATACGGCCCCGGCCAGCCCAGCAGGGCAGAGAGAAGAAGCCAGGAAAAAATGGCCAAGTGTCCCCAAGCCTGCCTCCCACCCCAGGGGCCACCCAGGCTGCCTCTCTCACTCCAGAGGCTGTGGCAAAGGCAAGTCCCAGTGAGTCCTGCAGTGCCCTCTGCTGCCACACACTACAGGCTTCCCCAGCTCCACAGATTTCCCTGTTCCAGTGCCCTTCAGCCTGTCTGAAGAGAAAAGCCAATTATAACTGGGGCAAAGCATTCACTTGCCCACCTAAATGCAATCCTTCACTAGGGTCCGCCTTTGTACATCCCAGCCCTTGCACAGTTATTGTGTGTGGCCAAATCACTAGGTCCAGGAGTTAAAGCAAACACAAAGTAAGACAGTGAAGACAAAAGGTATCATGGACCTTCAAGGCATTTTTCTCAGCTTAGGTCCTCAGGCAGGACCTTTTGAACCCCAAAAGCTGCCTTGTTGAATTCACTGAATCTGCCTGTCACATCCACTGTAGGATGTGCTATTCTTATCCATTCTGGAGATTTTAGCAGTTGGTGCAGCTCCCAGCCAGTGGTACTGTCAGATCACATCAGCTTAAGCCAGTGCAGCCAGAGTCACTGCTGTGTTGCTGCTCTCTTTCCTAGGACATAAGAAGAATTGCCAACTCACTCTTCAGAGCCCTGAAGGCTCCATCTCTCACCTCAGCACCAGACCTTGAAAAATCAACTAATATCAACACACTCCTGTCATTGGTTGAGGACATCATCTGTCAGCAGAACAGAGCTGGACAAGGGTTTTATGATGAGAACGAGAAGGATAGCTCTATAATTGTCACATTGGGTGCTATGGATATCCAAGGTAAATAATACATTGTGAAACCCTTGCAATGAAAATGGTGATAGCACTGGATGTGATGACCCAAGCTGTTCTTGCATTCTGACTCAAAGGCAACAACAGAATCACAGAGTAGCTAAGGTTAGAAGGGATCTCTGGATCCCACCATGCTGCTCAGAACAGGGTAAGTGCGAGCAGGATTGCCCAAGATCAAGTCAGTCAGATGCTGAATGACCCAAAGGATGAAGACTCCATAAATTCTCTGAGCAACCTACTCCAGTGTGCAACATCTATGCTTTTTCTTATGTTCAGAAATTTCCCATGTTTAAAGATGTGCCCATTGCTTCTTGTTCTTTTACTGCACCACTGAGCACCCAGCTAAGTAAAGACAACTCTTGTTTCTTATGCTGTAGAATCAAATGTTTCCTACCAGTCTGGCTTGGGAGCTGAGTTAGCATCTACAAATGAAAAGACTCACAAATATCAGTTGTTTCACAAACTCTTTGACCTGTCTTTTTTTTTTCTTCCTGGCCTTGTGCTGTTGTTTCTTTCAGTCTGACTCTAAATTAACAAGACTATGAGTAAAAAATCTCGCTGATTTAATTAAGACTCACATTTCACTTTTCCAGGGAGTCTTCCAAGCTAATTGCACAGGTACATCATGAACTAATTAACAGTTGATCTGATTTGACCTGTCTATTAAGCTTTTAGTATTGCTGTTTAACTCAGCTGCCTTTTGGAAAAAGTTCCAGGCCATTCCAGCAAAAAGCCATTAAGCTCTAGTACTAAAGCTGCGTTGACATGTCCCTTCAAATGTTAGTCTTCATCACACTCATGATCTTTAGCTCCATTTCTACCACCCTTTGTACTGAACAGTGGTTTAATCTGGGACTATTTATTTTCTCAATAAATAAAGAAATAAACAAATAAATCTTTGCCTGCAGAAAAAACAAGAAGTCGAACTCCAGAGAAAAGAATTTGTGACCAGCTGAAATACAGTGGTTACCATCGCTGCTTGTACATGCAACTCCAGCATGTAGAGATGGAGCTGGAATTACTGGGGCCTCATAAATTTCAGATGCCTCAAAGTTACACACAAGCTGTTTGTCAGGTTCAGCATATGAAGAACCTCCTGGAGAACCAAATCTGCTCATCAGCATCCATCAGTGACGGGTAACCCAGTTCTCATTCTCAGTATAAGTAAATTCAGGTCATGAATTCAAAATTGGACAGGATGACAGAGCCCAAATAATTACTGCTTAACATGTGCTAGATGACTATTATTACATCTGTAAAAATAAATCTTACTATTATACCACTGTAGGAGCTACAAAGAAATTTCCATGCACTGTGAGCTGCACACAAAGGCAATAATGACATATCATTGCTGTTTGTCTCCAAAATGGAAAGTTTGCCTCCAAAATGGAAAGTTACAGTACAATGCCATGTGATAGTAAAGGGCTGGGATAATCACCCAGCTCCAAAGTCACAGAAGTCTCTTAAAATGTATAGATAAAGGAAAATTAATAAGCAGACAAAAATAGTTCAGTGAAATAGGATAATTAAGTTGGAAGTATTGAAAACAATTGCACTAATTTCGTCATTTGGCCATTATGGTGATCACAAGAGATGCCTTCAGCAGCTTAAATGCACTCATAGCTTTGTCAATAATTCTACTGGAGATTCAATTATGCATGAACTGAGGAGTAAATAAGCCCATCACATTTATTTTGATTTTAGCTGATGTCTGCACACTTCCTCATTACTTCTTCTCACTGTACTTTTTTGGTATCTGTATATCCTATATAACTGTATTACTTCAATGAATATTTTGATTTTATATCATAAGACTCTGCCTATTCCCAGTGAACCTGATGACTGTGATTTTGGTTCCTGTTCTATCATAGACTGATTTTTTTCTCCTCTGGTTGACTCTCAAGGTGGTCCCATACTCCAAACTCGTCCAGTGATGACAAGAAAAGTTCCTCTCCCAGAGGGCTGCCCTGGTGGTTTGTGTTCATTGCTTGGTTCCTTGTAGCAGCCACCAGCGGTGTGTCTGGGTTCTTTACCATGCTCTATGGACTCCATTATGGCAAGGAGAACTCCATCAAGTGGCTCATCTCCATGGTCATCTCCTTCTTGGAAAGTCTTTTCATCACACAGCCCTTAAAGGTGAGAGCCTCAGAAACACAACCACTGGCCGAGATGAACTCACCTGCTGCCATTGCAGGAAGACAATGTAACATGTTCTAAAGAGCTACAGGGTTTAGGAGATAAAATGAGAAGTCTTTGCCCTCAAAAAAAAGAGCAGGCAGGTAATTTACAGAGTTCTGTAGCTTTTTGCTGACATTAACTCCATTAGTTTCATCTCCCTTGCTTTGTCAGGGTTTAATGAGGTCTCTGGCTAGTGAGGATGTGTCACAAAATCCATCTAGCTGGACAAACCCCAGCACTGTGCTGATTTCTTGTTTATGGCTTCAGCTGCAAGGGTTCAACAAACCCAGAGTTCAGTTGTTCTCCTGCAGTGTCTGGATCCAAAGGGATCCAGGTTAAAGCCAAAGGCTTCTTTATACGAAATAGGAATATGGTGAGTCTATAGCTGATTCTTTCCAGGTGCTGGGATTTGCTGCTTTTTTTGCTCTGGTTCTGAAGAAGGTGGAACATGAGGATGAAGAAAACACAGCTATTGATGGGCATTTATCTGCACCAGGTAACTGCCTGCAAAGTTAAAAATTGCTAAAGTGCAGAATTCCCCAAGCTTTTGGAGTGCTTTATGAATGAATATGTGACTAAGCTCAACTGGCTTGCAGCAAATCTTGTAACTATTCCACAGTTTAGTGAAAATAAATAAGTGACCAGTAAAAAACGTAGACTGGTAGCTCTTTACCTGATAAGCATAACTAAAACCTCTCACAAAAGAAACTTCCCACATCTTTTAAGCCCATACAGGGATGTTCTCAGGTTACATACTTTTCCACAGCCACAATTATCTGTATTATTCCCCTAAACTGAACAGTGGCTTCTGCATTCATAATCATATCTAAATAAAGCCTTCACCAGCAGACAGGAATCCTAGGGCACAGCAAAGTTATCTGATCTTCACCTTCCCCCCTGCTCAGCTTCAGGCTATGAATACAACACCTTCTGAGATGCTCAGCCAGAGAGACACCTGGACCACACCTGGTCCTAAACTCAAACAGTTTTTGTGAGCTTCTTCCCTCCCCACCGTTTGCCTTACAATCGCTGTAGTAATTGTTTAGATCACATCCTTCATATTCCTGAGGGAAAGCATTAAATAGAAATGTTTCCATAGAAAGTTCAAACAAACAAAAAGCAGGACATGGATGATCAATTGACTAATTCCAGGGTTCATTGTTCTCCCTCACAGGTGATTCACACCCTCTCTTTGGGGTCCGAAGGGACAGCAGAAGCAATATTTACCGGCCACCTCCTGCTGCTGATGTGGAGAAAATGAAAATCAGCTGCATGAAGGAGCAGAAAGCATTTGCCCTCATCAGAGAAATCCTGGGTATTACCCATATGTAGATTATCTTGTTTTACTCAGTAATACTTATCAGTAATTTTACATCAGTGAAAATATTGTTCTCTTGGGTGACAAAGTTTTGGCATATCTTCAGCTTTCTGCCAGCCGTTGTGATGTAGAGACAGGCTGTTCCATGGCAGCTGGAGCTGCAGGGAGGTGGGAATGTTAGCTGGAGATAAAAATGTGGCTAAGGCTTCATTTTATGGTAAAGAAACACATCACAAACACCAGAGATTAAAGAAAAGCAGAAAGGATAAAAGGAGGAAGTCAACAGTTAAATGAAGGTGAAATCAAAGAGCAGATGGACGCCATCCTTCTAAAAGCAGATAATATCTATAGATAATGATTTATGCCCTTGTCTTATTTCCTCTAAAATCAATGGCCAAAAAAAAAAAAACCACTTCACTTGGAAGGAAGTTAGCCTTCTCATTTTATTTGGAACTGCCATGGCTACTTCTGTTCAGCCTTCCCACTTATCTTCTTGACTGCTACTCATATTCCAAGTCTGAAACACTTAAACTGCAGCACGTTGAAGCAGCTTGAGTGCATTCATTAGCGCTGGTCACTCAGAGCCTACAAAGCACCTCCTTGGCCTAATAGGTGCTGACAGCAGTAATCATTCATGCAATCTATTTTGAAAGGCATTGTTAATTCAGAGCTCACATGTGCTGTCTCTTCCTGGTTTTTTTTCCAGCCTACCTGGGGTTTTTATGGATGTTGTTACTGGTTGCCTATGGGCAGAGAGATCCCAATTCCTACTATTTAAACAAACACATTGAAGACAGCTTTACAGATGGATTCCAGGATGTCTACAGTTACCAGGATTTTTTCACGTGGGCAAACACTACTTTACTCAAAAATCTTTATGGATCATATAAAGGTGCAGAGTCATGTTGTTTCCCTTCCCTTCAGCTTGCCAGATCCTGAAACATTATTTTTAATACTTAACTCTAACTTGCATATTTGAGTGGAGAAAGGGACTGTGAGGCTAGCAAGGAATCTTATAATATGAACACCGGTGGATAACAAAACCTGACAGCTTGACCCCAAGTTAAACATCCCCTGATATTTTCCTTATATTTAATATAACCCAAAAGTCCTGCATTGCAATGCTTGATTTTCCACATTACTTACTCCAGATATTCAGATACAACCTCAGTTTTACACACCTTTCTTTCCATTAAAAAAATGGCAGACAGGTGGCACCATAAAGCTTTTCCTCAGGAGTGGTTTGCATCATGACTTGGGTCAATGTGAAGGCAAATTATACAGTATCAGCATGTTTCTATCTAGTCATACCTAGTAAAATATGACCCATTTTCCAGATCCCATTTAAGGGTAAATATTGAAATATATTAGCAGAGTTTCCCTTGGTCATGACAGACCACATGAACACTGCATAAAGCTACTCTTCTGTGGGACTCGAGGTGAGTCACTTTTCTTCCCCAGGCCTCACCTTCCTTCTGAATAAAATACAGATGGGGGTGACACAGAACTCTGTTATTGTGAATGTTTAAGAACTCAGTTCTAATCAATATGAGGGTTTCATTTTCATGACTATTTTACTCGCAGTGTTTCTGAAAAAATAATATATGGCAAAATATTAATGCATCAGTGAATCACAAATTAAATTAAGAAAAATTATTAATTTTGTCATATTGCCAGTGCTGCTCTTTTCCATCTCCTGTTTAGGATTCATTACAGATGGCAATTCCAAGCTGGTGGGTAGTGCTCGAATTCGCCAAGTAAGAGTGAAAGGAGACACCTGCCCTATTTCTCCCAGACTCCAGCACATAGTTGAGGAATGCCACACTCCATACTCCCTACAAACAGAAGATACATCAGTTTATGGGGAGCACTGGAATACCTCAGTCGTTGATAACTCCTCTGACTTGAGCTCAGCATGGCAGTATCAGAGTCAGTCCAAACTGAGAGAACACCCCAGCTGGGGTAAACTTGCTGCCTATGGTGGAGGGGGATATGTCATTCACCTGGGAACTGACCCTAAAAATGCCTCCAGGTACCACTTGTGTTCTGTGAATTAGCAGTGCATCCTCCATATGACACTGCCTCATTCCTGTATGAATTAGATCACTGGCTACACATTCTTTTGGCAGAATTCTCCAGTACCTTTTCAACAATGTCTGGCTTGACACCTTCACAAGAGCAGTCTTTGTTGAATTTACAGTCTACAATGCCAACGTGAACCTCTTCTGCATTATAAGCCTGATGTTTGAAAGCAATGCTTTAGGTGAGAGCCTTTCCTAAGTTACACATTTCTCAAGACAGCAAGCAATGCACCTACAGAAGGCAGATTTACACATCATCAGTGTTTTCCTAGTTCTTTCTTCAGGAAAGACAAGTGCATTAATAAATCTAATAATGAGAAAATCAGTGCAAAATTTCTAAACCATTCAGGAAAAATGCAGCATCACAGTAATATAGCCCATAAGGGAATATCTTATGTTTGCTTATGCTGTGCTTATCTGCTGATGAAGGACACAAGGTACTGAAACTTGATCTTGAGAATTTACACAATAGGAACAAGAAAAATTCTGTTTCCTAATCACTTCAGCTAATCAATACAATATTAAGCAAAAAAAAAATGCAAATAACAGTCTGTCTTTTTTTGTTCCAGATGACTTCTAATGTATAGCTATATAATCATGTAATGCATAATCTGGATACAACTAAGACAATATTGAAAGCAGATTCTAGTTTAAAGGCAATAGGAAAACATTTAATCTGAGCAGCAGCCTCCTTATGGTGTGTCCAAGTATTAGAAAAGGCCCAAACTGAGCTCATTTTGGGTTTAGAATAAGATCCAGCTTTTTAAAAAATTCTAAGTCCTTCTGCTGTCTTTCTGCATTTGCAGTCCAATTCAAACTCAGTCCTGCTGGGATTACTATTGTGCTATCACACAAGACTAAAGCAGACAAGTGCTACCACTCCAAAAGCCTTGACTCTCTGAAAATCCTGTTGGAGGAAAATTTCAAACCCTTATAGGGTTACTCACATATTGAAGTCTAAATCTTAGTTCAGTGGTTGGATTCAGCCTCATGCTGACCTGCAGACAAGTGCAGAAGTCTTACAGGTGAACTGAGCTGTTTGAATGAAAGCTCTGAGGTGACCCCTGTTTGTTTTTTAGGGGCCTTCTTCACCAGTGCGGAGCTGCAAAGTGTCCGGCTCTACCCCTACACCAACAGCCTCCACATCTTTGTGGTTGCAGCAGAAGTCATTTATTTCCTCTTTATTGTGTACTACATGATAGTACAGGTGAGGACAATGGAAAGTTTGCCTGAGAGCATTATCTTGTGCCTGCTGTTGATTTCACTTACAAAAGCTTTAGGACTGTACTTGACTTCAGCTGATGCTGCTACACCAATGGAAGATTGAATCAGGTACAGTGTCAGCATTAAATAATAGGAAGGCAACACTTTCTTTGGCTTGGATGCTGGTTTTGAGAAAGATAATGAGAAACTAGTGCAAGATGTAGTTTTATTAGTGCAGAGCAGTCTGCTTTATCGTGGAGGGCATTGCCCTGATCTTCAGAGATGCATTGTATGATATGGAGTCATGAGACTGAAACAGTAAAACTCCTCACAGGGAAAGCTGCTGAAGAGTCTGAGATGGAGATACTTCCACAGCAAGTGGAATCTCCTGGAGATGGCCATTATAGTGATTAGCTGGAGTGCTCTGTCAGTGTTTGTGAAACGGACGGTCCTTGGGACCCGGGACATCAGCTACTATCAGGAACACAAGGAGGAGTAAGTACTAATGCTACTTAGTGCATCCTTTGTTGTTGCTACTTACGCAGAAATAAATCTGTTTTTCCCCATCCCACAGAGCACCTTGTCTGTGCTAGATATTGCTATCCTAGATGGCTGTATATTCATGAAGACTGTAAGTGTGTCAGGGCTGAGATTTGTGTCAGCAACAGGATTTTCTTCTGATACTCCTCTAATAAAATCCAGCAGATTTGAGCACCACGTTGCCTTTTTTAGCTCTTACTTTCCCGTCTGCACCACCCTCCTGTGAACCAACAAGCCTTTGTGCTACAAGACACCCACCCAGAAAGCACATAATCTGCCTTGTTCTTTGTTGTAAAAAGCCATTGATTAGAGAACAATAATGGAATATTTAGTACAGAACGGAATATTATAACATCTTTTAAAAAATGGTCACACAGGAAAGAGATGAGAGAATCATGGGATAATGAGCAGAATTTGGGCTGAGCCTAGATCTCCTCTCCTTAAAAATCTTAGCCATGCATAACTGAACTTTTTGTGTGCACACAGTAGGAAGTGCAGGAAACACTGCAGGAAACACTCAAGCAGGAGCTCATTAGGTCTCAATGAAACCCCAGCACAGAGTGACTGGATTTTCCAGCATACTCATTTATGCACTTCAAAGGATTCTGTGTGCATGGAATATTATGTATTTTCTTTTCTTTTTTTCTTAACAGCTCCATAAGCTTCAGTGAAACAGCAAGAGCTGATGCAGTTCTTGGCTACCTGATTGCATTCTTGGTGCTTCTCTCCACTGTGAAACTGTGGCATCTGCTGAGGCTCAACCCTAAACTGAACATGATCACTTCGACACTAAGGAGGGCATGGGGTGATATCTCTGGATTCATCACTGTTATTGCAATTATGTTCCTTGCCTATTCCATTGCTGTGAGTACCATGGTGCTTTCTCTTGTCTGCAGTCTGCTTCCAGCTACTCCTGGGTTAAATGAACCATTCCTGAATGCTAAAAGCAACATAGCTTTGCCATATAAAATGGAATAAAGCTGTCTGTCTAAATCTTAGTTTAGCAGCTTGGAGCCCAAGTCTTCTGTATGAGTGAAAGAGAAGTTAAAACATCCACTTGTCTCTTCTTTGCAAACTGAAATTTAGTGAAAAATCAAAAACTGAGCTGAAAAATAAGGACCCTCTATGTGCAATAGATGTGACAAAGAACAAAGTACAGGAAAAAAGATTTTCTGGATACAGCTTAAATTGTGGAGCATTCAGAAAGTGCCATTTTCTGTTTGGCTAGTTTATAAGTGGGAAATAATTACCATTACCTTTTTTACACATCTAGTGGCAGCCTGAGCAGATATAAGACATTCTTGTATCCATGATAAAAGATCTTCAAGCTAAACACATTTTACATTTCATCTGATCATGACACACGACATGACTTCTGTCCTCTGCAGGCAAACCTGATATTTGGCTGGAAGCTCTACTCTTACAAAACTCTCTTTGATTCGGCAGAGACCATGGTCAGTCTTCAGCTGGGAATCTTCAACTATGAGGAGGTACCACATCTAGTTCTGAGAAGTTTACTGCTGGACAACTGGCATCTCAGCTACTAAATATGCTTTGACCCAGCAAATAAAAGGACTTTCAATTAGTGTTAAACATTAATCTAATTTTGCAAGCTCCACAGCTCCCTAAAGCAGCCACCTTTTCTGAGCAATAAAAAAACATCAAGTGAAAATTCTTTCATGTCCTATTTTGACCACGAGGAGGCTCATAATGAACCTTGCATTAAGAAACCTGCTCACACTTCAACTAGAGATGTTACTAATTTACTACAAGAAGTTTTGAGCAATTTCCTTAGAAATCCACAGATAGAAATGTGAGCAAAGCCCGGTGTTTGTTCTGAACACCCCCTCTATCTTCCCAAGAAAGGCAAGGCCTTCCACAAGGCAACTTCATGTTAATTTTTTTTGTTGATGTTGTTATTCTTTATATACCATGTTTTCAGTAAGATCTTTCAAATATTTCAACATCCTTTGAACATTTCTTTGTGGATAATTCTTGGACATCTCTGACTGTGAAGTCCTCCTTGGTGCATGTTTTTAGACCATGGATCCAGTAGAATATGGGTGGCTTTGAAGATCAGTAATTTGGCACACTTTCATATCTACATCCCTCCATGATAATCATTAAAATATAGTTTTATGTTGTGGTTTATATGAAAATTAAGTGTTTTGATTTTTCACAGCCCTTGGTTTTTAAGTGTCCCTGACAGTCTGACTGTGCTTCTTTGTAAAGCATACAGTAAAATAAATGAAATGCATACAGGGATTTAATCTATTTTCAAAGCTGAGGCATTAGGAAGTTTCAGCTGTTCTGTGGATAAACAGCTCTCCAGGCTTGTCAACTTTCATATGAAACTGTCATACCATTACAATCAAATGCAAATACTTAAAAATCCCCAAAGAGTGCCCATATTCACACACACATATACATAAATATTCTGTTGTCTTTGTACTATATCATATCAACAAAAGACAATACTAGAGTAGAAAATTAATATATGTGTATAATACATATGTCATAATTGAATAGACGCAGGATTTTCAAGGTGACAGACTTCTTATTGGGTCTTAACTGCTTGTATGTATGTAGATAGGTATGTATGCATGCTTTTTTTGATGTCTTACCTTATGCATTATACAGGTCTTGGACTACAATCCAATTTTAGGCTCCTTCTTGATTGGATCCTGCATCATTTTTATGACATTTGTGGTACTGAATCTGTTCATTTCAGTGATTCTGGTTGCTTTTAGTGAGGAGCAGAAGCATTACCAGGTTTGTTCATCTAAGCTCTCTTGCTTTTAGCATTTTTTGTTTAGTGCTTACTCAGGTATTCAACCATGGGTGAAAACCACGTAAATTCAGTACAGCTCTTAAGAAGGCAACATTTGCTCAGAAAGTATACTTCAGATTTTCCAGATTTACACTACCCATTCCTGTTCAGATGAGTCCCTGTTCAGCTATGATTTGTAGTGTTCTGTTCACATACTATATCCATCAAAAATCTCTTATACATGTGCTGGGCTATGTTGAAATCAGTGCCAAAACTGCTACTGAAGTGCATGAGGCTTTACAGCTCCTTTTAAATCTCTCACTGTGAGTGCCTGACCCATTCAAGCTACTGATAGTGTGGTGTGAAATCCATCTTAGCACTCCAGTAGTGCTCAGAATTTCCCAATGTTTTAAATAATGTCAAGGGAGATGAAAACAAAGGGTATGGCTGATAGGAGATAGGATATATATTTCGTTTTTCTCGTTTACTTCATCTAGTGTCTCACTGTGTATACCACAAGCTCTATGGGAGCTGGCAAGTGCACTCTGGCTCCTGTAGAGAGATTCCCCTGGGATTTGACAGCCAAAAATTCTGTAGTGTCCATACTCATCTGGGGCTTCTGTTTGGATAAAAATATTGGCACGATGTTTTGCTTGGCAGTCACTCATGCTCTGCTGAAAACTGGCTTATTTCACCTCAAGTAGAGATTTTGTCCTGCAACTTGCCCTGTCTTCAGCAGAAACTGAATCCACTTTGGGTGTGCATCTCTGAGTAACTTATTTGTTATTATTCCAGGCTTCAGAAGAAGAGGAGATTGTTGATCTAATGTTAATGAAAATCTTCAGTTTCTTTGGGATAAAATGCAAGAAGGAAGAGAAGCCGGTCACTGGCGAACAACTGGAACAACCTGTCAGCGAGTGAATGAAGACCACCCTGAAAAGTCACTTTGCTTGTGGGCAAAGTATTTAATTGTTTGCTGTCAGCTGCAGTGGTTAGAGTTAGGTTAGTTAGTGGTTAGGCTTAGGTTATTACAGCTGCTGATTAAAATGGGTTTACCCAAGGGAATGGCTGGAGCTGTGTTAGGGGAGGTTTGTGTTGGATATTAGGAAAATGTTTTTCACCCAGCGTGTGTTCGGGCACTGAACAGACTCCCCAGGGAATGGGCACTTGGACAATACTCTCAGGCACATGCGGGATTGTTGGGGTGTCTCTGCAGGGCCAGGAGCTGGTCTCCATCCTTGAGGGTCCTTTCCAACTCAGCCTATTCCGTCATTCTGGGAAAAACTCGTGTTCACCCCCAAAGAGCTGCCGGCGCATTGTTCTGGAGCAATAGCTAAGAACTAGCGGTAACCCTAAGGCGAAATGTCCCACGTGCACTTGCTGTACATTGGCGCCTGTTATTTGTTTAATAAACACCGAGCGGCTGTTGCACTGTTTGGCTCAACCCTCTGCGCCTCCGCCGAGGCGGCGCGCGGAACATGGCGGCTCCCTCAGGCGGCCGGGGCGCGGAGCGCAGCGCGGGGCGCGGAGCCCAGCCCGGGCCGCCCCTCAGCGCCCGCGGGTGCCCTGTGCCGCCGCCGGGGCGCGGAGCCCAGCCCGGGCCGCCCCTCAGCGCCCGCGGCTCCCCTGTGCCGCTGCCGGGGCGCGGAGCCCAGCCCGGGCCGCCCCTCAGCGCCCGAGGGTGCCCTGTGCCGCCGCCGGGGCGCGGAGCCCAGCCCGGGCCGCCCCTCAGCGCCCACGGCTCCCCTGTGCCGCCGCCGGGGCGCGGAGCCCAGCCCGGGCCGCCCCTCAGCGCCCGCGGGTGCCCTGTGCCGCCGCCGGGGTGCGGAGCCCAGCCCAGGGCGCGGAGCCCAGCCCGGGCCGCCCCTCAGCGCCCGCGGGTGCCCTGTGCCACTGCCGGGGCGCGGAGCGCAGCCCGGGCCGCCCCTCAGCGCCCGCGGTTCCCCTGTGCCGCCGCCGGGGCGCGGAGCCCAGCCCGGGCCGCCCCTCAGCGCCCGCGGCTCCCCGCTGCCGCCGCCGGCCCCGCCCCGCCGCCATCGCCGCCTCCCGCCGGCGCCGCCCGCGCCCGCCCCCGGCAAAGATGGCGTGGCGAGCGCTGCGGCGGGTCGGGCCGGTGCTGGCGCCGCGCTGCCCGCGCCTCCCGCTGCCGGCGCGGGGGCCCGCGGCCCGCAGGCTGGGCACCAGCTCGCTGCTGCTGTCCGGTGAGTGGCGGCCCGAGGGAGGGAGGTGCGCGGCGGGCGGGCCCGACAGCGGCCCGGTGCTGCGGGGAGCCGGCGGTGCCTCTGCCCGGGAAGGTGGGCTGCGGGGGGCTCGCTCCGGCCCGGCCTGCCGGGGCTGGGTGCGCGGAGCGGCCGGAGCGCGGGTCCCGCTGGCGGCCCCGGGCGGCAGCCGCCCTCTGTCCCTCTGTCCCTCTGTCCCTCTGTCCCTCTGTCCCTCTGTCCCTCTGTCCTCCGCTGCCTCCCGCCGTGCCGTGTCCCGGCGGGCCCTCGGAGATGCTGCAGCCGCCCGGAGCCCCCCGGTGTCGGCGGGGCCCGGAGAACACCGCAAGATGGCTGCACCCCCCAGAGCCCCTCACCTGCCCCCGGACGCTGCTGGCACTCTCACAGGAGCAGCTTCACCTCCCTTAGTTGGGCAGAAACTTTTAACCTTATCTCCACACCGCGGTTTTCAGCGGCTTAGTCCCCCTCTGGTCCCAGAAAGATGCTTCGCAGAGCGGGCCGAGCGGGGAGCACGCCCAGCTTGCCCGAAATAGCGGATCTCTTTTGGCGGAATTGCCGCTTGCAGTCAGCTCGGCGTTGGCTCCGCGGAGCAGCAGCGGCACAAGAAGGGCCCGGGTGGGTGCCCGGCGGAGGGACTGCCGGGGGCAGCCGCAGGGAGCCGGCCAGGCGTGCAGGGCCTTGGCCCGCTCTGGGCTGCACGGGTTTGGCACCAGGGCACGGCACGGGATGGACTCGGGCATCGCTGCTTGCTGTGAGTTTGGGGCAGGTAGTTCTGAAAGCGTCTGCTGCTGTCAAAGCTCTCTTCAAATGGAAGTTACCCACGAAAGTCTGAAAATCACAATCTGTGGTACTCTAGCAAACAGAAATGTTTAAAAAGTAGGGGAGGAGGAGAATATGTAAAAGTAATGACTGCCACTAGGAAAAGCTCATCCATTTCTTTCCAAACAGTCTCAAACCTTCCTGTTTAATTGTCTTCTGCTGCAAGTGAAAGAAATAATAATTCTTGTTCATTACTTGCAAACCAAGGCAAGATCTAAGCTTTTTTTTTCACTATTCTGGTCAATGTATCCATTGTTTTTCTATACACATTACTTGAAGGAATAACAAACAGTGCTTTTGTTTGAGGCAAAGAAGAAAAGTTTTGTATGCCTCTTTGTGGAGATGTGAGTTCACTCTTCAGGTATATATGAAATATTTAAATAGAGGCAGGTTACACTAAATGAAGGGCTGAGTTCAGAATGTGCTAGTTAAGCTGACACCAAAGTCCTGTTGAAATGAATGAAGCTAGAATAAATTCAGCTTCTCTTCTGTAAAAGAATGCAGAGAGAGATTTGGTATGCATTGACATTTCATATTCCTTTAGGTTGATTTATTTAATGAGCTGACCACATAAGCTCAAAGTTCAGATTTTGAGATTACTTATTAACTGTTTTTAATTTGACCTTTACTTTATTTGCAGTGGTCTTTGTTGCATGCTCAGACTTTTTCATTATTTTTTTTGTCCTTCAAGAAAGTCACGTGCTTTTCTAACTGTTCAGGACATTTCACTGCTGGTGTGAAAAATCTTCTGTTTTTTTATTAGCCTTGCTTTATAAAGAGGTTCTAGACAATGTTATTATCCTGAATAAAAATGTACTGGTTGGCTTCTTTGTGCTATGTGTAACATCACTAATGTTCAGCTCGGGTTTGAGATTTGTCAATTGTCATTCTCCGTTCTTACGGTTCATTACTCATTTCCAATAGAATTCCCATGGGTTTAACATCTTGACCTGGAATGATTTGAGACATTTAAGACTCTGCTCATTGGAGTGTGTTGTGAGATTTTTTTTTTTTTTTTTTTTGTAGTTATAAGTAGTGCTAGATGAAATTCTGTGGGTTTTGGACTGATAATCCATGGGAAAATACTTCATATTTACAGTTTACTCGTGTTTGTTTGTGTACTGCACTTGCAAGCCCACATGTTGATCTACTGGTCTTTATAAAACTTGGGCCCAATTCTAAGACAAACTGTTTTATCTGAGACTTGCTACTCTTGAACTTTTCAGACACAAGAGGATCACTGCAACTGAAGAAGCTTAAAGTATTGACTGTCTGGAAAGATTTTAGCAGGTCTACAGTGAGCTCTTCTGTTTTCCTTCACATACAACAATATATATTTCCTTCACATACAAAATATATAAGGATTTGCAGAAGTGTAGTTTGTCTGGTGTTTGCCATAAAGAGTCCAGCCCAGAGGATGAGCTTGAGAGGAGAATTTTGAACTCAAAAGGAAGGTGCAGCTCTACTGCTCTGGCACTAATCACTCAGGGAGCTGTTTCAGAGGTTACCTTTTCCAGCTTCTGCAACATCCCTTGCCTGACTGGATGGGTGCTTCAAGTGGAAAATGAAAATAAATAAGTTATTATTTTTTTAAAGTAGGAAGGTATCTACAAGGAAATTATATAGAAGTGAGAAAACAAACATGGTAGGCTGGGAAAATGTTAGCAATAAAAATGTTGCTCGTTTCAGCTACTTCTTTTGAAGTTTCTCCATATGACTTTATAAAAACAATTGCCTCTATTAAAGCTGTCTTGAATCTTCCAGATCTAAAATGTAAGGAGAATTGTAACCTTGCTGTGAAAAGACTTATCAAGGTTTTAACAGACTTATTTTAAAGTGATACAGAATAACTACTGTGCTCTTCTCACAGTAACAATATTAACAGAGAGCAAATTCTACTAAGCAGCAGTCGTCTATATGAGTTGCCTTATTAATTTTTTCCTGTATTTATTTGCCTTAATATTACATAGAACTGTGCCAGCTTTGCACTTTGAATGAGATGCTGCAATGCTGACGGTGTTTCTGGAGTCACTAACACTGGCCTTTCCAACCATAATAAAGTAGTTATCAGAAATAAACACTAAATATGTTTGAAAAGCCACCGTGCTATCATAAGAATGTATAACTATGAGTAAAACACACATCTAAGCTTTAGATTTGCACTTGTGTTTGATGTAGAGCTGCTCCTCTTGCTCCTGCACTTTATCAGTCTCCAGATGGTTGCCCAGGAACTGATAATACTCTGAGCAGGATACCCAGTGAGCCTCTCCCCTGTCACTGAGCACGTTTTGTGCTTCTGTAAATTGCATGTGCTGGTTAAAATATTTTCCAAGAAAAATTAACAGAGTCAGTGAAAAGCCCCGCAGTTTAAGCCTGCAAATGTGTTACTGTTTTTAAGTGAGCAACATGTCACTTCTTTCTGAAATGTCGAGTTTGTTTCCTTTTAGCCCGCAAATTCACAGACAAGCACGAATGGGTATCTGTGGAAAATGGCATTGGAACAGTAGGAATCAGCAATTTTGCACAGGTATTGATCCTCTCCCCTTGCCCAGGTCTGCAATATTTATTTATGTCTGCTGCTCTGTCCTTGCTCTTTGGACATTTACGGGGTTTTTATTGTTTTAATTGCATGTGCGACACACTGATTTTTTTCTGACCTGGGTCTGTCACATTATTTGTGATATTTGTGCCACCTCAGCATTCTGATAAGGTTTTAATGGCTTCACATTGAGCCTGTGGAGAGCTGAACTTGGTGAAAAACTTCAGTGTTCAGGTCTAAGCCTGAGCAGTTTGTGGCTGTGTGAAGAGGACATTGTGTATGTTTTTAGGTCAGTTTTCCTTTGAACACAAATATGGTGAAATCTCTCTGGCTGAAGAACAGTTGTGAACAGATATACAGCATGGCATATATTCCTTACTCTAGGACAAGAATTCTTGTGGATTTTTTGTTCTTGTGTAGGTACTTGATTTGGAATAGTCACAGGCACATTCTGGGATGTATGTGAAAGTTAAAAAAGAATAGGACAAGGTATCAAAAAATGGAATTAATGTTTCTCAGGACACGCAGCATTTCTTTTAATCTCAGGTTTCTGTCAGTAACTCCAATACTCTCTGGTCTTTTGTGAGATAGAGTACATGTGTCAGGGAAGAGTTGAGCCAATTCTTATGGTGCTAAGAGTCCTAATTAAGTCAGTAAGGACAAAGTGTGTGCTAACAGCTCTCTGTAGCTGATGCTAAGACAATCAGCAGATGTTATTTCTCATTCTGCCAGAAGAAATCTGCATATAAACTGAGCCTGAGGGTTATTAGCAGTGATAACACAATAATTTATTCATATAAAGTGTTTGCTAAGAAAAAGGGAAAAATATGCTGTCTGTGAAGAATGAGAACAATATTTAGAGACGGAGAATACTTCTATGCAGATTCTAGAGTTACTGTATCAGTTCTTTCCTATGTGTGGTTTTGGTAATGTATTCTCTGATGCTTTTCTTTTTCTTTTCAGGAAGCATTAGGAGATGTTGTTTACTGTAGTCTTCCAGAAGTTGGGACAAAATTGAGTAAACATGGTGAGTTTGAGTTCTGCTTGCTCTTGAAGTGATTATTCTGCTCATCCCGTTCTTCCTTTGCAAAGATAGATTTGCTGAAATTATGTTTATGGTTATTAATACCATTATAAAGCTTCTGGATGGAAAATAAATTTGGGTATTTCTACAAGAGACAGCTTTCATTTTACATTCTCACTGTGCATAGCAGCAGAAAATACTTGCTTTTAAAACTGTGAAGAAATTTATTCAAAAATAGAGTGTTTAAAATATTTTTTGTAATAATTTTGTCTACACTGTTTTTTTAAATATTTATGCTTTGATTTGGACTTGCAAGTATTTATAATTCTTCAGTTATGCACTTTGTGAGCTGCATGATGGGAAACTTCTAATTGGTATCAAGCTCTAATTTTTCTACAAATATAGAGACTCAGTAATTTTGGGGTATTGAATGTAATTACAGGGTTTTTGCTCATTAGTGATGTACAAATTATTATATTCCTCATCATTCAGTTATGTAACTTCCTGTTAAAGAAAGTGAACATTAACAGGTAGAAATGAAAAGCTTTTCCCTGTATTAATATGGAGAGCTGTCTTGGTAGTATATGAAGAAAAGATTGTTATTATCTTCAGACAATTTTTAAAAAAGGAGTGGAGGTTTATGAAGTGAAGCAGAAGGCCTTTCTTCTGCCATCCTTCCTGTGGATTAGATCCCTATCAAACTGTTTTGGCCAAATCTGTTACACTGAATGCAGACCATTAGCCAAAAGGTCTCTCTGTGCAGGATTTTAATTAACCAATTTGTAGTTTTGCTCTATTTGAAGGAATTTCATTTCCATTTAAGTTCTTCTCTTTTCTGCCCATTCTGGCCTCAGGCTAATTCCAAGCTTTCCCAGAACAAGTTGTTCTCAGATCCCTTGTGCTGGTGCCTATCTACTCTTGTGACAGCTCCCTGTTCCTTCAGCCTGTGTCTTGTTTGTTTGTGGCTGAGAGCTGCTCTGGACTAACGTTGCTCCAGGAACCATTTCCATAACTCCCCACAAAACAGGAAAAAGGGAAGAGCTGCTGGGTGCTTCCAGTGTGCTGCTTCTGAATACTAATGTGTGTTTCCCAGTGAGTGCAAATATAACACTTGGTAGTGTTTCTGAAGGAAAAATGGGATTGCTGAAATTGTGGCTTTATTGATTTTGTAACCAAATTACAAATAAAAAGGCTTAAATTGTAGTAAAAGGCATATTTAAGTCTCTTGCAGCAAGAGCTGGATGTTGTTCCTTCTAAATCAATATAATACGTGCTGTGGGGCTTTAGGCAAAGGATCAACCAAATGTAAAGAATTTCTGTCCCTTCTGTAGTAGCTAGCTAGCAAGCACAAATTCCCCAGAATTCAAGAGCAAAAACATCAAATTTAATAATGCTAATCCTTTTCATAAAGTGGGTGACTTCAATCCGTTTTCTTGCTCAAGATCAAGATACTTCTTCACTGGTTGGGTCATCACCAGAATGTCTGACTGAGCAAATGGAAGTGTTTTTTTGTTTTCCCCTTAGAAACATTCAATCATATTCTCTTTCAGATGAGTTTGGGGCTTTGGAAAGTGTGAAAGCTGCTAGTGAACTCTACTCCCCTCTCTCAGGAGAAGTGACTGAGATTAATGCTGCTCTTGCAGATAATCCAGGGCTTGTCAATAAATCCTGTTATCAAGATGGTAAGATGTCACTTATCTTTCAATAATGAATATTATGTGGATTCTTGCTGCTACAAATGGCTCTGCAATTCCTGTTCTTCCAGTTTAACAGTGTGGAGATTTAAATGGAATATACTGAATATAGTTCAAGCCCATTAAAATTTAACATAAAAGCATTATCACAGTGTCATCTTTGAACAGCTGTTTTAAAACATCTTATTTTCAGATATACTCTGTGGCTGAATTTAAATCTATGTGCCTTGACTGCATTTCTGGGTTTTGGATCTTGTAAGAGTTCATGATCTTAAGAGGTCAGGCTCCTTTATTCTTTCAGCCAGAACTAAATTACACAACTGCTCTGACTCAAAAGGCTATTTCCTATCATGAGTTAGTTGGCTGTTCATTTTTTAAAACACTGAAATGTTGTTTTGCCTGTACAAAAACCTGGCTGATTCTCCAGTGATCCGAGGCTGGTTGTTCCTGCTGGGAGTGCTTTCCTAAGGCAGTAGCATGAATGAGTTGTTCTTGTAGGAGATTACCAATTCTTTTTAATTTCCTAACTACAGGTTGGCTTATCAAGATGACTGTGACAAACCCTGCTGAACTTGATGAACTGATGACCGAAGATGCCTATGAGAAATACATTAAATCCATTGAGGACTGAGCTGGAATAATGAAATAAATTCATATAAAATATCCCAGTGTAGTTTGTCATCAATTAAGGAAATACTGGATATCCAGTTTTGGCAACTTGAAAAATACCATTTAAGAGCACATATACAAGATTATAAACAATTACAGTGATAAATGTGTTTCACATCTATGTACCTGTGAGGGCTTTTTATTCTCTTGTCTGATTCATGTAACTGTAGATGTTATCTATAATATTTTGGGAAACAAAATTCACTTGCTAAAATATGTAGTTCCATAGATTCATTTGACATCAAATTTAGTAATGACAGCCTTAATATGGCAATTTTGTTGTAGG
Organism: Sylvia atricapilla; assembly: GCF_009819655.1. Classification (NCBI taxonomy): domain Eukaryota; kingdom Metazoa; phylum Chordata; class Aves; order Passeriformes; family Sylviidae; genus Sylvia; species Sylvia atricapilla. The sequence goes on from NC_089151.1 coordinate 5,131,794, forward strand.
CACATGACTGTTCTCATAACCTGGACTACAGTTTTCTCTGAAATATTTTTCTACTGCTCCCAAACCATTGAAAAGCTGTGTCTTCTTAATCTACTCACATTCTTCTTTCTTAGGGTTGCAAAGATGATACCAAAAAAAGAGAAGCCATATCAACTACCCCCTGTGTGATTTTTCTTTAGAGAACTTATTAATCCTTTACTCTCCTTTTTTTTTTTTTTTTTCTTTTTTTAATCTGTGTAATCAAACAGCCCTGCCTGTGAGGCAGGAGAGATGGGGGCCCTGCCTTCCCCTTTCTGTGCTTTCCTGCAGTGATTGTTTATCAAGGTTCTACAGTGGATTATTTAGGCTGTATTTTTGTCTGGTAAACACTACCTAAGTCACAAGTAATTAAGGAATTAATTTTACATCTTTTTCCTGGCAATTGTGGTGATTTCAGCAGAGCAGGTACTTGTGGAAGTCATGTGATCAGCAGTAGTTTGACATATCATGTATCCATGTGTGTCTATTTAAGATAAGTAGCCAACTGCTCTAATGACATCTTGGGGCTGAACCCAAAACTTCCCCTTTGCAAAGCAGGGAACTAAAGCAGCTGATTCCATTAGACTTAATATTTAATGAATCCACAAATGTGAACTCAAAGTTGATGTGATAGCTAATGGTAAGGTGGAGTTGTACACACCTGCACTTTAGGAAAACACAATAGTGCAGCAGAGTTTTGGTCTAGAATGTTTCCCCACAATTTAAAAATGGTTATTAGCAGCTAAGCACAAAATGGGAACAAGCCCCAGCGATTTAGGTTGATCTAAGAGGAAGCAGGGGGAATGCTTAGTTCATGTAAGATGACTAAAGCAAAATTCATATTCCTTTGAAAGTTCCTTCTTTCTAAAGGGATGTGAATCACAGACCTTCTAAAGTGCATAAATACACTGCTGGTAAGAGAGAAACCTTTCTAAGGTATAAAAAGAGTGTTTCTTTTATGATCTGAATGGATGTCAAAGTAATTGCTTTGGTGGTTTTTGGGTTTAAATCTTAGGAGCAAACTTTTGCTGCAAAAGTCACACATCAAAGCCCTGCCAAGAGAGAATCCACTGTGTATTTAAGACGGTTTTATCTTCTCCACAGGCGTTAAGCTTCAAAATGAGTAAGAGGGAAGAGGGAGTTCGACTGTTCCACAGGAGTTCTGACTTGGCAGTGGTTGATAAACAAAAGGCTCTTTTAAACCTCGTGTAAATGTTTTAAAAGCTCTCAGTACTTATGCATTATTCACGGTTCCATGTAGTATTTATTGTGACAACATTCAGGGCTCAGAGAGCTGGGAGGTTGGTCCTGGACTCTGACACACTCCCTGCCTCAGTCTGAGTGTTTTACCCCCTGTGTACCTCGGATAGCAAAGAGAAAGTTTGTTTCAAATACAGTAAGTGCAGGCAAATTGAGGTAGGAATGCAGAAAAATGTTGCAGTTTGATACTGTTTCTTTCACTATCTTTTTCCCCACTTGGCTAGAGAGTAACAGGCCCTTCATTCTTTGCCGTGTAATACCTGACCCTTGTTGATTTCCCTGTAGAGGTTAGTCCAGAGCACTGTAACGCAGTTTTATACCATTTCCCTTAAAATGTTTGTATTCTTTTATTTTGATCAATAAAATAGTAATTCCTGTAATGGCCTAGGGAACCTGGGGAACAATAAAACCTGGCAAACCTGATCTCTTCTCAAACTGTGCCCATTTTAACTGTATTAGCAGTTTACATACATCAGTGTGGATAAATGACAACTCTCTGGGAAAAGTATCTGAAACAGAATTCAACCTCTCCTTTGTGGTGTACAGATGGAGGAGTGATGTTCTGTTGCTTAAAGAGGAGGATCAAGAACATCTCTATCTCAAATTCTTTTAAAATTTTATACCACTTTAAAGTGACTTATTCCACTTAAAATGGGAGCAACAGTACTTAGGTGCTTTTTTAAAAAAAATGTGTTTTATGCCAAGAGCTGTGGTGTTCTGCAGTTTAGGACAAATTATGTCTATTGGACCAAATATTTTATACCTTTTTATAATTTGCTCATCTACCTGAATTATGCTGCCAAAAGCATGTGTTCTTCCTTGTTTGATGTTTCATGCTACCCAAGCAGAGCTCCAAGCATCTCATGACTTCACTAAGTTCAGCAGCAGCAGGAGGCCTCAGGCACATCACCAAGCACTGGTTGAAGCCAGACTGCACTTGCAGGAATGCAGCACATGCTGATGAATCCACAGTCAATGTCTTTATCAACATAAAAAGATGGAGTGAATATGCATTACCTTTGGTCTATGACACAATTTTAAATGTTTTTGTATTAATCGTTGGGAAAAATGTTAAACTTGTTCACCAGTGTGTGCTCCTACAGAAAATTAATAAAGGAGGTGATTTCTTAGGAAAAAACCTACTTTTTCTGTGACCTCTTAAGTCTTGATCTTGAGCTTAAGAGCTTAACAATTACAGGATAATTTATATACATTATAGATTCAATAGAGAGATTTGGTTTACAGCAAGTTATAATCTCACAACCAATAATTACATCTCTGTATCTCCTGGGGGTTAATTTATACCATCACCTTTCTTTGTGCCAACACTTCCTTCACTGTTCCACAAGTACCAAACCTTTTATCTCCCCAATTATCTATCTGACTATTAGAAGCTAAACCTGGAACTAAGTTTTCCAATCTGTATTTTATTTTCCAAGATTTTTATCAACATCAGTCCCCAAAAACTTGAATACCTTACATTTTTCTGGTTTTCAGCCCATGGAGTGCTGCATCTCTCTGTGAGTCTTGGGCTTGCAATGTGTATAAATAGAAAACATGTAATTGTTACTTCTTACTGGAGAGAGAGGGGGAAAAAATCAATGTTTAAAACTAAAATACATCAAAATACTTGGCAGTGTTTTGATGAGCATAAAGGAAGGGCAATGTCAGCTTCACTGTCATTAAATTAGCAGTGAGGCAATCTGTTAAGCAGCTCTGACTAGACCTGCAGCAAATCTCAGTATCCAGTTCTTGCCTGAACCGGTGTCTGCAGACAAGGGATGTCCTGTGACTAAGGATCTTCTTTCCTTTTCCTTCAGACTGATAGGCTGGGAATCTGAAATCTCCCCGCAGAAATGGTTCCCATGGCTGAGTTTAATCTGCCAAACTGACACAGAAAGGACGCGCCCTCCATCTTCAGCCCAGCCGAGTGAATAAACAGAACCGCAGCAATCAATCAATCCCTGGGCACACGAGGCTTTTCTGCTGTGATCACACAGCAAAGAGGCAAAGAGAACTGCACCGCCCGCACTAACTATTCTGGGGTAGAGAAAGAAAACCTAAAAACATCGCAGAATTATCTCATAAACACAGGTCACCAGTGGGGGAAAAAAAAATGCTTCAGGTGGCAAAGTGGGTGCTCTGACTGCAATGACTGCAATTCAAACTAGGAATTATCGCACCAATTCACCGCACGGTGGCACTTGGAGCCTTGAAGCCGGGCAGGGAGCGCAGCGAGGCTGCGGGCTCCGCGCAGCTCCGGGACCTCGCACCGGCCCAGGGCAACTGCGAGAGCAGCAAAAAAATGGATGAAGACACCCTGCTCCATTGAAAGGTTTAAAACACACAAACACACCTCTCACAGCACTGCGTGTAACAAAGAAATTAACTTAAACCTCTTTTCACAGTACCCATCGTCATGTGGCTGAGCTGATGGAAACCAGCGCCCTTGGGGACGCTCTTTCCAGGGAACCTCGTGCCTGTGAGGCGATATTAAACCACTCTCGAGCAACGCCCAACCATTGTAAATTAACCACCAAGATGGGCTGCAGATGGCACAGACAAATTCTGAGACCAGTTTAGGGGTGTCCTTGATGTAATTTTCTCCACTGTCCCCACGCTGCTTGAGGCGGTCTAAGAACAGCCCTTGGAGGAGAATTGACTCTGTGGTATCCGGATTGCTTTGAGTTTGCCCCACAATACCGATGTCTCCCTCTCTTCCTGACAAAGCATAATTCAGTTACTTCAGATCTGATCTATTTTAATGCAGTACAAGTATCCTACATCCTTTGCTATTAGGCTGTTTTATTGGTCATTTGTTTATAGTGTTCAATTATTAACGCTGTTGAATGTATTTTGCTTAGAGAAGCATTTTAATGCAGGTACAGCACTTGTACCTTTCTCTGACTGTGAAAGTCAATCAAAGAGGATGAGTCTGCACTTCTCAGGACACAAGAGAACTTCTGCTTTCTGCCATCAGCTGCCTCCCTTCTTCACTGCATGGGTCTGCATCAAGAGAGAATGACAGAATTAAGTGTTCCTGGCAACTCCTGGCTGTCCTGAGAAGCCCTCACTTGTGCCACAACTGGTGAGGCAAAGCCAGTGATAAAACTGCTGTAATATCACTATGGAACAGCTCTTTTTTCCTGCAGTGTATCACCCTCATCCACAATTATTATTATTATAATTACTAGTAATACAACTGTCTGAATACTTATTTTAACTCTGTTATTAATAAGACTATCTACAACATGTAATTCTGATTACCCATCAGAAAAATTACCATAGTCATATACTGGACCATGGAAGAGTGGAAAAAAAAAATAGAAAAATTAATCCAAGAACACTGTAAAACTAATCTTCATTATAATCTTCACTCAGAACTGTAATCTCATTACTTCAGGACCATTCAAGTATAGCAGAGTTTTAAATTCAAAGCATATTCCTTACCAAAAAGAAATCTAAATTACACTCTGTGGTTCTAACTAATGCAATCTAATATTTGTGTAATGGTACCTTAAGAAAACAGTTCTGGATTCTGTAATTTATGTGGGATAAGAGTTCATTTTTACTTGAACAGAAAGATTAGATGGATGTTAAATCATGAACCGTTCCCCCTGGAAAAAAAAGAAAAGAAGTCTAGGGCTAATATTAATTACTGCACCCTTCCAAAGAAACACAGGCACACAAAAAATATTATTAACGAGACAGCTAGGCAGATCTTTCTGAAGGAGAATAGAAAAATACATTGTACCAATTACATGAGAACAAACACAGAACATTTTTTCTCCTCGTGGCTATATGGCTTTTATCTGTATTATAAAAAAGGCTTTAAAAGTGTTAGTTAAAGGAAAGCTGAAAGCTGTTCTTGGCATTGCAAGAGAAGATGCTGAGTACACTAAAAGATTGAATAGCAGCACACTGTAACAATTCAAGAAACAAATATTTTGAAGTAGGCAATTAACAGAGAAAGAATATTCGGAAGAGTGCATTTAGCTGATACTGGGACAGGCTCAGCTCTGCAGTTCAGGCCTTTCCTCAACCACAGAACACTAAAATGGGGCTGAAATGGTGCTATTGGAACAACACAGTAAAAACAGCCACATACATTTACATCCCATGCCCCCAACAGAACTTCTCCTGCAGCTTCCACAGAGAACACTCCCTGGAGACACTCTCAGGACAGGCTGGCTGGGAAATGAGCCCCAAATCTCAGGAATTTGTCTCAGATCTGCAGGTACATCCCAACATGCACGGTGGAGGTCTTGGAATATCACTGCTTCAGATCCTCAATAAAAAAAGACATCATGGTTTGCCAGTTAAAGGAAAAAAAGTGTAGAGTCACCGTATGCTCATGATTTGTCTCATTAATCTTTAATGGCAGCTAGAAGCTACAGGTTTATAAATATTTCTTTCTCATAATTGTGACAAGCAGTGACTGGATGCAGTTTTGGTGGAAAATTTTCTGAAATACTGTAAGGCTAGGTAAATTACAAGGCATTATTAGAAAACTGTTGATTTTGACTTTTGGTGATATTACATTAACTTTTACAAACATTAGAAACAAACGTTATTTGGTGAAATACAAACATTGCAGAAGACGCTACAACCAAAAGTAATTTACTAGTCAAGTACATAGTTAAGCAACTTGGTTTTTTTCAGAATGAAGTCACAGTAAATCAAAGAAACAGTAAGAAAACCTGCATGTTGTAGAACACTCTCTTCAACAGACAGAACCTCTAGTTGTGTAACACTGCAAGGGAGGAGTTGGGTTTGTTCAAACCCCTCCAAGAACAGCAATCCTGTCACAGCAATTTTCCCTGCAGTGCAACCTGGATTTGTGTCCAGATGTTGGCAGGTTTTGCACCCAGGGTGCCCCTCATGAAGGAGGCACAGGAGGTACACAAACATTTATTTATGCCACAGTTTAGAAACTTGACACACAAGTAACACGAGCCAATTTTAGTCTGACTACTTTTGATCAGCTGTAAAAACACACTTATTAGCTCTTTGTGTTTAAAAGTGTAGCACGAATTGGCTTTTTTAAGATACAGGAATACAAAAAATTTTAAAACTCACCACAGTAACACAACTTTAGTCCTAGAAGGTGATAAGTGTAACATGTGAGACTTCATTAAGCAATGTTAAGAAATATTGTCTTGTCATTGTTATTCAGAGGAGTTTCTTATGATTTAGTGAAGTCAGGTCGGACAAAAAAGAGCCTAAAGTTGTAACATCATTTAAGACACACAGTTTCCTTAATGACACTTTAAACAGAATATTCTATACATAACACACTGATACATGAACTACACCAATCAAGTTAACTCCTAGAAAAACAGGTGCACCATAGAATTGCATAGAAAGAAATCCCTGGCATTAATAGCTTGCACTGGAGACTAGGACTTTCTCCCTGCCTTTCTAGATCAAAGCACGTATGTTTTTAAAACAAGCACATCTCACACTTGACATTATTCTTAGCTATATTCTTTGGAATCACTAGTGCATATGTAATTTCAAGCAATTTTTATACTTCATGCTATTGTTTAATATCTAAAAAATGAAAATTGCAAGGAAAAAAATTTTCCCTGCCTTCCCCTCCAAAAAATCTAATGTAAAATAATCTTCCTATGTGGCATAAAAATAATATCAAATCTTTCCTCCACAACAGAGGCCTCGAGCAAAAGCCAAGTGATTAATGAAGAGGATATTCACATGAGATGGGGAACCCAAAAATCCTTTCTGTGAGGGTATTTTAAAACAGTATTTGTAAGCTGGATAAAGAAAACCTCCAAACAATAGCCAATGGTTTTATAGCTCAGTATCCACTCTGCTCATGGAAGACTGACATTCAAACCCATTCACAGATGTAAGGAAATATTCTTATCATTTCTTTAACTTAGGGCAATTATCTACTATCAGCTGAACCTGAGAAAACCTTCACTGAAACAGGTGTGTTTCCCTGAACATGTTTAATGTTAAAATACACCACTGTCTTCCATTTGAAACAAAATACTGATCAGCTCAACGTAAGGCCAGTGGGCTTTGTTTTACAGCAATATTGACTACATTTACTTCTTGCCTTGAACTATTTTATGTTGGACAATCCTTCATTTCAGTGCTCAAATATATTTCTATTCCATTAAGCAATCCTTCCATTTACTCCAAGCATGTGCACCTGGAGTATCTACAGGAAACAGAATCACTGAGGATTTGCCAAAAAGCCACGCAAAATAGTTGGAAGGTAAAAGTAATTTACTTCAGATTTTCCTTGCACTGAGCACTTTTGTTTCATGATATAAACCCTGCAGACAGATTAAATCCATCAAAAAAATTTTAACAATATACATTATGCAGCATCAGATAAATAACAGTAAGAGTTGAAAAGGCCAGGTCTCCACGAACAGATTTCATAGAAAACTAGATCTTCTGGCTTCAGATAGAATATATATCTAAAATATTTGTGCAAGAGGTGAATATGTACAACAAATATATTCTGTTATATTAACTCTAGTCACAATTGGTTTCTTTTTTACTTAGCTACATAAATGTAGAGGTGTACCAGGAGACATATTTCTGACTGACACTTCTTCCACTGTAATATAGGAAAATATTATCAAATCCTTCTGGCTTCTATAGATACACAATTTCTGGCACAGCTAAAAATGTGTCAGGAATTAGGATTATTATATTTCTGTAAAAGTTCATTTTAATGACAAGTTCATTATTGGACTTGTGGTGGGAGAGCTAAGGAACACGTGAGCTTTATTTCTAGGAAATGCTGAAAGGCACATAAAAATCTTAATATATGATATGTTCAAAAAAATCAGCCTCTGAGTATTTCTGCAGGTTACTTTCCATTAAAATTAGCAGCTGCTTGCCTGTTGGCATTATGAAAAAACATTTCACATATCTGTAAAGGGATGATGCTCATGCATGAACAGACATTTGATCATTCAAGTGATACATTTGCCCCTCACATCTGCTGAAACAACTGAGTGTGCACTTACTCTGTTGCTTACTGAGATACTGAGGCACACACATTCACATCAAAAAGTTACTTGCAAATGGTAAAAGGAGAAAAAAGTTAATTTACCTGAAATTATGTACATTTAGTGAAAACAAGTGCACCACCTTCATTTACTCATTTTATGCTAATAAATATGTTTAGCTAGCTGAAATTCCATTTACGGTCACTTAATAGCTCTCATTTGTTTTAGGATTTCTAATAATGAGAGTAAATCTCCAAAAATATTGCCACAGAAGGCATAGAATGACATGCAAAACCCCTACCAGTTCCAGTGTGAAGCAGCAAACATCCATGTCTATCAGACATACAGTACAACTCCACTCGCTGTATAAATGAGCATTATAGTGCACATAAAACAACATGGCACATTTCATAAAGCTACAGCTTTGCACCATTTATGACATTTTTACACCTACAGAGACAGAAGCAATGAATAATTCACTTAAAAGTGAAGTACATGACCTAAGGGTTATTGCCTTGCCTAAACCATTCTGGGGTCACTTGGAAAGGGAGGTGGCATGGACCCCATTCACACATAGAAAACCATTTTTTCCAGAAACAGACAGGCTGGAAAATTTTCACATATTTAACTTCGCTTGTGAAAGTTTTTTCTTGAACAATATTCTTTAGAAATACAAATTTTAAAAGACGTTTTGCTCAAGCTCCCAATAAGACAATTGGTGTCCTGCCAACCTGACCCCTTTCAACACAAGTTTTTCTCCTCAAAGTCATTGTTTATGTATTATATAAGTATCATTTGACATTTTGATTTCATCTCCACTTATCACTATGCTGCTAGCAAGTATTACAGTGTTATAGATGGGCTCAGGTTGAAATCTAATGGATTGAAAACTACATGAATGCTGCTAGTGGAAAAAGCCATTCCCAGCCATTGAACTGAGCATGTGTTTGGAAATGTGAATAAACCTTTCTCGGAACTAAATTCACGTGACAGAAGTGCAAATGTGTAATCAAGGTAGTGCAGCTTTGGCATAGGCTACTGATAATTTCTAAGAAAGCATCTCAATCTCCTCCCACAGATTTCATCAATAGCATTCTCTGGTCAAAGCTGGCTGCGTGCAGCCTTCCCTTTCCAAAAGAACTGTCTCTAAATCTTCTACAGGACCACGTCTTGTACTGCACTTGCACGTGTCTCATCAATAATCTCTGATCAAGTCCATAAAGTTACTTACAAAATTTAGGTTGAGGTCAGGATTAACTGCTTGAAAGCTCAGGAGACAGCTTTACAAAACACTCTCCTGGTATGCTACGACTTCAAAAGGTTGAATATTCAGATTTGTGTTTGGCCAAGGTGGCCATAAATAAAAGGACAATAATATCTGAACAGTATTATAAAGCCATAGCCTAATTCTTCCTGTAAAATTCCAACCAAGAACAACAGTAAGTTCACCTAAGTCATCATCAAAAATGAAGTGAAATACAACAACCTCCTTGTGCACTTGATGCAGGTACATCCCCTTAGGTAACCCAAGTTGAAAGTGTTTAAGCCACAGGTGCTAGAAGGAGGTTTAAAAAAAAATTTTGAGACTTTCAGACAAATTTTAGAGACCTACATATGCTGCATAAATCAAATAATAATGAAAACTGCCAATGACTGGAAAATAATTTTTCAAGTTCTAGAATTGCTCAGAGTTAAAAATGTTTTTCAGCACAGGCTGTGTTTTTTAAAGCCATTGAAACAATAATCAGGAAATCCTGTTAAAACTTCCTAAGCAAAACCGCAGCATCAGTTGACCTAAGATGCATAGAAAGTACTTTTTTCTCCAAGCATTTTCATTAGTCCACATAACTGCTGTTGGTTCACTCTGTCAGTTAAAAAGGCCAAGCTTTGGAAAGTTACAACACATAAATAAATGATGGTTTGCTGTATTTCTATCAGATTTCAAAGTGCTTCCAAATGGAGACAAGTCCTTTTCCTTCTCTCCAGTATTAAGGCTCTTACAAAATGTAAAGTTCAACTAAAAGACACTTGGGCTTGCTTTATCAAATATACCACTTAATGTGTTTTAATCATTAACATTTTAAGACCCTAGTTGTGCAATTCTAGCTTTATAAATGTGTTCTAGTAACTTACAGGATTACTGTATTACAAGATGGGGACATTAATATACTAAAATGTGAAATATTCAGTAGATGCTGACAGTGTATTTCTGTTAAATTTGGTTTCATTAAAAGCACAGGGATTAGAACACTGAGTGGGAAATTAAAACCAAGCTACCAATAGTACAGAAAGCAGTCTTGCTATTACTTCCATTAAATCTGAACCAGTAATCTATAGAAATGAAATTAAATACTCTTTTCCCATTGAGTTTCCAGACATCTTTTTTCCCCCAGAATTTATATGTTCAATTATTCTGACTGAATCACACCGTCAGGAGACAAAACTGCTCTCAATTCTCACCAGAGTCAATGGGTTCTGTAGAGAACTCATTATTCCAGACATTACTCAAGCTGCTTGGGACACTTAACCCTTTCAAGAAACAAAAATGCAATTAAAAAAATCACATTTCATCCTGAAACAACCTGCAGAAAATCCAAACCCTAAAATCCTGATCTTACAGCCCTTCAAACCCAGAAAATCACACTGACATGGTTTTACCACCCTCAGAAGGTATATTTGCAGAAGCCCCTCTCCAGCAAACACATACATGCCTCAGTCCTGGAAAATTAGCACCCAGATTTGGCACCAGCGCAACCTGTATGCAGCTGAACTCCTGAAAAAGCATGTTTTAAAAGGAAAATGCTTTGTTTAGTGCTAAGATAATTTAAAACATACCTTTGAAGGCAGAAGTCAGTATGCTGTGTAATTTTGATTGATATACTTCTACATGGCAAGATAGAACTTTTCTTTGATTTGTCTGATTAAACCTCACCACTTTTGTGAAATCCTACACTTACTGAAATTATTGTGAAGAATTTGGAGCAGGAAATTCAGAAAGCAGACTCCTGCATTGATACTGTTGAATTAAACTGTTAACAGGAATAAAAATGAAGGTGTTGCTCATGATGCAGACCGGAATTACGGATTCAACACTTGCCGTCTCTCGTTCCTTTGGTGCAATTCCACGACTTTCCCGCTGACCTGAACACAAGCAGCTTTGTGGGACCAATCCTACCGAAACAACCACCAGATCCTGACAAAATTTTCCATCGATGTACCACACGAATTCTAAACCAAAGCCCTTTCTTTTGAAAACCTCTCAGTGAGTTGCATTTCAAATAGGATGTGATGCTGTTTTATTTTTTCTTTGTAACCGTTATTGAGTACCCAAAATAAGATTCAAAAGTAAAAAAAAAAAACAAAAATAAACTTTTGCTTGAAATCGAACACTTTCACCGCATAATGAAACCTTGGGATGCCTCGGGGCATCCGCACTTTTGTCTTTTTGGGTTCAAAACGAATCTGTCCCTCAGGCTGCCCTACCAGGCCCTTGACCCCGCGGGACAATTAACACGAGTGGGTCAGCGAGGCGCTGCGGGCGGATCCAGGCTTTGCTTGAGCAGGATTAGGAGAACAGGACAGAGGGTCGCCCTGCGGCAGTGTAACCTGCTGAGGTGACAGCAGCTCAGCCTGACCTCGGGGCCCGGGAGGATGCGCACTGACCCGCGGATCCCGGCGCCGAGCGGCGAATCCCCACGTTCCCGGCCGCTGTGCGGAGCCCGGCCGGCGGCCGCCGCTTTGGTGGAAGCCACAGTGCTCGGGACTCTGAGGGGGAACCCGCGCCCGGCCCCCCCTGCCCGCACCCCGTGAGCGCCCGGGAGGCGAGCCAGGGTTCCCCCCGGCCCCGCCAGTGACACAGAAACCATAAATCACCCCTCTGTAAACAGAGCTCGGCAAACTGCGGGCGGCTCGGCACGAAGAGGGCCCGAGTCCCCCGGGAGGGGCCCCCCGAGCCCGCGCGGGCTCCGCGCTCCCCGTTTCAGATGAAGTGGATCCAGGCAGAGCTGTCGGGGTCCTGCGGGGGCCCTGCGGCGGGCGGGACGCGCTGCCGGCCCCGCAGCCGGTAGTTCTTGCCCTCGTTGTTGTCCCAGTACTCGGCGCCGGCGACGCGGTAGCGGACGGCGAACTCCAGCGCGGTGTCGGCGGCGCCCAGGGGCAGCAGGAAGGCGAAGCGGTCGGTGATGCCGTCGGCCGGCCCGGGCGCCTGGTACGTGGCGGCAGCCTCGGCGCAGCTGGCCCAGCCATCGAGCGTGTAGCGCACCGACACCACCTTCTCGTAGGCGAGGTTGAGGACGCGCACGGCCCCGCGCAGCCCCGCCGGCTCTGCCCGCACCCACTCCAGCCTCACCTTGTGCTGCCGCACCCGCTCCGCGAAGCCGGGGCTGGCGCCGGGCTGCGGCGGGAACAGCGGCTCCAGCAGCGGCGGCGGCGGCCCGAACAGCACGGGCTCCAGGTCGCCCAGCGCCGGCGGCTTCCTGGTCTTGAGGAGGTCGGCGGGGCGCGGCGTCGGCGGCGCGGGCAGCGGCACCCGCGGCAGGTCGGCCTCGCAGAAGAGGTGCACGGAGGTGAGCTCCAGCCCCAGCGAGTCGGCGAACCGCACGGTCTTGCGGCGCGACGGGCTCTGCTGCAGCGCGGGGCGCAGGCTGCGGTCGCCGGGCGTGGGCAGCGACTTGGCGCGGCGGCGCTGCGTGGGGCTGGGGGGCACGGCGGGCAGCGTGGGCTCCCGGCCGCGGCTCTGCGGCGGCTTCTCGCCCGCCGCTTCCCGCACCACGGGCGTGGGCGCGGCGTCGCCGTCGGGGCTGCAGCCCGCCCTGCACTGCTCGGCCAGGCTGCCATAGAGGCAGGCGCTGCAGCTGAAGTTACGCGGCAGGTAGAGCCGGGGCGGCGGCCCGGGCACCGAGCTGTGCAGCGAGCCCGCCTTATCCATGGGGTGCTGGCGGCAGCGGCGGCGGTGCCGGCGGCTCCTCCTCTCGGACCGCGGCGTGCGGATGGCGAGGCGGTTTCAGCGCTCGGTCCTCGGGCTCTGTCTCTCGCCCGGAGCCGGCGGGATGCCCTCGGCACTGTCCAGATCGCGGCCGGCCCCGGGGGACGCCGGCGGGTGCATGTGTGCGGGGGCGGCGGCGGGACCGCGGCGCTCCGGCCGCTGCCGCTGGTGACGTGCCGCGGTCAGGCAGCGACACACGCCCCGAGCCATCCTTCCTTCCCCATGGCTCCCACCCGCCCCAGTGCCCGCCTCGCCACGGCCCTTAGCTGACTACACCCCGCGGCTCCCCCTTCCCGCTCTGCCCGGTACCGCGGCTACGCCGGCCCTCTCCTCCTCCTCCTCCTCCTCCTCCTCCTCGCTCTGTTCTGGGTCTTTCCTCGAGGATCTCATCCAAAAGGAGGAGGCGGCAGGGATTCCCCAGTGGAAGCATTAAAATTCATAGCGGCGCTCCGGCTCGTCCGATCCCGTTACAGAAATAGCTGCGAGAGGAAGAGGCAAAGCCGGGCTCGGGAAGATTACACGGGCCGATAAGAAACAGCTGGCTTGCAAGTTGGATCTCACAGTGTACATTTAAAGGAAAAAAATCCAGCTGATCTGCTGTAATGCGTTTACAGTACATCTGCCGAATAAAATACACCTGCTGCGGTCCTGCCACGCGTCTCCATAGGGGCTAAAAGGAGCTCCGGCCGAAACACGGGGAGATGATTGTGTGAAACATAAACCACGCTGCCTCTTGTCAGAACAGCATTTGAAAATTGCTGAGCAATATTCAAATAAATGACAGTTTACTGACAGACTCTGATGTAGCCGGTTCAAGAAGCTAAACCACCACTTTAGTAAGCCGCTTCATTCCAGACTTTCCGTAATCTGGGACTCATTTTTAATTAGTAAATGGCATTAAAAACAATGATCCTACCATCTTGCCGGAGCCTGAGCCTGAACTGTGTTGACATGTGATTCTGATTTAGCTTCTGAGCAGGAGCTTTTTACACCTCTAGCATTTTATCTGCAGCACTTGGTGTTCCTTTGACAGTCTAGGCAGTGGAAATGCGGCTGATAAGATTAAGAATAGGACAAGTAAACCCGATAAGGACTAAGAGGAAAAAAAAAAAAAAAAAAAAAAAAAGCCACCAGAACACAGGGAAAAGTTACCCACTGATTCATATTAGAACAATAGATTTAATTCCTTTACTAATACGTATGAAAATAATTCCTAGATTATTGCTGTGGCTTCCAAATCTTTTTAATGACAGATGATTTGTAAGTAGGGAAAATTATGCCCATTGGTATTAAATTTGACACCATTATGTTTCACTGTGCCACTCTCTCACATTTGCAGCCTGATTACAGGTTTTGAAAAATCAAATAATAACAGCATAAATAAGTACATCTGAGTTCATTATCCTAGAATCTTTAAATTGTCTCATTTGTCCTTTAATGCACACCATGGGAAAGATTTTTTTTAGGTTTCTTTCCTGTGTCTCCCTCACAGAAATGAGTATTTCAGTAAAACAACACGAACTCATGTCTGGTTTTCATCTACTCACATTAATATGGAAGGAACAAGAACAGACTCAAGTCATTATTCAAACAGGTTTTAAGGCTACATCCTTTTGAATTATTTTTTCTGTAATTTCTCTCTGTCATAATGAACATTTTCTAATGAACTAACTCTTGGTTTTGCTGATGTTCATTTCACTTTAAATCAAATAGAGAGAACTTTATTTTTTCCATCAATATGCAAAGTCTTTGCACTTTTAAACCACTGTGAAACTATCAGCACTAATAAACTAAATAGGTTTAAACCAAATTATACATTCAGTCAGGTCTGGATGATTTTGTGGTATGCCTAGGAACACGACTGGAGTAATTTAGCTTCTGCTGTACTTTACACAATTGGGGTACCTTTGTCAAGATTCACTTCCCCTCTTCTGGTAATGTTAGTTGCCCAACTTCTTCTTATCAAAAACTTGTGTAATACTATTGCTCTTGGGCTTCCTCACCTCTCCTTTTTCCTTCCACAACCACGGTATTACATGGAACCAAAAACCCACAACTTTTTTCTTCTCTGGTGATTGCAGGTGAAGTAGTTCATGTAACTGAGTTGAAAATACAGATTCCTCCAAAGTAGTAAGAAAAAAAACAAAAACAAAAAACAAAAAACAAACAAAAAAACCAAACTCCAAAGCAATACAACAAGCTTTGGACTAGCCAGGCCAAGGCAACGTGAGATGCAGGGGCACCTCAGCCTTGGCACCTCAGCCTCGTCTCAAGCATTGTCACTGTGTGAACAGCACCAGAATTCTCACAGTGGTATTTCTCACTTTATTCTCTCAATCCAAACATTCCCTCACTGAATCTGAGGATGCTGCTACTTTCCTTTTACTCTTGCTCACTTGCCAAGTGAGCTGTGGGAACTCTTACCCACGCCTTTCACTTCTGAGGGTGTCCTTACTACCAGGCTGCTCTGCCCCCTCTGATGAATTTTAAGACAGATGCAGTAAATGGAAGTCTTGAGCACTGAAATTTAACAAATATACACGCACACATTCCCTCAAATAGCCTGCAGCCTTGTGCATCCTTCTGTGATGTGGAAACTGGTTCCAGTTAAACATGGGAAGCATCAGGCACCATTTGTAAAAGGAAATTTAAAAAGAAATTTTGGGTTTGCCTACTATAAATATTTGTACACAGCAAACGTTGAAATCCTTAGAAGCAAGTAAGCATCACCACACACAGAAACTCTGTTTAATGTATGCAGTAGTAGGCAGCCATCCACCACCCCCTCTTGATCTTAATTTAGTTCACAAAATTTTGAACACTGAAGTTTCAAAGCCTAATCTGTCTCTGCTTTTATAGTGCTGTGGTAAGGACATTTTTCAAGACTCTTTTCTAAATAATACTGTCAAAACCAAGCATACAGAAATCATTAGCACTGCCCTAGCTACCCCCTTTAAAGAAGTATCTATTATCTTTTTACTGGAAAGTAGTATTTTTATGCCAAGATAATTTTGAAGGTGCCAGCACTAACGGAGACAGCATCCTATAAATCCTAGAGATATGCAAGTTTGTTCTATTATAGGGCAAGATGAGTAGAAGGTCTTACATTGCAATTATTGTTGACAGCCTTAGGAAATGGTGCTCAGGCATTGTTTTCATTCCTCCAGATTCCTCTCCCTCTGCAGATTTAAATAGCACGGTCACAGGATAAAGGTTTGTCCTAATTAACATTGTCCTAATAACATTTTGTTGACCTGTCTCTGCATCTGCCAGCTGACATCAGAAAGTTTAAAGACAGCCTCTTGTTTGCCTACGTGAGCTGAGTGCCCCTGACATTTCTGCCACGCCAAAGTGCATCTAAAATCCATCTGATGGTTGAGAACTTCCAGTGAAATGAACAGAGACGACTGGTCCCGTTTTGTTAAAAGATCTGCAGAAAAAAAAAAAGACAGAACTGTAGCAGAAAGTGAACAGGGAGATTTCTTCTGCTGCATTTATTGATTGTCTCGAGTCCAGGTAATCTAGGAGAAAGCAAACACCAGTGCTGGGGAGCATTAGGCAGAACTATGATGGAACCATTAATAGGGCAGAGTGTCTGAGTGCTGGGGCTTATCCAAAGTGGCCACTGTCACATGTCCACTTTAACTTTCCAGAACAGGTTTATATTTAGCAATGAGAATCGCAGGCAGATAAAATGGATGTAAAGGCGAAGTGCATTACGGTTAGAGCAGCTTTGGAGATGAAGTTGTGACTCAGTACATGAACTGTAAAGGTCAACCTCTACTCTCATTTGTGCAGCTCCCCTGAAGCTGATGAACTATGTAGCTGTTACATGAGAATATCACCCCTGAGTTCAATCATCATACGTGACTACATGTATGTGACAATGGTATTTACACTGGCAGTCTGTAAGCCTTGCATGCGTGATACAGTTATTCTGCATGCTTCTACTTCAAAAATACCTTCCCACACTGATGATTAACTCACACTTTATTTATTTCCCCAAGAAAACATCTTAGTCATATCTCATGAAGTGCCAGATTAGAATTAGATAATGTGCTTTATATATATCTATATGTAAAAAATTAGGTATTCTGCAAAAGAACAATGGTATTGATTTCTGTACTAAATATTATCTTCACTAACCAGGTTATGCAGTCTATATCTATTAAGGTGAAAATTCTTTTCTTCATAGAGTTATATCAAGGATATTTGATGTCAAACAATGATCAGTGAGTAAATTCCAACAGGCTAAAAGTTCTGCCAAACAAGAGATGTGACACTTGGAAAGGGTGTTTTGTACCTGGGTATTGATTTCCAGGGCTTTGGTTTTGTGGTGGTTTTTTTTTTTTTTTTTTTTTTTTTTTGTTAAGTACTGGGATCCAAATGAAGACATGGCATTAGCAAGAAAATAGAATTTTAAGAGTTTATCTACATTCATGACCCTGTGGATCTGCCTTAAGAGTATGATGATGCTCACACACAATTTTATTAATTAAGCATTAACTGTCTGTTGACTCTGGAGTTGTTTAAGGCTTTTGGAGAGAGCAAAAAGAAGCTTAAAGAAAAAAAAAAAAAAAAGGTCCAGTTAAGACAGTGAAAAAGAAAAAAATACCCCAGCATATATTTGACAGTTGCAGGGAAAACTATAAACATTATTTCCATGTTTTCCAGTGTTTCATGCCAGGTAAGAGTTTGCCGTGCTTTTTGAAACTGTCAGATCAGATTAGGCAGAGGTTTTACTACAACCTGATACAAGAACATAGACCACACTCACATTATTCTACAAGACCTGCAGCAGAAGGCCAGAAAAGCTGCTGACTAAAGACCTAGAACATAAAGAAACAAATCCACAACACTTCAGCCATCATAACCTAATCAAGTTATGTGCCTTTGAATACACTGGGTTCTTCCAGCAGAGGAAACAACAGCTTCTTGTTTTTGTGTTAAGTTCTCTCAAGAACAACACCATTCCTGTTCAAGGAAAGGAAATAAAGTTACAGGTTGGATCAGGCAGAAGTGCTTCCTGCATTTAAGGTGCCAAAAGAAAACAAGTGCGTTGTTGATAACAATGTAAAAATGCAATGATGGAACACCTGAAAGTTAAATCAACATTTTTCTCCTATTGTTTTAGGTCCAAACATCCAGAGAACTGATTCACTGTCAAATCCTGGAGCCAGAAAGAAAATCAGCTTAACTGCATTGTTCTGATGGAAAACAATCAGCTTGCCAGCATGCAATTTCTTCAAATAAAGGAAATTCAGCAACTAAACCCAAACCTGTCAGGAACACTTCACTGCCAGCAAAATTCTCAGCAACAGCAGGCAAGAAAGCAGTTTGAAAATACATGGGGCTTCCCTATCCCTGAATATCTACTTTCTTCTCAGTCAAGAGTTAGCTTTTCCTGCCTTTCAGATTGTCTACCATTTGTAGTTTCCAGAGGTGCAGTCTGTCAAAACACCTGACTTTTGCCCGTAAGTTAAATCTGTTCTGAATGATGAAAAGCCTGAACTAACAGCCTCATCCAAAGCAGAATTCCCATCCCTATGATGGGAATATGGCTGTTACTCCTAGAGGGATTTCCCACACTTGACTGTTCCATGATTTCAAACATTCTGAGCAGGAATTTAGTTTGTAGATATTTATGACATCCTCCCCTTTGGAAACACCTGAATGCTGCTGTTTGCAAATGCTTACCTCAGACTGTGACAGGGCTGAACACAGAAGGTTCCTGCCGTCCATCAGGGAATGCTTCATTCAGGACTACAGCTGAGGTAACAGTGCAGATGAACCTTCAGTCACGAGGCTTCTGCTCATTCACCTCCTCTGAATCACAAATGCAAAACTTACAGGTAACAACAGAAATCAGCATTTTATATCCTCCAACTAACAGAAAATGGTGGGATCATCACTAAGCATGGGAACTACGCAGGAAGAACAAGGACAGAGTATGAGACATACTCCAACCAAGCCACTCTAGGGTTTGGGTTTTTTAATATTTACAGTAGCAAAAAAAAGATTTCTCAGTTATATAAAATACATTACAAAATAATAAGGTGTTAGAGAGACCAGGAAACTTTGAAAACCAACTACCATAACACAGCTGAATTTCTACTTGGTGTTATGACAGTAGAGATCTTAAAAGCTACAGGAGGGGGGGGATGGTGAGGTTGAGGAAGAAAGCAAAGGAACCCTGGCCCAAGAGTCTGTTGTAGAGGTGAGGCATCTGTCACAGAGCTGAAACTGCAGAGGTTTTCATTCCACTGCACATATGAGGTAAAGATTACATTTTGCACACCCTGACAAGAGGTTTGAGACAGAGAACCTTTTTGCACCTCCAGAGATCAAGAACTGACAGTATAAGATACATTTTAAAAGCTTTTGAGTTGGTAGAGATTTCATAAATTACAACCAAGATGTTCAGGAGCAAAGGGTGGTACTTGCCAAGAGGCACTGAATCCCCTACCCAGGCCTTTGCAGGCAGAGATCATGGCCATTAAAACAGAAGGCAGAAAATGATTGAAGTTAACTTTATTCCAAAATATGTATAATTTACACGACTGAATAAGTGCTTCATTTGTGAACAAAACATTTCAATACTGGTGAATAACTTACTAGTAGCTTTGTGTAACACTTCAGTTTCCAACAGAGGGAAATATGAAACAGTATTTTGGCACAAGGTTTTCTCTGCATGCAATAATGTAATTACAAGTTTCACAGTTACTAGGACAACATTCCTTCTTTGGGATTGTCACTTGTAAAATAGGTCTAAGAAATGAATGCTTGATTTTATCTGGTCACTGCAAGTTTACTGGCTTAAATAGCAAGAATTAAATATGAACATCCTTTGAAAACTAGATTTGTCTACTAAATAAAAAAATCCCACCAGTAATGAAAAGAAAACTGTTTTAAGGACATTTCTCAGCCTTGCTGAGATTAACTCACACACGCTTTGGGAAAGACTCACCCATGAGATTTATTACCCATCCATTCCAAATAATCACAAATTTAAATGAGATGGTAATCAGGTGTTGAAGTCTTTAAGCCGTAAAGATATGGCCATCTTTCATATCTAGCTTTATCACAGATGCACTTGCAAATGTCTGTAGATATAGGTACTGTCAATCTAGCTCTGCATGCAGGTGCTTGAAGCATGTAAAGCACTGGATGTTGTGAAATGTAGAGCTGACATCACCACAAGTCATCTATTATATTCCATTGCTACTTGTTGAAGGTACTGTGAAGCCAGCATATGAAAAATGGTCACAAGTAAAGGGACTTGTGTTATTGAACTCGGCAGTTCCTTGAGGAGTTTCCACCATTTCAGGCTGTCCAGTTACGTTTTCAGTGAAGAGTCACACACACAAACAAACATTCCCTCACCCTGACTGTGGGGCTGAGCGCTGAGTTCTGTTCATTGCATAGCAATGGCACTTGAAACAAAAGAATTCAGTCATGTTGTAAGCAGCAAGTCCTCCTTGCACATATTGAAATTCACATCAACTCTTAAAAAACAACAACAAAACAAACAGAAGATGCATGATTGCACCATGCACTGGTTTGCTACCATTAAACAGCCGTATCCTCACAGTGTTCCTGTTATCAGTGGCACCCTGGTTACAGGAGGCCCATCCCACCAAGACACAAGCATAGCAGCACCTTAAATCAAACAGGAATGAGAAAGCTTGCAAGGCCCAGAACGTTATCAACAGTTTGGTGTGAATGCATTTGGAACAGTAAATGGTACATTAACAACATGTTTAAAAAATCAGAAATATATTAAAGCAAAGGAAGCTGTACAACCTTAATGATAAAGGCAAGTACATTTGGTTCACCTCCGAGTTGCCATTTCAGGAACATGTTCTTTTGCAAGTTGAGCACCCTATGTTGCTTCAGCATCAGTTCTATTAACTTTCCCTACATTTAAAGGCTATTAAACTCCCTCTAGCCCCCTAAGCCCCTAGTCCTGCCAACTCTTATGTTTCTACCAGCCTCATAAGAAAAATCAATTCACATCTTAGCAGCATAAGGATTTAGAAGAGTGGAAGGCAGCCATCGTTCTTTGTTCTGTTGCCCCTACACAACTGGGCTCCATATGACTTAACAGGGAAATTCAGCCTCTTGTTTCCAACAGAAAAAAACCTGTGTATTGTGCCTTGGAATAAAAATTTGTCAGGAGTTAGTTACATACATTAAGTTACAGACACTGACCAAGTTGTTCAAAACGAAACGAGGTTTCACAAGGTTTCTTTTGCAGCTGTTTAATTTACAGCTGCAAGTATAGATACATTTTTTTAATGCTTTCATATCCTTTGGAACTGAGAATTTTCTAGACACAAGCAGCTTTGCATTACTAAGAATATGTAGCATTAGCAAACTCTGACTTAAAACTACCACCTTTTCTAGGCCAACACAAAGCTTTGGAGAGGACTCCCTCCTTACCCACAGCAGAAAGTATTTACAGGTGTATTAGCAGAAATAGACACAAATAAAGCCAGAAGAAGAAGAAACATCTACCGTCAGACAAACTTTTAGCATTCTGACAAACAAATATGGAAGGCAACAAGACAGACCTCTCATTTTTCAGCTTATTTGTGCTGATATTCTCACAGAATGCAAGTCCCAAATCTGCTGTTTCCTTTGTCTGACTCTTTATATATTAAAATAAAGCACAAATGAAACTACAGAAGTACTTATTCAATTTTATAATAGTGTTACACAGGCATCCAGATCAAGATCCAGCAATCACAGCTTAACAGAATTAAGCAGGAAACACAAAGGGTAAGAACATATAACATTAGTATCACTTCCAGATAAAAAGCTGTGCTAAGAGGCTACAGAGAATCTGATGTTACTTTCTGTACAGCAGCTCTAATGGCAATAGGGGATACAAAAAGGAGTAAGATAATAAATCACTGCTGACCAATACTTACAATATAAATGCCTTGAAAATCAAATCAGAGACAAACTGCAGAAAAAGGGAGATAAGTATAATTTTAGTTGTACCCAGAAATAGTTGTCTGAAGTTTATTTTATAACAAAGGCAAAAATAGAAAATCAGCCTTTTCCAAGAATTTGTTTAAATGTGAAGAATTTGTAGTATTCAGCAACAGTGTTTCAGAGCAGGTTTCATGAAGTTTTGTGTGAGATTCACCAGACTACGAAGTCTGGCTGCAGTCTCCACATTTTCAAAAGAATACTTAATAAATCCAGACTGAGTGACATATGCCAGACATACAAGATCCAAACCTGTTTTTGACTTTTATGAATAATTCATGGAGTACCAAATTAGTGAAGAAAGTTAATTTTGGTCAGAAGTTACTTTTGTCCTTCCTAAGACGGTGCAGACATTTAACAATTTCTTAATACTGCACTTTCAACAAATGACTTCATGTTGTAGTACTGTGTTCACCTAATTAAAGTCCAAATTGTTTTAAACCAGTAGAATGAGTGAAAGGATTGTGATTTGCATGTTCTAATAGAACACACAAAGCTCAGAAACACTTTTAATTACAAAGTTAGTTTTAAAGTACTTTAAACCTCGCTGATCTCTCAGATGGCTACAATTCAAATGCTTCAGTAATTCTGCTCCTCAGCACTCAAGATTCCTTCTCTAGCAGAGTAAAAACTGACTTTCTAAATTCAGAGGTAATGAACAGCTTCTACAGCTGTAGAAAATATCCTTTTTCCAAACCAGGTTTATAGTAACTGCCTCTCTTTCACATGTCAGTACAGACAACTTGCACGTGGGAAACACAGAAATTGGTGTATGAAGAAGTGTTCTCTGGTATTCCAGCCAGGGGAAGAAAGGAAAAGGAAAAACACTTGAAAATGTGAAGTTGCAACATTACTAGAAAGATATTGCAATAGAATAAATTAACCAAACTTTGTTCTTTATCTTATCTCTCAGTTTCAAAATAGGCAGGTAAATATGAGTCAGTCATATATCTTTACAAGAAACAAAACTACAAGTGAGGCCTTTCCTTTTTTAAATATATCCCACCCTTCAGATGGGAACTCTACAGACATTGTGAAACCTGGAGGCATTCCCCACAGCAGAGTTACTTTCTCCTGAGGAACTGCAAGATTCCGTTCTGCAGTTTCTTCAGCCAGACTGGAAGTGTCTGAAATTGTAACTAGAAATGTTGAAAAATCGAACAGGCAACACAGATGAGATTTCAGAAGGAAAATGTGAGTTTCAGAATTAATCTAAAGAGATTATTTCAGTAAAGGTAACGACACTCAACATGGCAATATAAAGAGTACTAGGAAAATACAAAGGAAAAAAAAAAAGGAAAAAAGGAAGGTATTGCTCATCTGCAACAAAAACAAGCTGGCTGCAATGGATGAGTAACTTAACTCCCACATCTTTGAACTGAGAATATGCAGCACAAAGCATAGGGAATCCTCAAAACCTAAGGCTTGGACATACATTTGCTGCTGGGCTGCACAGTAAATATGCAGCCAATATCCCTCCTCGAGCAATGGAGAAGTAAAGCCTGTTACAGGCCCAGGAATTTGACACAAAGAGTTTTCCCTTTTCCTTTAAGGTTACAGAAACTAAAACCTGTCCAGTACAAAATCAGAGGCCTACATTTCACAGATATTATAGTAAAGAGATAAAAATTACTTAAGGCCAAATTCCAACATACATTCACAATTGGCTTAATGTAAATGAAAAATACCACAAACAGTGGCATGAGGGATAACCTAAACACTGAAAAAACAAGGTGCCAAGAGGTCACACGCTTCCTCTCTGAAAAATCAGTTTGTGTGAATTTGACTATACTCAGGGAAGTTGTGAAAGCTGCAGGAGCTGAGGGCTGCAGGTCAATGTGCAAAAGCAAGATAGAGCTGTTCTGGAAGGGCTTCTGTGAGCTGACCTCCCAGCTCTGCTGTATGGATTCCAATTGTTTTTGGAAGCAAGAAGTCCAAAAACAGGAGTCAAGGTGAGTGTTTTAAGGAATTTAATTACCCACTTTTAAAAATTCCTCTTCAGGTAGTAAACCACTGTAACATGTCTCAACTTGTATCTCAATAAAGCTAGGAGAATTTCAGCAAAACCAAATTATTCCAGTCTCTGAGGCACACACCTTGTAACATTAGCATCTTACAGACAGAAATAATTTAAGCAAATCCCTTCTGAAGACTCTAAAAATGTTAGTCCCATTTATTACACTAACTAAAAGGACGACACACTAATTTTCCCTACAATTAGGAATTCCAAGTTCTTTTCCTACCCTTCAAAGAGCATCAGTGCCACTCAGGGGAAAAAAAAAATACTGCTTTCTACACACATTTCAAATAATAAATATTTTCAACAATTCAAGAATCTCTATGTGTCTAGTGTGTTGGACAGGTGTTTGGAAAATGTCAGCTTATGCAGGAGAAAGAGCTGTGAAGGCATAAATAAAAGAAGACAATACGGCTGATTATGTTCATGCCGGATTTAAAATACAAGCTACTAAAAAAAGTAAACAGAAGTAGCTTACACTAATAGAATCCTCCCCCGTAAGTTCAGGGAAGCATCTCAATTGAACAGGTCAGGGTTTTGGTCCAGCACATTGGAACCCTGCATGTAAGCCAGGAATAGAGAGAGAGAGATATAGAGAACAACTTTAAAAGTTCTTCCACTTAGATGAAAGCAGTAACAGCTTCATAAAGAAGTATGAGGAAAAAACAGAGGCACCACATATTTTTTTAAGGTTCAAATGTACATTAACATGTTACAGCCCCCCCCACCCCTTTCCCCTCTGTTTATACACATATAGTTTATGTAAAGTTACATATTCAATAGAGTACCTTCAGCATGAAAAGTCTCTTAGGTCAACTGCTCATGACAAGTACATTCAATAACGCTAAGTGGATCTCTTGGTAAAGCCATCTCTCCCACCCCAATAAGTTAAATTCAAACCACAGGAAACAGTTCTATTATGTAGCACTCAGTGGCTGGGCTTGTCAGAGCTCTGGAACAAGGAGCACAGCTCTTCACAGGTCTGTGTTTCTACTGAACTGAACTGGGACTCCATTGTATTCCAGGCTAAGTCAGCCAGAAGGAAGTCATCCATTGCTGTCTGTGTTTCATTGCTGGTAAGGAATAAACTCCCCAGATTCTCAAAGCAGCTATCCATAGTCTGTGTCTCAGCACTACTGAGCTGGACTTTGCTTTCAATATTCTGAGTAGGTGTATTTTTAGTAGCCATATATACTTCTGTCTGGGTTTCTGTATCAGATGAGTCAGTGCTCATCGAGAAACTGGACTGTTTCAGAATACTTCCTAAAGGCAGATGGGTAGTACTGTCCAAAAAGAAATTCAAGTCTGTCTGTGTCTGTGTATCAAACATCTCCAAACCTAAGAAGTTAGAATTGCCTCGGCAGTTATACGATTGAGTGGCACTATCTGAAAATAAGAAATCAGTCTGAGTTTCAATGTCCAGTGACTCCAAAACTGGCTCAGAGTTCAGGGTACCAAGCTCACTCTCTTCAGTCTGAGTTTGGATGTTGGATGCTGAAAAGAACTCTTCAATGTCGAAGTCTATCCCTGTGCTCTGTGATGGACCAGAAGGAAGATGTGTGTCAGCATTAGAACTTGTCTCAGACAAAAGGCCACGATTATCCAGTGTCTGGCCAGACATGTTTCCTGAAAAGATGTTTTCCAGATCACTTAGCAGGTCCATTGTCTGGGTTTGATTATCTGTTGTATTTTGAGGTGGAAGTATATTAGTCTGTGTATTGAAGCTGATAAGGGACTCAGACTTAACTGTATCCTGAGTCAGGTTCTTGCAACTACTTCTTTGCAGCAAGGTTTGATCTATATTTGTAGGCATTAAATTGTTTTCTGGAAGTTCAATGTGAGTAGAAACATTATATGATGAAGGAACATTGTCAAAAATGTCACTGCACATCACAGCCTGGTCCATCTGTACTCTTCCATCAATACAGTCCTGTGTCCTACTGGTTTGAGTCTCTCTGGAAATGCCACATGTTGGAAAACAGCCCTGACTGAAAGCATCAGTCTGAGCAGCTATGGATGAAGTCAGCTTGGAAGCAGGCAGCAGTGTCTGTGTCTGTACACTGATGGGTAATGAAACCTGGGAACTGAATGACAGATCTGTCTGAGAACAAGAGGACACAGAAGAATTGGGAGTCCAGGCTGCAGCTGGTACAAAGCTCTGTGAGATATAAGATAAGTCAGTCTGTATATTTATTGAAGAAATTTTGTTCTTGTGACAAACATTCCCCAGCTCTTGCCCTGTGTTATTTGATGTAACTTTGTCCAATTCAACTTGTACACCAGTACTTACTGGTTCACGATCACCAGAAGTTGTCACTTTTGAAACAGGCATACTGTCTTTAAATACAAGTGTTTCTGCCTCCAGGGCTGGAATCAGAATTCCTATAGACTGAGGCAATAAATGAACAGTACTTACAACTGAGCCTTGATTATCAACAGCCACTACAGCAGGTTTGACAGAAGAGTCTGTTGCAGATACATACACAGGCAAGTGAGCAACCTGCATCACTGGAAGTTTAACCAAAGCCACCTTGGGCTTGGGTAAAAGCATCTTTGGTGCACATTTTGGCTGGATTTGGTTCGTGAAGTTAGAACTGCAGGAGCCTTCAAGAGAGGCTGCTACTTTCACTTCAGAGGACTCCAATTCCTGAGTGCCAGGAGCAGTACTGTGTGTATTGCTGAACACTTCGTTTGCTTTCTCTGCCAGCTGCTGATTATGTACGGAGGTTTCCATTTTCCTTTTCTTACTGGGAGGATCCCTGTGAACATGAGATCAACAATTTACACTTCTTTCAAACACAGAACATCTGCCTTCCATTCTTTTGAGTCACTGCACTGAAAATACAAACTGAAGTCACAGATGAGGATACGAGAAGACAATTAATCCAGATAAACATAAAAAGACTCCATGAAATTCACTTTTGTTAAATGTCATTCTGTGCTCTCTCATTTTGAAAAGAATAAACGTTACCCCTTATGGAGACCTATTTCCAAATGGATGTGCAAGTTTAGATGTTTTTTTCCCCTTGTACTCTGTTTTGAAGACCTTTAATGTGTTATTTCGACACTAACTCAGAGCATAGAAGGGACAGAGCTCTTAAAATATGTCTACAGGTAATGGTCTCTCATGGAAATGGAAGATAAAATTTAGCAATTCTTCACATAAAACTAAAATTTTGCTGCAGCTGAACCTCAAAGACAGGCTAGGCCTCAGAAAGTAGATGGCCCTTTATGACATATATGTACATATTAAAACTATAAATCTAAATGTGCAGAAATAGGTGGTAAAAAATACATCCAGCAACTATTTCAACAATGATTAGACTGTTCAAGAAAATAACCTGAACTGCATTCCAACCTCAGTTACCAGCTATAAACATTTCCAAATCAACTCTACTCTCACTGAACTGTAAAAGCAGATGCAACAAGAGCCATGCCAAGCATTGCAGAGTCATCACTATTTTTTGTTTTCTATGCAGGGAAACCAGATCTTACTGATTAGATGATCACCACTGACTTCAACAAAACAGAAACTCCTGAAAGCAACAAAGAAACTGCCAACAGCTTTGCAGCTAAAACAACATGATCCTATTTCCTATTTAATCAACAGAAAGGAGACAAAAAGGCAGCACATGAGACACACAGGACTTGGTGATAAATGCATCATTACTTCACTGCTTCACTTTTACCTGTGTTCTGCAGGAATTTCATGGCCAGTTCTGTAAATGTGAGACAGTAATGCCGTTCTGCTGGCATAAGGGCACCCACAAGTGCACTGGAAAGTCTTGCCACAGACCTCTATATGCCGTTTCAAATACCATTCTGTGCCATAGG
This sequence comes from Sylvia atricapilla, assembly GCF_009819655.1. Taxonomy (NCBI): domain Eukaryota; kingdom Metazoa; phylum Chordata; class Aves; order Passeriformes; family Sylviidae; genus Sylvia; species Sylvia atricapilla. The sequence goes on from NC_089151.1 coordinate 5,159,896, forward strand.
AGTTACTACATTTATCACATTTGTGCTTCTTTTCAGCATGCATTTTCATAAAGTGCTAGAATACACAAGGGAAAGTAAACATTAGCTTTCAGTGAAGATTAAAAAAAGATAATCATGGTTAGGGGAGAAAATATCTGCAATTTTTTAGTTGCTAAGTAGCACTGAAGTGTAGCATTAATTATTTTTTTAAAGCGTTACTACAAATAAGTTTAAAGAAGTCAACAGAGAATCTGAAGTCTGCAAATCTGCTGATGCTACATGCATCTTAGAAACACAGATAAACATTTATCTATTCTAATGCCTTTGAAGGTTTCCCATGGACATGAATAATTTCATAGATTGACCTTGCCAAAAGAGCACTGTAAGTTTATGCTGCAACATGTGCACACCCCTGAAGATCTACAACCGAGCAAATAGTCTCAAGTCATACAGGGCAACACCAGAGCAAACACCAGAATTCCTCCTTTTCATTTGTGGCACCGAGTGCCAGCCACTCAGCTCCTACAGGGTCCCCAGCTCAGCAAGGTAACCAACTGCAGCACAGTGCTCTTTTTGCTCACTAATGCAAAAACAAGTCTTACATGTTTTCTTAACCAGGTTAACTAGTAAACAAATGCATTCTGATATTAAAGCAGAGAAAAGGTCTTAATCCTTGACCACTTGAAAGAGCAGTTAAAAGCATCAGCCACAGTTTCAACCTTCATCAGTTGCTACGGCGATTTTCTTCCCCCTCTTATTTAATCTTTCTCCATTTATTTAATTTGTGGAGAGAGGCTCTGATCTCGTTTAGAAGAACATACTGGCACCTGTCTGATCAAAAGGTTCAAGTTCTCTAATATCAACATGCAAACATGCAAACTCATGAATCACATGTGCACTTGGGAGTTGCTGCATACAGTTCTCTAACTCCTGCCTGTGTGCTGAGAGCTTATGCTCATATCTGTATGCAAAAGTGCACATTCTCTGCAGTAGAGAAAGGACTAAATCAGTGTGAAAATACTTCAGGAAACAGGAATACCTGTTTTACAAGAGAAAATTGGGAAAATGGTCTGTTTGGTCCTCTAGGGCAGCCTTCAATAGGACAGCAGTAGAATTTCTGTGAAGTTTTCAAACCCTTCCTTATTGGTGCATTAAGTTTTCCATCCTGAAAAAGAACCAGTTGAGAAGTTGACAATTCTACAGGTTTGCATTTTCAACACAATATTCAGAGTACACATCAACTATGGGTCACTGAGTTTACACATCTCAGTGAGTTGGAGGCACTTTTGTATGTGCTTTGAAAGGTCAAATGGAGTTTTTGCCCTGTGTGGATGCCACTTTGCAAATATCCCATCAAAATTACCAGGTGCAGTCACAACAAGCTCTATGGAGTAGTGGTACTGTACTGTTTACTTTTACCAAGACACTCCCTGTCCCATGTTTCCTGTTATTTGAGCAAAAAATAAAAAAACCCTTCCATACAGATACTACCCTAGACTGCTAATTCAATGTGGTTTTAATTGTTAGTAGCACAGTATGTGAAGCTCCATTAAGATTAGTCACTGAAACACACTTCCTTGATGTTGGAATTCTGTTAGCACTATTTAGAGTTTACTTGTAATAAAACTAAAAATGCCAAGTATGCTCTGCAACCTAATTTAGATCACAAATCAAATCCTAAACTTAAGTCTATGAAACAACTGGTATGCTAATTTTGACCCTCCAAATACTTAAGTGACCAGTCTATCCAGGCTTTCCACCTGAGCTGTCTCACTGACTCTCACATGTACATAGAAGAAAGCAACACAACTTGGTCAAAGAGCACCTCAAAAGTGTATATGAGAAGAACATACTAGTGGGATTGTCCAGATTGTTCAACCACATAGAATCCCTTCTCACTGAGTAGATAGGCACAGAAACCAGACAAGACATTTACCTCTAGACATACCCTATCTGAAAGGGTCTCAGTGGAAGCATCAGGCATCTGTGTCTAAGCAAAAAATTAAAAGTGATGTATTTAAAATCTGATGCTCAGAGTAGCTGTGAGTCTCCTTCCATCCTGAGACTGAATGGGAGGCCCAACACACTCCCCAGAGCCATTTACTGTAGTCCATGATGGCATCCCCAAGATGATTTTTTGGGGAAGAAATGGGGCCATGCCCTGTTTGAACTCTGCACCCCATTTTCCTCAGCATGAGGATAGTGAGCACAGTCAGTAGTGGAAGGTTGATTTCACACCAGTCGCTCCCTAACTATCTCTGTGGGCAGCTCTCCAGCTGGTCATGTTTACACAGGTTACACCAAGCACAGAGAATGCACAAAGCACAACAGTCCTCCCAGTGTGAAGCAAACAAAGGCTGTACCTCAGCTGCCAGGGCCCAAAGGGCTTCACTGCTCACACCCCACTTCTTACCCACCTGCTGTTACTCACACCCCAACAATGCTGTCCCTCAGCCACTCAGGCCTTGCTTTTGAAGTCCTCTCATTTACACCTCAGGAAGCTGGAGAGGGGGGTATTTCCATGATTTTTTTCCCCCTCAAATCACCTCTTAAGCTAAGATACTTTGTGTAAAACGTTATCCCTTCAAGCAAGATTTCCTTATATTTCCACACACTCACTTGCTGACATTGCCACAAGTTCATTTTCATTAAGGACATAGCACACTCAAACAAGCAATGTTTAGAGCCTCTTGACCAAAATGATCAGCTGTCATATCAAGAAAACCTGGAATAATTGTCTAAAAAGGGAGTTTTCATGTAACATTTTAACGTTCTAAGCACCTTTATGTACAGCAGTTTTCCCTGTGGACCACCCATTCAAACACGCCTATTCTATCTCTGCTGAATCATCACTGTGACTATTGTATCTCCTAGAGCCACTGCCCCAAACAGGAACGTGACACAAAGAAATCTACTTGTTCCAGCCCTAACTCCACTTTTTACCTCTGATTTTACACAGAACACTTTCATCACATGTCAAAATCCTCAGAGAAAAGAAGATCTGTCTTTAAGTCAAAGCTATGTTTGGTCTCTCCCACTGCAGATGATACCAACATGCTGAGTAACTGGCAATTAGAGTCACTTACTCGTAAATAAAATGTTATTAAGTGTGTTATATTTTACATCACAAGCCAAGAACTGACAGGGCAATATGGGAAACATGTTCAGCCACTTAACAGGTAAATCACAATCAGGTTATTTAAAACTACTGATACACTAAGGTATAGAATAATACCAAGCATTTAAAAGCTTTATAGACACCAGTAAGATGCTTTTTAAACATCTGGAACACAGCCTTTAGTGGTAGAGACCACAACACATTAGTTGTGCCAAGTTGAGAGATACTCCACAAATACAAGATATCATATATGGATAGTAATATTGTTTTGACCTATCTCAAGTCCTCATGGCTCTAAATGGTTAATCTTGCATCTTCTCAAAGCCCACCCGGCCAGTCCTGTTCCAGCCATTCTCCCTTCCTCACTGATCTGATTTTATGTCCCATGTTCCTACAACATCCAGAAGGATTGGTAGATATTGGTCTGATGAACTTCTCCCAGTGCAGACATTTGCACTGTAGGGAATACTGACATGGGCTGGGACAACAACTCAGAAAATGGGAATTAGCAGTCCTTGCTACAGACTTAGTCAAGGTGAACTTAGTGACGTCTTGCTTTCCTGCCCCAGAAAGGCTCACTCCAAAGGATTAATTTCAAATGATGTTGCAGTAGACTGTAGACAACTACTTAAAACATGAGGGCTTTCGCAGCAGAAGCTCAGCCATTTCTTTACTAAATAGGACATGGACAGGAGTGTATTTATTCTTATGACAACAACTATTGTGGCAATGCAGTATTTGAGTAACCTACCCCAAGGGGATGCTACCCTTTCCAGTTCACACTGACTACAGCCTCTGTGTTATCACAGGAATCCACAGAATCCTCTCCTTTACCTGGACTCTTCGAGCTTCATTTTAAACTGTGCAGAAGTAGTTTCCCTTCTTCCCATAAAATAATACAGACAAAAGACCAAAAAGTTAAAAGAAAAAAATTCAAATATAATATATTAAGTATCTCTTTATCTAATTATATATCTATCCACCGCTCTCTCTTTTTTTTTTTTTTCTTGGCTAATCCTCTGTCATGGAGCCAGTAAAAAAAAATTTATATATCAACACTTTATATCTTCTTTTGTTAGGCCAAACGAGCCAAATTCTTCTTATTTCCCTTTGTCAGAAACACTTGCCATTCATCACCACTAGCAGTTATTTTCTACACATCTTCTGGGTTTATTTTAATTTATTTGAATCAGATTCTTACCCTACAGTACTGACACAGAATATCCCTCTGCCATATTTTAGGATTGCCCTTCTCACAGCAGCTTTACCTAAATGCTCATTCATGTACGACCAAATTGTTTTGCAAGTGTTTCCCACCTCAGGTTATTTCTGTTAAAAACCAGAGCTGATCAGACTGTTATCACTTCACAAGATTAAAACCTGGTACTGCTGCACTTGACTTTATATTTACAGGGTGATCTTGCTTTCCTATGTAAATGTCCTTCCTGTGCCACTGCAATCCCTCGTGGGTTTTGGTATCAAAACATCCTACTGGTGCTACTTTTACTAATGAAAAATAACCAAGTCATCCACCCTTCTCTTCAGGAGTACTATGTTCTCTCCTTCCCCAGTAGCTTCTTACCATCTCATTTACCCTGTTGCCTCTTCACTAATTCCATAAATGCAATTTATTAGTGAAACTAAAATTAATTTTGTCTGGGGAATCAGACAAATTAAGCTACCTCTTTAAAGGGAATATCAATATTAAAATATTTAGCCTCCCTTAAGCCTCAACAACATTTTAGCCTCAATTACAATACCCTTGAAATAAGTCAAGAAGTTTCTAAAAATCTGCATCCATCCACATTTGAGTGTTCATTCCAAGCTATCACAAGATTCAGTTATTAGGTGTATGGAGTATGCCATAATTCTACAAGGCTCTGATGGCTAACACTGAGCTGGGTGAGAAAGCTGGGTGTTAAGCAGCATTTCCTCACCCATCACACCCTGAGTTATGTAACCCACCAGCTGCAGTGCACGCTCAGAGCATCAGCTCACAATCAGGACGACTCTGCTGACCTGAAAGAACACTCTGAACTTCTGCTCTACCTCCCCCCACACGAACATAGGAGATCTAAGACACAACACACAGTAAAGTTGTTAGTACGTGTAGGAAATGAAATTAAAACATCCCAGAGACAGGAGACAGCAAGTACACTTGACACTATTTCCTTTTGTTCCTCACCAACGAGCACGTGTGACCCACACTTGACTCTGTAGCCATTTCACAAAACAGGGATGTTTATTGTTCGCCCACTGCGGCTGCACTTTCAGAATGCAGCTATGAATGCTTCACTGGAATTAGGAATTTAGGAATGCAACTTGTCCTTGCGCACTCGGCATTATGATTTTTGGGAAAAGCAAGGATATCCTTCCAAAAAGGCACATTCTCAATGTGTGCCTGCTGAACTGTGGTTCTCCTCCCCCCCAGCACATGCTTAGCTCAGGAGTATTATGGAAATGAGGGCTTGCTTCCAAAATGGCATCCATCTGTTTTGCTGGTTTTTTTAGCTCAGACATTTTTTAAAAAAACAAACAAAACCCCAGTATAACAGCCCTCGGCGCTGGGATGGAGATGGTTTGCCAGCTGATAAGGTTAGGAAATGCTGCATGTTTGCACAGCACCTCACAAGTGGGGCTTTAAAGTCTTACTGCAGAAAGATTGGTGATAAGCAAGTAAAACAACAGAAGCTGAGTCCCAAAGAACTCTTAACTGCTTGTGGTATGCTTACAAAAATATGCAAAATTGGTTATTTTCTGTAAGTAATTTCAGAGGAGTCCTCAACACAACTGGTCAGCCCGTCCACACACGTGTATTTATTTATACATGGACCTGCAGGAGCCTTTCACAAGTGGAAATTTAAACAAGAGACAACGAGAAACACTTCATTATTCCCCACCTGGAATCACAGAATGGTTTGGGTTGGAAATGGACCTTGAAGACGACCTTGTTCCACGCCCCTGCCATGGGCGGGGACACCTGCCAGGCTGCTCCAAGCCCTGTCCAACCTGCCCTCTGACATTTCCAGGGATGGGGCAGCCACAGCTTCTCTGGGCACCCTGTGCCAGGGCCTCCCACCCTCACTAAGGAACTTTTTCCCAACAGCCAACCTAAGCCTCCTCTCTTTCCATTTGAAGCCATTCCCCCTTGTCCTGCCACTCCAGGCTCTTGTCCCCATCCTTCCTGCGAGTTCCCTTCAGGTACTACCAGAAGGCCTCAATTAGGTCACCCCGAAACACCCTCTTTTCCAGGCTGAATAATCCCAATTCTCTCAGAATCTCTCGGAAGAATCCAAATTCTTCTCAAGGTGGGGCATCACGCCCGCACTCCATCGCACTACGAACCAAACCCCAGCACAGCCAACATCGCAGCCGCCCCCCGGACCCGGACCGGCCGCAGGCCCCGGGGCGGAACACGGCGCTGCGCCACGCCAGAGCCCCGCACCCAGGGTGAGGGGCCGAGCGGGAGGGGGCGGCGGGGCCGGCCCGGCCTCACGGCGGTACCTGGAGCGGGTGCGCCTTGCTGAGGTGCATGTTGAGGGCCGGGCTGTTGGGCAGCACCTTCCCGCAGCCGGGCACGGTGCACAGGATGTTGGTCCGCACTTGGGACAGCTCTGTCACCGAGGGCCGCACCAGCTCCCCGGCGGGCGGCACGTCCCTCACGGGCGCGGGGGGCCGCCCCAAGCCCCCACCACGCCGCCCGGCCGCCGCCGCCATGTTGCTGTCAGCTGCTCGGCCCCCGCTCCGCTTCCGGGGGCGGCGGCCAATCGGCGGCGGTGTCGCTGAATATTCATGAGGCACGTGGCGCGGCCCCGCCCCCGCCCGCCAGCGCCCCGCGGCGGCGGCTGCGAGCGGTGCGCGCTCCCGCGGCCCAAAGCGCGCACACCGCGCACCGGGAGCGCCGGGACAGCGGCGAGTGACCGGCCACCGAGCCCGCCCGGCCAACGCCGCTCGGGCCGCTCCGCTGCACGGCCCAGGGGCTTGTGTGTTCCACCGGGGAGTGGAGACGCCGGCACTGATTTCTCTGCTGATCAGTGACAGGACAAGAGGGAATGGCCTAAGCTCTGGCTGGAGGGTGAGGTCCTTCATCCAGAATGTAGTCGGGCACTTCCCCGGGAAGCGGCCACAGCAGCAGCTTGACAGAACACCAGGAGCCTCTGGAATCCAGTTAGTCACAGCGTGGGATTGTTGGGGGCCCCTGTGCAGGGCCAGGAATTGGACTTGACAAGCCTTGTGGGTCCCTTTCCAACTCAGAATATTCTATGACTTCCTAATATTGGAATCACAACACAACACACAGAGGTTTTTCCCCTACAGCTTATCAAGGGAAAAGATGAGCACCGTTTATTGGGTAAGAGTTACACCACAGGTGCAGCCCCAGGATGTGTGTTCCTCCTGTGCCCTCAGCTGCAGGTGTTCTGTTGCTTGGGGTAAGCACAGAATAATTTGGGTTGGAAAGGCACCTTTAAACATCATCTAGTCCTTGCTTGCTGGAAGAGACCAATTGGAATGGGGAAGGCAAGACTGGTCTCCACATTCCCCCTTTGCCTTACCTTCTCCTCACCACCTCAATGGGGACACCTGCTCAGCAAGAAGGAACCCCGGAGTTGCAGATTTCTCCTGACAAATTAATACACACCTCCTTGCCTGGAAATGCTGTGTAGTTCCTGGAATATCCCTGCTCTCAGGAAGTCAGAAATGAAATATCTCTGAAAATCAGAGATACCAAAAAGAGGATGTTGAAAGGGGGATGGAGTCTGCCCTTCCCAGAAACAAGAGGCAGTAGGCCAGGTACTCACAGTGTTCTAGAGCACTTGGGAACTTTACCTTTATGGTAAATCACTGCCCTCTCAGGCATTTAGGTTATTTGGGAGGGAGCATTATGAAGAACAAGATGCACAGAGTGAAATATATGCTGGAATCTTAATGGATCTGAATCCATGAAGCATGGTGGGACATGTTAAGAGCCAGCTCTTAATGTCTGTCACAGCAAACCTGGAATTCTTCCAGAATCCTAACATTATGTTAAGTATTTTGTCAAATGAACATTTAAATCACACAGGTGGAATTCTTAAAATCCATACCACTAGTACATAGTTCTAAATCTCTTTTCATGTGTGAGTTATAGAGGTGCTGAAAACCAAACCAAACAAAAAAATCAGTATATGATAAGTAATGATTTCAAGTCAGGCCAAACAAACTTTTATGAGAAGGCTTAATTTACACATTTATTTATAGTTTAAAGAACATATCTGTACAACCTCTGGAAATACAGCTGCTTCTGCACACTGAGATACTGAAAGTATATTGGAATTCTACATACTCCAAGTAAACACAAACTGAATAGCTACAGCTATTATTGTGTCTTTATTAACTTCACAAATACTATTCAAAATACATTAAAGAGCAGTCTTTGAAACTAGCTTTTTATTAGTTAGAGCTATCTTCTGTTGAAGACAACTGTGGAAAAATAATTGATGAAGTGCTTTAATTTGGGAAAAAAATAAGATATTTAGAAAAAAAGTTATTTTTTAAAAGCTTACGATGATTTAGATTAAGACCAGTAAAAATGAGTTGCATATGCTCTATATGCTTTAAATTAAGGGCTTACAAAACTTTCAAAACTTTTTTTCTCTCTAATTTTAAAATAATTCCTAGCTTTATGTGGTATGCATGTAAGGAGTGGTGAAAGTGGTGCATCAGCCATACCTGGGGAGAGAGAAAGAGAGAGAATTGCAGCTCAACTCAACCATTATTTACCTTTCATAACTGTTAATAAAATTGAAACACAAAACTAAACCACTAAAACTAAAACTGTAGCTTGAACATCTATGTACAATCCAGTAATTATAAGAATAAACTGAAAGCTGTTTAGACATAGGTTTTTAAGTGGCAACATTTTTATTCTACCATGTTTCGCTTTCTAAACAAACTATGAAGTTGCTCCCTTATGCAAAATACAAGCAGAACATAAGATGACAAAAATATTTTAAACTCTGGAATTTCCCTCTATTTTACAGAGTTGGAACACTTACCTGCTGGTGCCAAGGACTTGAGTGATTCTAAAAGATGTGGACTAGAAAACTTGACCAAACATCTGAATGGTTCTTTTTTATCCAAAACATCCAGTTTAGGGTCACTTTTAAACATCGTCTCAAGCTGTAAACACAAAATTTAACCAGTGAGCCTAAGAAATTAATATATTTTATTTAAATGTTGTTACATTTAAACAAGACTGCTTCCAATTTGTAATGATACCATGATTCCAGCTGGAGGAATGTTGTAGTAAAATCTGAGGGTGCCACCATGTGGCAGAGTTTTCTACTAAAAGCAAGAGGCAGCTTGTTCAGTAATACTGTAAAACATTAAGTATTTCCTAGAATTTTCAATGTATCTGTTCATGCAACAAGACCTGTGCATCACTGAGAAGTCACTTATGGGGTCATACACACCATAAGCTTTGCATGTACTTAAAATAACCCTAATCTCTCATGCAGCAACACACTGCTGGTCTAAACCTACCTTTATTACAAAAACATCTACCTTTATTACAAAAACAGGTCCAAATGCTGAGTTCCCAAGGCTGAAAGACTGAAACACGATCTAAACCTATAAACAAATGTCAGGGTTTCTTACAGGGACTTTCAACTCATTTTAAAATGTCCTCCCCAAAGTTTAAAAAACCCCACAATATTTCATAAATTTGTAATTGAATCTAATTACCATTATATTAAAATTAGAAAACCCCAAATCAAATTGGTTGCTTTTCCTACCCTGTATTGTGCAAATTCGAGTTTTGGTTGGGGACCACTACCAAAAATTTCCTGGTTCAGTCTGTAAATTCTTTCTTTTTCACTTCTGTTTTCTTGAACTATCCTTATATCTGCTGCAGGAGAAAAGAGTAGGGAAAAGAAAACAGAAAGACAACGTTGTCAGCTGCTGTAATACTGTTTTTCTGATCAGATTGTTCCAATGAAAATTTGTAAATAATAGTTTTAATGATTTCATTGCACTCTCTCTTTTTTTTTTTTTTTTTTTTTGTCAGTAAGGTAGTTGTTCCTACCATTTTTATTTTCAGTTCTTACCAAGAGAAAAACACAAGCTAATGTGAGATGCTGGGCATTGAGTGGATTTGGTTCCCATGCCCAATGCCAGTCATGGGAAATATTGAGCTCTCCCAGTGCCAGTATTAGGGCACCTGGGATGGATAACAGAACAGGAATGGAGCATATGTACATTTCCTTTTGTTAATCTCATTTCTCAAGCCAGCAGCAATGGCATTTAAACTGCTTTTACATTTCAAATATACATACCATTTTCTGGTTCTACAATCTCTCGTTGCAGAGGTTTTGTAGTGTTAGTTGGGAAATTCTAAATGGAGAGAGAGGAAAAAAAAGATTTTAGTTCAGTTCTTCTTTTAGAACCACTGAAAAGAACTTTAATATATTTTATTTTATTTCTCATTCTGGAAGAATGATCTTCCAAATTTTGACCTTTACTAGAAGTCTGGAAGCCAATCTAATTTAAAAAGGAAAAACCTGTCTTAGGATATTTGTGAACATTTCCCTATTTACAAGTTTTACATGGGTGAGAAGATCAAGCACCCATTCCAACAGCCTTCAACTCATGGCTTTAGGAAGCCAAATGAAAGGATTCTAAAAAAGCTTAGGACTGAACTGCTAATAGAATTTTTTTAGTTTGAGTTTAGCCATTAAGGATTACCTTCATGAAAGGCTGTCGACCTCAGAAGTTCAATATTATTTTAACTTGATGATCTCTTGGAAAAGCTGAATTTTCCCCCTTGCTAGGGGGTGAGAACTAGGCCTGAAACAAAAAGCAAGACTTATCTTAGGATTTACTTGTGAAGGGGCTCACCTGGCTATATCTCTTAAACACAATATCTTTAAGGGAGTTTAAAGAATGACTTCGAAGCTCCATTTCACGGATGTCATGGTAATTGGAAGCAACAATCAGGGCCTTTAAATAAAAATTGAAATTGTTTTAACATCAGTCTTAATCATCACTGTGTTTGTAATATGTAAAAAAACATAGCATCTCTAGACATTGTGATGTTTTTGTTTCAAGGTAAGCAACTGCATTTAAACTAGGATTTTCATATCCGAAAAAATGTTGCAGAGATTTTTATACAGCTCAGGTTAATATTTAGAAGTGTTCACAATATTAACATAGTCTTATCAGCTGAAAAAGAAACAGACAGAATAATAATATATTTGAATTACTACTACAGAAATTTGAGGAAATTTCTAAATAGTGAAAAAAGTACGACCAAAGCTGATCACTACAAGCTAACAGAAATGAACAGCATTCCCTGATGAGCTCATGTGCTTAGTTCTTGAAGTTAACAGTGTTGACCTAAGATTCTTCAACTTCTGTGAGTCAATTTAATGGAATACTGTCCAAGACTTGGTTAAGAAATTAAATTCAGGAGCAGTAAAAATCCCAATAAACTGAATTTATTCACAATGCACAATCCAAAGATTTGGGTTTTGCCCCATTTTTATTACAAGCTAAGGAGAAAAAAACCCCAAAATGTAGTTCAGCAAATTACACTGAGTGAGGTGTCTTTACCAATCCTCCTAAAAGCAACCCCAATTATAGCTCTACATGACTGTGGGTCTGAGCAGTTTTATTCTGTACCTGACACAGCAGAGGCATGTTGCTTCTTATCACTGAGGCAGCAATGAACACATAGGGAGTCTGTGAATGGTAAACAACATAGCTGGGCTTGTACTGGTTTGGTTTTTTATATGGTGTTCCCCAGGCAACTCTAATCCAGATTGCATTATCCTCATATTCCTTAAAGGTGATGGTGACCTGATAGAAAAAGCAAGGTTTTGATTTACCAACACATTTAAGTATCCATAAAGATTTTCTTATCTCTTAACATCTCCGTTTACAAGACCCAAACATAATTTAGTACCACTGCTTGAATAAGAAAAAAACCCACTAAGTGTTGTAAGGATTGTATTTAAATAAAATTTCCACAGAAAAACAATAACCTCAAAAACTGGGATAAAAAGAACAATCACCTTTCAAACTCTAATATTGCTTTTCTTCCTGTCAACGTACATTTTTTTCTGAAGGTTTAAAATAGCTTATTACAAAAGTACTGATCTCTCTTTTGGTAAAACAATACAAAGTTGTGTGTTTAGAAGGGCTAGTGGATATAATTCCAATATGTTTCTGGAGAAACTAAATTTCTGATCAACTTGGGATTTTAGATCTAAATATAATATTTATCACTGCTCAAAGAATACACAATCAAAAGCCTGAACATTCCCTTTTCTATTCTTGTTGATTTGCTCCTTGTTTACTTCTTTTTACCTTGACTCCAAAGGTTGACTAAACAACAAAAATCCAAAAATATTGCAAAACTTCATTAGAAGAGACTGATGTGAACTGCAGCTGATTGCTGTGGGTGTGACTGGGATTTGTTGCCCTCTCCTGTTGTGAGTGGGTGACTCAGGTGATCAGCCAGAGGCATTTTCTATTCCTTTGCCCATATGAAGCTGGTGAACTAAAGCAGCTAAAGGCTTCTGCAAGCTGGGCAAAGATTTGATAAAAAACCACCTACATGCTGACTTTCTTCAAGCCAGTCACATTTCCAGACAAACTTACATTTTGTTTCCTTCCAGTGTAATTGTGAAGTCACTAAAACAGATATGCTATACATTTTTCCTATTTCACATGCAGTTCCCAACATACCCAAATGAATGATTCCATTTAATTCTTGACTCAAACTGTAAGGAACTGTAAGTTTTGAAAACAACATATTGACACCAGAGCCATGAAGTAAATTTAGAATGGATTTTAGTCTTACATTTTTCAAGGCTGACCGAATTTTTCTTTTAAACTTTTTTTTGAAATCTGTAATGTCAAAATATTCCAATTCGTCTCCTGTTATGAGAGACAAAAAAAAAAAAAAATCAGAAATAAGATCTGTGTGTACAAGAAGCAGAAATGTCTTTAGTTTTGCTGAAACAAAATTAAGCAGAAAAAATGGAAGTTGCATAGCCTTATACAAAAAGCTATATTTTAATTCTGACCCATATTATTACTATACAGAGAAAAGATTAATATTTAATTAGTAGTTACTAATGTGTAATTATTGCTTGAGAAGTTAATGGAAAGTATTCTAAAAACGTTAAAGATAATGTCCCTTGAAAAATCCATACTAGGCTGCAGTAAAATGTTAAAAATCTCTCTAAAGCAAAAATCCAGATGAGACTACATTTGTGGTTAAGAGGTAGGACATGAGACAGCACTAAGTTGCTGAGAAATGTGGGATTACAGCACGGAAAGTAATTTTACCTGATTTTTTCATCTGGTAAACAGTCCAGACTCTTTTGTCTTGGTAGATATGGTTGTCTAAGAAAAACAGGAATTGCTCAATAACATAATGTATTATCGAACAGGAATTACAGGAACAAAGAATTTTACAATACTTTTATAGACAGGTTACTTTAAAAATATCACTTCTGATAATGCAATATAATGTATTAACATTGTTAAACTACCATTCATAGCAATCATAAAAGCAAAATAGTTTCTTTATTAAGAGATGTAAAGTTCTTTTGCAATTTGGTTATAAATTACAGAAAGGCTAATAAAGGGCATCCCAGGGGTTCACTGTTTAAGGAAGGATTTTACCTCAACTGCCCAATGTAAGACAGGTGGACTGTCAGAAAAAACCTTGAGATTTAAACTATTATCTAATCAAGTTGTGAATTGATACTGGAGTTAGGAGTTCCATACTTTTGTTGATCTTGCTGTGAAAGAGGTCACATCGAATAAGATTAATCTCAAATGTGATCTGCTCACCCCAAATTCATCTGCACCCCACAAGGGTCATCACTATGTAATTAAGGGCATTATGAACTCACTCAGAAAAAATAAATGTAAATTTTAATTCACTTTTTACTTACAAATTATGTCTAGAAGTGCTGCTTGCTTTATGTCTGCAGAATTTTCCTAGAAAGAACAAGAGTGTAAGGTGAACTACAGGTCCAGAATGCTGGATCCCACTGGTTATCAAATGAAAAATAATCTCAGTACTGGTAGTTTAAAGGACATTTCATTGATGCCCACAGCACACACACTCTCTTCAAAGGCACCACACCTGGTCCCGGGTTTTGAGAAATCAACAACAAAAACTATTTCAGCAAGGTTTAAATGCTCCTCTGCAGAGCAAGAGGAACACAATTCTTACAGTGTACAAGCAATTAGAAAGGAAGTTAATGGGTATTTGTGACAATGCAACAATGACTAGTATTTTACTGTCAGGAGTTTTAACATATTGGTTATTGCTTATTTAGGCTCTACAGCACAAAAAGATTTTTAAGCAACTGGAAGACACAATTTGTTACAGATACAAGTATTTCAGAAAAAAAATGCTATTTTAAAATATGGCATTTGCTATCTGTTGAGAATAACTTAAGAATTTTTTCCTGTAGTTTGATCTACACTCCAGGTAAGCAATTTCTGAGTATGAAATTCAAAGGGAATCCTACTAAAAGCTACAGAATTCAAGATGTTTCAGTAATAACTATCTATTTGGGTTATGATATAAAAGACTTCCAGTACATATAAAGATGCCTGGTACACTAAAATAAGAGTTACATCACAGTTGGTTTTTTTTGCTTACAACATGCTGAATGGAAGTAATTCTGGCCAAGGAAAGTTAAAAAAACCCTAAACATTAAAAGTCTAAAAGATATAAGCTAGTGCTATGATTACTCATACTAAATAGCTTTAAATCAGGACTTTGTAATTAGTAGACATCTCAATCAATGCCTTTATTTTACAATTTAGAAATACACCCAGTTTTTGAAGTTTGACATATGGAGCTTTTATCTACCATACGTAACTTAGAGCTCAAAACATACATTTGCATACTTAGCACAGGTCCATTCTACACTCTTATAAATCAGAGAAAATCAACGGTGTTATTGCCAGCTCAGCTTTACATTTTCCAGACTACAAAGTGCCATTTGAGGCTGTGTTGATTAATGTTTCAGGTTTTTTCACGATGCTTCTCATGCGTCCTATATGTCACTGCCATGTTTTGAAGGACAAGATTTACCTCACAGAGTTGAACAACTTCTTGAGAAATGTTGTCCTTTATCTGGTGGAAATTTAGAGTCTGCAGCTGTGCCTCGGAGAGAAAGCCCCATTTCTGCAGCATCATCTTGATTTCATCCTTTGGGATTTTTAGCACAGTTCTTCGGATGTATTCAGCCACGGTTTCATCCATGACGGAGAGCTGAGAGACTAAAGAAGGTAAGACCAAGTCACAGGCAGGCTCAGGGGACTGGCTCCTTCGAAGGTGTACAGAGCAGCACTGGCTGACATTGATGTCAGTCCTAAATGCGGCACTGCCACAATGGCAAGTTCAAATATATGCAATAGCTTACACAGACACTGAATCATAGAATATCCTGAGTTGGAAAGGATGCACCAGGATCAAACTCCCGGCCCTGTGCAGGACACCCCAAGAATTCCACCAGCTGCCCGAGTGTTTCGTCCAAACCCTCCTTCAGCTCTGTCAGGCTTGGTGCTGTGCCCACTGCCCTGGGGAGCCTGTTCCAGTGCCCAAACCCGCGCTGGATGAAAAATCCTTTCCTGATAGCCAGTCTAAACCTCTCCTGACACAGCCCCATGCCATTCCCTGGGATCCTGCCGTCAGAGACCACTGCCTGCCCCTCCACTTCCCCTCACGAGAAAGTTGTCCCCTGCCATGAGCTTCCCCCCTCGGTCTCCTGTTCTTCAAGCCGAACAGACCAAGTCACGTCATGCCCTTAGAAGTCTCCCTTACTGACCGAGGCCGGTGCGAGCAGAGAGGTGAGGCGCTGGGGCAGCCCAGGCTTGTTGCTGTTGCCGTCTGTCCGCTCCGATGAGTGTCCGGAGCCCGCGGACACGGGGGCGCAGACCGCCGCTCCCACGCCCACCTTTTGAACCGACCAATCAGGCCCCGCGCCGTGCCCCGTCCACCCAATCACAGGGCTCCCCGCCTACAGCCCCGCCCCGCCCCGGCGCCGGCGCCGTGCGCGCTCTGCGCTCTGAGGCGGCTTCCGGCCGGGGAAACACTGCGCCCGCCCCGCGGTGAGTGAGGGGCGGCCTCGGGCAGAGCCCGCGGAAGGGGGAAAACTTCAGGGGAAAGAGGGGGTATAGGGAAAGCCTCCCCTCCTCTTGCCGCTTTCCCTTCCATCTGCCTAGTTTTGGGCGGATCGTGCCGAGCCGAGCTCGGGTCCATCTTCTGGGACCCTCCGCTCCCCGCGCGGCGTCCTGCGGAGCTCCCGGAGGGCTTTGCGGGGCAGGTGTGAGTGGGATCACATGCTTCTCCGTGGTGGCTGCCGTAAGCTGCTTTTCCTGTGTCTGTGTTTGCCCCGTGGCTTCTTTAAGGCCTCCCGGGAGCCGTGAGGGGCTGCGGACAGCGCGGGCTGGGTCAGTGGGACCCCTCTGCCTTAACAGCAGCTGCCGCAGCTCCTCGCACCCCGTGGCAGAACCCTGCTGCTGATCAGTGTTTGCTTTCCGCCGAGTGCTACCTGCCTTCCGTCACGGGATCGGGCTGCTAGAGGCGTCAGAGCCTGTCTTTTCCAACATGGAAATGTGATCCTCTTATCCCTTAATTTCGGAAGGGGAAAAGCTGTTTTACAGTAAGCAAGAATATTCTGATAGGTTCATAGAGTTCTTTGGGAAATTAATGAAATGGTGATGAGATGGAGATGCCATAGGCGGGGACACCTTTCACTAGACAGTGCTTTGGTTTTATGCTGTGTGGATCTCGTAATTCTTAATTGTGTATTCTCCAAAGGCAGAACAGGAATAGAAAGCGACTGCTTTATTAATCTGTGATACAGTGTTGTACTGTGCAGTGGTACTGGCTGTATGTTATAATAAAAATATCCCACTAATCGGGCCAAAACTCTGCTGGTGTTTCTTGTACGAACATGACCTTAAATAATTGTCAGGAAGTGAAAATCTCTTCTAGCGCTTTACTCGATCACCTATTTCAGCCTTAAATAAAATTGTAGGAATTAGTGTTCAAGTTGGTGTTCCACTTGCTCTGTTCCTTAGGATTAACACTTTCTTAATTTGTTTTGCTAACTATGAAATCAGGTATGATGCAGTTTCATCAGGTACTAAAAGTAGGTTATCTCATTCTGCTGTTGTGAGGGGGGTTGTTGGCAGAAAGTGGTCATGTCAAAAGAAAATCAATACGAATTATTTATCGACATAAAAAAAATATTATTTAGGTTCAGGGAAAGTAAGTGCATTCCACATAATTAAAAAGATCTCAAAGTAAACATAATTGACCCTTTTTCTGTTTCTTTTCCAGTCTTCATAGATATGTTTCTAAATTATTTTCCTCCATTCTAATAAGTAATGTTGGAGAACCAGTGCCTAGTTTTAGAGACCGAAATTCATGAGTAAATTTTGTAAGATTCAGCTAAGCTTATTTTATTGAAGTGGATTTTTAAATTTCTTGGAGATGCTGGTAAGTTTAGGGTCATTCTCAATGTGCCTAATCACAACATTGAGGACAGCAGGATAGAGTGACACTTCAATATCCTGGTCTGGAAGCTGTTACTGATGTTACTGAAAGGTGGAAACGAAGTCCTGA
Organism: Sylvia atricapilla; assembly: GCF_009819655.1. Taxonomy (NCBI): domain Eukaryota; kingdom Metazoa; phylum Chordata; class Aves; order Passeriformes; family Sylviidae; genus Sylvia; species Sylvia atricapilla. Next base: position 5,177,637 of record NC_089151.1, read on the forward strand.
GTTTTGAGTTCCTTTGGGTTTGGATCTGGTGTGAAATCAACTGCGATTTCTCATTTCACTCATCACTGAGTATTCAAAGCCGTTGTCAAAATTCTTTGTGTAGGAAAGAGTAGTAGGAATGCAGGAGTTCTGCTGAAGTGGCACGAATGTAACCTGGAGGTAAACACCAGCCTGTTAGGGGTGGAGCTGAATTTTTTATGCTAAAAATCTATAAAAATCTTAGAGAAAACAGGATTTGAGTAAACAAAAAGTTGTTGAGATTGTGAATATTTTTTTTTCCCAAACACCAAACAGAACAATACTGTGTAACTGAGAACGTGAAACTCCAGATGTTTTGTATTACTCTAGTTAGACAGTGACATTAGCCGCGAAAATAAATGTTAAACGAGGGGAGTAGAGCGGCTTCAGAGGAATCCCGGGTTTGTCCCCCGCCCTGCTGAGGTTTGCACGGTCCTGCTGCCGCCTTGTGGGCGCTATCGGAGTGTTTGCAGCGAGTGTTCGTGTTCTGTGGCGCTGTGCAAAGCTGAGTTCTCGTTAAAGGCTTCATCTTTAACAATGTAGGTGCTCAGGTGTGATTTTTCATCGTCAGGGTTGCTAAACAGGGATTTGCATTTTGCTTTAGGAGATGGTTTTTCTGAACGGTGCGTGGATTCGTGTGGTTTGCGGGTTTTTTACCATTGACCTTAGAAAGTTGGAAAAAAAAAAGTTCTTTTCAAATGGAAAGATACTAAAGCACGGTCTAAAAAGTAGTCTTCTAGCATGTTCTAATTATATATGGAAAAAGCATCTTAGAGAAACAATTCCCTAGATCTAAACTTTCCCTTCATTGTTGTCTCTCAAGCATGGAAAGGTGAAGCTTTGGGCTGATCAGCAAAACTAAAGGAACCTAATTCAGTTTTCCTTCTGTCAGGGAACTGATTGCTTCCTATTTATGGGAGATTCTGAGCAAAGAAAGGAACTTCCCTGGGTTCCTGACATGCTGACCTCGTAGCTGATTTTGGGGAGGGAGAATGTACTGAACCCTTTGTTTCTCCACACAGGAAGTTTGAGGAAGTCAGGAGGAGAAATCTGAATGTGGAGAGAAATGAGCATTTGATACTAAATTCTGGTGTCAAACATGAAATGCCCAGAATGTTCTTCCCTGCTCTTTTGGGTCAGCCTTTGGTTGCTGCCTGCTTCTTGGGTGTCTATCGGCGATTGATGGAGAGACGGGAAGACTGATTCATGATCAGAATTCGATTTTACTGAGGTTTTCCAAGTCTTATATACCATTTCAGTGAGGTTAATAATTTCTACTACAATAATTAGGTTAGAAGATCATACAAGCAACTCATGCATTATACAACATCTTTATCGTAGGGGGTTGATTGAATCTTTTCCCTTAAACAGGTTTTAATCCCATCCTCTCATAAGCTCAAAGTTCTGTTTGTCCTTGCCACAGCATCCTAGTCACTAGACTAGTTAGGCTAATTAAGTCTGTCTTACTCTCAGACTTGTGTATTCCCACAGGTGTCTGCAGTTTTATTTGAATTCTGTAGTACATGTAGGTTCCTTTTGCAATTAGTGTGAAATATTTAATGTATTGAACACATGTATAGATCAATTTTCAGATTAGGGATGAGTATCACATCTTGATAATTTCTATGTTGATTGCTGTTAGGAGAGTTGAGATGCTAAGTGTCCCCAAGGTTGCTTACACAAGGAATTATCTCCTCATTTTTCTAAACAGAAATATTAGTGTTGGAAGTTCAGTGTCATTATCAGAAAATTCCCAGCTTTAGGCCTTTGATTTTTTTAGAAAAAATCTGATTTATGTTGGAAGCCATAACCCTAGAATACCCTATGTTTTCCCTACTTAAGGAGAAACCAGACAGAATATGATACTGGAATGAGACAATTTCTTAATTTTTTTCCCCAGAAGAATAGCATAGATTTAGAAATTGGTTTAGGAAGTTTTTCAACTATTTATTAGTTGAAAACTAATAAATAAATTAATTTATTAATTATCCATGTCTTCTGTGTTCAGAGACTAATAATTTATAGAAGTTAGTATTTTTCAAGGTATTTTAACCAAATCGTTTAGGTACCTATGTGAAGTAATTTTTATCAAGGAAGGAAAAATTGCACTGAATCTTATATCAAACATATTAAAGGGCAGAACATTTCTGTGCAAACCAGTGAAATACATCAGTGCCACTATGTAAAAAGATAATTTCTGTACTTCTCTCCAAATATTCACTTCAGATATTAACATTTGCCTAGCATTTTGCAGTTCTAAAGCAGTTTCTGTATTTTCTAAATAGTGTTCTTTTACTTCACTTCCAATATTTCTTGTACAGAAATTGTGTGTTTACTTTGGCTTTCTTTAACCCTGCATTTCTGTTAGTAGTTTCCTCAGAGCAATTTATATTGCTTATTCACAATTTTTTTCTGGGATTTTTTTTTGCTTTGTTTTGTCTTCCCAGTATTCTTTTATAGATCAAGTCCCAATGAGCTACGACCTATATAAAATTCTGTTCATTTGGATTTAATTTCTGGTAAGATGGCAACAAGAACTCAGCACAATTTAATGTTTAATGTTATTAAAAAAAAAAAATGAAGGAAACCAATGTTCTTTCTTCACACACATTGTTGTTTCTCTTGAAACTCTTTTGTTTGTAAGAGTCATTCCCCTCCAGCAAAAAGATTTCAGCCTTCCCTGCTCATTTATAGACCACTGTCTAATCTGACATTCTAAATCAGAGCAGTGTTGAGTACTGGGATCACTGCTCCCTCATAGCTTGAGAAGTGCTTAAAGCCTCCAAAGAAGCACAGGAAGATATTTTGCTACTTAGTCCATCATCTCCTAGAAGAACTGAGTGCTAGAACTTGAAACATTCTAATATTGAATGTGTTTTGAAAATTTCAGGAGTCCTGATCTATGGACTGGTGTGACAGTCCATAAGAGCTTTGATTTGTAGTATCTATCTATTCTGCAAGAGCCACCATTGGAAAATCCCTTGGAGGTGTTAGAAGGTGTTGACTGATGAAGGTGGCTTTCACCCACAGTCTGAGAACACTTCTGCAAGCCGTGGCAGTGATTACTGCTCTTAGTTTAGAGATAAGGAATCTTCCCTTGAAATGCTCTGTTTGACTTCTGGCCTGTGCTGCTGTGCATTCCCTGTTTCATTAGGACACTGCTCTTGCTTTCTCCTGAGACTGCCAGCTCTGGTGACAGTTCCAGGAAGTGCAGGCAGAGGCTAAATGATGAAGAGCTTTAATAATCATCTGGGTTCACACATGTTCAAGTAACACGTAGTAACACAGAGCAGGTCACCCTCTCAGGGGAATGCTAACTCCTGAGCTATCAAAAAAGCTCTGCTGATAAATTTAAAACATATTGACTTTGTGTGGCGTGCAATCAAAAGCTGGTGGCAATAACACAGCAGGGTTCTTAATCACTTTGCTGTTCCAGTCGTGCTTCTGCTGTCATATTTCTAAAGGTTCATTTGTTAATTTGTTGAAAAGAATGCTTAAGCAACTTGTACAGTTTCCAACAACTTCTGTGCTCAGAGTAAGTGTAGTGTAATATTTAACTCCCAGATAGTATGGGGGAAGGTTTTTGGAAGCAATCACTACAACACTGCGTGGAACATATTCTCATGGTTCTCAAGTGGCTTTTAAATGTTTGGGTTTGTAAAATGAAGTTTGCTTGTGGGCATCTAACTCTTGTTAAGCTGAACACATGATGGGAAGTACTGGATATATGACTGTATGTGGCTCTTTAATCTGAATATATTCCTTGAGCATTCTGGGATTTGCAGTGGTGATTGTAACTGTCAGCACTGCAGCTCAGTTTTGGGATTTTGCAATTGTAAAATCTGACCATTGGCTACTTGTGTTTGCCCAGTCTGTCTAGCAGGAGTGTTAAGACAGCAATGGCTGCTTAGTACAGTTGTAGTGGTGTTTGCCTGATGTATTGCAACTGGAAAGGTGATTCCTTTGGGAGAAGCGGAAATGACAAAATACTAAGCAAACAAACAAACAGAGATCTGTCTAATTCAGTGGCAGTATAGGCCATAAAAAAAAAAAAAAAAAAAAAAAGGTACCAAGATGAGCCTGTTTGTCCTGCTATGAACTGAACTTTTCTTCTCCCCTTTGTGGTGATCTTCCTGAAAAAAAAAAACCTGTCATCTTCCTTCAGGCATTTTCATATAACGCTTTCAGTCCATTTCAGCTAAAGAACTTTCTCCCTCCCCACAGAACTCTGCAGGAAAGGGTGTTCCTCCGTAGTGTTCCAGAGAGAAAACAAGAGGGAAACCTAAGTGCTTCCTTCCACTGTGTGATGGAGTGGAGGGTTCATGTAGAAGACCAATCCCATTGCTTTTCAAAGGAGCACAGTGAAAGAGCAAGAGGCAACAACATGGAGTTTCAAGAAAGGACATTTCAATTCTTAGTGATTTTAAAAAAAAACTATCATTACTGTTATGATAAAGTGATTAAGTACTGTTTTTTAAAGAATTACCAATGTCTGGATTAGAATTTTTTAAAAAGCTGTGTAGATAGCTAAAAAAGATGCCAGTTCTCTGAGTGCTGTAATGGAGTAACATTGTGCTTCCTGTTGTAATCTTTGTAAAAGGTAGAAAGAAAATGGCATGCACTTAACTTTTTAAAGCAAGAAAGCAGAGAATTGAAGTGGGAAGTTTAAAAGATAATCTGAAGTTCAAGAAAGATTAATGCTGCTAGAGAGTCCCTGAAAATTAAAATCTCAGCTGTGTGCTTATGTCTGTGGTAGCCAAGGTTATGAACTTCTAGTTGAGTGTTAACATTTGAGTTGTTTCGAAGATCAGACACGCTGTGTTTAATGACTGTAACTGTGGAATAAAAATTATACCCATTAAACTGCATTTTGATCTCAAATATTGTTAAAATAACCCTGTGATAAGATCTTACCTGTTAAATCAGACTTGCTAGTGACACTATTTTAATGTTGGCAGGTGGAAATTTTCTCAGATTCTTGTCCTTGTGCTACTAAAATCATCCCCTAACTAAAGATGCATCCAGACCTGTCTCCTCATCTGCACACTGAAGAGTGTAACCTAATTATCAGTCTGCTCAAGAAGTGTCACAAGGAGGTAAGAAGTGTTGAGCACAGAAAGGAGTGGGTGGGTTGGGGAAATGAGTGTCGGATAAATTAGTGATGTTGTTATCTGATCATGGAGAGAAGCCCTCCTCTAGGCAGAACAGCCATGGGCTGGAGCTGGTGTGTTTTCACTGAGGAGCTGCCTGATGACTGTATGTAAAATCATGCCAGTGATTTATTTAGGAAATATAACATACCTGAAAATTTTTACTGCTACAGCTTAACAGGGACTTATTTTAATGACTGAAAGAACTTCTGCACCTCTTAGTACAGTGTATCTCTCAAAAAGTAACAATAAAATCAGCTTCAAATGCCCTCTTTCTGTAAGCTCATGGCATTTCCATATTCCAGCTGCCCCTGGGGAGATGCTTCAGTGTGGTTCTAATCAGATGTGTTAATGGGGATCCCAACAGCCACATGCTTGATGTTCAGTGCTTGGAGAGCTAATTGGGAATTACTGTTGGACTTCCATCTTCTTAACAGGCACCTACTCAAGGATGTGAAATGTTAAATTGTCTTCAGGCTTCTCCAGGCTCTTCCTTGCGTCATGATTATAGAATTGTCGTCTCACTTGTTTAAAAGCCTTTTTAAAAACTTGTTTTGTCTACATCTTCTGTATCTCTGGATGTAGAAGATTTGGCCCCTGCACTGGAAGCTTTCTGCAGCATCTTTTCAATGTTAATTATTTCCCCAGTATATTCTAAATAGATGTTCTGCAGAGATAATCTTGCTCTATTAGTGCATAACAGTTAAATTTCATCGTTTCTACTGAGATAAAAATATATTCAAGTATTCACTCTGAATGTGAAAACCACGACATGCACTCTACAGTATTTTCATCTCCATGGTTAGTTGTGATGTTGATACTTTTTTCTAATGCAATTAGATTCTAAGACAATACAAATGTCAGCTTCACTGTTTTGAACAGAATTGTAAATTTTTCTTTTCAAGCACCATTACAGGATGAGAACCAAAGCTGATAATTCACAAAACGTGAGAGAAGACATTTTATCTGAAAGAAGGCTAACAACATTTTTGCAAGATTTTAATGTGGCTAAAGTAACATATTAAAAAACATTTTCAGCACCACACTTTGTTATGGTTTCTAAATTACAGCAGTGAAGGGAGCAGAATTTTAATATTAAAATTCATTTGCAGGGAGTATATTGTATTGGTTTTCTTCAGCAACATGTAATTTGTTTTTGTTGGCACTTGGAGTGCAGTATCCTGAAACATCAGCACTCTGCAGTCTGTTGATACCATCTCATGGGTGGTACTTTCCATTCCACTGCTCCTGTGCAGAACATCTCCAAGCATTAAAAATAGAGGTTGAATTAAATGTAGGAGTTATGCTTTTCTTTCGAGTTCAGAAACTTTAATTTGCCTAAAAATGCTTTAGGTAGTTTGGGAGATTGTAGAAACTTTTTTCCTTTCATTTTTTAATTTAGTGGGTTTTTTTGGGTTTTTTTTGCAACAACTTTAATGTTGTAATGTGGGTAAACATTCAGTAGCTAGAATTAAGTGAGAAGACTACGTGTTCATTAAATACTGTACTATCAAAAGGATTCCAAATGATCATTTTTTATTCTCAGTTAGGAGAATAGGCAGTATGTAAGCAATACAAAGTGTTGTAATTATTTTTTTCATAATTGTGAAAACAGATCCAATTAGGAAAGAAAAATACATTCAGATCTGTCCTGCATGCATAGAGGAGCTTTCTGTGCTTCGAGTAGGAATGCAGGAATATTGATTTACTGCTTGCAAGTAATGAATGGTTGGCTGGGTTTTTGTTTGTGGTTTTGGGTTTTTTTTTGTTTTAAATGAATGTCAGGATAGAAATACCATGGACTTGTGTGATGTAGATTATTAGACTGCCTTGAGACCTGGAACTAAAAGGTGCACTGGAACTCCTTGGAAGCAAGAGATTCAAAATAATCTATTGTCAATCTGACTTATGAAGGGACTGAGAGCAGCAATAATAGTCATGCACAGGATTATATTCACTTGGTTTTGTTTGAAGTTGATCTTTACATGAAGAGGAATTACTTTTGTCAGTCATGTGCTCAGCTGGGAGAGGATGTTGGTGCTGGCAGTCTCAGAAGAAAAAGGGGTGAGGATGACTTTCTCACATTCAGTTGAAAGGGAGCAATACATTTTCATTTGAAATTCAAGGGGAATGTACTGAAATAGTCTTTTTAAGTTGAAGTCGGTGAAATCTGAAGTCAGTGATCTTAATGAGTTATTGGTGACTACTTGTTATTTTCTTATAATGCCAAAATGTCCTAAGAACCTTCATCTACAATTTAAATCACCATTCCTGAGGGCTGAAAAGCATTATTTTTTAATTGGGTGTCCATTTTCACAACAGTCAATTTGATTTACTTTATCCCTAATCTAGAACCTGCCCTGTATATCAGGCTTTGTATCTAGTGAGGAGAGGTTAATGGGATTCCTATTTCATGTCATGTTGTTTTTTTTTTAATAACTCCACTCTGGTGCCAAGCATGTGCTATAAATAGACCATTTTTTATAGGCGGCAGCTCAAATAAATGTGTATTGTCTTGCAGTTGTATCACTGTAATAGGTGTAATAGCTGTTTTTGAGAAACTGATTCTTTGTTTCCCTTATAATCTCAGCCAAGAAGTTGACATTTTGGGAATCTGGCTAAATAAACATAGATTAAACCCTCTGTATGCACTACTCAGAGTGGAGCTGGCTTGAGCATTCACCTTGAAATTTAACATGCAGGTATGCAAGTAGAATACAAAATTAAATCTGGATGAGCTGGAATGAACATGTTGTAAAAGTAAGATCTGCGTGTAGTAAAGCAACCACTTATTCAGTGCAACTGCTTCAGAGTCATCTGATGCCCTTTATAAATCACAGAGGTATAAACAAGCTAATTAGAGCACTGCAATAGTTAAGTGTTTGTCATAAACTTTATTAACCCGCTCCTGCTTCAGTTGTGTTCTCTTGGCTGAGATCTTGTTCCTTGTTTGGATCTTTAATAGTGTCCATGTATCACTTGTATGAATCCACCCAGCTGCTGGTCAGCTATGGAAATGCACATAGGTTTCCCTCTGAAATATGGAAGGGACTTCATTTGCATCTGTTTTGTTCTTCTGGGTATTTTTTTTTTTTTAATTTAAATTAATTAAAGGCCTGCAAGATAGACCCGGACTGGAGTCCTGCCACAGTCCGGAATGGAGTAGGTTGTAGCAAAACCGCAGACCGGATTTTAGCCAGAGTCCGGAATGGAGTGGGTTGGAGCAAAACCCCAGACCGGATTCTGGCCGGAGTCCGGAATGGAGTGGGTTGAAGCAAAAACGCGACGGGATTTTAGCCAGGGTCCGGAATGGAGTCGCCCAGTTGGAGGGAAAACCCAGACTGGACTCCGGCCAGAGTCTGGAATGGAGTTGCCTGGTTAGAGCAAAAACCTGGACCAGATTTTGCTGTTGTCTCCATTAATTTTGTAGCTGCAAATATCTATTAAAAATCCTCTCCTTCAAGTCTTCTGAATCACTTGGATGCTCTGCTCTCAGGTTCTGCCATGAGGTTCTGTGGCATGGCACAAGCATCCTCCTGAAAAGCAGTCCTTGTACAACCATGCATTCTGGGAGTGATTTAATGCCCGGTAGCATGGAATTGCTTTGTGAAATCCTGGCTAAGAGGACAGATTTTTATGGTGAACACCACCATGTTAGCTGTGGTGAGCCCTCAGTTTTTTAGAAACTTAGAACATTTAAATGTGTATAAGGCCCACAACTGAGTTGTGCCATAAAGATGGTGAATGCATCCTATTTATTAACCTCAAGATCCAGAGAAATTTTTTATATTGATTGTAATGTTCCAATCAGTTAAGCCCAGTGCCTGCATCTCTTGGACCAACACCACGTTCTTCATGTAGCTGAGATAATGGAGCACTGAATCCTTTGCCTCTCAAGGTAACAAAGAAACAATGAAAACTAATGTAGGGAGGACATTGCCTCTGTATCACAACCTGGAGTGCAGAATATTTATTTTTTGTACATTATTTAACCTAGTGTGAGTGAGAGTTGTGAGACTGACTTCTAGATCAATAAAATGTATGTTCTGCATTTAAACAATTGCTTTATCTTAGTCCTTTAGTCTGCTTACACAGGGTGAGTACCTTCAACTTTCAGCAAGGCAGGGCTGGCTCAATGAGCTTCAGGAGAACCTCTGCCTAACTGGGGTTTTCAGAAGAAAGGGAAAGGAAAAGAAGACCAGGATATGTTGAAAAATGCAAATGAATTTAAATAAATTTCGAGCTTCAGAGGAACAAACCTTTGAATTGTAATTTTTTGTCTCCTTAACTCATCAGCACAATGTTTTGAAGTTTTTTGGCCATTGCAATGATATTGACCGTGAGATGAGGAAGTGCTTAAAAAAAGAGGTAAGCAATAAATTATAAATAATGTGAACTAAATGCTTAATAAAAAATGGGAAAGAACTAGAGTTGCTTTTTACTAAGTAGTATGAATCAATAAATGTAAGCACATTCTGCTGTGGCACTTGAGACCAAATCTAAATTTTTTAAAATTAATTTGTCAAGTAAAATCTGGCATTAACAAATGGTGTGGTGTATTTTTTTAATAGGCAAAAATAGGCAAACACATTTTAATGAAACAAATATTGCAGATAGGAACTGACACTTCACAGATTGCTTCTGACTTTTTCCTTAATTTTTTTTTAGTAGTGGTATTTGCACAGGATTTAATATAAAGCAGTAATGGTCACCTCTGCTAAGTGACACTTAAAGCTGAAGTCAGTTACACTGACTGAAACTACTTAATGAGTTGCTGAGTTAGGCCCTAAATGAAAATATCTGCAGATATGAAGGAATGAAGACTGTGGGAGTTCATTTAGATTAATAGGCTTAATTTGTTTTAATAGGCACATTTTCAGAAGACTGTTCTTTATATTTATGGTGGTTGTACCTACAGGACAACATATAAATGAACATTTCACACACCTTTTAACTTGAAACTATACTTAAATTTTAACATAAATTTCACCATACTAAAAAGTTTCTTTCTATATAATCTTACTATTTTTACTTTTTCTTCCATTGAAGCCTTTACATTAAAGGAGTTCTTGATTATTATATTTGTTTGCCTTCTTAAAATGTGCTTATATTGATATACCATTACTAGGAAGCCCCTGAAAGTTTGTTCACAAATATTGAATAGGTACAAATGTAGCTTTTAAAGATCCATTGTTCTCATTCTACATAAAAACCTGGATGGGTTATTGAAAAATTAAATATTGGCAAGGGAAAAAGTTAAGCATTCTGTAAATGTTAAGTAATGTTTTGGGTCATTATTTCAGTTATAGACCAATCAGTATAATGGATGAAAAACTGCAAATCCTTTTCAAAATCAATTTCTTTAGTAGTTTATTACATTATATAGAGAATTTAATATTTTTGGTTTATTTGGGTTTTATTCTTGATACCAATTATTAAAATATTGAACAAATATATGCTCTAACCTAAGAACAAGAATAATTTGCTTCTTGTGAAATAAATATCAAATGATGCATTGATTTTTAATTTTTCATTTGTTTGAGCCATGAAAGTTTCTTTTTTGTTTGCAATGAAAGAAAGACTCTTCAAGCTTCTGCTAGTGCAGGGGCATGCTTGAAAGCATGGTAGTCTTATACATGTATCTTAACTGTGAGGGCTTTCTTGATTCCATTTTACACTGGAGTCCTGCCTCTGTTGTGGTTCTTGTTTAACCATTTATAATCTCTGCATGCCTTACCCTCATTCAATCCAAATTTGCCTTTGTTCCTTTAATCTTGGTATCCTGCTTTATCTGTGCATATAATTAATGACCAGGATCAAAAATAGACCAAGCCTGTGATGACAAAATTCTTGTTTCAGAGGGCAGATACACATTAATCAGTATTTTGTAAAAGGAAAAGAGCTTGACCTGTCTGCTAGAATAGCTCCAGTGCAACCTTTTTTCCTAGTTCATGTGTGAAGTGTAGCTGTCATATGTTAGATCACTGTGTAATTAAGTTCCTCCTTAAGATAAACTGAATATTCTTTATTAGAATGTTCTAGTACTCTTTAGCTTAATAACCTCAAACTTAGAAACCTATATTTTAATGCAATAAATGTTAATTTCAAAGTAAAAATGAAGCCATATCTAGATACTAATAAGAGCTGAATTTCCAGTGCATCAGTGAAATACACTGTTTCTGTTCCTGGGTAAAAAATGCTCTCTACAGTTTTAAATTTGACAAAACTGTTTAATGATAACAGCCGATCTATTAATTTCCTTATCTGTTTGCAGTATGAAGAAAACAGGCGCAGAAACCGGGAGAAACGACAGAGGATAATAAATGCTCACAAGGCCTCTGAGAAGTGAGCTGTGCTGCGGCTCATAGGGACATTCACTTGGAAGCTGACAGAATGCTTGTGTTTCACCACCTATGTTCAGCCTGTGGTTTGTGAAATGGTGACAAAATAAATGCATCTAATACATATTCGTTCCCAACAAGGCAAACACTTTGGAAAAATAAATACATCGCTCACAACCGAACCTAATTTTTGACCCCTAAAAGAAAACTACTGTGGCAAGTCTTTGTTTTGGCAGTTTGATGATTGTTAAGTAATGAGCACTCGGTGTGTGTGCCTTACTATGTGTTCAGGGCAGCTGTGTTCCCCACTTTGTATTGAGTTGTATTTATTTCCTTGTGTTTAGCAGTTTCTCCTTCATAATCTAGGTTTCGTAGCTTTTTTCTTTGTTTTTCATTGCAAAACACTAAATTACTTTTCCATCGCTTCTTGTAATATTGCGATAAAACTTCTTAAATGGATTAGGAAAAAGAAATTTTAAACAGATGTGGCTTGAAATTGGAAATTGTCTATCAAGGAATGATTGGAGTTCTAGTATTTTTATTGGAGCTAAAAGGATGAAGCTACTGTCTTCAGCTGAGAAGATTACAAATCCTCCCTGCCAACCATATGTACACTGTAGACTGTTGTAAGACAATTTGTTCATCATACCCAAAGCAAGCGGCTTTAGAAATTCAGAGGGGAACGTTTCCAGGGATTTACAAAGCTTCCCCTTGATTTTTGTTGAGTACAATCAATGTGTGCTGAGTGATTTTTTTGAAGAGGAGTGCTACCGAAAATACAAGCTAAAGTTCTTCCATTTTCTCTGGTACAGAGGTGAAGTCAAGTTATGACTGTTGAGGTTGAAGCAAAGCTGACACTGAAATGAAAGTGTAACTTTCTCCAGCAAGTCAATGTGTACTGTGTTACCAAGTTGCCTGTAAAAGATGTTTATTTACCATCAAACTGATGAAAGCCCAGAACAAGTCTCAGAATTCAGAAGGTTTGATATCAAAACATACAGTGGTTTGTCCAGTGATGGAGGTGCTTCTTTGTATATGTGGATTCACATTACTTTTAAATAATGCCTCTGTTCTGCCTAGCAGCAAAAGACTTTTATAGAAAATAAATTTTGTTGAGCCAAACATACAAAGTATCTAGAAACCTTTTGGAAAAAAGGTGCCTATTCTACAGTGAATTACATGGTTTGTTGTAAGAACCATTGTTGCTACTCAATCTTGAAATTGGTACATGCCCCTATTTTTGGAAGAAAATGATACTTTGTGAGCTGTTTTGAAGGGCGAATTAGATAGAATAATTTGTTATTTTTCAGTACCTGGATAGACCAAATTAAATCGGTAAAATTAAACATAAATGTTTTCAGTGAAAAGTCCAAGCAAAGCTGAAGCAATTGTTTCTGCATCTTGACACTCTGTTTCTTAGAACAAGTAAACGATGCACTGTTTGAATTAATACTTGAATGGTTGGAAGTGGTGCAGCCTTTATTGGTGCTTTTCAGAGAATTTTCAAAGAGTACTTTGTAGTGAACTCCCCTATCTGGGAACTCTGCATCCATGATACTTCTTCCATTTGAGATGACACAACCTACTTCAGGCAAGCTCTTAAATATGTAGTCTTTAAGTAAATAAATAAATTGAGAATTGTTCCAGAGATGAGGTTGAGAAGCTGCTATCTGAGTGCAGAAGCACTGAAGCTTTTGTTTCTTTAATCAGCCTCTGTGAGTCCCAATCTTTCACACAGCAACAAAATCAGAAACCAAGAGCCACTTAACACAGCTCATTAGTCAGAATCATGTTTGCAAAGATCAATGTGCTTAGTGAATGGGAGACCAAATGGCACACACAATTCCTATTGATACTTTCAACTGCATTTATTTATAAATCTATTTTACAGATCAGCTTTGTTTACCTAGTGAAAGTCTGATCATGGTCTTCCTTCTATTTCTCTTTGCTAATTGCCCACTAGTAGTGTGATATGAGAGCGCCCATTGATTCCTGTGGGTTTTGTTCCTTTTGTTTGACAGAGAGTTAGTTCTCATTGCTAATTTGATCTTGAATGGTGCAATAATGCTGGTGATTTATCTGACAGAGAAAGGGGTAAGGGTGAAATAATAAATGTGGGTTTTTTTCTTGTTTCCTAAAGTGAAGCAGGATCAAAAATAAACCTTAAATAAAATGAATAAATAAACCTGAAATAAACCTTATCTCTATAGACTTTGAAGACACTTTATTGCCATGTCATTTGTCTATAGGAGCATTTTGCCCATTGTTCTTTCTGAAAGAGCGTATTTAAAACAGAAAAGAAATTTGATGTAATTTGTGTTGAATTTCATGTGAGAAGCTCATGGGTGTTTTCCGTGGGAAAGTGAAGAAGGAAGAAACTGGGCAACGGGCAGCTCTGGCCATAATGGTGAGGATTTTCCATATTGAAGTGCCATAAAAGTCTAGGAGGACAGGAGGACAGAGCAAAGAGAATTATAACTGTCCTGCAAAATCCCTCCAGTTTTACCAGAAACACGTGGTAACACTCTTTGTAGTATACTTTCTCTTGCTGGAAACAAAATGACATTCTGTTTTCCTTATATAATTGTTTTAAACAATTATTTTTTAGTAGAAGGAAAAATCCTCTGCTGAAAGCAGCAGTGTAGTGTAAGAACAGCAGGGTGAGTTCTTGCTCTGGCGTTAATTTCTTTATACAACAGGGCTTGAATCCAGTGCTCCTGTTAAGCTGCAGTGCTGAGTGTTAATATGAATGTGTCACTCAGCTTTCCCTGTAAACTTTAGTTGGCAACATCCTCAAGGAATTATGTCCTTTGTTGCTGATTAAGACGATAAAGAGTGGTTTCTAGACCTCAAAGCCTTGATTTGGTTGAGCTGACTGTACAGTTTGGGTGAGGACTAGTCCTGTGAGTTAGTTATTCCCTCTGTCGCTGGAAATTACACTAATGAATATTTCCGATGTATTACACAATTTGCTGAAGCTCCACACCTCATGTATAAAGTGTATTCACCAGTCAGGCATTCCTGCATTTGGTACTGCCTGTGCTTTAAAAAAATCATTACATCTAATACATTTTTTTTTCTGATATAAATGAAAGCACATTTCTGTGGAATACCTAAATGGATTTAAATAAGTGGAAAACTGATACCAGATTCTGATAGTTGAGTTAAAAATAAATTATTAACATTAATGCTTTTGGCAAAGGAGATGCTCTACCTGGAAAACACAATGGATTTTAGTGCTGTAACTTATGTTACACATTGAGTTTTATTAACATGGACTAGAATGGAGTATCAGCACATCTTATGGTCCCATTAGATTATTTATTTTACAGGCTCAGTGATAACCATGCTGCTCATCAACAGAACCTGCCTTACAGTACATGAAGGTTTACTATTAAAAACTTGAAAGTGAATAGTAAATTCATATCAGGTTCCCCAAACCTACTTAAATTGCTGTGTACCTAAAAATGTATCAATAGGAACAAAATATATATTTAGCCTGAAAATGGTTCTTGTGGGCTATCATGCTTTAAAATAATTCTTTTGAACGATTTGGTGACATTTTAAAGCCTGAGAAACTTCATGTGGAGCTATTGCTTTAACCAATGAGACTTTTATTGGTATTTTAATGTAGACCTTAGATAAAACAAGATCCATTTGAAAGATATAAGTGAGCAGAAAAATCTTTGGGGGCATTAATTATCAGGAAAGATGTTACTGATGGCTTGACAGAACTCATTCCCAGTACAGACGTCAGCCATCCAGAACCCGGAGGTTTGTTTCAGCTTGGCAAAAGCGTCAAATGCCTTGACGTATGGATATGTGTGGCCAAGTTACAGGAACGCTGATATGACCGTGTCATCCCCAATACCGAGGTGCTGAGAGCAGAGGACATGTTTTGTTATTATGACATTAGCTGTCTAATTTTTAGAAAAACCTTTGATCGAAAGCTGTTCATGACCTTTCCTGAGTTGTTCGACTTGAAGTAAATGTGCTTTCCCCTCCCCGCGCTGGCATCACCGCGCTCCGGCTGTGCCACGATGCCAGCGGTGACCGCGGCTCCGTCCCGCCGCTGCCACTGCGAAATCCTTCGTTACACGCTGCCAGGAAGAACATTTGGAATTTTTTGGTATTTTTCCCGGGCGCTGGCAGAACTGCTCGCTGTCAGCCGACAGACACCGGACGTGATCGTGCCCAGACCGGGACAGCGGCCGGTTCGGAGCTGCGCAAGGCGGCCTCCGTCGCCTCCCGGGGCCGGCCGCCAGCGCTGGGCGCTGCGGGATCACCGCGATGGGCAGCGCCGTGTCCGCTCGCCGCCCGGCAGTCGGGAACGCCGCCAGGCTCGGCGGCCACGACCCTGCCTCCCGTATCCCGTTGCCCGTATCCCGTCGCCCGTATCCCGTTCTCCATATGCCGTATCCCGTATCCCGTAGCCCGTGCCCGCACTCCGCGCTGCGGGGCTCGGCAGCGCCGCCCAGCGGCCGCTCTGTCCCGCGGGAGGCGGCGGCCTCCCCTGCGCGCGGGCGGGGCCCCTCAGGCCGCGCCGCCATCTTGGCGGGGCTCCGGGCGCTGGTTGTGTCCCGGCCTTGCGCTGGTGCCGTGTTCGTCTGTGCCCAGGTGCCCGTGCTGAGGAATGGCCTCGGCCCTTGTAAGAGCCGGGTGCTGGTGAGGTGCCCCTGGATTCTGTGGAGCCAACCACAGTGTCTGCCTGAAGTAAAATGCGATCCACACTCTTCCCTCGTGGGCCAGAAGTTGTCACAACTGTCCCCGTGCCC
Organism: Sylvia atricapilla; assembly: GCF_009819655.1. NCBI lineage: Eukaryota > Metazoa > Chordata > Aves > Passeriformes > Sylviidae > Sylvia > Sylvia atricapilla. The sequence continues at coordinate 5,193,921 of NC_089151.1, forward strand.
TGACGTAACTCTGGGAATGCTGCTGATCGCTCGTTGATGTTGAATTCTCCTGCACTATCCTGCTTCTGTTCATCACCCGCTTCTGTTATTTATAAATGAAGTCCATGTTGTGCTCAGAGCAGCACTGTTGAAATTAGCAAACGTGGTTGGACTTTGCTGTGTGCAGCGCTGAGCCAGGCCGTGACACAGGGCCCCACGTCTAATCCACAAACCACAGTGAGCATTACCAAAAATCTCCTCTATGGTGTTTGGTAAGGTCAGAAAACTACACCTCACTCACTTCCACCCCCTGGATTGATAGTTGTATAAGAGACATTTTAGAAACACCAATGTTGTGCCCTAACACAGGCATTCCTGTTTTCCAAGGTTCAGCTGGATGTTGGAACTGGCTGGTACACCTGGCTCTGGAAGCAGCCAGGAATAAAAGGTCATCCTCAAAGACAACTGGCATGGATGAAGTTTTGATTTATTAGTGATTCATTCTGTGTAGCATAACGCTTGGTTTGTCACTTGCACTGGGTATTCTGTAATATTGTAATTATTTATCCAGTGGCACCTTAGACCATGCGTGCAATGCACAAAACAATCCACCTCAGTTGTCTCTGTTAATTGAAAACTGCAGCTTTTAATTCTTAACTTTCCTGTAGCTTTCAGAGCTACATATTTGTGTGGATTATTTAGCTGTGTTTTGGTTAGGTTCATATTCTAACATTCCTGGTAATGAATATATAAAGTACTTTGTGTCTAAGTGGCATTAGTTAGACAGCTGCGGTTACAAACAGCCCACATAATCATATTAAATCAATATTAAATGTGTGCTACTGAATAGTGGTCTTTGGGATGCTGATGGTCCCAATTTAATTTAAACTTCATCCCACTAGTACTTCCAACAAACCTCAGAGGAAAACAAATCAAAAATCAAATCCCCAAATGAGTAGCTCCAAATGGAATAACAAATCTTTCATAATTGGTCCACAGTGGCTTCATTTAGGTGGATGTTACAAGTGTGTGGCAGCCAACAGTCCAAAACCTGTTGGCTGTTCACTGCAAGAGAGGGAACAACTGTAGAGAATTGGTGTCAAGATGCATTTTTTTGTGATGAGAGATTTTCTTTGAATTAGGAGAATAGGAAAGGGTCACTTATGATATTTCATGTGAGGAGAAGATGTAAGTACTAGAAGTTCCTTCAGAAAGCCAGTTTGTCCTCAGTGTGATGCAACTGTGCTGCTGTTGGTTCTGTTTGCAGGATGGCCAAGAATAGATAGTGAGGGCTGAAGAGGGGCAGTAACAAAGAAACCTGACACTTTCCTCTGGAGCTGCTTGGTATTCAGAGTGGAGACTCTTAAATCATCTGGTTATAACAAGAGCTAGACGTTCTCCCTTGGGTGTGGGTTTTTTTTTTTTTTTTTTTTTTTGTGCTGGGCTTATGTTCGTGGGCTTCTGTTTCTGTGCTTGGGGCTGTGTTCAAGGTGAGGGCAAAAATGGTTTATTTGATCTAAATCTCCCAGTTGGGAAGTTGCAAATTATTGCAGGGAGTGGTGCATTGAGTGGAAACCAGTTCCAGTGTCCAGTACTCACTGGAGATGTTGTAATTTTATCTCTAGTTGTTAATTAGGTCTTACAATGTTTTAGAAGAGACTGCATACAGAACTTGTAAACTGTATGTATTATGGGAGAAACAGAAAGTGAAGATACCTGCAGGGGAAGTGAGAATTCTCCCTTTGAACAGAACAGCAGGAAGGGAACCTGGTTTGTTTGAAAATATGCCTTTAATAGATTGGATATCTGAGGAAGAACTTGGGACATTAATCATTGGGACTTTTATTTGTGGCTTGATGTAGTTACAGATCATCAGGCCAGTTTTAATGTATTGTGATGCCGTTAAGGTGAAGTTTCCTTGTGCCCTTATACCAAAAATGGTGCTTAAGACATGTAGGTCATGCCTGGCAAGCATGGGTCAGGTGAACCTGGGTCTCTGCTGTGTCCACTCCTTAGTTGTGTTCCTTCCATTTGCTGCTGCTCCAGGGGTTGCCCAGCAACTCTTGTCTGTTTTATGCAAGTGAGTTATTAAGGAATGGGAAAAGGAAGAAGGCAGAAATGTTGGATTGTTGGAATTATTAGTAGCATCTAAAACTAGATTTGGAGTAGTGTTGTGTGTGTGCATGTGTATACCTATATCTGTATGTATAGATATGTATAAATGTATAAAAACTGGTACAGTGGTGAAAGAAAGGAGATGACCCATTTAGCCAACATTTCCAAAATGGAAGGGTTATGGTCCTTGTTCCCCTCTCAAGCTGTCTGATGGATCAAAACCCACCAGTAGTACAACACTGCAGCCTTAGTGAGGGCGTTTACTTTCATTTGGGGATTTTGATTCACCACATGAAAAGTGAAAAAATATTACCAAAAATCAAGAGCGAAACCAAAATACGCTAATCTTTCTGTTGTCTTTTTACACACTGCAAGTAGGCATTTTAATTTAGGTGTGTTTGACTTGGCTTTGACAGTGAGAGGAGCTAAAATAGCTTAGCAGCAGCAAGAAGTTTTGAATTATCATCTGCCACCATGCTAACCTGCATTTTAGAATTATTTCAGCTAAGTGCAGAATTATGTTCTGAGTCTTAGCATTCCCAAACAATCAGATCACTGATGTAATGACAGATTTGAATAGGGTACAGATACAGCAAATATGAATTTTGCTATTTTTCAGCCCATGGGAAAGGATGACTGAATAGTAGATTTGCATATAGACTACACAGATGCTAAGTATTTTTCCTTAAATAATTACAATAATTTCATATAATAAATACCTTTATTTCAATTTGATCAGCAATGACAAGTAATGCAAATTATTTTTGTTGATATCATAAAATCTTTTAAGTGATTATGGCTTACTCTTCAAAATTAAATCACCATGTTTCATCTTCATTTGAGCTTTCTACAGAAGTGGTGATGGTTAAATACTTGAGCACAGCCCCTTGGGGTTTGTGGTATATTGCAAAGATCCAGTACTTAGCAGATAAAGCCAAAATCAGCCCAGGGAAACCTCAAGTCTATTGAGTCCTTTAAATTTGAGCTAGTGATGGGCTCCTCCAAAAGCCATGGTCTTAAACAGCTGTTAACTTAAATTCAGATTCAGATCTGGTTTTGTTTTACAACTTCCTCTTATCTTTGTAAGCAGAACCAAAACCATGGTTTCAAGTCTCTTTTGTCCTGAAGATCAGATGCGTGGGCTTGAAACTTAAATCCAGATTTGGTGGTTTAGGCTTGTGCTGATTTTTTTTCCTTTTTGAAATGAAACAAAGTGTGAACAACCACCTCAGCAGCTGGCCAGAAAAGCTGCCATTTTGCCATACCTAAATTGAAATTCTCAGTTTAAGTGTAAAACTGGCCTTTAGGAAAGGGAAGAAGCAAGATGCTGCCCTGAGACAGTTTCAAGTCAAGATTGAGGGGCCCAGCAAAGGTCTGCAGGAAAATGTCTGTTAACTTGCCACCTGCCAACTGAGTACTGGAATGATAATGGGTTATTACTGCTGAGCAGAGAGTGCTTCCAGCATGGAGAGCAGTTGTACACGTACAGAGTGAGTGAAGGCATCAGAGTACACACACCAGCCATTTTCTCTTACAAGTGATTGTGTAGACAGGGAATTTGTAATCGCCGTTGGTTTTCTGCAGAATTTGTTCTATTCTCTTACATTCTTTTCACAGCAGTATTAGGGAGTTCTTTCAATTACGCATCTTTTGAAATTGGTTTAAAAAAATTGTATTCGTCTTAGTTTACAAATAGGCACTGGCACCAGGCTAGTGGTTTTGTTTTTTGCATGGTTGTGGGGAATTGTTTAATTCTTCTTTCTGAGTCCTCTTTCTCTAGGTCAGCAGCCAGCAGCGAGGAACATCAAGTAAAAATAAAACTCCTATTTTTAGTTCAGCTACATAATGTCCTATTTATAATACTGAAATTTCAGCTACTACCTGGCCTCTTTCAATTCAATGAACCATCTCTTCTCTGTTAGCCTTCATTGCTCTTTTTTCACATCTGCCCCTTTTGATTCTACTGCAATTATTTTTGTAGGTTTGGAGATGCTTTTCCTATGGAGCTTTTAATTCTGTACAGTGCTGACAGTGATCAGTTAAGTGATTTGACTAGAAGTTAGGGCAAGTAGCAGCTAGCAGGGGATACTCAAAACTTGACATAATTCATCCGCAAAATTTTAACCTCATGAAACTCTTGGTGGGAGGAAGCAGCTGCAATCATAATGGTTTATCGGTTGTTCCAGATAAATGTTTGCTTCTGCTTTTAATCCCTCAGGACTACTGAAGACATGATTCTTTAACTTCATTTTCCTTAGGATGATTCATGACAGTAATTTTCTTTTCCCCCCTCTCCTCCTGCCCTCCATCACTTTTGTTTTGTTTTAATTTTAACACAGGCCATTGAGAGGGAGACAGAGAAGAGTGCATACACAAACATCTCCTGGCTAGCCAATAAGCTGCTTAGGATCTGAATGTGAAATGGTTAAAAATATGTTGAAAACTTCAGAGTGTAGCTGAAGTCTGGGGTTTTGGCAAGTAAAAGATGGCTCTCAACACAGGACCTCAGGAAAAATGCCTTCGGACGAAGGCAGTTTTTACTCTGCCCGCAGTCTTGGAGATAAGGCGGGAATTGGAACAGGAATGGTTCCAAAATACGTTTGTCAGCTTGAAAAGCAAGAAGGAAATGTTGATGTGCTACTGGGCGAGGTTCTGCTGCCATCAGAGAGTGGGCTTCAGAATGGGGATTTCACTCTGGTTAAGCCACAACTAATGTAGAAAAATTTCCAGCTAGAAGCAGCTTACGAAACCAGGTAGACCCTATTATCCACTGGGGACCAGACATTGAAAACATTTTATTTATTTCCTCCATATGATGTATCTCACTTGAAAGAAATTAAATGACTTTAAACCTACAGCTTTTCAACGGCGTTGAGTCATGCTTGAGACTGATGAGAAGTTGGATGGGGGCGGAGGAGGAGGGAAAGTAATTCTGGTAATGTGGAGACCTTGTCATTGTGTGGCAAAGTTTGAGTTTTAAGAACCATGATTATGCTCGAGCGAAATTTTTGCACGATGTGTATGATACATGGTGCTGAGCTGTGTTGGAAACTGAATAAATAGATTGAGCAAGTACTTAGCCAGGCACGGTCACGTTGTTGTAGCAGAGGGAGCAAAGTCTGATGGCTGGAAGCAGCCATTCTTTAGGAAAATGGAGAGCTGCTTTAAAAGAGCCAAAATAATAGTTAAGCACAATTTTAAACTCATGAGCAACAAACCCTGTAACTCACAGCATTCAGCGGCAGAGGTACAGAACACTTTATGTAATTAGATTCCAGATACAAAGAGCTCTGCATTTCACAAAATTTCAGTTATCTTCTGAACAACAACAACAAGCTATTGTTTCTTCTTGTCCTGTTTCATCTCCTTGTTTGAATATAAATCCAAGGAGAGTTCCCCCTTCTCAGACAGCTCTTTTTTTCTCCTTCTTTAATATGTGGAATAAACAATAAAAAGTGGAAATAAGTGAGGTATAAATAAAGCAAAAATATCTATCTTATGACTGCTCTGTTTCAAAACCTTCATTTGTAGTTGGGTAAAAGATTCTTTTTGGAGAGGAAGGTGATGGTTGCAATGAGGTTAGGTGGGAGAAATGTGTAATTCTATTGTTATATTTAGTATTGCAGTATCTATGAGCCAAGAAAAAGGTAGCAGGGTACAGATGTGCAAAAGAGGAATATTTGAGGGTTGTCGGTCCCTGCTTGAGGAGAGATCATATGAGTGAATGAGGTCAGGAGAAGGGTAAAAATAGACAATGTGGAAAAGGGATGGAGTGAGAAGAGCCCCTTGGAAAATGTCCACGGGGTGTGAAGGGAGCAGGAAGAATTAAACCACTGAATGGAGCTCTAAAAAGAAGGGCAGAGGAAGCCCACAGTATAAACTGTACCAAACTGAAGGTTTAGGGAGAAATGAGTAATTTATGATGTCAAAGATACCAGCGAGAATGTGTAAGAAATTTAGAGAAGACAGTGTTGTGTCTTGAATTTATGAAGGTCAGCAGTGATGCTTGGGACAGCTGTTTTTGCAGAAGCTTGAAACTACATTTCTGTAGACTTGAGGTGGAGACACACAGCAGCTTCCTGAGTGAAGAGATTCCCATTTTTAACCTTCTTTAACAAGTTATGATCATTTCATATCTTGTAACAGGCATCCTCCAGCTTTTCATTAAGTGACTAATATCCTTGCACTTTATACAGTCATAAATAATGTGTGTTAGACATGACCATTCCTGGCGGAGCTCCAAGTTCTTTTCCACAAAGAAACATTTGTTTGCCTTCTACCTCATAATAATCAAAGCAATGAAGACACTACTATAGTATTTTTGAGGTATTTGGAGTGTTTACTGCAATGTAATACATTCACTGTTCATTGCATTCTCCAAATAATTTATTTTAAAGACAAACACTGGCCTCTTTCCTCAACTCCCTTCCTCCATTCACCTTTCACTTTGAGAAGAATCCTTTCCAAAGCAGTCAGCTGGATCTGACCCAAGTACAAATATGCTAAATTATGCCATTGTTCTGTTTTCCTGAAGTATTTTTTCCACCCCCTGTCCCCTTGTGTAATGCAAACCCATTTGATCCCATCCCCTTGGCTTTGTAGTATACAGCACATACATTTAGTGTAGCCTTGCAATTATTTCTGTGTATTTAATTTCATTATCACTTTTTGTCATTTATTTTCATAAACTTTTAAACAATTTCAAACTGGTAAAGTTTTCATAGCTCATGCTTTCCATGTTTCTGGAGCCTGAAGTGCTACCTTAGTATATCTTCATCCAGATATGCAATTCAACATCTTCACTTAGAGACTGGTTTAAGACAGGAGAAAATTAGTATGGAAAACTTGTTGTTCATAGACACCATGGTAATTCCCTCCATTTATATTAGAGAAGAACAGTTCATGGAGGCAGTGATGGCTTTATATATTTCCTCTTAATTAAATGAAAAGCCACTGTTGCTCTAGAGCACAGAATGTGACCACTGGTTGCTTTTGCTCATCTGTGCTCTGCCTGCTGTGGATAAAAGATCCTGAGCAGTAATGAAAAAAAGTGTGTAAAAACAGTTTACATCCCTGGATCTTTGATTCTTTAAGGTCACCAGTGCACTGAATGGGCACTGAATGGCAAATACTCTCTGCATTAAATGTCTTGATTTTTTAAAATTTTATTAATATGCAAAAATTTACTAAGATATAGAAGAAATACAGATTCCATTTGATATTTGAATATGTATGAGAAAGAGAAGGCTATTGTAGGGGACATCTTCATATAAGAGAGTCTTATTCACAGGAAATTGGGAGCACAGTTCAAAGAATATATTTAAGAAGACAGCATTGAAGCAGCCAGAAGAGGATGTGTGATGAGAGAGTACTGCATTCATAATAAATAGAAATACAATGCTACTGCACCCAGTAATGACATGGAAAACAGTATGGAATTGTCTTCCACTGAGATGGAGATAATGAAGCAGAGATAAAGTAGGATTTAGGCTTGAGATACAAACTGTGCCTTCAGAATCCAGAGGTTGTTCATTAAGTATCTTAGATACTGAGAGCCTTTGAGATACTGCCTCTTCCTTGAATAGTTCAGTAAAATTAATACCAAATTAATTGCAGAGAAAGCTATTCTTCTTATTTTGTCTTAAAATGAGGAATCTCAAATTTTTTTTCCCATCCCACATGGAAAACTTCTAATTTTTATTAAATGCTATTATCTAAAGAATAAATGAAGAAAATTGTTGATAGAATTCTATGGTTTGCTACCAACTAGTTAAAGTACTGGTTCACTGTGCATCCTCCAGGTTTCAATTCTGAATCTGGTATTCCTGAATAGACCTGTTTTTCTGGAAATTTGAATGATTGCTGGAATTCGGCAAGAGCAATTGTGCAATCGCATTTTGCAAACTAGGTGGCAAAATTTTTATTTTGTGGAAGACAAAGTTGAGTATGAGTGTTTCAGAAAGGCTTTCTTTCTGCCACCAAACATCATGATTTTGTATAAAAAGAGCAAAACATCCTGAAGAGAGATGTACTTAAACCTTTGAGCACATACAGAGGATCATTTGAGTACATACAGAGGCTTTCATTGGGGGTGCATATGGAGGACAGGGAATCCCATGGTCATTAAAATGCCAAGAAAGCTCTGGCTTTGAATACCATTTTGGCTCCTCTAGAGCCAGAAGAAGAAAGGTGAGCAGGCAGGACTTGCAAAAGGGCTATCACCAAATCTGTGTGTGATGGTTTAAACACCAAGGTCTTTGTCAGCACATTCCTTCCCTTGCAGATGAAATGAAGCTTGGAAGAGCTGAAGACTGGGCTGGGATTCTTGAGTGCTCTGCTCTCCAGGACCCTTTATCATGTTCCTTTGTTTCCTGGTTGTTTTCTTCCCTTTTGGGAGGAAAAAAGCCCTTTAATTCACATTGTGGAGTTCTGCTTCCACATGGAGATTTTGTGTGCTGGAGCTCATGTTTCTAAGGGAGGAAGAAGGAAGCAACGGCTTATGTATGTATCCTTCTTGTATCAAATGCTTAGTCATTAAAACACACTTAGAAAATTTTCTGTGTGAAAATACTGTGATATCGGGAAGTAAGAATATTTAAATGGCTGAAGTGAACAATGGACTTAAAGGATAGCAACCCACTGAACTAGAAAAACTTCTGGTTGGTTAAAATGGATTTTTTTCCCTTCAAGAGTAGTTCCGAATCTTGTCTGTTCAGCAGAACCTTTTTTGACATTAATTCACGTTTTGCGTGTACGTAAGTAGGACTTGTCTGTTCTGGTGTTGGATGTCCCAGGCTCTGAAGGTTCTCACTTCAGTTGGAGAAACAGAGAAAAGCAATACAATTATCAGGTATATCTCTGCTTTAATTCAGCTGTGGAAAAACTGAGTTGTTCCATCAATCTGAGTGACAGCTTTGGACAAGAAATTATCATGTTTATTTTACTCACAGCCATCTTCCTCATTGTTAAAGGACAGGCAAGGAGATACTGTTTCGCTGATGGTAATGTCCATGGCAGCATAGAAAATTAAGTAGGTGTGTGTCTGAAATACATGTTTTTCAGTGCCTGACAGGGATTGGAATGTATTTGCTGTTATGGGTTTAGTTGCTAGCTAACATATTTTTGTGTTTTATTCTTGGGACCTGTTTCACAGATGCCTGTGGCTCATCAACAAGTGCTCTGTGCATGTTTTGCATGGTAAAATTTGGTACAAAAATTAGGCTTCTATACAAACTCCCATTTGTCATGGTGTTTTTTTGGTTTGAAATGAGAACAGAGCCATGGTTCTAACAGTTGTTGTCCTGTTTGGAAATGGTTAAAATTAATTTATTCTACACAGAAATAGAATTAAAACAGATAGAAATCCTCTTCACTTCCTGTTGAGTAGTTCCATTGAATGATGGCATATTAAGAAAAGGAGGAATGTGCTATTTGTTTCTTTCCTGTTAACATAAGGCAGTTATTCTTGACTGGAATTTTGAAAAATCAGTGACATTTCTAGGGAATTATTGCTGAATTGATACTTAGTGCCCCTGAAATGATAATTTTCATGCCATCTCCTCAATTTTCTAAACTTGGTTAGTTTTGCCCCTTTCTGCCTTTTTTTTTTTTCCCCTCCTTTACTGTGTATAAACATAAATAAACCCAAATTAAGGTAGTAGGTAATGTTTGATATGAATAAGGATTATATCCCACTCCTGATGTTGTCACTAAAGATTTGTAGGGTAATGTGATCCATTTTGGTTTTCAAGCTGAAAACAGTGAACTGTGAGGTTCCCCTTGCTGCTTTTTCTTCTGATGTTTTGCTGTGATTCAGGAGAAGGAGGAGTAGGGCTCCTTTTTGGACAATCACCACAATTCCCTGTGAAGGAGAGTTTTTGCATTCCCCTCTAGTGTGTGACCATTCTACAGGTTCATTAACCTTTAAGACAGAATTTTTCCTGAGCAATGGAGCACACAGTGCATAATGGTAGAGGCCAACCTTTGTAACCTCTCTTTTCTAGGAGTGAAACTCTGTCGAGTGTTGGGTCTTTTGTCCTGGCTGTTTTGGTGCTGTTGCCTCTGTCAGTCATCTAATATTGATTAGAGCAGCCATGGAAGCACATGGAACTGATCAGTGTAAGCTGCTGTCACTGCTGAGGGCACAATGTGTGTGGCTCTATTCTGCCTTGTGCCAGGCTCTCCTCTAACACACTTCCAGACTCGTGGGACACCAAGCTGGGGTAAGTTGTTTTCCTTGGGTAGTTGTGCATCATACCTAATTTTCTCCCTACTTTCCCCTGAGCTGGCAGTGATTCCAGAGGCAACAAAGCAGCTCATTGGCAATCATCCAGGAAGTATTGCTTTGTTTTCTTTATTAAACTGTGAATTTAGAAGACAGAGACTGGAATGGGCTTAGTTCTGCTAAGTTAGAGCAGCCTAGAGGGCTTTCTGTGCTACCCCAGCAGTCTCCTGTGTACCACTGGAAACGTCCCTACTGCAGTGTAAATCACTGGGTAACTCAGCACACCTTTTATTTAGCTGAATATAAATAAACAGCAGGATACTTGAAAGAAATAACACTCCAGAGAAAACACAATCCTAGTGCAATTAGAGCATTTCTATTTAGATAATTGCTCACAGAAATTATAAGCTTGGATCTAATCCTCAAAGGATACAGAAAATTGGCAGTTCTAGGATGATCTGCTTCTTTCACTCTTTCCCCCCCTTAATGCATTAATATCTTTGTTTCTCAAACCCTAAATGCTGATTTTTTTTGGCCTTCTTTCATGCTATATGGAGAATGATGCTGCAAATGACAAAATAGCAAAGGATGCCCGAGAGATATTCTAATTTTTGAGAGAATCTATGTAGAGAGAGAAGTGATAACAAGCATGGTAATTTACTGCTACTTGAAAGAAAAACATGACCTCATGCAGTTACAGAGGGGTTTGCCCTAATTATGGGTGCAGACAAGTTGGTCCCTGGGGTATTGGTGAGACAAGCAGTAATCTCCACAAATAAGTATTTACCTCAGCGAGGCTGTTCTCTCCTATGCTTCCTTTATAGGAATAGGCTTTTTGTGAATATTTTCCCCATTTCTAAGAGCTGTAGCTTGGTCCTCAGGTGAGGAGGGAGAATTAGGGTTCTGTTCCTGACTGTCCTCTTAACTTGGGCTGTGAGTTTATGCAGGTAAACCCCATTCCTTTGCATTACCCATGTCTAGAGAGTGGTGATTACCAGCTATGGATGGAGTGCTTGGAGTTACTTCCCATGCTTTAATTTGGTTTCTTGCTTCTCTTCTCTGATGATTTTTTTTAATCCTTAATTTTTCTGAGACTGAGACCCTTAAAAGATGGAAAATCTAGAGTACAAAGAGAATACACTGTTACACTACTCAGCAGAATGCTTGGAAAGAATAGAGTTTTGGCCAGAAAAAAATACTGGCACACATAAAATACTGGTGTATAAAACAAATTACCCCTGTAATCGAGGTCACCCCTTTGTTCAGTTGTGTTTTCTTAAATGTCTCCTCAGTCCTCTGTTTTCCGTGCATTCTGTGAGACATATTTGCACTTGCAGTTTATAGAAACACTTGCTGCTTTGAACACCTGCCAAAAACTAGATTTCTAAAGGATGTAACTAGAATAAAGATATTTGTTTATGTTGTAGTTCATCAGATTAAATATCGGAAAATTTTAAAAATAACACTTCAACAGATTAATTGCTGAAAAATTATTTAATTCATTGATAAAGCAAAATGTGAAGTTAGTTGTATATGAAATATTCGTCCTGGTATTGAAAACTGGCTTGGTATTTATATGAGAAGGTTCCAGATAAGAAAAATAATATGCTGCCATGTGTATGAGTTGGAAACACTTATTGGCTAGAGGAGTAAAATACGCCTTGAAGTAATTTGTCCTGTATGCCATTTTTTCCCTGCATATTGCAGAGCTCAGGTTTTTTAACAGAAATATATGAAAAAAAAAAATGGGTAGGTATCCATATGCAGTTTCTGTGCATGAGTCCTCTTCCCCAGCTCTTTAGCATTTAAGGGAAGGGAAAAAGTGTGGGTGTGAAAGTACGGGGGCAGTTTGAGAAGGCATTCTTTAAATGGTATGGGATTGTGTCATTCTCCCTCATAATTTACATCCTCAAACCATCATTTACTTCTTAATCCTACTTTGAATAATGAATATTCATCTAATCTGTTCTTGGTTCTCCATGTAACTCCCATCGCTGAAGAACATCTTTCCACAGCCACAGGAAGCCACTCTGGATTTCACTTCTCAGGACCTCTGTGACTTAGACTAGCAGAGGCTGCTCTGCTGCGTTTGAACAAGCCTGGAAGGTCTTGGTGCAGGGGGAAGATATGATAGAGTGTGCTGGTGTGTATCTGTTCCAGTCCCCAGAGTAAATGAAACTCAGTACAGGCTCAACCTCTGCCTCAGTGACGGGGTTTATTGATTCAGAATTGGTAAAATACAGCGACTGTCTGCTCCCAGTCCTCCCCATTCATTTTCTGTGTGACACTCCCAAATGGGTGCAGAGGAAAAGCCACAACAATTGAGGATTCTTCTGAGCTGAGGAAATGCTTGTTGACAAATTTCCTTGATTTTAATTTTGAATCGTGCTGTTAGATCAGGGCACAACAGACTTAATGGCTGATGAAGTCATCCACATTCTCCTTTGTTTCTTGTGATCAGCTGAATGTTCACTTGTGTTACTGCAGGACACAAGTTTATGAAGTTGATGTGTTGTTATCAAAGCCTTTTAGTGTGGCCATTATACACCTCTTTTTTTTCCTCCTCTTTAGCAGTCGGCCATCTGCAAGAGCTGTTTGTTGTATTCAAATGATTGTGAGATCATTCCGTGAGGGTATAAACAATGACAGAGCTGGTTTCATTAGCAAAGGTCATGCAGAATCAGTGTCCAGGTCTGATTTCCTCCTTCTTAAACTTGTATCACTGTAATTTACACTGAAGTGGTTAACTTCTGATTTACTTGAGCTCAAGTAAAAATAGATAGAGGTCCACACACTGACACTATTCATGTTGATGGGAAACCATTTATATTGCTGCCAAATTGTTGGGGTGGTTTATTACAGTGGCAGTGAATAAAAGCCAGAGTAAATTTTTAATTTCACTACCTATTATATGAGAGAAACTGAGCTGTCTTATAGGAGCAGCCCCAAACTAATTCACAGCAGTCATTTATCTTCTTTGTTTTCTGGAGACATTCACTGAACTTCTTAATCCACATAGTTTTATATGGGCAGTGATTATAAAATATTGTTACTTTTCTTACTGTTAAAACACTTTTCAATGATTATATATTGTTTGTCTCAGAGAGGAAAACAGTAGAAAGGCTCCCATTTTATTCCTGTCGCTTCTCAAAGAATACTGAAAAACCCCCACCAAAATCTCATGAATCTGAGCCTTGGCTGTGAGATTTCTACATTTCTGTGGGGAATATATCACAGATGAAGCAGGCTATCTCAAGGGGAATTATACCTCATTACTCAGGAAAGTTAATTGGTAATACAAACCCCACAGAAGCACCTACAAGATACCTGAGCTGTCCACAATAACCTCATTTTCTAGCCTTAGAAAGGAAAAAACAGAAAGCCCTGTGCACTTAAATATTATACATTTAACTAAGGTCTATCTATAAGCTGCTGAAGTGAGTGATTCCACTTGGTGCAGTACTGAATGCTGGCAGGAATCACATTTCGTGTCTCTCCTCAAGCTCCATGAGCACTCTGCCATGCAGCTTGTAGATTGAATCTCCTTGGAGCAGGGTCACTGTGCACAGTATTGAGGAGCATGTCATGGAGCGTTGCATGTGGATGTTCAGGGAGGGAGTTCACCACCAAAACCAGCTGCAGATTTCTCTGTGTCATCAGATTCCTGTGAATTCATGTCAAAGCCAGTGAGACTGGAAGACAGTGACTTGCCTGTATGGAACATATTACCAAAGATGTGAGTCAGAGGAACTCAGACACACCAGCATCGTCTGTCATATCACATAAAAGGCTGCCTAATACTTAAAACATTGTTCCTGATTTTTCATTTGCATAGGCTTTTCTGAAATACAGTTTACTTTTGCTTTGAATCTCCTGTAATGCATATATTGATCTTGTTGCAGGAACGAACAGAGGCTTTTATTTCTGTCTGTCTGTGAGGAAGGTCCCCATGTCTGTTCAGTATGCAAGCTCAATGGATGTTAAAACTGGTGCTGACAATATCATGTCATCACCATTTCTGGGGAACTCACCACAATGTTGAGTGTTTCTTACACTACTGCATTCTAGAGGGCATAAAATCACCAGGGCAGGAAAGGGGCTGGATTCTGTGTGAAAATAAAAACAAGATTGTATTAAAATAACACAGCATTTACGACAGCATTCTGAGCATTCACTGCTGTAGCTGTTGTTGCCTCTTAGAGACAAGTGGATATTTCACACCTGGAAAGTCTTTCACCTGGAAAGTCTGTATCATCCTTCAAGGTTTTTATGATTTTTTCTTACTGCCAGTGGTTAGCACTCATCAACACCTAAAGCTGTTCTGAACACCTTTCTTGTGAAACCTGTTCAATCAGGAGAGTAATTGCTGATTTAGGTACTTTAGACAGGTTTTAGGATACAGGAGATGCTTTTGTGACAAAGCAGTTTCAAGGAAGTGCCATTCTCTGCCCTGAAGTGTGGCTCCAGCACTGCTTGGTTTGTACCTGTGTGAAGTACAGGTAGAATGTCACTAAAACCAAAAGGCTGCTTCCACAGGGACAGATCCATAGAGGTGGGATTGTTTCTTACCTCCACCTCTACTTTGCATTGCCTCTTTCTATGCTCTCCATGGTCACATAAGCAACTGTGTAATTGCTAGATCCACGCTGCAGCTGTTTCTGGCTTTATATAATTTCATCTACTTCAGAGGTTCCTGAGAATGAAGCTCATTTTTCTGAGCTACAGAGGCAGTTTGCTGACCCTAGAAACTTATCTTTGCCAGAGGTTTCTGTACTGTAGTATTGTAGCAGAAGCTGTGTGAACATTGCCTGTGAAATTCTCCCTAGAGGTGTCAATCCACCTTTGCTGGAGGGCACAGTCCTGATGGCTATTGATGAGAAGGTAGATATGGGCGTAGACCTCAGCTGAAATGATGTCTGTGGTTTCTGATAGTTTGTGGACAGGTGGTCATCTTCCAGCCCTGCAACCTATTTCTGTCAAGTTAGAGACCTCTTCTACGGCTTTTTCTTGTACCTTGTCAGATTTAGTTGAAACATTTGGGGCAGTGCTTGCTAAGCGTGTCTGAGGAGATGGTGGTGCTGGCATGGTGTTGAAGGACGCAGATTCTTTCTAGACATTTGTGTGTTTACAAGATTTGTGATGCCAACCCTGTGTAGCGGATGTAGCCTGTGTTGGTACACACCAACAAAAAATATAGCCCATAATCCTGGAGAAGCAGGAAAAGCAGATCACAATGAGGATACAGGCACTCTCAGTGGTTTTTCTCCTTTGCACCACTTAGGTCAGGTCTTTCTTCTCTGCTGGTGTCTATTGTTGCTGTTCTTTGGGACAGTAATCTAGAGAGTTTTGGTATTAAAATGCAAGGTTAAGACCATCCAGGATATGAAAAGAGGCAATGTTATATTCTAGCAGTAATAGGAGGCTGGAAGAACTGAAGAAATTAAATGCTGTGTCACCTTATCATCTCTCATCTTCCCTCCTCTCAGCTTGAAGTGACACTCACAGCCGTGGTATAAAGGCTCCTGGGCAGGGTTATCCATCGATAAATGTAAAATACCAGCTCAGGGGTAAAGAGGCAATGTTGTGCAGGGGGTCTCAGTTATGAGGCTTCAATGTTTTGCTTGCCCCAGGACCTAAACCAGCTTGTGGTGAGAGAGCTGAGGTTGGGCTGGAGTTCTGTGCTTTGGGGGAACACAGATCAATACACGAATGTTGGTAACAAACGAAGTGCTGACTCTTGGCTGTCACTTCCACCTGGCAGCTGCAGGTCAGGGAGGGACCGGTTCATTCTGTAGAAACGCAGCACGAGGCACTGCCTGCAGGGGCCTGCGCCCCGGACTGCTGATGCTGATTTGAACCACTCAGCTGTTATCTCTTCACAGCCACTCTGAGTCACATTGGCTTCCTTGTTTCCCCTACTGCCTCTGTGTGTTGGTCGGGAGCGCTGTAGTTGCTTTGAAGAACTCGGGAGTGGAGGAGGAAATGCGCACACGCACACGTAAGCATGCACACACACATGAGGAAATTAGGAGGAGTCAGCAAAACAAGGGAGAGTCAGCAGCCAAAAGTCATAGCAGTGAGGAAGGAGTAGTGTCTTGAGGAAGTCTTATTAGGGGTCCTTTTTGAGTCGAATACATGTTTTAGTGATGAACCCAGTGAAAGGTTTACTGATCTTACAACAAAGAAATGGAAAAGGGGAGGATCCTAGATGGTCCTTTTTTTGACCAACCAGGCAATATTTGGGTGAAATAGACCTTTATTTTTTTGACAATAAAATAGTGCCTTTTTTTGACACAACATTTTTGGACAACAAAGTAATGCTTAAAGCCATATTTGGTTTAGTACTCTTCACTGCAGTGTTAAAACTCCCCTAGCTTCTGCCCTGAAGAGCTTACAATTATATAGACTAGGCAGAAGAATAAGGAAGTTTGTGAAATGATGAGGATTTATTGTCATTTTTGAAACACATGGAATAGATCAGTAGTTTTCAAGTCAGTCTATGGTAGTGATTTTGTGGGGGGAGAGTGTTGTTTAAAGGGGCTACTTCCATCAGGGCCAAAGAGTATGTTGTTCCAGGGCACTATATTTGTGAAGTGCCTCAACTGCCAGAGATATCTGTTGTATCTAGTCTTTGTTATTGTCAGTGAGCTCAAGCAGACTGACCCTCAGGGATCTGTTCTAGTCTTGTCCTCTGGATGTTATTGATCCTGCTGCACTGCTACTTGTTCTTGCTCTTTTGAGGCATTGTTTGACTGGCTGAATAATGCATTTCTGGTTTAATACTAATATTTTGGCACTTAAAACATTTTAGCTAGCCAGCTTTCAAGGAAGGAGAATTAGCTGATGTTTTCAGAATAGAATACTAGGAGTTAGGATATAGAGTTAAGCTGTTCTGGATATATGTCTCAGGAGGAAAGATTAATATTTGTGATGGAATGAGAAGAGCTTCACTTCCAGGTGTGGAGGGAGGGAAGGGCCTGTCTTGCACTATAAGAAACCCTCACTGCATGACAGACCTCGTGCAATGCTTTATTTGTTACTTTAAGTCACCTCAGCTGTACCTCAGCTGTGTGAGGGTGGACAGGGATGGGCTGTGTGGAGGGTTCACCTCCACCTGCCGTTTCAGTGTGGAAGGAATCAGTCAGACACCTCTTGGTTCACATCAGTATTATGTCCAACTTGGTGGTTTTGCCATGGGCTGCAAACATGATTGCTCAGGCCTTATCTTCTGCAAGAAAAGCTCATATTGGAGTGTTCTGTGCAGGGCAGTTTAGTGAATGGGTTAAATATGTCACTGCAAGACCTACACAGAATGCAGTAAAACACACAAGTTATGTGGAAAAAGACCAACACCACTTGGTGAGGGTTATCTATGCAGTGGGCAGGAGAAACTGAAGAGTTCAGGAAGTTTTGGTCTGAGCTTGTTACCATTATCTTGCAGAAATGCACTTGCCGTAGCTGAGATGTAATTGTCTTTTAGGTTAATATTATAAGGCTTTTGAATTACCTTCCCTAAAACACACAACAGTTTGTCCTTTTTTTTTTTCTTTCTCTCAAATTGGACCCTCTACATTAAAAAAAAAAAAAAAAAAAAGGACTTACATGCAGAACACACATGCACTGTTTTTTCTCCTTTTTTTTTTTCTTTTAACCAAGCAAAAACTTGAGCACAGACATAAAATTAAATGCAGGACAAATGCTGTAGTTATTATATGCATAAGCAATAAGTATAATTTTCCATATGACAGCATTATCTATTGTACTCCAAAGCAGAGAAACTACATCTTTTCTACTCTGACAGAAGCAACAGTAAAAGTTAAAACATCATTTCTCAGATTCTATAAAACAAACTGACTGATGTGCTGTCTGCTGAAATACACATTGCTTCAAAATTGATGCTGCTGTTAGTTTTTATATGTCTAAACTTTTAGCAGTTTGTCTTCCTCAAAGACAGAAAAAAAAAGAGATGGAGGGAAGAGATTCCCAGCATCTTCCCATAATGGAGGATCCTTTTTATTCTGTATTTCAAGTATTTCTTGATCAAACCCATGCCGTTCTCTGAACTGCTTCTCAAGGAGGAAAAATAGTGTTTAGCCTTAAAGGCAAGAATTAAACAGCTTGCCCTAGAGGGCCCTAAAGTAATAGAAAGGATGAACACTTGTAATTATTCATTCGTGTGTTTCAGGTTTGAAAAATGTAAAGTAAAGCAATCTGAGTAGTCTTTCTAAATGGTGAACAGTAAAATATTTTCTTGTCATGAAAAGGATAGAAGATCTTGATCCCAAAGGAGAGGAAGACCTAGGATAGTTTAGACCTGTCTTGCAGTATACTTTATTTACTCTTTTCTGGCCCATTCTGTGTTTTATCTGCTCAAGAGGAAACACTATATTTCTCATTACGTGAAATAAATTAACCTTCCTTCTCCCATTTGTGTACTGAAGATAAAGCCATGGCTTGCTTGTTACTATAATTCGGGAGATGTGATGCTGGCAACCAAAGGAGGCTTTCCTACCTTCTTCCCCCTTCTCCTCTTTTTTCTCCTGTTCAATAAAAAAATCATTATTTGTCTATTTAGCATCCTGTGATGCCTGAAGGGGTCAGTTAAGTGCTGTTGTTTGCATGAGGGAGAGGATGAGTGGATTGGAGGGGGAAGGGCAGGGGATATATTGCTAGCTTTCATCGGCATTTTTCTAACAGTATTAAGAGGCAGATCTGTGCTAATCTACTTTGTTTTGGCTGAAGTTGTTTTGTTTAGAGAGGACAGCTGGGAGCTGCTCTGAAGGGGCAGAAACCTCTGCAGCTGATGGTGATGAACATCTGGGGATAAACCTTTTCCACCAATACAGTCTTCACAAGGTGGCTGTTTGTCCACACCCCAAATTCTCCTCTGCAGGGCTGAAGGAAAGTCTGGTTAAAGAAATGGCTGCCTGCAAACCTCTTGGGTACTTACTTGGTGTGGAAAGCTCTCCATGTTAATTTGCCATTCTCTCTTATCCTTTTCTGTACAGCACATTAGTTTATTGGAATGCAGAACCCAAGGAAGTTTTGCTATGACACGTCTCAGGAAAATACACTTGAACATACTGTCAGTTAAGGGATTAGCAGAGATCCTTCTTCATGGTTGCAAGAAGATATTGAGAATATATTGCTCTTTATTTTCTTTTTTTCCCATTAGTTGAATGATATTTCTTCAGGAATTAATAGCCCCATCTTCATTTTCTTCTCATCTCTTGATCAAGGCCAATGAGGATCTGTAGTAAGGTAAAGCAGGAAAGAGCTGATGGCAGAAATTGAGATTTATGGTATTGCCAATCTGGTGCCCTTGAACCTTAACAAGGCATTGATTAAGAACCTGTGGCATTGTTTTAACAGAAAAAAGTGAAATGATAACAAAGTCTGAACTCTTTACTTCTTGTCTCCAGCTCTGCCACCAAAGTTTTGGAGGAAACCTGGCTATGAGTGAGTGTTGGGTCTCATTTCAGTGAAGCTGTTGTTTGCCTCTGCTCTGGAGCAGCAGCTGTTGGACAGCTTTCAGCTGTCCCCATCAGCACTGGGATACTTTGATGTGTGTCTGCAGAGCAAACCTGTTCTGTTTTTAAAGACTAGGAGCAATGTCCTTAAACTACAATAAATGATAAATGTTCCTTTATGTGGCATCTCCTGGGGGTGTATAGTGTGTACTTCTGAAACTTTGAGTTCTTAATTATATCAGAAGATGAACCAGCAGCCAGTCTGTTATGAACATTTGTATTAAGAGAATAATAAGATAAGTAATTAATATGAGCTCCTGTCATTGCAGGAGTTCAGCACACACAACATAAAACACACTTAAGGCAGGTTAAAAAAAATAGAAAGATTTTTTTAGATCATCTTCATCATCCTTTTTGTTGTCATGTGTTTGTTTTTGATTTTCATGTTTTGAAAACACTGTAAAATGTCAACAGCACAGAGCTTGGAAATTAAAACTTGGATAAATGATTATCTAGTATAGCAGAAGCTGATATATTAAAATTATGGAACCAAATATCTTTTACTAAAGCAGAGTCTTTGTGCAGATCATAGCAGCTGAAGTTGGTTATTTAGCCTTTCAGAGAGCTGGTTTATATTTTATGATGGGAGATTAGAAGCATTATTGAAATGTGTTAAGAATCAGCTGCATGTTTTGAAATTAGTGACACTATTTCATCTGGATGCATTGTTCTTTTGTAAGGTTCACTTCTTTCTGTAGTGTAGTGCTCACTAGAGGACCTCCAAAATGAAAGCATCCTAAATTTGATGTTTGTATCATGACCAAGGGACAAAATATTTCAGTATGTAGGAAATGAACAAGATTCTCCATGGATGTAAATTATGACAGCTCCATACATTCTACTATATCATGGTATATAATTTAGAACTTGGGGATCTTGTTCTGAAGAAATTTCCTTACAATATTTGATGCCATGAATATTTATGTCTATCTCTCTTGCAGCCATGATAATCTAAATGATTTGAAAATATTGCATTAAAAAATACGAGGAGAAAATGTTTTATTTGAGAAATTTGAGAGGGGGATAGCTAATCCAAGTACTGCCTTTAAGCTTTATGCTTCATTCAGGCTGTGAAAATGACAAAAGTCTTAGCTGGGGTCATGTATTGGTTTTAAAACTGAGAAACCAAGTTTCTCAGTGATCTCAGCTTCCTGCTGTGTTCACTGACACTTGTAAAAGGATATTGAGTGTTGGTGTGCTTGGATAGATTAGTGTTGTTTCTGGCAGATGATACAAACTAGTTAAAATCTGGTATTGTTTCCTACGGATCAATAAGAAACAAGAAATGGGTTTAAATTTTTTTTAAATATGATATTCTTTGACTTTGGCTTTCATTGTATAAGAATATTATGACAAAGTACTGTGGTTACCAAATCAACCAGCTTCTGCAATATCGTTCTCATGTCCCCCACCTCTCAAATTCTGAATTAAAACATAAAAAGTGTAATAAGTAAAATGTGTATGATGAGCTGAAGTTTTGATCTTGTAAATGCTGCAAACAGCTCAGAGTCTCCCCAGAAGGTCTTTTTGAGTGTTGGTGCTTCCCAGTAGATCTGATGAAGTGCAGCTGACAGGAACAAGAGGCTTTGGGTTCATTCTAAGCACTGCTGAAGACCATGGGATTGGAATGCAGGAAGCTTTAGGGCACGTCAGAAAGGGAAAGTAAAAATCTTATATTACATGAGGACTGTGGAGGCAGAAAAAAATCAGTTTTATTTTATCTGTGGTTGTAGACTTTGCTGCAGTAATCCTTGCACATGAATGCATGCATTCACAGCTGTTTTTTAACATAATAAGCTGTGCATATACTTTTTCTGTTCGACATTGTGCTTCTTCCTCCCCTTTTCAGCAGTAGTGGAAACTGTTCTTGCAGATGCTGGTAATACCCATATACAAAGACTGGAGTAAGGAAGCCGGGGCTTCCAGTAATAAACACATGGTTCTGCAGGAGTGTGTGTGTTTTCTGAAGGACTTATTGTCAGAGTTCAAAAGGAGTGAGGTATTTTTGGAGGCTTTGCTGTTACTTCATAGTTAATTTCTTCTCTCTAACAGCAAGAACTCTTCTGTACCTCTTGCTCTGCATGGAGCAGAGTGAATGCAATAGAAAAACAGGTTCTGTTAAGAAAAGTAGAGATGTTGAGGAATGTCTGTAATGCAAAATACTTTGCAGCCTCCTTTGCCATGCTCAGAAAATAAGGGAATTTCAGCATATGCATGCCCCATCAAAAATCTGAAAGCTTGATTGCTGCTTTCCAGCTCATTGTAGGTTTATATGTCAGCTGAGTTCAATGATGAGTGGTATCCCTTCTGTAAATGTTTTATGCAAAATGGTGAAAGCACATTGTCAGATTTGCTGGAAAGGTTGTCATTTCAAGAGTGAAATTTGTGAATGAACTTCTTGTACATTAAAATGGGCAGCAACTTGGTATTTTGCTTTTTCTGATTTTTTCAGTTGACCAATGTACAACATTCACACTAAACCCTATGGACAAGGAATTAAGTAGATTAATTTCTTCAGAGGCTTTCATGCGTGTTTGTTCTTGGATTCTAATTTTATTTCAAAACACTGTACAGGTGATAAACTGTAGCAAAGGAAATGAATGACAGTTTATAGTAACTCTGATGGCCTAAATTTTGACGCTTGAGACTCAAGCTACCTGTTTTCAACCCCCTTGTGGACCCATACAATCCATGATCAGGGAACAGCTTCCAGCGCAGCCGGTCAGTATTCAGAAACATTGTATCCAGCCAGAAGCTCTGAAATTGTGGGAAAAGTTTGATTCAAAACATTTTCCAATGATGAGAAAGTAAATCAAAGATGAGCATGAAGTCCCATTCCACTCTGCAGTATGCAGCTGTCCTACCATGAGACTTGCTTCTTTTTGCTTGCCTTCCTCTGCCCACTTCCTCCCATTTCAAATGTGCTCGTGACCTATGACAAATAACATGGGAGCTTTTTCCTCTGAAACCAAGCTGCACGTGTTTCTGCTCCTGAGCACCGGGGAGTGTGGAGAAGAATATTATGGAATTACATAATCTAGGGCCATGTGGTACTACATAATGTATGGGATGTTTCTGCAAATACTAGTTCTGCTGGCACCTTGCATTGCACCTCCCAAGTTCTCTCCTTTTCCTTCCCACTGAAAAGTCTTATTCTGCCAAATGTGGTTTAGTTCTCTTCCCTGTTTATCTGCTGTTCTCCTCCATCTAGACAGATGACTCTCATGGATGTGTAAAGTCTGGCAAAGGCATTGTGAGCAGAAAGGAGAGCTGCTGTGCTGCTTTCCCTTGCTGGGGCTGCCAGGCCAGAGGGTTCCTGTAGTTCAGCTGTGGCTTACTGAGCTGCTGCTGTGCAATTCCCAGGCATGGGATTGTGCAAGAAGCTTTATTAGGCTTCAGGTGTAATGATTTGTTTACTTAAAGAATGAAGCAAATAATCAGGTTGAGTATCCTTCTTAAATGCACTCACAGTCACTTTGTGTAACCTCTCACGAATTTTTGCAATGTGATCTCTTTAATAGACAGGCTTGCTCTGGGAGATCATACCTTGTACCTGGAACAAGAACATCTAACTGCATCAGCAAAGGTGCTCTTATCTTAGAGTGTGCAAGACAAGTTTGATTTTTGTTCCAAATGTGAAAATTCAGTTTTTCCAACCTACTGGGTGTGTTTATGTGTTGTACATAGTCTCATATGTAAAATGTGCTACCGTGTTGACTCTGCATTTGTGTATAAAATAAGGCCGTTTGGCTTAACCTTTGATTATATTTATACCCCTCTACTTTCTTCAGTGCTTAAGAATAAAGAGGCATCCTAGAATTTTAGTGTTTAACAGCAAATTCTCTACTGATTTAGAGGTTTTACCATGGGTTGTGGCTGTAGAAAAAATGCAGTGTATCTGTGGAAATTGCATGGTACTGACTGAGGAGCTATGTTGAAGCCTTAATCAGTGACACAGAAGAGTGAATTTTTCTATACAAATATCCTTTGGCAATTATTGTTCACAGAGGTAACAATAGAAAATAATTATATTTTAACAGAAGTTAATATTTCAAATGTATTGAGTATATTGTGGGACTTGTGACTTTCTGCAGTTGTCCACAGAGCATCCCAAAGGCATGTTTAAGGTGCATTAAGCAATTACTATTTAATGTTTGTTTTAAAACACTTATGAGATATACAACAGAATAGAAGAGAACATTGGCCATGATCTGTGGTTTCATTTTCAGTATATTCAATGGAGAGTGTGTAGTTTGTGTTACCCTTTTCTAATACAAATTGCCTTTGCTTGTGCTAAATGTGCAAGTATGTGCAGTTGAGCATCTGTAGTCATAAGATAACAGAGTGAAGAGACATGAGTGGAAGTTGTTGAAATATGTTAGTGGAAGGGTAGAAATACTGAAGACATTACAGTACAGTTAATAACTTTACTTTCTTTCACCTGAGTGAATTCTGTACATTGTAATGAAAGACCAAATGTGTCTTGGGATGAATGAGTAATTCAGGGAACTGTCATTTCTCTCTCCCACTCACCAGCCTGTGGAATCCACACTCGGGGGCACTCAGCAGTGATCTCAGCTGCAGGGCAGGACATGGGAAATTCCCAGCTGATCTGGCACACACACAGTTAAAAATGTTTACTTATTGCTTCAAAGACATCACAGTGAACTCTCACACTGGGGTTCCACTAGACATCATAAAAAGTTGCTGTTTGTGAATGTGCAGACACAAAAGGAAAAAGGCTCAGTAAATAAAACACCAGTCTTGCAAGTGATTCTCAATATGGTGTTTGGTTTATGCACTTGATATTTTCAGGTATGTTCTGCTCAAGTGTAACTTCCTTCATAGGTCATACCAAAGCCTCTGCAGCTCTTCAGTTCAAAAGTTAAAATAGCTTGATGCAGCAAGGAAGCAAAGTTTTGAAACTGAGAAAGACAGTCTGGATGGAGTAAGTAACCAACCTTCTCTGGGTGTGATGTGTTTTAAAGTGTTTCTGGTAATGAATGCAATGGTTAAATTTAGACTTGCACAGTAAGCTTGCTTTATAAACTTATTTCTTTTCAACAGATTTTTTTTTATCTTAAAGAAGATTTTTTATGAGTTTAGGTTTTGAGAAAGATTTCAAAATCTTTCTTTTCCTCTCTTATCCCCATGCCTCTTATCCACACTCAGATCAAATAATGCTATTCTAATAATGTAATAATGCCTTCAATATTCATCAGGTTCAGAAGCCAAGCCACGTTTCTGATCTTTTTGGACATTTTGTTCCCCCAAACCACACCCCTTTTCACTCTTCCTCCTTGTCCCTGCTTTCATTGCTCTTTCCCCAGAATGGCCTCTCTCTCTGTCTTGGATAATTTCTTCTAAACTGGGAACTGCTATTACCCTTCTGGAAAAGAAAAACTGTGGAGAACTTAGAAATTCCTTAGCTGTGTAAAAATGCAAGCCATGGACTAGAATGCCTCCAATGATGCAACTGATGACATTTGAGTCTCTGAAATTTCCTGACAGTGAAAGGGAAATGGGAATTTGGTGTGCCAGTAATAAAATAAAATGTTTTAGGAAATTTCAGCTTTCTTACATGTTTCTCCCTGCCCCTTCTACTTTTAGAGGCAAATCCAGTATTGCTGAAAAATACCAAAGACCAAAAAGAAACTTATTCTTTATGATTCATCCTGAAAAATTATATCATATTTATAATTCATAATCCCTGAAAGTAGAAATTACACTCAGTGTTCATGGAATCAGAATTAATAAGAAGGAAATATGTAGCTTTGCAGCTCTCCAATGAGCACATAGCTCATAGCATTTTCAGTGTACATGGGTATATACACTGAAAAAACCAAAAAAGAAATTTATTCATTAACATGAACAATATTTCATGAGGAGAAGTTTGATTAATTTAATATTAATATTTTCTAATTTCCTGCGCTTCTGAGAATCACTTTTAAACAGGATATTGATTCTGTTTACAAAAAAAGAGCCAGTTTATTAATATAAAATTGGAGTTATGCCCAGATAGAAATATGTATTCCCTTGCAGCTCTGTGCCTTGTATTGGAGCTAAATGCTGAGGTTCACCCATCCACAAGTAGTGTCTGTCTTTATAGTGAAGGACTTTTGGGACTTCATTTTCTTTTTAATGTTATTTTCTTTGTATCCTTGGTAGATTTCCTGTACCTGCCTGCTGTCTGCTGAGGGGCTGATCCAGCACAGGTTAAATGCTAGGATGTCAGTAGGGGCTTCAAGATTCTCATCCTGACCTGTGGAAATTAACCTGGGCTGTACCACTGATTTCAGTGCTTACAGAGTTATGCCCTTTCCAAAAGAGATTTGTAGACACCATTCATGTAACACGCATAATTTATTTTCAAATAGATTTGATCAGTGACTAATTTTTTAGTCACTTTATTTTGCATTTGCTTAACTGTCAAGCTGGAAATTTGAGTTTATCTCATGGGTGGATGAATGGTTGGTCTATGTGATGTTTGTTTTCCAGAGGAACCTTAGTATCTCAGAAAGGGAGATTTAACTCAAGTGTAGAGTGGTGTGCATGTAATAGAACAAAAATATGTCCATTCTCCTCTGATACCTGAACTTTTAAAGAAACTTACAGTTTTGCTGTCTCCCTCTTAATTTAAACAGCTGATCACAGTTTTGCAGTTACAATTTGTGATAATTTGGATATAAGGGAAAACAGCACAAGAAAGATGTGGATCTGTTGGGGGAGTCCAGAGGAGGGCATGAAGATGCTCAGAGGGCTGGAGCCCGTCTGCCACGGACTGAGAGCTGGAGCTGATCATCCTGGAGAAGGCTCCAGGGAGACCTCATTTGTCTCTTCTGCCTTCCAGTGCCTTAAAAGGGCTTATAAAAAGGAGAGAGAGAGACTTTTTATGTGGGCAGATAGTGACAGGACAAGGGGCAATGGTTTTAAACTGAAAGGGGAGGCTTAGACTATATGATAGGAAGAAACTCTACTCAGAAGTTCTTTATTGTGCCTTCACTGGCACAGGTTTCCCAGAGAAGCTGTGGCTGCCCCATCCCTGGAAATGTTGGATAGGGTTTGGAGCAACCAGCTGTAGTGGAAGGTGTCCCTGCCTATGGCATGGGGTTGGAATGAGATGATCTTTAAGGACTTTGCAACCAAAATCATTCTGTGGCTCTGTGAAACTGTTGATGGACTAGGGTTCTTCACTCATTGTCTGGTTTAGGGGATTTCGGTGAAAAGTGCCTAAATATCTTGCAGACTGATCCCAAAAGCAATTCTCATGTCACACCATGTGTGTGGAGCACCTCATGCTGGAGCAGAGGATTGAACCTGGTTTTCATAAAGTTAAACCCACCACCTTGAACTACTTACTTGTTTTCTCTCTCTTAACTGGCTGATTCATTTCAATTCATTTGAACTTCACTTGAAGTATTAACTGATTCACTGGAATTATTTGAATGCACTGATTTATTCAGAAATATGACCATGAGAAAAGTAAATAGCAGATTGCAACAATTGTACATTGCAAAGAAAGGGAGAGCAAATTTGATTTGCTATGATGAGTCTGAGTTTAACTGTATTGGCTGAAGTTTAATTTGGGGAAAATATAATAAATATGATGATAGAGCATCTGATATTTTTCTGGGAAATAACTGGTCATGTAGGAAAACCTCTCAGTCTTCTACCCTCACAAATAACTTAAATTCCATCATTCCTTGGGGTTTTAAAATTACTTCCAGTATGTTTAAAAGGGGCTGTTGACTAGAGATGAGTAAGCAACCCTTCTCTTGAGATAAAATAGACTCTTTGGCTGGCAGTCCCTAATTCATTTGTCTTGCTATCAGTCACAGTGGAAGTATCTTTATGTTTTTTGAATCAAATCTTCATAGCAGTGAACCCAAAAATCAATCATGATACCCACTAACAGCTTGTTTGCTTATTAATGTAATTGTGCACTCTGAGAACACCCGATTTTCAGTATTTTTAAATTTCTGTGGTTATTTTAACAATTGTTGCTTCAGACTTCAAAATCCTGTGTAAAGCAGTCAGTGCATTACTCTGTCCCCCATGTTCAGACTAGTCCCTACTTCCCTTCAAGTCACTAAAAGCCCTCTTACCCAATGCCTTTCACTGTACGGGCTGGCAACAAATCCATTGAGTAATTCCAAGTCCCGATTTTGAGAGAAACTTTTATTTCCCCTAATTACTTTTATATAAAAATGTACTCAACCATCCTCCTTTCTTGAAGTAAAGCTCCATTTTCAGCTTCATCATTCTTTCTGCTTTACCCATTAGTTTCCAAGCCCTGCATTCATAAAGATCTTTCACGGTTCTCTTGGAGTTGTAACGATTTGTATCACCTGCTAACCTGTGCTATTTCCTGCTTTTGTCTCATTGTCTCTTGATCCCCACACCCCATTTTTCCATTTCATACAAACCTACTGTGTCTGTTCCTCTTTTGTATTGATCTTAAAGACCTCCCTCTGATGTGATGATTGTAATAAATGAGACTGTGCAAAGGCTAGGTAGATGCTGATGAGCAAAGCTGGCGGATCTCCCATCTGTGGGCTTGATCCATTCAAGGTGGTGAAAAATCTCTTATTGATTTTAGTGCAGCAAGGTCAATATCAAATTTCCATGTATCTGGATTTATAACTATTTCTGATGGTGAATTTTCCTCCTCCTTGGACAGGAACTAACTTTGTCTGTGTTAAGACAGCATCTTGGCAACAGAGACAAATCTGGGGTTAAGATCTCATCCCTATTGTAATAGAATTTTAAGATAATTTATGTTGGAAAAAGACCTTTAAGACCCTTGAGTCTAACCATAACACCAAACATGACATTGCCAGGTCCACCACATAAGTGTGTTCCTTATTACCACATCTGCCAGCATCAAAGACTGGGAAAGAAAAGGGGAAAAAGATCTGGATGTTACTGATCACCTTTCTGCCACATTGGGACCAGTGAATTTGTCCACTGTCTGTTCACTTTTATAATTCTTAATTCTGTAGATCACTGAGAGACAGCAAACACAGCAATGGAATTTATGGGTCAGGACACTTGTCTGGGAGGGTGGGAAGGAAGTTCCTGTTGTGCTTCAGGAAACCAAACTGCTGTTCAAGGGGAGCTCTAAAGAGATTGAGGTGACTGTGTAAAAATGAGTTTGAGCAAAAAAAGGTGCAGGTTTGAGCAGCAGTAGATGCAACCTGATCTTTATTTCTTGGCTGGTGCTGCTCAGCAGTTTCCTTCATGACTCAGTTACATGGTTAAATCAGCTTTCGCGTCCACAGAACAGAAATGCCTTTTATAACAAGGGATGGTTCTGTCTTGGTAATCTGTTCACAAAGTAGAACATTAACCCGCTGAATATCTTAGCCCCTTAATATAAATGTCATCTTTCTTAATGCTCAAAGCACAGATTATAGACAGGAAAAATTGGGAGGTCTTGCATAATAGAAATTAGAACATTTTAGAGCATTAGTTGACTTACAGGGTGAGAACACACCCCAAGGATGTGGGTTCAGCATTTTGTACTTGCTTGGTTATAATTCTTTTTATATCAGTTGAAGATGACCTATTTTTTCTAGTTGTAAGATTTGAATCTCTAAAAAATGAACCATTCTTGTCAAATGAACAAAATCTTCCTCCTCGTTTAAAAAGGTAGTTATTTTCATGCATATAACCTGTGGTCAGCTACTTTGTTAAAAAAAAGCAGACCAATGATTTAGTGTTTGTGTAGATTGTCTGCAAGTAACACAAAGGCAAATATAATCAAAGTCTCTGCAAATCCAGTATCTATGTTTTTTTTGCAAGGTGATAGGAAGGTTTGTGATCAAGAAAGAATGTTTTTAAACATATGGACATGTTAAGAATGTGACTGTCTGAAAGATGCATTACTGAGCACTGGCTGTGCTGGAGTCAGGCAGTGCTTACAAAAGCAGGCACTTTGGTATTTTAAAAGGGATTATTGGCACAGTTCTAGGTGAACAAAGGTTTTGCCAAAATACTGAAACTTGCCAGGGCAGACACAAAAGACAGGTTCTCAAAGCAGCTCTGTGGATTTCAGAGGGGGTCAGTGTGCAGAGATGTACTCTGTTAGTTTGCAAACCATAAAATAATTTAAGTTGGAAGGGCCTGCCAGGCTTTAGCTTCACATACAGTAAAATGAAAATTTTCACAATTATTATGTATAAACTATTTGTCACCACAGTGATTATATGAATGATACTTAGATTTGATTTAAGAACAAACATGACCTGTTGTGGAACAGGGGCCCATGGCATTCTGTTGTTAGTCTAAAATACACTAATGGCTATTATGGAGAAATACAGAGATTTGTAAAGAATATAAAGATTCTGCAAGCAGTTTTGGGACCTACTAGACTGTCAGCTACTTACTGCATTTATACTACAGTTTGAGAACTACTGTCATCACAAGAAGAGTTAGAAAATCAAGATACCTCTGTACTTGGTGTTAGTGGTTTTTATCTTCTAGAGATAATATCTAAAATATAAACATTCGTCTCTGCAGTATTTTTTATTTAATTTCTGCTATGGTGGCAATTTTGTGCATTTCAGCTTTACCCTTATACATTTTTTTCCACTGAGCCTTTATCTTCATTGACACATTTTTACGGTCTAAATATTTGCATTTTCTTTTGGTTGAAATTCATCCTGGCTGTGCCGAGTTCCTTTTGCCTACTACATTTTGCTTACCCACAAAGAATTACACTTATCTCCCCATGCCTTGCTGCAGCAGAACATTTTGGTGCCTTCTCCACCAAGTTTACTTTTGAATTGAATGCCTCACCCTTAGACACGTCCTGTGGGGACAGATTCCTGCTGTGTCCCCTGTGATGAGGTCAGTGAGTGTTATCCTTCCTCACAGGCTCTTCCTTGTTTTCCTGGTGGTTTTTCATTATGACTCTGCAGAAGAACCGCTGGCCCCACTGCTACTGCGTGCTTATTTGTTCCTGTATGTGTTAAGAATATTTTCTTTTAATTTCTGTAGCTTCTGTGAGAAAAACTTAGATAGAATGTGCTTTTAAGTGAAAGGTTCTTCTCTGTGACTGAGAGGAGCATAAGTTTCACAGCTTGCCTGTGCCCTGGCCACTGTACAGTGGACACTGGAATCCTTTCTGTTTTCAAATGGATTTGCACAGTGCATGAAAACTGAAGGTGGTCTGTTGCAGAATGGTTTTGGCACTCTTTTTTTAGTAATTACATATCATTATGCTGCTATTTAAATGCAACCTGCCTAAACATTTTATTAGTACTTTACTACTTAATTAGCAACTATTGCTGAAAACAGTCCCCATACTGAGACTTATTCCACTTAAACATCCATGCTAATGAAATGTAGCACTCCTTTTGAAGGAATATATGACATTCTGTGGAATGTTTTTTTCTTGGTTGGTTCTTGAAAACAAGCCACTTATTTAGTGCTGAGTATCTGAAATTATTTAAAAACAGTATCTGCTAATGCTTTCTGCATAAAAATTGATAATTATATAAATAAAATACTCAACAATTATTTACATTGTCTAGCTGAAGAGCCTTCACACAAGCAGCCACCAAGCTCTAAAATGTTCAGCTCTTTCTGGTGCTAAATCAACAATTGTTTTAGCCTTGTAGTGTCATTACATGTGTCATTTCCTTTGCTCTCTCACTCTCCTGATGTGTTCCATAGGTTCCAAGCAGTGTAGAATGGAATCTCCCTGGAGATTTCCCAGGGAGGTTCACAAAGAAAACCAAGAAGGTGTTTGGGTTTGGGAGAAAAGCTAAAGAATTTCCTATTTGTAACTGAAATTCTATAAAAGATAATTTTTAATGGAGGAGTGTTGGGTATATAAAATAATGCTCTATAGAGTTCTGGAGCCCTGCAGGATTTCTGGGAATTAGTTTTGTTATAATGATGGAAGATTACTTAGAGCCTTCTGCATACAAGAAAGATGTTGTCTTGATTTTCTTCCACACTGACAATCTTTTGCATTTCTGTTTCTTTTGAAATCTCAAAGGGAGGAATTTAGCAGCATGCATGGGGAGTTTGCTTTCTAAACTGAAGTTCTGCAGGACTTGGTTCTGTTCTCACACTTGTGTAGGTCAAGTGCAACCCATGGCAGAATCCTTCAGTGAGTGACATTGGTTTTTCATAAAGTTATTCTTTGGTCATAGTTCTGGATTTCCAGCCTGTAAGATGATGGAGGGGAATGTGGTGTTTGAAGAGAAAATCTCCTTCCTGCTGTTGTGTTCTTCTGTAGGACATTGCCATCTTTCAAGTATCCTAGATTCTAGGTCAAGGTCCTAGGTCAACCATTTGAGCTCACAGTCAGCTCAAATTTATCTCCTTTGGCTCAGATGTGTCTGTGTAATCTGCAGCCTCTGCTACAGTTGTTAACATCTGGCAGAAAGAGCTGAAGAGTGGAGGGAAAGTCTTTCTGACTACTCCAGCAGGGTTTGCCAGGCCTTCTCTCTTAATGCCATAGGTGATGGTTTTGTCTAAACTTAGACTTTATGAGGGCCATTAGATCAGAGAAAAGACTTT
This sequence comes from Sylvia atricapilla, assembly GCF_009819655.1. Classification (NCBI taxonomy): domain Eukaryota; kingdom Metazoa; phylum Chordata; class Aves; order Passeriformes; family Sylviidae; genus Sylvia; species Sylvia atricapilla. Next base: position 5,226,303 of record NC_089151.1, read on the forward strand.
CGCAGATCTCTGAAGGGATGCTTACTGTATTTCCACCCTGGACATACTAGATCTCTATACAAACTAATTCTTTGCCATTTCACAGTTCAGGCTTAATCAGGGCAGGACAAAGTAACAGTAAATGGATGATACTGCCTGTGAGTTGAATTCCTGGAGGAGATGGCTCAGGCCATGGAGGTCAGTGGGGCCAGATGTTTAATAAAACTGCTTGGGGTAGGCATTTGTAGGCTCAAGCAGCGTGAGGACAGCAGAGCTGGCTGTCCTCAGCCTTAACTGGAAACTCTATCTGTTCCGTAATGGGGGCAAGCTGTAAATTCACAGCAGGTCTATAATTACCCTTAACTACCACTGAAGGTAATAACTGGAGTCTTTTCTGCCCCCTCCTTTCTCCTCCTCCCCAGGTGTCCAACGTGGTTATTGACACCTGTGAAGAGTAAGAAAGGAGGTATAAAATGCTGTCATTCAGGTTTGGCAGTGTTTAACAGCCTTGTAAATGAGTGTTCAAGTCTTTAGGTGGATGACTGAGTACTCTTTCATATATTTTTTTTTAAACTTCACTTTCGTATGCTCTTTTTCCATCCCGAATAGAGTACATAGAGTGATGCTTCAGTGGGGAGTTTTTTACAATGGGTTAATTTAAAAATGATTTAGGAATTCTCTAAATTTAGGAATCTTAGGTGATTTCATCAACCACTCCGCAAGAACACTGTGAAGCAAAGTAGTGTGCACAGATGCTCCTTTGGGATATAGGACAGATGAGTTGAACTATATTTTCATTAGGAAAATGTACTCCTTTTTCTATCTGTGCAAGTATTAAATATTATCAATTCCAATGCTCTTGTGAAACCCTTTGGCACTCAGTCTTGCCGGGGTTATCACTGGGATTTTGGTCAGAATAAGGATTTTAGGACTGCACTGAGACATGTTCATGAACCTCTTTCTCATCTGTTTGCTTTAAGTTATTTTCTTAAGTGTTTGTCTTAATTTAAAATTTAAGAAATTCTGTAAAGTTGGAAGAAAATTGAGATAGTTCACCCGTATTAGTGGTCACAGAATTCCAGAAATTTTTTGCATTCGTATGGTGTGCTTTCATTCTCTTAGTAAGAAGAATGTTCTCTGAGTGAGGGTTAAATGCATTCTTGACACTTGATTCCCTCCCCTGCCTGCTGACTCACCATTTCATTGGCACACAGCCATGGTACAGTTGTGGAGTGTGTTTACCGAGTGCTTGAATCACAAATGGAGAGCTGTTGGATTTTCTCATACTTGAAATGGTTGGGAAAAATTGTAGCCTTTCAAGTCAGCCACATTGCAGACTGTTCCTTTAAAGCTCCGTTTTAATCTTTGAATATATTTTCAGATGAAAAGCATTTATTTAAAAAGCATAATTTAAAAGGAGACAGTGTATTTGTGTTCTACCTAGTTACAGCCATGAATGGAAGATGAATGCTACCAGGTCTAACGTGCTTTGGGATATTCCTTTCCAGCTGGCATCACATTAGCATCCAGGAAAGTAAGTCTGCTTCATCCTGCTACATGTAAATACATGAAGAATAAAATGGGCTGTTTTTCTGGTCTGATGAAGGCAGGTGCTGGGGGTGGGGGTGGTGTTATCAGCACCATGTCTGGGGCTTTTTTCAGATGCCCTGGCTATGGGCATAAGGAGCTTGTGGGCTGCTTTATAGTTAATAAATTACATGCCTTCAGACCTCATTCTGGGAGCAGCCCTATGCAAAGGAGTGATAAAAGGTCATTACATGAACACTCAGGGCTGGACCCCACTGATCTCAGTAAGGCTTGCTCTCAGAAATAAAGGGAAGCTCTGGAGCCCACAGTCCAACAAACAGTGGGATGCTGCTGCCAGCCATCCAAGCTGTGCTCATCTGACCTTTGGAGCAGGAGCATCCCGCAGCAGTGCAGCCATTGGGAGTTTGGAGTTGTTGCTCATTTTGAGTCTAATAGGCAAAAGGAAGACTTGAAGGGAATTGTTTGTCAGATCCTGAGCCCCTGACAAAGTTGCTGCAGCTGCATATAAAATAACAAGTGAGAGGCTAAAATCATGTAGATCTTGGATAATTAGACATGGGAAGAGTTTTATGTGAATTCCTGTATTCATTTACTGAAAGTGAATACCCCAGTGAATCCTCGTGGGCAGCACATGGAGTAAGCAGGCATCTGGAAGGACAGCAGTAGGAAATTGCTCATCTTTTTGGAGTAATAGATAGTGAAGTACTTATTTACAGACACATCAGAAACACATTTCTGGATAACTGTGAATAACTTATTTCTAGATGATAGTAATTAACTCAGTTCTAACGAGTCAAGATTGCTGCTTAGTGTTTAAATAATTTTTCATTTTAAAAACTTCATTGTTAGATGAAGCTTTTTATTTCATCTTAGGAATCAGCAGCAGTTCAACAGCCCTTGTTTCAAATATGACTCCTGGTTGCACAGAGCATTTCCATTTTTCTCTTTACAGTTGTTCACCGATATATTTCTGTCTATGACCAATATATAAAATCAGTTTCACAGTTGTGTTACACAGTCATCCAGAATTCAAGTTGATAAATGTACCTGAAGAGTTGAGGAAGGTTAAAACACGGCAGGGCATGACTTTCTACTAACAGGAGTCAGCAATAACATTGAAAATGTTGAAATCGCTACAAAATTTCATAGACACTGCTGTTCAATTTTGAAGTAATGCAGCTCTTCCTCCAAAGCTAATTATGTGTTTCTCATAAGAGCACTTTATCTTTTGAAGAGATGGCTACAAGATATTCCTGTACTATTACTTTGAAGAAGTTTGCTGTGGTATCCATCAGCCGCTGGGATTTCTTTTTCAGAAGTCAAGTCAGGAGGAGGATCTCCACTGATGCTGCTGGCTCTTGGGTTGGACCCATGGGGTTTTTCAAGTGACACCAGTGTCATAAAGTGATAAGGTAAGGTAATACAGTCCAACATAGAATTTTTAAAGTTACTCAATACAAAATGTTTCATTTTCTCAAAATGAAAATTGCCTTCTTTCTCCCATAGTACTCTTAACTGTTCCAGATGAAAATTACTGAGTCACACCAGATGGACTTAATAATTGGAATTCAACAAAGTTTTTAACAGTTCTATTTTTATTATATATCTATAATGAGCAAATTTGTAAAACCAAGGAAAGAGTATAAATTAAAGTGAAGTGCTGCTAACAAAGTTCAAATGGTTTGAATTCTAGAGGGGGTAGTTAGTCTGGCTTTCTTAGGAACCTGAAACTCTCCATGCTATGACTGGAGATTGGTTTTGAGGTTAAGTCAGAGTTGTGAAGATATGCATTATGTTTGATTAAATTTTACTTCTGAGGGGGTTTCATGACAAATAAGACGCCCAAGGAGAGGTGAATTCCTGAAGTTAGTATGTCCAGAATCAAACCCAACCTTTTCCTTTGCAACCAAACTGTCTCCTAGCCCAACTTCAGACAGTTGTTTTGCTCTGAACTCCCCCAGTGTTTAAAATTGTCTTTCTGGTTTCTTTCACATGCTTTCATTTGCTTTCAGAGCCTCTCCTTGTTCTCATCGTATAAAATATTGTTTCTGTTATTCAAAATGAGAAGTGGCACATTTAGTGTATGCAGGCTTTGACCTTTTTTTATACGTTAATTGGGATTAATACCTTCCTGTTCTTTTATACATGCAACTACTTCTTTGTATCTACATAACAGGTTCCTCTTCCATGTCATTTGTGCATAAATTTGCTGCAACATGGACTGACATTTGAAAAAGCTTGAACCCCCCCAAATATGTGGATGAAGCCTTTAATTTGAAAGAATTTTTGCTTTCTTTTAAAAATGAGTTATTTAAAATAAAATGGACATGTTGACAATTTGTGTCAAATCTAAACCAAACTTATCAATAAAACTGTTAGACAGGAAAGGTGCCACATCCTGTTCATCATGTGCACGTTGCTCACAGTTCACTGGACACTACAATAAGTTAACTCCTGACAAGAATCACTGTAATAAATAATTGGATTTGTTGATAGTGAAGCAAGACTGAATTGCTCAATCCTCTGCTCCAGATAGCTGACCACAGTTTGCTTAGAACATAATTTTTTCCTTTGAGTGAAGTCTAGATAATATTTTTGGACCTTGTATAGCTGGGTTGGCTCACCCTGGCTCTCTGTAAAAATATCCTTCCTTTTCTGCCCCAGGCAGAAGTAATTTACAGTTACTCCTCTAATCACAGGAGATACATGATTGGAAATAGCATTTGTGGATGCTATGGGCAAAGAATCCTCTGGTACACAAGAGCCCCTGGCAAGAATGTTGTGAAGAGCCATGTGGGGGGCCCACAGGCTGATCCACCTTCTCCTGCACCAGGCTGGGGCTGAATCTTGGCCCTCCTGGCAAACACCACTTCAAAATCAAATTCCCTCATGTTCAGTCAAAATCCTGCCTGGAACAGCTGGTTCTGGGCAGGAATGCTTTAGGTGATGTGCACATATCAAACAGGGGAAGTGATAATGGTGTCCTAGAAGAGCTTTTGTGAGACAGTTGTTGGTGGTTTTCTTGGACTTCACCAAAAATGGTAATTGAAATGGATCCTAATTAATTTCAGAGAGTTCTTAATGCAGTGTCTCTTAGTGCCCTGGGTTTTGCCTTTTGAGAAAAAAATAATTTTCTTTTGAAAAGCCCACTGTGTGCCTGGTGTCTGGGAAGGCAGGAGCCCATGAATAGTACAATCATATATAATGGCTACCATTTACCACATTCTTTCTGATTATGTAAAACTGAAAATCACTGCATTGAAATGAAGTTTCAATGTTTTTATTCAAAGCAGCTTCTCACAATGTATAAATACTGCATATTAACACACATGAAAAATACAACTTCTAAGGCACCCAGAAATGTGTCCATACACTAGTTACAGGACCATCAACAAATAAATTGTGTACAATTTGATCTAGACAGTCAATATTTGATATATCAGAAGATACAAGTCCCTCAGTACTGTACCAGTTTCAGAAAATATTTACAACACTGTGATATAGGGGTGCCTGTACCCTTATAATATTATAATATGTACTCATCATTACAAATATTAGAAACTGTTTTAGTCTGTTCCATGGCATTCTGACAAAATAACTTAAGGGCCTAATTTGCCAAGTTCTACAATTAATTATTTGTGCAAGTTCTGAAAATAAATTTACATTGACATAACTTGTGAATTTTTGGTTCTTTGCTTCATCTCAGAGGTTTGGTAATAAGCCTTACCAATAGACATGCCATCCCAGCTGAACATCACTCCTTTCCCAATAGCTCAGTGGATACATCTTTCCCCCTTACACCTGACATGGATGAGGATGCAGTGTTTGAAGCAGAAAAAGACTGTTTGATCTTCGGTACAAATGTCAAACTAGTTCACTGGCAAAGGAACTAATGCTTTGTTAGAATAATGCAATTCTTTGGTCCTTTGTTTTTTATGGAAGGCATAACATTTTTATTCACTAAAAATCGAAATCCTGTCTGTGAGCAAGCAAGCTAGTGAATGACTTTCAGTGTAGTATTTAAAATAGCAGTAAAGAGATTTAATATGGCTTAAAACATACGGTTAATTGGGCAGACACAGATAACACATCGAGGATAGCAAGTACCCAAATGTACTATGATAAGATTGTCTATAAGTCTCTTATGTAAACTTCTTTAGTGTCTCCTAAAGAGTGCTGGCTTTAGCCAGATTTGACTTTTATAGACCCAGCCACACAAAGCCTGAGATTAAACTACCATGGTTGGGAGCACAAATGCACAGTTTATATATAACAAAGCCCATGCTGACAAGTCTACCTATGTTGTTCAAAAGAAACAACCCGTATTATCCTTTTCACAAGAAAACTTAAGGCCCTGTACTCTGATTTGCTAACTTTCTTACAGCAATTATTTGGGGAAGTCCTTAGTGCTACATAAGCAATTATGCAGCTTTAAAGATTTCTCGTACCTAATGGTAAGGCTTATTCACAAATGCAATACATTTATAAATTATATTTAAAACTGTAAAGGCTGGAAAAAAAATTAAAAAACCCAAAACCAAAAAAAGGAAACAAACCCCAACCAAAATTGTCTGTTCATCCCTAACATTAAAAGAGCATTTCATTCTAATGAAAAACTATTGGCACAAAACCATTATATTATAGATTAAAAGAACTGTTCATAGTAGTGAAAAAGATTGCCTAAAACGCATACCCTAACCTACCACAGAAATATAAAAGTTTATATTTTGAAAATATATACTGTATTAAAGTTTGTAAGCTTATTTATTTTAACAGAAATGTACTGAAATAGTAAACTAAGCAACACTTATCTACAGCAAAAATATACATGCAGGACAACACAAAATAAATTGCTTACCTTTAATATCTACAAATGCAAAACTGTAGATTTTTAAAGATTGTACAAAACAATTTACACAAGAATAAAATAACATACTTAAACAACAAATTGCATTTTTAATCTTAAATACTGTGAATATTAGTAAAGGTACCCAGACTAATATGTACAGTACATCTAGATATCTGAATACCTAGTAAGGATAGAAACACAAGAGAAAATTCAGATTCTGATATTTAAATACTGGAAAAGAAGCTTTCAACGTTGTTATTACTCTTTTTTGAAGGGAAAATAGATTCCATGAAAACTAGACCGTAACTGTATAGATATGAATAATTAAAAATGTTAACTATGGTTAGCGCTTGCTATAATGGAAAAATAATTATAGAAAATGTATTTCAACCATTCCTTTGTCATAAAAAATGCTAAGATACAGATATCTGAAAATTCAGATGAAATGGTGCAGTTTCAAAGATCCAACAATGTAAGATTCTTCTCTGTTTGCAAATCTCAGTCAGAACGCATTCCTTCACATTGCTGAGCAATCTTGCTATATTTATCTACAGAAACTAGGCATAGTATGGAAATAAACTTCCTAATATCTTATTAACACATGGTTAGGAGTTATGGCTCTCTGGATGGGAATAAAGGAAATAAAGGAAATTGAGGAATCATGGTACTTTCCATTGCCTTTTTTTCTTTTTTCTGAAGGTGTATGCTGGAGGCCTGATTGTGCAAACTCGTGTGTGTGTGTGTGAGTGGTTTTCACTTGGGTGATCCCTCTTTTTCCAGGTGACTTTGTGTGCACCTGCCCCTGCGCTGCTGGCAGGTTGTGGACAAAAGCAAGGGTTGGTATAAAACAAGTGGTGCATCCATCACTTCAAATTAGTTACTGAAAGAGTTCTCTTTCAGGCATTTTAAAATAAGCTAACGGTTTCAATAAGTTTTTTTAAAAAACCATTTTAAACAGGCTAATTAAAAGTCAGATTCTGTATTTTTGATGAAGAATTTCCATGAGAACTTCTGCATTTAGGGTAATGATTTCCTTAAAATTCAGTGGTACAATTAGGGCATAAAAACAGCGCTTCTAATTATTTGTGGAAAAAGAAATGTCACATTAATATGTTGAAGGCTACTGTTTACTGTAATCACCTGTTTGTTAACTTTACAAAGACTTTGTTGAAACTCTTTATGGAAATGCTAAGAGGGAGACAGCTGAGCAGCCTCATTTGCAGAGGTTTAAATCATAATCACTGAGCTCAAGGATGGAGAGCAAGTGCACAAATTACAAAGCAAACAAATGTGCAAAGCTTCTGCTTCAAGAGGTTTCAATTTGGGCGTACTATAATGGCAGGTGAAGTCTCAGAGCATGCTCCTGTCCTTTCCACATGAACTGCCCATAGCAGGAAAGAACTGAGAGAGATCCAGTGTTCAGAAGTCAGTCAGTGTCACTGAACAGTACTAGGATCACATTCGAAAAGAGCAGATTGGATTCTCCTTGTTTGTTGTGGACTGCTTTTATGGATAGCCATAAGTTCTTGTAACAGCTGGTGGGGTGGCCAGGTGGAGAGCTGGGAAAAGCAAAACAAAACCTCTGCCTCCACCAGTTCAATGCCTAGCACCTTGTATAAACAGCTGGCCCACACCCAAAGGCCTCCAGAGCAGAAATTATCTCACACCTGAGGAATCAGGCAACTAGACTAAGGCTCATAAGGATTTGCTTTTAGACTTCAGACCAAAAGGGGTGTTTAAACCTGAAAAACAGTACGATGCCACGGAACGGCACCACTCACCCTGTTACTGATATCTGGCTAACAGGAATAGAGTAAACTTAAATAAAGCATCTGGTTGGCAAGCCCTTCAGTGCTCCTCAAGAAGGCAGAAAGTGAAGAGAGACTTAAGGGGGACTCATTGTGTCAGAACCCACTTTTGTTCTCTTAACCCTGGCAAATGAATCTGTTTTCATACATTTTTTTGTACAATTTTACACATAGAGAGAGGAGCATGCATGTGGCTGTTTCATTTACTGCCCACAACATTCTGTGGATTTTCTATATATTCTTTATTTTTCTACTCAGTTTGTTGCTAAAAATGTGTTTGCATTCTCATGTGATGCCTTTTAATTTAGTCAAAAGGGAAATATGAAAATAAGATCTGTGATCAATACACAGCTGAATATGAACACAAAATAAATAAGTTAAATAAATTTAACAAAGAAAAAAATTCTAGTATTTTTTGTAAACTAACTTTACATATTATACATATAAATTATCAGATTTTCCCATTAAACAAACTGTTAGAAAAAAAATAATTAACATATTTCTAATGTATAGTTTTTTGGGTCTACAAAAGGTTGTGCTGACCCGGATTTTAGACTGAGCCCTCTGTGTCAGCCCAGATGTGCTGCAACAGCAAGAATAGGTTAAGGACAGATGAAAGAAACCCTTACAGGTGGGTGAGCCTTGCTGGCCCTCAGTGGTGCTTCTCAGCACATGGAATGTAGACTTGGATGTGGATGAGCAATGTGAAAGATGCAGCCTCTGCACAGGTTACGTGCACTGAACGCCTGCCCACGTCCTGGTTACACAAAATCAAACCTACAAGCAGCTGTGTGGCTCACATGGCCACAGGCATTGGGATCACTGTCACAAATTCCTCACTGATGCATTGCCTATGCTTCTCAAACATGGTCACGTCTGACTCTGGTCACAACTGGAGCAATTTCTCTTTGAGTTAGGCCAGGATATCAGACTTCATAAATTTTGTCTTGCAAGTAGCTGAATAATGAATCCAGTCCTTTGGAAGAACTCCACAGCTGTTTTAACATCTGACACTCTTTCTCGTTCACATCTTCAAGTCCGGATTTCAGGAAGCTTCTCATGAGACATTTGGACTCTTCCAATACCTAAAGCCATAAACACGACTCAGTATTTTTTTTTTGAACCTGAAAAAATTACTATGGATAATGGTGTGACCAGTATTTTTAGACTACTGACTGTTTTACAATCTAAATAATTCCTCTGGGCACAGAAATTGCATATGATTTATAGTCACAACTTCACTTGCTGATAGTCAGCATCTTTAAGAATTGAGGTTGATGGGTTAGTGCCAGGTTTTTAAAAGAATGAGGGATTCTAAAATACCTTAGTTTATTGAAGGTCTGCCATGAAGCACAAGAAGGAGCTGAACTCCCTCACACTGAAATGAAAATGTGTGAGGGACAATATACTGACTACCTGTTTTCTGGAAAGTGGCCTTTAAAGTTAAACATGCTGGAGACTCAAATGTGGATGTCCATTACCTTTAACAATTTTTCCTCCTGTATTATTTCCTTAACAATACAGAAATTGATAGGAAAGGGCCTTTACTGCAAATCCTTTTTAAAGCCTATTTGCTTATATTTTTATAAAAGTGAAAAAATTTGTAAAAGCATGGTGCTAAGCAAAACAAATACCCTCTGACTGTTCTGGAGTTAGATTTACTTGGCAGATAGAACAAATCAGCTGAGGTCTTTGCAATAGAAAGCCCAACCTCAAGCCTTTAGTAATTGTTGCAAGTTCTGGAAGGCACAAGCTGCAGGTCCATGGTGGCTCCCATAGTTCAGCTCATTTTTTCCAGACCCATTTTTAAGCACACTGAGATTGATTCCTTTAAAATTAGATTTTAAATACACACCACCAGTATGCATCTCACAAGGAACTCAACTGCTCAAACCAACCCAATAATAAGTCCTACATTACTGATTTTCTGAGGACAGGAGATTTAATATAACTAACAGTTCTGTGGGAAGGGAGGTGCATTCTCTTCACTCAGCTTTGTCAACACCTTCATGTTAAGCCCAGTTCCTGCCTGTTGTGGGTTTCAACACTGCTATTGCAAAGAGGTATTTGTCTTTAACTCAAGCAAACGGTGTTAACAGCAAATCAAGGGGCCGGTGTATTTTTTGTGGTCTGGTTGTGAACAAGTCTTTGGGGGTTTATCTTTGTCCACAAGTCAGCACCAGTCTTCTAAGGAGTCTTGAGAAAATTTCATTGACAGCCAATAGCAGTGAGGGAAGGAAGAATTCACAGTAAAGCCCAGAGGTTTTCTCAACTCAAATAATACATATTATCTCAGCATCATCAAATAAAATTCTGCTACATTTCCAGAGAGTTTCATTCTCAATGTCTTCTGTGAGATCTAATCCACGCTTTGTTTAATTAAAAATCTCTTGTGTCTCTACCTCCTTTTACAGCAGATCTCTTAAATGAAACTGAGGGATGCTGAGACAGTTTCAGGCATAGGAAATATAGCAAGAAACTGTAACAATTTTCACTTTAATTACTGCAGCTTTATTGCAGCCAGTACCACTTTTTTCACTGTATGTTTTTTAAACAAGGATGTGCCCAGAATAGGAGTATATCTGCCTGAAGAAAAATACCCCTAGGAATTAAAGATAGGAAAGGATTTTCTTTCAACTTTTGTGTACACAAAAGGAAAGCTACAATACACTGTGACCAGACTGTGTTCAAATCCCTCTTGCCTGGATCTCACCTCCCCTTCACAGCAGAGCTTAGCTGGCACTGTCCTACCCTTCTGGGGTGCTGTGTAGAACATTCTGCAGCAGCAGGAACTGTGCAGGTGCAGAAAGAAGGCAGATTCAGCTGAAACATTGTAGGCCAGGACAAAGTGAAAGGCAAATCTGTCTTCTTACAGAGTTTTTTCCGTACAGTTGTAGAGTTTCAGACTGTTAAACTTTCATGAAGGAAACCTGTACTAAAATCCCCTTTCAAAATCTTAGGCAAGGAGGTGCCACTCATTAAATAAATGCAAATATGCTGAAAGGAAATAACCCCCCACCCCTGTCCCTGAAAAATGAGAAACTCCATGAGTTCACTGATCCCTGTCCAGGTTTTCTGATGTCTGCCTTTCACAGGTATGGTTGTGGAACTGAGGCCCCACACATGACAAGCCTTGGGAGCACACCTTACCTCTGTGAAATGTCATTTAATGAGGGAACTGGATTTCTTACCACGGCACTGCAGGATGCCATTTCTTTCACTCGTAGCATCACTTCTTGGCTAAATGTTGTTGGCCAAAATACTTGTGACACCAGTCCTCTGCTGCAGGCTTCCTGTGCTGTCAGCTTTCTCCCACAGAACAACATTTCATTTGCCTGTGAAACCAAAAGATTCTGGTAATCTTGGGTTATAATTCCCTTAAAATTTTTCTCATACTTGCCTGCTATTTTTACGATTAAATTACAAATGTTCTTCTGTATCTTTCCATACTGCAAAATACTTTAAAAGGGGTTTCAGTAGCTATTTAAAGATTGTGCAGGTGGCCAGAGCACAGCATGGGTTTAATTTAAGAGAAATGTGCTGGCATGCATGGTGAATCTGTACTGCTGATCTTACAGGAGTAACTGTCAGTGATACTGTGTCGAGAGTCATGGAACCCAGTAGGAAATACTTGTGGGGCAAATTCTAATTTATTATACTGGTAAAAGCTAAGCAGTCTTACTGGGATCATTGTGGATTGTCTTTAAAGAGCAGAGAGCTGTATCTGGCTGTATTACTGCCCACTCCTAACATAATGCTGACAACTACTCTGCAAGGTTATTCTGCTAATGTATTTATTCACTTTTCTACCATGATGTTGACAATCTTTGCTTTTTCAATCTTTCTTGTGTACAGCAGGTGTTGTATATTGAATTCCGAGGTTATTTTGGGATAAGAAGTTGGTAGCGATTAGATGAACTTTCCACAGATTTAATTTCCATTAAAGACAATTAAAGAAAATCGTTTATTTTTTAAAGAGAGAAAGAAGATCAGGAATTTATGAAAGGTTCTTCAGCAATCTGAGATGGAAAACCTTACCAGTGCAACACCCAGAATTTGTGGGAATGTGTATGATGAGCAGCCAGCTGGAGTGAGTCGGATTGTTGCATATGGTGTCTGAAACCAAGCCTTCTCACTTGCCCAAACGATATCACAGAGTGGTAAAATAGAAGCTCCTAACCCCAGAGCAGGGCCGTTGATAGCAACCACAATTGGCTTCTTAAATTGAATAAAAGCTTTTACAAAATCCCTAAAATAAAAAAAAAATAAAAGAAAGATCTTGAATACAGAGGTAACGCATAAATACCCAAGTTTACAGTACTTAATATGAAAACAAATTAGAACCACAGAAGAAGACAACAAATGCCCAGTTTTATGAGGTCAGAACTGCAAGATACTTTCTAGTTTCACATGGAAAATTTGTTTATTTTTAGTTATTTATCTTTCTGAGTACTTGGGCTATTGCATAGTTTTGTGCATGTTGTGTTAAGTGGATTGCACTGAGTGTTGTACTTTTTGCAGAAAGGTTTGGTTTAGTTTTACTTCTGGACCAGTAGCTCCTGAGTTTGTACACACAGCACTTCTTGGATTGCTCCACAGTGGCTGGGATGGACCTGGTTTGGCTACTGATGAAATATTATAGTCCAAATATTTATTTTTTTCTGAAAAGTTCTCTTAAAGATCCCGTGTCAAACGTTACTGCAAGTCCTATCAGTGGATTGGGAGATTGTCAATGTTTATGGCACACCAGCGGAAAGAACAAGATGTGCAAAGGGGAGTCAGAGAGAAAAATGTTTGAACAGGATAAGTGATCTTCCGTTAGGTCTTCATTGCAAAAGTCTTCAGCAAACTGTTACAACGCAAATGCCCTTGCCTGACTACCCCATAATGTGATGAGAAATAACAGGGAAGTTAAATGTCATCAGATTCATCCGGATGAATGAACTAGAATATGTTAAATTCTGTGCAATGAGGAGATCTTTTAAATAAGTTACCTACCAGCAACTGTGGAAAGACATCTGTTGAATGGAACAGCCTTTAAACCAATTAGGAAAAAGCAAGAGTGTAATTGTGGGCAAATTATGGGCTCCAGCAGCTCAGTGCACAGCAGGTATATGGAGGCAAACGAGATGCTCAGTCACTTTAGAAAAAAGACAAGGATAAATCAAATTCCAAGCAAAAGAGGAGATTCTGTCCCTGCACTGGGTATTTATTAGATCCAGAGTGCATCTTTGCTGACAGATTTTAGGAAAGAACATTTTGTCAAATGTACCCTTTGATGAGTTGCTGCTCTCCCACTGAGGTCAAAAGGATCCAGGCTCTGTACCTGAGCACAGGTGGGCCTTGCAGGTTAGAGAGCCCATGTGCCAACTGGGCTGAAGTGCAGGGGCTGTGTTTTAAATGAGGACAAAGACTCTGAGATGACCCAGCATTAAATTTTCAATTAATACATTCTGGTTTTCAAGTCCTCTACTAAGGAGTTAATTTTTGACCATGGGAGAATAGAGAATTGATGCAGCTCTGTTCAGAGCAGATAACCAAGAGATCACTGTCAAGACGAAAAGAGTGAAATAAGGAACACTGGTTTTGTCAAGACCATTTCTGTCTAGATGAGAGCAGGGTTAAGGAGAGCTGTGATTTGTTTTTGTTGCAGAAGCAATTCTGTTCCCTTATCTCATTATTTCTTTGGTTGTTTATTACTGAGTAGTGACTGTGGATCACTGCACCTCATTAATTCCAGAATTTTGAGAACCTCAGTAGTTACGTAAGCCTTCCAGACAGGACTACAGTTGGGAATAGGGATGTGATGAATGATAGGTAAAAAAGAAAGCAAACTCAGGATAAATGGTGGCAGTAAATCTGAGGACCATGTGGAAGCAGATAAAACCAGTGTTGTGGAGTAAAGCAGGAATCATGGTGATAAACGGCACTGGAAGTGAATATGGAAAAGCAATTAAGGATGTGGAGAGGAAACAGATAATGTGGAGGAAGAACAAAGCAGAACACATTAATGGAGGGGAAGGGTTGAAGGAAGTCTTCATGTGAGTGAGTAAGGAAGGGAGGACCTGGAGAGAGTGGAACATAACACTGAGAAGCCTCTGTCATGAGTGAAGAATGGGGAGCACAGAGGATGGTGAAATGGATACATGTGGAATATGCTACCTATAGGACGGAGTGGAAGGCTACAATATTGGGAGATGATGAGGGGAACAAATGCCTGCCTTTGGTCTCCAGAAGCTGAAGCTCCTTTTATCCTTGTTTCTGTTTGGTGTGTTGTTTCACTGAGTCATCTCTGTGCCCTGAACCCAGCACGTTTTCTTGTCTCCAAACCAGAAGTTCACACAGGGCTAGGCTACAAGATCCTTATTTCAATTCAAAGCAGTCTTTGAAAAGGATTTCAGATTATAGCTGTTGTTGCTGTAGTAGATCCAGATGCTCAAAGGTAGGAAAAAGTGTCTGAAGAGGGCTTCTGGATTTGCTGGAGCGTATCGGGGAGGCTGACCATCAAATACAAGTGGGATGCTCAGACACCTCTGCACTGATACAGGCTCTTGTTGTTGGTCAGGGCTGGTAGGTGCATCCAGGTCTGTAAAGAACCTGAGCAAGTAAATTTCTCCTTGTCTGACTTCTTCTGAGCATACCCAGAATGTTGTGGCTCAGGACCCGCAGTGCTGTCCAGCTGATGGTGTGAGTCTGGTGCTGGGAATGCCTTCCAGGGAGTGTGTCAATGCCAGGGCTCACAGTGTGCAGCCTGACTGCCCTTTCCCCTGCTGTGGGAGGGCATGTGGATGGTGGCAGCTCAGGCTGGTGGGTCTGTGATGGATCTGGGACGGGTCTGGGATGGATCTAGTCAGATCCTCCAGAGGAGCACATCTGTTCTTTGCCAACCTAGTGGCTGAGGACACGGCACCAATGAAGGAATCATTCACAGGAGAGGAGACTTCACAGCGATTGAAACTTCAGTTGTAACTTGTGACCAGCATAGGAGAGCCATGCTTAGGCCAGCAGAAACACATGGTAACCAAGATTTCAATCTCACTTTGATACACTAACTTGATGTAAAGTAGTGGAGGCAGAGATGCGTGGATGCATTTTAGGACATCCAAACCACTGAAAAAAGCAATGGACATTTTTTCTTCTCTTATTACAGTTTATTTTCCATGAGTTGAATCCTTTGTTCACAGAAAGCACAGAGAGTGCTGAATGGAAAACGTAGGGTATTGTTTCCAGAAGTACAATAAAAATCTATTTTCAGTGGGCTGGAAGCCGACATTCTTGACAGGGAGCAGTATATTGCACCAGTATTTCAAGAGTGTTCTGTGAGTCCAAGGGTGGAAAAACTGAGTATCACAGTCTGGCTCATACTTATTTAAATGTTGGATTGATAAGTATACCTGTATATTAGATGTGTGCAAATAAATGTAAATGTATATAACAACACCTAACTCCACATTTTTTACAACAATACTACTAAATTTGTGTCTTTTGGTGGGTGGTGAGTGTGCCTGTGTTTTCAAACAAGAATAGTGATTTTCTTCCCTCACTTGTTTTTTTGGTTCCACATTGTTAAAATCTCTCACATTTAAAAAATAAACATAAGCTATGTCCTTCAAAGGGTTTCTCTTTTAAAAAAATACCCCTCCATGATATTTGAGCATAGTTAGGGTCTTATAAACAGATTGTAACTTACTACATTTAAGAAGTATCTTTTAAAGTCTTTCAAAATAATTTCTACTTTGAGAATTTCAAAAGTTTTTAACCTGGAATCCAAACTGATCTGCAGTATTTGTAAGCAAGATAATTGATGGTTAATAGATGTCGTGTAATACCTAAACCTGATCTTATGTTGTACTAATAAATCCCAAGTAGAGATACCTTGTAAAAAAATTATTTAATATTCCTTCATAGAACTGTTGCATAAAGTTTTAAAGCTCTCAGAAGAGTATTTATTTGTAGGAAATGGGGAGAAAAAAAGGGACCAAAGGGACCAAATCATCTCCTGGTACAGACTGGTGAAATACCATTGGCTTTAGTGGAATAATGTTGATTTATACTGGAAAATCTACCTTGTGGATAATGGAATATTTGATGATGTGTTGTGCAGATTGATTTGCAGACTGCATGTCATAAACCCTGGAATTCTACTAAGGTGATATATATATATATATATATATAAGGAAAGTCACATTTTAGGTACAAAAATAAAACTACATTTACATATATATTAAGTAATTTAAATTTAAGAAGAAGAGTGGAGGCCCTTCTAGTAAGGTTCTGAAATACAGTGGCAGACTGCTATTTCAACAGAATATGAGTAAGCCATAGATTCCCATTTGGACTGAAATTCATTAAAATGATGAACATTAAAGCAAGTAAAAGATCTGCCTTTCAGGAACACGAAGAAACACTGAATTTGGAAAAACAACAACAAAGTTGTATTTGAATTTGGAGGAATTATTTGAAATATTAAATACAGAGAATTAGAATAAAATAAATCCCTATGGATATTAGCACTGGAATAAATGTACTTTCTTTTCTAATATGGAAAGGTCCAAGTTTCTTTCTACTAAACAAATTTGCAGGGCTATAATTAGAATGCAATCAACATTGAAATATACAACATTTTTGGACCTGAGAAATATTTTTATAATCACACACTGCATTTCATAATTTAGAGATCATAGGTAAGCTTGGGTCACCTTATAGCTTCTGCAATCCTAGTGCTTTCCTTTCTTCTGTCATTGGATAACCTGCCAATTAAATATGAGTAATCTAGGCCACTACAGAATACACTTCCCACTGCGCTGAGAAGTAAGAGTTTACTGTCATCAGCTGATGCATTGCACAATGCTCTCCGAACTTCCTTCATGATCTGTGGATAAAGAAAAGTAAACAATTCGACATGCATGCCGTGGCAATATCATTTCCCTACTTTTACAAACCTTATTGATTTTGAGAGACTTAAATTTTGGGCACTATTACTAGTTACATCAATTATATATATAATTTTAAAAATAGAATGGCATTAGAATCATTAGAACGATAACACTGAGAGTTGGCAAAGTGTTTTATATTTGGCAGTGCTTTGTTGATGTTTTAATAATTCAAAAAGGTTTTGGGACTTGGCGGTTCTTTGTTGTATGGGAAATTCTACCCAGCTTATGCTATTTGATTGCAATTTAATAATTTCAAATATCACTCTTTTATTTTCACTGTGTACAGCACTGTATCCTCGGGAACATGTTTATCACAGCAAAAGCCTATTATTAACCTCAACAGATTGAAAGTAAAATTTGTAAACCCCAATTTTCAGTTCTTCAACTACTTTGGTTTATATGACTTCAACCAGAGCAAAGCAGGACAAGAGAACATCATATACATCAACATGACAAACATATTAATCATTTTTCTCTGGTCAGTGGCATTTTTACAGTTTGCAAAAGCTAAATCATAAAAGTCCCTTGAAAAAGAGACATTTTGACCTTGTTTTACAACTGGATCAAACTATTAATTGCATCATAAATCAAACCTAATCAAAATCTTTATAGAATTGAGCTGCTAGTATTGTAGGAAAATGACCTTTCACCTGAGCAGAGAATTGTTTCCTGATGATTTTTAAAAGGAAATATTATTTCATAAACTTCTGATGGGTAACATCTTGTTTGGTCACAGTTGGGTGTGGTTTGTGAGCTGTAACTCATTTCAGCCCTCTGTCCTCTATAATGTGCTCCTCACTGCAAATAATTTGCTCCTCACTGCAAGGGCCCTAATTCCATCTAGTGGGACACCTCCTATCCTTAATCATACCCATGTGTCAAAATGAAAGTATTTCCTATAGACATGGTCCTGCTGTCTCAAATTTTTCTCTTTTGCACCGAAAGATTTGTTGTTGGTGTAAATTTAGCTAAGAGAGAGCTAAATGTGGCTGAGGATTTAAATAGAGTTTTCTGTGTGAGAGAAACCAGAGATTTTTTAGCCTGTGATTATTTCTGTTCACTGCTTTCTGTTACCAAAACTTCTTTAGATCTCTAAAGTGCCTTGTTTAAGGAATGTCCCTAAACACTGAAGTTTTGTTGATGCCACCCCCTAGGTAGCCTTTTAATAGAAGTCCTTTGGATTGTGCTGCTTTCCCTATGGGTTTGTGTAAAGAGGAGTATTACTGGCTGCTGGGACCGGGCATGAGAGAGCAGGTGGTGAACTTTTAGATGCTTCACTTTTACAAGAGCACTTCAGACCGCCTGTAATACTGAGTGTGTTATAGTGGGTGGAAGTGAAGTAATTAAAAGCTGCCGAATTTGGAAGTGTATTTGAAATTCTTATGCAGGTACAAAAATGTCATCAGCGATTTTCAGAGCACTGTTTATTCTGAGTATCTCAGAGGCTGTCTGAGCACTCAGCTGGGAGGAAAACAGCAACACTGCACATATAATGGGGAAACAAAGGGGAAAGAAACCTTAAAACCTCTGTTGAGTGTTTAAAGAAAAACTTCAGAATGTGGTAGATATGAAAATTAAAAAAAAGAAGTATTTTGGTTTTCCTAGTTCCATATGAATGCAATGTTGTCCTCTTCATTCACTGTAAAAGATCTCACAATCTGCTCTTTCTTTGGGTGAATGTAGAAATAATATTAGGGAATACCAATCAAACATTCTTCTATCCAGTGAGGAATATTGCATTAAGTATGAGGCCATGATACCCATTCAGCAAGTTTCTTTAAGATTCCCCTTCCTCCAGTGGTACTTGCCTATGTGTCACCTCTTTGCTGTCCTTCACACACAGCATTACTGTTACAAACCTGCCTCTTTTTTATCTCGCGCCACACTGATCTGGATGACTAAAGCCTTCTAAAAATCCATCCCAATTTTTGAGCAGATGTTATGTTTCTGGTAAGAAAAACCAATATTCTGCCATGACTGCTTTTTCAGTGCTCTGGAGAGGATGAAATGGAGTCTGTTATTAGGAATCAATTTCTCAGATATGGTTAAAAGGGGGAAGACTTTGGTTATTGTTTTTGAGCAGGAGGGGAAATTTAGTTTCCCTGCTCCACTTGTTTCTATCAAGAGAAACCAGAAAACTATTATGTATCAGCATTTTTAGGCTCCAAAAAGTATGTTTTTTTCCTAAAGAGCCCTAAGTTTGTCATTAACTTTATCATCCAAAGGTGCCTGAAGACTCATTGGAATCCAGCAATTCCAGCCAAGTCAGTGCTACTCTTGGTCAGGAACTTTGCCATGGTTCCTCTGCTGGTGCAGTCCAAAATTCCCTGGATCCCTTTGTCACTCAGCCTGGTTATGGCAACTCCTGCTCACTGCTGCCTCTGGAGCCTTGGCTTTCCCTGGGGGTTTTCTGGGGGATGGGCATTTCTCTCCAGCTATTTTTATGGTTACAGGGAAGCTACAAACAGGAAAATAGTGATAGAAGAGCTGATTTGTCTGCAGGGCTGCAGAACTGTGTATTGAACTGTAGTACTGTAAAGTAAATATAATTTTAGTTCAGAACTGCTCTCTGTTTTTAAGGACAAATTTCTGTTTAATGTGGTGGTGAATTCAGTTCTCAAATACAGAGATACAACCTGTCTTTAATTACATTTCTTTGTCAGATTCCATATACTTTTTCTTTCTTCCACAGAGTTTAAAGTTTTCCCCATCTTGCTAAAACTATGGCATTTGTCCAATTAAATTTTATTTTCTCTAGTGGACCAGATCTAATACTACTAATTCCAGAGCTCCTTAGCAATATTCTCCAGATCTGTGCTTTTATTAATTAGCTTTTTTATGGCCTTTTAGGTAATTTTCACTTGTGGGGACAGTATTTCTATTTGAATGTATTTGATGAAAATTTCTGAGGAAGTATTTACAGAACAGTATGGGCCAGTTATTTAGGTTATGGTAGTTGACTGGATTGTAAATTTAGACCAGACCTAGTGCTTCACTTACTGTTCTACTGAAATACAAATATATAATAAAATTATCACCTTCTCATAAGTTGCTTGTATTTTTAAACCTGTCAAGTAAATAATCTCATTAGTTCTTGAACAGGACATCTTATATTGCAAAATAAACATGAACCAGTTAAAACTTCATTAAACTTCTAAGAGCTTATTTTAATGCCTTTTGCTGGACGTAGGAAATTTCCAAAGGCATTTGTTGCCCTTTGCTTTCCATCTTGCTTACATTCTGGGAAAATCAAAGAGCTAGGAATTCATCACCGTAATTACACAAAGTATCTCGAACAGAAATCTCCTAACAGATAAACAGAAGCACTACTTCAAAAAGTTAACTTCTCTGCATCTTTGAGGACTCACTGTGATATTCTTAAAGGTAAATATTATGGTAAACCAAAATTTTAAAGCCATTCTGTTGTTCTTAGAAGCTCTTCCCCACTTGTGCCTTTTTACATAAATAAACTCTGTGTTACTGATTCCTTGTCCTTTCTGTCTAGCACCTAAAGGACTTGGGAACCTCTAAAGCTGCAGGCACAAGCACTGGTCCAAACTCAAAATTTACTTTTGTGTAGAGGGCAGAACTACAGAGAACAGTAAACTTGTACCTGTCTCTTTTTTATTATTTCCAGGTTGAGAAAAATGAAGGCAAGCCAGTGCTCCAAAATGTACCTGGGTAGAACTTTAAACCCTGTTATTCACATTTGAAATTTGAAACCTGATTCTTGTGTATGAGAAGGTACTTGAGGTAGTTCTGTCACTCTTCGGTGGAAGCACTGGCTCTTTAGGGAATGTTCCACTTTTAATTCAGAGGAGTAATAACTCCTAGCTCTGTTAATAGTTAAATGAGAAGAGCAGATGGGTCCATTTAGTCTGAAACAGAATTTGGATCCTTAAGATGTGCTGAGTTAAAACAGCAGCAGCAGCACTGGAGAAAGAGCTTCAGGAGCAGCAGAAGTCCCACAAGAAAAAAGTGCCCTAATGGAATTAAAAATGAAATATTTCACAAATGTATTTAAAAAACAAATCTTAAAAGTAGCAAGCCTAAGCTACTGAAATAAGAACAAGCCCTGCTGTTTCAGGACAGTGTCTTGGAAGTTTTATAAGCTCTTGTGAAAAATAAGAAAGAATTTCTACAGTGCCCTGAACATTTTTGTAGAAAAAACTCAATTACTAGAGAGGCACTGAGCCAACTTCAATCAGTGCAAAGGCTGCTGGAAAGAGCATTGGCACATTTCATGCTAAAATCACCTGCTCCAATGGGGTTACCAACAACACAGGATGAAGAGTCAGGTAGACTTCTCTAGACCTTTTGTGGGGGTTTTTTGTATAAATAAGTTCTTTGCTATTTCAATTAACTTGGCATAAATACCAGGGGCCAATGGTTGAACACAACTATTAAATTTCATCTAAAGATTCCTATAAATCACAAAGGGAAGAGCTATTGAGGGATGAGAGGGATTTTGTATAAACTTAAAAGTTTAAAATTATTGTTTGCAGTGTTTATTTCTTTAACGAAGATGACTGCGTATAACTATTTAAGGCCACTATTTAAGCACATCAAATAGACTTGCTCTGAATAAATGATTCATTTGCTATTTGGCAAACAATTTATTAAATGTCTAATAAAGTTTGAAGTTAGCATTTCTTTACACAAAATGAAACACACGTTCTTCATTTTGTAGGAATTGTGTGTTTGCACTTCATATTCACTGGGGATAAAGGGCATCAAAACTGAAAATGCTCTAAACCTCCCAAAATACTTTGTCAGTTTGTCTCACCTATGGCTATGGGTGACAAACTGCAGGGACAAGTCATTCAACACATTCCTCCTTTCAGTTCCTGGGGTTTTTGCTGTAATTGCCAGCAAGATTGTGAAATTGCCAGTCCTGGAGGTGCTGGATTTTGGTGTGTGAATGATCATGGGCAGCAGCCTGGCCCAAGGCCAAAGATGCAGTTTCATGTTTACAGCCACGAGTCCTCCAAGGGCAAGAGCATGCCATTGCTCTTGGCCTGGATGAGGTTTAAACAGACAATCTCCATGTGGAGAACTCAATACCTGATTAATTCCTGACCATTCTGGTCAGTAAACTGGTTTTCTAAAATGTATTTCCTGGTTTTCAAGTGAGCTTCAATAAAGGTTCTAGAAATAATCTACGCTGGTGATGCAGGGAGAGGACTATTACATGCTTATCATTTTTTCTTCCACAGAGGTGGGTTCCTGGCATATTGAAAACTTTCAAAGGATGAAATGGATTGGTTTGGCAGATTCAAAAAGCCTGAATTAATCCCCTGGTTAGAGCATCTGACCACTGCTGATGTGGAACAGCACAGCCAGCAATGTAAAGGTATGTCTGTTCTGACTGAACACACAAGTCCATGATTTGGTATTTTTTCAGGCCCTTGAGCTCCTGCATTTAAATTACCTGCAGTGGCAATTAGTGGCAATTAAGATAGAGATGGAGTGATGGATTTGATGCAATCTAATTAATTTTAAGAAATTAGTGTTAAAAACAAGTGTTTGGTGTTCTGTGGTAATTACCAAGATAGTCCTTATAAATATTAGATAGTTTAAAAACTAGGAGTGATAAATGTTATGTACCATCAGTTTTGGCCATTTCATATCACTCAGTGTATTACTGCTCATGTGTACTTGTGCATTTGAGAAGGGGAATCATCTGTTACTGTTTTAAGTAATTAACTTCAAAGTTATTAATTTTCTTAGTGAGTAAAATGATTCCTCTAAGCTACAATCTACTCTTCAGTCAGGTGGTGCTCAAACTGGTAATTCATACACTCATCTTGAAGCTGCTGTGTAGGACAGAGCTGTGCTGAAGTGTCTAGGGGCAGAAAAGGCTGAGATCTCTCCAGTGAGGGCAGCCCGTGGAGAAACTTTGCCTGCAGAATGCTCAGACAGGTCAGGCTGGTACTGGGAGGCAGCTCCTGGTGTTCCCTCCCTGATCCATGGCAGCCCCTGTCCATCAGGCCATTACTGGTGTGGTACAGGGCTCAGGAGTGCTCTCTTCTCTCCAGGACATCCATCCTGATGGAAGCACTTATGGACACCCCTTTTCTTCTGACATGGGAATGGTGTAACAGGGCATTGCAGCCACAGGGAATGGAAGGAAAAGCTCCTCAGCCCCTCCAGTGATCCATGTGTGGACTTGGGTAGTACAAGTCTGAGTCTGTCTGCCCTTGTGTGTATAATGTTTGGGACAAGAGAATTCATTTCTCTCTTTTATATGTTGTGTGACTTTATGCAATTCAGCTGAGAATAGAGCCCTTAATTGGTGAAGATTTCATAAATAAGGACTCATACAGTGATTCAGAGAAAAAGTAATTAGGGATCAAGATAGAATTTACAACGGCTGTCTCAGGATATAGACTGAATTTCTCTGTGTACAACTGGAGAACTATTTAAATTAGTAAAAGGAAAGAGACCAGATTTCTCCTAAGGATAGTAAATATCAGTAACTTAAACGTGTGAAAAGCTGCTTCACACAATTCCATGCTGGAAATACTGATTCTACCACTCCTTTAGTTACTTTCTTTTTTTTTTCAGACATGTGAATTAAAATTCAATTTCCATTGCATTCTTTTGGATAGGAATCCCAAGCATGAAAAATTTAGATACGTCTGTACTCCAGATTTCTTTTCTAAGCTCATCAATTAGGAAAAAAAAAACCCCATAAAATCAAATTCAAGTGCAGTGTTTGCAAGATAACCCACAAATTAGGATGGCTATCTTTGGCTTTTAGGGCCAAACACTTACCTCTGGGGTCAGTGCATTGTTCTCTGAAGTCTGACTTGACAACAAAATATGTGTGAAACCATCTTCTTTCCGGACTACAATGTCCCTGAAGCGGCAGTTACTTTCATTTTGTCGCACACTGTATCTCAGTCTCTTATCGAAGACATAATCCTTCTCTCCATCAAGTTTCCTTTTCACAGTGCTGTGTAGATTCAAGCTTCCATTGGCCAGAGAAGAACCTTGCAGATGGAAAGAATGGAAGCGTAATTACCTCTGTGCCATCAAAGAAATGGAGTGATACTCTGTAGTAGCTTCAACAAACATAAATAAATAAAAAATAACGAGAATAAATAAATAAAATATGTGCCTGGCTAGTCAAATGTGGCCTCAAGCCATCGTTCTTATTCTGTACTCCAACGTGCAGAACTTTCTGTTCTCTGATTAGACAACCTCTAGACCCAAGGAGCTGATGCCATTTTGGAGAGTATCCAGCAGTAGGGAAAAAAGAGGACTGTGAGAAGAAAGATATAATTCCTCCTTAAAAACAAGTAAGAGCAATAATAAGTCAGTTTTAAACGACAGTTTATCCTGACTTACACCGTGTATGATCTGCAAACCATTCCTTTGCTGATGTCTGCAGTGTTTCTGTAATAGGCAATAGGTGATGATTGGCAACAATGCTGAGTGGGGGTGCTGAAGGAGCTTTACAAGGTTTGTATACAAGAATCCTTTTCTAATTGCAGATGTTTCCCACTATTGCCATTAAAAATAAAGGAGAGACAGGTTGTTGAGGGACACAGATTAAAGTCACTGGTTTTTGCTTACACAGACACCAGCCCACAATGCATCATTTTTAAGAAAGGCCAAGAGAGAGCTGAATGAAAACACCTTTGTTTGTTCTGTTCTTTACTCCTGCCAAAGCTGACCTGTTCCAGCTCCTGGTTTCAAATAGCCAGGAATTTTTAAAGGGCAGACAACATGAATATTAGAATACAGATTTAAATTTTATAGTTTAACTGACCACCATCCAGTTAAAAATGCTTTGCTGGGATAGAACTGAACAATGAAATCATGACAGATGACTCTAAACCAAAATCATTTTGGATTAGCTGTGTTTCAGCCTGATGCTTACGTAGGTAACTGATCTGTCTGACACCTCACAGTTGGCAGTGGGCTGTTGAATTGTTCACGGTGTGTGAAATCCTGTGTGTGCACTGCAGTCAGGAGATGGGCTGTGAGAACACAGCCAGAGCTCAGCGGTGTGTGACTGGGGCTCATGTGGTGTGTGCATGTGGGGACTCACACATCTACACACAGGGACCCACCCGTGTCCAGGAGCCTGCTCAGTCAATCAGGAAACTCTTCTTTGTTGTTGCACTCAGAGATACCATCTAAAGCATTGCCTGTGTTATACTGGATAGAGGATTTACCTGGTGCAATGCAACCATGGCCAAATTCCATTAAATCATCACTTTGAACAAGTCGTTTGAAACCAGAAGAGCTGGAAATTTGCTTTCTTGACAAAAAAGGTATCTACAAGTGTAGAAATTACCATGTGCTTGAACTTTAAATGCTATGAATAATTTCCTATGGCAGGTTTCTTCTTTTTCCTAAGGTTTTTTTTGACTTGTATTCTTACAAACAGAAATCAGCTTGTGAAATTACTAATAGAACACCAATGTCACTGGGAATAATGTACTGAAACTAATTAACTCTTTGACTGAGGCAGACTATTAAATATTGCATTTTTATCTATTCAGTGCTTAACCAGCAATAAGCTACTGAACTGTGGTGATTCCAAACTCCCCAAAAAGTGCAAAGAAGTTACAAAATCAGAGGCACAAATCCCTATTGAATGGAAGGTGTGTCAGACTAACTGTACTGATTATCTTACCTAGTGTGGAAGATTATGCCACATCTATTTTAAATACAGATGGTAAGAGAATAGTAGAAGATTAATTAACTCAGATAATCCAGCTCAACAAAAAGCCTCACAGTAATTTTATTGGTTTGTTTTATTCTTCCTTATGTATTCAGTTTGTAAATGAATATATGATGTAAGAAGCTATAGATCTTATCACAGTAATTTAACTATCTGGATGCCATTTGAAAGAAACTTAACCAGAGGAAAGATCTAAATTAAATATGAGAGAGACATAAACGAGAGAGTGCCATTTCCAAAAGTGGATCATTAACAGACCAATATATAGTGACTATTTTGTTGTTTCTGTGTCTCCAAAGCATCCTTGTCATCTTGTTTAATCTGATAAACGGGAGAAAATGATCAGCACACTCTAAAGCCAACACTGATGTGGAAAAGGCCAATTTAGCACATCTGCTGCCTGGAGGTGGTGGAGCTCCTGAAGGTTTGCTCTGGAGCCACTGTAGCCATTGTAGGATTGTCCCTGCAGGAGGGTCAATAGGCAGCACCTGCTCAGTGCACACAAGAGGAGCAATACCTGAGTATGTCAAGGTGAAAAATGACTGTGACAGGCAAAAAGAGCCATTCAAAGTCTCAAAGCAATTTATACTGCACACGAAACAAATTAAGAATGTAGCAAATTAACTAAGGAAGCTTTAGATACATCTAAGTGTGGTTTTCTGGCTTAATAGTCTCAGTCTAAGTACAAAAAGAAAACAGAATGTGAGAAAATGCTCTTTCTTTTAGTGGGAGTTTAATTATTACTTTGTGTTTAATCAGCAGTAGAACTTGTGAAATACCTAAGCCAACATTTATATTTGTAAGAAGCTTCAACATGTTTTTAAGGGAACCTAAGATGTTCCCAGACCACTGCTGCATGCAGTAATCCTTTTCCAAGAATGGCAGTAAAAGATGGCAGTAAAGGATGCTATTTAAGGAGAAAATGCAAGCTTGGTTGCTTTCTGCAGTCCTTTCCCATAATATCATCCCTAAGTGTTGTATAGAAATATGAGAGGGCTCATCCCTCCTGTTTCCTTGAGTGTTTGCTTGTGGACCTTTTCATGGATTTCTCTAATCCCCTTCTGAGCCTGTTGATGTTGTCTGTCTCCACAGCTTCCTGTGGTATGAGTTTGAGAAGTTGGGTAGCCACTACATAGAGAAGAATTTTCTTTCATCTGTGCTTTTATCTGATCTTCTGATGTTCAGTTTCAGTGAAAGGTCCCTAGTTCTGCTATTGAGGGATTTCAGGAGGAACAGTTCTGCATTTCGTATATCTGAGACCTTGATGATTTTGTAAACTTTGATCATGCTGCCCCTCAGCCACCCCCTCTCCTAACTGAAGCCTCTTTTATTCCTGTTATCCTCATCATTTTAGCTGCCCACCCCTGCATCTTCTACAGTACTCCATCACTGCCAAAGGTTCTGAGACTGGGCCTCCATTCTACCAGGCATTGCAGAAAACACATTAGAAATTTATATTCTAAAAAGCTGAGGCAGACAAAGAGTGGGAGAGAAAAGTGAGGAAAGATCACACTGACCCTCAGTGCTTTGGGGGACTTGGAGCTTCACATCTCCTTCTACTGCTTCTGCCCAGTGCTAGAGGACACCTCAAGCTGCTGCTATTTTCAGACACATCTTTTTTAAGTGTTCCATCAGAGCCAATTTAATGATGCCGTTGTGCCACCACCTTCCACAGCAACCCCAGTACTGATGAGAGCAGCCACACCATGAACTGGCCTGGTGATCTGCTCTGCCTGAAAACTCACCCTGCAAAACTGGTTAATTTTCAAACAGATGCAGTTCACCTTGTAGCCTCCAGAGTCCTAAAACTGGTGCACAGGGAGGGATAGGAATCACATTTAGAGTGTCATGGGAAGGAGAGCTGGACTGCTGCTTTTGTTAGCAGTAGGCATTTATGCTGAAAGGAAGGGATGATGGAGCTGAGGCTTTAATTCTTCTAGGTGAAATAAGCCATGCTCCCTCACTCTCCCTGGTAAAGCAGCTTGGCATTTCTCAGTTTTCCCAACAGCCTTTAACTGCCTCTTTTCTTTCTTGTGGGTAATGGTTAATACTGTACATACTTCGAAGCTGTGTTCTGTTGATAATTTACTAATAATTTCAGACTTATCCAGCTAAGGGAACATCTGTAAGATATCTAAAAGCAATGAGTTTTTGTCCAAATTGAGAGATCAAGCATGTTTGCTTGTCTTTTACTGCCAGTATTCTTTCAGAATAAATAAAACAGAATAGGCTAAAAAACCAAGAGGAAGCAGTGACTAAGTCACAGAGAGTATTTAAATCAAGGGTACCATGAGACTACAAAGATTTTCATAAAGGAGAAAAACAGTGGTTAGAGATACATGACAGGCAGAAACTCTTCAGCAGAAAAGGAGCGAGGCAGAAAAAGGAAAGAGAAAATTAAAAGGAGGTGTTTTTTGGTGCTGTCAAGAAAATTGACAAAACAATCACTCTCAATTACAGTATCTGGAGAGAAACAGAAATGTGGTAACAGAAGACAACAAATATCATCAGAAAGACCAGTATTGTTAGCTCCTGGGAGCATCAATGGATGTTCTTGACATAGTTTTTCAATATTTTCCAATTTGCAGACCCTTAAATAACTGTCATTAAAGATAATTCTACTCTCCTTATGGCAGGACGTGTAGAAGATAGAAGACAATTTTTGGTATTAAAGATCTGTCCCAACTTCCACAAAGCCCAAGGCCTCCACTGGGATGCACTGAACATTTTGGGCACACACCTGCAGGTACACACTCATCCTTCTGGGGTAAAGAGCTTCCTGATGGGAGTCTGTCTAGAGGCTGAAGAAGAAACACTTGTACCCAAGTTTGGATTTATACACAAAACCAAACAGACTGTTGGAAGTTCACTCAAGGAGTCATCAAAAGCTGGTTTTCAAACAGCTGTTATTTGTTTGAACAGAACTGGCATGGACTGACAGATAAAATAGCTATCATTTGATTACTTCTACTTTAAACATTGCTGTCTATATTGCTTGGTTCAATGCACTGGTGGTTAAACATTATTATAAAATGAAACAATACTGGTTCACGTTGGTGGGTTTGGAGACCTTCAAGCATAGGCTCACACTGGTAGCAGAGCTGGGCCTATAGCTGGGTTTTCAAATTGTAGGGAATTTTTGACTTTTCCAAATCTAGGCTTCATCTCAAGACAAACCTAAAATTTCTATACATATTTTTTGTGCAGTCTTACACTTAGCAGTGACATGAACCTGCCATTCATTTGGGTTCCATACAGGCAATCTCAAAGCTGACACAAATGTCTGCTTCCTCGGATTCTGAACGGGGCTGCCCAGGAGCCACAGCTTCTGGGAGCCAAACCAGGTCCTCCAGGCTCCTTCTTTGTTCCATATCTAGTGCCTGGGAGCCCTGCAAGTGCTGATGGAGCATGCCAGGCTTTCAGCTTCCAGACTCAGTGGCAGACTGCCTGAAACCTCTGGCATAGCTGGCTGCCTCCAAGCTAAACGTGGGAGTCCTGCCAAGCAGACTGCCACACTGCTCCTGCTCCCCAGGGACACAGCCTTAGGACCTTGGCTCAGATTTGGAGAAAGTTTTGAAACCCAAGATGTTTGGAACAAAATTTCTGTTATTCAACAAATTGGGCGTTTTTCTCTGAAACTTTCTTCATTTGTAATTTGTAAAATTTTAGCCCGGTTTTAGTGTGGCATCAATCCCAATTAAAGTGGGTTTCTGTGATAATAATGGGACACAGGGCAGAATCACACTGGCATCACACTGTGAACGTGAATGCTGAGGGAGTTCAGGAAATTGTTGGACTTGGTGAAGAGTACTGCAAGTTTCTTCCACTTGACATTTCAGACCCCTGCATCAAGAAATGTGTCTTCTCTCAAGCTTGCAGGGTAATATTAAGAAAAAAACCTAGTGACTTCATTTTGACCCTCCTTCACCAGTTTCTGTCTGCTCTTACTCAGGCAGTCTCATCTCTCCTCTTTGTAGTTTTCTCCACTCTGCATGTGCTGGGTATCACACAGCAGGACTCGAGGGATTTCTGACCTTGGCAGTGCTGCTGAGTATAGGCTTTTCAGAAAGGAACCAAAATACAGAACACATAGCTGATGGATTTGGAGAATGCAAAAGCTGTCATAAAGAACTGTTTGAAAGGAGCTGCAGAGATCAGCTCTTGGGCCAGGAGAGAACACCTGGCTGCTCAGGCAAAGCAGCTTTCCATTGAACCAGAGCTCTCTGACAGGGATTATTCACTCAGGGGTGCTGGAGGCCATTCCTTAGCTCATGTGGGGACAGAGGAAAGGCTCATTTGACCTTACAGTTCTTTATTCATTAAATGAAAGATTCTAAAATATGGGAATTAATGCATTTCAAAGAAAGGCTTTCTACCAGAACTTCTCCACAAATAGCATAAAGCAACCAACTAGAAAAAACTTCATTAGAAACAGTAAAAAAACCCAGCAAAACTTTATACACGTCTGTAATTAGATATGCAAATTGTCTTCAAGAAGCAGGTAACCTTTTAAGCATTCTTATATGAGCTCAAACTCCTCAAAACACAAAAGCCAAAATACACTTTTAAGTGCTTTAACTTCAAATTTCATTGAGATCACCAGCAGTACTTATGCATTTAAATCTGACCAGGAGTTTTGCTGGTTTGAGAGTTTCTAAAAGCATATTTGATGTCTGGTTTGAAAGACCCCAGTAGCTATCACATATAACCAGTAAGACTGGGCAAGATCAGTTCTCCTTCCTGAATCAAGGAGCATTTGCCAGGTTGCCAGTAGGGTGGAAAATGGGAAACAGGGTGATATAATTTACGTTGACTTCTGAAAACTTTTTGGCAGGGCAATTCACCAGAAGCTGTTAAGGAAATGAGTACTATCATGGGCTATATAAAGTAGCTAATAAAATAAATAATTGGAACAAATGGTTACTTTTTATCATGTCAAGCTGGCTGTCCCAAGGACCCGCAGAAGGATTAGTTTATTTAATGTACGTATTAATGAACTGGGAAGAGAAATATGAGAGGAAAATTTGAAGGCAATACAAAATAAGTAGAGTGAGAACTAAGACAGATTTTGAAGAGCTTCACTGAATCAAAAGAAAAAGGTGAATTTGCAACAGTAAAGCAGATTAAATGCATAGTGAAAGGGATCATACATTAGGCTGTGTTCTAAATTAACTGTAACAAGGACCCACGAGCAACTGTGGATCACTCAATGAAAACCTTTATGCAGTGTGTAACAGCAGAAAAAATAATTCTCCAAAGGTTCTATCATCACTGTATCAGTAAGCAGTAGGAAATCATTTGGAACAGCTCCTGCTGTTTTTAAAAGGTATTAAAACCACCTCCCCACACCAATGGCACAAGAGGATACTCAAAACTCTCAGGAATCAGTAAAGCCTTCCAGGTGGTAGGAAGGCTGGAAAGGCTGGGGCTGCCTTACTGACTGACAGGGCATCCTGCACTTCATTGCTTCACAGAGGGACAAGAGGCTACTCAATGAAAGTAAAGATCAACCCCCCAACAAAATCCCACATCCCAAAACCTGATCAAATAAAATGTGCATCTTATTGCCAACTCCTTGAAATTACTGTCACAAACCTCACTGAGGCTGGAACTTTAGCAAGATTAAAAACAAACAAATCAAAAAGATTGGACACATATAGATAATGAGAAGCTATTTAATTTCCATTAAGCTGAATAGTTTTTATAGAGAATATAAACCTTAGTCTTTGAGAACTAAGCCAGTCAGTAACTATGAGGATTAGAGAGAAATTTCTCCTGCATCTTCTTGTTCACTTCACTTCACTTTGTACCTTCCTCTAAAGTTTGTCTTAAGACTTTTGATGCATCCAGTCACCGTCAGAGACAAGGACCTGGCTGTTCTGAGTGTTTCTCACTATGACAAGCACTAATACTGAGAATTTGAATCTTATTCAGCCACACTTACCAGGCACTTTAGCAAGACTGGTATTAATTCTAAAATAATTCTGGATTCTCTAGACCACTGGGGGTTTGAGCACACCTAACTGAGTAGTGATTTGTTATGTGTTGATACACAAACCCAAAGCTGCAGCATTAGACATATCTCAGATGTCATTCCTATACCATGCCCTGCCCTCACTTCCCATAGGGATTTACCCTGCAAAGGTACGTGACAGAGCCCACACTGCTTCGTGTCCCTCCGTGGGAAAAGGAAAGAGAGAAGCCAACTGATAAAAACAAGTGTATAATATGCAGGGAAAATGTGGATCTTGTTTGTATGCTTCTCACCATACCACTTGTGTGAGAACAGTTTTTCCACGAGTGGGCCCTACTTGCAGTTGCTGTAATTAACACCCCCCTCCCGCACAGAGGAGCTGTTTAAATCACATACCAATTCCATTCACAACAGGAGAATTGTTACTGACTTCCAACATGCTGGGCAAGTTTTGTTCTCCTTCGTGATCATTTAAATCCACGTTTTGCTGCTGCGAGCCATTCCCAAAATGTCTAGAGTCTTTCTCATGGCTGCCATCTCCATTCTGCAGACCATTATGTGGCTTTTTCAGTGGCATGATCTGTAACCCGCTGGGAGTAGTTCGGTAAGTCACAGTTTTAGCAGCCCTGTCATTTGCAGACCCTGGCTTTGCTGCATATCCTCGTTTCTGTTTTTGATGAGATGGATTAATTCTCTTCCTTTTGTGTGTTGATCCTTTAGACTTCCCAGATTCAGAAGGTCTATGTGATATTTTCTCCACAGACGACCCTCGGCTTTCCCGCAATAATTTTGGTGTGCCGGCCTGTTTCCCGTGCCTGGATCTCTTTTCTCTGGTAATGTGGAGTCTGTTGAACTCATCAATAAATTCCTCACAATGGAGTAGGTGATGTTCAGGTTCCCAGGTGTCTTCATTGCTCCCATAGCCTTTCCACCTGATGAGATATTCCCATTTGCCCTTCTTGTTCTTCCTTTTGTCTACAATCCTCTCTACCTAAAAGGAAAAATCAGAACTGTATTAGAAAGAATCCCCATGAACTGACTTGGCAGTACAGGAGTGAAATACAGAGCCCCAGTGGTATTTTGACAGCAAGGCCACTGCCCCTTCTGAAAACATTAGAAGAGACATAAACACAACCTCAAATCTTATCTGGGCACTTGTAGTAGCTCCAATGTGAAGAAAAAAGAGGGAGTCTGAGATCATTAACCAAAGCACAATTTCTTTGAAAATCTGGTTGCAAAATGAGACTATTACTGTTACATTCCTCAGCTACCTCTTGTTTCAAAGAGCCAAATAAAGCTTTTTTTGCTGCTTTGTTAGTTACTGATCATACTGCTGAATCCACATATTATGTCCCTATAAGCTTCCCCAGTCTTCTTTGTGTCTTGAAATTACCTAGAACAGAGAACTGATGACAAATTGCAATATTTTACAGCAAAGATCTTGTTTGCAGTAGTGTACATTCACTTTGCTGCTTCCAACTTACAAAAATTTGTATTTTTAGGAATGCAATATTTGAGTAAATACACAAAATTTTTGAACACACCAATTAAAAAATAAAATAGCAAACAAATGACATTAAGGCAGGATTCTTACATGGAAGGAATGAACTTTATCAGCCTGTGCTGGAGAATGTCATTGTAAGGAGTATTTCTACACCAAGGGCTAATGGACTCTACTGGGACTGTGCAGTGTGAATTAACAGCACTATGTTGCTGTGGAACCTGGATGTTGGTCAAGCCTCAAGTAGAGGGAGAATTCAGAGGAAAATCCAAACACACCACTGGCAGCAAGTTGGGGTTAAACTGCACCAAGTGAAATTCAGATCAATCATTAGGAAAAATGTTGTAATGGCAGTAGGAATTAGGTATTAGAATAATACTTGGTAAAATGGGGAAGGTAGGGAGGGTTTTTAGAACAAACAGTTTTCATTACATCTGCCAGGAAAAGTCAATGCTGGAAGATCAGTTATGATAAGGAAACCTTCAAAGACTCTCCAAGGTTTTACTTTTTCATTCTTTAATTTTTAAATTTTGTTTTTAATATGTGGTTTATGAAGGATAAAGATGCCACTAATGAAAAAAAAAATCATTATCATTAACCCAAAGCAATATTGTTAATTTAGAAGAATAAATAAGTGGATAGATCATGTAACAACTTTCACTGCTCTTCAAAGAAAAATCATCTCATGTGAAGAACAACAGTGAAATCTGTATGGAGAATTTAACCTTGAAGAAGGGCAATTGCAGCAGTGTAAGTAATTGTTCATTTTAGGTCCCTTGTTAGAGCAAACCAGTGGATTAATTCTGTCTGTTCACTGGCTGGAACATTCATAGAAATCTTGGTGGGTTCCCCAAAGGAGTCTAAATGTAATTAGCAACTAAACACTATGCTTCTATCTCAGTTCATTTACATGGGAACTGTGCTAAGATATCTGTCTCTGTGTCACAGTGGACACCTTCCTCCATCTCCAGGGCTCCCACTGCAGCATCCCAAACAGCTCCTTCCTGTGCTCTGGCTAATCAAATACACAGAACCACCTCAGAAGCAAAGCAAGGCACCCTCTTTGCTCTGAATTTAGTACAGTCCCCTTCAAGATTGCTCAGAGAGGCAAAACAATTAACTGAAGCTCATCCTGGGCAAGTTTGAGATCATTTGTCTGAAGAGAGGGAAAATGCTTCACAAAATAAATGAAATGGCTTTTTTTTTGTCCTCATGTGGGATGTGTGGCTCTCAGTTGTCAAACTAATAGTAGACTTACTATGATCTTGTTGACTTTATAGAGAGTAGCTGCCCAAATTATCCTTAGCTTTAAAATACTTTCATCTTCCTATCAGGGACTAGCCAGAAAAACTGTACATTGAACCATGGAATTCCATGCGGGCTGCCTGTGGATTTGTTACCTTAATTACTGCAGCTCGCTACACCAAGGAGAAAAACACATACATGTATGTCCTGGGGAAAAAATTTAATTGCTGCTAAACTTGGTAGACCACAGCTATGAGTCCTGGAGAGTCTGGGTTACTGCTTTTCTGTCTGTACCAGATAAACAACACATGCATTCCCCTCCCTTTTAATTCAGGACTTTGGACTTGGAACACAAACTCCGTGTCAGGTTGGTGCTACTTGGGAGTTACTTTGCTTTGAGGGATTGCACCAGCTTTGTTCTCCAATTTGCTCACTTGAAGGAAGAACTTCAGAAAGGATGGACAAATACCTCACCTTTTTTGGGATCACACACAAAAACCCATCTCTCCACCCTCACCATTTTTCACTCGTGCACATATCTTTAACTACACAGATTTCCTATTTTCACATTGTTGCTCTATGTAAATAGGTTTTGTGGGGAGTGTTTTTTTAATATGGAACACACTCAAGCATTTTGGTGATGAGGCATCCTGCATTTCAATTAGGAGGATAAAAGGAGAAAATATGAGTAGTCTTTGTTCTTGGGAAATAAAATAATGGCAATGGAGAATGTGCTTAACCAGTTAAACACATAATGAAGGGAGAATAAAAGTATTTATGAAATTGGGTCAAATTTAATAAATAGTTTCTGAAAAAACATTCAGAAAGCAAATATACTTCGGAGAGACTAACCATTTCATTATAGCATTTTCAGAACAAAAATATCAATGTTCAAATTTGACTAACTAAAATAAAGAATAAATAAACTGAAGACAAAATGTTTGGTTTCTGGGCGACCTTCTTTTCAATTTATTGTTTCGTTGGGGAGAAAATAAAAAGAAAAAAATTGGTTTAATCCAAAATTAGTTTGTTTTTCTTGATTTTTTTTTTAGTTCAACTATAATACCCACTGGCTTGACTAATGATGCATACAAAAGTCTGAG
Source organism: Sylvia atricapilla (assembly GCF_009819655.1). Classification (NCBI taxonomy): domain Eukaryota; kingdom Metazoa; phylum Chordata; class Aves; order Passeriformes; family Sylviidae; genus Sylvia; species Sylvia atricapilla. Next base: position 5,261,944 of record NC_089151.1, read on the forward strand.
TAGATATTTTCCTGTCCTCATTACTGCCTCATTGTTCAGTGAATGCATCTGAGGGTAGCATCGAATACACTTGACCTCTCAACATGGTCCCTTTTCTATCACAGGGCTTTAAGTTCTTCAGTAATATTTATCCCCTTTAGAGTGCCACTGGGAAGTGCTTCAGTGGAGGCATAAATATCAGGGTTTTAGCCACACCTGCTACTGTCTGTCTCATTTTCCTTCTATCTACAGTCCTCAATAACAACAAACATCACTACTTTGTTTTTTTAATGATGTGTATTTGTTTTAACAGGTAGTATGTGAAACAATAATCTCTCTGCATTTACTTAAGGTTGCACAAATCATATCAATTTTCTTAATGAGAAATAATTCTGTGACAGCTAGTGATTAGTAAAATTAATACTTGAAATCCTCCCCTAGAATAAGCAGTACATGTTTCTGAGAATATGCAAAAAATATCTTGGGCTTCAGTGTCTGACTTTCCATTTTCCCCCTCAGTTCCATCTTTAATTAGAACTGAGTAACATGTTCCCAAAAGTGACCCTGGTAGTTACAGTTGCCAAATCCATGATTTCACTGTATTTGCTTTGGAAAATTAAGGAGTTAAATTTAATAAAAGTGCAATGACTACAAACAAACTCTGTGGAGGTGTCACAGTTAAACCATGGCTAGAAATGTCATGTGCCATCACTCCCCTCGATTCTCTCTCTCCCTGCCCCTGGGCTGGCTAATTCTGGATGAAATGAGGTTCTGATATGTTACCATATAAATACTTGTAAAGAGAACAAATAGAATGAGAACATGGCATCTGTGCAAATGCATTTGCAACACACGTTTTAGCTTCCAAGTAGCCTTAAACCTAGCTCTATACACAGCTGCACAAACTAGGATGAAAGTCATAAATAAAAAGCCTTTAAAAATATAGCTGCATTCTATTCTTCGTGGGAAATAAAAAAAAAAGGTGAATTAAAGTACAAATATCTAGAGCTTCATAAACTTAAGTGTTTTGCTTATATATGCAGAGTACAACAACCCCATCACCCTTCCTTCACAGAAATTCTATGTCAAAATCATTTAACTGCACAACATTACTGTTTGCTTATCAAAAAAATTAAATCTAGGCTAAGGTAAAAAAGGATAATTCCTATGGAATTATTTCTACAGCTGTAATTATTAAGTCAAAGCACAGCATACACATCTCAGTTCACAGGTCTGAAGAGCATAAATAAAAATCCTTGTGCTCAAAGAAGGCACCTTCTGGGAGATCAGCAAACTTCTAGAAAGGTTGGGAAGGTTGCATATCTACTGATTTCCAAAATAAATGCATGTCATCTCCTCTTCTTGCCATGCACATCCATGTAAGCAATTTAAACTGTAATCAGTGGTGTTCACATGGTCTCGCTTAGTGAACTTTTCAGAGCATCAGGGCGACTGCATGACAGACACTAGAAAAACTGCCTTTCATTATTATGATTACAGGACTTGTACTGGTTATTGTGGGTTTTTTTTCATTGGAGGTCTTCATCCCATGTTATGCCTGAGGGTGTTGGAAGGGTATTTGAAGAAAGTGCCAAGGAAGGAAAGGCAGTAAGATTTCTGAGAGAGATAAAGGCCATCTGATTCAACACGCTTGTCTTTTAAAAATTCAGTGTTGTCCTAACTTACACCTTTTTGTTACCTTTGCTTTGAGAAATACTGTATCTCATTAGAAGTCAACCTTTTGCCTTCTTGTCTTTGTAACTTTTGTTTTTCTTGTATCTGTATTTGATTTCACAAAATCTGGTAATTGGAGTATTTGTTCCAGATGTACAAAAAATATGGCAACATATATTCTGAAGCAGCCAGTATTCATGTTAGAAAAATAACAGTGGAATGGCTGCTGGGACTCTCTTCAGAATCTGACCCACATAGTGGGTCCAGCTGTGAAACCCCCTCAGTACTAACAACCAATTCCAGTTGTTACCTGGAAGGTCAGAATAAAAGTGAAAGGACTGGATAGTCTTAAAAATGAAAGGGAAGGCACTTCTCATCAGAATTACTCTTAGGCAAAACATCAGTTGACATCTTCCCAGGAAAATCAGTGAACACTCCATTAATCTCAAAAGACATCTTATTCAGTTATGGCTTTTTTGGGTGTTTTTTGTACACAGAGTATTCACACAATATTTTTCTTCACCATATGGGCTACATTCAGATTCAACTCAAGGCCAGGACTTCAGTTCAACACTTTTACATCCATCCCAAAGCTTAGTCAGAAGTGAAGATTCCACATTAAAAAAAAATATAAAAACACAAAGGTTTAGCTATAATACAGCATAAACAAATATTTGAACTATTTGCTGTACTACCACTCAGTGAGTCATTGCTTTCCAAATGCTACTGGTACGACTGTCATAAAACAAACCACATGTTCTTGTGGGGGGAGGTAGAAAAATATTTTCTTAGCCCTTTTACAGCAAAGTGGTAAACTTGAGCACAGAGATGTGAAAGCTTTGGTTTTGGGGAGCCCTGCATCACTACATGTGTCTATAGGTGATGAGGATTTGCAATTTCAGATGTTCAGAGAGGCTTCAGCAACTGGAGACGCAGGCTTTGCTGGCTCTGCAAAGGTGACATGGCAAAGAGGAGATGAGGGACAAGAGGGGCTACAAGGGGACACTGGTCAGTCCAAGTGGCCATTGTATTAAAGGGCTCAAAGTGGATTTTACAGTGATATCTAAGGCAGGATATTGCAATAGTTTTGCAGATATTTTCAAGGTTTGAAATGACAGCTTGATAAAAATGAAGGCTCTGGGTTGGAAAACAAGACAAATGGACAATGAGATGTAGTTGCTCCAAGATCTAGGTTATAAAATGGCATTTTTGTGTAAAGAATCTCCAGTGGCAGTATGTGTTTTGTAGTTCTTGCAGACAGGGATATACAACTATTTTTTAAATTTTTGTCATGGCTTAGAAATTATATTCTCCAATTTAGTACTGCTGCTAAAACCCCTCTGCTCTCCCTCCAGCTGTAGGCACAAAAGGCAAAGACCATGGGTTGAGCTATGAACAATTTACTGGAAACAGCAAGGAGATAAGAAAAATTAGCAGTAACAGCAACAAGACGTATAAGAAAACAAATAATTAATGCAGAAAAACTCCCTTTAAGTGAGCAATACCAGACAGCTCCTTCTACTGCATTTTCTGGACTGGAAGAAATCCCTTCTCCCTGGAAAGGAGTCCCTTTCCCAGCCCCCAGCAATGATGTGAGGAGGTACAGAACAACATCAGGGTACTGCCATGCCCCTTCTGGCTACCACAAAAAAATTAGCCCTATCCTGGTCAGAACCAGGACAACAGTAATACATACCTGACAGAGTAGCAAATCAAACACAATCCCCAGCTGACAAGTCTGAATGTGAAGGAGGGCAGTAATCTCTCCCCATCACTGACACAGAAGGGAGGAGAAAATGCAGAACCTTGTCTATGTTATATGATGACTGGACAGGGATGAGGTGATATGAGAATGGATAAATCATATTTCTACTTCATACTTTCCATCTAGACTAGAACAGGGGGCAACTGGTTTGGAACATCCATAGAGCAGAAGTAGTAACAGTCAAATTTGTGAATAATGCCATGCAGGGATAGGTTTTAAAGGGAAAGGGCTAAAAATAGATGACTTTGTATAATACAGAAGGCTGAGGGGTGATCCTTTGAGTGAAAAGCTGAAGTAGCAGTTTGTAAAGTAGTGGGATAATAAGAGAAGAAAACTCATGAAACACAAAGGTTTCTTTCAGAATTCAGGAGAATTCTTCATTTTCTTGGTTACACAAATGAAGTTAATGTGGTGGCAGAATACAGGAAAGAGCCAAAAAGAAAGGTAGAGCAGAAAAAAGGAATAAAGAAACATGCTTTAGGCAACTATAATGGCGTGACAGGAGCACAGAATATTACAACTAAGTATCCAGGATACCAGAGCAACATCACAGAAAAATGGCACAAAAAATTCCAAAAATTATCTGTGAAGGAGTAATTGTCAAAAAGGAAGAATAATACATCATTATCCCCTCAGAAATAGCATTCAGATGAGCAGGGTCAGTAGGCCAAGTTTTGGCCTCAATTATTGCATTGGTTTTCACTGCAGATTTAATTTGTGCTTGAGATTTGAATTCTGCCCAGTGTAAAACCAACTTCCTACTGGTGTTTGGAAGAAACAAACTATCTTATGGACAGCAGTAGAGGCAGTTATGAAAGCTGTCATTGTTCATCTGACAGATGCATCTTAAATTATCTGAGAGTGCATCTAATGAGAAATCTGCATTTAAAATATGGGGACAGTGCTCTAAACACAGAAACGAAGGGTGTGAAAGCACATCCATTGATTTAACAGGAGTGTGCTTTGGAGCAATCAGCTGGGCTCTGAGGAGGCTGTTTGCTTCCAGGGTGGGTGAAAGGCACTGACACATGTGAGCTTGTCCCAGTGTCTGCAGTGAGTCAGGCTGACCACACCACACTGCATGGCACGCTCTGGCCACACGCTGCCCTGAAACTCTTCTGGCAATGCAGAGTCCCTGGGAGCTGCCATCACAGCCACTGATTGTGCTGCTGAGGAGACAACCACAGGTTACTCTCCTTCAGGCCCTTCACCTCCTGAAAGCTGCCTTTGGGCATCATTCCTTCATCTCAGCATGTCCTCTGTTAGCCCTGGTAATTCACTCAAGCCAAGGATTTGTTAACTGATGAAGTCTTCAGTTCTTTCAGGCCATCATGATTCCTGATGATAAGGTTTCAGCCAAGTGCTGGCCATACTTCCAGTCATAGGAGTTGCTCTAGACTGGAATCCATTACTCCTTTCAGGGAGGTCCTAAGGAACAACACTGAGGTTTCCCAGGTACAGACTTGCCATCCTGCTCCACACACTGGCTAGATCACTCCAAGGGTTACTGGAGGCATGTGCACATCTCCATCCTGCAGCTACCTTCTGTTTCTGTCCAGAGATGGTGCAGACCCATCAAGTGTCAGGGTGAGACTGGAACTCTGATGAAGCTGAGGAACCATTTAGAAATGTCTATGCTCGAAGCAGTATTGAATATGTAAGTAGTGAATATATTACTGAGGAAATTTTCCATGTATTTGTTAGTCAGATTCCTAACTTGGCGGTTGTGTGAATACCTCAGCTGCTCCTGGATGCATTGGCAGCAATGATGTGGCAAAGGGCTTTGTTCCATGTCCCTCTGCAGAACAGGGCAATTTTAGAATTATATTTTTATAAATGTAGGTTTTTCTGAGATTCATTCCCTACATTTGTCTCACTGGGACTGGGCTAGTGCATGTTCTTTCCGTGGCACTATGCCAGTCACAAACTGGAGCTGGGCAAGGCTGCAGCTGTCTGCTTCTTATTAACTGAGGGTTAGTGCAGAGACCAATGCACACTGGTGCTCCACAACCAAAACCCAAACTGTTTTCCAGATACTTCATGAATGGAAGCTTAAATTCCCACTTTACTGTAACAAACCTCTGAGCCACATTTAATACTAAGATCCCACTTGCAAATGGTTTATGAGCTTACAAAAAGGACTTTTAACTTCTAGGACTCTTATGAATTGGACAGCTAGCTAATCTGATTCTAATGAGTCAATAATAATCTTCTGCTGTCCTCACTGTCATGCCTAGCACAAACCATACATGTGGTCAAATACTGGGACAGATGTCCACAGAGGCTGTGGAATATCTGCCCTTAGAGCTCTTCAGAACTTGACTGAGCAAGATGGAATATTTTTAGGGCTAATAACTAATGTAAGGTATCTAGAATAACTAATCTTGCCTCGTAGATAGTAAGAAAGTATTTCATGTTTTGAAGATTTCAAAATTATGTGCACATGTTTAATTTTATTTTAATTCCAAAGAAACAAGACACTTTTGTGGTCATGCAAGAAGGATTTCAACAAACCAAGTTTATTTTTAGATAATCAGAGGATTTCCCTAGAGAGTATATATTTCCCCAATTACCACTCTGAAATGTTATTTTCATAGTTAAAAAGCACTATGTAAACCTATCCTACTACATGGATACTAATGATCATTACTGTTATTACAGCATTAAAGGGGGAGCTTACAGCAGTGAGCACTTCCCTTTAATACGTAGCGTGCCATAACGTTTGACTTGTTCTTGAAATGAAATGGTCAGAATATGTTAATCACAAAATCTAGTGCAGAGTGTCTGTCAGAAAAGTGCTAATGATTGCCTAGTGTGCCCCAAAGACAGAGATGTTAGTTTTGCTGTGCAAAAATTCATTGTTATTCTGGAAAAGACCTTGCCCTTGGCTGCTGAATGTCACATGGACTGTGCAGTACAGGGCAAAGGCAGCAGAGGCAGCACGTATGCTCCAGGATCTTTGCAGTTTTGCCTTCTTGATTCCATTAATGCAACAATCATAAATAGTTAGTGCAGGTTTTAAAAGGCAAGTTTGCACCAGTGAATTACTTCTAGAGGGAATTGCAGATATTTTATGATGTGTAAGGATAAATACTGGTTAGATGACACTGGGGAAAAATGGATGGAATAGTCTCCAGTTTCTCTCTAAATGGCTTGAAAGTCTTCTGAAGCTGACAGTAAAGGAGAAAGAAGTGTCTGTACATCTCCTGCATTTTGCTAGAAATGTTCCTTACTCAGATGGCACTGTGAGGTGTTTAATAAACTCCTCTGATGGTCATAGAATATAAAATAATTTTTATTCAAAATAATCTGAATGTCTGAAATCTTTCTATTTTCAATTGTTTGGTTTTAACCCTTCATAATACCATATGTATCAAAATGGACAGTCCTGTCCAAGTTAATCAATTAGCTACTTCAATTCTTCGTAAGGGTCAGAAGTGCAATTTATCTTCAATAAAAAAAAAATCTATTTGGCGTGAATTTTTTAAAAATAGTCTTTTAAAGAATATTATTAAAAAATTAGGTATTTAAGGAACAATGATATTTTTCAGGCTCTCTTTACCCCAGAATCTACATTTTATGATTTTGGTTTTTCTCGGTTTTGAGACAAATTTCAGGAGAAAACGCCCCAGGAATGAGCGTTTCCTCTAATGAGAAAAGAGCTTCAATAACTCCGTTTTCTTCTGTCCATGAGAGAAATGGATACCAGGGAGTGAAAGTGAAAAAAACAGTTTCTTAAAAAACCCAAACAATTGGAATAAATGCTAGATATTGAAACTGTGGAACCTTATCCCCTCCAGAAACCCCGTGACAGCCTCTCTCGGCTGCAGCACCTTCCCCTGCGGTGCAGTTCCAGGCACAGCCAGCAGGGGCGCTGGTGGCTCCTGGCCGGGCAGGGGCTGCCATGATTCCTCCACAGCTGCAGGGGGCACTGTGGCGCCAGTCCCCACACCGTAATGGCAGTGCGACGGGATGGAGAAAGGGCTTTACAAACCCACCAGGGCAGCTGATCCCGGTGCCTCCTCTGGATAGTGAAAGGAGCTGTAGCAGGAAACCTCAGAAGCCAGAACGGCAGGGCAAGCTCACCTGGGGCAGCAAGCAAGAGGCAGCAGCAGCTCTGCAGCTGTAGCTGGACCGTGGGAGCTCCCAAACAGCTCCAGCGTAGCACAAGCCCTGGAGCAGCTGTAGAGGCATGGCAGGGACTGGGCAGCAGCAGCCCAGCTCCCAGACACGGCAGAGAGACCCTCTGGGATTTCTCCCCAGCGCTGGCTGGTCCCTGGGTCTGGGCACAGGAGGGGAAGGGCAGTGCCCAGTGGGAAATGGTGGGCATGCACTGGCTCTGGGCTTCCCAACAGCACAGTAGCAAAAAAAGCCGAACCACCAAACTCAGTCACAGTGCTGAAGCAAAAATAAAACCCAAAAAGAAGCAGGCAAAACCCACAGAAACAGCAGGATGCAGGTCGAAGATACCAGCTGCCGCTATCCAGTTGAACAGAACATGCTGGAAAGAAGGGCTGCCTCTCACCCTGCTCTCAACTCCCTTTGGAAACCCCAGCCTGGCTCCCCAACATCGTCATAGCCCCAGAGCCAGGGACCCCAGCCACCACTCTGGGCACCAACAGATCAAAACCCCCCAAAATTATATGGGATAATAAACTATCCTCAAGACATGGCTCCTTCCCTTTTCTAGTGCCCATCTAGTCACAGACTCGTAAGTCAGCATCATTAAATCTAATTATGTAAGTAATTTTGGGCATTGTTCAATGAAGGGCATCCAGTACACACATCTAAATATACTGTGTGTACAGTGAAAAAAATGTATAATTCTAAAGAATTAGAGTCTGAAATCACTTGTTATTTCAAACAGCATTACTTAGTGGAAGCTTCTGCTCCATCACAGTGATCTACACTTTACAGTTTATTCACACACTAGAACTCATTCTCCAACAGTTGGTCACCATGTCTTTCTTCCAACTATAGATTCTTAGTCACTGTTTAACATAAAAAGCTAATAGTATCCTGTTCATCAAATGTTCTAAAAATAATGGTAAGAAGCTCTGCATATTTGAGCTTGAGGTTTCTAGCATTTTAGGTGTTTAGTGTAACAAAATTATTAAAATAATAGTGACCTTCTGGAGTAAATGACAAATGATATCACAAAATTTTTTTCAGTGTTACCCGAATTTTCCTTTTTTGACAAATGTTTATTCTTTGGCTATAAACCTTTGGGGATATAGTGTCTTGATAACACTAAAAACCCAAAGAAACATAGATATAAACTCAAATACAGATCTAGAGTAAATGTTGCATACTAGGTCACCAAAGAGCCACTCTGTTAAGAGGAATCCATATTCCTTTTCAGTATGAGGGCCCAGATTTGCTTATTTGTGTGTTATGCCATTACTTACTCACAGTTACAGATTTGAATGCCAAAAAGACAATTATACCCACTGAACCCATCCTGGGTTACACAGGAACGTTCTTCATCTGCATGAGGTCTCAAATTCTGATTTTCTTAAACCACATTATTACAAAGTCATCACGTCTTAATTTGACATGATTCACGGAAAGTACACCATTGCTGGTAGTGAATCGAAGTCCCATAAACAGAATGCTATAACCTTAATGTTAAAAAGTGTGTTTCAACTCTAATTTTGAAGGGTAAACTTCCAGTCACTGACACTTTTTATATCTCTTGGTTAATTTAATTTTCCAAACATTAAATCCTGCAAAGTGGTTTGCAACTTACTGAACAGATGGTCTCCATGTTTCTTTACATTTTGCAAAATTTAGGAGCTAATGTGATGGCTCTGTCTAAAATTTTGTAGCTGCTTTAGAGTCATATTCTGAAACTTCATCCCAAATGTTAGGGTTCATCACTTGTGTTTAAAGTTCAAATTCATGTTATTTTTTATATTACTGGGAGAGAGCACTTTATTATAAAGAGTGGGACTATGATAACTGCATTCACCAGATCAATACAAGTAACTTCTTTTCTTAGTTTTATGGCTTAGAAAAACAACGGACCTCCACTTAAAACAGCACAATTTTGACTAAAAAAATGGAAAAATTAAATGCACAGAAGATGTGCTCAGTTCTGTGCCCCAGTCTTATTTCTGGCATGCAAAAATTTATTACTTATAGTCCTAAATCTGTACCCATGTGCTCAGTCACATGGCCAAAGAGACGTTTTCACTGTGCTATACTGGATCACTGCAAACAACTATATAATTACCCACATCTGTCTGCAAACTGCTTTACATCTGCATAGATCTGTACCCTGCTGGAAACAGGACAACAACAGCCTAGCTCGACTGCAAAAAGTTCAAGTACTAAATAGGTATTTGAATTCAATTAGAGTCATAATACTACCTAAGTACAAAAGCTTAAAAATAAGTCATCTATGAAAGATGCAGATCTATAAAAAAATTAGCTATTTACCTTAACATTTTTTTCAGTGCTTGGGTTTTTAAAAACTCTATGTCACTAATTCAAAAATACCAATTAAACAAAGTGAAACAGAACACTCTAAGAGTGTTCTGAAAGCAGACACACAAAACATTAATAAAGTGTAAGGAGTTAAATAATTTGAGTTAGTGTCTTTTTTTTTTTTTTTTACCATAGTAAAGTACATTTTTTATCCAAAGAATAAGTGTGTTTTGGACATACGTGCCCAAAATTAAGCAAGGGGTTTGTTTTGCTGACCTGACAGACCATTCACTAGGCACAAGTGATTCACCATCAGCTGCTTTTGGGAAATGAAGACGCAAGAGTGTTTTCTTCTCAATCTCAAACTGACTAAATAGTTTGCTGAACCTATTGGGGTATGTAAAAGAGCTGCTGTCACTTTAGAGCAGACAGTGAACCAAAAATTACATGATTTTCTCAAATGAAATTCATGACTAGTGAATCAATATCCACTGAAATAACCCAGTTCTGCATCATCAGGGAACTCCACGGCATAAATTCTGTGAGTGTTTGTGGCACATGAGCTCCCTTGTCCAGGGCAGCCAAGTCTGAGGAAGATAGAGGGACACTTTCCTGTCCTTGCAGCACTTCTGTCGCCTACACAGCCTTCAAAAACACACCCCAAGTTTAGTTTTGAGGCCAAGTTCTCTGTGGAGTCAGCTGTGGACATTCTCTCTTATTCTCCAGGCTTTCCAATGCATGGAGGCAGCAGAGAGAAGCAGTGGGATGCTGGAGAGCTGGAGATGGGCAGGGGTGTAGCAGCGCTCCCAGGGGACTTCCAAAGACAAGGCTAGCAACATCCAAGGAAATGCCACTGGCACACACAGGGAAGGGATGGGAAATGCAGTGGAGCATTTCCCATAGCAGAGAGAGGTTCCTTATAGAGCCTTCAGAATGGAACAAGTCAGTTGGGGTTAGGAACGATCTTGAAATGGCTGTGTTGTACTGCCCAAATTGTACATCTCTGCTGGTGAAGTGACTGCCTTTTCCATATGCCACATGGGAGATTTGCTGCTTTGTCTGAGCTACTCTCACATGAAAATGAGCAGCACACATCTACCATAAGGAAAGATGCAGCAATCCTGTTGTGTTCTAGGATACCATCCTTTTACTGGAAGAGAGTTCCTTTTGCTCCAGGAACATTCTGGAAAATTGTGAGTATTTTCACTTAAGGGCCAAACCCTCAGGTATCTTTTGGTTTTAGATACCTGAAAACCTTTTCAATGGCATATTGGACATTTCCCTAATCATCTGAATCAAAAGCTGCAGATTTTGTATTAGTATAAGTTACAACCTTACACCATGGGCAGATTCTGATAAGTTATTCAAACAGTACTATACTTGTAGCTGTCCACAGCCAAAGCTCTCCAGCACTGTAACCAGTCAACTTAGTTGGCTGAAGTTCTGTTTTTTAAGCGACTTTTATAAAAATATTTAGCTTTAGGGCTTTTAATTTTCTTGGTATAGCTACCATATTTCTCAGCATTTGGTATTAAACCACACTGAAATAATTTTATAAAAGCAATTTTTTAGTTTGACTGTTCCAAAGTAGACTGTCCAAGGACAGATAACTTACAATACACATCCATTAATAAAATTGTAATATAGCCAGAAAACAGCTGTGATAGTACTTTAAAAAAAAAAATATACCAGTTCATCACCCTGCTTTGCCAAAAGTGAGATAAATGCTGCTGCAATGAATTTTTCCCTTTGAAGGTCAGTGTCCATACCATACACGGAATGAATCCTTGCCATTCATGCTTTAAAAGAACAATATTAACATTCATGAACATTTCAGCCGTAATCATGTGATGAGTTTGGTTAACAAAATTCCAACTCCTTATTATCTGTGGGTACTTCTTTCAAATAATTTTGTTTTCTACATGAGTGTGGATCTCCTGGACTTCAGGAAGTGTCTGTGACCATGGTGAGCTGTGGAAGCCCTTTGCAGATCAACTTGACGCTGAGAACAGCTGCTGAAGTGGGTGAGCTACTTCCACTGGGGTTGCTGATGTTGCTGAAATTGGTGCAGCGTAGAACTGGTGCAGTTTTTCAGAGCTCTGCAGTGTACAAGGCTCAAAGGTCAGACTGAGAGCGCCGCTTTGCAGGACTGAGAACTCCAAAGAAACTTTCAGTCCTATATAGGATTTATTAAGCTCATTAAAATAACACCCAGTCCTAAATGAGCCACAGCTTTACTTACTCTCTGTTGTGGCTCTTGAAACTCGGAGTGTGATTCCCTCACACAATAGCAGTGAGAAGCCACAGATCGAAAGCAGCTGCCACCATGTTTGCAGAGGGGAACGTGCTCTGAGCAGTCAGCAGTTTCTGTCCCAGAAGTGCTGCAGCTACTGGTTTACCCCGTTCAGAGATGTCTCTGTTTGAGTCACAGGTTCAAGTAACCTTCTCAGAAATGGAGCTATGGACTAGTCCTTTCAAAAGAAAAAACAAAACCCTCAAAGCTGACTGTAAACCAGCCTTGGTTCATCCTCTGCCTCCCTCAGTTAGGCTGTATCTGTCTCTGCAAAGCCATACTGTGCTACCGTATAATCAGAGGGGGAATGAAAAGGTAGGTCTTGCTATCAGTTCTCTGTGAAATCTAAGGCTTATCACACAGCTCCTCTGCTAACCCTGAGGCTTACTTCTCAAGTACTTTCCAAATCCTGAATAAGTGATATATCAACTACTAAATATCTGTAGGCAATTCCCAGCTATCCCCCTCAATGCCTGTGAAAGTGTATGTATTTAAATGTACATCTAAAAACATTCCTTGGTGATTTCTCAGTACTAAACAACATCCTCAGCATCTAACCCAGCACTTGGAAAGATCAACTGCCATTACACTGCAACTTTTAAGATGCTTGTTATCATGGAATGGCTGCCTTTGGGTGGTAACAGGAGCAATAGCAGCTGGACATAAAGTAAGAAAGATGTTTAGGAAAAGTTCTGTTAAAGCTGTTCTGAGCTCCACAAATCCTAGAATTAATAAGGGAATCTGGACATCTCAGAAAAGTGTTACATTAAAGAAGGATTTATTTCAGTTAACCAAAGTAATCGTGTCTTGTGGCTTGAGGATAAAAAATACTTAAAAAAATATTGTCCTTGGTCAACTGTCCTTTGGACACATATCTTCAAATGGACAGTAGAAAATCAAGAGCTGTGTAACCTATGATATACCAACAATGCAGACTGCACATCCAAAATAAAAACGATACGTAATGATCTTATGTATATGATCTTATTGATCAGTAAGCAAGACCTTTTTTTTCCCCTGCAAACTAGATAGGCTACAAGAGTAGCAGTTAATAGCAAGGGAGGAAATTGCATAATTCATGGTACAAATAGAGGGTTCAGTTCATGTTAAAAGGAGACTTGCTTTTCCTCTAAACAGAGCAGGTTGTCAGTGGTGTCTGACATGAGTGGATGAAGCACAAAAACTAACAGTAGCACAGTTGCAGAACAATTCGAATCACAGCCCACAGCAGCTTGTCAGTAAGTGGTCACTCTGTGCCACTGCAATTCCTGATACTACTTCTGAGGCACTCCATAGAAATACTGAAAGTGGTGTTGTGTCAGAAAGCCAAAGCACAGGATGGGCAAACAATGCAAGAAAAAGGTCTGTCATCCTTTGTGCTGCCCAATGACAAAGCTGGGGAGATGCTATTCAGCTGGGAGAAAGAACAGTCGTCCATCAATTCTGGCAATTTCTCAATGCTTCCTGAGGCAGCAAGAGGCAGCTCATAGGAGATTATGAACTACAACTGGTAGTCCACATGTTGAGCCATGCTGCTCTTTGATGAAAGCACATTCTCAGTGTAACAGAAGATTGATGAAAACAATAATGCAAAGCTTGGGATGTATACAATAAAAAAAAAAAAATGGGCGTTTTCCTTAGAGCTTGTAATTTTTATTATCTTGATCCATTTGATAAATGCCTTACAACAGACTGTTCACATAGGCCTTAGTCAGCAGGGAGAGATGACAAGGCCACCTTGCCACTCCTGCTTTAACCCATCACCTGATGCAAGCGCATGGGAAAGGCAATGGAAATCACTTGCTACTGGTCAAAAGTCTCCTTCCAATGGCCTCCAAATGCTGAGTGAGGAGAAGAGAGGAGAGGGAAGGAGCACAGCTCTCTGATGCTCCTGAGTTCCATCAGGCCACACAGGCAGCCTGCTTGCTGTGTATTCTGATGGTGTATTTACACTTCAGCTTCCCTAAAAGCACTAACACACCACTGTTGTGCACAGAATGCTGCAGAAGGTCCTAAACCAGCAAAAAGTAGAGGAAGGAGCTGATCCAAATCACGTGGGCTCTGAAGGTGCTGCTCAGCACATTGATACTCAAGTATTTTCTTCTGAGAGACTGACATTTCTCACAGTTAACTGATGACCACCATTCTCAACACCAAGAGGCAAATAAAATGCAGCATTGGGAAGGCCATAAAAGCTGGCTAAGGGCCTCACCCTTTTTCTTTCCTTAAGAAATCTGAGGGTTTCTGTGTGTGTAGGGTGAAAGAGAAGCTATTTCATTGGTATATGTAAAGACAGATTATCAAGCACAACTTTATCTGGTGTTTCTGTTGCACCTTCTGGGTATCATCAGTGCACAGATGATTAGGGCTTCTACTGCACATAAGACATTAACAGACCATAAAAGTAAGTTAGAGGATCATTCAGTCTTATTAAATTTTGCTACCTGAACTGCCCGTCTATTTAATTGCCTATCTTACACTGTTTTTATACACGAAGACAGAAAAGTGATCATTTTGCATTTCCACAAATGTAAAAAATGAAACAAAATAATCTAAAGACAACACACACACACAAAAAAAAACCACCCCCAGAAATAATTCGCTTTCCATTGCTTTTTTCAGTTTCCTGTTACTTTTATCACTGCGTTTCCATACTATGATGTATTTTGCTGACTGTACAAATGCTGCATCCCACCACGTATTAATCTGCAGCAAACAGTAGCATAAGGTCTGTAATAGTGACCACATGGATACAACACTGTCAAGTTCCTCATCATCTCTACCAGCTCCTTTTCTGATTGTTGTAGTACATTGGTTCTGACTTGTCAGCACAGTAGAAAATGATGAACCAGTGGTAGTATTTACTGAACACAATAGTGGAATTTTTTTTTTCAACTTTTCCAATTTTCAGATTGTGAAAAGCTTGACTTTATGCACCTGGACTCTATTACAGACTCTTGCTTCCAGTCACTGCAGACAAATCACAAAGTTCTAATTGCCCCTCCTCAGCCAGTATTTATCATTCCTTCAAAAACTTTCAGGTTATTTCCCCTGGAATCATGTGAAGTAATTTTGGTACATAAATGTAGTTTTCCCTCTAATTCCTAATACTTAATTTGGGATCTGGACTTTCCCTCCTCCTCCCTGTTTCCCTTTTGATATGAGAGTCATATTCCTATTTCATTTGAAGTTTTGCTGTTATGTTGCACCATTGCTGAACCTAAAACTTTGCTACTTCCTCTGCTTATGTAGAGATAAATGCAGTCACTTCACATCAACGAAGGTCTTCCCATGCTGTGTCATCCTAAATTCATGCATTCCCATTTCCACTGCAGTCTGTTATTCCTTCCTTACATTAATCACCAAAACACTTTGTGATCAACATCTTTTCAGTTTCTCTCAGAACCTATTTACAAGCCCTGTAAGCATGTGCCCTCTCCTTCTATGTGAACCTTACTTCTCAACATTTCTCCAGCACTTTTCCTGTCAGATTTCCTGTGCTAAAATACCTGAAATTTATCACAAAAGATTTCTGGAAGTCAAATTCATTAGGTGTATTAATATAATTTCATATTTTGCAAAATTGTCCCTTCCTCAAAAAATGAAAAATATGAGAGCAAATTTCAACTGTGTAACATTTAAAGGCAAGTCCATTAGTAGAGTGAAACAAATTTTACAAAGCAGTCTTTTAAAAAATTGTGCAATGTCACACTTTATTTTAAGATCTCCTGTATTACTAAGAATAATAAGATACATGAGCAATGCTTTCTCCTTTGTTGGAGTGACTGCCAAGTGATGTCACAAAAAACTTCATTGTGTATGTGTGAGAAAATTTGACACCTCAGGCTGGTCAGTTAGACATGAGGCTGTTTATATATCAATATATTATTAATCACCGTTTCTGGAAAAAAAACCTCAAACAACAGAATAACCACTTGATTTGTTTGTTTGTTAAAAGTTTGTTAATAGTGGCTTTCTGATGTATATTCAGGTAAGGCAGACAGACAAATCAATGTATTCAATATACAGTATTAAGGAAGTCTATGAATCCCATCCAAAACCATAAATGTGGAAAACTGTGGATAAACTTTTTAGATGCTGAAATGCTTTACTTGTAGGAGAAACCTGGTTTTGTTCATCAGAAACATATTATTCCATTAACGTAACTTTCCAGTAACATTGACTCAATCATTTGCCTCATGCCATGCATTTACTGGAATTTTTTCTAGTTTATCTTTAACCCTTTAGCCTCAGTTATTAAGCAGAGCTACAACATGGAGCCAAAACTTCATTTTTTATTACATATGTTTGTCAATGTTACCTCCTCTCTTCTTCTACTCTTTTGGTTCTCTACTACACACTGCAACTTGTTAGAAGTCTGGAGTTGGCTGCCCTGGGCAATGCTGGAATCACCATCCTTAGAAGTGTTCAAAAGGCACATGGATGTGACACTTGGGGTCATGAGTTAGTGGGGAACATGGTGGTGCTGAGTAATGGTTGGACTCAATGGTCTTAGAGGACTTTTCCAACCTT
Organism: Sylvia atricapilla; assembly: GCF_009819655.1. NCBI lineage: Eukaryota > Metazoa > Chordata > Aves > Passeriformes > Sylviidae > Sylvia > Sylvia atricapilla. Next base: position 5,278,617 of record NC_089151.1, read on the forward strand.
AATGATTCTATGATTCTAAATCTAGACTGCCAGGGCTCTAAAGCAGAAACTGAATCCACTATTCTGATTTTTCCTTTGCTTCACAAAGATATTAATTGACAAAGGTTAGGAATTAGAATACTGGGATGCAGCTTGTACGGCAAGTGTGTTTGTGATCTCTGCAGACCGTATCAACACCTTAGTCAATAACTATGTTTGTTTAATGACTGTAGTAAGTACAAAACTAAGAACTGCCATACGAGGTCAGACTAAAGGTCCTCTTAGCTCAACGTGTTGTATATTCAAACAGAAATTAGAACTGGATGCTTAGGAAACAGCATCTATAGAGTAAGTGTTGCCCTTGCTCTGCCCTCACAGCTTCCCATGATTAGCAGTTTAAAGATTGGTTTGTGCTGAAAAGTATAAAGGGATCAATCCACCAAGAACCTGTTTTACCATTCTTTGAAACCATTTACAATTCTGATTTCCACAACACCCCATGGCAAAGGGTTCCAAGATTTAAATACTGTGAAGTACTTCCCTTGTCTTCGCCACTTGCCTAATTATTTCCTTTGCTGCGTATCTTCTCTTGTGCCATGAGAAATAACATTCTTCTCTGACTTAACAAAACACCCCCCATCTGCCTTTTTCTATACCATTCAACCACTTTACCCAGCCAGGAAGTTGTCATTTCACTGACAGCCACTCCATGCCCTTCTCAACACCCTGTTGGCCCTTCTCTGCATTACTTCTCATTCTGTCAGTACTGCAGAGGTGGAAGCACCATGTTCCCCAGGGACACAAGGATGATCATCTTCTCTTTCATTCTCAATTCCTTTTTTTATAACACGCAAACTTCTGTTCGCCAGAAGTCTGGTCCCATGGACTGGACACTCATTAGGAGCTGAAACACATTTTCTGGTGTGGTTTCTTTGGGAGGGATTGTGGTCACTGCTCTCCAAGGCAATGCCGTGATGCAAACAGAGGTGCGGTAACTGGAGATCACAGGGAGAATCACTTCAAAAGCACACACGTGATCCAAATTAAAATAAAACGTGGACACACCCAGAAACCTTCCACGATGACTCCAAGATTTCTCCAGAATAGTAACAGCTTCTTCAGGGCTCATTTTTATGCATGAATAGTCAGGATTATTTTTCCTTTGATCATTAGCTTGCATTTGTAAGCACTGAATTTCAGTTGATGTCATTCAGCTCTTCACTGTCAACTTTTGTCTTGACAATTATACTAATAACAATCTATAAATTATCAAGAGTAAATGTGATTATTTGCAAGTAATTGATGGCTCTGTTATACAATACAGGTCCCAATAGCAGTGTTTGAAACCTCTGTTCATAGACACTTCTCTATCAAACAGGTGGCCTAAGAGATGACCAAACCTTCTGGACCATAGCTTGCTTTTGTTACCAGCTGCTCCCATGGGATCTTACAAAAAAGGTTTTTTGAAAAACCATTTACACCAGCCAGAATCACTCTTCTCTAAATATTGACCCTAAGATCTGTGAGATGTCCTATAAAATGTTACATCTTGTCCAAACCAAGACATGTTCACATGTCATCTGCTAATTCCATTTCTTTTGATAGGGTGCTACTAATCTGCATGCAATGGAGCTCAGACTTAGCACTGTGCAGTCCCTCATATTCCTTCTTAATCCATTTGGTGATCAGCACATATCAGTGATTCACAGAAGATGATTTCACAAAACCCCAACAAAATCTAAATAAATGCAGTGAAGAACCTGAAGAAAGAAAAAAAATCCTCATTGTTTCTGGTTTGCTCCTCTGAAGGAATGGAGTGCAAAGTTTGTGGGTGTTCTGTGAGACATCTAGGAAAGCCCAAGTAGGGGAACTGCTATTTTCAGATGAAAGTGTCTTTCTGACAGATATTTTAAATGCTGGTTTTGTTTTAGTGTTTTGTTGCAGTCTCCTGCTCATACTGCTACCCTTTACCATTTTGTAATCCTAATTCCTCTTTTTGGTGAGGCATGAGAAAAAATATTCTTTTCTACACAGGTCAATCATATCAATTTCTTGTGAACATCTTTAGAGACCTAATAGATTTGCAGCAATATTTTATATCAGGACTCAGAATGAGATAGTATTGAAATAGTACTGTGATCTACATTTGCTCTTTGTAATAGAAGAAAACAGACTGAGGTGTATTTCCTTTTAGTGTTTCAATATTACCAATGTAAAATTTCACTAATAAACAAGGATTATGACTTAACAGGCAGAAAGGATGAATTTCCTTTTGTCAAAACCAAAATATTTGTATTTGCATGAATGTACATTACAAACATTTGAATTTAATTAAATTGTTCTAATAGTTTGAATGCAAGAAACAGTTAACTATTTAATATTTTCTGCCAATGCCATAAAATGTGTTGCAAAAACTATCTGAAAAATATATGGCTAAGAAGGAACAACAAAAAGGGATTGCACTGATGAAAATGTACAGAGCCAAGAAACTGTACTAATGCTAGAAGTCAAATGAATGGACAAAGAAATGCTATTTACAACATAGCTGGCCATCACAATCACTTCATTGATTTAAAAAAAATAATTAGCTCATTTCTTTCAATATTAGACCACATTTAAATTTTGCCATTATTTGAGCTGTCTCTTTCCAAATATTTTAACTTTTAGAAGCAATTACTAAACAATGAGTTTATTGCTGGATTTTAATATTCAATTAAAGATCAGTCCAAAATAAAGCACTGTATTTGTCATTCAGGAACTATTATAAAGAATGATGCAATTTTAATCTTTGGATAGTTAAGGGCACTGAACCTGGTCACTGGAGGGAAGGAAGCCTGTTCAGTTCAGTGGACTTGGTGGTACCTTCATTCCAAATGTTGAGGCTTTTAAGATAGACAAGGGTGTATTTCAGTGTCCCTCCCAAGCAGAAGCACAATTCACATTTGTACCTTGAAGCAAGCTACACTTGAGCCAAATAAAACAATTTATTAAGACTGTAACAAGAAATCAATTGGTTTTGGGTGTCCAAAAATATGCTCAGCAGTTTACAATGCAATGAGGAAGTTGGGCTTGTGGCAACAGTGACACTGTAGGTAAACAAGACTGTCACGGGCACTGCAATGTTCCACACGCAGCTCTAAATTGGAATTTCTTAGTAACACAATGAATATTGCCAGAGTTATCCAGGTCTGTTTTTGAACCTCTCTCAGTAACTTTAATTTAGAGAAGTCCCACGACATGGGCAGAAAGGACCTCTGGTTAACTCTTTGTTACCATCTTTATACCTCAATTTATACCTCAGATGATTGCCCAGTTTAGGATTCAAGAATACAGTCTGCACTGCAAATCACACCACATTTGGAACAGAGTCCTGAAAACTTCCATCAGGCAACAAAATTTCTGGATTTCTACCAATTGAAGGTAATACTGCTCGGAGGTTACTTGATTTTGAGGACAATTGTCTTCTACACACTGATTTTGATAAGAGATCAGTGATAATGTATTAATAAATAGCTGATTCTTCAAAACAGTTAGTAAAGATTTTCCACTAAAAAAAAAAAAAAAAAAAAAAAAAAAAAAAAAAAAAAGAAAAAGTTTTACTTAGAGATGACCACATCTTAGAGCTTGTGAGTGCCAGTTCAGCATTACTGAAATCAGCACTGCACCCACAGCTTTGCCAGTGTACAGGAGTAGGTGCTTAACTGTCCTATATTCCTCAGATCCTACTACAAGCCACTGTTTTCTGGTTGTGAAGTCAATCCTATTTACCACAGAGCAGTTGTATTAATACAGAGGTTGATTTGAGAAGTAATAGCCTTTACTAAAATACACCACCTTCTTCCAAGTCACTTCTGTCTTAGAAAATACACACATGAAATAATTAAAAAATAGATTTCTGCTTTTCAGTTCAATAAGCAGGTTAAGTATGTATCTCTGCTAAAAAGTGACTCCATGGAAAGAGATGCAAGATGAAAAGCACAACACTCAAACACTTGCATTTCCTTGTCAAGCAAAGATGATTTTCTGAACTCTGCATCTCAAGCCAAACCTGGCATCCAAAAGTTCAACCCTGTTCTCTCCCATCTGCGTGTCTCCACATGTCAGAGGGATTCAGCAGTCCAAACTGTGCCATTATTATCTTCAAGTTTTGACTTTGCTGGTACCTGAGTGCAGGTATAAATGGGAAATGTTGCAATTTCCTGGAAGCACGTTATCTTTCTGGTGGATCATGTGAGCTGAAATAATCTGCAGCTCATTCTTACACTGCTGCATAAACAGACTCAGATCCAATTGAAATGTGTCACTGTGGTGGATGTGCTCCTGGCCATGGGCCTTGCATCATTTCAGTGAGAAGATGCCATTTTTAAAAATGTCACTTCTTCCCTTTAATGCAATAACTATTGAGCTTTAAAGATTGGTTTTATTATTGTGATCCAGAAATGCATACATGGTAAGTCCCCTTCAGAGAACTGGCTGTAATCTTTAGATCACTTAACCAAAGGTGTTGTAATACAATCTGACACGATGATAAAATACCACTTTAGATTTCAACTTCATCACCCCCAAAGTCTAATGGTGTTCATTGCATACAACCCCCCAAAAAATTAAATAAAAAAAATGCATCGAGATGAGCTTAAAGAGCATCTCTGCAGTACTGATAACTGGTTGGCATATTCATCAGTAAAGGAGGTTTTTATTGCAGTAAACAGGATGATCTGGGGTAGGAAAAAAAAAAAGTTAGGATCACTGCTCATATGGAATTTTTTCCCCTCTAAAGCCATCTCACACACTTGAAATACCAGAGTCTGTGAGATAATTGTCTGGGTTCAGATAATGTAACAAATTACTTCAACTTACTGATAACTTTAATGTGAAATCAACAAACTTGATATTTAAGAGTACATTTTCCTTTTTGCCTGTTTCCAAAAAGAATGAGTATTTCCTGTCAATGCATCCAACACTGCATCCACAGTGTGTTGTGAAACACAAGGCAAACCAAGGCAGCCTTACTGAAGGCTACTCTCAAGACCCTTTTTGTCAGTCCTTTATTTTCAGATTTTTATTTCCAATGAAACGCGCACCCTAAGTCTTTAATATTTAACGGATTACCTCTTAGGAGGAAAAGCAAGGAAAAAAAAAAAAAAGGAATATTCCACAACGCTTTCACCCACTCAAAAAAGCTTGAAATCATAAGCACATGGAAGTCAAGCAAAGCCAAACCAGTATTTCATATAGTCCGAGAATTACACTAAAACATACACAACATTCTTCACTGGTAAAGGAAAAAAAAAGTACTTAAAACCATCAAAACAAACACCTACATTTTACCATACAATGGAATAATTATCTTTAGCTGTAAAGTGTCTCGGTTCTAACACACAGGTCTAGAAGGGACTACCAGTAAACACAGAACTCCTCATGGGTGATCTTTTGCTTCTAGAATAAATTAGTACCTGTTTCACAGTCCTAACCCAAATGTACTACAAGGTATTTCAGATGATTAAAAGCCACTTCTAACTAGAAAAAGGCACCTACCAAACCAAACACTGAGGTTGTCTGTGATCTTATTTTGCTTCGATATAAAGACAGTAATTGAATTTATCTTTAAGTTTAAAAGGTTGAAAAGCCTTTTAAAATAATATGACGGTAGAAAATGAATCAACTGACAGGATAAATATGCACATCTATATCCAAAACTTCAAAATTCATAAATGTTTCTTGGGTGCCACCAAAGTGTGATGAGTTCATATAGGCAATATACACACTGTATTTTTTCCATGTGCTTTATCATGGGCTTCTATATTGTGATTGGCTTTAAAAATAATTTTGTGGCCAGCATTAAATTCTCCAAATTACAGAGTTAATTATTTGTCTTACTTGAAGAAGTTCAGTAAGAATCCTTGAAGGATTTGGATATTACTAAGGAGTGAAAGAGGAATCAGGAGTGCATTATACCTTTGGAATGTCACCACAAGACCCAAATTGTTTATTTACACCCACAGCCCCAAATTATCTCAAGGTAAAATCCTGGAACTGTTTAATGGTCATCTTGCAATCCACATAACATTCTACTTGTTCAAGAACTTGGACTGCTCTGAGGGCACAAAGCACTTCATCTCACTTGCAAACTGGTGTGGGACATCCCAGCTCTAAGAGTTTCTTTCTATTAAATCCCCTGGACACAACTGCTTTTTGGGAAGGGAAAAAAGCAGGGAGGCAAAACTGAGTCATCTTTTAAATGAAGCTACTACCATCTGCACAACTGATACCTATTAGACATACAAACTCTTCAGCTTTCTAGACATTTCTTCTGACCTCTGTCATGGAGAACTTCCCACTGAAGATGCAAAATGCAAAATGCAAATGGATTGATAACTGAAGCCTTGCACGTACTTTTTGCCACAGGTCCAACATGCAGATGAAGATTTTACACCATGACCAGTCGAGGTATTTTTCCAAACACCTCACACAACAAGAAAGGGACAGCCACACTTCTTCCACCTACCTGTTTTGGTGGAGAGAATTCTTCCATATTGTACAATAAGCAAAACTATTTCAAATGGAGTAACAAAGAAAGGAAATGATTCAGAGGCTTTGAACCACAGTTCAAAAATCCACATTCTTCCATGCAAACGCCTGCAAAGAGAAGACTGGGCCTAACACTGCCTGCAAACTGGGCTGTGTGTCTGCTCCCTCACAGAACACACCAGGTGAACTCGAGCAACCTCACTTGGATGTCACACAGTGACACAGCCCACATCCAACTACCAAACGTCATCATCTTACAACACAAGGATCATAAAACGGCAGAACTTTTTAACCATGAGTCAGAGCTGAACCAGCATGGATACCATTGGGCTAAGACATATAGCTTTATTTCATTCTAGAACTAATCCAAACATCTAAAGAAAGCTCACACAACACCATGCAAAGAAAGGTCTTCTCTGCACCCCAGAAACCATTAATTCTAAAACTGTATCACTAACTTTTCTGGGTTAAAGTTGTTCTTCACAGAGCTCCCACTGGCTATTCTAGAGTCACAACATCAGTACAGCTGACATACAATATCCTTAAAATTACAAAGTTAAATGACAGATACTGAAAAATGGGGGGGAAAAGGTCAATGACACTAATCATATTATCATGTACTTCTGATAATTTAACACCATGTAGGAGAGTTTAAGTGCTGTTCACTTCAGAGGAGGTCTGTGTCACACACAGTAAAATACCATCCTAATAGAGCAATGTCATCCCTTAGCTACGACCTCTGTTAAAGACTTTGAAAGACAATGACAAAGTGAAAACCTGCTACGTGAAACCCGTCAGATCCTGCACTTCTTGCACTTTAGACCCTACAGCTGATCATCAAGATCATCAAACGGAGAGTAAGTCCAACCATGTCCAACCAACCACAGCAGCAGCTCACACCCAAGCCCATTCTGATGGTTGAGCAGTACCTATCACTGGCACACAGCTCCAACTGGAAGGTGATGGTTTCTGTTCTAGTCCTTCAACAGTGCGCTCTAGACAACCTCAACACAAACAGCCATTTCACCAGGAAATGTGGAGCCTGAGGAGGTGCTCCAGAACAAGAACTGTAGGACATCCAGCCACGTTTGATGTTTTTAGCACTTCCACCCTGATTGCACTCAACTGGAACTGGGTATTTCAAACACCCATGTCCAGTCTGTCTTATTTTTCATCTCAGCTTCCTCCCTTTTTCTTCTCTGGCGTGGCAAGAGCGGCTAGACTCGTTCTCAGTTCGGGGCATTACAACCGGGTGCCGGAGGTCAGAATCCGGCCGGGTCTCGCCCGCTGCCCGCCGGCTGCTTTCTCCCCGCCCGCCCCGGAGCCGGCGGCCGTGGCCCGGCGCTGTGGCCCGGCCGGGGGCAGCGCACGGCGGGCTGCGGGGCCGGGGCCGCCCCACCTCGGGCCGCCCGGAGCGGGGCCCCCGCCAAAGTTTGCGGCCCGCGGGGAAGCGGGGCCCGGCCCGGCCGCCGCCCCCGCAGCACCCCGGGCAGGAGGTGAAGCAACCTGGCGCCGGCTCCTGCACTTTGCACAGCGGGCGCAGAGCCGCCTCCATCCCTGCGCCTCCCGGCAGCGCTAAGGCGCATTTTTTCGCACTAATCTGCACATTCAGCACGTCCAGAGCGCCTATGACTTTACCTGGACTTTCTCCACTCTCCGGGCTCATCACACCGCGATCTCCTCCCCATCCTACCGCTAACTCTCGCTCTCCTTCACTCCTTCCTCCTTCTCTCTTGCAAGGCCTGCTAAGATCAAGCCCGATGGAAAGTAGAGAGAGAAAGAGAAAGAGAGAGGCAGCGGGAAGGGAGGAGAGCCGCTCCATCCCTCCCTGCCCCCCCCCCGGGCACACACGCCAGCTCTTTTCCCCCCACCCCAGCCCTTCCCTCGGCGATTTCCTCCGCTCTTCGGCAACTACGAGGGCTCGGGGGAGCGGCTCCGAACGCGCCCCCGCTGCCCTCGGCGGCGCCCCCCCGCCGCCCGCCCGCGCCGCGGCCCCCGGTACCTCGTAAAGGTCCCCCGAAGCCATGCTGGGGTGCGGGACTGGGCTCCTCCGCGCCGTCTCCCTCTCTCCACCTCTCCCGCTCCCCCACTCGCTCTCTCTGTTGAGTAAACTGTGTTTTGCAGAATGACAGGCTTTGGGGCTGGCTGTGCGCAGAATCAGAGGCGAGGAGAGCGGAGAGGCAGGCGGCGGGGCTGGCGTAACCAGCAGCAGCAGCAGCTCGGGCGCACAGCGCCGGGAGCCGCGTCTCCCCCGCGGCGGCGGGGCCGGCGCCCCCCGCCCTCCCCTCACAGCCCGCCCGCCGCCGCCGCCTCCCGCCCCGGGCGGGGACCGCGATCGGGACGGGTCCCCCCGCGCCCTCCCTCCGGGAAAGTCCCCGGGCCGCTCTGACGGCGGCCTCCTCTCCCTCCTCCTCCTCCTCCTCCTCCTCCCTCCGCCCCCCCCTTCCACCCCCCACCCGCCTCAAACTCTTTCCGCGGCCAAAATAAATAAATGTAAAAAAAAAAAAAAAAAAAAAAAAAAATTAAGAAATAAAAAAATAGAGGGGCGGGCGGGAGGGGTGGGTGCCGGAGCGGGCGCTCGGCGGGGAGGGCCGCGCCGCCCGCCCAAGGTCACCACGGGGAGAGGCGGGCGCGGGGCCTCGGGCGGCCCTGCCGGCACCTTCCGCCCCCCGGGGCCGTGTGGCCGCCGCCGGGGGACCCGAGGTGGCGGGAGCGCCCGCGGAGCGCGGCCCGGGCGGCGCGGAGGGGCTCGGGGACGCCGCTCGCCCCCGCCGGGCACCGCGACGCCTCTCCCGCTCGCCGCCCCTCAGGTATTTTTGTACGTTCGCCAGCGCACTCGGGGACACGAAAGCCAGAGGCTTCCCGCCACCTGCCCTTCACGTGGAGGCGGTGGCCGGAATTTTGAAGCGACTGGGGGATGCGCGGCGACACGAAGCCATCGGGCATCGCCACGTTAGAGCGCGTCCGCGTCGTTTGTCGGAGGAAGAAATACCGCCCCGTGGCCGCCGGCGTCCCCGCGGTGCTTACCTGAGTGTCGGGGAAGCTGTGAAGGTGATGCCCAGTGAGCCGGGCTGTGCCTTGACTGACCCCCGGCCTTTGGCGGCCGTCACTGTGGAGCTCCTGGTGAGCCCCAGTGACCTGTTCCCTCCCAGGAGCCTCGTCCTGCGTGACCTGAGTCCGGACATATTCCAGAACGGTCTGGATGCAATCCTGTGGCACGTGCTCTGGGATGACCCACTACGGTCCCTTCCACCACGGCCGATGCTGTGGATTAGTGATTCTGTAAAGAGAAGTGAGCTCACGGTGGTGAGGATCCGCGCTTTGCATCGGTGATGGACTCCAGAGGAGGCAGGAGTCGGGATGTGACAAAGAACCCTGAGTGGGATGCTGGGGCCACCAAAAAGGTAAGGACTGCTCCCTGTGGAGACTGATAAGCACCACATTGTGTTTCTGGAGCTTCGGGCTGTGGAGGATGTGCTTCTCCAGGTAAAGTGTTGTATGTCCTCTCAGTATTTTGTTTATTGGTAGGAGGGAGTCCCATAAAGGTGTTCTGTGACCAGCTCTTCACACCTCGGCTCCATAGCCAGCCAGCTCTAGTTGTTACTGGGTTTCAGATTCCTTGTTCTCCCATCACAGCAGACCTGTGGCAGCCATTCCCTGTAACCTGGGACCAGTGGTGGATGTTGTATGGTTTGGCTTTGCCATGGTTTTGTTAATCTTTCTGTGTTTGTCATTTTCCCCCCCTTGATTTTCCATGTGAATTGTGAGAATTGGCACTGCCCAGAGCACAGGCTGGAGAGGGTTATTGAATTTGATAATGGTTAATGAAAGTTGTTGGTATTGAGCACTGAATTGTTTCCAAAATTTCATTTATCACCAAAAATCCTGGTGTGGTTCAAGTGGTGTGAAGCCAAGGACTCTTCTGGCTGAGATGATTCCTTTTTAAAATATCAATACTGGGTATTTTGAACATTGTCACTTTTTATCATGAAAGTAGGAAATCACACATGCACATCCAGCTCTTGCTTGACCCCATCTCCTGAACTGTGAATATTACCTCTGGTGATTATGAACTTGCCAGCTAACCAGTTTAGTATTGACTGAGAGTTCAGTAAAAACTATCTAATGGTAGTTTGGAGCTCAAAGACATTTATAGTTTGTGTAGTCTGCGGGGGCATAGGATGATGTTGGACTCCTAAGGACAAGACATTCTGCTTACATGAAGTGTAACTATTTTTCTTGTCCTGACTGTGGTAACTGGAGAGTTGTCCTCTGCTTTCCCATTTGCCAGCAGTATTTGGATTGTTGGGATTTGATATTTGAAGAGTAAAATGTTGAAAAGATAAAGAAATCCTGTAAACTACCCATGCATAGTAATTCCAATAATTAATGCAGCAAATACTTCTTAACTGCCAAGCAATGCATTACTTAAAAATCACACCCCATGATTTCTTCTTGATAAATCAATTATTTTGTCTTATTTTAAAGTGACGTTTATTGTTTACAGTAGCAAAGCAGCTCATTGAGCTGAATATAAGAATATATCCATCAATAAGTTCGTGTTTTAGTACATCTCTTCAATGTCAGCTCTATTACAACTACATTTTGCAGCTTTCCACAGCAGTAAACAAAATGGCAGTCAGAGCCAGTGAGTCATTTTTCAGATGCATACTAAAATATTCGGTCTCTGAAACTGTTGGCTTCTTCCTTCATAGTATCAACTCTTTCCAAAGGTGTCTTGAATGAATTTAACAAAGTCCCTTCCCAAGCTGTAGAAGAGTATAAGTCTTTAATTTCAAGACAGGTCTAATAATCAGACTGTTCATTCTGGGTTTTGCTGTTCCTGTGTTCCCAGAGAGATGAAATGAGACCAACTCACCCTGTGCCATACTGGAAGAAGTCTCCATGACCTGGTCTATATTTTAGACAATTTCATTTACATTGTGCAGTGTTTACGGTAACGTTGTCAATATTGTTGCTGTAAGATCTACAACCCAAACAAATAGTAGCTTGGAAGTTTTGAAAGGATGAGTGCTTCAGTGAATACTTTGAAGAGGGGAAACATCTTTTTCCTGATTACTCACTCCTTGTTTCGGAGTGCACAGTCCCTTGGGATGCAGTGGTTTGTGAGTCAGTAGTGAGGAACATAAAGAAGACTTTTGCAATTGTCAAACCCAGGAAAAGTTGATTATGGTTTTTGGTGTATTTCCCTGTGAGTTAGAAGAGGACAAAATTTTAAGTTTTAAAAAATTCAAGTGGCCTTCATTTGCCCAGCAGGTCCTTATTGTAACTAGAGAGGGCAGGCAGTGTCCCTCTGAGTCTTGCATAAGAACTAGAAATGCTTAAATTTATGTTTTTTTTTTAGGTTTTCTGATAATAGATTTTCTGGGAATACATCTTTTCCAATTTTATTTGCCTTTCAATGGTAATATCTATGAAATGAAATTGCAGCAAAATCCAGATTGTTGTACCAATTTCAAACTCTAAACTTAATGGTTTTGCTAAGTATGTGATTATTCATTATTCTTATTGTTTCGCTGCCTTCTCCTATTTCCCATCCCAAGAGAGTAATGCAGGCAAGGGAGGCATTCCAAGCACGATACACCACATTTGAACACTTTGGATTTGATGGATGCTCTGGTTTCCACTACTTTATTTGAAGGAATTATCTCTCAGTCTGAATAAATGTAAAAGCAAAACCATTCTATTCCAGAAAGCAAAAATACTGCTGTCATAGCTGGGCTATTGATTTGTTACTGTTTAGTCAATTAGTCCATGGCTGTACAAATATGTGGGAACTGTACAGACACTGACACAGTTCCCCCAAGGAGAGCAGATGAGTATTTTCAAACACCTTGTATGAAAAATTGCCATGAGGGGCTCTGTTGAAGTGAAACAAGAATGATGGGCAAGAATAATTAATAAAAGGAGAAACTGAGAATTCCTGTGCTAAGGTATGAAAATTAAATGAGAGAAGGGGGGAAAACAAGGCATGAGTGAAGAATAAGGAACCAAAGGCGAATGCAAGGAGAAGGCTGTGCAAAGCCTTGATTGTGTGAAAAAATGGGGGAGGCAAAGGAATATTTTAGCAGCAGTAACTGAAGCAAAAGCAGGGAACAAGGTAGCAAGATGTCTATCGCCAACCTCAGAAGGGAGGATGATAAGAACATGGAAAAAGTCAGTGAGTGAAAACGAAAAAAGTGTCTTAGTGGGCTCATAGAGTAGCAGATGACAGGAAATGGTGAGTAGCTACTGCAGGAAAAGGAGAATCTTTAATGGCACCACTGTCCTGGGTGGGTGATAGGCAGGATCAGGGATTTCCCAGGGCTTGGGACTCTGGTGGCTCCACACTCACCTGTTAGGTCTGAGGAAGCACTGGGATACCACAGGAAGCTTATCACAAAAATTATCGAAGATGTGAAGTCAACAAGGAACTGCAAAACAAGAGGAGGGTGTTCTTGGCATACAGAGAGCATCTAAAAATTAGAAATTAGACAAATGTGAGAAAATTTAGAAAGCAGCTTTTTTTTTTTTTTTTTTTCCTTAATAATTGACTTGCATAATTTTGTGACAAGAAGTAGGGTTGGGAAAAGCCCAGTGTACTTTGCCCTGTGCCGTGCTGTCTTTGGAAGCAAACAAGTAGTTGTGATCGTTTGATTCTGATGCTAAATTAATGTCTTCCTCCAAACCCTTCTTTGGATCTTATAACATGCAATTACTTATCATCAAGAGGAAGCATTTGAAATAGAAGCTGAAATACCACAGTATAATGAAACAAACAGCAATATAAAGAAAACAAAATAATGTTTGCTTGTTGCAGTACATCATATACCGTAGAACAGAACTTTCCTAGGGTTGATAGTAAATTTTAATGACTGCTGTTCTGAAAAGCGACTTTACTTCTTTCAAATTTATGAGTCTATTCTGTTCTCTTTAGTATGGCCAGTACCATTTTGCCTGAATTGGGGAAGGGGAAGAAAGAAACTTTGACCAAGAATAAAATTCTGATAACTTCATCTTTCTCTGAAGACATTGTGTACTTCCCAATACAGAACCTAAAATAGAATCTTTCCACATTCTTCTCCCTCTTGTTTGCAAATGCCTTTTTTCCCACTTGACGTGTTGTCAGAGATAGTAAGAAGGTGCCAAAACATTCCTGTTGGATAGTTTGCTGACTTTCCAACTAGGGTGAAAAAAAAAAGACCAAGTGTAGATCATTTATGTAGAAGTCAGTCTCATTTGGGAGCTCTTGTGTATACAGAACCTTCAAAATTGCTGGCTCAGCAACTGAATTGCAACTGATTTAGGAAATCGTGATGTACATCTAACAGGAGAAAACAGCACAAAGGTTTTCCTATATTCTTGTATATCCTGAACATCAGGGAAGAGTCCAGTATTAGAGATTTTGCATTATGGCCTTATTTTTAAGTGGGTTGAAACTGAAGTGTAAAGTGGAGCTCCAGTGGCTTCTTCTGTTAAGCAACAAATAACGATGTGGGAACACCTAAGGAAGTTATAAGTTGTAGAATATGGGATTTGAAACTTGAAATTAAAGGAGGTTGGAATACTTTTTATTAGTACTATCTGGGCAAGATGTGTTAGAATTGTTATAGAGAATCCATAAATAAAAAGCAAGACTATAGGAAACAGATTAATCTGAGTGGTTTTCTTAAGGGGAGACACCTGACATGTTCAGTGTGGTTTACACATAGAGTGCATGTGATATTCAGAGTGATCACAGTGTATTACAGCACATTAGTAAGCTAAGTTTTTAAGCTGATTTTTGTCCCTGAATCTTTGCTCTATAAAAATTGCACTGAACTAATGATATCCAGCCTACAAATATGCAGGGGTTTAGGATTTAGGTGTATAAATTGTGTTAGTTAAGCAATATACATATACAATTAACATATACATAAATTGTATATGTTAAGCAATACTGCATTTTGTGACTTTTAATCACGGACTCAGCTTGTATTTCTGTACTTGCCTCTCACCAACTCTCTGTGCATAGTAGGCTGCTCAAGAGGGTTGCCCAAGTAAAGGAAAATCACTGCATGATTTAATAATAACTCTGAAACCATGCAAGGACACATAACACTTCAGGAAACTAAAAGAATTATTCCTTACTAATGAGAAAAATTATGGAGCTGCATCCATCCAGGAAAAGGATTACAGAATGTCATTATTTGTGAGGATGGAGAGCCTGAAGCAACAAGGTGCCTTCAAGTCTGTTTTTCTGGACTTACAAGCAAAAAACTCCATGATACACTGAAAGTGTTTAAAAATACATACAGTTATAAGAGAATATAGAATACTGGTGGCTGGAGATGATCTCTGTTTCTTGTCTACTCCAAGCCTGCAGCTCAGCCCTGGGTCATCTAGAGTGCATTTGCACATGACTGTCTCCAGTTGGGTTTTGAGTAGGGTTCCATAGTCAGGGATGAAATCCATACCCCAACTCTGAGGCCCTTTCTCCATCAGTTGATTGGCATATCTGTGGCATTGTTTCTGATGACATTCTTTGAGGAGAGACTTCTTTTTCTGTTTATAGGATTCTAGGGCCTTTCTACATTATGTTAGATTTCACTCAGGAAAATGAATATATGTTGTATTTGAAAATCATAGCACAGCCTAAAATGTTATTATGGGCTAGTCAAGGATTAGCTCTTTGCCTGGAAAGCTAAAATAAGGGCTTTTTGATCTTGGCAAAGTGGGAGAAATCAAATGCAGTTCAGGGAGAAGCAGCATTCATTTTGTCTGCTGGTCATTCAGAAATTCTTTCTGTGCCAAGTTAGCTAGAGTTCCTAATGACACACTTTTTGAAACATGTACGTATTCACAGTTTTTTGGTTTTTTTTAAGAGTGTGGAAATAAAATTTTAAAGGAATATTTTTCTTCTTTATTTATTTTGCTAAGATGTTTTATGTTTTGAAATTACGTATGTTTAATGGTGCCTTATCATACAGTGTGCACTTTAAAAATGTGTAAATATATCACACATGTTAATTATTTTTTTTATAGATACCTTTAAATACAAGCTAGTGGAAGTCTCCATTTACACACAAGGGCTGCTGGTGGTTTGGTAGTGTCTCTAAGAAGAGAATTATACCCACTGTGAATGAATATGCAACAGGCTCTGCATTACAGTACATACTTAGCTATGCTAATCATTAGGACTGCTTTTTTTGTGTAAGGGCTATAAACTTGGTCTTATGGGACTTAGTATTTGCATTACATTTCTTTGTAGGAAAAGTACCCTTCCAAAGTGTTACTCACACAATTTTTCATAAAGAACCTGGAAACTGGTAATATTTTGTTCTTAGACATTACTCAAAGTTTTTATACTCTCTTTTTTTTATTTTTAGACATTAAATATTCTCAACTTCATAATTGCCAAGAATTTAACTCTTTTCAGTTGTTGCTAGAGTGATTTTTAAAAAGTGTAAATCCATTTGTAATACTGATTTCCAAATAGCAAACCATTTACCTTTCCTTTAGTGCCTCTACCAGTGTGTCAGTGCAGATGAGATGGCAGCCAGCCCACTTGTGAGAGGCAAGAACTGGTCCACAGCCTCCATAATAGTCTTTCTTAAACCAAGGTGGACTGGCCTAGAGTGAGAGGACTCAAAGAAAAATGCCTATTTTTAATTTGTAAGACTAATTCATTTATCAATGTGAGAGTAATTCTTGAAAAATCAGGGAACATAAAACCTGAGGAGAAATGAGAGTTAGGTCTGTACCTTTATACTCAAGCCCAAATTTCCTGATGGTCTTGTCAGAACAAAGCAGAGTGAAGCATATTAAAACCCAAAACCTGAAATCTGAACTTTCAGTGAATTTAAGTAATGATGTCAACATTGCAACAACAATTCACCTTCCTTGCAATTCTCAGCTGGACAATTTAACAGGAGATAATGTTGGTAGGAACCAAGGATTACTCCCAATTTACCTCTCACCACTTTGTCTTACTCAGTGTTATTCTAGTTCTATAAGAGTGCATTATTTTTGCTTCTTTCTCTGCTCTCTTGACAACGTGTTCCTTCTTATTTCTGATTCAGAGCTCCCTGGAAGCAGGAGTTGTGACTTTGTTTCAGCCTGGCGTTGGGTTGTACTTCTCACTGACTTTGCATTGCTGTGTGTTCCCTCTGCTGATAACCAGTTACACCAAACCAAACCAGCCTGTCCTAACGTACTGTATGAAAATGAGAGCTGAGTTTTGTTTATTTGTGAGTTCGTGCAGCTTAGTGTATATGATACAGATAATTTTTCATTCAAGACAGTGCAGAATATTGGTGCTGATATCATCAGATGACAGTCTTGGTTTGTCTTTTGTTGTCTTGAACAGCCTCTCAGTTACACTCTCTTTTGTGCACAAACCAGTCCATTCTCATTCTAATTCTGGGTAATGAAACATATAATTTTCTGTTCTAGCTTTAATAACACAATTTCAGAGCATGTGTCAACTAAGTATCCCCATGAAAATGGCTACTCAATTCCTTATTGGTGTTTTGATCATTTTTGCTCTTTAATGCAGAAATCTTTGACAGGTTCTCCACCCTGTTCATGCCCTGAGCTGAGTTGGAGTCCTGATGTGGCAGTAAATGCAGAGGTCTCAGGTGAGCACCTGGCTTCGCTGCAGACTTTAAATTGTTGTGGAGACTTGGACCTCACACCTGATGTCACAGTCCTGGGTAGGGATGGTTTTCAATCCTGCCAGCCTTGTTGGTGCAGAGCAGGACAGTGTGTCTGTGCTGAGGGCTGTGCTGTGGGGACACTCAGGTCATTAATGCATTAAAGTGGCTGGGGTGACTGAGAACCTCAGAGAAAAAGGGACTGAGAGACAAAAGTTTGTTTAGTGCAGAGAAGAGAAGGCTGAGGTGGGTCTAATAGGGGTGGCAATAAGGATGATGTGCCAGACCTTTCTGAGCGAGGCATGGCAAAAGGATGTGGTGCAATGGTCACAAGTTCTAAGTGGGGAAAGTATGATTGGATAGAAGGAAAAATAAATGATAATGTGAGAGATTAAGTGCTGGAACAGATGCCTAGAGAGTTTGTAGGTTCTCCATCTTCAGAGACTATCAAGACTCAATTGGACTTGAGTAAGGCCTTGGACTGCCTTACCTACCTTTGAAATTAACCCTTTGAAAAAGAAGATGACTGAATGACCTCCAGAGGGCCTTTCTGTGCTCAGCCATTTTGTAATTTTATGAAACCAGAGGGAGAGATCTGAGATTTTTCTCCTTGATCTGTAACTGCAGTTCTAAGGATTTTACTCCTTGAAATTTCAACTGTTAACATCGTGTCAGTACATAGTTAGATGAAATAAAAGTGTTCAAATTACCTTGTGTGGGTGGAGGTAATCTGTGCAGCCTTGAACTGCAAATAGTAATTAAACAGGGTGGTAGCAGAATGTATCCTGTGCTGGAGCTTCTGCTCTCTGCCTTGCTGTGTGCTCTTCCTTCCTTGTGTGCAAGTACCAGAGTGGCTTCAGCAGAAGGAAGGCAGGAAGCAAGAGAACTTGTGAGGTGATCATGGTCCGCTGGTTATTGTTGTGGTGTTGGTGTTCTACTCAAATGTGTAATAAACAAAAGAAAAAAATTAGCATAACACACCTGAATTTGGGCATTTGGCACAGCTAGGAGGACAGTGTTTTCTACAACTTTGTGATGCAGATCGCATAATTTGCCTTCATGTTTTGGTTTCAGGCTATTTCAGAGTCTGACCCATGAGCTTTTCCAGAATGTTAGCTGTAAGGAGCTCTGCAAGCCAGGGACATGGTCACTGATGGCTGCTTGATGATTCTTGGGTGTACCTGCCAATATCTGACATTCAGAAGGGGTAGAGTTGGCTGATTTGCCTGGTCACTGTCTCTGCCTTGGCAGTCTGGTGCTGTTTGTTGAGCAGGAGCTGCAGCCTGCACCAGAGTTTCTTGGAGGGTTCTGTACTGTTATAAGGGGTGTCTCCTTGGTTGCCCAGAGCAGCAGAGACAGTGATTGAACTGAGAGCTGTACTTACATTCCCATTGGTACCACCCCCCCATGCCCAGAAACAGCTTCTCTCCTGCTCAGGAAGGGTCTCATTCCCTCCCTGCCTGTCTGGGAATTCTGCCTGACCCACCCCTGATGTCCCACCATGGCCACGTGTGTGTGTTGTGCTGGCTGCTCTCATGGACTTCTCAGAGATCATGGACAAGCTGGGCCATGGACTCTCCTTAACTCATGAGATTGCTTCAGTGGCTCTGCTGTCACATGGTGGTGACAGCAGCAGAGGCAGGAACTTCTGATCCTTCTGCATCCTTCTGGTGCAGCCAGTTGTGCTCAGGAGCTGCCTCCTTGCTGACTCTGTCGGTGCTCTCCGAAGACTGAAAGCAGCTGAAGTGGAGGAAGGCTCATAAAAACAGTAAGTCTGCTGCCAAATAGAAAAGGAAAATACCTCTGTGAAATATGGTTGGAATCTCGAGTTTCAAGTCTAAGTGAACTGTTATTTATGTCACAAAAGCAGCCACTTTTTCTATTGGTCTCAAAAGACTAGTGCTAATGGGTATAAACCCAGAATGTCCCTGTCATCTTCAGATGTGGCCTGCTTAGCCCCAAGGTTATGTTTATCAGCTGTCTGCTCCCAAGAAATCCATGAGTACACTTCAGGCTTTATGGCTGTTAACTGTCACCTTTGTTGGGTAGTAAAATTCTTTACAGAGCAAACCTTGCCTCTACTTTCACATGATTAATAGGATAGAAGTAACTCGGTTCATGAGCAGGCTTTAACAGAACACTGAGGACACACTGCTGATGTTAGCTGAGTTGGAAGGTGGCACCCTAAAAAGCAGTATTTCCTCTTGACAGTTGGAAAATTTATTTCTGCAGATGTGTAATGAGGAAGAAGAATTTCAAGAGTAGAAGATTAATTTCAAGTTGAGCTATTTTCCTTCAGATGGAATAATATTTCTTTCTTTCAATAGTATCTAATGAGTGAGGGCAGACATGGAGGAAATTTCATGTATATACAGAGAATAGGTAAAGTTAGAAAAAGATACTGTATTTCTTATAAGAGGACAGAGGCTACAGTATCAGGAGCCACTGAATAGTTACTGTTGGGATTTACAGCAAAACTGAGCAATAACAGATAAAACTGAGTAAGGAGGACTTCTAAATCAAATGAATAATCAGTTATGATATCAACTGCTCCTTTGACCTATGGTTGGTCTTGAAAGCTATGTAAGGCCTGATGGCCTTAAATACTCTTGTGACACATTCTCACCTCTCTTTTCATTACATACAACTCTTCCTCTTTTTTTATCAACGGGTTAATCTGCATTGCTACAGATTTCAGAGCTATCCAAGGAGGGAAGAAGAGTGGTGATATGGCAAAGAGATGTATCAACCCTTATCCTTCAGGTAGGTTGGACTTTGGAATGTCACATTGAAGCAACAAGTCTCCTGCTTTCTAAAAGGTATTGCTGTCATCCTGCTGTGGCATCTTCAGAATGTATTTTGTGAAGTCAGGCTGAACTGAACTACAGCAGTGACACATTGCGCCGGCTAAAACTACATATAAAGGATTAATTTTCTGGTTTCTGTGTCTTTCTTTGTGTGTGCCCGTGATGGATGCACAAGAGTGTCCCAAGTGCACTCTGAATACTAAGTCAGTCATGAACACTGTTGGTGAGTGTTCATCTTTTAGGCTGGCAGATGATTCCTCTGCTCTCACTGCTCCTCTCCAGTGGTTTCAGCTATGAACTTACACAAAAGGAATGGTGGAACAGTGGTGAGGCTCCTCGCCCTGCTCTGGGGCACCAGTTGTGTTCAGTGTGTGAGAAATAGATGTGGTGCCTTTCTGATCCATCATCTTGAACTTCCTATACAGAGAGAAATTCAGGGTGGAATTTATAAGGAAATTTATTGGGTAGAACACAATAAAAGCTAACAAAACCCAACAAAGAGTGACCATATCAAATCCTGAGAAATAGAAGACAGAAAATATAGACCATTAAAATGCTTTCTGTCAGATCAGCACTGCTTTGTTAATCCAGTGATTTTTGCTACAAACTTTAAGACTTGCACTGTTTTGCAGTTTCCAAGCTCTAGGAAATAATGAGCTTTTTCTAATACTCAAGCCAATTTTCCATGTGGGTTTATTTATTATTATTTTTTAATGTTTTTTGTCTTTATCAAAATCAACATTGACTCACCAAATGTGATTATATAATCTCTGTTTTTTTCTTTCCCATCATCAATGTTGTATTTCCCTACTTCTTTTCCCAGAACTATGTTTATTGTACCCACCAAGAAGTCCACAGGCAGCATAATTACACCAATCTTTGTAAACTATATTGTTGCAAGGACTTATGTCCCATTACTTCTGTTGTCTTGGCATTTACTAAATGTTTAAAACCTACCCCCCATTGGTTAAAAACCTTTTGAGAGCTTCTAGAAAATTCAGACTGATTTCAGTGGGGTTTTTATACAACATTTAAAACCCCTTCTTGATGTTTTCTGTTTTTGTCCTTAGACCACATTCCTCCAGAATTATCAATTCCAAAAGAACCTGAGAAATAAAAAAACACTAAGCTTCCACCATTTTGTTTTCCTTTTGTTCCCTGGTGGTGCTGAGCTCCTGGGTGCATTGCAGGAGTTTTGCTTAATCCATTTCTGAACTGAAATTACTGGTGAATGCTCAGTGATTTGGGCTGGGGAAGAGCAGCGTGGCAGGTCTAGGTTAGTCCTGCAAACCTGACCCTTTTAGGATGCCCATGGACAGTTCATTGTTGCTGTGCTCCTGAAGCTCATTAGGAGAGTGAAAGACTTATTTTAGGATAAGGGACTGAAAAAGACTTGGCTCGTTCAGCATTGGAGGGGAAAACCAGAGACAATGTGAATACCTGAGGGAATAAATACAAGACAAGGAAAAGAACTGCTTGAGCTGAAGGGCAGTATTTGCTTATGGAAAAATATGGGTCTAAAATGACTGGAAATCAGAGGAAATTTTTATTTTTATGAGGTTCTGGAACAGCCTGAAAATGAAGTAGTGGATTCAGAAAAATAACAGCAGCTTTTAAGGTGGAGCTCAATACTTTTATGAAAAGAATTATATAATGTGGTGCCTACAGACTGCATCTGATGACTCAGGAGATCCCTTCCAGTCCTATGTTCCTAAATTTTCCTGAGCAATTCAAGTATAAGAAGAAAATGTCAATTTTAAACAATTTGTAACTGGGCTCAGCTTGAGTACAATTCAATGGGATGAAGAAAAGGCACTGTTTTAGCTTAAGGGCATTCTGCCTTCTGAGTTTCAAAGGCCTGTGGCAACCATGGTAGCTTGTCAAAATGGTTGTAAGAATCTTTTAACATACAGGGTTTTAGACATTATAAATCTTGGACTGGCCAATAACAATAATGGTTAATGTCTTTTAAAAAAAACTTTCTAAATCCTCCCCCCTTAAACTGAAGGAGGAGGAAGAATAAGCTCCATTTTCATCATGTGCAGAGGGAAGGATTGGTATAATCTTGTTGAGGGAAAATTATTGTGCTGCTCTGGATTAACTGTGGCTTGAGACTGGTCTGTAGCAGTCACAGGTCCAGTACACAAGAATTGTGGAGACTGGACAAGAAGCTTTAAGAAATGTTCTTCATTAATTTATTGGTAAAACACTTCATATATTTTCCAGAGAAACTTTGTTGCATTTCCCAGGTCTGGAGCACTTGTTCAGTAACTAAATTCTCCACGCCCATTTACTCAGAAGTCCTTTATTGACACAGATATCTTGTTACTGATCTGAAAGGCTGTTGAACTCTAGAGCAGAACCAAATAAACTGGAGGTGGTAAGATGTGTATCAAGCCGTGTTCTTGTTTGCAAGCTTTTCCTTCAGCATTTGGGATTTTCTTGTGCATTAGGCTCACTAGAAACTCTTGCTGTGGCCTAGATTAATCCCTAAAAACAGAACACAAATTACTTTATACTTGTGGATTAAGAGTCAGTTAATGAGGACTGTTGGTATTGCCTCTTCAGTTTGACTGAGTTTCTTACAACCCAAAAGCCTCTCCAAGAGTGCAGCTTTCACCTGCAAAAACCTATCTGGGAAATAACTAATCAGTGCATTTTCTTCCTGGCCTAATTGCATTTCTCATGAATCAGCTAAACCCACGGTGGGACTTTGGCAGCTATTTCTGGGTCCATGAAGGGAGGTGGGGATTGCAGGAAGTTTGCAGCATTACTCTGCTACTGCAAGCAAATTTATCAGTGCCAGTGGTTTCCAGACTCTTAGGCTGAGCACTAAAAGCGATAGTTGCATTTTTTCAGCAAAACTTTTCCTTTCATTTCTTTTGCTGGAATGAAAGTGGCTTTTCAATTAAAAACCTCTTTGGGGATGGAAGAAGAACTTTTGTTGGGACATCTATTTTTTTACTTAAAATCTGAACACATGCAAGTATTCTCTATTCTTAATCAAGAACATGCTTTATACAGACCCCTTTCCCAAACTTAATGAAATATTTTTGTTGCTGATTAAAACTTGCCATGAAATAAAAAATACGGCTTCACAGCTGCCTTTGCTCTGTGCTGTTTGGGTTTCCACAGGTGGAGTTCGTCTGTGGGAATTTTCAATCCCGTACATCTGCAATAAATAGGGGAAAAAGCACTTGTAATATTTGCTGAGTGTCTCTCCCTCCTCACCATTAGTCAACGCTTACACAGTTGCATTTCAAAAAACCCCAGTAGAAATGTAATATTTCTGTTGTTCTGTAGTTTAGCACTGACATTTCCTACTGTGAAAAGGTTATCGGGTTTTTTTTTTTCTAGTATGTTTCTATGTGAAGAATATTCCAATTTTCAGCTGAAAAGCACTGAAAAAGCTCCAGCTCTTTTTTTTTAACATCCATTACTAAGCATTCAAATTCTCCAAAGTGCAGGAGGATACTTAATGCTGGTAATGACTGACTGACCTTTGTATTAACACCACTTCGAAGGCAGTTTAGTGGCTTACCTCTTAAGCAAAATTAATAAATTCAGGGGTTCCATTAATGAATATTTTGATTCATAGTTCTGCTTTAAAACATAATTACATGTTACTCATACTCTATATTCTGCCTCTTCATTCTAAAGCTGGCCTGTGATGTAGCTGCATTTCCATTCTTTCTTTTATCCCTAAAGCCACATCTTGAAATCAGTGGGGCCACATCATGGCAGCAGAGGAGGATTTGGCACTGCCTCAGCTGAGAGTCTTGTCTCCCCACACATTGTTCTTGTTGTAGCTGGAAAACACATGTCCCATTACTTTTGTTGTGGAAATACCAAGTAAGATGTAGAACGTCAAGTACAATTGTTCACGGAGAGCATAAAGGCAGGGGAAGCCTCTGGAATAAATGCTGGAAGCTCAGGAAGAGCTCTCCAGATCATTTACTCCAGCATTCCAGATGATGGGAAATTCTGAGACCAAAACCGTGGTAGAGATTGGTTGCTTACTGGTAGAGAACTTTACACTTTCTAAAATGGTGAGATTTCTGTCACCTTTTCGGTTCAGAAGCCTCTTGTTTGAGAACATAATTAATATCTTTCCTTTTCTTTTTTCTGTCAGCCAGGAAAGCTCTCATTGAGCTTTCAAGTAGGCAAGAAGGTAGTTATGCACTTAAATATAATAATTATTTTTATATGAGTAGAACCTGGATAGGAAATTCTAATTCTGCTGCAACTACCTAACTAAAATAATTTCTCTCAAGCTTTTCATTCACACAACTATACTGAACCAGCCCTGAGTCAGCAGTGCACTCTGAATGACTCAGCAATTTATCTGATTACAAGTATTTGAATATGACTGGTTAAAAAAAAAAAAAGCCAGAAGAATATGACTCCATCATTAGTTATTCATTCTTTTGTTAGTGCAGGTAGAATATTGTCTGTAAGTTCAGTGCATTCACTAAAACCTGCAAGGACCCAGGTATTCGGGTGTTTTTTAGTCTCTTGTGGGTGGAGGTTCCAGCACTTTTAGCTTGAGATGTGTCCATGGTGGAAGGTATTTCGTCTCTGCAGTCTGGGGATGCAGCCTAGTTGGAAGTTGGAAAATAATTTCATTGCTAATTTAATGTATTTTAATCACTCTTTCCAACAAAGACATGATTTATTTTAGATGTACCCAAGAATTTTCTGTTTAAGGTCACTTCTCATTACCAGGCTAAAGCAGTGATGCTGATCTGTGATGCCTCTCTCCCCTATTGCTCTGTCCATGATTCTGATATTTGGCATCCAGCATCACAAATGCTTGCCCTGGAAGCTGTAACAGTGTCACAACCAAGGCCAAATGCGTTAATCTGCTACAGAACAGAGTTTTTGTTTAAATCCACGCATTTTCGTTTTAAAGGTCACATGATGACATCAAAGGTCAATAAATGGTTAATGTGTTTTATTTGTGTGGTGAGGAAAGAGCAGGTTAAGAACTGCTATAAAAGGCAGTTGTGCTTTTTCAATGGTTACAGCTTTGCATTTTGACTTTTATTTATGCAATTGCCATATTCCCATGACTGTGTCATAAACGAGTTGGGAAATTCAATAGTGTATCCTGGCCAGGTAAATAAATGGGGACAAAACATGGTAATGGCTTTCACATTTTGTATCCTATGTGTTTTATCTCAGATAAATAGACTCAATAAATGTTACAGTCTATGCACTTGTGCCACAAATATTGCATTTGATTCCTAATGGGTCATAAAGTGCCTTTTGCAAACCTTCAAAAAAATGTTAGCCTGTTATAGGGAAAATATATTTCAGTACTGGATTTACTTTATACTATTTGCCCTACTGAACTTGTTCCTGTCTTATGTTTCTAAACTATGTAGATAGTAAAATTTATGTTTTGGGTTTGATCTGCCTCTTGGTTACAAAGGTCTTAATTCCACTGAAGTGGTACAAGCTGGAGTCTTTACATCCTGTTGCGTTTTAATGTGTTCAGTATTATAGTAACATAACAATAATAATATCAAAACCCATTATAAGCTACATGAATTTTATTATTTGAACATATAAACCAAAAGTAATTTTCAATATCGCATCAGAGTAAGTCTAAATTATATTACAAAGATCTGCATTATATGGGATGGATCCTCTGTTCTGTTTAACATTTTGACCTTATGGGATATGACTCAAGGTATAAACCAAAATGATCATGGGGAAATAGAGGACAGATGCAGCATCAGCTATAGTCTTGTGACTTTTGATCACCTGAAGGAAAACTCAATGAAAATTTTGTGTTAATGTGGTGGTAATCCCTAGCTAATGTTGGTTTTGTTGAATTATCTGACCATCAACATATTTAATGCATTGAGTCAACTTGGGGAGTTACAAAAAAGCCAAAAATCTAAATTTGTGAAGTAATATTCCATGACTGGTAACTTTGGAATGAGCTTGTTTCATCCAAGACCAGAGTTTTATAAATGTTGTACATGAAAATTGTAGAGATATTTATTGTAATTAGAATATGGCACACATTGATAGAGCCAAATGTACCTCCATCTAGATGGTGGTATTCCTTCCACATTTATTTTAGTGTTTAGGATGATGCAGTCCCAGATGATTCCATTTATGTATAATGGGAAGTTACTCTAAGTTACAGAGGCAAATATTATTTCTCTTAGTGGTTCCATACAGGCAAGTACCACAATAACCAGTGAATGGCTGCAAGATGTCAGTAAATCTGGGCCACAGAATATTAAAACTGCAGAATCTGAGTTAATTATGATCCATCATGTTCATATTATTACATATGTGTTAGTGAGGATTCCGTGTGCATTATTTCTGTGGCCTTTGAACCATTTCTGATCATCATTTTAGGAGATTTTATCTTGTGAAATCTTTGAGATAAAGAAAATGGATGGCTCAAGTGGCAACATAGTGGAGCTGGAACTAAATCCTTCAGCTCTACTCTATCCAGAGTTCCAGGAAATTCAATTTTTTTTAACTACAGTTTTCTTTATCTTTTATTAGTTTGTAGAAAGTTATTTAATGTTCAGGGTTTGTTGACCCTGAGGAAGAGTATAAAATGTATATTGGCACTTAGGTAAATATTTGTGAAAAAAGTGCACTGATGGCCAGTCAGCTGCCCCTCAGACCTGATGTTCCTTCAGGGAACCATTAGGAACCCATCCACTTCCAGCCAAGACTTTCAAAGACTTCCCATCAAATGAGATGGGATTGAGCCAGACCTTTTGGCTGGTATATTTAAGTGTGTTCTTCAAGTAGTAAATTTTAAAAAAAAGATGAGAGAATTAAGTAGAAAAAAGGGCAAATACTTGGGCAAATAAATCTGTTCACCTTTAAGTTAATTTTTGGTCAGAGTACTAAAGCTTAAATGAGTTAATTATACTGTTAAATCAGCTCAGGTGTCCAAAAGACTTTGAAACAAAATCTGTTAAGCAATCAAATTAAAACATTAAAAAAGATCCACGAGCAAACACTGACAATTGAACCTACCTTGAACCTGTTCACCCCATCTCTATCCCCCAGGAGCTCTCCAAAGAAGGTTTACTGCCATCACTATTGCTGCACAGCAGGATGGTGATTGACTGGACTGGCTGTTCCTAGATGTGATCTGTTCCACCACACAAGAGTAATTTGTTTAAAACCTGTCAGAAGTTCACTGTTTTAATAAGGAGATTCCTGTAATCTGCAATAATAATAATTAAAGATTTAAGTGTTGCCCACTTTTATATGTCTTACATACATATTCAGAAATAATTTATGTACAGAAATGTGTCTTGAACTGACTCTCTTGAGGCCAATGATTTATGTGCCATTCCCTTAGTGAGGTCAAGACTTGGTAAGAGAGAGTGATTAAAATGAGAATTAAAATGTGAATTGTAGGGAGACTTGTGTCCTCTCCAGAGATAATGTGGTAACACTGCTCCATTAAAAGAGGAGTAAAATGATCCTCAGAGACACTGATATTTATCTAAAAACTGGAATAACAAATTTTTTTTTCCTATTTAAAGAGTTAGAAAAGCTCTGTTACTATCTCTTCAGAAAACAAACAGATCTCTTGCCTGAATTGATCTTTCCCTGCATGTGGTGCTCCCCAAAATGTGATGCACATGTGTGTCAGGGTGGGCACAGCTTGGGAAGAGGAGGATGAGGAGGAGGCGGATGTCTTACCCAAGCTTTTTGTGAGTAGCCACAAACCCTCTGCATGGTGTGACAGAGCTCTTGTAGCAGCACTGGACATGCTTTATGTACTTAACTAGTCTTGAAAAAGTCAAAGTCTTTTGTACAGAATGCTCTGACTAAAAGAGTTTATGAGGTGTATAATGTCTCGTGCCCTGCACTTCCTAACTACTGGATTGACTTTTGCAGCTCAAATAAAACCTGACATTCTGGGTCTTCTGGCACATCAGCAGCTGAACAGCTCTCGAGGGCTGAGGCCAATGGGTTCCCAAACTCTGCCCCACCTTTGTGCTGCTTAAATGCTTCATGCACAGGGGAGGTGAGGGAACATGTGGTTTTAAAAAGGAAGCCTGTTCAGTTTGATTAATTTGATTGTGCTTTCTTCTCTTCTTTTAATAGGCAAAATATAGGCTGTTGTCTTGAATTTTCTGACGTAATGTTCAAGGAATTTGTTGTTGTTTCCAGTTATTAATAAGGGGCTTTATTTGAGCTAATAGATGCATTGCTGCTTTAGCTCTGTAAACATTTGTCACATCTCCGTAGAAAGAGTTAGCAGCTATAATTTCTAAGTCATTAATCACCTCTTCCAAGAGCTGTATTTCTCTGGGCTCATATTTATTTTTTCAGTATAGACAGTTCTGAGACTTTGGAAGGTTTTCCTCATTATATTGTTAAGAATTTTATCCAGAATTTGTGGAAAGCCTCTCTCTGACTTGTTGCTATAGCTCATAGATTCAAACTGCATATATTGCACTTGAGATAGATGTGGATAGAGAAATTTCAAGTGTCATATTCCATTACATTCTGAAATTCCATGAAAGCTAAAGCACATTGTAAAATTACATTGTCTCTCCCATCATTTAGTTTCAAGAAAGAAAGAGCTCACAAAAATGTCAAAACTTGGTAAACTCAATATTAAGTATAATGAGCTTTTGACTTTGGTACTGCCAGAATCACTGGCAGATGAAAATGTTGTTTAAAACCTTCATACAATATTTCTCCTATTTTCTAGCTTGAGTTTTTCCAAGAATGCTTCATACACCTAGACAATTTGTTGTTAATATAATGCTGTCATATAGCTAAAATAGCCATTCAATGTATTTAGCTCTCTAATGTACTTCAGACATCAATCATAAACGTTTTCAGGCTTCAATCTGCTAGGCTGAGCCTAAGTTCATTTAGTTTTCTTGTGGAAGATAAGCTCTGCCTTTCCCATTCATCTTAGTAATGATTTTCTGTGCTTGATCCAGTTTGTGTTCATTTTTCTCCAATGGGGGTTGCTGAGGCTGTGCATAACCCTGGGACAGGAGCCATTCCAGTGTCCTGGACAGTGGCAAAATAGAAATCTTTCATCTGCTGTCCCCTAAGATTGAATCCCAGACTCACTGAGTTGTTGAAATTGGAAGAGACATCTAGAGAAATTATTACTGCAACCCCCCTGCTCAAAGCAGGGTCAGGTTATCACTCAGTTGAGTGTCACTCAGTTCAGTGTGTCAGTTTAATACCCAGGAGTGGTCAAAAAAAATTGGAGATGGAGAAAAATCAAGAAAAATATAAAAAAACCCAGAAAGCATTATGAAGTTGCTGGATGTTATGCCCTTTAATCCAAATCACTGTATAAAAAGTTTTGGTTCTGTGCCTCAAAGGAAATGCAACAGAATTCCAGAAGATGGAAAATTGTGGAAACAGCATTCCAAATCAAAGGAGTGATGCTGCATCCTCTTGGATAATGAATGAAGAGTGGGACTTTTTAGCCTGTAAATGAAAGATGTGGTAGATACCCCTGAAATCAGAGGGGCATGGAAAGAGTGAGGAGGAAATTGCTCACTGTGTCTCCCAACAAAATGTGGGGCATGCAATGAAAGCATCAGGCAGGTTCAGAAACAGCAAAAGAAACTGCTCCTTTTAGAGCTGTGGGATTCAGCTGTGGAACTCTCTGCCACGGGATGCTGTGGAAAGCAAAAGTTTTCATAAATTTAAAAGCAACTGGAAAAATTTATGTAAGAAAAAGCAATCGACAGCTATTAATTAAGAGACACAATATTTGGCTTAGTAATCTAAAAGAGTATTCTGGGAGAAATACCATTCCCTGCTAGCCTTGTTCTTTGCAGTCTTTGTGTTCACAGCTTTTTTTAGCTTTGGTTTTTAATTTAGAATGAAGTTAAATTTTGAAATCTTGAAGTCCTATGTAAATTTTTTTTCTCCTTAGAGATCTAATTTCCTGAGACCAATCCCAGTGAAAAGTTCTGTTGAAGAATACTGGTTTTATGCAATGCAAGAGTATAATGGGCCTGATACTTGTTCTCTTTCACCACTATTCTTTTATTGAGTTAATGTGCATACATTTAATTTACAGGGAAAAGAAAGAGACAGCTATTATCTCTTAAGAGGGTGAAATTGCAAAGACATCAGTAGGCACAAGAAATATATATTTCCTCAAAAAGATACATGTTTTCTGAGATGTTTCAATTAGTTCACATCTGTGTCCTCTATAAGAACTAGAAAAATTCTAAGTGCATTTAATTTTCTGAGTTGGCCTGAAATAAACAGAATAAGAGCTAATTATGTTAATGACCGAGGGCTAAAATCTCCTTCACTTGAGTGTGTCTTCGTGGCTGTTACAAAGGCTTAATATTGTCATATTTAATCACCACCCAGAAGTCAGACTTGCCAAGAGTGAGGACTGAATATTTTTATTAATTTTATTAATATTTTTAATAACTGTGGTCAGACACACCCGAGGTCACTCAGTCTCTTCACAGCAAGAGCTCACCCCAATCGTGTTCTGAGCTGGGGCAGGAGCCACAGCCTCCTTCACATTGCAGTAGCTCCTCCTCAGCATCCTCCTGCTGATCTCCAACCTCACAGGAAGGAGATTTTAGCAAATGTTTATGCCTTGTACTTTGATAAATATAGTGCAGCAATGTCTTCAGCTTTTTAATAATCTTGTGGGAGAGAAGAACATTTTTTTTCCCTAACCCAGTTAGTACAATCTGATCCTCCTTTTCTCAAAGACTTGTCCTACTCGACTGTTCTTGCAATTATCAAGCTAAGTAATTATCTCTGTCTGTTTAGAGAGAATCATTCTGAAAGTTTGCCTTTAAAGCTAATGGGAATACTTTTTGATTTTGTTTTGTAAAAAAAAAATGTAAAAAGTAAACAGTGAAAACACAAAAAATTTTAGTCAAAAGATTTTGGTTTAGAATCTCAAGTTTTGGATTTGGAAATGCTTCCAAGGTGCCTTATTTTTGCTATTGTCTTCTTAGAGTTATGTTTCAGTTTTCCTCTCATGAAGTACAAGACTCAAACTACATGTCTGTTCTGGAACCTTAATACAGTTAAAAGCCTTCTGTGTATTTCTCATTTTTTTTCCCCTCTATTTTAATGAATCAGCATTTTACAAGAAAAGCCAACACTTTATGGAAAACTTATTTTTTTTTTTTTTTAGTAGGAAAGAAAATGTACTCCTTTTAAAATCAGATGCAGCCATTCAGTTTATGGAAAGATAGAGGAAAGAAATCTTTTGCTTCCATTTTAGATATTTTAATGTCACCTTTTGACCTAGGCAGATGAATTCTTACCAAGTTAATTTTTGATTCTTAGGGTCAGTGTTTCCTGTAGCTTGTCAGATCAGACCATTGCGGTATTACATCTCATGGTGAGCAGAGGTCTGTTCCCTAATTCCTGTTTTCCCTGTTTTCTGTTAACCTGCATCAGCGATGGCATTGTCCAGAGCCAGCCCAACAGCTTCTCCCAAACCATCTTGCTTGTTTCCTGCTGAGGGTCTTATAATGGCTTTTCACTGTTTGCCTGTTCCAGCAATTATTTCCTGGTTTCTAGCCAAACAGTGATTCACACAGCATATAAAGGTTTCATTCCACTTCTCTTTTCAGTTTCCAACTTTCTGGTGTTTTCCTGCAATTTCTGTTCCAGAAGACATACTACCTTTTTTCTTCCCTTTTAACCTCCTACTTCATTCAATTTACCATCATTTGTCTACTCCACCTCTTCCTTTCATGCTGTTAGAACTGAGCTGTGCTGCAGAGTTCAGAGGCTGCAGCAGCTTGCATTTAATTCTTCTTTGCTCTTGAAGATTTTTCACATTCATCATGGCGTTTTAAGTTTCACATATTCTCATCCGTATGGAAAAGACATTGCATCAGAAGACATTCTTTTGATGCATGGTCTTGGCTGTGCAGAAGAACACAAAGAACAGCTCAGCTTTGCAAGGTCTCTTTTATGAGGCCTCATGCCCAGCAATGAAGGCTGGAGCTGGGGATCATAAGGAACAATTCTACACACTTTTTTTCCCTTCTCTCCTTTGCTTTAAGAAGCAGGACTCCACTCACATGCAAATAGCAGCTGTTTGCAAGTGAAAAGCAATGAATAATGATGCTGTTCTGTTCAGGAAACAAAATTGTGTTCTAGAATTGATAATGAATCGCAGAAGATATCCTAATAAACACATCTGCTTTAGTGTAAGGCCAGAGCTCTTAAATGCACGACCTTGTAGTCAGAAGTAGCATGGACAAGTGTCAAATCCCTGTGATTTCACAGGTATCAGGAGGGATTGCTTTCCCTCATTTCAGAGTTCTGATACTGCAGGTGGCAGGGTCCCACTTCATCCCTGCCCAAGTAACTTTTGAGGGGAGGAAGAAACATCACTAAAAAGTGGGTCCAGATGAGGTTCTGACTCTCCTAAATGAGAGGTTCTTAACTTTGCATCTTCTTACCGAAGTCCCAGGATTGAGGGCTGTTCTGACACTGCAGCATTAATTTAAACACTGCCAACCCCCTGCTGTTGCATCAGTGCCCATGTGAGTCTCATCTCACGGCAGTGACTCACCTCTTTTCTCACCTTTCTGGTCAGATTGTGTCTCTGGGTGTGCTGGAAGCAGCTGTTGTGATGTGTGGGCTTTGATAACAGAAATCAGCCCCATTTTGCCTGCAGCAGGTGGATAGTCACTAACAGAACGTGTTGATTCTGTCCCAAAAGCAGGCTCAGATCTCGAGGAGTTCAATATCATTCATACCTTTGGTGTATTTGCAATTCTTTCCTTCTTTGCAGTAAATATTTTTACTTTCAGCTAAGTTAGAATCTAATGCAACAATTGCTGGAAGATGTTTTTAGGGCCTTGGTAAGCAGAAGCAGTTTATCAACCAGAGCAAGTGCTAATGAGGATTCAGTCCCTCAGAGAATGGTGGCAAACCAACCATGGCCAAGGGTCCCTTCATTGCAGAGCAAAATTCCCTTCCTGTGAATCCCCTTCCTCCGTGCACAGGAGTCTGGGCTGAAAATACACTGCTTAATGAATTCTTAAACAATGCTTTTCTTTCAGGATTGAGGAGCAAAACTGACTTGCACATGATGAAAACCACTGGAATGATTTGCTTCCAAGGGGGATAAAAGCTGCACACGTGTACAGCCTGTGAGTTTAGTGGCATTAATTATATGGTAGTGATATTTTGTGTGTGACAGAAGAATGAAGTCACACTTTTATCAGTGGCATTGATATCAGTATTCTTTTTCGTGGGAGATACATGGGTGACAATATGGTGGTGTTGCTTAAGCTATTGTTGTCTAATTATGCCACTGATTTTATTAAAATACTGTTGTTATGCTAATGAGTTACTAGCATTGGTGTCTTGGAGGTTTGTTCACAAAATGTACCCTGAATGGATAAAGTGCATGAAGTACAAAATTGTCATATATTCACATCTGTATCATTAATGTGAGAAGTTGGTTTTATAATATATATGTAAAAAAAATTAAGGAAAGTACTGTGAAATGCTTACTCAGCCAGTGAACTTTCATACTGAAATGTATTTTTCAGTAACAGAACCTCCTCATTTGCCCTTTCTTGTTATTTTACAGTAAAGATCTTTATTTTCAGCTGTGTTACAAGTTAATAATGGAAACCAAGGGTGACTGAAAGACTTTCTCTTGAGTTCAATAAAAAGTTTCTTGAAGTCTTTCTTAATTTTGTGTTGTAAAGGCTGAGACTTTGCAGGGAAGTTTCTATTGCAGCATCTCCTACAAAACACTTCAGTTCTGTGTTGTGGCAGAATTCTGCAGAGGGTCTTATTTGTAGCTGGAGATATTGGGGTATGGTCTGCCCTGAGTAGCTCATTGCAGACCCCTCTTGTTTTAATTTCTTACCACCTTTGGAAACTGTGGTCCTGATATCTGAAGAACAGGATGATAAATCAGCAGTCATTTTCATTTAAATGTTTATTGAAAATCTTGAACATATAGAAATATATATTCAGCATCAAGCCCCTGTAATTTATACTGCCTCTGTGGGCATCCCTGGGTTATTATGCTGAGGGTTGCTGCCTTCTGTGATCACTGCAAAGCAGATTATGTATAATGCCTATGAGTTGGGCTTTATCTACTTACTTTACTATTATTATCAATAATAATGAATGTATATGAATTTTTCCTTCACTTGAAGTAGTGAATTAGTTCAAAATGTGAATCCTGAGTTCACTTTCGTAACTTCTTGCTGCTTGTCACAGTATTTTCACAGAATCTTCCCAACTGCCATTTGAAACTCATTATGTCAGTCCCCTTATGATGTTCATGTGCCAGTAAAGAGAATCCTATAAATTCCCTGCTCTTGAGGCAGGGATGAAGCCAATTAAACAAAATTAACAACATGATCAAAGGGGCTGGAGAAGATTTTTAATACTCTCATCAAATATATGGCTTTCTGCATGAAAGGGAGCAAGCACAGAGGAAATACCACTTTTCTCATCTGCTACATAGTTTTTAGAAGTCCAAGATAAGCCCAGTGAATTCCGACCAGCAGGCACACTTCTCTCAGTCTTTGAGATGTTCCTTGTGAAGTTGCCAGAAATGCAAAGCAAGGGTGATAGAATAATGCTGTAACGGAAGATCAAACTCATTCTTTCTGCTACATTACTCTAATTTTTGTAATGCCCTCCCAGGAGCATAAAAGATCCTTGATGCATGGAGCAATGCTGGTATAAATTATTAGCTCTCTGCTCCAATTTGTTCATCCTGGATAGTCATAAAATGTGTTTGTTTCAAACAAAAACCTCTGCTTTCCAATTAGATAACAGTGAACCATTTTCTGTTTGCTTGTTTTTATTTTCTGTAAGAATATTTGGAGGCAGAAGCGAAGTTATTTTGACTTTTAAATTTATATTTTCAAGGATAGAGGTTTAGGATCCAGCTGTCTATATCAGCATGAAATTATTGAGATTGTTTGTTTGCGGTAGTAAACCAGTTCATAAAAGACTTGGAGCATAAGCTTTGTGATAGATGTTTCCAAAACTATGGTGATAGTATTTACTGTTAAGTCTGGCAATGTGTTGCAAATTAATGATGACTCAATTTTCCCCCTTAAATTCATTCATCAGAATGTCCAAATATTATACTGACTCCAGGCTTTTGCTTTAACAGGCTGTGCAAATGCCTGTGGAAAAACAATAGGAAATTTAACAGGAGCAAGTATAGTAGGATTTTACAAGAATTTAATAAAGTCCCACCAAAACTTTTAAGATTACCCACCCCTGGAACTAAACAATAAGTGATACCTCAGATAGACTTTTGCAGTAGCTTCTAAAACTGGAGAGCAGTGACACTGCTTCTAGAAAATTATGTAGCGTTTTTGAGGAAAAAAAAACCTCTCAGAGAACCCGAAGACTGTGATTTTTTAATTTCCAAAAGAATGTTTCCATGTGGGACTATTCAAGTCCAACCTATCATTAAGATATCAGATCTGTAATGGAAAATCCCCAGGTAGAGCAGAGCCTGCGTCAGTTATTTTTACATTCCAGGCATTGCCACCTCTTTTAGAATGGGGCCACACCTTGTGGCCAGCTTGAAACGTGGAACTAACCTCTGGCTTCAGCTGAGCCCTCAGAAAAGAATTTGATGCTTATCACATCTGCTTGAGTTATTTCCCCGTTTGTGGGGAGATTTCATTACCCAGCCCATCCTTTACGTGGGATTGGGACAATTAATTTAGGAATTACTCGAGGAGTAAGAAGGTTTCAATGGAAAAAAGAGAAGGAGCTGCACTGTGAGAGAGGTACTTCCACAGAAAGGGTTGGCTCCAAAGAAAAGTGAAGGAACATTTGTATGGGGCAATGCAGGTGGCACCAGAGCACTGGAGTTTGGTTCTGAAGACACAGAATTCCACTCCTCAGTGGAATTCCTTGTCCTTCCTGTGCAGTGAAAAATCCTTTCTCCCTGGCTGAGCACTGTACATTGTGATACGAGCAGTTCTAAGACATGAGTAAGAAAGCGAAGCAAAAATCTTTCTGGGATGAACCACCTGTCTAGGTGTGGAGAACTTCCTCTGACCTCAGAAAATGTGGCATAATCTCAGTTTTCAGTTAAGTTTCATTACTGGGAATTTAGGTATAATTCATCTAAAATTTAATGAATGAAAGGTAAGAAATTGCATCTTTCCTTACAGTACATGAACTTGTATAGTTTATAGATGTATTTTCCAATCATATTCCATACTGGTGTAAGGGAAAAGTGATTCATGAGCTGTGTCATGGAACATGTTCAGTTCCTTGTACCATGGAACTCAAGGGAGAACTGATTCCAGTCCCCTGCTGCCCTGAGCAGTTCCTTGGCATGACATGCTGCTTGAACATTCACAAAAACAGCCGTGATTTCTAGTTCGTTCTAGACACATGAGGAGAGTTGATCCTCCTCTGGAGCAGCAAAGACTTCAAAATATTAAAAAATATAAAGGCAGAGAATATGCAAGGGGATCTAAGATATGAGATCAGTGATGAGAGGGGAGGGAAGAACTCTCTCCATAGGAAATATCCGTATCCATTGGAGCAAACTTCCCAGCACAAGATCCAAATTTGGATGCTGCCTTCTCTGCCTAGACATCACCCAAACTCACAAATTGCTGCCCAACCATTTCAACATTAGTAGTGGGGGTAAAAAAAAATCTACAAAAGACAATTTTCTTCTCCCCTTCCACTGCCCTAGGAAGAATCCAGTCAGATGCCAAGAAAACCAAAATGACACAAAAATGAATGGGCATAAGTCATCAATAAAATACACCAGCTTCACCTGGGTTGGCTTCATGGGCCAGCAAAGCCTCTGCTAAAGTCATGTGGGTGTTTTCTTCTGAAAACAGCTTCATAATTATAAAAGAAAGGCATCCCCATTGCCTAAGGAAATGGGACGCTCTCACTGGTACAAGCCAGTCGCTCCAGTCTGCCTTGCAAGAGGATATTTGCACACACAACCCACTGTGTTTGGCCAAAGGCTGGCACTCTTTGGCTTCACAGGTGGAAGTTCAACCCAACTGAAAAGTCATCAGGTGAAAAACATAAGTCCAAAGTTCCTTGCTTATTAGCACAGTTCCTAATGAACTGGATCTGTAAGGGAATTAAGGAGTTTGATCACACAAGTCACTTTCAAAATGTGAAGATTCATTTTGAAGTTGGCTTCTAAAATCTTGCTTTCAGTGTTTGTTGGGAATGGTTGTTGATGTGTTTTGGGGTCTGATTTCTGGTGTCCTTTTGGTGTTACAGGAGTCATAAACCATGATTTTTTAAGCTTCATCATTGCTCATATGAATTTTGCCATCATGTTTTTAGTTTGCAAGATGATTTTGTTGCGTTCTAGGACATGAATTTTATTTCTCATTTAGTTCCACATCCTTACTTTGAAAGGTCTTTGAACAACTGTTCCTGAACTTCTTTTTGTATATCCCTAATCACCTTTTTCTTTTCCTTGCTATGAGTTTTGGATTTTTTTCACTCTTTCCTGTGAACAGTTTTAATTCTGAGGAGGTGTTAGAGTATTTTATGCTCATGTTATTTTTATAATGGAGTACTTCAGTAGGGCTGTGGTTTTTTGGTTTTTAAATTACAGCCATTTCTATTGTTAATATTCAGGGAAGATGGTTTGACCTATAAGTTTGACTTTCATGATTGTTTCTGGAAAATTGTGAGCCATCTGTTAGGTACTTTAAAGCAAAGTAGATGTCCATAAAACTTATGGAGGCATCAGTGATGTGTGCAAATCTGTTTCTTTACTTCTGTATCTTAAAGTTCAGATGATTCAATATTCTGTATTTCCTAAAAGAGAAGCTGCACCTGAATTAAAAATTTAACATGCAGCAAATTCAGCAAAAATTGATGAAGTCCATTATGAAAACAGAGGCTGTTTTGATAAAATCACTGGGCTGCCAAATGGAATGTGACTGAGTTACCTTAGGAAAGGTCAGCCTCGGGTACAGCTGGTTTGAAAGGTGGCTCTTCCTTTGCAGGCTCTGGTATCAATAAAATCATTCTCGTGTGTTTTGCCTGATGTTTTTATGCTTTGGAGGACGTTACACCGTAACCACGGTCTGCACAGTAATTGCCTTCCTTGGGATAGTCCCAGTGTACGAAGCACATTGCTCACAAATAAGGGTTTTCACATGCTGAGAGGAAATTGGCAAATACTTTGAATACATAATAGGAGCTATACTGAGGTTTCCATTAACTACTCCAGTAGAAAAATGTTGCAGTGGTCAAGTATTTTTACTATTAAAGTGCTGACTAACAAGAAGGAATGAGATCCTGTTAGATGTGACATCTTTTTATAACTGATAAAAAAAAATGAATTGCCTGCTCAAAACCAGGTGTGGGGGATGGTATTTGACAAATACATTGTTTTTAGTTTAACCTCCTCATTTAAGTCAGTTGTAGAATACAGAGTCCTTTAATGTTAGTAGAATGCTCCAAACATGGAATTCCTTTAAAAAGTTGCTAAGAAAAAATGTTCACTCTTTTCAAAAGATGCAGCCAGTCTGAAATTACTTTTAATATTAGACTAACTTTGTGATGAAAAATATGCAGCGTAAGTAAAATAAGATCTTATATAGATAATCTATTAATTAGAAAAGGTGAAAATAAATTTAAATTATTGAAAATATCACAAACAGGTTACTGTAAGTAAAACATTCAAGAAAAGTGGTGAAATACTCAAATTCTCGCACATACTGAGAATAATATTATAGGTATTTCTAAAATTGCGGTAGAAATTAATATTTAATTATGCATGACCTACTCTTTTATCTTGACTCTCTGCAGTCCTGCTGCTTGGAACTAAAGAAGTAACCTCAGTGGAGGAAGTAAAGTAGACTCTTTCATACTTATTCTCCAGCAAAGCCCAAAGCCTTCACATAAAAGCCATCAGCTTTTATAAAATATGTAAAAATGAGTATCCTTATTAACTGTTATCTGGCAAAATTCTTGGAATGGATTCTGACATCCTGGTCTGTGTGTTTCATTATCCAAAGGACATGGGGTTTGGTCACAGCTGGCTGGGATAGAAATACTTTGCTGTAGGAGCATTCCCTGCTGGGGCTGCAAAGCTGGACCTCAGCCCAGGAGCTCTGTCCTGACTAATATCTGCTCTACCTCCTGCACCAAGTTGAGCTCTGATGTGGAGAGGATCTGTTTCTGACCAATAGTTTCCTTACTGTCCTCTTAGTCTCAATACAATTGGAAAGGTATGAAAAAGGAAAATGAGTTCAGGACAATGTGTGTCCTCTGTCCCTTTTCTTTGTCCAGTTGTGAGTATTGAATATCTTATCCAGAATTCTCATGCCAAGCTTAAAATAATTTCTTCTGGAGTTAGTCCACTATGATGAAGTAGAATTTTTCAGGAGACGGATTGCTCTGAGAGCAGAAGATTATTACGTGCAATTCACTCTGTTAAACTGAGCAATAAGCATTGCTAAATTGAGCTTTCTCAGTGCTGGGTGGCCATTCTTCTAGTTCTGTGGTGAAAAAGAGGGATTGGAACCAAGTTCCCTGCTTGGATCTGATCATCACACCAATCCCTGCCATCTGAGCTCCTAATTATGACTTACTAAAATCTTGGCATGAAGCCCAGATCTGCTAAGGAACCAGAATGGAGTGTCCCTGCTGCAATCAGTTCACATGTCAGACCATGTAGCAGTCGTGGATCCCAGGGTGTGACCCTGCTGGGTTGTGTGACAGCAGCGCTTTAATCCCATCATCACCATCCCTGGTCCTGCTGGGTGCTGCAGGGAAGTCCCCAGCCTCTGCTGGGACATGTGCGGCCTTGCTTGGGGTGCACTGCCACGGCCACCCTCCTGCCCCACAGCCCCAGTGCAGCTCAGGGCTCAGAGAGGATCCAGCTGTTTCTGCCTGAATTCTGGGTTCTGGGAGCAGGGAAGGAGCAGGGATATTGACCTGAAAGTGCGTAGGATCAGCAAGGAAGCATGAGACAAAACCCCAAAGGTGAACGTTATATTCTGTACATGGAAATTGATGTCTAAAAGTATTGCAACAAGACTACTTTCTGCTGTTTGTATTAGTGATGGAGATGTTTTTCTAAATATTTCACTTCAGCGGCTTTCTGGAAAAATGAGAGTGAGTGTTAAATTGTGTTATAGTATCTGGTAACATGCTGATGTTCAGTGGACTTGGAGTGATAGAATTATGGGATATCCTGAGTTGGAAGTTGGGACCCAGAAAGGTCAAGTCCAAGTCCTGCACAGGGCAGCTCCAACAATCCCACTGTGGTCCAAGTGGTCTGAGTCACTCCTCACAGGGCTTCCCCTCCAGACCCTTCACCATGCTCGTGTCCCTCCTTTGGACACTCTCTAATGGCTTTGGATCTTTCTCATGTGTGGTTCCCAAAGCTGCACACAGGCTCGAGGTGAGGCTGCACAGGAGCAGAGCAGGGTAATCTTGTCATTCTTGTCATTCTTCCAATGACCTCTTGTCATTCTTCCAATGACCTCTTGTCATTCGTCCTCCAAGTAAAACGAAGCAACGTCATGTTTTTGGAGAATCTTTTGGTTTGTAGTTTCCTGTGAACAGCAAGGTTGGATGATTTTCAAAATACTCCCCAGGCAGACACCTAGCAGCTCACAGAACTAATGAGTCATTGTCCCCATTAGTTAATAAATTCTTTGTTGCAGTGGTTTAAAATTCCTTACTTCATTGGTGTGATGATGTTCACTTCAGCTTTCTGACTTATTTTGGGGACAGCACAATTAATGTGAATCTTCCAACCTGCATCATGCTAGCAGTTTCTTCAGTTAAACAACATGCTTTATAATTTCTGACTGACTTATAAACATGTATTTGGAGAGGGAAGGACTCAAAGCTTACTGTAATATCCTTTATGAGAGAGAAATATCAGAGTTCCTTTTGGCCTAGTGTTAACAGAAGGAGATGACTCTGTCTAAAGGAGTGGCTGTTCACCGATCTAAATATTAACCTACAAGACTTGGCAGCGCAATGAGAGTGTTCAGCTGACTGATTCAGGACTGATATCTTGCACTGAACATAGCGAGAATTATTGTGTATTTGAGGTAACTTATGGCTTTTTTCATGCTTTAACTTCATCAACCTTTAAACTAATAAAATAATTTTACTTGCCAGAAAATGTCTTGATGTGCAAAACTTGCTAAGATTTCTAAATGCCTGCCTTCTTTTATGGCTGTAGATGTGTTCTGGAAGACTCTTCAAAGATTGAGCTCCTCAGATTTATAAATTTATAGAATAACTTCAGTATAATCATGCAGTAAGTATCCAAAAGCTGATGAAAAATCAAATGAGAGGTATTTCCTTATCCTACCACAGGGCCAGTTCTGCTCTTTCTATGATACGCAGGTGACTTCTACGCAGCTGCAGTGGAATTTGACCTTCAAGCAGTGTTTTCCCAGCAATGATCAGGCACCTTCTTTTGTTTTCAATACAGTCGTATAAAATTATCACCTTAATTAAGAGGAAAATTGTAAGCCCTCAGCCTTCTGCCTAATTTCAGACTCCTCATTCCTTGCTTTGTTGAATGAAGATACTGTGCTCCTTTCATACTGCAATATCCTTTGTGTGTAGTAACCCTTCCTGTTCCTTCAGGCTGGAGTTATTCAGCACAGTCAGAATTAGGGCTCACTCATCAGACAACATGGATTTTATAAGTTCATTACATTTCCTTCCTCAGATACGATTACATACTTCTGTCTTAATAAAAACTTCGATCTGTAGAAAGAGTTTCAGTTGTAATTTGTAACTGTACAAAAAGCAACATTTAACTTCGATGTAAAAGTCCCTGGATGCAAAAAGTCAGGAACAAATAATCTTGGGAAAGGTTGGTGATGCATACAAAAAAGATCCCCAAACTGAATAGTACTTCTTTTATCCATAATTACCAGCTTTTTTGTAAAAAGTTCATTTAGCCAGACCTTTCCCTCTGTTTCCCTGTGAGATTAAAATGTGGTAAATGGAGAAGAAGTTAAAAGATTATCTAGCAGGACTAGAGTAAATTTTTGAAGCATAGCCAATAAAAAAATAGGAGGAGGATTGTATTGACACTATTAACAAAGGCATTTTGGGCACTGGCTCCTAGATAAGCTACAATTTAATATTTCAGTTTCAGCATGAGAGACTTAAAGGGTTTCCTGCATTCTTAAGTGCAGGTTTTAATACTGATTTTCAGAGCCATCCACCTCTTTTACAACACGCTGTGCTCCTCCTCCACAATTTAGATGTTTCACAATTGTATTGTGCAGCAGACAAATTTCCTGTAAGTTTACAAATAATGCAGGTCTTTGGTGCTTTTCAAAAGCAGCCTTGAAATCTGAACTTTTAGCCTCTCTGACAATTTCATTTTTTGCAGATGAAAATTGTTTGTGGACTTTGCCCCAATTTGTCAGTGAGATGATCAAGTAAAGGGTATCAAAAACCCAGCAACTCTAGAAATAGTTTATTTCACCCATTTAATTGTGTTTCTTGAAACCTATTTGTTGGCAAAGTCTGCGTTTGGGGCTTTGATTGTGTGAAGATTAAAGTCATGCTGAATGATCATTGCACTCTCCTACGTCTTCTTCTTCTTTTTTTTTTTTTTTTCCCTTGCTTTCTTTTGAGCTTTTTTTTTGTGTTAGAAATGTCAACACTTGAAATCAGATGTGGCTGTTCCTCCTTTTCTGAGCAGGTGCCAGGTGCAGAGGAGCCTGTGCCAGTGGGAGCCTCCTCTCCCCCTTTCCCGGGGCTGCTGCTCCCCAGGAAGGGCAGAGCCTAAAATTAGACCCTGATGTCAACCCCGGAGTTAAGCCCTAACTACTCAACTTTCATAAAACTGCTTTTGTCATTGCATGATGCCTGCTGCTCCACTGAGCAAGCAGGTATCAGGGCTAATCCTAAAAATGCGTGGTTATATTTACAGTGACCTTTGGAAACAACCTGGAAGTGGTGTCACTGGGATCAAACCAGAGCTGTTGGTAGTTCATCAGGCTCATGTCACTCTGCGTTTGCCTCCAAAACATTCATCACTTTTTCCAACTACTTATTTAATGCATATAATTTAACCCAAGACTACCTCCTTTACCATTTGGATATTAAATCATCATATGTTTTGGCTTTGAAAAAAAAAAAAAAAAAAAAGAGAGAAAGAAAATGTTTAGCTTTTTTAGCTGTTTTGAATTTTTAAGGGTTGAAATGACAAGGTCTGTCTTCATCAGAATGGAAAAATCACTGTTTAGTTGTCACTCAAGCTTTACCCTTTAAAGATCCCAGCATTACTTTCTTTGATGCTGTATTTATTTTCAAATTACTTTTGTGGGAGGTGAAATGCTTGTAAGAAAAACATGCAGTATTTACAAAAATAACTTGAAACTAATAGTATTCTAAAAAAAAAACCCAAAAACCAAAAAAACAACCCAAACAAGCTACCCTGTACTTGAAAGCAGTTTGATAATTAAACAGAACAATTAAAAAACTTTAAAAAAAATAACGCAAAGCAATTTGGAAAGGAAGTAATTTGTATAACTAGCAAATATTTAAATAGAACAGGACTATTTCCTGCAGTGTAGGATCCTTTGCAGAGTGTTTCAAACAGTTGAACTCACAACAGGAAGTAATTTGCTGCTGAAAATAAGATCACATGAAACTCACTGCCTATAGTGATAAAAGGGAAGTGCTTCACTTGGTGGAACTGCTGGTTCATGTGAGGCATCAGAGCAGGTTAGTGGTACTGTGTTTTTTAAGTTAGGCTGGTCTGAAACAGGAGCACAGAAGATATGACAATCCCATGGAACAAGCCTTAAATGAACAAAGGTCCCACTGGGCATCAGATTAGGTGAAATGGCTGTTTGAAAACATCAAAATCTTTATCGCAGGTGCTGGGAGTGTGAAGCCAATCCAACAAGGATGTTATAGATCTCTGCACTGTCACACACAGGGAAATAATCGATGACAGTGAATAAAATTTTAAGTTCCTGAGCAGGCC
The DNA here is from genome assembly GCF_009819655.1 of Sylvia atricapilla. Taxonomy (NCBI): domain Eukaryota; kingdom Metazoa; phylum Chordata; class Aves; order Passeriformes; family Sylviidae; genus Sylvia; species Sylvia atricapilla. The sequence continues at coordinate 5,322,530 of NC_089151.1, forward strand.
AAGGTCTAGGTATGGACCTTTAAGTAGAAAAATTAAAGAACTTGAAAACCCATTTTCATATTTCCTCTCAAGTGGCCACTGTCAGGATGATGTCTGAAGATACCTGACCATGCCCTTGGAGACAGTAAACCAGGATACTTCCAATTTTGATGTGCTGCCCTTTCAGGTGGCAATGGAGCAATCTTTTTCAGAGGCTGAGGAAAAAGTAAATTCTTAGTGTTAAACAATACAGGATTAACATTATTTGGAGGTGATGCACAGCCACTCCTGCCAGCTGTATTAGCTACTCCTTGTGTCCAATCTACAGATTTCTTTGATAAGACAGTGTATTTTTATAAACCTCTACATATTTGACGTTGTGCCTGTTTCATGGGGTTTTTTACTACGTTGTCACCCTTGAAGGACCTCTGAGACTTTCAAGACTGGAGCTGCTACTTAACCCACCATCCTTACATTGCTAGAGAGTTTAAGGCAGGGCTACTGCTTTTCTGAAGGAACTTCTTTTCTTAAGGTCCAATGTCAAAATCAGTAGGAGTTGTTGGGTTGACTTTGGTAGTGCTTGTCTGAGGCACACTTGATCTATTGGTCCATCTTTGTAAGGAATCATTCCTAGGAAATCCTTACCCTTATTTATTCATTCTCTGGTACTGCCAGGAATCTTTGGCTGTGTTTGGATGATGTACTTGGGCACTCAACAGCAGATTCAAGAACGTGGTCATCTGCTCCAATCTGCACCTAATTCTCCAGTGTGATAGTGTGGTGTTTTCCTTTCACATCTGTCTGTGCTAATGTACTCTTTTGAATTCAGCAAAAGAAATTTAGCTCTGTGCTTCAGTGTTAAATTATTATTATAATCTGAATTTTAATTAAATCTTCCCTATATAAACATGACATTTTAATGCTCTCGGTAATAAAATAGTCTTTTATTTTAAGTAAGTAACTAGAAAGATACTATAATAGTTGAGATCAAATATATATTTGCACTCATTCTAGGAGGAGAAATGATATAACGCAGTGGTATGATTTATCTGTCTTTTTTTTTTTTTTTTTAACTGTGTCCAAGTATGTTGATACATATGTAAAATAATTGCATTCCTGCACTAGTCACAAGAGCTTTCTCAGTGGAAGTGGTGTTGCTTGGAGTCATGTGGTTCATTTTGCCAGGAGAGATGTGTCTTCCTTCCTCTCCCTGACATCAGCTGGACTCTGGCTGGCACTGAAGTCACTTGGAGTGATCTGACCCTTAATTAGCTGCTCCCTGATTTCTCCAGGGTGTTAAGCCTGCAGGGAGTTTCCCCTGCTTTCCTGGGACTCTGCACTGTAAATGTGCTGTACAACCAGGGCAGAGCAGGATTGCTCTGCTGGGAGCTGGGGCTGCTCTGGGAGATGAGGATCTGCAGGGGAAGTGGACTCCAGGACAGGCATGAATAGTTTGTGCACTTTAAGAAATTTGTCTCTTTTTCTTGCTTTGCCCAGAATCCCAAGACAGCAGGCTTGGATTCTGCTACTGAGATCATCCCAAAACACACATGATGTAATGGTCTAATTCTCAAAGTCCTGCAGGCTTGGGTCTCTCATTAAAGTGGAGATTACCAGAGAGTGAAACTAGTTGAAGTTTTGCTTTCCACGACATTTGTTAATTTTGCAATTTCTATTCAAAATCATCATTGTCCAAATACTTTCATTTAATCACAACATGCCATGCTGACGCAATTATTTACTTAGCAATCATGCCATACCTCAACATTTATGCATATTCATGGCACCACAGAAAAAATTATAGTATAAAAGTTGCTTCAGACCAGTGCAATCACATACACCGATAATTTAAATGGGTATTGCACAATTATTTATTCAGCCTTTAAAAGGGGAAAAATCAGTTACCAAAGCAACTGCTATATTGTGTGTAACTAATGCTATTTTTAAGATAAAGGACATTGGTAAGGCACACATATCAGTATCTCTTAGAAACGTGTACACACTTTGCAAAAGGGAAAAACACCAGGACTATTATAATCACTGAATTTGTAAAAAGAACTTCGGACCTGTTCTTTAGGACTGAGTTTTATCACCATTCTTACAGCATTGTAAAGTCTTCTGACAAGACTTTTAAGTAATATTCAGAAAAAAAAAAAACCAAAGAGAAATAGTAATATGCAACAGCAAGGGAAATATGTTTGTATTCAGGGTAAGTCTAGTAGATCAAACAGCATTTGCAATCCAAAGCATGCAGCCAAACACACAACATTTATACCATTGCAGAAGACTCTACATAAATACAGGCTATGGAGAATAATTTTTCCCCTTTCTTTTCTGTTCAACCAGTAGAACATTGCCCTATCCTTGCTCTGAGGGTTGGGAACATAATGTGCTCTGTATTCCTTGCCACAGAGCAAATGCTTGAGGCTGAAGATGTTTGCATATCACTGTTATGGGCTGAACAACCATGATTCTGTGTCAGAGTGGAAAATAATAGCACATGACGTAAGCTTCAGTAAATCATTTTTGTCCTAAGTGCACTCATAACCAACTTACAGACTTTTAAAATGCCTGGTTTTACTTTTTGTTCTGGCAGTCCAAAGGGCACAGAAGAATATTGAAGAAGAGCTGGGTTTTATTCACTATATTTTAAATTTTTCTGTTAACATCCTGTTCATGAATAGACTGACATTTCCTTGCACTCCAGAATTGTTTACAAAATAAGTTTCAAGAAAAATTCCTGGTCCATGGCTCACTACAGCTGATACATTGTGAATGCCTAAAGTTGATCAAAGTCCTTCAGGTGAGTTAAGTGAAGTGATGCTGTGTTGAATGTTATGGCTTGCTTCAAATGCTTTTTGTGAACCTGAAGGGTTATGAATATGAATATATGTTCCTTTTAGTACTAGACAAAAATCTGTCTTCAGAAACCCCTGAAAACTTGGCTTGAAGAACATCTGCAACTTGATCCCTGCAAAACCTTCTATCTTTTAACAGCCAAGATACAGTAATAGTGAAACTGGAGCTTGTGGAAGTACTCTGATGGTCTGCATTCAAGTTATGATGATCTAGAACTAGTGTTTTTCTTATAGGGAAAAAAAATTATTAACAACTTGCCCAAAGTGAAATGCTGATGCACCTCTTTGAAAGATGAGACCATTCAGACTCTGGGTTACTCAAATAGTTGCTGCTGTGAGAGCAGGGCCCAGGATGAGCACCCAAGAAATGCTGAGCTGATGCAAAGGAGGGACTCCTCTCTCCCTAAGGAAGTTTTCTGGATTTTTATTGTAAAGGAGCATTTTCCCAGCCCTGGGGGAGATTTTCTGAGCTGTGTAAATAAGACAACTTGCAATGAAAGAAGTGCACCTGGGTTTTCCTACAACTCACGGTGATCCAGTCTGTTCAGTTGGAAATAGAGTTGATTTATGTGATATTATTAATCTCTCCAGTAAGTTCTTCACTCATTTCTGTTGCTGGCTGAATAAGGCTTCAAATCATCTGCTGTCCAATTTGATGAATAACAGCAATGTCTGAGCCAGTGGCTAATCCAGCATTAGTCATTTCTCTGCTCAGGTGTGGTATCAGTTTCTCAGTTCAGGGATAGTCATCTATGGAGAGGTATTTTGGGAGGAGCATGAGCCATGGATCAGTGCATGCATCCTTTTTGTGGCTCAGCTCTGCAGAATGCTGCAGCAGAATTGTTAACTCTGATATCAGGATCAAAGCCCACAGCAGGCAAGTTTTCCAAGTCCATGCAGAACTCTGTTTTCTCCACAAATTGGATAAATCCTCTTGGTCTCTGATGGAAAGTGAGTTGAAGTATTTGAAGATGCTTCACTGCATTTAATATTCCTCCACAGGAGTGGAAATGGATAATCTGGATTAGGAATCCAAGAGTATGAGACTTTCCCCAGAGAGAGGAAGATGGGAGAAATAGTGTTAGAAAAGATGCATCCTTTTTAATTTGTCTTTATTCCTAACTGTGGATCTGAAGGGTTTTTCCTGGCTCCCTCTGCTGGCTATGAGGCTGGTTCAGCTTTTTTTTTTCTTCTTCTTCTTTTTTTTTTTTTTTTTTTTTTTTTTTTTCTTTTCTTTTCTTTTCTTTTTCCATGACAGTATTATTTTTGCTGATTAAAATAGCTGTGGCAGCTTTGTGTCTGTCCCTTCCTCCCTCCCCCACCCTATCTTACACATTCTTCTCTGCTTAAATACACAATTGTTTTTATGACTAATTTCCCTTTTCCCTGTAAGATTATCGTGTGATTCATCTTTAAAAATGAATTGATCCTTTTCAAAAGCATCAATTACTCCAAGTACATAAACAAGGGTGAAAAAAAAAGGAGAAAAACATGTGAAATTCATAAAATATTAAGCAGTAATTTCCAGTATGACCTAACTTTTTGTTAATGCTGAATTTAAATAATGGAAGGAAGTTATAACAGCAACAAAGCAGTGGCTGCCCCAAACATGAGATGTTTGTATTGTGCTTTATGCAGTGGCTGTTTTCTAACCACCTGAGATTTGAAATGCTACACCTGCTCTGTAGTACTGAAGCAAGAGTAGTACTTTGGCCTGACATTGAATTTCCATCTCTAGAAAATTTAGGTATAAACTGATTAAATCTGGCAGTTCTCCTGTAGAGCAGGTAGTAACTACCATCACAGATGGATCCCAGAGCATCATCAGCCCACAGAAGGGGACACTAATCTGTTAAGGTTTAGAAAAATATCAAGTACTTGCCCAGACATTTATTTTATCCCTGTGAATTCCACCATCTAGGTGTAGTTTTCTACTTCACCTCAGACTGATCACAGTTATTACTGTCTGGTTGGTCTTCAGCACACACAATTATCACAAGGTGTGTGCTTGGGTTTTGAGTTTGCTCAGGCACAGCCCCAGCCCCATTGCAAGGCTCTGCTGAAGGAGCACCTTCCCTTCCCTTCCCTTCCCTTCCCTTCCCTTCCCTTCCCTTCCCTTCCCTTCCCTTCCCTTCCCTTCCCTTCCCTTCCCTTCCCTTCCCTTCCCTTCCCTTCCCTTCCCTTCCCTTCCCTTCCCTTCCCTTCCCTTCCCTTCCCTTCCCTTCCCTTCCCTTCCCTTCCCAAACCTTCCCTTCCCTTCCCAAACCTTCCCAAACCTTCCCAAACCTTCCCAAACCTTCCCAAACCTTCCCTTCCCAAACCTTCCCAAACCTTCCCAAACCTTCCCAAACCTTCCCAAACCTTCCCAAACCTTCCCTTCCCTCCTCCCCAGAGATCGTCTCCTGTCTGTCCCTGTCTTTGGTGAGGTCCTTCTGTGGGAAACAAGCTCCTGGGCTAAAGTTTTTGTGTGTGCCATTTTTAACGCTCCCTGGTGACTCAGCCCAAGTCCAGTGGGAATTCCTAAACCACTTTTGAGGGATTTGAAAACATTGCCTTGTACCTGTGAGGCTCCCTGCGTTCCCAGAGTTAATGGGCAAATCCGTTAGCAGTAGGCAGAAAATTCTATTAAGATTCTTGTATTAGTCTTGCTGTTATAATATATGGATGCTGCAGGATCTTGACTGTTTCTATCCTTACAGCTTCCTGCTGAGATGATATTATTGCTTGGGTTAAAAGCTAAGTGGCTTTGTGTATGTACACACTCCTGTCAAATATATGATTGCTAATAATCCGTGTAGCATGAATGGAAAAGAGTTTCAGATGTGATAATGCAGAGCATCACTTCGGTGAGAAATTCATGTTTGGTTCGGAATTCAGTCTGGGTTGAAGATTCCACTTTTGTCTTAAATTTAGGCTGCTGTTCTCTTAGCACTTTTTGGTTGTTTTTATCCTCATTAACAAGGGAATAGAAACTCAACCTTGAAAGTGCTTCTTGAAAATCTCATATACAATGCTTTTCTAGATGTAAAAATGAATTTTTTACTAAGTGAAAATGTTAAGTTTTTAATGATAAATTAAAAACTTATGATAATTATCAAAATATGAAAAATTAATGAAATAACTTGAGTTTTAATTTTTTAACAAAAAGTCTACATTTTTAGTGACTGAGGTAGAGAGAGAAAACAGCAATTCTGAGATATTCCAACTTCTCTTCCACCAGTCATGGGAAACTGATTTTGGGTTGCTCTTTATAAGGTGTTTTTTTTTTTTTTTTTTTTTTTTTTTTTTTTTTTTTTTTTTGCTTGCTCTTTTTTTTTTTGCTTGCTTTCCAGACATAAAATCTGAGATCCTGACCTGATCCTGCAGCCCTGGTTTGAGAGTTGGAGTGGTGTCAGCTGGGCACTGCAGCCTGTGCTCACCCAGAGGAGTTTTAGAAAAGTGCATGACAATATTGAGACAGGCTTTGCTTTCTAAACAATTTAAATTAATTTCTAGATTTTCACCAAGAGGATAGTGCCATCAGACCTGAAAATCACTGTCCTTTCCAATTGACTGTAAACTTCCCTTATCTCACTTTTCACAAGAACAGATCACACAGTAGTGGAGGTGAGTTTATACAGTAAGGTTCCCTAAGTGCTGAATAATTTCCCAAATTCACTTCTGCTTGCGCACAAGGAATGATTTTAATACCTCATTTGGAATTTGATAATAATCATTGATATATATTTTGACATAAATCAGTTTTAAGAGATCAAAGCACAGTTAAATCAGTGAAGTCACATAGCTGAGTTGTTACTGCTGCTCATGGTTTGGTCAGGTGTCCACCACCACACCTGGTTGCCTTTGCCCCTTTCTCTCAGGCATTTGCTGCAAGGACTTTTGCTGGAAGTCCAGAACACTTTCCTGTGTTTCCAGAGCCCAGGATAACAGGATCCTGTCTGCTTAGGTAATGAAAACTGAACCCTGATGACAATTTACACTCACATCAATCTGTTTGGATAGAACATCACAAGTGGTGTGACTTTCATACAATATATTTCCTGCAAAGCTCAATAGAGAGAGATTTAAGCTGTCCATATTTTAGTTTAGCAAGTATTTCTAGTGCATCTTTCCCCTGACTCTGCTTACAGACTTTCAAAGCCTTGTTCATTGCATTTTCTGTTCAAGCTGAGGTAAGGAGCAGAGTTTGTCATGTGGTTGAAAATTTGTGTCTGCTTCCTCACATTTTTTGATCTTTTTGCCACATTAAGGGCATTTCTGATGGAAACACATGGCTGGTCAGGGTCAAGGGCAACAATGAGCCACCTCTCAGAAAAGTGACCATCTATAGGCGTGTGTGTAATTTTTCATTGTAATTAGTTTTTATTCAGAAGGCGAATCTTTGAAATATTAAAACACAGTTCCTCCAGCTGCTGGGCTTTTTCTGCTTTTCATGGGTGCTGTGTGTGATAGAGCTGTCTTTTCACCAAGGCTTCCCTTGTGACAGATGATATCTATGTATTGCCCTGCTGTTTAATGTGAAGCAAATGGGATGGCTTATCTAATGTGACAGGTACAGTCGTCTGTTGTCAGAGCTGTGACAGGACTGACCAGGATTATCTGGATGAGTGGTCATCGTGATGCTGCAGCATGGAAGGTGTGGGCCTCGTGGATAAACTGCAGCACAGTGAGATCTAGGGCCACTGGAGTGGAAAAGAAGAGGCAGGCTAGATGCTAATGTGGTCTATAAAGACGTCAGATGCTGATGAGTGAAATTAGGAGAAAGGTTTTGGGGGTGGAGGTAAGTAGTGGAGGAGGTATGAAATACACACCTCTTGGAAAATCTGGTAGGCATTGTTTGCAATAAAATAGGGTGCAAGTTCATTTTTCTGCAGTTAGGCAGATGTGTGTGCAGAGTGGTGCTCTGCATTTTTTGGGACACAGTGGAGGATTCTCCCAGTGCTCAGGCTAATAAGGTGCAGAGGCAAGTGACTGAGCAGCCAACAGTATGAGATACTTTCTCTAAATATAATTGCAAGCAAATGAGCTGAACATATCCACATTTAAAAGTTGGTTTATTATGTGGCTGCACTGTCCAATGTAAAATGAGAGTGACATTATTGAAGCATTGATAGAACATGAAATTTTTCTGCTACAGCTGTGATTTTCGCAGGGGCCTCCCAGTGCCACATTATGGACATTCATTGGGGAATGATTTTTTCAAATTGTGGTCTATGTTTCAACAATAGAAATGAGCAGAAAGAAGGAGCTGGACATGCTGCTGGACCTCCCACAGCACAGCAGAATACACTCAAGAGCATTCGAATGTGACATCTCAGCAGGCTGCAAGGCTTTAGCAGGTGTTTCACAGTGTTTTCTTGAATCTGCGTCTTCCAAAGCCATACAGGTAGACAAACCCCAAAGCTCAAAACACTTGCAGTGTTCAACCCACCAGGTGTCTGCCAGGAGACTTAAGCTGAACTGGCAGCCTGTCTCACACCTTTTCCAGTGGGTGGGACTGACAGCACTGTAATGGTGTGAGTGGAAGGGTCCATTTTAGTTTCTTTCCAAAGAGTGTATCTGTGTCACAATGTAAAGATTTTCACGGTTTGTAAACATGGAAGAACCATGTTGGGTACTCAGAGAAATGGTGTTTCTGCCTACCCTCACTGGCCTCAGGAGAATTTATCTACACACAGCCTACCTGGCTTTTCTTGGGAAATGAAGACCTGAAGAGTAGCCTCAGTGGTTGCATCCTGGTGCTTCTGTCTCACTCTGAATGATCCAGCCTTGTCTCTAGTCACTTCTGTTTCTGTTTCAAGGTCGTGAGCACTGGGGAGCTGTGGGTTTCAGTCAGCACCAGCTTGCTGCTCTGCTATTTAGTTGATTTTCCAATAAAACCAGTGTAATTATTAAATACAACTTCCTTATACCTTAGTGACCAGAATGATGTCAAACGTGCTGTGATTACACACAGGAGCATCTGTGGGGTCTGGGAAAGAGAGATGAGATGCCTCACTGCTATTTTTGGCACTGATGCTTGGTATTTCTTCCATTTGCAGACCCTCTGTGCCATTTTCTGATGACAAAACTGATCCCTGAGGGCACAATTGATATTAATGAGATGTAAATGGCAGATGAGGTGACAGATGACAGTGTCATCAACCAAAAAAATAAGGAACACTATCATGAATAAGCACAAAACAGTCAGAAGACATAAATGAACTGTATATAGTTTTGTTGAACAGGTTTTTTTTTTAAAGGTAATGCATTGGAAAAAGAGATAATCAGAGCATGAAATATTAGCATGAAATGACTCTGACTGCTGTAGCTCTTAGCAAACGTTTTTTGGGGTATTTATTGTGGGAGACTGAATAAGAGAAAGATTACTCATTTATTTATTTAAGAGTGACAGTGACAGAAGAGTTGTGACAATGGAAAGCAGGTATTATGCACTTGCTGTTTAGAAAAGAAAGGTTTGATGTTTTCATGGGTCACCACATGAATAAAAGAGAACGAAAGATGATATTTAGCAAAGGTCATGAAAGCTTTAATCTGGGAGTCTAAGACATATGTCCTGGCATGTTAAATAATCTTGAAGCCTGGTAGAAGATGAGATTTTCACAAGGACTCTGTCTTGATGTTTACAGACTGATTCATACCTGTCCAGCCACTGACAATCCATCTAATTTTTTAATCACTGAAACATGTAAAAAGCTGTGTCTAACTCACTGGTGCCCTTAGGAACCCAGATTTGAAGGATGGGCTGAGTTTATGAGGATCTCATATGGATAATTCATTTTCCCCTCATTCTGGCCTAGATACTCCAGGCATTTTGTCTTTTTTTTTTTTTTTTTTTTTTTTTTTTTTTTTTTTTTTTAATTATTATTATTATTTTTGATACCTCATTGGGCTTCTACAGATTTCTGGCTCTGGGTCTGCCTGGTCAGAGCTGTTAATCCTCCCCTCCTGCCCTTGCCATGGTGCTCTTTCTTGCAGAGAGTTATTTTGGAAGCACGGCTGAAAAAGTGAATGGAAATTTACCTTTGCCCCACACTTTATTTAAAGTGTGCTGTTCTGCCTCACTGGGGCACAGGAATCACTTCTCTGGGCTGATGTGGAGTTTTTCCAGCTCAGTAGAACCTCTGCAAGAACATTTCTGTGCATTTTTTCCTTCTCTGTCTTCTCCTCCTGTTCTTTTTCCTCTCAGCTCGACTTTAGAGGGAACACTTCCAATGAGCCATACAGGGAGCTGATGCTCTTGGCTTTACATGACAAAATAGTGCTGTTATTATTAACAACAGTGGTATCAAGCTTGTAACATGTCCCTCTATCAATTAGACAATGTATGAGATTATCATTAAATTTTGTATACATGTTGTCTTAATTATTTCCTTAATTAATAATGACTGTGTTCAGTGCCTCATCGATGCTTTTGTAATAGCTCCTGAAATTTAGATGGTTAGCATACTTGATTCAATTCCTTTTCAGCTGAAACTTCCGTGTGGTGTAACCTAAAATGTGGATTTTTTGGGTTTTTATATATATATACATATATATATATATATATATAAAATAATTGATTGATTGTTGTGTATGACACCAAATAAATTTATGTTGCAAAAGTATCTTGCAAAGTTCCATATAGGGAGAGATTAATACACTTGCTGTCATGTAGGTTTATGACTTAGCTTCATTAAGACCTGATGAAGTTTGGATACCATTTGTGCCTCAATAGAAGGAAAAATTCCCTTTTACTAGATTTAGCCAGGGAGATGCAGTTCTGTTATTTCTCCAGGAATGGTATCAGTTGGATTCCCCCCTCCTCTTAAGTCACTGGCTTGAATCAGCTGGATCAACTTCTTTTGGTGTAAGTGGGAGTTAGAGTGGGTTGGAGTTGCATAAATTACTACATGTGGCTGACAGTAGACTATAGAATTTGAATTATTTTTGTATTTTTTTCTGCTCAAAATGAAAAAAAAAAAAAAGATTAAAAATTACCATGCCATTAAAATTCAAATATTTTAGTGTCAGTTAAAAGACAAGCCATGTCTTATTAATTCTTGGTCTGCTGCTTGTCAGGAGCCATTGTTCTTATTTGGCATTTGAAATTAAAACTGTATTACTTGCTCTCACAGGTCACTCCAAGTATCTATTTGATTGGAAGACCCAAAACTTTTAGAGGCTTTTTTCTGATGTGAATGCTTAAATTAAAAATTCATAGTTCACTTTCCTCAGCTACTGTGCAGCATTCCTTTAAAATTCAGTGTTCCAGTGAGCAATCTTCATTTGATACAATATTCATGGATGGTAATCACAGAAGGTTGCAATGCACTCTGAGCAGATTTGTTTGGAAGTTCCATGGCATTTGTTTGGGAGCCTTTGCTGAGTACTCGTTCCTCAGTCTCTGATGCTCTGTGGTAAATTCCCCAGTTCTGTTCTTTGGCATGGGGAGTTTCTCTTGGGCTGCTGATTTTGGCATTAATGTGTTGTTACTCAGCATCCTGAGAATCTGTGCTTTAAAATTTGGGAGCCGGAGTGGTTTGGCTTTTCTTGTAGTGCCTGCAATAAAACCTGTTTGCTTTGGTTTGACAGCACAGCATGGCACTGATAATCTGCTTCCTGATTCAGTCAATGGATCTGATTTAATTCACTCTGTGGACAGCAAAATTCCTTAATTTAGTTGTCATGGGTTGGATTAATTCAACAGGCTTTGGCATTAGTGCTGGATTCAGGTACAAATATTTATGCAACTTGTGTGCTCTGGAAATCTCTCCTGGCACAAGCGGGAAGAGAAGAATACAGCAAAATACTGTGCCTTTTCCAAACAGCCCTTGATCTTATGATTTGATAAAATTCATTTTGAGAGAGTTTTGTTGCAAGCCTACAGAATGAAATTGGCAACTCATCCTCAGTTCCCTTAGGGTGATATCTTCAGTGATTTATGTAAAAGTCTGTGTAGCTGAATATGTGGAGAGATTATTTTTGACATTCCTGGCTTGGATAAATGATGCATTTTGAATGGCTGGATACACCAGTTCTCAGGTGACACAGATTTTTCCCATGTAAAGAATAACGATAGTTAATACACCTTTTCACATTTAATTATTTTAAATTATTTCTGTTTGCTTTTCTAATCAGAAGCATCATTTTCTTGCATCTTGAATTTAAGTGATTGTGAGGAGTTTCAATCACAGGTGTTTATAGAACTGCGTAAGGTTGAAATGAATGAATACATTTGAAAGATTTAATCTGTTCCCTTTTTTATTCTGTAGGAACTCACCTGTTTCAAGTGCTGGGGTTGCAGATAAATTTGGTTGTGAAATTCTGCCAGGACATTCAGTTACAGACCTGATAAGTATCTAGAAACCACAGTGTGCTTGCCTAAAACTTCCTAAACCAAGGCTGAGCACGAGGGCATTTTTATCTCTAGATATGCTTCCCTCTATAAAACTATTCATAGACATATTTATCTGAAGCCGATATTTACCTGTATTCTGGTTCTATTTTTAAAAATTATTTGTCCTTTTTCTATTTCCTTTCGGAATAGGTAGCACTGACTCTCACTTCCCTCATCACAAGTGATTCAGCAGTGTTTTCACTGACACCACTACATTTTCTACACACAAGCAACTAGAAACTCTCTCTACTCTGTCTGTTTTCTTTTGAATTTATTGTAGAGCCCTTTTTTGCTGCCTTGTTCACTAACTGAGCCCTGCCCCTGATTCCTCAGGGGTTCCTGTGACCTCCTCAGGTTGATTTCTTGATCCAATTCACTTAGTGGAATTAAGTGCCAATAATGTCCTTTAATTTGGGGCACAGTACCATGTTCCTTTCCCTCTGACACTCTTATTTACTTTTCCTGTCCCCACTGTGGCATGGGCAGGGGCTGGTAGCTGAGGACAGCTCATCTCCTGTCCCAGTGTACATTCCAGAGAGCTCCTTGCTTTTCTTTGACACCCACCTTCACTGTGGTTCCCTCATCATAGAAATGCCTGGCTGGATTTAATCTGCAAATATACTGCAGGAGCTCTGCTCTCAGAGGGGAAAATAGCCCTGGCAAGACTCTGAATAAAACAGGCTCTGAGTTGAATGGAGTGGCTTTTAGGAAAGAGAAGTGTTGCAGAGCAGCACAGTGTGGATGAGGTAAAAATGAGTCATTTAAAGCCATTCCTTGTCTCTTTTTTTTCCTGTGAACCAAATGTGTTTCTGAGCTGAGAGAATAAATGTGACATAAATCTGGAAAGGAGACTCTGGATCATTGTGGCATTGCCTGGTTTCCCTCGTGTGGCAGACTGCTCATGGTATGGTTGCCTGACAGGAGTAAGTTCTTGGTTTGCCTACACACTTGAAACTCAACCAAGTGACTTTCCTGTTTTCTTAACACATGATCAGCAAACATAACTCTTGTTACACTACATACCTAATTCCCATAATATTGTCAGTTGTGCCCTGACATAATGTGTAAAGACACAGAGGATCATTTCTTCAGTAGATGTAAGCGGGTGAGGATGAGAGGTATTCTGACAGCCAGGCACTGGCATTCCTGAGCTCTCTTCTCCACCTCTGAAACAGAAGAAGCTGTGCTTGTGTGAGTTCCTGGGTAGGTAATTTTTAGGAAAGGCAGAATTCTGGCTGAGACAGAGAAAGCGTGTGAGGACACAACAGAGGGACTTCCAAGGAAATGCTTCTGGTGAAGTTGCATAATACCTATTATTGGGAAAAAAAGTCATAATGTTTCTTGCTCTTTCTCTTCAGTGGGGGCAGTTTCAGCTTTCCAGCACCAGCTGCACAGAGCAGAGTAATGGATCAGCATTAGTGAGCCTGTCAGGGAAATGCAGGATACAAGCAGCATTTCCTGGATGGACTAAACCAGTTTACACAGATAATAAGGTAAGGACAGGTCTTGGAGTCTCCAGCTGTGGCTGTGCCACACACAAACGACCAAGGGAAAGCTAAAAGTGCTGTTTCACACAGCGTGCCAGGGACACAGCTGAAGAGACAAAGAGGTCTGTTCATTCATGGACTGTTCTGTTCTCCCTTGGACCACTCTGTCTTTCCTTGTAAACAGGGGCTGCAGAAATTAATGTCTGGAAAATAGGTGCTTCCCATGCTTGTGTCTGTAGAACTGCTTGCAAAACAAGTAAATCCAGGCAGACATACACACTCCTAATCTTAAGAAAGAAACAGTTAAGGCTCATTCTGTTGGTAGATTATCTGTGGGGATTATCTCCCTGTGAGAATCCTGGTTAGCAGTGAGGGCTGCAGCAGTGCCTTTGAGCTGTGTTAGGATGTATGGATGTGCTGGCTGGGCAGCTTGATTGGGATATGTTGGCTTTTTGTGAGTACAAAGTCCTAAACCACTTAGCATAATTAGTTTAAGTAGTGGCTAAAATAAATAAATCTATTACACCACCGTGATTATTTACTGTGTTTTTTTTAAATACTGAGGTTCTGCTATTGCCTTGCTTTGAAAGTTCAAGAAGGCACCGTGTGCATTTCTGACATTCTTTTCTAATTTTTTTAAAAGACTGATGAAAATGAGTGATATCTGGTGAGAACAGAAATATTAATGTGTTGTTCAAGACAAGTTAAAACAGGGAAAGGCAAATGATAGCAGTGAGTCAGCCTTTCAGAGAAAATAACTAGTACAGACCTTTAGTCTGGGTGACACTATTACAACTCACTTGACTAGAAAAGTTCTGTACCAGAGGCCTTTTCTGAAGATGTCAGGGAGATAAAAATGCAAAATGTAGGAGCCATATATACAGAGAAGGATCAAGGGAAGATTTAGGAAAAACAAAAGAGGTGCAAATCCAATTTGAGATGTGAGGAAAATGTTAGACCCATAAATAAATTATAGCTATGGAGCATTTAGAACTGTAGAATTAATTATGGTCTTAATAGAAGTCTGAGAGCAAGAGCCTGCTGTGAAGGCATTACAGGGCTAATTAAGGCCAGTCTTGGAAACACAACACTTAACAAAGAAAATTTTTTGAATGACTTGGAAATGCTGGTGCAGAAACCTTGCTTGGAGTTACGCAACCACCTGTACAAAGGAAAGGTGGGTGCTGGGAGGACACTCCAGTTTTGTTTTCTGTGTTGAACATCTGTCCGAAAATTGAGGCCTGTTTCTGTGGAAATGTTCAAGTTTGTTTTTCTGACATATTTTCATTTTTTTACTGTCTCCTTTAGTCAAAATTGCTGTTCAGATTGGTCACTATGAAGCTAATGTGGATTTATGGCCTATATGACCAAACTGCAGCTGGAATATAACAACCAAATAGTTGGGGGATAGATTTAAAGGCTTCACTGTTTCAATCTGTCTGGAGTAAGGAGACATAATTTTTTCAGTTAATTATTTTCTATGAGCAGAAGAAGGACAAGAAGGACTATTAAAATAGAAATTACACTAGATTTGGTGAACTGGGTAGCAGGGACTTTTTTTCCAAAGTGTGAATTCAATTACAGGCTGTAGTGAGAAGTGTGATGTTACAAATCTAATTGATAGGCTATTTGTTAAGGATATAGTAGATTTGCTCAATTCTTTCATCCTGCAAGTACAATATGTTCTTGTGTAATTTTACACAAATGATCAATTTAAATTATAATATTAGAAAAAAATAGACATCTGTGGGCAGTATTGATGTGTCATACTCCCAAACCTGACATCCAGGATGGAATAGTGGTAATAATGGTTGATTATTATGATTCAGTTCTGCTTGTTTATTTGTGAGAGGTTAAATGATCACAGATTGGCTGGAGTCTGGTGCAATGACTGAAGCAAGGAGAGATATGGTAAGAGTAATCAGTAAATTTAAAAATACATTTTGGATTTAGTTTGGCTTACTGAAGACAATGTTAAGGCTGATGTAACTCGGTCTCAGCCAAGGCTCACAAATATCCTGTGTTCCTCTGAACCACTGTTGTGGCAAAATACATGCAGAAAATGCTGCAGATTTTTGTCTGCAGATAGTTGGAACTGTGCCACAGTTCTTTTCCCTTTCATTTTGTCTGAGGGCCTAGAATCTCCAAGTCAGGAATATTAGAATATCTGGACAGCAGTTGCTGGCATTAGGTGCAGTTGCTCACAGCAAAAGCTGAAAATCAGTATAAAACATTTTGGTTTCTATTACAGGAGAACGCTCCCTCTGAGATAGAGTCACACACGCTGCCCTGCTCTGTGGGTTTCTTATTTTCTCAGCTAACATCTGCAAATAACTTTGAGCTTGTCCCTATTGATTCTCCAGCTGCTCTATCTCCCTTGCTGCTCGTGTCAGAGACAGATGAGTCTCGAGGGGAGCTGGAGAAGGCTGGAACAGAGCTCCTGCAAACGCCCACAGAGCAGGCAGGATGTTGCAGTTGGTCAACAGGAGGATCTTTCTGGTGCCCAGAGAGCCTGGAAGATCATTGAGGTCATACAGGTTTTCTACATATCCATCCTGAACAATTGCACTTGAAGAAAGGAAATACTAAGTTTACTGTGTGTTCAAAGGTAAATTGTCTTCCTTTTTTTTATTGTGTTTTCTCTCTAGGTTTTTTGCTACCCGCTCAATGAATTCAGTGGCAAAACTCAAGTTGGCTTAAGTGGAACACGATCAGTTCCCATGCTAGGAGGAATTATAATGTAGTAATGATAATCTGACCTTTTTTTTTTTTTTTTTTTTTTTTGTGTAATGATAACATGGTATGTTCAGGGTTGTATTTACCTGTGAGGCCTGTCTGATGTTATGAAGCTCCTGTCTGATAACATTTTCCCCTGTGGATGTGTGATTATCCACAGGCTGTGTATTTCACAGTGATATTATGTTGGAGGGTCACTAAACATTAGAACCTATTCTAGTCTGAGCAATGGACAGCTGTTGGTTAAAGAAACATAACTTGAAGGTTTGTCCTCAGCTATTTGGGAGGTGGTAATTCTACTGGAGGCTGGATTACAAGACTGTGTATTAAGTCTTGGTCTGGCACCACAGGTTTCTGCTGGGTAGAAATGCAAATAATCTTTGAGATAGGGAGCAGACACTGAGAGCTTTGCTGTTGATAGGAGGAATGGTTTTAGCTTGCCTAGAAAGGCCAAAGCAAAGGAAAGGAGGGTTTGAATCAGGGATCAAGGTATATACAGGGAGAAGAATCACGTGCTTCAGAAAGGCCAAGGCTAAAGCAATGCTGGAGCCCCTTGGGCCAGGCAGAGCTCAGCTGTACCCATCAACATGGGCAAGTCCAAAAGCATCATGTCCAGAGCTGCACAGCTGCTGGATCCATGCACAGTGAACCCCACACATCCCAGCTGGGGCAGCCAGGTTTGCACACAGCCTCGGGAGCCTGTGGGCAATGCAGCTGATGCAGTTTCTCTGCAGATGTGATTCAGCATTCCTGTGAAATGGCCATTTGCTCAGGATACCCAGACATCCAGCATTTGGAAAAATGTCTCCAGCCACTGCTCAGAGCAGCAGAGGCTCTCCTAAGCAGACAAGTAAGCAGCAGACAAGTATCCACGCTGGGGGAACTGGCAGGTCTGTGGAATGTTCCTGGATCCAGTGCAGCTGGGACCCAGACACAGCTATGCATGAGCTCTACCAGGAAGATAAAACAACTGAATTATTCCTTAACCTGCATCGAATAACAGGATTGGGTTCACAAAGCCTAGTCCTATTGGGAAGGGAAGAAGAAAGGACTTTTGGATGAGGGTCAAATGGAAGAATACACAATTTTTTCTTACAGGTACATTTACTTGTTCATATTCAGTCCCTACATTGTCTCTCAAATTTGTCTATTCATCACTTCCAGCTTGCCTACTCCAGCTTTGCTCTTTCTCATTCCTTTCTTTCTGGTTTCCACATCCTCTGTGCATATGGACATCCCAGCTTCTCCTTCATACGCTTGTCCCATGAGAAAGTGTTTCTGCAAGTTGCCTTCCTTATTTAACACATTTTTTTTCTTACCACACCACTAGAAAGGTGAGTCCCAGTGCAGTTAGGGATACACATGTCAGCAGCTGGCTCTCATGAAAACTGCACAACTGAAGGTTTGCTGCATCTGTGTTTTATTTTATTTTAAGCAGTTTAGTGTCTTGTACAAGTTTCTGTGAAAAGTCAGGGTTTCGGTTCTTGTCTTGAACACCTGGAGTTGTTTGTGTGGTTGAATTCTGTAGTTGAAGTTCCTGGGTGAATGAATAATATGCAATTTACAAAAGGTGAAGCAACATGGATAGCAACCAAAAATAACAGCACAGAGCAGTTTTCCTGGCCTCCATCCAGCGTAGAGTCAATGAGAATTTCTCCACTGGCTTCAGTGGGACTTTCATCAAGTCTATGGAGAGAATGCAGTACCAGACATCCACTTCAGACAGCAAGGTTAATAATACCTGAAGTCATAATCATCAGGGAAAAATACTGGGCTGAACCCAAAGGCCAGTGGAAATCAGCTGTCGTGGCAGGCTCAGAGGTTGTTCAAGCACCATGTAGCTGACAAAGTGACCTGGTGCTTACACATGAGACACAACTTGTTTATCTGGGCTGGCTGAGTCTCACAGAGCACTTGTGGGATTGCTGTGTGTCCTCAGGAATGGCTGGGTGTGATGAGCTCCCCAGACCTGACTTCAAGTGGAAGGTGCTTTAGGTGTCAGCACTGCCAGCAGCATTGGAAAGCTGCCCTTGATTTTTTAGTTGCAATGTTCATTGTTGTTAATGGAGACAAACCAAAAGCTCTGTCCGAGTCATTAGCAACAAATTATTTTCCAAAGCATTTGCAAGATGCTAAATGTCTTGAGATATTTGCAGAAGCAAGAGCAAACACTGAAAGCAAAATAATGAAAATTAAACATTTCCATGCTCATTCAAGATTAATGATGTCAGGGTTAATCACTGCCATATAAATACCCAAATAAATAAAATAGATTAGGAAAGTATTGTCTGAGTGTTTGCCTGGCTATCTGGCTTTCTTAGGATATTTAATTGTCGAGTTTTCAAAACTTGCTTCTAATTGACTTGAAATTCACACTATCAAGGAATGTCTAGAATTTTTTGAATCACTTATCAAGTTTCTTTCCACCAAATGCATATGTAACACAGATTAATCAGCCTCTGAGCTGACGTACCAGAAATGTGAAATAAAAATTGAGAAACTGTGATTAGACCAATTAGTTTAAAAACACTGCCTCTAAATTATTCCCCTATCTTAAGAAAAAGTGAGAGTTTAGTGCAGCACCTCTTCTCTAACCTCTTGTACCAGCTGGAAAACAGCATCATCAGTGAAGAAAACATTTAGCCTGAAAAAGGGGTTAATTACTTTTTAAAAAGGAAGAAATAGCCAGTGGTAACCATAATTCTCCCTCCGAATATTTTGCATAAAGTTTCTATTTATGTGAAGCTGAAACATTAAATGTGGTGCTCTGTCTTCAGACTTCCAGGAGATGCCTACATGGTGTTTTATTTAATAAAAATCTTACTTCTTTGATCAATTCTATCTGAATATGAACCCCAGTCACTCTTGTATTTAAACTAATGTTTAAACCACCTTTCTTTTGGCTTAGAACCTGATGAAGTTTTTGAAGGGTTAGACCACTGTTATTGGGCAACTTATCAGTGTATGAAAATGTGTGCCAAGCAGTTTAAAATATTGTGTTTGTTGTAAAATGCTGACATTAGGACCTCAACATAGAAAACATGCTAGAAAGCCTTCTTTGAGAGATAAGAGTGTGTGCAGTGTTTGGCATACACATGTATATAAAGCAGTTTATTGCTGTTTTGCAATGGAGAAAGCTGAAGTGCAGACAAAACGAAATTAATTTCCCCCAGCCAGACAATGAGTCAGTGACAGAACTGATAAAAGAAACCACCAGCCCCAATGAGGAGGAGGGAGCAAAAGCTGTGGCTGGGGACTTTCACAGACACAACACCAAACTCAACACAGATGGAGATGACTTCGATGTGGAGGTGGTCACCCCTTCTCCAGCATCTTCAGCTGGGACTCATTAGTGGGGCAGAAGCTGCTGCTCAGCCAAATCTGGTCCCTGCTCTTGGCTCTGGGCTGGGGATTGGTATCCAGGGGTTGTTGAGTCACCTTCCTGCATCCAGCCTGTCCTGTGCTGCCCCAGTGTGTGCCAGGGGTGGTGGGAGAAGGGAAGGGATGGATGAGGAAGGAGTGCCAAGGACAAGCTTATTGCTGCCTGAAGGTGGTTACTGCCATGTACAATACACTGAGGACCCCTAAACTGCTCTGTAATTTCCTTTGGTCTTTCAATTATCCAACACTGTGGTGTTCACTGATCATGACTCAAGTTTACATTAAAGCAGGAAATCTTATTTCAGACTGTAGCACAGATTTACTTGGCTTCTAGATAACACATGGAAGCATCAGGTACAATTTTGTAAACAGATTGGGATTTTTACAACGAGGAGTAATTCACACAGCACATCTTTGTCCTGCAGAGATTTTGCTGTAATTCTTTGCGCAAGCACTGTAAAAAGTCAGTAATAAAACACCAAAATGGTGAATTGAAATTGGAATTTTGAAGAATGAACTCAGTAACAATTACTACTACCACTGAATTAATTTGTATTAATATCTCATTAAAAGGAATTTTCTGCCTTTCTTCTAGCTCCAGGTAACTTTTGTTCATGAGGTGCAAAGTGTAAATCACAGATTTTAATCAGCAGATGCAAGTGTTTCTTGTGGCATAAAGTTAAACTGTTCAGATAACGTGGTCACTGGTAACTTACTACATTTTATTGTTCAGACAAGTGGAGTGTATTTAATAAGAAGCTAAAAATTTAACAAGTATTTCTTTCTTTCTTTCTTTCTTTCTTTCTTTCTTTCTTTCTTTCTTTCTTTCTTTCTTTCTTTCTTTCTTTCTTTCTTTCTTTCTTTCTTTCTTTCTTTCTTTCTTTCTTTCTTTCTTTCTTTCTTTCTTTCTTTCTTTCTTTCTTTCTTTCTTTCTTTCTTTCTTTCTTTCTTTCTTTCTTTCTTTCTTTCTTTCTTTCTTTCTTTCTTTCTTTCTTTCTTTCTTTCTTTCTTTCTTTCATGAAAAACCAATTTCTTTTGGCACTGTATAGGATTAAGCTCTAACTGTATGGTCTGTCCCAGGACAAATGCTACTCCAGGTACAGGATTGAATCCAGATTCTTTCCTTTCTCCCAGGGAAGAGGTAAAATACTCCATCCTTCTCCATGAAGCAATGCATTCTCCTCTGGGCAGATAGCTTAGCTCGTGAATGGAAATGTTCTTTTCCACATTGCAGAGTGAGTTGCAGCAGGACACTTTTGGGTGCATCCCCTGTGCTCTCCCTCCACAGCTGTGGTTATTGGCTGAGTGCAGCTCATCCAAACTGGAGGCCAGATTCATGCTTGGTGTTGTGTGGCAGCCCCTGAAAACCAGAGTGGATGCTCCTGTGGGAGGGCAGAGTCAGGAGGGCTGAGTGTCAGGAAATGGTCTATCAAATTACCTCTCCGTGGACTGTGCCATTGGATTGATAGAATGAAAAATTAATTGTTCAAAAGCTATTTTCTTTCTCTCACAACCCAAACAGTCATACTGGGAAGTAAAACATAGTAATGTGCTGGTATAGCCCTGCTGCCTCCTTTCTTTTATCACCAACCCGTGCAGCCAACCATGCTGTCACCCTCTCAGATGTCTTGTAGTCCCTTTCTCACATCTCTTTTGCTTTATCTGCTCGATACCATCTCACCTCTCATATGTCTTGAGCACTTAGGCTGCAGCCTTTCCTGCCTTCAGTAATTTCCATCTGCACATAATTTCAGTCTGGATCTCTTCTGTCCTCCAGCAGAGCTGATGTTTTATACACACTATAACTCTCAAAAAAAAAATCTATCCCTGATTGTCTTTCACACTTCCTCACCCCATTCCATTGCCAGTTTAATGTTTTATTCCTGCCGTATTTATTACAAGATGGCATGCAGATGCTCAGGTCCTGCATATATTATGTTGCCCGTTCTACTGCTTTTTATTCTACTGGGTTTAATCAAGGATTACTCCATTATTCATTCATATTTTTCTCTGGTAAAATATAACCTCCTGAAGGAAATTATCTAGTTTTTAAAAATATGTTGTATTGTCCTGCTGAAAATTTACCTCTTACTTGATGGAGAAATTTTCCTTGTTTTATGAACTTTCGGCAGTTCCTTTGAATTTCATAAAGAAAAATGCAATACATTTCAGTAAAATGAAGCTTCTTTTATGGAAAACAATAAGCCTAATTCAGCAATGTTATTTTATGGTATCTTGTATAGAAATGTTTCATGTCAATTCGGTAAACAGATGTTGATTAATTGCACATTGTGAAACCATCCCTTTCCCCACAAAGTTTAAATTAGGAATGGCTGCTTGGATCAGCAAGTTTAGTCTCCTTCATGAGACAGGTCATGCAACTCTTTTCTGTTTTGCTTCATATCCACTGACTTTGCTTATTGTTGGAACAAAACCATATGCTTCAAAAAAATTATGCATGTTGTTTTTTAAATTACCCAGAGTTGGGAAATCCACCACAAAATGAGAAAGTTTCTCCCATGATTAATTAACCTCGCTGCTAATAACATGTGCCTATTTTTGATCTGACTTTGTGTGGCTTCAGAATGAACAATTGGTTCTTTCTTATCCTCCTTTTGCCAGAAACCCCTTGACAAACATCTTCCTTGGGCAGCTGGAACTCTCTTTGTGACTGTGTGGCAGCCTGAGCAGCCATTCCCAAGAACATTTTGAGCATTCTCCACTTTGGTACCTTCTCAAGGCTTTTCAGCAGCTCCCCCACCGTGCTGAGAGCTGATGTCCCTGGTGGGATGGACCTGCAGCTCCTTCTCTCTGAGCATTTGACCCTGGCCACTCCTGGTCAGTCATCCAGGTGCCACCAGGTCCCTTGGCTTGGTTGCTTTCCAAATACAGCTCAGAATGGGGGAGAACAGTTACACATCCATCAGTCTCTCCTCGTTTGGTTGGGGGCCAACTTCCCACCAAAATCAGCCCTCAAGGAGAGACAACCATGGGTTCTGCAGGCACCAACCCAGCTGGAGCTCAGCCCTTGGGCCTCTCTGTAGCTGCTGTGATATGTGTGTGTGTGTGTAAATCTGTGTGTAGGGTGTGTGACTCCTTTATATGATTTATGCACACATACCAGCTCCTTTGCACACATATAGGGCAAAGCAGCCATTTATGGTAAGGGCAGATTAAAACCCAGCCTGATTTCTTGGAATAGATCAGTTTGATTTCTTGGAATGGGTCATACTGGAAACAACCAGGGCTGAGTTATTCAGGCTGAGTTGACCACCATGGTGGGAGCTGTAAATGCCTCATTTTTGTACACTCTGAAGAGCTGGCTGGTTGGGTGAGCTCTGGATGCTTCTTTGAGTTGACTTTGACATCATCAACGTACAGTTATCACACTTAAAAAATGGAGAAACAAACAACATGTCTTTTCAAAAGCAAACATACACAGACACATCCCTTAATTACATTTCTTAATGTAATTTTTAACACTTATTATTGTGCTTAACTACATGGCTGTTGGAAAGATATCTGTAAAACAGTAGTGTTAGTAGTAGTAATATGTAAATGTTACTACTACACATACAGTTATTCTAAATATAGGACAATAAATGCCTGAAAACAGCTTTTACTTTAAAAAATACCCTTAGAATTAGAGCTGTAAATCAACAAAAGCTCTCATGAAAATTCCCTTATCTGATAAAAAGATAAACTTATTTAAATGTAAGGACAGTGAAAATAGCAGCATTGAAATGAATACCTCTGTAGATCTGCTGGAGAATTTAAAAGAGTGTTTTCAATTGAACACCTCCCTGAACTCTCAACTTCATGCCTAAGATAATTGAAGGAAAATTAAATTTATGCCTAGGAGTGTTTGTAGGAAACCCTTCTAATAAGGTTTATATTTAGCAGATAACTGTGTGTTTATGGTGGTCACAGCCTGCCTAATAGAGCTGTAATAGATACATTTTGTATTGAATCAATATCAATGAATAATAACTTCTCTTTATTAACTGTGATGCCCCTATGGTTAATTTTAGCTCATACTGTAGGGATATTTGTTCCTTGTTTTTCAAAGACTATAATTATTTTCTTAAATAACCTGATATAACTGCTTTTATCAAGGCTTTTGATGGATATTAAAAGATTCTCAACTATGTAGAACACCATGGGCAGATAATATTAGGGATATGTCTGTTCTGTGGGCATTATAATTTATGTCTGCCCTTAAATATTTGCATAATTTTCTCATTTTTATTGAGCTTGTTTTCTACTGAAAATTCTGAGTAGTTAGTGTGATATATTTTAGATTATTGAATCATGGTGTACCTTGGTTCTCAAGGACAAGCTTCAATCACTACTGGATTCTTTTTGGATGTCAGCTTCCATCTTTCTGGCTGTCTTGCATCTTCTTGGCTGCTGCTGTGTCACTCACCAGCTCTGGAGATTCTGGGGCAGCCCTTGAGGATCCTGGTAATCCCAGAATTTCCCTGCTGTGCTGCTGGAGATGGGCAGGAGGCTGGGCAGAATTCAAAGCTTCCTTGGCTCTCATCAGAGCTATGTTGGCTTTATGGCTGTGAAACTTTTCCAGGTGGGTGACCCAGCACAGTCCAACCAGACAGAGTTAGAGCAGCTCTGAGCAAACATTCTAACAACTGCAGGAAAACCCAGTAAAACTTTAAATAGGGAGAACCCTGTGCTAAAAACAAAATCTCAGCAAGGCTTTGCACATGCACACAGGCATGCCCTAAAATACTGGCAGATTTTTAATGCTGTTAAATATAATAATTTAATTTAGTCTACCAATGAGTGAGACTTTTATTCAAGAGATTTTTTTTCCAAGAGCCCATACTTCCACTGATGTTACTACCTCCAAGAAGAAATCCTTTCTTGCATCAGCCCTTGTCTGTGGGTATGAGGCATTCATGGGCTGGCCAGGAGTAGCCGCCTCAGCCTCTTGTTGTTGGGTTCTATTTCCATGGTTAAATTGGAGAGAAACTTTTGTATTTATTAATTTATCATTCCCTCTTTCTAGAGGGAACTATCCCTGGTGAGGTATCCCTGTAAGATCCCTGTCCTGGCAGCACTCCCACTAGGGATGGAGTCAGTTGGCAGATCCAGAGATAGCAGACACTATGAGGCTGCTGGAAATCTGCCAGTGTTAGGGTCAGGCCATCTCCTCTGTCTGAGTCTCAGCTGATGATATGAGAACCAGGACAACCAGATTTACATTTGCAGTTGTAAATTACTGCAATTCCTATGATCTATCTCTTTGTCTCCAACTTAGCTCTAAAATCTCATGTACATCCTCAAACAGAAAACGTGCGCAAGATAAAGGAGGCCTTTAAAACAAACTGAGCGAGTCTTTGAAGATTTCAGATTCACAATCAATTTAAGTGATGCTGTTGCTGGCCTCGTAGCCTGGCTTCACCCAGTGTATGGAAGTGGAGCCTGTGATGTGCTGCTTTTGTGCTTCCTGCATTTATGTTCAAGGCAGCTCTTTGTGCCACTGAAATGGCAGTTATCTGGCTCACCTCTGCAGCTGATATTATGTACCTTTCCCTGCCATCTCTGTTAGAAGCTCCCACATCAATGGAAGGAGCAGTATTATCTGGCTGAAATGTGAGTGTCACAAGAATGGGCTGTATCAGGCCATCTTTTACTTCTGCATTTTTAGTATTCAGACAACATTGTTGGCAACAGAAGGCAGGCGTCTTCCCTAACAGAGTTGTTGCAGTCGAAGCAGAAATGCTGACATGTGTTAGTGGCATTCCAAGGATGTTTAAACTCACATCTCAGTTACATTTGAACTTGGTTTTCTTCTTTGGTTCAAAGGCAAATCAAAGTTGAAGTTTGTCGTTTTGATGTTGCTGAAACTCCACATCATTTTCAGTGCTCAGTTTACTCTTGTGAATGACATAAAATTCATGACATTGGTAATTAATAATATTCCTCTGACTAGATTATTAGGGAACCAGGAAAGTCTGGTGTGATTTTATTAAAGCTCATTAAAAATAGCATTGGTAAAACACTTTTCATTAAAGACCAGAGGTGATGTAAGGCAATGTGCTGCTAACCCATGTGGCCTTAGCCCTATGCTGTGCATTAGTGCAGTCAGAGATGAAGTAAGATTGAAGAGCTTTGGGTTTAATTCCTCATTTCTCATAGATTTCCCATGTGACTTTGAACAAATCACTTCCTCTTTTGCTTCTGTCTGGAAAATGGAGAGAGCAGGATGTTCCTGCCTCACAGGCACACTGTGAGCGTGGTGTGTACTTGGATACTGTGGTGTGGGGGGACGCAAAAGCCTGTAAAGTAGACAGATGTGTTACTGCTCCTCAGCAGCAGCTTCAGCAGAGAACAACCTGCTCAGACTTTCCACAGGAATGAGTGAAGAGGATATGTTTTCTGCCTCTTTACTTTCATTCTTTTTTTATTTTTTTTTAAAATCAGCTATAGTGCATCCAATCTGTTTATTTACTTGTGTGGATTTGGAGAGTGGTTGCAGTGTGAAGGATGAATGTATGTGAGGATATAAGAGAGCAAGATCTTCTTTAATTTGAATTCTGACAAAAGTGGACACGCTTCATATTCTCTCTCACCTCACTCCCATTGTCTCCTGTGGCAGCCCCTAGCATTGAAATTTATTGATGAGAAACACTGATATAGAGACTTATTAAGAGATAAATCAGCACTCACACAGCGTCCAAACCAAGCACAGCAGGGAACATAATAGACAAAAATTAAGCCTATTGCTAGGGAAAATAATTCAACGATAGTGAATCCTTAGCAGTCAATTTTAACAATCATGAAAAGGGATAATTTTAGACAAAAACATGGGTGGCTTCTACTTTGTGGTGTAGGATATATAACTGGTTGTTTTACCCAAGCGACTCACATGGTGATTTCCCAACCAGGAGATTTCTCACACCATTGCACTCTTAATTTTGCTGCCTCTGCCTCCTTGGGCTACCTGGTTGGGAAGAAGCACCACTGCTTTTCTGTGGTGTGCAGGGTCAGAGCAGAAGTGTTTGTCTTGCACCATAAGGCACATGACATCGAGACCATTGTCTGTGGCAGTAAAGCCAAAACAAAGACGTGGAACTGCACTTTTATTTGGAATTTAGATGGACATTGCCACAGCAAAAGAGTATACGGGTAAGAAAAAATTAAAAGCATTCCAAGTCTTGCTAGTATCTGGTTAAACTGCTATTAGTACAAATGACTTAAAAAATGTGTGTTGTTTTCCACTTTTTGTTCAGGAGCTTGTGAAAACATGGCCTGATGTTCAGCCAAGGTTGTCCTGTGGTATCATAACAACCACGAGCTGTGGAAACAAACACATACAGCAGGTAACAAATGTATACAACAGCCACTTTAGACATCATTCAAAAGATGTCTTTTAGCTATTGAATTAATTTTACATTTTTCTGGGTTGCTGTACCAGAAATGAACATGCCAATCTGATTCCTACACAATCTTACGTGTGTGGTGGGAATTTCTTGTATGGACCTATCATACAAGATATTGTCTTGTCTTTCATACAAGCTGTCTCCAGACAGCTGAAGCCTGGAGAGATTCAGTGACTGGTTCAAGACATGTTTGAATTCCATGGAAGAACAGCTCTCAGTCTGGGTTGTGACCTGTCTGCTCTTGTACAGAAAGTTTGAACACGGACTTGATCTAATTTTTCCCCACTGCATCCATGCCCCCTCTTTGAAGCCACTATTTGAAAAAAAAACCCCAAAAACCAAAAAAAAGCCTATCACATTATTTAGGTGGGATATTTCAGGTTCTTGGAAGGAGTTTTTTGACAATCTGCCAGAGTTGGTATGGTTTAAATGTGATTTGGGCAGATGTCTTGGACATGACTTTTGATAGCCAGCTTGTATGCATTGCATTGGTTTATATAGCTGGCCTCAGTTTTACTGTTTTTAGCACTGGTAGAAAACAGTAATTTCTCTTTTCCATGGTTTGGGCTGTGTTTTATCCAGCAGGAAGTCCTGTGGGGAGAGTTATGATTGTCAGTTAAACTAACTGATACAGCTGTAAAAGTGGACAGGCTCTCAAAAGAAGAGTCTTAGCAATTGGAAAATGAAAAGTACCAGGAAAATCTTAGTTGCCCTTTCCTTCCTGAGTCTGAGAAAACGTCTCTTATATTATGTAAATCATAATTTTCTCATGTAGCTGTAAATCATTCCATGTGCTCTGCTAACAGGTTTATACTTGTTCCTTCTCAAAGCTCTTTTTACTAATCACTATACACATGTGGGATGGCATAGATTGAGATAGGATCAAATTGATAAACTGTGGCATCAAAACAACCACGGGCTGTGGAAACAAACCCATACAGCAGATAACAAATGTATACAACAACCACTTTACTTCCAAAGATGTCTTTTAGCTATTGGATTAATTTTACATTTTTCTGGTTTGCTTTACCAGAAGTGAACATATAATTCATGTATGTTCTGCTAAGCATTACAGAGCAGTAACTTGTAGAAAAATGAGAAAGTCTTCTCAAGACTGGAACAGCTCCTTGGTTTGCAGTGTGTGTGGGCAATACTGGTATTTCTAATGAGGCTACCAGTGCTTTAGTCAAGTGTAGGACTCCCGTGATTGATTCAGCAAAAGGCAAGTGGGAAAAGATTATTCTTTCTCTATTATGACGTTTGAGAGACCTTAATACATCTATTTCTTTACCAAGGAAATTGGATGCTGCATCACCTTGCCCAGAGCTTTTCAGGTCCTGTTTAAATTGTGAACCATTTCATAACAAAATGTCCATGAACCAAATCCCATCTGTGCTTGCTGTTTTGACCCCCACCTCTGACATTCCCAGGGCCACAGATGCCCCATTTGTTCTCTGAACAGCAGGGGAAATTCATGGTACCTTCACCCACCAAGTGCCTCTCCTTGGCTTTGCTCATGTGGTGAAGATGGAGAAGCTGGAATACAGCTGTGAACTCCTGGAAGGGTTTGAGATGGGTAGTGAGCAAGGGCACCTGAAAAATCAACAAAAAGGGCTCAAGAACAGGGGCAATCACCCAGAAGAGCAACCTGAGCTCCTGCTGAAGAGCTTGCTGCCATCTGTTTACACATAATTGCTGTAAAAACCCACCCCTCTCCTGTGGGAATCACACCCTGAGTCTACACCACCACAAACACCTCAGAGATGCTTTCTGAGCCCAGAGGTACCAGAGCCCTCTGCCTGCAGGCTGCCTTCCTGCTCACACTCACCAGTGGTGCTGAGATGAATAATCAGGCTGCAGCCTAATGATTGAGCATTCTTTCTCCGCCCTCTGATTTTTCCCTCTGATGTTGTTAGTAAATATTTGTATGACAATAATATTAATATTTGTACCTGTTTAAACCCCAGTTTAGCAAACCTGGGGAGGCCTCGACCTCCCAGACCCAGAGCACTCTGTGTGCATGCTGCAGCAGTGACTGCCATGTCAAGAGTCACAGCTTTCGTTTCAGTGAAGTAACACCAACTTACATTGTGTTGTGTGAGATTACAAAGGGAGATTGGGATATTTTATTACACTGTCAATCAGCCTGGAGCCTGGCTCTCATCTGAGTGCTGAGCCCTCACCCCTCTTCCCCCTCAAACAAAGCAAACAGAAAACCAGGGCTTCTGAAGGTGTTTATCATGAAATGTATGAAGCGTGGTGACACCTTCGAATACAACAGAAACCACATGCCAAATCAGTCCTATTGTGAAGTAAAGAGAGCAGGTGGATTTCATGAATAAATATCTGCATTCACTGGGCATGGCAGATTTTTCTGAAAATGATGATGAGGGTAAATCTGTACAAAATAGGTGGCAATTGAATGACTTTCTTTAGAGCTGAAGTTTTTATTGGAGAAACATAATAATTAGTTTCCACAACCCATAGCTGCAGACATTGACTGTTCTTCTAATGAAAGATGCTGCCGATATTGGCTTCAAAAGAATACAGAAAAATTACAGACACTGACAAAAGGGTGTATTTTTCATTTTCTAACTTTATTCCCTGAATATTCCCTTGAGTTACCTTGTTTTGTTTACAAGAGCCTCAGGGGCGGAGCAGGGTGGTGCATTGCCTACATGGGCAATTACTTCACATACTCATTTCAATCATAATCCATTCAGAATGATAAAAAATGAAATCACATGTAATTTATAATCTAGAACATTGCAGCTAGAGCTTTTTAAATATTACAGCTGCAATGTGATTCGACATAATCCCTTGCAGTCATTCAGGCTCTTCTAAAACCAAAACACATTTATCCATAAGTGACAATTACATCTCCACATTTTTTTCAGAAAATTTGTTATGTTATTATGGTTTGGGGGCTGATCTTGTGTAAGTAATGATTGGTGATTGCATATAAAGCTGTTTATTTTCAGACCCCCACCTACCCTGAACCTGTTCCATGCACTGTCATTTGCTTAATGCTGCTAATTAATATGAAATAACATGCCACTGTTAGGCAGTTAAAAAGAAAGACTTCAAATGGAGCTTAGGCAGTTGTAATGGCTGTCTTGTTAATACCGTTGTCATGTGCTCTAAAATGACACTAAACAGTAATTCCACTCTGTGAGTATTATGATATGAGTGGCATTTCATTCTGTGTTTAGAAATCCCAAACCAGCATGAGATGATTGTGTATTCCTCCTCCACACAGGGAGAGGAGTTCCCCTAAACCTGATGTGGAGTGTAATTTCTTGGTTATTGATTTGTTTTATTTCCAAAAAGCCATTGGTGACAGAGTATCAGCAGCCTGATGCTGAAGTACATCGGTCTGTAGCACATTTCTGAGCAAGCTGCTGCCAATCCACTTTCTGTTTTGTCCACAGAAGCTGATCTCTTCTCTGTGGTTAATTGCCATTATCTTTTCTTCATCTCTCCCAATCTGCAATGCCTACTTGTTTTTCATCATTTTGTAAACCAGTGCAGCATTATTCACTTTGGCAAAAATGTCTGGATGTGCTGAGTCCAAAGCTGACAGTGCTTGGAAAGACTCTGATTTCAGCAGGCTCTGGATTGTGTGTGTGTCTCTCTTTCTGTGCTTCCCTCTTACAATTGAAAGGCCTGTTTGCTTCTGGTTGTAGCTCCTTGTCTCTCCTTCTCACAGCAGCCTCATTTCAGGTCTGGTGCTTCTGAAAATTGTATGATAATGGGTAAATCTCACTCTGAGGTTTTCAA
The DNA here is from genome assembly GCF_009819655.1 of Sylvia atricapilla. NCBI lineage: Eukaryota > Metazoa > Chordata > Aves > Passeriformes > Sylviidae > Sylvia > Sylvia atricapilla. The sequence goes on from NC_089151.1 coordinate 5,353,533, forward strand.
ATTGATTTAGTAGGATAATGAGGCAAATTCTCTCTCCCTCCTTCCCTGTTGGCTGTGATCTCTTCAGGGACAAAAATGCTTGACCTGTTCATGGAGTGAGTGATCACTTCCAGGGACATAGCAGAGGATCAGAGTTCCCCAGCTGGGCTCCAAAATGCCAGTATTGATGCAAAGTCCAGTAGAGAAGAAGGAAAGCAGAAACTACAAGGCTGGGGAGATACCAAGTAGTAGATATTTTATACTAAGCTAAAAGGGTATTGCAATTATTGGTATTACAAATGCTGGCAATACTTGGTATTGCCAGACTCAGAGATTAAAAATCTTGAGTTGAATATTAGAAAACAATAATCTATTTTTCTGAAAAACACGTCGTTCTTGTTCTTTTCTTTGAAGTTTCAGATTTCTGCAGCTCCTTCATGTATGTCAGAGACATACTGGTAATGTTTTGGGATAATTTGAGGGGAGTTCTGGGGTGCTGCAGCTGGGCTCATCTCTTACATCCGCTGACCTGAATCATGCTGCTTTTCAGAGTCTGAATTGGCCCTTTTCCTGTGGCATTACATTACATGTGCATGGCCACAGGACTCTGGGATAGTTTTGTGCTGTTAATTCTATCCAAGTACCTTCCTGAGCTGTGCCCTTCCGCCTGTTGTAAAGTCACTCTTCTAACCTGCACACCCTCAACCACACTCCACTCTCTGTGGGTCAGGAAGGCTTTTCCCTTAAACCTTTCCTTCCATTTGCCCTACAAACACCCTCCAGTTCTGTCCTTCATAGTCACCTCTGTCTTTGGGTTTTGTCTCCAGACTTAGCAAGGTCAGCTACAGAAAGCATTCTTTTTTCCCCGACCTGCTCTCAACAGAAAGCGTAGGGATAAAAAGCTTTACCTACTGCTTTTGGTTGTTGACAAAGAGCAGAGTGGAGCTGATGTGCTGCTTGTCCCAGGAGGTGTGGAGAAGTGGGGCAGGCAGACAAAAGCAAAGCTTAAGAAGACATGAATAGAACTGCAGAGATGCTGGCCATATAAAGAAGAAATGGGAAAAAATCTGATAGATCTTTTGGATTCAAGTTCACCCTTGGCCGGCAGAACTGTTTACAGGGATGAGAAATAAGAGAGGCTGGGAGGACTAAAGACAAGAGACACAATTTCTGTATTTACAAGTCTAAGATGGGCCCTGAGTTAGTGTTGTTGGGTTGAGCAAAAAAGACGACAAAAGGAAAGAGATCCTGACGAGTTTACAGCTTTGTGTTACTTTATTCCACAACATGAGTCCACTGAAAAGGAAAATGTTTCAAAACAAAATATCCAGACAAAATCACAATAAAATCAGTCTAACACTGCCACTGGCTTATATCTGGTGGAGCTGATTATGATTAGATCCCTCTGCCCAACCCTATACTTAATTAATTTGATAATAGTGACACTAATTGTCATTCTTGTACTCGCTTGCCTTTATTGCTTCTTCCTCGTCCATGTCTCTTGGTTAGTGAATGTATCCTTTGCAGAATGTAGCACAGCAGAAGACAGCAAAAATGACTGAATAGGAAAGAAGACAGAAATAAACTTCACCTGGTAATGTAAGCCATGTTTTCAGGCTTCCCACATGGTATGCTTAACTTTCTAATTTGATCATATTTTTTATGTTTTGAATATTGTATGAAGTGGTTTAGATAAAAATAGAATGAGAGCTAAGTTAAGTGGAAATATCATATCATTTGAACTAGTTCAGTCTGAAGACTGTTTTAGCTGGTGACATAGCTGGGTTTTGTTATTTTTAAAAATCTTTCTGTATGAGAGAAAAGCAAGACAGTTGGGCTTCATTGATTTGGTAAAAATCCTAAGTAAGTTAAAAGCAGCAGCCACATTCCTGTAAGTTGTCACTGTAAATTGAACGGGTTTTGTGTGAATGATTTGTATTGTTTGTAAAATTTGTGTAATTTGACTGTTTGTCTCTCAAAACTGTTGAAAATGGACTATTTTAAGAGCAGATATAATAATAATAATAATTCATTGCATTTCTTTGTGTGTCAACAAATGAATGTCACCTCAAGGAGTGTGTCATATGCCCAGTGTAAGAGGTTGTTTGTGGTAGTATGTAGCCCTTAGGAAACACTTCTGGACAGGATATTGGGAAGACTAAATGAATCCATACAAACAAACTTTCACTCTTTTTTTCTGGAAGATGTAGAGATACCCATGTCTCTGCTTTCTTGCTAAGATACTATATCACATTTTGTCTTGTTTCTTCCTGTGTTTCAAAATCAATATTCTATCCACAGTTTCAGTTTTCTTATCTGCTGTGTCTTATCTGCTGTCTTTGTGGAGCTGGACAATGAATTCAGTCCTGACAAGTATTTGCAATGCAGAGTTTTTTTAATAAAATAATTTTGGATGGTTATTCAAAAATAACAGCATGTCATTTTGATGAGTGAGCTCCAGGGTTGTCAATTTACTTTAAGAAAACCTAATGCACTGACTGGCTTTATGTATTTTTTTCATAATACCGTACTGAAAAATACCTACTGAAGGCCATTGGGAAGAATTTTATTTGTGTTTTGTGTGGCTCTTACCCACTAGAGAAACCCTTTTTACGGCACCTGAGACTTGTTAAAATAGGTGCTGTATCATGCCTCCGAAAAAAGGCAACACAGAGAGGACAAGGGAATGTTATTTTCATCATTTTATGGATGGAAAGACAGGCACAAAGAGATTGTGGATTCTTCTTGGTCATGCAAGAAATATGTTGTGGAGTTTGAAAATAGTCTGATATATTCTGAATTGTAGCTCAGTGGCTCAAACCAATAGTCTTTGGTTATTTGTAACAAAAATGAAAATGTTAATATCAAGTTGAATTCATGTCATCATTTCCCCAAAAATATTTAAGTGAAAACTCAGGCAGAGAATGGACATTAAAGCAAGAACAGTGGCAGAAAACAATAGGGAATTATATTTTCTGTTTTAAAATACAAAGGCATAGTTTTTAGAAAACACTTCTCATTTATCACAGGTAGAGAGCTCTGCTCCTTGCATATGTAGCACTTGTTTAGTAAACAGTGAATGTGAAAGCCCTCTATGATGTATCTTCAAAAAGAGCATTCCACCAGTTCCTGTGGGGTATCATGTGGGACACAGATGTGAGAAGTGGGATGTATTGCAAGAGGTGCCCACAGGCCCACAGTAGAGTTCATGCAGGTGCCACATGTGGAAGTGAACTAAGAAGCTGTCAGCACAGAACTGAATAAATAGGCTAATAAATAAGCTAATAAATAGGCTGATAAATAAGCTCTGCACACAGGCTCATTAATTAGCTTGGGCACTAATTAGCATCCAACTGATACAGCTTTTGGGGTTCAATCTCCTCAGCGGGGCTCAGCAGAGGCTGAGGCCAGTGAAGGCATCTCTCTCTGCTTTTCATGGCACAGAGCAGATACCAGTCTATTTTCTTCTCAGCCTGTGCCTTGGGTGGGTGACAGAGTATCTTCTGAGATAGGCCAGGCTGGGTTTGCAATAAAACTTCTCAGTCCTGAATTACTGTATGGCTCCTGGTTTTGAAGAGGTGATACCTTCAGCTGAAGACAATAATGATGCATGTGCTCAGCGCACCTCAAAACAGTTTATTCATTTAATCAGCTCTTGCCAGTTCTCAGCACTCAGCTTCCCAGGACGGCCTCTGTAGCATGTCTGGACTCATTCACAATCCACGCCTTTGAAGATCATTAACACTACTGAGCAGAAGTGTGGGATTGGAGGTGGGTATGTAATGAGAGTGCTCTTGTTTCTCCGTGCCTTTTGGGGGCTGGGATGAAACATGATTTAGAACCTTGTGTTTTGGAAGATGGTGTGCGTAAAACCGGTCTCTCCGCTTACATCGGTGGGGTTGTTTGAAGAACAAATTATTTCCATCTTTATGCCCAAGTCTATGACAAATGAAACAGAAAGTGCCACCTTGCTTTATTGTGTTTTGGCTGACTAACCACTGGCAGGATATGAGCAAATACCTTGGGACTTCACTCTGGTTTTTTAGAACCTCTCAGAGAAAACATGCATTGAAACTCTTTCTCTCAGTTTTCTTTCTGACTTTGAGATTAAGCCAGGTAAATCGTCCTTAAGATTTATTAAAGTTGGGTGGACTAGCTCAGGAGTGCTAATTTTGAAGTGACTTCAAGCTGATAATTCAGGTGTGGCTCAATCATGACTGGGGTAATTTCTTTAAGGAAGATGAGGTCTCAGGTGCCTTATGGTTATGTACAAGAACAAGGAGCAAGAACCAAGCAGCAGGGCAGAGATGCTGGAAGATGCTGTCAGAAGACTTTGCTTAACCTGTGCCACTCCAGAGAGATGCCTGAAAATTTTCTTTTCTTCCAGGCTGGCTCTGTTGTACCTTGCTTTACAAAAATAGAGATGTATTTTGCGAAGAGAGTTGTTAGTGAAAAATTCTCTTGAAGATTTTCAAGATCGATTTCTTTGAAGCTTATTATCAGAATGTATCTCCTGTCTTACTTGTCATTGGGAGAGTCCATATTGGTGAAATACTACCTGTGTTACTTCCATACAGGAAGACATAGCTGGCAGCACTCAAATAAATTTAAAGACTTTCTTCTTTCTTCATAAATGGGACAAGTTTTATGGCCTATCCTTCCACCATTTTTAAATGTCTATTCTGGAGGTTCTGGACTGACGGTGTTTGGGTCTCATTTCAGTTTCCACACATTGAATAAGATATGAAGAAACCTATGATAAAATTTTAATGAGCAGCACAGTCATACTATCCACAGGCATAGATCACACAGCCCATGTTCATGGTTAGAACTACACACATCTAAAACAGATGCCTTTTTCATCATTGTCTCTACGTTACTCTTCTCCTGGGATGTAAAATAACATTTAAGAATTCTCCCAAGGGTGCATTCGTGGAGCAGATAAGACAATTTCTTCAGCTAGATTGCAGCTGTAATTCTTTTCAATTGTAATTGCTGGCTGGAGAGGTGCCTGCAGGCCAGAGGGATGCTGTTCTTTACATTAGTGTCTTTGAAAAGAAAAGGAAATATAAACCCAGTGGTTGTTTCTAAGTTGTTTTTTTTGTTGTTTTTTTTGTTGTTTTTGCTTTTCCGGTGTCACCATGTGAACTCAAAAAGAGCAAAACATCTTAGCAAAATAGAAAATAAATAATAATAAAACCACCATGGCTTACTCCTTGTAGAAGTCTCTTCAGAGCTACACATTGTGCTGGGAAAGCTGTCCAACTTGGGAGGCTGAGCTGCAGCCAACTGCTCCTCATCACAGTGTGCTCTAAGTGGGAAGATAGCAGGCTTCTTTCTGCCATTACTGCTCCTGTATTTCTGTGTTTCTTTGTTTTTATGGCAAGGAATGAAATGTTCTCTCCCCAAACTTTTTGACATTTGGCAGGGACAGGGGAATGAAGTGCCATGCCAAAGCAAATCCCTGTGCAGGAGCTGCAGAGGATGTATTATTTTTACTTTTTTGTCCTGAGAAAATCTGTGAGATGGCAGAGTCATGCTGCAAGGGCTGTTTCAAAAGGTGGCTGTTGTGTAGTGACGAATGGATTCAAATAATGGATGTTGTGTAGTTCAACAGCACTTAGCAAAACTGTGCTGTGCCAGATCTGCACTGCTGCAAGTTGACTGGATGCAGGTGCAAAGATCTGTGCCAGTCCTGAGGCAGAGCTGAGGCCAGTGAGAATTAACTAAAATTCCTGCCAAGTATAATATTTATTAATTTTGCGCTTGCTAAGGGACAGCTCTGTAGCTCACTGCTGTGTCACACTGTTTCCAGGCAGTCTATGCTGCATGATAGTCAGCTGGAAGCCCAAGAGGAAGCCCAAGACTTGGGCTCAGGAGCATTTTGTAATGTTGAATATGGAAAGGAAGGGCAGGACTGCTGTGTAGCCACACAACAACTCATGAACACCATTCCTTGAAGTGAGGGCTTGAACACCTTCATGGGTTTTCATATTGTAGATCCATGCCTGGTTGCTGGGCTGTGTTTGAGCCATTCCCTGGAACAATGATGTGATTTTAGGTTTGATGTAAGACTCACTGGGTGAATTTTTGTTAACTGTGTTAGGAGCTGATCAAAACTCTGGTCTTGGAGTGGGAAAGGACATAAGACACTTTCAGAAGTCCAAAGAGAATCCCAGAACTGGGCCACTTAATAAATGGCACATTTCCAAGAAAATCAGGCAGTTGTCTTTCCCACTGCAGTCAAGGAGAACTTCTGGCAATCTGCCCAGTTCAAATTTGGGTTTTAGAAATATTTACACAGGTTTCTATTTTTAATAAGTTTCATCTTTGTTCTTGTATCAACTATTATATTAACTGCAAAAAATCCAATCTTTTGAGATCAGTTAAAAACTGCTGATTTGACAAAAGCTGTTTTCCCCATAACACTGCATGATGCAAGTGTGGTTAAATCCAGTGGCCTCATTCTGGTATGAGAAATAGTGGATTGCACATGGCATATCCATTTCACTCAAAGCCTGATGCGGCCAGCCTTGGGCTCATTAATCCACAAATACATTTTCCTTGAAAAATGAGTCTATGTAAATTTTAGAGCTCAAAAGTACAGTTCAGCTCTGAAAACACTTTGAGAAATTCACACGAGTAGTTTGAGGGATGAGGTGACTTGTCATTCCTCAGACAAGAGGGTGTTTCTTTACTAATAAATCACAGTGGTGACTGGATTTTTCATGAAAATTAGCAGTCGTGTTGTTTCATGTACAAGAAACTTCATCAGGAATGTTGGTGCTGTGAGATGAGTGTGAATTTAGCTTACATAATGGTTCTTGATATTCCAGAATGAGGATTTTTTACATCTCGCAAAATTAAATTGGTTTAGTTGCCTGTTGACTGTAACAGATTTATTTGCAAGACACAGTATCAGTGGGCTGGTTTGCTGAGTTTAGTCTCCGTTCTTAAAGATTTTTTGGTTAAAAAGACTGGTTAGAGGGCGGTTTAGAGAGTTAAGAAATGTACAGTGAGATGAGGTTGTTGTCTTTAGTTGGTGCTCCACACGTTCAAGACAGAACAAAAATACGAAATCATATGAAAACAAAATTTGTACACTCTAACTTTTCAAGGAAAAGCATAACTATTGTCACCAATCCCAGCTGAATTCCATTTGAAGAATGGGGAATGCTCTTTGGAGAATGTTAAGATTTTTATGTCAGGTGGATGTGAGGAGAAAGCAAAAAAGTCTCTACCCGTTTATACCTGCAGACAATGAAAAATGATTCTCTTTCAAATAGATAACAACCTCATCCTAGCAATACCTAAAATGGTCTGGAATGGCTTTTCATTATCTAGCTTACACATCTGAAAAATGAAAGGCAAGAAGAATAGAAACGGGAAACCAGTTCCTTTTGATGGATGCAGTTTCACTTCTAACGACACTCTTGAAATGCACATTCTCAGACACGTTTGCCCAATAATTTCCAGAGCAGAGTCCTTGGGGGTTTTCCCAAATGACTGCTACATGCATTAAGAGGAACTAGTGCTTTCTCCCTCTTCTCTTTCCTGAGATACATATTTGTGTGCAGGATGCTTTGCCCAGATCCTTAGATGCAAGATAGGCAAATACATACCACAGCTGAAATTTGCCCTGCAGTGATGCTCTGTGCAAACTGCCAGCACAGCACCTTGTGTTGTGTAAGGCCAGTTTAGGTCCTTTATGTGGTTCTTCTGTTGTACATAAGAATTTATGTAGATTGTTCCACTGGGGTGAATTTTCTTTATTTGCAAACAGAAAAGATTCTGATTCCACTGCCAAAGCAATCGCAAGCCACGCTTAAGAAATTCTACATCACCTACTCCTGTTGTAGTTCATGAAATACTAATGTCATCGAATCTTCACTGTCATTGTTGCTGCCTTGAATGCTTTGGCTGTGGCTTGGCACTGCCAGTCTCCCAGGTTTTAAGAGCAGGCAGCTTGATGCGACGGGAGGACGAAGTTCTTGGGAAAGGATTCTTTCTGCAATAAAAACTCCAAATTAATGGCTTATGACTCAGAAAGTGAGTCACAATAGCCCTGTGGCTTCTTTGACACTTTGGCAAAGTCCAGTGGAAGTACCTGGCTGCTCTGTGGGGGTAAAAGGAGCAGTCAGGGGTATTCTTCAGCCCCACGTCCTCTCCAGCAACCCCTAGCTGTCTCAATTGGATCAAAAAAGAGGATGGAAAAATAAGAAATATTTAAAATAATAATAATAAATTGTGCTACAAGAGCAGGCAATGTGTAAGATTTTAGTTGGTTTATCCTTGTACTTCTGCCCATTACAGAAATTGTAAAGGATAGAGACCCTGCAGATCATTTAGCATAACTGGATTTTGAACTTGTTTCGAAGCTGGGAGTTTCTCTGAGCACTGAAATTAGGGATTAGTCTTAGTTTGATTGACTTAAGACATGATCCTTTCACATATTCTCTGTTCCTCCATTCAAACTTAATTATTTAAATGCCTAAATTGTTTATACCTTACAAAACCATTGTTTTGGGAACATTTTATTGAACAACATGGCAAAACAGAGAAGTTTATTTAAAACTGGAAAGATTTGGACTTCATCCAGCTTCTGAGTTTATCCTGCTTTCTTAGAGAGAAGATCAGCAATAAAAGGCTCTACATGGTAAAATATTGGGGTGGATTGACCTTGTCCAGATGATGTTAGCAAATGGTAATAACTGGAAGTTCATGGACCACTTTAGGGAAGTTTCTATGATACCAGTGTGTTTAAGGAATGGTACAGAAATCCAGAAATTCTCTGAAATGATGTGGAAAACGCTCATATCAGGAATTTGGATTTGATGTGTTAAAGATGCAAATATTGACTCAGTGTCCCCATTGTAATTGCAATAAAAGTTTGCTAGATGTTAAATACTTCAAAGTCGTTCATACACAAAACCCAATCTGAAGCAGAATGCATTTGCACTAAGCTTTGTGCCCAAATGATTTTTCAAATGCATGAAACTGTTGCAATTAATATCACAGTATTATTTAATGGCAGGCATTTTATAGGCTCCTAAGGTCTTCTTCATTCCTCTCTTGACCTGTTTTGTGTGCCTGTGCCTCCTGCTTTGCTGCCTGTGTTTGATGTGAATGATGCTGTGAGAGGAACTGCAGGCACTGAATGCTGGGCTTTAATGTTATGGTGGGAGTGTATATAAGAGAAAACTGGCTATTGAGAGACTGGGGAAGGTATGCTGGAAAAGCAGAACAATGGGCAAATGCACAAGACACAAATGGTGATGTTTTCATGGAATCACCTAGACTGAAAATTACAGACTTGAACTGCAGAGGTAGAAGGATTCAGATACTTACAGAAGTTGAATGTCTCCAATCATGCAGATACATGTGCTTCCTAAGCCTTCCAGGCCATGAGAAACTTTCAATGACAGCTGGAACCTGCTAACACCTGGAGCAGTTCTGTTGTATTTTGTTCTGTTGTATTCTGCTGAGGGATGAAAAGAAAATTTCTTCACTTCCACCAAAATGTTGCAAAGTGCTTTATTTTGCTGTCTTTCTGTGCTGGCAGGGAGACATCATTAAGGACAATTGACATATTTCATTGATGTCAGAGAAATTATTTACAAGCTTGTCCAGGGTTTCCTGTAAATTTTACCCTTCCCCACAAATAAATTATACTTCAGTTCAGCCACTGCTTTCAATTTGAGGAGAATTGGGATCCAACAGAGGATGCAGTTCATGGGACAGGAGTTAATACAGCAATTTCTATAGCAACCTTCAGCTTCTATTACTCTCCGTAGGTGCTCAAAGTCTCTGATGGTAGAAGCCTGAAGAGACCTGGAAAGTGTATCTGGAAAACAGCCATAAAAAACCCACAAAAAAGTTCCTCAATTTCACCACTTGCAAGACTTCCATTTCTTGGGCTCCAGGAGTACAGATGTTGCCAACGTGATGGATATTGGGGAGCAAACCCTCAGGCACACTGATCTGTAGGAGAGTAAAGAGGCTCACAAAAAATGCTGAACTTGTTTGCAAGTAATGGAAAAGGTCAGTGCCAAAAGCAGCTGGAATTAGAGTTACAGCTTCAAAAAACTGGCAGAGAACCTGCTGACTGTAGTTTTACACTGCTTAGCTAGAGAATCTGGGAATGGCTGAGGATCAATTCCCAACCCAATGGTGACAATAAATGCTGTGGCCACAGGTGGTAATATAAATTCCACATCAGTGGCAGTAAATTAAGTCTTCTGCCCTGGAATTATATCTGAAAATCATAAGAATCAAGGAGTCCAGTCTCTGCAGTTCTAAAATAAATAATCATGTCCATGTTTCCACCTAACAGGTTGAAAATCCATCCATAGTTGAAACATTGTTCTGGGCTCACTGCAACACCAGGCATTTCTTTCAGGTGGCTGTCCAGCAGCCAACTGACTTAAATCTGGTTGCAGTGTTTTTTAAATCTGTGAAAAGATACAGGTCATCGCTCCAGGTAGAGAAGTATCTTCTAATAGTAGTGACAGAATGTCACTTCTCCCATACCATGTCATCTTCCTTGCCAGCACAGAGTGAGTAAAGAGTCAAACCGTGTTTCCTCTTGGCAGGATTTATGTGGCCCAGTTTTAAATGCCTACAACATAGATGTCAATGTAAGAGCTCATTATCCAAACTTCCCCTGCAATCAGTGGAGAGAAATGGGCACTTCTAAGACAGAGCAAATCAATAATTCACCAAAGAAGGTGAGGGAAGGCACCTTTTTTTCATTTGTGGAGTCTTAGGGAATAAATATGCTGGATGTGAGAGTTTCTGTTTGTGGTGATATATGCCTCAGGTCTCTAATCCTCTTGTTAGGTAGTTGCAAGTGTTACCAATTTATGACCAAAAGCCAATTATGGTTTCCAATTGAAATTTTATTAATTACAGCAAGCAAAGCAAAAGCAGTTTCAGCGCTGGGCGACAGGTGGGCTCTTCGTCCCACAAACCCGCCGCGCCGATCCGGGGTCTCTGGTGTCCTCTTATACAGTTCTGTTCCTTGTCGACGTGACTGTCCTCGATGTACTCTGCGCATGTCCATCCTGTGTTGCTAGGGTCTTGATTAGCCTTTCCTCAGATGCAGTTAATCATCGCAATTAGCGTGTCCCTGAAAATGTTTATCTCAACAGGAAGGGGTCAGTAAAGTTATACAATTTATCTATCTCTTGATTTAGTGAGCAGACATTCTTTATCTATCTCCCTTCATCCTTGATTTAGTGAACGGACATACCTTACTTATCTCCCTTCACTCCTTCTAGTGAACAAATGTACTTTATTACATCTATATCCCATCACCCTTCTAGTGAACAAATGTACTTTATTACAATCTATATCCCATCACCCTTCTAGTGAACAAATGTACTTTATTACATCTATATCCTATTACCCTTCTAGTGAATAAAACATCTATTTCCCTTCACCCTTCTAGTGAGCAAAGCATCTATATCCCTTCACCCAGATTTAGTGAACAAACACACTTTATCACAATCCCCCCTTTTCCTTTCAGGCTATTTTGTTTTGTTCATTAAATCGCTTTAGCTCTTGTCTGCTCCATCAAATAAACTTAACATGATAGTCATCTTAATTGTCAGCCTTAAACTAGTGGTCTCTCCTTTGTAATAACAGGTACGATTTTGGATAGGAGGGTCATTCCCACTCTTGGGGCATTTCCTGGACCATAACCTCTTGATTCCACTGATATCGGGGCGACCTCCTCCACAGTCTTTGTCTCCTCTGCCTCGCCCGTCGACTCGGTTGCTTCGAGCCACGGGGTGTACCATCTTCTCGGCAGCAAGAGTATTCTTCAGGAGGGGAGTTTTGCCCCCTTCGGGTTGTCTTTTGAATGTAAGTGTTCCAATTATGGTCTTTGACCTCTGGAACGTTACAATTGATGCTCTTTGCCCTTTTGCGGCACAGTCCTGCTATAATGTGCGCCACGAAAGGCACTGGTTCGTTTGAATGATAACAGTAAAGGTCCGGATTAACCCCTTCTGCAAAAATATTCCACCATTCATTAGATCCTAATATTAAGTTTCCAGTGGCCACCCTCTGGGCCAATGTCCAATTAGTTATTTCTCGTTGGAGAGACCAACAGGAATAACAAACTCCTTTTGGTGGGTACCCGTTATTACAATGGGTCCACCACCTGTCTTTACACACTAAGCATTGATAGCATACAAATGGATAACAGGTTCCCCTACAATATAAATCCGTACACTTTATTTGCACATCTTGTGCATATACATTCCCCTTATCATCCCTTCTAGCCCCAGGTAAATATTTTATTCTAAAGGTTCTATGCTTATGTTCCCTATCCATTAACCACTTCTCTTTTATTCCATAAGGTTAAACAATATATATGTATCCTTTGTATGTTTCCCCAATGTCTGTATTTAAAAGATGTAGAAGTCAAGAGGACCAGAATCAGTCAGATTCAATCGGTGTCTTTCTCAAGTGGGGTTCCCCCCCCCTTTACGAGCCAGTTTAAGTTTCAAGTCTCCGGCTGGGCTCTTGACCTCCCACTCGTCCTTGGGTATAGGCCCTTTTATGCGGCTGGCATGAGTCCACCCTCTCTCTGCAGTTCGCACCGCTGTATTGGTGGTCAATAATACCAAGTACGGGCCATCCCACCGAGGTTGCAGAGTGGTTTCTTTCCACGTTTTTATAAGGATCCAATCTCCGGGCTTTACCTGGTGTAAGGTAATATCAAGAGGGGGACGCTGGATTAATTGTCCTTTTTTCCATAATTCTTGTCTGTATCTCATCAATTCATTAATATATGTTTGAATGATTTTGTCTGTAATTCCAGGGTGATCCTGTGGTATTCCAGCATCATAGGGCATTCCATATAACATCTCAAAAGGAGATATTCCTATATCAGCTCGAGGTTGGGCCCTAAGATTTAATAAGGCAAGGGGAATACACTTTATCCAAGAGAGCTTGGTTTCTATCGTTAACTTGGCTAATTGCTTCTTCAATTCCCCATTCATTCTTTCTACTCTTCCAGAACTTTGAGGATGCCAAGGGGTGTGTTCATCCCACCTTATTCCCAAAGCCTCAGCAAGGTTTTTGACTATCTTGGAGGTAAAGTGTGGTCCCTGATCAGAATCTATAACCTCAGTTACCCCGTACCTAGGTATTATTTGTTCCAACAAAATTTTAGACACCGTTTGCGCAGTTGCTCTAGTGGTAGGGAAAGCTTCAACATAATGGGTTAGGTGGTCTACTATAACTAGTACATATTTATATCTTCCTACTTTAGGGAATTCAGTAAAGTCTATTTGAATTTTAGAAAATGGTCTGGTAGCTAAAGGTCTCCCCCCCAATGGCAATTTTCTTTGTACTGATCTGTTAACTCTCAAGCAGGTGGGGCATCCCTGGGTAATGTGCTTAGCTAAGTCGTGCAGTCCGATACACATGTATTTGGTGGCAAAATGGTCTATCAAAGCCTGGCTTCCCCAGTGTGTTTGTTTATGTAACCTGGTTAGCACTCGAGTAGCTATTGATTTAGATAACACCTCTCGCCCATCTGCTAAGTGCCACTTCCCTTCTGCGTTCTTTGAAATACCCATCCGGGTCAATTTCTGTTCTTCTTGTGTCGTAAATAATAGGGCCGAGGAATCCTGTCTGGGCTCCTCTTGTTCTTTCTGAGTTACAATTAACTCTTTAAATGCTGCCTGTTTGGCCTCTTGATCAGCAGCGTTATTCCCTCTGGTTTTAAAATCCACTCCCCTTTGATGTCCTCTGAGATGTACCACTGCTACCCTTTTTGGCTTACGTAGAGCTACTAACACCTTCTTTATTAATTCTTGATGCACCAAATCTTTCCCCTGTGAGTTTACTAGCCCTCTTTCTTCCCAGATTTTTCCAAAAGTATGTATTATTCCATAGCTATATTTGGAGTCTGTGTATATTGTTCCTTCCTTCCCTTGTAATCTGTTTAGGGCCTGCAATACAGCATATAGTTCGCAGGCTTGGGCTGACCAGGTGCCACTCAGGGGTCCTGATTCTAACACTTTAAGGGTTTTCCCGTCTATCACAGCATATCCCGACTTCCTTTTGCCTTCCACTACTCTGGAGGACCCATCTACAAAAATCCTTTCTCCCTCTTCTAATTCTTCTTCCTCTAAGTCAGGCCTAATTTTTGTTTGTTCTTCTATAGTCTGGAGACAATTATGTACTAATTTTGTGTCATCTGGTTCCCCATACAAAAATTGTGCAGGATTTTGCAAGCTGGTAGTTTCTAAAGTCAGATTGGGGGCTTCTAGTAAGATACTTTCATACTTTAAGAGCCGAGTATCCGATATCCATTTCTCAGCCTTTTGTTGGAGTACATTCCTAACATTGTGGGGAGATAGTACTTTAAGATTGCTATTGAAAGTGATTTTTTTAGCTTCCCCTACCAGGAGGGCACATCCTACTATTGCCTGTAAGCAAGTGGGCCATCCCCGGCTCACAGGATCTAATAACTTTGACAAGTATCCCACCGGCTTCTTTTTCCCTGCCCAATCTTGGGTTAGGACCCCATAAGCTGTACCATTATCTATGTTGACAAACAGATAAAAGGGTCTTTTTAAGTCTGGTAGGCTTAGGACCGGAGCGTTAACGAGATCCTCCCGTAGCCTCTGTAGTTTTCCCTTATCTTCCTCACTCCATTTTAATAACCCGTCTGTGCTAAGTTTCTGGTACAGGAACTTTACCTTGCTACTATAGTTCTCAATCCATTGCCTACAGTACCCTACTAACCCCAGCAATTGTCTGATCTGCTTCTTATTCCCCGGAGTTGGTAAGGATAATATTCCTTTTATTCTTTCCGGATCTATCTTTTTTTCCCCCTTACTGATATAATGGCCCAAATATCTCACTTCTTCTTCTACAAACTGTAATTTCGTTTTTGATACTTTAAGTCCTTTCAATCCCAAAAAATTTAACAATTTAATGCTTTCTTTTCTGACTTTTTCTTCCTCTTTTCCTGCAATCAATAAATCATCCACATATTGGATTAATGTTATTTCAGGGTGGGGTTGATATTCTTGCAGGAGTTGCTCCAGGGCCTGCCCAAATAGATTGGGTGACTCCGTGAAGCCCTGGGGAAGAACTCGCCACCTTAATTGTTGTTTTCTATTGGTATCAGGATCCTCCCATTCAAAGGCAAAGTAATCTCTACATGATTCGTCCAGGGGGCAGGCCCAAAAGGCATCTTTTAGGTCAATCACACTATACCATAAATTATCAGGTCCCAGTTTGCTCAGTAGGGTATATGGATTCGCTACCACCGGGAACCGGGAAACCGTTCGCTTATTGATTTCCCTTAAATCATGGACTAGTCTGTATGTCCCATCCGGTTTTTTTTACTGGTAAGATGGGAGTGTTAAATGGGGACATGCAGGGTTCTAGCAATCCCCTGTTTATTAATCTTTCTACTTCAGGCTTTAATCCTCTCCTACCTTCCAAGGATATAGGGTACTGTTTTAATTTTATCGGGATCTCAGGGTTTTTAATTTTGACCATAAAGGGAGGTATCTTTAATTGTCCTGCACTTTCAGGTGTATACCAAACTTCAGGATTTATTTCTTGTTCATCTTCTACTCTAAGAGGACAGAGTCTTATTTTCAGTTCTTTTCCCTTAACTTCCAAATTTATTCCCAATTCAATTATCAAGTCTCGTCCCAATAGATTAAATTCAGCTTCGGGTACTATCAAAAAATCCCCCACCCCCAGTTTGGATTCTGCTTCTATTAAAATGTCTTTAGCCACCCCGGCTTTGAACGGAATCCCACTCGCTCCCACAACGAGGGCTGTTTCCCGTGATGAATTACACCCGGGAGGCAGACTCTGTAAGGTGGACCTTTCAGCCCCCGAATCCACCAGAAACTCTACCTCCTTAGCTTGGGGACCTAGTTTTAATTTTATCAAGGGCTCTGGATGTTTCGGGGTCCCCAATATGTAGAGCCCCTGACTCCCCTAATCTTCTTTAAACATTTTTTCATCCTGTATCCTGACTCTGCAGTCTCTTTTAAAGTGTCCCCGTTTACCACAATAGAAGCAAGTCTTTTCTTCTTTCTTCTCTACCGGTCCCCCTTGCTTTGGGGGTGGTCTCCGGGTTCTCTCCCCCTTACCCTGCCTATCCGATTCTCTACTTTCCCTGACTGCAGCCACCATCATTCTAACTTGTCTCTTATGACCCTCTTCTTCCCTCCTAACATATACCCTCTGTGCTTCTCTTAATAGCTCATCCAAACCTCTATCTTGCCAATCTTCCAATTTTTCAAGTTTCTTCCGAATATCCTCCCATGATTTTGCTACAAAATGTGTTTTTAGTAATGCTTGTCCTAACGGTGTTTCAGGGTCTAGGCCCGAATACAACTGCAGATTTTTTCGTAATCTCTCCAGCCATTCCGTGGGGGTTTCATCTTTCTTTTGTCTTTCATTGAATGCTTTATTAATATTTTGGCCTCTTGGAACAGCCTCTCTAATACCCTGGATGATAATAGTCCTAAGGTCTTGCATGTGTCCTCTATGGTTTTGGTCTTGATGATTCCAGAGAGGATTCTGTAAGGGCCATTTGGTATCGGCTAAGGGCCCCTGGACATGCTGGGCGTCCCAAATGCGCATCCCAGCACGTCTGATCATATTCTTTTCCTCTGCGGTAAATAATATGTTCAGAATGGACTGCAACTCCTCCCATGTGTATATGTTAGGTCCTAGGAATTGATCCACTCTTTCTGCTACCCCTAAAGGGTCTTCCAGGATGTTTCCCATCTCTCTTTTAAAATCCCGTACGTCACCTGAGTTAAGAGGTACGGATATAAATCCCATCTGTGGTTGGGGACCCCCCATCGGCATTTCCCTTAAGGGAAATAGGTTATGTTGCCGGGTTTTGCTACGTGTTTGCGGTCCCTGCCCCAGTTCCTCCTGCTCACTTTGCTCGGGGTGAGGCGGAGGGGGAGCCAGTGGTGACGGGGGTATATAAGGTGGGGGTCCCATGGGAATTTCTTCCTCTTTTCGAGCCTTATGTTCCTTAGATCTTTTTTCCTCTGAAAGTTTGAAAATAGCGACCCCTGGTGTCGTCAGCCAAACTGCCGCATAGTCACTTTCCTCCTGACTGAAAGGGGTTTTGGAGTTCACCCAAAAGTTCAATAACTGCTGTACCCAATCATCAGCTGACCCATACATCGGCCAACACACATCTTTTGATATTTTCTGCCCTCCCCAAACCTTTACACAATAATGTATCATTTTAGACTTATCTTTCTCCCTTATCCCGGGATAATGTTCCCAATTCTCCAGCATGAATCCTAGCGGGGAGTTCCTAAGTACTGGAGGGGGCTTTATGGGTGGAGGGGGCTTGCTTTTCCCCTGTCCCATCTTCCGGAGTGCCTTCTTTTCACACGTATTCACTCGCTTCCCCTGGTTCGTGGCTCACGCCCTCGCGGGCAATGAGAAACGCACTACTGAGGGTCCGCTCTCACTTGGGAAATCCGGCTGCCGGTTTCCCTCTCACGCACACATCATACGTCACACTCCGGGATTCCCGACCCCGACCGAACGGATTCCCCTGCTCAACGGGCAGTACTCACGCGCTCCTGCGTCTTCGTCCGGACTCCTGTGCACAGAATTTATAGGGTCGACCGGTCTTTTCCCTGCCTTTGCTTTGAATTTCGGATCGTCGGTGGGAGTGGGGTGAAGACCGGGAGCCAAGGCCACCTATTATTGTAGGTGGGGCGCCTCCTCAAGCCCCTCACGAGTCCACCAGCATTCCCATCCGAGTCACGGCACCAAATTGTTACCAATTTATGACCAAAAGCCAATTATGGTTTCCAATTGAAATTTTATTAATTACAGCAAGCAAAGCAAAAGCAGTTTCAGCGCTGGGCGACAGGTGGGCTCTTCGTCCCACAAACCCGCCGCGCCGATCCGGGGTCTCTGGTGTCCTCTTATACAGTTCTGTTCCTTGTCGACGTGACTGTCCTCGATGTACTCTGCGCATGTCCATCCTGTGTTGCTAGGGTCTTGATTAGCCTTTCCTCAGATGCAGTTAATCATCGCAATTAGCGTGTCCCTGAAAATGTTTATCTCAACAGGAAGGGGTCAGTAAAGTTATACAATTTATCTATCTCTTGATTTAGTGAGCAGACATTCTTTATCTATCTCCCTTCATCCTTGATTTAGTGAACGGACATACCTTACTTATCTCCCTTCACTCCTTCTAGTGAACAAATGTACTTTATTACATCTATATCCCATCACCCTTCTAGTGAACAAATGTACTTTATTACAATCTATATCCCATCACCCTTCTAGTGAACAAATGTACTTTATTACATCTATATCCTATTACCCTTCTAGTGAATAAAACATCTATTTCCCTTCACCCTTCTAGTGAGCAAAGCATCTATATCCCTTCACCCAGATTTAGTGAACAAACACACTTTATCACACAAGTGTTTCAATGTCGACATTAAAACACCTCCCAAATTAATAACAGTGCTATTTTTCTAGTGCAAGCAATAGAATGCCTTGTTTATACTTCCATTGCATTTAAAAAGCGTGTTTTAAAGTAATGTGTATATATATATATATATAACTGTGTTATAGACTTGAGTTAGTGGTAGTGCTTGTAAATATTTCTTACGGCCATTATGCCATTTTAGAGGCTTTGAGTAAATATACACCACTATCAAGAAGGAGCAGCAAAGTCAAATAGTAGAAAAAAAGGAAGCTTTTATAAATGAAAAAGCATCTGGCTGAAAATGGGAGGTGGAAAAAGAGCATAACCTTGACTGGTTAAATATAAAACCAGACCATGTATAAATATAAAACCATGGGCAGACCTAAGAAGATTTTGAGGAACAACTTGCTGAAGCCATAAAATTGTTGAAGAAAAAAACCCCCTTTTCTCCAGAGAAGAGATTCTGCCAGAGAAGCTGCACAGCCAATGTATGTGTAAAATGCACATGCATGAAGAATGACATAGCAAAAAGCTGAAAGAGTTATTTGCACTGGTGTTCACTCTGGAGGAAAGTTTGCTTTTCCTTTATGGTGCCAAGGCTGAAGACCTGTCTTATGTTCAGGTGCTGGTAGGAGAAGTATTACAATAAATCAAAATGAGAAGCAGATAGAACAGAGATTAAATAAATTTTCTCATTTTTTTATTAGAAGGAGAACTGGTGCTTTCCTCCAGACATCTGGGTTGGGCATCTTTGCTATTTAATACATTCACAGCTGAACAAAAGGTTTGACCAGGGGCGGCAAGTTGATCAGGTTTTCTGGTGTTAAATTATTTTTGAAGATTTTAGTAAAAATTAAAGCTTAGAGAAGTGTTTGGACATAAATAGTTCTCTGAAAATGCTCCTGAACACTTTAACACAGTGAAAAAGGCTATTCTAGAAATTATTTGGAATAATTAGTAAGGAAATGGAAAATGCTTTAAAAATTGCTGTATGCAAGTGCACTCAGTGGCATATTTACATTCTGACTATGTTTATAAAACAGAGTCATACAATCACTGAGGTTGGAAGAGACCTCCAAGATCATTGAGTCCAATCTTTGTCCAATACCAGCTTGTCAACTAAACCATAGCACTGAGTGCCATGTCCAGTCGTTTCTTGGATACTCCACAACTACCCCGGGCAGCCCATCCCAATGCTTGATAACCCTTTCAGTGAAGAAATTCTTCCTGATGTCCAATCTGAAACTCTTCCCACACAGCTTGAGGCTGTTTCCTCTTATCCTCTACATTGTTCCCTGGTTGAGGAGCCTGACCCCCACCTGGCTCTCCTCTCCTCTCAGTAACTTGTAGAGAGCCAGAAGGTCCCTCCTGAGCCTTCTTTCTCCAAGCTGAGCCCCCCAGACCCCTCAGCCACTCCAGATCAGGCTCATGCTCCAGTCCTTTTGCCTTCTCTGGTCCCACTCCAGCCCCTCAATGTCCTTCCTGAGTGGGGGGACCCAGGACTGGACACAGCATTTGAGGTGTGGCCTCACCAGCACAGAGGGTCAATCCTTGCCCTGCTCCTGGTGGCCACACTATTTTTGATCCAAGCCAGGTGCCACTGGCCTTCTGGCCCACCTGGGCACGGCTGGGTCATGTTCAGCCACTGCCAACCAGCACCCCCAGGTCCTTTCCCACTGGGCACTTTCCAGCTGCTCTTCCCCAAGACTTGAGAACTGCACAGGGGTTTTGTGACCCAAGGGCAGGACCTGGCACTTCACCTGGTTGAACCTCATAGGTTTGGCCTCATCCCATCGATCCATCCTGTCCAGATGTGCAGCCCTATCTCCAAAAAATCAATGTAGAATTAGGAAAGGCAGAGAGGCTATTTAGAATAGTCAACTATGAACGGCCGTGGAAGAGACACTAACAGTCTTAAGACTCTTCATTATGGAAAGAGGGTGCTCAGAAATCCTGAGGCTGACATTTTAAATGGCTAGGCAGTGGTGGAATTTTTCATTTCTCTGAGCACACCACCCCCAAGGCGCCAGATAATCTGGTTGTGCTGCAGATTGAGAGCAAACTAAAGGAAGTACTCATTTTACACAACATACAATTAAGTCATGGGATCCATTGCTACAGGATGTTTCGTATGCCAAAATATATATAGGCTTAAAAAAAATGATTAGACAATTCATGAAAGAAAGGTCCATTGAGGGCTACTAAACAGGAAGATGCTGATGTAACCTCCAGCTCAGGAAGTCCCCAGACTGCAGATTGCCAGGAGCTGTGAAAGTTGCTGGGGGAATGCTCTTAGAGTCTTTGTGCATCTGTTGCTGGTCACTGCCCTCCAGGGAACAGGGAGCAAGCAGAGGTTAGTTTCTGCTGTGGTTGTTGCATGCAGCTGGTGACATATTGTATTTTGGAATCTGTGGATATCTTTAGAATATTAAAACTGAAAGAAGAACTGAATTTCATTTTCTTCCTTCCTGCAGTTTGTCTCTTTCATGTGTTTCACTCAGTTTTGGTGATGAAACTGGATTCCTTTTCAATGTGTTCACTTTTCTAGTTATCCAGTGCTACCAAAATCAGAGAATGTGGATGTCTGATACTCCTGGCCAGTATTGCCAGATAAGAGTAAAGAAACTACCAAAAAAAAAAAAAATGGAACAAAAGAAAATAATAAGGATATATCTACTCATTCTGAGTTCAGGATTGGTCTTCTACCAATGGCTATATTTGAAATATAGTAATTGATTTTGGTTCATTGTTAGTATTTTAATTGAGCCTCTATTTCAAAACAATCCAAGTGCCCATTCCTTGGGAATTCAGTACATTTATGGGAATTTGGTGCTTATGTCCTTTTCTGGTGGGGGTTTTGATCTCTTCAACTGCAACTCCTCATAAAAATATGGTGGGTGTTCCTCCTCCCGTGTTGGGAATTCTTCCCCAAAGGCGCACTTAGAACAGGAAAGAGCAATTATAAAAATTCTATTTTAGGGAAAATCAATCTACATAGGAGTTACCCAGAATAAAACAAGTTCTCCTTGGTGGTAGTAGCCAAGTGTACTATTTCTATCTGATGGAAATGTAATGGGAAATCAATGCCTGGACCATTCTTTGCTCTTTATATTTTGCTGCCACACTAATGGAATCCCTGAATTCACTCAGCCTGGCTGCCAACTGCCACGTCCGTGGAAATGCAGCCGGGAAGCCCAACCCCAGGAGACAAATATCAGATGGAACACTCTGACATTCAGACACTCTGTAAGTTATTACGGGGATTTCAAGAATGACTACAAATAACAAGCAGAATAGTGCAGAATTTTAGTGATGACACTGCAAGACAGCCTCACAATTGGTGGGGGAAGTTGATAATTTCTAATTAAATGAAGACTCTACAGGTTTCCCTGGTTAGAAGTGTAGGTTGATATTGTCACAAAATTTCATTTGTCTTAAGAAGATACTCACTTTAAAGCAACATTTAGAACCGTAAATAGCAAGTGTTGTACTTTCCTGAGAAATCTATTACTTTGAACATTTGTCAGTCATGTAAGTGTGATGTGATTAGCTGACAAGGACCCACCAGCTCAGGTTAGCCAGCAAATTTCTCTTTTGAAGAGTAATTTCTATTCTTAGGGAGTTGAATAAAAGAAAGGATGGTATTTTTTATTACCATTTCATTTCAAATCTATGTGATGCTCATATTTAAACTGAGAGCTTTTGTATTTGAAAGAAATGGAACTGGAAACACATTTGCTGTAGGAATAACTTTCATCCAATGTGGAGAAATAAATGTGAAGCTCTAGGCAGATTGTGTCTCCTAGTAGTTTTATTTTTTAATTTTTCAAATTGCTACAAAATTTTAATTTTTTTTTTCCTTCATAAAAGTTGCCAGTACCAAATTGATGTTAATTTTGATAAATTAGCAAGTATTTTTATTTACAAGAACAATGCTTTATTTGTGCTCTTCTTCACTGCTGGAGCTCCATAGAAACACAGAATATCCATTTGAAATCCAGCTAGTTTTTCCTTTTTCCCTTACTCCAATTAGAATTTTTTTTTTCAGATTTTCCCTGGTTATTAGAAAAGTCCTTCAGATTTCTGCAACATACCTATCATTAATGCCAATGCTATCTTTTTGCTTAAGAATCTCCTCTTCTTATGTCCTATATGTGGATCTGAAAACAGTAGCTACATCTTCTCAGCCTTTGATTTTGCTTGGGTGAAAGAAATCCCAGTCTTTGAAACTACTTTTAAAAATTCTTTAGACAGATCATTTGCCTCCCCATCCATCTGAGGAGGGTTGTTTTTTTAATGAATGTGAAATTATTTTTTTTTCCTTAAAACCAAAATTGTACCATTGTCTAGATAATTTCTGTTCTGCACTGTGTTCATCCTGCAGAGCTGATGTGTTCATCTGACTTCGGTGTCATGTTTTTCTTTGCACAATACTTGATTTGGTTTGCAGAAGGGGACTAAAGTGCCTTCTTTGCATTATTTTTGAAGATGTGGTTGCTTGAGTGCCCAGATAGTTCTTAGTTAACATGTTTCAGCCTTGTAGCAATTATGTAGTGACAATTAGCATTTCAGATATTTCTGTATATACCATTGACAGGCTCTGAAGTTTCTATGGAAAATGATGATTATGAGCCCATCAAAATAGATTATAATTGCTTTCCTATGTCTCTTTTTTTTTTTGAAAGAAAAACTATGATAAAAAGCATCACGATGAATTATTTAACTGTGCTTTTTTTATATTCTAAATGCACATTGATGTCCATCCCCTGAACTTAGGTTGTTATTATTGCATAGAAAACTGGTGTGTCCTGAGGCTCCTCTTGATCTGTGTAGCCAAACCCTTGGCCGATAATCACCACCTCAGTGATTAAAAGTGATCCTGGGTCCTTTCTGCCCCTTGTAGGACATGCTCAGCTCCTGGCTGCCCCACTCTACGTTGTAGAAAATCAGCCCTTTTTTTTTTCAGAGCAGAGCACATCATTGTGGGGGCTCTGCTGCAGCCACAAAAACTCAGAACACTTGTGAGGAAAGCAGAGAATATATCAGTGTCAGCCCAGTCTGCAACAGCCTCGCTCAGCTCCGGGCCCCACGCCAGATTTCACGTGGTTTCATCGCTTCTCCCTTGTAATGGATAATAGCACTGCTGCCACCAGCTTGGGAGGGCTTCTGATTTTAAATCGTGGTCTGAAACTCTGCCACAGGGTCACAGACACTTTAGATGGCCAGATTCTGTCCCACGAAGCAAGTTACTGATTTTTTAACCTTACCGCCAATTTTCCTTTCCTTAGTGCGAGTATGGACAAGGTTACAATTCTGGTTTTGAGAAAAAAAAATGATTTCACGTTTATAAAACCTCTCCCCTGCTCAGATGGATGGAGCAGCAAATGATCAGTCTTATGAATTTTTACAAGTTTACTTAATTACCTGGTACGAGACCAGTAATAGTGAATTAATTTAATAGGCAATATATATATATATCCGTATTACCAATTTGCTCTCTTAGACAAGCTTTTTTCCTCTTTTTTCAGGGATTTTGTTGCACTTGTCCTCCAAATCAAAATTTAAACCTCCCCATAATTGGGTAGATCATAAATATTTATATGTGGATGTTCAGGTGTGTCCTAGACTAGGGCTCAGACTTTTCTTGGGAAAAAAAGTGAGAATATTCTGTGAGAGGCTCTGCATCAATGAACACAAATCCTGGCAAAACCTCCATCAGTTGTGATAAGACTGGATTAGGTTATGATAAATATAGTAAATATTTGGATTTCAGAAGTGATATGAAGGTATTGATAGAGATATTTTAAAGAAAAGAAAATCCTGAATTTTAAAGAAATGTTAATATCTTTTTTTTCTGTATTTATTTAACCTTTTTTTCCCTGGAATTTTGCCAAAACTCTCCACTTTATTTTTGCTACAAAATGCTAAAATACCCATTAATGTAAAAAGAGGAGACAATTTTTTTATTAAATTACTAGTTTTTAGAGTGCCTTCTCTAGAGTTGCCTGTGCCAGCCTCTTGCTGCCTCCCCTGGTAATTTTGAAGACACTTTCTCCAAATAGTAACCAGATTTTTCTTGTGAACAATTTGCATTTTCCCCTGTGTACCTTGTCTTTTGCAGTGCTCGTTTCTTGGGAAGTTGTCTCCAGTTCAGGACTCCAGAGGGATGTGTGAACCTTTCCTCGTGCTCTCTGTACTTTATACCCCCAATCCCTGCTGTCACCTTTCTGTGGCACCACAGCAGCTTTCCTGTGCAGATCAGGGTCAGAAACGGTACCCACAGGCAGGTTTTGCAGGTTTACTCTGTGCCACATCCTAAATGTGTGTAGCATTTTATAGCACACCCCTACAGCAGCTGGATGTGACACCAGGAGCTGCTCTGCTGAGCCTGAGGTGGTCCTGGGGTGGTTAAATAACATAGGTGGGATGTTGCTTCACACCCCCAATAGTTATTCATGGCTTTGGTTTGTGGGCAGGGTTTTAGAGAGGGGTTTTCTGTGGTGCCTGGACTACAAAGTGCAGAGCTCTGCTCTAAGGGTTAACACAACCATGCCCAAATCCTTGCAGATTCCTGGACATGGAGAGTGTCCTGGTGCAGCCTGGAGATGCAGTTTCCTGAGCCTGCAGGGAAGGGAGGCGAGGGGACGGGAAGGGAACACGACTGCCACTATCTTCTGCTGGGAGGCTGCCAACAGGAAACAGCTTTTTCATTTTTGTAGTTCCTTTGTGGAAGGCTCGGCAGTTCCCAGCCATTCCAGCCATCCTTCTCTCCTTCCTCTAGGCAGACTGGAGGAGAGGCTGTGAGGTCTTGGTCTGGATTTTCCTCCTTGGGAAACAAGACTAGGAGCTGCACAGAACCGTGTTGGGTCCCTTTAAGAATATTTATATTGGGATGTGTAGGCTTCTATTTTATTTTGGGGATTTTCTGTTGCCTTTGATGAAATTTTCCTCCAATTCTCGAGCTGCTCTGCAGCATCCAGGCATCCACAGATGGAGAAGGTGGTTGGGCAGTGCCTGGAGTGAGATGAGGATGATGGAGGTCTCCACAGCAGCTCCTCCATTCCCTGTGGGGTGACAGAAGATCCTCGTGTGCCTGTAGACTGACTAGAGCTGTGGTTTATTAAAGTAAATTACTTCTTTTTTTTCTTTTGAGTTATTCATTATTATGCTTCTGCTCAGTTATCAAATTGGAAGCAAATGGTGGAAGAATTTGCTTTGCATGTAGATGAGAAAGACTGAAACTACTTCTCTTCGCCATGGCACTTTGTGTACAGTTTCCTTAAGCCCAAATGTCTAATCTTTCCATAATGAACTTGAGGATGTCTTTTCACACGAGTTGTTTCAGTGACTTTAGTGAGATTTCATGCATTAATAGGTGAGCAAGATTTTACCTTTGAGAGTACCAAATCCTTTTGGAAAAATCCCATAATGTTTAAGTAGAAAAGAAACCAAAGAATTTATAGATTAATGACACAAGCCTAAAAAACCTAAGGGAGGGTTTTCATAGATTCTTTGAAACATCTGGTAACATTTTGCTTTAATGTTTTGTTTACATGGAGTTAATAAACTGAGCAGCAGCAATAGGAATAGTAGGGAAGTAAGCAAAGTCTATGGGAAGAAGCAGTAGAAACCACACTTATTAGCAGTCTATTAATAAAAAACAGTAACACTTTATTAATGTTTTAATGGGCATATTAATAATTATTCCTCTTTATGAAGTATTTAAAAATGGAATTTCCATATAAAGCACAATCATGTATCCGGTCACATTTAAATGGAGGAATAGAATTTTTGTTCTGTGCTTTAGGGTTTGTCCAAGCATCAGTAAAATTAGTTCTCTTTCCTATTGTACCTGCCAAATGTCATCAACCTAACCAAAGGAATGTGGTCTTTCTTGACCTATAAATATACTAAATATATTTTGTATAACACTTTTCAATTGTGACTTGGGCACGTACCCTATAAGTCTGGCTGGGAAAGAGGGAGACTACCTGCTTTCTGTTTAATTATCTTATCCAGGTAATATCAGTTTCATTTAAAAGCTGTAACTCACTAACATGGATCTAAGTTAGACTTTTTAGAAGTGGTATTTATTAGGAATAAACAAACACTGCAAGATTTGGCCTTCTGTATTGACACAAACAGTGCATTTCAAAATGGCCAAATGCAAACCAGGAAGAGCAGATCATATTTGAGAGGACTGTGCTCATATAAACTTGTTTGTTGGGGGAATTAAGTCTCAGTGATTTATTATTCTGGTTGTGAAACACAGAGCACAGAAGTACAGCAGGCTGTCTGGGAAATCTGCACAACTGCCCTTGGAGGAGTGGGGCCTTTTCCCCCTCTCTGTTACAAGGATGAGCAGATGTTAAGCATCGCTTCACTCTTTTATGACTGAGATTTATAAAGGCCAGCAGTATGGATTGAGAGGGCTCTAGGTATGTTTTCTGTTAGAGGCTGATAAAAGAAATGAATGGCATCTGGAATTTTAAAGAAAACTAAAACCAGCTTCGTTTAAAACAGCAGCCATAAGAGCAAAATTAACATGCAGAACAGTGATGGCTGATCCCTGAAAGAATGTATGGATGGTGTTAATGGTTATCAATGTATGGGAAAAAGGACAACTTTGTTTAAACTACTGAGTAGGGGAAGACTATATGAATCACCAGGAAAAAAGGGAAATGTTGGCTGCATTTTTGAAGTGTAAAAATTCAGGCTAGACAATGAGAACTTTTTTTTATAAGAGAGAAAATTGAAATAACTTACCCCTGATGTCCTCTCCCCGACTAATAAATGTGCATGATTCTTACAGAAATTCTGTTCTTATAAGCAGCCAATGAGTACAAGAAAGTATATTACTAATTTTTCACTCTGTAATGTTTCTAATCATTAATGGCCTTCATTATTATTCAGTTATTCTGTTTTACAAAAGCCTGCCAGTTATGCCAAATTATGTAGGGATATATGAGATTCTGTGGATGTTTCTTCACCAGATACTAGAATGATAAGTCACTATTTGTTCTTACAAGATGAGGAAAAATGATTTTTTACAGATTCAGAGCACTTTATGACTAGCCAGTAACACCCCTGGCTGTACCTGCAAACACGAACATTTGAATCACAGAATTATGAAATACAGACTCAAAATGATATAAAACACTGCTCTTGGGTTTTTAGTTTCCCCCAACTGTTTGGTGGAGTGCCCAAGCAATCTGTGATAAGCTTTGTCATAAAGACTAAATCCGTGGGCTTATTTTTTGAATCTCTCCTACCACTTTCTGACCAGCACAGTTGCTGGAATTCCTTTATGACATGAATTTTCATTTCTTCATTCACCAGCACACACCCTGGCAGAATCCTGGGGGCCTGATTTAAATGGTTATCAGTGTCACTGTGGCACACAGTCATTTTCTGGTGCCTGTTTCCTCCCTGGATGAGGATGTACCATCCTTATTTGTTTAATAAATGGGCAGTTAAGGGTCTTCATTTTTATGCTTGCAGCACACTCGTGTTTTATTATTATTTTATTCTTTCTATTTATAGATTTTACATTACCATTTGATGAATTTTCCACATAAATGGCAATGCTTGATGTAATTCATATCACTCTTAATATGTACAATTTGCATATATTATCCCAAGCAATGACCTAGTAAATGAATTAAATAAGCTTTGGTAATAAGAATGATGTATCTGAGCCTGTTTAGACAAAAAAAACCAGTGTCTCACCAAAACAGGGTTCTGAGAAAACTCAGAACATCCTCTATATTTTAATTCATCCCAACCTATGCTGCAAAGACACAAACACCTTCAAAGGATGAACCAGTGTCTGAAATAAACTATTTAAGGGTAATATTTTCAGTTCTTTTAATGAGCCCAAATCATGAAGAACAAATCCTCCAATGAGTTGCACGTGGTTTTTATTAATTTTAAGCCTAAGAACAATAATTCTATCAATTATGTAAAAGCAGCAGAGAAAGAGTTGCAATTGCTTGCAGTGTGCAAGCCTCACTGGGCCTTGGCTATTCTTCCTTGAGAAGCTGCCACAAAACAACTGTTTAAGAAAAGAGACTTGCACATGTTTAGAATGATGGAGCAGGAGGGTTTAGAGAGACTAGGCAGGTTTCTATGTGTCTGCTTTGGCTGATAACCATCAGGATACCCTCCATTATTCCAGGTAACCCAGCTCAGAAGGAGGCATCTTCTGAAAGCTGTGGTCAGATCCATTTGGGTTGTGTAGCTTCCACAGGATTTGCTGAGACAAGATAATCATTATGATTTATACCATTCCAGCAAGAAACTACCACCATATGACTTGAACATTGTTAGGGAAGTATTTATTCCTTTAGTGATCATTCAGTGTTAATAATAATTTACTATGTTATTAAATCTCTGCTGTGGTAATGCTTTTGTTTTTCTTTTCTCACTGATTCATACTTAACTTACTAAACTTGATTCTGGTTTCTCACAGATTCTTACTTTAGCTTCACAGGAGCTATTTGTCATTTACATTAATTTCATGCTATTGGAATTATTCCCAGGAATCTCATTGTGAGGTTTTTTTCCTGTCTTTACAATTGTTCTTTGCTTTCCCTTTGGCAACTATGGAAATGTTCGGCTTTGCCTGCAGAAATTAATTATTTCAGGCTAAAATTCTTGGTTTTGATGGGAAAGAAAGTTGTACAGGAGGGTGTACAATGGAGGCATTATACCTTCACTATATTGAGAAAATGTGTCTGTACATTTATCCCAGTATAATTTTATTTGGTGAAAGAACTTCTAGGGTTTTTATTAGATGGTTGAATCTTCCAACAATACCCTTAACCTTCATAGTTCCTTCATTGACTGGAAAGATACATTTGTTCATTAGCAGTTATATTTGATGGATGTGACAATCTATTTGCCTGGGCGCTCTTGATAAAACTTAAACTAAAAATACAGCAAAGAAAAAATGGGTAATAACTCCTCAAAATTTCAGGGGAACATCCTGAACACCCTTTGAAAGGCAGCATGTTGGATTTTTTTTTTTTTTAAACTTGTGTTTAGTTCCACGTGTAGAGCCAGCTCACTTTTGAATCCAGTTCTTAACCATCTAGATGAAGAGGCAGCTTCCTCTGGAAGGGAACAATCCCCAGTCCATTTTATAGCAAAGGCAGAAGCTTTTCTACAGCTGAAATCCCCATATGGAGAACTCTCGACTGCCAAATTTCTATCTATTAAGTTGAATAGGATCCAGCATATGTGGCTCCCTTGATTGCAGTGCTGACCAAACTGTGCAAAGAGAAATGTGTTCTTTTATACAGACAGCTCCTAAGACAATTGGGGCTTGAAGGCTTGTAAAATTCAAGTTCTACCTGGATACATGCAATTGTCAAGGGAAAAACCCCTGACTCTACAATTTTCTGTTCCTGGTAAGATGCAGAGCCTACCAGAGAGCAAAGCAGTTGCTGCATTCTGCACTAGCCAATTTCTCTAGTTCATTTCAAAGTAATTTAAGCCTCTTCTTTTTATCCTTCACTTTGTGTCTCTGATGACAAAACCAGGATTTTAACTCCAAATTGCTGGTAGGGTCCATCCTCTGTTCCATCCAGGGGATTGTGTTAGATATGTGACACCAGGTCACTTGGGTGCAGGTGGCCCAAAATTGACACATTATGGACAGTTCAATGCAGAACTGCAAAACCTGCCCAAGGAGGATGGATACCTATGGACAGCTGACCTTCACTATTTAAGTATTTGTACTTAAAGCATTTTGTTGTAGCTGGGTCTCTTCAGTCTTCACACACAACTTTTTGGTCATCAGCTGGGCTGATCAGCTGTACTGACTGGAAGAACTTGCCTGATTTTGTTATCTCTGAACCCTCCTTACAAGGTCTTTGTTTCTGAGTTGCTTTCACCATCAGCTCAATGTTTTAATTAGAATTTAATAGAAGTAATGGAACCTGTTTCAACAGCAGCTTTATGCACTTAGGAAACCTCTGTGGTTAGTTAATTGCTGGCTCTGGTTTGGAGGAGTCCTGCATGTTGGCATCTGTACATGCCAGTTATTTCAGAGGAACAGAGTAAACCAAGAGGATCCAAACAATGGTAGCTCCAGCAGAGCACCTGGCACATTGTCCCTCTCCACCACCTTACTGTCACCGTAGGTACCATTTTGTGGGTGCCCAGCACTGGGTTAAGCTGTTGTTCTCTCTCAGGTAACAAACCCTGCCTACACAGCAGCACCTGAAGGGTTTAAGCTTCCTGTTGATTTCAGGGGCTGGTTTGAGGCCTGGAAGACATTGAACCAGAGATGTACCTAAGTTCAGATCAGTGTGGCAGCCAGGAGCAAAGAGGCTGCCTGGGACTGAGATTTAGTCATTAGAAAATAACTGTTCCCGTTCCTGACCAGTACAGAGAGGAGGGGACAGCATTCTCCTTTATTGCTACTCCATTTATAGTGTCAGGTTTATAGAAAGCCTTTGAAAGTCAGTGAGACATAGGCATTTAACCTGCTTAAGTACTTTTGTAAATCCCTGTGGACACCCACCTAAACTGCTGGGCATGGAAAGCTTTACGTTTTCAAAGTCAAAGTTAGAACATTAAATAATTAATCCCTACAATGTTTCTGTGATCTGTTACCATCTCTATGGATGAGGAGACTGAAATGAAGGAATGGAGGTTGCATGGAGATGTACAGAAGTATGGGATCTCCTGATAATCAACCCTACAGTTATTTCCTTCCTGATATTCTGCCTCACTGTTATTTGTAGATGATTGAAGTTGGATCCATAGACTTCCTGCACAAATGAAGTCTCAACTCTGATTCACCTGCCATCCTATTAAGAAAATATAATAGAAAATGAGGACATATCCCATGTGTTTTCTCAGATTTCAATTGTTTCCAGAGGCTCAGGCAGCATGGAAAAGTGGTTAGTAATGCACTAACATTGAATGAAATCTTTCACAAACCATGTGTCGCTGAAGGATTGCTTTTTGATGTGATGTGCAAAAAACTTTCTTCCTCCTTTTATTTTTTTTTAATCTTCCTGACTCCACTGACTGAATCTGTACAGGAAGAATATGAGTTTGAGGATTTAGGTACAAAGAAGAGAGCAGCAGTTATATGCCAGGGTTTTTTTAAGTGGAGAGGTGATCTGATTGGACAGGTGACAGCTGGAAACAAATTTTGAACCTCTCTGTGTTTTGGATTGGCAGCATAGCCCCAGCCTGCTGCAGTCTGGTGGTTTGGGCAAAGACTGGAGATAAACAATAACCAGGATTTTATCTGAGTTGCTCTGGGGAGTGGCTGCACTGGGGAGCCCTGTGCATTGAGAGTGGGTGATAAGGCCTCTCAGGAAAGGTTATAAATGCAGATCAGTGAATAACTGAGAGATAAAGGATTGCACCTCCCGTGGTGGGTGTTCTCCAAGCAGCAGCAGTAAAGTCACTCAGCAGCATGTGCTGCTGGCCAGCCCTGCTCTGCCCAGTCACTGGTGTGTGTGGGGTGGCTCTGGTCCTCAGCACAATGTGGCTAAGCCCTACAAAACGTGAAGTCAGGACTGATAAATCCCATGTGCCTCAAATATCATATATCAGCCATTGTAGACACCTACAGAGATCCAAGACCACGGGAGAAATCCCACTATGAAACTGGGAGATGCCAACTAGAGATGCCATTGCACAGTGGATGAGGAAATCTGCCCAGAGATGTGTCCATCCCTCCTCAGCTTGCAGAAGCAAATCCCAGGTCCATAAGTATCTCCAGTCACTGTGCAGTTTAAGGATATGGTTGGATCTAACTCAATGCATTGTCAGCATTTATATTAGAAATTATTCAGTCAAAGACTCTTCATTAGGAGGGAAATCCAGTTTTTCGCTCATTTTTGGGTTACCTAACAGATTGAAACAACCCAATAAAAGACTTCCTTAGAGAAGGAACATCAGGGTTCAGTATGTGTCCTGTGTAGCCTTGAGTTCAGCTTTAATAAATTAATCAGTGCTACATGAATATTCATTGAGCAGAGATGTGAAGAACAAAGCTAGACAGAACTTAGGAAACATATTTGCTAATTTTGTTTTAATAAAATATTATAATTTCATAATTTTACTCTATTTCTTTTAGCATTTGAGTCTTAAAAATGCTTCCTGGTAATGCTATTGATGTCTTGGCTTAAGGGACACCTTAGGAATTTTGGAATTAGTTATTTTTTAATAGGTTGCTTGCAAAGCCTTCATTTTCTGGGCACTACACATCTAGGAGAGAATTGCTGTCTTTAAGGATGACACTGAAGACCGCTCTGGTTGTACAGCCCAGTAGTAGCAGAAACAGAATTGAGTCCCAGTCCATTTCTCTAAGCACAAGGCCATGCTGTATTTCCAGTTGGAAAGCTCAGGTTTCTTTTTTTTCTAAATAATTTTTCTTAGCATGTTGCATATGTGGTACTATTCCTGGCTGAAACCTGGTCTGCAAGAATCAGGAGGTTTATTTTTCAGCTTTGTCAGTTCTGCTCTTGCTGCTCATTCAGCCTGGAAAGTCATTTCCCCAGGTATCTCTGGACTAATTTCAGATTCAGAAAGCTTGGATTTCTGACTCCAAAAATTGCTCTCCCTTCCTATTTTTCCCAGTTCTTACGCTTTCTCCTCTTGGACTTGCATTTGCCCAGGAGAACCAGAGAAAGTTGACTTTTTCTGAGCCATCTGTGCAACATAGATAATACTGTCATCAGGACACTTGCAGGATTGCATTGCATTTCATCACCTAGAGAGTGTCTGCTCAGTGTTCATCCTGGGCTGTGCTGTCAGCTCCAGGCACGTGACCTCACTGGACTTTAAACGTTTGCAAAATAGGATCAGGAAATAGCTTTGTGGTTTTCTCAATGTGGAAGAGCTTTCACAATGTCTGAAGAGCTCAGAAACTTTTCAGTTGTGCATCCTAAAAATAATAGTTTAGAAGAGCAGAGGTGTGATGACAGGATATTAGTTCAAATTCTTCGGTTTTTTTCAGTGATAGACAACAGTGACTTTTCTGGCTACACTGAAATCAGTGGCAGAACCTCCAGTGATTTTATGAGGCTGGAATACACTGGTGTAGTCTTAACCACTTAAATGGCTGACAAGAGCCAATATCAATTTCTCAAATATTAGTAATAGAAATATAATTAAGTTTTACCATAAAAAGCAATGTGCAAATATCTCTGATTGAGGGAGATTCCTTACTTTCAGTTGTGAGTTCAAATGATCCTGATATTCAAGTGTACTGCAGGATGTATAAGCAATGGAGTAGGACTTTGAGAAAGTTATGGCTGGTATCTGAGAGCTGTAACATTTACAAACACTAAATGAACAAACCCATATATTTTTATGCTTGCCATTCCAGACCCATGAAACTTATCTCAAAGGTTATGAGACAGGGGACTGAAAATGATTCTATTACACAATTGCTGCAGGGAGTTGCTGAGCACGGTAATTAATTGCTGGTGTATTCATTTGCGGCAGGAGGAGCAGCAGAAGGAAAATATCTCATTGAATTTGGAATTGTATTTATTCATGTATGCACTGTGGTGTTACAGCACAATTATTATCTGACACATTGGAGGCAGACTTGTGCTCCATTAGTTGCTGGAGCTATGTGCTATTATTGGATGATCTGCTCCAAAAATGCACAAAACATTTATTTTGAGAGATGCAGGCAGGATTGTAATTGATGCCTCACAGATCTCAGCTTGGCATTCTCCAAACCCAGCCAGAGGAGTAGGAAGCTCAGTTTGGCATCCTCAGCCCCTGAAAACACCGAGGTGTCCCCAAGAGTGATGAGAACAAAGCTTGGGCTCCCAGATCAGCATCTCCAGAGAGGAACTCAGGGTTTTTATGTCTGGAAGGAGACACAGGGGCAAAGCCAGCCTATGCTCCTTTCCAGTTTCCAGTGCAGTGCTGGCACCAATCCACAGGCAGCTGCTCATCCAGCATTCCTGGCTAGAGGATCATTTCAGCAGCTATATAATATGTCAGCCAAGAGGAAGCAAGAAGAAAAAGGAAAGTAGAGTTATGAAGTTAAACCCAAGAAAATAAAAATTGCAGGCAGCTGTAGTGTGGCAATGGCTGCTGGTGAGCATAATAGTTTATTCAGTTATTCTACTGCATAGTTTCTCACAAAACCTCACAAATTCTGTTCCAAGATTTTCCCCCTGAATTGTTCATTATTGTTTGCATGAAGCTTGTGAAAGCTGACGTGACAGCAGCTCATGTGAAGGTTTATGCTTTGCACAGCTTTTAAAGAGTAAATATGGAGTAAATAGTAACTGTAGGCAGAACTGTGGTGGTGTGCCAGTGTCACCCTCCCGGGAATGAGGGAAATACTCTGTGCTTTGCACACATTAAGCAGTGCTCAGCTGTAATTCCCTGGAGAGTGCTGTAGGAGAGCGGAGGTGGGATGTGCATGATCTGACCACACTCCAGATGTTGTATCCAGGCAGATGTGGCGTACATCCCACCCTGCCACAGAATGCAGTGGGCACAGGCTCTTTCCCTCCCCATCTTTCACCCACAGCATTGTCCATGAAGTGATGAAGAGCTCACTCATGTCCTTGTGCTGCAAAGAGCAGTGTCCAGCCCTGAGGAGCCCCGTGGGTGCCAACAGTGTGGCTTCTCGAGGTTGTTTTACACAAAGGAGTAGGAGAATCAGGTTTGGAATGATTATTCCTGAGGATTTTGAAAACAAACCAGCGTTTTCCTCTGGGCCTTCTAAACAAGCAGACTAAATGAATGTGAAGTTAACCTTCCCTTCCTCTCAGTTTGATGAAAGAAACAAATGGAAGCTATGACAGGATTATATTACTCTATTAATATGACAGATTCTAATTTGTGATAAGAAAGGAACCTCATTCACTGCTTTATTACCTTCAGAAATTCTAAAATCAATGCAAGATATGCCATAAATATCATTCTTGGCAGGCATTCATTGAGGTGAACATATAACTCAAAGATAGCTTGAGCTGAATTCTGACCAATTTAGCAAGTAATAAGCAAGGCGATAAGAACATTAAAGAGAAGAGACAGTAACAGAGTTAGGAACAGATGGTAGCCATAAATAATGCTGAAATAATAATAATATTTTAAATTTATATATGAAGCCTTTCAGTCTGGAAAATCCCACAATGCTTTACAAAACTGAATTTAAAACACAAACTTAAGCAGGAATGCACCATTTCTGGTGTGAAATATGACAGTTGTTTGAGAGCCCAAGTAGTGCCAAGTCGTTTGGGACAAGAAGAGAATAAGAATTCTAGTTCATTGCTGCTGCACTAAAAGCTTGAGTTGAATTTTATTTCTTTCCTCTCTTCTTATCTATTTAATCTATCATCTGGTAGCATCTGGATATTCTTCTGTAATACATCGTCACTATCCATAAAGAACACTCTTTATTGTTAATGATATCAGATGCACTGTTGACTTTATTTATTGAAAACTCTCAATGATCAGCAATTTGGCATTCTCCAGTGGAAAAAAAAAATACATTCTCAGCAAAAATATCTCCCAAGGCCAAGTAGCAGCAGTAGTTAGCATGTCCTTGTGCAGGGAATATTAACTCCCATGTCAGTCTAAATTCTAAAACCCTTGTCTTTCCCTGCAGAACATAATTGGGCCTTCCAAACACTTATGTAGCTCAGCCCAACTTGAGGCTGTCTTCTGATCTCAGATAAACCCAGGCAATCCGTCTGGCTTTAGTGGGATTAGGCCAACATGAGTGAAACTAAAATTTACCCCACAGGATGGGAGAGCTGATAGGTGCATAAGGCACCGTGTGACGTTTGAAGGCTGCAATGGAAAAGTGCTGGAGGATAAGAAGAAAAAACCATACACTGTGTACACAGAGCAATGGAAACTATTTAAAGCAGCTCCAGCCCCAAATACTCCGTGTAGTCCCTTCACAGGGAAAAAGATGTTACATGATAGTCTGGAAATCTGAGTGATTGGGTTCTGCATTGTAGAAACAATATAAAATACAAAATATTGAATGCTTCTTAGTGATGAATTATGCAATCTATTTGGAGGAATGATGAAAAAAAGTCAAGAAGTGATGTTGGTTAAAATTCATTCGTCTTTAATACTTTCCCATGCAGGTCTGTAGGAGTCGTAGCCAGTGTTTTCCAGTTCCAAACTCATACTTTCAATAGTGGCACCTGCAAGGACTCAATGTCAGATGAGCTTTACATCAAGCTTGTGGCAACTGTCCCGGAAATAGCAGAATTACTGCAGGGTACTGGATACCCTGGAAATACTGGAGCATTTCTTGATACTCTGATTTCCAGGGCTTTTTCATAGCCTTGAAGTTGATGCCAGGAAGTTGTTCCGGACAAGGACACTGAGCCTGGTGACCTCAGGCTGCCTCCTGATGGGGACAAGGCCATGTGTGAGTGACCCTCAACAACTGCAGAGAGCCCGTATTTTGAGTGGACATGGAGGTACAGCACATTTCCACACCTCCACACAGAGAAAAGGATCCTACTCTCAGATCTGTCAGGCTCAGGAACCCCTCCTGTCCCTCTGGGAGTCAGTTTGGGCTCAGAAATGGGGAAGCTGCTTTGATGTGGGGCTGTGTCTGGTAACAGCTGGGCTGTGCTGCAGTGATCCACAGCAAGGCAGGCTGGCCCTGGGTGCCACACTCCTCTGGCTACACAGACTCCCTTGGGGATTCTGGCTTCTTGGAATTTCTTTTTTCTCTTCTCACCTGAGCTGAGGCAGGAGGAAGAGAAAGACGTGTTTAGTTTATCTTTCCTGCTGTCTCTGCTCTTTCAGGCTTGTCAGCGTAGAAAGATACTCAAATGCTGAATTTGTATGAAAACATAGACTCCAAAAACTTCCATTTTAAAGGTGCATCTTAGTCCAGCTTATAAGAATAGGCTCATTCAGTAGCCTGCTTGCTGAGTGTTGTCTTGGTTGTGTTTTGTCCACAGCCTTATCTTTTCCACACAAACTTCCAGTTTTTAGGGAACTGGTTCGCAGGTCACTCTGCAGGCACCAAAATATTTCTGGCTGTTTTAAAATGTCACTACTGGCTGGAATTAAGAAGGTCTGAACACTAAGCATACATTACTCCTAACTTAATCATTTTATTTAAATTCCCTTTGGATGATCCCTTTTGTCCCTCTTCTGGAGGGTGACATTTCTTTTCCCAATTTGTGGTGAGACCACAGTGAGCTGCCTGACCACAGGAGCTGCTGCACCTCTCTGCTCACTGCAGATTAGGAGCATAGGAGGCATCTCTGGCTTCTCTTTTTTAATTTTTTTTCTTTTTTTTTTTCACCCTCTATGTTGCAGAATGGCAAAGGACAAGGTTGAGATATTTCCTGAATGTTGCATTGTGCCTTGCCCTGCATGGTGCATAGAGGAGGGGGAGAGAGGATGAAAAGAGCTGTTGGGGAAAAACTTGGCTCT
The DNA here is from genome assembly GCF_009819655.1 of Sylvia atricapilla. Taxonomy (NCBI): domain Eukaryota; kingdom Metazoa; phylum Chordata; class Aves; order Passeriformes; family Sylviidae; genus Sylvia; species Sylvia atricapilla. The sequence goes on from NC_089151.1 coordinate 5,391,400, forward strand.
TGTGCCATGCAACTACTCAGAAAACAGAGAGTCAATGGGGATCAGGGCTTCAAAACACTCAGGTTGGAGGAGGCAGGGCTGTCACCTTTCCCTGCACCAGCCTGTGGAATAGTTGATGCTCCATATAATTTCTGTTTCTGTCTAGAAAAGTCTTTTTTACAGTAGGAAAAGCATTCTATAAATATCCTGTATTTATTATTTTGCTAGAGTTTATTCAGTATGCTGAACTTAGATCAATAAAACGAGGAGAAGGAGGGAAAATACCCCAAGATAAAAGAAATTCAGAGTGCTGTGCATTCCAGAATAAATACAGAGCTCCTTGACGTGGTGCAGGCACTGTTTGTGCCTGGCTTCCCAACAGGGGTTCTTGCACATCCAGTAACTTTGTTTGTATTTTGTAAATTAGCAGATGGCTCTTTGATACAAAGGAGAATGTGTTCCCACATCAGATCAAGTATCTTTCTTCCTCTCTTTCCCCTCCTCTGATATTAAACAAATCGCAGCAGACACAGACACAATTGCCAAAAGTAAGGCAGAGATGAAGTAAAGAAAAAAATATGTGTAAGTTAACTGTAAAGTCCAATTGACACTGACTGCAGTAAAGCAAAGGATGTAAGTGATACTCAAATTTCCAACATTTCTGAGCTCCAGGGACCTAGGTATAGCCAGCTCACTTTGTACAACCCTTTTCTCTGTTTCCTTCCTCCAGGAGTTGCCTTAATCTCATCAGATGAGGAATTACTCAGGAAAGAGCCACTGCTGAAGTGCGGGAATAATTTTATACCTGCCATGTAACCATTTCATAGACACATAGACTTGTTTAGTTTGAAAATGGCCTTTAAGATCTTCCAGTCTGACCTCTAACCCAGCACTGCCAAGCCCACCACTAAACCATGTCCCCCAGTGCCACATCTACACATCTCTTAAATACCTCCAGGGACGGTGACTCAATCACTTCCCTGGGCAGCCTGGTCCAGTGCTTCACAACTCTTTTGGGGAAGAAATTTTCTCCAATATCCAATCTAAGCCTCTGCTGTTGCAACTTGAGGCCATTTCCTCTCTTGCTGTCCCTGTTCCCTGGGGCAGAGCCTGAGCCCTGCCTGGCTCCATCCTCCTGTCAAGGGAGTTCTGGGGAGCCAGAAGATTCCCCCCAAGCCTCCTTTTCTCCAGGCTGAGCCTCCCAGCTCCCTCAGCCACTCCTGATGCTCCAGACCCTGTTGGCGTTCTCTGGACCTGCTCCAGCCCCACAGTGGCAGGGTGTCCCACCTGGTGATGCAGGTAAGGCTCCGTGCCTATTTACCAGACTTTGGGCTTGATCTTGGCTGAAACTTAAAGGCATTAATTTCAGTAATGTAACAGCAATTAAATGAGACACTTAGAGACTACAGCTGGCTAAAGCATATTCGCCACTGTTCTAAAACCCCCACTTTTTAATTGCTACTCTGAAATTCCTTTGGAAATATTGTTGCTGCATTGGTCAACTCTCTCCTCGTTTGCTTGAACTCTTGTCTATACAGATAGCACGATGATAAATTATTATGTGTTTCTTTCTGCTTGTGTGTGTAAATTAAATATATAAGAGAAATGGGTGTTCTTTAGGGCTGGCCTTCACTTTTTGATCTATTTGTACAAGACCTGGCATTACTGGGTCCTAGTCTATGATTGAACCATACAAGCACAATGGCACTGCAAATAAATAAATTGCTACCTTGAGGATAAAATTATATTTACTCGCACTTTTCCCTCCAGATCTTTGCACCAGAAGTCTTAAATGAAAAATTCTTCCTCTGCTATTGCCATGTCTTCTGCATCCATGTCTGGCTCCACTGAGCTGACAGTGGAGGATTTGTCATTGGCCCTAACAGGAATGAGGGGACCATCAGCTGTGATGGTTTAGAACAAACAAATAAAAGACTTTGCTGTTCTGGAGCTTTGCCTGGCATGGAGTTTGTGTCCAAAGGTGGAACAAAGTATGGCTACTTTTCCCTTGAGCACTGGGTAGTAGTTAAGGGAAAAATTTGCCAAAGTACTTGTGCAGAGACTAAAAGGGTAGGATAAAACCAAGATGGATTTAATGCTCATTAACAGCAAGTATTACTCTAAGAGGAGGGAAAAAATTAGGAGAAAAATTTGCATTATATATAGGAAAAACATGTACCGTGGAAAAATGCAATCCAATACTAAACATGGGCACAAGCCCAACCCTCATTTTACAATCATTGAGAGAGTCTCCATTGACTTCCAGGAAACTTGAATGGGATCCAGCTCCAAATCTGGCTTTTCTAGCTCATGAATTCTCCTCTTGAAATTAATGATATTTCTTGAACTGGGAAAGTAAGACAGATTTTTGGTAGTACAAGTCTTGCCCTCAGCACTAAATCAGAGATACGATTTGATATGATTCGAGAGAGTGCCCTTTCAAGGTAATGCCTGGTATTGACATGCATAAATCAGATTTGCTCTGTTTTCTAAGGATAGGAGTCTTAGGACAAATACAGTGAGATACCTGAACTATCTGGAGAAGTTTCAGGAGTCACCAATCTACACTCTAAATATTCTCAATATAATTCAGAGTGTGAACAGGAGATAAATCGTACATTGGATTAATTTGCTCATTTTGACTGTTTAGTGATTAAACCATCTATGGGCACTCCTCCTTCCTGCTTTGTATTTATCACCTGAGCATAACTGTGTAGGTGTTTGTAAAGGGTAAATCAGATCTGAGCAATGGCAACGTGTCTCTGCACATTGCAGCTCCGTGTCCTGAGCAGTGCTGCAGCTGAGGCAGGGTCACAGACACTCCACAAGATTCTTACAAGGTTTTTGTTAGATGAACATGCAAGACCTTTTCACTGACTACAGTGTCTTCTGAGTTAAAACAAAATTCCTGACTGTTCCTTTGACATACAACTGTGAAGCTCATTTTCTGCAACACAAAAAGCATGAATGGTGTAAAATTTGCATTTTTAATGAATATTCATTTAATATTTATAATTATTTTAGTTTTGCTTACACACTCCCCTTGTTTTCTAATTCTCAAGCTGGCTTTTTTGGCAATTCATTTGAATTTTGGTACTAGCGAGTGGCATCTCCTACAAAGCCTGTGACAAACATGGCACATTGTTCTAAATTGCATAATGAATAATCGTCTAGAACGGTGACACATGCAGCAAAATGCCTCTACCCCCGTTTGACAGGGTGAACGCCTGTGTGCTTTTCAAAGCAACTAGTTTAGCACTCTTCATTTACAAAGAGGGAAGGGAGAGGAGAGAGAAATGCTACTCTGAGAACAGCTTGTCTCATGTTGACCTACTTTTCTCCACCAATCTGCGTGCAGCCGGAGCTGCTGTTGTGTTGACACTACATATCCAAGCTAAAGCAAAACCAGCAGAATCCGTGGCCTTAGAGATTGGCTCTGGAGAAGACAAAAGGCCTTCTGGGTTTGGTATGGCTTTTTTGGATGTGCAGGCACGGCAGGAGTGGGATAAAGAGAGCTGATTTTCAAAACTGACTCCTGCGCCTCCCCTTTGCTTCAGTGAGATCTGAAGTAGATTTTGCTCACCTAACGAGGCCACTCTGTGTCTAATCTCTGAGGTACATGTATGTCTAAAGCAGCTGGTGTTGGTCCAGGGAGGGTCTCCTTATCTGCATGAGAGATGTGGTCACAGAGCTAAATTCACTATTCTTATCAGCATTTTCTCTCCTGCCAGGAAAATCAGAAAACAAAGGAAAAGGGGTGTGCCTATGAGGAAAGCAGGGATGCCCATTTTTCATCCCTATCTTTGACTCCCTTTTAGCCCCTAGAGATTATTTGCAGAGGGTGTAAATTAGGGTAACCATAGAGCTCCCCTAATCTCATACAGAGGGGAGAAGTTTTGCACTCAGTTTGCAGACCAGGGAAAGGAAACCTCTTTTTCTATCGATGGATCTATGCAAGGGTTAACCTTGTGCTGTTTGGAAGTGATTGGACCCGGAGATTCAATTCATGATCTTTGGGTTTTGTTTTTTACTGGCTATCATTAATTTTTGAGAGCACATCATTTTTGATGCACTTCACATCTACAACTCCTGCTGCCTTACAGTGGGAGGAGGTGCTGCTACCTCTTGAGAAATGGCAGTAAAAAAATATGTTGTGTCGATCTGCATCAGTTTTATCATTTCAACCAATGTTTTCACAAAAGCTGATCTGTGCTATACAAAGCAAATATTATTCCTTTGCCCCCAAGAGCCTCATGTCCTTTAATGGAAATGAATACAGTTTTATTCTTAGCAGCTTCTTGCAGAAACCTCCAGTAATGTGACTTTTCTCCAAAATGTCTTTTTTTTTATGACTAGCTGTAACTTAAAGCAAGAACCTTGTTAATTCTGAGGAGAAAGATACTAAAACTTTTGTTTCAAAACCATGGCAATTGCTTTACACCATTCTGAAGATTTCTGTTTGCAATGCCTTTTTTTGTCTTTTTTTTTTAACATCTCCTCTGAGAAGTCTATCTGTGATAGGATACTGGAAAGATGCCTTGAGATCCATTTATTTATTTAGGTCCTAAAGAAATTAAGTTGACCTCAGTTTAATAGAGCAAGTAAAATAATAAGACAAATCAGAGCCTTTAAAAATACCTAAATGAGGTCTAGTAGAAACTCCTCACTGCTGGGTGAAATGTTACTGGGACTTTCTTGTACTTTTTCCTGGAACCCTTGGGGGGAATTACAGCACAGTACAGTGGCACACGAACATGAAGTTCACTAACCTGCCTCGCTCTGTGGCACTCTCATCCCACAGCATCCTGCCTTTTATGAGCTCTTGTGATCTGCTCTCAGAGTGGAGTAAAACAGGCACCATAGGATGGACTAAGAGTCCTTGGGTAAAGCCAGCCCAGAGCACCAAGTGCAGTTATTACACTGAATTCCTTCCCCACGGAGATTTGGGGATTTTAAAATTGACTTAATGCAGTGAGTTCCACTTCCCCCAGGATCATGCAAGTGGGTGAAAGTTTGACATCTGTCATTCTGCTCAGTTTGTGTTTCTGGGCTAGAGGCTCTCCTATCCTCCCCACAAATATTTCTCTGCTGACATTGCCTATTGCTAAATGTTTCCTGGCTACCCAAATTTGCCAGCTGATAAGCCATGTAGGCCACTGGGGCAGGAAGGTTCAGAGGCTGTTTTTACTGGCTGCTCCCTGGTTTTGAGAGGCTGGGGATTGAGGGTTTGGGTTTACATGAGTTCTCTTGCAATGCTGAACCTCTGTGCCTTGAGAACATCTCATCATCCCAAAGTTCCTACATCTCTGAGCAGTGAAATGCAATTGAGAGCTCTTAGGTGATAAGAACTACTACATTATAACCCTCAAAAACTCAGGTATTTTTTGTTGAGTTGTCTGAGTGTGTTTTTTGGTAATTGTTTAGCCTAAGGCCTGTGTCCTTTGATTTCAATTAGGCAACAGTTTTCCCATTGATATCTGCGAGGAATTAGGTAAAGTCAGAGGTAAGTCACTGGAGGGAAAGTGATGATGAAATTATAGATGGATCAGGTGAGTTTTAGACATCAGAGAGAATCACAGCAAAATAGATTTGTTCCCTATACCTGCCATTTCTTTTGTCTGTGGTATTTAATATTTCTCATTAATTTACATTAATTTTTAAGCTCATGCTATTTGAGGAATTCTTATAAAGTACAGATAGTGGTGGGAACTGAGAGTCATGAATTTTAGTCCTACCTTTCTTTCATCCTCATTTGGTGATGAGCTTGAGGAGCCAGGGTAGTCTCCAGGCTCTCCACGGTGGGACAACACCTGGGCAGGAGCATCTCTCCCTTCCTTACCTTGACATCTGTGGAAACCCACAGCTGAAAAAGAGTTTCAGGCTAATCCAGCTAAATCAGCCAGGTCTCTGCTCTGAGTGGTCTGACTGTCAGGACTCTCCTGCTCTACAGAGTGCAGATGCAGCCTGCAGAAAGCTTAGGTAAGGTGCTTAGTCCTCCTGCTTCTGTTTACTGTGCTGTGGCAGTAGTCATAACCCTCACTGACTGACCCTAGGATTGATTCTTTAACATCTGGAAAGAGATTTGAAAACCTAAAGCAATAATTTTACAATTATGCTTAATCAACACTGTGCGTTTAATGTTTATGTTGTTATATGAATGTTCATTGACAAATTAAGGACACATTTTAACCCTCCATTAGAAAAGTCCGTAAATATAAAGTGTGAGTTCATCAGTGTTTAGTTTATGATCCTGTACCAGCAATGTTCTACCTTGTCTATTATGGATGTGGACTGGAGGGAAACGATGCTTTAGTGACTTCTCATCCCAGTTCTTTCCCAAATTTCAAGGTTTTATTTGATTGTGGTGGGTTTACTTCTACTGAAAGTACAATCAATACCTCATATTTTCAATACCATGAAGATGAAGAAGCGCATTACATTTTTCAGCAGTGGTATCACTTCCAGCAGGAATGGAACAAACAAACCTTTTTAGCTGTTTACATGAATAGACTTTCAAGTTTATCCTCTAGTTCCCCTGGGAGGTTAATTTTTAAAACTTACATCATTGGAAGGCAAAACTGAGTTAGTGAAGTGCCTTTTTTAAAGTAGTGAATGAAATACAGGCTCCCATCCTGCCCAGGTCAGCTGCTGCACATGGATTCTGTGTGACCAGCACTGTACTGGTGACCTGTCCTGTTAGAAAACTGGGCTGCACTGCCTCAAATTGTACATGGCCTGCTTGTACTGTCACACCTTGGCTCTGGTCACAGGCAATGAGTGTCTGTCCAGAAGGACCTTCCTTTCTGCTCAGAGCTCAGCACCACAAGGATCCCCTACAGAGTTCTGGTTTGAGGGGCTGCACACTCTCTGTGCTGGGCTGCCCCTCTGCTGTGCTGAAGCTCTTCTGGGTGTTATGAAAGCTGGGGCCAACCATGCAGGCACAACTAAAACCATACCTGGACTGTGTGTGCTGCCCCAAAAGTCACTAATGCCTTTAGTCACTCCAGTAAATCTCTTCCCACAACAAGCATGCTCCTGCCCAAAAGAGACCTGTGAGAGAACATCAGTGTCAGAAAGGTTAAGTAACTCAGTCCATAATTGCAGGGACATGTCTGTAATTTGAAGTTCTCTGTGCAGAAAAGGAGGGCTTTTCTTTCCACCAGACTAAGTGACAACAGAATCTGGCCATCCTGTACAAATCTTATAGGTGTAATATATTCCTCATTTGACACAGATTTTCAAGCCAAGGTGATTAGTAAGTCATAAATATAATGCTAAAGTGATCCTTAAAATAAACAACATTCCTTGATTTTAAAATCCTGGGACATGAGGTTTAATTTCTCTAACCAATCTGGGAATATAAAAGATTTTCCTGCAGTGCCTTATTGATATAATTTGACCTTGCTCAGCATTGGAGCTCTGCAATGGAGGTGTGGGGGGAGGAGGGGTGTGTGGTCACACATGCAAAGTGCTCTTACTATGCCTGTATTCAAATTCTAATTCCATATTCTTGTAGGAAGGATCTCACTGGGAACCAAAAATAGCACAGATGGAAAATATTCTCACAAGATGACTGTCACACAAATAAGAGGAGCTTCTCTTTAACCCATTCTCTTATCAGCTAAGCTCTCTGCAGGCTCCTCATCTTCTGCCTGTGCTTTGCTTTAGCCATTGGCCAAAAATCTGTTCATGAAAAGCAGCAATTTAACAGTAATAAATATCTCTGTGGTTGACAGCATGCCACTAAGCTGGATTTAATGAAGTGTTCTTACCTTGTTTTAACGATATAAAAGTGTTGTTTCAGCGATGGTAATTTTCTGTCTTTGTAACTGGATGTGTTTGGAGTTTTGGTGAAACTGTTTTTCTGGGTCTTTTCTGGCTTTGAACATGCCCAGTTACATCTGCTACTGCTCTATTCCTTTCAATGAGATAGCACAAAATGCGTGCCTAACCCAGGTTCTTCCTGCCTGTCACAATTTCCTGTTTAGAAAGAGAAGGTGAATTAATGCTGATGCCTTTATTTATTTTTATTACTGCAGGACCCACAAACCTTGGTTTTGAAGGAGACTGGGCTGTGCTAGGTATTGTAAATACATAGAATAAAAAGGTTGTCCTTTCAGAAACCTGTCTTGTACGTACTGGAGGGGGATGACAGAGGATGCTGGTGGAGGGTGCAAGGAAACCACAAAATCTTCAACACACAAAGCAGCTGAGCAGTTGTCTTTATAGGCACCAAGCAAAATAGAGGCATGAGGAAGAGAAAACCTGAATTCAAACCTCCAGTGAGTGGTGTGACCTGGCAGCACCTGCACATCTGAGGTTGAATCTGATCAGTGCAGGAAACAGATCCATCAGAGAGGGGGCCCACAGGGTGGAGAATTGCTGAGTTAGACACAGGGGAGGTGACAAAGGCAAAGAGGAGAGTCGATCCCATGAACCCTGTTTTATCCAGGTTGTTTTGGGGGAAATGCACTCTGTGGAGTGTTAACAGTGGTCTTCAAATGAGCTGATCTGTCAAGATGGCATTTTACAGTGGTGTGTTAATTCCTGAGCTTCCATGGTAGACAGTTGCATACAAATAAAAGCTACCATTCTGCTCTTATATTTGAAATTGTTCATAGATTATGAAGAAGAGCTGATGGTTGCATATTTACCACACAACAGATGTTCAAAGTTCTCAGGCACATCATCTGCCCAATTGCCCATGGCTTTGTCTATCCCAATTATTTTTTCCCATATGTACACATTGGGTCACATTCCAGCTCTGAGACAAAGGGGAGGTTATTTTTTATTCCTCTGCAGAACTACTGAGGTCCTTTGGGCTTCTCACAAGGCCTGTCACATCCCAAAGAGACCTGAAAACTTGCCCATGGCAGTAACCTGTAAGGGAATGGGTGACAGCCTCCCAGTCAGAAGGTCTGGTGATACCTCTGCTATGAAGCTTTTCATGTTGGGTTTGATCCTCAGCCTGCCCATGGTGCTTTATTCCAAAAAGGATGCTATACTTTGGATATTCCAGCGAGGCTGCCTCATGCTGGCTGTGGGAGAACTTGGGAAAAACAAATCCAGGAAGTTGCTGGTAGAGCTAGAGTTGGTAGAGGTTATGGGCAGAGGTTAAGGAACAGAGAGGGGATGAATGCTGCCCACAGACAAGCAAAAATGGTTTTACTGTCCTAAGCAGCTGAAGAATCGCTGTCATCCCTTCTTTTTGGTAATGATAACCTTGGATGTCTCTGAGACAAGGGCTGTTGGAGAGCCTCAGTGCTGACAGGGGTTTGGGAGATACACTTCCCTGAGGAGATGCTGCTGGGGACCTGCCTGGTGACACCTTGGCTCCTCCTGAAGCAGGGTGAGCTGCCCTCCTGGGATTTAGAAGCAGGCCCCACACGTTTTCCTTGCAGGCTGAGCTGATGTGCTGCTCAGCTCCCCTTGGTGTTTTTGTGTCCCTGGCAGGAGCCGGCTCTGGCACTCACAGATGAGGCAGGGAATCTGGAGCAGCCACTCTTGTTGTAGTGGAGCCCTGACTCAGAGAGATGCAGTCCTGCAGGGAGCTCGATGCCATCAGAATGCAGAGTAGGCTACAAAAACCTCGCATGGAGCAGAGGGAACACAGGGAGCTCAGAGCAGCCGGGTTTGACATTGGACAATCAGGCAGGCACAGTGCAGCCAGCCCGGGATCATCAGCCATGCTGAGAGGCAGGGATAATTAGGCACACACAAAGATACCCTGCAGATATCCTTCTGCAGCTCTTAACTATTCTTAGAAAAGTTTTCCTAATATATAGCTTATCTAATGCTCCCTCTGAATTAAATGGATTCCTGTGTTATTGGTCTCATATTCTTGTTTACTATGTCGGAAGATCCTATCATATTCTCCTGAGTCTCCTTTTTTCCAGACTGAGCAAATAGTGAAAAATTCATCCTTGCCCGATAGGAGGATATTTCCCTCTAAAATTTGTCTGCATTTTGGTTAAAATATGATGTTCCAAATCTTACTCTAAGAGAAGTTTCACTAATGCTTAATGAAAGGGAATAATTGCCTTTGATGTCTGACACAGATTGGTTGTATTAATACATCATTGAATGAGCTTTGCTCTTTTTGTTGCAGTGTGTCAGTGTTGAGTCATATTCCACCTGGGGTCCTCCATAACTCCCAGCACTCATTTTGCAGTGCCCTTATTTAACCACTTATTTCCCTATTTTGCATTTGTTCTTTTGACTTCTTCTTTTCCTGCTGCTTCACGCTTGCTTTTATTGAAAGTCTTGACTTGATCTAAGGGTCTTTATTCATTACATCAAGATGCTTCTGAATTCTTGGATAGCCTTTCAAACAGTCACAACTTTCCCCAGCATCTGCACCTTCTGCACTGTCCTTTCTATGAGCTGAGTCATTTGTGAGAACACTGAATCGACTGGATTCAGGACAGATCCTTAGGAGACCTTGCTTGACACATCCCTCTGCTCTGTACTCGTGGGAGGAAAAACTGGTGTTTGAGCACAGGCTTTGGCCTTAATTTGGGAACAGTGAGGCATTGGGGCAGCTCATGTCACCATGTGAAGCAAGCCCTTGGCTTCATAACATGGGATGGACATGAAAACACACCTGAGCATCACCTGTAAAAACTGTCCTGTGCCTCTGCCCTGCCCAGCACATGGCCCCACACACTGCCTTCCCTCCCTGAATCCACAGTCTGGAAGAGGGTTATAAATATCCATCCTCCTCCAGTTGGAGAAGGAAGAAGAGGGTGCAGATGGGTGAGGACTGTTCCAGTGCAGCTCGAGCTCTCGCCCGGCGCATAATGAGATCAGAATGCAGGCAGGAATGTGTGGAGGAGTGGAGCTGGCAGGGATTCACCAGCCTGAATTATTCTAAGCCTAGTCCATCCCTAATCAAACCATTTTGCTTTTTTTATTTTTTATTTTGGTGTGCAGAGGTGCTTTATGGAGCTGCTTCTGTTGGAACATAAAATTCAAGCTCTTTTTACTACAGGAGCAAATTCTAGTTGACAGGATATTGCTCTTTGGGCGAGTTTTTGGTGTGCTGGACTTCTTATAGTATCCTTTGCTCTGGCTATTTCAGAGCACTTGGCATTTCCCTGCTATGTAGCCAATTTACTGGATGCTGGAAAGTATGAAATTGGATCTTTAAAAAGACCCTGGATCATTTCTGATGCTAATATAAATCTAAAAAAAAACCCCAACCCCAAACAGAAAAGGGGTGGGCAGAGCCATATCACATGAGTTATCCAGACTTGTTTACATCCTGATTTGCAAAAGATACAGCTTGACCCCAGTGTAACCTTGAAGTCTACACAGGGAGAGGAAGTACTATGTAAATTAGGGCAGCCAAAACAAAACAGGCAGACAGAAGCTGACTGTACAGAACAAGCTGCGGAGGCACTCTGCAAACACTTTGCTAGGGGAGAAGAAATGTGCAGAATTTTTTTTTTTTCTTTTTAAATATTTCTGGGATATAAATGGCTGTGAAAAAAACCCTTTGCTAAGAAAAAAAATAGCCACACCCATTTTCCACAGTATAGGAACAATGTGTTTTTCTGCACCAACCATGCCCTCCCAGGGAAGTCCCGCCTTACAGAGGACCAGTTCAGAGTGCAGAGGGAAACCTTGTGCCCGAGCTTTTTGGCTGCAATCTAAATGGGTTTTAAAGATGACAATGATGTCCTGAAGGCCCTGCCAGGGGACCAGAACAATGCACACTGCCTAAAAGACACATGACAGCAGTGAATGGCTGCTGGTGCTTTGCAGAAACTCTCCGGTTCTGCACTGGGTTACACTTGTGTGGCTGACCCATGAAGAGACTGAGAAAGAGATCTAGAGGGAAAAGAATGCCATTTTTGCAGTGAATTAAAAGCTTTCCACCCCGCTTAAGTTTTAGCTGTTCCTAACTCTCTGATTCCATTCCTGAGGCTGAGCCTCTCCACGCTTTCAACACTGCCTGGCACCTTCCTCTTGTGCCTCAGAGTCACCTGAGGGCTTCTGCTGGGAACTGATGCATCATCACTTTCAGCTCCCTTGCAGCATCTGGTGACCTCAGAAGCAGCACAGAGGAGGTCAGAGCGTGGCACCTGGCACAGCACCAGCTGCAGGTTGGCAGGGCAGCAGCTGAGTGTGTCTTGTGTCTAACCACAACCCCACTGAGGTGCTCAGCGTCTGTGGGTGCAGCTTTCTCACACACTGCACCACGTTAGGAGAGTGTTATTCCCTCTGCCTCGTTATTTGGAATTGATTTTAGGAGAGGGGAAAGTGATTCCCATGCAAACCCGTCTTGGATCTTGAACCCACAAAACTGTTAATCTCTGGAGGGTGGAGTGCAGCAGTTGTGAGCAGTGTTTTAAGCCTGAGTTAGCCTGCTGCAGGCAGAGCCCAAGCCCAGTAGAAGTGTGGTTTGTGGCCGGCAGCAGGCTCACAGCTAGCAAAGTTTAGAAGGTAGCAATGAGATAAAATGGGCTCAAAAAAGGGGAGAACTCCATGCCCCTGAATTGCCAATATCCTTCCCAAAATCTCCATTAAACAAATTCTGAGCCACATTACTTTTATTAAAGTGACTGGGGAGAGCTCAATGGGCATTGTCTGCCTCCAGGAACAGCAGGTTCTCTTTTGCTGGTCATCACATTTCTTGCTCCTGAAGAAACCAGAGTTGTTCATGGAGCAGTGCTGACCTGAGCTGTGCACAACTGCTTCATTCCTTGGCTCATCCTTGGCTCATCCTGGGCTCAGCAGGGCCCAGACTCTTCAAGCCTTTCTCAAGGTGCTATGAACTGTCCACTTAGGGGTCAAGTGCAATTCCTGGAGAACCCCAGTGTCAGAATTTGTTGGTGGTGTTGAGAAATAAGAAATATATTGTGCATAATGATGTCTATGAAGTTTTCATAGCCTTTGCTTGCCTGCTGTTTCCTACCACTACACACACACACACAATATACACTGGTGCTTTTCTTGGTCAGAGAGCCATCACTGTTTAAGTGTAAAATGACCTTTTGGTATGTATATATATATATTGCAGCAGAATATGTTTCCTGTGAACACTAATTAACATAAGAGTCTTCCTTTAAATGCAGAGATTTTAGTCACAGAATGCTTCTGCAGCCACTGAACTGTGTTTGTACAGGAGAAATTTGAAAGAAAAAGAAGGTGTGAAAAGAGAAATGAATCTTTTCAGGCAAAGGCAGAAAAAGAAGTTTAGGAAATATTAAGGCAATCAGAGTTGCCCTTTATTCCTTGCACTGCAAATCTGTTAGTTTTCAGGGGTTTGAGCACAGGAAAAAATCATGGAATCAGAGAATGGTTTGGGTTGGAACAGGCATTAAGGATCATGTGTTATATCCCACTGCCATGGACAGAGACACCTCCACTACGCCACTGGTTGCTACAGCCTGGCCTTGGACACTCCAGGGACGAGTCAGCCACGGTTTCTCTGGGCAGTCTGTGCCAGGGCCCCCTCACCTTCACAGGGAAGAATTCCTTCCTAATATCTGATCCAACCTTCTGTCTTTCAGTTTGAAGCCATTCACTTTTGTCCTTTTGGGAACATGCTCTTCCCAAAAGTCCTTCTCCAGCTCTCTTGGAGCCTCTTTAGGCACTGGAAGGGGCTCCCCAGAACCTTTCCTTCTCCAGGGTGAACAATCCCTACACTCAGCCTGTCTTCACAGGACAAGGGTCAAACCCTCTGATCACCTTCATGGCCTCCCCTGGACTTGCTCCAACAGGTCCATATCCTTCTTTTGTTGGCTGCTGCAGAGCTGGGTACATCACTGCAGCTGGCTCTCACCAGAGCAGAGCAGAGGGGCAGAACCCCCTCCCTTCCCTGCTGCCCACATGGTTTTGGAAGGAGCCCAGGACACAGTTGGATTTCTGGGCTGCCAGTGCACAGGGCTGGGTCACATTGAGCTTCTCATCAAGCACCAGCCCCAAGGCTTTCTCCTCCAGGATGCTGTGAATCCATTCTCCACCCAGGCTGCTCTATTCCAGGCTGTGCTGGTGGCCAAGCCCTGCTCCAGCTCTCACCTCCAGCTCTGCAGCAGCAGGAAATGTGAAAGGAAGCCGGCTGGAAAACAAATGTCTCTCTCCAGTGGAGACCACAAGGCTCAGCTAAGTCTGAAAATCTGGCTTTCAATTCATTCTCTCTTCAGATTTTGACCATGTGGGAAATATTTATTCCTCCTTGCACAGAAATTTATGAAGTAAATGGGAAATGTATCTTCTTAATATTTAATTTGCTTGGTGATTAGAAGAAATTAGTTTCAACCATTGAGCAGTTTAGCAAGCCTCCATTAATTTTTATAAGGAAATACTCACCTGACTTTTTCTGGGAATTTATATGAAAAGAATAGCTACTAAATCTTCTACCATCTGTGTGTTTTTGATAAGGATATTGCTAATGCAAATAATCAGAAACTGAATCCTAATTGAATGCTAATGTGTTAAGTGTAATGTAGCCTCTACTTCATAAATAACAACTGGATCGTGGAGTTAAAAGTGCAATGGTGCGATGGCAGTACCCAGAAATATTTTGGACAGTAAACTTATTTTCAGGTTTTTGAAGCAACCAGGCAGAATCAGGAATGTAATTCAGCATTTACTCAAGCATTTAGGTCTTTAAACCACGTCGACCTACAGTGCCTTTGGAAATCTGTTCCTTTCCTTTTTAAAGCATCAGTGAAGAAAAGAACTTGTTGCATTCTCTTGGTTTTCAGACCAAGCACTGAGGTAATTTACAGGGATAATACTGTCACTGCTGAGCTAAAACCAGGAAACCTTTCTTTGAGTATGTGTGTAATGAAAAGTGTGATGTTTTCAAACACTGAATGTGTCCACATTTCCCCAATGTTTTTCAGACACATTATGATAAAGTAGTCTTTCAGATTTCTGATTTCAGGTTTGTATTAATCTTTTTCATCACACTTTTATAAGTAAGGCTTTTGTTATTGCTTTCTTTTACTACGTTGAACCAGTAATCTGATCTCACTCTTTGAGACTTAAGCATTGTTCTATAAATACAGCTTTGGGCTAGAAATTATTTTAATATTTGACAGTTTCCATATGATTTTCATTGTCTGTGCCCACCACTAAATTATCTCAAAACACTGTACCATGGCTAAAGGCTAAATTGGATCTCTCAGAGAACTGTTTAATTCTTAGGCAACATTTATTCATATATGATTTAATAAGACAGAACAAGGACTAGATGAATGTAATTTGAAAAATGAATGGAGAAGTAAAAAAAATTATTTGCTTTACATCCAAAAGGGAAAGGATCATTTTTTTGACTGCTACCTTCTTTGCCTTCCCTGTTGCTGTGGTGGTACCCCAGTAAGGACATAATGGTGGTGACTCAGCCATGGGCAGTGTTCAGAACATCCCCACCAGATGAGCACTGCATGAGCCCATTGCTCAGGAGTGCTGCTTATTGCTCATCATCCCTGGGGCTGTGCTGGTGAGGGATTGCATTGGAAATCAGGGATTTTTGTGGTGCAGCCTGATCAGCCCCTCACTGAGGGGTCATGGGTGGCCCAAGTGCTGACAGGAATGATGGGGTACCTTGTGGGTGGCCTGACCTTTTTACCTGATGGGGGCATCTAGAACACCATTAAAAATCAGAAATTAGGAATTCTAATTTGCAAGCTATTGCTGCAAGTCTGTCTTTTCCCACTAATAAATCAGCTAATGAAGAGGGATGTAAGTTTTGTCTCAGTTTTGATGAGATTATGCCAACACTGCCGCACTGACAGGTGCCCCAGAGCTGAGCTGTTGTTGAGCCAGGTGGAGCTGGAGCAGCAGATGTCTCAGTGTGGGCTGCAGAATCTCTTTGAGATGCTGGGTAAGGTGCTGGATGAGATGCTGTGTAGGACAGCCCAGCATCCTACAGTGCAGCCCCTCTTGCTTGTGAGACCTATTTAATGGGAAGGAACCTGGAAAACCCCTAAAAGAACTGCTCTCTCAGTGCAGCACAGGGCAGATTTGTGCTGTGCTGGGTTTGCTTTGCACAGGCACCCCTCTCTGCCAGTGTTGTTATTGATGCTTCATATAAGATTATATATCTTAGTTTTTTATGATTCCCTTGTTGAGAAAGACTTTTGATATTCCATCTTGTCTCCTGGTTTATTCTGTAGTTGCCCCTACACCTCTGCCCCATGGCTGTGCCCAGGAGGCTGGGGTATGTCCCCTGCTTTCCTTCCAGAAGAAACTGCATGGTTACCTCTATATAGGGGCAGCATGAGCAGGCAAACCCATAAAGAATTTAATTAGGTTAAGGATAAGGTTCAAAGCAGATATAAGCCTCTAAAATGTAGACATAAACAGAGCTTGCCATGGGGCATGTGTGTCCTTATGCTGCTGCTGAGGACACTGCAGAGGCAGCCACTGGCTTCTGTCTGTAATTCCAAGCTGTGGGCTTGGATCATGCCTTTGTGACAACCTCTAAACTCTGCTCTGCTCTGGGTAATTTATATATACACTTTTTTATTTTTTTTCCTTCCACGAAACAATAAGGTTTCACTTTTACTTTGGACTTCATCTGAAATTTATGCTGACCATTCGTCATACCCTTTAAATGAATCTATAAATACAATCCAGACTGGAACTCTGCCCCCACCCGCCTGCCAGTTTACAACATGCTACAGAAAAAAATGCTTCTCCAGCAAACTCTTGCTTCTTGTTAAATAGTCTGACTCATGTTTTCTGGTTGGGAAAAGGGAGTGGCATCCTGCAAGGCTGCAAACCCCGTGCAGCTCCGTGTGACGCAGTGAGTTTGCAGTATGGAAAGGAAAATACAGGCTTTGTTTGCTTGGCTTTATGGCTGAAATGCAATTATTGGCAAATGGCTTCAAAATATGGATTATAAAGTCATGATATAACTGAATCATATGTGTTTATAAAGAAGAGTAAAAATGCATTTTTTAGAGAAACTCAGTGTAGGGCTATTAAAAAAACCCCACTTATTTCTAATGGCTGAAAAAGTGTATACACATGGAAATATTCTTACAGTTTCCAGATTATTTTCATTCCAAGGTGTTTAGAATAGCTTCATTTTTTTATTTTAAATTTTTTGGTGTTGCTTCTTGGAGTTATTCCTGCTTAGTAATAATTTCCAAACTTTCTCATAAGCATGCTCAAAATTTTAATATAATTAAAGTTAATTAAATATTTAACCAACTCAGCAAAAAAGAGTGTAAATTCTGTTGATACATTTTAATGGAAACAAAACAACATTTGTGAAAATCCTCCTGTTGTATTATAGGAATAGCAACATTTTTTTTCCTTTTTAGAGCTTGTTTCTTTTTTTTGATAGAATTTTTATCAAGTCTCTTGCTGCAAGAAAAAGATCCCAGAAATATGCAGGTCTTACTTTGTGTATTAGTATTAAACCATCTGTAATTTCAAAGAATTGAAACCAAGCTCTTACACTCACGTTGCCAGATATCATCCAGCATAAAAAGCCTGATTGTTTCTTTGGGAAGCATTATCATCCCCGTAGATTACAGCAATCTTTATATACTTAGCAAGGAAAACCAACCCAAGAACCAAACAAAACCAAGGCTCCAAGGGTACAAACTGGCCATTACCAGTCCAGTGCCCGTTCCTTTTAAGCTTAACCAAGCTGTGAGGTGTTAAAAATGATCATTTCCTTTCCCTTCCCTCGCAGGAGATCCTTGGGGAAATCCAGTCTGCTGCAATCACTGAACTCTGCAGAGCCCAGCACATAGTGCCAGCAGAGCAGGCACAGAGCAGTGTCCTGAGGATTCCTGGGGAGCCTGGGGACATCAAGGTGGCACCATGTCCCCACCTTGCATCCCGCCCTGCTCTAAGGTGTGGTCTTGTTGCTTTGTAACCCCACTTTTGGGGCACTGTATGAACCCAGCACATGGTGCTATGAGTGCAGTGCAGTCCTTTGAAAGGAATAAGTTTCCCCTCTTGTGATATGCTGCCTCTTTTGCTCTGTACCCCAGTGGTGGGAACCTGCTTTAAGCAGCAAGAAGTCAATTCTCCTCCTGGTATTGAGTCACGAGAGAGAGCATGGTAGAAGTTGTACGCATCACAATATTTTTCTTTAGTCTGAGTGTTTAAAAATTCAATATAGTAATTAATACATGTGAGATGGTAGATAATCCACACAGAAGTTATGAGAATTTCAGAATTATAGTGATTATGCATTTCCATGTATATAGGTGTTAGGATCTTGGACTACGTGGTCACATTTTTTCCCTGACACTCTTCTTGCCAGAATACACAGGCTGGATGCACAAGGGAGAGAAATTAAGATTGCATGTGCAGCTGTAAATGTGACATTTGGAAAGTCTGAAATAGATCAGAACTAGCATTATTTTAATGTAGCTTTTTGTATGCATGCAAATAAGCTCGTGGCTTATGTTCATCTCCCAGGTGCTGAAGACTTTGATATTTGTTGTATTTAGTGGCTCTGTACTTGTCACTCCTAGAAATAGGGATGTGAAGCACAGTGGTGGAATGAAGATTGCACTGAGGTAAGGTGTGTTCCACTGCACCTCGAGTCAAATTACTGTTGATGCTTAAGACACATTAATTCATTACAAGTTTGGAAAGACACGTGCTATTGATTGTGCTCTGCCTGAGTAAGAATTTCCCCAGTTTTCTCTCTCCTGTCTTCATCTATAATGACCTGTCTGCTGAGGATCACTTTTAGGCAGCTCTGATGTGGGTTTGTAAAATTTGTTTGTAAAATTTGGTTAGTTATTCGAAGAATACCAGATTTTCTTTTGTAGAAGAAGAACAAAATTTTTACAGGTTTTTACAAGTCAAATGGCAAAAATCTAATTAAGCTCATTCTGTGTGAGCTCACATTATATGAGAATCTTGAAAGGTGACCAGAACCACTTAGACATGGTGGCATCCAGCTCCTCTGTTTGTCTGTCAATGTCTGGGTTACTGAACACCCCAAACTTGTATGCACAAACCATCCTTGTGCTGAGGGGGTACACACAGATCCTTCATTCTGAATTCTAGACTTTGAATGATAAACAAACAACAAATATTACCCTGTTTTTTGATAATGGTATCTGAGGTTAGATTAGATATTAATGTTTTTGAAGTAACTAATTTTGTAACTGTTTCTTAGGAAGGGTTTTTTAAAAAGTAATTTTGAAAAGTAAAGTCAAAACCTTACTAACAATCTGCTTAAGATAACAAGCATAGGAAAAGTGGAGTGGTGAGGTGGTCATGCAAAGTGGTTGGCTTCTAGAAAAGGACCTTTTTTTGGCTCTGCTATCCTTAAATGGATGCCACTGACTTAATGGGAAGCAAAAGTGATGAGGAATGTGGTGAGTCCTTGGAAAGCTGAGCTATGATCTGTTTTACTCCAAGCTACCAACCCTCAGGGTGGATTTGCAAAGTGTTGGATGAGCTTGGAAGGGATCAGCCTGTCCTGGCATGGGGAGAGTAGAGGAGATGCAGCAGTGGTGTGTTTTACTGTGTGCTGGGCCAGCCAGAGTCAGGTTTTACAGCTCCTCGTGCTCATTTTCCCTGCACTGCTAACAAAGCTTTTGCATGTTCTGGAGCAACCATAAATGTGTACACAACCAATTTCTGTTTCCTTCAGGACCTGATACTTCCCCTTTCATGTCAACCAGTGCAAGTTGAGTCAATATCCACCTTATCCTATGAAATGGTTTGCCAAGGTGTGCATCAAGGCAATTATTTTACTGTTATGATTGCATTAAAAAGCTGCATCTGGAATATCCAAAAAATAAAGGAAATATTTTGCATCCACAGTTATCACAATCATTGCTTAATTCCTTAATGAAGATAAAAATGGCTTATTCCACTACAAAAAAAGGAAAAGAAAATTATCTGACCATATGGTGTCATCTCCATACAGAGAGTTTAAAACAGAGAGAAACTGTTTCTCATAGATATGACAAAAAGCAAAGACATTTTACCACAAAGTGGTGACTTTTTTTGAAGAAGGTGCCCTTTATCCCAGAAACACCATAAGCATGACATGATGTGGCAGTTACCAAGGCAACTAATTATTTTTTATTGAACAACAAGAATAAGCACAATAGCTTCACAAACCCAAGCATATCTTGGCAAGCAAGTTAAAATGTCCTGAGGCATCATCAACATGTGCAGTTATCATTTTTAATATCTTTTTTTTTTAGAGGGTTTTTTTGAAATTTTTTGAATACAAATATATTAGATCATGAGTCAGAAGAGGTGTGTTACTTCTTCATTTGACTTCTTCCTTTACCAAAACCTCCTTTTGACACTGTTGTGCTGCTGATGACTTGTGGCCATTTAAGTTACAATGGGCAGCGTCTGCCTTGGTTTTGCCCTGGAACTGATGATTCCACATTTTCAGAAGATGCCCCAGTGAGGAGTGAAAGGTTGACAATTTAGCTGACAGGAGAACGTGACAAGGAAAACGGAACAGATGGGGCCCTTGAAAATACCATTCTTTGGAAGTATGTGGAATCAATTTAATCCACAATAACAGCACAATGAAGAATCTTATTCTGTAATTATGAGGCTGAAAGATGGTCTTGATTCAGATATTATTGATTTAGTTGACTGTGAGCAATAAAGTAATTCAGAAATTGTAGTGTCTGGTTCAGGCCTGGCTGAAATCAACTGCACATTCTTTTATTTAGAGACCCTTTTAATGAATTGGAATGAACTGTAATGAACATCACACTCAATATGTGAGTCAAGGGTGATGTATGTTAAAAGTTGGTGGAACTTTTGCTGTGTTTGCACAGATAGAGATGTGTCCAGATAGAGATGCAAGGAGAAAGTCTATGACACCCTTCTTCATTTAACATCCAGAAGTGTGGGGGTCTGGATAAATTACTTCAAAAACACCAATGTTTTCAATAGCAAATATCAGTGTGCAAACATTCCCGCCCAATGGTAGTTTACATGCATGTAACTCAGTCTGTGTAATTCTCTATGCTAAATTCATGCTCTCACTCCTGTTATTGCAAACCATCTCAAAGGCAAGTATCATATGAGTCTCAATAGCAGAATTGCTGCTATAGTTTCAATTATGCATGCAGGCTCATCTGAGGACAGATCATATGTACTGCCAAAGCCAAAACATTTCAACTATTTTTCCATCTCCATTTGATAGATCATAATGAAAGAAGAAAATCTCCATCTTGCTTCTTCCATTCAGGGTGACCTTACAACTGAATATCTCTGGTTTAATTCTAGCCTCATCTTAGGGAAAAAAAAAATCTTTCAACCATTCAACCTCAATACTTTGGTTTGGTTCTGAGTCAGTTGTGTTAAACCAGTTAAGGTCAGATTTAGTTTGGGGAGGCTGCATAATTACAGGATCAAATGACACATGATGTCCCGTGGAACTGAATTGCATTAGAGGTTGCATAAACACCATTAATATTGCTTAACATTGCTGTGGCATCTGTAGCAGTAAGAAATCAGAGTGAGCCTGATGGAGAATCTGCATGTGTAGTAAAAGTACCTTTGTGTGATGGAGAATTGAACAAGACCTGCCAGGAGAGCTCGTGTCTCACAGGAGGTGGTGCCCATGTGCAGGGGGGTCTTGTTCAGCAGCCCAGCCTGGATTAGGGGAAATGGCCTCTGAAAGGGACAGGACAAAATCCTCATTGTCACGCTGTCACTGCTGGCTGTCGTTTCACTGAAACACAAAAGAGAGAATTACTCGTTCAGTGCTGGTGAAGATTTTAGTGGTTCTGTTTGTAGAGTTGGAAGTGCTGATTTTTGTGTCCTGCAACAATTCTGATGGAGATAAATTAATTTTGATGGTCCAAAAATGTTCCTGAGAAGCTCTATCTAGTAAAACATAACTTATTTATGCTCACTTTGGCTAAGCCCAGCGTAACAAATTACTAATTTTGGTACTTAGTCCCTAGAAAGTCACTACTTGCTTCTGCTGATGTGGATACAGCAGAATAACCTCTGGGAAAGGGGACAGGTGGGATAATTTGTGAGGTGTTAGAAATTCTCCTATTCCTGTTGGATGAGGCACTGGAGCCTCATTACATTTGTCAGGTACTTGATTCTCCAGTTGGTGAGTATGTGAAGGTAGCACTGGGGTTCTCTCTGCTGCTGCTGAAGAAACTCCTCACATCATCTCAGTGTATATTAGGAGACTTGGCTGTGTGACTGTCAGGGCAGAAGGTGAGACTGGGAAATAGTGCTAGCTCAAAAAATTAATATGTTGACATCCACTCCCCAAAGTAATTTTAAAATGTATGTAAGTACTGGAATTTCCATTCACAACTATTTGTATTTATGTATGGTATCTTGGTGAAATGCTGCTTATTAAGCAGCAAAAGTGCTTGGTCCTGTTAATCTGATTTACTGTAGAAAAGCCTGGAGTGTTAAAAACTGTTTTCAGAAAGATGCCTTGTTCCTTCTAAAACCCATCAGTGAGATGATGGCCTGTGCACAAATGCAGGTTTCATTCATGAAGTGTAGAGCATTTGGCAGACTGACACAGCAGCCAGGAGAAGTGTCATTTGGGGATGACAGACTATGAAGATAAGAAAGCCTTTGTGGAATTTGCAGTGAAAATGGATCATTTATTCGAAGGATATGTGCTTTCCCAAGCTTTTGCATTTTCTTTCTGGCACTCTGCTCCAGGTCCTCCAGACACCACGAACAGAGCAAAGCCTGGAGGAGCCTTTGAGAGCTGAGACAGTGGGACACTGGGCTGGGATGATCCCTCTCACTACAGGGATACACACCTGCTGAGGATGTAATCCTAACTGTGGATTGAGTTGGTCATAGCTCAAAAAGAAATTTAATTTTGTCATTGAAATAAATGCATGCGGGCTGGAGATGAGTTCACATTCCTCACCCAGCATCGTGAGGCTGATCCCTATTCAAACATGAAGGCAAGAGAAGTTGACTCTCAAAGTGCACGTTGTGGGTCAGACTGTCATTGACTTCTCTACCTTCCTAACATGATTATATTGTAGCCAGGAGTGGGATGCTGACAGCTTTTTTTTCATTGCTGCTGTTGGAAGACAAGGACAATGGGCAGCAAATTAGAAGTTCAGGGCAAATCAGTTATGTTATGTTTAAACATCATTTTGAAATGAAATATAACATGACATAATGTTATAAGGAAACAGATTTGACTGCCCAGGCACCTTTATACCAGTGCAGACAGCTATAGGCCTTGGAGGAATAGAATATTATATTGTGTTTATACCCTACTCAATATTCTCTTACAGTATGATAAGTTTAAAGGTGCTTTTGTTGTCAATGAGAATCATGTCCTGAGAATTTTTTTGTTGATGATTTTCTTCAGCATTTTCTCCTCTACTGAATTTCTGGGAATGCAGTATGCAGAGCTGTGCTGTGTACAGCTGACTTCCTTACAGATCAGTACCTGGCTTTTTATTTACCAAGAGAAATACTTGGCTTTATCACATAGGCTTTTGCTGAGAGATTTCATCCTGTAGCTAGGTGACATGAACTTCACATCACTTGCCATTAGCATAAGAAAACATTAAGGGAAAAATAGTGTCTGCCATTTCCTACAGGACCAACAATTATTGAGACAGAGATCTATGATATAGTTGGATTTGTCAGATGAGGAATATCAAGGCATAAAGAAAGAGTTATGAAGCTGTGTTCCTAAAATGTAAGTGGCATGTTGGGAATTACAGCTGGAAGGCTAAAAATGGTTTTTTTTCATACTGCTCTTTTAACCAGAAATACATCTGAGTGCATACAAAAGAAGCAAACTCTACAGGAATCATATAAGTTGTAAGTAAAATAATAATATAGTACTTCTTCAATGGTACACATTCCCTCACCTCTCTCCTCCCAGGCTAGAAATCTTCCTTTAACATAAATTTCTGTGCCATGCAAAGAATTCTAGTTGGGAAGCAGCACTGAAGGCTGTAGCTGAAGTGTGGCAAAAGGCACAGGTGTCAATTTTGACAAGCAAAAATTTACAATTTTAGTTGAAAACTCTGCTGAGTATCATAGCTCAGACCTGCTCTGCTGAAATCACACTGTGGATAAGTCTGTAAATGTAATGGAAAATACCTAAATTAATGCTAACTAGTTACTCCTATCCCAGCACTCCAGGTATGGAGCCACTTTTCACCAAGTACCTAATGAGCTGGCACTGAGCTCCAGGCTGCTGCAGGCAGAGCTCTGTGGAGGCATTACCCACATCACCGAGTGTTGATTCAGAAAAATGCATCCTTGCAGTGGGGGCTGTAGGCTGTATCTTTTGACAGCCATGTATCTTCTGAAACAAACCCCTCTCCTGAACAGGGATAGAGGAAAGTGTTGATTATCTGTAGAAGAGGCATTTTCTGGCAGGGAAGGAGCTCTTCGTGCTCTCTGACTTAAAAGCATCACCAAAGCTTTCCAGTTTCTTTAGATATCTATAAAGTAGCCCTTCTGGGTCTATATGTGATGTGAAACCATACTCCCAGTTGTTTCTGATAAAGGCATTGAGTGCCCTGCAGCAAAAGTTTGAACTGGCAGACAAATCTCATGTTGTTAGCACTTGCTTTAATTTTCAAGAACAATAATTAGGCACTCAGACACCGGGGCGATGACTGTTCCAATCTGAATAAACCAGCACAATGAGCTGCCTCAGCAGCATGTTTTGAAGCAGTAGCTTTTCCTCCTACCCTTTGCCTCCTACTCTGAAGTTTGTAGGAGATCCCATGCATATTGCAGCAGAAGTGTGGTATGCACTGACTGCACGGTGGGAATTTTCTCACAGGAGGCCAAAGGGGTTTTATTTCCCAAGCACGCTTCTGTGGCAACACGAGGACTATAGTGAAAGAAAATGTTTTGCTTTTTATCTGAACTTCAGCTGGACTCAAAGCAGTAAAAGATGCTGAGCAGTCTCGTGTTAGCCTGGTAGAGCTCTTGACCCTGTGCTTAGGAGGGAAATTTGTGTGCAGTCCCTTTGAGAGCAGTGGCACTTACACATCCACACTTTGCAGCATCATGGCCAGTGCCCTTTACCCAAACCAGATCAGGTCTTTGGCATGTGACTGCCTCTGTTATTGCAGAAATAGAGGTAGGAAATCCCACCTCAGCTGGTTCATCTGTCACTGAATGCAGGAATGAGCTGTTCTCTGCAGCCAGGACCTGTGACACTGAGCAGATGTGAGTGGTGGCACCAGCTCAGGGTCTTTCCAGAGGTGACACACTGAGCCACTCACACCTTTAGTCTTTTCCTGCAGAGTCTTCCTGTGCTGGACATTATATGGGGTTATATTCACATGGGAAGACATGCCCTTTCCATAAGGCTCCTTAAGAACCAGCCTTGGTAGGCTACACCTGATTAATTTAAAGGTGATTATCATAATCTGTAATACTGTTCTTGGGCTGCAGACATTGCAAGGACAAATGACAGCAGAATTTGACATGAGAACTGTAGCTTACAGGTAACACAGTATTAAAGTGAGATGTCACTTATCAGAGAAGCCCTCAGAAGGAACTTCCAAATCACAAATTTGCAGGAGCAGCAGCAGAGTGTGCTGCATTCTGTGTATGGAGGTGCAGGGTTCACATGCTCATCCCCCTTCTCATCTCTTCATGCCATACTGAGTAGAGTCCCACTGCAATAACCACATTTAAGTATTGTCCCTACACAGCAGTGAGAGGTTGCTCCTCCTGCCCTGTGCTCAGGACTGACTGAGCCCACTGTCTGTGGGTTAAAATGCACATTCCCCATTTCAGACACACTCTAGAACTGCCCCTTTCTCTGCAAAACACAGCCAGCAGCAGTGGCTCCATAAGGAATATTTGAGTCCTTTGCATCTCCTCAATCTCCTCTGAGCTGAGCAAGAAAACAGAGGGAGTTGATGGTCTTGGCTGTGCAGAGCACAAGGTCACACACAGGAGTTGCTGATTTAATGTTCATTTAGTGTTAATCCTGCAACTCATGAGGGAATACACAACAGTTGCTGCACATTTTTCAAAGTCAGATATATTTACAAATACGCACATATAAAAAATACCTTATTGCATTAATTTCATCTAAAAGTATTGAACATTTAGTGCAAAATACTAAAGGAGGTTATGAAAGGAATCATTAGTGTCCTTGTGGTGCTGAAGAATTTCTTAGCATCTACTATTTTAAGCATTACAAAGGGTCAAGAGAAGAGCTCAGGATCAGCTGTATGCTTAGAATTTTTTTGGCAGGATGGAGATGACTGAACACTTTAGCTAAGAAAGGAAGATGGGAGGGTCGACATGAGAAATTGGAAATGACATATCTGGGCAGCCTTAATGAGACACATGCAGGCATGGGTCAGTTCTCTTGATGACATATCAGGCTCAGAATCACACGAATCCGAACCCCTGTGTATACTGATTGTGAGTGTGGAGCTTTAGATGAAGTTTAATTCCAGTTTAGCAACTTTTGGAGCCTTAAAGAATAAGGCAGCTGTTCATGTTAATCTGCAAACCTGGACTGGACTAAATGAATGAGTCAGTACACCACATTAGTGTTTCCATGTATATGCAATATGAATGTGTATGTGAATTTTTATGTGTACATGCACCTGTAGCCATGGTTTTGTAGTCATCTCTCTGCAATATCTGCAAGAGTTATTCCATGACATCATTTCATTAGATCAGCTCTGCCTTTCGCTGACATGTTTGGGTTTTTTATATGACATGGTACAACAATAACATGTAAAAACAACCTGAGAGCATAAAAATGCAAAGATCTGTGTAAACTAACAGAAGAAGATGAAGACATATGGTCTTTGGTCAATTTACTTACAGCTTTTTTCACGCTTTGAAGAAAATAGGCAAAAGATAATGAGAACAGAAGTGTAAACTCTTGGAGGCTGCAACTGTAGTTAATACCGACAAAATCCTCTCATTTCAGGGCCTAGCAATATGTTATAGGCTGCCATGGGTTTTGTCATCAGTGGATTTTATAGACCCTCCTAATACTGTGCAAACCTTTGACAATGAATAAGCAATCATCAGCCTGTTAAGGAAGTTGCACAACGCTGCAGACTTTGACAGTTGACTCATTTTGTAGACAAATGCGTTGTCAGCCATTAGGTGTAGCTCCTAGAGGGATTTCTTTGGAGATGACTACAAATCAGCACTCGGAACAGGGAAATTCACCCCCTTATTGACGGAGATTTAGAACCAAACACACTCTATCAGTGATCAAAAGGTGCATCTGCTCTTTGAAAGGCAAAGTTTAGTGCTCCATGAATTCAAACAGCATCACTCATGTGATCTATGGGATCAATATTACCATAAGCAATTGTCAGTTCTGCCACTGCTGCATTGAGTACTTGGAAGTCATTAGTTTTAAGGGGTTCCACTGGCAACGTAGGGTCGATGTGCATTGATATGTTTTCTCTAATCAATAATGTGGGCAATAGTCAATCTTCTTAGCTGATAAGCACATCTGCAAGTTAAAATCAGATTATTATTATTAGTTCCAGTGTATAAGATATCACGTTTTACAGAAACTAGGTCCATATCTGAAAAAGGATAATGATAAAAGCATTAGAAAGAGAGGCAGGTTTACTTGATGTATTTGTTATTTCTTTTGCCAAGGTTAAATTTTGTAGGGCAGTAGCAGATCTTCCCTTACAGACTCCAAGCAATAGAACAATTATTAGAAAGAGTGGCTCTTGTGTGATTCAAAAAGAAAATAGCAGCAAATGAAAAGACCAGCAGGAAACTCTATGTGGAGAAAAATGCCTTGTGTTGTTGATCCAGTGAAGTGTTTCCTTCATGCTCTTACATAGATATGTTTATTCTGGGAGCACTGATCCCAAAAAATGGCTAAAACCCCTCTGCAGCCCATCTGTGCAATCCCAGAGCAGCTCTGCCAGGGGCAGGAGAGCCAGGCTCTGCTGTGGGCATCTTCATGGCTCTGGGGGCACAGAGCTCAGCCAGCCTGCACAGCTGAGCAGCAGCTTGTGGGGCTCTTGGTGATTCCCCCACTCCTCAGTCAGATTAGAAATGCTTCCAGTTGTTCTTGGCAGTTCAATGTGCCCCTTGGCTGCAGCTGTTTTGCTTCTGATTCCTCCTCTGACCAGCCTGCCCGGGCTTTGCTGCCTTTATTTGATCCCTCCTGCAAATCCTGCTTGTTGTACCTGCACCCAGGCTTCCTGACCCTTCCCTTGGCTTCCTAGCGTATTTTCTACTCACTCTTTGGCTCCTTAGTTCTGGGTTTCTTGGCCAAAATGTGGTCATTCCTATTTAAAACCTTGGGTGAGGTTTTTTTTTGGTCTCCTCTGGGTTTGGGCAGAGGTCTCCCTGTTGTCTGCAGTCGATTCCAAACCCAGCCTGAGCCTGGCTCTGACCTGCAGGCCCTGACTGCCTGTCAGTCCTGCATTCTCAGTAAGGTCAGTTGGGTTGATGTGTGTGCCTGAAGCTCATTTTGAGTTTGTTGTGGTGGCTGGACACACAGCATGGTCCATCCATGGTTGTGCCTGTGCTGCTGTCTTGCATGGTCCTTGTGGATACAACATGGTTTGTGTGTTCCTAACAGTGCCAATCCTGCTGCGCTCACAAACACATATATCTCTTGTTGATCAGGATCACTTGTGATTTAAAGTCAGTCAGGAGCACTTTAGGGGAGAATATTTCCATGTTCCTATAAAGTGAGAAATGATTTTTCATATTGATTTGTATTCTGAGACTTAATATAACATCCTATAACAATAAAATATCTAGGATTCCTTCCCTGTTGCATGCATAGGCCTATATTTTCGGTAGGACAACCTTCATTTGAAGGTTGGACTTGATGATCTTGGAAGTCTTTTTCAGCCTTAGTAATTCTATGTGGTAACACAAGCACAGGAAGAAGCAGGGAATGAGGCGATCTCAAACAGCATCAGCCCCACATCCTGCAGTGAGGAGGATTTATCACCCAGCAGAGTGAATGTCTCCTACAGCAATGATAAAACTTGGTCTGTGACATACAAACATGACATACAGACAATGTGTGGGGGTTGTGCTGGTGTTGCCCACAGGTGGCTGTTTGTGTCCATCTACCTGAGCATGACTGGAAGAGCAGAAGGAGCTGGGAAGGTCCTCTGGTGTGGTGGCAGTGCAGCTTGTCCTTGGCTGCCACCAGATGACAGACACCTCCCAGGAGGATGTTCTGGTCCCTACACACGATTAGGACAGGGTAGATTTAGTTAATGTGAATCCAGCTTGGCTGCATCCCTGTGATAGCAAACCCTCCCACTGATTTTATGCTCTGAGGAGCTGCATTTCCTACACACCTTAAGATGATGTTTATGGAAATGTGCAGTTTTGCTGCTGAAGCTCTCAGTGTTCATCCTTATGAGACTTTTCCAACCTGGGCTATTCCATGGCTCCATGGTCTCTGGCACTGAGCAGGGTGGCAGCTGCAGCAGGGCTGTGCTCCACGCTCATGGAGCAGGGGGGCAGCAGCAGGCAGAGGAGGTGACCTGCCATGTGTGACACCAGATATATGAGAATAACCAATGACTGCATCTAAAAATGAGTCATCCATAAGCAGAGGTTTGATGTGGTAAATTCTAAAGGTATAAGCGAGAGGAAAAACATGTTCCCTGTAGACACAAATTAAGATATTTTACTCTGCCTCTGTGTCACTGTTGTTGTTTTTGTTTTTTTTTTTTACTCGAGCAAGAGACTGTTTTGAATCAGACTTTAATTTGCAAATGTGTTTCCAATTCCCCTGGTGAACATAGCAGTGTGTGTATAAATAGATTCTTACTATGAAGCAGAATACCAACATGTAACCCAAATCCTTGCATTTAGGCTTTACATCTCATTTTCAGATGTTCACTTTCCCAACATGTATTTTTTCTTAATGGAATAACTTCATAGTCTTCCCAATAATTCTGACATTAAATAAATCTAAAGAATTTCTTATGTGTGCTGAGTAAGGTGGTTCTATGGAATGACATTTAGATTTGGTTGAAATTTCATAATACAAAACAATAACTCAGAGCTAAAAAACCCTGCAAGTAAAGAAAAATGTACTACTTTGAAATGTAATTCGGTTACATACAACTAAAACGCCAGTTCTGTGTTAGGTTTACTGGATTTACCAGCATGAACTGGAATTGCACAGCCAACTTCAGAGGTGGGTAGGGCAGCGATTTCAAGCTCTGGTGGATTAAGAGTAGGGGTTTCCAAAGCTGTCACTCCCACTGTCCCACTCCTGCCTCTCCAGGTGTCCACGTGTCACCCGTGGTGGTTCAAGTACCCCCCTGAGTAATAAACTGCCAGCTCAAGCATAACTACATCCCCTTATGCTGACATTAACCTCTGGCAGAAGGATGAGGCAGAGACCTAGAAACACTGTTCATTTAAACTGCCATTCCTAAATTCCACTAGAGCTTGACTCACAGGGATCTTTTTATCTTCCTCTGCCCTCAGGAAGGCGTCTAAGAACACGTAGGATGAGGACCTGAGCATCTGGACCCTTAAGCCTGTGCAGGTCAGACTGAGATTGAACAGATATGATAAAATATGTCAAGAGAAAAGAGTTTCTTGGATGAAATGTGCAGTAGCCTCCAGAATCCAATGATCCTGATAGACTCTTTTCATTAGATTGCAGTGGTTTTTAAATCTAATCTTATGAATATGTTTTTTTTATTCACTATAAAATGCTCCAGAAAGAAAATACAGAGTTTTGTGCAAAGCCACCTGCATATACTTGGAAGTGAGGGCATAATTACTGATACTTATTCATGCCATAGGAAGTAGTTAAGGCTTCATCAAGGCAAATATTTGAGCTTATCAGTCTATGAAAATAATCTTTTTTGTCAGGATAAACTGAGTGCATAAATATTTTACTATGAAAAAAGAAAAATTCTTTCCAGAGACTGATGAAACTATGAATTGTAAGTGTTAAGGGTAACACTTCTGTGAACTAACAGATAAGGAACCTTGAAAAACTCAGAGTCGAGAATAAATAAAAAATCAATGGCTTAATCTGAAAACCATTTTTGTGTGTTGTTAGAATTAGACCAGTTTTTTCCGTGTTTGGCTTTACAGTACTACCAGCCTTCACACTTTTATCATGAATATTTGTGGAAGCTCATCCTTTACTTAAAAAATCTTAGCTTTTATTTCAGAAAACAGATCTATAGCTGGGTAAAAAAAAAAGTTTTAAAGTATGACCAGTGTTTGTACAAAAAAAATGTAGAATCACATAATAAAACTAGACCAGCCATATTTTGGTAATGCAGTAATTCCTATCAAAACCTTATTATTAAATGAACAAGACCAAGATACCATCAATTATTCCTGAGGGTTATGTTCAAGTGCTGTAACCAAATCATGTTTAATATCTGGAGAAGCTGAATGAGAATTGGGAATCTAAATGTAGCCTGTGCTTCGTAGTCAAGGTGAAGGAGAGGAAAGTGGAGATGTTAAGGCTCACAACAACCCAGCCAGGTGAGCATGAGATCAAAGTCCACCTGAAGATGAGGAAATTCCCATGAGATACCCAAACAGTGTGAATGGCAAGAGAAGAATGAGGGCAAGGCCGAGGAGAGACACCCACAACATTTCTGAGTTCATCTCCTGCTTTGGAGGGGTTTGGTTTGTGATTCTTTGTGGGTGATTTGTGATTTGTGTACATGGCAGTGCTGTAATTATGAGAAAAGTTACATTGTCCTCCAAGTGAATATATGTGTAAATTTTCTTAGGGGATTACACTGAGCACTACACAATAGTTTATTTCAACAGCAGCTAGAACAGTTCCCCATACAGAAACTATTCTCTTCGAATAATGGCCCTTTATTGTATTTGCCTTAGACTGGTTTGGAAACAGCCAGAAATTTCTTTTGTCTAAATATTTTTGTCACTGCTTGTTTTCTGTGTGGTGTAACATGTCTGGGAGATTAATGTTTATCTTCTGAATGTCCATTATCATTTTTAAATCTGAGTGGCGCATGCACAACAATTTGTCCCTGCCTATGGCAGCAGATTGTCAAGCAGAATTATAAAGTATTGCACTGTCTTCTGTGGTAAAAGCTATTCTACTGTTTAGGTGGAATTATTTGATTAGTTCAGGAAACTAATAGCTCATAAATAATTGAAATCCAGACTCAACCCTTCAATTGGTTAAGGTTCGACATCATGAGAGATTGTATATGCTTCAGTTTTGTTGCTGAGGGCTTGAAAATATACTGTGTAGATATCAAAGAGCTGTCAAGTAAGATTTCTAACAGGTTGAGTGCATTGAGAAAAGAGTTAGTTAAAGTCTAAGCATGAGTGATAGTGTTTGCATAGTAAAGCAGAGATTATGGCACTGCTGGACTGTAAGGAGATGACTGATGTTATACTGAGCTAATAATGCTTATGAAACTTGAGAAAATGTACAACACAAATTATTTTTCTCTCTTGAAAATGGCATTTGAAATCTACTCGGAGGAACTGAATTGGTTCCCACTTGAAGCCCTGCAGGGGAAAGAACACATGCCAAAGGCAGACTGGAGGGAAGCATAGTTGTTTGCAAATATTTTACTGCTCCTCAGCTGGGCTTTCAGCACACACTGGTGTGGATGGGAGGCTGCTCAGGGTCCTTCTTGTTGGGTCTTCAGGGCATCCCTTTGGCATTTCTGATCTGGACTGTGGGGAGAGGTTTCTTGTCACTCAAACATGGGTGTGCTTTGAAAGCCAGTGTGCCTTGGTTAGAAAATTCTGAGTGATTAAGAGAGAAACTCATAATGAGGATGTGTGAAACTTGGGACCCTTATATTCTTAGAAAGGTGGCACAAAACCATCAGAGGGGGTGAAGAATATGTCCCACATTATTTATAATCCAGACATTGTTAGCAGGACTAGAGAAAATATTATATGCAAAGAGTTTATGTCACTGAATTTCCAGTGATATGGCTTCTATAAAGAAACCACCCAGATGGTGTCATTAGAGAAGAGTTTTGGAATGCCTGGTGTATTAAGGCCCATCTGGTGTCTTCAGAAGTGCTGATTCCTTGACTTCAGATGTGTAATGGGTAAGCCATGCCTTTGAACCTTGTAGTCTGAAAAGGGAGAACTTTTTCCTCCTGAATTCTGGTTTTGAAAAGTGTATTTTAAGTCAAAAATTCTTCTTTGGGAGAGCACAATATGTGAGAGTCATAATATCAGACAGTTTGTGTTGGGTGCAGATATTCTTGGCATGCCACTAATCTCAGAGCCTGAACTTTAACATGGAGCTGAAGAGTCAGTGTAGGAACTTCCCAATAATCTGTGTCAGAAAGTTTATTTCAGATAGACTTGTAAGTACTCAGTAGGGGTCCAGTTTTAGATGGCCTTAAAACCTGACCTTTAAAAGGTGCTATTCCAGATACCTTCAGTTATTGTACCTCCAGAAAACTTTATTTCTGCATCTCTACAGTTCTGCAGCGTGTGATCACCTAATTTATTTTGGTGTGATTTGAAGCCTACTACCATTTGTTTGTGTAGGTTTCTGGTTGTCTGATTTCTTGGTAAATCCTGCAATACTGAATTGCTCTTCTTTACCTCTGAGAGTGTTGCCATGTTATCACCACCTGTCTTTGAGTAACAATTGGTCCATAACCATTCAGAAAACAAAGATATTGTCAAGGAGGATTTATATTTGGAGGATTTATATTTTTTTTTTTTGCCTTTGGCATTTGTTTTGTCTTTGTGTTCTTCTCGGGTAATTGGAAAAATCTCTTTGCAGTATATTTTTGGATTAATTATATTTTTTCTTACAATTTCTTCAATTCTTCATTAAAAATGCTAGATGATGATAATAAATAATGAGGAAAATCAATATCAAGTTGAACTATTTTAAGCTCATTAGTACCCATTCAATTAGGTCTTCTGTCTAATAGGTAAAGAGCAAAAATACTTATTTAGAGTAAAGGCACTTCAGTGAAAGGAAGATTTAATTTTTAATATCTCAAAAGAAATATGCACCATTTTCACTTTTATTTCCATTATGCCAAATGTAGGTAATCCAATCTCTTCTGGAGTTAGAACAAGCCATTCCTACTGCCCCTTATTCAGTACTCCCAGACAAAGCAGCAGACAATCAGGTCTTTCCTCCACAGCCCATTTAGTGTGCCAAAAATATTGCCTACTTGCAAACACAAGTGTCATCAGAAGGATTATTTCTGAAGGAAAAATGAAATACTGGTGCCTATTAAAACACTTTAATGGAAACTGCAAGCGATAGAATAAGGTTTAATTTTGTTTTCAAGTTTTGGCCTGGAGCCTCCCTTCCATAATTGTTCTCCTGGATTGTACATGTAGAAACAGGAATGCAGCAAGGATTTATCCTCACCCTGAGTCTCTTCATCCCATTTCAGATTTGAAGGTAAGGCCATCATCACCATGCCAGAGCCTTTGTGTGGTGTGAAAAGTCTGAAATAGGAGATAAATAATATATAATATATACATATATAAAATAAATAATAGGAGATAAAGGGTGTTAAATATCCCATATCTGGTGCCTGGAGCACGGAGTGGGATTTGGTGCATGGCTTTAAGGTTGTATTGGAGGAAGAGGAGCAGCAGCAGAGCCAAAGCTGCTGCCTGCAGCATGGCAGAGACCTCCCTTGGGAGAGGGCATCCTCCTCTTCCCTACAGCTGCCCTGCTGAGATCTCTTCCTCCAGCTACCCTGGGAAACACAGACAGCCATGGGGAACTCAAAGGGAATGGTGAAAACCAGCATGGTGAAAGTCAGACCTTTTGTTCCCCCCAATGTCATTGAGACCTTATTTAAGCAGACAAACTTATCCTGGATGTGTATCAGAAAAACTGTGAGTTAGGTAATGCTTTGGAAGGCCTGTCAGGAATTTTCAGAGCTCTCTGTGAGTAGCTCAGCAGGATCAGATGCTGTATCTCCGTGTGATAACACACTGCCAGTGTCCAGAGAGGTATTTTTGCCCAGAACTAAGCTGCCAGGAAGTCTGAAGGAGAACACTCTTCCAAATGGTGCAGGATTTTGTTATTAGTTCATACTGATCTGCACAAAAAATGAACACTGTGTCCTTGTTCTGAGGGCCTGGATCTGGAAATTTTTACAGGGATCAAGTACCTGAAGCATAAATGGAAAATACACAAATCCTCATTTGCAAAAGGTCTAAGACAAACGTAGTTTACAATAAGCAATTAGTTTTTCAAGAACAATAGCAGCAACAGGAAAAGTTGTTGTCTCTCCATAGACATTAATGTGAAATACTCTAAATACTGTAAGTGAGCAGGAGGCTCTATTCTGCTCAACAAATGGAGAATGAATACCTTGATATATTGAGGAATGGACAAGGATTCAGAAGGTGGCTACTGATCACCTCTAAATGCTTTATAACCTGCATAATGCAAGGACTATCAGTATGGACCTTAACAGCTGCACTGGGAGATGTGCACCCTCACTGCCAAACCCATCTGTGTGCTGCTCCCTGATAGGAAAGATGAATGTCAGTGGTTTACCCTCTGCACAATCTGATCTGGGCAGGGCTTCAGCCAGCAACTGCCAGCCAAGAGCGAGCTGCTCACACCAGTCTGCAGCACTGCAGCCTTTTTTACCATGCAAATAATTACTGTAAATTAATAGAACTATTACCATGTGAGAAATCACTTTGAACCCAAGCTATGGCATTTTACAAAGGCCAGATTTGAATAGCATGCATAATCAGTTTGGCTGATTAATTAGTTGATACTGATACAAAGTAAGGATGTGATGGACCTGCTTTCCAGTGATACTAAGACCCTTTTAGATCAGTTTTTTGGCAGGAAATTATTGCTCAAAGTTGTTAGAAACCACTCCAAGCATGTCTCTGTGTTTTCATACAGCTGCCATTCTTCAGCATGTTCAGTAAATACTGTAAAAATATCTGCAAATACTGATTCAGGTTCAGGTCCATGTTTTGTGTTGTCTTCCATGTGTACAATTGAAATGTAAAATCAAGATGCCCATGGAAAGCTCTTGCATGCTCAAGTGCTTGTGGGGATGGGGTTGTAAATTTGCATAAATAATGATAGGGAAAGATTTGTACTTGTGTGCTTGGAGGTGTGCCAAGGTTTCTGTCTTCTTGCAAATTTGCCTGGGTGGATTTTAAGGGTATGCTTTCAAAAACCACATGAGAATTTTGTCTTTAAGTTTGCTTTCTGTGAATATAGTATTTGCATTTGGAAATGGACTCTAAAGCTGAGCCAAGTGTATTACAGAGCTCTCCCCAACTGTGTGGTATAATAACATCTTGGCTGTTGTAATGGTCAGAGTTAATGAGGGACTTAAAAAAAAAGTTGAAGGTATTAATAAATAACACTTAGATTAATCAGCCTTTGGTTATTTCCAATTCTGAAAGAAATGAGTTGCATAGAGTGAGATAAATGCTGATTTATTTTTGGAATTATAATGTGTTACAATTCAAGATCAGATTAGGGTCAATTTACACTAAGTCTGCTTTGAAACTATTATATAAGCGAGCCAGAGTAGGTCACTATGTCCTGCTCTGCATACAAAAAGCTCCCAGACTCAGTGTCTATAAATAAAGATCAAGCTAAACCAGACAAGCAGCTTGAGTCTAATATTGGGAAGATCATTTTGTGCTACCTTCTGTAAATAATTGCGCTGGAGTCCAAGTGAGAAGGGAGAACACACAATCATCTGGTGTGCACCACGCACAGACAGTGAACAAGATTATGTTTTGGCATTAATATCAGCATTAATAAATAACCATTCCTAGCTCTTAGCAAACTCCAAGACTAAAATATGAGCCAGAAGAGTGGGTGATGTTCAGTTTTTATTTACCCGTCCACTTACCTATCATATTTTGTGTAGAAGTGTCAGAAGACAAAATAGCATGGCAGGGTTTACTTGTGAGATGCTGTTGCCCTAGTTACCAGCCTCATATCAGGGTTAAGGTTGACAGTGTGGGCTCATTCCTTAATCTCAGCTCAGGTTGCTCACAAGGGAAGAGGCTTTAATGTTAACTGAGCCTGTCTTTGGCTTGGGGAGTCAGGCCTTTAACAATGCACCGGGGAGTATTTCTTCTTTGCGGCTGTCACAGGCTGTCTGGGGAGTGGGGAAGGGAATGGTGGCGTGGGGGAGGGCAGACCTCACTGCTTTGAGCCTCATTAAATGATGGAGGAGGGGATTATTGGTGGGAGCAGAGCTGTGGGCTCAGGCAGCCCTCGGAGGAGCCTTTTGTGCTGCAGCCTGGCAGAGGACAGGTTTTTGTTACAATGCCCTTGCAGGCAGCTGGGATAGGATTGCTCCATGGTGGGTGCTGTATGGCCCTGGAGGGTTTCACTGCAGTTGGAGTAACAGAAGAAGATGCAGAGTTTGGCTTGGGATGGCAGGTGTATGCAAATATACTCTACCTCCTTTGAAGTGCTGAAGGAAAGGGTGAATTAATGAGCTGGTCTCACTGCCAGCTCTGCCAGTCAGGAATGGTTCAGGCTAAAATTGTTATCCTGGGTAGTCACCTGCTTTGCTGGAATTAACTCTGTAGCTCTGGAATTACCTCTCTTAGCTCTCAGGCTAGCTCATTTTTCTGCATACAATTCTCTGCCTCTTACACGCCGCTCAAAGCCTTGGATAATCTAAGACATTGAAGTGTGTTGTTGAGACTGAGCATCTGGTCCTGACCTGCCTTGAGGTGTTCTTCATCCATGTTCTGTAGGGGCCTGACCTGGAGGACTTTCTCAGTGACCACTTATCACTCTAATTTGATCAGCTTCGTCCCAAAATTCACAAAAAATACTGTATTGTTTAAAAGCTGGCAAGGGAGAGCAGGAATCCCAACACAAACCCTTCTTCTCTTATGGCAGCCTAGTGACTGAGCTATAGTCAGGCTGCTGGAGCTTGTGTTTGGGTACCTCCAGCTGTGGAAGCTGGGATTTGTGTCTCAATTTCTCCAGGTATTAAAGTTCTTAAACCATACCATGTTGGAGGGGACAGTACTGGAATTTAATTGAGAAAGGAAAAAAAAATCTAAATTTTAGGGGCAAATGGTCTTACCAGGGAAAGGCATAAGAATGGTTAGAAAGCATTAATTCCCTGCTGGGCTGGGCTGCCAGGTCCTTCCTCTGGTACAAGGGATCCTTTATATCCTCATCTGTGAAGCCATTAGTGCTCCTGGAGCAATAACCTCAATCCATAGCTAAACATATGGGAAACACCAGCCTCTGGGTGGGGTTTGCATACCTGAGAGGATCCACAATCACTTCCTCAGCTCATGAAAGTGCCTTATTAATTCTTTTCTTGACCCATTAATTTTCTTCACCCGCTGGTACTTGTTTTCAGCCATCCATTAGAGGGAGGACAGTCTGGGATATTGGTGTTCTATCCTGACAGGTATTTCATACTTCTCACTGTTGTGTAAAGATAATGCCATGGACAAGTCACTTGAAGATAAGACCCTCTGTGCTCAATATCAGTTGGCCAGAGACTTATACATCATCAGAACAGTTGCTTTTTATAGTATCTTTTCCATAGGCTGGTTTTAACTGTGGAGTTGAAGCTGTGTGCAGGGAACAGGTTGCAGCTTGGGGCTGTGTGTGTCTGGAGACAAGCTGAGATCTTTGTGCTCTGTGTTTGCCTTTCCTCATCTCTCTTTCTTAGTATGTTATTTGAGTTTACACATCAAGATAAGGTTTCCTCTAACTCCCAGTCAGGCAAACTTAACCTGGAATCTGATAATTAACTTGTGTTCTGCTTCATACATCAGCAACTGCCATGAGAACGGGAGTTTTGCTGCTACTTTTGCAAATGATGCTTGGGGTCAAACTGGTGCAGGGTGGGTGTTACACAGCTGTAAATTCTCCAGCTGCCCCAGCCCACCTTTGGCAGTCTGCTTTTGTAGATTAAGAGCCTGATCTGCAGGGGATATAAATCATCATAGCTTTATTGAACTCAATAGAAGATCGTTCTGTCTCTTTCCCATGTATTCCTAGGAGAGTTTACACCCTTTTCCTTCTGTTTCTGTTCTTCCTCTGCAAGAGGCCAAAAGCAGGAGGTCCCTTCTGTGCCAGAGCTGGGAGCTGAAAGGGGGTCAGCCTGCAGAAAGCCTGGATGATGCCACTGGTGCATACAAACCACAGCAGATACACATCAGCTCTGTTATGCAGTTAATTAGTTGTGTGCAGTCACAGTGGCTGGACACGGAACAGCACATACATTTCTTAAGATGTACTCTAAAAATCAATAGTTAATGCCTGTCTGGCAAAGGGAGAGCAGCAGCAGGTCCAGGTTGGCAGAGCTGAAGGAACTGAGGAGCCACAGTGGATATGGAGATGAGAGCTGGTTCTTAGGAACAGATGAGATGCATTTGGCCCAGTCTGATTTACTTTGCATACTCCTAAATGCACTTTCCAGCCTTTTCCTATTGAGATGATTTATAATTGTTGCAGATGGCGTCTGGGCTAATCCCTGATGAGAACTCTCTTAAGCTTCTGAAAATTTGAATCTGAAGGCATGTATCGAATCAGGAGTTGAGGCATCTCTCTAACATTCTGCAAAAATACGAACCACAGTGACCATGGATGGACAAAACAGAATCCATTTAAACATGTAACCATTTATTAATATCAAAAAATGAAATGTTTCCTATTTTACTTACTAAAAGGAAGCATAATTATTGACTGGTATTATTTTGTCACCAAACAGAGCTTTCTTACCTAATTGGTGTTCATAGACCATTAGTTAATGGGGTAGACAACAGAAAGGTATGCTACAAAGTCAGGAATTGTCAAAATGTAATACATAAAATGAAGCAGGTGGTAACAGAAATAGCCCCTCCCTAAGACTATGATAAAACATGACCACTGACTGACTCTAGCAGAATATCTCTATTTTGACCCAGTGCAAATTCTTATCAGGATAACACACTGTTTACTGCACTGTGGTTTTCCTCCAAAAGTAGGTGGTCACAACCCACCAACTGTAAATATTTCAACTGGACTCTCTTAAGCAGAAGAATCAAACTGATGAAATTCTGCCTGCTTCAAGCTTTAATGAATGTCTTAGCAATATTAAGCCAGTAATTGAGTTGTACAGTAGGTCAATGAAGAAGTGAAATCTGCAGTTCATGTCTCTGAACTGTGTCTTGCTCTAAGCCTGCACCAGGCCAGGATGCTCAGTGGAAGTGAGCTATAGCTGAGCAGCCACCAAAAATAAACACTTTCATTCATTTTAATATGACTACTTTGCTGTGGACACACAAACAACATCTGGCAAATGGTGCCCGAGCAGTTACATGGATGACAGCCCATTTAGTATTCTGTACCTAATAAAACATCCAGAAAATATCTATATTTACAGTATTTTTCTTAGTGGGGCTCATCCTAAATTTAATTTACAGTCTTGTTAATAGATGTGAAATGGTGGTCTGGGTATTTTCTTCCAAAAGATGTCAATTCCTGACTTGATGTACTCTGGATGCTTCTTTCAACCCTAAAAACACCAGAATTGTTTGTGGCTCATGTCAAGAAGGTTGCTGCTCCATCTAGTAGAAGACATCAGTGACAGCAGTTATTTATTTGGCTGATACATGAATCTCACTGAAGTCCATGGCTTATATGTAATACAGTAGTCTACATTCAGAGCTGTGTCAAGATAATTTGTTGCCTGTTACCATTTTCTCTTCTGTCTTCTATCTGGGCAAGAGGAATAGTGGACATTAGGGAATTGTTCCTACGTGTTACCTGTTCAGTGCTGCACTTATGGCTCAAATTAGACCTCTGAGACTTTGGCTTTCAGGGAATTGCAGTAACAGGGGCCTTTCTTCCTAAGGCTGCAGTGGCAACAGACCTTGTACTGAATGTATGGTTTGCATTCAAATGCAAGTGAGAAACAGCTCTTAGGAGTTCTGCTTTCCTACAGATCCTCAAGGAGCAGAATTTTTCTCTCTATTCAGAAGCATTCTCATCTCCCTCGTGCTGTAGTAAATTCAGAGCAGTGGTGGAAGATGGGTTTATAGAGGAGCATCTGTGATGAGATTCTGGCTCATCAAATGCTTAAAACTCTTGCAATATTTGGATGTTGTCTGCATAAGCAAAGAGTTTTTGAAAGATCCACATCTGGAACACACCTGTTTTTTGCCAAGCTGGCTAAATATCTTTCCCAGGGATTTTGTAGTGGCATTTCAGCTGACAGTTTTCTCTATTTCAGTCACTTCATTTTCTGCCTCATGCTTGAGGAGACAGGATTCCATCATTTCCGCTCACCTTCTTTTCTGATCTCGGAAAATGAGTTTCCCAAACCAATTGTCCCTGGATGCAGAGGATCGTGATGCTGCTTCCGTATTATCCTGGCCATCTGTCTCTTCCCTGTGACACTCTTCCAGGCAGGAAGATGCTCTTTTTGGACATCTATGGACCACAAGAATCCTGACACAAGAGGGAACCACGTGGCTTGTGCCTGATGGACACATTTCCTGGTCAGAGCTGAAGGCTCATGGCACTGACTCTGATTTGTTCAGATCCATGCTCACATGACAGTGTCTAAGTGATTTTGCAAGCGTGGTAAT
Organism: Sylvia atricapilla; assembly: GCF_009819655.1. NCBI lineage: Eukaryota > Metazoa > Chordata > Aves > Passeriformes > Sylviidae > Sylvia > Sylvia atricapilla. The sequence goes on from NC_089151.1 coordinate 5,432,839, forward strand.
TGCATACACAAGCAAAGAATTAGATGTGTTTTCCTGACCAGATATCAAGCTGTTAATGCCCAGCTTATAAATTTTAAATATTTGAAACTAACAGCTTCCAAGGAACTACAGATCAAGAACTATCTGTAGGAGGTATTTGGGAAGTAATTTTGAATAATGAATACTGCTAAGATGACCATGATCTACTTGGCAATGACACTCGCAGACGAGTGTGTCTGCAATGAATTATTCAGCCAATTCTATTCAAAATTATATATTTTTCTCAGAACTATAATTTATGAGCCATAACAGTAAGTATGAGACACACTAACAAAGGTCTCTTCTGTGCTACTTATGAAAGATTAAAATGAAAAGCAGTTAGTGTGGAAACTGCAGACCTTGTTTCAGAATTGTCATCTGCTCTGTTTACTGATAGTGACTTTTGCTGCTTGTTTACTGCAATTTACTTAGTTACAGCATAAGTTACACATGATTATCCTCTAAATATGATGCTAAGCTGACATCTGTCAAGTTTAAAAGTCATAATGGGTGCTATTAGTCATTGAGATGATCCAAAGGCATAAGGATTGGTGCGACAACAAACCTGCATAGTCTTTTTTGAAGCTGTAGAAATTTGTAAAGAGAATTTTGGGTGGGTTCTACCTGCTCAGAAGTGAGATGATTTTAGTGCCTAAAAGGCTGGCAGAAACAGAAGTTAGGCAGAAGTGTACAGCTGGTGGTCATGGAAACAATTATCAAAATAATATCAATTAACCAAGCAAAATATATTGTTTATGTCCTTCTTTGTTTGCTGCAAAGGAGCAGTAAGTTTAAGCTCTCTGCTATTTGTGTTAGAAACCTCATTTCTAGTGGGCTTACAAAGCAGTTTCAAACCATACCAAGCTCCTATTGCTGTGCTACTCCTCATCTCTAATGCTAATTAATATTCCTCTAACTTCCTTTTCATTTTTAAAAGCAGTTCAAAATAAAATTTCTTGGATGTCTCAGATGCTTTTTACATTCTAATTTAAGGAAAAAGCAGATGCTTAAAAGCCTTGTTTTCAAGCCATTAAGGCTTGAGGTAACTCCTAATGAAGTCAGAGACCAAATATTATCTGAGTTTAATGAGTAGATGTCAGCAAGCCACCAACTTGCCTGTGGTGGCTTGGACATCTGTGGGTGAGGAGGGGTCACAGCAGTGACATTTTGAAGCACAGTGTCTGTGCACAGTTTTTTGGAGGTGTGGTGAACCACCCTCCTCACACCTGGCTTTGCTTAGTGACCTCCTCTATGCAACCTCTGTAACCACATGGATGGCTCCACTTTCAGGGGAGCTTCTGCAGATTCAGAAGGCTGGACAACGTTCCAGAAGATAACCCTGATCAAAGCTAACCCTGGTCAACTTTTCCTGCTGGAATGTGCTGTGTGCTAGAGTTATATCCTTAATGGATATAAATGGCTTTATTTTGGAAGTCTGTGATAGAAGAATTAGTTGAAAGGGGTTTAGTGGATGCACTGACAGTTACCTGTTCTATACTTAGAGTGTATTCCTGTGTGGAGATTTTTTTATTTTCATTTTCTCATTTCTCATACTCTGCTATGCAGCTAAACCTGGAAATACCCCAAGTCAGATGCTCTAAAAAAGCCAGAAAGGAATATGTGAACTAGATGCACCAAACTACTGTATCAAGAAAAAAAAAAATGTAATAATGAGAGTGATCAAATCAAACTAAAAAGGTAGAAATGGACAACTCAGCAAATAGTTGAGGAAACCATAAACACAGGAAGGGAAATATATCCAGACTGGATGGTGTAGAAAGAGAAGTTGTGAACATTTACTTTAGAACAGTGATTGCAGATTTAATAGTTCAGATAAAGGAGTGGAAATATGGTCAGTACTGGAGTGTGTATTTTTCTCTGTGGAGTTATAAGAACTCCTCCACTCCATCATCAAAGCATTATTAAATCAGTAATCTGTAGTCTAGAACTAAGAATAATGGCTTTTAAAAGATTTTAACTGAATTTATGCATCATGAGGTCTTTGCGTTTTTTCATTGAATGTGTAAAACCTCATACAAACAGAGTTTAGAGCAATTACTTGCAGCAACAGGGCAGTGTGTGTTCTCCTAGGCAGAGTATGACTTTGTGAAGATTAAAATACATGAAAATATCCTGCTGAGGTCATTGAAAAGGGCAGTGCATACAAAGTTTTGTAACAGGAGTGGTAACCCACACACACGTGTAATGATGATGTAGAAGAATTTTAACACATCCAACTGGACTAAACTGAAGGGGCACAATTAAACCAGGAATGGTTTTGCACATGAAATTTCAAGTTCAAAATTTGGTCAAGTTTTCATAACCTCAGAGAAAAAACCGTAAAACAGTTTCAAAAATTTGGACTTTTGAACAGTAAGGTGTCTTCTGAACGGTAGAACAAGTAGAACATCTTCTGATCTGGCATCAGTGAAGGCAATTTGGCAACATATGCAGTGTGTATTTAACTAAGTTAAAAATTTCTAGTGCTGCTAAATAACGAGGCACTAAAAGAATCTTGGAGTACATTTCAGGGGACCAAGAGTAGGAGTGAGGGTCTGGTGATGTGGTGCAAGAATTAGGTCTAGAAATCTGGGAAATAAGGAAGTGACAACGGGAAAAGGCCCAAGCACAGTGTGATTTTTGTAGATGATCACATCTACAATATCTACTGCTCATGTTTAGTCATTCTGCACTGAACAATAACCTGCATTGTTGTGATTTTCTGCAGTAACTTATGTTGGGACTTGTTTTTGAACTCATAGTTTGAGTAAACTGGTTTTATACCGTAGTCATGGGAACTCTCAGTCTTGAAGCACTTTATGTAATGAATAATATATTACGAGAATATTCACAAAGATTTCTTGTGTGCTGTAATATTAACAATTTCCCACATGTGGGATTCATATTTATCCCTCTGTATATTGAAGGATTGCATAAGTAGATGATATCTATTGTGCAGCAAACACACATAGTCTGATGTAGTATTTGTTAATTTATTTCCAGAGCATGTGCAATACAGGCCACAAAAAACCCCCTCCTAATCTCCTAACATTAATGAAATATAGTAGTGTTATTCATTACCCACTGGGAGAATTTATAAGCAAACTGCACATTTAGTTCCACAATGGCAGCACATGGAAGTCTGCACCCAGAGGCTGACAGGGGTGTGTGCCAAGGTTGGCCATGGCGTGCCTTGTGCTCTGTTTGGAGAGCGTGGTGCAAGGAGCTTTGAACTGCAGACAGGCCCCAAAATATCCTGTAGACAGGACCAGGCACTAGCAGCTGCAGTCTCTGCTTCTTGGGCACGTGTTCAAATCCCAGCTTGCCAAAGTATTAATTTCTGATCAAGATAATGTAGTGCACAGCCCTTGAGTTTAATATGCAGAAGTAATTGTTTCTGCAGCGACAGACAACAGAATCCCCAGCTCACTGGCTGAGTGGTTGTGCAAGAGGGCAAGGTGCACCTGATGTGTAGTTCCATGCTGAGGAAGAGATGAGGGAGGGATGAGGGAGGGTTAACTTCAAACCCAGACCCTTGTGGTGTTGAATCAGGGTCAGTATCTGTTCCCAGAGCTGTGCTCAAGGATGAGCTGGTGCGCTAACCAAGCAAGGTACGTGGGTGAACAAACGACCCTTGCAAACCCACTGACAGGCAGCTGGTGCTGTGGGTACAGGAATGTCAAAGGAGTTTTCCCAGTTCTAGAAAGGATCTATCCACCTCTCACTTCTCAACACACTCAGGCCCTCTCCAATTTGTTGCCCATTCCAGGGCCTTAAGGGGAAGGGCTGCCTTTGCAGAGCTTTACCTGGGCGCAGTGAACCAACCCACAACCTTTTAAATAATAGGATTCTGAGAAGTCAGAATGCAAAAGCATAACTGGAGAAAGAGTCTTTTGCAAAGTATTATGTTGGGCTTTTCCTCATACAATATTGGAGTGAGTTTTTATGCCTTTTGTGTTACTTGAAGCATGCCCCTCCATGCTTCAGGTAACAGCATAAACATTCATTTCTTTCTCTGCATTTAGGATGACCGCAAACGTCCTGGACTTTTTAAGAAAATCTTTTGCAAATTTATTGTTGGATAGGATACAGCTCATGAATGACTAACAGATTATGTTGATGTCTGTTGATAATAACTTTTGTAGATCTGTAAATCACTATGACTTTTATAATGCCTCCTACCTCTGTTGTAAATTTGTTCCTGTAGATACTTTACACTGTCCACATTTTCAAAAGCTGGCGTTGCTTTCAGTGCTGTCATAAAGGAATATAATCCATGCAGTGTGTGCGGGTGCATGTGTGTTTGCATTATCCCTACTCTAAAACATCCCACAGATAAAGATTCCCATTGACTTATGCTTGTCTGTGCCTCATACTGACATTATTTAATACATCATGAAGCTGGGCTGCAGAAACCTGACCTTGCTTGTTTTACAGCAGCTTCTGTGGATGCAGGACTTCCATGTAGATGCTATTGGTATCTACAGTCTCTGCAAGACACGTTTTTTTTCTGGGGCTTTTTTTTTTTTTTTATTGGGCCATTTACATGGGACAGAAGTTATAAGTAATCAAAATCTATATGAAACTCTATTTCCACAGCTCATATTGGCGAAGGTCTCTTGTGCTGTTGATGCACATGTTCACAGCTCTGTCACCACGGAGAAAGTCACACCACCAGTCACACTTCATTCAAATTACACTAGTTGGGAATTTCCTGATTTTAATGTGGCAGAGGGGAGCATTTTTCCATTAATGGTTTGGCATTCTTGGAAGATTAACAATGCAATTACACCACAGAATGGATTTTCATATGGGGATGGCTGAAGAACAGGAATGAATTGCATTTGTAAGACATGTTTCCGTGCACAGATCTGTTTCTGTGCATTACAAATGTGCTCCTGATGTCAGCAGTTGTGCGTAGATGATATCACTGGCTTATGAAAAACAAGGTCTGTTTGGCACAGGTAGATAAATGCCCTTGCAAGTATCACAGTGCTGACCCAAAGAGGAGGCTCTGAGCATGCAGCTGTACTCCCTTGCTTAAACAGCTCTTTACCAGGAGAGCAACGTCAGGCATTTTCTGGACTGTTAAGAAATCTTGCCATGGGGAAATCAGTCATAGTTCAGATGAGACCCATTACTTCATTGCAGAGATTAATCCTGAGTGCACAAATGGAGGGTGTGATGATGCTTTCTGCTTAAAGTTGAGTGCAACTGACTATCAGAGGAAAGAATGGCAAATTTGTGGGTTTATTGCAATGTGCTGTTTGGGAGTCAAAAGAAGGAAAGGAACTTTGGAGGCTTTTGGGATGCCGTGTGTATCATAGTGGATGGCAAGCGAGCTCATTTAGAGAGCAGCAGGATTTTCCTGCTGATTTCCTGATCTGAAGGACAGGGAGCACAGCGAAGGCCGTTCAGCTGCCTGCCATCTAATGGCCAAAGCAGAGAGCAAACCAGCCTGGCTTCCCTGGCGCTGGGGATTCTTGAGCTAAATACACGGAAAATTCAAAGGAAATGCAAGCTTTTGCTCACGGGTTTATGTGTGTTACACTGGGTCTTTTGTTACCATCAGAAAAACGGTGTGATGCTGCAGCAGAAAACTGCTGAAAACTAAGGAAGAAATCCCTCCTTTGCCTGCAATGTATTGTTTAGAAGCACTGTATATCTGTCAGCAAATATCAGTCTGTATATGAATGAAAATGCCTAATGCGAGACGGTTTTAATTTTCCTTCATTTCCTTATTGAGCAATAATTCAGGATTGGTGCTTTTGGGGTTTTTTCTTATTTTCTCATGTTCTGGCTTCCACTGACACTCTACCCCCACATTCTCTTATTCTAATGAGCAGTATATAAGATGTCTCACTGCTGGGGAGGGTTAACACACTGATGCCTCTTCCTCCTGGGCAGACCACGGTGGCACCTGCAATAACTGACACCAGCTCCCCAGCACAGAGAAAGTGCTCGAGGTAAATCTCTGCTGGAATAACAAAGAAGAGATGGGGAGATGTTCCACTTTAATATCCGCTCCATCTTCCTTATCTATATTAGAAACGCCTGTCAATAAGGGTGTCTGAGTAGAGCTGAAATTATGAAGCACCTTCTAGATCTCCTTTATCTCCTGGAGAAACATTAATACTTATAAGTATTAAAGGATGCTGGGTGAAGGAAAGATCATCATTTGTCTGAGCTGGTATGTTTGTTTAGGAAATATGCCTTTTAATTTCTTGACATTATTTGAAATGTCTTCTTCTGCTATAAGAAAACATCCACTTTTCTTGTTTGTGAAACAGAAGCTGAAGATTTCAAGCTTACTCACAAAACCCTGATTTGAATATGCTAATGTTAATTTAAGCTGTTGCAAAATTTTCATGTGAGGGTATTTTTTGTAGTGTGCACATTTAATATTTGTATGTCCATTATTCCCCGTGCTTATCAGATTGACAGGCACTGAGTAAATATTGTCCTTTGGGTTGATCTACAGAAGTCAAAACAGACACTGTAAAATGGAGCTCTTTCTAAATATGGATCTCCTTTTTCCTCTGCCTTTCTCTGGAAATTCCTGGGAACTATTTTCACACACACAAAGGTCGCATGAATTTTGGGGGTGGTTTGATACTTTCAATGTAAGTACCACAAATCACAGCAATTTCTAACATGGAATCTGGCGGAAGTAATGATGTGTGTGAATAAATTCCTCTCCCCTTGTAGCTCTGCTTGTTTTGAATGCAAATGGTGCAAGTAAACATTACCTCCTTCAGCAGGAAATGGTGATCAGTGGAACATTTAAAAATAAATTTCTGAGTAATAAAACTGTGACAATAGGAAAAATTTCATGCCTTATCTTACAGAACATCAGCAGGGGAGGGAAAATGGGTGAAAAGCTTGACTAGAAGTTGCTGAAAACAAGATCTGATGTTTTTAAAATGTGCTTTCTGATTGTTCTAACCCAAAGCAGAAGGTGAAATGTGCTGTGGGTGTGAGGTACACAGTAACCTGGTAAAACATCCCCATTTTGCAAAGAGAAATCTATCCATTAGCTACCTAGAGCTGACTTCACTGAGGATGCAATGTATGAAATTTCCCAAGTAATTGGTATATCAGTAGTGCTTAGTATTTTCAGCAGTCCAGTGGCTTCACAGCTGCTCTTTTTAAAACCTACAACCTTTTTCATATCCTATCTGTGAAATGAACCTACAGCTAAGCAGGAATTTCTTGTATTAGTGCATCAGCATGGGCACCTCTGCAGCAAATTAGGGAAACTTATACTGCAGGTAGGCAAGGGAGAGTTACAGAGCTCTTACTAATGGATTGCAGTCAGGTAAATAAGTAGAAATTTTCTGTATTTGCTCTGTTTTGCTCAAGGAAAGGACTAAAACTGCTTGAAAAACATGCACTCATATTGTGTAGGTACTAAATTTTCCTGACTGTAACTTCTCCTGTTTTGTGGTTTGCTGAAACATGAGACTTTCTTTTATTTCTGAAATTCTTCCAAAGTGGAACACATAGGGAAAAGTAAATCATGTATGAATGCAGAATAATTTAATTTAGTAGAAGGAAGAAAACTGGGTCTGCAGACTGCTGGCCCCTAAGGCCAAGGATAGGTTTGTCATGTGAGATGGACTATGGCAAGGATATTGGGAATGATTCTGGAAAGTCCCCTTAGAATTATCTACAATTGACAGAAATCTGGAATTGTAAAGATTGTGAATTAATCGGTCCCTTTTTTAAAATCTGGATTGTTGTTTAGCTATAAACTCACTTTACAAACTAAAACGAAACAACAAAATCTTTATTTAAACAGCAGCAATTTCCCCTTTTCCATCTAGCTCCATTCTTTCACTTGCTTAGGGAAGAAAGCATTTTCATTTTCTTCTCCAAGTCCTGACACATGTGCTGGCAATGCTGAAGTTGGCCAATATTGAGCTGTGGATTTACAGCCATGGGATTTTTTGTGGAGAAAAAGAAATGGGCACTCTCACTTATAAATCACTCATTGACACATTAGCAAAAAACTCACAGCTTTTTCTCACCTGAAAGTAAAATTTCCTTATAGAAATGGTACAGCTTTGTTACTAGTTTAAATGTCTTATCATTTATTATCTCTATTTGACTTTACTGCTCTGGGGTCCAGCCTGAACCAGACAGTGAGATACTTCAAGCCACTCATAGCTCAGAAATCCTCATTAGGGGGTGGCCATGAGGTTTCTAGCTGATTTTAGCAGGAGAACATGTTTAAGTACTTAGTTCAGCAGGAAGAGTTGCATGCTAGGAACTGGTTTAACGTGGAAGAAGCAGACACAGCTCTTGGGACCAGAATCTGAGGTAGCCTTGGGCAAAATTAGCAACAAGTTTGACAAACAGATAGGTTTGTCCAACAAATACATGCCTCCTTTGGGACAAGGGGGAAGGGAGGGAAGGAATAACTTACTGGATCCTAGAGTTTTCTTCCTGTATTTGAAAAGTCATTTTACACAGTTTCAGTGGTGCTAATGGAGGTATCCCTTGCCCTTTGCAGTCATCTTCATTGATTGAGTTGTGGAGTTTATATATATATATATAAATACCAAAGAAAGCTGAACCTTTGCTCCTCTTTCTGTGATAGCTGAGATACTTCAGTACAAAATTCTTCCCTTTATTCTTATAGTGCTTTGAAAATGCAAAGTTCCATTGAATGCAATTTTTTTTTAAAAAATTATGATTTATATCTCAGTAAACTTTGATAGCCTGGACCTCTGTTTACCTACTTTGCTGCTTGCAGTCATGGCCTTTGAACAATCCTTTGTAAACCTTTGCCAGCTCATAATTCATGCTGACTGCCCATCTTCCCCAAGTGGTCCAGTGCAATTGTTTTTTTGCACAGTATCTTTTAAAACAAGGCAGCAAAAGGATGTCAGGACTCCTTTCTAAACCAGCTGGCTTAGACTCAAGGTGATGTATCTTTCCTGCATTATTTTAATTGCTTTAGATAGAAGCAATTTCACTGAAATCAATGGTGCAGATGATTGCAGGGCAACGAGAAGGGTGCTCAGGTCAAAGACAGGCATACAATTTTGGAAAAGAAGGAGAATATTCCTTACCACAGCACCACCCAAAACAAGCTGCAGAGCTGAGAGCTTCAGCTGTCTGCATCAGGACATGGGCAAGTACAATCCACACACCCCCTCTTGTTATTCATTCCCTTTGGAGGATTTCTACTTTAATCAGAGTTGCTCTTAAAAATAGTGTATCCTGGTCAATGTAACTGTTGAAAACTCTTCAGAAATAAATTATGAGTGCTTTCTTTATTATTTAAGGATGATTTGCAGAGATGGCGAAAATTGCCTGTGTTTGGACTGGCTGATTTTCTGCTCGGTTGCATCCTGAAGGAGAATTAACCTTTTTTTCTCTCAGGTTGCCTGCAAAGCTCAAGGAAATCATCTCATCTCCCTGTGGCCTTTACTTCCCTGCTAGTTCCTACATTTCTTTACAGGGGTCTGTTTCTAGTCCCACTGTTTCCCCAAAGGTGAATGTCCTGATATTCAGAGAGTTTCAAGTCAGTGCCACTATCAGAACAAATACACAATGTATCTCTGCTGTTATACTTAATTAACTTAGGACATTCTGGGCTTTCCAAGCATCAGTCTTCCTTTCTCCCATGGATACTGTGAATTCCTGCAGTGAACCTTGTTGTTATGACCTAATTTTCCTACAAACTGAGAGATTTAATTTGTTCAGGTGCCAGGCAAAAAGAACACAAACTTGGAATTCTCCTGGCTATTCTAATTTAGCTGCCAAAGGATTGAAAAAAAATCAATAGGGGAATTATCTTGCTGTCTCTAGATTGTAACTTAAAAATTAAAACATAATTAAAAGGATGACATGAGTCTATTCAGGAAAACTGTGGCTTCTTCTGTGGATCTACCCTAGAACTTGAGTCCTGCTGGGTTGAGATAGTGGAGCTGGGATTGATCCCTCTGCCTAGAGAAACTTTCTAGTTTTGAAAGTGCTGCTTCCACTGTTTATTTCCTAAATTAACTGAATATATCTTGAAAATAAGATTAATTCCTAACTGCACTTTCAGATGATTTTGATATTTTATCAATCCACCTTTTTTAGTTCATTATTATTAAGGTTACCATCAGGTATTTTCTTCAGAGAAACCACTGAGATCCAAAAAAAATCTCTCAGGAAGTTGACAGTAATCTACTTTATATACAGAAATACAACTATATATGCCTGTCATACATGTAACACTCTCTCTACAAAACCTTGTGTCATCAGTAAACCTGAGGAACTTCTCAGTGAAATTGTGTTGGCAAGTACAATTAATATATGACAAAGTACACAGACTGATGGATGATTAATTCATTGGCAGTAGGGGAATTTCATATTTAACATCTTAATTCTTCCTAGATGAACTGTGAACATCCTTAATGACTACAGTCCACTTGAGTCCATTTTGACTTAATATTTTAATACTGCCTCTCTCACCATTACATTCTCTTCTAAGGATTCTGCCACAAGAATACAAATCTAGACAAATGACAAAATACAAATGCAGAGATGAAATAAAAATTCCTGCACATCTGTTCAAGTGACAAATAATTAGCTGTTCTTTATCTGACCAATGCTTTGTTGCTTGCACAGTTTGTGAATCGCTCTTATTGTATTCCATTGTTACATTCAATCAAAGGACGTACAAACTTAAGACCACAGATCTACATAAATCTTGGAAGTACATCTGGAAAAGACACCATTTGATACTTCTGTATGCATTGTGTAAAGTGGATTAAATCATGACTGTACATCTAACAATCCAAGCAACTTCATAGAAAGCCAAGTGCAGTGAATGTGCATTAATTGAAATATTTAAAAGTATTTAACTGGCACATGAGGAAAATACAGTGAGGAGGAACAACTGCCTTGACTGAATCAGCTGTTGTCCCACGAGGGACCGTGAATTTTGAAAAATATGTTAAGGAAAATCCAAGATACTTTATTTCTAAAGCTCTCATTAACTTTTTGCTTTAGCTTATTTTGAGGACCCCAAATGCGTGACAATGACATTATTTATTCCTTGGCAGGTTTCGTTACTGACATATTCCAGCTCAACCCAGGCAATGAATAGCAGCCATTCCTGACATTCTCAACATTCCCTTGATAAAATGTTCATCTATGAAAATAATCTCTTCCGTGCTACTTTTTCCTCAATGTCCCCCCCAGTTAATTTTTAGCTATTAAAGTCTCTGCTTGTTCACATAAATGACAGCTTAAGTGACTTGATGTAACACTTTAATGGGGTTCAAATAGCTGACAAATTTATTTCCTGGTATTTTGCCTGGACAATTCCATTCCTTTCCAGGGGGTCACCTTTGTTCAGATCAATGTGCTGAGTAAGGGTTTCCACTGGGACTATTAGAGACTTGACTATTGTTACTTCCATTTTTCCACTGTAAGACCTAAATGAGAAGTTTACACGTGTTCAGCTCTCTCTTGCTAACAGAGAATAGGAACAAATTACCAGGGAATGAAATGGAGTATTTCAATTTCTGCTCCCCAGTGAAGATGTTGCCAAAATCGTGTAATGGTGCCGTGCTTTCAAGGAAACCCGATTAGAGCCGGCCCTGCACGCCGAGCTGGCAGCAGCACAGCTGAGCCTCTGTTTGCAGAGCCTTTGTTGCTACACACATCATTATAAAGGGGCCAAACTTTGCCCTCTTATCTGCATCTACACCTCTCATAGGAACAGGAAAAGAAACTGATTTGCGAGCAGCGTTTGACCCTTGGAGAACTACACGCGTCTGCTCAAGGCCATTTTTTCCACATAAAGACCACTTCTCGGTAAGATGATTTAACACGTGTTTAATTTTAATGATCTGGCTAAAGAGTCTTTTTGAGGGCTTTATCAAGCTACAGCAATCATCAGCTGCTTAATAAATATTGGATTAAAGCCTGTAAAGGGAACAAACACATGTATCAGAAAGACGAAAAATGAAAGGACATTGCCAGATACCAAGCTTTTCTCTTTGCAAGGCACTACTGTGTTCTTGGGGCTGAAGGACATTTTTCAGTGATTCTGGAAATTGCAACAGCAATATTATTTTTGACAACAGAAAAGTGTAACAGGAACTGTAATTCTGCCAGTTTTCTGAACTTAGACAGTGAAACCTCCACTGAATTGAATGCTGCTAGAAAAAACCACAGAAACAAAACCATTAGGTCCAAATACACATTAATAATAGTTGGAATTCAGCAGCAGTTTTGGGTATGTGCTGAAATGAAATATCTGAGCTTTGAATTGGTAGGCATTTCATGTGCCAGGATATTAGTAGAATAAATGAATGCATCACAATGCAGGTTGAATTTTTTAAAATTATCACAGTAGAAGCAGAGAAGATAACAAATAAATCTTATTTTTTTAAAATGTTTCCTCATGCCAATATATTGCTTCATTGCAAACAACTCAAAATGGTTATTTTCCAGTGCACAATTAAAAATCCCTCCAGTGGTAAGGAAATTCTTCTGGCAGGGCTGTGAATGCAGTGAGTGCCACTCATAGTGTCCTGTTGATTTACATATCCTTGAAATCCTGAATAGTCCATCCCAGCTGGATTAGTGGGCTGAATTTCCATCTTACTGGGCCTCTGTGGCCTTGGGTTCCTCTCACTCTGCATTGATGCTGAATTTTCTATGGTCCCCACTGCCCACACTGGGCCTGGGATTTGTCCACCAGCCTTTGAGATCTCAATGCTCAGGAACTTGCAGTTCCCAGGAGCAACTCTCCCAGACTCTCCAGTGAAATACAACTTTCCCAAACTGCTCAGCTAAGCCAGAGCAAACACTCAGATTTAAAAAAAAAAAAAAAAAATACCGCCAGGCTTTGGTACTCCCCTTTGTGTAAGTTTTGAGTGATACATAACATGGTCCTAATAGGAAATTGCTGACTCCATCTCCACCGAGACTTCCAGTGATTTATCAGTTTCATAACCCCAGCCACAATTCATATGATGTACAGCAAAGCTCCCTGAGCAGTATTCAACAGATTCATTTTTCCTTTCATCCTCACAGCCACCTCACATATTTGGTGTTCTTCCTTCCTATATGTGGTAAAAAAACCCTTCTCGCAAAGAACTGAAGGCGACCTGAAGTTTTAAAGTTGAAGTAATTGATAAAATTTATATGTAATCTACATAACCTGAGATGATTCGTAGAACGAGTATGACTGGATATTTCTTTTCAAACACAGGGTCAGATCCAGCTCTGCACTTTGGCACTGTTTCTGCCCATCCTCAGATGCAAAGCTCAGTATGCAGTCCATCATTACTGACATGAATATCATGTATGTTCTTTGGTTTGTGTAATTGTGGTTGCTGTGGTTCGTAAGGACACATTTAGAGATGTATGTATACACACGATCTACAACTTCCCAGGAAGTCTCATTTTTCCTCAAACAAATGTAATTGTAAAAGGAATTATTTAATACAAGGATGGCTTGAGTATCCATTAAAGAGAATTCTAAGCATTTTGCTTTTCTGCCACTCTTCTGAATATCAAGATAGACAAACAGTATTTGGATATGGGCATTAGGATTTTCTCTAACACAAACTGATATTACCACAGCTGGGAGCTCTAAATTAGAAACATTTCTGTCGTGACAGTTACACTTTATGTAAAATTACTTAGTGCTGTGTTTTATATTAGATATCAACAGGTAATATTGGCTCAACAAGTAGAACCACATCACTGTCTGTAAAGATAGTAGAACTAATCACACATGTTCTGACAACAGGAAATATGCCTTAGCTGAAAAAAGATATAAAAATGTTTAATTAAAATATTTTATCTTATTTCCTGATCGATAATCTTTATTCATCCATTCCTTTCAAACTTTTATTTGCTTATAAAACTAAAACAAAACCAAAAGCAATGGCATTTGTACCAATCTATATATCTACAAATATACATATATGTATATCTCAAACATTTAGAAAATGTAAGCATTTCATATAAAACCCAAGATTACAGATAAAAAACTCTGTATAACACCCAACTATACTGTACTTAACTCTTTTAGTAAGTAGTAGATTTGCTTTTCAGGAGCTATAATGATATTCAAACAAGATGAGAAAATGTCACAAGAGAAGCACCTGGAAGCCAACGCTTGATACAATGAAAAACTTTTGACATCTGCAGCCACTTCTGCAGGTGCAGAGAACTTCTTTCAATTCACTGACTAGTTTATTCATAATGGAGAATTCCATTTAGGCATTAAAAAGCAGAAAAGATTGAATAGACTTCTACTATGAATAAATTCTAAGCATGCCAGATTTTGCCTACTAATTCTAAAAGCCTGGGGAAGTTTTGGAAACAATTCAGTTGGAAGCTATTTCACGTTATCTATTTTAAATGAAACATTTTGTGAAAGTATCCAGTGAATTTAGTAGGGGCATATCTGCTTTGGAGTGTTAAGAAGCTGCACTCCTGTATTGTCATTTTTATCCAAAAGCCACTTAATATAAATCACAGGTGGTTCATTTGCCACCTTCTAGTAAGTAAGTAAAAATACAATTGAGCCTTTGAACAACCGATCTGCCTTTAGCAAAAAGGCTTCACATTTTACACCACTTACATTCAGGCCAGTGTGCTTTAATCATTGCTAGTCAAAAAGTCACCTCTAAAAATAAATGGAGGGTAAAAGCAAAACGAGAATGAAATGCATCTGTTTAAATGAATGAGCAAATAACATCACTTTAAAATGCATTAGTTTTATACTCCAAAATAGAAACTAAACTAAAAAATTAACCTTCGTTTCAGCTGATGGGTAATGTTAAAGGACAGTGCCAGGCTTGTGTCACACACACTGGTTTTGTAGCAACATGAGAGATAATTCCAGGGTGGGGAGGTACCACACACCTACTGCAGTACTTCTGCTCTGGGATCAAGACTTTGGGAGCTGAGGAGATCTCCAGAGTTTTCTTTCTGTTCTGTTTGCCTTCCATGCATACCATTGGTATCCCAAATGTTGGTGCAGACTTTGGGTTCTCAGCCCAAACCAGTCACTTCCACTTTGCCTGATTCACCTTGTTCTGGTCACAGGGCACAGCTTCACCCATGGTTCATCCTCCACCTTGGTGTCTGTTTTAGAGACATAACTAAAATTCTAACATTGATTTGAATTTAACAGGAATGAGGAACAAGTTGTTTTAAAGAAAGTAATTGCAGTTACCATGCAGTGATAATACTGAACATCTATGACCCACATCCCACCCAGGGCAAGGAAACCATGAGAGCACACCAAGTAAAAATAACGATAGTAAAACCCCCACTTTTTGCATCTGTTTGGAGCCAAAATGGATTTGCACAATTCACTGCTTGAGATGTATATTTGTCTAGTTTTCCTTTGTGAGAACCCGTGGAAACCAGAGCATTATTCAGATCTAGACTTGTTTGCTTGTCTCCAAGCTTGAATACTCTAAACTCTCTATTGTTAAAATCCAGACGTGGTGAATATATGGTTATATTTTCATATACTTATTTTCAAAATGTATTTTCTGTGGTAGTTGTATTTCTGAAGAATAAAAGTAGCTGTAAAAGACATACAATTCTACTGTTATTCTAACAGAAATATTGACTGGAGTAACCATAATTTCGTGTTTCTTTGATCTGATTCTAAGACAGGTTAGATCATTCTGAGGATCAATACCTTTTGCTGTGCTCCTTGCTTTCATGGGGAGCTGATGAAGAACATCTGAATACTAAATTGCTGTACACTTATGAAGAGCTGTACTTATTGAAATGCCTGCAAACAAATAATTTTCTAATAACCATTCTGTTGAGCTGAATATTCTTCATATGCAGCAGATTCTAAGTGGGAATTCAGGGCTGTTTTTTTCCTGTTTTGTAGCAGAAAGGAGTTATCTTGATTTCAGGTATCTATATATTTTAAAGTATAATTTATATGGATCGGTGGCAATTAAACACTGAATGCCTTAATGAAACTTCTGAATGATCTTAATCACTGCTTCAGTCTCTTAAATCCTATGAAATTCCATTCTGCAGTGTTTAACCAGTTCAGGTGCTTCACCATTTGAAACATGGTGAATTTGTAACTTGGCTGCAAATATATAACCCACACTTTCACTGTTAACATTTGGCACCTGCAGGGGTAGAAATTACACACTCCCAGGGAAATACCAAGAGCAATCAAAGGGCAGACGTGGTATGTTTCCACTTGGCAAGGAAAAACCACCCTTGGAACAATCCCTTCCAATCAGTGGCCAAATATTGACAATTGGTGGTACACAGTGTATTGATCCCAGCTATTAAAATATGACCACATAAGTCAAGATTAATTCTTGATGATTTAATGAATAATTGTTTATCGATGATTTGTCACATCATGCTTTTTATATTAATAGGCTACTGGGTGAAAACTAAAACCAGGCTTCACAGTAATCCTACAAGTGTAAAACTGTTTAGCATTAATAAGCTTGTTTCACTTATAAAAAATTTATTTGACCTAGTAACAAAGACAATAGATTACAAGCTGGCAAGACAATTTTCCCTTTGCATACATTTGTATTGTGTCTTCCAGATGGACAGGACAGGAATACAAAAATGGAATAATACTACTTAAGTTGAAGAGTCTGATTATGAAAAGAGAACTAACATGCAAAAATAGGGAATAACAGGTAAAGAATTAGAGGCAAAGGAGTAAAAGAAATAAAAGAAGTACCTGAGATATTAGACTATTCAATAACTTCTCTAATTATTTGAATCACATAAAATCTGTGTCATCACTTGAAAAATAATTCTGCATTGTGTAGTGTAGGGAAGTGCACAGAATGACCCACTAGATCCTTTGTGTCTAATGTTTATTACACAGAGATTGAAACTGATGTTTTATGGAAACAAACAGGTGTTCCCAAGCACTGTATTAGCATAAGAATATCTATATAATCACAGCATTAAACACTGAGTCACTTTAAAGCGGCAATGAATTAGTGTCAAGTTTATCTGACCTTGTGTCTAAATGATTGCTTCAACAAATACAGCACTTTCAATGAAAATGGTAAATGTTAAATGATCCTCCAAGGTCTAATAATTACATGAAAATGAGTTGACACTAGTGACACCCTTAGATTAAAGCTGAGTTATGCTTACTTTAGGACAAATTCTCTTTGCGTTTGGCACCCAAATTAGAGAAAGGCAAATAAATCCTTCATTAGAAATGCTGTGTTGTGATCCTTTCCAAGTGTGAGAGATAGCAGCAGTTTATGAGATTTTCTGAATAAACAAGTTACCCTGAGCAGAGTGTTTCAATGAACAAATGAACTTTGAGCATTAAATCAAATAACAGGCAATGTTTGTATCAGGAATCTTTCATTTACTTGTTCACCTGCACAATATTACATCTACACTATTACAAAAAATTGTCATAAAAGACAGCTGTTTATGTTAGTGAAGAGCAGAGGGCTTCATCTATTCAGTGAACCTAACCAGCATAAGAAACCTCACTTCTGCACCACTGGTTTGGCTGTTTGTACTGTGATTAAAACTGTACACTTGTTTGAAAGGTTTCACGCAGAAATTACATTAAATTTTCTACAGAGAGGTTTGAAGTAATTAGCTTGACCAGTGCTACTTATGTATAATTTGAGATCTAAGAATAACTTTTGACTGCACACTTTGAGGTTTTGTTTGTGGAATCCAGCTCCTTGGTACCTTGAATGCAACCTCACAGCTACAAACTCTCTTGCATTACATCTGGCATCTGGTGTTGGAACATTTTTAAATGATCAACTAAACTCAAAATTCCTGCACTAGTCTTGTCCACTGACTTCACTTGGGCCACTTGTTCTACAGTTTTGAGAATGGGGAAATTTAGACAGGACATGAGGGTGCCTGATACCTTGCTGTGAACAGTCCAATGTGCAAAATAGTGGAATGTATTTCCTACTTTGTGAATGAAAATTGAGACAGAAGGACTCTCTGCACAGCTGTACCTGAACTTTGCCTCAGTAAAACAGCACAATCCCAGGTAAAGATGGACTGCAGCTCTACACCTGAGGGGGAAGGCACACATGACCAATATTGTGCCAAGTTCCAAGTAACAGAACATAAGAAAATAAGGTTGTTTTTCTGTTAGATTTCAGTGGTGGATTTGCCTTGAGAAATTTATCAATCTGAAAACTCAAAAAAGATCATTTGTATTATCTAAGTGCTGGATTTTTTTCACTTCTCATCTGCAGCTTATTCCAAGTGTTCATTGGATCAAGATGCATTCTATTTACTGCAACAGAATACAGAAATGGCTGAAACTGTGCTCATTCTGAAACCAGGCTGCATTTCAGCTTACTGAACAGCCATATCTTGACATGAGCAAGTGCAGGCACAAAGCAGCTTTTCAGTTTCCATTTGCCAGGCTACACACTTCCCTCTTGACCTGCAACATCTATTCTGTGAACAAAGGCACATTTTACTTAAAACACCCCGGCATAGAAATGAAATCTTCCACAATTTCTAAAGACTAAATAACATTTAGGTTTCCTTCTTGGTGTTGTTGCCTCTCATTGCTAAACTGCTGCTGGTGCAATAGGTTTTTTGGGTATTGTAAAAGTTAAAGAGGCCAACTAAATTATGGGCAAAGTGAATTGCACGAAGCCGTCTCCTTTGTAAATGAAAGATTAAAAGAGATTAACTGGTGAAACCTGGCTTCTGAAAACTGATTCTGTGACCAGTTTCACTTCTGGCTGACAATCAGTGGGATCAGAGCCAAAGCTGGCCTGACGGAAAACTTGGTCTTCCTCCTACAACAACAGTACACCATGACACAATTTAAATGAGTTGTGAATATTTAGCAGGGCCAAGGAATGGCTCCCACAGTGGAAGATCAACACTGTTTAGTAGATATTATTGTCTGGTGTTTTTGTTCTATCATAACTTTTCAGAGGAAGAGGTGGGGAGTGAATTGCTGGTGATTGTTTTTGTGTATATAAAGAATTTTGGACAAAGAATGCCTGTAGAAGCAATGGCTCAATGCCACACATTTTGCCTCTCTATAATGAGATCTTCAAGATCTGGTTCTGAGGTAAACAGTTTAGTTAATCAAGGGGGATAAGTAACAATATGGAACTCCATAAGTTAAATGAAGATTATGATACTTGTACTTTCTGTACTTTTGTCAAGGCTCTGCTTCCCCGTGTTCCTGCTTTCCATTAACTTCAATGAAAAGGCCACAAACCAAATGTTTGTGTCTTCAGGTGACATAGATGTTCTTGGCATTCACAGCACCCTCACGGACAGGCGTGGGTGGATGTGTTAGGAGCTCACACTGGGCAGCTTTGTGCTCAGCAGTTACTACACTCTTTGCTGCTACCAAGAGGGATGCCTGGAGAGAGCAGAGGAGGTTTTACCCCTGGTGCTCATAACAACAGGTGTGACAACCCCTCCATGGGTTTTGTGAGGAGAGGGGACACAAGAGGACACCACAGTGTCCCTCAGGGATACCCCGTGGCCCTGTGAGGAGGCTCTGGCCTCTGCTCTCCATGTCCCCATCCCCTGTCCCATTGTTGATGGACCCATCTCTTCTGCCTTGTCCTGGCTGCTGCTGTGTCCTTGCTGTGGAGCAGCACAAGTGACACCCTGGGGCTCACAGCTCACGGCCAGGGGCAGCCAGGACAGACCCTGAGGGCTGGTGGGGCCAAACAGAGCCCAGAGATGGAGGCAGCCTGCTGGGACTGGCCTGGGCTGGGTTATTGATTAGCGCCCCCGGGGCCCCAAGGCTCTGGGTATGCTTTTGGCTGAGGGGCTCTGAGGTGAGGTGAGACCGACCCAAGCTGCCTTAGTTGTCCTACCAGAGAGATTTTCCAGTAAGTTTATGTGAAGCTGAGGCTGATACTGACTAAATCCCAAAGATACCAGTTGAGACGCTGATTTTAGAAATAAGCCTCTGTGTTTTCCCTGCATGTCGGTGTTTCCTGATCTGCTGTCTGCTTGCCCCCAGGTGTCCCATGCTGTGTGGGTGTGCAGAGCGCAGCTTGCAGCAGCTTTCCAAGCCTGACATACTGGGATCGTTGTGTACAGATGCACAAATCATCTTCAGAAGAAACCTAGACTTTTCCTGATGGTGTAGATCACTTTTACAATGCTAAAGTGTAAATAATTTACCCACATGTCTCTGTTCTGTTTTACCAAAACAGTAATTGAACGAATTTTGTGTGCAAGACTTGTGAAGAGCTCTTTCTCCATTCTCAGTAAATAGCACTGATGTGTTCAAAAGACCATTATTTGTCTATTTTAGAGAAGGTGATCAGTTTTATTAAAGTTCTATATGAGGCTTCTTTGGTTTTCGTCTTTGAGGTGACTTTTAATTGCTCTGCTCTTGAGTTGGCAGGTTTGGGAAGCCACCAGCATGATATTTTTGTTTTTTAAGGTAGCTATCTTAAGGGTATAAGTTAACAAGCTAGTTGGGTATCTGCATCTCTTTAAGGACAATTGTATTTGAAACCACAACTGTGTATCAGCACATAATTTAATGCAGTTGCTGGCCCTGTGTTGGAGAGAAAATAACTTCAGTGTGTGGGATTGCCTTATCTATTGCAACAATATTATTTCAGGCATTTATTAAGTTTCAGACTGGCAGGGGCCAGCATAAATCATGTGTTGAAGTTGCTGTGTTCAGATAACTCTGCAGCTGAATTGAAAAATCTGGTTTATGAGGAAAGGGAGACATTATCAGGAAAAAACAGTATCTTTATTTCAAAAGGTACTATTTCAAGGAGTTAATCCAGCACCCCATGGCATCAAGAACACTGTGCCTACAGCTGGCACTGGCATGTGTGAGTTGTTTCACATGTGAAACCAGTTTAGCCAGAGCATTGCTTCACCTGTGCAGCTCAGTTACAGGGAGAAGTGTGGTGGTCTGAATTTTTGGAAATGAGGTAACTTTACTTACAGATAGTTTTTCATTTTTTTGAACAATTGGAAGCACTGGGGTGTGATTATTGAATCTGCCTGGAACATCTGCTGGGCAATTTTGTTTTAATACAGCCTGTATATGTTCTTAAATGAAAATTTATAGATTATACGATATAGACCTGGTCCTACTGTTGGTGTTAGTGACTTGCTATTAAATTCAACACATACTGTAAGGGATAGTGGTGATCCTAGCCACAGTAATTGGACTGGCAATGCCAGGGATTTAGAAAAATGGAAAGGACAAGTTTTTCTACTCACCCTGCTCCACTGTTGCTATTTCTTAATTTTCAAGACTTCTTTCAAGACCACTGCTTCCTCTCATAGACGCAAGATACCTATATATCTTTTTTAAACCGATAAAATATCAGCTCAGCTTTGCAGAAAATACTGAACTGGAGCCAAAATGACAGCTAGCATGATGCAGGATTATTCTTGGAAGCATTATTTATGCTCAGCATGAAAGACTGAGACAGAGAATTTTACAGATATGCAGATAGGCTTTGTATCAGAGTGAGACACTCAAGAAATTAAAATACTTCCTTGGTTACTTCAAAACGAACTGAGGATTCAGATTCCAAACAACATAATTACTCTTTCAATACAGAGCAGTGAAGCCAGTATCAGGAACAATGTTTGAGAAAAACAAATCCTTCTTAGGCTAAGACTGGAATCTTGCAAATGCTTATTTGTGCAATTAAGTTTAAATATTTGCTGTAAAAGTAAAAAGTGAGAACCTTAATCTTCAGGTGCCTGCATTTGACTGTTGTTTGAACTATTTTCTGCATTTATAGTTAAGACTGAGGAAAACCCAATCAACTGATAGATGGAAAATACTCAAAACTGTTTGCCTTTTTTCATTTTTTTCTTTTTTTTTTTCCCCCTCAAGCTATGATAGCAGATGTGATTCTTTACATGGAAACTAGGAAGAGGATATTGCTGGTAAGTACATGAAACTTGCTTTTGTTCCTTGCTGCTTGAACCTGTGTAACAAGGGAGAAGCAGGATGGGAGTGAAGCACTGAGGGACACACTGAAGGACTTGAGCTGCACTGAAGTGCTATGAACAATCCTTATTTTCTGCCAGCCATTATGAAATGGTAGAGATCAACTCAATTCAGGAAAAACCTTGCTTTTTATAAGGAATATTCTTGATTACAACTAACTGTAAATGTCTGCCAGCTATTACACGAGCTCCTATGCCAATGCCTCAGGGTACCTCCAAAAGTTTTCAATTTTTTTGACCTGTAAAATGGGATTAACTCATCCATGATCAACTGTGATGCTGCTGATGACCAGACAGCGGGTCTTTCAGTTTTTCCCTCTATGATTTTATTTCTATCTTAACAGTATCCAAGGAAAGTGGGTAGAAGCAGATAATGTGGCATAGTTAGAATCCATTCTTTGCCCACAGTCCTTATAAATATCTAATATAAATGATTATTTGGTATTACATGATTATTTTGTCACAATACTGACAGGTACAAATTCTATTCAGGTGTACAAAAGTTTGAATTGTTAATGCAGAGCTGTCAGTGTAAATCAAGCTGCTGGTCAGTCACTTATCCAGCAATGAACAGAAAATACAGTTTGGATTTTTTGCCGACAAACTCTGTGGAGTGGTCATACTGTGAATATTCTCAGTTTTCAGTCTTTCAGCATCTGAGAAACTAATTCAGAGTTTTATAGAAGCAACAGGGATTGAACTTTGCTATCCCAGAAGGCTGGGAGCAAAAGTGTTCTTTTGCTTCTATACCAAAATTAAGTTATTGGGGAGGAGTGTGCCAAACTGAAAGTACTCCAAGTGATGTTTGGGTGTCCAGGGGCTCCAGGGCTGTGCCTGTCCATTTCCTCCTCTTTTGATAGTTCTGCAGTGAGCAATCAGCTGTCAGCACATCCTTGTATGAAATATAATTATAACCATTATCTCTGTTATTTTGTTAAAAACATCTTTCCCTTCCCTGTTTGAAATTTGGCTTTGGTTTTATTAAGATAAAAAGGTGAAAATGAAGGAAAACAGAATAAAGTGAGCTATTCTTGCAACATTATCAACAAAACTCTAGGGAAGGGCTTGCCTTTTTTCACCTGAAAAACATCTTGTAGCAAGCATGTGATGTGGAGGAGATTGGGAAATACCTCTATCTGACTGTTGATAGGGTTTTATTTTTAATTTTTTTTTCTTTCCTCCATGCATCCAAATATCTTAATTTTTTTTTTTTCCACACGAGTTTTGAGTGCAGTTTCCCATTTTTTTGCCCATAGTGTGAGGAATTTCCAGCTCGAATCCTCTAGATGGTGCCACAGCCCCAGCGCACGGAGGTGACTCAACGTTAGTTTTGTGTCCTGCTGGTTCAAACCCCACTTCAGCCAGGTGCTGTACGAAAGGATTGATGATTTGAGCAGTGAAATAGTATTTTTGGTTTATACAGGGAGGAATCAGCATAGGTGGATTACTTCTCCTCGGCTAGCTAACAATAGGTTTTGGTATTTTTTTTTACAAATACAGAAAGCTTGCAAGGACTGTTGTGTGGTCAAGTTGCCCTCTCCTCTCTTGAAGCCACACCTTGAGTGCTGCCAAGGGCAGAGGTGACCAGCTGTGGCCCATGGTGCTGCATTAAGTGACCCCAGCGAGCCTCTTAAAGCTCCCAGCAGATGTTTGTTCTTTCCTGTGCTGATGGGAACTTCACAAACCATTTTCCCTTCCTTCTGAGAGCAAATGTAAGTACATGAAAATCGCTCTCTGGTATCAAGAGCAAATTGATAATAACGTTGGTTGAGCCGTAAGGCAGAAGCTGTAGAGGCACTCACTCTATTTGGTAATTGCAGAAAACTTAGACAGAGCTTCATCAAAACTGATTTTTCTTGTTCTGCTTGGTTTTTCTTGAAAAATCTGAACTGTGAGCACATTATTACCTGGGCTTTTAAACCATCCACTCCGAGGATTTTTACACTTTTAACTGGCGTGTGAATCTGCTCCAGACCTTTTCCCTTATCACCTCTAAAGCAGCCACTCCCCTGCTGCTCTGGTTGTTCCAGCGGGAGAAGTTTTGTGAGATCAGGCATGGCAGCTCAGCAGTTGTATTCTTGAGCTTTTGGCGGCCTAATGTGAAGCTTTGTGTGATCTGCTGTGAATGTACAGCTCAAGGAGTTGTGCATCCAGGGGAGGATGCTGGCTCATATGTGCTGAAGTTCCACAGTCCTGCTTTGACAGGAAATACTCACTGAAGCAGGAAGAGTTAAAGAGTGACTCTGCTGATGCATGAATCATATTGAGATTAGGACTTGTTGATGACAGCAAGGCTGTATTTGTGATTAACTTGTATGGAGACAGTGGGCACCAACTCTCCAGCCTCAGTTGCAACTGAGCCTTATGTTTAGCTCATGAGTATAGACTGTATTCTTTGTAAGGACAAGAAAGGACTTGACCATCTTTGTAAGACATCTGTCTGTAAAAGGTGTTATCAGGCATAAAGTATAAAGGAGTAACCTGAGCCACAGGACTGCATTTTAAAATTTCATTTCACCCGGATAATTGCATCCTTTCTGATGCACGTTGACACCCTGCATTTTAGGTTCTATGCAAGTCTGGAAAAAAATCAGTCGGAATCTTCCAAATTAAATATTTAAGATGCTCCTTGTGCTTCTATTTTATGAGACGAACTACTGGTGTCCTCTTCACTTGACACTATTAAAATATCTATAATATTCTTCATAGAGATTTTACTTACTGGCCAGATTTGGTTTTGAGTAGCAGCAGTCTGTACAAAGGTCAGCTGTAGTTTCTGTTAGATGCTGCAGTAGTGATCCTGAAGTGACGAATGACAGCAGCTAAAGTTCAGTTTTTTACTTCCTGTCTTAGATCTGTTTGATGATATTTGGCCTCTTTAAAGTCTTTCTCTCCAAAAGGAGTGGCCACAGCCCAGCTAGAAATTAATCTGGCTACTGCTGCAAAAGGCAATAAAAAATATTTATCTATAAATATGCCAGCAACAAAAGGAGAATCTCCTTCCTTTATTGCATGAGGAGGGAAGCACAGTGATAAAGGATAAGGAAAAGGTTTAAGTACTTAATGCCTTCTTTGACTCAGTCTTAGAGGTAACACCAGTTTTTCTCCAGGACCCCAGTCTTGGGGAGCAGAACAGAGGCCCCATAATTCAAAGGGAAATGGTCAATGACCTCCTGCAGCACAATGTACACTCAGGTCTGTGGGGCTGGATGGGATTCTCCCCAGGGATACTGAGGAAGGCGATGGAAGAGCTCACTGAGTCACTGTCAGTCATTTATTTGCAATCCTGGGGAGGTCCCAAGTGACTGGAGGTTGGCAAATGTGATTCCTGCCTACAAGGATGAACAGAAAGGAGGATTCAGGAAACTAGAGGCCTGTTGAGCTGCCCACAGTGCTGGGGGAACTCATGGAGCAGCTCATCCCAAGTGCCATCACACAGCAGCTACAGGACAACCAGGGGATCAGGCCCAGCCAGCATATGTTTGGGACATGTCCTGCTTGCCAGCTGATCCCCTTCTGTCACAAGGTGACCTGTTTAGCAGGTGGGGGAAAGGCTGTGGATGTCTCTGTCTGGACTTTAGGAGAGCCTTTGACATCATTCCCTCAGCATTCTCGTGAGGAACTGGATGTTCATGGCTTGGACAGGTGCACTCTCTGCTGGGTGAACAGTTGGCTGCATGGTGGTGACTTGGGGCTAGTTTGAATTTCTATCTGCGTGAGTCATGTGGACAAAAGAACCAAGTGCACCCCCAGCCAGTCTGCAGAAGGACTCCAGGTTGGGTGGGAGTGCTGATGTGCTGGAGGGCAGGAGGGCTCTGCAGGGGCATCTGGGCAGGCTGGGTTGAGGGACAGGAGGTTCAGCAAAATTAAGTGGTGGGTCCCACCCTCAGGTGACTGCAACCCCCTGCAGTGCTGCAGGCTGGGGACAGAGTGACTGCAAAGTGGGCCAGTGGAAAAATTTCTGAAATAAGTGCACGACCATAGGATCTGTAAAGTTTGCTGATGTACTTTTTATATTGCTGAGTCATTTTGGCTTGTAAGAACCAAAGATAAAACCACAGGTTTCTATCACCTCTTCTGGATATAAGTGTGCATAAGCGCTTTTAAAAGTTCAACAAAGATAACCAGAACTTAGACAGTTCCCTGCCAACAACCAGATAAAGTAAAAATGCTTGGTTCAATGCCTTGTGTGTCTGTAGTGTAGTGCTAACCTTGGGATGCTGTAGATGCTCATGGAAGGTGGAGTTGAAGCACTTAAGAACAGCCTTTCTCCCGCTCTCTGTGATGTCCAAATGTGAGATACAGTGGGAGATTGTCCTGGCTGGCTGTAGTTGTCATCTTGGGAACAAGGATTGATGCTGCTGGACTCTTGGCAATTTGTGACTTTATATGTAGTCAAT
Organism: Sylvia atricapilla; assembly: GCF_009819655.1. Classification (NCBI taxonomy): domain Eukaryota; kingdom Metazoa; phylum Chordata; class Aves; order Passeriformes; family Sylviidae; genus Sylvia; species Sylvia atricapilla. Next base: position 5,459,217 of record NC_089151.1, read on the forward strand.
AAAAGCCTGCACTACAAGGGATGGGGAGCAAGAGAATTAGGATGAAACTTATTATTGGCTTTTTTTGGATGAAAACTGTGTTTCTCATTGCTTTAGTGTTCTCTATCATCCTTGATAAAATAAATTAAACTACTGTCCAAAAATGTAAACTGTAGTTTGAGGATGCAATGTTCTCTTTTATTATTTCTTCACCTTAGTTTGGCCAGAAGTACAAGTTCCAAAATAATTGGAGTGAGTGCAACCAAAGGCTTGTTCTTTTGCTGTTGTTAATATTATACTGTTTTTAACTTTGTCTGCATCTCAAGTTTGTCTATGTGGGTCCAAAACCAGAAATAAATGCAGCAGGAAACCAGGAACTGTTGAGAGGTGGTTTGTGACCATTGTAAAACTCTATGGAAGGAGTCAGGATTTGCACTGGATGGAATTGTTCTATAATCCAGAGTTACAGCCTCACCAGTTATATTCTGCCAGCTTGTGTTCCTGTAACTTAATGAACCTTGAAATACTTGAGTCACCTTGTTTAGCTCCCTGCCAGTGACCAGCCAAATGCTATTTTCAGTTCACTCTTCCTACAGCTGGAAAGCTCAGAAAACTCCCAGCAGAGTGGTGCTTCTAAGGGGACACTGCAGTGGCATCAGAGCAGCTTCCTGTGACCAATTTCTGTAGACCTCTTGGAAAAGGCAAACTCTCCAGCAAATGTAAACTTGTGCCTTTGACATCATTAGAGTGCAACCAGAAGCCAGAGTGAAACACTGTGTATGATTCTGTGATGATCTTTCATGTGGTGGAACTGTCTCAGTGAGATTCAATGTGAGTATTAAAAAATAGCCACTGGCACATGGTTTCCAAGTAACCAACATAGAAACAGAGGTGCACTCTCTAAACACAACGTGTGTAACACATCAGTCATGTTTGGTGGGACTCTGTGCTGTCATTCAAGTGGATCCTTCAGTGCATCATCAGTAGCAGTCATCCGTGGGGTGAGGGTAGGAACTGCTGCCAAGTACCAAATGTTGATGGCACTTTTCATCTAACCCTTTTCCCTCTCCTTTTCCTATGGTTTTAATGTTAATTTTTCCATTTCTTGAATTTAAGTTCTTGCAAGGGCTTACAGAGTAGGGGGAATTATTTTGTCTCTTTTGGGCAGATCTCATCTCCTTTATAAACTGGCCTTTCCAAAGGTGCTGATTATGGAGTGCCTGAGTAGATCACAGGCAGGGTTTGCATATCCTGATACCCCTTGAGCTCAGGGGAAGAAGTAAAATAGGAAACTGAAGCATCAGAAGGTGATGTCCTTGCCTTTATTGTAACACCCTAATATGTCTCCTGGATTTAAGGCAACATCCAAATCTTTTTATTTGAGGCAGGTTTCTCATCTTCCCGGTGGTTGTTTTAAACTTATGTTGCACTTATGTTTTTTTTTGTGTGACCTTTTCAAATCTCTCTTTTTTGCTGCTGTTTAGTTTGACCCATTAACTATTTAAGTATTTTTAAAAGAAGTTTTCTCATCTCCTGAAATTGCACATGAATGGAAATTCAAAACTGTTGCCACCTTTCTTACGTACAGCAGCTATTATAAGAAAGCAAGTTCAGTAGCAATTCAGTGTTAAACTGTTATCACAATTTCTAAGTGATAGTGCAGAGTGCTGGTATTTACAGGTTTTCAGGCTGTGATTCTCTTGATCAAAGAAGTGATCTCTGCTGTGTTATGAGCGTGGTGTTTGACAGCATTTGTCATAGTATCTTCTTCCTCCTCTCTGACAAGTGATTGTGTAGCCCAAAGGGTTTGTACTGAATAAACTCTGCTTGGAGATTCTCATGTCAATATAATAAACAGCTTTGGTTTTAGACTGAAATCCTTTTAAAAATAATGCCAGTGATGGTTGCCAAACAAATGTTGGAAGGAAACCTGAGAGGATCTTTCTTTCACATCTGAATTCCAATAAAATCTTACTGTTGGTGCCAGACTGAACTCACTGGACATAAGATGAGTTTTGGTGCAGGTGGGATGCATTTCAGGCAAGTAGAATGTAGCTGTTAGTCAATACCAGTTTAGTTTTTTTAAAAAATAGAAATTAAAAAAAAAAACAGATATAATTTTGATCTTTAGTTTTGTTGGAGGGATGTAACTTTATTTAAAAGGTCAGCTGCTCACTCTGTGCTCACTCTGTACATCTTCTAATGTTTATTCTGATTTGCTCCTATGTCAATCTAGGGAACTTTATTTTCTCTTCACTTGTCAGTCCTACAATGCTTTGGCTGTGCTGACTTCACTGGTTGTAATTCTGAGTGAGAAAGTGTTAGGAATTGGCTTCAAGGGCTTCCAGGTGTATACTCAAACACCATCTCAGGTAGTGATTCTGGGCTGTGCTTAGCTGGCTGCCCACAGTGCCAGCTGAAATCTGTGCAGCCCAGGTTATTTAAAATGTTTGGTGCTGCACATGGAGTTGAGTCATCCTGTGAGGCTTTTTCTCACTCTGCTTCTGGTGATGCAGCAATCACTGTCCATGACAGCATTTTCCTGAGCAGTGTGACAGCTGGTGGCATTAATGAGCTGGTGTTTAAATAGCACTTGCTGGTGAAGCCACATTGACATCATGTGGAGCCATGAGAAGGTGAGTCTGAATTCCATGCCTGAGAAATATAAGGAAGCAGGAGATGCTGTAGGCAGTTCCCTGTCATGATCCCTCCATGTGCACATACACGCTCTCTGCCCTACTGCCCAAAGTTTTTCTCCTCATGTGTAATTTTAAAGTGAGTTTCTTTACCCCTTTGCCCCTGAATTACACACAGTCCTGGTAAATTTTCTGTGACACAGCTCCCACCACACCTCTCATGTCTTCTGTGCACTTGACTCCTTGACTGACAGCATGACAAAGGTGGAACAGATCCGTGGTTCTGAGGAAAACCATGTCCTGAACATTTTTTGCTGGAAATCTTAGAATTTCTGGGAGAGAACCGAGTCATGCTGTGGTTCTTTCATTTGGGGAAGTGCTTTAATGTGGCAGTAGAAAAGGAGCCCTTTGGGGTGCCTGCTAATTCATGAATGATACACTTGATTAATCTTCATGATTGGTTACAAGTGCCTTTTACTTTGGCTTTAATCAGCCAGTTGTGCCACAGAGAAGTGGCTCTATTTCTGGTCTAGTTCTGTGCTAAAAGGAGCACTGTAGTGAGGCACAAATATCTTAACAATTTTAACAACATGCCAGATTTTCTAGGACATGTGTGTAAGAATTGCAATTCTAAACTCTTGAGAAGTATCAGTTAGTTGACCCCTCTGGTAAAGAAAATAATTTTGAAGGAAGCCTGGACTTTCTTGTGCAGCCTTTGAAATCCCAGCAGGGCCTAAATGGTCCTTTACAAAAAGCCAACCAACCCAGTCTGATAGAGATTCTCCACTTCTCCTCTGGAACTTCAAAATCTCTCAGGAAAAGCTAGAATAATTGATTCAGCAGATTAAGCACATCTGCTATCACTGGTTAGGGTGTTTTCATGCTCAAATTTCAGAGAAAGGCATTTGTTTGGAGCTACCCAATGCATACTTCTCCCTTGAAACACATTTTGTACTTTCTTTGGCAAAGGAGATGCTGACCAAAGTCATTTGGGGCAGTCAGGTTGTATAGTACCTGTATAGAACCTGTGAGGCTGAAACCCCAGGCTTTCTTTGCATTGTCTCAGTTCTCTTCTCATTCCAACCAATAGAAAAACATAATAATTTTTAAACATATAAAACTTACAATTTTAATGGGAAGACATCTGCTTTTTGAGAGCTGGTCCAAGTGTCCCTTCCAGAAAAATAGCAAATTGGTGTAAATATTTATACTGCCTGAAGAGAACTGGGTATAAAGGTGGGCACCATTTGCTAATGCATGCAGAAATACATTGGTCAGTACCTAATCCTGAAATCTCCAGTTTGAAGGCTAGATGGAGTATCAGCACTTCCATGGATCAGAGGTGGATCAGAGTTGGGATTATTCTAGACCAGTGTCTTGTGTCTGAAAGTACTCAGTAGACTGTGTTTTTACAGACAGGTGAGGGGCTCTTTGCCATATGGACTTTAAAAAGAAAGTATCATTTTTCTGGGCTAAGAGTTCACCTTGTGTTGGGGATCTTTAGTTCCTTAACCTCATGAAGAACCAGAAGGTCTTGGCCCCTTCACGACGTGTTCTGTGATCCTGAGCAAATCACTGCCTTGTGCCTCTGCCTCCCCTCCCACTCTCTCCTGTCTCTTTTGAGAGCTCAGGCTTTCCATGTGCTCTCTCAGTGTCTGCTGCAACAGGGCCCTCATCTCCCCTGGGGCCTCTAAACACCAGTGCTGTATAAAAGTAAAAATAATCCTTCTCACAAATAGGGATGCGGGCTGGGAATTTCAAAAGGGCAGAAGAACGAGTCGGTTTTCATGGACTCCTTTAAAAGTCAAAGCTTTATGCTCAGAGGCTTAAGGCAATTTTCTGAGACCAGTCCTGTTGCTGTTGGCTTCAGTGATGTAGGACAGCAGAACAGACTCCAGAACTCTTCCATTATATCTGTCTACTCTTTTACATGTCACAAGAGAGATTTTTTTAGTGCACGAGATTGAACCTCAGAAAAGATTACATGCTGTAATTATCAGTGGGATTTATTTGTCCAGTTCTTTCACCACTAAGTGGAAAAATGCACGTACATCCCTGAAGAAAAGGGAAGTGTGTGCATTTTTCCACTCTAAGCTGAATAAATGGACACGTAAGTATGGATGGGCAGAAATACAAATAAAGTTATTTATCAAATGAAATATTCCTATTTTCTCTCTACCTAATATGAGTATAGAATAGAGTTATAGAATGGCTGTAAAGTTTGGAGGTTTTTTATCTGTAAATGTAGACTAAATGAAACTGCTAGTTCTGATTAAATTTGAATTGACTCTGGTATTACACCTCCTTAAAAGCCACTGAGAGACTCAAGTTGCATTTTAAATCTAGCATTGTAATTAATGGTATCTACATTTATTATTGTGGTAAGTGCACTTTAAAGACCATGTTCAGTACTAAACAAAGCTACAAAATCTAAACAGCTCTTAGGAGCATGTTGATTTCAGCTACATTTTATTCCATTGGTCATCCACTTAGGTGAACTTGGATACTAAAATTAAGCTTTAAAAGCTCTTTAATATGGGGAAAGTGTTAAAGTTATGGCACAAAAATAAAAAAAATTCCCTTGAAGTTAAATACAAATTTTCAGGTGGAAATGTCTGATCTTATCTGCTGCTCCTGTGTCTATGGTTCTGCTGTACTTCCCCAGCTAACCAGTGTGCATTGCAGACCTGGTGTGTTTTTGTGTGGCATCCCAGGAAGAGACAGAAGCATAATTACAGTTAAAATTTTGAGTTCTTGGGTGCAGCATCATTGTTCCATCTGTTAGACTAGGTGTGGGACTTCTTTCAGGCCTGTGGAAACTGAACACAGGGGATGGTGGTAGGTTTGTTCTGCATTCTTTAATTTGGGGTAAGATCAGTGCAAAATAAGGTAAAACATGACTATAATGTTATTCTTGCCACTACAGACAGCTTTTTTTTCTGAAGGGAGTTTTATTAGGATCTCCCTGTGTTCATGAAGCTCCACCAGTGATGTAACCCTGTGGTTTCTCTAATTGTTTAAGCTTCCCTTGGGATTTTCAGGATATGTTTATTCACCTGTGAATGAAAAGCAGGCTTTGTCCTGTTTTCCATATCTTTGACTTTTCCATACTTAGCTTCCTATTAAGTGAAAGAGGTATAAGCATATATTAAGTGAAAGAGGTGTAAGTGGCAAAAGGCAGTATCTAACCAAATTTAGGCAGGTTTTCTGTGGCAATATTAGATTGGCTGTGGTCCCTGAGCTGAGACTGAATTCCCATATTAATTCTATGGGTTAACTGGACAGTGTCTCAAATGGGAGCTGAAAATCATTTAAGCTTCCCATGAACTGAGCTTCTGGAGAGGTTCTTAGCATGATTTGGTTCCCAGCCCAGCTGCAACGACACCATGACCCCTCAGTCTGATGCTGTGCTCCTCCTCCAGGTGCAAACCAGGCTGTCACAGGCTCTTAGATGTGCTTTCCCTTGGGATATTCCCTGTGGTTGTAATCAACCACTTCAGGATTCTCTTTTCTGTGTTGACTGCACTGTGAAGGGGCTGGGATGGGGGGCGAGGATCTAACTAAAGGTTTTGGAGTAATTTCTGCAGAACCATATTGATTTCATCTCTATTAAAATCATTGAGTTTTCCCATAAGGGCTTTTTAATTTAACCGTTGCTAAAAAATGCTGCACAAATTACCTGGCAGGAATGCTGGGGAGTTATAAGCCCTTTAGGCAGTCCCTTAAAGGCAAAGCAGTAAAGCTGGGTGAACTATTCCCAGCCAAGGGAGTTGGTTTTTCTTTCTTTCTTTATTTATTCAATGAATTTACCACTGTCTTTTCACAGATTACTGACAAACAGCCACTGATTCTTTATGAATTTGGTCATTATCCCAAATTATTCAATGCCTGGTTTATGCAATGCAGTTTTAACTTATAGGGCTGCTGGCAGTCCCATCCACGAGTATTGTTTGAATACCACTGTTTGTAATTCCTAGAGAAATGCCCTATAAAACTCAATAGAGGCCTGGTGTTTTATTTCTGGGCACATCTATAAAACTTAGCAGAAAATTATATCCTTACCATAAAATTCTACAGCTTGGTTTAAAGTAGTTATAATTTTCTACTGATTTCTGTGTTTTTAGTAGCATTTACGTAAGAAAGCGCTTTGCATCGCTGTTACTCTCAAATTTTTGTAGTTTCTGAGAGCAGAGAGGGTTGATAACATGGATGTAAATCCTTGGGAACTTACCTCTTTTACCCTCGAGTTTGCTTGGTTACATTTCAGTTCTGCTGATGCTTGTCACAAGAAACTTTTTTGCTGTTGGGATATAAAAGATTATCAGGTCCTACGTGGTTCTGCCTCTCATTAATCCTACAATGAAAACTGAGGTATATAAAAAAGAGCTATCTAATGTGCAAGTACATTAGATTTCTCTGTTCTTTGGATAGAATTTAATGCCCATGGTTGTAATAACTCCTCAAGGAATGAGGTTTCATTAGTATCAGGCTCTACTCAGATTCTAAGAAATCTCCCAAATTAAAAAGTGTTTTCTTGGGTCAGGAGATGCACCTTCGAAGGTGATGATGCATGACTCTGCTAGTGTTGTTGAGTGTTGTTTCTCTGGGATAAATAGCTTTTGCCATTTGCTTAAATTAATTGGAGATATGAAATTCTCTTCTGATAGGTTGTGTTGGCTTTGATTTACTATATTTATGTTGTTTTAAGCATGTTCCCTGCTGACTTTTTCTAGTGTAACAAGGAAAGGTAGAAGTCCATGGAGAAGGAATTAATCCTCTGATATATTTGGTAGACTGTTACAAAACTTTAATTTGCAAATATGAATAAGGAACCAGAGATTTACCTGATGGAGTGTGCAGTAGCTGCTTTTCATGTAGCAGTCACGTTATCATGGATCTCATTACCTCCCAGGGCTGTTCAGGGAGTGGTTTAAGGAAATCTCCCTGCAAGCACTGCCCCTGTAACAGGCTGGGTGACACCTGTGTCATTTAACTCATGGTTTGCAGCCACATCACTGCTGGTGTGCTGGTGAGAAGGGTGGATTGTGGGTTTTGTGCTCTCTTGGAACTTGCCAATGTGTCCTTTATCCTCCCTGAAATACTGACTTCCAGTGGCCTATGGAATGGAAGTTGGGTGCTCATTTACCTGTTAACTCCATTATTCTGGAACAAGATGTCTTTAGCTAGTCAGATATAAAAAGATTTAAAACATCTCTAGATGACATTTCTATAATGCGTTGGTGTTTCTGTAAGACGTAATAAAATATTCATTGCCTGAACAGATGGATATAGCCACAATCCTTCTGAAGATGTTATTTTAAGGATGTGGATTATACTGGATTAATAGGCCAGTAGCTTGGCAGAATGCAGCTTTTTGGTGTTTCAACTTGTGGTGCTAGTTATAATTTCCAATGAGTTAGCTGTATGTTGCACCAGTTAAAAAAGATGAAAATTAACTTTTAAAATATGGATTTTAATTTTTTTTCTTTAATGAAAATTCTATTTCCAGACAATTCTAAGAACCTTAATTCTTTTAACTGCCAAACTCTTTCCGCTGGGCTAGACTTTGACAGATACTTAGGATTATCAGGTTAACATGCAATGGATAAAAGATGGTGAGAGGCTATGGAAGAGAAAGCTTTTGTTAATGAACATCAGTTTTTAGTAGTGGGCTGGTTTTGCTCTATCAGAAGACTTTAAAATCTTGACACATGTCAAAAAAAGTATTACCGGCCCTGATAAATTTTATGGTCTTTAAATGTAATATTTAGCAATGCTGGCTTCCTGCTGAAGATAATGGTATCTTGTTCAGTGATAAGGAGTAAAGGTTAATCTGTGACCACCAGTAACCCATGCTGCAACAGATCTTAGTAATGGTGTGTATTTCTTGATTTAGATTTGGAAACTGGCCCATGTTGCCATGAGTTCTCCAAAATGAGCCTGAATTTAGGGTTAGAAATTTCATTAAAAGGAATAGAAACCCTCCTATCCATCAGAGTTCTCTTTATACCTAGCATGGGGATAGCTGCAGCCAGTGTAGGATGGTGCCCACATTCTGGAGCGTTGTTATAAATGTGCATGTGCTCCTTGAATCCACAGATTCTGAGTGTTCACCAGCTGTAATGTTCAGCTGTGTAGGTTTTTGGTAATCTGGTAAATCAGACACATAATAATAATAAATTTATAATAAAAAGATAGTACATTTTTCTGTCACATGGTTATGGGAACTTTCCTTAATTCAGATGTAACATTAGAATATTTTCAGAGGTACCAGTTCTGGAAGAGAGTAGACATGGCTCATTTAGATGGTTGTACATAAAATAAAGTTTTACTGTGTAGTTAATGCTTCTCAAGTTTAATGTATATTACCTTGGGAAGATTGGTTAGACACTGAGAGAAAACCCATAAAAATACTTAATCTCAGATATTGGTCTCTTGAGATCAGAATATAATGCTGGATAGCCAAAAGATGGAATGATAAAATCTTGGGATCATTCAAGGAGAAACCATATTTTATCCTGTCAGTTTGCAAGGAATTCCCTGAATTTAACTTCTGTCTTTAGGACTGAGTAAATAAACATATCCATCTTTTGCCTTTTTTCTTTTCTTACTTGAAGTATTTACCAGGACTGAGGTGTTTTACAGTTTATAATTGTGCCTGTGCTAAAATAGGTAATTGTGTACCTGCACTTGAGCTAAGCTTTGGTGAAAGGTCTGGAAATAAGTTTGTGAGAGAAACTTGTATTTTGCTGTCAGGGTGATGTTTTATCATTTGTTTTCCACAGTGTGTTGGAACTGCCAATGCTACTGGGTGTCTCAGTTAACTCAACTTCAAGTGCCATGGATTTTTTTTTGAAGTATTTGAGAAGTACAGCATGACCTGTTGTTGAGTCAGTCTGGCATTATTCAGTGTACATATCCTTCACTGCTCAAGTGGTACTTGAACTGTCCATGATAATGCACTAATTGAAGGATGTTTCATGTGTCCTCAGCAGAGAATTCATTCTCCAGTCCACAGGACTTTTCCAGAGCACCAGTTGGCATTAGCATGCTTTAAATGTGTGGTAGAGTGTATTGCTGTCAAGAGATTATCTGAAGTGAAGGACATGGCAAAACAAAGCATTTGCACTTCTTCCACTATTTTTTTTTTCAAGTTCTTGGGAAAGATGATTTTCAGTGTCCTTGCATTCATGCTCTATTACAACTTTACATGGGGTTTTGAGAATTTTTGTCAGATTAATATGCCTTTAATTATCAAATTGAAGTGTTGTTTGGCCCATGGAGCGTATATGTGTAAATGTGATGATAATGAGAATCTCTTAGTAAGATAAACATAAAGCATCTGGAGGCATTATAATACACATTACTAAAATGTACCACCCCCTGTATAATGCCCACCTACCCCCTCTTTGTTCCACCTCACTATCAGGATAAAATTAGTGCTTGAAAAGCATTGTGAAAAAGTATCCCTGAGTTGTGACTGGTATTGCAGAGCAGGAATTGCACCAGGGACTGCCATCCTGGCAGCTCTCTCTGTGACCAGGAGCTTCCACAGGAAAAGGCATTAGCACAGATCAAGTCCATCACATTTTAGCAGCACGTCTGCATGAGGGCAACAAAAAATTGCTGTCATTGCCTTGTTGTTTCTGATGCTTTCCACAAGTACCCCAGCAAGACTTCTTGGGTTAGAATGTATTGTCCAGAATAGCTTTCACTTGATGACTTAGCTCACGTTGTCTTGCATGACAACACAACTGCTGCTGCCTCTGGCCTCAGTGTCACAGAAATGCAGGTTCCAGTGCTGGATCTGGTAGGAGTCTCCTGGGGATCTCTGCCATGGGAAGGAAGCAGTGCCCAGCTGGCATCTGGCTCTGATTTACATCACTTGAGCCCAAGCACCTCATTCTTTGCTGGGATACTTAAATTGGTTGCCTACAATTTTGTTCTCTTAAGATTAACCCTCATCCCAAAAAAAACACCTGCCCAGAGCCGAGTAGCCCAAACTTGGATTCCGAATTCTTCTCTCAGAAATTCTGTGCTCAGCTCTGCTTCGGTTTCACTGCATTCCCTCCTGCTGAGTGCTGGGATAAACAGGAAGATCAGGCCCTGTGTGTGTTCATTTGCTTTGTGATCTGATTTGTGCTGCTTACATTTATTTATTGCTGACTTCAGCCTCTCATTGTGAGCCAGCACAGTTTAGGAAATGCCCTCCCTGGATTCAGCTGATGGCAGAACAGCAACTGAAAAACAGTTCCCCTACATGAGTCCAGCACTTGCCTTTCCAGTCTTTATTGGAGACTGAATCCTGCTTCTCCTTTCCTTAGTTCATCTTTTGTGAACTATAGAGGCCAATCTCAAAAAATACTCACCATCATCTTGTCTAAAAACCTGAGTTATTTTTGCTGCCTGCTGTACATTTCTTGTTTCACATATTTTCATATATTTTGTCTGAACTAAATGGGGATGGAATAATGTGTATTCTTTTGAAATTAGGCTGTATTCACCTCTTAATTCCTAAATAACCATAACTGATTTATCTTGCACCTTTCAGTGTCTTTTGTCTTTGCCTTGTTCTTTACCCAGATGATTTCCTCTGCTGAGGAACCAAATTCCAAATGAGGAATCCTGAGCTGATTCTACTGTCAATTTTCCCAACTCCATATTAGTGTAATTTCAATATTTTTTATTAATGATGAGCTAGTGTTCAAATATAGTTGTATTTCTGAGGATTTTCTAGAGAAAGAAGCATAAAGAACCCTAATTCTGGGGCCGATTGCCAAAGGACCCCACAATCTTCATTATAAAAATAATTTATAAAAGGGGCCATTTTGTCATGGGAAGGATTAATTACCTAGTGCTAACAGGTAACTGAGATTTCAGCTCTTTTATAACTAGAATTTCTGTATCCATCATGTAACAGCTCCTGTTTTTAACAGACTAGAAAATGTGGAACTTTCTGGCAACTAGTAAATGAGTCAGACGTTATTTCTATAAGATATCTGTCTCAGCTGACACCACCTCACTCAGAATATAGTTCTGATGATGCTTCCTGAAGATGTGCTAAGCTTCTGAAAGTGCCTGTTCATAGCGTGTCTTTTGGAGCTCTTCAGAGATATCTTTAGAATTAATTTATGTTCTCATGAATTTTGTCCTTTGCCAGTTGCCCTTCCTTCAGAAATATCAATCACGGAAATATTTGTCAAGTTTGTGTGTCAGCAAAGTTCACACAAATTCACTTAATTGCTGAAGGGAAAGTTCATGGAAGATTTTCAGTGGTTATTCCAATGAGGAAATGCCTGGATTTTGTATTCAGTTCTGTTTAGGGTCAGTGTGTCAGGCACTGAAAATACATAACTGAGGAAAGCCAAAGAGCTTAAAATCTAACTTACCCTTATTGATGGTTTTCTTTCTTTGATCTTTCTCTTGTCTTTGCTAATGGGGGTCTACTAAAGATCTGTTACATCCTTTAGGGTGTGAATCAGGATTAGGAAACCTTTCCTTAGTGACCAAAGTAATGTTTATCCTTGTATTTACTCTGCTTAAAATCTTTCATTTTTTTCAGAAATTGAAACCCACCTGCTTTGACAGAGCAGTCCTGAGCTATGAGTAATCTTGTCCTCTTAATAACCACTCTGGGATATTAGTTTTTGCTTATTCTTTCTCCTAAATGTACTTTTGAAGTATCATTATCATCAAAGAGTTGCTGTTTATCAGCTGATTGCATTTTTCTAGATGTTTTGTGTAAAAAGACAAATCTCCTCCCTTTCTTCAGAGGGGCTTGAGTTCATTGTCAAGGTAATTCTCACTGGATATGTGAGCTCATGGCAGTTAGGAAAAATACTGCTTAGTGTCAGTCACATGAAAGCTCCTTCATTTTCCCACCTCTCAGCCTCTCAGGAAACATTCTGACCTTCTCAGACTGAAAAAAAGATGTTCCCTGGGATACTGGAAAACTCTGACATGTTTAAAATGAAGTCCCGCTGGAGAAGAATGTACCAAACACAGAGATATTGTTGAGGTTTGTATTTCTTTAAGGAACATATTTTGTCATGTGTGGCTTCTCAGGAGAGAAAAAGTGCACTTGCTGATTTTTCACTGGAATTTCCTGTTCTCCTCATACTTTTTATTTTTGAAATTGACTCTATTTTTGGAGAAAAAAGGTGCAACCCAAAAAAGATCGAGCTGAGCCCAAATCCTTTGCTTTAGAGTGTGATTAAAAACTTGCATTTCCCCAAACAGCCATGTCACAAGATGCCAAGTGCAGAAGGCATTAATCATCTGCACCTTATCTCTATGAAAAGCCATCTTCAAAGCAGAAAGGAGGAGAGTTCTACCCCCTAGAGATAAATGGCGTATCGTAAATAGCGAGAGGCACTCAGATACTGTGATTATGAGCTCTATAGAAATGCCTATAAATAATACTAGGAGGTGCCCAGATACTACAGCTTACTTATGAAAATAAATAAACCACATAAAAATCTGACAAGATGCAAGCTTCTCTTCCATATGAGGACACTTCACTTTCCTTTTCCACTTTCTATTCTGAGAGCAGGATCTGTCATGCAGGGCCTAGGTCCTCATCCTTAACTTGCAGTCTCTTGAGAAATAATAAAGAAAATCGCTATGTAAAACAGCAGGAAAACGTTGAGGTCAGGAAACTTTTAAAGGTGTACTTAGCTGTGCATCCTTTGCAAATTTTGAGTTTAAAATAAGAAAAATGTAGCTGGGCAGAATATTTTAGAATCTGAAATTTGAGAATATTTGAATGCGAGAGTGTGGATTCTGGTACAGTAGAAGCAGATTTGGTGCTCACTTCAGTGGGATTGTGATATAAAGACTTCACAAAGGTGCTCATAGCAATAATGCATTTGCTTCTGGCAAACTGCTGGAGAGCTGCACTAGTTACTCAGCAAGATCAATATCTAAAGAAAAAAATTGCATTGATTGGAATTGCTTCTTTTTGTATGTATTTTTTTTTTCCTAAGCAGTTTTGAGCTGTTCTAGTTCTGGTTAGTTCTGGTTTGTGTTGGTAAGGTCCCTGAATTACCCTGCTCTGGGATCAGCAATGTTAGTGAGTGCCACCAGTGGGGAAATTTGGTCCAATGTGGATATTTGAGGCCAAAAAATGTACTGCAGTGAACTGAATAATTTTAAAATTTGAAATATTTTTTGAAGAGACATTGCTATGTTGGCCTCACTCAGTTTGGTGTGTTTCTAGAGGAGTATATAGAGATCACGAGTGTCTCTTTTGTACAAAGATAAATGCTTTACAGTAATGTGCCACAGATTTTTTTCAGGTCTTAGCAAATCCTTTTGTATATCTCTTCTGATAATCCACTGTTTCATTTGAAAAATATTGATGGTGAATCATCATTTAGTATAGGGAATGAAAAATTGCTTTTATATCCTCAATTTTTTTATATGATTGCTCGTAAACAAAGAACTAAGGAAATGGCCAGTGCACAAATCCACTTTTACTGGTGTTCTTGATTATGTACAGTCCTCTGGAGCATCTTACGGTGTGGAATTCCTCTTGGATAACGCTCTGGAGCATACTGAGAACATGTGTGCTCCATATAGGTGTAAGAATTTTGTTTTAAACTCACTGAGTTTTGGTTTTACACTTCCAGCTTCAAAGGCAATGAGTCCCTCAGTCAGGCTTTGGGGAAGACATTGCTGAGAAAATTAAATTTTTCTGTCTGTTGGAAAATTAACTAGGCACAAGTTTAAAGTCTATATGAAGTGTTGTTTCTCTGTGGCAAAATTCCTGCAGATTTCCTCTTTGGGATGTAATGCTGAGCCCTTGCCATGTTCTGCACAAAGGAGTTGCACACACCAGGCAGTGAAAGGAACCAGGTGCCTGAACTTGGTTCCCTGATGTAGTCTTGGCATCTCCTTGTCTTGGGTGAAAATTGAACTGAGGTGGGAAATTTTGAGCTTGTCATGTAGTTAGAACAGGTTTATTTGTACTTTTTTTTTTTTTTTTTTTTTTTCCTGAAGTGATACAATGAAAGACTTTGGAAAGGTGTTTGATTAAATCCGGTTGAGATTTGCTTAAGTTAAAGCTGTGAGAATTAAGAACCCATGCTGCTTTTGCTGGCTTTTTTTATAAAAAAGATGCTCTCAAAACTTGTTTTGGTTAAAGTACCTGTGTGTCAGTGAAGTGCAGAGTTCACTGAATTCCTGCTGAAGATGGTGTGAGTTGATGGGCATGGAAACATGTCCAAGAGCAGTGGATCAAAGCTAAGACTTGGACCATGACCATCCTCAGTTTTGGAATTCCATTTAGTCCCATCACACTGATATTAAACTGCTTTCAGTGTGGGAAAGCTTAGGTGCAAAGCAGCAGTCCACAGCTTTTGCAGGAAGGCATTTCCTCTGGAAATCATTTTGCATAATTGTAGGCAGGTACACTTCCATAATTCTACAACTGTAAGGAAAAAAAAAAAACCAACTGTACTTTAAAAGCATTTATTGAGTAGTCATAACAGGAATTAGAAATTCTAGTGTGGGCAGCACACCAGAAACATCCCTGTGCATGGCACTCTGAATGCCAGGAGCAGTGTGAGGTTACTGATAAACAGAGAACCTTGCAGAAAGAGGAAAATGAACTCTGTGAGAGTATTTAGGCTTGGGGCTCTTGTAAGCTCCTTGGTTCCACTGCTGCAAACATGAAATGGTTTGTAACACACAGTCAGGCCAAATTCTCTGTTCACTAATAGTGCTCTCACCCAGTAGTTGCTGTATTTGGATAACCCAGCATCCAACAGTCTGTGGGCCAAGTACTTCTTGAAAAAACACCCTTCTTTGTCTTGATTTTGTAACCTGGATATTTAGGTGGTAATTCACTGAGTAGAACACAGTAAACTTCCACTCCTGCAGAGCTGATCCATCTCACTGAAATATTAAATATTCTATTCTTAGGAATTATGTCGTAAACCAAGGAGATTTTCAAATCTTATAGCTTGTTTATATATAGATGGAGTGAGTAATTGATGATATTTGTTTTAATCATATGTAGAAATGTCAAGCAGCTTTATTAGGTAGTAGCCTGGGGTACATTTCTTTTGGCCAAGTACTTACTTGATATAGTTTATGGCTTCAGAGCACTCATGTGTCTGATGGGGCAGTGTCAGAGTGCCACAAAACTTTCCTGTCTGTGTGGTGCAAGTGCCAGCTGAGCCTGAGGTTCTCTGCAGCTGTAACTGCTGCTGGGGGACGAGGATTTCCCTTGGGCATCTCTCTAGAACCATGTGTTTGCAGCTATGTGCAAACCAGAATAAATATGAACACAGTGTGTGCACGAGGGAGGACAGATTTGTGCTTCAGGTTTGTTCTTCCCAGGAATATCTGTGCTTCCCAAGAGCTTGAAAATTGTTTCTAAATTAGTTTTTTCCTCTTCTGTGGATGATTCTGCTTCTTGATTTGCGCTATTTTGAAATTAGCCAAGTTCGTGAGTTTGTTTAATGACACGGAAACTCTAGACATAATTTTTTGTTTGAATTTTAATTATGTTGATATCTAAATATTGGTGTTTTTCTGCTGTAGTCCTCAGATAAGAAAAAATTTAAGTGAGGTTTTTGCTGCTATCTTTTTCGAAGACCTGAAAACCCCTGTTCTTAGGAATTGTTCCCATTATCAGTATGAAAGAGTAAGTAAAATTGGAAGAAAAAGAAACGTGGAAGTTCCCAACCTTTGATTTAAATTATTTCACTCAGGACCAGAGTGTCATATTGCCTGATGGATCCAAAACAAAGAGCCATGCTGTGAAAACATGTGAAAGACAAAAAGAGGTTAAAAGATTTTCTGGGATCTTTGCACATTGAATGGTCATCAATTCTGTTACCAGAATGGCTCCTGGAGTGTGTCTGATGTTGTTGGTGAGAACATGGTCTGCCCTATGATTAAATTCTCATCTTTGCCCAAATGTTTGAAAGGGCAACTGTCTTAAACCTTTGAACTTTATTTGTAATACAAAACTTCAATTAGATAAAAGACAATAATTAGCAAATCTTTTATCTTAGGGCATAATTAAATCTTTAAGGCAGGACATCTTAATCAATGACTTGTAATGACAAGTTCATAAATAAATTAATTCTTCCAATGAGTGTCTGACAGAAATCAATGAGTGTTAAAAGAGATTCAGAATGAGGGGCCACCACTATAGAAACACTGTAGCTCAATTACACTTGGCTTAAAGATTCTCATCTATAAAGTATTAGCTTATTCAAAAGATGATGTATTATTTAAAAGCAGATCATTAAAATACTAACATCTAATTTCGTAGAGCCTTTTTTGGAACTTCCTTCTTTACACATATAAGTATTTCACCAGGGTTTATGGTTAGCTTTTTGTATAGGCTCACTACAAAAAATATGCAGTCAGTTTGACTGATTTGCTGTCCTTGTGGAGTCCTGGTGGTAAGTCTTGTTACTGGAAGTAAAACTTGTCAGAGCAGATGTTGTGCAACCTCCCTGTCACTGGTAAGGATCTCCCATCCAGGTGAAAAGTTGTATAAAGATGCCTCAAGACCTTAAATATTCTTACTCAAGAGATGTCTGTTCATTCAACACCTTTTACCACAGCACAGTGCATGATCTTTAACTCAAGGGCTGTCTATTAGTATAGGAATGGTAAAATGAGGACACAAAAGAAGCCCCAGGGGATCTGGTTGTGTTTGAGAGCTCTTGTGACCAGTGTTACCTGTGAGGTGTGAAGTCCTGGGAGCTGCCTCTTGCTGGAGCCAATGCAGCAGTGGCTAATAATTTCTACAGAGAGGATGGTGGAAATTCCACTTTGCTTAATATTGCCTACAACTGTGTTGCTTCTAGTTGGTATTATTAAATACACTGCCTCCTGTCTCCCACTTGTTCTGACTACCTGCTTTTAGTTGACCAAAAATAGCAGCAGCTTCATGCTGCTTGTGTGAAACTTAATCATGAGCCTTTCCTTACTCATTTAAGTATCACATTAAGTGTTTAAAAAAAAAAAAAAAAAAAAAAGTAGTAGCAAAAATTTCCAGTTGAACTCACTTTTATGAAGTCTCTCCTGAGGTTTGTGGTACTTAGAGAATCTCTCACAATAAACACTCAGATTTTAAATGTTTGGTGCATGTACGTGGAGAATAAGTGCTGTAACTCTTGATGAAGCTTTATCATCGTTAGACAAAGGAACTTCAGACAGTCAAATAAGTGCTAGATCACTTTTGTTAAATTTATGTTGGTTTCTTAAGGTGGCAAGGATTACAGCAAGCATTGCACTGGATTTCTCTTTCTGTATATTAGTAGGGCTCCCTGATTAAAAAGTACAAGTGGTCTTGGGTGTGCTGGGTTTTTCCATCCAGCCTGGGCTGCTGCTGCCTGCAGGTTGGGAGCTGCAGTCCCCCTGATGCATCTGGCAGAGCTGCAGCAGCTGAAAGGCTGCTCTCGTGTTTGGTTTGCCTGGCAGCCAAGAGGAGAGGCTGT
Source organism: Sylvia atricapilla (assembly GCF_009819655.1). NCBI lineage: Eukaryota > Metazoa > Chordata > Aves > Passeriformes > Sylviidae > Sylvia > Sylvia atricapilla. Next base: position 5,477,296 of record NC_089151.1, read on the forward strand.
TTGGCCAGTCTGCACAAATAGGTCTGGTCTAGTCACAGCCAGTTCCACTCCATCTGGAAGATCCACCAAAACTAGACTGAACATGTGGAGGAGATATTGTGGTGGAGACAAGCTGGGAAAAGGAGCTTGGGGTGTTGCAGTGGAGAAAGATCCAGGACGTGCTGCAGCTTGAGGGTGCTGGGGTAGGGGAGGAAGGCAGCGTGAGCAGGAGCAGAGGAGGCTGCACTCAAACCAGAGGAGACAAAAGCATGGAAAACTGGCCTATGTTAGTCTGCTGCTTTGATCTCTCTTCTAATTTAGGGGATTAAAAAAAAAACCCTCATTAATTTTATTCTGCCCCAACAGTATTAATTAAACTATTACGCTTTCTTCTAGTGTATTAATGAGATGCACCACAAATTTATTTTGGTTTTGAGCGGTGAAGATCTGCAGCTTCTAGAACGATCAATTCTTTCTGTTGTTGTGTGGGGCACTGAATATCAGATTAAGTTAAAACGTTAGTGATTTCCTATTTGAAACCTGTTAAACAGCACAACAGATGGAAAGTTCTGCTCAAGGTTATGGGCGTCCAGATCTGTCACTGATTAAAAGAGAGGTGGCATTTGCTGGTGGCTGGTGGTGATAGATATCTCTGCAGAAGAGCAAGAAAGGTCTCACATCCTCGTAATCCAGTAGCTCTGCCCCTGACAGACAGTATCTGCTGTCCCTCACACCTTATAAAGATCAGTTGCTATTCATGTGAAACTGGGTTATAGCTCAGAGCATCCTTGGACAGATTTGTTCACAACCTGAGCGCTTGCAGCTCTTCAGCAGGGTGATAGGAATCTGAACCTCTTGCCTCTTTGGATATACTCTCCCTTCAGAGCTGTCATCCAGGTTGTCAAACTTATCCTTAGCAGGTTTCAGCTTTAGAGGTCCTTTTACCCACCGTGTAACATTCCTGTCCATCCCATCATGCCCTGTCAATGAGGGTGTTTGTGCATTTCGTTTGAAGCAGTTGAAAAGTATTTTGCTAAATTCCTGCAAGGGAATTTAAATAGCCCTAATGACTATATTACCTTACAGGCTCTTAAATGTTTCCCCAGCTGCTTGATTCAATGCAGTATAAATTGTGAGCATTTTCCACAGCAATCTTGGCATTTGTTTAGGAGTTAAATATTAACAGATTTTTTTGTCTTTCTCTCAGACAGTAGTCTCTGCACCTGCTTGATTTGCTGTAGGGTTTCTGAGAAGCAAATGTTGCTTTCTTTTCAAGTGCTCTGGATTTTGTTCTCTGTATGTGCTTTACATGGGGTCACTTTGAAGAAGCCTTGGACTGAAACACTTCTGTTATCTTGCAAACATTATTCTGTCCCAGTAAAAATTTGGGACTGGGAGGAGCTCCTAGCTGCACTGATAAACTTGAGTGCTGGATTTGTTGCAAACAGAATAATTCAATGTGATGCCCTGTACAGGGCTTCAGAATTACTTCCAGTGTATTTTTCAGCATGCAGTACACTTTAGATCATCAAGAAGAGAGGAAAAACAAACTCAAAGAAAAAAAACGAAATTAATGAAATAAGTCATGTAGATGGGTTAAATATTGGAAGCAATGTGGGTGGCTAAGCCAATACAACAGATGTATCTTAGGTATTTTTCTTTTAGAGACAAAGACAGGCTGCCTCCCACACATTTCAAAATGAATCTCAAATGTATTTTTATAATTTACAATTATTTCCATCAGGGAATAATAGAGATTTAATGCCTGGGGTAATTAATGTTCTGTGATGTCTATTATAGTAGCTATTTTCAGTGTAGGAAATACCCTAATAAGAAACAGTTTGCTAGTGTGCTGATCTAGTTGATCGTTATCATATCTTTCTCTGTAAAATAACAATTGGAAGATATGACAATAGATATTTTGATTAAACATTTAAGCATCTGATAAAACTTGGGCAAAGATCATCACTTCAAAAAGAACATTTAAAAAAATTAAGCCCTCTCAATTTTTGACTTTTTTTTTCTGCTACCCTGTTTTTTTAAAATATTTTGTGACGTTTATTAAATATAGTAATTGGTGAATTGCAATGCTTTGCATCCAGTTAAAACCTAGAACATGTTACATGTCTTGTAATGAAAGAAGTAGATGGTGAATGAAAACTGTATTTTATAAGGAACATTTAAATGGTTGGAGAGCTGCATCTTTTCAAAGTTAAACAATAAAAACAGTTCTTTTTCATACTCTTCCTGGTTTCCCTTTTCTAAGGTCCTCCCCCTGCTCTCCCCCAAGTTGAAAAACTGTTTTGTGTTATTGTTTCCTCCCCAGTTTCTTGTTTCTGGTGTGGAAATTGTAGCTGCAGTGGCTTCTTCTTCCCCCCTGCTCATTCAGCATGTATCTGTCCTTTGTCTGTAGTGTTTGAGGTTCTTTCTTTTATCTCTCTCTTTCTCCTCCACATTCCTGTATTCAGGACCTTGTTAGACTTGTCTGCTTTCTCATGTAACTCCATTTGGTGTCTGTCCCCCATACAATATTACCTTTCTTCCTTGTACTTATATTTTCTTGAAGGATTCATTCAATCATACTTTTTTTACAAGCTCCAGTTTGGCAGAATTCTCAAAGAATCCAGTGTCATTCTGAATAAAGCTGCTCATTTTCAGATTTCTAGGATTCATGAGCATGAATTATCTTAAAAGAAATTATCTTTTTATTTTTGAGATGCATTACGTAAGTTTTCTCTTTGTCAGCCATGTTACCATATGTTTCCTGATAATTTTATTATCTATTATAATTTCTATCTGTATACGTTGGTTCTGGCTTTAGTGTTTGGTCTTTATAGTGCTGAGACTCATCTTCTCATCCATTCTTTTTTAGTTCAGCTTTTTTAAAGCAAATGCCACACTTTCCTTGCCTCCAATTCCAACTCTTCTTACTTTAATTTCCAATCCCCAAACTCTCATGGTGGCACTCCTTACCAGAACTATGACTCAAATTGCAAATTGACTGACAGTATGCTTTGATTTTTCCCAGCAGGGCAGTAAATGTATCACCCTGCTGTAAAAATTCTGACCCTAGCATTTCCAAAGTTCTCTGCTAGCTTTGGTACACAGTACAGAATACTTGGTGCAGAGATTTAAATTTTCTATGTCAAAATAAGTATTTCTGAAAAAGTTTTCATTGCCTCCCTGTAAGATTTTTCTCAGATTGTCAGCTCCTGGTATGCTGAAGCTCTGCTGTGTTACTGGAAGGTCAGGCTGTGCTCAAAACTGCAGTTACAGTAAGCTTTGAAGGTGTTAAAATCTGAGCCAGCCCAAAAAAACCTGTTTCCTCTTCAAAAAACATTATTCCTTCGATTATGTTCACTTGGGTATTCAAAAAAATACAAAAGAGATTTCCAAAACTGATTTGGTTTAAAGTGACCATTGTAATACCAACACTGGTGAGTTTTTGCTCTGTGTCTTCATCCGTCTGAAAAAATGATCTGACAGTTGAGTGACTTGAGGTATTTTAACTCTCAGTCCTTACCTCAGCCTTGTAAGAGCTGAATCTAAGGACTTACAGCAGCTCTTCAAGGTACTTTGGATTTGGAGGTGGCGGTGGTGCTGTGTTTTGTGTGGTGTTTTTTGCATTATTTTTTGATTCCAAATGCAGGGATGCCCAGCTGTGCAGCAGAGCAGTGAGTGTGTGAATTCAGTGACACGGTGCTGCACCAGCAGCATCAGCCCCCATGAATGTCAGGGACTTCCTTCCTTGCCAAGTCTGACCTGAGGACTCAGCTTTCATTTGTGAGCTCAGGGCTCTGGGGCTTCTCAGGGACGTCATGTGCTTTCATTTTCATTTGTCCAGGATAGGAAATCAGCTTGGGAAGGGTTGGCATATTTAACATCCCACCCTCAATCCCACTGCTGCCAATATATGGGAGTCAGCTTAAATATATCCTCCTCTAACTACTGATGGACTGGTGCTAAATGTTTATTTTGGCTTAAAGGGGCACTGTTGAGATGAAATCACAGGATGATTTCGCTTCAGATTTTCCATTGAGTGCATAGTTTTCTGGCTGACTTACTTGGCTGTGTGTTTCAGCAGATATAAGTATATACATGGTTATCCAGTGGTCTACGTGAAATATAGCAACATTCCCTTTGCATGTTGTTAATATGAATTTAGAAGTGAATGACTAACTTAAACAGTCCCTTGCAGATGTTATGAAAGTGCACTGAGATATAAAAAAAAATTTAAAAGATAGGGGAAAACTGAATGTACTTGTAGTTATTTGTGGGTTTTGCTTGCCCTTTTTTAGGCTCCTTTCTGGCTTTAAATGCTCTTTCTAGTTTTGGCTTTTATGCAGTTGTACAGTGCCTGTAAATGAACATTTAAAAAGCATCAATACGGGGCAGTGGCTTCTCTTTTAATAATTACAAAACTGTAATATATTTTTCTAGTAAAGAACAGCTAGGGCTCGGTGCAATATGTGACTTTTTGATGTTCTGTAATGGCCCTTGACATTACAACTCCACCTTCTGGCCTTGGAAAGTAAGGGCTGGGTGCATCACTGCCTGTGGGAGAAGAATTTTTTATGCATATTAACAGCAAGGGCAGAAGAGAAGTTAAATTCTGTAGTACTGAGAAGTTGTTTTTCTTATTGTCAGTTTGCATTCATCTTCAATCTGAGTGGGGCAGTGACCTGGACAATTCTGTCAATAGAGTATTTTTATTTTCCATTATGAGGTATTAGGATTTGTAAAATGCTTAAAACAAAAGGATTTGATTTAGGATCTAACATTCCTAGAACTCAATCTCTTCGCTATTGAGAACTGAAGCAAAAGACCTTGAAGCATCCACATCTAAGTCTTTCTACAGAGCACTATCAAATGGATGGAGTCATGTTTTTAAAGAAGTCAAAATCTTTAATGAGTGGCAAAGCAAGGGTAGGCCTTATAAGCAGTTCATTGTCATATTTGCCTTGGCTTAGTCAAGAATTGAAGCAGCATAAGAATAAATTTAATCTCTGCAGCAAAATATGAAACTGCCTAATGAAATTGGGTCCTTGAATTTGGAATAGATCGATAAGATAATACCAGTACCCTTGAGACTGGCAAGATCTGCTCAAGAAACACCTCATTTCAAACACCTTCTTTAGAGCTTTATTTATTCATAAAGTTTTGGTTATATCCTTGGTCATCTTGCTGTCTTTCTGCTTGGCTTGTGGTAGGAAAAAAAAAAAAAACCCTGAATATGTGGGAGGAAAAGATGAATTGAGAAGTGGAAGAAGACTGTCTTGTCTTTTCTTTCACAAAGAATGTGTCTGTTCTCACTTCTAAGTCAGGCAGCAATGGAGTGACACTTTCCCAATTACACTCTCCACGCAAGTGATGCTATGGCTACCACATGGTGGTTCTATAATTGTGAGGTGATGATTGTGTGATGCCAACTGGGAGGCAGAAAGGAGGTTAGGCAATGCTGAACTGGAGGGGAGGGGTGCACTGACGCAATCTGCTCATTGCCTGCGAGCTGGTGGAGCCAGGCAGCCTCCCTTCCACAGGAAAAAATGCTGCCCTTGTCCTTCCCAGTAATGGAGATGGCAAGAAGTAGGGATTTTGCTGGTTTATTTTTTAGTATAGCCCTGCTTAGCTGTAGACAGTGATGCCCTTATGGAGGAGAGCTCAAAGGTCTAGCATTGCAAATGCTTCCAGCTCTGTGCTTCCCTCAGCACCCAGGAAAAGGAGTGAAAACTTCAGGACTAGGTTAATTTTTAGATGTATTTCCAGCTTCTTTGGAATCCTGCATGTGGCTCAAAATCTTTTGGTGTATTTTAAGTAAAGATTGGTTGCTTATTGTCCTGCAAAATAGGACTTATTTCTGTAAAAGCACCATCTGAAAAGATTGTGGGTGTGGCTATGGCACAACATCTCCATAGGGATGGGGTAGGGAAGGAGGAGTTTTGTTGAATAGCTTTTGGGAATTGGAATTTTTTTTTTTTGTTTTTTTTTTTTTTTTTTTGTTTTGTTTTTTTTCTTCAAAAATCTTCAGAAAGGAAAGGTATTGACAGGAATAGAAAGATGCACACTTGCCCTCTAAGACACCACAACAGAGCTCTGAGGTGCTGATGTAAAGACGTACATTTGTTAATGTCCCAATCATTTTGATATCTCATGCTAGAGGAGCTCATGTATTAATAACTGTTCTTTGGCCACTTTCAGAGAGGTACAGATGAGCTGAGTCATCCTGGCTTTGAAGTCAGTTTACTGGGCAAGCTTCATGAAACTTGATGGCTCTAAAGCAGCATATTAGTCGAATTAGAATTTAGAAACAATTAAGGTATGATAGAATCCACAGATTTTCAGCATCTATAAACCTGAGTACTTCTGACTTTATGGGCTCAAGCCAGGCCCAGATGCAATTGCTGAAGTGGCTCCAACAATTCATTACTCAGGTATGAAATATGGGCACAAAGCTTAGATAGGGGCTCACTGAAGATAAAAATCTACAGTTGACAGCACAGTACATTCAAGCCTAAATTTTGGAATTTGGCTCAAATATACCCCACCTCTAGCAATAGTACATAAATTCATACGGAAATGAGCTGGTGATACAGCTGTATTACTGTAAGCAAAAAATCCTGAGGGTGGGACTGCTGCCATTGCCTTCAGTGGAGCCAGAAGGCGTTTCCTCATCCTTTTACATGGAAATTGAGGCTGGCCATGAAGTCAGTCCTCCATCCCTCTTCAGCCTTGGGGCCACTAAAGCCAACCATGTAGATGTGGCTCTTGTTACTCCAGAGAGGTGCTGAGCTGTATCCCAGATGTGGAGGGAGGAGTTCAGCTGCCAGAGGAATTGGCCAGCAGGCAACTGCTCTATCAACCCTGGTATCTTATTTGCAGGCAGTCAGGACCAAGAGTAGGTAGGTTTGAAAAGTGAGGGGGTCACAGCAGGGACTGACCTGCCTGGAAGCAGATCACACCATTCAGGTCCACACTGGATGACCACAGAGACTGTGATTTTTGATTTGATAGTTGGTCTTATCAGAGCAATGAGACTTTGATGTTGGCCCTTAGTATCAGCAGAGAGTGCTGGTAGTACCTGAATGATAAACCTAAATTCATGTGAGAAGCTAGTGGTGCTGCAAGACCAGCCTTAACTTAGATTCTCTGGGATTTTGGGTCACTGTAAGCCCCAGACCTCAATTCCTTGCACTTTCTTTCAGGCCCTCTCTTTATCAGTGACTTCTGCAGCTGGCTGAAAGCAGGATTTGCACAAAGCTGAACTACATTTTAATACTTGCTGTCACTTTTGGAAAACCTCAAAACTGTGACTTTTTCCAACAAAGTAACCAGAGCCATAAAAATCAACGAAGGAAACAGTTAATAGACTGCAGGGCAATCGAAGGGCTTTGGCTCCTACTGCAAAATATTAACAGCTGTAATTTGACCTCTTAGCCAATTAATTTTGGCCAGTGTAAAATTCCATACACTAAATCTGTTTACGATACTTCACTATTCTAGGCATCTGATACTGTGCCAAGACCTTAATATGTCTCTGAACAGAGGTCAAGTCATGGCCTTAAAACGAAGACTTGAAATATAAGCTGTGTGTGGGTGGGTTGCCTTATGTCCCTAAGGGGCTTATGAGTTCCTTTTCTATTGCTGTATGATCTGAAACTCTGGTCACTGCTCTCTGTATTACCTTCTTGTATTTCTTAATCAAAATAAATCCATTTTGCAGCTCAGGAATGACCCCTCTTTTTCGCAGTTTGTCCGTGCCATTATGTTTTTACCACAGGGCTGTGGTTAAGCATGCCAGCAGTTATCTGTTCTCTCCCTTGTACATCTGTTCAAAAACCCATCTTTGATAAATTTCCTGGACAAGTCTAAGTTATGTCCATCTTGTACTTTGAGGTGATACAGTTGTATCCTGGTTGTTCTGCCTGTCATTTAACATTTGGTTTTCCTAGCTTTGGCTTTTGGGCCTCGAATTCCCTCTGTTAAAGTATATGAACACCAGTGAAATAGTCTGATTTTTATTAGAAAATAATACGAATGTTTGTTGTTCCTTCCTATTTGCAGAGTGAATGGTGTTTGTGGCTGCACAGCAGCACAACTGTAAATTGTGTTAGGCTCCAGTGAATGCTGGTTAGTTCTGCATGAATATCCTGGATTAAAGCCTAATTCAGGTTTGTGCCAAGCTGTACACAACTGTAGTTATGTTATGAATCAGATGAACTGGTATGCTTAAGTCCATGTTCTATGAAACACCATATTCCCAGTGCAGCACCAGATTCCCAGTGCCATGGAAGGGAGCAGTTCATGGTAACAGCTCAGAGCAGGCAAAGTCTAAAGTCCATCATATTCTGTTCAAGTTGTCTGACTTCCAGAAGGAGTCCTGGACCACTGCTTTTTTCCCCAGAACCAGCTGACATGTGTTTCATATCATAACAGAGCAGTTTTCTGAGATACCCTATACCTCTTGTGTCACTGTCGAATTAAAATCTACTGTTGGCATGTTCTGCATGGACTTTTCTGCAGGATTGAAATGCTGTGCACCTAAATTAAAGGTGTGCCAAGCAGCCTGAAAATAACGAAGGCATGAAGTATCTGCTGTTCCACAAGCTTGGATGTATTCACAGTCATGTCTGAGACCTTGAGAAGCAAAAGGAAACAAAGCCTAACAAAACTGAATCAGTGTCCAAAATATTTGAAACTTTAGATAATGAAATAAAAAATGCATCTGTCTTAGTACAGTTTGGATTGTCTTCTAAAGCACTTGGGGATGTAGAAGTGCTGAAAACAAATGATAATCCAATTGGAGTCACCCACTGCTGAATGCAGATTAGGATTAACTCAAGTGTAGAAATGGCAGATGACTGATAATTACCTGCCAATTAGTGTGCCCCAGTTAAATGGCAAAGTAGAACATCCATCAGGGACTGACCAGTATCTGCTTGCACAGCACCTGATACAACTATTGCTTTAACAGCAACCACTACAATTATTTGTCTATTACATTTTCTTTTATCTGTTGCCCATTATGGAAGATATTACTGTTTGAAAGATCAACTTGAAAGGCTTGTAGTGAAGAATGCCAATAATAATGCATCTTAACCTCGTACTAGGAAGCTGAAGAAATTTTGAAGCCAAATCTTTGATTTGCTTAAGCCTGATTTATGTTTAATTCAGTGGAGATAAAACAGCTTGCCAGAATTCTGGTCCTTGACTAAAATGATTTTTTTTATTTTTTTTTCTGGAGGGACTGGGGGATGATGGTGAGGGGGTGGGGAGTGAAGAAAACAAAATTAAAAAAGCACAAGAACAAATTACCTAGTCATTTCCATTTTGAATTTACTTAGCCATTAAAACAAATGAGATTGTCTTAGTCTGTGATATATAGTTCCCAGCTGATGTGAAGGGTATGAAAATAGTTAATGACTAAAAGAAGAGAAACAAGAAGGTTTTATATTATATAAGGAGATTGTCTTTGTAAAGCTGTTCCCTGGGTACTGACAGGTGGTGTTGAATTTTGCATACCTTGTATACTTGAAAGAATAAGGTTTTTAGATGGAAGTCAATATCAAAACCCTGTGCAAAAAGCAAAGGCTGCTTTTTGAAGTGGAAGAAGTTAAGTCAGATTTCTCAGCCCCCAGCTGGAGCTACATAGTGTGCATATGGCAAAAGGACTGAAGCTGGACAAAATGGATCATGTATCCTGTAGGAAATTTATATCGCATTAAATGTGTTTATTTTGGGGTTTATTTTCTAACCTGTCATGGTAGAGACGGCCAGCAAAGTTCAGACTGGATTGTGCAGGCTGAAATCTCCTGTGTTATTTGGGAGGAGTGTTCCAGCTCAGCCCCAGCTGTCAAGGAGAAACCTGTGCTCAGAGCCTTGCTTTGCTCATGATGTCAGGGGACAAGAGTTTGTCACTTGAGGCACCTCCTCTCACCTTTGTAACTCATTCCATTGTGCTACATGCAAGTAAAACTCTACAGAGTGAACCTGCACAAGGTGAGGGCATCCCAGTATTATTTGAATCTTTTTTGATGGGGGCAGGAAGGAAGGAGAAGAACACAGAAGAACTCATGCTCTTCCAATTTAAGTATTCGAGGTTTCTTCAGCCCTAGGAAAATTAGCTGGAGTTCTGTAAAGTCTTAGGCCAGAAGGAACACTATATTAGTCTTTTTTTAAATGAACAGGCTTTTCAAACAGGCCAGCAGATGGTAGTGTTTGCTTTGTAATTACAACTTAAATTCGTGGAAAGGGCTGCTCTTGTTTGGCATAGGTCACTCAAGGACTGCTCAATATGTGGCAAAATTAGAGAATTGTAAGGAGCAATATTGATTTAAGCAAGCAAAAAGGAAGGGGGGGGCCCATTCCTAATCTTCAGCCAAGTGGGACAATAAAGGAGCAGAGGCTTGTGCCCCTGTACTGCAGATAAGCTGCCTGGAATTGCAGAAATATCACAGGTGATTAAAGCAATAAGTCAGGGGGCAACCTGAAAACCTTCTGTCTTTTGCAATAGCAGGAGTTACTGTTCAACTGCAGTGCTTTTCAGAAATGTCAGGCATGACATGATTTTGTTGTTTAAGTGGGATGCAGAGTATCTCTTATTGCACAAAGTTTTGTTGGCAAGTGGATAGAGCACAGAGGTGATGGATTGAGGAGGTAAAATTAACTGGTGACGTGGTCTTGGGCAACTCTTTTCACCACAGGTTCCTTATTTTCAGGTGAGGATGAGATTACTGATAGCCACTGTCAGGTTCTTAGAGTGAACTAAAATATTACTCAAGAATACTGACTATTATTTCACCTGCACATGCCTTTCCTTGACTGTTTCAAATCATGTATTTGGGTCAGTTTGCCTACATGTTTTGAGAGGCCTCATTTTATTCACCCTCTGAACTGGAAGAAGAAATTGTACTATACAATCTGACACTTCACAGGGGAAGGTGATTTTAAAAGCAGTCCTAATGGACAGCTTCATACCAGGAGTTATCAATTCCTTTCTGGAAATAAAACAATGGAGAAATACTGCAGAAAGTTACAGTGAATATTCTGATTTGTTTTAAAATTAATTAGTCTAAAATTGTGTGTGATTGCTTTGTTTTTGTTTTGCTGGAATGTTCTCACAAATGCTATCAGTTTTGGAAAGTTCATGGATGTAAGGGATTTTTAAGAGGAGAAGTCCAAATATTATATTTCCATAGATAATTATATAATAGATTATATTTCCAATTAATGTTCTTAAAGCATACAGGTCTGAGCCTGCACGTGATGTGATGTGCCTTGAGGACAAGGGGAATGGCAATCATTTCAACCTGTCCCAACATCTGGGTGTAAAAAATTTCAGACAAATGTTTTAAAATAAACTGCTCAATCAGTGGTCTTCAAATGGCAGAATTACATTGTGGATTTTCCTGGGCTGGGATAAAGAGGGGAGAGTTTCATGTAGTTGACTCAAAAGGAAGGATAAAAAGAGGAAAAATAAGAGCACCTCTTGCATAAAGTACTCTCATTATCTGTTCAACTGCATTAGTAAAAATTTTAGTAAAAGTTTTTTAAAAATACATTATTTTAATAAAAAACTCTGTGAGGGTCAGAGTTCCTCCCTTGGCCCTCTGACCTGCTCCTGCCCTCAGCAGCTGACTTGTGTCATCTTGTGTCTTGGCTCCTAAAAATCCTTTTTTTTGCTCGAGGGACAGATGCATTTCCCCTGGAAGTGCTTTCTGCACCTGTGAGGATATAGACTCTGTAATTGCAGAGCTCTGGGTTTGCAGCATTTGGGTTTTCCTGTGCAGTGCAATGTAGGGGAATACAGAATAAGATCTGCATCCCAACAGCAAAATAATTTGCCTTAAATGTGATGTACACTACTGAAGTATTGCCAGGAACCATCCTGGTAATTAATGAAATACTTGGTGCAGGCTTTGCTTTAAAAATCTACATTTGGGATGTTTAATAGTCCTTTAAACTGATGTCTGTGTTCTGATTGAGGATCTGAAAGGACGTTTGGAGACTTCTTGCATGTTCAGCAGAAACAGGTTGTGTGGCACTCTGAGATGGACAGAAGTAGACAAAATCCAGACTTTGGGCCCAAACCCTTGTGACAAGTTTGGGTTCAGTGGAGATTCAAAGGCAAAGCAGCAGCAACTGTGCAGTGAAGGGAGGCTCAGGAGTGACAGTGACTGACCAGTGGAAATGTAGAGAATAGCTGGAGCTCAATGAGCTTCTTGTGCCTCCTGTGTAGTGTTTCATATTCTGGGTATGATTGCAGCTCTTGGTGTGCATCATTTTTAAACCACTGAAAAATGACCTGATTTGTATGGGAGAAGACTCACAGAGCTGATGCTGCTACCAAATGAAAACCAAAAATTATGAACATATCTGCTTTTAATATTGTTTTATTAGAAATGCATTTTGATTGTTTGAGGAGTCTGTTTTCAAGTTGCAATTGGCTCCTGTAGAGTTTTGCTGAGATGACTAGAGGCCATTTTTGTTGCAACATGCTTCATTTTTGCCTGATGTATGTGTGTCAGGGTTTTAGGGGTTTGTTAGAATTTATATTGTCGTGTTAAATCACTCATTCTTTGGTTGTGTGTAATAGAGAATATTTCATTTGAGTATTCAAATATTCCATTACTGCTTCAGCATTGCTTTTGACATTTGGTATTTTGAGTAAATGAGTTAAAAACAAGAGGTCAGCTAGGAAAAGAGGAGACATCCTATTATCCCCACAGTTTTAACTTTACTTTCTATTTTAGATTTTTTCTGATGATCCTGAGTTTTTCAGCTGGTCCCTTGTGTCTGAGAAGCAGGCAGTGTTAGATGTGTGGTGACAGAGAGAAGTGCAATTAGATGGGCAGCACACTCTTGTTTTTACACTCTGGTTTTACAGTGTGTGAATTGCACATTGTTTTACACATTGTGTGTGAAACACTTCCATTGCTTCGTTTAAAATGTTTTAAAAACATTTTATATATTGCTGTTTAGGAGCTCTCAATTCTGTGTGGATCAAGCTTGGCTGTAGAATTTGTTACTTTAACACAGACAAGGATTTTAAGAGAAGATCCATAAATAAGATGTGGTAGGCAGTGAATACTGGGCCTGTAATGCATGTTTTAATTAAAACCAAATATTCAAATATTCAGTATCACAGGAAGGCCACAGCTTTTTTTGTTCTTTCTCCTGAACAACTAAGACTCGCACGTGCAGCACACTGTGTTATCCACACACCTCCTGAGCAAAAGAAGCACATTAAAAGTTAATATTTGGCTAACATGATTTAAAACAAGTGACTTTATAATCAGGACACAATGAGCCCTGTCACTGGCCAGGTTAGAAGGACCCTTGTAGATAATTTTTAATCCAGATTTCCTTAACAGTGATAAAACCTGCTATTAAGTGCTGTAAAGTAGTTGGATAATAACACTAATATCTGTGCAGGGGGAAGGATACTGGTAATAGTAGGTAAATATATAAGGTTCTAAAAAGCTCTAAGCATCACTACAGGGTAGATTTAGTTGCTACCTGTTGTCCTGGGCCTTTGTGTGCTGTGACCCTGGTACTGAGAGGTGGCATCAGCCAGTATTCTTTTTCTTAGAATCTTTGGACATGCAGTTATAACCCAGTGGGGATTGTTTAGGTTTCCAGAGTAAGGATAAAAAGGCAAGGTTTAGCTGTTGATGTTGCCAGGAAAAGTTTGCGTTTTCTTTTTCTCATAGGCTGAGTTGAAATTAGCAAATCGTGGCCATCATCCTTCACAACTCAAATTACACAAACCCTTTGCAGAAGTGAGCTGCAAGGGCATCTCAGCTGGGGCTGTGGTCAGGTCAGGCAGCAGAATTAATTTTTGCCCAGCTCTGTCACAAAAAAAAGTAAGTGGCATTTGAATTTGGTTCTGGTGTAACCTCTTGAGATTGATCAATCAAAATTAAAGGAAAGTGGGTGCCAGTTTCCCTCTCACTACCTCCAGACCTGCTGGATTCAAAATGATTCTCCTTTTTCTTACTTTTTTTTTTTTTTTTTGTTCAATACAAGATGTCCATCACAGGCCTAAATCTCAGAAATACTGATTTTGATCAACTAACCCTCCTTTATTTTCAAATACATTCCAGTTGCTCTGCACATTTGATTGGTGCTTTTCCCCAGGAACCTAATGCTCAGTTTGGAGTAATGGGAACACAAACCATTAATAAAAGATTAAAGAAAAAGCAAAACACCAGGATTTAAAATTCCAAACATATCTCTGTAGACTGTCTTTATAAAAGGCAGTTTCTTCGGCAGGCGTTGAAATGCAATTCTTCCTACACATTAAATAATAAAATCAGACATGGGAACTTTCAGATTGCTGTGCTGAGCAAAATGGATGTAGTTCTTTTAAGTCCATAAAAGTAAGGAAAATCAGATCTTAAGAACCAAGATCACACTTGAACACAGTTGGAAAACTACAGCGTGTTACCTAAACCTCATTAAGCTGCCATGGGCTATTTTTGTGCATTTTACTTCCCAGTCTTTTTGAATACCAAGACATTTGTGTGTAAATACTCTTTTCTAACTCAATTCCCCCTCCTGCTCTGACACCGTTTGTGACAACATGGGGATTGCCATGGGGATTGTGACGTGTGATGTCACACACTGCAGGGTGACCTCGGTGAGTCCGCGGAAGGATGGAGATGGACAGAAAAACTAAGGCAGCAAAAATGGAAAAACATTCAGGGAAAATGAATGAATTTCAATAAGATAAAAGTGAAACACTGGTGTGTGGGGTGGGTTTTGTTTTTGAGTTCACCCAAATGCGTGTCGTGGGTTAAGTTCTTGTTTTTTTGGCCTGAAAGTCCCTGGTTCTGGTTTTGGAATATGTGCTGTTTGATTTGTATCTAAAGAGAGACCTTTCCTCTACCAAGTCAAGCAATATGAGGTAAGCTTAGAATGAAAATTGTAACTCTATCCCAGCTCCCAGAAAAGGGAGCATTAAATCAGACACTATGACCGCTTAGCACTTCTCTAATGCTTAACACGTGGAAATGTTATTGAATCTTCACAACACCCCCAATATAAAAGGCAAGCAGGTGCCAGGATCCCCAGGTAAAAATGGGTGAGTGTGTGATAATCTAAGTGGTAAGTGAACTCTCATAAAGTGACTCATCCAGTCACTGGCGGCTGTGGGATGAAGATCTGGAAATTCCTCTCTTTATAGTCCCACGTTTGTTTTCCTGGATCAGTTTTGCCTTTCATTGAAAACACAATGTTCTAAGTTGAGCTGTTCAATGAAATGACAGTCTCACTCATACCAATATTATTACACTTTTTTGAGATACAGGTAAGGCTGTGTTGGCACAGCATATTCATTTTTATACAAAAGATGATGCACAGACCATGCAAAGGCTTTTGCATCAGAAGTGAGCTGAATGAGGCTGAAATGGGCTCACTCTTAGAAATGTGAATGCCTGCAAACTGAGCATCATTTGTGTAAAGCAGCCTTTGTTCTTTTGTTGTTTTTTCTTTTTTTTTTTTTTTTTCTTTCCCCAGAACCTTGAATCTCTCCCTGTGCATGCCATATGTGCATTAACTCCTAATTTTTATCACTTCAAGTGAGGAAAATCAGAGCCTTTGACTTGTAAATCTCACTCAAAACACACTTTTATGGTTGGGGTTATAATGGACATACCAACAAACTCAGGTATTTAACTACAAGAGTTCAATCTGTGTCATGATAATAAAGATATATTTTACTGCCAAGCTTTCTTGTATAGACAATAGGGAAATGATGCCTTTTAGTTTTCCTGCTGTGTATACACATCCTTTGGCAAGGAAAAGGTGTTTGCCAGGTCAAAGCCATTGCTCCAAAAAAGAATGTAACAATGAAATAATATAAATAGAGAAGGACCCAGCACCTCCAGTAAAAGTTATCAACTTGGAAGATCAAGCTGACACATTATTTCTTGTATTCATGTGTCAAACTGGTACATCTGCACACCAGTACTTCAGTGTCAACACTATTGATCCTCTGTGCACGTAGCTCCTGTCGAGATCATCAGTAGGTCTGTTTGTGCAAGGTCTGCAGGCACTCATGTCACTAAAATGTATGAAGTTCATATTTGTAGGGAGTTATTTCACGTGTGGAACTAGAAAAGAAAGATCCTCCAGTGTCCAGAAAACTCTCACCATGTATCTGCAGTCTTATTAGTGAAAGGCTGTGATTTATTTCATTCTGGATCAGACAAATGAGGCTTTCATCCAGGAAAGGTTTGAATTTCGGGGGAATGGGGCTGGGTTTACTCCTTGAACACCTTCTGTAAATAGGACCTTCCTCAATTAGAAGTGAATTACTGTTTTTGAGGTTTTGTTTCTCTCTTCCACAGTGCTAAAATAATGTTTTTTCTATTGGAAGATCTTTTTAAAAATATATTGTTTTGCTAAAGCTCCACCCCCACCTCTCCACCCTCTGCCCCCCGGTCTGACTGTCAGCTGAAAGTTGGACTTAATGATGGAGAGAATTTCTTTATTTTTTGTGTATTATTTTTTGCCAGAACGCCCTTTAATATCTACTCCACTTTCTCACTTTCTCTTGCTCCCAAGAGCAAAACAGAGGCTTATTTGCTATAGTGACATTTTTGAAAATCTGCGTGGCAGCATCGCTGTTGCCTATGGAATAGTCATCATGTTCAATTTTGTTGATCCTGTATTTGTTTGCTGGAAAGCAAATCCATCTATTTATCTTCAAAGTCTGTTTTCCCAGGTTTCCCTTGCTTAAAGAGCAATACTCAGCTAGAGCAGAGTCCTTGACTGCAAAAGCTTATGATATTAATGTTTTGCTCTGCTGTTCTAATGATCAGTGTAATGTTTTGAAAGTGTTCTGTCTTGTCAGCCCTGTTGTTTTTGCAGTCTGTGTTGATTTGGATGTCAGCTATGTTTCCAATAAACTTCTGAACCCTGAGTACTTTCTAGCAGGGAAGAAAAAAGATGCTTTGTTTACCATGCTAGGAAAATTAAAGACCAAGAACTTTCAAAAACAGGAGCCTACGGTTAGATCCTTTAGCCTATGTTTAGATTTCTAAAGCAGTGGTCTAATTTTTAAAAGGGCTGAGGATTCTGAGGGTCCTGTTTGGCTCAATACTCTGGGCAGGTTTTTAGATATTCCAGATGAAGAGGGTTTAATATTTAATATAAATTTGAGTTATTTTAGGTATTTGGTGTTGTTGGGATTTTGATTGAGTGGAATGATACAATAATAATCTGAACTCATAACACAAACAGAATGCAGTGATTGCACCCTACAGCTGGATCACAACACAAGTGCCATTTGGGTCACAATATCTCCTCAGGACTTCTTCAGTGTAAAGTGGCCTGTGATAGGTCCTGATGGTCATTAGTGTGCAGTGATATTTCAAGGACTTCTCAGCAGTAAAATCTGTAAACCTTGGTTGGAGTCTCAGTTTGGACTGTACTTTTGTACCTGATTGTGATTCCTGGGCAAGAATAGGGAGGAATAACATTTCCTGGGCTAAAATGGGATCTCTGTTCTGAACAATACTCCCTCGTATTTATTTTTAAATAAAATTTCTCTGCTGTGTTTTCAAGTGAGAACAAAATAAATATACTTAGGGGAAAAAAGTTGGAATGGATACCCTTCACTCTGTCGAGCTTTATTTATGGAGAGAATTTTGACATGTGAAATTTGGAGTAAAATTTCTCTTGCTGTGTTTTCAAGCAAAACCAAAGCAAATGGTCGCTGCAAATACATAGTTGGAACAAATGATCTTGTTTTTATGCCAACAGTGAGAGGGGTAAAAGCAAAGAAGCTTATGATGCCTCTGACTGAAGATTATTTTCTTTTATATAAGGAGAGCAAGGTACTGGCTAAATCAACTTCCAGGACAGAGACGAGCTTAAAGACTTTATTCAGGAACTTTAAAGCCTTGGAGGAGAACTGGACAGTGAGAAGTAAAAGCTCAGGTATGTCTTCTCTATTCCCAGGCCGCAGCAGACTTTGAGATTTGTCAAGGGTTTCTTCTTCATCTCCAGCTTTTTGGGAGGTGTCTGTGTAGAGAGAAAAAAGCACTCCTGCATTCTGTTGTGAGTGTCTTGCAACCCCCATGACCTTATCCAACTTTCCCACTAAAATTTGCCTTCTGAGGAGAGGCACAGCAGGGAAACCCATTTTCTGCAGCTCCTGGGCTGGCCCAGATTGTTCCAGAGGTTGCAGTGTAACATGGGCAAGCCTGCAGAGCATTCCCCAGGATCCAGCTCCTAGCATGTACCGGTGTGGCAATATCTTAAAAGTGTGAAGTGAAATTATGTAGAACATAATGCCCATCTTCTGGATGTTTCCATGTCCTTTGTCTTTCTACTAACAGCTGCAACCCAACTTGTACTTGGCTATTTTTAGTGTAGAGGTCAGCCTTAGAAATGTGTCCTCAAGTGCTCCTTGGCAAGGCCAGGCAGCTTGGTTTGCCAGCAGATAAACTGCATTTCCTAGAAGTTAGTGAGAATCTAAGCGAGTCACCCAAAAGTCAGTACCTGAGCTGGGAGAGCAACTGTGGAGCCTGGACTGCTCCATCTCTTGCCATAACCAGGAGGCAAAGCTCCCATTGCAAGAGGGTCAGAAACAAACAGCAAATATCATAATATTTAAAGTGTTGGGATTTTTTTTAAGAATATACCAATTAAATACAGTTTTTTCTTTCTTTTTCTTTAACTATAGCACATGCACCTACCATTTTGACCATTAATCTTGAAGCCAAGATATGCCTTTTGGGTATTTTCCTATTAATGAAGAAACTTGCTGCAGAGATGCCATAATACCTCAGCAATCTACATGCTCTCTGGCCAAAGTACCACTTAAAGTTTTAGCTCCTTCTTGAATATGTTGGTTGGACACATGCCGTTTTTAGAAGCTAGATATTTTTTATTGGATTTGATGGGAAATATAAATTTGGTTTGGAAAAGGGCTAACTCTTCAAGCCTCCCATCCTCCCTATTAAGATTTTCCTTGCAACTTGGCCTCTTTTAAACTCCCATCTCGTGCATACTCTTTTCTAATCTGATACCTCAGTGTACATATCTAAACATGATCAGTGACAGTTTTAGCTGCGGGGTGAGACTTTCTGTGACAAGGGCAGTGAGCTCTGATTTGAGACCATTCATTGCAAGTGACTTCAGCTGTCTCTTCAAGTGACATCCAGCTACTTGAGGAATGGGGGATGACGAAAGTTCTTTGGACAGAAAACTTTCACTGACAAGAAGGTGACAGGTCCTTGCACAGCTGGTCTCTGATATGCCTTGGAAGAGGCCTACGTAGTTACTAATTTAAGTTTAGTGGTGGCTGCAAGCATGGAGCAGACAAGTTCTTGTAGATTTGTAACTCATCTGCAGGAATGACAGGAGTTGGAGCTACACTTATGGTGCTGGCGTTGTTGTATAACATTTCCAATAGCCCATGTTTATTTAAAGAGCTAAGTAAACTGAACTGCAAGCTATTCTCATTAGTGCTTCTGAACATGTAGCTGAACATGGTGTATTCTGTTAATTTGTTCATATATTTAAAGTGGATACTGACCTTTTTTTAATGGTCTGTCAACTTATAGTAATGGTATCCTCTCTCTTGGGGCTGTCTATTCCTTCATTTTTTTTTTTTCAACCTGTCCTAATTTTCCCCAATGTCTCCCATCAGTTTTTCAGCCCTTGAGGTGCTATCAATAATGAAAACTCTAATGTGTGGGAAGTGGGTGGCTGGTTTATTTATTTTATTTTTTTACATAGAGGCTTCTTGCCTTGCTCAGAACAAATGCATGCACCTCCTCTCCCAAATCACCATGTTCCCTGCCACCATTGCTCCTGTTGGCAGTAACAGTGGAGGGAAATCAAAAGATCCTTCCAAACTGGGGGAGTGATATGGCATCCTGAACACACACAAGAGGTAAACTCTTTCCAGTGCACAAGGGGTAGGTGCTGCCCACTGCACAGCCAGCTGTGATACTTTTTTTGGCATGTTTGCTGTCATCTAGTTGGGAACAAGAGCGTTTTTATCCCAGCTCTGCCACCAACCACTTTGGGGCCACTGTCATATCGTTGTACTCCAAGTACCTGCTGATTGCTTATATACCTGTGTATATGCAGAAAAGCTTGAAAGTGTCTGCTGTGCCTAATCCTGACCTGGGAAGGAAGTGATTACCCTCTAAATATCAGGTGGCTCTTGGACTGTAACCTCAAAAGCTTGAGGCCCCTGAGGGCCAGCTATAACCCAAAGAAATAATATGACTTATTGGGGTCATTTAAGTAATGCTGTTCTGGCAGATCTGATTTCAGAGGCTCCTCCTTTCCCACCACCACGTGTGACTCCTGTTCCCACTGCCCTCTTTACCTTTCCTGCTCAGCTTTTCATGCAGTTGGGCTCTAAGTCTACCACAGTCAAAATATTTTATTTCTGAGGGTTATCCTTTCACAGACCTGATTTAGAGCATGGCCACAGGAGTGGTCATTTGGCAGAGCTGAGAGGGTGGTCACCTGCAGCATGTGGCAGTGGAGAGGGAATAGCAGTGAGGGGAGAGGCTGAAAACCCGTCTGACCTGCTGAGGACAAGAACAGTGAAAAAGCACTGCCAAAAGGGACTATTAGAGGGAAGATGGGACTAATTGTTATGAAAGAAGTGCTGGAGACCACAGCAACACAAACAGTGTGTGGTCCTGAGCTGAGCACCAGGTGAAGTGTGGCCATTTACACGCCTGGAAAACTTGTCCTCTGCTGTGTAGGGGAGTGTTTGTCACCCTCTCAGTGCAGTCTCAGCTCTCCTCTAAGGTCTTTGCTTTTTGTATCTGAAATATTGCCTGGCTTCCATTGAAGATGACAGCAGTGTAAGCTCTTTCTCAGCAGTTGTGTTTCAGTCCCCAGCTGGTGTAAGCCAGCAGAGCTCTGCTGCCTGCACAGAAGTTTCACCATTTGCAACCACAGAGGCTTTGGCCCTCTGTAGATAAGCACCAATGTATTATTGCAAAGATTTGACCTCATTTGTTTTGTTTTGTTGTTTGTTTTTTTTTTTTTTTCTATCTCCTTGACACATCATTGAGCAAATTGTCACTGAAGCAAGGGAGTAAGAGAGGAGATAATTAAATATTACATGAGGATAATAAGGTGTGAGTAAAATTATTTCTGTGATTTCACATGCAGGTCTTTTTTAGTAGTTTCTTTGCTAGTTGGAAAATGTGAGCTCTGTGTAATGCCAAATAAACAGTTTGCTGTAGATATTTAAAAGGAATGAGTGCACCTCTTACAGATACTTTGTTGGCAGTTAAAAAATGACATATCTATTATTCATGCTGAGCAGCCAGACAGGAGCAATGCTGCCCTAACTTTCACATGGCAAAAGGAAATTAAATCAGTGTAGCTTGTAAAGGCAATTGGGTTTGTTTAAAGGAGTATCACTTTTTGGTGGCCTGGTTTGTAACACGACTGAGTTGAAATCTGGTAGGCTCAACACTACAATGGTAAAACTTCTTTTAATTTCAGCGAGACTGTAATTGGTTTTGTGTATCCATATTTGGCTGAGGTCACAGGTACAGAACCCTGATGCAGACAGGGTGTTTATTTCTTTTTCCCCCCAGAAGTTACTATCTGTAAAGGAATGAGTGAGTGATGCTTGGCTTTCTGACAACAAACCTTCGATTTTTAATGACTCACCTGCAAGAGCTGATAAAATGTTGTGAAGCCCTTTCTTGAAGGGTTGGCTTAGCAGGATGTCATGTGAGAAATGTGCAGAAACAAAAGAGCAGCCATTGCACGTGTCTGGGGCACTTCTTACTGAAGCTGATATGCTGCTTTCATAATTTCATCAGAATTATATGCAGAAAACGAGTATATTGAGATGACTACTGTACATGGTGATTACACACTGTTCACTGTTGAAATGAGATATGGGTTCTGTGTGCCAAATGAAACTTGTTTAATGAAGGTTACCCAGGATGTGACAGATGCAGCAGGGAGCCCATCTGAGCTTACCTAGAAAGCTGACCAAAAAGCATTCATCCCTTCAGTCATTAAGATCTGTGTGATTTTGGTTTTCCAGTTTCACCTTTACTTTAAATTGTATGTCCCATGCCTTTCCAGCTTTTGTGCATTTCCTGCATTTTTAGGATTTTGGTGCATGTGCATAATGCAGAAGTGCATGCCAATGGGAATTGTTCAATTCAGCCTCACAGTGAGGAGGAATAAGATGTGGGAACATCCTTATAAAGTTCTGGTAACAGGGAAAAGCTGCTGAATTTGCTGTCAGAGAAGTGGGTACTGCACAGAGGCTTATAATAAATCTGAATAAATCTCTGAATAAATCCTGAGTTGCCCAGGTGTGCACCCCTCTGTGAGTACTGTGGCTCTGAAAAGGCACAGCAAATTGTGCTGGACAGAGAGCACAGCTTTGTCTCTGTATTTAACCCACCCAGCAGGACTTTGGAATGAGATGGCATCCTCTTCAGCCCTGGGATGGCATCTGACAATGGCTAAAAGTCACAGGTTGAGCCAACAGTATTTCATCACTGCCTGATCCTTGTGGTGTTCAGGTGAAAGTGCCTAAGGCCTCAGATTTATCTGTGTCTGGTTTCTCAAGAAAAATAAGCATAGATTTATCTGTATAAGAAAATTAATTTTGTTCAAGGGAGAATTTGAAGCAGAATGCTGAAATGATTCTGGAATAAGGCAGGTAAAGTTGTTAGTTAAATCAGCTCCATCCCTTGTGATAAATAGATCAGGAAGCTGGACAATTTATTGAATAAATTGTCCAGAGATACCTAAATTATTTGCAATGTCGTTTCACCTGAGCCTGAGGAATGTGAGACCAAATTTCAGCTGGCTATATTGCATTCCTCTCTAGAGCCAGAAATAGGATCTCAGCTGTTATAAATTGATTAATGAAAGTATTGTTATTTAGACCAGACCCTTAGGCTTGTAATGCCTAGTTTTAGCATAAATGACCAAGCTGAGCCATTCTTTAGAAGGCATAGCTTTAAAAGCTATTTGTCTAGTTCAGAAGCAAAAAATTATAATGGCTTTCATTGTTTTGGCATGCTTTATTATCTATGTTGCCTTCCAAAATGATTTACTTGTTGGTTTTTTTCTCTTGAACCTGTGTGGCATCATATTAACATGGCATATGAAGATCCTGAGGTGAAAATAAATCTACAAAGATAAATATCAAACTTTGAGATGCTGTTCCGTGTAGCTGAATGTTTATCTGAACTTCACACACAGCATCCAGTTAGATAATTTGCCCACAAGGCAAGTTTGTTTCATTTTTCTCAATGTTCTGCTGCTTGAGATTATTTATTCACTGCAGCAGAGCTATGGACTAGCCTGATTTGTTAAGCAGGCACTGTGAGGATAGATACTGCAGTACTTTCATGGAAAACTTTGGAGTGAGAAGCAAAGGAGTATCTCCCAGTGCATCCAGGATGGGCTAGAAAAACTGCTGATGGTGCAACTGTGGAGGTAAGAGGAGAGTCCTCCTTTGTGGACATGTCTTTTCCCTCTTATCCCTTCTGCTTGCCCTATAGTAACCTTACACCAAGATTTCAAAACTCTTGATATTATTTTAATAAAGAAAAAAAGTCAGGAACCTGAATGTTTCTATAGTTACCTTCCTGGATGTGTGTTTAGTTAGCAAAAGGGAGTGATGAGGCGTTTATTCCACCAAGAAGCACAAGAATTTACACCAGGCTGCTTAGCTGAAATTTAATAATCAGTATTGTATCAGATAATTCTTTACACTTAACAATCATTCTTGCATGGATGTGTTTGACAAGGGGAGCAGAGCTCATGGGCTGCATTAATTGTAATGCATCTAGAGAGGCGTTGTCACAGGACTTCTGTCCCTTTCCACCTTTGTGTGGATGAAGTTAAACTGCCCACTAAAAATCCAGCAAACCTAAACTGCAGCCAAGGAAAACATCTGCTTTGGACATGACTTACTTTATTTTCTAGCAGGAGGGCTCCATATATCAATGCCTTCCCTTGTCTAATTTCATTAATGTGATCTTGTGTCCATCGTGTGGCACTTTAATAGCCATTATTTGTGGCCTCCATCAAATAAAGCATTGACCATAAATCCAACCACACGTAAATGAAGATATAAATGTCAATCTACATTACTGTACAATATTTATTATTTTAATTAAATGAAACTGATTGTGACATTTATTAGATCGCAGGTTCCTTGTTAATGGCAATGAAAAGAACAAAAAAGTTGCTTATTTTAGAAAGGCAAAAAGCTGCTTATTTCGTGTGGTTTTTAGAAATTGTCTTAATGTTACTGTCTTAGCTTATCAGAGCTAGGAATCTGTGTGTGGAACATGATGTTTGTGCATCTTCTTGGGACATAAACAAGTTAGTGCAGCCAAACATGACATGTACAGCAAAAATATCAAGGAACAAATGTATCAGGAAGGTGAACACCCTGCTTTTATTACTCATTTAGTAGTACAAGTATTTGCATTTAACAGAACCATCTTGTTTCATTTTCTCTAAATAGCAGGAGTTATCCCAGGTCAGATATTTTTGCTGGTAGTAATTAAACTTTGTTCAGTGTGAACAGACTTATTATCTCAATTATTGTGGAAAATACAGAAAGCCTGTAGCTTTAAAATTCTGAAGCCAAATCCTTTGTAATCCAGTCCCAAGGACAGAAATCCAGTACAAACCAGAGACTGTTCTTATTTATTCTGCTTTGGTTGTTCTGTTCACTGGGCTTTTAATGCACAAAAAGAATACTCCATGCTGTTTGAATTGGTTGTAAGAAGGGATAATAATAATGAATAAAATTCCCTGGTCTTGATGCTGGCAATTTTTTTTTTTTTAATCTGACAAATCTCATATGTCAATAAAAAGTATAAGACTGAAGATGTGATATTTGGTACAATTCTTACTTTGAGGGAGTTGGTTTTTACAAAACCTACTTTAGAGCAGCCTATTTGGAGTCTAAACAGTCTTTGTACCTCAAAGAGGTCACAGCCCTCACTAACAGTCTGTGTCCAGAAAAACTTCTGAATGATTGAGACGTTAAATATTATTTAGGAAAAACCTCTTGAGTTATAGTTTATCATTTTATATTGGAAAATATTGATCCTGTTGCTAATGAAGTCAGTGGCAAAACCTTAATTAACTCAGTTGAAAGTGTGGAAACTTGGGAAATCAGGATTAAAAGGAGATTTCATCTTTTTGTATATAAGCTTCCCTTCTATTTGTGTTTTTCACAATGATTCCTTGAAAATAAACAAAAACACTCACACCGACCTAAAGGGAAATTGATTCAGCTCTTCAAACATCTTGAGACTGTTTTCAGAGCAGTCTTGAACATTTGCTACAGATCTCTAGGATCTTTCACAATAATGCTGTAAGGTTTTAAAACTAAATTGTTTGTATTTCAGATCACTTCTAACTAAAAATATTTATAGTGTATTTGTAACAAGCTGGTGATGAGGTTTGTGTCTGTATCAAATCCTACTGCTCAGATCTAATTTAATTCCAGTAAAGAGGAGAAAATACTTCTCTGAAGTTTATCCTTTTGGTCAGTATGAACAATGCATATTCATAGCACACTTTAAGTAATTATTAGATGTTATCTTTTCAAGCTCAGTGCCCAGCTTTGCATGGCATGGCTCAGAAGAAATTGATTTAGCAAAAGCAAAGCTGAGTAGCTGGTACAGAAGAGAGACCGGATTTAAAGACAGTTTTTCAGGTGCTGCTGTCCTGTATTTATTTCAAGATTTCTTTCTTGCAATGAAACAACCAAGGAAATGCCTTTTTCTTTTACTAGAATCTAAAACCAAACAAAGTGATGGCAAGAATACTTCTGGACTCCCACTTTTATGTTTGGCAATTTTAGTTCAGTATTGCTTTTTCAGCGAGTACTTTAAACTTTTTTTTTTCCTGTGATTTTGTAGGCCACTGTGTAGACACATAACTGTGTAACACTTCTGTTCTCCCCCTGAGTTTACTGTAATGTATTTTTCTTAATTTTCTTTTTGTTTATGTACGCAATCTGTGCTTGTATAGATTTGTGGTATTTCCTTTCAACCTTTCCAGTAGCTAAAGCAGAGAGATTTTGGACTTGTGTTCATTCCCAGTGTGCAGAACACTTTTTCTGTGTTGCACCAAGACAGTGAAAACATCCTATTCAATGTTGCACTAAGATGAGAATTAATATTGTTGAAGTAACCAGTGACAGTGGGCTCCACTTACTGCTCCCTCCAAAAGTGTCCAATGCTCCCTCTTGCTCAGAAGCCCTGGAGAAATTTGTAAAAACACACATGGTAAGGGAAATTATTTCATCTCCAAGCGCTGATCCTGACAACCAAATTTCACTTTGAGCATCTCCTGCAGTTCCTCATCTGACTATTGCAGCACTATCCCAGAGACTTTTGCTCCAAAGTCTTGCTGGATGGTAGATGAAGATCACTTTTAATGTCCTGGAATGTCACTATTTTTTAAGGTGGTTGTTTGGTGCTATTCAAAGCCCAAGTAAGTTCACTTCTAGAGTTGTATTTTTTTTTTTTTTTATATTCAGTCATGTTTGCTAGACAAGATCTTTTGTCATCATGTACCAAAACTGAGTGTTCTCAAAAGCTGTCTTTGTTTACATTTATGTTTGCTCTTATCTGCCAAGACTGCTGTGATTTCCTCTAGCTCTCCTCACCCTGAGATTCAAGTGCATTTCAGTGTTAGATGAGGTAGTGTAATTCTCTGATAACAAAATTATTTTGAAGAATTTTGTCAATACTTTGCCTTTTGTTCTAGAACTTAGAGGAGTATGTACCCTTCACCCCACCAGTCTTCAGTCATTCTGATTTCTTGATTTCTTGTTCTAACATGATTTCAATTTCCTTCTGTATTTGTTCTTCCCCTGGGAAATTAATCTGAGTTCTGACACATGTTCCCTGTCATCTTTGTTAAATCTGTAAGCCAAAGAATTGATGTTCTTAGCGGTGGCTATGCCTCCTGCCAAAAACTCTACTTTTTGCTGCTTTAAGGCATTGTATTTTCTTCTACTGGTTCTTGCTCCTGTACCTAAAAATAAACAAACCTTGTTTGTTTTTCATGTGCTCTCCTCAGTCTTCTCCAGGTGTTCCACGTCTCTTCAATGGTCTGATCCATCCAACTCCTTCCAAAAGCTGATTGACCTTCTCATCTCATGTGCATCTTTTCTGTGCAAGGGGTGAAGGAGTCTGGCCTTTAGGCTCGTTTTCTGAAGTGTCACTGATTTGTTCTGTTACTTTGGGCAAGTCACTTAATCTCGCTGTGGTGTAGTTTATCCACTATAAAATAAGTCTAATAATCCTTGTCCGCTTTGCTGAGCCCTGAATCTTGTTTGCCTTCTTTACATGTGCAGTCCTAAGGGTATTATAGAGCTTCAATTATTAATGTTTGGAAAGTGCTTTGAGATCTTTGGATGGAAATCCCTGTATAATCATATTTAGCACTTAGCATTTCACAGCACAGTGCAGACGCTACGTAATCCTCAGAATACTCCTGTGAGACAGAATTACCTGTCAATACAATTATTATCCTCACTTTACTGGATAGTGAGGCAGAAGGATTAGGACCTAATCCTGCTTCTCTTCAAATAAATGGGAGTTCTTCTCTTGACTTCAGCAGGAGCTGGAAGAAGCTTCTGTGACACATCAAGTTTTGACTTCAGTCTAGATATCAATCTGCAGTGAACCTCATGGAGTCTCCTTCCTCACTGTTCTACAGAGTTTGGTGTTTCCTGTTATCTAGACTTTCCTGCATGACTCATTTTTAGTCTTCCTCCTTACCATTCTGTTTTGGTTATCGTCTTTATTTATTTTTTTTTTTGTAAATTTTCAACCCCCAGCATATTCTTGATGCTGCATGTAGCCCTGGGAATTCTTCTGTATCACCTTTTTCATCTTCACAGATTTATCCAATACAGCTCTTTTGCCTGTTTTTAGCAACTTTATTTTTTTGCTGGTCATGTAACTCAGCTGCTGTCTACTGCAATGCTGTTGACCATATCAAACTCCTTTTTTTCAGATCAGTTTTATTGCTGTGAATACAGTCCATAGTACTCTACCACAGTTATAATAATTTCATGGCTGTGATTATGCTAGCCTGCCCTTTATTCTTCTCAGTTATTTTAGTCTCTTCCAATATTAGACAAAGCAGGCTTGTCTCACACTGTAGGTGCTCAGGACTCATATTGTTACCCTTGAAATGATAAGCAAAGCAGTGCTATAAAAAGACTGTAAGAAAAGGTATTTAAAATCTGAACTAAAATTATTTTAAGAAATCCCTTATGTGAAGGAGAGATAGGTGAGTTCATTCTTCCCAGAAATAAGTTGAATTACATAACTTTATGAAAGAAGAATCAGTCTGTCTGACACGTAAGAGAAGAGATTCCTCAATAATATCAGTTACTGACCACTATTTCAGCATCACCAAAATGAGCTGAATCTGTCTTAAAATAATGAGGCAAAGTAATTTCTATTATGTCAGATTCATGGTGCTTCTCTGCCTCTTCCCCTGATCTGTTCAAGGTACCATTTTGGAGTTCCCTGGTGGGCAATGGAAACTGAGACCCATCCACACAAGTTCATTTCTGAGGGCTGTCACAATTTTAGGAAAAGAGACTCTCCATGAACTTGACCCTGGTGGATGTGGAAGGGGGTTCAAGGCTGGGCTCAGCCACAGGTGCTGCTGGTCCCTCACCTCTCTGAGGAGCTTTGGGAGACCTTCCACACCTCTCTGTACAGTGCTGGAAAAGGCCCTTGGACAGGAGCCACGTTCTGCACGTTGCCAGGGGCTCTCAGGGGTCAGTAATACCTCTGGCAAAAGCACTATAAAGCTAATTAAAAGCCAGTAGCACTGGCACCTTATTTCTAGCCATTTCTTTGCTAGAAACAGCCCTGATTGAGCATTAAAGGTAAAAAATCAATTCTATAAAGGTAAACAGGTTTGTAGTAATGTGACCATGACCTATAAAATGACAATCTGACATTAATTTTTAAGGATCATATATTCACATATGCTGTCATTGTAGAGCAAGTAACACGACTGGAAGTAGGCCTATGCATTTTGAGAATGCATTTGCAGTTTAACATGCTGTTACAAATGTAAGGAGGCTCCTTCTCTCTCCTCTAATTTTTTTTCACCAGCTTGACAGTTTTTCAAACATATTCACTGTCAGCCCTAACAACCTGTCAACAACTGCCATTATGTGAAAATTGCAAAGACTTGCTTGAGCACTGTGAAAACTGACAGACATGCCACAAGGATAAGTTCCTCAGAAACAGAGGGCTAAAACTTTTGAAAGGTGCTCCAGCCCTTCCAAGGCAAAATGAACAGTCAGATATCAGGGGAAAAAAACATACACTTGTCACATCTGATATCTATTTCTTTTTCCCTCAAATTGAGGTGTATGTGAAGGAATAAAACATAGATTAGGACAAACTGTGCACCTTACTAGAGTTGGTGCAATTTTCCTCACTGTCAAGCAAGAGAAGCCAAATTTATCCACTGTGTAGATCTGCTGTGTGGCTGGTACAAATCCTGGGAACCAGGGATAAATTTCACCCTCTTAGAGTATCTGTAAATGAAATATGATTTTCTCTGTATGGCTTAGTGTAAAAAAAACCAAAAACCTCTCAGTTAATGTTCACTATAATATCATATTTGATAATATTAGTGGAGAAGGGACCTTGCAATGCCCTGTGGACTTCATAAGGCTTATTGTCTTATTCTGTACACAAATGTTAAACAACTGCATTTGCTGAATTTTCCACCTTCTGAAACTGGTGTAATGGAGAACCTCTATGTTTGCCACTGAGCTGAACTGGTTTGATCAGGTGTGTGTGGGGACAATAAATATGGATGATCCACAGTGTGTAGGACAGTGCTAAAGTGTGTCCATGTTTTGTGCTTGTGCACGATGTGGGAGCAGCAACACAGACAGAGAAGTCTTTGGGCGTTCTGCCCTCTGAACCTCCTAGGGAAAGGTACATTAAATCTTCAGTAAAGGTTCTGGGAGATGGTCAGGATGGCTCTCAAATGATGTATTTCCTGGCTCTGGGTTATTGTTTCATTCTAGGTGTTGTTCCTAAACCAGGAGCAGTGAACAGCCATGGAGGATGTGATCCAGTCTGGGCACCTCCCCTTAGATGGGTGTAACTGGTGGCTCTCAAGCCATATCCCTGTCACAGCTCCTCCTTGTTTCAAGCCCCAGCTGACTTTAGTAGAAGGGCTGTGAGCTGAACTTAACTAGAAAATTTGTGTACTGTCAGCTTTGAAATGTGCCCCATGGTGCTGAGCTGCTGGAAGCATTTTAAAATCCTGAACAGTCCTCATTTTTTGCTTGCACCATCAATCCTCCTGGAAACACATAATTGTACCTTGATTTCTAAACATAAACCTGTATGCACTAAGAAGAAATTTGTATATGTCCACATCTGTTGTTTTAATTTAAAGAAAAAAGCAAAAAGCAACCCAGGGTCGTTGAAGTTTCTTTCATTGAATGTGTATGAAATTCAGTCATGTGTAAGACTGAAGGAAATCATAGGTATGAGTCTTCTATGTCACATACAAAAGTATGTGTAATTCAAGTAATTATAGTCTCATGGAATGTAAATGGAAGTACCTTTTTCCTATCTAAAAATGAGTCAAAGAAATGTTTACTCTCTGAGTTTCATGCATCTGGAGTCTATCCTGAAAGCCAACCCTCTCACTGAGTCCCAAAAATGCTCAGGACCTTGCTGACTTACCCAGGGGAAACTAATAGTGATAGTGAAGTGTGTCCCTGTGGTCCAGTGTTGAGTTATCAGCTCCTTCACATCCATGATCTCTGACCACAGGCAAATAATTCAACTCTTCAGTCTGTGTTTCTCAGCTGTGGGCTAGCATCGTGATACTCCTGTGCAGTTTGGGAACTGTGAGAATGAAGTTTGAGTTGAGGGTGCTGAGATCATGTGGTGATGAAGCAAGAGAAATGCCTGGGCAATTAGATGAGGTGGTTGCTTTGTTTGGATGTTTATCAGAAAGCGGGGAGGAGGGCAAGGATAAAAAAAAAATTAAAAAAACTTCAACCACAAACAAGGAACCTCTGGCAGGAATTCCTTTATTGAAATTCCCTGTTGGGATCAGGCTGAGGTGTGTTTTGGGCCTTGGGCATGGTCTGTGTCTGTGCTCATCTCCCAGCCCACAGTGGAGCATTGGCAGTGCCCCTTTCTCTGGTGGAGATGATTAACTCAGGAGGTTGTGCCCAGGGCAGAGTCGAGTATGAGCTCATTTTGGTGTGAGTATTGTTCTGAACAGGCCCGAGAGCATTTCCTTAGAAATGTCTCTTTTTCTTTAAATATTCTGTCACACAGACATAGAAAAAACCTTTCTAAAATATGCTCAGTATTTATCTAATGGCAACTCATTTTACTTATTAGCAAAGTAAGTAAGTAGTAAAGTCCCTATTTTTTTTAAGGATCTTTTCACTAGAAGACACTTAATTCCCTGTTAACCTTAAGCTCAGAGTTGTGCCATATTGTGGTCCCCTAAAACAATGTTCTCTGTTGGGAAAGAGACTGTAAGTAATCTGAGATAACACAATTCTGAAAGAGAAAGAGGCCTTACACTTCTGTTTTAATGAATTCTCTTATTTTTGTGTCCCTCATGTTCTTTCCTTTATTTGCAACTGTAAAAATAAGAGTAATATTCATAGCATGCTTTTTTTGGGGTAGATTTTTCTTTTGGTTATGAAATTATTTTAAGCCTTTAACAACTATTAGACTAAATAGAAATTAAGGTATTATTATTTTGATTTTGTAACACATCATGTTTATTTTTTTTTTTATAGACACTCTCCCACTAGTTCTTCCTATTTCTTTTTATTTTTTGGTTCATATTTGGTTTTACACTTGTGAGCTACACATGGAGAGGTTATTCATTGGTTTAATGTTTATCTGGTGGGCTAATCTTGGGTCATAAGATGAGTTAAAGCTTCAGTGATACTTGATTGAGTGTAAGCAGTGGCGGCCTGTTGCAAGGTTTTGGTGAGCTCTGGAAAGACTGGTGAGATGGTCACCTAAACCTCAGGTTACAGGAGGTTACCTTTTGGCTCTTCCCTCGATCTTGCTGCTGTTCTTCAGCTGGAGATCTCACAGGTAATACAGTTGGCTGCATTGGGATCTGGTTTTTATTAACCAGAAGACTGCCTGTGTGTGTTTTGAGTGTCTTTCAGTGCATGTGGGAATATGTCAGGCTATAAATCACAGAAAGAAAACACCGTAGCATTTCAATAAAACATCCTGAACCAGAGTGTCTGGGACAGAGAACATGAGTGTTTCACTGCTTTCATGGAACATAATAAGTCATTCAGAAGACAAAGTGCTTGTAATTTCTTGTTCTAATGTCTGACATACTTGGGCAGGATTCCTGTCCAGGGCTACTACCCAAAGGCACAGAACCTGACACTTCAGAGTAGCCTCATTTCTCTGGGAAGGATGCAGGTTGAAATTTAAGTTTTGCTCCGTATCAGGAAATTCTTGGCCTTGCTGTTCAGTGTCACAGAAAGTGATTGTAAACATGTAAAAAAGCTTCCTTGACCACTGGCTAATAAATTCAGGGTACTTTCCTCCCAAACTGCACTTCTTTTGGATCAATTCCTATGGTCCTGTATTCATGTTGACTTGCTCAATACACAAAAATGTCCTGGAGAGCTCTTGGAGCTCTTGTAAATTATCTGCAGGGGTACCAAGGCCTGGCTAGCCCAGAAGAGAATGTAACACACCTTTCCTACAGGGGCTTTCACTTGCTGAGGATGGGTTTCACTTGTCCATCTACACACATATATGAAGAAATACTGCTTCCAAGCCTTCCAGAGACATTTGATGGCTTCAAGAAGGGAAGCTCATGTTTTTTTCATCCACCACCATTCCAGTTCATCTTTTTTAAACCCTGCTGTGACTCTGGAGTTCAGGCACCAAGCGTTACTTGTCTGCCTCAGCCAGTCACTTTTGACATCCAGTGTACTTGATCTGGGGCTGGTAGTTTACTTCAAACGTTGTTCATATGAATGGGTCTGGCAGCTGGGAGGCTGCAAAAAAAGTGCATGAACAGGGATTCTTGTTTTCTGTCTTCAAAACAGATCTATTGTCCTGTTTCTGCTAGCTGTTTTGAAGAGTCTTGTCTTTGAAGCTGGATAGAAATCATTATCTAAGTTGCATTCATTTAAACTTAAGGCCAGTGGTCTCATAACTGATCACTCACATTAGCCTCATGAACCTTCTCCATGGATGGGTGAGAAGAATATTGCTTTATTGTAAGACGATTTAAATAAGGAGGAAAAAAATTCTATGGGATCTGAATGTGCACAGTATATTATGTGTGCATCCCAGTGTATACATTATGCATCCCAGCTCCTATAATTTGATTATAGATCACAGCTCTTTCTTTTCTGTCTTGACCTCCTTTAGCCTGTGACATGCTCTGCTATCATTCTCTCATTCTCCTAATACTTTCACTATTGAAAATACTATAATTTTCTTTTTTTTTTGCTGTCAGGTATTCAGTCATTTTTTGTCCTGTCTTGGAGCTTAGACTCAGAAATTGAACTGTCTTTTTTTTTTTTTTTTTTTTTAAGAGATGACAACTCATGTTTATTTGATTTTAAAATTTAAGTGGCAGGTCTTTCTCCAACACTCAGATCTCACCTAAAGCTTTTTCCTTAGGGTCTAAAAATGCCTTTCAAAAAGGGAAAACTCAGTTGTCTCTTGTTAACCCAGAGCAAATCATGATACTGAGGTGAGTGCTCTGCTTAGAGAGAGGAAGGATACCAGAGAAAGCAGAAAAGTGGACAAGTGTGATATTATTCAGGCACCTATGAGGACCATTGCAGGGGGAGGTTTCTATGCTAAAATCACATTGAGACTTGGGCTGTAAACTGGTCATTACAGCTTGAATACTCTTCCTTTCTGGGATTTAAATGGGGCAGTTCAATCCCAAAGGTCAGATTTTGGCTCAGGATCAGGCCAGAGACCAGAGCAGAGTGGAAGAAAGAGATGAGGTGAAAAGGATGTGGGCATATTAATTCAGTGCAGCTTCAGACAAGCAGCTCAAGGAGATTTACAGGGCTGTTTTTGAAGGGGAAAAGTGGGTATGATAAATGGGGTAAGTCAATGTCAATTTGTGAAATTACACCTTTGTGTCACACTCTATCAGTAACTTCCTCTTGCTATTTTTGGATGATTTTCCGGTAGCAGTGAGAGGGATGGAATGGTGACCAGCCCACCTTTCCCAATGGCTAATTTAGGAAAGTAACAAAGGAATTGGGCTGCAGCGTGTGAATCATCCCAGATAAAGGTCAGAAATTACTGTCCTGTTTTAGCTAAGCATACTCGAGGTTTTTAGAAACAATTGCCAAATAATTTCTTTAGTGCAGGAGAAGCCCCGATAGAATTGTGAAACGGCAAGGAAGCAGAATCAGTCCAGTCCAAGGAGGGGCTGGGGACAGCTGTAGTTTTTGGTGACACTGATGTCCCAGCAGTGCCTGGAGCCTGTCATTTTGGGTGCCATCTCAGGGGAGGTGCAGGCAAAGCTTTGCAGGGCGGAGCACAATAGGAAATTGAGTTTCCTAAAATCACTCTGCAGGGCAGAAGACGTGAGGATCCTGATCCCAGCAGCTCTCCCCATGGTGCCTCCCCTCCCTGGTGGTGGCCCCAGCCTGTCCTGGGTGTCAAGGCAAAGTCTGACACTGCAGGTCTGAGGGACAGTTCAGCCTGTCCCCACCAGACCACTCAGAGCAGGAGTGGTCTGAGTGTTTCTGCAGTCCTCGTGCAGTCCTGCACTGTCAGTCTGTTAAATGTAATCAGTTTGGGGGTAAAATCAACAGAGATACTGATTCTGGTTAAATAATAAATGCTATCCCTGCTCAGGTTTGTTGGTTGCCTATCATGCCTCTCATATGGGAGGAAAACTCTACTTGGGATTCTGTTCTTGATGTATTTATTTTTGTGGTTTATGATAGTGTGTGGGAGTTTTGTTATTTTTTTTTTAAGCAAACAAGCAAAAACAAGTATCATAAAGCAAAATACTCTCCCCTGAAGAATTGTATATTCTGTATCAAGCAGACACAAAACAATGGGATCCAAAGAAAGAAGCTCTGGAGAAACTTGGATAATGAGGACTTTCCGAAGGAAAAGTAGATTTTGATGAGAGAGGAGGGGATGGCTTTTTGATTCAGAAACAGGGTACTGGTGGAACATCTTAGACCAACCCAGTCTGTGCTGCTGTGTGCAGACAGAAATGTGGATCTCATGGAACAATTGACCTGGTTTTGGTATCTCTCAGTGATGAGTCTCTGAAGAAACAGTCTGAGTTTTTTTGCTGTTGTACCAACAATTTTTAACTCCCTATATGAAGTCCATTAAATTATTCATGAGATGTGCATTTTGCCCAGTTTGAACTGTCCACACTAATGGAAGCACTAATGGTAGATGAATGGCATCCTCAAACTAATGTGGTTCTTAACTGGTGAGCAATAGGCTGTCAGGGTGAAAATGCAGGAGTTCTAAATACGTGGCCACGTGATGAAAAAGGGTGGTGCTGTGGACTTGTGTGTGCTGGAAAACAAATAACTACAGGCCACTCTTAGACAAGGAAACAAATAGTCTGAGCAGCCACAGCCTGCTTTGATTAATGGATGCAGAACTATCAGAGTGTGGTACAGGTAGAGGGAAGCTCTTTCTGCCTCAAACTGTGGTGGGGTGTCAAGAAATGAATTCTCAGATTCCCCTACCCAGAGATCCAGCAGGAGACAGGGTCTGATGGAGCCCAGGAGACCTCAGCTCTCAAAGACACTTATTTCCATGCCACATAAACCAGGCCTTTTTTTCAGGCTTCGAGGGACTCTGCTGGCTCAGCCCATATGGTGAATGGCAACCTTTGATTTGAGAACAACACCACAACAGTATTCCAGTGCTCAGAAGCATATTGGGCAGCAAGGCCATAGGAGGAAGCCCAATATGCTGTTAAACAGCTGTCTGGACCCCTGTTTACAGGAGAATGATGAGATTAAGAGTGGTTTTGTCTTTTCCCCTGGACTTGTGCTGTTGCAGGATTTCCTCAGACAGCTCGAGATGTGCTGTGTGGTTTGACAGGCTCCTCTGCTTTGCTCTCTGTATTTCTGAACTTTTTTGGGGCTGTGTTTAGTTCAGCTTTTTTTTCTTGCACACATGACTTGTGAGGTCCCTGCATGAGGCCAGTTGTGTTTCTTCTCAGCAAACTGAAGCAGCACACCCAGGGACCCTTTGCAAAGCTTGAGTGCCCTCTTTCCTTCCTGTTACTGCAAGGATTTCATGTGGAGGGAAGAATAACAGAAGAGCAAGTGATGCCTTAAACTGTAAAAGATTTAGTTGATTAACCAATAACATTATAAACCTGGATTTAAACCAATATTTTTGTTGTTTGGAGAATTTTGCTTTACTTCAATATTTATGAGGTTTTATCTTGAACCACTCAAGGTAGGAGCATATTTCACTGGTAGAGAAAAGCTGAAATTCTCAATTCTGGTGGGAGGCCTGGAGTTAAAGCTTTAAGAATCATCCTGGGTGGCAAAAATTCCCCCAGCAATTGTGGGAGTCGTTGGGGAAGTGAATGTGTTTGCTGTATTCCATCTCACTTCCTGTTTTTTTAGTAACATCAGTATTGACTTTCTGTGCTTTGTTGTTGGAAAAGTCTTAATTTGATGGAGTATTTTAATAAATAGAATGTCTAAAAGGAACAAATTCATGCAGAATGAATTGTTCTCAGGTCCTGACATTAAGAGAAGCTTGTGCCTTTATCAGCCAGATTTATAAGACCTCTCCCTGTGGGGTATTTCCCTCCTGGACCAGTTTTTCCAAATGGATTCGTCGTTTATTTTTATATTGGCTTTGTGTTTGTGAGCTCCTACTTGGGGGTTTGCAGGTTTCCCCCCTGTTTTTCTTATTTTTCCCCCCTGTATCTCTACTACAATCATGAGTAATTTTCAGAAATGTGGTAACCTTTGATTACTTGATTTTTCAGAGGTTTCTGGCTCCCAATATTCCTTAAATTTCTTATAGAGAAGACTCTACTTCTCTGTGTTTTAGTGGATTTCAGACTTACCTTTGTGTCTAGGGAAGGCTGAGAGGGGGCAGGTCAGACACACAAGGAAATTTTTAAAAAACACCACTTACCAAGATGATTATCTGGGTGATTTATAGTTGGATTCCTGAAAGATCTCTGACATGGTCCAAGAGGGGCAGATTCGGGTGTGTTTGAGTTTTCACATTCACTGCTTTTCAGGAGCTCTGAGGGAACGCTTCAAATGTGTGAATTCAGGACTGTAGCCTTGCTGTCCTCAGTGGTACTCCGTATCATGTATCATAATTGTTTTAAAAAAGAAGTTTATAAAATAAGTGTATATGTTACTTGAACCAGACTTTATAAATGTATAAAGGAATATGTATCAGCTTTTATGTAGCTATTATGTAGCTAATCAAGACCTCTAAAGACAATTTGTAAAATAACCTTCTCATTTTATGGGTAAAAGTAGCAGAGCAAAATAAAATAGCTTCTGTTTTCCCAGTATCTTTGACATGTAAAAAGCAGGAGTTTGCAAAGGTCATGGAAACAGTTAAACCACAGTTTAAGACAGTGGTTTTGCTCTCCTTATTCTGTTTTTCTAACCTTGCATTTGCAGTTATTTTTTCAGCTGCTTTGCTTTAGAATCCCTGAGATAAATAAGAGGTGTGGTAATATCCCTGCTGTTAAAACAGTATCAGCAAATAACCCGTGTGAGCCCAAGCCTTTCCTTGTTGAGAATTCATATTTCAGAGGGGATGGGAGGTTTCTCTGTAGCTCAGTTGCTCACAGAAGCAGTGTGTACATCTAGAAAGGTCCTGTGCCTGAATACAAGACTTCTTTTTTTTCCCTTGGGAAGCTCTTCAGTGTAAGCAAAGAAAGCAAAGTACTCTGATGAACAGCAATTGGAAAAAGTAAAAAAAGTAATAAATTAAGTACCAGGATGCTGTGCTTCTCTCAGCAATGATGGAAGTCAGTTTTGGAGGTTGCCCTGGGGTTTATAAATATCAGTGGACAGACCTGGGTTTACAGAGACCTTTTGATGTTTTGCTTTATTTACAGGCTGTCAAAGTGTAAAAGAGGAAAATAGAGAGTGGTCATTAACAGCAGCAAACCTAAATAAATTGCTGCCTTGCTGTGGGTCAATACCTGTTTGGCAGATTCCTGAAAAGGTGGAGAAGGGAAATAAAATCCTGTGTGATTTGGTTAAACTTTGAGTCCAGGCAGATCATGAACTTGTAGACTTCATGACAGATATTTATAGGATGAAGATTGTTTTACAGGCCTAGAAAGTGTAGGGGAAGCTTTACCAACCACTGTGAGAACAAGGTTATTGCTACAAGGAATTAAAATTCTATTCCATGACTAAACAGGATGTGCAGATGAACTCAACCACATATGAGGAGCATCTGGGATGAAAATGGTGGAAGTAATGGATAGAGAAGAGGCAAGCAAGGAAGGTATTTAATTTCCTCAGCAAAAACACTCAGTGATGATGAAAAAAATTAGTTGATCTGGTTTTTCTACTTCCTGCATCTCTCACAGGAGAGCAGAGCATCCAGAAGGAATTTGAGTAAGACTGAAAGTCTCGAGGCAAGTTCAGGAATGGCTTTCCATGAAGCTGGAAATATGGAAAGCTTGAGTTGGGACACAAAATACTGGAGCCAAATGAGATGTAGGAGTCAGTAAAATTTCACAAGTATTGCAATGAAAACCTGTGTGTCTCCTAAGCAGCATCACTAATATGCCTGGAGAACAAAAGCAACAATTCTGCAGTCAGTGTTCTGTGGCTCTGGTAATCAAGGAATGCCAAAAATTAGAAATTAAAATCCTGTTAGTTCATCTCCCCCTATAAAGGGATGTTTCCTTTGTTATGTATGATGGTAATTAGCTGGCCTGTAAGGGGAGGAAGTATGGAACAGCAGAGATTTAAAATAGTGATGGAGAGACCAGAGCCTGGGAGGATGAAACTGCAACTGAGGATTATCAGGACTGAGAGCTGTGGTTTAGTACTTTCCACCTCCAAAACATTGCATAGATATTAACCAATTAATCTTCACAAATGAGCCATGAAAATGATCAGTGGCTTTGTTCAAATCCAAACAGTGAAATCATGTTTCAGATTTAGCACTTAATGTTCCCAATCTTATGGCTTAGACAGGAGAGGAAAAGTCTGAGATTTCCATGAGCTGCTGCTTCCAGGTGAGGATCCAAAACCACCCTGATGCTGCCCAGGGGTGTCTGGCTGGAAGATCCTTTCAGAGATTTAAAGGCAGCAAGGACTGACTAGTCTGAAGCATAACATAAGCTGTACAATTTCACTAGTGATATTCCTTTTAAAGTTCTTTTGCTTGTGGTTGAGCTAAAGCACATTTCAAAAGGAGGTTTTGGGTTTATTATCCTAGAACATAAGTGATTTGCCACATTTCTTTTAAACTTGCTGAAACAACTAGCTAGCTTTCCTCCCACTCTCTTCTTTGAAATAAAGCGACAGTAAAGGAGAGATGTT
Organism: Sylvia atricapilla; assembly: GCF_009819655.1. NCBI lineage: Eukaryota > Metazoa > Chordata > Aves > Passeriformes > Sylviidae > Sylvia > Sylvia atricapilla. The sequence continues at coordinate 5,516,858 of NC_089151.1, forward strand.
TAAAAATTGAAATAATTGTTCCTTTCTATGTGGATACTGAGCTGGGTTTTCTAACACCTCTACTGCTTGTCTTATAAGGCCAGAAATGTAAATACTACACTCTTGAATGGTTTCCAAATCTCTTTTATACAATCCCAGAACCGGTCTAGGTTTTCCCAGCATTTTAAAAATTATTTTTCCATTGCTGTGCTATGGCTTTTGGAGCAAATAACAGGTGTATGTGTGTGTTTTCAATTCTGGGATTTGCTCTCGAAGAAAAATAATTAACGCTGGCAGGAGTTTGATTGCATTAATTCACAAAAAGAAACACCCAAACGATAAATCCATAGTGGGAGAACTGCCCATATGTTACATATTGGCTTAACATGGATGAGGCATTAAATAAACTAAGTCTGAAAAATAAAAACCTTATCAGCTTTATTAGCGTTGAACTCTGTGGCTTCCACTGGGGCTGACACACTTAATTAAAGATGCTCTGGTCTAATTAGGTTGCACATCAAAAATACAAATACAAGTTGGATTTTTTAAAGACCTGTCTGAGCTCCAATTCCCCGCGTTGTGAATATTTATTTTATTCAGTTAGTCTCCACCTAGACCAAATGTTGTTAGGCTAGCTAACAGAAAAATAGAGGGATTGGAGTATTTAGATTTCCTGCTCTGAATGAGGCTGGCTCAGATCCTGAATGTCTATATATCTGAGGAAGACAAGTGTAGGCAAGGGAGAAAGACGACTTTATTTTGAATTTTAAATCGTTATCTGATTCTATCTGACTGGCTTAATTCTATTGGTGACTAGCTCATGAAGAAATCCATGGCCTTCATTTGTTTTACTACCTGTGGGATTGATTCCCCTGTGGGTCCAGTCCAACCTCCATGGAGGTCAGTGGGAAGACTGGCATTGATTTAATAGAAGATGGTTCAGAATTGATGGGAATGCTGTGTGTCACAATGGGAGAGTGTTCCTTCTTGCTACCATCTCCTGTGCTTTAAAAATGGAATTTTCCTTTTGTCAAACAGGACAGACCTGTCATACCCTGTCATATATTGCTATGATTTTCTCTGTAGGCAAGGTTGAGCGTGGAAGTCTTTGATTCAGCCCCTCCTTTTTCTGTATATTGTTCTTTTTTGATTGATACTGGAACTCTGCAACCTTGTCAGCTTTTTGATGTTTGTTTTTGTATTAGTTTTTGAAGCGTTTTTCTTCTTTAATTTGTAAATTTGTAATTTTCCTTTATGTGAGTTGTAGCTTCTTCTGCCATAGTGATTTTGTGTGATTTTGTATGATTGTGTGTCAGGACAGCAGGTCTGAATTCACCTCCCATCTACCAGCAATAATTTTTCCTGGTGATAGCATTTGTCAGTCCTACATCACTGTGAACCAAATGCTGCCATTTCTGATGCCTAACCAGATAATTTTTGCTCAGCCAGACACATATTAGCTGGCGACAGGTATGACATGAGAGCATTTTGAAACATTTTTGTTAATGGAAAATGGAAGTCCATACACAGCCTTTCAGAGTCCATCATTGATTTCTGGCCCTGTTTTGGTAGCTTGAAATCTTAAGTGACACTTAGACCTCCCTCAGTGACAGACGTGGCAGAGATCACTAGCTTGAGGCCTGTGGCTCTTGTTGATTTTGCTCAGTTTGTGAAGCTTGGATCAGTGTGTTGGCAAATGGACACCTAGAAAAAACTGGGAGGCCACAGTGCTAAGTCTGGCCTCATTTACAGCTGTGAACACAATATTTCCCAAATATTATCCCTGTCACATCCTATTGTGGAGGTGCTTTGCTTCTGCACATTCAGTGTTGATGTTAATTTTTCTTAGCCTGGGCTCTTTGTGGTCAACCTGCCTTTTGCAGTTTGCTGCAGAAGGGTTAGTTGCTGGAACAGGACTTTGGAGTCATTTAAAACTGTTCTTTGAGAAAGGAGACAGACAATCCTGATTTATTGAGAGCGACTTAGTGCTAAATGGAGTGCAACTCCAGGCTGCCTTGAGCTGTTTTGGCTTTGCTTCCTCCTTTGCTCATTGTATGTGTGTATCTGTGTGTGTACATCCCTGCAAACTCCAATCCCACCCTAGAGCTGAAGAAAGCAGCACAGTCCCCTTGCTCAGACACTGAGCCACCTAGAGACAGCTGAGTGCTCTAAGTAGATGTGATGTCTCAGTGGCAGGGTTACTCTTTCTAATAATTTCTGCTGAACAAACCTGCAGTAATGACACGAGCTGTCCTCGCATTCTGTGCCCTGTAACCGAGAGCAGTTTCAGGATCCACATTCCCCATGATCTGCCTGACTCAGGATATAAATCCAGCTGCAGGAGCTGCTCCAAGGAGCAGAGCAGAGGTGCATTCCTGCCAGGAGCCGTCCTGTGGGGACTCTGGAGAGCATCATCAGCCCACTGAGGGTTTATCTGGTGGGCAGGGGGTGGCACCTGCCAACATGGTCACCACTGCTGCTTTCAAGATCCTCTTTGCTTGGCCACCACATGATTTTGTTTTCCTCACTCTGGATATGATGGAATGCCAGGCAGCTGTAATCAGTGCTGTGATTTGCTGCTTCTTTCAGTGTACTGCTGTCCTCAGGCTCTTGAGAGAGGAAAGGTTTGGTGCATAAACTGTGAGCCATGACAGGGAGTGTGGCCTTGTGTGTTTTACTATTGGTGTCAGCCAGCTCAGAACAGAGTGTCAGCTTTATCAGGGAATATCCAGTGGGTTTTTTTTTTTTTTTTTTTCAGATGAAGTTAGACATTTAGGGATAGATGCACCTCTTTCTACTTTCTGAACGTACATTTTCTTATGGCACCTTACGGAGCTCATTTTAAACCCTGCTTCAGGGCAAAAATATTTATGGCATACTTTAAATAAAACATATTATGTGTTTTGTACAAACATATGTATCATTGTCCCCCTCACTGGAGCTGATGTAATTTCTGACACCAAGTGCTGTGCCTCATGCAAAATTCATGGCATGTCATTGAATGAGAATGAATGTTCCTTTAAAATACAAGCTTCCCAGCCATGATAACCACTTAGTTTTCAGTTTCAGGAACCAAAATCCTTCCTTGCTGTGACTGTTTGAGTGAAACACAGTGTCAGCGACAGGCAGCTTCAGAGTCTGGTGGCAGGTTGAGCATGGTTTTCTCCTGCAGGTGGTTTTTTTTTGCCTCTAAGTCAATGGTATTTGTGGATCCATATTCAACATAAATCTTCCTTTAGAGTAGCAGTGGTCAGTGAAGGCTTGTCTCACTCATGGATATATAAGCATCCTATTGTTAAAAGCTTCCAATACTGAAACTTTTCATTTCTGACTCTTATTTATAAAGAGAGAGGAAAAAAAAATAGTTCTGCCAACAGCATACATGTGGTGGAAAATTACCATAAAATCATAATGTGCTGCTGCAGGGTGTTACAGGCATAAATTAAAGACCAAATTAAGACTGAGGGGAGATTCACCTTCCTCATATAGGTGAGGACAGGACAGAGGAGGGACAGGCACTGATCTCTGCTCTGTAGGACCAGAGCCAGGACTGAGGGAATGGTCTGAAGTTGTATCAGAGGAGGTTTAGGCTGGATGTTAGAAAAAGGTTCTTCCCCAGAGAGTGCTGGGCCAGTCTCCCCAGGAAATGGTCACAGCCTCAAGGCTGCCAGAGCTCCAGGAGAGTTTGGACAACCCTCCCAGGGACAGGGGGGGATTGTTGAGGTGTCTGGGCAGGACCAGGAGTTGGACCCCATGAACTTGTGGGTCCCTTCAACTCAGTATATTCTGTGATTTTGTAAATCTGCTTTGCGCTTAGCACTCTGCAAGCAGCAGAAGTGGTCCTCGACCTCAAGGATGAGCAAAATGAAGAAATAACAGAGCACAAAGATAGTGGGGAAATAAATGCTGAGTTGAGAGGGACAAAAAAAACCCCAACAACAAAACCAACAACAAACCCCAGCATTTCAGGGGGTGAGGAGCTGAGCAGTGCCAGACACTGCCTTCTGGAAAGTACCTGTGCTGAGCTGGGCTCCTCTGCTCACTTCCCAAAGGCAGCAGCCTCTGCTGGGAGAGGATGCTGTTCACTTCTGTATCTGTGGACACAAGGAGCAGTGTTTAGAAGCTCATTCTGTCACTTCCTCAGCAGCTTCATCTCTGCTGCAGAAGAGGTGGTGGAGAGTCACCCCTAGAGGTGACTTCAAGGCCACAGAACAACAACGATTACATTTTGAAGAGCTCAGGGGGGTGATTAAAGCTCAACTTTAAAAAGGAAATATGAGTTAAAAATTAAAGATTAGAAATTCAAGACTAAGTTTAAAATAAAAACACTGTTCTTAACCCTTCCTGGCCTAGCTGGGCCATTCACAGAGTGTGTATGTGGTGTGATTTGTGGTGCTTGAAGACATGGAAGATGGATTTCTTGCAGGGAAAGTGCCTTCCTCCGTAGTTGGCACTTTGCATACATGACAATTTCTGTGGTTTGTAGCCCAGGACTGTGACAACCACTGCCCCTTAAAACCACTCTGGGGTGTTGGTGAAACACAGCAAAGCCTACTGGGCGCTGTTACCTGTAGAGGCTGCAGGGTGTTGTCTCTCCCATGGGCAGTAACATCATCTCCTGGTGCAGGAAATCACTGCTCTGACACACCTGGCTCCACCTCCCTGCCATTAAACCCATTAATACAACAAATGGCATTTTACAATAAATCCCTGTCACTTTCATGATTTTAACTGGTCCTTTGATTTGTTTCCCATTTTATGTTGTTTAGACAGACTGATTTAGACAGTTAAAAATCCACTTAGCCATGATACATTGTGGCTGCGTGACAGACAATAACATTGATATATATGACTAGATGAGTCTCTAATTAGATTTTGGCAGCACTGTCACAGTCAGGGAAAGTTTCCACAAGTACTCCATTGAAATATTATTTAATGCAACCTCATGGAACAAAGGCCATTTTCAGTTTAGCAGGTCTCCTCAAAAAGATGTTAAATTTAACGTCATTTTTTTTAGTGGTCTCTGCCCTTGTAGTGTCTGCCTTCTCAAATATACTCTTTGGTAGCATGACTTAAAATGCATACTCAAAAAAGTACATAAAGCAGATAAAAATACGTCAAAAATGGTAAGTGAAGCTTGCCCTGGATATTATATTTAAAATTAATTGTAAACATGGAAGAAGCAATCCTTTGATAGATTATTATTGGTCTTTATAAAGGAAAGGAAAAATGTAGAACCAGGGACTGATTATGTGATTATATAATAATACTAATATTCCGTGAATCTCATCTTTTATGGACACTTCAAAGTAACTATAGAACAGAGGAGACATTAAGCAAATGGGAAACCTGTTTCCGGTAACATCTCTCTAAAATCCTTCAGGCTAGTTTCAAAGCTGGAGAGAGGCCTCTCAGAGGTCTCTGGATACCAGTGCAATATAAATGTGAAGTAAGTCCATAAAGCTGTGATGCAGCTGATGGAGATGCACACCATCTCCTGTCCTCCAAACCTACCCAGGGCTGGGGGCTGGAATCTGCATCTCTGGACTTGACACTTGCTGTGGCTGCTGCACATAAATAAAAGGGGTGATCAGGTTTCCCTTCTGGAGCTGGGCTGTTGGGGAGGTTTCACCATGATTGTAGACAGCAGAGCACAAGATCTGGAGTGTAACATCCAACTCACCCACTGGTACACAAGTTAAATAAAAGATTTCCCTATGGATGTTTACAGCTCAGGGATAAACAGACAGTAAATGTCCTATTTCTGTATCCTGGCATTTAATGAATATCCCTTTGTTCCTAAGTAGATATTGAGGCATCTCTAATGATGTTATTGGAGTTGTGTGTGTGGATTGCTCTATGTGAAGAAAAAAAAAAAATGAGTGGAGGAGAGTGGTACTGTGGGAAGGGCCAGGATGTCTGGAGTATATTGAATATTGGGTGTTTTCAAATTGCATCAATTTCAATGGCAGCAGGACTTTTTTTATTGTTGTTGTTGATCCTATAGAGATGAATCCTCTAATAAGCAAAACAAGGGCTGTTGGACAATCATTGATGTCTTCAGCAATTTTGTCATTAATTGCAAGAAGTGCAGAATTTGACCTGGTTTTCTCTATACATATCACTGGGGAGGTCAGTCAGTGATCTGCCTGTGCAAAAAGGCTACTCTGATAATTTCAAGTGTGAAGAAGAATGTATCATACCAATGTCATTTGGTGCCCTTCAAAGCAGAGTCAGGCTGTGGCTTATTTTCATACATGTGGAAAAATAATACACGTGGAAATACAACTAGCACTTTCCTGTTCTCACCCTGTCTGTAATAATTTCAAAAGTGAATGGAAACTACAGTACTTGAGAAGACTTGCTCCTCTCCCATGCCAATTCTGTACAAAACTATCTTTTTCCATATAGTTTTTGAGGAACTGGAATGTAGTAAACAGAAAAAACCAGATTCATTTCTTTGCAGAAATAGGATCTATGGGCCCTGCGACATGGTGTGATCAGCAGAGCTAAAATACTAAATATCCTAGAACTGCAAGAAAAAAGTAACTACTTACCCTTTGATTTGTGAGGAGGACTTGGTTCGGATCAGCTTGTAACACCCAGGGAAATAGAAGCTTTCCATGCATGAGTTTTAAGGGAGAACACTTGGCACCTACTAACTTAATGCTGTCATGGTAAAGCCTTGCCAGAAAAAAATACAACCCACAGAGCAGTTTCAGGTGACCATTTCTGGGATGTTTAGCTCATGTTCTAGTCGCCCCTCTCCGTCTCCTTCTTGAGCTCTAAATTTATTTCCTTTGGTATTTAAGTCCTGTTTCAGGGCAGGAGCTTAATTTTCCTCAATAACCCCAATTTGCCTTTAACAGCAGATCTGATATCTTCTCTACTGATGGAAAAGATAGGGGGCTGTTAGCACTGGTATATTTATATTGTGCTAATGGGTTTTAACCCTCTTACTGAGCACTGCTGATGGTTTAAAATAATGACTAGGCAATAAATTTTTACTGGGACAGGTGTACAAATAGTACCCAAAAGAGAGTGGTGCTCAGGGTCAGTCTATGAAAAGAATGGTGTCCCAGATTATAGTGCAAGATGAAACTGTTTCATATGCTGGTAAATCCTGACGACACATGGTTTTAGCTTGAGCCACCAAGACTTATTTGCTATCATTAACAGGATCCACATGTATCCAATACTCAGATCCATCTGAGTCAGAGTCCTCTTGGCTTCCCTTTCAGAACTATTCATCCAAAGGGAGCAGGAGTGTCCCTACCATCGATTGACTCCAGTGGGAACCAAAGCTGCACCCAGGAAAATCCTGGTCTTGTACTGTTTGTTACAACCCTCCTCTATTTCCAAAACCTCCATGTGACTCCTGGAATTCCTGTTGGGGCTGTACCAGATGTGGATAGTGGGAAAACAATGAATGAATCCTGACTTCAGTATAGGACAGCATAACAAACTTGTTCTAACTTATGTTTTACTGTCATTTGGTAGCAATGTTTTTTTCCACAGTGAGGACATTTTTCATAAATACTTTCTTGCTAGAAGATTTTAAAAAACACCAAAAAGTTCTATTTTACATTGTTTCTATTTTCAGCTCCACATTTGAGTTTTCTTATGAGAGAAAGTCAGGTTGTGTTTTCACGGTTTAAAAAATGTCTGCACTAAACCAGCTCTGATATTCACACTTCAGCATCTGCTTCCCAACAAATCACACTATTTATTTCTGAATAAATGAATAAAGAATGTGGAGCAGAAAGTGGAAAGTGAGCAGGCTAAAACTAGACGTAAAAAAATCATGATTTAAATTATGAGCAAATGGGTAGATCCTTTTGGCCTAAGTGGTTCATCACCTGTTTAAATCACTAAAGAAGCTTCAGTGACATTTCTGTGCCTGGATAATACTCTGCTGGCATTTACTAGGTTCGTGCTGTGCAATATTTGAAGAATCCAGGAGCATTCGTTTGTTCAACAGATAAATGTTTTGAGTTCTGTAGTCAAAGGGGAGCCATTACAGCCCTGCTAATGGTGGCTTTCAGTGTGATACCATCAAAACCTTGTGTGCCCCTGCTGAAGGAGCAGTGCCACTGCAAAGGCTGTGTGCTTCAGTGGTAGCCTTAAATACCTAACCCCATATATATAGCTCACACTTTCCCCCCTCAGGACCTCAGGCTTGTGAGATAATGAATACTGCACTTCAGAATGCAATAAAACACTCATCAACTATCAAATGTAGGATTCACCTACCCCGTGTTCTAGTGTGGATTTATGCCGTCTGATTTGGAGGAGCAATTAAAAATTGTCAAGCCAGCAGGCAAATAGTTTTATTCTGTACTTAGTTTTCATAGTGTCAGAGATATCCAGCTATGGAAAAGATGTCAGTCTGGCAAAATATGTAGTTTCCCTCTTGGCAGTGCTTGTTTGTCCTTCCAGATATCTTTTTTTTTTTTTTTTTTTTTTTTTTTTTTTTTTTTTTTTTTTTTTTTTTTCCCTCTGGTATTGCTGAACAATTGTGGACATCACATGACTGGTGTTTGAATTGGTTATAATGTTTACTTTCTTCTGGTTAAACTGTAGAGAGAAGTGACTGTTCAGTCCAAGGTCTTGGATTTTAAATGACCAGGGAGCTGTTTCTTCATCATTCATCACTTCACAACTAAATGACAAACCATGAGCATGGAAAAGGAAGGTAGCAGAAGAGTCTTTGTTAGCAAATAGGGATATCCTTCAAACAAATTGTAGCTTTGCTAGGAGTACTTGGCTGGTATAGAATATTGTCTACTCAGTAATTCAAAACACGTTACCTCTCTTTTGAGCTTCTTGGTGTTCTTGTGCATCGAGGAAATGTCACTTCCTGATTTTGCAAATGGGTCTGCAGAAGAACAGGACCTGGGAAAAGCTGAATGTCTTTATCACTTCCAGAGGGTGTCCCTGTAGCAGGCAGTAGGTTCATGGGACAGATGCCGTGATGTGAAAACCCTGATCCCTCAAACTCCTTTTCGTGTTTGCCTTTAAGTAAGGTTTGTCTGGAGTAATTGATAATGAGCAGAACAAATCTGTTCTTAGCAGCTTCAGGTGAAAAGACACAGCCAAGAAAACAAGAGATGCTTGAAATGAACTCAATTCCTTAATCCTTCTTTCCTATCAAAGACCAATTTTATTTTTTTTAATAGAAAATTATCCTTAGGGGAGATCAGAAGAAAGAGCAGAAAGGATACGACTGGTTTTTCTCCATGGAAAACTCTTTTGAGATGAACATAGGGGTGAAAAGAAGAAGGAAAAAATCCTGTCCTCAGAGTTGGCAAGTGTTGCCACCGTGGTGGTTGGTGGATGTTTTCCACATGTGTACGTGAGGGCAGCAAGGATCCTGGAGCTTGTTTTCCCTCTGTGTGCAGCACAGCACGTTGGCCTAGATTTTATTGCTGTGACCTGAACTCATCTTTGTACCATGGGGGAAATACTTGCAGTGCTTTACAGATCTCGGGGACAGTCTCATTTTCTCAGCACAGAGCTAATATATCAAGCTAATTTACTGCCGTGGTGTGTTGCAAAGCCTATATAATATTGAGTAAACACTGTTGGCTTATACATTAACTGTAACTAAAACCCAGTGCAAACTTTATTCTGGCTTCAGGATTTTCCTTGAAGGAGTGACTAAGAAAAGAAGCATAGATATTTTTTTTTTTCTCCTTCCCCCCCCCGCCCCCTTTTTCTTTTTTTGCAGTGAGGAAACTTTTCTCTTAAACTTGGCAGTTCTCTTAATTCTAGGTCAAGTGGCAGGCATGGTTAGGAGCTTTCTGTGTGGCTCACTCAATTGACTCCTTTTCTTTGTCTTTGTAGGATCTCTTAGTAGTGTTTAATGTGGTTTCTTTTTCCTGTGCGGTGTGCAAATATAACTGAATAAATAAGAATCTAGATGTCTGTCTGCTTGGAAACTTAGTAGAGCTGCTATGACTTTGTATGGCTAAGGATTGTAATGTTTTGGGTGATCTAAAAAAAAAAAAAGGAAGCCAAATACTTAGTTCGTTGAATTTATGTGAGAATCCTTGTCTGAGGATCATAATGTGCTTTACCATTAGGACTTAGTTACAAAATAAAGCACTTGTGTAAATGAACATCTTTTAAGAGAAAGTCAGGCTACCACCAAGATATTATATTATTTTGCAAAAATCGGTATTGGTCTTTTTATAGGTTTAAACCATTAAAATTTGATGAAAGAACTGGTGATAATTTCCTGTGGTTCTCAGTGATCCTGATGACTAAAGTTGTATCAGTATCAGACTTTTTTTTCCCACAGTATGTACATTTCTTAAGTTTAGAGAAACCATGTGTTCTGTTTTGTATGGGACTTTCCCAGTTTCATATGTGATACTGTCCCAGTGTCCTGGGAGCATGAAATAACAATAATCAAAAAGTGTAAGAGCTTTATTTGTATTCAGGGCATATTGCTCTGCTGAGTAAAATTTGTTCCGGCTTAACTGTGAACAAACTTTTCAGTGGATGAGAGTTAATCTTATTGAACAGTGGTAGGAATAAAAAGAAAAACATCATCAGAGCTGGTGTTTTGCTCAAAGTGAATATTAATGTCCCCTCCTTCTGTGTTTCACGATAAACTCAGTGCATTACTGGAAAAAATTCTCTCCCATAAGAAAGAGCCAAATGCCACTCCCGAGATGACAATAGGGACAGCAACATTGATTCCTGAAAAACAGTCCCATGTGTCTTCTGCAGGAGTCAGGGAACCCCCCAAATGAGTCAC